>NW_028225180.1:29811810-32211810 GCF_052327205.1 Somniosus microcephalus | reverse complement strand
CTGCCCAACTGACATTCATAGCAGAGTTTTGAAGCAATTGGTGGCTACTTCACCAGTATCGGCACTGACACTTTTCATAATTATGGCGGAATGTGCTTATTTGTCAGGAATCATCAGCAACGAACTGTTGAAGCCCAGGGTCAATGCTGGGTTAAATGACACAAAGAGGCACAAATATAGTCGTGTTCCTGTGAGATTTTTCAAGCAACATCTTGGTGCTCTGTAAGGAGGGAACACCCCAGTCTAAGCTGAAAGCGGAGCTAAAAGTGAATTCTGATGTTCTGAAGTGAGCTCTAGTTCGTATTTCTTTTATTTGAAACAAATCTTTGAATCAGTGTCCAGGAAGAATTCAGCACCTTCTTCAGCTCTTCTCTGAACTTCCTCTGGGTCGCTGCATAAATAGAGGTGTTCAGACAGGAACTAAAAAGCTGCAGCATAGCTCTGGTTTCAATGGCGATATAAGCTGGGTTTGTGCGGTCGCCTCTGTAATAATTGGGGTTTGACTATCGAGTAGTTGCAAAACTAGTGACAACTGTCAGCCACAACAGAATAAAACTGCCCGATATAGCGAAGAGTATAATTATAGATTTCCTTCTGTTGTCCATCTCATGATCACACACGTTTTCAGTCCGGTGAGCCCAGAGATCCCTGTCAGCTCTGCTGGCCACTAAAATACGTCGATTCTCAAAGAATTACACAAGGCGATTAATGTAAAAGGAAGTAAAATTACCCAGACTGTGTGAACCCAGAGGTAGGCTACATCTGGAGGTGAGAGGAAAGAAACCGCACTTGGCTGGCAGCCCCACTGCGCCTGGTTAATTATTTGCTGAGATTCACATGCAAACAGAAAGGGGATGTCCTTTAAGAAGATCAGGACCGAGAACGTTGTTATAGCCGCGGCCGCAGTTCTCTCGGTGCAATACATTGTTTTAAACTGCTGGCAGCAGATAACTAAAAATTGGTCAATTGTGAAGGAGACGGTGAACCAAACAGAGAAATCGAGATTGACAGTAGTAATGTATATAATGAACTTACACACGGAAGTAGCGGACACGAATGAAAGTGGAAAGTGATAATTGAAGATATAATACACTATTACATTGATGATCAAGAGCAGTTGATCTGCTGTTGCCATGGTCACCATGTAGACAGGGATACACTTGGTAAGGCCGCAGTTTCCTCGGGAGAGAATCACCATTGTCACCAAGTTCGCTGTAAGAAAGAGAGAGGAGAAAAATAACGTTCCAGTGTCTGATTTAATTATATGTGGAGATATCTGTTGAGAGCATTTTACTCCATTCAGCGTGAATATCCACACGGAGCAATGTGAGAACAGGATTCGTTTTGTAGCCATTACCTGGGAAACCAACCCACACAATTTAACGAGCTGCTGCAGCGCTCACTCTGCACGGGGCGACAAGACGGTGTGTAAATCTGCTAAAACCCTTTGGTTGGAGCTGCAGCGCTCACTCTGCACGGGGGGGACAAGACGGTGTGAAAATCTGCTAAAACCCTTTGGTTGGAGCTTGAAAGAACATTGTAACATCAGTGATGTTATCGAGTTAATGGGGACTGGGAAGGAGCAGACACGAGTTTCACGAGTTTGTTCCGGCAACTACTGACTTTGCTGACATGGGGAAACCCATTACTTTATCCAACAGGCTATATGAACAGGAATACAATGAACACCGATTAACAACAAACAGGTTACAATGGCTCACCGGGGACACCGACGGCTGCAATAATCGAGTAATACATTTATTTGATCAGCAGAAAAGCTGCTTGCCCCATTTTCTGAGAATGGATGAATTCTGCCAGAGCTGAAGGAATCTGACTGGCGCTCGGCTAAGACAATGAATGGGAACTTATATTTATCCACACATAAATCCTTCAGGGAGTCAATCAGGTTAGATCAAAATTAGCAATTAGCACTAGTTACAGTCATTTAACAAATAGACTCAGTTAAGTCCTTTTTATGACTGATACATCGAATTTAGAGAAAATTTGAAACTGTTATTGGAAAGTTTGAAATTATTCACAATTAAAACATTATTTACAAATGGAAACTGGAATCTCCCAGTACTGTTGCTCAGTATGTTCCTACAGAACGGGTGTAGGCAGATCCTCTTGCAGTCATCGCCCTGACCTTGCCCTGGACTGAGTCCAAGCGCTACAACTCCTCCTGAACAGGCTGTCTGCCTAATCCTGAAATAAATCCGGTAGTGTAATATAGTAGTAACTTTGCTTAAAAGTTATGTCCAATGAAAGTATTCCTTGATGCATTTAACTGCGGTAACCTGGTCCATTTTTCATACGGCGGAAAATGATTTAATATACGCATTTCAATTAGAATGTCCGGTCCTCCACCTTTGAGTAACCTGTTTTAAATCACTGAAAAGGACTTTGAAAACGACACTGAACCATGTAATAGTTACTTTTCTGTAGACTAGTCGACTTATTGTTGAATTAAATATTTTTGACATAAAAGAATAATACTTTTAAAATCTACCCACTAGGGCCAGTGCACACATGGGAATTAGCTCCTTTTGAAGAGTATTCCCAGAGCAATGCAAGGGGCAGAATCTCACAATTTCCACTGCGGCCATAGCCAGTTCATTGCTGGGACTGTGAAGGTGTTATCGCAGTGAAGTGAACCTTGAAGCAACATAAAAGATTTTGGTCAAAACTAACTTACGGTTAAAATCCCCTAATCCTTTGCGCTGATTTAGTTAGTTTTGCATGTGTACACGAACAATATTTGTTTGGTTGATGTCGCCATGAGCCAGCATGTATATTTAAAGGCATAAAGATGGTTTCTGGAGGGCCTCCGGAGGTAAAGATGCGCCGACAGGAAGTGCTTCCATTGCAGGAGAAGCTCTAGCTATGAGGGGCGATGTAATGTTGGAACCAATCAAGGGCAGTTCCACTGAACTGGGGAAAGGTGTTGAGGAGTTGGTGCGCTAAACTATGCAAGATGTTTACGAGATTGTCGAGGAGCGATAGTGCACTGCTGTCATAGAGTTTCGAAAAATGAGAGGTGATCGAATTTTTCTCTCACCTTCTCAGAATGTCAAATATCCCGTGTGAACTTTATAGAATCATAGAATTATAGATTGGTTACAGCACAGAAGGAGGTCATTCGACCCATTGAGCCCGGGCCGGAGCCTTGCAAGATCATTACAGATAGATCCACACCCCGCCCTTTCCCGTAGCCCTGCAATCATGATTCCTTCAGATACTTATCCAAGTCCCTTTTGAAAATAACGACTAAATCGGCCCCCATTACTCTCCCAGGCAGTGCATTCCAGATCCTAACCAGTCGCTGCATAAAAATGTTTTTTCCTAATGTTGCCTTTAGTTCTTCTGTCAATCACCTTAAATATGTGTCCTCTGATTCTCGATCCTTCCACCAATGGGAACAATTCCTCTCTGTCTCTTGTGTCTAGGCCGCTCATTATTCTAAATTTCAAATTGCCTCTTAAACTTCTCTGCTCTAAGGGGAACAACCCCAGCTTTTATATCCTATCTACATAACTGAATTTCCTCGTCATTGAAACCATTCTTCTAAATCTTTTCTGCACCCTCTCTAGGGCCTTCATATCTTTCCTAAATTGGACACAATGTTGCAGTTGATGACGAACCAGTGTTTTAGAAAGTTTCCTCGTAACTAATAGCTTTTGTACTTTATGCCACTCTTTATGAAACCCAGGATTCCGTATTCTTTTATTTACTGCTTTCTCAACCTGCCCTGCCACCTTCAGTAATATGTGCACATATACCCACAGGTCTCTCTGTTCATGCATCCCCTTTAGTATTGCATCGTTTATTTATATTGCCTCCCATCGTTCTTCATAACAAAATGTATCGCTTCACACTTTTCTGCGTTAAATTTCATCTGGCAGATCTCTGCCCTTTCCTCCAGCCTTTCTATGTCCTCTTGATAACTAGCATTATCCTCCTCACTGTTCACTATACCTCCAGTATTGTGTCACCTGCAAATTTTGAAATTATACAACCAAGTCCAAGTCAATAATATATATCAAGAAGAGCATTGGTCCTAGTACCGGCCCATGGGGAACACCACTGTCTAACTTCCTCCATTCCAAAAAACAACCGTTCACCAATACTCTCCATTTCCTGTCACTAAGCTGATTTAGTATCCATGCTGCCACTCTCCCTTTATTCCATGGGCTTCAACTTTGCTGCCAAGTGTATTATGTGGCACTTTATCAAACGCCTTTTGGAAGTCCATATACACCACGTCCACTGCATCGCTCTCATCAACCCTACCTGTAACATCCAGCAAGTTAGTTAAACATGATTTCCCTTTAACAAATGTGTGCTGGTTTTCCTTAATTAATCCACACTTCTCCAAGTGACTGTTAATTTTTCCCGGATTCTCGTTTCTAAAAGCTTCCCCACTACCGGGGTTAAATTGACTGGTCTGTAGTTGCTGGGTTTATCGTTACAATCTTTTTTGTCATTTGCAATTCTCCAGACATCTGGCACCACCTCGTTTCAAAGGAGTATTGGAATATTATGGCCAGGACCACCGCAATTTCCACCTTTATTTCCCTCAGCATCTTAGGATGCATCCCATCCGGTCCTGGTGATTTATCTTCTTTAATTACAGCCAGCCTTTCCAGCAACTCCACTGTATCAATTTTTATCGTAAAGTGTATCTCAATTACCTCCTCCTTCACTATGATGTTGGCAGCATCTTCTCTCTTTGTAGAGACAGATGCAAAATACTGATTCAGTACCTCAGTCATGCCCTCTGCCTCCATGTGTAAGTCTCCTATTTGGTCCCTAATCAACGCCACTCCTCCTCTTACTATCCTTTTATTGCCCAGAAATTCGGGTCTCCACGGGTGAGTATGCACGGGGTACTCACCCGTAGCCCGATGGAAGTGGGAAACTAGCACTTCTGTTCACCTGAACAAAGAGGTTCAGAGGCCGTACGCGTGCGCGAGGGAGGCTGCGCGTGCTCATCGAACTTCGTTCTTTTTTACAGGTTTTCCCGGGAGGGTAAGTCTGCAGAATTTAGAAATGTAAAAAGCAGGCATTAGGCCTGCTTTTTACAAGTTAAGTGGTTAATTAATTAAAATTAAAGTATTTGTTCCACAGGTTTATTATTTGTAAATACTTTAAAGCAAGGCAAATTGATTTGTAGCCCCGTTAGAAAATAACATTATTTTTTTCAAAAATTTAAATTATTGTTTAATATAGTTATTTCATGTAATATATAGTTCATTTAAAAAATTTGATTTTTTTGTAAATTTATTTGAAGATTTATTGATATTTTGGGGCGGTAGTATTTATAAGTCTTGACAGCACTTCCTGTCAGACTTACGAATGGAGCATTCCCTGTCCATGGCTGCCCATGACGCACTTGATCCCAGGGGACGTATCAAACTAACTGCACCCCTGGGATACGCAAGCACTGTGCGCTGGCAGCTGGACTAGGCGACGGATCGGAATTCCACGGGAGCCCACAGCTCAATGGCCGGTGCACTAGGTAAGTGCAGATCGGGGTCTTGCACCCAGGGGAAGCCCCCGACCTGAATTTCTGGGCCAATATTTACATGATGATCGAATACATTTGGACTCCCTTTTATGTTACCTGCAAGTCTATTCTTATTTTCTCTCTTTGCTCCTCTTATTTCTTTTTTCACTTCCCCTCTGAAAGTTCTGTATTCAGTCTGGATTTCACTTGTTTTCTCAAATTGACGTCGGTCATACACGCACTTTTTCTGCTTCATCTTACTCTCTATATCTTTTGTCATTCAGGGTGTTCTGGCTTTGCTTTACCCACCATTTCCCCTCGTGAGAATGAACATCGACTGTGCCTGAAACATCTCCTCTTTAATGGCAGCCCATTGCTCGATTACAGTTTTGCTGCCAATCTTTGATTCCAATTTACCTGGGCTAGATCTGTTATCAACCTAGAGAAATTGGCCGTCCTCCAATAAAGTATTTTTAACACTAGATTGCTCCTTGTCCTTCTCAATACCTAATCTAAACCTTATGTTACTATAATCACTGCTCCTCAAATGTTACTCGACTGACACTTGCTCAACTTGACCCACCTCATTCCACAGAACCAGATCCAGCAATGCCTCCTCCCTCAATGGGCAGAAAACGTACTGATCAAGAAAGTTCTCCTGAACACATTTCAGAAATTATTTCCCCTCTCTGCCATCTCCACTATTACTATCCCAGTCTATATTAGGATAATCGATGGCCCCCGTTATCACTACTCGATAGTTATTGCACCTCTCTGTAATTTCACTTCAAATTTGCTCCTCTATATCCTTCCCAGTAGTTGGCGGTCTATAGATTACTCCTAGTAGTATAATGGCACATCTATTGTTTAAGAACTGTAACTAAATATATTCTGTCATTGACCCCCTCCAGGACATCTTCTCTCTCTCTGTAGCACTGTATTGTTCTCCTTATTCATTACTGCCACCCCGCCTCCTTTCTTTTTTCCCCCTGTGACGAGTGGCACTGGGTGAACCCAACTGCAGGAAGGCAAACTGAGGCAGAGGATAGGCTGCAAACACAAAGATAGACTTAACTAGAAACAAACAAAATAACAACAGCACAGATATAGGCTAGCAGGCCGGCAAGAGGATCACAAGGCAATGTGAAACTCAAGACTGAGCACCGGATATAAAACTAAGCACCACTTAAATAGCAGGCATATAACTATGCACAGGTGAATACGATTAGGAAGAAAGAAGGAAACAATTAAGAGTTCATGGTGCTCTCTGGTGGCGAGGTGAGGCAGTAACTGGGCCATTCCTGACAGGACATCCCCATAGGAAAGACCCCCGACATGCCCCCAGACGGTCCATGGCGACGACAAAGAAAGTCCTGCACCAAGTCACGAACCAGGATGTTCCAGTCCGGGACACAGGAGCGTTCCTCCAGACCATATCCCTCCAAGTCCACCAGGAACTGGAGACCCCCGCGAACCCGGCAAGAGTCCAGCAGGCGACGGACTGTGTAGGCAGGCTGGCTGTCAATGATGCGGGCAGCAGGGGGAGGCCTTGTGGTGGGCGCCAGGGAACTGATGACCACTGGCTGGAACCAGGAGACCTGGAAGGTGGGATGAATCCGCATGGAGCGAGGCAGCTGGCGATGGTAGGACACTGTGTTGACCTTCCTCAACACCGTGAAGGGACCAATGAAACAGGGCACTAGCTTGTGGGACTCTACCCGCAGTGGGAGATCCTGAGTAGAAAGCCAGACCCTCTGACCAGGATGGAATGAAGGAGCCAGTCTGCACCGGTTGTTGGCCTGGATCCGTCGTTGCCGAGAAGCTCGTTGTAAAGCCAGCTGCACTCTCCTCCAGGTCCGTCGACAGCGCTGGACAAACTTCTCCGCAGAGGGTATCCCCACCTCGAGCTGCTGCTCCTGGAACATTGGAGGCTGAAACCCGAACTGGCACTCGAATGGCGATATTCCTGTGGAGGAGCAGCGCAAGGTGTTGTGCGTGTACTCAGCCCAGACAATGTGATGGCTCCAGGTTGCAGGTATAGTGGACACGAGACACCTCAGGGTTATCTCCAGCTATTGATTAACCTGTTCCATTTGACCGTTAGACTGAGGGTGGAAACCCGAGGAAAGGCTGACAGTAGCTCCAATGAGCTTATAGAAAGCTCTCCAAATGCGGGGGGCGAATTGTGGACCACAGTCAGAGACGATGTCAAGAGGCAAACTGAACAGCCTGAAAACATGTTGGACTATGAGCTCGGCTGTCTCTTGTGCTGAGGGTAGCTTGGGCAAGGGCAGAAAGCGACAGGCTTTGGAGAAGCGATCCACGATGACCAGAATGACAGTGTTGCCTTGAGATGGTGGAAGGCCTATGATGAAATCCACAGAGAGGTGTGACCAGGGGCGGGTGGGAATGGGGAGAGGATGCAGCAAACCCTGGGGGCGGGATCGAGGGTACTTGTTTCGTGCACAAGTAGCACAAGCTGCCAGGAATGCCTTTACGTCCCTCTCCATGGTGGGCCACCAAAACCTTCTGCGAAGAAACTCCAGCATCCTGGATGTGCCTGGATGACCAGTAGTCGAGACGAATGCCCGCACTGCAGAACTTGTGAGCGTGCCGTGTTGGGAACAAAAAAGCGACCTGGTCGGCCGTTGCCACAGTCTGCCTCCCTCTGTTGCAACTTTCTGACCAGCGTCTCGATCCCCCGGCGAACCGGTGCTTCAATTTGAGAAGTTGGAAGAATAGGTTCCGGTTGTCTCTCCCACTCAGGTGGATCAAATTGCCTGGAGAAAGCATCAGGTTTGAGATTTTTGGATCCTGGACGATATGACAGGACAAAGTCGAAATGATTGAAAAACAGTGCCCAGCGAGCTTGATGGGAGTTAAGCCATTTGACTCCTGGATATAGGCCAGATTCTTATGGTCTGTCCAGACAATGAACGGGTGTTTAGACCCCTCCAGCCAATGTCTCCACTCCTCCAGTGCCAACTTAACTGCTTGTAGTTCCCTGTTTCCAATATCATACTTTCGCTCTGCAGGAGTGAGTCGGCGAGAAAAGAAGGCGCAAGGGTGCAGTTTGTTGTCGTTAGACCGCTGGGACAAAATGGCACCCACTCCTATATCAGAGGCATCCACTTCGACAATGAAGGGGAGTGAGGGTTCCGGAATCATGAGGACAGGAACGGATGTGAAGCACCGCTTGAGATCCTTGAAAGCCTGTGCAGCCTCAGCGGACCAATTGAACCGGGTGGAAGCGGTTTTGGTGAGGGCGTTGAGAGGGGCAGCAATGGTGCCGAAGTTCCTGATGAATCTCCGATAGAAATTAGGAAACCCCAAGAAACGTTGCACCTGTTTGAGAGAGGTGGGTGTTGGCCAATCTCGGACAGCTTGGATCTTGCCAGGGTCCATTTGGATATTGCCGCTAAAAATAATGAAGTTCAGGAATGAAACCATGGAAGCGTGAAACTCACACTTCTCAGCCTTGACAAACAAAAGGTTGTTAAGCAGATGTTGCAGGACTTGCCTTACATGCTGGACATGATCGTGAAAAGTTTTGGAGAAAATGAGAATGTCATCCAGGTAGACAAAGACAAAGCGATTCAGCATGTCTCGGAGGATGTCGTTGATGAGCGCCTGGAACACAGCAGGGGCGTTGGTCAACCCAAAGGGCATGACCAGGTTCTCATAGTGCCCAGTGGGTGTGTTGAATGCCGTCTTCCTCTCGTCCCCTTCGCGGACACAGATGAGGTTGTAGGCATTGCGGAGATCCAGTTTTGTGAAGACTGTGGCTCCCTGTAGTAGCTCGAAGGCCGTCGACATGAGCGGAAGAGGATAACGGTTCTTTATAGTAATCTTGTTAAGGCCACGGTAGTCGATGCAGGGGCGGAGACCTCCATCTTTATTGCTCACAAAGAAAAAACCGGCACCAGCAGGAGAGATGGATGGACAGATGAAGCCAGCGGCGAGGGCGTCACGGATGTAATCCTCCATGGCGGCGGTCTCTGGAGCAGAAAGAGAGAAGATCCTACCCCTAGGTGGGCATGTCCCAGTCAGGAGGTCAATGGCACAGTCATATGGCCTATGAGGGGGAAGTTATGTGGCTCGAACCTTACTAAAAACCTCCCTTAAATCCTCATACTCGGGAGGCACTAGGGACAATTCAGAGTGAGATGGGGGCTCCTGGGGCTGGGAAGGAGGCTTGGAGCGAAGACAGGTGGTGTGGCGAGCAGAGCCCCATTCCGTAAGCCGGCCAGCGGCCCAATCTATGCGTGGATTATGGCAGGCCAACCAAGGGTAACCCAGAACTAAAGGAAACTCGGGAGAGTGGATAAGGGAGAATTGGATGGTCTCGAAATGTTGTCCTTCCACGCCCAAACACAGGGGGGCAGTAAGATGGTGAATAGTTCTGGAGCCCAGGGGTCCTCCATCCAGGGCGATAACAGTCAAAGGGTGAGCTCGATGGGTCAGGGGAATCTTAAGCTGTTTAGCTAAACCCAGATCCATGAAGTTACCATCGGCCCCAGAATCCACCAGGGCCTTAAGATCATGTTGTTGATTGCCCCATAAAAGAGAAGATGCCAGCAGGACCCTAGAAACAGTGGGGCCGGGAGGGACATTTACGCTCATCTCAGGGCCCTCCATCCTGGATGAGCCCTGGCTTTTCCCACCAAATCTGGACAAGAGGAGCGAATGTGGCCCGGTTCCCCACAATAGAGGCAAGATCCCTCTCTCATTCGGCGATCACGTTCAGGCTGCGAGAGACGAGCTACTCCCAACTGCATGGACTCCTCTGGAGCAGTCAAAGATGGACTTGGGATGGCTCGGAGGCTCTCGGATGGCCTCGAAGCAGGGAAGGCTCTTGTTTCCGGAAGTGCAGTGAAAAAGGAGCTGCGTTCTCTTCGCCTCTCACAGAGATGATTATCCACTCGAATGGACATATCAAAGAGAGACTCCAAATCACTCACCGAATCTCTGGAAGCCAGTTCATCCTTGATTTCATCCATGAGACCGTGGCGAAAAGTGACGATGAGCACCTCCGAATTCCATTGGCTCTCCGCCACGATAGTGCGAAACTCAATGGCGAAGTCCGGAACGCTACGAGCCCCCTGGCGAAGCCGAAGCAGTTTGTTAGATGCCTCTCTCCCACTGACAGGATGATCAACGGCCTTTCTCATTTCCTCAGTGAAAAGTTGGTAGTTTGAACATGCCGAAGTTTGCTGTTCCCAGACGGCCATAGCCCAGGTAAGTGCTTTGCCAGTGAGTAGCGAAACGATGTAGGCAACTCGGGAACGGTCAGTGGGAAACAATGAACCTTGCAGCTTGAAAGCCAGGGAAAACTGGGTTAGAAAGCTTCGACATCCTCCCGGGTTACCGTCTTAGCGCTCAGGTGCAGGTAATCGCGGTTCTTTCAGGGGGGAAGCGAAACCGAAGGAGCGGGTAATGGTCCTGGAGTAGCTTAGGTTGCCTGACTCTGGCTCTGATGGAAAGCAATGACGAGGGCCTCCAGCTGTTTCTGGCTTCGGGAGAATGACGTGGCGAAACACCGCAGTTCATCCAAGATCAGTTGTAGATGTTCAAAACTCGTTTTGGCCATTGGTGCCTCTCTGCTGGGTCCATGTTTGGCTCAGTCTTGCTGTGACGAGTGGCACTGAGTGAACCCAAGTGCAGGAAGGCAAACTCAGGCAGAGGATAGGTTGCAAACACAAAGATAGACCTTATTGAAACTAACAAAATAACAACAGCAAAGATACAGGCTAGCAGGCCGGCAAGAGGATCACAAGGCAGTGTGAAACTCAAGACTGAGCACCGGACATAAAAATAAGCACCACTTAAATAGCAGGCATATAACCATGCACAGGTGAGTACGATTAGGAAGAAAGAAGGAAAACATTAAGAGTTCATGGTGCCCTCTGGTGGCGAGGTGAGGCAGAACCTGAGTCATTCCTGACACTATCCTTTCTGAACACTATATTTACGAGATAACACTGCCCTATTTTGAGCCACGGCATCATGTTATAATGGGGTATTTGCAGCTGCAGCACACCAACCCTATTCTCCACACTTCGTGCTTTCGCAACCATGTGCTATAAACCTATCTTAGACCTTCTTGTAATCTCTCTTATTCTGACCCTTCCTGATACCGTACTGTCTCTTACTCTAGTGCTATCCGTCTTCCATAGCCGTTGTGCACCTTCTTTCTCCTTTCTAATGCTACTTCCTGTTGTCCACCCCCCTGCCAAATTAGTTTAAACTCTCCTCTCGTTAGTTGATTAATTGTCCTCCACTATTAACGAATGGATTGGGCACAACTGCAGATCCTTGATCTGATATGTTGGTTGTGTGATCGCTTAGCTGTCTATAGCCTGCTGCTTCTGATGGTTAGCATGCAAGCAGTCTTGTGTTGTTGCTTCACCAGGTTGGCACCTCATTTCAGGTAAGTCTGTTACTGTTCCTGGCAGGATCTTCTGCACTGCTCATTGAACCTGGCTTCATGTTAATGGTAGAGTTGGTGACATGCCCGCCATAAGCATACAGATTGTGGTTTAATATCATTCTGCTGCTGCTGATGGCTCACGGCGCCTCACGGATGCCCAGTTTTGAGCTGCTGCATGTGTTCTGAATCTAATATAAAAGCAGTACATTCTGGAAATACTCAGCATCCGTGGAGAGAAATCGAGGTATCGTTCCAGGTCGATAACCGTTCATCAGTACTGAAACAAATTGAAGAGATATAATAAGTTTTAAGCAAGTACAGAACCAGGGAAGTGGAGGAGAAGAAGAACGAAACGGAAGCTGTATGATAGGTTGGAAGGCACCAGTTATCTGAATCCATCCCAGTTAGCACGGTGTTATTGCCACACAACTCATTGGAGGGTGATCTTAATGTGAGGACGGGGCTACAGCTCCACAAGGACTGTGCAGTGGTCACTTTTGCCTCTCCTACTCCTCATTAACAAGTGCATCTGAGACAGGTCGATGTGTGAAGATGTGTTCAAGCAGTTGTTTTAACCTCCTGTTGGTTCTCACCTCACCTGCCGCAAGCCCGGTCTGTCAATTACGTCCTTCAGGACTCGGCCAGCAGTGATGCGGCCGAGCCAATCTTTATGATGGATATTGAATTCCCCACCTAAATTTCATTCTGTGCCCTTGCTACCCTTTGCGCTTCTTCAACATGGAAATGCACTAATTCATCAGCTGAGGAACGGCGGTAGGTGGAAATTAAATGGAACTTTTCTTGATCATATTTTACCTGATTCCATGAGTCTCAGAAGCAAAGCTTTGGATTCCCAGGACAACTCCCTCCCGACTGTATATACTGTGCCGCCAGCTCTGTGGTTCTGTCCTGCTGGTGGGGCAGGACATACCCAAGTATACTGATGGAGAAGTTGGAGAATGATTCTGTCAGGATGTTGCTTGTCTTGTCTTTGCAGCAGCTCTCCCAATTTTGCTATAATGCCCTAACTGCTGGTGAGGAGGCACTTTCAGTGCCGACTGGGGTGGCTGTGCTCTTGTTGTGGCTGAATACCATGCATCGTTCAATGATGGGTTATCTGTCCGGTATTCTTCTTCTTGTACATTGTTTGCAGCAGCTCGCTAGGCCATTTCTAAGGGAATTTAAGAGACAATGGCGTTGCTGTTGGTCTGGAGTCATACAAAGGACAGACCAGCTAAGGATGGTTTTTGCACCATTCATGGTCACCACTACTGACACTAGCCTTTTAATCCAGGTTCATGTTTGGGATTTGAATTTACGTTTCTGGATCATTGTCGATGCCTTTGGATTACTATACCATTAGCATAACCATAATACTACCGACCCGTGTCCATATACTAACATTGCTGGTGGTGATCTCAATAGTAGCATTACTGGTGGTGATCTCAATGCTAACATTACTGGTGATGATTTCAATACAAACATTACTGGTAGTGCTCCCTATACAATCATTACTGCTGGTGATCTCAATAATAACATTGCTGGTGGGGATCTCAATACTAATATTACTGTTGGTGATGTAAATAATAACATTGCTGGTGCTGATCTCAATGCTAATATTACTAGCGGTGATCTCAATAAACGTAGAAACATAGAAACATAGAAGATAGGAGCATAGAAACATAGAAACATAGAAGATAGGAGCAGGAGTAGGCCATTCGGCCCTTCGAGCCTGCTCCGCCATTCAATGTGATCATGGCTGATCATCCAAACTCAGTACCCTGTCCCCGCCTTTTCCCCATATCCCTTGATCCCTTCAGCCTCAAGAAACATATCCAACTCTTTCTTGAATATATTTAATGAACTGGCCTCCACCGCCCTCTGTGGCAGAGAATTCCACAGGTTCACCACTCTCTAGGTGAAGAAATTCCTCCTCATTTCAGTCCTAAATAGCTTAACCCTTATCCTTAGACTATGACCCCTGGTTCTGGACTCCCCAGCCATCAGAATCATCCTTCCTGCATCCAGTCTGTCCAGACCTGATAGAATTTTATAGGTTTTTATGAGATCCCCTCTCAATCTTCTAAACTCCAGTGAGTATAAGCCCAATCGACACAGTCTCTCCTCATACGTCATTCCTGCCATCCCAGGTATCAGCCTGGTGAATCTTCGCTGCACTCCCTCCATGGCAAGAACGTCCTTCCTCAGGTATGGTGACCAAAACTGCACACAATACTCAAGGTGCGGTCTCACCAAGGCCCTGTACAACTGTAGCAAGACATCTTTGTTCCTGTACTAGAACCCTCTTGCTACGAAGGCCAACATACCATTTGCCTTCTTAACCGCCTGCTGCACCTGCATGCTTACCTTCAGCGACTGGTGCACAAGGACACCCAAGTCTCTTTGCACTTCCCCTTCTCCCAATCTATTGCCATTCGGCCCCTCGAGCCTGCTCCACCATTCTATGTGATCATGGCTGATTATCCAAATTCAGTATCCGATCCCTGCTTTCTCCCCATACCCCTTGATCCCTTTGGCATTAAGAAATATATCAAACTCCTTCTTGAATATATATAATGTGTTGGCATCTACTGCCTTCTGTGGTAGAGAATTCCACAGGTTCACCACTCTCATGTGAAGAAATTCCTCCTCATTTCTGTCCTAAATAACTACCCCTTAGCCTTTGATGCTCACGGTGATCACATTTGCAGTAAGTGTTGGCTGCTCGAGGAATTCCGGCTCTGTGTTGAAGAGCTGGAGTCCGAGCTTCAAGCACTGAGACACACCAGGGAGGGGGAGAGTTACCTGGACTCTGTGTCTCAGCAGGTAGTCACATCAATTAGATTAATTAATTCAGATGTAGTCTATGGCCAGGGTCAGGATGGTGTGACTAGAAGTGAGGCAGGTACGGGAATCCAGGAGGTAGTGTTGGAGGAGACGCATCCCTTGCTCTTGTCAAACAGGTTTGAGGCTCTTACTCCATGTGAGGATGGGAACGGAAACTGTGGGGAGGATGAGCAACCCGGCCACAGCACCGTGGAGCGGGGGGCCATTCAAGTGGAGGGAGATAAAAGAAATGATGTAGTGGCAGGGGATAGTATCGTTAGGGGGATAGATAGTGTTCTTTCCAGCCGAGAGCGAGAGTCCCGAAGGCTGTGTTGCCTGCCCAGTACCAGGGTTAAGGACATCTCCTCTGGGCTGGAGAGAAATTTGGAGTGGGAGGGGGAGGATCCAGTTGTCGTGGTCCATGTTGGTACCAACGACATAGATAGGACAAGGAAGGTGGTTCTGCTGAGGGAGTTTGAGCAGCTAGGGGCCAAATTAAAAAGCAGAACCACAAGGGTAATAATCTCTGGATTACTACCTGAGCCACGTGCAAACTTGGCTAGGGTAAATAAAATTAGAGAATTAAATGCGTGGCTCAAAGTCTGGTGTGGGAGAAATGGATTTTGCTTCCTGGGACACCGGCATCAGTATTGGGACAGGAGAGAGCTGTTCCATTGGGACGGACTTCACTTGGCCAGTGCTGGGATTAGAGGCCTGCCGAATCGAATAAATAGGG
Organism: Somniosus microcephalus; assembly: GCF_052327205.1. Lineage (NCBI taxonomy): Eukaryota > Metazoa > Chordata > Chondrichthyes > Squaliformes > Somniosidae > Somniosus > Somniosus microcephalus. Next base: position 32,196,312 of record NW_028225180.1, on the reverse strand, counting down.
CTGTAGAGAGGGCTTTAAACTAATTAGTGGGGGGGAGGTTTTAAGAGAGCAAAAAATAAAAATGACAGCAGAGAAGGCAATAGAGCAAGGTAGCAGTGGGGGAATTAAAAACCAGAGAGTGTCAGGAAGGGAAAGAATGTATAATGATAAAGGTAAAGTAGTAAAATTGGTAAAAGCAGGAATAAATTGTCAGAAAACATATTTGAATGTTCTTTATCTGAATGCGCGCAGCATTCGTAAGAAAATTGACGAGTTGACGGTACAAATAACTACACATGGGTATGATCTGGTGGCCATTACGGAACCATGGCTGCAAGATAATCATGACTGGGAACTAAACATACAAGTGTATTTGCCAATTAGGAAGGACAGACAGGAAGGAAGGGGAGGTGGGGTTGCTATATTAATCAAGGGTGGAATCACTGCAATAGTCAGAAATGATATTGGGTCAACGGATCAGGATAGTGAAAAAGTTTGGGTGGAGATAAGGAATTATAAGGGGAAAAAGTCACTAGTGGGCATAGTATATAGGCCTCCTAACAGTTGCAACTCTGTTGGTCGGAGTATAAATCAGGGAATAGTTGGGGCTTGTAATAAGGGAACAGCTATAATCATGGGGGATTTTAACTTTCATATTGACTGGACTAATCAAATTGGGCATGGCAGCCTTGAGGAAGAGTTCATAGAGTGTATTAGGGACGGGTTCCTTGAGCAGTATGTAACTGAACCAACCAGGAGGCAGGCAATCTTAGATCTGGTTCTGTGTAATGAGACAGGATTAATAAAACAATATCCTAGTAGAGGATCCCCTTGGAATGAGTGACCATAATATGGTTGAAAATCAAATTCAATTTGAGGATGAGAGAGTTGGATCTCAAACCAGCGTACTGAGCTAAAATAAAGGAGACTCTGAAGGTATGAGAGTAGAATTGACTAAAGTGGACTGGGAAAACAGATTAAAGTGTAAGACAGTACAAGAGCAGTGGTCTACATTCAAGGAGATATTTCACATTTTTCAAGATAAATATATTCCACTGAGGAAAAAGGAGAATAAAAGAAAAGACAGCCATCCGTGGCTTAGTAAAGTAATAAAGGATAGTATCCGACTGAAAACAAGGGCATATAAAGTAGCCAAATCTAGTGGGAGGATAGAAGATTGGAAGGCATTTAAAAGCCAGCAAACAATAACTAAAAGATTAATTAAGAAAGGGAAGATAGATTATGAAAGTAAACTGGCAAAACATATAAAAACAGATAGCAAGAGTTTCTACAGCTATATAAAAAGAAAAAGGGTGGCTCAAGTGAACGTTGGTCCCTTAGAGGATGGGACCGGGAAACTAGTGGTGGGGAACATGGAGATGGCAAAGACGCTGAACAAATATTTTGTATCAGTCTTTACAGTAGAGGACACTAAAAATATCCCAACACTGGACAAACAGGGGGCAATGGGGGGGGGGAGGAGCTAAACACGATTAAAATCTCTAAGGAGATGGTACTCAGTAAATTAATGGGACTTAAGGCAGATAAAACCTCGGACCTGATGGCCTACATCCTAGGGTCTTGACAAAAGTGGCGGTAGGGATTGTGGATGCATTGGTGATTATTTTCCAGAACTCCCTGGACTCAGGAAAGGTCCCGGCAGATTGGAAAACTGCTAATGTAACACCCTTATTTAAGAAGGGAAGTAGACAAAAAGCTGGAAACTATAGACCAGTTAGCCTAACATCTGTGGTTGGCAAAATGTTGGAGTCCATTATTAAGGAAACAGTAACAGAGCATTTGGATAAACATAATTTAATAGGACAGAGTCAGCATGGTTTTATGAAGGGGAAGTCATGTTTGACAAATTTGCTCGAATTCTTTGAGGATGTAACATACAGGGTGGATAAAGGGGAACCAGTGGATGTAGTGTATTTGGACTTCCAAAAGGAATTTGACAAGGTTCCACACAAATGATTACTGATCAAGATAAGAAATCACGGGATTGGGGGTAATATATTGGCATGGGTGGAAGATTGGCTATCTAACAGAAAACAAAGAGTTGGGATAAATGGTTCATTCTCGGGCTGGCAATCAGTAACTAGTGATGTTCTGCAGGGGTCAGTGCTGGAACTCCAACACTTTACAATCTATATTAACGATTTGGAGGAAGGGACTGAGTGCAACATATCCAAGTTTGCCGACGATACAAAGATGGGAGGGAAAGCAGTGAGTGAGGAGGACATAAAAAACCTGCAAAAGGACATAGGCAGCCTAAGTGAGTGGGCAGAGATTTGGCAGATGCAATATAATGTTGGAAAGTGTGAGGTTATGTACTTTGGCAGAAAAAATCAAACAGCAAGTTATTATCTAAATGGAGAGAAACTGCAAAGTGCTACAGTAAAAAGGGATCTGGGGGTCCTGGTGCATGAAACACATAAAGTAAGTATGCAGGTGCAGCAGGTGATCAGGAAGGCCAATGGAATCTTGGCTTTTATTGCAAGGGGGATGGAGTATAAAAACAGGGAAGTCTTGCTGCAGTTATACAGGGTATTGGTGAGGCCACACCTGGAATACTGCCAGTTTTGTTTTCCATATTTAAGAAAAAATATGCTTGCTCTCGAGGCGGTTCAGAGAAGGTTCACTCAGTTGATTCCGGAGATGAGGGGGTTGATGTATGAGGAAAGGTTGAGTAGGTTTGGACTCTACTCATTGGAGTTCAGAAGAATAAGAGGCGATGTTATCGAAACATATAAGATTGTGAGGGGGCTTGATCGGCTGGATGCGGTGAGGATGTTTCCACTGATGGGTGAGACTAGAACTGGGGGGCATGATCTAAGAATAAGGGGCTGCCCTTTCAAAACTGAGATGAGGAGAATCTTCTTCACTCAGAGGGTAGAAAATCTATGGAATTTGCTACCCCAGAGAGCTGCGGAAGCGGCAACATTAAATAAATTTAAAATGGAGATAGACTGTTTCCTAGCAGATATGGGAATTAGGGGTTACGGGGAGAGGGCAGTGAAGTGGACGTGAGTCTAGATTCGGATCAGCCATGATCCTATTGAATGGCGGAGCAGTCCCGAGGGGCCGTATGGCCGACTCCTGCTCCAACTTCTTATAGAGTCATAGAGTCATAGAGTTTTACAGCACAGAAAGAGGCCCTTCGGCCCATCGTGTCTGCGCCGCCCATCCATCCCTGTCCAGTCTAATCCCATTTTCCAGCATTTGGTCCATAGCCTTGTATGCAATGGCATTTCAAGTGCTCATCCAAATGCTTCTTGAATGTTGTGAGGGTTCCTGCCTCTACCACCCTTTCAGGCATTGAGTTCCACATTCCAACCACCCTCTGGGTGAAAAAGTTCCTCCTCAAATCCCCTTCTAAATCTCCTGCCCCTTACCCTGAATCTATGCCCCCTTGTTATTGACCCCCCTACTAAGGGGAAAAGTTCCTCTTTGTCTACCCTATCTATGCCCCTCATCATTTTGTACACCTCAATCAGGTCCCCCCTCAGCCTTCTTTGCTCCAAGGAAAACAACCCCAGCCTGTCCAGCCTCTCTTCATAGCTGAGGCGCTCCATCCCAGGTAACATCCTGGTGAATCTTCTCTGCACCCTCTCCAAAGCAATCACATCCTTCCTATAGTGAGGCGACCAGAACTGCACACAGTACTCCAGCTGTGGCCTCACCAGCGTTTTGTACAGCTCCATCATAACCTCCCTGCTCTTATATTCTATGCCTCGGCTAATGAAGGCAAGTATCCCATATGCCTTTTTAACCACCTTATCTACCTGTTCCGCTGCCTTCAGGGATCTATGTACATGTACACCAAGGTCCCTCTGACCCTCTGTACTTCCTAGGGTCCTACCACTCATTGTGTATTCCCTTGCCTTATTTGTCCGTCCAAAATGCATCACCTCGCACTTTTCAGGGTTAAATTCCATTTGCCACTTTTCCGCCCATCTGACCAACCCGTTTATATCGTCCTGTAGCCTGAGGCTTTCCTCCTCACAATTTACCACCCCACCAATTTTCGTGTCATCTGCGAACTTACTGATCATACCTTTTACATTCTCATCCAAATCATTTATGTAGATCACAAACAACAAGGGACCCAGCACCGATCCCTGAGGTACCCCACTGGACACAGGCTTCCAGTCACAAAAGCAACCTTCGACCATCACCCTCTGCCTCCTGCCACTCAGCCAGTTTATGATCCAACGCGCCAAGGCACCCTAGATCCCATGGGCTCTTACCTTCTTGACCAGTCTCCTATGCGGGACTTTGTCAAAAGCTTTACTGAAGTCCATGTAAACCACATCCACAGCATTTCCCTCATCCACCCCCCTAGTCACCCCCTCGAAAAATTCAATCAGATTTGTCAGACATGATTTACCCTTGACAAAGCCATGCTGACTATCCCCGATTAATCCTTGCCTCTCCAAGTGGAGACTAATTTTGTCCCTCAGAATTTTTTCCAATAATTTCCCTACCACAGATGTTAGGCTCACTGGACTGTAATTCCCTGGTTTATCCCTGCTACCCTTCTTGAATAATGGTACTACGTTAGCTGTTCTCCAGTCCTCTGGTACATCCCCTGTGGCCAGAGAGGTTCTGAAAATTTGTGTCAGAGCCCCTGCAATCTCCTCCTTTGCCTCCCACAGCAGCCTGGGATACATCTCGTCTGGGCCTGGGGATTTATCCACTTTTTGGCCTGCTAAAACCGCTAGCACCTCCTCCCTCTCGATGCTAATATGTTCAAGTACGTCACAGCCCCCTTGCCCGATTTCTATGTCTGCATCGTCTTTCTCCATAGTGAACACAGATGCAAAAAATTCATTTAAAACCCCGCCTACATCATCTGGCTCTACACACAGATTGCCACTTTGGTCTGTAATGGGCCCTACCCTTTCCCTGGTTATCCTCTTGCCCTTAATATACTTATAAAACATCTTAGGATTTTCCTTTATTTTGCTCGCCAGTGTTATTTCATGGCCCCTCCTCGCCCTCCTAATTTCTTTTTTAAGTATGCCCCTGCATTTTTTATACTCCTCTAGGGCTTCTTCCGTCTTTAGTCTTTTGTAACTGCCAAAAGCCCCCCTTTTATTTCTAATGCATTTTTGTATGTCCCTTGTCATCCAAGGTTCCCTTTGCTTGTTGGTCCCACCCTTGACCTTTACAGGAACATGTTGGCGTTGTACTCTCTCTATTTCCCTTCTGAAAGTCTCCCACTGTTTTGATGCGGATTTTCCTACAAGTAGCTGCTCCCAGTCCAATTCTTATGTTCTTTTGTTCTTAGACTGTGTCCCCTGGTTCTGGAATCCCCGACCATCGGGAAAATCCTTCCAGCATCTAGTCTGTCCAGTCCTGTCAGAATTTTATAAGTTTCAATGAGATCCCCTCTCATTCTTCTAAACTTCAGTGAGTACAAGCCCAATCGACCCAATCTCTCCTCATGCGTCATTCCTGCCATCCCAGGTATCAGCTTGGTGAATCTTCGCTGAACTCCTTCCATGGCAAGAACATCCTTCCTCAGATAAGGCGACCAAAACTGCACAGAATACTCAAGATGTGGTCTCCCCAAGGCCCTGTATAACTGCAGCAAGACATCCTTGCTCCTGTACTCAAACCCTCTCGCTATGAAGGCTAACATGCCATTTGCCTTCTTAACCGCCTGCTGCAACTGCATGCATACCTTCAGCGACTGGTGCACAAGGACACCCAGGTCTCGTTGCACTTCCCCTTCTCCCAATCTATTGCCATTCAGATAATAATCTGCCTTCTTGTTTTTGCCACCAAAGTGGATAACCTCGCATTTATCCACGTTATATTGCATCTGCCATGGTTTTGCCCAATCACCAACCTGTCCAAATCATCCTGGAATTTCTCACAGCACACACGACCACCCAGCTTTGTGTCATCTGCATATTTGGAGATATTACATCTAGTTCCCTTGTCTAGATCATTAATATATGTTATGAGTGGCTGGGGACAAAGAGCGGTCCTGCGGTACCCCACTAGTCATTGGCTGCCACTCAGAAAAAGACCCATTTATTCCAACTCTTTGCTTTCAGTCTGCCAACCTGTTCCCTATCCAGGTCAATACTGTGCCTGCAATCCCATGTGCCTTAACTTTACATGCTCATCTCTTATGCGGGACCTATTCGAAAGCTTTATGAAAGTCCAAATACACCACATCCACTGGTTCTCCCTTATTTATTTTACCAGTTACATCCACAAAAAATTCCAGTAGATTAGTCAAGCACGATTTACCTTTTGTAAATCCATGTTGACTTTGTCCGATCCTGTCACTGTTTTCGAAGTGCTCTGCTACTACATCTTTTATAATGGACTCTAGCATTTTCCCCACTATCAACGTCAGGCTTACTGGTCTGTAATTCCCTGTTTTCTCTCGGACACCTTTTTTGAATAGTGGGGTAACATTAGCTACCTTCCAATCCATGGGTACTGTTCCAGATTCCACCGAATGCTGGAAGATGATCAGCAAAGCATCAACTATTTCTAGGGCCACTTCCTTAAGTACCCTGGGGATTTATCGGCCTTCAATCCCATCAATGTCCCTAACACCATTTCCCTACAAATACTGATTTCTTTCAGTTCCTCCCTTTCATCAGACCCTATGTTCCCCAACATATCTGGGACGTTATTTGTGTCCTCCTTTGTGAAGACAGAACCAAAATATGTATTTAATTGGTCAGCCAGTTCTTTGTTCCCCATTATAATTTCCCCTGATTCTGACTGCAAGGGACCTATGCTTGACTTCACCAATCTTTTTCTCTTCACATATCTGTAAAAGCTTTTCCAGTCAGTTTTTATGTTCCCTGAAAGCTTACTCTCATATTCTATTTTCCCCTTCTTAATGAATCCCTTTGTCCTCCTTTGTTGAATTCTAAACTGCTCCCAGTCCTCAGGTTTACTGCTTTTTCTGGCCAATTTATATATCCTCTCCTTGGACCTTATGCTATCCCTAATTTCCCTTGTTAGCCATGGTTGAGTTACGTTTTTGTTTTATTTTTATGCCAAACTGGGATGAACAAATTCTGTAGTTGATCCATGCGGTCTATGAATGTTTGCCATTGCCTATCCACCATCAACCCATTGAGTGATATTCCCCAATCAACCCTACCCAACTCACACCTTAGACCATCGTAGTTCCTTGAATTAAATTCAGGACCCTAGACTCCGAGTCGACTATTTCATTCTCCATCTTAATGAAGAATTCGATCATATTATGATTGCTCTGACCCAAGCGGCCTTGTACAACAAGATTGTTAATTAATCCTTTCTCGTTACATAATTCGCAGTCTAAGATGGACTGATCTCTGGTTGGTTCTTCGGCATATTGGTCCAGTAAACCATCCCTTAAACACTCATGGAATTCCTCCTCCACAGCATTGTTTCTAATTTATTTAGCCCATTCTATATGTAGATTAAAGTCACCCATGAAGACTGCTGTGGCCTTATTGCACGCTTCTCTAATTTCCCTTTTAATGCCATACCCAACCTTTGCATTACTGTTTGGATGTCTATACACCACTCCCACTAACGTTTGCTGCCCCTTGGTATTTCTCAGTTCTACCCATTCAGATTCCACATCATCAGAGCTAATATCCTTCCTTACAATTGTGTTAATCCCTTCTTTAACCAGCAATGCTACCCCACCTCCCTTTCCGTTTTGCCTATCTTTCCTGAATATTGAATACCCCTGGATGTTGAGTTGCCAGCCTTGGCCACCCTGGAGCCATGTTTCCGTGATCCCAATCAAATCATATTTGTTTACCTTCATGCTTGTTTTCTTAACGCTCTTACACCTATTAGAATTATTATTTACTGTGGCCATGTTTGATTAAACCCTTGATTTCTCTGACAGTCACTTTTGTTTTTCTCCTTCCCATCTTTTGCTTTTATCCTTGCTTCCCTTTCCTCTGTCCCCTTGCTCAGGTTCCCAACCCCTTGCCAGCTTAGTTTAAACCCTCCCCCAGAGCACTAGCAAACACTCCCCCTAGTACATCGGTCCTGGCCCTGCCCAGGTGCAAACCTTCCTGTATGAACTGGTCCCACTTCCCCCAGAACCGCTTCCATATCCCAGGAATTTGAATCCTCCCCCTTGCACCATTCCTCTAGCCACATATTCATCTGAAATATGCTTCTATTTCTACTCTGACTGGCACGTGGCACTGGTAGCAATCCTGAGGTTACTATTTTTGGTGTCCTATTTTTTAATTTAGCTCCTAACTCCCTATATTCCACTTTTGGACCTCATCCCGCTTTTTAACTATATCGTTGGTACCTATATGAACCACGACAACTGGCTGTTCACCCTCACCTTCCAAGATGTTCTGCAGCCGCTCTGAGACATCCTTGACCCTTTCACCAGGGAGGCAACACACCATCCTGGAGTCTCATTTACGGCCGCAGAAACACCTATCTATTCCCCTTACAATAGAATCCCCTATTACTATAGCTCTACCCCTCTTTATCCTCCCGTCCTGTGCAGCAGAGCCACCCCTGGTGGCAGGAAGTTGGCTGCTGCTGCCTTCCTCTTGTATGCCATCCTCCCCAACAGTACTCAAAGTGGTGTATCTGTTTGAGAGGTGTATGTCCACAGGGGACCCCTGCACTACCTGCCTGTGCCTAGTACTCTGTCTGTTGGTCACCCATTCCCTTTCTGGCTGTCCAAACCTTGCCTGCGGTGTGACAAACTGATCAAACGTGCTATTCTCGAAGTTCTCAGCCTCGCAAATGGTCCAGAATGAATCCAATCGCAGCTCCAGCGCCGCAATGCGGTCTGCCAGTAGCTGCAGCTGGACACACTTTGTGCACACTTAGTTGTCAGGGACACAGGAAGTGTCCCCAAGTTCCCAAATAGCGCAGGAGGAGCATGTCACGGCCCCGGGCTGTCCTGCCATGACTTACCCTTTATTTAATTGAAATTAAATTAAATCAAATGAATCCCACAAATTACATTACAGTTAAATAGTTTATTTAAGGGCCCTGGTTTATAAACAGTCCCCGCTACACAAGAGACTTTTGAAACTATAAACCACAGAGTTAAAGTTTAAAAAGAGAGAAATACTCACCAACCAATCACTTACTTGCTTTCTGGTGACGTCACACCTCGATTACTTTTTACTTCTCTCCTTCCCTCTGAGTTCTGAGTTCGGAGAGTGGTAAACCATCCAGGGTCTCTGGAGCCTTTTATAGCCCCTCTGCTGCCGCTGACATTCCCGCCGACGCACTGAGGCCTACCTGGGTCTCTGGAGCCACTGACATTCCCGCCGATGCACTGAGTCCTACCTGGTCTCTGGAGCCTTTTATAGCCCCATTGCCACCGCTGAAATTCCTGCCAACACACATTGCTGGTGGTGATCTCAATACTAACAGTACTGATAGTGATCTCAATACTAACATTACTTGTGCTGATTTCAATACTATCATTGCTGGTGGTGATCTCAATACTAACATTTCTGGTGGTGATCACTATACTTACATTACTGGTGGTGATCCCAATACTAACATTACTGGTGGCGATCACAATACTAATATTACTGGTGGTGATCTGAATACTAACATTACTGGTGGCGATCACAATACTATCATTACTGGTAGTGATCCAATACTAACATTACTGGTGGCGATCACAATACTAACATTACTGGTGGTGATGCCATTCTAACATTATATATGGGTGTGGAGTCACATAAAGGCCAGATCGAAAAAGGCATCATGTTTCCTTCTCTGAAGGACATTACTGAACCAGTTAGTTTTATACAAAAATCCGATAGCTTCATGGTCACCATAAATGATATATTCCGCCCCCCCCCCAGATTTATTTAATTAACTGAATTTAAATTCACAGACTGAAATCTGTGGAATTTGAACTCACGTCCCTGCATAATGAGCCCAGGCTTCTGGATTACTCTGTCAGAAACATAACCCTATTCTAACGTAATCTGCTGCTGTTCCTGAAAACATTGATATTTATAATCCTTGACTAGACTCATCCATTTATCTATCCCAGTCCATTCATTTTCCCATTACATTTATATATCCCAGTCGATTGATTGTCCCAATCCATTTATATATCCCAGTCTATTGACTTTCCAAATCCATTTATATTTTCCAGTCGATTCATTTCCGCATGTATATATTTATATTCCATGTATCATGAATATATCCCAGTCCATTGACAGATCCTAGTCCATTGACTTTATCAATCCTTATATGCCCCAATGCATGGAACTTTCTCAATCTTCTGATCTTTCAATAGGCCTTTTATAAGCTACCACATAATTGACTGGTGACTAAGTTCAGAGCTTGTGGAGTCAGGGTACAAATAGCAGAATGGACTGCACGCTGGCTATAAAACAGAAAACAGAGTGGAGGTTACTCAGACTGGTGGCAGATGGAAAGTGGTGCTGGCCAAGGATTGGTGCTGGGACCACTGTTGTTCACCATTTACACAAATTGGTTGGACTCAGGATTCTGAAGTATAATATCAAAACTTGAGATATTAAAACATTGGGAGGTATAGTTAATACAGAGAAAGATTGTGATAAAATGCAATCAGATGGTAACAAACCTGTAGAATGGGAGTGTAAATGGCAAATTAATTTCATATAAATTGTGTGAGGTGTTTCATTTTGATAGGAGGAATAAGGAGGCCACATAATCCGATAGAGAAATTATATTAAGCTTGTATAGAACCTTGTTTAGACCACAAATGAGGTATAGTGCACAGTTTGATCTCAATGTTACAAAAAATGACATGGAGGCAATGAGGAATGTGCAAAAAGACTGGGCTTGCGGCAGATAGTGAGAGACCCACCACGTGGGACACCTTAATTTAGTGACAGGTTAAAACTATCAGCAACCACTCTTGAAAATATAAATCTGAAGGGCGACTTAATAGAGGTTACACAAATTATTAAGCGCTAGACGTAGAGAAAATGTTTCTGAATGTTTGGGTATCCAAAATAGGGGTGATAAATATAAGAGAGTCACTAACACATCCGAATTTAGCCAGAGAGTGTTTAGCCACCACATGGAGTGCGTTGAGGCGAATGGCATAGATGCATTTTAAGGGAATCTATAAAAGTAACGACTGCCAATCAGAACACCAGATCGGTGTGGGGGAAGGTGAATGCAGATATTATCTTTGAAACATGTTTGACATCTGACATCTGAAGTGCAGCGTGCGGAGTCACGGACGGAACGTGGAGGTGTTCCGGTGATCCAGCAGTAAGTAGACAGTGTTATAAAACACAGAGAGCGGGTTCATCCCCCGCCCGTGCCTCTGTTATATTTAAATGTTTGATGCGATGTTTAAGCTGCATCCCCTGCAAGGTGAATATATCATTCCTGGGGTGTAGTTCCATAAACCACACTCCAGGTGGGGTATAATCAAAGCTCGATACAAATGAAGAATTACTTGCTCCCCTTTGTATTCCAGCCCGCTGGAGATAAAGGGCAACCTTCCTTTAGAAACAGGGGACGGAGCATCCTAACCACATCAGATTGAATTTGACATGTTACTGTAATAGTTAACTTATTCGTGCCTTTGCTCGCTGTTTTACATGTTGATTCTGGATCATGTAGTTGATTACACATCGCCTTCTCACAATTCCAGCTTGATGCATATAATTCATGCATAGTACTTAAATGTACACTTAAAAGGAATAAATTAGAGCCACACCTGATGATGGCTGCATGGTGATCCAAGCATGTCGCCGTGCTGAGCTTATTACCTTAGGCTTTTACCAAACCGAATCTTCATTAACACGATAGGTTTTTATAGATTTTGCTCAATCCCTGCACTTGACAATCCAGATAATTTTGCATTGCAGAACTATATCAAAGTTAATATAAACTCTCTATAAAGATAATTTAATTGATTTATCTGATCGGTAGTTTAATTGTTGGCCATTCAATTGCGATTGTACCAAGTGAATCCTTTAACAGTAGGATTTTTGTGTTTCTGTATCTATTGTACAATTTGAAAATGATGTTGGATGCCCAGATATTTTCCTTTGCAGAACTAAATCTCTTCCCAAACTGTTACCAAAGGATGAAACTTCCCTGAAGTTGATGAATCTGTTTGCAATGTCATGAGTTTAATTACATCGCATGTTACTTCATCCCGAACTGAATATTTTTGTAGGGTCAGCCCTGCCCCAATAACCCAGTGGTACTTTAAATAGACTTGTACTTCCCTGCTTAACAGGACAAGGCTACAGGTTAACATTACAACAATATAAAGATAACCACAACAGTACCATATTACCATATGTTAGGATAACCTGATTAACCCTTTCCTTACAGTGCCCACTTTGTTGATGTTGGAGTATTTAAGGTCAACACTGAACAATAACTCCTCAGCATCATATGTCTATCTTGGCCTATTCTATTGCGCAGATCTCCAAAAAAATTTACACATGTTCTCACTCGCCAGAGCCACATTAACCATTTCATGTCGTGGAGTTGTCCGCGCGAGTGTCCATGCTTTGGATCGGTTCATCAGAGTATATTCACCGCACATATATCATGCAAGTTGCTTCATGTACAACGCGTCACTTCTGCAAACACAGTGATATCCCAAGATCTTACAGTGCCAGACATCCGATACAAGCCATTCCAGCCCCTTCTGGCTATCTATCAATGGATCGGAGGCAGGTGGGTGTTTGATGAGATTCGCCCTTGCATGGTCCCGGTATTTGATTTCCTTCTTCAGCTAAATCAAGGACACAACCAGCTTCAAGTGAAAACTAGCAATTAACCATCTTAACAACACTTCCCTGTCTTTCACTATAGTGTGCACTGATCGCGGAATCATATCTTTTGCTGAGTCCTACCCAGGTGGTTTACATTAAGAAGGGATGGGGCAGGATAAATGGAAGCGAAACCTTCCGTTAGTTGAAGGATGAAGAACTAATGGCCAGAGATTAAAAAAATACATGTAAGAGATTTAGAACTAAAAGTAGGAGAAGCCTCTTTACATGGAGATTTGTGAGACTGTGGATACAACGGAGGAAAAAAATGTCAATATTGAAGAACAAATTGCATAGATGTCTAAATATGATTAGGATGAATTGAAGTTGAGTCTGGGCGGGTAAGATCATTGGAACTATTTGCTCAGGTGGAGAGTGAATGTCGACAAGTACTGAGTGGCTCAAATGGACTGTTATAACATTGCAACATTGTGATGACCAGTTGAAATTTTCAGTAAATATCTGGAAACAATTAGTCTAATGTCAAATGGACGAGGCAAGTTCCTACTGTCTCCATATTAGACACTGACAGGAGACAGGGCCCCGTTCTATTGCTCCAGTAGACAATGGGAGGCGGAGTCGGATGGGGAGACCAGTGCCTGCAACATTCACACCAAGATTACAGAATTATAGATATCCACCATTGTAGCACATTGTTTCTACATTAAAGGAAATTTTATTTATTATCTAAACTGTGTGTCTCATTTCAATAACTGCAGTGTGAGGCAGTAAGCACTGACACCCACATGTTCTACTCCACGGTTGAAGCTCAATCGTGACTGTTCTCTTTGTATCTTGAGAGGTAAGTCCACTGTTTTAGCGGGGTAAAATAAATTAAAAAACTTGCATTCATGTAGCTCCATTCACGACCAGCGGATGGCCCCACGTGCTTTATAGCCATGAAGTACTTTTTGAAGTGCATTCACTGCTGTAATGTAGGAAACGCGGCAGCCAATTTTCACACAGCAAGCTCCCACAAACAGCAATGTGATAATTACCAGATAATCTGTTTTTTAGTGATGTTGATTGGGGGATAACTTTTGGCTGGGGCATCCGGGATTACTCCCTGCTCTTCTTCGAAATAGTGCAAAGGATCTTTTACGTCCACCTGAGAGGGCTGATGGAGTCTCGGTTTAACGACTCATTCGAAAGACGGCACCTTCGACAGTGCAGCACTCCCACAGCCCTGCATTGGAGTGTCAGCCTAGATTATGGTAGATTATTGAGTCTCTGGAGTTGGACTTGAAGCCACAAACTTCTCACGAGGTTGCTACCAGCTGAGCCGTGGCTGACCCAGGGAAAACAGCAGGCACAAAACACACGACCCAAAAAGGAAGAAAAGTTTTCTGATACCTGTTCATTTTCACAGCAACAATCGGCTTTCGTTCTAATGGGAAGACGGCCATTCTAAAGTGGAACACTGGCTGTATTTTTACTCTACATAAAGGAAGTTTTAGGTTGAATTTTCGTTTTTTTAACAAATATCTGAATCAATGTCCAAGGAGATTTCACCACCTTCTTCAGCTCTTCCCTGAATTTAGTTTGTGTAGCTGCATAAATACATGTGTTTGTACAAGAACTCAAATACATGAGCATATAACCGGTTTCAGCGCTGATGTATGCAGGAGAGGTATCATCGGGTAGGTGAATAATCGCCAGGTTGTTATCTACAGCACTCACGGCAGATATCAGCCACAACAATCCAAAGCTGGCCGATACACTGAACAGTAAAATGATGGATTTGCTTCGGCTCTCCATCTCTGGATTGCTCTGATTCCCACTGCTGTGACCCCAGAGTCCCCTGCGGGATCGACTGGCCACTAAAGTATGTCTGAATGTCAAACAATTAAATAGCAATATCAATACAAAAAGATATGTAATTAAAAGATTTTCTAATTAGGAGAAGGGTACACCTGTAGGCGATGAATAAAAGCCGACAATGTGGTGGACACCCCAGGGACATTTTTGATTATTCATTTGTGTTAAAAGGGAAACAAATAGGGAATGTCCTCCAAATAATCCAGGATAGAGATCGTTGTTACAATCGCGTCCACAGTTCTCACTATGCAATACTGCATTTTAAATTCATGACAACATATATTTACGTATCAGTCAAATGTGAAGGAGACGGTAAACCACACTGACATATCCAGTCTGACACAATCAATGTACACCATGAACTTACAAGCGGCAGTGTAGGGCAGGAATGAATATGAGAAGTGTTTACTGAATAAATGAAATACGATTACATTGATGATCATGACCAGTAGATCTGCTGTGGCCATGGCCACCATATGTACGGAGACACATTTGGAATGCCCGCATTTTCATCTGGAGAGAATCACCATTGTCAGTAGTTTCGCTGTAAGAAAGATGGACAAGAGGTCAATAACTGGGACACTCAGATAAACCTCACAGCAAATGGGTACACCATCACCTCTGTGTTCCCCTCCAAGTCACACACTATCCTGACTTAGAAAAATATCGCTGTTCCTGGGTCGAATGCCTGGAAATCCCTCCCTAACAGAACCATGGGACCTGCTTCACCACATGGACTGCAGCGATTCAAGAAGGCAGCTCGCCACCTCCTTCTCAAGGGCAACTTGTTCATTTTTGATAGTCAATAAAGAAGCGGATTCCTTACATACATCCAAGCACATATTTCATTGCAGTGTGGAGCGCTGAAACCATCCTGCCATGAGGCTGGAACCAGGTGATGCACTGAGCCAAATTGATGAGTTACTACAGCGGCCCCAGGGAGCAATCGATGGAATTTTCCATTTATTCTCATCAGTTTGATTGGCAAGGGGGATCTCGGGAGCGGCATCAGATGTCAGCTGTATTCAATATAATTTACAAACAATTAGTGGAAAGATATGAATTTAAACATAACATTCAACTGAGACGAAAATTTTCAATTTAGGTTGAAACTCTGCGCTTTTGCTATTTATACTCGCCGTGAGGGAGCTGCTCGGTAACAGAGCGGGAGCTGGTGGATCCTGAGCGGCAACAGTTGCTCCAAATATCTTTCACTGTCCTCTGATGGTTGGAGGTGGCTGCAGTACAAGTAATTACCAACTTAAAGTGGACAGGGAACAACGGGACAGATGAAATGATTACCATGGTCACGAAGCAACACATTCTTTGGTGATATTCATCGACTGATCCCTGTGGATAAATGACTCTGCAATGAGACATTCTGGGAATCTGTTACATAATCAGAAACATTGAGATAGTCAACAGCTATTAGACAACAGGATACATTGATTTACCGGGCGCACCAAAGGCTGCTGAGAATAGGGTAGTGAAATCCCTGATTCTGTAGATTGTTGCCCGCTCCATTTTTTTAGAAGCATGTATAAATTGTGCCCAGCTTTAAGGATACCACTAGAATGTACCTGAGATCCGTAAATGCTCCCCTTTGTAGAATAATCGGTGCCCCGGTAAGGAAAACAAGCTAAACAATAAGTGACGATAGTTACAGTCACTTAACAAACAAGGGGCGATTTTCCACTTCAGAGTGCCTGGGCCGCCAGTGGGGAAATTGTATGGAATGTAATTCCAGAGGGAATGTGACCTGTGCATGGCCCATAAATGCTGAATGGAACATCCCTCCCGGACAAGGCATTAGGTTACTGAGGCCTCGTAGAAAACTTCACTCACCCATTGCATAACTTTCCTTTTTACTATAATGATATCCAGAAATGACGCCTCTCTAACATTACTGGCGATGCATCCTCTCAAATATTAATGCTGATGAACCTACTCCAACAATACTGGTTTTGATCCTACTCTAACATCGCTGGTGGTGACCGTACAATAACATTACTGGTGGTTACTCTACTCTAACATTATTGGTGCTGACCCTACTCTACCATTATTGGGGATGAACCTACTCCATCTTTACTGGTGATGACTCCGCTCTATCTTTACTGCTGGTGACCCTACTGTAAAACTAATGGTGGTAAAGCAAATCTAACATTATTGCTGGTGAGCTTACTCTAACATAACTGGTGTTGACTCAACTTTAACATTACTGGTGGTGAACTTACCCTAACATTACTGGTGTTGACACAACTCTAACATTAGCAGTGGTGACCCTACTCTAACAGTACTGGTGTTGATCCCACAGTAACATTACTGGTGGTAACTTTACTCTAACTTCACTGCTGGTGACCCTACTCCAAAATTATTGATGGCGACTCCACTCTTATATTACTGGTGGTGACACTACTCAAACATTTCTGGTATTGACTCTACTCTAACATTACTGGTGGTGACTCTACTCTAACATTACTGGTGGTGACCCAACTCTAACATTACTGGTAGTGACTGTACTCTACCATTACTGGTGTTGAAAGTACGCTAACATTACTGGAGGCGACCCTACTCTAACATTACTGCTGGTGACTCCACTCTAACATTACTGGTGGTGACTACTCTCACATTACTTGTGGTGACACTATCCTAACATTACTGGTGGTGACCATATTCTGTAATTGCTAGTGGTGACCCTATTCTAATACAACTGTGGTGACCCTACTCCAACATTAATGGTGTTGACCTTAATGTAGCATTATTGGAGGTAACCCTACTGTAAAATTGCTGGTGTGCCCTCTACTCTCACAGGAATGTAGATGGCCATCCACTGACTTCAGCTTTGAAGACTCTACTCCAGCATTGCTGATAGTTCTCCTACATTTCTGGTGACGCTAATGCTCTAGCATTACTGGCATTGACCCAACTCTAACATTGCTGCTGGACCATGTATTCTAATCCCATTGGTGTTGACCTTAATCTAACTTTGCTTTTGGTGACCGAACTGTAACCTTACCGAAGGCGTATCTACACTATCATTACTGGTGATCATTCCATTCTAATATATTTGGCGGAAACCCTATTCTAACATTATTCATTGTGACTGTACACTAACATTAGTGGTAATGACGACATTTTAACTTTTCTGATGGAAACCCTACTCTACATAAGAACATAAGAATTAGGAGCAGGAGTAGGCCATACTCAAGCCTACACCGCCATTCAATAAGGTAATGCCTGATCTTCAACCTCAACTCCCCTTTCCCGCCCATTCCCCATATCCCTACGGGGAAAAGCCGGGGACTGAGATTAATGGGATAACTCTACCAAACAGTGGCACAGGCAGGATGGGCCGAATTATCTCCTTCTGTGCTGTATAAATATATCATTATATGATTCAATTCAAACGGAACCGGAGGGAATGATCTGATTCAGGAGATTAGGGGAAGACAATCAAGGAGCTCCTTCAGAACGATAATGACTACATATTTATTTCCTCTGTAATTACTGTGGTTTCGATCAGTGAAGTCTCTGTAAAAGGCAACGGAGGAGAAGGATTAGAGGTTTAAGTGTGGGACAAAAGTGATATTTTTTGAAGTCATTGAGCCTTCCAACATTAATGGAGGACCAGGATGAGTGGAACTGTCATTGGCCTCTGTGGGGAAATTCAGGCACTTTGAAGCTAAGCACTATGAGTCAGGATAGCGGAGCATTCTAAAGTTGCAGCCCCCTTTCGTAGCCGTGGGTTCGAATCACACTTCTGACATACAGATCGTTTAATTTCTCCGTGCAGTTGTATTATTTGAAATTAGCTGCAACCGCTTCTTCGGCACAGTTGATTTGTTCCTATCAGAAAACTAACCCTAGGATTGTTCTCCTTCGAGCAGAGAAGTTTATGAAAAGAACTAATGATGGTACTCAAAATTGGATGGGATTTTGATAGAGCAAGCAGAGAGAAATTGTTTCCTCTGGCCAGTTGAGCGACAACCAGAGGTTATAGATTTAAA
Organism: Somniosus microcephalus; assembly: GCF_052327205.1. Lineage (NCBI taxonomy): Eukaryota > Metazoa > Chordata > Chondrichthyes > Squaliformes > Somniosidae > Somniosus > Somniosus microcephalus. Next base: position 32,177,723 of record NW_028225180.1, on the reverse strand, counting down.
ATAATTGGCAAAAGAAATAAAGGGGCCTTTACGAGAATGTTTTCACATAGAGGGTTGTTACGATCTGGAATATATCACCTGAAAATATGGTGGAATCAGATTCCACAGGAAATGTCAAAAGCTAATTAGTCATGTATTTGAATAGAACCAGTTAGCAGGGTTATGGGGTAAATGCTGGGGTGTGGGACTAAAGTGAACAGTTCTTTGAAATGTCGACACAGGCAGGATGGGCCGAATGGCCTCATTCTGTGCTGTAAGATCCGAAGATTCTATGAATCAGGCCTCTTGAGCATCCTCCTTTTTCATCACACTACAAGTAGCCTGCCATAACATGTCCTCATTTGGAATTTTCTCCACCAACCCTTCCATCTCAATTAAGACGTTCCTTAAAACCTTAAGCCTTGAAGAGAATTATGGTCACACGCCTTAATAGCTCCTTCTTGGGATTGGGCTTCCATATATTTGATCACACCTCTATGAGGCGAATTGGGAGATTCCCTAGAAGTGGGGAGGGGGCCACGGATTATTAAGCTGTGTTGAAAAATTTACTGAATACGTGTGTTTGTGTCTGTTTGTTACATTAACTAAATGAGGGCACCTGGCGCTTCTCTCCCAGAAATAAATTTATCGTGAAGAAGTTTCGAAAACGGTGTTACTTGCATTTGTGTCTTTCTTTGTTCTATTTATGAATATTTCTTCCGTCTGACTCCCAGTAAGTCTCTTCTTCCTCTATTGAATGAGAAAGGAGGGTTTTAACATTGGCCAGACCCGCACTGTGCCTGATATTTGTGAGCTCATCGTTTATATTTAGTGGTTTCTGCTCCTTTAAACATCGTCAGCTTTAGCTCAGCGGTTACTTTTGCAGTATTACCTTTCTAAGGATTTTAGAATCTTGCATGGCTAACTCTGTTACATGAAATGTTGTTGGATCGAGCCCACCCAGGGACGAAGGCTTTTGCCCTTTATGATTCATTGCTGCACAGTTTCAGGTTGTCAATGTGTGCTTTGGCTACAAGGAAATATACTGCAAACATTACCAGCTGTGCTGTTATCCATTAAGTTCCCACCCAAATACTTTCATGAATATTCATTTTTTAAAAGGATAAAAATATAGATGGGTCATATTCCTCCATTCAATACATTAGAAATAAATGAAGTTTTTGTTATCCAAGGAACCGATGGAAATTGATTCTCAATCTGCATATATAGAACTGGAACATGCCATCGCACCATGTGAGGCTACATTTAATTTGTGGCTATTGTACAGCTGATATTAAGGAAAATAATTCAGAGCATTTTGGACCATTTTAGTGCTTTTTAACAGCATGCAATAACTGTTTGTAAAGTTTTGTAAAACACTGCTGTCCGGTAGAAGACAGATATTAAAATGATACAATAATTTTGTAGACGTCATGTGTGGAATTCCCTGCCTAAACACCTCCCCCATTACCCATCGCTCACCTCCTTTCAGTCCCTCGTTGAAACCGAAAGCTTTCAGCAGATTTGGTCTTCCCACTAACGAGCCCCTTCTTTGGGATTGGCATCCATGTCTTTGTTTACACATCTATGAAGCGCTTTGGGATATCCCCTAGAAACACCCGAGAGAAATAGCTAGTGCCAATCAGCAGACGATGAAAGCATAAATTTGCCAATCTCATGCCTCCTTACTGCAACACTTGCCCTTAAAATAGTAACATTCCCCTGGAGAGGACTGCACCCGTAAATGCTGGTAAAAACACCAATCAACATTTGACCTCGTTTGCACAAAAAAGAGAAAGAAGCTATAAACACGTGTAACTTTGCAGTGACAGTCCCGGGATATCCCTGTCCAGAGGTGCTAGTCCCTGGGTATCTCTGTCCAGCTGTGCTAGTCCCTGGGTATTCCAATGCCGCTGTGTTTTGCTCGGTTGATCCCTGTCTAGCTGTGCTGGTCGCTGGGTCTCTCTGTCCAGCTCTGCTTGGCCTGGGCGATCCTTGTCCAGCTGTGCTAGTCAGTGCCGAAACATGTTGAATTATTACCTCAAGTCCCATCGTGGAAACGTGATATTGAGAATAATCAGTTGTGAACGTGTCCAAGCAAAACTCGCCACAGTCACTGAATTAGAATGTCCATTTCCGGGAGGCAGAGACCAGCCGGTTTCCATCCAAATGGATGCTAACTGGAGTGATCCGATTCAGAGGATTCAAAGAAGTACATTCGGGATCTCCTTCGGGAGTTTAATGACTTTGTAATGGATATTTTTCCCGTGTGACTTGTGTCTTTCCGAGTGGTGAAATGTGTTTTAAAGATAGTCAGGTTTTCCCCTTCTCCCTCAACACTGTCTCAGACCTGAGGTCAAAAAGTTAGATGTTTACGTAGTGTAGCGGTTATCAACGTCGCCTCACATGGGAAAGGCCCCTGGTCACTCGGTTAACATTTCCTTCCGTGTCCAAGAGAATCCTGTAGGTTTATTCATTGTGATGGAAACAACTATCCTTCCTCTGATGGATTAACTGTTTTGTAAAAATTGCTGCACTACAGGAGAACTGAATGAGGTGCGGACGATGAGAGCACCGAATCCTAAACAGTAGACTGCCAGGGAATGCTGCATGCAAACATTACCCTCTTTGCAATCCGTGGACTAATTCGTTCTCGAAGGAGAACAACCCCAGCTGCTCCAGGCTATCCACATTACTGTAATCCCTCATTCCTCAATTATTTGTTTTTCTTTCGATTGAAGACGTGGAAAGCCGAGAAATGCCACGTGACAGTAGTCATTTTCGAATGATTTAAAGAAGCCATCTAAAAATCACCGAGCGCTAATTTAATATCACGTTTACAGTTTGTTTCAGTGTAAAAGGAGTGGATTGAAAATAACACTAAAATGCCAGGCAGCACCCGCGGTGAGATAGATTTGGTCTCCTGATGAAGTTGGTGCTGCGAAGTAACCGCTGAACTAAAGCTGACCCTGATCAAAGGGGAGAAAATATCAAATATAAAGGTTGAGCTCACAAATATCAGGCTCATTGCGAGTCTGGTCAACGTCAAACCTTTCGTTTCTCATTCATAGACTCATAGAATTCAAGCTTGGTTACAGCAAAGAATGAGGTCATTCGGCCCGTCGAGTCCATGCCGGCTCTCTGCAAGAGCACTTCAGCTAGTCCCACTCCCTCGACCTTATCCCGTGGCCCTGCGTGTATTTCCCTTCAGCTACTTAGCCAATTCCCTTTTGAAAGCCTCGATTGAATACGCCTCCAGCACTCTTTCAGGCAGTGCATCCCAGATCATAACCAGTCGCTGCATAAAAATATTTTTCCCACTGTCCCCTTTGGACTTTCTGCTAATCCCCTAAAATCTGTGTCCTCTGGTTCTAGTCCCTTACGCCTATGGGAACAGTTTCCCTCCATCTACTCTGTCTGGACCGCTGATAATTTATAATTCCTGTTTTGAGGAGTTGTAAGCAGTTAAATCCCACTCCAAATGATGGTTTGCAGAGGGCAGATTTCACACATAAACCAGCATATAAAATATTAACCAATAGCTGCCGTAAAATGAACCGGTTTCAGCGCAGTGACACTCCCGCTGGAATTCAGACCTGGGGGTCACTGTAAAAACAACAGAACAGGTTAAAAAGATATTCATCCAAAATAGGGCTTGAACCAGCAATGCTGAAACGAAGAGGCTGATGCTCTACCGACTCAACTAGCCGGGCCCCGGTAACATGTGCGTCATTGTCGCTTATTGCAACAAGGCGGCTGTTGGCTCTGATTCATGGGTTCAAACTGTTCGACAAATCGGGAACCAAGCCCTCCTGAATTCCAAGTTGCATAAGGAAGTCAGCCATCAAACCATTCATTGACCAAAGGGGTTCATGCAATGTTCTGATGGCCTTTGCCAATGTCAATGTTTCTTGGCTGTTACCTGCTGTTTCCCGATTCTCTATGTATCTCTGCCTGTGTTTATTTGTGTGCGCAACCCTCAGGTTGATTTTGAACTATTACTTGTGTTTGTGTCTGTTACATTAAATAATGAGGGCCTCAGGCGCTTCTCAACATGACACTTGCGAATGAGTGAGACAGACTGAGTGTGGTTTCAACAGAGTGCTGCGTGTTGGGTGAGTCGGAGTTAGGTGAGGAGTGGAAGGAAGAGCTCCCTTGCGCCGCCGTTGTTTTTCCCAACTTTTCACCCTGTAGGAAGAGGCCGGTTTCGAGTGCAGCAGGAGAGTTGTGAGTATTTTAATTCACTTCTGCGGGCTTTTTCTCAAAGGCTGGTCAATCTCGCAGAGCGGCGGCAGCATTCCAGAGCCACGCCGTGATTCAAAAAGTGACATTTGCAAGAGGAAGCAGCCGATTGGGTGAGTACGGCCAGGTGAGTATTTAGACTAAGCTATAGTTTGACAGTTAAGGTTAGTAGTTTATAAAGTTTAGAAGGCCTTAATTTTAGCGGTTATAGTTTCTAGGGTGTCTGTTGATTATCGGGGAGTGCTGTTAACCAACGGACCTTGAGTATATCATTTAATTGTAGTGTAATTGGTGGTTTTGAATTAATTTAACTTAAATTAAATGAAGGGTCAGTCATGGCAGCACACCTCGGCCCTGTGGAATGTTCCTCCTGCACTATGTGGGAAATCAGGGACACTTGCTGTGTCCCTGACATCCATGTGTGAGGGAAGTGTATCCAGCTGCAACTACTGGCAGACCGAATTGCAGCATTGGAGTTGTGAATGGATACATACCGGAGCATTTGCGATGCTGAGGACGTCGTGGATATCACGTTTAATCAGTTAGTCACACCACAGGTAAAGGCTGCACAGGCTGGAAGGGAATGGGTGACCACCAGGCAGAGTAGTAGGCACAGGCAGGTAGTGCAGGCATCCGCTGAGCCCAGCCCCTCTCAAGCAGATATACAAATTTGGATATTGTTGAGGCAGATGTCTTATCGGGGGAAGGCAGCAGCAGCCAACATCCTGGTACCGTGGGTGGTTCTGCTGCACAGGACGGGAGGAAAAAGAGGGAGAGAGCGATAGGGTATTCTATTGTAAGGGGAATGGATAGGCATTTCTGCGTCCGCAACCACGACTCCAGGATGGTATGTTGACCAACTGGTGCAAGGTCAAGAATGTCTCGGAGCGGCTGCAAGGCATTCTGGAGGGAAAGTGTGAACAACCAGTTGTCGCGGTGCATATAGTTACCAAAAATATAGGTTAAAACCGGAATGAGATCCTAAAAGCTGAATATAGGGATTTAGGAGGTAAATTTAAAAATAGGTCCTCAAAGGTAGTAATCACAGGATAGCTACCAGTGCCACGTGCTAGTCAGAGTAGAAATAGACAGATATTTCAGATGAATACGTGGCTAGAGGAATGGGGCAAGAGGGAGGGATTCAAATTCCTGGGAAATTGGACCCAGTTCTGGGGGAGGTGGGCCCAGTACAAACTGGACGGTTTGCACTTGGAAAGGACCAGGACCGCTGTCCTAGGGGGACTGTTTGCTAGTGCTGTTGGGGGGTGTTTAAACAAAAATGGCAGGGGGATGGGAACCTATACAGGGAGACATAGGAAAGGGAAGAAAGGATAAAAGCAAAAGACATGAAGTAGAAAAAAAAATCTGGCAGTCAGAGAAATCAAGGGTTTAAATCAACATGGCCACAGTAAATAATAATTCTAAAAGATCAAAGCGTGGTGGTTCCATCGGGTGTCCATTACATATATAATGTACATAATTCAGTTTAATCTAACTGTATGTATATGACTTACCTGTTTGGCCCGTTGCCCCTTTAACTTACCTGTTTGGGCGGATGCCCCTTTAAGGTGTGCCCTAGTGTGCTGACGACATCGCGCATCACGTGATGCACCCGCGGCCGCCGCCAGCCCGGCTCGGCCTCCCATAATGGCCGCCGGCACAGCGGGCCTACCGCGCCCACGACTTCAGCCGCATCGGCCAGCTGCAGTGCCGGGTGCCTCTCGCTCCCGCGACTTTGGCTGCAACGGCCAGCCTCAGTGCTGGGTAAATGCGCTGACATATTGGCGTGGGTCACGTGACCGCATCAAGCGCGGGCGAACGCGCTGATGTCACGACACGGTCACGTGATGCCCGAAGCGTGGGAAAACACGTCCGGGCGTGATTACGTCATCACGCTATCCAGTGGAATGCGGACTGAGTCATCATGGCGTCCCCGCTGGGGAAAGACTTACTCTACGACGCTTCTGAAACCATCTCACTCACCTGCTGTATTTCGTCTGCTTCCTGCATTAAATAACTGATTTATTGTTCTCCTGAAGCCGAACTCGATTATTTAGTAGGCATTCGTCCAATACCTGCTGAGGTCAGCCTGAATTCCTACAATTGGTGACCCCGACTCGGTGGATGGTTTTCACGGAGGAACCGCACAGCCTCAACCTCACCTACAATTACTGAACCTCACCTAAAATTGGTGACCCAATGGCGTGAGTACGGGTGCTCATCAATTCCTACACTACAACTGGTGTCCCCGTAACCGGGAACAATTTTCAGAGAAGCAACGCACAGCCTGAACCTCATCTTCACAGAAGACAACTGACGGACAGCCAATGAACACCAATTCCTACATTGGCGACTCCACCTTTGCAAACGTATTCGCAAAGGAAGCGCAGCCTGGAGGTGATCCAGTTTTTCATGGACAAAACGCAGCCGGACCCCGATTTTTCGTGAACATTTTTCACAAAAGAAGCATGCCATGGAAGCACCAGCCGTTCTGCTGTCACTAACACATTTCAGGGAAAACAACCGCCCTCATGCTTTGTTATGGTAGAAGCCCTGTTCGCCGAGAACATCGATGCATCGCACACCACGCACTTGCTTACGGTCTCCATATTCGACTTTTCTACCACCACGCGGGTCATCCACCTGTACGTCCTATGCAACAGCAAGTATAAATCTCTCAAAGCACGGGGTACAGCATGTTAGGGCACACAAGATCGGAGCGCGCCCTGCGGGGATACCATGGTGACACCCCCCCGCGATTCACGAGGACTCGCTCCTCATGAACCACGAGGACGCACTCTTCATGCACCATGAGGACCCATCACTCGTGAACCACGAGGACCCATCCCTGATGAAACACGAAGACTCATGCCCCGCCGACGAAGCACCAGCCCATCAGCCTGCTGGTTGCGTTACCTACCACAATTTTCGGCGAGACAAGAAGCGTGCCACCCTCCCGGCTGTTTTCTCCTATAGAAAGAACAACTACAAGTGCTGCCGCCATCCAGGCAGAGTTTACCCCGACCGCAATCAACATCAACCCAGACTGTTGCCGCCCTTTTTCCAGTTTTCTCCTTAACAAACGCAAACATCCACTGACGCAGCAAACATCGAGGATGTGTCCAGCGGGTATCCCATGGCCGCGATCAGCCACGTGAAAGTTGCTGTCCTCACTGATCAACGCAGCAACTTTTCACCCTCCGTTGTGTTATCGTCGTAACAATATGGCACGCACCGTTCCGTGCGTTCTAGGCTCCCGAAGGTGTCGATCACCTGTCGGCGAGTTCACCGACCTCACCTGTCAAGTCCTTCTGGATCGCTCATTTGGCGTTCATGCAGAGTTCGTCAGAGCAATGATCTGTTTCAACATCAACGGAGACATCGCCTGCGCCCGCCCAACCTGCTCATCACTCTGACAAGGCGTGCTGCTTCGCACGTCTCCACGGTCCTTCACCAGACGGATACATTTTATTTGCCACGACATGCGTAAGGGTCCGCTTATTACCAGTAGCTTCAGACCTGGCCCGGCAAGTCGAGACAGCATGCCCGCCGAGACCACTAGCTCGTCAGACCATCTCATCATTGGACTTTCGTTAAAGCAAATTCTGGGGGGGCGCATGTGACGGTTCCACCGGATGTCCCTTACATATATAATGTACATAATTAACTTTAACCTAACTATGTATATTACTTACCTGTTTGGGCCATTGCCCCTTTAACTTACCTTTTTGGGCCGTTGCCCCTTTAACACGCGCCCTAGCGCACTGGTGATGTTGCGTGTCACGTGATGCACCCGCGGCAACCACCGACCTGGCTCGGCCTCCCGTAATGGCCGCCGGCACTGCAGGCCTACCACTCCCGCGACTTCAGCCGCATCGGCCAGCTGCAGTGCCGGGTGCCTCTTGCACCCGTGACTTCGGCCGCAACGGCCAGCCTCACTGCTGGGTAAATGCAATGACGTATCGGCGTCGGTCACGTGACCGCACCAAGCGCAGGCAAACTCGCTGACGTCACGACGCGGTCACGTGACGCACGAAGCGCGGGAAATCACGGCCGAGCGTGATAACGTCATCATGCTATCCAGAGGACTGTGGACTCAGTCCTCGTGGCGTCCCCGCTGGGGAAAGACCTACTCTATGGCGCTCCTGAAACCATCTCACTTACCTGCTGCATTTCGTCTGCTTCCTGCATTAAAGAACTTATTTATTGTTCTCCTGAAGTCGAACTCGATTATTTAGTAGGCATTCGTCCAAAACCTGCAGAGGTCAACCTGAATTCCTACAATTGGTGACCCCACTCCGTGGACGGTTTTCACGGAGGAACCGCACAGCCTGAACCTCACCTACAATTAATGAATCTCACCTAAAAGTGGTAACCCAACGACATGAGTACGGGAGCTCATCAATTCCTACACTACAATTGGTGTCCCTGTATCCATGAACTATTTTCATGGAAGCAACGCGCAGCCTGAAGCTCGTCTTCACAGAAGACAACCGACGAACAGCTGACAAACACCAATTCCTACATTGGCGAGCCCGCCTTTGCGAACGTATTCGCAAAGGAAGCGCAGCCTGGAGGTGATCCCATTTTTCACGGACAAAACGCAGCCGGACCACGATGTTTTGTGAAAAATTTTCACCAAAGAAGCACGCCATGGAAGCACAAGCCATTCCGCTGTCGCTAACGCAATTCAGTGGGAAACAACCACCCTCGTGCTTTGTAAAGGTAGAAGCCCTGTTCTCCGAGAACATTGATGCATCGCAGACCACGCACTTGTTTACGTTCTCCGTATTCGACTTTTCTACTGCCACGCGGGTCATCCGCCTGTACGTCCTATGCAACAGCAAGTATAAATCTCTCCAAGCATGGGGTACAGTATGATAGGGCACACAAGATCGGAGCACGCCCTGCGGGGATACCACGAGGGCTGACCCCCATGACCCACGAGGGCTCGCTCCTCACGAACCACGAGGACGCACTCCTCACGCATCATGAGGATCCATCACTCACGAACCACGAGGACCCATCCCTCATGAAACACGAAGACTCGTGCCCCGCCGACGAAGCACCAGCCCATCAGCCTGCTGGTTGCGTTACCTACCACACTTTTCAGCGAGGCAAGAAGCGTGCCGCCCTCCCGGCTGTTTACTCCAATAGCAAGAACAACTACAAGTGCTGCCGCCCTCCAGCCAGAGTTTACCCCTACCGCAATCAACATCAACCTGGACTGTTACCGCCCTTACTCCAGTTTTCTCCTTAACAAATGCAAACATCCACTGACGCAGAAAACATTGAGGACGGGTCCAGCGGGCATCCCATGGCTGCGATCAGCCAGGTGAAAGTTGCTATCCTCACCGATCACTGATCAATGCAGCAACTTTTCACCCTCCGTTATGTTATCGTCGTAACACTATGGCATGCACCGTTCTGTGCGTTCCAGTTTCCCGAAGGTGTCGATCACCTGTCGCCGAGATTACTGACTTCGCCTGTCAAGTCCTTCTGGATCGCTCGTTAGGCATTCCTGCAGAGTTCGTCAGAACAAGGACTTGTTTCAACATCAACGGAGGCATCGCCCGCGTCCGCCCAACCTGCCCATCACTCTGACAAGGCCTGCTGCTTCGCACGTCTCCATGGTCCTTCGCCTGATCGATACGTTTAATTTGCCATGACATGCGTAATGATCCGCTTATTACCAGCAGCTTCAGACCTGGCCCGCCAAGTCGAGACAGCACGCCCGCCGAGACCACTGGCTTGTCAGACCTCTCATCATTGGACATTCGTTAAAGTGAATTCTGGTGGGGCGCATGTGGCGGTTCCACCGGATGTCCCTTACATATATAATGGACATAATTCACGTTATACTAACGGTATGTATATTACTTACCTGTTTGGGCCGTTGCCCCTTTAACTTACCTGTTTGGGCCGTTGCCCCTTTAAGGCGCACCCTAGCACGCTGATGACGTCGCGCATCACGTGATGCACCCGCGGCAGCCGCCGGCCCGGCTCGGCCTCCCATAACGGCTGCCGGCACAGCAGGCCTACCGCTCCCGCGACTTCAGCCTCATCGGCCAGCTGCAGTGCCGGGTGCCTCTCGCTCCCGTGACTTCGGTCGCAACGGCCAGCCTCACTTATGGGTAAATGCGATGACGTATCGGCGTCGGTCACATGACCGCCCCAAGCGCGGGCGAATGCGCTGATGTCACGACGCGGTCACGTGATGCCCGAAGCGCGGGAAAACACGGCCGAGCGTGATAACTGCGGACTCAGTCCTCGTGGCGTCCCCACTGGGGAAAGACCTACTCTACGGCGCTCCTGCAACCATCTCACTTACCTGCTGTATTTCGTCTGCTTCCTGCATTAAAGAACGTACTTATTGTTCTCCTGAAGTCGAACTCGATTATTTAGTATGCATTCGTCCAATACCTGCTGAGGTCAACCCGAATTCCTACAAAAGCTTGTTAAGAAAACAAGCTGAAGGCTTTGTGTCTTAATGTGAGGAGCATTCGTAATAGTATGGATGAATTAGCTGCACAGATAGATGTAAACGAATATGATATAATTGGGAGTGGAGGCATGGCTCCAGGGTGACCAAGGCTTGGAATTCAACACCCAGGTGTATTCAATATTCAGGAAAGACAGGCAAAAAGGAAAAGGTAGTGTGGTAGCATTGCTGGTTAAAGAGGAGATTAACACAATAGTAAGGAAGGATATTAGCTCTGATGATGTGGAAACTGTATGGGTAGAGCTGAGAATTACCAAGGGAAAGATAACGCTAGGGGGAGTTGTATACAGACAGCCAAACAGTACTGCTGAGTTTGGGGTTGGCACTAAACGGGTAATTAGAGATGCATGCAATAAGGGCACAGCAGTTGTCATGGCTGACTTTAAGCTACATATAGATTGGGCTAAGCAAATTAGTAAAAATGCTGTGCAGGAGGAATTCCTGGAGTTTATACGGGATGGTTTCCTGGTCCAATATGCCGAGGAACCAACACAAGATCAGGCCATTTTAGACTGGGGATGATATAATGAGAAAGGATTAATTAGCAATCTTGTGCGAAGCCCCTTGGGGTGGAGCGATCGTTTAATGATAGATTTCTACATTCAGATGGAGACTGAAGTATTTGACTCAGTGACTAGGATCCTGAATTTAAATAAAGGAAACTACGATGGTATGAGGCGTGAGTTGGATAGGATGGATTGGGGAAAGTTATTTAAAAGGTTGATGGTGGATAGGCAATGGCAAACATTTAAAGATCGCATGGGTGAACTACAGAATTTGTTCATCCCTGATGGCATACAAATAAAATCAAAAAGGTGACTCAACCGTGGCAAACAGGGGAAATTAGGGACAGCATAAGATCCAAGGATAGGACATATAAATTGGACTGATAAAGCAGCAAACCTGAGGATTGGGAGCTGTTTAGGATTCAGCAAAGGAGGGCAAACGGATCAGTTAAGAGGGGGAAAATAGAGCATGAGAGTAAGCTGGCAGGGAACACAAAAACTGACTGTAAAAGCTTCTATAGGTATGTGAAGAGCAAAAGATTGGTGAAGTCAAGCGTAGGTCACTTGTAGTCAGAATCAGGGGAATTTATAATGGGGAACAACGAAATGGCAGAACAATTAAATACATACTTTGGTTCTGTCTTCACTAAGGAGGACACAAATAACCCCCACGAGATGTCGGGGAACATAGGGCCAATGAGAGGGATGAACTGAATGAAATCAGTATTTGTAGGGAAATGGAGTTAGGGAAGTTGACGGGATTGAACGCTGATAAATCCCCAGGGCATGATAATCTACGTTGTACAAAAATCAGGACAAATCCGACCCAGCCAATTACCGTCCCATCAGTCTACTCTCAATCATCAGCAAAGTGATGGACGCTGTCGTCGACAGTGCTATCAAGTGGCACTGACTCAGCAATAACCTGCTAACTGACGCCTAGTTTGGGTTCCGCCAGGGCCACTCAGCTCCTGACCTCATTACAGCCTTGGTCCAAACATGGACAAAAGAGCTGAACTGAAGAGGTGAGGTGAGACTGACTTCACTTGACATCAAGGCAGCATTTGATCGAGTGTGGCATCCAGGAGCCCTAGCAAAACTGAAGTCAATGGGAATCAAGGGGAAAATTCTCCATTGGTTGGACTCATACCTACCACAAAGGAAGTTGGCTGTGGTTGTTGGAGGTCATTCATCTCAAACACATGACATCACTGCAGGAGTTCCTCAGGGCAGTGTCCTAGGCCCAACCATCTTCAGCTGTTTCATCAATGACCTTCCCTCCATCATAAGGTCAGAAGTGGGGATGTCCGCGGATGATTGCACACTGTTCAGCACCATTTGAGACTCGTCAGATACTGCCGCAGTCCGTGTCCATATGCAGCAAGACCTGGACAATATTCAAACTTGGGCTGACAAGTGGAAAGTAACATTCGCACCACACAAGTGCCAGGCAATGACCATCTCCAACAAGCGAGACTCTAACCATCTCCCCTTGACATTCAATGGCATTACCATCGCTGAATCCCCCACTATCTTCATCCTGGGGGTTACCATTGATCAGAAACTGAACTGGACCAGCCATATAAGTACTGTGGCTACAAGAGCAGGCCAGAGGCTGGGAATTCTGCGGCGAGTGTCTCACCTCCTGCCTCTCCAAAGCCTTTCCACCATCTACAAAGCACAAGTCAGGAGTGTGATTGAATACTCTCCACTTGCCTGGATGAGTGCAGCTCCAACAACACTCAAGAAGCTGGACATCATTGAGGATAAAGCAGCCCGCTTGATTGGCACTCCAGCCACCACCTTCAACATTCACTACCTCCACCACCGGTGCACTGTGGCTGCAGTGTGTACCATCTACAAGATGCACTGCAGCAACTCGCCAAAGCTCCTTCAACAGCACCGTCCAAACCCGTGACCTCTAACACTTAGAAGGACAAGGGCAGCAGACGCATGGGAACATCACAACCTACAAGTTCCCCTCCAAGCCACACACCATCCTGACTTGAACCTTTATCACCATTCCTTCACTGTCGCTGGGCCAAAATCCTGGAACTCCCTTCCTAACAGCATTATGGGTGTACCTACACCATATGGACTGCAGCGGTTAAAGAAGGCGGCTCACCACCATCTTCTCAAGGGAAATTAGGGATGGGCACTAAATGCAAGCCTAGCCAGCAACGCCCACAACCCATCAATGAATAAAAAAAAAACTTAAGGAAGTGGCCCTAGAAATAGTAGATGCATTGCTGCTCATCTTCCAACATGCTATAGATTCTGGAACAGTTCCCATGGATTGGAGGGTAGCTAATGTAACCCCACTATTCAAAAAAGGTGGTAGAGAGGAAAGAGGGAATTATAGACCGGTAAGCCTGACATCGGTAGTGGGGAAAATGCTGAAGTCCAATATAAAATATGTAATAGCAGAGCACTTGCAAAACAGTGACAGGATCAGACAAAGTTAAAATGGATTTACAAAAGGAAAATTGTGCTTGACTAAGCTACTGGAATTTTTTGAGGATGTAACTGGCTGAATAGATAAGGGAGAACCAATGCGTATTTGGACTTTCGGAAGGCTTTCGAAAAGGTCCCGCATAATAGATTAGCGTGTAAATTTAAAGCACACGGGATTGGGGGTAAGGTATTGACTTGGATAGAGAACTGGTTGCCAGACAGGAAATAAAGAGTTGGAATAAATGGGTATTTTTCCAAGTGGCAGGCAGTGACGAATGGGGTACCGCAGTGATGGGTGCTCGGACTTCAGCTATTCACAATATATTTTAATGATCTAGACGAGGGAACTAAATGTAATATCGCCAAGTTTGCAGAGGACACACAGCTTGGTGGGCGTGTTTGCTGTGAGGAGGATGCCGAGAAACTCCTGTATGATTTGGACAGGTTGGGTGATTGGGCAGATGCATTGTAAATGCAGTTTAATGTGTTGAAATGCGGGTTTAGCCATTTTGGTGGCAAAAACAGGAAGGCAGATTATTATCTGAACGGCAATAGATTGGGAGAAGGGGAATTGCAACGTGACCTGGGTGTCCATGTGCACCAGTCTCTGAAGGTAAGCATGCAGATGCAGCAAGTGGTTAAGAAGGCAAATGGTATGTTGGCCTTCATAGTGAGAGGATTCGAGTACAGGAGCAAGGATGACTTGCAACAGCTCTACCAGGCTTGTTGAGTCCACACCATGAGTATTTTGTACAATTTGATCACCTTATCTGATGAAGGATGTTCTTGCCATGGAGGGAGTGCAGCGAAAATTCACTGGACTGAGACCTGGGAAGGCAGGAATGACGTATGAGGAGAGATTTGGTCAATTGGACTTATATTTGCTAGAGTTTAGAAGAATGAGAGGGGATCTCATTGAAACTAATAAAATTCTAACAGGACTAGACAGAGTAGATGCAGGAAGGGTGTTCCCGATGGCGGGGGAGTCCAGAACCAGGGGTCACAGACTAAAGATAATGGGCAAGCCATTTAGGACAGAGATGAGGAGGAATTTCTTCTCCCAGAGAGTGGTGAACATGTGCAATTCGCTACCACAAAAGGCAGTTGAGGCAAATTCATTAAATATATTCAAGAAGGATTTAAATATATTTCTTAAGGCTAAAGGGATGAAGGGATACGGGGAGAAACTGGGACAGGGTACTGAAGTTGGATTATCAGCCATGATCTCATTAAATGGCAGAACAGGCCCCAGGGGGCGAATGGCCTACTCCTGCTTCTATCTTCTATATTTCTATGTTTCTATGTTACAGTATGGTTCTAGCTATGTGGAAAAGCAAACAAAACATGTTTATCTGGACTGGGTTGAACACAATAAACATATTTGTAGTTACAAATAATATTTTGGTGTCGGAGTTCAACTGCTTACTACTCCTCAAACTACTAATTAATATCAGGATTATTTTACTCTGTACCTGCTGTGATCTGCGGGGATTTTCAATGTTCTGAGTTGAAAGAGGATGCAGTGTGAGGTGAGGCAGAGTCCAGGAGCCAAATCCCGCAGTGAGTTCCGCTGGTAGAGCCGGACTGTGTAACTCAGTGAGAACAGCACGTTGCCTGGAGGGGACCGGCGAGACTCCGCAGGACGTTGACAGCATTCTGGGGAGTGCCTCTCTTTGGGTTGAATTATAATGAGGCGACCAAAGCTGCAGCTCTTGTTCTAACTTTGGCCGAACCAAAACCTCGCCCAAATGCATTATTACTTGTTACTCTTGCGCTCAATGCCCCTCTATGTTAAACACGAATTCCTGCTGATTTTATGATGGATTTACTCTCTGCACCCGTACTGTCAGGAAATTAAGTCTTTAAACACCGATATCTAGCTGTTCATCCTCGCCTTTCTTTCCATTCAGACTTTGTTCCCACCCCTTCTTATTCACACTGGAATGTGAGGGTAGATCACCTGTGAACAACGAGTTACTGATTAAAAATGGTGACATGTGCTAAATGAGTTGGAACAATATGTGTCCAGGAACTAAGACGGTACTCACCAAATATGCTTTAGAAGGACCTGCAAGTGTTCAGCAGATCACCCACTTTAACACCATTTGGAAGACTGATTGAGGCCAGAATATCAATATTGTTGCTTCTGATTCTTTTGCTACAAGAACAGCCTTCATTTTTCAACAATACATTTTCATTTTCAGTAACTATCCATAAACAGGGATGCCTAACATCAATTTGACAACTCATGTTCCTCCTTCCTCCATCATTAGAGCACTTATTAGCAAACAGGGTCTGGGTTCAATTGGGACAGTGGACAATGGGATCTGATGGTGAGACCAGAGCCTGAAATATTCTAAACAAACTTCCAGAACAGTTACAAATACCTACGATTAAAAGACTCATGATTGTTGCAAATGTGAGGTCAACCACTTTGGACATAAAAAGGATAAAAAACGATAACACTTTCTAAATGATGAAAAGCTAGAAACAATGGAGTACCAAAGAGAAATGGGGATCTGGTCCATGCACAAAAATCAAAAAATAGAAATAATCTAAAAGGCTAATGGAAAGCTAGCCTTTATATCTATAAGACTAGCGTGTAGATGTCATCCTACAACTATACAAAGCCGTGGTCAACCCACACCTTAAAAGGATATGTCGGCCTTGGAGAGAGTGCAGTGATTTACCAGAAATGCATTTGTATTCCCTGGAACTTCTAACGAAAGGGCGGGGCTGTGAGTTGATGGAAGTTTTCAAGATATTAAAGGGAACGGATAACGTAGATAGAGAGAAATTTGCAGCTTAATTACATTGACCAGTTTTCAGAAGAATTAGAAGGGTAACCAATACATTTTGGTTGCAATTGACTGCTTTTGTAAATTAGATTAAGTACCAAACATCAGAAATTGAAAATTGGTTTGAGGAAAAAATGATAAAGTAGTCCATGATGGAGTAAAGAAGGAGAAAGAGAAAGATTCTGTCGCTTTTCTAGTATTAAATCTGTAAGATTTTAGTGTACTGCCTCTGTGAACAGCTTGTGTGAAGGTATTTGGTATTTTCCCCTTTTGTGTAAGAGTATTAAAAGTTGTGTTTCACAGAGGAAAACTAACTTATTATTCAGTTATTTACAATTTGTTACAGTCATTTGGAAAGTCACCTGAAGAACGAAAAAGAAAGATGTCATTCACTGTTAGCATAGGCAATTTATTTTATTTGATCTGTTCTGTATTGTATTTAGTCAATAAAATATTGGTCTGAATTAATTTGGAACTATTGAGGTTTAAATAACCTATTACATGGTGAAAGCCCGACTTTCGTTGTGACTACAGTGAAATGCTGGTCATTTTTAATTGTGTGACGGTCTCTAATCCCAGGCATGAGCCTTTCACATTGGGGAATAATGACACCCTATAGTGGAACAGAATTGATTCGCAGAATGCTTAAAGTTAATAGTGATGTTGATTCCAATTTTTGCTGCTAAAAAATGAAAAAGATAGCGTTTGGTTGTTTGGGAAAGTTTTCTTAAATTTAGGTGCGGTGACATAATGATGTCAGGCAACGCTTTGCTCCGCCTTCTTAAAAACCTACAAAGAAGTTAACCCTTTCTGCTGACTGCCGTTTTCTTAAATCATCAAAGAACCACTTCTGTAATATTGGATTTCAGTATGTCCCCACGGTGACTGAAGGAATTTATGAATTATCAGGTTAACCCCTTGGGGTCTTAAGCAGATCCACAATGGGTCCTCTCTTTCTATTGTCCTTTAGACAGAGGATCAGGGTTTCCTGGACCTTATAGAGGTTGATGGCATAGCAAGAGATATAATAGTTTCAAGAATGAATCTGCAGACATCGACTGCCACAGCGTGGTGACAAAATTGGACTTAGGACTTTAACCTATTGGGTTAAGTTCAAACTATTTATTCTGAAAGAATTTTTGGGGGATACTTTTATGTTAAAAGTAACTGACACCCCGCATCTTGTAGACTGAATTGATCTCTGGCATATTTTGGGGAATTAAAATTCCAAGAAGAGGTTCGGTTAAACAAAATAAACAAACAAAATGGGTTATAACTTGAACCAAGTGAAAACGTTTGATCAATGTTTTAAAGATATTACGATAATATTGTATTAGACAGTAAATTTCATCGGGGTGAATAAATGAAATGCTGAATACTGTATAAAATTGAAGTAGGGGAAGTGAGTGAGGATATAAAAAGTAAACAGGAAAATTACACACAAACATATGATTTTTTGGAAAATCATTTTTCTTAGGCAAATTGGCATAATGCACTTGGGCACAATCTCATACTAATGTAAATTATTGAGAAACTCGGAGAGTGTAATGAATTGATAAGCTTTCACTTGGAGATGTTTGTGTCATTTCTCACACTGAACAATAAGATAAGTGAATTTGATAGCTGGGTCACTATCCCAGATATCGGGAGCATGCAGTGCGAGATGAGCAAAGATCTCCAGACATTTCAAGATATTTTCTTAAGATCACCTGAAAGCCCGAGAATTCTTGGTTCAGATGTCAGGTCTGTTATGATATACATATTTTTTATTCGTTTATGGGATGTGGGCGTCGCTGGCAAGACCAGTATTTATTGCCTATCCCTAATTGCCCTTGAGAAGCTGGAGGTGAGCCGCCTTCTTGAACCGCTGCAATCCATGTGATGAAGGTCATTCCGCAGTGCTTTTAGGTAGGGATTTCCAGGATTTTGACCCAGCGACGATGACGGATTGGTGATATCCTTGTAAGTCAGGATGGTGTGTGACTTGGAGGGAAACTTGGAGGTGATGGTGTTCCCATCTGCCTGCTGCCCTTCTCCTTCTAGGTGGAAGAGCTCGTGGGTTTGGGACGTGCGGACAAAGAAGGCTTGGCGAGTTGCTGCA
The DNA here is from genome assembly GCF_052327205.1 of Somniosus microcephalus. Taxonomy (NCBI): domain Eukaryota; kingdom Metazoa; phylum Chordata; class Chondrichthyes; order Squaliformes; family Somniosidae; genus Somniosus; species Somniosus microcephalus. The sequence goes on along the minus strand of NW_028225180.1, from coordinate 32,159,141 downwards.
GTGCATCTTGTATATGGTACACACTGCAGCCACGATACGCCGGTGGTGGAGGGAGCAAATGTTTGAGGTGGTGGATTGGGTGCCAATCAACCGGGCTGCTTCGTCCTGGATGGTGTCGAGCTTCGTCAGTGTTGTTGGAGCTGCACTCATCCAGGCAGGTGGAGCGCATTCCATCACACTCCTTACTTGTATCTGTAGATGGTGGAAGGGTTTGCAGAGTCAGGAGGTGAGACACAGCCCGCAGAATACCTAGCCTCTGACCTGCTATTGTTGCTACATTATTTATGTGGCTCGTCCAGTTAAGTTTCTGGTCAATGGTGTTGCCCAGAATGTTGATTGTGGTGGATTCTCCTTTGGTAATTCCGTTGAATTTCAAGGGGAGGTAGTTTGACTCTCGCTTCTTGGAGAGAGTCATTTCCTGGCACTTATGTTGCGTGAATTTTACCTGCCACAAATCAGCCCAAGCCTGAACGTCATCCAGGTCTTGTTGCCTGCTGGCATGGACTGCTTCATTATCTGTGGAGTTGTGAATGGCGCAGAACAATGTGGAGTCAACAGGGAACATCCCCATTTCTGATCTTATGTTGGAGGGAAGTTCATTGATGAAGCAGCTAAAGATAATTTGGCCTAGGGCACTGCCCTGAGGAACTCCTGCAGCGATGTCCTGGGACTGTGATAATTGACCTTCAACCAGCACAAACATCTTCCTTTGTGCTAGGTATGACTCCAGTCAGTGTAAAGTTCCCCACCCCGATTCCCTTTGACTTCAGTTTTACTAGGGCTCCTTGATGCCTCACTCGCTCAAATGCTGCCTTGATGTGAAGGGCAATCACTCTCGCCTCACCTGTGGAATTCAGCGTCTTTGTCCATGTTTCGACCAATACTGTAATGAGGTTGGGAGCTGAATGGTCTTGGCCGAACCGAAACTGGGTATCAATGAGCAGGTTACTAGTGAGTAGGTGCTGCTTGGTAGCACTGTCAATGACACCTTCCATCACTTTGCTCATGATTGCGAATAGACTGATGGGGCGATAATTGGCCAAGTCGGATTTGTGCTGCTTTTTGTGGACAGGACATACGTGGGCAGTTTTCCACATTGTCTGAGAGATGCCAGTGTTGTAGCTGTACTGGAACAGCTTGGCTAGATTTGCGGGTTGTTCTGGAGCACAGGTCTTCAGCACGATAGAAGGGATGTTGTCGGGACCCATAGCCTTTCCTGTATCTGGTGCGCTCAGCCATTTCTTAATTTCACGAAAACAGTATACCAGTGTGTGGCTGAATGAATGAGTCTCACACATGCTCAGTTATCGACAACAGCACAACATGAAATATTTAATGTGGCTCAGGAGAGTGAGACACGTTCAATTTTTTTAATTCATTCACGGCTTGTGGTTGACTCTGAAATGCCCCCTGAAATGGTCCATCAATTCAATCAATTTTCAAGAAGAGTTGTTCTAGGTCTGGAGTCACATATAGGCCAGACCGAGTAAGAACAGTCAATTTCCTTCCCTAAAGGACATGAGTGAACCAGATGGTTCTTTAGAATTTGATACGAGCTATGACGCATTCTCCATTGTGAATCCAACTTTGAAATAATCAAAATAGAGGTAAACACACTGCTTCCTGTCAGATGCATTAAAATTAAAAGTAAAGAGAATGCTGATCAATTAATATGTCCTTACATCTAGAATGGTCGTCAATTGTAAGGCCTCCACTAAGTACTAAACAAAGAAGGCTGATAGGGAGAATAAACAAGCAAAAAAATCATGGAGGTCGAGGCCTGTCTGTCTGGACAAGGTTGAATGCAAATCAGCTACAAGCTGAAGGAGGGAGACAAGGTTCCATAACAACGTATAGATCCAAGTGAGAGGCGACCTCCACGCGGAAGCAAAAGACCTCAAAAGGGGTAAGTTTGGAATCCGTGCTAAAACGAGGTACAGCCTCTCAGAAGCATAATTTCGGCGGTACTAGAGAAATAACCTTAAGGTGGGCTCCTTGGGAAGATTGGGAGTCCCGTATGCGGGATACCAGGAAGACTACCCTGAACCAGGTTGTATTGGACACTTCCTGATGCCAAACACTGAATTGGTCACGGTATAAATAGGGTTCTGTTAAAGAGTTCGTATCACACTAGGGCAAAAGGTGATTCAAGCACAATGTAAAAGACTTCAATATAAACTTAAAAGGTAATGACAACCGGTTATTTTAAATTAAGAAAAGCCTTATATTAATAATGTTAACTATTGGTTTGCCAAGTACAAATGCTGATGGTGATCGTCATCACACTAAAACATATGTGGGACTAAAAAAAAGACATCCCACCTCGCAAATAAAACTTTAACTTTCTGATCCAGGAAAAGGACCCAAATGTTAATGGACTAGAAATAATTGAATAATGAAATTTATTAAATAACGATGTGCGTTTTGAAATTGTTAATTTAAATTGAAAGTGTTAAAAAGAGCTTGGATCTGTCAAGTAGATTATGTGGAGGGCGATATTCACAATGAATAGACAACATGGTAGGAGAATTAGCAAAGGATGTGTCAGTAAAGAATAGAGAACAGGAACCAAGGGCTGAGTAAGATAGGGAACCTAAGGCGAATCAGTTTAAATCGAAAATAAAGCGAAAGCTGACAGGATAGCTAGGAAAGGGAGCCATGGCAAGCTTAACAGGAGTAAACAGAATAGATATAGAAATATGTGGGAACACGAAGAGGTAATGAAGAGGCAATTAAAAAGATTATTGGCAAACAATAAGGCCGACCAGAATCAAGGCCTTACTAGAGGCATCATGTGTAGCCTCTGTGTGTCATTTGTGATGAATGTGGTACAGAAGGGATTGGTCAACATAACGGGTAATCAAATCCCTTTGTTTATGCATGAGAATAACTGAGAAAATGGTTTAAATGAACCACGGCATAGTCTATGATGTCATACAACAAATGGGAATGGCGTTTTTTCCCCTAGGATGGGGAAGAAAGTGAAGAAATTATGCCAGTGCGATTGGTCTTGCCTGTGTTAAGAAAAATGGAAATGAAATAAAACCTTGGAAGGTCTATAGGGTAGAATCGATTGGAATTTACGAAGACTCGGAGTTAGTTCCGATCCATAAACAGTATGAGGAATATCGAAGATATCAGATTAAGAAGGGAGGAACTTGGATAGTAATGTTGTACGCTGAAAGGGATCACATGGGTTTGTAGATGTGACATACTCCATCAACATGCTGTTCCACGTTTTGGGTTCACCCTCGCAAAGAATCACCAAAATGCCAGATTGAAATAAGTAAATGGGGTGAAGACAAAACTTAAATGGTGTATAAAGCAAAATGATTATATTGTGTGACTACTACGTCCACTTATATGACTGTGGGTTCTCGCAAATTCCCCATACTAGAACACCAGTTTTGTTTGATTCCAATGAGAAATACGCATACAGGTGCTAAAACGTTGGTACCGGTACATCATTATAAAGTTAGTAACCTACAGATGTAACTGCCTCTGGAGGAGAGAATCATAGAACCATAGAGATACTCAGCACAGAAAGAGGCCCTTTGGCCCATCGTGTCCATGCCGGCTATCATGCACTATCACAGCGGCAGCGGCGGCAGCGGGAAACGCAAGCGGCGAGGCTATAAAAGGCCTCAGAGACTCAGGAAGGCCTCAGAGCTACAGCAGCGGGAAACGCGAGTGGCGAGGATATAAAACGCCCCCAAGACTCAGGTAGACCTCAGAGCGGCAGTGGCGGCTGCGGGAAATGCGAGCGGCGAGGCTATAAAAGGCCCCAGAGACTCAGATAGGCCTCAGAGCGGCAGTGGCAGCGGCGGGAAACATGAGCGGCGAGGCTATAAATGGCCCCAGAGACACAGGTAGGCCTCAGAGCGGCAGTGGCGGCGGCGGGAAACGCGAGCGGCGAGGCTATAAATGGCCCCAGATACCAGGTAGGCCTCAGAGCGGCAGCGGGGGTGGCGGGAAATGCGAGCAGCGAGGCTATAAAAGGCCCCAGAGACTCAGATAGGCATCAGAGCGTCAGCGGCGGTGGCGGGAAACGCGAGCGGCGAGGCTATAAAAGGCCCCAGAGACTCAGGTAGGCCTCACATTTACTAATCTCCAATCTCAGAGAGGGAGAGAAGTAAAACGTAATCGAAGTGTGACGTCACCAGAAAGAGGGAAGTGATTGGCTGGTGAGTATTTCACGCTTTTTTTTAAAACTTTAACTCTGTGGTCTGTTGTTAAACCAGGGCCCTTAAATATATCATTTATCTGTAGCGTAATTGGTATGACTCATTTGATTAATTTAATTTCAATTAATTAAAGGGTAAGTCATAGCAGGACAGCCCGGTGCTGTGGTATGCTCCTCCTGCGCTATGTGGGAACTCAGGAACACTTCCTGTGTCCCTGACAACTATGTGTGCAGGAAGTGTGTCCAGCTGCAGCTACTGGCAGACCGCATTGCGGCGCTGGAGCAGCGATTGGATACATACTGGAACATTTGCGATGCTGAGGATGTCGTGAATAGCATGTTTAATCAGTTGGTCACACGGCAGATATGCGCAGGCAGGTAGTGCAGGGGTCCCCTCTCGACATCCCCCTCTCAAACAGATATATCAGTTTGGATACTGATGGGGGGGATGGCTTACCAGGGGAAGGCAGCAGCAGCCAACTTCCTGGCACCAGGGGTGGCTCTGCTGCACAGGACGGGAGGAAAAAGAGGGGGAGTGCTATAGTAATAGGGGATTCTATTGCAAGGGGAATAGATAGGCATTTCTGCGGCCGCAAGCGAGACTCCAAGTTGGTGTGTTGCCTCCCTGGTGCAAGGGTCAAGGATGTCTCAGAGCGACTGCAGAACATTTTGGAAGGGGAGGGTGAACAGCCAGTTGTAGTGGTGCATATAGGTGCCAACGATAGAGGTAAAAACCGGGATGAGGTCCTAAAAGCTGAATATAGGGAGTTAGGAGGTAAATTAAAAAGTAGGACCTCAAAGGTAGTAATTTCAGAATTGCTGCCAGTGCCACGTGCTAGTCAGAGTAGAAATAGAAAGATATTTCAGATGAATGCGTGGCTAGAGGAATGGTGCAAGTGGGAGGGAATCAAATTCCTGGGACATTGGAACCGGGTCTGGGAGAGGTGGGACCAGTTCAAACCGGAAGATTTGTACCTGGGCAGGGCCGGGACCGATGTCCTAGGGGGAGTGTTTGCTCGTGCTCTGGGGGAGTGTTTAATCTAAAATGGCAGGGGGTTGGGAACCTGATCAGGGGGACAGAGGAAAGGGAAACAAGGATTAAAGCAAAAGATAGGAAGGAGAAAAACAAAAGGGACAGGCAGAGAAATCAAGGGTTTAAATCAAATATGTCCACATCAAACTATAATTCTCAAATATCTAAGAGCGTTAAAAAACAAGCCTGAAGGCTTTGTGTCTTATTGCGAGGAGCATTCCTAATAAGGTGGATGAATCAGCTGTGCAAGTAGAGGTAAACAAATATGATATGATTGGGATGACAGAAACATGGCTCCAGGGTGGCCAAGGCTGGGCACTCAACATCCAGGGGTATTCAATATTCAGGAATGATTGGCAAAAAGGAAAGTGAGGTGGGGTAGCATTGCTGGTTAAAGAGGGGATTAATACAATTGAAAGGAGAGATATTAGCTCTGATGATGTGGGATCTGTATGGGTAGAAATGAGAAATACCAAGGGGCAGGAAACGTTAGTGGGAGTGGTATATAGACCTCCAAAGAGTAATGAGGAGGTCGGGGATGGCATTATACAGGAAATTAGATAAGCGTGCAAAATAGAGCACAGCAGTTATCATGGTTGACTTTAATCTACATATAGATTGAGCTAACCAAATTAGTAACAATACTGTGGAGGAGGAATTTCTGGAGTTTATAAGGGATGGTTTCCTGGACCAATATGTCGAGGAACCAACCAGAGATCAGGCCATCTTAGACTGGGTAAATTGTAATGAGAAAGGATTAATTAGCAATCTTGCGCAAAGCCCCTTGGGTCGGAGCGTTCATAATATGATAGAATTCTTCATTAAGATGGAGAGTGAAATAGTTGACTTAGAGACTCGCGTCCTGAATTTAAATAAAGGCGACTATGATGGTATGAGGTGCGAGTTGGGTAGGATTGATTGGGAAATGTCACTCAAAGCGTTGACGGTGGATGGGCAATGGCAAACATTCAAAGATGGCATGAATGAACTACAGAATTTGTTCCCCCAGTTTGGCATAAAAATAAAACAAAAAATGTGACTCAACCGTGGCTAACAAGGGAAATTAGGGATACCATAAGATCCAAGGAGAGGACATATAAATTGGCCAGAAAAAGCAGTAAACCTGAGGATTGGGAGCAGTTTAGAATCCAACAAAAGAGGACAAAGGGATTAATAAGAGGGGGAAAATAGAGTATGAGAGTAAGCTTGCAGGGAACATAAAAAGTGACTGTAAAATTGTTTATAGATATGTGAAGAAAAAAAGATTGGGGAAGTCAAACGTAGGTCCCTTGCAGTCAGAATCGGGGGTATTTTTAATGGGGAACAAAGAAATGGCAGACCAATTAAATACATGCTTTGGTTCTGCCTTCACAAAGGAGGACACAAATAACCTCCCAAAGATGTCGGGGAACATAGGGTCTAATGAAAGGGAGGAACTGATAGAAATCAGTATTTGTAGGGAAATGGTGTTAGGGTAATTGATGGGATTGAGGTCCGATAAATCCCATGGGCCTGGTAATCTACATCCTAGGGTACTTAAGGAAGTTGCGCTAGAAATAGTAGATGCAATGCTGGTCATCTTCCAAAATTCGATAGATTATGGAACAGTACCCATGGATTGGCGGGTAGCTAATGTTCCCCCACTGTTCAAAAAGGGTGGTAGAGAGAAAACGGGGAATTACAGACCGGGAAGCTTGACATCGGTAGTGGAGAAAATGCTAGAGTCCATTATAAAGGATTTAATAGCAGAACACTTGGAATAATGTGACCAGATCGGACAAAGTCAACATGGACTAACAAAAGGTAAATCGTGGTTGACTAATCTACTGGAAATTTTTGAGGATGTAACTGGCAGAATAGATAAGAGAGAACCAGTCGATGTGGTGCATTTGGATTTTCAAAAGGCTTTTGATAAGGTCCCGCATAAGAGATTAGCGTGTACAATTAAGGCACATGGTATTGGGGGCAAGGTATTGACTTGGATAGAGAACTGGTTATCAGACAAAAAGCAAAGAGTTGGAACAAACGGCTCTTTTTCCAAGCGGCAGGCAGTGACTAGTGGGGTACCGCAGGGATTGGTCCTTAGACCCCCGCTATTCACAATATATATTAATGATCTGGACGAGGGAACTAGATGTAATATCTCCAAGTTTGCAGACAACACAAAGCTGGGTGGGCGTGTGTGCTGTGAGGAGGATGCCGAGAAACTCCAATATGACTTGTACAGGTTGGGTGATTGGGCAGAAGCATGGCAGGTGCAATATAACGTGGATAAATGCGAGGTTATCCAATTTGGTGTCAAAAACAGGAAGGCAGATTATTATCTGAATGTCAATAGATTGGGAGAAGGGGAAGTGCAATGAGACCTGGGTGTCCTTGTGCACCAGTCGCTAAAAGTAAGCATGCAGTTGCAGCAGGCGTTTAAGAAGGCAAATGGCATGTTGGCATTCGTAGCGAGAGGGTTTGAGTACAGGAACAAGGATGTCTTGCTGCAGTTGTACAGGGCGTTGGTGAGACCACATCTTGGTATTGTGTGCAGTTTTGGTAGCCTTATCTGAGGAAGGTTATTCTTGTCATGGAAGTAGTGCAGCGAAAATTCACCAGGCTGATACCTGGGATGGCAGGAATGACAAATGAGGAGAGACTGGGTCGATTGGGCTTGTACTCGCTGCAGTTTAGAAGAATGAGAGGGGGTCTCATCGAAACTTATCAAATTCTAACAGGACTAGACAGATTAGATGCTGGAAGGATGTTCCAGATGGTCGGGAATCCAGAACCAGGGGTCACAGTCTAAGGATAAGGGGTAAGCCATTTTATACAGAGATGAGGAGGAATTTCTTCACCCACAGAGTGGTGAACCTGTGGAATTCTCTGCCAAAGAAGGCAGCAGAGGCCAATTCATTAAATATATTCAAGAAGGAGTTAGATATATTTCATAAGGCTAAAGGGATCAAGGATATGGAGAGAAGGCAGGAACAGGGTCCTGAATTTGGATGATCAGCCATGATCTTATTGAATGGCGGAGCAGGCTCGAGGGGCCGAATGGCCTACTCCTGCTCCTATCTTCTATGTTTCTATGTTTATTTTATTCCCATTTTCCAGCACTTGGTCCGTAGCCTTGTATGCTATTGCGTTTCAAGCGCTCATCTAAATGCTTCTTGAATTTTGTAAGGCTTCCTGCCTCTACCACCCTTTCAGGCAGTGAGTTCCAGATTCCAACCACCCTCTGGGTGAAAACATTTTTTCCTCAAATCCCATCTAAACCTCCTTCCCCTTACCTTGAAACTATGCCCCCTGGTTATTGACCCTGCTACTAACGGGAAATATTCATTTCTATCTACCCAATATATGCCCCTCATAATTTTGCACACCTCAATCGGGTCCCCCCTCAGCCTTCTCTGCTCTAAGGAAAACAACCCCAGCCTGTCCAGTCCCACTTCATAGTTGAAGCGCTCCAGCCCAGGTAACATCCTGCTGAATCTCCTCTGCACCCTCTCCAATGCAATCACATCCTTCCTAAAGTGTGGCTACCTTAACTGCACTCAGTATTCCAGCTGTGGCTTAAGTAGCGTTTTGTACAGCTCCATCATAACCTCCCTGCTCTTATAGACTATGCCTCGGCTAATGAAGGCAAGTATCCCATATGCCTTTTTACCCACCTTATCTACCTGTCTTGCTGCATTCAGGGACCAATGAAAATGCACACCAAGGTCCCGCTGATCCTTTGTCCTTCCTAGGGTCCTACAATTCGTTGTGTATTCCCTTGCATCGTTAGTGCTCCCAAAATGCATCCAGCTCACACTTTTCAGGGTTATATTCCATTTGCCACTGAGCTGCCCATCTAACCAACCTGTCTACATCGTCCTGTAGCCTGAGGCTTCCCTCCTCGCTATTTAAGACTCCACCAATTTTCGTGTCATCTGCGAACTTACTGATCATACCTCCTACATTGATATGGAAATCATTAACGTACACTACAAACGTCAAAGTTCCCAGCACCGACCCCTGCGATACACCACTGGACACAGGCTTCCAGTCACAAAAACAACCTTTCGACCATCACCATCTGACTCCTGCCACGAAGCCAATTTTGGATCCAAAGTGCCAAATTGCCCTGGATCCTATGGGCTCTTAAATTCTTGAACAGCCTCCCATGCGGGACTTTGTCAAAAGCCTTACTGAAGTCCACGTAGACCACATCAACTGCACTACCCTCATCCACACACCTAGCCACCCCCTCGAAAAATTCAAACAAATTAGTTAGACATGATCTCCCCTGGACAAAGCCATGCTGACTATTCTTGTTTAATCATTGCCTCTACAAGTGGAGACTAATTCTGTCCCTCGTAATTTTTTCCAATAATTTCCCTACCACTGATGTTAGGCTCACTGGCCTGTAATTCCCTGGTTTATCCCTACTACCCTGCTTGAATAATGGTACTACCTTATATGTTCTCCAGTACTATGGCACCTCCCCTGTAGAGCCCCTGCGATCTCCTCCATTGCCTCACACATCAGCCTGGGATACATCTCGTCTGGGCCTGGGGATGTATCCAATTTTAATCCCACTAAAACCGCTAGTACATCCTCCTCATCAACACTAATTTGTTCAAGTATATCACAATCCCCCTGCATGATTTCTATGCCTACATCGTCCTTCTCCATAGTGAACACAGATACAAAATATTAATTAAAACTTCTCCTAAATCTTCTGGCTCTACACACAGAAGATGAAAATCATTAACGTACACTACAAACGTCAAAGTTCCCAGCACCGACCCCTGCGATACACCACTGGACCCATTACACCCTAATGGGCCCTACTCTTTCCTTGGTTATCCTCTTGCCCTTAATGTAATTATAAAACACCTTGGGGTTTTCCTTTTTTTTGCCCGCCAGTGTATTTTCATGCCCCTTTTTCGCTCTCCTAATTTATTTTTTAAGTACCCCCCTGCACATTCTATACTCCTCTAGGGCTTCCACTGTTTTCAGTGCTGTGTATCTGCCAAAAGCCTCCCTTTTTTCCTAATGCATTCTTGTATATCCCTTGAGATCCAGAATTCCCTGGGCTTGTTGGTCCCACCCTTGACCTTTACGGGAAGATGTTGCTGTTGTACTCTCTCTATTTCCTTTCAGAAAGACTCCCACTGCTCTGCTGTGGATTTTCCTACAAGTAGCTGATCCCCATCCACTTTGCCAGATCCTGCCTTGTCATATTAAAATCGAATATTTATTTCCGGTCCATCTTTGTCCTTTTCCATGACTACTTTAAATCCCACCGAATTATGGTCACTGTCACCAAAATGCTCTCCTACTGACACTTTTACAACTTGCCCGGCTACATTCCCTAGAATGATCTAGTACCGCCCCTCTCTTGTAGGACTTTCTAGATGCTGGCTCAAACAGCCTTCCTGGATGCACTTTAAGAATTCTGCACCATCTTAGTCTTTCACACTCTCACTATCCCAGTTATTATTGGCGAAGTTGAAATCCCCTACTATTATTACACTATTATTTCTGCACTTCTCTGAGATTTGCCTATATACCAGTTCCTCTATCTCCCCCTGACAGTTTGGGTGCCTATGGTACCCTCCCAGCAAAGTGCTTGCCCCTTTTTGTTCTTAAGTTCTACCCATAAGGCCTCATTAGAGGAACCTGCTAAGGTAGCATCCCTCCTTACAGCAGTCATTGACACCTTGATTAATATTGCGACACACCCTCCTATTTTACACACCCCTCTGTCTCGCCTGAAGATTCTATACCCCGGAATATTGAGCTGCCGGTCCTGCCCCTCCCTCAGCCATGTCTCTGTGAGAGCAACAATATCGTACTCCCAAATGTTCATCAACACCTTTACTTCGTCTGCCTTACTCGCAAGACTCCTTGGGCCAGTAATACCGGTCCCAACGCGTGAGTACGGACGGGGTACTCACGCGTTGGTCCGCTGGAAGTGCCGGATTTCAGCATGCACAGCGCATGCGCGGGAAACTGGCATTCCCTCCAAGGGGTTCAGAGGTCCAACGCGTGCATGCAGGGCTCTGCGCGCATGCATTGAACTTCCTTTTTGACAGGTTTGCCCGTGTGTAAGGGCCTGAACTATTTAGACATATAAAAAGGAGGCGTAAGGACTTGATTCTTTAAGGTAAGTGGTCTATTATTTAAAATTATTAAATTTTTTCCACAGTTTTATTGTTTTTAAGGACTTTACAGTAAGGTAAGTTTATTTTTAGACCCGATTTCTTAAAAAATTATTTTTTTCAAAAGTTTGATTAATTGATTAAAATAGTTTTTTAAAGATATTTATAGTTTATTTAATTTTTGGGATGTTTTTAAAAATTTTATTTAAAGTTAAACTAGTCTTTTGGGTGCCCGTACTTTTCATGAGTTTGACAGTTCTTACTATCAAACTCATGAATGAAGTTTCCCCTCCCCTGATTGGCTGCACAGTGCTCACCTGATTCCAGCCGGCACATCGCACTAACTATGCCGCTGGATTAGGCAAGCACAGCGCGCCAACATCTGAACCGGGCCAGTGACAGGAATTCCAAGCAGGCCCAGGGTTCAGATGTCGGCGCGCCGGGTGAGTGCACATCAGGGGCTTGCACACGCGGCAAGCCCCCAAACCTAATTTCTGGGCCAATGTGTTACATTAAATGCCTTCCAGCCTTGCCATACGCCCTTGTGCCGTTACATATTTGCTCTGCCTTCCAGGCTGAATTGCTTTCCCTCTATATTTGGCTGTGCATCACCCCCTACTATAGCTCCACTCCGTAACCCATCCCCATGCCAAATCAGTTTAGCCCCACAACAGCACTAGCAAACCTTCCCGCAAGTATGTTGGTGCTGTTCCGGTTCAGGTGCAGCCCGTCCGTCTTGTACAGGTCCCACCTTCCCCAGAAGCAGACCCAGTGATCCAGGAAACTAAAGCCCTCCCTCCTGCACCAACTCTTTAGCCACTCATTCATCTGCTCTATCCTCCCACTCCTATACTCATTAGCACGTGGCTAAAGGATGAAGCCATTCGAACCATTCCTCATGTGAGACCCTTCCTACCTCCTCTGTCTCTGGCTTTAAATGGCATAATTCAATGAACTAGGATATCCCAGAAACACATAGTGCAAATGATAAAGACAAATAGAGAGACAGTGCAATCCCGATACTGGGAATCATGAATGGTGGGAAGTAGTATCTAGCGTGGAACTATATCCTTGGGCTAGATTATTCCAGATGGGATTGGTGATAGCACAGACAAAAGCTTTTGGGATTCTGGTCATTGCATTGTGCTGTGTAAGGGAGTTGATAATGGACATAGGAAATGCTGAAAGGTAAGAAGATAGCAAGGGCACTAAGAGGAGGCCAGGATTAGTAAAGACAAAGAATGATATAAAACACTTTGCCAAGAGGTAAAATAACCCATACAAAAGTGGGACATGTTGGCATATGGACCCCGGTTAATTCAGTTTCTGAAAGGAACTCATGTTCAATTAATTTGTTAAAGGGAAAAATGTGTTTCATATTTTTAGAGAGAGAGAGAGCGACAAAGAGACGGAAAGACAGATTTCACTTAGCAACAGCTGGAGTTTTGCAACCAACCAGCCTTCGATATACATATTGGGGCAGAAATTCGGGTCGGGGGCTTGCCGTGCGTGCAAGCCCCCGATCTGCACTTACCCGACGCGCCGGCCGTTGAGCTTCAGGGACGCCTGGAATTCCTGGTTTAAAATGTTGACTCCCGGGCAGCGTCTGACGTCACGCCGCCCAGGAGTGCAGCCAGCGTGAAGCCTGGAGCGCGCCGTGCAAGTGAGACACGCCCCTTGAGGTCTCATTTTAAAAGGACACGCCCCCAATGTTTCTCACAAGCTGCAAAGCATTTTTACATGTAGAGCAGCATTTTAAATAGGTTTTTGGTATTTTTAAGAAGCTTTTGGTAACTTTTATAAAAGTTTACATTATTTTGAAGAATCTGAAGTAGTTTTGAACAGAATTAAAGCGATTTAAAGACTTTTGAAAGCATTTCTTTCATTCCATTTATTTAATTAGCAACGTCATCGTCGTACATGTCTTCGCACTGTTCCCTTTGGGGAACTGTATGAAGTGGTGGAAGGATTTCTGGCCGTGATTAATGCTCCTTCTGTGACCATAACCATCTTTGTACCAGCCATTAGGGTGGTTAGTCCTATGGCAGGAGGGTTTTACAGGCTCCCACAATCTATACGGGGGGGAGGGGCCACGCACACCCACGGACGCAAATATCCCACTGGATGTCTACCCAGGATTTAGAGCCGGAGCTCCGACTCCACTTGCCAGGACTGTCTGGAGCGGGGTTAGAAACCCTACGCCGTGTGGTCCAGTGGTGGGGATGCTACCGCTACGCCAAAGGCCCACTCAGATTAGCAACGTGAAATGGCTGGAATGAGCACAATTCACGGCATTCAAAGAACTAGCAATTGAACTGATGATGACCTCAGCAATCTCCTCAATGAGGTGGAGGTGCAGCACCTGCTCATCATTGGCAATGAGAAGTCCAAGGCGCCGCAAAAACGACAGAAAATAGCTTGGTCTTTCAAGTGGCAGCATAGGGCTCCAGTCACGGGGAGGAAAAAGGCGCAGGAAACGTATGGGTGTCACCTTTTGCGCGGAGTGGGCCTTTTGAGTAGCGGTAAGCATCCCCGCCACTGGGCCAGAAGGAGTAGGGTTTCGAGCCCCGCTCCAGACAGCCCCGGCAAGTGGAGTCGGAGCTCCAACTATAAATTCTGGGTGGACATCCAGCGGGATACTTGCGTCTGCGTGTGTGGGTGCCCCCCCCCCCTCAGATGGGTTGTGGGAGCCCGTAAAACCCTCACGCCATAGGACTAACCACCCTAATGGCTGGTATGAAGATGGTTATGGTCACGGAAGGAGCATTAACGTGGCCAGAAAACCTTCCACCACTTCATACAGTTCCCGAAGGGGAACAGTGTGAGGATATGTACGACGATGACCTCTTGCGCAATGCACCTCCTTGGACCCTCAGTTGCAGATGCGAGGGGGCAAATCATGCAATTGTTAAATTTTTCATTTTATTGACATGTAAAGTGTTAGCCCAGTCATTCCGTTCCAAAGGCGTGAGTACGGTCGGGGTACTCACGCGTCTGGCCGGAGGAAATGCCGGTTTTCAGCATGCACAGCGCATGCGGGGAAAACCGGCATTTCCTGTCCTCTGAATGAAGGGGTTCAGAGGCAGAACGCATGCGACTGCACAGGCAGCACGTGCGCAGTAAAATTCGCCAGTTTCATTCATGCTTTCAATGAGGTTAAGTCCTTACAACTTACACATGAAAAAAGCATGAGTACAGTTGCTCCAGAGGCTGCGGAGGAAGATATATTTTATCGTGGAGCTTCTGAAAGGCAATATTTTTGTTTGGGAAAGGGAGTAAAGTTATTTTAAGAAAAGCTGAGGTAGGTTTTAAAGTTTATTTTTGTTTTTTAAAACGGGTTTTCAGTACTGTAGGTAGAAGGAGCAATTGTGGCTATGTGAATTGAATTTGCTGTGTTTATTAAATGTGAAAATGACTCCAACATTTTTAAGAAAGAAACTTTTCATCAGTAACATATTCTTTTAAGTAATTATGTATGTATGTCTGTATATATTCCTTTGCGTATATGTATGTATATATTCCTTTACTTATGTATATGAATGTATGTATTTAATTATGACTTTCAGAGAAAGTAACTTATTGGAAAATCATAATTAAATACATACATTCATACACATAAGTAAAGGAATATATACATATATGTAAAGGAATATATATGGACATACATACATAATTACTTAAAAGAATATATTACTGATGAAGTTTCTTTCTTAAAAATGTTGGAAATTTTACATTACTCATTTTAGAACAGTCATTTAACACAGCAAATTCAATTCACACAGCCACAATTGCTCCTTCTACCTACAGTACTGGAAACCCGTTTAAAAAAAAAAAAGTAACTTTAAAACTTACCTCATCATTTCTTAAAATAACTTTCCTCCCTTTCCCAAACAAAAATATTGTCTTGCAGAAGCTCCACGATAAAATATATCTTCCTCCGCAGCCTCTGGAGCAACTTTACACATGCTTTTTTCACGTGTAAGTTGTAAGGACTTAACCTCACTGAATCCATGAATGAAATCGACGAAGTTCACTGCGTACGCGCTGCCTGTGCAGTCGCACGCGCTGTGCCACCCCTTCGTTCAGAGGACAGGGAATGCCGGTTTTCCCCGCATGCGCTGTGCATGCTGAAAACCGGCATTTCCTCCGGCCAGACGCGTGAGTACCCCGACCATACTCACGCGTTTGGAATGGAATTACTGGGCCAATAGAATGTTTAGATTAGAAATAATATGTTAGGATAAGGAAAGTCCCGAACGAGTGTTTATGCTCACCATAGCAAGGCCAAGATGTTTATCTGTGTGTTATTGATGTAGATTGCATCTTTTGACTATACATTAGCCAGAGATATCCATATTTGGCAATGCCTGTAGAGGTTTGATAAGAAAACAGTGTATAAATGTAAGCTTTTTCCCTTGTATGGGAGCATGGACGTACCCATGCCTAGGGACGCGTGCTCTATCTGTTACTAGACTCTGCTTGTAAACTGCTTTCTATGCTGAAGTTAAAGAATGAAATGAATATAAGCAGAAGACTGAATTCGTTAAAACCCAAGTGAGCAGACTGAAGGGAACAGGATCTACCCTTACCCTATTCGGCTACATTGGGCTGAACAAACTATTACAGTATTCCACCAAGCTGAAGCCACGCTCAACATATTTATATGATAGTCTAATCGTTTTGGCCTCCAACTCTCCCCATAAGCATTGTGTACTGTACTCTAATGCGTGGAGCAATCTTTATTTCTATCTTAGCAACTAGTCACATATCCAATTAATTAACAGAGGGAAAATAGAATATGAGAGTAAGCCATCCGGGAACATAAAAACTGACTGTAAAAGCTTTTATAGATATGTGAAGAGAAAAAGATTGGTGAAGTCAAGCATAGGCCCCTTACAGTCAGAATCAAGGGAATTTATAATGGGAAACAAGGAAATGGCAGACCAACTAAATACATACTTAAGTTCTGTCTTCACAAAGGAGGACACAAATAACCTCCCAGAGATGTCGGGGAACATAGGGTCTGATGAAAGGGAGGAAAAGATATCAGTATTTGTAGGGAAATGGTGTTAGGAAAATAGATGGGACTGAAGGCTGATAAATCCCCAGGGCCTGATGGTCTACATCCCAGGGTACATAAGGAAGTGGCCCTAGAGATAGTAGGTGCATTGCTGGTCATCTTCCACTTTGGTGGCAAAACAGGAAGGCAGATTATTATTTGAATGGCAATAGATTGGGAGAAGGGGAGGTGCAGAGATACCTGGGTGTTATTGTGCACCAGTCGCTGAAGGTAAGCATGCAGGTGCAGCAGGCGGTTAAGAAGGCAAATGATATGTTGGCCTTCATAGCAAGAGGGTTCGAGTACAGGAACAAGGATGTCTTGCTACTGTTGTACAGGGCCTTGGTGTGACCGCACTTTGAGTATTGTGTGCAGTATTGGTCACCTTACCTGAGGAAGGACGTTCTTGCCATGGAGGGAGTGCAGCGAAGATTCACCAGGCTGATACCTGGGATGGCAGGAATGATGTATGAGGAGAGATTGTGTAGATTGGGCTTATACTCACTGGAGTTTAGAAGATTGAGAGGGGATCTCATAGAAACCTATAAAATTCTGTCAGGTCTGGACAGTCTAGATGCAGGAAGGATGTTTCAGATGGCCGGGGAGTCCAGAACTAGGTGTCATAGCCTAAGGATAAGGGGTAAGCCATTTAGGACTGAAATGAGGAGGAAATTCTTCACCCAGAGAGTGCTGAACCTATGGAACTCTCTGCCACAGAGGGCGGTGGAGGCCAGTTCATTAAATATATTCAAGAAAGAGTTGGATATTATTCTTGAGGCTAAAGGGATCAAGGGATATGGGGAGAAGGCAGGGACAGGGTACTGAATTTGGATGATCAGCCATGATCTCATTGAATGGCGGAGCAGGCTCGAAGGGCCGAATGGCTTACTCCTGCTCCTATCTTCTATGTTTCTATCCTATCTTCTATGTTTATGGCAATCCTGGGTGTTTATGATTCTCTGTCTTTGAGTTTACAAATTGTCTTTTATTCAAACCCAGAGAAAAAATTCAACTTCCCCTTTCCTCCCATTCGACTGCAACATTTACACATCTTTAAAACGTTGTAACATTGATAACAAAATAATTTGTAGAATTGTAATATAACTGTAACTGCAAGCATGATGAACTGTTATAGTTTAATAAGAGCAGGAAGTGGATTGCAATACCGTGATGACTGCAGGCATCAGGAATGACAAAATAATAAAAGTTACAGGAGAATCCGATTGTGATACATTGATCATGATATACATGGGGAATTTTAATATTTAAAAATCTACAGGTGTACCCAATTATAATTTTGTTCACACAAACATGTGGAATTTTAATATATTAGAACTACAGGTATATCCAATAGTAATATTTATCAAAAAGACGTGGAAAATTGTAATGTCTTAAATCAACAGGTATATCCAATAGTAATATTTATCACAAAGATGTGTAAGATTGTAATATATTAATACTACCGGTAGACACAATGTAATATTGATCACCACAGTTATGGGGAATTGTAATATATGAAAAACTACAGGTATATCCAATAAAATATTGATCACTACAGACATGGGAATTGTAATATATTAATACTACAGGTATATCCAATGAAATATTGATCAAACATTCATGGAGAATTGTATTATATGAAAAACTACAGGTATATCCAATATAACATTGATCACTACAGACATGGGGAATTGTAATATATTAATACTACAGGTATAGCCAATGCAATATTGATCAAACAGACATGGGGAATTATATTATATTAAAACTTCAGGGATATCCAATTGTAATATTGATCACCACAGACATGGAAAATCGTAATGTAATAAAACTACAGGTATATCCAATTGTAATATTGATCACCCTGCTAACAAGAGCCCTGAATGAAAGGCAACAGACAAACTGAATTTATTTGACGTGTTTTCGTGAGTGAGTGAGCCTGGGGAGTTTGAAACATTCTGATACATGGCGCTGTTGGGTCGTTTTACCTTACCAGGTTACCTGTCCCGGACTAGCCCAGTTTCACTCTTGTAGATTCATAGACCCACAGCAAGGACCGGAGCACATAATCGGAAGAGACTGAGTGAGTGCTGCATTGTCGGGTGTGTCGTCTTTAAAATGACAAATGCAATCCAGGTCCTGACTGCATCTACAGGTGGAAGGGAAATAACCCACGGCTCTACTGAAGGAAGAATAGTGGTCTCCTCTCATGTCTTGGTCCACATTGAGATATCTTAAAAATGTAATACCCGATTATACTCCCTGTAGTTCTCTTTAAGAATCCATGTCTTCCTAATTTTCCCCAGCAGCCCCACAGGTCAATGCCTGTCCCAGATATTCAGAAACCTGCCTGCCCGATTAGTTCCCACGTAGACATTTACAGGTCCTTGGAGTAAAAGGAATGGATTTAAAATCACTGATCTCAGGTTACACCTGGAGATTAGTGGGGGTTCGGGTGCTGCACAGCCAGGCCAACGGAATCGCCTCTCCCGTGTATAATAACGATAACTGGTTCACGGTACCATAGTTAATGGACTAGACATCCAGAGACCTATATTAATGATCCGGAGATATGTAATCAAATCCCACCACGACAGTGGGGGAATATAAAATGAGTTAATTAAATAAATCTGGAATATTCTGTATGTACCGGATTGTCGTAACTGTCAGACTGATACCTGGGATGGCAGGAATGACGTATGAGGAGAGATTGGGTCGATTGGGCTTATACTCGCTGGAGTTTAGAAGAATGAGAGGGGATCTCATTGAAACTTATAAAATTCTAACAGGACTAAACATACTAGATGCAGGAAGGATATTCCCGATGGACGGTGAGTCCAGAACAAGGGATCACAGTCTAAGGATAAGGGGTAAGCCATTTAGGACAGAGATGAGGAGGATTTTCTTCACCCAGAGAGTGGTGAAACTGTGGAATTCTCTACCACAGACGGCAGTGGATACCAATTCATTAAATATATTCAAGAAGGAGTTAGATATATTTCATAAGGCTAAAGGGGTCAAGGGTTATGGGGAGAAGGCAGGGACAGGGTACTGAATTTCGATGATCAGCCGTGATCTCATTGAATGGCGGAGCTGGCTCGATGGGCCGAATGTCCTACTCCTGCTCCCAACTTCTATGTTTCTATGTAAAAGCCCATTTGGTTCTGTGCTGTTCTTTAGGGAAGGAAATCTGCCATCCTTACCCGGTCTGCTATATGTGACTTCAGATCCACAGCAATGTGGTTGACTCTCAACGGCCCTCTGAAATGGCCTAGCAAGCCAGTAAGTTGTACTAAACCGATGCAAAGAAGTATATTGTGGGAGTACCGTCACAACACGGACTGCGGCCGTTTAAGAAGGCGGCTCACCACTTACTACATTCTCAAGGGCAATTAGAGATGGGCATTAAACGCTGACCTTGCCAGCGATGCCCACATCGCAGGAAGGAATACAAAATAACAATTACTGTTGAATTAATTGGTTATTCAGCTATATACCGGTGAGAACTTTAAGACGAAGCGTTATTAGTTTTAAAGTAAAAATTTGTTACTTTAATTCCAATTAAATATTGTGTTTAATAACAACAAAAAATGCTGGAAACACTCAGCAGGCCAGGCAGCGTCCGTGGACATATAAACAGAGTTAACGTTTGAGGTCTGGGACCCTTCATCAGAACTGGAAAAAGCTGGAGATGTAATAGATATTAAGCAGGTTCCAGCATCAGCAGTATTTTGCTATTATATAAATATTGTGTGTGTTGAGTCAGAATGAAGGCTCTCGGTGCTCTGCTGATCCAATTCCCTGCCTCGGCCGAGAGTTCATTTTATTAAACTGAGAGCAGTGTTTCTCCCCATAATCTCTGGATTTATTACCCAGCTCGTTCAACAGAGTCACCTGATTATTGCGGGGACCTGCTTTTAACAGGACATAAAAATACAGTGTTTCAGCACTTTAATGAGGAACTGGAGTTTCATGAAATGATGTTTCTATTGAAATGTTATAAAAGTTCTTATGTATAAAGAAGGTGATTATCAGATGTTTTGCCATCGAATTCAATATTTTAGCTGCAATTTAATTGGTCACTGTTAGCAGTTGCACATTTAAATGGTTTAAGACAATCAGATTTACTGATGTGACGGGGTCTATTTCTAACAATGTGACTATTTTATCGATGTATTTCTGTAGATGCGGCGCTGTTTAATGTTCCTTACAACTGGAACTGACGGTGGATACAGTAAATCCGCAGTTCCAGGCCTGGTGGTGTAAAAATCCATTATTGGAATCGTAGCTGCATGGTTATAAACACTGCCTGAATGTTTAGGGTTAATGTTCTGAAGTAAACTCAGAACATGTGAAGTTGGTTTTGTTACTTCCGTTATTTAATTTTCGCTAAGTGATTTCCTCTATTGCCAGGGTAACAAACTGTCAGCTCTCAGTAGAAGAGGCCTTGGCTCCAATTTATATCTGAAAGATTGTGAAACAGTCAGTGTAAACTCCTGTCTGTGCAGTCGGCAGTCCAGGAGTAGGAACATCTTCTGAATAGTTTAGTACAATGCTAACAATATTAAAAATAGTTATAATGCTGTTGTGTAAAAGCAGTAGGTTTTATAGGTACATATAATTCACAAAACGTCCTCTTGCCAGGGCTAAATAACCATTTTATATTAATAATAAAGCCTGCTTCAACCTGGTGCTCGCACATATTCTAACATTGCCACATGTCCGCCTGCCATTCTGGCCTCTGCCTACAGATGCTGTGAAAATATATTCCATTTCATCAGTTTGAGATTGAGCAATGACGTTGAGATTCAACAGTAATTAATTAATTATTGTTTGTAAAGCACACTTCCTGTAAGATTCTCAATTACCGTTGGCCCAACTCATCTATCACATTCATGTCATGTTACACCTCAGATATCACAGTTCTAGTGAAACCTTTCATTCGTTCCAAATGGAAGTGGATCTGCAAGTTCTAATTGCATGAAACACGTTTAGTCATCTTACAACTGTTTAGGGAGAGCCTTTATGTGATGGGTCGTTAATATTGGTTCCAGGTAATTAACATATGATAGAAATATGGGACAGTACAAGACCATAGACAGATAGGAACAATTGGATTCAAATCAGGCCCTCGATCCTGTTCCGCCAATAACTTAATGAGAGCAGGCAAAGTAGCCTGGCTCTGATACGCAGGCACAGTCCAGCACCTTTGCTCTCATTCAGGTGCAGTGTTGCTCGCTGCCATTATTTGGGGTTTTCCCAGTCACGGGTCAGATTTCTGCTTGTGCTGGGAGGTGTGGGGTGATCTGTGAGAGAGGGTAAGGAGCAGGATCATTCTCCGGGATACACGGGTATAATTGCCGTTAGTGCAGGGAAGTCCAGTGGGCGGGGTTGGCTCTGTGCCGGGTGGCGCAGGCCGGTCTGTGGGTGACGGTAAAAAGACGGATTGTTCCCCGGGTTACAGGGGCCACGCTCTGTGACTGAGAGAACTCGGCTCAATTCAGCACATGGCCAGACAGTGCGGATGCTCAGCCCAGAGTATAGATCACAGCGAGGAAACAAACAGGGGATGGTCCGGGATACAACCTGCAGAGAATGGAATGAACTGGGTCATAGTACAGGGGGTGGTCCGCGATATAGACACCAGAGAATGGATTTAACTGGGTCATAATACAGGGGGTGCTCCGCGATTTAAACCTGAGGGACTGTACTGGACCAGGCCAGATTACAGGGGATGGTCTGGGATATAAACCCTAGGGAATGGACTGAGCTGGGTCACAATACATGGGATGCTCCTGGATATAAGCCACATGGAATGCACTGAAAAGGGCCAAAAACGGTGGATGGTCCGGGGATGGAGGATGGGCCGAGTGAGATTTGAAAGTGTCAGCAATGTGCAGGGGAAAGGCGCATTTCGGTCTGGTTGAGTGGAAATGTGGAACTCTCAGGCGGCCGGACTTTCACTCTGAGGATAAATAGCAAACAAAACACACAGCCTCGGGGCTGAGGGTTTGGAGAGTTGTGCAAAGTAGAAAACAACTGCAAGTAATGTCAGACAGTGTGTTACATGCGAAGGATTGGCCCAGTGAGATCAGACAGTGTGTAACCGGGGGAGGATGGGCGCAGTGAGATCAGACAGTGTGTAAACAGGGGAGGATGGGCCCAGTGAGATCAGACAGTGTGTAACCCGGGGAGGATGGGCGCAGTGAGATCAGACAGTGTGTAACCCGGGGAGGATGGGCCCAGTGAGATCAGACAGTGTGTAACCCGGGGAGGATGGGCCCAGTGAGATCAGACAGTGTGTAACCCGGGGAGGAGGGGCCCAGTGAGATAAGACAGTGTGTAACTCGTTGAGGATGGGCCCAGTGAGAGTAGACAGTGTGTAACCCGGGGAGGATGGTCCCTGTGAGATCAGACAGCGTGTAACCTGGGGAGGATGGGCCCAGGGAGGTCAGACAGTGTGTAACCCGAGGAGGATGGGCCCAGTGAGATCAGACATTGTGAAGCCGTGGAGGATGGGCCCAGTGAAATCAGACAGTGTGTAACCCGAGGAGGATGGATCCAGTGAGATCAGACAGGATGTAACCCGGGGTGGATGGGCCCAGTACGATCAGACGGTGCACAACCCGGGGAGGATGAGCCCAGTGAGATCAGACAGCGTGTAACCCGGGGAGGATGAGTCCAGTGAGAGTAGACACTGTGTAACCCGGGGAAGATGGGCCCAGTGAGATCAGACAGTGTGTAACCTGGGGAGGATGGGCCCAGTGAGATCATACATTGTGTAGCCATGGAGGATGGGCCCAGTGAGATCAGACAGTGTGTAACCAGGGGAGGATGAGCCCAGTGAGATCAGACAGCGTGTAACCCGGGGATAATGGGTCCAGTGAGATTAGACCGTGTGTAACCCCGGGAACATGGGCCCAGTGATATGAGACAGTGTGTAACCCGGGGAGGATGGACACAGTGAGATCAGACAGTGTGTAACACGGGGAGGATGGGCCCAGTGAGATCAGACAGTGTGTAACCCGGGGAGGATGAGCCCAGTGAGATCAGACAGAGTGTTACCCGGTCAGGATGGGTCCAGTGTGATTAGACAGTGTGTAACCCGGGCAGGATGGGCCAAGTGAGGTCAGTCGGTGTGTAAACCGGGAGGATGGGCCCAGTGAGATCAGACAGTGTGTTACCGGGGGAGGATGGGCCCATTGATATCAGACAGTGTGTAACAGGGAAGGATTGTCCCAGTGAGATCAAAAAGTGTGTAACACAGGCAGGATGGATCTACTGAGATGAGACGGTGTGTAACCCGGGGAGGATGGGCCCAGTGAGATCAGACAGTGTGTTACCCGTGTAGGATGGGCCCAGTGAGATCAGACAGTGTGTAACCGGGGGAGGATGGGCCCAGTGAGATCAGACAGTATGTAACCCGGGGAGGATGGATCCAGTGAGATCAGACACTGTTTAACCCGAGGAGGATGGGCCCAGTGAGATCAGGCAGTATGTAACCCGGGGAGGATGGTCCCATTGAGATCAGAGAGCGTGTAACCTGGGGACGATGGGTCAAGTGAGATTAGACAGTGTGTAACCCGGGGAAGATGGGCCCAGTGAGATCAGACAGTGTGTAACCCGGGGAGGATGGTCCTTGTGAGATCAGACAGTGTGTAATCCGCGGAAGATGGGCGCAGTGAGATCAGACAGTGTGTAACCCGGGAGGATGGGCCCAGTGAGATCAGACACTGTGTAACCCGGGGAGGATGGGCCCAGTGAGATCAGACCGTGTGTAATCCGGGGAGGATGGGCCCACTGAGATCAGTCAGAGTGTTACCCGGTCAGGATGAGACCGTTGTGATTAGTCAGTGTGTAACCAGGGCAGGATGGGCCAAGTGAGATCAGACAGTGTGTAACCCGGGGAGGATGGGCCCAGTGAGATCAGACAGTGTGTAACCCGCGAGGAAGCGCCCAGTGATATCAGACAGTGTGTAACCTGGAAGGATTGTCCCAGTGAGATCAGAAAATGTGTAACACAGGCAGGATGGATCTACTGAGATGAGACGGTGTGTAACCCGGGGAGGATCGGCCCAGTGAGATCAGTGTGTAACCCGGGGAGGATGGGCCCAGTGAGATCAGACAGTATGTAACTCAGGGAGGATGGTCCCATTGAGATCAGGGAGCGTGTAACCTGGGGACGATGTGTCCAGTGAGATTAGACAGTGTGTAACCCGGGGAAGATGGGCCTAGTGAGATCAGACAGTGTGTATCTGGGGAGGATGGGTGCAGTGAGATCAGACAGTGTGTAACCCGGGGAGGATGGACCCAGTGAGATCAGACAGTGTGTAACCCGGGGAGGATGGGCCCAGTGAGATAACACAGTGTGTAACCCGGGGAGGATGGCCCAGTATGATCAGACAGTGTGTTACCCGGGGAGGATGGGTCCAGTGAGATTAGACGGTGTGTAACCCGGGGAGGATGGGCCCAGTGAGATCTTACAGTATGTAACCCAGGGAGGATGGGCCCAGTGAGTACAGACAGTGTGTAACCCACGGAAGATGGGCACAGTGAGATCAGACAGTGTGTAACCCGGGGAGGATGGGCCCAGTGAGATCAGACAGTGTGTAGCACTGGAAGGATGGGCCCAGTGAAATCAGACAGTGTGTAACACTGGGAGGATGGGACCAGTGAGATCAGACAGTGTTTAACCAAGGGAGGATGGGCCAGTGAGATTAGACAGTGTGTAACCCGGCGAGGATGGGACCAGTGAGATCAGACAGTGTGTAACACTGGGAGGATGAGCCCAGTGAGATCAGACAGTGTGTAACCCGGGGACGATGGGCCCAGTGAGATCAGACAGTATGTAACCCGGGGAGGATGGTCCCATTGAGATCAGAGAGAGTGTAACCAGGGGACGATGGGTCCAGTGAGATTAGACAGTGTGTAACTCGGGGAAGATGGGCCCAGTGAGATCAGACAGTGTGTAATCTGGGGAGGATGGGCCCAGTGAGATCAGAAAGTGTGTAACCAGGGGAGGATGGGCCCAGTGAGATCAGACAGTGTGTAACGTGGGGAGGATGGGTCCAGTGAGATCAGACAGTGTGTAACCCGGGGAGGATGAGGCCAGTGGGATCAGACAGCGTGTAACCCGGGGATAATGGGTGCAGTGAGATTAGACAGTGTGTAACCCCGGGAAGATGGGCCCAGTGATACCAGACAGTGTGTATCCCGGGGAGGATGGAGCCAGTGAGATCAGATAGTGTGTAACACGGGGAGGATGGGCCCAGTGAGATCAGACAGTGTGTAACCAGGGGAGGATGGGCCCAGTGAGATCAGACGGTGTGTAACCCGGGAGGATGCGCCCAGTGATATCAGACAGTGTGTAACCTGGAAGGATTGTTCCAGTGAGATCAGAAAGTGTGTAACACAGGCAGGATGGATCTACTGAGATGAGATGGTGTGTAACCCGTGGAGGATGGGCCCAGTGAGATCAGACAGTGTGTTACCCGAGTAGGATGGGCCCAGTGAGATCAGACAGTGTGCACCCGGGGTGGATGGGCCCAGTGAGATCTTACAGTATGTAACCCAGGAAGGATGGGCCCAGTGAGTACAGACAGAGTGTGACCCGGGGAGGATGGGCCAAGTGAGACCAGACAGTGTGTAACCCGCGGAAGATGGGCCCAGTGAGATCAGACACTGTGTAACCCGGGGAGGATGGGCCCAGTGAGATCAGACCGTGTGTAATCCGGGGAGGATGGGCCCACTGAGATCAGTCAGAGTGTTACCCGGTCAGGATGAGACCATTGTGATTAGACAGTGTGTAACCAGGGCAGGATGTGCCAAGTGAGATCAAACAGTGTGTAACCCGGGGAGGATGGGCCCAGTGAGATCAGACAGTGTGTAACCCGCGAGGAACCGCCCAGTGATATAAGACAGTGTGTAACCTGGAAGGATTGTCCCAGTGAGATCAGAAAATGTGTAACACAGGCAGGATGGATCTACTGAGATGAGACGGTGTGTAACCCGGGGAGGATCGGGCCAGTGAGATCAGACAGTGTGTAACCCGGGGAGGATGGGCCCAGTGAGATCAGACAGTATGTAACTCGGGGAGGATGGTCCCATTGAGATCAGGGAGCGTGTAACCTTGGGACGATGTGTCCAGTGAGATTAGACAGTGTGTAACCCGGGGAAGATGGGCCTAGTGAGATCAGACAGTGTGTATCTGGGGAGGATGGGTGCAGTGAGATCAGACAGTGTGTAACCCGAGGAGGATGGACCCAGTGAGATCAGACAGTGTGTAACCCGGGGAGGATGGGCCCAGTGAGATAACACAGTGTGTAACACAGGGAGGATGGGTCCAGTGAGATCAGACAGTGTGTAACCCGGGGAGGATGGCCCAGTGTGATCAGACAGTGTGTTACCCGGGGAGGATGGGTCCAGTGAGATTAGACAGTGTGTAACCCGGGCATGATGGGCCCAGTGAGATCAGACGGTGTGTAACCCGGGGAGGATGGGCCCAGTGAGATCTTACAGTATGTAACCCAGGGAGGATGGGCCCAGTGAGTACAGACAGTGTGTAACCCATGGAAGATGGGCACAGTGAGATCAGACAGTGTGTAACCCGGGGAGGATGGGCCCAGTGAGATCAGACAGTGTGTAGCAGTGGAAGGATGGGCCCAGTGAAATCAGACAGTGTGTAACACTGGGAGGATGGGACCAGTGAGATCAGACAGTGTTTAACCAAGGGAGGATGGGCCAGTGAGATTAGAGAGTGTGTAACCCGGCGAGGATGGGCCCAGTGAGATCAGACAGTGTGTAACACTGGGAGGATGGGCCCAGTGAGATCAGACAGTGTGTAACCCGGGGACGATGGACACAGTGAGATCAGACAGTGTGTAACCCGGGGAGGATGGGCCCAGTGAGATCAGACAGTGTGCTACCCGGGGAGGATTGGCCCAGTGAGATCAAACAGTTTGTAAACCGGGGAGGATGGGCCCAGTGAGATCAGTCAGTGTGTAACCCGGGGAGGATGGGTCCAGTAAGATTAGACAGTGTGTAACCCGGGCAGGATGGGCCAAGTGAGATCAGTCGGTGTGTAACCCGGGGTGGATGGGCCCAGTGAGATCAGAAAGTGTGTAACCAGGGGAGGATGGGCCCAGTGAGATCAGACAGTGTGTAACGTGGGGAGGATGGGTCCAGTGAGATCAGACAGTGTGTAACCCGGGGAGGATGAGGCCAGTGGGATCAGACAGCGTGTAACCCGGGGATAATGGGTCCAGTGAGATTAGACTGTGTGTAACCCCGGGAAGATGGGCCCAGTGATAACAGACAGTGTGTATCCCGGGGAGGATGGAGCCAGTGAGATCAGATAGTGTGTAACACGGGGAGGATGGGCCCAGTGAGATCAGACAGTGTGTAACCAGGGGAGGATGGGCCCAGTGAGATCAGACGGTGTGTAACCCGGGAGGATGCGCCCAGTGATATCAGACAGTGTGTAACCTGGAAGGATTGTTCCAGTGAGATCAGAAAGTGTGTAACACAGGCAGGATGGATCTACTGAGATGAGATGGTGTGTAACCCGTGGAGGATGGGCCCAGTGAGATCAGACAGTGTGTTACCCGAGTAGGATGGGCCCAGTGAGATCAGACAGTGTGCAACCGGGAGAGGATGGGCCCAGTGAGATCAGACAGTGTGCAACCGGGAGAGGATGGGCCCAGTGAGATCAGACAGTGTGTAAACCGGGGAGGATGGATCCAGTGACATCAGACAGTGTGTTACCTGGGGAGGATGGGCCCAGTGAGATCAGACAGTATGTAACCCGGGGAGGATGGTCCCATTGAGATCAGAGAGCGTGGAACCTGGGGACGATGGGTCCAGTGAGATTAGACAATGTGTAACCCGGGGAGGATGGGCCCAGTGAGATCAGGCAGTGTGTAACACGGGGAGGATGGGTCCAGTGAGATCAGACAGTGTGTAACCCGGGGAGGATGGGCCCAGTGTGATCAGACAGTGTGTTACCCGGGGAGGATGGGTTCAGTGAGATTAGGCAGTGCGTAACCCGGGCATGATAGGCCCAGTGATATCAGACGGTGTGTAACCCGGGGTGGATGGGCCCAGTGAGATCTTACAGTATGTAACCCAGGAAGGATGGGCCCAGTGAGTACAGACAGAGTGTGACCCAGGGAGGATGGGCCAAGTGAGACCAGACAGTGTGTAACCCGCGGAAGATGGGCCCAGTGAGATCAGACACTGTGTAACCCGGGGAGGATGGGCCCAGTGAGATCAGACCGTGTGTAATCCGGGGAGGATGGGCCCACTGAGATCAGTCAGAGTGTTACCCGGTCAGGATGAGACCATTGTGATTAGACAGTGTGTTACCAGGGCAGGATGTGCCAAGTGAGATCAAACAGTGTGTAACCCGGGGAGGATGGGCCCAGTGAGATCAGACAGTGTGTAACCCGCGAGGAACCGCCCAGTGATATAAGACAGTGTGTAACCTGGAAGGATTGTCCCAGTGAGATCAGAAAATGTGTAACACAGGCAGGATGGATCTACTGAGATGAGACGGTGTGTAACCCGGGGAGGATCGGCCCAGTGAGATCAGACAGTGTGTAACCCGGGGAGGATGGGCCCAGTGAGATCAGACAGTATGTAACTCGGGGAGGATGGTCCCATTGAGATCAGGGAGCGTGTAACCTTGGGACGATGTGTCCAGTGAGATTAGACAGTGTGTAACCCGGGGAAGATGGGCCTAGTGAGATCAGACAGTGTGTATCTGGGGAGGATGGGTGCAGTGAGATCAGACAGTGTGTAACCCGAGGAGGATGGACCCAGTGAGATCAGACAGTGTGTAACCCGGGGAGGATGGGCCCAGTGAGATAACACAGTGTGTAACACAGGGAGGATGGGTCCAGTGAGATCAGACAGTGTGTAACCCGGGGAGGATGGCCCAGTGTGATCAGACAGTGTGTTACCCGGGGAGGATGGGTCCAGTGAGATTAGACAGTGTGTAACCCGGGCATGATGGGCCCAGTGAGATCAGACGGTGTGTAACCCGGGGAGGATGGGCCCAGTGAGATCTGACAGTATGTAACCCAGGGAGGATGGGCCCAGTGAGTACAGACAGTGTGTAACCCATGGAAGATGGGCACAGTGAGATCAGACAGTGTGTAACCCGGGGAGGATGGGCCCAGTGAGATCAGACAGTGTGTAGCACTGGAAGGATGGGCCCAGTGAAATCAGACAGTGTGTAACACTGGGACGATGGGACCAGTGAGATCAGACAGTGTTTAACCAAGGGAGGATGGGCCAGTGAGATTAGACAGTGTGTAACCCGGCGAGGATGGGCCCAGTGAGATCAGACAGTGTGTAACACTGGGAGGATGGGCCCAGTGAGATCAGACAGTGTGTAACCCGGGGACAATGGACACAGTGAGATCAGACAGTGTGTAACCCGGGGAGGATGGGCCCAGTGAGATCAGACAGTGTGCTACCCGGGGAGGATTGGCCCAGTGAGATCAAACAGTTTGTAAACCGGGGAGGATGGGCCCAGTGAGATCAATCAGTGTGTAACCCGGGGAGGATGGGTCCAGTAAGATTAGACAGTGTGTAACCCGGGCAGGATGGGCCAAGTGAGATCAGTAGGTGTGTAACCCGGGGTGGATGGGCCCAGTGAGTTCAGACAGTGTGTAACCCGGGAGGATGCGCCCAGTGAGATCAGACAATTTGTAGCCGGGGGAGGATTGGCCCAGTGATATCAGACAGTGTGTAACAGGGAAGGATTGTTCCAGTGAGATCAGAAAGTGTGTAACACAGGCAGGATGGATCTACTGAGATGAGACGGTGTGTAACCCGGGGAGGATGGGCCCAGTGAGATCAGACAGTGTTTATCCCGGGGAGGATGGATCCAGTGAGATCAGACAGTGTGTAACCCGGGGAGGATGGTACCAGTGAGATCAGACAGTATGTAACCCGGGGAGGATGGTCCCATTGAGATCAGGGAGCGTGTAACCTGGGGACGATGGGTCCAGTGAGATTAGACAGTGTGTAACCCGGGGAGGATGGGCCCAGTCAGATCAGACAGTGTGTAACCCGGGGAGGATGGGCCCAGTGAGATAAGGCAGTGTGTAACACGGGGAGGATGGGCCCAGTGTGATCAGACAGTGTGTTACCCGGGGAGGATAGGTCCAGTGAGATTAGACAGTGAGTAATCCGGGCATGATGTGCCCAGTGAGATCAGACGCTGTGTTACCTGGGGAGAATGGGCCCAGTGAGATTTTAGAGTATTTAACCCAGGGAGGATGGGCCCAGTGAGTACAGACAGTGTGTAACCCGGGGAGGATGGGCCAAGTGAGTCCAGACAGTGTGTAACCCGCGGAAGATGTGCACAGTGAGATCAGACAGTGTGTAACCCGGGGAGGATGGGCCCAGTGAGATCAGACAGTGTGTAACACTGGGAGAATGGGCCCAGTGAAATCAGACAACGTGTAACACTGGGAGGATGGGAGCAGTGACATCAGACAGTGTTTAACCAAGGGAGGATGGGCCAGTGAGATTAGACAGTGTGTAACCCGGCGAGGATGGGCCCAGTGAATCAGACAGTGTGTAACACTGGGAGGATGGGACCAGTGAGATCAGACAGTGTGTAACCCGGGGACGGTGGGCACAGTGAGATCAGACAGTGTGTAACCCGGGGAGGATGGTCCCAGTGAGATCAGACAGTGTGTAACCCGGGGAGGATGGATCCAGTGAGATCAGACAGTGGGTAATCCGGGGAGGATGGGCCAAGTGAGTCCAGACAGTGTGTAACTCGGGGAGGATGGTCCCATTGAGATCAGGGAGCGTGTAACCTGGGGACGATGTGTCCAGTGAGATTAGACAGTGTGTAACCCGGGGAAGATTGGCCTAGTGAGATCAGACAGTGTGTATCTGGGGAGGATGGGCGCAGTGAGATCAAACAGTGTGTAACCCGGGGAGGATGGACCCAGTGAGATCAGACAGTGTGTAACCCGGGGAGGATGCGTCCAGTGAGATCAGACAGTGTGTAACCCGGGGAGGATGGCCCAGTGTGATCAGACAGTGTGTTACCCGGGGAGGATGGGTCCAGTGAGATTAGACAGTGTGTAACCCGGGCATGATGGGCCCAGTGAGATCAGACGGTGTGTAACCCGGGGAGGATGGGCCCAGTGAGATCTTACAGTATGTAACCCAGGGAGGATGGGCCCAGTAAGTTCAGACAGTGTGTAACCCGGGGAGGATGGGCCAAGTGAGTCCAGACAGTGTGTAACCCACGGAAGATGGCCACAGTGAGATCAGACAGTGTGTAACCCGGGGAGGATGGGCCCAGTGAGATCAGACAGTGTGTAACACTGGAAGGATGGGCCCAGTGAAATCAGACAGTGTGTAACACTGGGAGGATGGGACCAGTGAGATCAGACAGTGTTTAACCAAGGGAGGATGGGCCAGTGAGATTAGACAGTGTGTAACCCGGCGAGGATGGGCCCAGTGAGATCAGACAGTGTGTAACACTGGGAGGATGGGCCCAGTGAGATCAGACAGTGTGTAACCCGAGGAGGATGGGCCCAGTGAGATCAGACAGTGTGTTACCCGGGGAGGATTGGCCCAGTGAGATCAAACAGTTTGTAAACCGGGGAGGATGGGCCCAGTGAGATCAGTCAGTGTGTAACCCGGGGAGGATGGGTCCAGTAAGATTAGACAGTGTGTAAACCGGGCAGAATGGGCCAAGTGATATCAGTCGGTGTGTAACCCGGGGAGGATGGGCCCAGTGAGTTCAGACAGTGTGTAAACCGAGAGGATGCGCCCAGTGAGATCAGACAGTATTTAACCCAGGGAGGATGGGCCCAGTGAGATCAGACAGTGTGTAACCCAGGGAGGATGGGCCCAGTGAGATCAGACAGTATATAACCCGGGGAGGATGGTCCCATTGAGATCAGGGAGCGTGTAACCTGGGAACGATGGGTCCAGTGAGATTAGACAGTGTGTAACCCGGGGAAGATGGGCCTAGTGAGATCAGACAGTGTGTATCTGGGGAGGATGGGCCCAGTGAGATCAGACAGTGTGTAACCCGGGGAGGATGGACCCAGTGAGATCAGACAGTGTGGAACCCGGGGAGGATGGGTCCAGTGAGATTAGACAGTGTGTAACACGGGGAGGATGGGTCCAGTGAGATCAGACAGTGTGTAACCCAGGGAGGATGGGCCCAGTGAGATCAGACAGTATATAACCCGGGGAGGATGGTCCCATTGAGATCAGGGAGCGTGTAACCTGGGAACGATGGGTCCAGTGAGATTAGACAGTGTGTAACCCGGGGAAGATGGGCCTAGTGAGATCAGACAGTGTGTATCTGGGGAGGATGGGCCCAGTGAGATCAGACAGTGTGTAACCCGGGGAGGATGGACCCAGTGAGATCAGACAGTGTGGAACCCGGGGAGGATGGGTCCAGTGAGATTAGACAGTGTGTAACACGGGGAGGATGGGTCCAGTGAGATCAGACAGTGTGTAACCCGGGGAGGATGGCCCAGTGTGATCTTACAGTATTTAACCCAGGGAGGATGGCCCAGTGAGTACAGACAGTGTGTAACCCGGGGAGGATGGGCCAAGTGAGTCCAGACAGTGTGTAACCCGCGGAAGATGGGCACAGTGAGATCAGACAGTGTGTAACCCGGGGAGGATGGGCCCAGTGAGATCAGACAGTGTGTAACACTGGGAGAATGGGCCCAGTGAAATCAGACAATGTGTAACACTGGGAGGATGGGACCAGTGAGATCAGACAGTGTTTAACCAAGGGAGGATGGGCCAGTGAGATTAGACAGTGTGTAACCCGGCGAGGATGGGCCCAGTGAGATCAGACAGTGTGTAACACTGGGAGGATGGGCCCAGTGAGATCAGACAGTGTGTAACCCGGGGACGATGGACACAGTGAGATCAGACAGTGTGTAACCCGGGGAGGATGGGCCCAGTGAGATCAGACAGTGTGCTACCCGGGGAGGATTGGCCCAGTGAGATCAAACAGTTTGTAAACCGGGGAGGATGGGCCCAGTGAGATCAGTCAGTGTGTAACCCGGGCAGGATGGGCCAAGTGAGATCAGTCGGTGTGTAACCCGGGGTGGATGGGCCCAGTGAGTTCAGACAGTGTGTAACCCGGGAGGATGCGCCCAGTGAGATCAGACAATTTGTAACCGGGGGAGGATGGGCCCAGTGATATCAGACAGTGTGTAACAGGGAAGGATTGTTCCAGTGAGATCAGAAGGTGTGTAACACAGGCAGGATGGATCTACTGAGATGAGACGGTGTGTAACCGGGGGAGGATGGGCCCAGTGAGATCAGACAGTGTTTACCCCGGGGAGGATGGATCCAGTGAGATCAGACAGTGTGTAACCCGGGGAGGATGGGCCCAGTGAGATCAGACAGTATGTAACCCGGGGAGGATGGTCCCATTGAGATCAGACAGTGTGTTACCCGGGGAGGATGGGTCCAGTGAGATTAGACAGTGTGTAACCCGGGCATGATGGGCCCAGTGAGATCAGACGCTGTGTAACCTGGGGAGAATCGGCCCAGTGAGATTTTACAGTATTTAACCCAGGGAGGATGGGCCCAGTGAGTACAGACAGTGTGTAACCCGGGGAGGATGGGCCAAGTGAGTCCAGACAGTGTGTAACCCGCGGAAGATGTGCACAGTGAGATCAGACAGTGTGTAACCCGGGGAGGATGGGCCCAGTGAGATCAGACAGTGTGTAACACTGGGAGAATGGGCCCAGTGAAATCAGACAACGTGTAACACTGGGAGGATGGGAGCAGTGACATCAGACAGTGTTTAACCAAGGGAGGATGGGCCAGTGAGATTAGACAGTGTGTAACCCGGCGAGGATGGGCCCAGTGAGATCAGACAGTGTGTAACACTGGGAGGATGGGACCAGTGAGATCAGACAGTGTGTAACCCGGGGACGACGGGCACAGTGAGATCAGACAGTGTGTAACCCGGGGAGGATGGTCCCAGTGAGATCAGACAGTGTGTAACCCGGGGAGGATGGATCCAGTGAGATCAGACAGTGGGTAATCCGGGGAGGATGGGCCCAGTGAGATCAGACAGTATGTAACTCGGGGAGGATGGTCCCATTGAGATCAGGGAGCATGTAACCTGGGGACGATGTGTCCAGTGAGATTAGACAGTGTGTAACCCGGGGAAGATGGGCCTAGTGAGATCAGACAGTGTGTATCTGGGGAGGATGGGCGCAGTGAGATCAAACAGTGTGTAACCCGGGGAGGATGGACCCAGTGAGATCAGACAGTGTGTAACCCGGGGAGGATGCGTCCAGTGAGATCAGACAGTGTGTAACCCGGGGAGGATGGCCCAGTGTGATCAGAGAGTGTGTTACCCGGGGAGGATGGGTCCAGTGAGATTAGACAGTGTGTAACCCGGGCATGATGGGCCCAGTGAGATCAGACGGTGTGTAACCCGGGGAGGATGGGCCCAGTGAGATCTTACAGTATGTAACCCAGGGAGGATGGGCCCAGTAAGTACAGACAGTGTGTAACCCGGGGTGGATGGGCCAAGTGAGTCCAGACAGTGTGTTACCCACGGAAGATGGCCACAGTGAGATCAGACTGTGTGTAACCCGGGGAGGATGGGCCCAGTGAGATCAGACAGTGTGTAACACTGGAAGGATGGGCCCAGTGAAATCAGACAGTGTGTAACACTGGGAGGATGGGACCAGTGAGATCAGACAGTGTTTAACCAAGGGAGGATGGGCCAGTGAGATTAGACAGTGTGTAACCCGGCGAGGATGGGCCCAGTGAGATCAGACAGTGTGTAACACTGGGAGGATGGGCCCAGTGAGATCAGACAGTGTGTAACCCGGGGAG
This sequence comes from Somniosus microcephalus, assembly GCF_052327205.1. Classification (NCBI taxonomy): domain Eukaryota; kingdom Metazoa; phylum Chordata; class Chondrichthyes; order Squaliformes; family Somniosidae; genus Somniosus; species Somniosus microcephalus. Next base: position 32,123,862 of record NW_028225180.1, on the reverse strand, counting down.
GATGGGCCCAGTGAGATCAGACAGTGTGTTACCCGGGGAGGATTGGCCCAGTGAGATCAGACAGTTTGTAAACCGGGGAGGATGGGCCCAGTGAGATCAGTCAGTGTGTAACTCGGGGAGGATGGGTCCAGTATGATTAGACAGTGTGTAACCCGGGCAGAATGGGCCAAGTGATATCAGTCGGTGTGTAACCCGGGGAGGATGGGCCCAGTGAGTTCAGACAGTGTGTAACCCGGGAGGATGCGCCCAGTGAGATCAGACAGTTTTTAACCGGGGGAGGATGGGCCCAGTGATATCAGACAGTGTGTAACAGGGAAGGATTGTCCCAGTGAGATCAGAAAGTGTGTAACACAGGCAGGATGGATCTACTGAGATGAGACGGTGTGTAACCCGGGGAGGATGGGCCCAGTGAGATCAGACAGTGTGTATCCCGGGGAGGATGGATCCAGTGAGATCAGACAGTGTGTAACCCAGGGAGGATGGGCCCAGTGAGATCAGACAGTATATAACCCGGGGAGGATGGTCCCATTGAGATCAGGGAGCGTGTAACCTGGGTACGATGGGTCCAGTGAGATTAGACAGTGTGTAACCCAGGGAAGATGGGCCGAGTGAGATCAGACAGTGTGTAACCCGGGGAGGATGGACCCAGTGAGATCAGACAGTGTGTAACCCGGAGAGGATGGGCCCAGTGAGATAAGACAGTGTGTAACACGGGGAGGATGGGTCCAGTGAGATCAGAAAGTGTGTAACCCGGGGAGGATGGCCCAGTGTGATCTTACAGTATTTAACCCAGGGAGGATGGCCCAGTGAGTACAGACAGTGTGTAACCCGGGGAGGATGGGCCAAGTGAGTCCAGACAGTGTGTAACCCGCGGAAGATGGGCACAGTGAGATCAGACAGTGTGTAACCCGGGGAGGATGGGCCCAGTGAGATCAGACAGTGTGTAACCCTGGGAGAATGGGCCCAGAGAAATCAGACAATGTGTAACACTGGGAGGATGGGACCAGTGAGATCAGACAGTGTTTAACCAAGGGAGGATGGGCCAGTGAGATTAGACAGTGTGTAACCCGGCGAGGATGGGCCCAGTGAGATCAGACAGTGTGTTACCCGGGGAGGATGGTCCCAGTGAGATCAGACAGTGTGTTACCCGGGGAGGATTGGCCCAGTGCGATCAGACAGTTTGTAAACCGGGGAGGATGAGCCCAGTGAGATCAGTCAGTGTGTAACCCGGGGAGGATGGGTCCAGTAAGATTAGACAGTGTGTAACACTGGGAGGATGGGACCACTGAGATCAGACAGTGTTTAACCAGGGGAGGATGGGACAGTGAGATTAGACAGTGTGTAACCCAGCGAGGATGGGCCCAGTGAGATCAGACAGTGTGTAACCCGGGGAGGATGGGTCCAGTGAGATTACACAATGTGTAACCTGTGGAGGATGGGCCCAGTGAGATCAGACAGTGTGTAACCAGGGGAGGATGAGCCCATTGAGATAAGAAAGTGTTTAATCCGGGGAGGGTGAGCCCGGTGAGATTAAACAGTGTGTTCCCCGGGGAGGATGTGTCCAGTGAGATCAGCCAGTGTGTATCCCAGGGAGGATGGGCCCAGTGAGAACCGAAAATGTGTAACCCGGGGAGGATGGGCACAGTGAGATCAGACAGTGTGTCACTTGGGGAGGATGGGACCAGTGAGATCAGACAGAGTGTAACCCGGAGGAGGATGGGCCCAGTGAAATCAGACGGTGTGTAACCCGGGGAGGATGGGCCCAGTGAGATCATACATTGTGTAGCCCTGGAGGATGCGGCCAGTGAGATCAGACAGTGTGTAACCAGGGGAGGATGAGCCCAATGAGATCAGACAGTGTGTAACCCGGGGAGGATGGGTCCAGTGAGATTACACAATGTGTAACCTGTGGAGGATGGGCCCAGTGAGATCAGACAGTGTGTAACCAGGGGAGGATGAGCCCATTGAGATAAGAAAGTGTTTAATCCGGGGAGGGTGAGCCCGGTGAGATTAAACAGTGTGTTCCCCGGGGAGGATGTGTCCAGTGAGATCAGCCAGTGTGTATCCCAGGGAGGATGGGCCCAGTGAGAACCGAAAATGTGTAACCCGGGGAGGATGGGCACAGTGAGATCAGACAGTGTGTCACTTGGGGAGGATGGGACCAGTGAGATCAGACAGAGTGTAACCCGGAGGAGGATGGGCCCAGTGAAATCAGACGGTGTGTAACCCGGGGAGGATGGGCCCAGTGAGATCATACATTGTGTAGCCCTGGAGGATGCGGCCAGTGAGATCAGACAGTGTGTAACCAGGGGAGGATGAGCCCAATGAGATCAGACAGCGTGTAACCCCGGGAAGATGGGCCCAGTGATATCAGACAGTGTGTAACCCGGGGAGGATGGACACAGTGAGATCAGACAGTGTGTAACACGGGGAGGATGGGCCCAGTGAGATCAGACGGTGTGTAACAGGGAAGGATGAGCCCAGTGAGATCAGAAAGTGTGTAACACAGGCAGGATGGATCTACTGAGTTGAGACGGTGTGTAACCCGGGGAGGATGGGCCCAGTGAGATGAGACAGTGTTTTACCCGGGTAGGATGGGCCCAGTGAGATCAGAGAGTGTGTCACCCGGGGAGGATGGATCCAGTGAGATCAGACAACCCGGGGACGATGGGGCCAGTGAGATCAGACAGTATGTAACCCGGTGAGGATGGTCCCATTGAGATCAGAGAGCGTGTAACCTGGGGACGATGGGTCCAGTGAGATTAGACAGTGTGTAACCCGGGGAAGATGGGCCCAGTGAGATCAGACAGTGTGTAATCTGGGGAGGATGGGCCCAGTGAGATCAGACAGTGTGTAACCCTGGGAGGTTGGGCCCAGTGAGATCAGACAGTGTGTAACACGGGGAGGATGGGTCCAGTGATATCAGACAGTGTGTAACCCAGGGAGGATGGGCCCAGTGAGATCAGACAGTGTGTTAGCCGGGGAGGATGGGTCCAGTGAGATTAGACAGAAAGTAACCCGGGCAGGATGGGTCCAGTGAGATCAGACGGTGTGTAATCCGGGGGGGATGGGCCCAGTGAGATCAGACAGTGTGTTAGTCGGGGAGGATGGGTCCAGTGAGATTAGACAGAAAGCAACCCGGGCAGGATGGGTCCAGTGAGATCAGACGGTGTGTAACCCGGGGAGGATGGGCCCAGTGAGTACAGATAGTGTGTATCCCGGGCAGGATGGGTGCAGTGCGATCAGACAGTGTGTAACCAGGGGAGGATGAGCCCAGTGAGATCAGACAGCGTGTAACCCGGGGATAATGGGTGCAGTGAGATTAGACAGTGTGTAACCCCGGGAAGATGGGCCCAGTGATATCAGACAGTGTGTATCCCGGGGAGGATGGAGCCAGTGAGATCAGACAGTGTGAAACACGGGGAGGATGGGCCCAGTGAGATCAGACAGTGTGTAACCCGGGGAGGATGGGCCCAGAGAGATCAGACAGTGTGTTACCCGGTCAGGATGAGACCAGTGTGATTAGACAGTGTGTAACCTGGAAGGATTGTCCCAGTGAGATCAGAAAGTGTGTAACAGAGGCAGGATGGATCTACTGAGATCAGACAGTGTGTAACCGGGAGAGGATGGGCCCAGTGAGATCAGACAGTATGTAAACCGGGGAGGATGGACCCATTGAGATCAGAGAGCGTATAACCTGGGGACGATGGGTCCAGTGAGATTAGACAATGTGTAACCCGTGGAACATGGGCCTAGTGAGATCAGTCAGTGTGTAATCTGGGGAGGATGGGCCCAGTGAGATCAGAAAGTGTGTAACCCGGGGAGGCTGGGCCCAGTGAGATCAGACAGTGTGTAACCCGGGGAGGATGGGCCAGTGAGATTAGACAGTGTGTAACACGGCGAGGATGGGCCCAGTGAGATCAGGCAGTGTGTAACCCGGGGATGATGGGCCCAGTGAGATCAGACAGTTTGTAGCCCGGGGAGTATGGGTCCAGTGAGATTAGACAGTGTGAAACCCGTGGAGGATGGGTCTAATGAGATCAGTCAGAGTGTAACCCGCGCAGGATGGGCCCAGAGAGATTAGACAGCGTGTAATCTCGGGAGGATGGTCCCAGTGAGATCAGACAGTGTGTGTCCCGGGGAGGATGTGCCCAGTGAGATTAGACAGTGTGTAACCCGGTGAGGATGCGCCCAGTGAGATCAGACAGTGTGTAACTTGGGGAGGATGGGCCCATTGAGATCAGACAGTGTGTAACATAGGAAGGATGGGTCCAGTGAGATCAGACAGTTTTTAACATGGGGTGGATCGGTCCAGTGAGATTAGACAGTGTGTAACCGGGCAGGATGGGCACAGTGAGATCAGGCGGAGTGTAATCCGGGGAGGGTGTGCCCAGTGAGATCAGACAGTGTGTAACCCGGGGAGGATGGGCCCAGTGAGATTAGACAGTGTGTAACACGGCGAGGATGAGCCCAGTGAGATCAGACAGTGTGTAACCCGGGGATGATGGGCCCAGTGAGATCAGACAGTGTGTAACCCGGGGAGGATGGGCCCAGTGAGATCAGTCAGTGTGTAACCCGGGGAGGATGGGCCCTGTGAGATCAGGCAGTTTGTAGCCCGGGGAGTATGGGCCCAGTGAGATTAGACAGTGTGTAAGCCGGGAAGGATGGGTCCAGTGAGATTAGACAGTGTGAAACCCGTGGAGGATGGGTCGAATGAGATCAGTCAGAGTGTAACCCGCGCAGGATGGGCCCAGAGAGATTAGACAGCGTGTAATCTCGGGAGGATGGTCCCAGTGAGATCAGACAGTGTGTGTCCCGGGGAGGATGTGCCCAGTGAGATTAGGCAGTGTGTAACCCGGTGAGGATGGGCCCAGTGAGATCAGACAGTGTGTAACCTGGGGAGGATGGGCCCATTGACATCAGACAGTTTGTAACCCGGAGAGGGTGAGCCCAGTGAGATTAAACAGTGTGTTACACGGGGAGGATGTGTCCGGTGAGATCAGACAGTGTGTAACCCAGGGATGATGGGCCCAGTGAGATCAGACAGTGTGTAACCCAGGCAGGATGGGCCCAGTGAGATCAGACAGTGTGTAACCCAGGGAGGATGATTACAGTGAGATAAGACAGTGTGTAACCCGGCGAGGATGGACCCAGTGAGATCAGACAGTGTGTAACCAGGGGAGCATGGGCCTAGTGAGATCAGACAGTGGGTAACCCGGGGAGGATAGGCCCAGTGAGATCAGACAGTGTGTAACACGGGGAGGATGGGCCTAGTGAGATCAGACAGTGGGTAACCCGGGGAGGATAGGCCCAGTGAGATCAGACAGTGTGTAACACGGGGAGGATGGGTCCATTTAGATCATACAGTGTTTACCCGGGGAGGATGGTCCCAGTGAGATCAGACAGTGTGTTACCCGGGGAGGATGGGTCCAGTGAGATTAGACAGTGTGTAACCCGGGCACGATGGGCCCAGTGAGATCAGACGGTGTGTAACCCGGGGAGGATGGGCTCAGTGAGATCAGACAGTTTGTAAACCGGGGTGGATGGGCCTAGTGAGACCAGTCAGTGTGTAACCCGGGGAGGATGGGTCCAGTGAGATTAGAGAGTGTATAACACAGGGAGGATGGGACCAGTGAGATCAGACAGTGTTTAACCAAGGGAGGATGGGACAGTGAGATTAGACAGTGTGTAACCCGGTGAGGATGGGCCCAGTGATATCAGACAGTGTGTAACCCGGGGAGGATGGGTCCAGTGAGATTACAGAATGTGTAACCCGTGGAGGATGGATCTAATGAGATCAGACAGTGTGCAACCCGCACAGGATGGGCCCAGAGAGATTAGACAGTGTGTAACACGGGGAGGATGGGCCCAGTGAGATCAGACAGTGTGTAACCAGGGGAGGATGGGCCCATTGAGATAAGAAAGTGTGTAATCCGGGGAGGGTGAGCCCGGTGATATTAAACAGTGTGTTCCACGGGGAGGATGTGTCCAGTGAGATCAGACAGTGTGTAACCCAGGGAGGATGGGCCCAGTGAGATCAGAAAATGTGTAACCCGGGTGGATGGGCACAGTGAGATCAGACAGTGTGTAACCCGGTGAGGATGGACACAGTGAGATCAGACAGTGTGTAACCCGGGGAGGTTGGGCCCAGTGAGATCAGACAGTGTGTAACATGGGAAGGATGGGTCCAGTGAGATCATACAGTGTTTAAACCGGGGAGGATGGGCCCAGTGAGATCAGACAGTGTGTAACCGGGGAGGATTGTCCCAGTGAGATCAGACAGTGTGTAACCCGGTGACGATGGGCACAGTGAAATCAGACAGTGTGTAACCCGGGGAGGATGGGGAAGTGAGATCAGACGGTTTGTAACCCGGGGAGGATGTGCCCAGTGAGATCAGACAGTGTGTAACCCGGGAGGATGGGTCCAGTGAGATCAGACAGTTTGTAACTCGAGGGGGATGGGCCCAGTTATATCAGACAGTGTGTAACCGGGAAGGATTGGCCCAGTGAGATCAGACAGTGTGTAACCCGGGGAGGATGGGCCCAGTTCGTTTAGGCAGTGTGTAACCCAGTGAGGTGGGCCCAATGAGATCAGACAGTGTGTAACCTGGGGAGGATGGGCACAGTGAGATCAGACAGTGTGTAACCCGGTGAGGATGGACCCAGTGAGATCAGACAGCGTATGACCCCGGGTGGATGGGCCCAGTGAGATCAGACAGTGTTTAACACGGGGAGGATGGGACCAGTGAGATCAGAAAGTGTTTAAGCCGGGGAGGATGGGCCCAATGAGATCAGACAGTGTGTAACCCGTGGAGGGTGAGCCCAGTGAGATTAAACAGTGTGTTACCCGGGGGGGGATCTGTCCATTGAGATCAGACAGCGTGTAACCCAGGGAGGATGGGCCCAGTGAGATCAGAGAGTGTTATACCCGGGGAGGATGGGTCCAGTGAGATTAGACAGTGTGTAACCCGGGCAGGATTGGCCCAGTCAGATCAGACGGTGTGTAACCCGGGGAGGATGGGCCCAGTGAGATCAGACAGTGTGTAACCCGGGGAGGATGGGCCAGTGAGATTAGACAGTGTGTAACACGGCGAGGATGGGCCCAGTGAGATCAGGCAGTGTGTAACCCGGGGATGATGGGCCCAGTGAGATCAGACAGTTTCTAGCCCGGGGAGTATGGGCCCAGTGAGATTAGACAGTGTGTAAGCCGGGAAGGATGGGTCCAGTGAGATTAGACAGTGTGAAACCCGTGGAGGATGGGTCTAATGAGATCAGTCAGAGTGTAACCCGCGCAGGATGGGCCCAGAGAGATTAGACAGCGTGTAATCTCGGGAGGATGGTCCCAGTGAGATCAGACAGTGTGTATCCCGGGGAGGATGTGCCCAGTGAGATTAGGCAGTGTGTAACCCGGTGAGGATGGGCCCAGTGAGATCAGACAGTGTGTAACTTGGGGAGGATGGGCCCATTGACATCAGACAGTATGTAACCCGGAGAGGGTGAGCCCAGTGAGATTAAACAGTGTGTTACCCAGGGAGGATGTGTCCGGTGAGATCAGACAGTGTGTAACCCAGGGAGGATGGGCCCAGTTAGATCAGACAGTGTGTAACCCAGGCAGGATGGGCCCAGTGAGATCAGACAGTGTGTAACCAGGGGAGCATGGGCCTACTGAGATCAGACAGTGGGTAGCCCGGGGAGGATAGGCCCAGTGAGATCAGACAGTGTGTAACACGGGGAGGATGGGTCCATTTAGATCATACAGTGTTTAACCCGGGGAGGATGGGCCCAGTGAGATCAGACAGTGTGTAACACGGGGAGGATGGGTCCATTTAGATCATACAGTGTTTAACCCGGGGAGGATGGGCCCAGTGAGATCAGACAGTGTGTTACCCGGGGAGGATGGGTCCAGTGAGATTAGACAGTGTGTAACCCGGGCAGGATGGGCCCAGTGAGATCAGACGGTGTGTAACCCGGGGAGGATGGGCTCAGTGAGATCAGACAGTTTGTAAACCGGGGTGGATGGGCCTAGTGAGACCAGTCAGTGTGTAACCCGGGGAGGATGGGTCCAGTGAGATTAGAGAGTGTGTAACACAGGGAGTATGGGACCAGTGAGATCAGACAGTGTTTAACCAAGGGAGGATGGGACAGTGAGATTAGACAGTGTGTAACCCGGTGAGGATGGGCCCAGTGATATCAGACAGTGTGTAACCCGGTGAGGATGGGCCCAGTGATATCAGACAGTGTGTAACCCGGGGAGGATGGGTCCAGTGAGATTACAGAATGTGTAACCCGTGGAGGATGGATCTAATGAGATCAGACAGTGTGCAACCCGCACAGGATGGGCCCAGAGAGATTAGACAGTGTGTAACACGGGGAGGATGGGCCCAGTGAGATCAGACAGTGTGTTACCCGGTGAGGATGGGTCCAGTGAGATCAGACAGTGTGTAACCCGGGGACGATGGGCACAGTGAAATCAGACAGTGTGTAACCCGGGGAGGATGGGGCCAGTGAGATCAGACAGTGTGTAACCCGGGGAGGATTGGCCCAGTGAGATCAGGCAGTGTGTATCCCGGGGAGGTTGGGCCCAGTGAGATAAGTCAGTGTGTAACCCGGGAGGATGGGCCCAGTGAGATCAACAGTGCGTAGCCCGGGGAGTATTGGCCCAGTGAGATCAGACAGTGTTTAAGCCGGGGAGGATGGGCCCAATGAGATCAGACAGTGTGTAACCGGGAAGGATGGGCCCAGTGAGATCAGAAAGTGTGTAACATGGGGAGGATGGATACAGTCAGATGAGACAGTGTATAACCCGGGGACGATGGGCCCAGTGAGATCAGCCAGTGTTTAAGCCGGGGAGGATGGGCCCAATGAGATTAAACAGTGTGTTACCCGGGGGGGATCTGTCCATTGAGATCAGACAGCGTGTAACCCAGGGAGGATGGGCCCAGTGAGATCAGACAGTGTTATACCCGGGGAGGATGGGTCCAGTGAGATTAGACAGTGTGTAACCCGGGCAGGATTGGCCCAGTCAGATCAGACGGTGTGTAACCCGGGGAGGATGGGCCCAGTGACATCAGACAGTGTGTAACCCGGGAGGATGGGCCCAGTGAGATCAGACAGTTTGTAACCGGGAAGGATGGATACAGTCAGATGAGACAGTGTGTAACCCGGGGACGATGGGCCCAGTGAGATCAGCCAGTGTGTTACGCAGGTAGGATTGGCTCAGTGAGATCAGACAGTGTGTATCCCGGGGAGGATGGGCCCAGAGACATCAGACATGGTGTAACCCGGGGAGGATGGGCCCAGTGTGTTCAGACAGTGTGTAACCCGGGGAGGATGGGCCCATTGAGATCAGACAGTGTGTAACCCGGGGACGATGGGCACAGTGAGATCAGACAGTGTGTATCCCGGGGAGGATGGGCCCAGTGAGATCAGACAGTTTTTAACATGGGGTGGATCGGTCCAGTGAGATTAGACAGTGTGTAACCGGGCAGGATGGGCACAGTGAGATCAGACGGAGTGTAATCCAGGGAGGGTGTGCCCAGTGAGATCAGACAGTGTGTAACCCAGGGACGATGGGCAAAGTGAGATCAGAGAGTTTGTAACCCAGGGAGGATGGGCCAGTGAGATTAGACAGTGTGTAACCCGGGGATGATGGGCCCAGTGAGATCAGGCAGTGTGTAACCCGGGGATGATGGGCCCAGTGAGATCAGACAGTGTGTAACCCGGGGAGGATTGGCCCAGTGAGATCAGGCAATGTGTTACCCGGTGAGGATGGGCCAACTGAGATCAGTCAGTGTGTAACCCGGGGAGGATGGGCCCAGTGAGATCAGGCAGTTTGTAGCCCGGGGAGTATGGGCCCAGTGAGATTAGACAGTGTGTAAGCCGGGAAGGATGGGTCCAGTGAGATTAGACAGTGTGAAACCCGTGGAGGATGGGTCTAATGAGATCAGTCAGAGTGTAACCCGCGCAGGATGGGCCCAGAGAGATTAGACAGCGTGTAATCTCGGGAGGATGGTCCCAGTGAGATCAGACAGTGTGTATCCCGGGGAGGATGGGCCCAGTGAGATCAGACATGTGTGTAACTTGGGGAGGATGGGCCCATTGACATCAGACAGTTTGTAACCCGGAGAGGGTGAGCCCAGTGAGATTAAACAGTGTGTTACCCAGGGAGGATGTGTCCGGTGAGATCAGACAGTGTGTAACCCAGGGAGGATGGGCCCAGTGAGATCAGACAGTGTGTAACCCAGGCAGGATGGGCCCAGTGAGATCAGACAGTGTGTAACCCGGCGAGGATGGACCCAGTGAGATCAGACAGTGTGTAACCCGGGGAGCATGGGCCTAGTGAGATCCGACAGTGGGTAACCCGGGGAGGATAGGCCCAGTGAGATCAGACAGTGTGTAACACGGGGAGGATGGGTCCATTTAGATCATACAGTGTTTAACCCGGGGAGGATGGGCCCAGTGAGATCAGACAGTGTGTTACCCGGGGAGGATGGGTCCAGTGAGATAAGACAGTGTGTAACCTGGGCAGGATGGGCCCAGTGAGATCAGACGGTGTGTAACCCGGGGAGGATGGGCTCAGTGAGATCAGACAGTTTGTAAACCGGGGTGGATGGGCCTAGTGAGACCAGTCAGTGTGTAACCCGGGGAGGATGGGTCCAGTGAGATTAGAGAGTGTGTAACACAGGGAGGATGGGACCAGTGAGATCAGACAGTGTTTAACCAAGGGAGGATGGGACAGTGAGATTAGACAGTGTGTAACCCGGTGAGGATGGGCCCAGTGAGATCAGACAGTGTGTAACCCGGGGAGAATGGGTCCAGTGAGATTACAGAATGTGTAACCCGTGGAGGATGGATCTAATGAGATCAGACAGTGTGCAACCTGCACAGGATGGGCCCAGAGAGATTAGACAGTGTGTAACACGGGGAGGATGGGCCCAGTGAGATCAGACAGTGTGTTACCCGGTGAGGATGGGTCCAGTGAGATCAGACAGTGTGTAACCCGGGGACGATGGGCACAGTGAAATCAGACAGTGTGTAACCCGGGGAGGATGGGGCCAGTGAGATCAGACAGTGTGTAACCCGGGGAGGATTGGCCCAGTGAGATCAGGCAGTGTGTATCCCGGGGAGGTTGGGCCCAGTGAGATAAGTCAGTGTGTAACCCGGGGAAGATGGGCCCAGTGAGATCAACAGTGCGTAGCCCGGGGAGTATTGGCCCAGTGAGATTAGACAGTGTGTAACCCGGGGAGGATGGGTCCAGTTAGATGAGACAGTGTAAAACCCGTGGAGGATGGGTCTAATGAGATCAGTCAGAATTTAACCCGCGCAGTATGGGCCCAGAGAGATTAGACAGTGTGTAACGCGGGGAGGATGGGCCCAGTGTGATCAGACAGTGTGTAACACGGGGAGGATGGGCCCAGTGCGATTTGGCAGTGTGTAACCCGGTGAGGATGGGCCCAGTGAGATCACACAGTGTGTAACCTGGGGTGGATGGGCCCATTGAGATCAGAAAGTGTGTAACCCGAGGAGGGTGAGCCCAGTGAGATTAAACAGTGTGTTAACCGGGGAGGATGTGTCCAGTGAGATCATACATTGTGTAACCCAGGGAGAATGGTCCAAGTGAGATCAGACAGTGTGTAACCCAGGGAGGATGGGCCCTGTGAGATCAGACAGTGTGTAACCTGGGGAGGATGGGCACAGTGAGATCAGACAGTGTGTAACCCGGTGAGGATGGACCCAGTGAGATCAGACAGCGTCTGACCCCGGGTGGATGGGCCCAGTGAGATCAGACAGTGTTTAACACGGGGAGGATGGGACCAGTGAGATCAGAAAGTGTTTAAGCCGGGGAGGATGGGCCCAATGAGATCAGACAGTGTGTAACCCGTGGAGGGTGAGCCCAGTGAGATTAAACAGTGTGTTACCCGGGGGGGGATCTGTCCATTGAGATCAGACAGCGTGTAACCCAGGGAGGATGGGCCCAGTGAGATCAGACAGTGTTATACCCGGGGAGGATGGGTCCAGTGAGATTAGACAGTGTGTAACCCGGGCAGGATTGGCCCAGTCAGATCAGACGGTGTGTAACCCGGGGAGGATGGGCCCAGTGAGATCAGACAGTGTGTAACCCGGGGAGGATGGGCCAGTGAGATTAGACAGTGTGTAACACGGCGAGGATGGGCCCAGTGAGATCAGGCAGTGTGTAACCCGGGGATGATGGGCCCAGTGAGTTCAGACAGTGTGTAACCCGGGGAGGATTGGCCCAGTGAGATCAGGCAATGTGTTACCCGGTGAGGATGGGCCCAATGAGATCAGACAGTGTGTAACCCGTGGAGGGTGAGCCCAGTGAGATTAAACAGTGTGTTACCCGGGGGGGGATCTGTCCATTGAGATCAGACAGCGTGTAACCCAGGGAGGATGGGCCCAGTGAGATCAGACAGTGTTATACCCGGGGAGGATGGGTCCAGTGAGATTAGACAGTGTGTAACCCGGCGAGGATTGGCCCAGTCAGATCAGACAGTGTGTAACCAGGGGAGCATGGGCCTAGTGAGATCAGACAGTGGGTAACCCGGGGAGGATAGGCCCAGTGAGATCAGACAGTGTGTAACATGGGGAGGATGGGTCCATTTAGATCATACAGTGTTTAACCCGGGGAGGATGGGCCCAGTGAGATCAGACAGTGTGTTACCCGGGGAGGATGGGTCCATTGAGATAAGAAAGTGTGTAATCCGGGGAGGGTGAGCCCGGTGATATTAAACAGTGTGTTCCACGGGGAGGATGTGTCCAGTGAGATCAGACAGTGTGTAACCCAGGGAGGATGGGCCCAGTGAGATCAGAAAATGTGTAACCCGGGTGGATGGGCACAGTGAGATCAGACAGTGTGTAACCCGGTGAGGATGGACACAGTGATATCAGACAGTGTGTAACCCGGGGAGGATGGGACCAGTGAGATCAGTCAGTGTGTAACCCGGGGAGGTTGGGCCCAGTGAGATCAGACAGTGTGTAACACGGGGAGGATGGGCCCAATGAGATCAGACAGTGTGTAACCAGGGGAGGATGGGCCCATTGAGATAAGAAAGTGTGTAATCCGTGGAGGGTGAGCCCGGTGATATTAAACAGTGTGTTCCACGGGGAGGATGTGTCCAGTGAGATCAGACAGTGTGTAACCCAGGGAGAATGGGCCCAGTGAGATCAGAAAATGTGTAACCCGGGTGGATGGGCACAGTGAGATCAGACAGTGTGTAACCCGGTGAGGATGGACACAGTGATATCAGACAGTGTATAACCCGGGGAGGATGGGACCAGTGAGATCAGTCAGTGTGTAACCCGGGGAGGTTGGGCCCAGTGAGATCAGACAGTGTGTAACATGGGAAGGATGGGTCCAGTGAGATCATACAGTGTTTAAACCGGGGAGGATGGGTCCAGTGAGATCAGACAGTGTGTAACCGGGAAGGATTGTCCCAGTGAGATCAGACAGTGTGTAACCCGGTGACGATGGGCACAGTGAAATCAGACAGTGTGTAACCCGGGGAGGATGTGCCCAGTGAGATCAGACAGTGTGTAACCCGGGAGGATGGGTCCAGTGAGATCAGACAGTTTGTAACTCCAGGAGGATGGGCCCAGTTATATCAGACAGTGTGTAACTGGGAAGGATTGGCCCAGTGAGATCAGACAGTGTGTAACCCGGGGAGGATGGGCCCAGTTCGTTTAGGCAGTGTGTAACCCAGTGAGGTGGGCCCAATGAGATCAGACAGTGTGTAACCTGGGGAGGATGGGCCCATTGAGATAAGATAGTGTGTAACCCGGGGAGGGTGAGCCCTGTGAGATTGAACAGGTTGTTACCCGGGGAGGATGAGTCCAGTGAGATCAGACAGTGTGTAACCCAGGGAAGATGGGACCAGTGAAATCAGACAGTGTGTTACCCAGGGACGATGGGCCCAGTGAGATCAGACAGTGTGTAACCTGTGGAGGATGGGCCCAGTGAGATCAGTCATAGTGTAACCCGAGAGGATGGGCCCAGTGAGATCAGACAATGTGTAACCCGAGGAGGATGGGCCCAGTGACATCAGACAGTGTGTAACCTGGGGAGATGGGCCAAGTGTAATCAGACAGTGTGTACCCCGGGGAGAATACGCCCAGTGAGTTCAGACAATGTGTAACCCGGGGAGGAGGGGCGCAGTGAGATTAGACCGGGTGTTACCCGGGGAGGATGGGCCCAGTGAGATTAAACAGTGTGTACCCTGGGGAGGATGGGCCCAGAGAGATAAGGCACTGTGTAATCCGGGGAGGATGGGCCCAGTGAGATCAGACAGTATGTAACCCGGGGAGGATGGGCTCAGTGAGATCAGACAGTGTGTAACATGGGAAGGATGTGTCCAGTGCGATCAGACAGTGTGTAAACCGGGGAGGATGGGCCCAGTGAGATCAGACAGTGTGTAGCCCGGGGAGGATGGACACAGTGAGATCAGACAGTTTCTAAACCGGGGAGGACGGGCCAAGTGAGATCAGTCAGTGTGTAACCCGGTGAGGATTGGTCAAGTAAGATTAGACAGTGTGTAACACTGGGAGGATGGGACCAGTGAGATCAGACAGAGTTTTACCAGGGGAGGATGGGACAGTGAGATTAGACAGTGTGTAACCCGGGGAGGATGGCCCAGTGTGATCAGACAGTGTGTTACCCGGGAGGAAGCGCCCAGTGATATCAGACAGTGTGTAACCGGGAAAGATATTCCCAGTGAGATCAGAAAGTGTGTAACACAGGCAGGATGGATCTACTGAGATGAGGCGGTGTGTAACCCGGGGAGGATTGGCCCAGTGAGATCAGACAGTGTTTAACCCGGGGAGGATGGATCCAGTGAGATCAGTCAGTGTGTAACCCGGGGAGGATGGGCCCAGTGAGATCAGACAGTATGTAACCCGTGGAGGATGGTCGAATTGAGATCAGGGAGCGTGTAACCTGGGGACGATGGGTCCAGTGAGATTAGACAGTGTGTAAGCCGGGGAAGATGGGCCTCGTGAGATCAGACAGTGTGTATCTGGGGAGGATGGGCCCAGTGAGATCAGACAGTGTGTAACCCGGGGAGGATGGGCCCAGTGAGATAAGACAGTGTGTAACACGGGGAGGATGGGTCCAGTGAGATCAGACAGTGTGTAACCCGGGGAGGATGGCCCAGTGTGATCAGACAGTGTGTTACCCGGGGAGGATGGGTCCAGTGAGATTAGACAGTGTGTAACCCGGGGAGAATGGGCCCAGTGAGATCAGACAGTGTGTAACACTGGGAGGATGGGACCAGTGAGATCAGACAGTGTTTAACACTGGGAGGATGGGACCAGTGAGATCAGACAGTGTTTAACCAAGGGAGGATGGGCCAGTGAGATTAGACAGTGTGTAACCCGGCGAGGATGGGCCCAGTGAGATCAGACAGTGTGTAAAACTGGGAGGATGGGCCCAGTGAGATCAGACAGTGTGTAACCCGGGGAGGATGGGCCAAGTGAGTCCAGACAGTGTGTAACCCGCGGAAGATGGGCACAGTGAGATTAGACAGTGTGTAACCCGGGGAGGATGGGCCCGGCGAGATCAGACAGTGTGTAACATTGGGAGGATGGGACCAGTGAGATCAGACAGTGTTTAACCAAGGGAGGATGGGCCAGTGAGATTAGACAGTGTGTAACCCGGCGAGGATGGGCCCAGTGAGATCAGACAGTGTGTAAAACTGGGAGGATGGGCCCAGTGAGATCAGACAGTGTGTAAGCCGGGGACGATGGACACAGTGAGATCAGACAGTTTGTAAACCGGGGAGGATGGGCCCAGTGAGATCAGTCAGTGTGTAACCCGGTGAGGATGGGTCCAGTAACATTAGACAGTGTGTTACACTGGGAGGATGAGACCAGTGAGATCAGACAGAGTTTTACCAGGGGAGGATGGGACAGTGAGATTAGACAGTGTGTAACACGGCGAGGATGGGCCCAGTGAGATCAGACATTGTGTAACCCGGGGAGGATAGGCCCAGAGAGATTAGACAGTGTGTAACCCGGGGAGGATGGGCCCACTGAGATCAGACAGTGTGTAACCCGGGGAGGATGGGCCCCGTTGAGATTCGGCAGTGCTTCACCCAGTGAGGATGGGCCCAGCGGGATCAGACAGTGTGTAACCAGGGGAGTTTGGGCCCATTGAGATAAGAATGTGTGTAATGCGGGGAGGGTGAACCTGGTGAGATTAAACAGTGTGTTCCCCGGGGAGGATATGTCCAGTGAGATCAAACAGTGTGTAACCCAGGGAGGATGGGCCCAGTGTGAACCGAAAATGTGTAACCCAGGGAGGATGGGCACAGTGAGATCAGACAGTGTGTAACCTGCGGAGGATGGGACCAGTGAGATCAGACAGAATGTAACCCGGAGGAGGATGGGCCCAGTGAGGTCAGACGGTGTGTAACCCGGGGAGGATGGGCCCAGTGAGATCATACATTGTGTAGCCATGGAGGATGGGCCCAGTGAGATCAGACAGTGTGTAACCAGGGGAGGATGAGCCCAGTGAGATCAGACAGCTTGTAACCTGGGGATAATGGGTCCAGTGAGATTAGACAGTGTGTAACACCGGGAAGATGGGCCCAGTGATATCAGACAGTGTGTAACCCGGGGAGGATGGACACAGTGAGATCAGACAGTGTGTTACCCGGTCAGGATGGGTCCAGTGTGATTAGACAGTGTGTAACCCGGGCAGGATGGGCCAAGTGAGATCAGTCGGTGTGTAACCCGGGGAGGATGGGCCCTGTGAGATCAGCAGTGTGTAACCCGGGAGGATGCGCCCAGTGAGATCAGACAGTTTGTAACCGGGGGAGGATGGGCCCAGTGATATCAGACAGTGTGTAAGAGGGAAGGATTGTCCGAGTGAGATCAGATAGTGTGTAACACAGGCAGGATGGATCTACTGAGATGAGACGGTGTGTAACCCGGGGAGGATGGGCCCAGTGCGATCAGACAGTGTGTTACCCGGGTAGGATGGGCCCAGTGAGATCAGACAGTGTGTAACCGGGGGAGGATGGGCCCAGTGAGATCAAACAGTGTGTAACGCGGGGAGGATGGGCCCAGTGAGTTTGGACAGGGTGTAGCCATGGAGGATGGGCCCAGTGAGATCGGAGAGTGTGTAACCCGGGAGGATAGATCCAGTGAGATCAGACTCTGTGTAACCCGGGGACGATGGGCCCAGTGAGATCAGACAGTATGTAACCCGGGGAGGATGGTCGCATTGAGACCAGAGAGCGTGTAACCTGGGGACGATGGGTCCAGTGAGATTAGACAGTGTGTAACCCGTGGAGGATGGACCCAGTGAGATCAAACAGTGTGTTAGCCAGGGCGTATGGGACCAGTGAGATTAGACAGTGTGAAACCCGGGCAGGAAGGGTCCAGTGAAATCAGACGGTGTGTAACCCTGGAAAGAATGGGCCCAGTGAGATCAGACAGTGTGTAACCCAGGGAGGATGGGCCCAGTGAGTACAGGTAGTGTGTAACCCGGGGAGGATGGGCCAAGTGAGACCAGACAGTGTGTAACCCGGGGAGGATGAGCCCAGTGTGATCAGACAGCGTGTAACCCGGGGATAATGGATCCAGTGAGATTAGACAGTGTGTAACCCCGGGAAGATGGGCCCAGTGATATCAGACAGTGTGTATCCCGGGGAGGATGGAGCCAGTGAGATCAGACAGTGTGTAACACGGGGAGGATGGGCCCAGTGAGATCAGACAGTGCGTAACCCGGGGAGGATGGGACCAGTGTGATTAGACAGTGTGTAACCCGGGCAGGATGGGCCAAGTGAGATGCGACGATGTGTTACACGGGGAGGATGGGCCCAGTGAGATCAGACAGTGTGTAACCCGGGAGGATGCGCCCAGTGATATCAGACAGTGTGTAACCGGGAAGGATTGTCCCAGTGAGATCAGAAAGTGTGTAACACAGGCAGGATGGACCTACTGAGATGAGACGGTGTGTAACCCGGGGAGGATGGGCCCAGTGAGATCAGACAGTGTGTTACCCGGGTAGGATGGGCCCAGTGAGATCAGACAGTGTGTAACCGGGAGAGGATGGGCCCAGTGAGATCAGACAGTGTGTAACCCAGGGAGGATGGATCCAGTGAGATCAGACAGTGTGTAACCCGGGGAAGATGGGCCCAGTGAGATCAGACAATGTGTTACCCGGGGAGGATGGGTCCAGTGAGATTAGACAGTGTGTAACCCGGTCATGATGGGCCCAGTGAGATCAGACGGTGTGTAACCCGGGGAGGATGGGCCCAGTGAGATCTTACAGTATGTAACCCAGGGAGGATGGGCCCAGTGAAACCAGACAGTGTGTAACCCGGAGAGGATGGATCCAGTGAGATCAGACAGTGTGTAACCCGGGGAGGATGGGCCCAGTGAAATCAGACAGTATGTAACCCGGGGAGGATGGTCCCATTGAGATCAGAGAGCGTGTAACCAGGGGCCGATGGGTCCAGTGAGATTAGACAGTGTGTAATCTGTGGAGGATGGGCCCAGTGAGATCAGACAGTGTGTAACGCGGGGTGGATGGACCCAGTGAGATCAGACAGTGTGTAACACGCGGAGGATGAGTCCAGTGAGATCAGACAGTGTGTAACCCAGGGAGGATGGTCCCAGTGTGATCAGACAGTGTGTTACCCGGGGAGGATGGGTCCAGTGAAATTAGACAGTGTGTAACCCGGGCATGATGGGCCCAGTGAGATCAGACGGTGT
Organism: Somniosus microcephalus; assembly: GCF_052327205.1. Taxonomy (NCBI): domain Eukaryota; kingdom Metazoa; phylum Chordata; class Chondrichthyes; order Squaliformes; family Somniosidae; genus Somniosus; species Somniosus microcephalus. The sequence goes on along the minus strand of NW_028225180.1, from coordinate 32,105,130 downwards.
GTAACCCGGGGAGGATGGGTCCAGTGAGATTAGACAGTGTGTAACCCGGGGAGGATGGGTCCAGTGAGATTAGACAGTGTGTAACCCGGGGAGGATGGGCCCAGTGAGATCAGACAGTGTGTAACACTGGGAGGATGGGACCAGTGAGATCAGACAGTGTTTAACCAAGGGAGGATGGGCCAGTGAGGTTAGACAGTGTGTAACCCGACGATGATGGGCCCAGTGAGATCAGACAGTGTGTAACCTGTGGAGGATGGGCCCAGTGAGATCAGACATAGTGTAACCCTTGAGGATGGGCCCAGTGAGATCAGACAGTGTGTAACCCGGGGAAGATGGGCCCTGTGACATCAGACAGTGTGTAACCTGGGGCGGATGGGCCCAGTGTAATCAGACAGTGTGTACCCCGGGGAGAATACGCCCAGTGAGTTCAGACAATGTGTAACCCGGGGGGATGGGCCCAGTGAGATTAGACAGTGTGTACCCCGGGGAGGATGGGCCCAGTCAGATAAGACACTGTGTAATCCGGGGAGGAAGGGCCCAGTGAGATCAGACAGTATGTAACCCGGGGAGGATGGGCTCAGTGAGATCAGACAGTGTGTAACACGGGAAGGATGCGTCCAGTGAGATCAGACAGTGTGTAAACCGGGGAGGATGGGCCCACTGAGATCAGACAGTGTGTTACCCGGTGAGGATGGGTCCAGTGAGATTAGACAGTGTGTAACCCGGGCAGGATGGGCCCAGTGAGATCAGACGGTGTGTAACGCGGGGACGATGGACCCAGTGAGATCAGACAGTATGTAACCCGGAAGGATGGGCCCAGTGAGATCAGACAGTGTGTAACCTGGGGCGGATGGGCCCAGTGTAATCAGACAGTGTGTACCCCGGGGAGAATACGCCCAGTGAGTTCAGACAATGTGTAACCCGGGGGGATGGGCCCAGTGAGATCAGACAGTGTGTAACCTGGGGCGGATGGGCCCAGTGTAATCAGACAGTGTGTACCCCGGGGAGAATACACCCAGTGAAATCAGACAGTGTGTAACCCGGGGAGGATGGGGCCAATGAGATCAGACAGTGTGTAACCCGGGGAGGATTGGCCCAGTGAGATCAGGCAGTGTGTATCCCGGGGAGGTTGAGCCCAGTGAGATAAGTCATTGTGTAATCCGGGGAGGATGGGCCTAGTGAGATCAAAAGTGTGTAGCCCGGGGAGTATTGGCCCAGTGAGATTAGACAGTGTGTAACCCGGGGAGGATGGGTCCAGTTAGATGAGACAATGTGAAACCCGTGGAGGATGGGTCGAATGAGATCAGTCAGAATTTAACCCGCGCAGTATGGGCCCAGAGAGATTAGACAGTGTGTAACGCGGGGAGGATGGGCCCAGTGTGATCAGACAGTGTGTAACCCGGGGAGGATGGGCCCAGTGCGATTTGGCAGTGTGTAACCCGGTGAGGATGGGCCCAGTGAGATCACACAGTGTGTAACCTGGGGTGGATGGGCCCATTGAGATCAGACAGTGTGTAACCCGAGGAGGGTGAGCCCAGTGAGATTAAACAGTGTGTTAACCGGGGAGGATGTGTCCAGTGAGATCAGACATTGTGTAACCCAGGGAGGATGGGCCCAGTGAGATCAGACAGTGTGTAACCCAGGGAGGATGGGCCCTGTGAGATCAGACAGTGTGTAGCCTGGGGAGGATGGGCACAGTGAGACCAGATAGTGTGTAACCCGGTGAGGATGGACCCAGTGAGATCAGACAGCGTGTGACCCCGGGTGGATGGGCCCAGTGAGATCAGACAGTGTTTAACACGGGGAGGATGGGACCAGTGAGATCAGAAAGTGTTTAAGCCGGGGAGGATGGGCCCAATGAGATCAGACAGTGTGTAACCCGTGGAGGGTGAGCCCAGTGAGATTAAACAGTGTGTTACCCGGGGGGGATCTGTCCAGTGAGAGCAGACAGTGTGTAACCCAGGGAGGATGGGCCCAGTGAGATCAGACAGTGTTATACCCGGGGAGGATGGGTCCAGCGAGATTAGACAGTGTGTAACCCGGGCAGGATTGGCCCAGTCAGATCAGACGGTGTGTAACCCGGGGAGGATGGGCCCAGTGAGATCAGACAGTGTGTAACCGGGAAGGATTGGCCCAGTGAGATCAGAAAGTGTGTAACACGGGGAGGATGGGCCAGTGAGATCAGACCGTGTGTATCCCGGGGAGATGGGCCCAGTGACATCAGACAGTGTGTTACGCAGGTAGGATTGGCTCAGTGAGATCAGACAGTGTGTATCCCGGGGAGGTTGGGCCCAGAGACATCAGACAGTGTGTAAACCGGGGAAGATGGGCCCAGTGATTTCAGACAGTGTGTAAACCGGGGAGGATGGGCCCAGAGAGATCAGACATGGTGTAACCCGGGGAGGATGGGCCCATTGAGATCAGACAGTGTGTAACCCGGGGACGATGGGCACAGTGAGATCAGACAGTGTGTATCCCGGGGAGGATGGGCCCAGTGAGATCAGACAGTTTTTAACATGGGGTGGATCGGTCCAGTGAGATTAGACAGTGTGTAACCGGGCAGGATGGGCCCAGTGAGATCAGAGAGTTTGTAACCCGGGGAGGATGGGCCCAGTGAGATCAGACAGTGTGTAACCCGGGGAGGATGGGCCAGTGAGATTAGACAGTGTGTAACACGGCGAGAATGGGCCCAGTGAGATCAGGCAGCGTGTAACCCGGGGAGGATTGGCCCAGTGAGATCAGGCAATGTGTTACCCGGGGAGGATGGGCCAACTGAGATCAGTCAGTGTGTAACCCGGGGAGGATGGGCCCAGTGAGATCAGGCAGTTTGTAGCCCGGGGAGTATGGGCCCAGTGAGATTAGACAGTGTGTAAGCCGGGAAGGATGGGTCCAGTGAGATTAGACAGTGTGTAACCCGTGGAGGATGGGTCGAATGAGATCAGTCAGAGTGTAACCCGCGCAGGATGGGCCCAGAGAGATTAGACAGCGTGTAATCTCGGGAGGTTGGTCCCAGTGAGATCAGACAGTGTGTATCCCGGGGAGGATGTGCCCAGTGAGATTAGACAGTGTGTAACCCGGTGAGGATGGGCCCAGTGAGATCAGACAGTGAGTAACCTGGGGAGGGTGAGCCCGATGATATTAAACAGTGTGTATCCCGGGGAGGATGTGCCCAGTGAGATTAGGCAGTGTGTAACCCGGTGAGGATGGGCCCAGTGAGATTAAACAGTGTGTTACCCAGGGAGGATGTGTCCGGTGAGATCAGACAGTGTGTAACCCAGGGAGGATGGGCCCAGTGAGATCAGACAGTGTGTAACCCAGGCAGGATGGGCCCAGTGAGATCAGACAGTGTGCAACCCGGGGAGGATGATTACAGTGAGATACGACAGTGTGTAACCCGGCGAGGATGGACCCAGTGAGATCAGACAGTGTGTAACCAGGGGAGCATTGGCCTAGTGAGATCAGACAGTGGGTAACCCGGGGAGGATAGGCCCAGTGAGATCAGACAGTGTGTAACACGGGGAGGATGGGTCCATTTAGATCATACAGTGTTTAACCCGGGGAGGATGGGCCCAGTGAGATCAGACAGTGTGTTACCCAGGGAGGATGGGTCCAGTGAGATTAGACAGTGTGCAACCCAGGCAGGATGGGCCCAGTGAGATCAGACGGTGTGTAACCCGGGGAGGATGGGCTCAGTGAGATCAGACAGTTTGTAAACCGGGGTGGATGGGCCTAGTGAGACCAGTCAGTGTGTAACCCGGGGAGGATGGGTCCAGTGAGATTAGAGAGTGTATAACACAGGGAGGATGGGACTAGTGAGATCAGACAGTGTTTAACCAAGGGAGGATGGGACAGTGAGATTAGACAGTGTGTAACCCGGTGAGGATGGGCCCAGTGATATCAGACAGTGTGTAACCCGGGGAGGATGGGTCCAGTGAGATTACAGAATATGTAACCCGTGGAGGATGGATCTAATGAGATCAGACAGTGTGCAACCCGCACAGGATGGGCCCAGAGAGATTAGACAGTGTGTAACACGGGGAGGATGGGCCCAGTGAGATCAGACAGTGTGTAACCAGGGGAGGATGGGCCCATTGAGATAAGAAAGTGTGTAATCCGGGGAGGGTGAGCCCGGTGATATTAAACAGTGTGTTCCACGGGGAGGATGTGTCCAGTGAGATCAGACAGTGTGTAACCCAGGGAGGGTGGGCCCAGTGAGATCAGAAAATGTGTAACCCGGGTGGATGGGCACAGTGAGATCAGACAGTGTGTAACCCGGTGAGGATGGACACAGTGATATCAGACAGTGTGTAACCCGGGGAGGATGGGCCCAGTGAGATCAGACAGTGTGTAACACGGGAAGGATGGGTCCAGTGAGATCATACAGTGTTTAAACCGGGGAGGATGGGCCCAGTGAGATCAGACAGTGTGTAACCGGGAAGGATTGTCCCAGTGAGATCAGACAGTGTGTAACCCGGGAGGATGGGTCCAGTGAGATCAGACAGTTTGTAACTCGAGGAGGATGGGCCCAGTTATATCAGACAGTGTGTAACCGGGAAGGATTGGCCCAGTGAGATTAGACAGTGTGTAACCCGGGGAGGATGGGCCCATTGAGATAAGATAGTGTTTAACCGGGGAGGGTGAGCCCTGTGAGATTAAACAGGTTGTTACCCGGGGAGGATGAGTCCAGTGAGATCAGACAGTGTGTAACCCAGGGAAGATGGGACCAGTGAAATCAGACAGTGTGTTACCCAGGGACGATGGGCCCAGTGAGATCAGTCATAGTGTAACCCGAGAGGATGGGCCCAGAGAGATCAGACAGTGTGTAACCCGAGGAGGATGGGCCCAGTGACATCAGACAGTGTGTAACCTGGGGACGATGGGCCCAGTGAGATCAGCCAGTGTGTTACGCAGGTAGGATTGGCCCAGTGAGATCAGACAGTGTGTAACCCGGGGAGGATGGGCCCAGTGAGTTCAGACAATGCGTAACCCGGGGAGGATGGGCCCAGTGAGTTCAGACAGTGTGTAACCCGGGGAGGATGGGCCTAGTGAGATCAGACAGTGTGTAACCCGGGGAGGATGGGCACAGTGAGATCAGACAGTGTGTATCCCGGGGAGAATGGGCTCAGTGAGGTCAGACGGTGTGTAACGCGGGGACGATGGGCTGTGAGATCAGACAGTATGTAACCCAGGAGGATGGGCCTAGTGAGATCAGACAGTTTATAACCCGGGGACGATGGGCACAGTGAAATCAGACAGTGTGTAACCTGGGGAGGATGGGCCCATTGAGATAAGATAGTGTGTAACCCGGGGAGGGCGAGCCCTGTGAGATTAAACAGGTTGTTACCCGGGGAGGATGAGTCCAGTGAGATCAGACAGTGTGTAACCCAGGGAAGAAGGGACCAGTGAAATCAGACAGTGTGTTACCCAGGGACGATGGGCCCAGTGAGATCAGACAGTGTGTAACCCGGGGAGGATGGGCCCAGTGAGATCAGTCATAGTGTAACCCGAGAGGATGGGCCCAGTGAGATCAGACAGTGTGTAACCCGAGGAGGATGGGCCCAGTGACATCAGACCGTGTGTAACCTGGGGAGGATGGGCCAAGTGTAATCAGACAGTGTGTACCCCGGGGAGAATACGCCCAGTGAGTTCAGACAATGTGTAACCCGGGGAGGAGGGGCGCAGTGAGATTAGACCGGGTGTTACCCGTGGAGGATGGGCCCAGTGAGATTAAACAGTGTGTACCCCGGGGAGGATGGGCCCAGAGAGATAAGGCACTGTGTAATCCGGGGAGGATGGACCCAGTGATATCAGACAGTGTGTAACCCGGGGAGGATGGGCCCAGTGAGATCAGACAGTGTGTAACACGGGAAGGATGGGTCCAGTGAGATCATACAGTGTTTAAACCGGGGCGGATGGGGCCAGTGAGATCAGACAGTGTGTAACCGGGAAGGATTGTCCCAGTGAGATCAGACAGTGTGTTTTATCCGGTGACGATGGGCGCAGTGAAATCAGACAGTGTGTAACCCGGGGAGGATGGGGAAGTGAGATCAGACGGTTTGTAACTCGAGGAGGATGGGCCCAGTTATATCAGACAGTGTGTAACCGGGAAGGATTGGCCCAGTGAGATCAGACAGTGTGTAACCCGGGGAGGATGGGCCCAGTTCGTTTAGGCAGTGTGTAACCCAGTGAGGTGGGCCCAATGAGATCAGACAGTGTTTAACCTGGGGAGGATGGGCCCATTGAGATAAGATAGTGTTTAACCGGGGAGGGTGAGCCCTGTGAGATTAAACAGGTTGTTACCCGGGGAGGATGAGTCCAGTGAGATCAGACAGTGTGTAACCCAGGGAAGATGGGACCAGTGAAATCAGACAGTGTGTTACCCAGGGACGATGGGCCCAGTGAGATCAGACAGTGTGTAACCTGTGGAGGATGGGCCCAGTGAGATGAGTCATAGTGTAACCCGAGAGGATGGGCCCAGTGAGATCAGACAGTGTGTAACCCGAGGAGGATGGGCCCAGTGACATCAGACAGTGTGTAACCTGGGGAGGATGGGCCAAGTGTAATCAGACAGTGTGTACCCCGGGGAGAATACGCCCAGTGAGTTCAGACAATGTGTAACCCGGGGAGGAGGGGCGCAGTGAGATTAGACCGGGTGTTACCCGGGGAGGATGGGCCCAGTGAGATGAAACAGTGTGTACCCCGGGGAGGATGGGCCCAGAGAGATATGGCACTGTGTAATCCGGGGAGGATGGGCCCAGTGAGATCAGACAGTATGTAACCCGGGGAGGATGGTCTCAGTGAGATCAGACAGTGTGTAACATGGGAAGGATGTGTCCAGTGCGATCAGACAGTGTGTAAACCGGGGAGGATGGGCCCACTGAGATCAGACAGTGTGTAACCCGGGGAGGATGCGGCCAGTGAGATCAGACATTGTGTAACCCGGGGAGGATTGGCCCAGTGAGATCAGGCAGTGTGTATCCTGGGGATGTTGGGCCCAGTGAGATAAGTCAGTGTGTAACCTGGGGAGGATGGGCCCAGTGAGATCAGACAGTGTGTGGCCCGGGGATAATTGGCCCAGTGAGATTAGACAGTGTGTAACCCGGGGAGGATGGGTCCAGTTAGATTAGACAGTGTGAAACCCGTGGAGGATGTGTCTAATGAGATCAGTCAGAATGTAACCCGTGCAGGATGGGCCCAGAGAGATTAGACAGTGTGTAACCCGGGTAGGATGGGCCCAGTGTGATCAGACAGTGTGTAACCCGGGGAGGATGGGCCCAGTGAGATTAGGCAATGTGTAACCCGGTGAGGATGGGCCCAGTGAGATCACACAGTGTGTAACCTGGGGTGGATGGGCCCATTGAGATCAGACAGTGTGTAACCCGAGGAGGGTGAGCCCAGTGAGATTAAACAGGGGGTTACCCGGTGAGGATGTGTCCAGTGAGATCAGACAGTGTGTAACCCAGGGAGGATGGGCCCTGTCAGATCAGACAGTGTTTAACCTGGGGAGGATGGGCACGGTGAGATCAGACAGTGTGTAACCCGGGGAGGATGGACCCAGTGAGATCAGACAGTGTGTAACCCGTGGTGGATGGGCCCAGTGAGATCAGACAGTGTTTAACATGGGGAGGATGGGTCCAGTGAGATCAGAAAGTGTTTAAGCCGGGGAGGATGGGCCCAATGAGATCAGAGAGTGTGTAACCCGTGGAGGGTGAGCCCAGTGAGATTAAACAGTGTGTTACCCGGGAAGGATCTGTCCAGTGATTTCAGACAGTGTGTAACCCAGGGAGGATGGGCCCAGTGAGATCAGACAGTGTGTCACCCGGGCAGGATTGGCCCAGTCAGATCAGACGGTGCGTAACCCGGGGAGGATGTGCCCAGTGACATCAGACAGTGTGTAACCCGGGAGGATGGGCCCAGTGAGATCAGACAGTTTGTAACACGGGGACGATGGGCCCAGTGATATCAGACAGTGTGTAACCGGGAAGGATTGGCCCAGTGAGATCAGACAGTGTGTAACACGGGGAGGATGGATACAGTCAGATGACACAGTGTGTAACCCGGGGACGATGGGCCCAGTGAGATCAGCCAGTGTGTTACGCAGGTAGGATTGGCCCAGTGAGATCAGACAGTGTGTAACCCGGGGAGGATGGGCCCAGTGAGTTCAGACAATGCGTAACCCGGGGAGGATGGGCCCAGTGAGTTCAGACAGTGTGTAACCCGGGGAGGATGGGCCTAGTGAGATCAGACAGTGTGTAACCCGGGGAGGATGGGCACAGTGAGATCAGACAGTGTGTATCCCGGGGAGAATGGGCTCAGTGAGGTCAGACGGTGTGTAACGCGGGGACGATGGGCCCAGTGAGATCAGACAGTATGTAACCCAGGAGGATGGGCCTAGTGAGATCAGACAGTTTATAACCCGGGGACGATGGGCACAGTGAAATCAGACAGTGTGTAACCTGGGGAGGATGGGCCCATTGAGATAAGATAGTGTGTAACCCGGGGAGGGCGAGCCCTGTGAGATTAAACAGGTTGTTACCCGGGGAGGATGAGTCCAGTGAGATCAGACAGTGTGTAACCCAGGGAAGAAGGGACCAGTGAAATCAGACAGTGTGTTACCCAGGGACGATGGGCCCAGTGAGATCAGACAGTGTGTAACCCGAGGAGGATGGGCCCAGTGAGATCAGTCATAGTGTAACCCGAGAGGATGGGCCCAGTGAGATCAGACAGTGTGTAACCCGAGGAGGATGGGCCCAGTGACATCAGACCGTGTGTAACCTGGGGAGGATGGGCCAAGTGTAATCAGACAGTGTGTACCCCGGGGAGAATACGCCCAGTGAGTTCAGACAATGTGTAACCCGGGGAGGAGGGGCGCAGTGAGATTAGACCGGGTGTTACCCGTGGAGGATGGGCCCAGTGAGATTAAACAGTGTGTACCCCGGGGAGGATGGGCCCAGAGAGATAAGGCACTGTGTAATCCGGGGAGGATGGACCCAGTGATATCAGACAGTGTGTAACCCGGGGAGGATGGGCCCAGTGAGATCAGACAGTGTGTAACACGGGAAGGATGGGTCCAGTGAGATCATACAGTGTTTAAACCGGGGCGGATGGGGCCAGTGAGATCAGACAGTGTGTAACCGGGAAGGATTGTCCCAGTGAGATCAGACAGTGTGTTTTATCCGGTGACGATGGGCGCAGTGAAATCAGACAGTGTGTAACCCGGGGAGGATGGGGAAGTGAGATCAGACGGTTTGTAACTCGAGGAGGATGGGCCCAGTTATATCAGACAGTGTGTAACCGGGAAGGATTGGCCCAGTGAGATCAGACAGTGTGTAACCCGGGAGGATGGGTCCAGTGAGATCAGACAGTTTGTAACTCGAGGAGGATGGGCCCAGTTATATCAGACAGTGTGTAACCGGGAAGGATTGGCCCAGTGAGATCAGACAGTGTGTAACCCGGGGAGGATGGGCCCAGTTCGTTTAGGCAGTGTGTAACCCAGTGAGGTGGGCCCAATGAGATCAGACAGTGTTTAACCTGGGGAGGATGGGCCCATTGAGATAAGATAGTGTTTAACCGGGGAGGGTGAGCCCTGTGAGATTAAACAGGTTGTTACCCGGGGAGGATGAGTCCAGTGAGATCAGACAGTGTGTATCCCAGGGAAGATGGGACCAGTGAAATCAGACAGTGTGTTACCTGTGGAGGATGGGCCCAGTGAGATCAGTCATAGTGTAACCCGAGAGGATGGGCCCAGTGAGATCAGACAGTGTGTAACCCGAGGAGGATGGGCCCAGTGACATCAGACAGTGTGTAACCTGGGGAGGATGGGCCAAGTGTAATCAGACAGTGTGTACCCCGGGGAGAATACGCCCAGTGAGTTCAGACAATGTGTAACCCGGGGAGGAGGGGCGCAGTGAGATTAGACCGGGTGTTACCTGGGGAGGATGGGCCCAGTGAGATGAAACAGTGTGTACCCCGGGGAGGATGGGCCCAGAGAGATATGGCACTGTGTAATCCGGGGAGGATGGGCCCAGTGAGATCAGACAGTATGTAACCCGGTGAGGATGGGCTCAGTGAGATCAGACAGTGTGTAACATGGGAAGGATATGTCCAGTGCGATCAGACAGTGTGTAAACCGGGGAGGATGGGCCCACTGAGATCAGACAGTGTGTAACCCGGGAAGGATGCGGCCAGTGAGATCAGACAGTGTGTAACCCGGGGAGGATTGGCCCAGTGAGATCAGGCAGTGTGTATCCTGGGGATGTTGGGCCCAGTGAGATAAGTCAGTGTGTAACCCGGGGAGGATGGGCCCAGTGAGATCAGACAGTGTGTAGCCCGGGGATAATTGGCCCAGTGAGATTAGACAGTGTGTAACCCGGGGAGGATGGGTCCAGTTAGATTAGACAGTGTGAAACCCGTGGAGGATGCGTCTAATGAGATCAGTCAGAATGTAACCCGCGCAGGATGGGCCCAGAGAGATTAGACAGTGTGTAACCCGGGTAGGATGGGCCCAGTGTGATCAGACAGTGTGTAACCCGGGGAGGATGGGCCCAGTGAGATTAGGCAATGTGTAACCCGGTGAGGATGGGCCCAGTGAGATCACACAGTGTGTAACCTTGGGTGGATGGGCCCATTGAGATCAGACAGTGTGTAACCCGAGGAGGGTGAGCCCAGTGAGATTAAACAGGGGGTTACCCAGTGAGGATGTGTCCAGTGAGATCAGACATTGTGTAACCCAGGGAGGATGGGCCCTGTCAGATCAGACAGTGTTTAACCTGGGGAGGATGGGCACGGTGAGATCAGACAGTGTGTAACCCGGGGAGGATGGACCCAGTGAGATCAGACAGTGTGTAACCCGTGGTGGATGGGCCCAGTGAGATCAGACAGTGTTTAACATGGGGTGGATGGGTCCAGTGAGATCAGAAAGTGTTTAAGCCGGGGAGGATGGGCCCAATGAGATCAGACAGTGTGTAACCCGTGGAGGGTGAGCCCAGTGAGATTAAACAGTGTGTTACCCGGGAAGGATCTGTCCAGTGATTTCAGACAGTGTGTAACCCAGGGAGGATGGGCCCAGTGAGATCAGACAGTGTGTCACCCGGGCAGGATTGGCCCAGTCAGATCAGACGGTGCGTAACCCGGGGAGGATGGGCCCAGTGACATCAGACAGTGTGTAACCCGGGAGGATGGGCCCAGTGAGATCAGACAGTTTGTAACACGGGGACGATGGGCCCAGTGATATCAGACAGTGTGTAACCGGGAAGGATTGGCCCAGTGAGATCAGACAGTGTGTAACACGGGGAGGATGGATACAGTCAGATGAGACAGTGTGTAACCCGGGGACGATGGGCCCAGTGAGATCAGCCAGTGTGTTACGCAGGTAGGATTGGCCCAGTGAGATCAGACAGTGTGTAACCCGGGGAGGATGGGCCCAGTGAGTTCAGACAATGCGTAACCCGGGGAGGATGGGCCCAGTGAGTTCAGACAGTGTGTAACCCGGGGAGGATGGGCCTAGTGAGATCAGACAGTGTGTAACCCGGGGAGGATGGGCACAGTGAGATCAGACAGTGTGTATCCCGGGGAGAATGGGCTCAGTGAGGTCAGACGGTGTGTAACGCGGGGACGATGGGCCCAGTGAGATCAGACAGTATGTAACCCAGGAGGATGGGCCCAGTGAGATCAGCCAGTTTATAACCCGGGGACGATGGGCACTGTGAAATCAGACAGTGTGTAACCTGGGGAGGATGGGCCCATTGAGATAAGATAGTGTGTAACCCGGGGAGGGCGAGCCCTGTGAGATTAAACAGGTTGTTACCCGGGGCGGATGAGTCCAGTGAGATCAGACAGTGTGTAACCCAGGGAAGAAGGGACCAGTGAAATCAGACAGTGTGTTACCCAGGGACGATGGGCCCAGTGAGATCAGACAGTGTGTAACCCGGGGAGGATGGGCCCAGTGAGATCAGTCATAGTGTAACCCGAGAGGATGGGCCCAGTGAGATCAGACAGTGTGTAACCCGTGGAGGATGGGCCCAGTGACATCAGACCGTGTGTAACCTGGGGAGGATGGGCCAAGTGTAATCAGACAGTGTGTACCCCGGGGAGAATACGCCCAGTGAGTTCAGACAATGTGTAACCCGGGGAGGAGGGGCGCAGTGAGATTAGACCGGGTGTTACCCGGGGAGGATGGGCCCAGTGAGATGAAACAGTGTGTACCCCGGGGAGGATGGGCCCAGAGAGATAAGGCACTGTGTAATCCGGGGAGGATGGGCCCAGTGAGATCAGACAGTGTGTAACCCGGGGAGGATGGGCTCAGTGAGATCAGACAGTGTGTAACACGGGAAGGATGTGTGCAGTGCGATCAGACAGTGTGTAAACCGGGGAGGATGGGCCCACTGAGATCAGACAGTGTGTAACCCGGGGAGGATGTGGCCAGTGAGATCAGACAGTGTGTAACCCGGGGAGGATTGGCCCAGTGAGATCAGACCGTGTGTAACCTGGGGAGGATGGGCCAAGTGTAATCAGACAGTGTGTACCCCGGGGAGAATACGCCCAGTGAGTTCAGACAATGTGTAACCCGGGGAGGAGGGGCGCAGTGAGATTAGACCGGGTGTTACCCGGGGAGGATGGGCCCAGTGAGATGAAACAGTGTGTACCCCGGGGAGGATGGGCCCAGAGAGATAAGGCACTGTGTAATCCGGGGAGGATGGGCCCAGTGAGATCAGACAGTGTGTAACCCGGGGAGGATGGGCTCAGTGAGATCAGACAGTGTGTAACACGGGAAGGATGTGTGCAGTGCGATCAGACAGTGTGTAAACCGGGGAGGATGGGCCCACTGAGATCAGACAGTGTGTAACCCGGGGAGGATGTGGCCAGTGAGATCAGACAGTGTGTAACCCGGGGAGGATTGACCCAGTGAGATCAGGCAGTGTGTATCCTGGGGATGTTGGGCCCAGTGAGATAAGTCAGTGTGTAACCTGGGGAGGATGGGCCCAGTGAGATCAGACAGTGTGTAGCCCGGGGATAATTGGCCCAGTGAGATTAGACAGTGTGTAACCCGGGGAGGATGGGTCCAGTTAGATTAGACAGTGTGAAACACGTGGAGGATGGGTCTAATGAGATCCATCAGAATGTAACCCGCGCAGGATGGGCCCAGAGAGATTAGACAGTGTGTAACCCGGGGAGGATGGGCCCAGTGTGATCAGACAGTGTGTAACCTGGGGAGGATGGGCCCAGTGAGATTAGGCAGTGTGTAACCCGGTGAGGATGGGCCCAGTGAGATCACACAGTGTGTAACCTGGGGTGGATGGGCCCATTGAGATCAGGCAGTGTGTAACCCGAGGAGGGTGAGCCCAGTGAGATTAAACAGTGTGTTACCCGGTGAGGATGTGTCCAGTGAGATCAGACAGTGTGTAACCCAGGGAGGATGGGCCCTGTGAGATCAGACAGTGTGTAACCTGGGGAGGATGGGCACGGTGAGATCAGACAGTGTGTAACCCGGGGAGGATGGACCCAGTGAGATCAGACAGTGTGTAACCCGTGGTGGATGGGCACAGTGAGATCAGACAGTGTTTAACACAGGGAGGATGGGTCCAGTGAGATCAGAAAGTATTTAAGCCGGGGAGGATGAGCCCAATGAGATCAGACAGTGTGTAACCCGTGGAGGGTGAGCCCAGTGAGATTAAACAGTGTGTTACCCGGGGAGGATCTGTCCAGTGAGTTCAGACAGTGTGTAACCCAGGGAGGATGGGCCCAGTGAGATCAGACAGTGTGTCACCCGGGCAGGATTGGCCTAGTCAGATCAGACGGTGTGTAACCCGGGGAGGATGGGCCCAGTGACATCAGACAGTGTGTAACCCGGGAGGATGGGCCCAGTGAGATCAGACAGTTTGTAACGCGGGGACGATGGGCCCAGTGATATCAGACAGAATGTAACCGGGAAGGATTGGCCCAGTGAGATCAGACAGTGTGTAACACGGGGAGGATGGATACAGTCAGATGAGACAGTGTGTAACCCGGGGACGATGGGCCCAGTGAGATCAGCCAGTGTGTTACGCAGGTAGGATTGGCCCAGTGAGATCAGACAGTGTGTAACCCGGGGAGGATGGGCCCAGTGAGTTCAGACAATGCGTAAACCGGGGAGGATGGGCCCAGTGAGTTCAGACAGTGTGTAACCCGGGGAGGATGGGCCTAGTGAGATCAGACAGTGTGTAACCCGGGGAGGATGGGCACAGTGAGATCAGATCGTGTGTAACACGGGAAGGATGTGTCCAGTGCGATCAGACAGTGTGTAAACCGGGGAGGATGGGCCCACTGAGATCAGACAGTGTGTAACCCGGGGAGGATGTGGCCAGTGAGATCAGACAGTGTGTAACCCGGGGAGGATTGGCCCAGTGAGATCAGACAGTGTGTATCCTGGGGATGTTGGGCCCAGTGAGATAAGTCATTGTGTAACCTGGTGAGGATGGGCCGAGTGAGATCAGACAGTGTGTAGCCCGGGGATAATTGGCCCAGTGAGATTAGACAGTGTGTAACCCGGGGAGGATGGGTCCAGTTAGATTAGACAGTGTGAAACCCGTGGAGGATGGGTCTAATGAGATCAGTCAGAATGTAACCCGCGCAGGATGGGCCCAGAGAGATTAGACAGTGTGTAACCCGGGGAGGATGGGCCCAGTGTGATCAGACAGTGTGTAACCCGGGAGGATGGGTCCAGTGAGATCAGACAGTTTGTAACTCGAGGAGGATGGGCCCAGTTATATCAGACAGTGTGTAACCGGGAAGGATTGGCCCAGTGAGATCAGACAGTGTGTAACCCGGGGAGGATGGGCCCAGTTCGTTTAGGCAGTGTGTAACACAGTGAGGTGGGCCCAATGAGATCAGACAGTGTGTAACCTGGGGAGGATGGGCCCATTGAGATAAGATAGTGTTTAACCGGGGAGGGTGAGCCCTGTGAGATTAAACAGGTTGTTACCCGGGGAGGATGAGTCCAGTGAGATCAGACAGTGTGTAACCCAGGGAAGATGGGACCAGTGAAATCAGACAGTGTGTTACCCAGGTACGATGGGCCCAGTGAGATCAGACAGTGTGTAACCTGTGGAGGGTGGGCCCAGTGAGATCAGTCATAGTGTAACCCGAGAGGATGGGCCCAGTGAGATCAGACAGTGTGTAACCCGAGGAGGATGGGCCCAGTGACATCAGACAGTGTGTAACCTGGGGAGGATGGGCCAAGTGTAATCAGACAGTGTGTACCCCGGGGAGAATACGCCCAGTGAGTTCAGACAATGTGTAACCCGGGGAGGAGGGGCGCAGTGAGATTAGACCGGGTGTTACCCGGGGAGGATGGGCCCAGTGAGATGAAACAGTGTGTACCCCGGGGAGGATGGGCCCAGAGAGATATGGCACTGTGTAATCCGGGGAGGATGGGCCCAGTGAGATCAGACAGTATGTAACCCAGGGAGGATGGGCTCAGTGAGATCAGACAGTGTGTAACATGGGAAGGATGTGTCCAGTGCGATCAGACAGTGTGTAAACCGGGGAGGATGGGCCCACTGAGATCAGACAGTGTGTAACCCGGGAAGGATGCGGCCAGTGAGATCAGACAGTGTGTAACCCGGGGAGGATTGGCCCAGTGAGATCAGGCAGTGTGTATCCTGGGGATGTTGGGCCCAGTGAGATAAGTCAGTGTGTAACCTGGGGAGGATGGGCCCAGTGAGATCAGACAGTGTGTAGCCCGGGGATAATTGGCCCAGTGAGATTAGACAGTGTGTAACCCGGGGAGGATGGGTCCAGTTAGATTAGACAGTGTGAAACCCGTGGAGGATGCGTCTAATGAGATCAGTCAGAATGTAACCCGCGCAGGATGGGCCCAGAGAGATTAGACAGTGTGTAACCCGGGTAGGATGGGCCCAGTGTGATCAGACAGTGTGTAACCCGGGGAGGATGGGCCCAGTGAGATTAGGCAATGTGTAACCCGGTGAGGATGGGCCCAGTGAGATCACACAGTGTGTAACCTGGGGTGGATGGGCCCATTGAGATCAGACAGTGTGTAACCCGAGGAGGGTGAGCCCAGTGAGATTAAACAGGGGGTTACCCAGTGAGGATGTGTCCAGTGAGATCAGACATTGTGTAACCCAGGGAGGATGGGCCCTGTCAGATCAGACAGTGTTTAACCTGGGGAGGATGGGCACGGTGAGATCAGACAGTGTGTAACCCGGGGAGGATGGACCCAGTGAGATCAGACAGTGTGTAACCCGTGGTGGATGGGCCCAGTGAGATCAGACAGTGTTTAACATGGGGAGGATGGGTCCAGTGAGATCAGAAAGTGTTTAAGCCGGGGAGGATGGGCCCAATGAGATCAGACAGTGTGTAACCCGTGGAGGGTGAGCCCAGTGAGATTAAACAGTGTGTTACCCGGGAAGGATCTGTCCAGTGATTTCAGACAGTGTGTAACCCAGGGAGGATGGGCCCAGTGAGATCAGACAGTGTGTCACCCGGGCAGGATTGGCCCAGTCAGATCAGACGGTGCGTAACCCGGGGAGGATGGGCCCAGTGACATCAGACAGTGTGTAACCCGGGAGGATGGGCCCAGTGAGATCAGACAGTTTGTAACACGGGGACGATGGGCCCAGTGATATCAGACAGTGTGTAACCGGGAAGGATTGGCCCAGTGAGATCAGACAGTGTGTAACACGGGGAGGATGGATACAGTCAGATGACACAGTGTGTAACCCGGGGACGATGGGCCCAGTGAGATCAGCCAGTGTGTTACGCAGGTAGGATTGGCCCAGTGAGATCAGACAGTGTGTAACCCGGGGAGGATGGGCCCAGTGAGTTCAGACAATGCGTAACCCGGGGAGGATGGGCCCAGTGAGTTCAGACAGTGTGTAACCCGGGGAGGATGGGCCTAGTGAGATCAGACAGTGTGTAACCCGGGGAGGATGGGCATAGTGAGATCAGACAGTGTGTATCCCGGGGAGAATGGGCTCAGTGAGGTCAGACGGTGTGTAACGCGGGGACGATGGGCCCAGTGAGATCAGACAGTATGTAACCCAGGAGGATGGGCCTAGTGAGATCAGACAGTTTATAACCCGGGGACGATGGGCACAGTGAAATCAGACAGTGTGTAACCTGGGGAGGATGGGCCCATTGAGATAAGATAGTGTGTAACCCGGGGAGGGCGAGCCCTGTGAGATTAAACAGGTTGTTACCCGGGGAGGATGAGTCCAGTGAGATCAGACAGTGTGTAACCCAGGGAAGAAGGGACCAGTGAAATCAGACAGTGTGTTACCCAGGGACGATGGGCCCAGTGAGATCAGACAGTGTGTAACCCGGGGAGGATGGGCCCAGTGAGATCAGTCATAGTGTAACCCGAGAGGATGGGCCCAGTGAGATCAGACAGTGTGTAACCCGAGGAGGATGGGCCCAGTGACATCAGACCGTGTGTAACCTGGGGAGGATGGGCCAAGTGTAATCAGACAGTGTGTACCCCGGGGAGAATACGCCCAGTGAGTTCAGACAATGTGTAACCCGGGGAGGAGGGGCGCAGTGAGATTAGACCGGGTGTTACCCGGGGAGGATGGGCCCAGTGAGATGAAACAGTGTGTACCCCGGGGAGGATGGGCCCAGAGAGATAAGGCACTGTGTAATCCGGGGAGGATGGGCCCAGTGAGATCAGACAGTGTGTAACCCGGGGAGGATGGGCTCAGTGAGATCAGACAGTGTGTAACACGGGAAGGATGTGTGCAGTGCGATCAGACAGTGTGTAAACCGGGGAGGATGGGCCCACTGAGATCAGACAGTGTGTAACCCGGGGAGGATGTGGCCAGTGAGATCAGACAGTGTGTAACCCGGGGAGGATTGGCCCAGTGAGATCAGGCAGCGTGTATCCTGGGGATGTTGGGCCCAGTGAGATAAGTCAGTGTGTAACCTGGGGAGGATGGGCCCAGTGAGATCAGACAGTGTGTAGCCCGGGGATAATTGGCCCAGTGAGATTAGACAGTGTGTAACCCGGGGAGGATGGGTCCAGTTAGATTAGACAGTGTGAAACCCGTGGAGGATGGGTCTAATGAGATCCATCAGAATGTAACCCGCGCAGGATGGGCCCAGAGAGATTAGACAGTGTGTAACCCGGGGAGGATGGGCCCAGTGTGATCAGACAGTGTGTAACCTGGGGAGGATGGGCCCAGTGAGATTAGGCAGTGTGTAACCCGGTGAGGATGGGCCCAGTGAGATCACACAGTGTGTAACCTGGGGTGGATGGGCCCATTGAGATCAGGCAGTGTGTAACCCGAGGAGGGTGAGCCCAGTGAGATTAAACAGTGTGTTACCCGGTGAGGATGTGTCCAGTGAGATCAGACAGTGTGTAACCCAGGGAGGATGGGCCCTGTGAGATCAGACAGTGTGTAACCTGGGGAGGATGGGCACGGTGAGATCAGACAGTGTGTAACCCGGGGAGGATGGACCCAGTGAGATCAGACAGTGTGTAACCCGTGGTGGATGGGCACAGTGAGATCAGACAGTGTTTAACACGGGGAGGATGGGTCCAGTGAGATCAGAAAGTGTTTAAGCCGGGGAGGATGAGCCCAATGAGATCAGACAGTGTGTAACCCGTGGAGGGTGAGCCCAGTGAGATCAGACAGTGTGTCACCCGGGCAGGATTGGCCTAGTCAGATCAGACGGTGTGTAACCCGGGGAGGATGGGCCCAGTGACATCAGACAGTGTGTAACCCGGGAGGATGGGCCCAGTGAGATCAGACAGTTTGTAACGCGGGGACGATGGGCCCAGTGATATCAGACAGAGTGTAACCGGGAAGGATTGGCCCAGTGAGATCAGACAGTGTGTAACACGGGGAGGATGGATACAGTCAGATGAGACAGTGTGTAACCCGGGGAGGATGTATCCAGTGAGATCAGACAGTGTGTAACCCGGGGAAGATGGGCCCAGTGAGATCAGACAGTATGTAACCCGGGGAGGATGGTCCCATTGAGATCAGAGAGCGTGTAACCTGGGGATGATGGGTCCAGTGAGATTAGACAGTGTGTAACCCGGGGAAGATGGGCCTAGTGAGATCAGACAGTGTGTAACCCGGGGAGGATGGACCCAGTCAGATCAGACAGTGTGTAACTCGGGGAGGATGGGCCCAGTGAGATCAGACAGTGTGTAACCCGGGGAGGATCGGCCCAGTCTGATCAGACAATGTGTTACCCGGGGAGGATTGGTCCAGTGAGATTAGACAGTGTGTAACCCGGTCATGATGGGCCCAGTGAGATCAGACGGTGTGTAACCCGGGGAGGATGGGCCCAGTGAGATCTTACAGTATGTAACCCAGGGAGGATGGGCCCAGTGAGACCAGACAGTGTGTAACACGCGGAGGATGAGTCCAGTGAGATCAGACAGTGTGTAACCCAGGGAGGATGGGCCCAGTGTGATCAGACAGTGTGTTACCCGGGGAGGATGGGCCTAGTGAGATCAGACAGTGTGTAATCTGTGGAGGATGGGCCCAGTGAGATCAGACAGTGTGTAACCCGGGGTGGATGGACCCAGTGAGATCAGACAGTGTGTAACACGCGGAGGATGAGTCCAGTGAGATCAGACAGTGTGTAACCCAGGGAGGATGGGCCCAGTGTGATCAGACAGTGTGTTACCCGGGGAGGATGGGTCCAGTGAAATTAGACAGTGTGTAACCCGGGCATGATGGGCCCAGTGAGATCAGACGGTGTGTAACCCGGGGAGGATGGGTCCAGTGAGATTAGACAGTGTGTAACCCGGGGAGGATGGGTCCAGTGAGATTAGACAGTGTGTAACCCGGGGAGGATGGGCCCAGTGAGATCAGACAGTGTGTAACACTGGGAGGATGGGACCAGTGAGATCAGACAGTGTTTAACCAAGGGAGGATGGGCCAGTGAGGTTAGACAGTGTGTAACCCGACGATGATGGGCCCAGTGAGATCAGACAGTGTGTAACACTGGGAGGATGGGCCCAGTGAGATCAGACAGTGTCTAACCCGGGGACGATGGGCACAGTGAGATCAAACAGTGTGTAACCCGGGGAGGATGGGCCCAGTGAGATCAGACAGTGTGTTACCCGGGGAGGATTGGTCCAGTGAGATCAGACAGTTGGTAAACCGGGAGGATGGGCCCAGTGAGATCAGTCAGTTTGTAACCCGGAGTAGATGGGTCCAGTAAGATTAGACTGTGTCTAACACTGGGAGGATGGGATCACTGAGATCAGACAGTGTTTAACCAGAGGAGGATGTGACAGTGAGATTAAGCAGTGTGTAACCCGGGGACGATGGGCACAGTGAAATTAGACAGTGTGTAACCCGGGGAGGATGGGGGCAGTGAGATCAGACGGTTTGTAACCCGGTGAGGATGTGCCCAGTGAGATCAGATAGTGTGTATCCCAGGAGGATGGCCCAGGGAGATCAGACAGTTTTTAACTCGGGGAGGATGGGCCCAGTTATATCAGACAGTGTGTAACCGGGAAGGATTGGCCCAGTGAGATTAGACAGTGTGTAACGCGGGGAGGATGGGGCCAGTGAGATTAGGCAGTGAGTAACCCGGTGAGGCGGGCCCAATGAGATAAGACAGTGTGTAACCTGGGGAGGATGGGCCCATTGTGATCAGATAGTGTGTAACCCGGGGAGGGTGAGCCCAGTGAGATTAAACAGGGTGTTACCCGGGGAGGATGTGTCCAGTGAGATCAGACAGTGTGTAACCCAGGGAAGATGGGACCAGTGAAATCAGACAGTGTTTAACCCAGGGAGGATGGGCCCAGTGAGATCAGACAGTGTGTAACCTGTGGAGGATGGGCCCAGTGAGATCAGACATAGTGTAACCCTTGAGGATGGGCCCAGTGAGATCAGACAGTGTGTAACCCGGGGAGGATGGGCCCTGTGACATCAGACAGTGTGTAACCGGGGGCGGATGGGCCCAGTGTAATCAGACAGTGTGTACCCCGGGGAGAATACGCCCAGTGAGTTCAGACAATGTGTAACCCGGGGGGATGGGCCCAGTGAGATTAGACAGTGTGTACCCCGGGGAGGATGGGCCCAGTCAGATAAGACACTGTGTAATCCGGGGAGGAAGGGCCCAGTGAGATCAGACAGTATGTAACCCGGGGAGGATGGGCTCAGTGAGATCAGACAGTGTGTAACACGGGAAGGATGCGTCCAGTGAGATCAGACAGTGTGTAAACCGGGGAGGATGGGCCCACTGAGATCAGACAGTGTGTTACCCGGTGAGGATGGGTCCAGTGAGATTAGACAGTGTGTAACCCGGGCAGGATGGGCCCAGTGAGATCAGACGGTGTGTAACGCGGGGACGATGGACCCAGTGAGATCAGACAGTATGTAACCCGGAAGGATGGGCCCAGTGAGATCAGACAGTTTATAACCCACGGAGGATGGGCCCAGTGATATCAGACAGTGTGTAACCGGGAAGGATTGGCCCAGTGAGATCAGTCAGTGTGTAACCCGGAGACGATGGGCACAGTGAAATCAGACAGTGTGTAACCCGGGGAGGATGGGGCCAGTGAGATCAGACAGTGTGTAACCCGGGGAGGATTGGCCCAGTGAGATCAGGCAGTGTGTATCCCGGGGAGGTTGGGCCCAGTGAGATAAGTCAGTGTGTAACCCGGGGAGGATGGGCCCAGTGAGATCAAAAGTGTGTAGCCCGGGGAGTATTGGCCCAGTGAGATTAGACAGTGTGTAACCCGGGGAGGATGGGTCCAGTTAGATGAGACAATGTGAAACCCGTGGAGGATGTGTCGAATGAGATCAGTCAGAATTTAACCCGCGCAGTATGGGCCCAGAGAGATTAGACAGTGTGTAACGCGGGGAGGATGGGCCCAGTGTGATCAGACAGTGTGTAACCCGAGGAGGATGGGCCCAGTGCGATTTGGCAGTGTGTAACCCGGTGAGGATCGGCCCAGTGAGATCACACAGTGTGTAACCTGGGGTGGATGGGCCCATTGAGATCAGAAAGTGTTTAACCCGAGGAGGGTGAGCCCAGTGAGATTAAACAGTGTGTTAACCGGGGAGGATGTGTCCAGTGAGATCAGACATTGTGTAACCCAGGGAGGATGGGCCCAGTGAGATCAGACAGTGTGTAACCCAGGGAGGATGGGCCCTGTGAGATCAGACAGTGTGTAACCTGGGGAGGATGGGCACAGTGAGATCAGACAGTGTGTAACCCGGTGAGGATGGACCCAGTGAGATCAGACAGCGTGTGACCCCGGGTGGATGGGCCCAGTGAGATCAGACAGTGTGTAACCCGGGGACGATGGGCCCAGTGATATCAGACAGTGTGTTACCGGGAAGGATTGGCCCAGTGAGATCAGAAAGTGTGTAACACGGGGAGGATGGATACAGTCAGATGAGACAGTGTGTAACCCGGGGACGATGGGCCCAGTGAGATCAGCCAGTGTGTTACGCAGGTAGGATTGGCTCAGTGAGATCAGACAGTGTGTAAACCGGGGAGGATGGGCCCAGTGAGTTCAGACAGTGTTTAACCCGTGGAGGATGGGCCCATTGAGATCAGTCAGTGTGTAACCCGGGGAGAATGGGCCAGTGAGATCAGACCGTGTGTATCCCGGGGAGATGGGCCCAGTGACATCAGACAGTGTGTTACGCAGGTAGGATTGGCTCAGTGAGATCAGACAGTGTGTATCCCGGGGAGGTTGGGCCCAGAGACATCAGACAGTGTGTAAACCGGGGAAGATGGGCCCAGTGATTTCAGACAGTGTGTAAACCGGGGAGGATGGGCCCAGAGAGATCAGACATGGTGTAACCCGGGGAGGATGGGCCCATTGAGATCAGACAGTGTGTAACCCGGGGACGATGGGCACAGTGAGATCAGACAGTGTGTATCCCGGGGAGGATGGGCCCAGTGAGATCAGACAGTTTTTAACATGGGGTGGATCGGTCCAGTGAGATTAGACAGTGTGTAACCGGGCAGGATGGGCCCAGTGAGATCAGAGAGTTTGTAACCCGGGGAGGATGGGCCCAGTGAGATCAGACAGTGTGTAACCCGGGGAGGATGGGCCAGTGAGATTAGACAGTGTGTAACACGGCGAGGATGGGCCCAGTGAGATCAGGCAGCGTGTAACCCGGGGAGGATTGGCCCAGTGAGATCAGGCAATGTGTTACCCGGGGAGGATGGGCCAACTGAGATCAGTCAGTGTGTAACCCGGGGAGGATGGGCCCAGTGAGATCAGGCAGTTTGTAGCCCGGGGAGTATGGGCCCAGTGAGATTAGACAGTGTGTAAGCCGGGAAGGATGGGTCCAGTGAGATTAGACAGTGTGAAACCCGTGGAGGATGGGTCGAATGAGATCAGTCAGAGTGTAACCCGTGCAGGATGGGCCCAGAGAGATTAGACAGCGTGTAATCTCGGGAGGTTGGTCCCAGTGAGATCAGACAGTGTGTATCCCGGGGAGGATGTGCCCAGTGAGATTAGACAGTGTGTAACCCGGTGAGGATGGGCCCAGTGAGATCAGACAGTGAGTAACCTGGGGAGGGTGAGCCCGATGATATTAAACAGTGTGTATCCCGGGGAGGATGTGCCCAGTGAGATTAGGCAGTGTGTAACCCGGTGAGGATGGGCCCAGTGAGATTAAACAGTGTGTTACCCAGGGAGGATGTGTCCGGTGAGATCAGACAGTGTGTAACCCAGGGAGGATGGGCCCAGTGAGATCAGACAGTGTGTAACCCAGGCAGGATGGGCCCAGTGAGATCAGACAGTGTGCAACCCGGGGAGGATGATTATAGTGAGATAAGACAGTGTGTAACCCGGCGAGGATGGACCCAGTGAGATCAGACAGTGTGTAACCAGGGGAGCATTGGCCTAGTGAGATCAGACAGTGGGTAACCCGGGGAGGATAGGCCCAGTGAGATCAGACAGTGTGTAACACGGGGAGGATGGGTCCATTTAGATCATACAGTGTTTAACCCGGGGAGGATGGGCCCAGTGAGATCAGACAGTGTGTTACCCAGGGAGGATGGGTCCAGTGAGATTAGACAGTGTGCAACTCGGGCAGGATGGGCCCAGTGAGATCAGACGGTGTGTAACCCGGGGAGGATGTGCTCAGTGAGATCAGACAGTTTGTAAACCGGGGTGGATGGGCCTAGTGAGACCAGTCAGTGTGTAACCCGGGGAGGATGGGTCCAGTGAGATTAGAGAGTGTATAACACTGGGAGGATGGGACTAGTGAGATCAGACAGTGTTTAACCAAGGGAGGATGGGACAGTGAGATTAGACAGTGTGTAACCCGGTGAGGATGGGCCCAGTGATATCAGACAGTGTGTAACCCGGGGAGGATGGGTCCAGTGAGATTACAGAATATGTAACCCGTGGAGGATGGATCTAATGAGATCAGACAGTGTGCAACCCGCACAGGATGGGCCCAGAGAGATTAGACAGTGTGTAACACGGGGAGGATGGGCCCAGTGAGATCAGACAGTGTGTAACCAGGGGAGGATGGGCCCATTGAGATAAGAAAGTGTGTAATCCGGGGAGGGTGAGCCCGGTGATATTAAACAGTGTGTTCCACGGGGAGGATGTGTCCAGTGAGATCAGACAGTGTGTAACCCAGGGAGGGTGGGCCCAGTGAGATCAGAAAATGTGTAACCCGGGTGGATGGGCACAGTGAGATCAGACAGTGTGTAACCCGGTGAGGATGGACACAGTGATATCAGACAGTGTGTAACCCGGGAAGGATGGGCCCAGTGAGATCAGACAGTGTGTAACACGGGAAGGATGGGTCCAGTGAGATCATACAGTGTTTAAACCGGGGAGGATGTGCCCAGTGAGATCAGACAGTGTGTAACCGGGAAGGATTGTCCCAGAGAGATCAGACAGTGTGTAACCCGGTGACGATGGGCGCAGTGAAATCAGACAGTGTGTAACCCGGGGAGGATGGGGAAGTGAGACCAGACGGTTTGTAACCCGGGGAGGATGTGCCCAGTGAGATCAGACAGTGTGTAACCCGGGAGGATGGGTCCAGTGAGATCAGACAGTTTGTAACTCGAGGAGGATGGGCCCAGTTATATCAGACAGTGTGTAACCGGGAAGGATTGGCCCAGTGAGATCAGACAGTGTGTAACCCGGGGAGGATGGGCCCAGTTCGTTTAGGCAGTGTGTAACCCAGTGAGGTGGGCCCAATGAGATCAGACAGTGTTTAACCTGGGGAGGATGGGCCCATTGAGATAAGATAGTGTTTAACCGGGGAGGGTGAGCCCTGTGAGATTAAACAGGTTGTTACCCGGGGAGGATGAGTCCAGTGAGATCAGACAGTGTGTAACCCAGGGAAGATGGGACCAGTGAAATCAGACAGTGTGTTACCCAGGGACGATGGGCCCAGTGAGATCAGACAGTGTGTAACCTGTGGAGGATGGGCCCAGTGAGATCAGTCATAGTGTAACCCGAGAGGATGGGCCCAGTGAGATCAGACAGTGTGTAACCCGAGGAGGATGGGCCCAGTGACATCAGACAGTGTGTAACCTGGGGAGGATGGGCCAAGTGTAATCAGACAGTGTGTACCCCGGGGAGAATACGCCCAGTGAGTTCAGACAATGTGTAACCCGGGGAGGAGGGGCGCAGTGAGATTAGACCGGGTGTTACCCGGGGAGGATGGGCCCAGTGAGATGAAACAGTGTGTACCCCGGGGAGGATGGGCCCAGAGAGATATGGCACTGTGTAATCCGGGGAGGATGGGCCCAGTGAGATCAGACAGTATGTAACCCGGGGAGGATGGTCTCAGTGAGATCAGACAGTGTGTAACATGGGAAGGATGTGTCCAGTGCGATCAGACAGTGTGTAAACCGGGGAGGATGGGCCCACTGAGATCAGACAGTGTGTAACCCGGGGAGGATGCGGCCAGTGAGATCAGACATTGTGTAACCCGGGGAGGATTGGCCCAGTGAGATCAGGCAGTGTGTATCCTGGGGATGTTGGGCCCAGTGAGATAAGTCAGTGTGTAACCTGGGGAGGATGGGCCCAGTGAGATCAGACAGTGTGTGGCCCGGGGATAATTGGCCCAGTGAGATTAGACAGTGTGTAACCCGCGAGGATGGGTCCAGTTAGATTAGACAGTGTGAAACCCGTGGAGGATGTGTCTAATGAGATCAGTCAGAATGTAACCCGTGCAGGATGGGCCCAGAGAGATTAGACAGTGTGTAACCCGGGTAGGATGGGCCCAGTGTGATCAGACAGTGTGTAACCCGGGGAGGATGGGCCCAGTGAGATTAGGCAATGTGTAACCCGGTGAGGATGGGCCCAGTGAGATCACACAGTGTGTAACCTGGGGTGGATGGGCCCATTGAGATCAGACAGTGTGTAACCCGAGGAGGGTGAGCCCAGTGAGATTAAACAGGGGGTTACCCGGTGAGGATGTGTCCAGTGAGATCAGACAGTGTGTAACCCAGGGAGGATGGGCCCTGTCAGATCAGACAGTGTTTAACCTGGGGAGGATGGGCACGGTGAGATCAGACAGTGTGTAACCCGGGGAGGATGGACCCAGTGAGATCAGACAGTGTGTAACCCGTGGTGGATGGGCCCAGTGAGATCAGACAGTGTTTAACATGGGGAGGATGGGTCCAGTGAGATCAGAAAGTGTTTAAGCCGGGGAGGATGGGCCCAATGAGATCAGACAGTGTGTAACCCGTGGAGGGTGAGCCCAGTGAGATTAAACAGTGTGTTACCCGGGAAGGATCTGTCCAGTGATTTCAGACAGTGTGTAACCCAGGGAGGATGGGCCCAGTGAGATCAGACAGTGTGTCACCCGGGCAGGATTGGCCCAGTCAGATCAGACGGTGCGTAACCCGGGGAGGATGTGCCCAGTGACATCAGACAGTGTGTAACCCGGGAGGATGGGCCCAGTGAGATCAGACAGTTTGTAACACGGGGACGATGGGCCCAGTGATATCAGACAGTGTGTAACCGGGAAGGATTGGCCCAGTGAGATCAGACAGTGTGTAACACGGGGAGGATGGATACAGTCAGATGACACAGTGTGTAACCCGGGGACGATGGGCCCAGTGAGATCAGCCAGTGTGTTACGCAGGTAGGATTGGCCCAGTGAGATCAGACAGTGTGTAACCCGGGGAGGATGGGCCCAGTGAGTTCAGACAATGCGTAACCCGGGGAGGATGGGCCCAGTGAGTTCAGACAGTGTGTAACCCGGGGAGGATGGGCCTAGTGAGATCAGACAGTGTGTAACCCGGGGAGGATGGGCACAGTGAGATCAGACAGTGTGTCACCCGGGCAGGATTGGCCCAGTCAGGTCAGACGGTGCGTAACCCGGGGAGGATGTGCCCAGTGACATCAGACAGTGTGTAACCCGGGAGGATGGGCCCAGTGAGATCAGACAGTTTGTAACACGGGGACGATGGGCCCAGTGATATCAGACAGTGTGTAACCGGGAAGGATTGGCCCAGTGAGATCAGACAGTGTGTAACACGGGGAGGATGGATACAGTCAGATGACACAGTGTGTAACCCGGGGACGATGGGCCCAGTGAGATCAGCCAGTGTGTTACGCAGGTAGGATTGGCCCAGTGAGATCAGACAGTGTGTAACCCGGGGAGGATGGGCCCAGTGAGTTCAGACAATGCGTAACCCGGGGAGGATGGGCCCAGTGAGTTCAGACAGTGTGTAACCCGGGGAGGATGGGCCTAGTGAGATCAGACAGTGTGTAACCCGGGGAGGATGGGCACAGTGAGATCAGACAGTGTGTATCCCGGGGAGAATGGGCTCAGTGAGGTCAGACGGTGTGTAACGCGGGGACGATGGGCCCAGTGAGATCAGACAGTATGTAACCCAGGAGGATGGGCCTAGTGAGATCAGACAGTTTATAACCCGGGGACGATGGGCACAGTGAAATCAGACAGTGTGTAACCTGGGGAGGATGGGCCCATTGAGATAAGATAGTGTGTAACCCGGGGAGGGCGAGCCCTGTGAGATTAAACAGGTTGTTACCCGGGGAGGATGAGTCCAGTGAGATCAGACAGTGTGTAACCCAGGGAAGAAGGGACCAGTGAAATCAGACAGTGTGTTACCCAGGGACGATGGGCCCAGTGAGATCAGACAGTGTGTAACCCGGGGAGGATGGGCCCAGTGAGATCAGTCATAGTGTAACCCGAGAGGATGGGCCCAGTGAGATCAGACAGTGTGTAACCCGAGGAGGATGGGCCCAGTGACATCAGACCGTGTGTAACCTGGGGAGGATGGGCCAAGTGTAATCAGACAGTGTGTACCCCGGGGAGGATGGGCCCAGTGACATCAGACAGTGTTTAACCTGGGGAGGATGGGCCAAGTGTAATCAGACAGTGTGTACCCCGGGGAGAATACGCCCAGTGAGTTCAGACAATGTGTAACCCGGGGAGGAGGGGCGCAGTGAGATTAGACCGGGTGTTACCCGTGGAGGATGGGCCCAGTGAGATTAAACAGTGTGTACCCCGGGGAGGATGGGCCCAGAGAGATAATGCACTGTGTAATCCGGGGAGGATGGACCCAGTGATATCAGACAGTGTGTAACCCGGGGAGGATGGGCCCAGTGAGATCAGACAGTGTGTAACACGGGAAGGATGTGTCCAGTGAGATCATACAGTGTTTAAACCGTGGCGGATGGAGCCAGTGAGATCAGACAGTGTGTAACCGGGAAGGATTGTCCCAGTGAGATCAGACAGTGTGTTTTATCCGGTGACGATGGGCACAGTGAAATCAGACAGTGTGTAACCCGGGGAGGATGGGGAAGTGAGATCAGACGGTTTGTAACCCGGGGAGGATGTGCCCAGTGAGATCAGACAGTGTGTAACCCGGGAGGATGGGTCCAGTGAGATCAGACAGTTTGTAACTGGAGGAGGATGGGCCCAGTTATATCAGACAGTGTGTAACCGGGAAGGATTGGCCCAGTGAGATCAGACAGTGTGTAACCCGGGGAGGATGGGCCCAGTTCGTTTAGGCAGTGTGTAACCCAGTGAGGTGGGCCCAATGAGATCAGACAGTGTTTAACCTGGGGAGGTTGGGCCCATTGAGGTAAGATAGTGTTTAACCGGGGAGGGTGAGCCCTGTGAGATTAAACAGTTTGTTACCCGGGGAGGATGAGTCCAGTGAGATCAGACAGTGTGTAACCCAGGGAAGATGGGACCAGTGAAATCAGACAGTGTGTTACCCAGGGACGATGGGCCCAGTGAGATCAGACAGTGTGTAACCTGTGGAGGATGGGCCCAGTGAGATCAGTCATAGTGTAACCCGAGAGGATGGGCCCAGTGAGATCAGACAGTGTGTAACCCGAGGAGGATGGGCCCAGTGACATCAGACAGTGTGTAACCTGGGGAGGATGGGCCAAGTGTAATCAGACAGTGTGTACCCCGGGGAGAATACGCCCAGTGAGTTCAGACAATGTGTAACCCGGGGAGGAGGGGCGCAGTGAGATTAGACCGGGTGTTACCCGGGGAGGATGGGCCCAGTGAGATGAAACAGTGTGTACCCCGGGGAGGATGGGCCCAGAGAGATATGGCACTGTGTAATCCGGGGAGGATGGGCCCAGTGAGATCAGACAGTATGTAACCCGGGGAGGATGGGCTCAGTGAGATCAGACAGTGTGTAACATGGGAAGGATGCGTCCAGTGCGATCAGACAGTGTGTAAACCGGGGAGGATGGGCCCACTGAGATCAGACAGTGTGTAACCCGGGGAGGATGCGGCCAGTGAGATCAGACAGTGTGTAACCCGGGGAGGATTGGCCCAGTGAGATCAGGCAGTGTGTATCCTGGGGATGTTGGGCCCAGTGAGATAAGTCAGTGTGTAACCTGGGGAGGATGGGCCCAGTGAGATCAGACAGTGTGTAGCCCGGGGATAATTGGCCCAGTGAGATTAGACAGTGTGTAACCCGGGGAGGATGGGTCCAGTTAGATAAGACAGTGTGAAACCCGTGGAGGATGCGTCTAATGAGATCAGTCAGAATGTAACCCGCGCAGGATGGGCCCAGAGAGATTAGACAGTGTGTAACCCGGGTAGGATGGGCCCAGTGTGATCAGACAGTGTGTAACCCGGGGAGGATGGGCCCAGTGAGATTAGGCAATGTGTAACCCGGTGAGGATGGGCCCAGTGAGATCACACAGTGTGTAACCTGGGGTGGATGGGCCCATTGAGATCAGGCAGTGTGTAACCCGAGGAGGGTGAGCCCAGTGAGATTAAACAGGGTGTTACCCGGTGAGGATGTGTCCAGTGAGATCAGACATTGTGTAACCCAGGGAGGATGGGCCCTCTGAGATCAGACAGTGTTTAACCTGGGGAGGATGGGCACGGTGAGATCAGACAGTGTGTAACCCGGGGAGGATGGACCCAGTGAGATCAGACAGTGTGTAACCCGTGGTGGATGGGCCCAGTGAGATCAGACAGAGTTTAACATGGGGAGGATGGGTCCAGTGAGATCAGAAAGTGTTTAAGCCGGGGAGGATGGGCCCAATGAGATCAGACAGTGTGTAACCCGTGGAGGGTGAGCCTAGTGAGATTAAACAGTGTGTTACCCGGGGAGGATCTGTCCAGTGAGTTCAGACAGTGTGTAACCAAGGGAGGATGGACCCAGTGAGATCAGACAGTGTGTCACCCGGGCAGGATTGGCCCAGTCAGATCAGACGGTGTGTAACCCGGGGAGGAAGGGCCCAGTGACATCAGACAGTGTGTAACCCGGGAGGATGGGCCCAGTGAGATCAGACAGTTTGTAACGCGGGGACGATGGGCCCAGTGACATCAGACAGTGTGTAACCGGGAAGGTTTGGCCCAGTGAGATCAGACTGTGTGTAACACGGGGAGGATGGATACAGTCAGATGACACAGTGTGTAACCCGGGGACGATGGGCCCAGTGAGATCAGCCAGTGTGTTACGCAGGTAGGATTGGCCCAGTGAGATCAGACAGTGTGTAACCCGGGGAGGATGGGCCCAGTGAGTTCAGACAATGCGTAACCCGGGTAGGATGGGCCCAGTGAGTTCAGACAGTGTGTAACCCGGGGAGGATGGGCCTAGTGAGATCAGACAGTGTGTAACCCGGGGAGGATGGGCACAGTGAGATCAGACAGTGTGTATCCCGGGGAGAATGGGCTCAGTGAGGTCAGACGGTGTGTAACGCGGGGACGATGGGCCCAGTGAGATCAGACAGTATGTAACCCAGGAGGATGGGCCCAGTGAGATCAGACAGTTGAAACCCGGGGACGATGGGCACAGTGAAATCAGACAGTGTGTAACCTGGGGAGGATGGGCCCATTGAGATAAGATAGTGTGTAACCCGGGGAGGGCGAGCCCTGTGAGATTAAACAGGTTGTTACCCGGGGAGGATGAGTCCAGTGAGATCAGACAGTGTGTAACCCGGGCAGGATTGGCCCAGTCAGATCAGACGGTGCGTAACCCGGGGAGGATGGGCCCAGTGACATCAGACAGTGTGTAACCCGGGAGGATGGGCCCAGTGAGATCAGACAGTGTGTAACCGGGAAGGATTGGCCCAGTGAGATCAGACAGTGTGTAACACGGGGAGGATGGATACAGTCAGATGACACAGTGTGTAACCCGGGGACGATGGGCCCAGTGAGATCAGCCAGTGTGTTACGCAGGTAGGATTGGCCCAGTGAGATCAGACAGTGTGTAACCCGGGGAGGATGGGCCCAGTGAGTTCAGACAATGCGTAACCCGGGGAGGATGGGCCCAGTGAGATCAGACAGTGTGTAACCCGGGGAGGATGGGCCTAGTGAGATCAGACAGTGTGTAACCCGGGGAGGATGGGCACAGTGAGATCAGACAGTGTGTATCCCGGGGAGAATGGGCTCAGTGAGGTCAGACGGTGTGTAACGCGGGGACGCTGGGCCCAGTGAGATCAGACAGTATGTAACCCAGGAGGATGGGCCCAGTGAGATCAGACAGTTTATAACCCGGGGACGATGGGCACAGTGAAATCAGACAGTGTGTAACCTGGGGAGGATGGGCCCATTGAGATAAGATAGTGTGTAACCCGGGGAGTGCGAGCCCTGTGAGATTAAACAGGTTGTTACCCGGGGAGGATGAGTCCAGTGAGATCAGACAGTGTGTAACCCAGGGAAGAAGGGACCAGTGAAATCAGACAGTGTGTTACCCAGGGACGATGGGCCCAGTGAGATCAGACAGTGTGTAACCCGGGGAGGATGGGCCCAGTGAGATCAGTCATAGTGTAACCCGAGAGGGTGGGCCCAGTGAGATCAGACAGTGTGTAACCCGAGGAGGATGGGCCCAGTGACATCAGACCGTGTGTAACCTGGGGAGGATGGGCCAAGTGTAATCAGACAGTGTGTACCCCGGGGAGAATACGCCCAGTGAGTTCAGACAATGTGTAACCCGGGGAGGAGGGGCGCAGTGAGATTAGACCGGGTGTTACCCGGGGAGGATGGGCCCAGTGAGATTAAACAGTGTGTACCCCGGGGAGGATGGGCCCAGAGAGATAAGGCACTGTGTAACACGGGAAGGATGTGTCCAGTGCGATCAGACAGTGTATAAACCGGGGAGGATGGGCCCACTGAGATCAGACAGTGTGTAACCCGGGGAGGATGTGGCCAGTGAGATCAGACAGTGTGTAACCCGGGGAGGATTGGCCCAGTGAGATCAGGCAGTGTGTACCCTGGGGATGTTGGGCCCAGTGAGATAAGTCAGTGTGTAACCTGGGGAGGATGGGCCCAGTGAGATCAGACAGTGTGTAGCCCGGGGATAATTGGCCCAGTGAGATTAGACAGTGTGTAACCCGGGGAGGATGGGTCCAGTTAGATTAGACAGTGTGAAACCCGTGGAGGAAGGGTCTAATGAGATCCATCAGAATGTAACCCGCGCAGGATGGGCCCAGAGAGATTAGACAGTGTGTAACCCGGGGAGGATGGGCCCAGTGTGATCAGACAGTGTGTAACCTGGGCAGGATGGGCCCAGTGAGATTAGGCAGTGTGTAACCCGGTGAGGATGGGCCCAGTGAGATCACACAGTGTGTAACCTGGGGTGGATGGGCCCATTGAGATCAGGCAGTGTGTAACCCGAGGAGGGTGAGCCCAGTGAGATTAAACAGTGTGTTACCCGGTGAGGATGTGTCCAGTGAGATCAGACAGTGTGTAACCCAGGGAGGATGGGCCCTGTGAGATCAGACAGTGTGTAACCTGGAGAGGATGGGCACGGTGAGATCAGACAGTGTGTAACCCGGGGAGGATGGACCCAGTGAGATCAGACAGTGTGTAACCCGTGGTGGATGGGCCCAGTGAGATCAGACAGTGTTTAACACGGGGAGGATGGGTCCAGTGAGATCAGAAAGTGTTTAAGCCGGGGAGGATGAGCCCAATGAGATCAGACAGTGTGTAACCCGTGGAGGGTGAGCCCAGTGAGATTAAACAGTGTGTTACCCGGGGAGGATCTGTCCAGTGAGTTCAGACAGTGTGTAACCCAGGGAGGATGGGCCCAGTGAGATCAGACAGTGTGTCACCCGGGCAGGATTGGCCTAGTCAGATCAGACGGTGTGTAACCCGGGGAGGATGGGCCCAGTGACATCAGACAGTGTGTAACCCGGGAGGATGGGCCCAGTGAGATCAGGCAGTTTGTAACGCGGGGACGATGGGCCCAGTGATATCAGACAGAGTGTAACCGGGAAGGATTGGCCCAGTGAGATCAGACAGTGTGTAACACGGGGAGGATGGATACAGTCAGATGAGACAGTGTGTAACCCGGGGACGATGGGCCCAGTGAGATCAGCCAGTGTGTTACGCAAGTAGGATTGGCCCAGTGAGATCAGACAGTGTGTAACCCAGGGAGGATGGGCCCAGTGAGTTCAGACAATGCGTAAACCGGGGAGGATGGGCCCAGTGAGTTCAGACAGTGTGTAACCCGGGGAGGATGGGCCTAGTGAGATCAGACAGTGTGTAACCCGGGGAGGATGGGCACAGTGAGATCAGACAGTGTGTAACACGGGAAGGATGTGTCCAGTGCGATCAGACAGTGTGTAAACCGGGGAGGATGGGCCCACTGAGATCAGACAGTGTGTAACCCGGGGAGGATGTGGCCAGTGAGATCAGACAGTGTGTAACCCGGGGAGGATTGGCCCAGTGAGATCAGGCAGTGTGTATCCTGGGGATGTTGGGCCCAGTGAGATAAGTCATTGTGTAACCTGGCGAGGATGGGCCGAGTGAGATCAGACAGTGTGTAGCCCGGGGATAATTGGCCCAGTGAGATTAGACAGTGTGTAACCCGGGGAGGATGGGCCCAGTGAGATCAGACAGTGTGTCGCCCGGGGAGTATAGGCCCAGTGAGATTAGACAGTGTGTAACCCGGGGAGGTTGGGTCCAGTTAGATTAGACAGTGTGAAACCCATGGAGGATGGGTCTAATGAGATCAGTTAAAATGTAACCCGCGCAGGATGGGCCCAGAGAGATTAGACAGTGTGTAAACCGGAGAGGATGGGCCCAGTGTGATCAGACAGTGTGTAACCTGGGGTGGATGGGCCCAGTGAGATCAGACAGTGTGTAACCCAGGGAGGATGGGCCCTGTGAGATCAGACAGTGTGTAACCTGGGGAGGATGGGCACAGTTAGATCAGACAGTGTGTAACCCGGGGAGGATGGACCCAGTGAGATCAGACAGTGTGTAACCCTTGGTGGATTGTCCCAGTGAGATCAGACAGTGTTTAACACGGGGAGGATGGGTCCAGTGAGATCAGAAAGTGTTTAAGCCGGGGAGGATGGGCCCAATGAGATCAGACAGTGTGTAACCCGTGGAGGGTGAGCCCAGTGAGATTAAACAGTGTGTTACCCGGGGGGGATCTGTCCAGTGAGATCAGACAGTGTGTAACCCAGGGAGGATGGGCCCAGTGAGATCAGACAGTGTGTTACCCGGGGAGGGTGGGTCCAGTGAGATTAAACAGTGGGTAACTCGGGCAGGATTGGCCCAGTCAGATCAGACGGTGTGTAACCCGGGGACGATGGGCCCAGTGATACCAGACAGTTTGTAACCGGGAAGGATTGGCCCAGTGAGATCAGAAAGTGTGTAACACGGGGAGGATGGATATAGTCAGATGAGACAGTGTTTACCCCGGGGACGATGGGCCCAGTGAAATCAGCCAGTGTGTAACCCGGGGAGGATGGGCCCATTGAGATCAGACAATGTGTAACCCGGGGACGATGGGCACAGTGAGATCAGACCGTGTGTATCCCGGGGAGGATGGGCCCAGTGAGTTCAGACAGTGTGTAACCCGGGGACGATGGGCACAGTGAGATCAGACCGTGTGTATCCCGGGGAGATGGGCCCAGTGAAATCAGACAGTTTCTAACATGGGGTGGATCGGTCCAGTGAGATTAGACAGTGTGTAACCGGGCTGGATGGGCACAGTGAGATCAGATGGTGTGTAATCCGGGGAGGGTGTGCCCAGTGAGATCAGACAGTGTGTAACCCGGGTACGATGGGCACAGTGAGATCAGACAGTGTGTAACCCGGGGAGGATGGGCCAGTGAGATCAGACAGTGTGTAACCTGGGGAGGATGGTCCCAGTGAGATCAGACAGTGTGTATCCCGGGAATGATGGGCCCAGTGAGATCAGACAGTGAGTAACCCGGGGAGGATGGGCCCAGTGAGATCAGACAATGTGTTTCCCGGGGAGGTTGGGCCCAGTAAGATAAGTCAGTGTGTAACCCGGGGAGGATGGGCCCAGTGAGATCGGACAGTGTGTAGCCCGGGGAGGATGGGCCCAGTGAGATCAGGCAGTGTGTAAGCCGGGAAGGATGGGTCCAGTGAGATTAGACAGTGTGTAAGCCGGGAAGGATGGGTCCAGTGAGATTAGACAGTGTGAAACCCGTGGAGGATGGGTCTAATGAGATCAGTCAGAGTGTAACCCGCGCAGGATGGGCCCAGAGAGATTAGACAGCGTGTAACCTGGGGAGGATGGTCCCAGTGAGATCAGACAGTGTGTATCCCGGGGAGGATGGGCCCAGTGAGATACGGCAGTGTGTTACCCGGGGAGGATGGGCCCAGTGAGATTAGACAGTGTGTAACCCGGGCAGGATGGGCCCAGTGAGATCAGCCGGTGTGTAACGCGGGGACGCTGGGCCCAGTGAGATCAGACAGTATGTAACCCAGGAGGATGGGCCCAGTGAGATCAGACAGTTTATAACCCGCGGAGGATGGGCCCAGTGATATCAGACAGTGCGTAACCGGGAAGGATGGGCCCAGTGAGATCAGACAGCGTGTAACCGGGGGAGGATGGGCCCAGTGAGATCAGACAGTGTATAACCCGGGGAGGATGGATCCAGTGAGATTAGACAGTGTGTAACCCAGGGAAGATGGGCCCAGTGAGATCAGACAATGCGTAATCTGCGGAGGATGGGCCCAGTGAGATCAGACAGTGTGTAACCCGGGGAGGATGGACCCAGTGAGATCCGACAGTGTATAACCCTGGGAGGATGGGCCCAGTGAGATCAGACAGTGTGTAACACGGGGAGGAGGGGCCAGTGAGATCAGACAGTGTGTAACCCGGGGAGGATGGGCCCAGTGAGATCAGACAGTGTGTTACCTGGGGAGGATGGGTCCTGTGAGATTAGACACTGTGTAACCCGGGCATGATGGGCCCAGTGAGATCAGACGGTGTGTAACTCGGGGAGGATGGGCCCAGTGAGATCAGACAGTGTGTAACCCACGGAAGATGGGCACAGTGAGATCAGACAGTGTGTAACCCGGGGAGGATGGGCCCACTGAGATCAGACAGTGTGTAACACTGAGAGGATGGGCCCAGTGAGATCAGACAGTGTGTAACACTGGGAGGATGGGACCAGTGAGATTAGACAGTGTTTAACCAAGGGAGGATGGGCCAGTGAGATTAGACAGTGTGTAAACCAGCGAGGATGGGCCCAGTGAGATCAGACAGTATGTAACACTGGGAGGATGGGCCCAGTGAGATCAGACAGTGTGTAACCCGGGGACGATTTGCACAGTGAGATCAGACAGTGTGTAACCCGGGGAGGATGGGCCCAGTGAGATCAGACAGTGTGTTACCCGCGGAGGATTGGCCCTGTGAGATCAGACAGTGTGTAACCCGTGGTGGATGGGACCAGTGAGATCAGACAGTGTTTAACCCGGCGAGGATGGGCCCAGTGAGATCAGACAGTGTGTAACCCGGGGAGGATGGGTCCAGTGAGATTGCACAATGTGTAACCCGTGGAGGATGTATCTAATGAGATCAGACAGTGTGTAACCCGCGCAGGATGGGCCCAGAGATATTAGACAGTGTGTAACACGGGGAGGATGGGCCCACTGAGATCAGACAGTGTGTAACCCGGGGAGGATGGGCCCAGTGAGATTCGGCAGTGCGTAACCCGGTGAGGATGGCCCCAGTGAGATCAGACAGTGTGTAACCAGGGTAGGATGGGCCCATTGAGATAAGAAAGTGTGTAATCCGGGGAGGGTGAGCCCGGTGATATTAAA
This sequence comes from Somniosus microcephalus, assembly GCF_052327205.1. Lineage (NCBI taxonomy): Eukaryota > Metazoa > Chordata > Chondrichthyes > Squaliformes > Somniosidae > Somniosus > Somniosus microcephalus. The sequence continues at coordinate 32,067,685 of NW_028225180.1, read as the reverse complement.
CAGTGTGTTCCACGGGGAGGATGTGTCCAGTGAGATCAGACAGTGTGTAACCCAGGGAGGATGGGCCCAGTGAGATCAGAAAATGTGTAACCCGGGGAGGATGGGCACAGTGAGATCAGACAGTGTGTAACCCGGTGAGGATGGGACCAGTTAGATCAGTCAGTGTGTAACCCGGGGAGGATGGGCCCAGTGAGATCAGTCAGTGTGTAACCCGGGGAGGATGGGCCCAGTGAGATCAGAGAGTGTGTAACCCGGGGAGGATGGGACCAGTGAGATCAGTCAGTGTGTAACCCGGGGAGGATGGGACCAGTGAGATCAGTCAGTGTGTAACCCGGGGAGGATGGGCCCAGTGAGATCAGACAGTGTGTTACACGGGAAGGATGGGTCCAGTGAGATCATACAATGTTTAAACCGGGGAGAATGGTCCCAGTGAGATCAGACAGTGTGTAACCGGGAAGGATTGTCCCAGTGAAATCAGACAGTGTGCAACCCGGGGAGGATGGGGAAGTGAGATCAGACGGTTTGTAACCCGGGGAGGATGGGCCCACTGAGATCAGACAGTGTGTAACCCGGGGAGGATTGGCCCAGTGAGATCAGACAATGTGTTACCCAGGGGGGATGGGCCCAGTGAGATCAGACGGTGTGTAACCCGGGGAGGATGTTCCCTATTGAGATCAGAGAGTTTGTAGCCCCGGGAGGATGGGCCCAATGAGATCAGACAGTGTGTAACCCGTGGAGGGTGAGCCTAGTGAGATTAAACAGTGTGTTACCCGGGGAGGATCTGTCCAGTGAGTTCAGACAGTGTGTAACCCAGGGAGGATGGACCCAGTGAGATCAGACAGTGTGTCACCCGGGCAGGATTGGCCCAGTCAGATCAGACGGTGTGTAACCCGGGGAGGAAGGGCCCAGTGACATCAGACAGTGTGTAACCCGGGAGGATGGGCCCAGTGAGATCAGACAGTTTGTAACGCGGGGACGATGGGCCCAGTGATATCAGACAGTGTGTAACCGGGAAGGATTGGCCCAGTGAGATCAGACTGTGTGTAACACGGGGAGGATGGATACAGTCAGATGACACAGTGTGTAACCCGGGGACGATGGGTCCAGTGAGATCAGCCAGTGTGTTATGCAGGTAGGATTGGCCCAGTGAGATCAGACAGTGTGTAACCCGGGAGGATGGGCCCAGTGATATCAGACAGTTTGTAACGCGGGGACGATGGGCCCAGTGATATCAGACAGTGTGTAACCGGGAAGGATTGGCCCAGTGAGATCAGACTGTGTGTAACACGGGCAGGATGGATACAGTCAGATGACACAGTGTGTAACCCGGGGACGATGGGTCCAGTGAGATCAGCCAGTGTGTTACGCAGGTAGGATTGGCCCAGTGAGATCAGACAGTGTGTAACCCGGGGAGGATGGGCCCAGTGAGTTCAGACAATGCGTAACCCGGGTAGGATGGGCCCAGTGAGTTCAGACAGTGTGTAACCCGGGGAGGATGGGCCTAGTGAGTTCAGACAGTGTGTAACCCGGGGAGGATGGGCACAGTGAGATCAGACAGTGTGTATCCCGGGGAGAATGGGCTCAGTGAGGTCAGACGGTGTGTAACGCGGGGACGATGGGCCCAGTGAGATCAGACAGTATGTAACCCAGGAGGATGGGCCCAGTGAGGTCAGACAGTTGAAACCCGGGGACGATGGGCACAGTGAAATCAGACAGTGTGTAACCTGGGGAGGATGGGCCCATTGAGATAAGATAGTGTGTAACCCGGGGAGGGCGAGCCCTGTGAGATTAAACAGGTTGTTACCCGGGGAGGATGAGTCCAGTGAGATCAGACAGTGTGTAACCCAGCGAAGATGGGACCAGTGAAATCAGACAGTGTGTTACCCAGGGACGATGGGCCCAGTGAGATCAGACAGTGTGTAACCCGGGGAGGATGGGCCCAGTGAGATCAGTCATAGTGTAACCCGAGAGGATGGGCCCAGTGAGATCAGACAGTGTGTAACCCGAGTAGGATGGGCCCAGTGACATCAGACCGTGTGTAACCTGGGGAGGATGGGCCAAGTGTAATCAGACAGTGTGTACCCCGGGGAGAATACGCCCAGTGAGTTCAGACAATGTGTAACCCGGGGAGGAGGGGCGCAGTGAGATTAGACCGGGTGTTACCCGGGGAGGATGGGCCCAGTGAGATTAAACAGTGTGTACCCCGGGGAGGATGGGCCCAGAGAGATAAGGCACTGTGTAATCCGGGGAGGATGGGCCCAGTGAGATCAGACAGTGTGTAACCCGGGGAGGATGGGCTCAGTGAGATCAGACAGTGTGTAACACGGGAAGGATGTGTCCAGTGCGATCAGACAGTGTGTAAACCGGGGAGGATGGGCCCACTGAGATCAGACAGTGTGTAACCCGGGGAGCATGGATCCAGTGAGATCAGACAGGATGTAACCCGGGGTGGATGGGCCCAGTACGATCAGACGGTGCACAACCCGGGGAGGATGAGCCCAGTGAGATCAGACAGCGTGTAACCCGGGGAGGATGAGTCCAGTGAGAGTAGACACTGTGTAACCCGGGGAAGATGGGCCCAGTGAGATCAGACAGTGTGCAACCTGGGGAGGATGGGCCCAGTGAGATCATACATTGTGTAGCCATGGAGGATGGGCACAGTGAGATCAGACAGTGTGTAACCAGGGGAGGATGAGCCCAGTGAGATCAGACAGCGTGTAACCCGGGGATAATGGGTCCAGTGAGATTAGACCGTGTGTAACCCCGGGAACATGGGCCCAGTGATATGAGACAGTGTGTAACCCGGGGAGGATGGACACAGTGAGATCAGACAGTGTGTAACCCGGGGAGGATGAGCCCAGTGAGATGAGACAGAGTGTTACCCGGTCAGGATGGGTCCAGTGTGATTAGACAGTGTGTAACCCGGGCAGGATGGGCCAAGTGAGGTCAGTCGGTGTGTAAACCGGGAGGATGCGCCCAGTGAGATCAGACTGTTTGTAACCGGGGGAGGATGGGCCCATTGATATCAGACAGTGTGTAACAGGGAAGGATTGTCCCAGTGAGATCAAAAAGTGTGTAACACAGGCAGGATGGATATACTGAGATGAAACGGTGTGTAACCCGGGGAGGATGGGCCCAGTGAGATCAGACAGTGTGTTACCCGTGTAGGATGGGCCCAGTGAGATCAGACAGTGTGTAACCCGGGGAGGATGGGCCCAGTGAGATCAGACAGTGTGTAACCGGGGGAGGATGGGCCCAGTGAGATCAGACAGTATGTAACCCGGGGAGGATGGATCCAGTGAGATCAGACACTGTTTAACCCGAGGAGGATGGGCCCAGTGAGATCAGGCAGTATGTAACCCGGGGAGGATGGTCCCATTGAGATCAGAGAGCGTGTAACCCGGGGACGATGGGTCAAGTGAGATTAGACAGTGTGTAACCCGGGGAAGATGGGCCCAGTGAGATCAGACAGTGTGTAACCCGGGGAGGATGGTCCTTGTGAGATCAGACAGTGTGTAATCCGGGGAGGATGGGCCCAGTGAGATAAGACAGTGTGTAACCCGAGGAGGATGGTTCCAGTGAGATTAGACAGTGTGTAACCTGGGGTGGATTGGCCCAGTGACATCAGACAGTGTTTCACCCGGGGATGATGGTCCCAGTGTATTCAGACAGTGTGTAACCCGGGGAGGATGGGCCCAGTGTGATCAGACAGTGTGTAATCCGGGGAGGATGGGCCCAGTGGGATCAGACAGTGTGTAACCCGGGGAGGAGGGGCCCAGTGAGATAAGACAGTGTGTAACTCGTTCAGGATGGGCCCAGTAAGATTAGACAGTGTGTAACCCGGGGAGGATGTGCCCAGTGAGATCAGCCAGTGTGTAACCTAGGGAGGATGGTCCCTGTGAGATCAGACAGTGTGTAACCTGGGGAGGATGGGCCCAGTGAGGTCAGACAGTGTGTAACCCGAGGAGGATGGGCCCAGTGAGATCAGACATTGTGAAGCCGTGGAGGATGCGCCCAGTGACATCAGACAGTGGGTAACCCGAGGAGGATGGATCCAGTGAGATCAGACAGGGTGTAACCCGGGGAGGATGGGCCCAGTAAGATCAGAAGGTGTGTAACCCGGGGAGGATGAGCCCAGTGAGATCAGACAGCGTGTAACCCGGGGAGGATGAGTTCAGTGAGAGAAGACACTGTGTAACCCGGGGAAGATGGGCCCATTGAGATCAGACAGTGTGTAACATGGGGAGGATGGGACCAGTGAGATCAGACAGAGTGTAACCCCGAGGAGGGTGGGCCCATTGAGATCAGACGGTGTGTAACCCGGGGAAGATGGGCCCAGTGATATGAGACAGTGTGTAATCCGGGCAGGATGGACACAGTGAGATCAGACAGTGTGTAACACGGGTAGGATGGGCCCAGTGAGATCAGACAGTGTGTATCCCGGGGAGGATGAGCCCAGTGAGATCAGACAGAGTGTTACCCGGTCAGGATGGGTCCAGTGTGATTAGACAGTGTGTAACCCGGGCAGGATGGGCCAAATGAGATCAGTCGGTGTGTAACCCGGGGAGGATGGGCCCAGTGAGATCAGACAGTGTGTTACCCGGGTAGGATGGGCCCAGTGAGATCAAACAGTGTGTAACCCGGGGAGGATGGGCCCAGTGAATTTGGACAGTGTGTAGCCGTGGAGGATGGGCCCAGTGAGATCAGACACTGTTTAACCCGGGGGCGATGGGCCCAGTGAGATCAGGCAGTATGTAACCCGGGGAGGATGGTCCCCTGTGAGATCAGACAGTGTGTAACATGCGGAGGATGGTCCCATTGAGATCAGAGAGCGTGTAACCTGGGGACGAAGCGTCCAGTGAGATTAGACAGTGTGTAACCCGGGGAAGATGGGCCCAGTGAGATCAGACAGTGTGTAATCTGGGGAGGATGGGCCCAGTGAGGTCAGACAGTGTGTAACCCGGGGAGGATGGGCCCAGTGAGATCAGACAGTGTGTAACACGGGGAGGATGGGTCCAGTGAGATCAGGCAGTGTGTAACCCGGGGAGGATGGGCCCAGTGATATCAGACAGTGTGTTAGCCGGGGAGGATGAGTCCAGTGAGATTAGACAGTGTGTAACCCGGGCAGGATGGGCCCAGTGAAATCAGACGGTGTGTAACCCGGGGAGGATGGGCCCAGTGAGATCAGACAGTGTGTAACCCGGGGAGGATGGGTCCAGTAAGATTAGACAGTGTGTAACACTGGGAGGATGGGACCAGTGAGATCAGACAGTGTTTAACCAGGGGGGATGGGCCCAGTGAGATTAGACAGTGTGTAACCCAGCGAGGATGGGCCCAGCGAGATCAGACAGTGTTTAACCAGGGGGGATGGGACAGGGAGATTAGACAGTGTGTAACCCAGCGAGGATTGGCCCACTGAGATCAGACAGTGTGTAACCCGGGGAGGATGGGCCCCGTTGAGATTCGGCAGTGCGTAACCCAGTGAGGATGGGCCCAGTGAGATCAGACAGTGTGTAACCAGGGGAGGGTGGGCCCATTGAGATAAGAAAGTGTGTAATCCGGGGTGGGTGAGCCCGGTGAGATTAAACAGTGTGTTCCCCGGGGAGGATGTGTCCAGTGAGATCAGACAGTGTGTAACCCAGGGAGGATGGGCCCAGTGAGAACCGAAAATGTGTAACCCGGGGAGGATGGGCACAGTGAGATCAGACAGTGTGTAACCTGGGGATGATGGGACCAGTGAGATCAGACAGAGTGTAACCCGGAGGAGGATGGGCCCAGTGAAATCAGACGGTGTGTAACCCGGGGAGGATGGGCCCAGTGAGATCATACATTGTGTTGCCGTGGAGGATGGGCCCAGTGAGATCAGACAGTGTGTGACCAGGGGAGGATGAGCCCAGTGAGATCAGACAGCGTGTAACCCGGGGATAATGGATCCAGTGAGATTAGACAGTGTGTAACCCCGGGAAGATGGGCCCAGTGATATCAGACAGTGTGTAACCCGGGGAGGATGGACACAGTGCGATCAGACAGTGTGTAACACGGGGAGGATGGGCCCAGTGAGATCAGACAGTGTGTAACCCGGGAAGGATGAGCCCATTGAGATCAGACAGAGTGTTACCCGGTCAGGATGGGTCCCGTGCGATTCGACAGTGTGTAACCCGGGCAGGATGGGCCAAGTGAGATCAGTCGGTGTGTAACCCGGGGAGGATGGGGCCAGTGAGATCAGACAGTGTATAACCCGGGAGGATGCGCCCAGTGAGATCAGACAGTTTGTAACCGGGTGAGGATGGGCCCAGTGATATCAGACAGTGTGTAACAGGGAAGGATTGTCCCAGTGAGATCAGAAAGTGTGGAGCACAGGCAGGATGGATCTACTGAGATGAGACGGCGTGTAACACGGGGAGGATGGGCCCAGTGAGATCAGACAGTGTGTTACCCGGGTAGGATGGGCCCAGTGAGATCAGACAGTGTGTAACCGGGGGAGGATGGGCCCAGTGAGATCAAACAGTGTGTAACCCGGGGAGGATGGGCCCAGTGAGCTAGGACAGTGTGTAGCCATGGAGGATGGGCCCAGTGAGATCAGAGAGTGTGTAACCCGGTGAGGATGGATCCAGTGAGATCAGACAACCCAGGGACGATGGGCCCAGTGAGATCAGACAGTATGTAACCCGGGGAGGATGGTCCCATTGAGATCAGAGAGAGTGTAACCTGGGGACGATGGGTCCAGTGAGATTAGACAATGTGTAACCCGGGGAAGATGGGCCCAGTGAGATCAGACAGTGTGTAACGTGGGGAGGATGGGTCCAGTGAGATCAGACAGTGTGTAACCCAGGGAGGATGGGCCCAGTGAGTACAGATAGTGTGTAACCCGGGGAGGATGAGGCCAGTGAGATCAGACAGCGTGTAACCCGGGGATAATGGGTCCAGTGAGATTAGACAGTGTGTAACCCCGGGAAGATGGGCCCAGTGATACCAGACAGTGTGTATCCCGGGGAGGATGGAGCCAGTGAGATCAGATAGTGTGTAACACGGGGAGGATGGGCCCAGTGAGATCAGACAGTGTGTAACCAGGGGAGGATGGGCCCAGTGAGATCAGACAGTGTGTAACCCGGGAGGATGCGCCCAGTGATATCAGACAGTGTGTAACCTGGAAGGATTGTTCCAGTGAGATCAGACAGTGTGTTACCCGGGTAGGATGGGCCCAGTGAGATCAGACAGTGTGCAACCGGGAGAGGATGGGCCCAGTGAGATCAGACAGTGTGCAACCGGGAGAGGATGGGCCCAGTGAGATCAGACAGTGTGTAAACCGGGGAGGATGGATCCAGTGACATCAAACAGTGTGTTACCTGGGGAGGATGGGCCCAGTGAGATCAGACAGTATGTAACCCGGGGAGGATGGTCCCATTGAGATCAGAGAGCGTGTAACCTGGGGACGATGGGTCCAGTGAGATTAGACAATGTGTAACCCGGGGAGGATGGGCCCAGTGAGATCAGGCAGTGTGTAACACGGGGAGGATGGGTCCAGTGAGATCAGATAGTGTGTAACCCGGGGAGGATGGGCCCAGTGTGATCAGACAGTGTGTTACCCGGGGAGGATGGGTTCAGTGAGATTAGACAGTGCGTAACCCGGGCATGATAGGCCCAGTGATATCAGACGGTGTGTAACCCGGGGTGGATGGGCCCAGTGAGATCTTACAGTATGTAACCCAGGAAGGATGGGCCCAGTGAGTACAGACAGAGTGTGACCCGGGGAGGATGGGCCAAGTGAGACCAGACAGTGTGTAACCCGCGGAAGATGGGCCCAGTGAGATCAGACACTGTGTAACCCGGGGAGGATGGGCCCAGTGAGATCAGACAGTGTGTAATCCGGGGAGGATGGGCCCACTGAGATCAGTCAGAGTGTTACCCGGTCAGGATGAGACCATTGTGATTAGACAGTGTGTAACCAGGGCAGGATGGGCCAAGTGAGATCAGACAGTGTGTAACCCGGGGAGGATGGGCCCAGTGAGATCAGACAGTGCGTAACCCGCGAGGAACCGCCCAGTGATATCAGACAGTGTGTAACCTGGAAGGATTGTCCCAGTGAGATCAGAAAATGTGTAACACAGGCAGGATGGATCTACTGAGATGAGACGTTGTGTAACCCGGGGAGGATCGGCCCAGTGAGATCAGACAGTGTGTAACCCGGGGAGGATGGGCCCAGTGAGATCAGACAGTATGTAACTCGGGGAGGATGGTCCCATTGAGATCAGGGAGCGTGTGACCTGGGGACGATGTGTCCAGTGAGATTAGACAGTGTCTAACCCGGGGAAGATGGGCCTAGTGAGATCAGACAGTGTGTATCTGGGGAGGATGGGTGCAGTGAGATCAGACAGTGTGTAACCCGGGGAGGATGGACCCAGTGAGATCAGACAGTGTGTAACCCGGGGAGGATGGGCCCAGTGAGATAACACAGTGTGTAACACAGGGAGGATGGGTCCAGTGAGATCAGACAGTGTGTAACCCGGGAGGATGGCCCAGTGTGATCAGACAGTGTGTTACCCGGGGAGGATGGGTCCAGTGAGATTAGACAGTGTGTAACCCGGGCATGATGGGCCCAGTGAGATCAGACGGTGTGTAACCCGGGGAGGATGGGCCCAGTGAGATCTTACAGTATGTAACCCAGGGAGGATGGGCCCAGTGAGTGCAGACAGTGTGTAACCCACGGAAGATGGGCACAGTGAGATCAGACAGTGTGTAACCCGGGGAGGATGGGCCCAGTGAGATCAGACAGTGTGTAGCACTGGAAGGATGGGCCCAGTGAAATCAGACAGTGTGTAACACTGGGAGGATGTGACCAGTGAGATCAGACAGTGTTTAACCAAGGGAGGATGGGCCAGTGAGATTAGACAGTGTGTAACCCGGCGAGGATGGGCCCAGTGAGATCAGACAGTGTGTAACACTGGGAGGATGGGCCCAGTGAGATCAGACAGTGTGTAACCCGGGGACGATGGACACAGTGAGATCAGACAGTGTGTAACCCGTGGAGGATGGGCCCAGTGAGATCAGACAGTGTGCTACCCGGGGAGGATTGGCCCAGTGAGATCAAGCAGTTTGTAAACCGGGGAGGATGGGCCCAGTGAGATCAGTCAGTGTGTAACCCGGGGAGGATGGGTCCAGTAAGATTAGACAGTGTGTAACCCGGGCAGGATGGGCCAAGTGAGATCAGTCGGTGTGTAACCCGGGGAGGATGGGCCCAGTGAGTTCAGACAGTGTGTAACCCGAGAGGATGCGCCCAGTGAGATCAGACAATTTGTAACCGGGGGAGGATGGGCCCAGTGATATCAGACAGTGTGTAACAGGGAAGGATTGTTCCAGTGAGATCAGAAAGTGTGTAACACAGGCAGGATGGATCTACTGAGATGAGACGGTGTGTAACCCGGGGAGGATGGGCCCAGTGAGATCAGACAGTGTTTATCCCGGGGAGGATGGATCCAGTGAGATCAGACAGTGTGTAACCCGGGGAGGATGGGCCCAGTGAGATCAGACAGTATGTAACCCGGGGAGAATGGTCCCATTGAGATCAGGGAGCGTGTAACCTGGGGACGATGGGTCCAGTGAGATTAGACAGTGTGTAACCCGGGGAGGATGGACCCAGTGAGATCAGACAGTGTGTAACCCGGGGAGGATGGGCCCAGTGAGATAAGGCAGTGTGTAACACGGGGAGGATGGGTCCAGTGAGATCAGACAGTGTTTAACCCGGGGAGGATGGCCCAGTGTGATCAGACAGTGTGTTACCCGGGGAGGATGGGTCCAGTGAGATTAGACAGTGAGTAATCCGGGCATGATGTGCCCAGTGAGATCAGACGCTGTGTAACCCGGGGAGAATGGGCCCAGTGAGATTTTACAGTATTTAACCCAGGGAGGATGGGCCCAGTGAGTACAGACAGTGTGTAACCCGGGGAGGATGGGCCAAGTGAGTCCAGACAGTGTGTTACCCGCGGAAGATGTGCACAGTGAGATCAGACAGTGTGTAACCCGGGGAGGATGGGCCCAGTGAGATCAGACAGTGTGTAACACTGGGAGAATGGGCCCAGTGAAATCAGACAACGTGTAACACTGGGAGGATGGGAGCAGTGACATCAGACAGTGTTTAACCAAGGGAGGATGGGCCAGTGAGGTTAGACAGTGTGTAACCCGGCGAGGATGGGCCCAGTGAGATCAGACAGTGTGTAACACTGGGAGGATGGGACCAGTGAGATCAGACAGTGTGTAACCCGGGGACGATGGGCACAGTGAGATCAGACAGTGTGTAACCCGGGGAGGATGGTCCCAGTGAGATCAGACAGTGTGTAACCCGGGGAGGATCGATCCAGTGCGATCAGACAGTGGGTAATCCGGGGAGGATGGGCCCAGTGAGATCAGACAGTATGTAACTCGGGGAGGATGGTCCCATTGAGATCAGGGACCGTGTAACCTGGGGACGATGTGTCCAGTGAGATTAGACCGTGTGTAACCCGGGGAAGATCGGCCTAGTGAGATCAGACAGTGTGTATCTGGGGAGGATGGGCGCAGTGAGATCAAACAGTGTGTAACCCGGGGAGGATGGACCCAGTGAGATCAGACAGTGTGTAACCCGGGGAGGATGCGTCCAGTGAGATCAGACAGTGTGTAACCCGGGGAGGATGGCCCAGTGTGATCAGACAGTGTGTTACCCTGGGAGGATGGGTCCAGCGAGATTAGACAGTGTGTAACCCGGGCATGATGGGCCCAGTGAGATCAGACGGTGTGTAACCCGGGGAGGATGGGCCCAGTGAGATCTTACAGTATGTAACCCAGGGAGGATGGGCCCAGTAAGTACAGACAGTGTGTATCCCGGGGAGGATGGGCCAAGTGAGTCCAGACAGTGTGTAACCCACGGAAGATGGCCACAGTGAGATCAGACAGTGTGTAACCCGGGGAGGATGGGCCCAGTGAGATCAGACAGTGTGTAACACTGGAAGGATGGGCCCAGTGAAATCAGACAGTGTGTAACACTGGGAGGATGGGACCAGTGAGATCAGACAGTGTTTAACAAAGGGAGGATGGGCCAGTGAGATTAGACAGTGTGTAACCCGGCGAGGATGGGCCCAGTGAGATCAGACAGTGTGTAACACTGGGAGGATGGGCCCAGTGAGATCAGACAGTGTGTAACCCGGGGACGATGGGCCCAGTGAGATCAGACAGTGTGTTACCCGGGGAGGATTGGCCCAGTGAGATCAAACAGTTTGTAAACCGGGGAGGATGGGCCCAGTGAGATCAGTCAGTGTGTAACCCGGGCAGGATGGGTCCAGTAAGATTAGACAGTGTGTAACCCGGGCAGGATGGCCCAAGTGATATCAGTCGGTGCGTAACCCGGGGAGGATGGGCCCAGTGAGTTCAGACAGTGTGTAACCAGGGGAGGATGAGCCCAGTGAGATCAGACAGCGTGTAACCCGGGGATAATGGATCCAGTGAGATTAGACAGTGTGTAACCCCGGGAAGATGGGCCCAGTGATATCAGACAGTGTGTAACCCGGGGAGGATGGACACAGTGCGATCAGACAGTGTGTAACACGGGGAGGATGGGCCCAGTGAGATCAGACAGTGTGTAACCCGGGGAGGATGAGCCCATTGAGATCAGACAGAGTGTTACCCGGTCAGGATGGGTCCCGTGCGATTAGACAGTGTGTAACCCGTGCAGGATTGGCCAAGTGAGATCAGTCGGTGTGTTACCCGGGGAGGATTGGCCCAGTGAGATCAAACAGTTTGTAAACCGGGGAGGATGGGCCCAGTGAGATCAGTCAGTGTGTAACCCGGGCAGGATGGGTCCAGTAAGATTAGACAGTGTGTAACCCGGGCAGGATGGGCCCAGTGAGATCAGACAGTGTGTAACCCGGGAGGATGCGCCCAGTGAGATCAGACAGTTTGTAACCGGGTGAGGATGGGCCCAGTGATATCAGACAGTGTGTAACAGGGAAGGATTGTCCCAGTGAGATCAGAAAGTGTGTAACACAGGCAGGATGGATCTACTGAGATGAGACGGTGTGTAACCCGGGGAGGATGGGCCCAGTGAGATCAGACAGTGTGTTACCCGGGTAGGATGGGCCCAGTGAGATCAGACAGTGTGTAACCGGGGGAGGATGGGCCCAGTGAGATCAAACAGTGTGTAACCCGGGGAGGATGGGCCCAGTGAGCTTGGACAGTGTGTAGCCAAGGAGGATGGGCCCAGTGAGATCAGAGAGTGTGTAACCCGGTGAGGATGGAGCCAGTGAGATCAGATAGTGTGTAACACGGGGAGGATGGGCCCAGTGAGATCAGACAGTGTGTAACCAGGGGAGGATGGGCCCAGTGATATCAGACAGTGTGTAACCTGGAAGGATTGTTCCAGTGAGATCAGAAAGTGTGTAACACATGCAGGATGGATCTACTGAGATGAGATGGTGTGTAACCCGTGGAGGATGGGCCCAGTGAGATCAGACAGTGTGTTACCCGGGTATGATGGGCCCAGTGAGATCAGACAGTGTGCAACCGGGAGAGGATGGGCCCAGTGAGATCAGACAGTGTGCAACCAGGAGAGGATGGGCCCAGTGAGATCAGACAGTGTGTAAACCGGGGAAGATGGATCCAGTGACATCAGACAGTGTGTTACCCGGGGAGGATGGTCCCAGTGAGATCAGACAGTATGTAACCCGGGGAGGATGGTCCCATTGAGATCAGAGAGCGTGTAACCTGGGGACGATGGGTCCAGTGAGATTAGACAATGTGTAACCCGGGGAGGATGGGCCCAGTGAGATCGGGCAGTGTGTAACACATGGAGGATGGGTCCAGTGAGATCAGACAGTATGTAACCCGGGGAGGATGGGCCCAGTGTGATCAGACAGTGTGTTACCCGGGGAGGATGGGTTCAGTGAGATTAGACAGTGCGTAACCCGGGCATGATAGGCCCAGTGATATCAGACGGTGTGTAACCCGGGGTGGATGGGCCCAGTGAGATCTTACAGTATGTAACCCAGGAAGGATGGGCCCAGTGCGTACAGACAGAGTGTGACCCGGGGAGGATGGGCCAAGTGAGACCAGACAGTGTGTAACCCGCGGAAGATGGTCCCAGTGAGATCAGACACTGTGTAACCCGGGGAGGATGGGCCCAGTGAGATCAGACCGTGTGTAATCCGGGGAGGATGGGCCCACTGAGATCAGTCAGAGTGTAACCTGGTCAGGATGAGACCATTGTGATTAGACAGTGTGTAACCAGGGCAGGATGGGCCAAGTGAGATCAGACAGTGTGTAACCCGGGGAGGATGGGCCCAGTGAGATCAGACAGTGTGTAACCCGCGAGGAACCGCCCAGTGATATCAGACAGTGTGCAACCTGGAAGGATTGTCCCAGTGAGATCAGAAAATGTGTAACACAGGCAGGATGGATCTACTGAGATGAGACGGTGTGTAACCCGGGGGGGATCGGCCCAGTAAGATCAGACAGTGTGTAACCTGGGGAGGATGGGCCCAGTGAGATCAGACAGTATGTAACCCGGGGAAGATGGGCCTAGTGAGATCAGACAGTGTGTATCTGGGGAGGATGGGTGCAGTGATATCAGACAGTGTGTAACCCGGGGAGGATGGACCCAGTGAGATCAGACAGTGTGTAACCCGGGGAGGATGGCCCAGTGTGATCAGACAGTGTGTTACCCGGGGAGGATGGGTCCAGTGAGATCAGACGGTGTGTAACCCGGGGAGGATGGGCCCAGTGAGATCTTACAGTGTGTAACCCATGGAAGATGGGCACAGTGAGATCAGACAGTGTGTAACCCGGGGAGGATGGGGCCAGTGAGATCAGACAGTGTGTAGCACTGGAAGGTTGGGCCCAGTGAGATCAGACAGTGTTTAACCAAGGGAGGATGGGCCAGTGAGATTAGACAGTGTGTAACCCGGCGAGGATGGGCCCAGTGAGATCAGACAGTGTGTAACACTGGGAGGATGGGCCCAGTGAGATCAGACGGTGTGTAACCCGGGGAGGATGGGCCCAGTGAGATCTTACAGTGTGTAACCCATGGAAGATGGGCACAGTGAGATCAGACAGTGTGTAACCCGGGGAGGATGGGGCCAGTGAGATCAGACAGTGTTTAGCACTGGAAGGATGGGCCCAGTGAGATCAGACAGTGTTTAACCAAGGGAGGATGGGCCAGTGAGATTAGACAGTGTGTAACCCGGCGAGGATGGGCCCAGTGAGATCAGACTGTGTGTAACACTGGGAGGATGGGCCCAGTGAGATCAGACGGTGTGTTACCCGGGGACGATGGACACAGTGAGATCAGACAGTGTGTAACCCGGGGAGGATGGGCCCAGTGAGATCAGACAGTGTGCTACCCGGGGAGGATTGGCCCAGTGAGATCAAACAGTTTGTAAACCGGGGAGGATGGGCCCAGTGAGATCAGTCAGTGTGTAACCCGGGGAGGATGGGTCCAGTAAGATTAGACAGTGTGTAACCCGGGCAGGATGTGCCAAGTGAGATCAGTCGGTGTGTAACCCGGGGTGGATGGGCCCAGTGAGTTCAGACAGTGTGTAACCCGGGAGGATGCGCCCAGTGAGATCAGACAATTTGTAACAGGGAAGGATTGTTCCAGTGAGATCAGAAAGTGTGTAACACAGGCAGGATGGATCTACTGAGATGAGACGGTGTGTAACCCGGGGAGGATGGGCCCAGTGAGATCAGACAGTGTTTATCCCGGGGAGGATGGATCCAGTGAGATCAGACAGTGTGTAACCCGGGGAGGATGGGCCCAGTGAGATCAGACAGTATGTAACCCGGGGAGGATGGTCCCATTGAGATCAGGGAGCGTGTAACCTGGGGACGATGGGTCCAGTGAGATTAGACAGTGTGTAACCCGGGGAGGATGGGCCCAGTGAGATCAGACAGTGTGTAACCCGGGGAGGATGGGCCCAGTGAGATAAGGCAGTGTGTAACACGGGGAGGATGGGTCCAGTGAGATCAGACAGTGTTTAACCCGGGGAGGATGGCCCAGTGTGATCAGACAGTGTGTTACCCGGGGAGGATGGGTCCAGTGAGATTAGACAGTGAGTAATCCGGGCATGATGTGCCCAGTGAGATCAGACGCTGTGTAACCCGGGGAGAATGGGCCCAGTGAGATTTTACAGTATTTAACCCAGGGAGGATGGGCCTAGTGAGTACAGACAGTGTGTAACCCGGGGAGGGTGGGCCAAGTGAGTCCAGACAGTGTGTAACCCGCGGAAGATGTGCACAGTGAGATCAGACAGTGTGTAACCCGGGGAGGCTGGGCCCAGTGAGATCAGACAGTGTGTAACACTGGGAGAATGGGCCCAGTGAAATCAGACAACGTGTAACACTGGGAGGATGGGAGCAGTGACATCAGACAGTGTTTAACCAAGGGAGGATGGGCCAGTGAGATTAGACAGTGTGTAACCCGGCGAGGATGGGCCCAGTGAGATCAGACAGTGTGTAACACTGGGAGGATGGATCCAGTGAGATCAGACAGTGTGTAACCCGGGGAGGATGGGCCCAGTGAGATCAGACAGTATGTAACCCGGGGAGGATTGTCCCATTGAGATCAGACAGTGTGTTACCCGGGGAGGATGGGTCCAGTGAGATTAGACAGTGTGTAACCCGGGCATGATGGGCCCAGTGAGATCAGACGCTGTGTAACCCGGGGAGAATGGGCCCAGTGAGATTTTACAGTATTTAGCCCAGGGAGGATGGGCCCAGTGAGTACAGACAGAGTGTAACCCGGGGAGGATGGGCCAAGTGAGTCCAGACAGTGTGTAACCCGGGGAGGATGGGCCCAGTGAGATCAGACAGTGTGTAACACTGGGAGAATGGGCCCAGTGAAATCAGACAACGTGTAACACTGGGAGGATGGGAGCAGTGACATCAGACAGTGTTTAACCAAGGGAGGATGGGCCTGTGAGATTAGACAGTGTGTAACCCGGCGAGGATGGGCCCAGTGAGATCAGACAGTGTGTAACACTGGGAGGATGGGACCAGTGAGATCAGACAGTGTGTAACCCGGGGACGATGGGCACAGTGAGATCAGACAGTGTGTAACCCGGGGAGGATGGTCCCAGTGAGATCAGACAGTGTGTAACCCGGGGAGGATGGATCTAGTGAGATCAGACAGTGGGTAATCCTGGGAGGATGGGCCCAGTGAGATCAGACAGTATGTAACTCGGGGAGGATGGTCCCATTGAGATCAGGGAGCGTGTAACCTGGGGACGATGTGTCCAGTGAGATCAGACAGTGTGTAACACTGGGAGGATGGGACCAGTGAGATCAGACAGTGTGTAACCCGGGGACGATGGGCACAGTGAGATCAGACAGTGTGTATCTGGGGAGGATGGGCTCAGTGAGATCAAACAGTGTGTAACCCGGGGAGAATGGACCCAGTGAGATCAGACAGTGTGTAACCCGGGGAGGATGCGTCCAGTGAGATCAGACAGTGTGTAACCCGGGGAGGATGGCCCAGTGTGATCAGACAGTGTGTTACCCGGGGAGGATTGGTCCAGTGAGATTAGACAGTGTGTAACCCAGGCATGATGGGCCCAGTGAGATCAGACGGTGTGTAACCCGGGGAGGATGGGCCCAGTGAGATCTTACAGTATGTAACCCAGAGAGGATGGGCCCAGTAAGCACAGACAGTGTGTAACCCGGGGAGGATGGGCCAAGTGAGTCCAGACAGTGTGTAACCCACGGAAGATGGCCACAGTGAGATCAGACAGTGTGTAACCCGGGGAGGATGGGCCCAGTGAGATCAGACAGTGTGTAACACTGGAAGGATGGGCCCAGTGAAATCAGACAGTGTGTAACACTGGGAGGATGGATCTACTGAGATGAGACGGTGTGTAACCCGGGGAGGATGGGCCCAGTGAGATCAGACAGTGTTTATCCCGGGGAGGGTGGATCCAGTGAGATCAGACAGTGTGTAACCCGGGGAGGATGGGCCCAGTGAGATCAGACAGTATGTAACCCGGGGAGGATGGTCCCATTGAGATCAGACAGTGTGTTACCCGGGGAGGATGGGTCCAGTGAGATTAGACAGTGTGTAACCCGGGCATGATGGGCCCAGTGAGATCAGACGCTGTGTAACCCGGGGAGAATGGGCCCAGTGAGATTTTACAGTATTTAACCCAGGGAGGATGGGCCCAGTGAGTACAGACAGTGTGTAACCTGGAGAGGATGGGCCAAGTGAGTCCAGACAGTGTGTAACCCGCAGAAGATGTGCACAGTGAGATCAGACAGTGTGTAACCCGGGGAGGATGGGCCCAGTGAGATCAGACAGTGTGTAACACTGGGAGAATGGGCCCAGTGAAATCAGACAACGTGTAACACTGGGAGGATGGGAGCAGTGACATCAGACAGTGTTTAACCAAGGGAGGATGGGCCAGTGAGATTAGACAGTGTGTAACCCGGCGAGGATGGGCCCAGTGAGATCAGACAGTGTGTAAGACTGGGAGGATGGGACCAGTGAGATCAGACAGTGTGTAACCCGGGGACGATGGGCCAAGTGAGTCCAGACAGTGTGTAACCCGCGGAAGATGTGCACAGTGAGATCAGACAGTGTGTAACCCGGGGAGGATGGGCCCAGTGAGATCAGACAGTGTGTAACACTGGGAGAATGGGCCCAGTGAAATCAGACAACGTGTAACACTGGGAGGATGGGAGCAGTGACATCAGACAGTGTTTAACCAAGGGAGGATGGGCCAGTGAGATTAGACAGTGTGTAACCCGGCGAGGATGGGCCCAGTGAGATCAGACAGTGTATAACACTGGGAGGATGGGACCAGTGAGATCAGACAGTGTGTAACACTGGGAGGATGGGCCCAGTGAGATCAGACGGTGTGTTACCCGGGGACGATGGACACAGTGAGATCAGACAGTGTGTAACCCGGGGAGGATGGGCCCAGTGAGATCAGACAGTGTGCTACCCGGGGAGGATTGGCCCAGTGAAATCAAACAGTTTGTAAACCGGGGAGGATGGGCCCAGTGAGATCAGTCAGTGTGTAACCCAGGGAGGATGGGTCCAGTAAGATTAGACAGTGTGTAACCCGGGCAGGATGTGCCAAGTGAGATCAGTCGGTGTGTAACCCGGGGTGGATGATCCCATTGAGTTCAGACAGTGTGTAACCCGGGAGGATGCGCCCAGTGAGATCAGACAATTTGTAACAGGGAAGGATTGTTCCAGTGAGATCAGAAAGTGTGTAACACAGGCAGGATGGATCTACTGAGATGAGACGGTGTGTAACCCGGGGAGGATGGGCCCAGTGAGATCAGACAGTGTTTATCCCGGGGAGGATGGATCCAGTGAGATCAGACAGTGTGTAACCCGGGGAGGATGGGCCCAGTGAGATCAGACAGTATGTAACCCGGGGAGGATGGTCCCATTGAGATCAGGGAGCATGTAACCTGGGGACGATGGGTCCAGTGAGATTAGACAGTGTGTAACCCGGGGAGGATGGGCCCAGTGAGATCAGACAGTGTGTAACCCGGGGAGGATGGGCCCAGTGAGATAAGGCAGTGTGTAACACGGGGAGGATCGGTCCAGTGAGATCAGACAGTGTTTAACCCGGGGAGGATGGCCCAGTGTGATCAGACAGTGTGTTACCCGGGGAGGATGGGTCCAGTGAGATTAGACAGTGAGTAATCCGGGCATGATGTGCCCAGTGAGATCAGACGCTGTGTAACCCGGGGAGAATGGGCCCAGTGAGATTTTACAGTATTTAACCCAGGGAGGATGGGCCTAGTGAGTACAGACAGTGTGTAACCCGGGGAGGATGGGCCAAGTGAGTCCAGACAGTGTGTAACCCGCGGAAGATGTGCACAGTGAGATCAGACAGTGTGTAACCCGGGGAGGCTGGGCCCAGAGAGATCAGACAGTGTGTAACACTGGGAGAATGGGCCCAGTGAAATCAGACAACGTGTAACACTGGGAGGATGGGAGCAGTGACATCAGACAGTGTTTAACCAAGGGAGGATGGGCCAGTGAGATTAGACAGTGTGTAACCCGGCGAGGATGGGCCCAGTGAGATCAGACAGTGTGTAACACTGGGAGGATGGGACCAGTGAGATCAGACAGTGTTTATCCCGGGGAGGATGGATCCAGTGAGATCAGACAGTGTGTAACCCGGGGAGGATGGGCCCAGTGAGATCAGACAGTATGTAACCCGGGGAGGATGGTCCCATTGAGATCAGACAGTGTGTTACCCGGGGAGGATGGGTCCAGTGAGATTAGACAGTGTGTAACCCGGGCATGATGGGCCCAGTGAGATCAGACGCTGTGTAACCCGGGGAGAATGGGCCCAGTGAGATTTTACAGTATTTAGCCCAGGGAGGATGGGCCCAGTGAGTACAGACAGAGTGTAACCCGGGGAGGATGGGCCAAGTGAGTCCAGACAGTGTGTAACCCGGGGAGGATGGGCCCAGTGAGATCAGACAGTGTGTAACACTGGGAGAATGGGCCCAGTGAAATCAGACAACGTGTAACACTGGGAGGATGGGAGCAGTGACATCAGACAGTGTTTAACCAAGGGAGGATGGGCCAGTGAGATTAGACAGTGTGTAACCCGGCGAGGATGGGCCCAGTGAGATCAGACAGTGTGTAACACTGGGAGGACGGGACCAGTGAGATCAGACAGTGTGTAACCCGGGGACGATGGGCACAGTGAGATCAGACAGTGTGTAACCCGGGGAGGATGGTCCCAGTGAGATCAGACAGTGTGTAACCCGGGGAGGATGGATCTAGTGAGATCAGACAGTGGGTAATCCTGGGAGGATGGGCCCAGTGAGATCAGACAGTATGTAACTCGGGGAGGATGGTCCCATTGAGATCAGGGAGCGTGTAACCTGGGGACGATGTGTCCAGTGAGATCAGACAGTGTGTAACACTGGGAGGATGGGACCAGTGAGATCAGACAGTGTGTAACCCGGGGACGATGGGCACAGTGAGATCAGACAGTGTGTATCTGGGGAGGATGGGCTCAGTGAGATCAAACAGTGTGTAACCCGGGGAGAATGGACCCAGTGAGATCAGACAGTGTGTAACCCGGGGAGGATGCGTCCAGTGAGATCAGACAGTGTGTAACCCGGGGAGGATGGCCCAGTGTGATCAGACAGTGTGTTACCCGGGGAGGATTGGTCCAGTGAGATTAGACAGTGTGTAACCCAGGCATGATGGGCCCAGTGAGATCAGACGGTGTGTAACCCGGGGAGGATGGGCCCAGTGAGATCTTACAGTATGTAACCCAGAGAGGATGGGCCCAGTAAGCACAGACAGTGTGTAACCCGGGGAGGATGGGCCAAGTGAGTCCAGACAGTGTGTAACCCACGGAAGATGGCCACAGTGAGATCAGACAGTGTGTAACCCGGGGAGGATGGGCCCAGTGAGATCAGACAGTGTGTAACACTGGAAGGATGGGCCCAGTGAAATCAGACAGTGTGTAACACTGGGAGGATGGATCTACTGAGATGAGACGGTGTGTAACCCGGGGAGGATGGGCCCAGTGAGATCAGACAGTGTTTATCCCGGGGAGGGTGGATCCAGTGAGATCAGACAGTGTGTAACCCGGGGAGGATGGGCCCAGTGAGATCAGACAGTATGTAACCCGGGGAGGATGGTCCCATTGAGATCAGACAGTGTGTTACCCGGGGAGGATGGGTCCAGTGAGATTAGACAGTGTGTAACCCGGGCATGATGGGCCCAGTGAGATCAGACGCTGTGTAACCCGGGGAGAATGGGCCCAGTGAGATTTTACAGTATTTAACCCAGGGAGGATGGGCCCAGTGAGTACAGACAGTGTGTAACCCGGAGAGGATGGGCCAAGTGAGTCCAGACAGTGTGTAACCCGGGGAGGATGGGCCCAGTGAGATCAGACAGTGTGTAACACTGAGAGAATGGGCCCAGTGAAATCAGACAACGTGTAACACTGGGAGGATGGGAGCAGTGACATCAGACAGTGTTTAACCAAGGGAGGATGGGCCAGTGAGATTAGACAGTGTGTAACCCGGCGAGGATGGGCCCAGTGAGATCAGACAGTGTGTAAGACTGGGAGGATGGGACCAGTGAGATCAGACAGTGTGTAACCCGGGGACGATGGGCCAAGTGAGTCCAGACAGTGTGTAACCCGCGGAAGATGTGCACAGTGAGATCAGACAGTGTGTAACCCGGGGAGGATGGGCCCAGTGAGATCAGACAGTGTGTAACACTGGGAGAATGGGCCCAGTGAAATCAGACAACGTGTAACACTGGGAGGATGGGAGCAGTGACATCAGACAGTGTTTAACCAAGGGAGGATGGGCCAGTGAGATTAGACAGTGTGTAACCCGGCGAGGATGGGCCCAGTGAGATCAGACAGTGTGTAACACTGGGAGGATGGGACCAGTGAGATCAGACAGTGTGTAACCCGGGGACGATGGGCACAGTGAGATCAGACAGTGTGTAACCCGGGGAGGATGGTCCCAGTGAGATCAGACAGTGTGTAACCCGGGGAGGATGGATCCAGTGAGATCAGACAGTGGGTAATCCGGGGAGGATGGGCCCAGTGAGATCAGACAGTATGTAACTCGGGGAGGATGGTCCCATTGAGATCAGGGAGCGTGTAACCTGGGGACGATGTGTCCAGTGAGATTAGACAGTGTGTAACCCGGGGAAGATGGGCCTAGTGAGATCAGACAGTGTGTATCTGGGGAGGATGGGCTCAGTGAGATCAAACAGTGTGTAACCCGGGGAGAATGGACCCAGTGAGATCAGACAGTGTGTAACCCGGGGAGGATGCGTCCAGTGAGATCAGACAGTGTGTAACCCGGGGAGGATGGCCCAGTGTGATCAGACAGTGTGTTACCCGGGGAGGATGGGTCCAGTGAGATTAGACAGTGTGTAACCCAGGCATGATGGGCCCAGTGAGATCAGACGGTGTGTAACCCGGGGAGGCTGGGCCCAGTGAGATCTTACAGGATGTAACCCAGAGAGGATGGGCCCAGTAAGCACAGACAGTGTGTAACCCGGGGAGGATGGGCCAAGTGAGTCCAGACAGTGTGTAACCCACGGAAGATGGCCACAGTGAGATCAGACAGTGTGTAACCCGGGGAGGATGGGCCCAGTGAGATCAGACAGTGTGTAACACTGGAAGGATGGGCCCAGTGAAATCAGACAGTGTGTAACACTGGGAGGATGGGACCAGTGAGATCAGACAGTGTTTAACCAAGGGAGGATGGGCCAGTGAGATTAGACAGTGTGTAAACCGGCGAGGATGGGCCCAGTGAGATCAGACAGTGTGTAACACTGGGAGGATGGGCCCAGTGAGATCAGACAGTGTGTAACCCGGGGAGGATGGGCCCAGTGAGATCAGACAGTGTGTTACCCGGGGAGGATTGGCCCAGTGAGATCAAACAGATTGTAACCCGGGCAGAATGGGCCAAGTGATATCAGTCGGTGTGTAACCCGGGGAGGATGGGCCCAGTGAGTTCAGACAGTGTGTAACCCGGGAGGATGCGCCCAGTGAGATCAGACAGTTTTTAACCGGGGGAGGATGGGCCCAGTGATATCAGACAGTGTGTAACAGGGAAGGATTGTCCCAGTGAGATCAGAAAGTGTGTAACACAGGCAGGATGGATCTACTGAGATGAGACGGTGTGTAACCCGGGGAGGATGGGCCCAGTGAGATCAGACAGTGTGTATCCCGGGGAGGATGGATCCAGTGAGATCAGACAGTGTGTAACCCAGGGAGGATGGGCCCAGTGAGATCAGACAGTATATAACCCGGGGAGGATGGTCCCATTGAGATCAGGGAGCGTGTAACCTGGGGACGATGGGTCCAGTGAGATTGGACAGTGTGTAACCCGGGGAAGATGGGCCTAGTGAGATCAGACAGTGTGTATCTGGGGAGGATGGGCCCAGTGAGATCAGACAGTGTGTAACCCGGGGAGGATGGACCCAGTGAGATCAGACAGTGTGTAACCCGGAGAGGATGGGCCCAGTGAGATCAGACAGTGTGTAACACTGGGAGAATGGGCCCAGTGAAATCAGACAATGTGTAACACTGGGAGGATGGGACCAGTGAGATCAGACAGTGTTTAACCAAGGGAGGATGGGCCAGTGAGGTTAGACAGTGTGTAACCCGGCGAGGATGGGCCCAGTGAGATCAGACAGTGTGTAACACTGGGAGGATAGGACCAGTGAGATCAGACAGTGTGTAACCCGGGGACGATGGGCACAGTGAGATCAGACAGTGTGTTACCCGGGGAGGATTGGCCCAGTGTGATCAGACAGTTTGTAAACCGGGGAGGATGAGCCCAGTGAGATCAGTCAGTGTGTAACCCGGGGAGGATGGGTCCAGTAAGATTAGACAGTGTGTAACACTGGGAGGATGGGACCACTGAGATCAGACAGTGTTTAACCAGGGGAGGATGGGACAGTGAGATTAGACAGTGTGTAACCCAGCGAGGATGGGCCCAGTGAGATCAGACAGTGTGTAACCCGGGGATGATGGGTCCAGTGAGATTACACAATGTGTAACCTGTGGAGGATGGGTCTAATGAGATCAGACAGTGTGTAACCCGCGCAGGATGGGCCCAGAGAGATTAGACAGTGTGTAACCCGGGGAGGATGGGCCCACTGAGATCAGACAGTGTGTAACCCGGGGAGGATGGGCCCAGTGAGATTCGGCAGTGCGTAATCCGGTGAGAATGGGCCCAGTGAGATCAGACAGTGTGTAACCCGGGGAGGATGGGCCCAGTGAGATCAGACAGTGTGTAACCCAGTGAGGATGGGCCCAGTGAGATCAGACAGTGTGTAACCAGGGGAGGATGAGCCCAGTGAGATCATACATTGTGTAGCCCTGGAGGATGCGCCCAGTGAGATCAGACAGTGTGTAACCAGGGGAGGATGGGCCCAGTGAGAACCGAAAATGTGTAACCCGGGGAGGATGGGACCAGTGAGATCAGACAGATTGTAACCCGGAGGAGGATGGGCCCAGTGAAATCAGACGGTGTGTAACCCGGGGAGGATGGGCCCAGTGAGATCATACATTGTGTAGCCCTGGAGGAAGCGCCCAGTGAGATCAGACAGTGTGTAACCAGGGGAGGATGAGCCCAGTGAGATCAGACAGCGTGTTACCCCGGGAAGATGGGCCCACTGATATCAGACAGTGTGTAACCCGGGGAGGATGGACACAGTGAGATCAGACAGTGTGTAACACGGGGAGGATGGGCCCAGTGAGATCAGACGGTGTGTAACAGGGAAGGATGAGCCCAGTGAGATTAGAAAGTGTGTAACACAGGCAGGATGGATCTACTGAGATGAGACGGTGTGTAACCCGGGGAGGATGGGCCCAGTGAGATCAGAGAGTGTGTAACCCGGGGAGGATGGTCCCATTGAGATCAGAGAGCGTGTAACCCGGGGAAGATGGGCCCAGTGAGATCAGACAGTGTGTAACCCTGGGAGGTTGGGCCCAGTGAGATCAGACAGTGTGTAACACGGGGAGGATGGGTCCAGTGATATCAGACAGTGTGTAACCCGGGGAGGATGGGCCCAGTGAGATCAGACAGTGTGTTAGCCGGGGAGGATGGGTCCAGTGAGATTAGACAGAAAGTAACCCGGGCAGGATGGGTCCAGTGAGACCAGACGGTGTGTAATCCGGGGGGGATGGGCCCAGTGAGATCAGACAGTGTGTTAGTCGGGGAGGATGGGTCCAGTGAGGTTAGACAGAAAGCTACCCGGGCAGGATGGGTCCAGTGAGATCAGACGGTGTGTAACCCGGGGAGGATGGGCCCAGTGAGTACAGATAGTGTGTATCCCGGGGAGGATGGGTGCAGTGCGATCAGACAGTGTGTAACCCGGGGAGGATGAGCCCAGTGAGATCAGACAGCGTGTAACCCGGGGATAATGGGTGCAGTGAGATTAGACAGTGTGTATCCCGGGGAGGATGGAGCCAGTGAGATCAGACAGTGTGAAACACGGGGAGGATGGGCCCAGTGAGATCAGACAGTGTGTCACCCGGGGAGGATGGGCCCAGAGAGATCAGACAGTGTGTTACCCGGTCAGGATGGGACCAGTGTGATTAGACAGTGTGTAACCCATTCAGGATGGGCCAAGTGAGATCAGACGGTGTGTAACACGGGGAGGATGGGCCCAGTGAGATCAGACAGTGTGTAATCCGGGAGGATGCGCCCAGTGATATCAGACAGTGTGTAACCTGGAAGGATTGTCCCAGTGAGATCAGAAAGTGTGTAACAGAGGCAGGATGGATCTACTGAGATCAGACAGTGTGTAACCGGGAGAGGATGGGCCCAGTGAGATCAGACAGGATGTAACCCGGGGAGGATGGACCCATTGAGATCAGAGAGCGTATAACCTGGGGACGATGGGTCCAGTGAGATTAGACAATGTGTAACCCGTGGAACATGGGCTTAGTGACATCAGTCAGTGTGTAATCTGGGGAGGATGGGCCCAGTGAGATCAGAAAGTGTGTAACCCGGGGAGGCTGGGCCCAGTGAGATCAGACAGTGTGTAACACCGGGAGGATGGGTCTAGTGAGATCAGACAGTGTGTAACCCGGGGAGGATGGGCCCAGTGAGATCAGACAGTGTGTTAGCCGGGGAGGATGGTTCCAGTGAGATTAGACAGAAAGTAACCCGGGCAGGATGGGTCCAGTGAGATCAGA
This sequence comes from Somniosus microcephalus, assembly GCF_052327205.1. Lineage (NCBI taxonomy): Eukaryota > Metazoa > Chordata > Chondrichthyes > Squaliformes > Somniosidae > Somniosus > Somniosus microcephalus. Next base: position 32,042,003 of record NW_028225180.1, on the reverse strand, counting down.
AAGTGTGTAACACAGGCAGGATGGATCTACTGAGATGAGACGGTGTGTAACCCGGGGAGGATGGGCCCAGTGAAATCAGACAGTGTGTTACCCGGGTAGGATGGGCCCAGTGAGATCAGACAGTGTGTAACCCGTGGAGGATGGGCCCAGTGAGAGCAGACAGTATGTAACCCGGGGACGATGGTCCCATTGAGATCAGAGAGCGTGTAACCTGGGGACGATGGGTCCAGTGAGATTAGACAATGTGTAACCCGGGGAAGATGGGCCTAGTGAGATCAGACAGTGTGTAATCTGGGGAGGATGGGCCCAGTGAGATCAGAAAGTGTGTAACCCGGGAAGGATGGGCCCAGTGAGATCAGACAGTGTGTAACATTGGGAGGATGGGTCCAGTGTGATCAGACAGTGTGTTACCCGGGGAGGATGGGCCCAGTGTGATCAGACAGTGTGTTACCCGGGCATGATAGGCGCAATGAGATCAGACTGTGTGCCACCTGGGGCGGATGGGCCCAGTGAGATCTTACAGTATGTAACCCAGGGAGGATGGGCCCAGTGAGTACAGACAGAGTGTAACCCGGGGAGGATGAGCCCAGTGAGTACAGATAGTGTATAACCCGGGGATAATGGGTCCAGTGAGATTAGACAGTGTGTAACCCCGGGAAGATGGGCCCAGTGATATCAGTCAGTGTGTATCCCGGGAGGATGGACCCAGTGAGATCAGACAGTGTCTAACACGGGGAGGATGGGCCCAGTGAGATCAGACAGTGTGTAACACGGGGAGGATGGGCCCACTGAGATCAGTCAGAGTGTTACCCGGTCAGGATGAGACCATTGTGATTAGACAGTGAGTAACCCGGGCAGGATGGGCCAAGTGAGATCAGATGTTGTGTAACCCGGGGAGGATGGGCCCAGTGAGATCAGACAGTGTGCAAACCGGGAGGAAGCGCCCAGTGATATCAGACAGTGTGTAACCGGGAAAGATTGTCCCAGTGAGATCAGAAAGTGTGTAACACATGCAGGATGGATCTACTGAGATGAGGCGGTGTGTAACCCGGGGAGGATGGGCCCAGTGAGATCAGACAGTGTGTAACCCGGGGAGGATGGATCCAGTGAGATCAGTCAGTGTGTAATCCGGGGAGGATGGGCCCAGTGAGATCAGACAGTATGTAACCCATGGAGGATGGTCCCATTGAGATCAGGGAGCGTGTAACCTGGGGACGATGGGTCCAGTGAGATTAGACAGTGTGTAAGCCGGGGAAGATGGGCCTCGTGAGATCAGACAGTGTGTATCTGGGGAGGATGGGCCCAGTGAGATCAGACAGTGTGTAACCCGGGGAGGATGGGCCCAGTGAGATAAGAAAGTGTGTAACACGGGGAGGATGGGTCCAGTGAGATCAGACAGTGTGTAACCCGGGGAGGATGGCCCAGTGTGATCAGACAATGTGTTACCCGGGGAGGATGGGTCCAGTGAGATTAGACAGTGTGTAACCCGGGGAGGAGGGGCCCAGTGAGATAAGACAGTGTGTAACCCGGGGAGGATGGGTCCAGTGAGATCAGACAGTGTGTAACCCGGGGAGGATGGCCCAGTGTGATCAGACAGTGTGTTACCCGGGGAGGATCTGTCCAGTGAGATTAGACAGTGTGTAACCCAGGCATGATGGGCCCAGTGAGGTCAGACGGTGCGTAACCCGGGGAGGATGGGCCCAGTGAGTACAGACAGTGTGTAAACCGGGGAGGATGGGCCAAGTGAGTCCAGACAGTGTGTAACCCGCGGAAGATGGGCACAGTGAGATTAGACAGTGTGCAACCCGGGGAGGATGGGCCCGGTGAGATCAGACAGTGTGTAACACTGGGAGGATGGGCCCAGTGAAATCAGACAGTGTGTAATACTGGGAGGATGGGACCAGTGAGATCAGACAGTGCTTAACGAAGGGAGGATGGGCCAGTGAGATTAGACAGTGTGTAACCCGGCGAGGATGGGCCCAGTGAGATCAGACAGTGTGTCACCCGGGGAGGATGAGCCCAGTGAGAAAAGACAGTGTTTAACACGGGGAGGATGGGTCCAGTGAGATCAGACAGTGTGTAACCCGGGGAGGATGGACACAGTGAGATCAGACAGTTTCTAAACCGGGGAGGATGGGCCCAGTGAGATCAGTCAGTGTGTAACCCGGTGAGGATGGGTCAAGTAAGATTAGACAGTGTGTAACACTGGGAGGATGGGACCAGTGAGATCAGACAGAGTTTTACCAGGGGAGGATGGGACAGTGAGATTAGACAGTGTGTAACCCGGGGAGGATGGCCCAGTGTGATCAGACAGTGTGTTACCCGGGGAGGATGGGTCCAGTGTGATTAGACAGTGTGTAACCCGGGCATGATGGGCCCAGTGAGATCAGACGGTGTGTAACCCGCGGACGATGGGCCCAGTGAGTACAGGCAGTGTGTAAACCGGGGAGGATGGGCCAAGTAAGTCCAGACAGTGTGTAACCCGCGGAAGATGGGCACAGTGAGATTAGACAGTGTGTAACCCGGGGAGGATGGGCCCGGTGAGATCAGACGGTGTGTAACACTGGGAGGATGGGCCCAGTGAAATCAGACAGTGTGTAACACTGGGAGGATGGGACCAGTGAGATCAGACAGTGTTTAACCAAGGGAGGATGGGCCAGTGAGTTTAGACAGTGTGTAACCCGGCGAGGATGGGCCCAGTGAGGTCAGACAGTGTGTAACCCGGGGAGGATAGGCCCAGTGAGATAAGACAGTGTGTAACACGGGGAAGATGTGTCCAGTGAGATCAGACAGTGTCTAACCCTGGGAGGATGGCCCAGTGTGATCAGACAGTGTGTTACCCGGGGAGGATGGGTCCAGTGAGATTAGACAGTGTGTAACCCGGCCATGATGGGCCCAGTGAGATCAGACGGTGTGTAACCCGGGGAGGCTGGGCCCAGTGAGATCAGACAGTGTGTAACACCGGGAGGATGGGTCTAGTGAGATCAGACAGTGTGTAACCCGGGGAGGATGGGCCCAGTGAGATCAGACAGTGTGTTAGCCGGGGAGGATGGTTCCAGTGAGATTAGACAGAAAGTAACCCGGGCAGGATGGGTCCAGTGAGATCAGAAAGTGTGTAACACAGGCAGGATGGATCTACTGAGATGAGACGGTGTGTAACCCGGGGAGGATGGGCCCAGTGAAATCAGACAGTGTGTAACACCGGGAGGATGGGTCTAGTGAGATCAGACAGTGTGTAACCCGGGGAGGATGGGCCCAGTGAGATCAGACAGTGTGTAACCCGGGGAGGCTGGGCCCAGTGAGATCAGACAGTGTGTAACACCGGGAGGATGGGTCTAGTGAGATCAGACAGTGTGTAACCCGGGGAGGATGGGCCCAGTGAGATCAGACAGTGTGTTAGCCGGGGAGGATGGTTCCAGTGAGATTAGACAGAAAGTAACCCGGGCAGGATGGGTCCAGTGAGATCAGAAAGTGTGTAACACAGGCAGGATGGATCTACTGAGATGAGACGGTGTGTAACCCGGGGAGGATGGGCCCAGTGAAATCAGACAGTGTGTTACCCGGGTAGGATGGGCCCAGTGAGATCAGACAGTGTGTAACCCGTGGAGGATGGGCCCAGTGAGAGCAGACAGTATGTAACCCGGGGACGATGGTCCCATTGAGATCAGAGAGCGTGTAACCTGGGGACGATGGGTCCAGTGAGATTAGACAATGTGTAACCCGGGGAAGATGGGCCTAGTGAGATCAGACAGTGTGTAATCTGGGGAGGATGGGCCCCGTGAGATCAGAAAGTGTGTAACCCGGGAAGGATGGGCCCAGTGAGATCAGACAGTGTGTAACATTGGGAGGATGGGTCCAGTGTGATCAGACAGTGTGTTACCCGGGGAGGATGGGTCCAGTGAGATCAGACAGTGTGTAACCCGGGGAGGATGGGCCCAGTGTGATCAGACAGTGTGTTACCCGGGCATGATAGGCGCAATGAGATCAGACTGTGTGCCACCTGGGGCGGATGGGCCCAGTGAGATCTTACAGTATGTAACCCAGGGAGGATGGGCCCAGTGAGTACAGACAGAGTGTAACCCGGGGAGGATGAGCCCAGTGAGTACAGATAGTGTATAACCCGGGGATAATGGGTCCAGTGAGATTAGACAGTGTGTAACCCCGGGAAGATGGGCCCAGTGATATCAGTCAGTGTGTATCCCGGGAGGATGGACCCAGTGAGATCAGACAGTGTCTAACACGGGGAGGATGGGCCCAGTGAGATCAGACAGTGTGTAACACGGGGAGGATGGGCCCACTGAGATCAGTCAGAGTGTTACCCGGTCAGGATGAGACCATTGTGATTAGACAGTGAGTAACCCGGGCAGGATGGGCCAAGTGAGATCAGATGTTGTGTAACCCGGGGAGGATGGGCCCAGTGAGATCAGACAGTGTGCAAACCGGGAGGAAGCGCCCAGTGATATCAGACAGTGTGTAACCGGGAAAGATTGTCCAAGTGAGATCAGAAAGTGTGTAACACATGCAGGATGGATCTACTGAGATGAGGCGGTGTGTAACCCGGGGAGGATGGGCCCAGTGAGATCAGACAGTGTGTAACCCGGGGAGGATGGATCCAGTGAGATCAGTCAGTGTGTAATCCGGGGAGGATGGGCCCAGTGAGATCAGACAGTATGTAACCCATGGAGGATGGTCCCATTGAGATCAGGGAGCGTGTAACCTGGGGACGATGGGTCCAGTGAGATTAGACAGTGTGTAAGCCGGGGAAGATGGGCCTCGTGAGATCAGACAGTGTGTATCTGGGGAGGATGGGCCCAGTGAGATCAGACAGTGTGTAACCCGGGGAGGATGGGCCCAGTGAGATAAGAAAGTGTGTAACACGGGGAGGATGGGTCCAGTGAGATCAGACAGTGTGTAACCCGGGGAGGATGGCCCAGTGTGATCAGACAATGTGTTACCCGGGGAGGATGGGTCCAGTGAGATTAGACAGTGTGTAACCCGGGGAGGAGGGGCCCAGTGAGATAAGACAGTGTGTAACCCGGGGAGGATGGGTCCAGTGAGATCAGACAGTGTGTAACCCGGGGAGGATGGCCCAGTGTGATCAGACAGTGTGTTACCCGGGGAGGATGGGTCCAGTGAGATTAGACAGTGTGTAACCCAGGCATGATGGGCCCAGTGAGGTCAGACGGTGCGTAACCCGGGGAGGATGGGCCCAGTGAGTACAGACAGTGTGTAAACCGGGGAGGATGGGCCAAGTGAGTCCAGACAGTGTGTAACCCGCGGAAGATGGGCACAGTGAGATTAGACAGTGTGCAACCCGGGGAGGATGGGCCCGGTGAGATCAGACAGTGTGTAACACTGGGAGGATGGGCCCAGTGAAATCAGACAGTGTGTAATACTGGGAGGATGGGACCAGTGAGATCAGACAGTGCTTAACGAAGGGAGGATGGGCCAGTGAGATTAGACAGTGTGTAACCCGGCGAGGATGGGCCCAGTGAGATCAGACAGTGTGTCACCCGGGGAGGATGAGCCCAGTGAGAAAAGACAGTGTGTAACACGGGGAGGATGGGTCCAGTGAGATCAGACAGTGTGTAACCCGGGGAGGATGGACACAGTGAGATCAGACAGTTTCTAAACCGGGGAGGATGGGCCCAGTGAGATCAGTCAGTGTGTAACCCGGTGAGGATGGGTCAAGTAAGATTAGACAGTGTGTAACACTGGGAGGATGGGACCAGTGAGATCAGACAGAGTTTTACCAGGGGAGGATGGGACAGTGAGATTAGACAGTGTGTAACCCGGGGAGGATGGCCCAGTGTGATCAGACAGTGTGTTACCCGGGGAGGATGGGTCCAGTGTGATTAGACAGTGTGTAACCCGGGCATGATGGGCCCAGTGAGATCAGACGGTGTGTAACCCGCGGACGATGGGCCCAGTGAGTACAGGCAGTGTGTAAACCGGGGAGGATGGGCCAAGTAAGTCCAGACAGTGTGTAACCCGCGGAAGATGGGCACAGTGAGATTAGACAGTGTGTAACCCGGGGAGGATGGGCCCGGTGAGATCAGACGGTGTGTAACACTGGGAGGATGGGCCCAGTGAAATCAGACAGTGTGTAACACTGGGAGGATGGGACCAGTGAGATCAGACAGTGTTTAACCAAGGGAGGATGGGCCAGTGAGTTTAGACAGTGTGTAACCCGGCGAGGATGGGCCCAGTGAGGTCAGACAGTGTGTAACCCGGGGAGGATAGGCCCAGTGAGATAAGACAGTGTGTAACACGGGGAAGATGTGTCCAGTGAGATCAGACAGTGTCTAACCCTGGGAGGATGGCCCAGTGTGATCAGACAGTGTGTTACCCGGGGAGGATGGGTCCAGTGAGATTAGACAGTGTGTAACCCGGCCATGATGGGCCCAGTGAGATCAGACGGTGTGTAACCCGGGGAGGATGGGCCCAGTGAGATCTTACAGTATGAAACCCAGGGAGGATGGGCCCAGTGAGTACAGACAGTGTGTAACCCGGGGAGGATGGGCACAGTGAGATTAGACAGTGTGTAACCCGGGGAGGTTGGGCCCGGTGAGAGCAGACAGTGTGTAACACTGGGAGGATGGGCCCAGTGAAATCAGACAGTGTGTAACACTGGGAGGATGGGACCAGTGAGATCAGACAGTGTTTAACCAAGGGAGGATGGGCCAGTGAGATTAGACAGTGTGTAACCCGGCGAGGATGGGCCCAGTGAGATCAGACAGTGTGTAAAACTGGGAGGATGGGCCCAGTGATATCAGACAGTGTGTAAGCCGGGGACGATGGACACAGTGAGATCAGACAGTTTGTAAACCGGGGAGGATGGGCCCAGTGAGATCAGTCAGTGTGTAAACCGGTGAGGATGGGTCCAGTAAGATTAGACAGTGTGTAACACTGGGAGGATGGGACCAGTGAGATCAGACAGAGTTTTACCAGGGGAGGATGGGACAGTGAGATTAGACAGTGTGTAACCCGGCGAGGATGGGCCCAGTGAGATCAGACATTGTGTAACCCGGGGAGGATGGGTCCAGTGAGATTACACAATGTGTAACCCGTGGAGGATGGGTCTAATGAGATCAGACAGTGTGTAACCCGCGCAGGATAGGCCCAGAGAGATTAGACAGTGTGTAACCCGGGGAGGATGGGTCCACTGAGATCAGACAGTGTGTAACCCGGGGAGGATGGGCCCCGTTGAGATTCGGCAGTGCGTCACCCAGTGAGGATGGGCCCAGCGGGATCAGACAGTGTGTAACCAGGGGAGGATGGGCCCATTGAGATAAGAAAGTGTGTAATGCGGGGAGGGTGAGCCTGGTGAGATTAAACAGTGTGTTCCCCGGGGAGGATATGTCCAGTGTGATCAAACAGTGTGTAACCCAGGGAGGATGGGCCCAGTGTGAACCGAAAATGTATAACCCAGGGAGGATGGGCACAGTGAGATCAGACAGTGTGTAACCTGCGGAGGATGGGACCAGTGAGATCAGACAGAATGTAACCCGGAGGAGGATGGGCCCAGTAAGATCAGACGGTGTGTAACCCGGGGAGGATGGGCCCAGTGAGATCATACATTGTGTAGCCATGGAGGATGGGCCCAGTGAGATCAGACAGTGTGTAACCAGGGGAGGATGAGCCCAGTGAGATCAGACAGCTTGTAACCCGGGGATGATGGGTCCAGTGAGATTAGACAGTGTGTAACACCGGGAAGATGGGCCCAGTGATATCAGACAGTGTGTAACCCGGGGAGGATGGACAAAGTGAGATCAGACAGTGTGTTACCCGGTCAGGATGGGTCCAGTGTGATTAGACAGTGTGTAACCCGGGCAGGATGGGCCAAGTGAGATCAGTCGGTGTGTAACCCGGGGAGGATGGGCCCTGTGAGATCAGCAGTGTGTAACCCGGGAGGATGCATCCAGTGAGATCAGACAGTTTGTAACCGGGGGAGGATGGGCCCAGTGATATCAGACAGTGTGTAACAGGGAAGGATTGTCCGAGTGAGATCAGAAAGTGTGTAACACAGGCAGGATGGATTAACTGAGATGAGACGGTGTGTAACCCGGGGAGGATGGGCCCAGTGAGATCAGACAGTGTGTTACCCGGGTAGGATGGGCCCAGTGAGATCAGACAGTGTGTAACCGGGGGAGGATGGGCCCAGTGAGATCAAACAGTGTGTAACCCGGGGAGGATGGGCGCAGTGAGTTTGGACAGGGTGTAGCCATGGAGGATGGGCCCAGTGAGATCGGAGAGTGTGTAACCCGGGGAGGATAGATCCAGTGAGATCAGACACTGTGTAACCCGGGGACGATGGGCCCAGTGAGATCAGACAGTATGTAACCCGGGGAGGATGGTCCCATTGAGACCAGAGAGCGTGTAACCTGGGGACGATGGGTCCAGTGAGATCAGACAGTGTGTAACCGGGAGAGGATGGGCCCAGTGAGATCAGACAGTATGTAACCCGGGGAGGAGGGTCCCATTGAGATCAGAGAGCGTGTAACCTGGGGACGATGGGTCCAGTGAGATTAGACAATGTGTAACCTGGGGAAGATGGGCCTAGTGAGATCCGACAGTGTGTAATCTGGGGAGGATGGGCCCAGTGAGATCAGACAGTGTGTAACCCGGGGAGGATGGCCCAGTGTGATCAGACAGTGTGTTACCCGGGGAGGATGGGTCCAGTGAGATTAGACAGTGTGTAACCCGGGGAGGATGGCCCAGTGTGATCAGACAGTGTGTTACCCGGGGAGGATGGGCCCAGTGAGATAAGACAGTGTGTAACCCGGGGAGGATGGGTCCAGTGAGATCAGACAGTGTGTAACCCGGGGAGGATGGCCCAGTGTGATCAGACAGTGTGTTACCCGGGGAGGATGGGTCCAGTGAGATTAGACAGTGTGTAACCCGGGCATGATGGGCCCAGTGAGGTCAGACGGTGCGTAACCCGGGGAGGATGGGCCCAGTGAGTACAGACAGTGTGTAAACCGGGGAGGATGGGCCAAGTGAGTCCAGACAGTCTGTAACCCGCGGAAGATGGGCACAGTGAGATTAGACAGTGTGCAACCCGGGGAGGATGGGCCCGGTGAGATCAGACAGTGTGTAACACTGGGAAGATGGGCCCCGTTGAGATTCGGCAGTGCGTCACCCAGTGAGGATGGGCCCAGCGGGATCAGACAGTGTGTAACCAGGGGAGGATGGGCCCATTGAGATAAGAAAGTGTGTAATGCGGGGAGGGTGAGCCTGGTGAGATTAAACAGTGTGTTCCCCGGGGAGGATATGTCCAGTGAGATCAAACAGTGTGTAACCCAGGGAGGATGGGCCCAGTGTGAACCGAAAATGTATAACCCAGGGAGGATGGGCACAGTGAGATCAGACAGTGTGTAACCTGCGGAGGATGGGACCAGTGAGATCAGACAGAATGTAACCCGGAGGAGGATGGGCCCAGTAAGATCAGACGGTGTGTAACCCGGGGAGGATGGGCCCAGTGAGATCATACATTGTGTAGCCATGGAGGATGGGCCCAGTGAGATCAGACAGTGTGTAACCAGGGGAGGATGAGCCCAGTGAGATCAGACAGCTTGTAACCCGGGGATGATGGGTCCAGTGAGATTAGACAGTGTGTAACACCGGGAAGATGGGCCCAGTGATATCAGACAGTGTGTAACCCGGGGAGGATGGACAAAGTGAGATCAGACAGTGTGTTACCCGGTCAGGATGGGTCCAGTGTGATTAGACAGTGTGTAACCCGGGCAGGATGGGCCAAGTGAGATCAGTCGGTGTGTAACCCGGGGAGGATGGGCCCTGTGAGATCAGCAGTGTGTAACCCGGGAGGATGCACCCAGTGAGATCAGACAGTTTGTAACCGGGGGAGGATGGGCCCAGTGATATCAGACAGTGTGTAACAGGGAAGGATTGTCCGAGTGAGATCAGAAAGTGTGTAACACAGGCAGGATGGATTAACTGAGATGAGACAGTGTGTAACCCGGGGAGGATGGGCCCAGTGAGATCAGACAGTGTGTTACCCGGGTAGGATGGGCCCAGTGAGATCAGACAGTGTGTAACCGGGGGAGGATGGGCCCAGTGAGATCAAACAGTGTGTAACCCGGGGAGGATGGGCGCAGTGAGTTTGGACAGGGTGTAGCCATGGAGGATGGGCCCAGTGAGATCGGAGAGTGTGTAACCCGGGGAGGATAGATCCAGTGAGATCAGACACTGTGTAACCCGGGGACGATGGGCCCAGTGAGATCAGACAGTATGTAACCCGGGGAGGATGGTCTCTTTGAGACCAGAGAGCGTGTAACCTGGGGACGATGGGTCCAGTGAGATCAGACAGTGTGTAACCGGGAGAGGATGGGCCCAGTGAGATCAGACAGTATGTAACCCGGGGAGGAGGGTCCCATTGAGATCAGAGAGCGTGTAACCTGGGGACGATGGGTCCAGTGAGATTAGACAATGTGTAACCTGGGGAAGATGGGCCTAGTGAGATCAGACAGTGTGTAATCTGGGGAGGATGGGCCCAGTGAGATCAGACAGTGTGTAACCCGGGGAGGATGGCCCAGTGTGATCAGACAGTGTGTTACCCGGGGAGGATGGGTCCAGTGAGATTAGACAGTGTGTAACCCGGGGAGGATGGCCCAGTGTGATCAGACAGTGTGTTACCCGGGGAGGATGGGCCCAGTGAGATAAGACAGTGTGTAACCCGGGGAGGATGGGTCCAGTGAGATCAGACAGTGTGTAACCCGGGGAGGATGGCCCAGTGTGATCAGACAGTGTGTTACCCGGGGAGGATGGGTCCAGTGAGGTCAGACGGTGCGTAACCCGGGGAGGATGGGCCCAGTGAGTACAGACAGTGTGTAAACCGGGGAGGATGGGCCAAGTGAGTCCAGACAGTGTGTAACCCGCGGAAGATGGGCACAGTGAGATTAGACAGTGCGCAACCCGGGGAGGATGGGCCCGGTGAGATCAGACAGTGTGTAACACTGGGAGGATGGGCCCCGTTGAGATTCGGCAGTGCGTCACCCAGTGAGGATGGGCCCAGCGGGATCAGACAGTGTGTAACCAGGGGAGGATGGGCCCATTGAGATAAGAAAGTGTGTAATGCGGGGAGGGTGAGCCTGGTGAGATTAAACAGTGTGTTCCCCGGGGAGGATATGCCCAGTGAGATCAAACAGTGTGTAACCCAGGGAGGATGGGCCCAGTGTGAACCGAAAATGTATAACCCAGGGAGGATGGGCACAGTGAGATCAGACAGTGTGTAACCTGCGGAGGATGGGACCAGTGAGATCAGACAGAATGCAACCCGGAGGAGGATGGGCCCAGTAAGATCAGACGGTGTGTAACCCGGGGAGGATGGGCCCAGTGAGATCATACATTGTGTAGCCATGGAGGATGGGCCCAGTGAGATCAGACAGTGTGTAACCAGGGGAGGATGAGCCCAGTGAGATCAGACAGCTTGTAACCCGGGGATGATGGGTCCAGTGAGATTAGACAGTGTGTAACACCGGGAAGATGGGCCCAGTGATATCAGACAGTGTGTAACCCGGGGAGGATGGACAAAGTGAGATCAGACAGTGTGTTACCCGGTCAGGATGGGTCCAGTGTGATTAGACAGTGTGTAACCCGGGCAGGATGGGCCAAGTGAGATCAGTCGGTGTGTAACCCGGGGAGGATGGGCCCTGTGAGATCAGCAGTGTGTAACCCGGGAGGATGCACCCAGTGAGATCAGACAGTTTGTAACCGGGGGAGGATGGGCCCAGTGATATCAGACAGTGTGTAACAGGGAAGGATTGTCCGAGTGAGATCAGAAAGCGTGTAACACAGGCAGGATGGATTAACTGAGATGAGACAGTGTGTAACCCGGGGAGGATGGGCCCAGTGAGATCAGACAGTGTGTTACCCGGGTAGGATGGGCCCAGTGAGATCAGACAGTGTGTAACCGGGGGAGGATGGGCCCAGTGAGATCAAACAGTGTGTAACCCGGGGAGGATGGGCGCAGTGAGTTTGGACAGGGTGTAGCCATGGAGGATGGGCCCAGTGAGATCGGAGAGTGTGTAACCCGGGGAGGATAGATCCAGTGAGATCAGACACTGTGTAACCCGGGGACGATGGGCCCAGTGAGATCAGACAGTATGTAACCCGGGGAGGATGGTCTCTTTGAGACCAGAGAGCGTGTAACCTGGGGACGATGGGTCCAGTGAGATCAGACAGTGTGTAACCGGGAGAGGATGGGCCCAGTGAGATCAGACAGTATGTAACCCGGGGAGGAGGGTCCCATTGAGATCAGAGAGCGTGTAACCTGGGGACGATGGGTCCAGTGAGATTAGACAATGTGTAACCTGGGGAAGATGGGCCTAGTGAGATCAGACAGTGTGTAATCTGGGGAGGATGGGCCCAGTGAGATCAGACAGTGTGTAACCCGGGGAGGATGGCCCAGTGTGATCAGACAGTGTGTTACCCGGGGAGGATGGGTCCAGTGAGATTAGACAGTGTGTAACCCGGGCATGATGGGCCCAGTGAGGTCAGACGGTGCGTAACCCGGGGAGGATGGGCCCAGTGAGTACAGACAGTGTGTAAACCGGGGAGGATGGGCCAAGTGAGTCCAGACAGTGTGTAACCCGCGGAAGATGGGCACAGTGAGATTAGACAGTGTGCAACCCGGGGAGGATGGGCCCGGTGAGATCAGACAGTGTGTAACACTGGGAGGATGGGACCAGTGAGATCAGACAGTGCTTAACGAAGGGAGGATGGGCCAGTGAGATTAGACAGTGTGTAACCCGGCGAGGATGGGCCCAGTGAGATCAGACAGTGTGTAACCCAGGGAGGATGAGCCCAGTGAGAAAAGACAGTGTGTAACACGGGGAGGATGGGTCCAGTGAGATCAGACAGTGTGTAACCCGGGGAGGATGGACACAGTGAGATCAGACAGTTTCTAAACCGGGGAGGATGGGCCCAGTGAGATCAGTCAGTGTGTAACCCGGTGAGGATGGGTCAAGTAAGATTAGACAGTGTGTAACACTGGGAGGATGGGACCAGTGAGATCAGACAGAGTTTTACCAGGGGAGGATGGGACAGTGAGATTAGACAGTGTGTAACCCGGGGAGGATGGCCCAGTGTGATCAGACAGTGTGTTACCCGGGGAGGATGGGTCCAGTGAGATTAGACAGTGTGTAACCCGGGCATGATGGGCCCAGTGAGATCAGACGGTGTGTAACCCGCGGAGGATGGGCCCAGTGAGTACAGGCAGTGTGTAAACCGGGGAGGATGGGCCAAGTAAGTCCAGACAGTGTGTAACCCGCGGAAGATGGGCACAGTGAGATTAGACAGTGTGTAACCCGGGGAGGATGGGCCCGGTGAGATCAGATGGTGTGTAACACTGGGAGGATGGGCCCAGTGAAATCAGACAGTGTGTAACACTGGGAGGATGGGACCAGTGAGATCAGACAGTGTTTAACCAAGGGAGGATGGGCCAGTGAGTTTAGACAGTGTGTAACCCGGCGAGGATGGGCCCAGTGAGGTCAGACAGTGTGTAACCCGGGGAGGATAGGCCCAGTGAGATAAGACAGTGTGTAACACGGGGAGGATGTGTCCAGTGAGATCAGACAGTGTCTAACCCTGGGAGGATGGCCCAGTGTGATCAGACAGTGTGTTACCCGGGGAGGATGGGTCCAGTGAGATTAGACAGTGTGTAACCCGGCCATGATGGGCCCAGTGAGATCAGACGGTGTGTAACCCGGGGAGGATGGGCCCAGTGAGATCTTACAGTATGAAACCCAGGGAGGATGGGCCCAGTGAGTACAGACAGTGTGTAACCCGGGGAGGATGGGCACAGTGAGATTAGACAGTGTGTAACCCGGGGAGGATGGGCCCGGTGAGATCAGACAGTGTGTAACACTGGGAGGATGGGCCCAGTGAAATCAGACAGTGTGTAACACTGGGAGGATGGGACCAGTGAGATCAGACAGTGTTTAACCAAGGGAGGATGGGCCAGTGAGATTAGACAGTGTGTAACCCGGCGAGGATGGGCCCAGTGAGATCAGACAGTGTGTAAAACTGGGAGGATGGGCCCAGTGAGATCAGACAGTGTGTAAGCCGGGGACGATGGACACAGTGAGATCAGACAGTTTGTAAACCGGGGAGGATGGGCCCAGTGAGATCAGTCAGTGTGTAACCCGGTGAGGATGGGTCCAGTAAGATTAGACAGTGTGTAACACTGGGAGGATGGGACCAGTGAGATCAGACAGAGTTTTACCAGGGGAGGATGGGACAGTGAGATTAGACAGTGTGTAACCCGGCGAGGATGGGCCCAGTGAGATCAGACATTGTGTAACCCGGGGAGGATGGGCCCAGTAAGATTACACAATGTGTAACCCGTGGAGGATGGGTCTAATGAGATCAGACAGTGTGTAACCCGCGCAGGATAGGCCCAGAGAGATTAGACAGTGTGTAACCCGGGGAGGATGGGTCCACTCAGATCAGACAGTGTGTAACCCGGGGAGGATGGGCCCCGTTGAGATTCGGCAGTGCGTCACCCAGTGAGGATGGGCCCAGCGGGATCAGACAGTGTGTAACCAGGGGAGGATGGGCCCATTGAGATAAGAAAGTGTGTAATGCGGGGAGGGTGAGCCTGGTGAGATTAAACAGTGTGTTCCCCGGGGAGGATATGTCCAGTGAGATCAAACAGTGTGTAACCCAGGGAGGATGGGCCCAGTGTGAACCGAAAATGTATAACCCAGGGAGGATGGGCACAGTGAGATCAGACAGTGTGTAACCTGCGGAGGATGGGACCAGTGAGATCAGACAGAATGCAACCCGGAGGAGGATGGGCCCAGTAAGATCAGACGGTGTGTAACCCGGGGAGGATGGGCCCAGTGAGATCATACATTGTGTAGCCATGGAGGATGGGCCCAGTGAGATCAGACAGTGTGTAACCAGGGGAGGATGAGCCCAGTGAGATCAGACAGCTTGTAACCCGGGGATGATGGGTCCAGTGAGATTAGACAGTGTGTAACACCGGGAAGATGGGCCCAGTGATATCAGACAGTGTGTAACCCGGGGAGGATGGACAAAGTGAGATCAGACAGTGTGTTACCCGGTCAGGATGGGTCCAGTGTGATTAGACAGTGTGTAACCCGGGCAGGATGGGCCAAGTGAGATCAGTCGGTGTGTAACCCGGGGAGGATGGGCCCTGTGAGATCAGCAGTGTGTAACCCGGGAGGATGCACCCAGTGAGATCAGACAGTTTGTAACCGGGGGAGGATGGGCCCAGTGATAACAGACAGTGTGTAACAGGGAAGGATTGTCCGAGTGAGATCAGAAAGTGTGTAACACAGGCAGGATGGATTAACTGAGATGAGACGGTGTGTAACCCGGGGAGGATGGGCCCAGTGAGATCAGATAGTGTGTTACCCGGGTAGGATGGGCCCAGTGAGATCAGACAGTGTGTAACCGGGGGAGGATGGGCCCAGTGAGAACAAACAGTGTGTAACCCGGGGTGGATGGGCGCAGTGAGTTTGGACAGGGTGTAGCCATGGAGGATGGGCCCAGTGAGATCGGAGAGTGTGTAACCCGGGGAGGATAGATCCAGTGAGATCAGACACTGTGTAACCCGGGGACGATGGGCCCAGTGAGATCAGACAGTATGTAACCCGGGGAGGATGGTCCCATTGAGACCAGAGAGCGTGTAACCTGGGGACGATGGGTCCAGTGAGATCAGACAGTGTGTAACCAGGAGAGGATGGGCCCAGTGAGATCAGACAGTATGTAACCCGGGGAGGAGGGTCCCATTGAGATCAGAGAGCGTGTAACCTGGGGACGATGGGTCCAGTGAGATTAGACAATGTGTAACCTGGGGAAGATGGGCCTAGTGAGATCAGACAGTGTGTAATCTGGGGAGGATGGGCCCAGTGAGATCAGAAAGTGTGTAACCCGTGGAGGATGGGCCCAGTGAGATCAGACAGTGTGTAACATGGGGAGGATGGGTCCAGTGTGATCAGACAGTGTGTTACCCGGGGAGGATGGGTCCAGTGAGATTAGACAGTGTGTAACCCGGGCATGATAGGCCCAATGAGATCAGACGGTGTGCAACCCGGGGTGGATGGACCCAGTGAGATCTTACAGTATGTAACCCAGGGAGGATGGGCCCAGTGAGTACAGACAGAGTGTAACCCGAGGAGGATAAGCCCAGTGAGTACAGATAGTGTTTCACCCGGGGATAATGGGTCCAGTGAGATTAGACAGTGTGTAACCCCGGGAAGATGGGCCCAGTGATATCAGTCAGTGTGTATCCCGGGAGGATGGACCCAGTGAGATCAGACAGTGTCTAACACGGGGAGGATGGGCCCAGTGAGATCAGACAGTGTGTAACACGGGGAGGATGGGCCCACTGAGATCAGTCAGAGTGTTACCCGGTCAGGATGAGACCATTGTGATTAGACAGTGAGTAACCCGGGCAGGATGGGCCAAGTGAGATCCGACGTTGTGTAACCCGGGGAGGATGGGCCCAGTGAGATCAGACAGTGTGTAACCCGGGAGGAAGCGCCCAGTGATATCAGACAGTGTGTAACCGGGAAAGATTGTCCCAGTGAGATCAGAAAGTGTGTAACACAGGCAGGATGGATCTACTGAGATGAGGCGGTGTGTAACCCGGGGAGGATGGGCCCAGTGAGATCAGACAGTGTGTAACCCGGGGAGGATGGATCCAGTGAGATCAGTCAGTGTGTAACCCGGGGAGGATGGGCCCAGTGAGATCAGACAGTATGTAACCCGTGGAGGATGATCCAATTGAGATCAGTGAGCGTGTAACCTGGGGACGATGGGTCCAGTGAGATTAGACAGTGTGTAAGCCGGGGAAGATGGGCCTCGTGAGATCAGACAGTGTGTATCTGGGGAGGATGGGCCCAGTGAGATCAGACAGTGTGTAACCCGGGGAGGATGGGCCCAGTGAGATAAGACAGTGTGTAACACGGGGAGGATGGGTCCAGTGAGATCAGACAGTGTGTAACCCGGGGAGGATGGGCCCAGTGAGGTCAGACAGTGTGTAACCCGGGGAGGATGGGCCCAGTGAGATAAGACAGTGTGTAACACGGGGAGGATGGGTCCAGTGAGATCAGACAGTGTGTAACCCGGGGAGGATGGCCCAGTGTGATCAGACAGTGTGTTACCCGGGGAGGATGGGTCCAGTGAGATTAGACAGTGTGTAACCCGGGCATGATGGGCCCAGAGAGGTCAGACGGTGCGTAACCCGGGGAGGATGGGCCCAGTGAGTACAGACAGTGTGTAAACCGGGGAGGATGGGCCAAGTGAGCCCAGACAGTGTGTAACCCGCGGAAGATGGGCACAGTGAGATTAGACAGTGTGTAACCCGGAGAGGATGGGCCCGGTGAGATCAGACAATGTGTAACACTGGGAGGATGGGCCCAGTGAAATCAGGCAGTGTGTAACACTGGGAGGATGGGACCAGTGAGATCAGACAGTGCTTAACCAAGGGAGGATGGGCCAGTGAGATTAGACAGTGTGTAACCCGGCGAGGATGGGCCCAATGAGATCAGACAGTGTGTAACCCGGGGAGGCTGGGCCCAGTGAGATAAGACAGTGTGTAACACGGGGAGGATGGGTCCAGTGAGATCACACAGTGTGTAACCCGGGGAGGATGGACACAGTGAGATCAGACAGTTTCTAAACCGGGGAGGATGGGCCCAGTGAGATCAGTCAGTGTGTAACCCGGTGAGGATGGGTCAAGTAAGATTAGACAGTGTGTAACACTGGGAGGATGGGACCAGTGAGATCAGACAGAGTTTTACCAGGGGAGGATGGGACAGTGAGATTATTCAGTGTGTAACCCGGGGAGGATGGCCCAGTGTGATCAGACAGTGTGTTACCCGGGGAGGATGGGACCAGTGAGATTAGACAGTGTGTAACCCGGGCATGATGGGCCCAGTGAGATCAGACGGTGTGTAACCCGCGGAGGATGGGCCCAGTGAGTACAGGCAGTGTGTAAACCGGGGAGGATGGGCCAAGTAAGTCCAGACAGTGTGTAACCCGCGGAAGATGGGCACAGTGAGATTAGACAGTGTGTAACCCGGGGAGGATGGGCCCGGTGAGATCAGACGGTGTGTAACACTGGGAGGATGGGCCCAGTGAAATCAGACAGTGTGTAACACTGGGAGGATGGGACCAGTGAGATCAGACAGTGTTTAACCAAGGGAGGATGGGCCAGTGAGATTAGACAGTGTGTAACCCGGCGAGGATGGGCCCAGTGAGGTCAGACAGTGTGTAACACGGGGAGGATAGGCCCAGTGAGATAAGACAGTGTGTAACACGGGGAGGATGGGTCCAGTGAGATCAGACAGTGTGTAACCCTGGGAGGATGGCCCAGTGTGATCAGACAGTGTGTTACCCGGGGAGGATGGGTCCAGTGAGATTAGACAGTGTGTAACCCGGCCATGATGGGCCCAGTGAGATCAGACGGTGTGTAACCCGGGGAGGATGGGCCCAGTGAGATCTTACAGTATGAAACCCAGGGAGGATGGGCCCAGTGTGTACAGACAGTGTGTAACCCGGGGAGGATGGGCCAAGTGAGTCCAGACAGTGTGTAACCCGCGGAAGATGGGCACAGTGAGATTAGACAGTGTGTAACCCGGGGAGGATGGGCCCGGTGAGATCAGACAGTGTGTAACACTGGGAGGATGGGCCCAGTGAAATCAGACAGTGTGTAACACTGGGAGGATGGGACCAGTGAGATCAGACAGTGTTTAACCAAGGGAGGATGGGCCAGTGAGATTAGACAGTGTGTAACCCGGCGAGGATGGGCCTAGTGAGATCAGACAGTGTGTAAAACTGGGAGGATGGGCCCAGTGAGATCAGACAGTGTGTAAGCCGGGGACGATGGACACAGTGAGATCAGACAGTTTGTAAACCGGGGAGGATGGGCCCAGTGAGATCAGTCAGTGTGTAACCCGGTGAGGATGGGTCCAGTAAGATTAGACAGTGTGTTACACTGGGAGGATGGGACCAGTGAGATCAGACAGAGTTTTACCAGGGGAGGATGGGACAGTGAGATAAGACAGTGTGTAACCCGGCGAGGATGGGCCCAGTGAGATCAGACATTGTGTAACCCGGGGAGGATGGGTCCAGTGAGATTACACAATGTGTAACCCGTGGAGGATGGGTCTAATGAGATCAGACAGTGTGTAACCCGCGCAGGATAGGCCCAGAGAGATTACACAGTGTGTAACCCGGGGAGGATGGGCCCACTGAGATCAGACAGTGTGTAACCCGGGGAGGATGGGCCCCGTTGAGATTCGGCAGTGCGTCACCCAGTGAGGATGGGCCCAGCGGGATCAGACAGTGTGTAACCAGGGGAGGATGGGCCCATTGAGATAAGAAAGTGTGTAATGCGGGGAGGGTGAGCCTGGTGAGATTAAACAGTGTGTTCCCCGGGGAGGATATGTCCAGTGAGATCAAACAGTGTGTAACCCAGGGAGGATGGGCCCAGTGTGAACCGAAAATGTGTAACCCAGGGAGGATGGGCACAGTGAGATCAGACTGTGTGTAAACTGCGGAGGATGGGACCAGTGAGATCAGACAGAATGTAACCCGGAGGAGGATGGGCCCAGTGAGATCAGACGGTGTGTAACCCGGGGAGGATGGGCCCAGTGAGATCATACATTGTGTAGCCATGGAGGATGGGCCCAGTGAGATCAGACAGTGTGTAACCAGGGGAGGATGAGCCCAGTGAGATCAGACAGCCTGTAACCCGGGGATGATGGGTCCAGTCAGATTAGACAGTGTGTAACACCGGGAAGATGGGCCCAGTGATATGAGACAGTGTGTAACCCGGGGAGGATGGACACAGTGAGATCAGACAGTGTGTTACCCTGTCAGGATGCGTCCAGTGTGATTAGACAGTGTGTAACCCGGGCAGGATGGGCCAAGTGAGATCAGTCGGTGTGTAACCCGGGGAGGATGGGCCCTGTGAGATCAGCAGTGTGTAACCCGGGAGGATGCGCCCAGTGAGATCAGACAGTTTGTAACCGGGGGAGGATGGGCCCAGTGATATCAGACAGTGTGTAACAGGGAAGGATTGTCCGAGTGAGATCAGAAAGTGTGTAACACAGGCAGGATGGATCGACTGAGATGAGACGGTGTGTAACCCGGGGAGGATGGGCCCAGTGAGATCAGACAGTGTGTTACCCGGGTAGGATGGGCCCAGTGAGATCAGACAGTGTGTAACCGGGGGAGGATGGGCCCAGTGAGATCAAACAGTGTGTAACCCGGGGAGGATGGGCCCAGTGAGTTTGGACAGGGTGTAGCCATGGAGGATGGGCCCAGTGAGATCGGAGAGTGTGTAACCCGGGGAGGATAGATCCAGTGAGATCAGACACTGTGTAACCCGGGGACGATGGGCCCAGTGAGATCAGACAGTATGTAACCTGGGGAGGATGGTCCCATTGAGACCAGAGAGCGTGTAACCTGGGGACGATGGTTCCAGTGAGATTAGACAGTGTGTAACCCGGGGAGGATGGACCCAGTGAGATCAAACAATGTGTTAGCCAGGGCGTATGGGACCAGTGAGATTAGACAGTGTGAAACCCGGGCAGGAAGGGTCCAGTGAAATCAGACGGTGTGTAACCCTGGGAAGAATGGGCCCAGTGAGATCAGACAGTGTGTAACCCAGGGAGAATGGGCCCAGTGAGTACAGGTAGTGTGTAACCCGGGGAGGATGGGCCAAGTGAGACCAGACAGTGTGTAACCCGGGGAGGATGAGCCCAGTGTGATCAGACAGCGTGTAACCCGGGGATGATGGATCCAGTGAGATTAGACAGTGTGTAACCCCGGGAAGATGGGCCCAGTCATATCAGACAATGTGTATCCCGGGCAGGATGGAGCCAGTGAGATCAGACAGTGTGTAACACGGGGAGGATGGGCCCAGTGAGATCAGACAGTGTGTAACCCGGGGAGGATGGGACCAGTGTGATTAGACAGTGTGTAACCCGGGCAGGATGGGCCAAGTGAGATGCGACGGTGTGTAACACGGGGAGGATGGTCCCAGTGAGATCAGACAGTGTGTAACCCGGGAGGATGCGCCCAGTGATATCAGACAGTGTGTAACCGGGAAGGATTGTCCCAGTGAGATCAGAAAGTGTGTAACACAGGCAGGATGGATCTACTGAGATGAGACGGTGTGTAACCCGGGGAGGATGGGCCCAGTGAGATCAGACAGTGTGTTACCCGGGTAGGATGGGCCCAGTGAGATCAGACAGTGTGTAACCGGGAGAGGATGGGCCCAGTGAGATCAGACAGTGTGTAACCCGGGGAGGATGGATCCAGTGAGATCAGACAGTGTGTAACCCGGGGAAGATGGGCCCAGTGAGATCAGACAGTATGTAACCCGGGGAGGTTGGTCCCACTGAGATCAGAGAGCGTGTAACCTGGGGACAATGGGTCCAGTGAGATTAGACAGTGTGTAACCCGGGGAAGATGGGCCTAGTGAGATCAGACAGTGTGTAACCCGGGGAGGATGGACCCAGTGAGATCAGACAGTGTGTAACCCGGGGAGGATGGGCCCAGTGAGATCAGACAGTGTGTAACCCGGGGAGGATCGGCCCAGTTTGATCAGACAATGTGTTACCCGGGGAGGATGGGTCCAGTGAGATTAGACAGTGTGTAACCCGGTCATGATGCGCCCAGTGAGATCAGACGGTGTGTAACCCGGGGAGGATGGGCCCAGTGAGATCTTACAGTATGTAACCGAGGGAGGGTGGGCCCAGTGAGACCAGACAGTGTGTAACCCGGAGAGGATGGATCCAGTGAGATCAGACAGTGTGTAACCCGGGGAGGATGGGCCCAGTGAAATCAGACAGTATGTAACCCGGGGAGGATGGTCCCATTGAGATCAGAGAGCGTGTAACCAGGGGCCGATGGGTCCAGTGAGATTAGACAGTGTGTAACCCGGGGAAGATGGGCCTAGTGAGATCAGACAGTGTGTAATCTGTGGAGGATGGGCCCAGTGAGATAAGACAGTGTGTAACCCGGGAAGGATGGACCCAGTGAGATCAGACAGTGTGTAACACGAGGAGGATGAGTCCAGTGAGATCAGACAGTATGTAACCCAGGGAGGATGGGCCCAGTGTGATCAGACAGTGTGTTACCCGGGGAGGATGGGTCCAGTGAAATTAGACAGTGTGTAACCCGGGCATGATGGGCCCAGTGAGATCAGACGGTGTGTAAACCGGGGAGGATGGGTCCAGTGAGATTAGACAGTGTGTAACCCGGGGAGGATGGGTCCAGTGAGATTAGACAGTGTGTAACCCGGGGAGGATGGGCCCAGTGAGATCAGACAGTGTGTAACACTGGGAGGATGGGCCCAGTGAGATCAGACAGTGTCTAACCCGGGGACGATGGGCACAGTGAGATCAGACAGTGTGTAACCCGGGGAGGATGGGCCCAGTGAGATCAGATAGTGTGTTACCCGGGGAGGATTGGTCCAGTGAGATCAGACAGTTTGTAAACCGGGAGGATGGGCCCAGTGAGATCAGTCAGTGTGTAACCCGGAGAGGATGGGTCCAGTAAGATTAGACTGTGTCTAACACTGGGAGGATGGGATCAGTGAGATCAGACAGTGTTTAACCAGAGGAGGATGGGACAGTGAGATTAAGCAGTGTGTAACCCGGCGAGGATGGGCCCAGTGAGATCAGACAGTGTGCAACCCGGGGAGGATGGGTCCAGTGAGATAACACAATGTGTAACCCGTGGAGGATGGGTCTAATGAGATCAGACAGTGTATAACCCACGCAGGATGGGCCCAGAGAGATTAGACAGTGTGTAACCCGGGGAGAATGGGCCCACTGAGATCAGACAGTGTGTAACCCGGGGAGGATGGGCCCAGTGAGATTCCGCAGTGCGTAACCCGGTGAGGATGGGCCCAGTGAGATCAGACAGTGTGTAACCAGTGGAGGATGGGCCCCTTGAGATAAGAAATTGTGTAATCCGGGGAGGGTGAGCCCGGTCAGATTAAACAGTGTGTTCCCCGGGGAGGATGTGTCCAGTGAGATCAGTCAGTGTGTAACCAAGGGAGGATGGGCCCATTGAGATAAGAAAGTGTGTAATGCGGCGAGGGTGAGCCTGGTGAGATTAAACAGTGTGTTCCCCGGGGAGGATATGTCCAGTGAGATCAAACAGTGTGTAACCCAGGGAGGATGGGCCCAGTGTGAACCGAAAATGTGTAACCCAGGGAGGATGGGCACAGTGAGATCAGACTGTGTGTAAACTGCGGAGGATGGGACCAGTGAGATCAGACAGAATGTAACCCGGAGGAGGATGGGCCCAGTGAGATCAGACGGTGTGTAACCCGGGGAGGATGGGCCCAGTGAGATCATACATTGTGTAGCCATGGAGGATGGGCCCAGTGAGATCAGACAGTGTGTAACCAGGGGAGGATGAGCCCAGTGAGATCAGACAGCCTGTAACCCGGGGATGATGGGTCCAGTCAGATTAGACAGTGTGTAACACCGGGAAGATGGGCCCAGTGATATGAGACAGTGTGTAACCCGGGGAGGATGGACACAGTGAGATCAGACAGTGTGTTACCCTGTCAGGATGCGTCCAGTGTGATTAGACAGTGTGTAACCCGGGCAGGATGGGCCAAGTGAGATCAGTCGGTGTGTAACCCGGGGAGGATGGGCCCTGTGAGATCAGCAGTGTGTAACCCGGGAGGATGCGCCCAGTGAGATCAGACAGTTTGTAACCGGGGGAGGATGGGCCCAGTGATATCAGACAGTGTGTAACAGGGAAGGATTGTCCGAGTGAGATCAGAAAGTGTGTAACACAGGCAGGATGGATCGACTGAGATGAGACGGTGTGTAACCCGGGGAGGATGGGCCCAGTGAGATCAGACAGTGTGTTACCCGGGTAGGATGGGCCCAGTGAGATCAGACAGTGTGTAACCGGGGGAGGATGGGCCCAGTGAGATCAAACAGTGTGTAACCCGGGGAGGATGGGCCCAGTGAGTTTGGACAGGGTGTAGCCATGGAGGATGGGCCCAGTGAGATCGGAGAGTGTGTAACCCGGGGAGGATAGATCCAGTGAGATCAGACACTGTGTAACCCGGGGACGATGGGCCCAGTGAGATCAGACAGTATGTAACCTGGGGAGGATGGTCCCATTGAGACCAGAGAGCGTGTAACCTGGGGACGATGGTTCCAGTGAGATTAGACAGTGTGTAACCCGGGGAGGATGGACCCAGTGAGATCAAACAGTGTGTTAGCCAGGGCGTATGGGACCAGTGAGATTAGACAGTGTGAAACCCGGGCAGGAAGGGTCCAGTGAAATCAGACGGTGTGTAACCCTGGGAAGAATGGGCCCAGTGAGATCAGACAGTGTGTAACCCAGGGAGAATGGGCCCAGTGAGTACAGGTAGTGTGTAACCCGGGGAGGATGGGCCAAGTGAGACCAGACAGTGTGTAACCCGGGGAGGATGAGCCCAGTGTGATCAGACAGCGTGTAACCCGGGGATGATGGATCCAGTGAGATTAGACAGTGTGTAACCCCGGGAAGATGGGCCCAGTCATATCAGACAATGTGTATCCCGGGCAGGATGGAGCCAGTGAGATCAGACAGTGTGTAACACGGGGAGGATGGGCCCAGTGAGATCAGACAGTGTGTAACCCGGGGAGGATGGGACCAGTGTGATTAGACAGTGTGTAACCCGGGCAGGATGGGCCAAGTGAGATGCGACGGTGTGTAACACGGGGAGGATGGTCCCAGTGAGATCAGACAGTGTGTAACCCGGGAGGATGCGCCCAGTGATATCAGACAGTGTGTAACCGGGAAGGATTGTCCCAGTGAGATCAGAAAGTGTGTAACACAGGCAGGATGGATCTACTGAGATGAGACGGTGTGTAACCCGGGGAGGATGGGCCCAGTGAGATCAGACAGTGTGTTACCCGGGTAGGATGGGCCCAGTGAGATCAGACAGTGTGTAACCGGGAGAGGATGGGCCCAGTGAGATCAGACAGTGTGTAACCCGGGGAGGATGGATCCAGTGAGATCAGACAGTGTGTAACCCGGGGAAGATGGGCCCAGTGAGATCAGACAGTATGTAACCCGGGGAGGTTGGTCCCACTGAGATCAGAGAGCGTGTAACCTGGGGACAATGGGTCCAGTGAGATTAGACAGTGTGTAACCCGGGGAAGATGGGCCTAGTGAGATCAGACAGTGTGTAACCCGGGGAGGATGGACCCAGTGAGATCAGACAGTGTGTAACCCGGGGAGGATGGGCCCAGTGAGATCAGACAGTGTGTAACCCGGGGAGGATCGGCCCAGTTTGATCAGACAATGTGTTACCCGGGGAGGATGGGTCCAGTGAGATTAGACAGTGTGTAACCCGGTCATGATGCGCCCAGTGAGATCAGACGGTGTGTAACCCGGGGAGGATGGGCCCAGTGAGATCTTACAGTATGTAACCGAGGGAGGGTGGGCCCAGTGAGACCAGACAGTGTGTAACCCGGAGAGGATGGATCCAGTGAGATCAGACAGTGTGTAACCCGGGGAGGATGGGCCCAGTGAAATCAGACAGTATGTAACCCGGGGAGGATGGTCCCATTGAGATCAGAGAGCGTGTAACCAGGGGCCGATGGGTCCAGTGAGATTAGACAGTGTGTAACCCGGGGAAGATGGGCCTAGTGAGATCAGACAGTGTGTAATCTGTGGAGGATGGGCCCAGTGAGATAAGACAGTGTGTAACCCGGGAAGGATGGACCCAGTGAGATCAGACAGTGTGTAACACGAGGAGGATGAGTCCAGTGAGATCAGACAGTATGTAACCCAGGGAGGATGGGCCCAGTGTGATCAGACAGTGTGTTACCCGGGGAGGATGGGTCCAGTGAAATTAGACAGTGTGTAACCCGGGCATGATGGGCCCAGTGAGATCAGACGGTGTGTAAACCGGGGAGGATGGGTCCAGTGAGATTAGACAGTGTGTAACCCGGGGAGGATGGGTCCAGTGAGATTAGACAGTGTGTAACCCGGGGAGGATGGGCCCAGTGAGATCAGACAGTGTGTAACACTGGGAGGATGGGCCCAGTGAGATCAGACAGTGTCTAACCCGGGGACGATGGGCACAGTGAGATCAGACAGTGTGTAACCCGGGGAGGATGGGCCCAGTGAGATCAGATAGTGTGTTACCCGGGGAGGATTGGTCCAGTGAGATCAGACAGTTTGTAAACCGGGAGGATGGGCCCAGTGAGATCAGTCAGTGTGTAACCCGGAGAGGATGGGTCCAGTAAGATTAGACTGTGTCTAACACTGGGAGGATGGGATCAGTGAGATCAGACAGTGTTTAACCAGAGGAGGATGGGACAGTGAGATTAAGCAGTGTGTAACCCGGCGAGGATGGGCCCAGTGAGATCAGACAGTGTGCAACCCGGGGAGGATGGGTCCAGTGAGATAACACAATGTGTAACCCGTGGAGGATGGGTCTAATGAGATCAGACAGTGTATAACCCACGCAGGATGGGCCCAGAGAGATTAGACAGTGTGTAACCCGGGGAGAATGGGCCCACTGAGATCAGACAGTGTGTAACCCGGGGAGGATGGGCCCAGTGAGATTCCGCAGTGCGTAACCCGGTGAGGATGGGCCCAGTGAGATCAGACAGTGTGTAACCAGTGGAGGATGGGCCCCTTGAGATAAGAAATTGTGTAATCCGGGGAGGGTGAGCCCGGTCAGATTAAACAGTGTGTTCCCCGGGGAGGATGTGTCCAGTGAGATCAGTCAGTGTGTAACCAAGGGAGGATGGGCCCCTTGAGATAAGAAAGTGTGTAATCCGGGGAGGGTGAGCCCGGTGAGATTAAACAGTGTGTTCCCCGGGGAGGAGGTGTCCAGTGAGATCAGCCAGTGTGTAACCCAGTGAGGGTGGGCCCAGTGAGATCAGAAAATGTGTAACCCGGGGAGGATGGGCACAGTGAGATCAGACACTGTGTAACCCGGGGAGGATGGGCCCAGTGAGATCAGACAGTGTGTATCCCAGGAGGATGGCCCAGGGAGATCAGACAGTTTGTAACTCGGGGAGGATGGGCCCAGTTATATCAGACAGTGTGTAACCGGGAAGGATTGGCCCAGTGAGATTAGACAGTGTGTAACCCGGGGAGGATGGGCCCAGTGAGATTAGGCAGTGAGTAACCCGGTGAGGCGGGCCCAATGAGATCAGACAGTGTGTAACCTGGGGAGGATGGGCCCATTGAGATCAGATAGTGTGTAACCCGGGGAGGGTGAGCGCAGAGAGATTTAACAGGGTGTTTCCCGGGGAGGATGAGTCCAGTGAGATCAGACAGTGTGTAACCCAGGGAGGATGGGCCCAGTGAGATCAGACAGTGTGTAACCTGTGGAGGATGGGCCCAGTGAGATCAGACATAGTGTAACCCGTGAGGATGGGCCCAGTGAGGTCAGACAGTGTGTAACCCGGGGAGGATGGGCCCAGTGACATCAGACAGTGCTTAACCTGGGGAGGATGGGCCCAGTGAAATCAGACAGTGTGTACCCCGGGGAGAATACGCCCAGTGAGTTCAGACAATGTGTAACCCGGGGAGGATGGGCCCAGTGAGATTAGACCGGGTGTTACCCGGGGGGGGTGGGCCCAGTGAGATTAGACAGTGTGTCACCCGAGGAGGATGGGCCCAGTGTGATCAGACAGTGTGTTACCCGGGGAGGATGGGTCCAGTGATATTAGACAGTGTGTAACCTGGGCATGATGGGCCCAGAGAGATCAGACAGTGTGTAACCCGGGGAGGATGGGCCCAGTGTGATCAGACAGTGTGTTACCCGGGGAGGATGTGTCCAGTGAGATTAGACAGTGTGTAACCCGGGCATGATGGGCCCAGTGAGATCAGACGGTGTGTAACCTGGGGAGGATGGGCCCAGTGAGATCTTACAGTATTTAACCCAGGGAGGATGGGCCCAATAAGTACAGACAGAATGTAACCCGGGGAGGATGTGCCCAGTGAGATCAGACAGTGTGTAACACTGGGAGGATGGGACCAGTGATTTCAGACAGTGTTCAACCAAGGGAGGATGGGCCACTGAGATTAGACAGTGTGTAACCCGGCGATGATGGGCCCAGTGAGATCAGACAGTGTGTAACCAGAGGAGGATGGGGCAGTGAGATTAGACAGTGTGTAACCCGTGGAGGATGGGTCTAATTAGATCAGACAGTGTATAACCCGCGCAGGATGGGCGCTGAGAGATTAGACAGTGTGTAACCCGGGGAGGATGGGCCCACTGAGATCAGACAGTGTGTAACCCGTGGAGGATGGGCCCAGTGAGATTCCGCAGTGCATACCCCGGTGAGGATGGGCCTAGTGAGATCAGACAGTGTGTAACCAGGGGAGGATGGGCCCTTTGAGATAAGAAAATGTGTAATCCGGGGAGGGTGAGCCCGGTGAGATTAAACAGCGTGTTCCCCGGGGAGGATGTGTCCAGTGAGATCAGACAGTGTGTAACCCAGGGAGGATGAGCCCAGTGAGATCAGAATATGTGTAACCCGGGCAGGATGGGCATAGTGAGATCAGACAGTGTGTAACCCGGTGAGGATGGGCACAGTGATATCAGACAGTGTATAACCTGGGGAGGATGGGCCCAGTGAGATCAGTCAGTGTGTAACCCGGGGAGAATGGGTCCAGTGAGATCAGACAGTGTGTAACACGTGAAGGATGGGTCCAGTGAGATCATACAGTGTGTAAACCAGGGGAGGATGGGCCCAGTGGGATCAGAGAGTATGTAACCCGGGAGGATGGGCCCAGTGAGCTCAGACAGTGTGTAACCGGGAAGGATTGGCCCAGTGAGATCAGACAGCGTGTAACCCGGGGACGATGGGCACAGTGAAATCAGACAGTGTGTAACCCGGGGAGGATGTGCCCAGTGAGATCAGACAGTGTGTATCCCAGGAGGATGGCCCAGGGTGATCAGACAGTTTGTAACTCGGGGAGGATGGGCCCAGTTATATCAGACAGTGTGTAAACGGGAAGGATTGGCCCAGTGAGATTAGACAGTGTGTAACGCGGGGAGGATAGGCCCAGTGAGATTAGGCAGTGAGTAACCCGGTGAAGCGGGCCCAATGAGATAAGACAGTGTGTAACCTGGGGAGCATGGGCCCATTGATCAGATAGTGTGTAACCCGGGGAGGGTGAGCCCAGTGAGATTAAACAGGGTGTTACCCGGGGAGGATGTGTCCAGTGAGATCAGACAGTGTGTAACCCAGGGAAGATGGGACCAGTGAAATCAGACAGTGTTTAACCCAGGGAGGATGGGCCCAGTGAGATCAGACAGTGTGTAACCTGTGGAGGATGGGCCCAGTGAGATCAGACAGTGTGTAACCCGGGGAGGATGGGCCCTGTGACATCAGACAGTGTGTAACCTGGGGCGGATGGGCCCAGTGTAATCAGACAGTGTGTACCCCGGGGAGAATACGCCCAGTGAGTTCAGACAATGTGTAACCCGGGGAGGATGGGCCCAGTGATATTAGACCGGGTGTTACCCGGGGGGATGGGCCCAGTGAGATTAGACAGTGTGTACCCCGGGGAGGATGGGCCCAGTGAGATAAGACACTGTGTAATCCGGGGAGGATGGGCCCAGTGAGATCAGACAGTATGTAACCCGGGGAGGATGGGCTCAGTGAGATCAGACAGTGCGTAACACGGGAAGGATGCGTCCAGTGAGATCAGACAGTGTGTAAACCGGGGAGGATGGGCCCACTGAGATCAGACAGTGTGTTACCCGGTGAGGATGGGTCCAGTGAGATCAGACAGTGTGTAACCCGGGGACGATGGGCACAGTGAAATCAGACAGTGTGTAACCCGGGGAGGATGGGGCCAGTGAGATCAGACAGTGTGTAACCCGGGGAGGATTGGCCCAGTGAGATCAGGCAGTGTGTATCCCGGGGAGGTTGGGCCCAGTGAGATAAGTCAGTGTGTAACCCGGGGAGGATGGGCCCAGTGAGATCAACAGTGCGTAGCCCGGGGAGTATTGGCCCAGTGAGATTAGACGGTGTGTAACCCGGGGAGGATGGGTCCAGTTAGATGAGACAGTGTGAAACCCGTGGAGGATGGGTCTAATGAGATCAGTCAGAATTTAATCCTCGCAGTATGGGCCCAGAGAGATTAGACAGTGTGTAACGCGGGGAGGATGGGCCCAGTGTGATCAGACAGTGTGTAACCCGAGGAGGATGGGCCCAGTGCGATTTGGCAGTGTGTAACCCGGTGAGGATGGGCCCAGTGAGATCACACAGTGTGTAACCTGGGGTGGATGGGCCCATTGAGATCAGAAAGTGTGTAACCCGAGGAGGGTGAGCCCAGTGAGATTAAACAGTGTGTTAACCGGGGAGGATGTGTCCAGTGAGATCATACATTGTGCAACCCAGGGAGGATGGGCCCAGTGAGATCAGACAGTGTGTAACCCAGGGAGGATGGGCCCTGTGAGATCAGACAGTGTGTAACCTGGGGAGGATGGGCACAGTGAGATCAGACAGTGTGTAACCCGGTGAGGATGGGCCCAGTGAGATCAGACAGCGTGTGACCCCGGATGGATGGGCCCAGTGAGATCAGACAGTGTTTAACACGGGGAGGATGGGACCAGTGAGATCATACATTGTGCAACCCAGGGAGGATGGGCCCAGTGAGATCAGACAGTGTGTAACCCAGGGAGGATGGGCCCTGTGAGATCAGACAGTGTGTAACCTGGGGAGGATGGGCACAGTGAGATCAGACAGTGTGTAACCCGGTGAGGATGGACCCAGTGAGATCAGACAGCGTGTGACCCCGGATGGATGGGCCCAGTGAGATCAGACAGTGTTTAACACGGGGAGGATGGGACCAGTGAGATCAGACAGTGTGTAACACGTGGAGGGTGAGCCCAGTGAGATTAAACAGTGTGTTGCCCGGGGGGGATCTGTCCAGTGAGATCAGAAAGCGTGTAACCCAGGGAGGATGGGCCCAGTGAGATCAGACAGTGTTATACCCGGGGAGGATGGGTCCAGTGAGATTAGACAGTGTGTAACCCGGGCAGGATTGGCCCAGTCAGATCAGACGGTGTGTAACCCGGGGAGGATGGGCCCAGTGACATCAGACAGTGTGTAACCCGGGAGGATGGGCCCAGTGAGATCAGACAGTTTGTAACCTGGAAGGATTGGCCCAGTGAGATCAGACAGTGTGTAACCCTGGAGGATGGGCCCAGTGAGATCAGACAGTGTGTAACCGGGAAGGATTGGCCCAGTGAGATCAGACAGTGTGTAACACGAGGAGGATGGATACAGTCAGATGAGACAGTGTGTAACCCGGGGACGATGGGCCCAGTGAGATCAGCCAGTGTGTTACGCAGGTAGGATTGGCTCAGTGAGATCAGACGGTGTGTATCCCGGGGAGGATGGGCCCACTGAGATCAGACAGTGTGTAACCCGGGGACGATGGGCACAGTGAGATCAGACAGTGTGTAGCCCGGGGAGGATGGGCCCAGTGAGATCAGACAGTGTGTATCCCGGGGAGGATGGGCCCAGTGAGATCAGACAGTTTTTAACATGGGGTGGATCCGTCCAGTGAGATTAGACAGTGTGTAACCGGCAGGATGGGCACAGTGAGATCAGACGGAGTGTAATCCGGGGAGGGTGTGCCCAGTGAGATCAGAGAGTTTGTAACCCGGGGAGGATGGGACCAGTGAGATCAGGCAGTGTGTAACCCGGGGATGATGGGCCCAGTGAGATCAGACAGTGTGTAACACGGCGAGGATGGGACCAGTGAGATCAGGCAGTGTGTAACCCGGGGAGGATTGGCCCAGTGAGATCAGGCAATGTGTTACCCGGTGAGGATGGGCCAACTGAGATCAGTCAGTGTGTAACCCGGGGAGTATGGGCCCAGTGAGATTAGACAGTGTGTAGCCCGCGCAGGATGGGCCCAGTGAGATTAGACAGTGTGTAAGCCGGGAAGGATGGGTCCAGTGAGATTAGACAGTGTGAAACCCGTGGAGGATGGGTCTAATGAGATCAGTCAGAGTGTAACCCGCGCAGGATGGGCCCAGAGAGATTAGACAGCGTGTAATCTCGGGAGGATGGTCCCAGTGAGATCAGACATTGTGTATCCCGGGGAGGATGTGCCCAGTGAGATTAGGCAGTGTGTAACCCGGTGAGGATGGGCCCAGTGAGATCAGACAGTGTGTAACCCAGGCAGGATGGGCCCATTGACATCAGACAGTTTGTAACCCGGAGAGGGTGAGCCCAGTGAGATTAAACAGTGTGTTACCCAGGGAGGATGTGTCCGGTGAGATCAGACAGTGTGTTACCCAGGGAGGATGTGTCCGGTGAGATCAGACAGTGTGTAACCCAGGGAGGATGGGCCCAGTGAGATCAGACAGTGTGTAACCCAGGGAGGATGGGCCCAGTGAGATCAGACAGTGTGCAACCCGGGGAGCATGGGCCTAGTGAGATCAGACAGTGGGTAACCCGGGGAGGATAGGCCCAGTGAGATCAGACAGTGTGTAACACGGGGAGGATGGGTCCATTTAGATCATACAGTGTTTAACCCGGGGAGGATGGGCCCAGTGAGATCAGACAGTGTGTTACCCGGGGAGGATGGGTCCAGTGAGATTTGACAGTGTGTAACCCGGGCAGGATGGGCCCAGTGAGATCAGACGGTGTGTAACCCGGGGAGGATGGGCTCAGTGAGATCAGACAGTTTGTAAACCGGGGTGGATGGGCCTAGTGAGACCAGTCAGTGTGTAACCCGGGGAGGATGGGTCCAGTGAGATTAGAGAGTGTGTAACACAGGGAGGATGGGACCAGTGAGATCAGACAGTGTTTAACCAAGGGAGGATGGGACAGTGAGATTAGACAGTGTGTAACCCGGTGAGGATGGGCCCAGTGATATCAGACAGTGTGTAACCCGGGGAGGATGGGTCCAGTGAGATTACAGAATGTGTAACCCGTGGAGGATGGATCTAATGAGATCAGACAGTGTGCAACCCACACAGGATGGGCCCAGAGAGATTAGACAGTGTGTAACACGGGGAGGATGGGCCCAGTGAGATCAGACAGTGTGTAACCAGGGGAGGATGGGCCCATTGAGATAAGAAAGTGTGTCATCCGGTGAGGGTGAGGCCGGTGATATTAAACAGTGTGTTCCACGGGGAGGATGTGTCCAGTGAGATCAGACAGTGTGTAACCCAGGGAGGATGGGCCCAGTGAGATCAGAAAATGTGTAACCCGGGTGGATGGGCACAGTGAGATCAGACAGTGTGTAACCCGGTGAGGATGGACACAGTGATATCAGACAGTGTGTAACCCGGGGAGGATGGGACCAGTGAGATCAGTCAGTGTGTAACCCGGGGAGGATGGACACAGTGATATCAGACAGTGTGTAACCCGGGGAGGATGGGACCAGTGAGATCAGTCAGTGTGTAACCCGGGGAGGTTGGGCCCAGTGAGATCAGACAGTGTGTAACACGGGAAGGATGGGTCCAGTGAGATCATACAGTGTTTAAACCGGGGAGGATGGGCACAGTGAAATCAGACAGTGTGTAACCCGGGGAGGATTGTCCCAGTGAGATCAGACAGTGTGTAACCCGGTGACGATGGGCGCAGTGAAATCAGACAGTGTGTAACCGGGAAGGATTGTCCCAGTGAGATCAGACAGTGTGTAACCCGGTGACGATGGGCGCAGTGAAATCAGACAGTGTGTAACCGGGAAGGATTGTCCCAGTGAGATCAGACAGTGTGTAACCCGGTGACGATGGGCGCAGTGAAATCAGACAGTGTGTAACCCGGGGAGGATTGTTCCAGTGAGATCAGACAGTGTGTAACCCGGTGACGATGGGCACAGTGAAATCAGACAGTGTGTAACCCGGGGAGGATGGGGAAGTGAGATCAGACGGTTTGTCACCCGGGGAGGATGTGCCCAGTGAGATCAGACAGTGTGTAACCCGGGAGGATGTGCCCAGTGAGATCAGACAGTGTGTAACCCGGGAGGATGGGTCCAGTGAGATCAGACAGTTTGTAACTCGAGGAGGATGGGCCCAGTTATATCAGACAGTGTGTAACCGGGAAGGATTGGCCCAGTGAGATCAAACAGTGTGTAACCCGGGGAGGATGGGCCCAGTTCGTTTAGGCAGTGTGTAACCCAGTGAGGTGGGCCCAATGAGATCAGACAGTGTGTAACCTGGGGAGGATGGGCCCATTGAGATAAGATAGTGTGTAACCCGGGGAGGGTGAGCCCTGTGAGATTGAACAGGTTGTTACCCGGGGAGGATGAGTCCAGTGAGATCAGGCAGTGTGTAACCCAGGGAAGATGGGACCAGTGAAATCAGACAGTGTGTTACCCAGGGACGATGGGCCCAGTGAGATCAGACAGTGTGTAACCTGTGGAGGATGGGCCCAGTGAGATCAGTCATAGTGTAACCCGAGAGGATGGGCCCAGTGAGATCAGACAGTGTGTAACCCGAGGAGGATGGGCCCAGTGACATCAGACAGTGTGTAACCTGGGGAGGATGGGCCAAGTGTAATCAGACAGTGTGTACCCCGGGGAGAATACGCCCAGTGAGTTCAGACAATGTGTAACCCGGGGAGGAGGGGCGCAGTGAGATTAGACCGGGTGTTACCCGGGGAGGATGGGCCCAGTGAGATTAAACAGTGTGTACCCCGGGGAGGATGGGCCCAGAGAGATAAGGCACTGTGTAATCCGGGGAGGATGGGCCCAGTGAGATCAGACAGTATGTA
The DNA here is from genome assembly GCF_052327205.1 of Somniosus microcephalus. Taxonomy (NCBI): domain Eukaryota; kingdom Metazoa; phylum Chordata; class Chondrichthyes; order Squaliformes; family Somniosidae; genus Somniosus; species Somniosus microcephalus. The sequence continues at coordinate 32,007,261 of NW_028225180.1, read as the reverse complement.
ACCCGGGGAGGATGGGCTCAGTGAGATCAGACAGTGTGTAACATGGGAAGGATGTGTCCAGTGCGATCAGACAGTGTGTAAACCGGGGAGGATGGGCCCACTGAGATCAGACAGTGTGTAACCCGGGGAGGATGGGGCCACTGAGATCAGACAGTGTGTAACCCGGGGAGGATTGGCCCAGTGAGATCAGGCAGTGTGTATCCTGGGGATGTTGGGCCCAGTGAGATAAGTCAGTGTGTAACCTGGGGAGGATGGGCCCAGTGAGATCAGACAGTGTGTAGCCCGGGGAGGATGGACACAGTGAGATCAGACTGTTTCTAAACCCGGGAGGAAGCGCCCAGTGATATCAGACAGTGTGTAACCCGGGGAGGATGGGCTCAGTGAGATCAGACAGTGTGTAACATGGGAAGGATGTGTCCAGTGCGATCAGACAGTGTGTAAACCGGGGAGGATGGGCCCACTGAGATCAGACAGTGTGTAACCCGGGGAGGATGGGGCCAGTGAGATCAGACAGTGTGTAACCCGGGGAGGATTGGCCCAGTGAGATCAGGCAGTGTGTATCCTGGGGATGTTGGGCCCAGTGAGATAAGTCAGTGTGTAACCTGGGGAGGATGGGCCCAGTGAGATCAGACAGTGTGTAGCCCGGGGAGGATGGACACAGTGAGATCAGACTGTTTCTAAACCCGGGAGGAAGCGCCCAGTGATATCAGACAGTGTGTAACCGGGAAAGATTGTCCCAGTGAGATCAGAAAGTGTGTAACACAGGCAGGATGGATCTACTGAGATGAGGCGGTGTGTAACCCGGGGAGGATGGGCCCAGTGAGATCAGACAGTGTGTAACCCGGGGAGGATGGATCCAGTGAGATCAGTCAGTGTGTAACCCGGGGGGGATGGGCCCAGTGAGATCAGACAGTATGTAACCCGTGGAGGATGGTCCCATTGAGATCAGGGAGCGTGTAACCTGGGGACGATGGGTCCAGTGAGATTAGACAGTATGTAAGCCGGGGAAGATGGGCCTCGTGAGATCAGATAGTGTGTATCTGGGGAGGATGGGCCCAGTGAGATCAGACAGCGTGTAACCCGGGGAGGATGGGCCCAGTGAGATAAGACAGTGTGTAACACGGGGAGGATGGGTCCAGTGAGATCAGACAGTGTGTAACCCGGGGAGGATGGCCCAGTGTGATCAGACAGTGTGTTACCCGGGGAGGATGGGTCCAGTGAGATTAGACAGTGTGCAACCCGGGCATGATGGGCCCAGTGAGGTCAGACGGTGCGTAACCCGGGGAGGATGGGCCCAGTGAGTACAGACAGTGTGTAAACCGGGGAGAATGGGCCAAGTGAGTCCAGACAGTGTGTAACCCGCGGAAGATGGGCACAGTGAGATTAGACAGTGTGTAACCCGGGGAGGATGGGCCCGTTGAGATCAGACAGTGTGTAACACTGGGAGGATGGGCCCAGTGAAATCAGACAGTGTTTAACACTGGGAGGATGGGACCAGTGAGATCAGACAGTGCTTAACCAAGGGAGGATGGGCCAGTGAGATTAGACAGTGTGTAACCCGGCGAGGATGGGCCCAGTGAGATCAGACAGTGTGTAACCCGGGGAGGATGGGCCCAGTGAGATAAGACAGTGTGTAACACGGGGAGGATGGGTCCAGTGAGATCAGGCAGTGTGTAACCCGGGGAGGATGGAGACAGTGAGATCAGACAGTTTCTAAACCGGGGAGGATGAGCCCAGTGAGATCAGTCAGTGTGTAACCCGGTGGGGATGGGTCAAGTAAGATTAGACAGTGTGTAACAGTGGGAGGATGGGACCAGTGAGATCAGACAGAGTTTTACCAGGGGAGGATGGGACAGTGAGATTAGACAGTGTGTAACCCGGGGAGGATGGCCCAGTGTGATCAGACAGTGTGTTACCCGGGGAGGATGGGTCCAGTGAGATTAGACAGTGTGTAACCCGGGCATGATGGGCCCAGTGAGATCAGACGTTGTGTAACTCGCGGAGGATGGGCCCAGTGAGTACAGGCAGTGTGTAAACCGGGGAGGATGGGCCAAGTAAGTCCAGACAGTGTGTAACCCGCGGAAGATGGGCACAGTGAGATTAGACAGTGTGTAACCCGGGGAGGATGGGCCCGGTGAGATCAGACGGTGTGTAATACTGGGAGGATGGGCCCAGTGAAATCAGACAGTGTGTAACACTGGGAGGATGGGACCAGTGAGATCAGACAGTGTTTAACCAAGGGAGGATGGGCCAGTGAGATTAGACAGTGTGTGACCCGGCGAGGATGGGCCCAGTGAGGTCAGACAGTGTGTAACCCGGGGAGGATAGGCCCAGTGAGATCAGACGGTGTGTAACCCGGGGAGGATGGGCCCAGTGAGATCTTACAGTATGTAACCCAGGGAGGATGGGCCCAGTGAGACCAGACAGTGTGTAACCCGGAGAGGATGGATCCAGTGAGATCAGACAGTGTGTAACCCGGGGAGGATGGGCCCAGTGAAATCAGACAGTATGTAACCCGGGGAGGATGGTCCCATTGAGTTCAGAGAGCGTGTAACCAGGGGCCGATGGGTCCAGTGAGATTAGACAGTGTGTAACCCGGGGAAGATGGGCCTAGTGAGATCAGACAGTGTGTAATCTGTGGAGGATGGACCCAGTGAGATCAGACAGTGTGTAACCCGGGGTGGATGGACCCAGTGAGATCAGACAGTGTGTAACACGCGGAGGATGAGTCCAGTGTGATCAGACAGTGTGTTACCCGGGGAGGATGGGTCCAGTGAAATTAGACAGTGTGTAACCCGGGCATGATGGGCCCAGTGAGATCAGACGGTGTGTAACCCGGGGAGGATGGGTCCAGTGAGATCAGACAGTGTGTAACACTGGGAGGATGGGACCAGTGAGATCAGACAGTGTTTAACCAAGGGAGGATGGGCCAGTGAGGTTAGACAGTGTGTAACCCGACGATGATGGGCCCAGTGAGATCAGACAGTGTGTAACACTGGGAGGATGGGCCCAGTGAGATCAGACAGTGTCTAACCCGGAGACGATGGGCACAGTGAGATCAGACAGTATGTAACCCGGGGACGATGGGCCCAGTGAGATCAGACAGTGTGTTACCCGGGGAGGATGGGTCCAGTGAGATCAGACAGTTTGTAAACCGGGAGGATGGGCCCAGTGAGATCAGTCAGTGTGTAACCCGGAGAGGATGGGTCCAGTAAGATTAGACTGTGTCTAACACTGGGAGGATGGGATCAGTGAGATCAGACAGTGTGTAACCCGGGGACGATGGGCACAGTGAAATTAGACAATGTGTAACCCGGGGAGGATGGGGGCAGTGAGATCAGACGGTTTGTAACCCGGGAGGATGGCCCAGGGAGATCAGACAGTTTGTAACTCGAGGAGGATGGGCCCAGTTATATCAGACAGTGTGTAACCGGGAAGGATTGTCCCAGTGAGATTAGACAGTGTGTAACGCGGGGAGGATGGGCCCAGTTATATCAGACAGTGTGTAACCGGGAAGGATTGGCCCAGTGAGATTAGACAGTGTGTAACTCGGGGAGGATGGGCCCAGTTATATCAGACAGTGTGTATCCCAGGAGGATGGCCCAGTGAGATCAGACAGTGTGTAACGCGGGGAGGATGGGCCCAGTGAGATTAGGCAGTGAGTAACCCGGTGAGACGGGCCCAATGAGATAAGACAGTGTGTAACCTGGGGAGGATGGGCCCATTGAGATCAGATAGTGTGTAACCCGGGGAGGGTGAGCCCAGTGAGATTAAACAGGGTGTTACCCGGGGAGGATGTGTCCAGTGAGATCAGACAGTGTGTAACCCAGGGAAGATGGGACCAGTGAAATCAGACAGTGTTTAACCCAGGGAGGATGGGCCCAGTGAGATCAGACAGTGTGTAACCTGTGGAGGATGGGCCCAGTGAGATCAGACATAGTGTAACCCTTGAGGATGGGCCCAGTGAGATCAGACAGTGTGTAACCCGGGGAGGATGGGCCCAGTGTAATCAGACAATGTGTAACCCGGGGAGGATCGGCCCAGTGATATTAGACCGGGTGTTACCCGGGGGGATGGGCCCAGTGAGATTAGACAGTGTGTACCCCGGGGAGGATGGGCCCAGTGAGATAAGACACTGTGTAATCCGGGGAGGAAGGGCCCAGTGAGATCAGACAGTATGTAACCCGGGGAGGATGGGCTCAGTGAGATCAGACAGTGTGTAACACGGGAAGGATGCGTCCAGTGAGATCAGACAGTGTGTAAACCGGGGAGGATGGGCCCACTGAGATCAGACAGTGTGTTACCCAGTGACGATGGGTCCAGTGAGATTAGACAGTGTGTAACCCGGGCAGGATGGGCCCAGTGAGATCAGACGGTGTGTAACGCGGGGACGATGGACCCAGTGAGATCAGACAGTATGTAACCCGGAAGGATGGGCCCAGTGAGATCAGACAGTTTATAACCCACGGAGGATGGGCCCAGTGATATCAGACAGTGTGTAACCGGGAAGGATTGGCCCAGTGAGATCAGACAGTGTGTAACCCGGGGACGATGGGCACAGTGAAATCAGACAGTGTGTAATCCGGGGAGGATGGGGCCAGTGAGATCAGACAGTGTGTATCCCGGGGAGGTTGGGCCCAGTGAGATTAGACAGTGTGTAACCCGGGGAGGATTGGCCCAGTGAGATCAGGCAGTGTGTATCCCGGGGAGGTTGGGCCCAGTGAGATTAGACAGTGTGTAACCCGGGGAGGATGGGTCCAGTTAGATGAGACAGTGTGAAACCCGTGGAGGATGGGTCTAATGAGATCAGTCAGAATTTAACCCGCGCAGTATGGGCCCAGAGAGATTAGACAGTGTGTAACGCGTGGAGGATGGGCCCAGTGTGATCAGACAGTGTGTAACCCGGGGAGGATGGGCCCAGTGCGATTTGGCAGTGTGTAACCCGGTGAGGATGGGCCCAGTGAGATCACACAGTGTGTAACCTGGGGTGGATGGGCCCATTGAGATCAGAAAGTGTGTAACCCGAGGAGGGTGAGCCCAGTGAGATTAAACAGTGTGTTAACCGGGGAGGATGTGTCCAGTGAGATCAGACATTGTGTAACCCAGGGAGGATGGGCCCAGTGAGATCAGACAGTGTGTAACCCAGGGAGGATGGGCCCTGTGAGATCAGACAGTGTGTAACCTGGGGAGGATGGGCACAGTGAGATCAGACAGTGTGTAACCCGGTGAGGATGGGACCAGTGAGACCAGAAAGTGTTTAAGCCGGGGAGGATGGGCACAGTGAGATCAGACAGTGTTTAACACGGGGAGGATGGGACCAGTGAGATCAGAAAGTGTTTAAGCCGGGGAGGATGGGCACAGTGAGATCAGACAGTGTTTAACACGGGGAGGATGGGACCAGTGAGATCAGAAAGTGTTTAAGCCGGGGAGGATGGGCCCAATGAGATCAGACAGTGTGTAACCCGTGGAGGATGAGCCCAGTGAGATTAAACAGTGTGTTACCCGGGGGGGATCTGTCCAGAGAGATCAGACAGTGTGTAACCCAGGGAGGATGGGCCCAGTGAGATCAGACAGTGTTATACCCGGGGAGGATGGGTCCAGTGAGATTAGACAGTGTGTAACCCGGGCAGGATTGGCCCAGTCAGATCAGACGGTGTGTAACCCGGGGACGATGTGCCCAGTGATATCAGACAGTGTGTTACCGGGAAGGATTGGCCCAGTGAGATCAGAAAGTGTGTAACACGGGGAGGATGGATACAGTCAGATGAGACAGTGTGTAACCCGGGGACGATGGGCCCAGTGAGATCAGCCAGTGTGTTACGCAGGTAGGATTGGCTCAGTGAGATCAGACAGTGTGTATCCCGGGGAGGTTGGGCCCAGAGACATCAGACAGTGTGTAAACCGGGGAGGATGGGCCCAGTGAGTTCAGACAGTGTGTAACCCGTGGAGGATGGGCCCATTGAGATCAGACAGTGTGTAACCCGGGGAGAATGGGCCAGTGAGATCAGACCGTGTGTAACCCGGGGAGGATGGGCCCATTGAGATCAGACAGTGTGTAACCCGGGGAGATGGGCCCAGTGACATCAGACAGTGTGTTACGCAGGTAGGATTGGCTCAGTGAGATCAGACAGTGTGTATCCCGGGGAGGTTGGGCCCAGAGACATCAGACAGTGTGTAAACCGGGGAGGATGGGCCCAGTGAGTTCAGACAGTGTGTAAACCGGGGAGGATGGGCCCAGAGAGATCAGACATGGTGTAACCCGGGGAGGATGGGCCCATTGAGATCAGACAGTGTGTAACCCGGGGACGATGGGCACAGTGAGATCAGACAGTGTGTATCCCGGGGAGGATGGGCCCAGTGAGATCAGACAGTTTTTAACATGGGGTGGATCGGTCCAGTGAGATTAGACAGTATGTAACCGGGCAGGATGGGCCCAGTGAGATCAGAGAGTTTGTAACCCGGGGAGGATGGGCCCAGTGAGATCAGACAGTGTGTAACCCGGGGAGGATGGGCCAGTGAGATTAGACAGTGTGTAACACGGCGAGGATGGGCCCAGTGAGATCAGGCAGTGTGTAACCCGGGGAGGATTGGCCCAGTGAGATCAGGCAATGTGTTACCCGGGGAGGATGGGCCAACTGAGATCAGTCAGTGTGTAACCCGGGGAGGATGGGCCCAGTGAGATCAGGCAGTTTGTAGCCCGGGGAGTATGGGCCCAGTGAGATTAGACAGTGTGAAACCCGTGGAGGATGGGTCGAATGAGATCAGTCAGAGTGTAACCCGCGCAGGATGGGCCCAGAGAGATTAGACAGCGTGTATCCCGGGGAGGATGTTCCCAGTGAGATTAGACAGTGTGTAACCCGGTGAGGATGGGCCCAGTGAGATCAGACAGTGAGTAACCTGGGGAGGGTGAGCCCGATTATATTAAACAGTGTGTATCCGTGGGAAGGATGTGCCCAGTGAGATTAGGCAGTGTGTAACCCGGTGAGGATGGGCCCAGTGAGATCAGACAGTGTGTAACCCAGGCAGGATGGGCCCAGTGAGATCAGACAGTTTGTAACCCGGAGAGGGTGAGCCCAGTGAGATTAAACAGTGTGTTACCCAGGGAGGATGTGTCCGGTGAGATCAGACAGTGTGTAACCCAGGGAGGATGGGCCCAGTGAGATCAGACAGTGTGTAACCCAGGCAGGATGGGCCCAGTGAGATCAGACAGTGTGCAACCCGGGGAGGATGATAAAAGTGAGATAAGACAGTGTGTAACCCGGCGAGGATGGACCCAGTGAGATCAGACAGTGTGTAACACGGGGAGGATGGGTCCATTTAGATCATACAGTGTTTAACCCGGGGAGGATGGGCCCAGTGAGATCAGACAGTGTGTTACCCAGGGAGGATGGGTCCAGTGAGATTAGACAGTGTGTAACCCGGGGAAGATGGGCCTAGTGAGATCAGGCAGTGTGTAACCCGGGGAGGATGGACCCAGTGAGATCAGACAGTGTGTAACCCGGGGAGGATGGGCCCAGTGAGATCAGACAGTGTGTAACCCGGGGAGGATCGGCCCAGTCTGATCAGACAATGTGTTACCCGGGGAGGATGGGTCCAGTGAGATTAGACAGTGTGTAACCCGGTCATGATGGGCCCAGTGAGATCAGACGGTGTGTAACCCGCGGAGGATGGGCCCAGTGAGATCTTACATTATGTAACCCAGGGAGGATGGGCCCAGTGAGACCAGACAGTGTGTAATCCGGAGAGGATGGATCCAGTGAGATCAGTCAGTGTGTAACCCGGGGAGGATGGGCCCATTGAAATCAGACAGTATGTAACCCGGGGAGGATGGTCCCATTGAGATCAGAGAGCGTGTAACCAGGGGCCGATGGGTCCAGTGAGATTAGACAGTGTGTAACCCGGGGAAGATGGGCCTAGTGAGATCAGACAGTGTGTAATCTGTGGAGGATGGGCCCAGTGAGATCAGACAGTGTGTAACCCGGGGTGGATGGACCCAGTGAGATCAGACAGTGTGTAACACGCGGAGGATGAGTCCAGTGAGATCAGACAGTGTGTAACCCGGGCATGATGGGCCCAGTGAGATCAGACGGTGTGTAACCCGGGGAGGATGGGTCCAGTGAGATTAGACAGTGTGTAACCCGGGGAGGATGGGTCCAGTGAGATTAGACAGTGTGTAACCCGGGGAGGATGGGCCCAGTGAGATCAGACAGTGTGTAACACTGGGAGGATGGGACCAGTGAGATCAGACAGTGTTTAACCAAGGGAGGATGGGCCAGTGAGGTTAGACAGTGTGTAACCCGACGATGATGGGCCCAGTGAGATCAGACAGTGTGTAACACTGGGAGGATGGGCCCAGTGAGATCAGACAGTGTCTAACCCGGGGACGATGGGCAAAGTGAGATCAGACAGTGTGTAACCCGGGGAGGATGGGCACAGTGAGATCAGACAGTGTGTAACCCGGGGAGGATGGGCCCAGTGAGATCAGACAGTGTGTAACCCGGGGAGGATGGGCCCAGTGAGATCAGACAGTGTGTTACCCGGGGAGGGTTGGTCCAGTGAGATCAGACAGTGTGTTACCCGGGGAGGATTGGTCCAGTGAGATCAGACAGTTTGTAAACCGGGAGGATGGGCCCAGTGAGATCAGTCAGTGTGTAACCCGGAGAGGATGGGTCCAGTAAGATTAGACTGTGTCTAACACTGGGAGGATGGGATCAGTGAGATCAGACAGTGTTTAACCAGAGGAGGATGGGACAGTGAGATTAAGCAGTGTGTAACCCGGGGATGATGGGCACAGTGAAATTAGACAGTGTGTAACCCGGGGAGGATGGGGGCAGTGAGATCAGACGGTTTGTAACCCGGTGAGGATGTGCCCAGTGAGATCAGACAGTGTGTATCCCAGGAGGATGTGCCCAGTGAGATCAGACAGTGTGTAACCCGGGGAGGATGGGCTCAGTGAGATCAGACGGTTTGTAACCCGGGGAGGATGTGCCCAGTGAGATCAGATAGTGTGTATCCCAGGAGGATGGCCCAGTGAGATCAGACAGTGTGTAACCCGGGAGGATGGGCCCAGTGAGATCAGACAGTTTGTAACCGGGAAGGATTGGCCCAGTGAGATTAGACAGTGTGTAACCCGGGGAGGATTGGCCCAGTGAGATCAGACAGTTTGTAACCGGGAAGGATTGGCCCACTGAGATCAGACAGTGTGTAGCCCGGGGATAATTGGCCCAGTGAGATTAGACAGTGTGTAACCCGGGGAGGATTGGCCCAGTGAGATTAGACAGTGTGTAACCCGGGGAGGATGGGTCCAGTTAGATTAGACAGTGTGAAACCCGTGGAGGATGCGTCTAATGAGATCAGTCAGAATGTAACCCGCGCAGGATGGGCCCAGAGAGATTAGACAGTGTGTAACCCGGGTAGGATGGGCCCAGTGTGATCAGACAGTGTGTAACCCGGGGAGGATGGGCCCAGTGAGATCACACAGTGTGTAACCTGGGGTGGATGGGCCCATTGAGATCCGACAGTGTGTAACCCGAGGAGGGTGAGCCCAGTGAGATTAAACAGGGGGTTACCCGGTGAGGATGTGTCCAGTGAGATCAGACAGTGTGTAACCCAGGGAGGATGGGCCCTGTCAGGTCAGACAGTGTTTAACCTGGGGAGGATGGGCACGGTGAGATCAGACAGTGTGTAACCCGGGGAGGATGGACCCAGTGAGATCAGACAGTGTGTAACCCGTGGTGGATGGGCCCAGTGAGATCAGACAGTGTTTAACATGGGGAGGATGGGTCCAGTGAGATCAGAAAGTGTTTAAGCCGGGGAGGATGGGCCCAATGAGATCAGACAGTGTGTAACCCGTGGAGGGTGAGCCCAGTGAGATTAAACAGTGTGTTACCCGGGAAGGATCTGTCCAGTGATTTCAGACAGTGTGTAACCCAGGGAGGATGGGCCCAGTGAGATCAGACAGTGTGTCACCCGGGCAGGATTGGCCCAGTCAGATCAGACGGTGCGTAACCCGGGGAGGATGGGCCCAGTGACATCAGACAGTGTGTAACCCGGGAGGATGGGCCCAGTGAGATCAGACAGTTTGTAACACGGGGACGATGGGCCCAGTGATATCAGACAGTGTGTAACCGGGAAGGATTGGCCCAGTGAGATCAGACAGTGTGTAACACGGGGAGGATGGATACAGTCAGATGACACAGTGTGTAACCCGGGGACGATGGGCCCAGTGAGATCAGCCAGTGTGTTACGCAGGTAGGATTGGCCCAGTGACATCAGACAGTGTGTAACCCGGGGAGGATGGGCCCAGTGAGTTCAGACAATGCGTAACCCGGGGAGGATGGGCCCAGTGAGTTCAGACAGTGTGTAACCCGGGGAGGATGGGCCTAGTGAGATCAGACAGTGTGTAACCCGGGGAGGATGGGCACAGTGAGATCAGACAGTGTGTATCCCGGGGAGAATGGGCTCAGTGAGGTCAGACGGTGTGTAACGCGGGGACGATGGGCCCAGTGAGATCAGACAGTATGTAACCCAGGAGGATGGGCCCAGTGAGATCAGACAGTTTATAACCCGGGGACGATGGGCACAGTGAAATCAGACAGTGTGTAACCTGGGGAGGATGGGCCCATTGAGATAAGATAGTGTGTAACCCGGGGAGGGCGAGCCCTGTGAGATTAAACTGGTTGTTACCCGGGGAGGATGAGTCCAGTGAGATCAGACAGTGTGTAACCCAGGGAAGAAGGGACCAGTGAAATCAGACAGTGTGTTACCCAGGGACGATGGGCCCAGTGAGATCAGACAGTGTGTAACCCGGGGAGGATGGGCCCAGTGAGATCAGTCATAGTGTAACCCGAGAGGATGGGCCCAGTGAGATCAGACAGTGTGTAACCCGAGGAGGATGGGCCCAGTGACATCAGACCGTGTGTAACCTGGGGAGGATGGGCCAAGTGTAATCAGACAGTGTGTACCCCGGGGAGAATACGCCCAGTGAGTTCAGACAATGTGTAACCCGGGGAGGAGGGGCGCAGTGAGATTAGACCGGGTGTTACCCGGGGAGGATGGGCCCAGTGCGATTAAACAGTGTGTACCCCGGGGAGGATGGGCCCAGAGAGATAAGGCACTGTGTAATCCGGGGAGGATGGGCCCAGTGATATCAGACAGTGTGTAACCCGGGGAGGATGGGCCCAGTGAGATCAGACAGTGTGTAACACGGGAAGGATGGGTCCAGTGAGATCATACAGTGTTTAAACCGGGGAGGATGGGCCCAGTGAGATCAGACAGTGTGTAACCGGGAAGGATTGTCCCAGTGAGATCAGACAGTGTGTAACCCGGTGACGATGGGCGCAGTGAAATCAGACAGTGTGTAACCCGGGGAGGATGGGGAAGTGAGATCAGACGGTTTGTAACCCGGGGAGGATGTGCCCAGTGAGATCAGACTGTGTGTAACCCGGGAGGATGGGTCCAGTGAGATCAGACAGTTTGTAACTCGAGGAGGATGGGCCCAGTTATATCAGACAGTGTGTAACCAGGAAGGATTGGCCCAGTGAGATCAGACAGTGTGTAACCCGGGGAGGATGGGCCCAGTTCGTTTAGGCAGTGTGTAACCCAGTGAGGTGGGCCCAATGAGATCAGACAGTGTTTAACCTGGGGAGGATGGGCCCATTGAGATAAGATAGTGTTTAACCGGGGAGGGTGAGCCCTGTGAGATTAAACAGGTTGTTACCCGGGGAGGATGAGTCCAGTGAGATCAGACAGTGTGTAACCCAGGGAAGATGGGACCAGTGAAATCAGACAGTGTGTTACCCAGGGACGATGGGCCCAGTGAGATCAGACAGTGTGTAACCTGTGGAGGATGGGCCCAGTGAGATCAGTCATAGTGTAACCCGAGAGGATGGGCCCAGTGAGATCAGACAGTGTGTAACCCGAGGAGGATGGGCCCAGTGACATCAGACAGTGTGTAACCTGGGGAGGATGGGCCAAGTGTAATCAGACAGTGTGTACCCCGGGGAGAATACGCCCAGTGAGTTCAGACAATGTGTAACCCGGGGAGGAGGGGCGCAGTGAGATTAGACCGGGTGTTACCCGGGGAGGATGGGCCCAGTGAGATGAAACAGTGTGTACCCCGGGGAGGATGGGCCCAGAGAGATATGGCACTGTGTAATCCGGGGAGGATGGGCCCAGTGAGATCAGACAGTATGTAACCCGGGGAGGATGGGCTCAGTGAGATCAGACAGTGTGTAACATGGGAAGGATGTGTCCAGTGCGATCAGACAGTGTGTAAACCGGGGAGGATGGGCCCACTGAGATCAGACAGTGTGTAACCCGGGGAGGATGCGGCCAGTGAGATCAGACATTGTGTAACCCGGGGAGGATTGGCCCAGTGAGATCAGGCAGTGTGTATCCTGGGGATGTTGGGCCCAGTGAGATAAGTCAGTGTGTAACCTGGGGAGGATGGGCCCAGTGAGATCAGACAGTGTGTAGCCCGGGGATAATTGGCCCAGTGAGATTAGACAGTGTGTAACCCGGGGAGGATGGGTCCAGTTAGATTAGACAGTGTGAAACCCGTGGAGGATGCGTCTAATGAGATCAGTCAGAATGTAACCCGCGCAGGATGGGCCCAGAGAGATTAGACAGTGTGTAACCCGGGTAGGATGGGCCCAGTGTGATCAGACAGTGTGTAACCCGGGGAGGATGGGCCCAGTGAGATTAGGCAATGTGTAACCCGGTGAGGATGGGCCCAGTGAGATCACACAGTGTGTAACCTGGGGTGGATGGGCCCATTGAGATCAGACAGTGTGTAACCCGAGGAGGGTGAGCCCAGTGAGATTAAACAGGGGGTTACCCGGTGAGGATGTGTCCAGTGAGATCAGACAGTGTGTAACCCAGGGAGGATGGGCCCTGTCAGATCAGACAGTGTTTAACCTGGGGAGGATGTGCACGGTGAGATCAGACAGTGTGTAACCCGGGGAGGATGGACCCAGTGAGATCAGACAGTGTGTAACCCGTGGTGGATGGGCCCAGTGAGATCAGACAGTGTTTAACATGGGGAGGATGGGTCCAGTGAGATCAGAAAGTGTTTAAGCCGGGGAGGATGGGCCCAATGAGATCAGACAGTGTGTAACCCGTGGAGGGTGAGCCCAGTGAGATTAAACAGTGTGTTACCCGGGAAGGATCTGTCCAGTGATTTCAGACAGTGCGTAACCCAGGGAGGATGGGCCCAGTGAGATCAGACAGTGTGTCACCCGGGCAGGATTGGCCCAGTCAGATCAGACGGTGCGTAACCCGGGGAGGATGGGCCCAGTGACATCAGACAGTGTGTAACCCGGGAGGATGGGCCCAGTGAGATCAGACAGTTTGTAACACGGGGACGATGGGCCCAGTGATATCAGACAGTGTGTAACCGGGAAGGATTGGCCCAGTGAGATCAGACAGTGTGTAACACGGGGAGGATGGATACAGTCAGATGACACAGTGTGTAACCCGGGGACGATGGGCCCAGTGAGATCAGCCAGTGTGTTACGCAGGTAGGATTGGCCCAGTGAGATCAGACAGTGTGTAACCCGGGGAGGATGGGCCCAGTGAGTTCAGACAATGCGTAACCCGGGGAGGATGGGCCCAGTGAGTTCAGACAGTGTGTAACCCGGGGAGGATGGGCCTAGTGAGATCAGACAGTGTGTAACCCGGGGAGGATGGGCACAGTGAGATCAGACAGTGTGTATCCCGGGGAGAATGGGCTCAGTGAGGTCAGACGGTGTGTAACGCGGGGACGATGGGCCCAGTGAGATCAGACAGTATGTAACCCAGGAGGATGGGCCCAGTGAGATCAGACAGTTTATAACCCGGGGACGATGGGCACAGTGAAATCAGACAGTGTGTAACCTGGGGAGGATGGGCCCATTGAGATAAGATAGTTTGTAACCCGGGGAGGGCGAGCCCTGTGAGATTAAACAGGTTGTTACCCGGGGAGGATGAGTCCAGTGAGATCAGACAGTGTGTAACCCAGGGAAGAAGGGACCAGTGAAATCAGACAGTGTGTTACCCAGGGACGATGGGCCCAGTGAGATCAGACAGTGTGTAACCCGGGGAGGATGGGCCCAGTGAGATCAGTCATAGTGTAACCCGAGAGGATGGGCCCAGTGAGATCAGACAGTGTGTAACCCGAGGAGGATGGGCCCAGTGACATCAGACCATGTGTAACCTGGGGAGGATGGGCCAAGTGTAATCAGACAGTGTGTACCCCGGGGAGAATACGCCCAGTGAGTTCAGACAATGTGTAACCCGGGGAGGAGGGGCGCAGTGAGATTAGACCGGGTGTTACCCGGGGAGGATGGGCCCAGTGAGATTAAACAGTGTGTACCCCGGGGAGGATGGGCCCAGAGAGATAAGGCACTGTGTAATCCGGGGAGGATGGGCCCAGTGATATCAGACAGTGTGTAACCCGGGGAGGATGGGTCCAGTGAGATCATACAGTGTTTAAACCGGGGAGGATGGGCCCAGTGAGATCAGACAGTGTGTAACCGGGAAGGATTGTCCCAGTGAGATCAGACAGTGTGTAACCCGGTGACGATGGGCACAGTGAAATCAGACAGTGTGTAACCCGGGGAGGATGGGGAAGTGAGATCAGACAGTGTGTAACCGGGAAGGATTGTCCCAGTGAGATCAGACAGTGTGTAACCCGGTGACGATGGGCGCAGTGAAATCAGACAGTGTGTAACCCGGGGAGGATGGGGAAGTGAGATCAGACGGTTTGTAACCCGGGGAGGATGTGCCCAGTGAGATCAGACAGTGTTTAAACCGGGGAGGATGGGCCATAGATACATAGATATATAGATACATAGAAGATAGGAGCAGGAGTAGGCCATTCGGCCCTTCGTGCCTGCTCCGCCATTTAATGAGATCATGGCTGATCCTTTAATTCAGTATCCCGTCCCCGCCTTCTCTCCGTAACCCTTAACCCCTTTTGCCCGTAGAAATATATCTAATTCCCTCTTAAATATATTTAATGAGCTGGCGTACACTGCCCTCTGTGGCAATGAGTTCCACAGGTTCACCACTCTCTGAGTGAAGAAATTCCCCCTCATCTCTGTCCTAAATGGTTTAGCCCTTATCCTTAAATTATGTCCTCTAGTTCTGTTCTCACCCGCCAAGGGAAACATTCCTTCTGCATCCAGTCTGTCTAGACCTGTCAGAATTTTATACACTTCTATGAGGTCCCCTCTCAATCTTCTAAACTCCAGTGTGTACATCCCTAAACTACATAGTCTCTCCTCATAGGTCATTCCCGCCATTCCTGGTATCAGCCTGGTGAATCGCCGCTGCACCCCCTCCATGGCAAGAACATCCTTCCTCAGATGAGGCGACCAAAACTGTACACAGTACTCGAGGTGTGGTCTCACCAGTGCCCTGTACAGCTGCAACAAGGTATCCCTGTTCCTGTATTCTAACCCTTTTGCTATGAAGGCCAGCATACCGTTTGCCTTCTTGACCGCCTGTTGCACCTGCATGCTCGCCTTCAGTGACTGGTGTACAAGAACACCCAGGTCTCTCTGTACTTCCCCCTCTCCCAATCTATTGCCATTTAAATAATAATTTGCCCTCCCGTTCCTGCACCCAAGGTGGATAACTTCGCACTTGTCCACATTATAGTGCATCTGCCATTTATCCGCCCAATCGCCCAGTCTGTCCAAATCGCTCTGGAGCTTCCTGGTCTCTTCCTCTGAGCCCACCCCCCCTCCTAGTTTAGTGTCGTCTGCAAATTTGGAAATGCTGAATCCGACTCCCTGATCCAGGTCATTAATGTAAATTGTGAACAGCTGGGGGCCCAGGACAGATCCCTGTGGTACCCCACTTGTTACTGCCTGCCATTCAGAAAATGAGCCGTTTATTCCAACTCTCTGTTTTCTATCTGACAGCCAGTTCCCTATCCACGCCAAAACTTTCCCCTTTATCCCATGAGCCTCAATTTTCCATGCTAATCTTTTATGTGGGACCTTATCGAAGGCCTTTTGGAAGTCCAGGTACACCACATCTACTGGCTCTCCCCCATCTATTCTACCAGTTACTCCCTCAAAAAATTCCAATAGATTAGTCAAGCACGATTTACCCTTTGTAAATCCATGTTGACTCTGTCCTATCCTGTCCCCATTTGCTAAGTGCTCCGCTATTTCATCCTTAATGATGGACTCCAGCATTTTGCCCACAACTGATGTTTGGCTTACAGGTCTGTAATTACCTGCTTTTTCCCTACCCCCCTTTTTGAATAGTGGGGTAACGTTAGCTACCCTCCAATCCATCGGCACTGTTCCCGAGTCTAATGAATTCTGAAAAATCATCCTTAGTGCATCCGCTATCTCTAGGGCCACCTCCTTCAGTACCCTAGGATGCATGTTATCAGGCCCTGGGGATTTGTCCACCTTCAATCCCTTTAGCTTCCTTAACACCATATCCTTAGAGATATTGATTTGCGTCAGTTCCTCCTTTGCCAATGTCCCTATTTTTCCCGATATCCCAGGGAGGTTTTTTGTGTCTTCCTTCGTAAAGACTGACCCAAAGTATGCATTTAGTTGATCTGCCATTTCCTTATTTCCCATTATATATTCCCCCGTATCTGACTGCAATGGACCAACTTTGGTTTTCACCAGTCTTTTCCTTTTGATATATTTATAAAAGCTTTTGGAGTTAGTTTTTATATTTTCCGCCAGCTTGTTTTCGTAAGCTATTTTGCCCCTCTTGATCATGCCCTTTGCCCTCCTTTGCTCTATCTTAAACTGTTCCCAATCTTCCGCTCTGGCGCTTTTTTTGGCTATTTTATACGCCCTATCTTTGGATTTTATGCTGTCTCTAATTTCCCCTGTTATCCACAGTTGAGTCACCTTTTTAGATTTCCTTTTATGCCAGATTGGTATAAACAATTTTTGCAATTTTGTCATTCTATCTTTAAATGTTTGCCATTGTTTATCTACCTCCAGTCCTCTCAGGAACGTTGTCCAATCAGACCTACTCAGTTCCCGTCTCATGGCATCATAATTCCCCTTGTTCCCCAGTGAGATCAGACAGTGTGTAACCCGGGGAGGATTGTCCCAGTGAGATCAGACAGTGTGTAACCCGGTGACGATGGGCACAGTGAAATCAGACAGTGTGTGACCCGGGGAGGATGGGGAAGTGAGATCAGACGGTTTGTAACCCGGGGAGGATGTGCCCAGTGAGATCAGACAGTGTGTAACCCGGGGAGGATGGGCCCAGTGAGATCAGACAGTTTGTAACTCGAGGAGGATGGGCCCAGTTATATCAGACAGTGTGTAACCGGGAAGGATTGGCCCAGTGAGATCAGACAGTGTGTAACCCGGGGAGGATGGGCCCAGTTCGTTTAGGCAGTGTGTAACCCAGTGAGGTGGGCCCAATGAGATCAGACAGTGTTTAACCTGGGGAGGTTGGGCCCATTGAGGTAAGATAGTGTTTAACCGGGGAGGGTGAGCCCTGTGAGATTAAACAGGTTGTTACCCGGGGAGGATGAGTCCAGTGAGATCAGACAGTGTGTAACCAAGGGAAGATGGGACCAGTGAAATCAGACAGTGTGTTACCCAGGGACGATGGGCCCAGTGAGATCAGACAGTGTGTAACCTGTGGAGGATGGGCCCAGTGAGATCAGTCATAGTGTAACCCGAGAGGATGGGCCCAGTGAGATCAGACAGTGTGTAACCCGAGGAGGATGGGCCCAGTGACATCAGACAGTGTGTAACCTGGGGAGGATGGGCCAAGTGTAATCAGACAGTGTGTACCCCGGGGAGAATACGCCCAGTGAGTTCAGACAATGTGTAACCCGGGGAGGAGGGGCGCAGTGAGATTAGACCGGGTGTTACCCGGGGAGGATGGGCCCAGTGTGATTAAACAGTGTGTACCCCGGGGAGGATGGGCCCAGAGAGATAAGGCACTGTGTAATCCGGGGAGGATGGGCCCAGTGAGATCAGACAGTGTGTAACCCGGGGAGGATGGGCTCAGTGAGATCAGACAGTGTGTAACACGGGAAGGATGTGTCCAGTGCGATCAGACAGTGTGTAAACCGGGGAGGATGGGCCCACTGAGATCAGACAGTGTGTAACCCGGGGAGGATGTGGCCAGTGAGATCAGACAGTGTGTAACCCGGGGAGGATTGGCCCAGTGAGATCAGGCAGTGTGTACCCTGGGGATGTTGGGCCCAGTGAGATAAGTCAGTGTGTAACCTGGGGAGGATGGGCCCAGTGAGATCAGACAGTGTGTAGCCCGGGGATAATTGGCCCAGTGAGATTAGACAGTGTATAACCCGGGGAGGATGGGTCCAGTTAGATTAGACAGTGTGAAACCCGTGGAGGATGGGTCTAATGAGATCCATCAGAATGTAACCCGCGCAGGATGGGCCCAGAGAGATTATACAGTGTGTAACCCGGGGAGGATGGGCCCAGTGTGATCAGACAGTGTGTAACCTGGGCAGGATGGGCCCAGTGAGATTAGGCAGTGTGTAACCCGGTGAGGATGGGCCCAGTGAGATCACACAGTGTGTAACCTGGGGTGGATGGGCCCATTGAGATCAGGCAGTGTGTAACCCGAGGAGGGTGAGCCCAGTGAGATTAAACAGTGTGTAACCCGGTGAGGATGTGTCCAGTGAGATCAGACAGTGTGTAACCCAGGGAGGATGGGCCCTGTGAGATCAGACAGTGTGTAACCTGGGGAGGATGGGCACGGTGAGATCAGACAGTGTGTAACCCGGGGAGGATGGACCCAGTGAGATCAGACAGTGTGTAACCCGTGGTGGATGGGCCCAGTGAGATCAGACAGTGTTTAACACGGGGAGGATGGGTCCAGTGAGATCAGAAAGTGTTTAAGCCGGGGAGGATGAGCCCAATGAGATCAGACAGTGTGTAACCCGTGGAGGGTGAGCCCAGTGAGATCAGACAGTGTGTAACCCAGGGAGGATGGGCCCAGTGAGTTCAGACAATGCGTAAACCGGGGAGGATGGGCCCAGTGAGTTCAGACAGTGTGTAACCCGGGGAGGATGGGCCTAGTGAGATCAGACAGTGTGTAACCCGGGGAGGATGGGCACAGTGAGATCAGACAGTGTGTAACACGGGAAGGATGTGTCCAGTGCGATCAGACAGTGTGTAAACCGGGGAGGATGGGCCCACTGAGATCAGACAGTGTGTAACCCGGGGAGGATGTGGCCAGTGAGATCAGACAGTGTGTAACCCGGGGAGGATTGGCCCAGTGAGATCAGGCAGTGTGTATCCTGGGGATGTTGGGCCCAGTGAGATAAGTCATTGTGTAACCTGGCGAGGATGGGCCGAGTGAGATCAGACAGTGTGTAGCCCGGGGATAAATGGCCCAGTGAGATTAGACAGTGTGTAACCCGGGGAGGATGGGTCCAGTTAGATTAGACAGTGTGAAACCCGTGGAGGATGGGTCTAATGAGATCAGTCAGAATGTAACCCGCGCAGGATGGGCCCAGAGAGATTAGACAGTGTGTAACCCGGGGAGGATGGGCCCAGTGTGATCAGACAGTGTGTAACCCGGGAGGATGGGTCCAGTGAGATCAGACAGTTTGTAACTCGAGGAGGATGGGCCCAGTTATATCAGACAGTGTGTAACTGGGAAGGATTGGCCCAGTGAGATCAGACAGTGTGTAACCCGGGGAGGATGGGCCCAGTTCGTTTAGGCAGTGTGTAACCCAGTGAGGTGGGCCCAATGAGATCAGACAGTGTGTAACCTGGGGAGGATGGGCCCATTGAGATAAGATAGTGTTTAACCGGGGAGGGTGAGCCCTGTGAGATTAAACAGGTTGTTACCCGGGGAGGATGAGTCCAGTGAGATCAGACAGTGTGTAACCCAGGGAAGATGGGACCAGTGAAATCAGACAGTGTGTTACCCAGGGACGATGGGCCCAGTGAGATCAGACAGTGTGTAACCTGTGGAGGGTGGGCCCAGTGAGATCAGTCATAGTGTAACCCGAGAGGATGGGCCCAGTGAGATCAGACAGTGTGTAACCCGAGGAGGATGGGCCCAGTGACATCAGACAGTGTGTAACCTGGGGAGGATGGGCCAAGTGTAATCAGACAGTGTGTACCCCGGGGAGAATACGCCCAGTGAGTTCAGACAATGTGTAACCCGGGGAGGAGGGGCGCAGTGAGATTAGACCGGGTGTTACCCGGGGAGGATGGGCCCAGTGAGATGAAACAGTGTGTACCCCGGGGAGGATGGGCCCAGAGAGATATGGCACTGTGTAATCCGGGGAGGATGGGCCCAGTGAGATCAGACAGTATGTAACCCGGGGAGGATGGGCTCAGTGAGATCAGACAGTGTGTAACATGGGAAGGATGTGTCCAGTGCGATCAGACAGTGTGTAAACCGGGGAGGATGGGCCCACTGAGATCAGACAGTGTGTAACCCGGGGAGGATGCGGCCAGTGAGATCAGACAGTGTGTAACCCGGGGAGGATTGGCCCAGTGAGATCAGGCAGTGTGTATCCTGGGGATGTTGGGCCCAGTGAGATAAGTCAGTGTGTAACCTGGGGAGGATGGGCCCAGTGAGATCAGACAGTGTGTAGCCCGGGGATAATTGGCCCAGTGAGATTAGACAGTGTGTAACCCGGGGAGGATGGGTCCAGTTAGATTAGACAGTGTGAAACCCGTGGAGGATGCGTCTAATGAGATCAGTCAGAATGTAACCCGCGCAGGATGGGCCCAGAGAGATTAGACAGTGTGTAACCCGGGTAGGATGGGCCCAGTGTGATCAGACAGTGTGTAACCCGGGGAGGATGGGCCCAGTGAGATTAGGCAATGTGTAACCCGGTGAGGATGGGCCCAGTGAGATCACACAGTGTGTAACCTGGGGTGGATGGGCCCATTGAGATCAGACAGTGTGTAACCCGAGGAGGGTGAGCCCAGTGAGATTAAACAGGGTGTTACCCGGTGAGGATGTGTCCAGTGAGATCAGACATTGTGTAACCCAGGGAGGATGGGCCCTGTGAGATCAGACAGTGTTTAACCTGGGGAGGATGGGCACGGTGAGATCAGACAGTGTGTAACCCGGGGAGGATGGACCCAGTGAGATCAGACAGTGTGTAACCCGTGGTGGATGGGCCCAGTGAGATCAGACAGTGTTTAACATGGGGAGGATGGGTCCAGTGAGATCAGAAAGTGTTTAAGCCGGGGAGGATGGGCCCAATGAGATCAGACAGTGTGTAACCCGTGGAGGGTGAGCCTAGTGAGATTAAACAGTGTGTTACCCGGGGAGGATCTGTCCAGTGAGTTCAGACAGTGTGTAACCCAGGGAGGATGGACCCAGTGAGATCAGACAGTGTGTCACCCGGGCAGGATTGGCCCAGTCAGATCAGACGGTGTGTAACCCGGGGAGGAAGGGCCCAGTGACATCAGACAGTGTGTAACCCGGGAGGATGGGCCCAGTGAGATCAGACAGTTTGTAACGCGGGGACGATGGGCCCAGTGATATCAGACAGTGTGTAACCGGGAAGGATTGGCCCAGTGAGATCAGACTGTGTGTAACACGGGGAGGATGGATACAGTCAGGTGACACAGTGTGTAACCCGGGGACGATGGGTCCAGTGAGATCAGCCAGTGTGTTACGCAGGTAGGATTGGCCCAGTGAGATCAGACAGTGTGTAACCCGGGGAGGATGGGCCCAGTGAGTTCAGACAATGCGTAAGCCGGGTAGGATGGGCCCAGTGAGTTCAGACAGTGTGTAACCCGGGGAGGATGGGCCTAGTGAGATCAGACAGTGTGTAACCCGGGGAGGATGGGCACAGTGAGATCAGACAGTGTGTATCCCGGGGAGAATGGGCTCAGTGAGGTCAGACGGTGTGTAACGCGGGGATGATGGGCCCAGTGAGATCAGACAGTATGTAACCCAGGAGGATGGGCCCAGTGAGATCAGACAGTTGAAACCCGGGGACGATGGGCACAGTGAAATCAGACAGTGTGTAACCTGGGGAGGATGGGCCCATTGAGATAAGATAGTGTGTAACCCGGGGAGGGCGAGCCCTGTGAGATTAAACAGGTTGTTACCCGGGGAGGATGAGTCCAGTGAGATCAGACAGTGTGTAACCCAGCGAAGATGGGACCAGTGAAATCAGACAGTGTGTTACCCAGGGACGATGGGCCCAGTGAGATCAGACAGTGTGTAACCCGGGGAGGATGGGCCCAGTGAGATCAGTCATAGTGTAACCCGAGAGGATGGGCCCAGTGAGATCAGACAGTGTGTAACCCGAGGAGGATGGGCCCAGTGACATCAGACCGTGTGTAACCTGGGGAGGATGGGCCAAGTGTAATCAGACAGTATGTACCCCGGGGAGAATACGCCCAGTGAGTTCAGACAATGTGTAACCCGGGGAGGAGGGGCGCAGTGAGATTAGACCGGGTGTTACCCGGGGAGGATGGGCCCAGTGAGATTAAACAGTGTGTACCCCGGGGAGGATGGGCCCAGAGAGATAAGGCACTGTGTAATCCGGGGAGGATGGGCCCAGTGAGATCAGACAGTGTGTAACCCGGGGAGGATGGGCTCAGTGAGATCAGACAGTGTGTAACACGGGAAGGATGTGTCCAGTGCGATCAGACAGTGTGTAAACCGGGGAGGATGGGCCCACTGAGATCAGACAGTGTGTAACCCGGGGAGGATGTGGCCAGTGAGATCAGACAGTGTGTAACCCGGGGAGGATTGGCCCAGTGAGATCAGGCAGTGTGTATCCTGGGGATGTTGGGCCCAGTGAGATAAGTCAGTGTGTAACCTGGGGAGGATGGGCCCAGTGAGATCAGACAGTGTGTAGCCCGGGGATAATTGGCCCAGTGAGATTAGACAGTGTGTAACCCGGGGAGGATGGGTCCAGTTAGATTAGACAGTGTGAAACCCGTGGAGGATGGGCCCAGAGAGATTAGACAGTGTGTAACCCGGGGAGGATGGGCCCAGTGTGATCAGACAGTGTGTAACCTGGGGAGGATGGGCCCAGTGAGATTAGGCAGTGTGTAACCCGGTGAGGATGGGCCCAGTGAGATCACACAGTGTGTAACCTGGGGTGGATGGGCCCATTGAGATCAGGCAGTGTGTAACCCGAGGAGGGTGAGCCCAGTGAGATTAAACAGTGTGTTACCCGGTGAGGATGTGTCCAGTGAGATCAGACAGTGTGTAACCCAGGGAGGATGGGCCCTGTGAGATCAGACAGTGTGTAACCTGGGGAGGATGGGCACGGTGAGATCAGACAGTGTGTAACCCGGGGAGGATGGACCCAGTGAGATCAGACAGTGTGTAACCCGTGGTGGATGGGCCCAGTGAGATCAGACAGTGTTTAACACGGGGAGGATGGGTCCAGTGAGATCAGAAAGTGTTTAAGCCGGGGAGGATGAGCCCAATGAGATCAGACAGTGTGTAACCCGTGGAGGGTGAGCCCAGTGAGATTAAACAGTGTGTTACCCGGGGAGGATCTGTCCAGTGAGTTCAGACAGTGTGTAACCCAGGGAGGATGGGCCCAGTGAGATCAGACAGTGTGTCACCCGGGCAGGATTGGCCTAGTCAGATCAGACGGTGTGTAACCCGGGGAGGATGGGCCCAGTGACATCAGACAGTGTGTAACCCGGGAGGATGGGCCCAGTGAGATCAGACAGTTTGTAACGCGGGGAAGATAGGCCCAGTGATATCAGACAGAGTGTAACCGGGAAGGATTGACCCACTGAGCTCAGACAGTGTGTAACACGGGGAGGATGGATACAGTCAGATGAGACAGTGTGTAACCCGGGGACGATGGGCCCAGTGAGATCAGCCAGTGTGTTACGCAGGTAGGATTGGCCCAGTGAGATCAGACAGTGTGTAACCCGGGGAGGAGGGGCCCAGTGAGTTCAGACAATGCGTAAACCGGGGAGGATGGGCCCAGTGAGTTCAGACAGTGTGTAACCCGGGGAGGATGGGCCTAGTGAGATCAGACAGTGTGTAACCCGGGGAGGATGGGCACAGTGAGATCAGACAGTGTGTAACACGGGAAGGATGTGTCCAGTGCGATCAGACAGTGTGTAAACCGGGGAGGATGGGCCCACTGAGATCAGACAGTGTGTAACCCGGGGAGGATGTGGCCAGTGAGATCAGACAGTGTGTAACCCGGGGAGGATTGGCCCAGTGAGATCAGGCAGTGTGTATCCTGGGGATGTTGGGCCCAGTGAGATAAGTCAGTGTGTAACCTGGGGAGGATGGGCCCAGTGAGATCAGACAGTGTGTAGCCCGGGGATAATTGGCCCAGTGAGATTAGACAGTGTGTAACCCGGGGAGGATGTGTCCAGTTAGATTAGACAGTGTGAAACCCGTGGAGGATGGGCCCAGAGAGATTAGACAGTGTGTAACCCGGGGAGGATGGGCCCAGTGTGATCAGACAGTGTGTAACCTGGGGAGGATGGGCCCAGTGAGATTAGGCAGTGTGTAACCCGGTGAGGATGGGCCCAGTGAGATCACACAGTGTGTAACCTGGGGTGGATGGGCCCATTGAGATCAGGCAGTGTGTAACCCGAGGAGGGTGAGCCCAGTGAGATTAAACAGTGTGTTACCCGGTGAGGATGTGTCCAGTGAGATCAGACAGTGTGTAACCCAGGGAGGATGGGCCCTGTGAGATCAGACAGTGTGTAACCTGGGGAGGATGGGCACGGTGAGATCAGACAGTGATGTAACCCGGGGAGGATGGACCCAGTGAGATCAGACAGTGTGTAACCCGTGGTGGATGGGCCCAGTGAGATCAGACAGTGTTTAACACGAGGAGGATGGGTCCAGTGAGATCAGAAAGTGTTTAAGCCGGGGAGGATGAGCCCAATGAGATCAGACAGTGTGTAACCCGTGGAGGGTGAGCCCAGTGAGATTAAACAGTGTGTTACCCGGGGAGGATCTGTCCAGTGAGTTCAGACAGTGTGTAACCCAGGGAGGATGGGCCCAGTGAGATCAGACAGTGTGTCACCCGGGCAGGATTGGCCTAGTCAGATCAGACGGTGTGTAACCCGGGGAGGATGGGCCCAGTGACATCAGACAGTGTGTAACCCGGGAGGATGGGCCCAGTGAGATCAGACAGTTTGTAACGCGGGGACGATGGGCCCAGTGATATCAGACAGAGTGTAACCGGGAAGGATTGGCCCACTGAGCTCAGACAGTGTGTAACACGGGGAGGATGGATACAGTCAGATGAGACAGTGTGTAACCCGGGGACGATGGGCCCAGTGAGATCAGCCAGTGTGTTACGCAGGTAGGATTGGCCCAGTGAGATCAGACAGTGTGTAACCCGCGGAGGATGGGCCCAGTGAGTTCAGACAATGCGTAAACCGGGGAGGATGGGCCCAGTGAGTTCAGACAGTGTGTAACCCGGGGAGGATGGGCCTAGTGAGATCAGACAGTGTGTAACCCGGGGAGGATGGGCACAGTGAGATCAGACAGTGTGTAACACGGGAAGGATGTGTCCAGTGCGATCAGACAGTGTGTAAACCGGGGAGGATGGGCCCACTGAGATCAGACAGTGTGTAACCCGGGGAGGATGTGGCCAGTGAGATCAGACAGTGTGTAACCCGGGGAGGATTGGCCCAGTGAGATCAGGCAGTGTGTATCCTGGGGATGTTGGGCCCAGTGAGATAAGTCATTGTGTAACCTGGCGAGGATGGGCCGAGTGAGATCAGACAGTGTGTAGCCCGGGGATAATTGGCCCAGTGAGATTAGACAGTGTGTAACCCGGGGAGGATGGGCCCAGTGAGATCAGACAGTGTGTCGCCCGGGGAGTATAGGCCCAGTGAGATTAGACAGTGTGTAACTCGGGGAGGATGGGTCCAGTTAGATTAGACAGTGTGAAACCCATGGAGGATGGGTCTAATGAGATCAGTTAAAATGTAACCCGCGCAGGATGGGCCCAGAGAGATTAGACAGTGTGTAAACCGGAGAGGATGGGCCCAGTGTGATCAGACAGTGTGTAACCTGGGGTGGGTGGGCCCATTGAGATCAGACAGTGTGTAACCCGAGGAGGGTGAGCCCAGTGAGATTAAACAGTGTGTTCCCCGGGGAGGATATGTCCAGTGAGATCAGACATTGTGTAACCCAGGGAGGATGGGCCCAGTGAGATCAGACAGTGTGTAACCCAGGGAGGATGGGCCCTGTGAGATCAGACAGTGTGTAACCTGGGGAGGATGGGCACAGTTAGATCAGACAGTGTGTAACCCGGGGAGGATGGACCCAGTGAGATCAGACAGTGTGTAACCCTTGGTGGATTGTCCCAGTGAGATCAGACAGTGTTTAACACGGGGAGGATGGGTCCAGTGAGATCAGAAAGTGTTTAAGCCGGGGAGGATGGGCCCAATGAGATCAGACAGTGTGTAACCCGTGGAGGGTGAGCCCAGTGAGATTAAACAGTGTGTTACCCGGGGGGGATCTGTCCAGTGAGATCAGACAGTGTGTAACCCAGGGAGGATGGGCCCAGTGAGATCAGACAGTGTGTTACCCGGGGAGGGTGGGTCCAGTGAGATTAAACAGTGGGTAACTCGGGCAGGATTGGCCCAGTCAGATCAGACGGTGTGTAACCCGGGGACGATGGGCCCAGTGATACCAGACAGTGTGTAACCGGGAAGGATTGGCCCAGTGAGATCAGAAAGTGTGTAACACGGGGAGGATGGATATAGTCAGATGAGACAGTGTTTACCCCGGGGACGATGGGCCCAGTGAAATCAGCCAGTGTGTAACCCGGGGAGGATGGGCCCATTGAGATCAGACAATGTGTAACCCGGGGACGATGGGCACAGTGAGATCAGACCGTGTGTATCCCGGGGAGGATGGGCCCAGTGAGTTCAGACAGTGTGTAACCCGGGGACGATGGGCACAGTGAGATCAGACCGTGTGTATCCCGGGGAGATGGGCCCAGTGAAATCAGACAGTTTCTAACATGGGGTGGATCGGTCCAGTGAGATTAGACAGTGTGTAACCGGGCTGGATGGGCACAGTGAGATCAGATGGTGTGTAATCCGGGGAGGGTGTGCCCAGTGAGATCAGGCAGTGTGTAACCCGGGGACGATGGGCACAGTGAGATCAGACAGTGTGTAACCCGGGGAGGATGGGCCAGTGAGATCAGACAGTGTGTAACCTGGGGAGGATGGTCCCAGTGAGATCAGACAGTGTGTATCCCGGGGATGATGGGCCCAGTGAGATCAGACAGTGAGTAACCCGGGGAGGATGGGCCCAGTGAGATCAGACAATGTGTTTCCCGGGGAGGTTGGGCCCAGTAAGATAAGTCAGTGTGTAACCCGGGGAGGATGGGCCCAGTGAGATCTGACAGTGTGTAGCCCGGGGAGGATGGGCCCAGTGAGATCAGGCAGTGTGTAAGCCGGGAAGGATGGGTCCAGTGAGATTAGACAGTGTGTAAGCCGGGAAGGATGGGTCCAGTGAGATTAGACAGTGTGAAACCCGTGGAGGATGGGTCTAATGAGATCAGTCAGAGTGTAACCCGCGCAGGATGGGCCCAGAGAGATTAGACAGCGTGTAACCTGGGGAGGATGGTCCCAGTGAGATCAGACAGTGTGTATCCCGGGGAGGATGGGCCCAGTGAGATTCGGCAGTGTGTTACCCGGGGAGGATGGGCCCAGTGAGATTAGACAGTGTGTAACCCGGGCAGGATGGGCCCAGTGAGATCAGCCGGTGTGTAACGCGGGGACGCTGGGCCCAGTGAGATCAGACAGTATGTAACCCAGGAGGATGTGCCCAGTGAGATCAGACAGTTTATAACCCGCGGAGGATGGGCCCAGTGATATCAGACAGTGCGTAACCGGGAAGGATGGGCCCAGTGAGATCAGACAGCGTGTAACCGGGGGAGGATGGGCCCAGTGAGATCAGACAGTGTATAACCCGGGGAGGATGGGCCCAGTGAGATCAGACAATGCGTAATCTGCGGAGGATGGGTCCAGTGAGATCAGACAGTGTGTAACCCGGGGAGGATGGACCCAGTGAGATCCGACAGTGTATAACCCTGGGAGGATGGGCCCAGTGAGATCAGACAGTGTGTAACACGGGGAGGAGGGGCCAGTGAGATCAGACAGTGTGTAACCCGGGGAGGATGGGCCCAGTGAGATCAGACAGTGTGTTACCTGGGGAGGATGGGTCCTGTGAGATTAGACACTGTGTAACCCGGGCATGATGGGCCCAGTGAGATCAGACGGTGTGTAACTCGGGGAGGATGGGCCCAGTGAGATCAGACAGTGTGTAACCCACGGAAGATGGGCACAGTGAGATCAGACAGTGTGTAACCCGGGGAGGATGGGCCCACTGAGATCAGACAGTGTGTAACACTGAGAGGATGGGCCCAGTGAGATCAGACAGTGTGTAACACTGGGAGGATGGGACCAGTGAGATTAGACAGTGTTTAAACAAGGGAGGATGGGCCTAGTGAGATCAGACAGTGTGTAACCCGGGGAGGATGGGCACAGTGAGATCAGACAGTGTGTAACACGGGAAGGATGTGTCCAGTGCGATCAGACAGTGTGTAAACCGGGGAGGATGGGCCCACTGAGATCAGACAGTATGTAACCCGGGGAGGATGTGGCCAGTGAGATCAGACAGTGTGTAACCCGGGGAGGATTGGCCCAGTGAGATCAGGCAGTGTGTATCCTGGGGATGTTGGGCCCAGTGAGATAAGTCATTGTGTAACCTGGCGAGGATGGGCCGAGTGAGATCAGACAGTGTGTAGCCCGGGGATAATTGGCCCAGTGAGATTAGACAGTGTGTAACCCGGGGAGGATGGGCCCAGTGAGATCAGACAGTGTGTCGCCCGGGGAGTATAGGCCCAGTGAGATTAGACAGTGTGTAACCCGGGGAGGATGGGTCCAGTTAGATTAGACAGTGTGAAACCCATGGAGGATGGGTCTAATGAGATCAGTTAAAATGTAACCCGCGCAGGATGGGCCCAGAGAGATTAGACAGTGTGTAAACCGGAGAGGATGGGCCCAGTGTGATCAGACAGTGTGTAACCTGGGGTGGGTGGGCCCATTGAGATCAGACAGTGTGTAACCCGAGGAGGGTGAGCCCAGTGAGATTAAACAGTGTGTTCCCCGGGGAGGATATGTCCAGTGAGATCAGACATTGTGTAACCCAGGGAGGATGGGCCCAGTGAGATCAGACAGTGTGTAACCCAGGGAGGATGGGCCCTGTGAGATCAGACAGTGTGTAACCTGGGGAGGATGGGCACAGTTAGATCAGACAGTGTGTAACCCGGGGAGGATGGACCCAGTGAGATCAGACAGTGTGTAACCCTTGGTGGATTGTCCCAGTGAGATCAGACAGTGTTTAACACGGGGAGGATGGGTCCAGTGAGATCAGAAAGTGTTTAAGCCGGGGAGGATGGGCCCAATGAGATCAGACAGTGTGTAACCCGTGGAGGGTGAGCCCAGTGAGATTAAACAGTGTGTTACCCGGGGGGGATCTGTCCAGTGAGATCAGACAGTGTGTAACCCAGGGAGGATGGGCCCAGTGAGATCAGACAGTGTGTTACCCGGGGAGGGTGGGTCCAGTGAGATTAAACAGTGGGTAACTCGGGCAGGATTGGCCCAGTCAGATCAGACGGTGTGTAACCCGGGGACGATGGGCCCAGTGATACCAGACAGTGTGTAACCGGGAAGGATTGGCCCAGTGAGATCAGAAAGTGTGTAACACGGGGAGGATGGATATAGTCAGATGAGACAGTGTTTACCCCGGGGACGATGGGCCCAGTGAAATCAGCCAGTGTGTAACCCGGGGAGGATGGGCCCATTGAGATCAGACAATGTGTAACCCGGGGACGATGGGCACAGTGAGATCAGACCGTGTGTATCCCGGGGAGGATGGGCCCAGTGAGTTCAGACAGTGTGTAACCCGGGGACGATGGGCACAGTGAGATCAGACCGTGTGTATCCCGGGGAGATGGGCCCAGTGAAATCAGACAGTTTCTAACATGGGGTGGATCGGTCCAGTGAGATTAGACAGTGTGTAACCGGGCTGGATGGGCACAGTGAGATCAGATGGTGTGTAATCCGGGGAGGGTGTGCCCAGTGAGATCAGGCAGTGTGTAACCCGGGGACGATGGGCACAGTGAGATCAGACAGTGTGTAACCCGGGGAGGATGGGCCAGTGAGATCAGACAGTGTGTAACCTGGGGAGGATGGTCCCAGTGAGATCAGACAGTGTGTATCCCGGGGATGATGGGCCCAGTGAGATCAGACAGTGAGTAACCCGGGGAGGATGGGCCCAGTGAGATCAGACAATGTGTTTCCCGGGGAGGTTGGGCCCAGTAAGATAAGTCAGTGTGTAACCCGGGGAGGATGGGCCCAGTGAGATCTGACAGTGTGTAGCCCGGGGAGGATGGGCCCAGTGAGATCAGGCAGTGTGTAAGCCGGGAAGGATGTGTCCAGTGAGATTAGACAGTGTGTAAGCCGGGAAGGATGGGTCCAGTGAGATTAGACAGTGTGAAACCCGTGGAGGATGGGTCTAATGAGATCAGTCAGAGTGTAACCCGCGCAGGATGGGCCCAGAGAGATTAGACAGCGTGTAGCCTGGGGAGGATGGTCCCAGTGAGATCAGACAGTGTGTATCCCGGGGAGGATGGGCCCAGTGAGATTCGGCAGTGTGTTACCCGGGGAGGATGGGCCCAGTGAGATTAGACAGTGTGTAACCCGGGCAGGATGGGCCCAGTGAGATCAGCCGGTGTGTAACGCGGGGACGCTGGGCCCAGTGAGATCAGACAGTATGTAACCCAGGAGGATCTGCCCAGTGAGATCAGACAGTTTATAACCCGCGGAGGATGGGCCCAGTGATATCAGACAGTGCGTAACCGGGAAGGATGGGCCCAGTGAGATCAGACAGCGTGTAACCGGGGGAGGATGGGCCCAGTGAGATCAGACAGTGTATAACCCGGGGAGGATGGATCCAGTGAGATTAGACAGTGTGTAACCCAGGGAAGATGGGCCCAGTGAGATCAGACAATGCGTAATCTGCGGAGGATGGGTCCAGTGAGATCAGACAGTGTGTAACCCGGGGAGGATGGACCCAGTGAGATCCGACAGTGTATAACCCTGGGAGGATGGGCCCAGTGAGATCAGACAGTGTGTAACACGGGGAGGAGGGGCCAGTGAGATCAGACAGTGTGTAACCCGGGGAGGATGGGCCCAGTGAGATCAGACAGTGTGTTACCTGGGGAGGATGGGTCCTGTGAGATTAGACACTGTGTAACCCGGGCATGATGGGCCCAGTGAGATCAGACGGTGTGTAACTCGGGGAGGATGGGCCCAGTGAGATCAGACAGTGTGTAACCCACGGAAGATGGGCACAGTGAGATCAGACAGTGTGTAACCCGGGGAGGATGGGCCCACTGAGATCAGACAGTGTGTAACACTGAGAGGATGGGCCCAGTGAGATCAGACAGTGTTTAACACTGGGAGGATGGGACCAGTGAGATTAGACAGTGTTTAACCAAGGGAGGATGGGCCAGTGAGATTAGACAGTGTGTAAACCAGCGAGGATGGGCCCAGTGAGATCAGACAGTATATAACACTGGGAGGATGGGCCCAGTGAGATCAGACAGTGTGTAACCCGGGGACGATTTGCACAGTGAGATCAGACAGTGTGTAACCCAGGGAGGATGGGCCCAGTGAGATCAGACAGTGTGTTACCCGCGGAGGATTGGCCCTGTGAGATCAGACAGTGTATAACCCGGGGTGGATGGGACCAGTGAGATCAGACAGTGTTTAACCCGGCGAGGATGGGCCCAGTGAGATCAGACAGTGTGTAACCCGGGGAGGATGGGTCCAGTGAGATTGCACAATGTGTAACCCGTGGAGGATGTATCTAATGAGATCAGACAGTGTGTAACCCGCGCAGGATGGGCCCAGAGATATTAGACAGTGTGTAACACGGGGAGGATGGGCCCACTGAGATCAGACAGTGTGTAACCCGGGGAGGATGGGCCCAGTGAGATTCGGCAGTGCGTAACCCGGTGAGGATGGCCCCAGTGAGATCAGACAGTGTGTAACCAGGGTAGGATGGGCCCATTGAGATAAGAAAGTGTGTAATCCGGGGAGGGTGAGCCCGGTGATATTAAACAGTGTGTTCCACGGGGAGGATGTGTCCAGTGAGATCAGACAGTGTGTAACCCAGGGAGGATGGGCCCAGTGAGATCAGAAAATGTGTAACCCGGGGAGGATGGGCACAGTGAGATCAGACAGTGTGTAACCCGGTGAGGATGGGACCAGTTAGATCAGTCAGTGTGTAACCCGGGGAGGATGGGCCCAGTGAGATCAGTCAGTGTGTAACCCGGGGAGGATGGGCCCAGTGAGATCAGACAGTGTGTAACCCGGGGAGGATGGGACCAGTGAGATCAGTCAGTGTGTAACCCGGGGAGGATGGGACCAGTGAGATCAGTCAGTGTGTAACCCGGGGAGGATGGGCCCAGTGAGATCAGACAGTGTGTTACACGGGAAGGATGGGTCCAGTGAGATCATACAATGTTTAAACCGGGGAGAATGGTCCCAGTGAGATCAGACAGTGTGTAACCGGGAAGGATTGTCCCAGTGAAATCAGACAGTGTGCAACCCGGGGAGGATGGGGAAGTGAGATCAGACGGTTTGTAACCCGGGGAGGATGGGCCCACTGAGATCAGACAGTGTGTAACCCGGGGAGGATTGGCCCAGTGAGATCAGACAATGTGTTACCCAGGGGGGATGGGCCCAGTGAGATCAGACGGTGTGTAACCCGGGGAGGATGTTCCCTATTGAGATCAGAGAGTTTGTAGCCCCGGGAGGATGGGCCCAATGAGATCAGACAGTGTGTAACCCGTGGAGGGTGAGCCTAGTGAGATTAAACAGTGTGTTACCCGGGGAGGATCTGTCCAGTGAGTTCAGACAGTGTGTAACCCAGGGAGGATGGACCCAGTGAGATCAGACAGTGTGTCACCCGGGCAGGATTGGCCCAGTCAGATCAGACGGTGTGTAACCCGGGGAGGAAGGGCCCAGTGACATCAGACAGTGTGTAACCCGGGAGGATGGGCCCAGTGAGATCAGACAGTTTGTAACGCGGGGACGATGGGCCCAGTGATATCAGACAGTGTGTAACCGGGAAGGATTGGCCCAGTGAGATCAGACTGTGTGTAACACGGGGAGGATGGATACAGTCAGATGACACAGTGTGTAACCCGGGGACGATGGGTCCAGTGAGATCAGCCAGTGTGTTACGCAGGTAGGATTGGCCCAGTGAGATCAGACAGTGTGTAACCCGGGAGGATGGGCCCAGTGAGTTCAGACAATGCGTAACCCGGGGAGGATGGGCCCAGTGAGTTCAGACAGTGTGTAACCCGGGGAGGATGGGCCTAGTGAGATCAGACAGTGTGTAACCCGGGGAGGATGGGCACAGTGAGATCAGACAGTGTGTATCCCGGGGAGAATGGGCTCAGTGAGGTCAGACGGTGTGTAACGCGGGGACGATGGGCCCAGTGAGATCAGACAGTATGTAACCCAGGAGGATGGGCCCAGTGAGGTCAGACAGTTGAAACCCGGGGACGATGGGCACAGTGAAATCAGACAGTGTGTAACCCGGGGAGGATGGGCCCACTGAGATCAGACAGTGTGTAACACTGAGAGGATGGGCCCAGTGAGATCAGACAGTGTGTAACACTGGGAGGATGGGACCAGTGAGATTAGACAGTGTTTAACCAAGGGAGGATGGGCCTAGTGAGATCAGACAGTGTGTAACCCGGGGAGGATGGGCACAGTGAGATCAGACAGTGTGTAACACGGGAAGGATGTGTCCAGTGCGATCAGACAGTGTGTAAACCGGGGAGGATGGGCCCACTGAGATCAGACAGTATGTAACCCGGGGAGGATGTGGCCAGTGGGATCAGACAGTGTGTAACCCGGGGAGGATTGGCCCAGTGAGATCAGGCAGTGTGTATCCTGGGGATGTTGGGCCCAGTGAGATAAGTCATTGTGTAACCTGGCGAGGATGGGCCGAGTGAGATCAGACAGTGTGTAGCCCGGGGATAATTGGCCCAGTGAGATTAGACAGTGTGTAACCCGGGGAGGATGGGCCCAGTGAGATCAGACAGTGTGTCGCCCGGGGAGTATAGGCCCAGTGAGATTAGACAGTGTGTAACCCGGGGAGGATGGGTCCAGTTAGATTAGACAGTGTGAAACCCATGGAGGATGGGTCTAATGAGATCAGTTAAAATGTAACCCGCGCAGGATGGGCCCAGAGAGATTAGACAGTGTGTAAACCGGAGAGGATGGACCCAGTGTGATCAGACAGTGTGTAACCTGGGGTGGGTGGGCCCATTGAGATCAGACAGTGTGTAACCGAGGAGGGTGAGCCCAGTGAGATTAAACAGTGTGTTCCCCGGGGAGGATATGTCCAGTGAGATCAGACATTGTGTAACCCAGGGAGGATGGGCCCAGTGAGATCAGACAGTGTGTAACCCAGGGAGGATGGGCCCTGTGAGATCAGACAGTGTGTAACCTGGGGAGGATGGGCACAGTTAGATCAGACAGTGTGTAACCCGGGGAGGATGGACCCAGTGAGATCAGACAGTGTGTAACCCTTGGTGGATTGTCCCAGTGAGATCAGACAGTGTTTAACACGGGGAGGATGGGTCCAGTGAGATCAGAAAGTGTTTAAGCCGGGGAGGATGGGCCCAATGAGATCAGACAGTGTGTAACCCGTGGAGGGTGAGCCCAGTGAGATTAAACAGTGTGTTACCCGGGGGGGATCTGTCCAGTGAGATCAGACAGTGTGTAACCCAGGGAGGATGGGCCCAGTGAGATCAGACAGTGTGTTACCCGGGGAGGGTGGGTCCAGTGAGATTAAACAGTGGGTAACTCGGGCAGGATTGGCCCAGTCAGATCAGACGGTGTGTAACCCGGGGACGATGGGCCCAGTGATACCAGACAGTGTGTAACCGGGAAGGATTGGCCCAGTGAGATCAGAAAGTGTGTAACACGGGGAGGATGGATATAGTCAGATGAGACAGTGTTTACCCCGGGGACGATGGGCCCAGTGAAATCAGCCAGTGTGTAACCCGGGGAGGATGGGCCCATTGAGATCAGACAATGTGTAACCCGGGGACGATGGGCACAGTGAGATCAGACCGTGTGTATCCCGGGGAGGATGGGCCCAGTGAGTTCAGACAGTGTGTAACCCGGGGACGATGGGCACAGTGAGATCAGACCGTGTGTATCCCGGGGAGATGGGCCCAGTGAAATCAGACAGTTTCTAACATGGGGTGGATCGGTCCAGTGAGATTAGACAGTGTGTAACCGGGCTGGATGGGCACAGTGAGATCAGATGGTGTGTAATCCGGGGAGGGTGTGCCCAGTGAGATCAGGCAGTGTGTAACCCGGGGACGATGGGCACAGTGAGATCAGACAGTGTGTAACCCGGGGAGGATGGGCCAGTGAGATCAGACAGTGTGTAACCTGGGGAGGATGGTCCCAGTGAGATCAGACAGTGTGTATCCCGGGGATGATGGGCCCAGTGAGATCAGACAGTGAGTAACCCGGGGAGGATGGGCCCAGTGAGATCAGACAATGTGTTTCCCGGGGAGGTTGGGCCCAGTAAGATAAGTCAGTGTGTAACCCGGGGAGGATGGGCCCAGTGAGATCTGACAGTGTGTAGCCCGGGGAGGATGGGCCCAGTGAGATCAGGCAGTGTGTAAGCCGGGAAGGATGTGTCCAGTGAGATTAGACAGTGTGTAAGCCGGGAAGGATGGGTCCAGTGAGATTAGACAGTGTGAAACCCGTGGAGGATGGGTCTAATGAGATCAGTCAGAGTGTAACCCGCGCAGGATGGGCCCAGAGAGATTAGACAGCGTGTAACCTGGGGAGGATGGTCCCAGTGAGATCAGACAGTGTGTATCCCGGGGAGGATGGGCCCAGTGAGATTCGGCAGTGTGTTACCCGGGGAGGATGGGCCCAGTGAGATTAGACAGTGTGTAACCCGGGCAGGATGGGCCCAGTGAGATCAGCCGGTGTGTAACGCGGGGACGCTGGGCCCAGTGAGATCAGACAGTATGTAACCCAGGAGGATGTGCCCAGTGAGATCAGACAGTTTATAACCCGCGGAGGATGGGCCCAGTGATATCAGACAGTGCGTAACCGGGAAGGATGGGCCCAGTGAGATCAGACAGCGTGTAACCGGGGGAGGATGGGCCCAGTGAGATCAGACAGTGTATAACCCGGGGAGGATGGATCCAGTGAGATTAGACAGTGTGTAACCCAGGGAAGATGGGCCCAGTGAGATCAGACAATGCGTAATCTGCGGAGGATGGGTCCAGTGAGATCAGACAGTGTGTAACCCGGGGAGGATGGACCCAGTGAGATCCGACAGTGTATAACCCTGGGAGGATGGGCCCAGTGAGATCAGACAGTGTGTAACACGGGGAGGAGGGGCCAGTGAGATCAGACAGTGTGTAACCCGGGGAGGATGGGCCCAGTGAGATCAGACAGTGTGTTACCTGGGGAGGATGGGTCCTGTGAGATTAGACACTGTGTAACCCGGGCATGATGGGCCCAGTGAGATCAGACGGTGTGTAACTCGGGGAGGATGGGCCCAGTGAGATCAGACAGTGTGTAACCCACGGAAGATGGGCACAGTGAGATCAGACAGTGTGTAACCCGGGGAGGATGGGCCCACTGAGATCAGACAGTGTGTAACACTGAGAGGATGGGCCCAGTGAGATCAGACAGTGTTTAACACTGGGAGGATGGGACCAGTGAGATTAGACAGTGTTTAACCAAGGGAGGATGGGCCAGTGAGATTAGACAGTGTGTAAACCAGCGAGGATGGGCCCAGTGAGATCAGACAGTATGTAACACTGGGAGGATGGGCCCAGTGAGATCAGACAGTGTGTAACCCGGGGACGATTTGCACAGTGAGATCAGACAGTGTGTAACCCAGGGAGGATGGGCCCAGTGAGATCAGACAGTGTGTTACCCGCGGAGGATTGGCCCTGTGAGATCAGACAGTGTGTAACCCGGGGTGGATGGGACCAGTGAGATCAGACAGTGTTTAACCCGGCGAGGATGGGCCCAGTGAGATCAGACAGTGTGTAACCCGGGGAGGATGGGTCCAGTGAGATTGCACAATGTGTAACCCGTGGAGGATGTATCTAATGAGATCAGACAGTGTGTAACCCGCGCAGGATGGGCCCAGAGATATTAGACAGTGTGTAACACGGGGAGGATGGGCCCACTGAGATCAGACAGTGTGTAACCCGGGGAGGATGGGCCCAGTGAGATTCGGCAGTGCGTAACCCGGTGAGGATGGCCCCAGTGAGATCAGACAGTGTGTAACCAGGGTAGGATGGGCCCATTGAGATAAGAAAGTGTGTAATCCGGGGAGGGTGAGCCCGGTGATATTAAACAGTGTGTTCCACGGGGAGGATGTGTCCAGTGAGATCAGACAGTGTGTAACCCAGGGAGGATGGGCCCAGTGAGATCAGAAAATGTGTAACCCGGGGAGGATGGGCACAGTGAGATCAGACAGTGTGTAACCCGGTGAGGATGGGACCAGTTAGATCAGTCAGTGTGTAACCCGGGGAGGATGGGCCCAGTGAGATCAGTCAGTGTGTAACCCGGGGAGGATGGGCCCAGTGAGATCAGACAGTGTGTAACCCGGGGAGGATGGGACCAGTGAGATCAGTCAGTGTGTAACCCGGGGAGGATGGGACCAGTGAGATCAGTCAGTGTGTAACCCGGGGAGGATGGGCCCAGTGAGATCAGACAGTGTGTTACACGGGAAGGATGGGTCCAGTGAGATCATACAATGTTTAAACCGGGGAGAATGGTCCCAGTGAGATCAGA
This sequence comes from Somniosus microcephalus, assembly GCF_052327205.1. Taxonomy (NCBI): domain Eukaryota; kingdom Metazoa; phylum Chordata; class Chondrichthyes; order Squaliformes; family Somniosidae; genus Somniosus; species Somniosus microcephalus. The sequence continues at coordinate 31,969,420 of NW_028225180.1, read as the reverse complement.
CAGTGTGTAACCGGGAAGGATTGTCCCAGTGAAATCAGACAGTGTGCAACCCGGGGAGGATGGGGAAGTGAGATCAGACGGTTTGTAACCCGGGGAGGATGGGCCCACTGAGATCAGACAGTGTGTAACCCGGGGAGGATTGGCCCAGTGAGATCAGACAATGTGTTACCCAGGGGGGATGGGCCCAGTGAGATCAGACGGTGTGTAACCCGGGGAGGATGTTCCCTATTGAGATCAGAGAGTTTGTAGCCCCGGGAGGATGGGCCCAATGAGATCAGACAGTGTGTAACCCGTGGAGGGTGAGCCTAGTGAGATTAAACAGTGTGTTACCCGGGGAGGATCTGTCCAGTGAGTTCAGACAGTGTGTAACCCAGGGAGGATGGACCCAGTGAGATCAGACAGTGTGTCACCCGGGCAGGATTGGCCCAGTCAGATCAGACGGTGTGTAACCCGGGGAGGAAGGGCCCAGTGACATCAGACAGTGTGTAACCCGGGAGGATGGGCCCAGTGAGATCAGACAGTTTGTAACGCGGGGACGATGGGCCCAGTGATATCAGACAGTGTGTAACCGGGAAGGATTGGCCCAGTGAGATCAGACTGTGTGTAACACGGGGAGGATGGATACAGTCAGATGACACAGTGTGTAACCAGGGGACGATGGGTCCAGTGAGATCAGCCAGTGTGTTACGCAGGTAGGATTGGCCCAGTGAGATCAGACAGTGTGTAACCCGGGAGGATGGGCCCAGTGAGTTCAGACAATGCGTAACCCGGGGAGGATGGGCCCAGTGAGTTCAGACAGTGTGTAACCCGGGGAGGATGGGCCTAGTGAGATCAGACAGTGTGTAACCCGGGGAGGATGGGCACAGTGAGATCAGACAGTGTGTATCCCGGGGAGAATGGGCTCAGTGAGGTCAGACGGTGTGTAACGCGGGGACGATGGGCCCAGTGAGATCAGACAGTATGTAACCCAGGAGGATGGGCCCAGTGAGGTCAGACAGTTGAAACCCGGGGACGATGGGCACAGTGAAATCAGACAGTGTGTAACCTGGGGAGGATGGGCCCATTGAGATAAGATAGTGTGTAACCCGGGGAGGGCGAGCCCTGTGAGATTAAACAGGTTGTTACCCGGGGAGGATGAGTCCAGTGAGATCAGACAGTGTGTAACCCAGCGAAGATGGGACCAGTGAAATCAGACAGTGTGTTACCCAGGGACGATGGGCCCAGTGAGATCAGACAGTGTGTAACCCGGGGAGGATGGGCCCAGTGAGATCAGTCATAGTGTAACCCGAGAGGATGGGCCCAGTGAGATCAGACAGTGTGTAACCCGAGGAGGATGGGCCCAGTGACATCAGACCGTGTGTAACCTGGGGAGGATGGGCCAAGTGTAATCAGACAGTGTGTACCCCGGGGAGAATACGCCCAGTGAGTTCAGACAATGTGTAACCCGGGGAGGAGGGGCGCAGTGAGATTAGACCGGGTGTTACCCGGGGAGGATGGGCCCAGTGAGATTAAACAGTGTGTACCCCGGGGAGGATGGGCCCAGAGAGATAAGGCACTGTGTAATCCGGGGAGGATGGGCCCAGTGAGATCAGACAGTGTGTAACCCGGGGAGGATGGGCTCAGTGAGATCAGACAGTGTGTAACACGGGAAGGATGTGTCCAGTGCGATCAGACAGTGTGTAAACCGGGGAGGATGGGCCCACTGAGATCAGACAGTGTGTAACCCGGGGAGCATGGATCCAGTGAGATCAGACAGGATGTAACCCGGGGTGGATGGGCCCAGTACGATCAGACGGTGCACAACCCGGGGAGGATGAGCCCAGTGAGATCAGACAGCGTGTAACCCGGGGAGGATGAGTCCAGTCAGAGTAGACACTGTGTAACCCGGGGAAGATGGGCCCAGTGAGATCAGACAGTGTGCAACCTGGGGAGGATGGGCCCAGTGAGATCATACATTGTGTAGCCATGGAGGATGGGCACAGTGAGATCAGACAGTGTGTAACCAGGGGAGGATGAGCCCAGTGAGATCAGACAGCGTGTAACCCGGGGATAATGGGTCCAGTGAGATTAGACCGTGTGTAACCCCGGGAACATGGGCCCAGTGATATGAGACAGTGTGTAACCCGGGGAGGATGGACACAGTGAGATCAGACAGTGTGTAACCCGGGGAGGATGAGCCCAGTGAGATGAGACAGAGTGTTACCCGGTCAGGATGGGTCCAGTGTGATTAGACAGTGTGTAACCCGGGCAGGATGGGCCAAGTGAGGTCAGTCGGTGTGTAAACCGGGAGGATGCGCCCAGTGAGATCAGACTGTTTGTAACCGGGGGAGGATGGGCCCATTGATATCAGACAGTGTGTAACAGGGAAGGATTGTCCCAGTGAGATCAAAAAGTGTGTAACACAGGCAGGATGGATATACTGAGATGAAACGGTGTGTAACCCGGGGAGGATGGGCCCAGTGAGATCAGACAGTGTGTTACCCGTGTAGGATGGGCCCAGTGAGATCAGACAGTGTGTAACCCGGGGAGGATGGGCCCAGTGATATCAGACAGTGTGTAACCGGGGGAGGATGGGCCCAGTGAGATCAGACAGTATGTAACCCGGGGAGGATGGATCCAGTGAGATCAGACACTGTTTAACCCGAGGAGGATGGGCCCAGTGAGATCAGGCAGTATGTAACCCGGGGAGGATGGTCCCATTGAGATCAGAGAGCGTGTAACCCGGGGACGATGGGTCAAGTGAGATTAGACAGTGTGTAACCCGGGGAAGATGGGCCCAGTGAGATCAGACAGTGTGTAACCCGGGGAGGATGGTCCTTGTGAGATCAGACAGTGTGTAATCCGGGGAGGATGGGCCCAGTGAGATAAGACAGTGTGTAACCCGAGGAGGATGGTTCCAGTGAGATTAGACAGTGTGTAACCTGGGGTGGATTGGCCCAGTGACATCAGACAGTGTTTCACCCGGGGATGATGGTCCCAGTGTATTCAGACAGTGTGTAACCCGGGGAGGATGGGCCCAGTGTGATCAGACAGTGTGTAATCCGGGGAGGATGGGCCCAGTGAGATCAGACAGTGTGTAACCCGGGGAGGAGGGGCCCAGTGAGATAAGACAGTGTGTAACTCGTTCAGGATGGGCCCAGTAAGATTAGACAGTGTGTAACCCGGGGAGGATGTGCCCAGTGAGATCAGCCAGTGTGTAACCTGGGGAGGATGGTCCCTGTGAAATCAGACAGTGTGTAACCTGGGGAGGATGGGCCCAGTGAGGTCAGACAGTGTGTAACCCGAGGAGGATGGGCCCAGTGAGATCAGACATTGGGGAGCCGTGGAGGATGCGCCCAGTGACATCAGACAGTGGGTAACCCGAGGAGGATGGATCCAGTGAGATCAGACAGGGTGTAACCCGGGGAGGATGGGCCCAGTAAGATCAGAAGGTGTGTAACCCGGGGAGGATGAGCCCAGTGAGATCAGACAGCGTGTAACCCGGGGAGGATGAGTTCAGTGAGAGAAGACACTGTGTAACCCGGGGAAGATGGGCCCATTGAGATCAGACAGTGTGTAACATGGGGAGGATGGGACCAGTGAGATCAGACAGAGTGTAACCCCGAGGAGGGTGGGCCCATTGAGATCAGACGGTGTGTAACCCGGGGAAGATGGGCCCAGTGATATGAGACAGTGTGTAATCCGGGCAGGATGGACACAGTGAGATCAGACAGTGTGTAACACGGGTAGGATGGGCCCAGTGAGATCAGACAGTGTGTAACCCGGGGAGGATGAGCCCAGTGAGATCAGACAGAGTGTTACCCGGTCAGGATGGGTCCAGTGTGATTAGACAGTGTGTAACCCGGGCAGGATGGGCCAAATGAGATCAGTCGGTGTGTAACCCGGGGAGGATGGGCCCAGTGAGATCAGACAGTGTGTTACCCGGGTAGGATGGGCCCAGTGAGATCAGACAGTGTGTAACCGGGGAAGGATGGGCCCTGTGAGATCAAACAGTGTGTAACCCGGGGAGGATGGGCCCAGTGAATTTGGACAGTGTGTAGCCGTGGAGGATGGGCCCAGTGAGATCAGACACTGTTTAACCCGGGGGCGATGGGCCCAGTGAGATCAGGCAGTATGTAACCCGGGGAGGATGGTCCCCTGTGAGATCAGACAGTGTGTAACATGCGGAGGATGGTCCCATTGAGATCAGAGAGCGTGTAACCTGGGGACGAAGCGTCCAGTGAGATTAGACAGTGTGTAACCCGGGGAAGATGGGCCCAGTGAGATCAGACAGTGTGTAATCTGGGGAGGATGGGCCCAGTGAGGTCAGACAGTGTGTAACCCGGGGAGGATGGGCCCAGTGAGATCAGACAGTGTGTAACACGGGGAGGATGGGTCCAGTGAGATCAGGCAGTGTGTAACCCGGGGAGGATGGGCCCAGTGAGATCAGACAGTGTGTTAGCCGGGGAGGATGAGTCCAGTGAGATTAGACAGTGTGTAACCCGGGCAGGATGGGCCCAGTGAAATCAGACGGTGTGTAACCCGGGGAGGATGGGCCCAGTGAGATCAGACAGTGTGTAACCCGGGGAGGATGGGTCCAGTAAGATTAGACAGTGTGTAACACTGGGAGGATGGGACCAGTGAGATCAGACAGTGTTTAACCAGGGGGGATGGGCCCAGTGAGATTAGACAGTGTGTAACCCAGCGAGGATGGGCCCAGCGAGATCAGACAGTGTTTAACCAGGGGGGATGGGACAGGGAGATTAGACAGTGTGTAACCCAGCGAGGATGGGCCCAGTGAGATTACACAATGTGTAACCCGGCGAGGATTGGCCCACTGAGATCAGACAGTGTGTAACCCGGGGAGGATGGGCCCCGTTGAGATTCGGCAGTGCGTAACCCAGTGAGGATGGGCCCAGTGAGATCAGACAGTGTGTAACCAGGGGAGGGTGGGCCCATTGAGATAAGAAAGTGTGTAATCCGGGGTGGGTGAGCCCGGTGAGATTAAACAGTGTGTTCCCCGGGGAGGATGTGTCCAGTGAGATCAGACAGTGTGTAACCCAGGGAGGATGGGCCCAGTGAGAACCGAAAATGTGTAACCCGGGGAGGATGGGCACAGTGAGATCAGACAGTGTGTAACCTGGGGATGATGGGACCAGTGAGATCAGACAGAGTGTAACCCGGAGGAGGATGGGCCCAGTGAAATCAGACGGTGTGTAACCCGGGGAGGATGGGCCCAGTGAGATCATACATTGTGTTGCCGTGGAGGATGGGCCCAGTGAGATCAGACAGTGTGTGACCAGGGGAGGATGAGCCCAGTGAGATCAGACAGCGTGTAACCCGGGGATAATGGATCCAGTGAGATTAGACAGTGTGTAACCCCGGGAAGATGGGCCCAGTGATATCAGACAGTGTGTAACCCGGGGAGGATGGACACAGTGCGATCAGACAGTGTGTAACACGGGGAGGATGGGCCCAGTGAGATCAGACAGTGTGTAACCCGGGGAGAATGAGCCCATTGAGATCAGACAGAGTGTTACCCGGTCAGGATGGGTCCCGTGCGATTCGACAGTGTGTAACCCGGGCAGGATGGGCCAAGTGAGATCAGTCGGTGTGTAACCCGGGGAGGATGGGGCCAGTGAGATCAGACAGTGTATAACCCGGGAGGATGCGCCCAGTGAGATCAGACAGTTTGTAACCGGGTGAGGATGGGCCCAGTGATATCAGACAGTGTGTAACAGGGAAGGATTGTCCCAGTGAGATCAGAAAGTGTGGAGCACAGGCAGGATGGATCTACTGAGATGAGACGGCGTGTAACACGGGGAGGATGGGCCCAGTGAGATCAGACAGTGTGTTACCCGGGTAGGATGGGCCCAGTGAGATCAGACAGTGTGTAACCGGGGGAGGATGGGCCCAGTGAGATCAAACAGTGTGTAACCCGGGGAGGATGGGCCCAGTGAGCTAGGACAGTGTGTAGCCATGGAGGATGGGCCCAGTGAGATCAGAGAGTGTGTAACCCGGTGAGGATGGATCCAGTGAGATCAGAAAACCCAGGGACGATGGGCCCAGTGAGATCAGACAGTATGTAACCCGGGGAGGATGGTCCCATTGAGATCAGAGAGAGTGTAACCTGGGGACGATGGGTCCAGTGAGATTAGACAATGTGTAACCCGGGGAAGATGGACCCAGTGAGATCAGACAGTGTGTAACGTGGGGAGGATGGGTCCAGTGAGATCAGACAGTGTGTAACCCAGGGAGGATGGGCCCAGTGAGTACAGATGGTGTATAACCTGGGGAGGATGAGGCCAGTGAGATCAGACAGCGTGTAACCCGGGGATAATGGGTCCAGTGAGATTAGACAGTGTGTAACCCCGGGAAGATGGGCCCAGTGATACCAGACAGTGTGTATCCCGGGGAGGATGGAGCCAGTGAGATCAGATAGTGTGTAACACGGGGAGGATGGGCCCAGTGAGATCAGACAGTGTGTAACCAGGGGAGGATGGGCCCAGTGAGATCAGACAGTGTGTAACCCGGGAGGATGCGCCCAGTGATATCAGACAGTGTGTAACCTGGAAGGATTGTTCCAGTGAGATCAGAAAGTGTGTAACACAGGCAGGATGGATCTACTGAGATGAGGTGGTGTGTAACAAGGGGAGGATGGGCCCAGTGCGATCAGACAGTGTGTAACCGGGAGAGGATGGGCCCAGTGAGATCAGACAGTGTGTCACCCGGGTAGGATGGGCCCAGTGAGATCAGACAGTGTGCAACCGGGAGAGGATGGGCCCAGTGAGCTTGGACAGTGTGTAGCCATGGAGGATGGGCCCAGTGAGATCAGAGAGTGTGTAACCCGGTGAGGATGGATCCAGTGAGATCAGACAACCCAGGGACGATGGGTCCAGTGAGCTTAGACAGTGTGTAACCCGGGGAAGATGGGCCCAGTGAGATCAGACAGTGTGTAATCTGGGGAGGATGGGCCCAGTGAGATCAGAAAGTGTGTAACCCGGGGAGGATGGGCCCAGTGAGATCAGACAGTGTGTAACGTGGGGAGGATGGGTCCAGTGAGATCAGACAGTGTGTAACCCGGGGAGGATGAAGCCAGTGAGATCAGACAGCGTGTAACCCGGGGATAATGGGTCCAGTGAGATTAGACAGTGTGTAACCCCGGGAAGATGGGCCCAGTGATACCAGACAGTGTGTATCCCGGGGAGGATGGAGCCAGTGAGATCAGATAGTGTGTAACACGGGGAGGATGGGCCCAGTGAGATCAGACAGTGTGTAACCCGGGAGGATGCGCCCAGTGATATCAGACAGTGTGTAACCTGGAAGGATTGTTCCAGTGAGATCAGAAAGTGTGTAACACAGGCAGGATGGATCTACTGAGATGAGGTGGTGTGTAACCCGTGGAGGATGGGCCCAGTGAGATCAGACAGTGTGTCACCCGGGTAGGATGGGCCCAGTGAGATCAGACAGTGTGCAACCGGGAGAGGATGGGCCCAGTGAGATCAGACAGTGTGCAACCGGGAGAGGATGGGCCCAGTGAGATCAGACAGTGTGTAAACCGGGGAGGATGGATCCAGTGACATCAGACAGTGTGTTACCTGGGGAGGATGGGCCCAGTGAGATCAGACAGTATGTAACCCGGGGAGGATGGTCCCATTGAGATCAGAGAGCGTGTAACCTGGGGACGATGGGTCCAGTGAGATTAGACAATGTGTAACCCGGGGAGGATGGGCCCAGTGAGATCAGGCAGTGTGTAACACGGGGAGGATGGGTCCAGTGAGATCAGACAGTGTGTAACCCGGGGAGGATGGGCCCAGTGTGATCAGACAGTGTGTTACCCGGGGAGGATGGGTTCAGTGAGATTAGACAGTGCGTAACCCGGGCATGATAGGCCCAGTGATATCAGACGGTGTGTAACCCGGGGTGGATGGGCCCAGCGAGATCTTACAGTATGTAACCCAGGAAGGATGGGCCCAGTGAGTACAGACAGAGTGTGACCCGGGGAGGATGGGCCAAGTGAGACCAGACAGTGTGTAACCCGCGGAAGATGGGCCCAGTGAGATCAGACACTGTGTAACCCGGGGAGGATGGGCCAAGTGAGATCAGACCGTGTGTAATCCGGGGAGGATGGGCCCACTGAGATCAGTCAGAGTGTTACCCGGTCAGGATGAGACCATTGTGATTAGACAGTGTGTAACCAGGGCAGGATGGGCCAAGTGAGATCAGACAGTGTGTAACCCGGGGAGGATGGGCCCAGTGAGATCAGACAGTGTGTAACCCGCGAGGAACCGCCCAGTGATATCAGACAGTGTGTAACCTGGAAGGATTGTCCCAGTGAGATCAGAAAATGTGTAACACAGGCAGGATGGATCTACTGAGATGAGACGTTGTGTAACCCGGGGAGGATCGGCCCAGTGAGATCAGACAGTGTGTAACCCGGGGAGGATGGGCCCAGTGAGATCAGACAGTATGTAACTCGGGGAGGATGGTCCCATTGAGATCAGGGAGCGTGTAACCTGGGGACGATGTGTCCAGTGAGATTAGACAGTGTCTAACCCGGGGAAGATGGGCCTAGTGAGATCAGACAGTGTGTATCTGGGGAGGATGGGTGCAGTGAGATCAGACAGTGTGTAACCCGGGGAGGATGGACCCAGTGAGATCAGACAGTGTGTAACCCGGGGAGGATGGGCCCAGTGAGATAACACAGTGTGTAACACAGGGAGGATGGGTCCAGTGAGATCAGACAGTGTGTAACCCGGGGAGGATGGCCCAGTGTGATCAGACAGTGTGTTACCCGGGGAGGATGGGTCCAGTGAGATTAGACAGTGTGTAACCCGGGCATGATGGGCCCAGTGAGATCAGACGGTGTGTAACCCGGGGAGGATGGGCCCAGTGAGATCTTACAGTATGTAACCCAGGGAGGATGGGCCCAGTGAGTGCAGACAGTGTGTAACCCACGGAAGATGGGCACAGTGAGATCAGACAGTGTGTAACCCGGGGAGGATGGGCCCAGTGAGATCAGACAGTGTGTAGCACTGGAAGGATGGGCCCAGTGAAATCAGACAGTGTGTAACACTGGGAGGATGGGACCAGTGAGATCAGACAGTGTGTAACACTGGGAGGATGGGCCCAGTGAGATCAGACAGTGTGTAACCCGGGGACGATGGACACAGTGAGATCAGACAGTGTGTAACCCGGGGAGGATGGGCCCAGTGAGATCAGACAGTGTGCTACCCGGGGAGGATTGGCCCAGTGAGATCAAGCAGTTTGTAAACCGGGGAGGAAGGGCCCAGTGAGATCAGTCAGTGTGTAACCCGGGGAGGATGGGTCCAGTAAGATTAGACAGTGTGTAACCCGGGCAGGATGGGCCAAGTGAGATCAGTCGGTGTGTAACCCGGGGAGGATGGGCCCAGTGAGTTCAGACAGTGTGTAACCCGGGAGGATGCGCCCAGTGAGATCAGACAATTTGTAACCGGGGGAGGATGGGCCCAGTGATATCAGACAGTGTGTAACAGGGAAGGATTGTTCCAGTGAGATCAGAAAGTGTGTAACACAGGCAGGATGGATCTACTGAGATGAGACGGTGTGTAACCCGGGGAGGATGGGCCCAGTGAGATCAGACAGTGTTTATCCCGGGGAGGATGGATCCAGTGAGATCAGACAGTGTGTAACCCGGGGAGGATGGGCCCAGTGAGATCAGACAGTATGTAACCCGGGGAGAATGGTCCCATTGAGATCAGGGAGCGTGTAACCTGGGGACGATGGGTCCAGTGAGATTAGACAGTGTGTAACCCGGGGAGGATGGACCCAGTGAGATCAGACAGTGTGTAACCCGGGGAGGATGGGCCCAGTGAGATAAGGCAGTGTGTAACACGGGGAGGATGGGTCCAGTGAGATCAGACAGTGTTTAACCCGGGGAGGATGGCCCAGTGTGATCAGACAGTGTGTTACCCGGGGAGGATGGGTCCAGTGAGATTAGACAGTGAGTAATCCGGGCATGATGTGCCCAGTGAGATCAGACGCTGTGTAACCCGGGGAGAATGGGCCCAGTGAGATTTTACAGTATTTAACCCAGGGAGGATGGGCCCAGTGAGTACAGACAGTGTGTAACCCGGGGAGGATGGGCCAAGTGAGTCCAGACAGTGTGTTACCCGCGGAAGATGTGCACAGTGAGATCAGACAGTGTGTAACCCGGGGAGGATGGGCCCAGTGAGATCAGACAGTGTGTAACACTGGGAGAATGGGCCCAGTGAAATCAGACAACGTGTAACACTGGGAGGATGGGAGCAGTGACATCAGACAGTGTTTAACCAAGGGAGGATGGGCCAGTGAGGTTAGACAGTGTGTAACCCGGCGAGGATGGGCCCAGTGAGATCAGACAGTGTGTAACACTGGGAGGATGGGACCAGTGAGATCAGACAGTGTGTAACCCGGGGACGATGGGCACAGTGAGATCAGACAGTGTGTAACCCGGGGAGGATGGTCCCAGTGAGATCAGACAGTGTGTAACCCGGGGAGCATCGATCCAGTGAGATCAGACAGTGGGTAATCCGGGGAGGATGGGCCCAGTGAGATCAGACAGTATGTAACTCGGGGAGGATGGTCCCATTGAGATCAGGGACCGTGTAACCTGGGGACGATGTGTCCAGTGAGATTAGACCGTGTGTAACCCGGGGAAGATCGGCCTAGTGAGATCAGACAGTGTGTATCTGGGGAGGATGGGCGCAGTGAGATCAAACAGTGTGTAACCCGGGGTGGATGGACCCAGTGAGATCAGACAGTGTGTAACCCGGGGAGGATGCGTCCAGTGAGATCAGACAGTGTGTAACCCGGGGAGGATGGCCCAGTCTGATCAGACAGTGTGTTACCCGGGGAGGATGGGTCCAGTGAGATTAGACAGTGTGTAACCCGGGCATGATGGGCCCAGTGAGATCAGACGGTGTGTAACCCGGGGAGGATGGGCCCAGTGAGATCTTACAGTATGTAACCCAGGGAGGATGGGCCCAGTAAGTACAGACAGTGTGTAACCCGGGGAGGATGGGCCAAGTGAGTCCAGACAGTGTGTAACCCACGGAAGATGGCCACAGTGAGATCAGACAGTGTGTAACCCGGGGAGGATGGGCCCAGTGAGATCAGACAGTGTGTAACACTGGAAGGATGGGCCCAGTGAAATCAGACAGTGTGTAACACTGGGAGGATGGGACCAGTGAGATCAGACAGTGTTTAACAAAGGGAGGATGGGCCAGTGAGATTAGACAGTGTGTAACCCGGCGAGGATGGGCCCAGTGAGATCAGACAGTGTGTAACACTGGGAGGATGGGCCCAGTGAGATCAGACAGTGTGTAACCCGGGGACGATGGGCCCAGTGAGATCAGACAGTGTGTTACCCGGGGAGGATTGGCCCAGTGAGATCAAACAGTTTGTAAACCGGGGAGGATGGGCCCAGTGAGATCAGTCAGTGTGTAACCCGGGCAGGATGGGTCCAGTAAGATTAGACAGTGTGTAACCCGGGCAGGATGGGCCAAGTGATATCAGTCGGTGCGTAACCCGGGGAGGATGGGCCCAGTGAGTTCAGACAGTGTGTAACCAGGGGAGGATGAGCCCAGTGAGATCAGACAGCGTGTAACCCGGGGATAATGGATCCAGTGAGATTAGACAGTGTGTAACCCCGGGAAGATGGGCCCAGTGATATCAGACAGTGTGTAACCCGGGGAGGATGGACACAGTGCGATCAGACAGTGTGTAACACGGGGAGGATGGGCCCAGTGAGATCAGACAGTGTGTAACCCGGGGAGGATGAGCCCATTGAGATCAGACAGAGTGTTACCCGGTCAGGATGGGTCCCGTGCGATTAGACAGTGTGTAACCCGGGCAGGATGGGCCAAGTGAGATCAGTCGGTGTGTAACCCGGGGAGGATGGGCCCAGTGAGATCAGACAGTGTGTAACCCGGGAGGATGCGCCCAGTGAGATCAGACAGTTTGTAACTGGGTGAGGATGGGCCCAGTGATATCAGACAGTGTGTAACAGGGAAGGATTGTCCCAGTGAGATCAGAAAGTGTGTAACACAGGCAGGATGGATCTACTGAGATGAGACGGTGTGTAACCCGGGGAGGATGGGCCCAGTGAGATCAGACAGTGTGTTACCCGGGTAGGATGGGCCCAGTGAGATCAGACAGTGTGTAACCGGGGGAGGATGGGCCCAGTGAGATCAAACAGTTTGTAACCCGGGGAGGATGGGCCCAGTGAGCTTGGACAGTGTGTAGCCAAGGAGGATGGACCCAGTGAGATCAGAGAGTGTGTAACCCGGTGAGGATGGAGCCAGTGAGATCAGATAGTGTGTAACACGGGGAGGATGGGCCCAGTGAGATCAGACAGTGTGTAACCAGGGGAGGATGGGCCCAGTGAGATCAGACAGTGTGTAACCCGGGAGGATGCGCCCAGTGATATCAGACAGTGTGTAACCTGGAAGGATTGTTCCAGTGAGATCAGAAAGTGTGTAACACAGGCAGGATGGATCTACTGAGATGAGATGGTGTGTAACCCGTGGAGGATGGGCCCAGTGAGATCAGACAGTGTGTTACCCGGGTAGGATGGGCCCAGTGAGATCAGACAGTGTGCAACCGGGAGAGGATGGGCCCAGTGAGATCAGACAGTGTGCAACCAGGAGAGGATGGGCCCAGTGAGATCAGACAGTGTGTAAACCGGGGAAGATGGATCCAGTGACATCAGACAGTGTGTTACCCGGGGAGGATGGGCCCAGTAAGATCAGACAGTATGTAACCCGGGGAGGATGGTCCCATTGAGATCAGAGAGCGTGTAACCTGGGGACGATGGGTCCAGTGAGATTAGACAATGTGTAACCCGGGGAGGATGGGCCCAGTGAGATCGGGCAGTGTGTAACACAGGGAGGATGGGTCCAGTGAGATCAGACAGTATGTAACCCGGGGAGGATGGGCCCAGTGTGATCAGACAGTGTGTTACCCGGGGAGGATGGGTTCAGTGAGATTAGACAGTGCGTAACCCGGGCATGATAGGCCCAGTGATATCAGACGGTGTGTAACCCGGGGTGGATGGGCCCAGTGAGATCTTACAGTATGTAACCCAGGAAGGATGGGCCCAGTGCGTACAGACTGAGTGTGACCCGGGGAGGATGGGCCAAGTGAGACCAGACAGTGTGTAACCCGCGGAAGATGGTCCCAGTGAGATCAGACACTGTGTAACCCGGGGAGGATGGGCCCAGTGAGATCAGACCGTGTGTAATCCGGGGAGGATGGGCTCACTGAGATCAGTCAGAGTGTAACCTGGTCAGGATGAGACCATTGTGATTAGACAGTGTGTAACCAGGGCAGGATGGGCCCAGTGAGATCAGACAGTGTGTAACACTGGGAGGATGGGCCCAGTGAGATCAGACAGTGTGTAACCCGGGGACGATGGACACAGTGAGATCAGACAGTGTGTAACCCGGGGAGGATGGGCCCAGTGAGATCAGACAGTGTGTAACCCGCGAGGAACCGCCCAGTGATATCAGACAGTGTGTAACCTGGAAGGATTGTCCCAGTGAGATCAGAAAATGTGTAACACAGGCAGGATGGATCTACTGAGATGAGACGTTGTGTAACCCGGGGAGGATCGGCCCAGTGAGATCAGACAGTGTGTAACCCGGGGAGGATGGGCCCAGTGAGATCAGACAGTATGTAACTCGGGGAGGATGGTCCCATTGAGATCAGGGAGCATGTAACCTGGGGACGATGTGTCCAGTGAGATTAGACAGTGTCTAACCCGGGGAAGATGGGCCTAGTGAGATCAGACAGTGTGTATCTGGGGAGGATGGGTGCAGTGAGATCAGACAGTGTGTAACCCGGGGAGGATGGACCCAGTGAGATCAGACAGTGTGTAACCCGGGGAGGATGGGCCCAGTGAGATAACACAGTGTGTAACACAGGGAGGATGGGTCCAGTGAGATCAGACAGTGTGTAACCCGGGGAGGATGGCCCAGTGTGATCAGACAGTGTGTTACCCGGGGAGGATGGGTCCAGTGAGATTAGACAGTGTGTAACCCGGGCATGATGGGCCCAGTGAGATCAGACGGTGTGTAACCCGGGGAGGATGGGCCCAGTGAGATCTTACAGTATGTAACCCAGGGAGGATGGGCCCAGTGAGTGCAGACAGTGTGTAACCCACGGAAGATGGGCACAGTGAGATCAGACAGTGTGTAACCCGGGGAGGATGGGCCCAGTGAGATCAGACAGTGTGTAGCACTGGAAGGATGGGCCCAGTGAAATCAGACAGTGTGTAACCCGGGGACGATGGGCCAGTGAGATTAGACAGTGTGTAACCCGGCGAGGATGGGCCCAGTGAGATCAGACAGTGTGTAACACTGGGAGGATGGGCCCAGTGAGATCAGACAGTGTGTAACCCGGGGACGATGGACAAAGTGAGATCAGACAGTGTGTAACCCGGGGAGGATGGGCCCAGTGAGATCAGACAGTGTGCTACCCGGGGAGGATTGGCCCAGTGAGATCAAGCAGTTTGTAAACCGGGGAGGATGGGCCCAGTGAGATCAGTCAGTGTGTAACCCGGGGAGGATGGGTCCAGTAAGATTAGACAGTGTGTAACCCGGGCAGGATGGGCCAAGTGAGATCAGTCGGTGTGTAACCCGGGGAGGATGGGCCCAGTGAGTTCAGACAGTGTGTAACCCGGGAGGATGCGCCCAGTGAGATCAGACAATTTGTAACCGGGGGAGGATGGGCCCAGTGATATCAGACAGTGTGTAACAGGGAAGGATTGTTCCAGTGAGATCAGAAAGTGTGTAACACAGGCAGGATGGATCTACTGAGATGAGACGGTGTGTAACCCGGGGAGGATGGGCCCAGTGAGATCAGACAGTGTTTATCCCGGGGAGGATGGATCCAGTGAGATCAGACAGTGTGTAACCCGGGGAGGATGGGCCCAGTGAGATCAGACAGTATGTAACCCGGGGAGAATGGTCCCATTGAGATCAGGGAGCGTGTAACCTGGGGACGATGGGTCCAGTGAGATTAGACAGTGTGTAACCCGGGGAGGATGGACCCAGTGAGATCAGACAGTGTGTAACCCGGGGAGGATGGGCCCAGTGAGATAAGGCAGTGTGTAACACGGGGAGGATGGGTCCAGTGAGATCAGACAGTGTTTAACCCGGGGAGGATGGCCCAGTGTGATCAGACAGTGTGTTACCCGGGGAGGATGGGTCCAGTGAGATTAGACAGTGAGTAATCCGGGCATGATGTGCCCAGTGAGATCAGACGCTGTGTAACCCGGGGAGAATGGGCCCAGTGAGATTTTACAGTATTTAACCCAGGGAGGATGGGCCCAGTGAGTACAGACAGTGTGTAACCCGGGGAGGATGGGCCAAGTGAGTCCAGACAGTGTGTTACCCGCGGAAGATGTGCACAGTGAGATCAGACAGTGTGTAACCCGGGGAGGATGGACCCAGTGAGATCAGACAGTGTGTAACCCGGGGAGGATGGGCCCAGTGAGATAAGGCAGTGTGTAACACGGGGAGGATGGGTGCAGTGAGATCAGACAGTGTTTAACCCGGGGAGGATGGCCCAGTGTGATCAGACAGTGTGTTACCCGGGGAGGATGGGTCCAGTGAGATTAGACAGTGAGTAATCCGGGCATGATGTGCCCAGTGAGATCAGACGCTGTGTAACCCGGGGAGAATGGGCCCAGTGAGATTTTACAGTATTTAACCCAGGGAGGATGGGCCCAGTGAGTACAGACAGTGTGTAACCCGGGGAGGATGGGCCAAGTGAGTCCAGACAGTGTGTTACCCGCGGAAGATGTGCACAGTGAGATCAGACAGTGTGTAACCCGGGGAGGATGGGCCCAGTGAGATCAGACAGTGTGTAACACTGGAAGGATGGGCCCAGTGAAATCAGACAGTGTGTAACACTGGGAGGATGGGACCAGTGAGATCAGACAGTGTTTAACCAAGGGAGGATGGGCCAGTGAGATTAGACAGTGTGTAACCCGGCGAGGATGGGCCCAGTGAGATCAGACAGTGTGTAACACTGGGAGGATGGGCCCAGTGAGATCAGACAGTGTGTAACCCGGGGACGATGGACAAAGTGAGATCAGACAGTGTGTAACCCGGGGAGGATGGGCCCAGTGAGATCAGACAGTGTGCTACCCGGGGAGGATTGGCCCAGTGAGATCAAGCAGTTTGTAAACCGGGGAGGATGGGCCCAGTGAGATCAGTCAGTGTGTAACCCGGGGAGGATGGGTCCAGTAAGATTAGACAGTGTGTAACCCGGGCAGGATGGGCCAAGTGAGATCAGTCGGTGTGTAACCCGGGGAGGATGGGCCCAGTGAGTTCAGACAGTGTGTAACCCGGGAGGATGCGCCCAGTGAGATCAGACAATTTGTAACCGGGGGAGGATGGGCCCAGTGATATCAGACAGTGTGTAACAGGGAAGGATTGTTCCAGTGAGATCAGAAAGTGTGTAACACAGGCAGGATGGATCTACTGAGATGAGACGGTGTGTAACCCGGGGAGGATGGGCCCAGTGAGATCAGACAGTGTTTATCCCGGGGAGGATGGATCCAGTGAGATCAGACAGTGTGTAACCCGGGGAGGATGGGCCCAGTGAGATCAGACAGTATGTAACCCGGGGAGAATGGTCCCATTGAGATCAGGGAGCGTGTAACCTGGGGACGATGGGTCCAGTGAGATTAGACAGTGTGTAACCCGGGGAGGATGGACCCAGTGAGATCAGACAGTGTGTAACCCGGGGAGGATGGGCCCAGTGAGATAAGGCAGTGTGTAACACGGGGAGGATGGGTGCAGTGAGATCAGACAGTGTTTAACCCGGGGAGGATGGCCCAGTGTGATCAGACAGTGTGTTACCCGGGGAGGATGGGTCCAGTGAGATTAGACAGTGAGTAATCCGGGCATGATGTGCCCAGTGAGATCAGACGCTGTGTAACCCGGGGAGAATGGGCCCAGTGAGATTTTACAGTATTTAACCCAGGGAGGATGGGCCCAGTGAGTACAGACAGTGTGTAACCCGGGGAGGATGGGCCAAGTGAGTCCAGACAGTGTGTTACCCGCGGAAGATGTGCACAGTGAGATCAGACAGTGTGTAACCCGGGGAGGATGGGCCCAGTGAGATCAGACAGTGTGTAACACTGGGAGAATGGGCCCAGTGAAATCAGACAACGTGTAACACTGGGAGGATGGGAGCAGTGACATCAGACAGTGTTTAACCAAGGGAGAATGGGCCAGTGAGGTTAGACAGTGTGTAACCCGGCGAGGATGGGCCCAGTGAGATCAGACAGTGTGTAACACTGGGAGGATGGGACCAGTGAGATCAGACAGTGTGTAACCCGGGGACGATGGGCACAGTGAGATCAGACAGTGTGTAACCCGGGGAGGATGGTCCCAGTGAGATCAGACAGTGTGTAACCCGGGGAGGATCGATCCAGTGAGATCAGACAGTGGGTAATCCGGGGAGGATGGGCCCAGTGAGATCAGACAGTATGTAACTCGGGGAGGATGGTCCCATTGAGATCAGGGACCGTGTAACCTGGGAACGATGTGTCCAGTGAGATTAGACCGTGTGTAACCCGGGGAAGATCGGCCTAGTGAGATCAGACAGTGTGTACCTGGGGAGGATGGGCGCAGTGAGATCAAACAGTGTGTAACCCGGGGAGGATGGACCCAGTGAGATCAGACAGTGTGTAACCCGGGGAGGATGCGTCCAGTGAGATCAGACAGTGTGTAACCCGGGGAGGATGGCCCAGTGTGATCAGACAGTGTGTTACCCGGGGAGGATGGGTCCAGTGAGATTAGACAGTGTGTAACCCGGGCATGATGGGCCCAGTGAGATCAGACGGTGTGTAACCCGGGGAGGATGGGCCCAGTGAGATCTTACAGTATGTAACCCAGGGAGGATGGGCCCAGTAAGTACAGACAGTGTGTAACCCGGGGAGGATGGGCCAAGTGAGTCCAGACAGTGTGTAACCCACGGAAGATGGCCACAGTGAGATCAGACAGTGTGTAACCCGGGGAGGATGGGCCCAGTGAGATCAGACAGTGTGTAACACTGGAAGGATGGGCCCAGTGAAATCAGACAGTGTGTAACACTGGGAGGATGGGACCAGTGAGATCAGACAGTGTTTAACAAAGGGAGGATGGGCCAGTGAGATTAGACAGTGTGTAACCCGGCGAGGATGGGCCCAGTGAGATCAGACAGTGTGTAACACTGGGAGGATGGGCCCAGTGAGATCAGACAGTGTGTAACCCGGGGACGATGGACCCAGTGAGATCAGACAGTGTGTTACCCGGGGAGGATTGGCCCAGTGAGATCAAACAGTTTGTAAACCGGGGAGGATGGGCCCAGTGAGATCAGTCAGTGTGTAACCCGGGCAGGATGGGTCCAGTAAGATTACACAGTGTGTAACCCGGGCAGGATGGGCCCAGTGAGTTCAGACAGTGTGTAACCAGGGGAGGATGAGCCCAGTGAGATCAGACAGCGTGTAACCCGGGGATAATGGATCCAGTGAGATTAGACAGTGTGTAACCCCGGGAAGATGGGCCCAGTGATATCAGACAGTGTGTAACCCGGGGAGGATGGACACAGTGCGATCAGACAGTGTGTAACACGGGGAGGATGGGCCCAGTGAGATCAGACAGTGTGTAACCCGGGGAGGATGAGCCCATTGAGATCAGACAGAGTGTTACCCGGTCAGGATGGGTCCCGTGCGATTAGACAGTGTGTAACCCGGGCAGGATGGGCCAAGTGAGATCAGTCGGTGTGTAACCCGGGGAGGATGGGCCCAGTGAGATCAGACAGTGTGTTACCCGGGTAGGATGGGCCCAATGAGATCAGACAGTGTGTAACCGGGGGAGGATGGGCCCAGTGAGATCAAACAGTGTGTAACCCGGGGAGGATGGGCCCAGTGAGCTTGGACAGTGTGTAGCCAAGGAGGATGGGCCCAGTGAGATCAGAGAGTGTGTAACCCGGTGAGGATGGAGCCAGTGAGATCAGATAGTGTGTAACACGGGGAGGATGGGCCCAGTGAGATCAGACAGTGTGTAACCAGGGGAGGATGGGCCCAGTGAGATCAGACAGTGTGTAACCCGGGAGGATGCGCCCAGTGATATCAGACAGTGTGTAACCTGGAAGGATTGTTCCAGTGAGATCAGAAAGTGTGTAACACAGGCAGGATGGATCTACTGAGATGAGATGGTGTGTAACCCGTGGAGGATGGGCCCAGTGAGATCAGACAGTGTGTTACCCGGGTAGGATGGGCCCAGTGAGATCAGACAGTGTGCAACCGGGAGAGGATGGGCCCAGTGAGATCAGACAGTGTGCAACCAGGAGAGGATGGGCCCAGTGAGATCAGACAGTGTGTAAACCGGGGAAGATGGATCCAGTGACATCAGACAGTGTGTTACCCGGGGAGGATGGGCCCAGTGAGATCAGACAGTATGTAACCCGGGGAGGATGGTCCCATTGAGATCAGAGAGCGTGTAACCTGGGGACGATGGGTCCAGTGAGATTAGACAATGTGTAACCCGGGGAGGATGGGCCCAGTGAGATCGGGCAGTGTGTAACACAGGGAGGATGGGTTCAGTGAGATCAGACAGTATGTAACCCGGGGAGGATGGGCCCAGTGTGATCAGACAGTGTGTTACCCGGGGAGGATGGGTTCAGTGAGATTAGACAGTGCGTAACCCGGGCATGATAGGCCCAGTGATATCAGACGGTGTGTAACCCGGGGTGGATGGGCCCAGTGAGATCTTACAGTATGTAACCCAGGAAGGATGGGCCCAGTGCGTACAGACAGAGTGTGACCCGGGGAGGATGGGCCAAGTGAGACCAGACAGTGTGTAACCCGCGGAAGATGGTCCCAGTGAGATCAGACACTGTGTAACCCGGGGAGGATGGGCCCAGTGAGATCAGACCGTGTGTAATCCGGGGAGGATGGGCCCACTGAGATCAGTCAGAGTGTAACCTGGTCAGGATGAGACCATTGTGATTAGACAGTGTGTAACCAGGGCAGGATGGGCCCAGTGAGATCAGACAGTGTGTAACACTGGGAGGATGGGCCCAGTGAGATCAGACAGTGTGTAACCCGGGGACGATGGACACAGTGAGATCAGACAGTGTGTAACCCGGGGAGGATGGGCCCAGTGAGATCAGACAGTGTGCTACCCGGGGAGGATTGGCCCAGTGAGATCAAGCAGTTTGTAAACCGGGGAGGATGGGCCCAGTGAGATCAGTCAGTGTGTAACCCGGGGAGGATGGGTCCAGTAAGATTAGACAGTGTGTAACCCGGGAGGATGCGCCCAGTGAGATCAGACAATTTGTAACCGGGGGAGGATGGGCCCAGTGATATCAGACAGTGTGTAACAGGGAAGGATTGTTCCAGTGAGATCAGAAAGTGTGTGACACAGGCAGGATGGATCTACTGAGATGAGACGGTGTGTAACCCGGGGAGGATGGGCCCAGTGAGATCAGACAGTGTTTATCCCGGGGAGGATGGATCCAGTGAGATCAGACAGTGTGTAACCCGGGGAGGATGGGCCCAGTGAGATCAGACAGTATGTAACCCGGGGAGGATGGTCCCATTGAGATCAGGGAGCGTGTAACCTGGGGACGATGGGTCCAGTGAGATTAGACAGTGTGTAACCCGGGGAGGATGGGCCCAGTGAGATCAGACAGTGTGTAACCCGGGGAGGATGGGCCCAGTGAGATAAGGCAGTGTGTAACACGGGGAGGATGGGTCCAGTGAGATCAGACGGTGTGTAACCCGGGGAGGATTGTCCCATTGAGATCAGACAGTGTGTTACCCGGGGAGGATGGGTCCAGTGAGATTAGACAGTGTGTAACCCGGGCATGATGGGCCCAGTGAGATCAGACGCTGTGTAACCCGGGGAGAATGGGCCCAGTGAGATTTTACAGTATTTAACCCAGGGAGGATGGGCCCAGTGAGTACAGACAGTGTGTAACCCGGGGAGGATGGGCCAAGTGAGTCCAGACAGTGTGTAACCCGCGGAAGATGTGCACAGTGAGATCAGACAGTGTGTAACCCGGGGAGGCTGGGCCCAGTGAGATCAGACAGTGTGTAACAATGGGAGAATGGGCCCAGTGAAATCAGACAACGTGTAACACTGGGAGGATGGGAGCAGTGACATCAGACAGTGTTTAACCAAGGGAGGATGGGCCAGTGAGATTAGACAGTGTGTAACCCGGCGAGGATGGGCCCAGTGAGATCAGACAGTGTGTAACACTGGGAGGATGGGACCAGTGAGATCAGACAGTGTTTATCCCGGGGAGGATGGATCCAGTGAGATCAGACAGTGTGTAACCCGGGGAGGATGGGCCCAGTGAGATCAGACAGTATGTAACCCGGGGAGGATGGTCCCATTGAGATCAGACAGTGTGTTACCCGGGGAGGATGGGTCCAGTGAGATTAGACAGTGTGTAACCCGGGCATGATGGGCCCAGTGAGATCAGACGCTGTGTAACCCGGGGAGAATGGGCCCAGTGAGATTTTACAGTATTTAGCCCAGGGAGGATGGGCCCAGTGAGTACAGACAGAGTGTAACCCGGGGAGGATGGGCCAAGTGAGTCCAGACAGTGTGTAACCCGGGGAGGATGGGCCCAGTGAGATGAGACAGTGTGTAACACTGGGAGAATGGGCCCAGTGAAATCAGACAACGTGTAACACTGGGAGGATGGGAGCAGTGACATCAGACAGTGTTTAACCAAGGGAGGATGGGCCAGTGAGATTAGACAGTGTGTAACCCGGCGAGGATGGGCCCAGTGAGATCAGACAGTGTGTAACACTGGGAGGATGGGACCGGTGAGATCAGACAGTGTGTAACCCGGGGACGATGGGCACAGTGAGATCAGACAGTGTGTAACCCGGGGAGGATGGTCCCAGTGAGATCAGACAGTGTGTAACCCGGGGAGGATGGATCTAGTGAGATCAGACAGTGGGTAATCCTGGGAGGATGGGCCCAGTGAGATCAGACAGTATGTAACTCGGGGAGGATGGTCCCATTGAGATCAGGGAGCGTGTAACCTGGGGACGATGTGTCCAGTGAGATCAGACAGTGTGTAACACTGGGAGGATGGGACCAGTGAGATCAGACAGTGTGTAACCCGGGGACGATGGGCACAGTGAGATCAGACAGTGTGTATCTGGGGAGGATGGGCTCAGTGAGATCAAACAGTGTGTAACCCGGGGAGAATGGACCCAGTGAGATCAGACAGTGTGTAACCCGGGGAGGATGCGTCCAGTGAGATCGGGCAGTGTGTAACACAGGGAGGATGGGTTCAGTGAGATCAGACAGTATGTAACCCGGGGAGGATGGGCCCAGTGTGATCAGACAGTGTGTTACCCGGGCAGGATGGGTTCAGTGAGATTAGACAGTGCGTAACCCGGGCATGATAGGCCCAGTGATATCAGACGGTGTGTAACCCGGGGTGGATGGGCCCAGTGAGATCTTACAGTATGTAACCCAGGAAGGATGGGCCCAGTGCGTACAGACAGAGTGTGACCCGGGGAGGATGGGCCAAGTGAGACCAGACAGTGTGTAACCCGCGGAAGATGGTCCCAGTGAGATCAGACACTGTGTAACCCGGGGAGGATGGGCCCAGTGAGATCAGACCGTGTGTAATCCGGGGAGGATGGGCCCACTGAGATCAGTCAGAGTGTAACCTGGTCAGGATGAGACCATTGTGATTAGACAGTGTGTAACCAGGGCAGGATGGGCCCAGTGAGATCAGACAGTGTGTAACACTGGGAGGATGGGCCCAGTGAGATCAGACAGTGTGTAACCCGGGGACGATGGACACAGTGAGATCAGACAGTGTGTAACCCGGGGAGGATGGGCCCAGTGAGATCAGACAGTGTGCTACCCGGGGAGGATTGGCCCAGTGAGATCAAGCAGTTTGTAAACCGGGGAGGATGGGCCCAGTGAGATCAGTCAGTGTGTAACCCGGGGAGGATGGGTCCAGTAAGATTAGACAGTGTGTAACCCGGGAGGATGCGCCCAGTGAGATCAGACAATTTGTAACCGGGGGAGGATGGGCCCAGTGATATCAGACAGTGTGTAACAGGGAAGGATTGTTCCAGTGAGATCAGAAAGTGTGTAACACAGGCAGGATGGATCTACTGAGATGAGACGGTGTGTAACCCGGGGAGGATGGGCCCAGTGAGATCAGACAGTGTTTATCCCGGGGAGGATGGATCCAGTGAGATCAGACAGTGTGTAACCCGGGGAGGATGGGCCCAGTGAGATCAGACAGTATGTAACCCGGGGAGGATGGTCCCATTGAGATCAGGGAGCGTGTAACCTGGGGACGATGGGTCCAGTGAGATTAGACAGTGTGTAACCCGGGGAGGATGGGCCCAGTGAGATCAGACAGTGTGTAACCCGGGGAGGATGGGCCCAGTGAGATAAGGCAGTGTGTAACACGGGGAGGATGGGTCCAGTGAGATCAGACGGTGTGTAACCCGGGGAGGATTGTCCCATTGAGATCAGACAGTGTGTTACCCGGGGAGGATGGGTCCAGTGAGATTAGACAGTGTGTAACCCGGGCATGATGGGCCCAGTGAGATCAGACGCTGTGTAACCCGGGGAGAATGGGCCCAGTGAGATTTTACAGTATTTAACCCAGGGAGGATGGGCCCAGTGAGTACAGACAGTGTGTAACCCGGGGAGGATGGGCCAAGTGAGTCCAGACAGTGTGTAACCCGCGGAAGATGTGCACAGTGAGATCAGACAGTGTGTAACCCGGGGAGGCTGGGCCCAGTGAGATCAGACAGTGTGTAACACTGGGAGAATGGGCCCAGTGAAATCAGACAACGTGTAACACTGGGAGGATGGGAGCAGTGACATCAGACAGTGTTTAACCAAGGGAGGATGGGCCAGTGAGATTAGACAGTGTGTAACCCGGCGAGGATGGGCCCAGTGAGATCAGACAGTGTGTAACACTGGGAGGATGGGACCAGTGAGATCAGACAGTGTTTATCCCGGGGAGGATGGATCCAGTGAGATCAGACAGTGTGTAACCCGGGGAGGATGGGCCCAGTGAGATCAGACAGTATGTAACCCGGGGAGGATGGTCCCATTGAGATCAGACAGTGTGTTACCCGGGGAGGATGGGTCCAGTGAGATTAGACAGTGTGTAACCCGGGCATGATGGGCCCAGTGAGATCAGACGCTGTGTAACCCGGGGAGAATGGGCCCAGTGAGATTTTACAGTATTTAGCCCAGGGAGGATGGGCCCAGTGAGTACAGACAGAGTGTAACCCGGGGAGGATGGGCCAAGTGAGTCCAGACAGTGTGTAACCCGGGGAGGATGGGCCCAGTGAGATGAGACAGTGTGTAACACTGGGAGAATGGGCCCAGTGAAATCAGACAACGTGTAACACTGGGAGGATGGGAGCAGTGACATCAGACAGTGTTTAACCAAGGGAGGATGGGCCAGTGAGATTAGACAGTGTGTAACCCGGCGAGGATGGGCCCAGTGAGATCAGACAGTGTGTAACACTGGGAGGATGGGACCGGTGAGATCAGACAGTGTGTAACCCGGGGACGATGGGCACAGTGAGATCAGACAGTGTGTAACCCGGGGAGGATGGTCCCAGTGAGATCAGACAGTGTGTAACCCGGGGAGGATGGATCTAGTGAGATCAGACAGTGGGTAATCCTGGGAGGATGGGCCCAGTGAGATCAGACAGTATGTAACTCGGGGAGGATGGTCCCATTGAGATCAGGGAGCGTGTAACCTGGGGACGATGTGTCCAGTGAGATCAGACAGTGTGTAACACTGGGAGGATGGGACCAGTGAGATCAGACAGTGTGTAACCCGGGGACGATGGGCACAGTGAGATCAGACAGTGTGTATCTGGGGAGGATGGGCTCAGTGAGATCAAACAGTGTGTAACCCGGGGAGAATGGACCCAGTGAGATCAGACAGTGTGTAACCCGGGGAGGATGGGCCCAGTGAGATCAGACAGTATGTAACCCGGGGAGGATGGTCCCATTGAGATCAGGGAGCGTGTAACCTGGGGACGATGGGTCCAGTGAGATTAGACAGTGTGTAACCCGGGGAGGATGGGCCCAGTGAGATCAGACAGTGTGTAACCCGGGGAGGATGGGCCCAGTGAGATAAGGCAGTGTGTAACACGGGGAGGATGGGTCCAGTGAGATCAGACGGTGTGTAACCCGGGGAGGATTGTCCCATTGAGATCAGACAGTGTGTTACCCGGGGAGGATGGGTCCAGTGAGATTAGACAGTGTGTAATCCGGGCATGATGGGCCCAGTGAGATCAGACGCTGTGTAACCCGGGGAGAATGGGCCCAGTGAGATTTTACAGTATTTAACCCAGGGAGGATGGGCCCAGTGAGTACAGACAGTGTGTAACCCGGGGAGGATGGGCCAAGTGAGTCCAGACAGTGTGTAACCCGCGGAAGATGTGCACAGTGAGATCAGACAGTGTGTAACCCGGGGAGGCTGGGCCCAGTGAGATCAGACAGTGTGTAACACTGGGAGAATGGGCCCAGTGAAATCAGACAACGTGTAACACTGGGAGGATGGGAGCAGTGACATCAGACAGTGTTTAACCAAGGGAGGATGGGCCAGTGAGATTAGACAGTGTGTAACCCGGCGAGGATGGGCCCAGTGAGATCAGACAGTGTGTAACACTGGGAGGATGGGACCAGTGAGATCAGACAGTGTTTATCCCGGGGAGGATGGATCCAGTGAGATCAGACAGTGTGTAACCCGGGGAGGATGGGCCCAGTGAGATCAGACAGTATGTAACCCGGGGAGGATGGTCCCATTGAGATCAGACAGTGTGTTACCCGGGGAGGATGGGTCCAGTGAGATTAGACAGTGTGTAACCCGGGCATGATGGGCCCAGTGAGATCAGACGCTGTGTAACCCGGGGAGAATGGGCCCAGTGAGATTTTACAGTATTTAGCCCAGGGAGGATGGGCCCAGTGAGTACAGACAGAGTGTAACCCGGGGAGGATGGGCCAAGTGAGTCCAGACAGTGTGTAACCCGGGGAGGATGGGCCCAGTGAGATGAGACAGTGTGTAACACTGGGAGAATGGGCCCAGTGAAATCAGACAACGTGTAACACTGGGAGGATGGGAGCAGTGACATCAGACAGTGTTTAACCAAGGGAGGATGGGCCAGTGAGATTAGACAGTGTGTAACCCGGCGAGGATGGGCCCAGTGAGATCAGACAGTGTGTAACACTGGGAGGATGGGACCGGTGAGATCAGACAGTGTGTAACCCGGGGACGATGGGCACAGTGAGATCAGACAGTGTGTAACCCGGGGAGGATGGTCCCAGTGAGATCAGACAGTGTGTAACCCGGGGAGGATGGATCTAGTGAGATCAGACAGTGGGTAATCCTGGGAGGATGGGCCCAGTGAGATCAGACAGTATGTAACTCGGGGAGGATGGTCCCATTGAGATCAGGGAGCGTGTAACCTGGGGACGATGTGTCCAGTGAGATCAGACAGTGTGTAACACTGGGAGGATGGGACCAGTGAGATCAGACAGTGTGTAACCCGGGGACGATGGGCACAGTGAGATCAGACAGTGTGTATCTGGGGAGGATGGGCTCAGTGAGATCAAACAGTGTGTAACCCGGGGAGAATGGACCCAGTGAGATCAGACAGTGTGTAACCCGGGGAGGATGCGTCCAGTGAGATCAGACAGTGTGTAACCCGGGGAGGATGGCCCAGTGTGATCAGACAGTGTGTTACCCGGGGAGGATTGGTCCAGTGAGATTAGACAGTGTGTAACCCAGGCATGATGGGCCCAGTGAGATCAGACGGTGTGTAACCCGGGGAGGATGGGCCCAGTGAGATCTTACAGTATGTAACCCAGAGAGGATGGGCCCAGTAAGCACAGACAGTGTGTAAGCCGGGGAGGATGGGCCAAGTGAGTCCAGACAGTGTGTTACCCACGGAAGATGGCCACAGTGAGATCAGACAGTGTGTAACTCGGGGAGGATGGGCCCAGTGAGATCAGACAGTGTGTAACACTGGAAGGATGGGCCCAGTGAAATCAGACAGTGTGTAACACTGGGAGGATGGATCTACTGAGATGAGATGGTGTGTAACCCGGGGAGGATGGGCCCAGTGAGATCAGACAGTGTTTATCCCGGGGAGGGTGGATCCAGTGAGATCAGACAGTGTGTAACCTGGGGAGGATGGGCCCAGTGAGATCAGACAGTATGTAACCCGGGGAGGATGGTCCCATTGAGATCAGACAGTGTGTTACCCGGGGAGGATGGGTCCAGTGAGATTAGACAGTGTGTAACCCGGGCATGATGGGCCCAGTGAGATCAGACGCTGTGTAACCCGGGGAGAATGGGCCCAGTGAGATTTTACAGTATTTAACCCAGGGAGGATGGGCCCAGTGAGTACAGACAGTGTGTAACCCGGAGAGGATGGGCCAAGTGAGTCCAGACAGTGTGTAACCCGCAGAAGATGTGCACAGTGAGATCAGACAGTGTGTAACCCGGGGAGGATGGGCCCAGTGAGATCAGACAGTGTGTAACACTGGGAGAATGGGCCCAGTGAAATCAGACAACGTGTAACACTGGGAGGATGGGAGCAGTGACATCAGACAGTGTTTAACCAAGGGAGGATGGGCCTGTGAGATTAGACAGTGTGTAACCCGGCGAGGATGGGCCCAGTGAGATCAGACAGTGTGTAAGACTGGGAGGATGGGACCAGTGAGATCAGACAGTGTGTAACCCGGGGACGATGGGCCAAGTGAGTCCAGACAGTGTGTAACCCGCGGAAGATGTGCACAGTGAGATCAGACAGTGTGTAACCCGGGGAGGATGGGCCCAGTGAGATCAGACAGTGTGTAACACTGGGAGAATGGGCCCAGTGAAATCAGACAACGTGTAACACTGGGAGGATGGGAGCAGTGACATCAGACAGTGTTTAACCAAGGGAGGATGGGCCAGTGAGATTAGACAGTGTGTAACCCGGCGAGGATGGGTCCAGTGAGATCAGACAGTGTGTAACACTGGGAGGATGGGACCAGTGAGATCAGACAGTGTGTACCCCGGGGACGATGGGCACAGTGAGATCAGACAGTGTGTAACCCGGGGAGGATGGTCCCAGTGAGATCAGACAGTGTGTAACCCGGGGAGGATGGATCCAGTGAGATCAGACAGTGGGTAATCCGGGGAGGATGGGCCCAGTGAGATCAGACAGTATGTAACTCGGGGAGGATGGTCCCATTGAGATCAGGGAGCGTGTAACCTGGGGACGATGTGTCCAGTGAGATTAGACAGTGTGTAACCCGGGGAAGATGGGCCTAGTGAGATCAGACAGTGTGTATCTGGGGAGGATGGGCTCAGTGAGATCAAACAGTGTGTAACCCGGGGAGAATGGACCCAGTGAGATCAGACAGTGTGTAACCCGGGGAGGATGCGTCCAGTGAGATCAGACAGTGTGTAACCCGGGGAGGATGGCCCAGTGTGATCAGACAGTGTGTTACCCGGGGAGGATGGGTCCAGTGAGATTAGACAGTGTGTAACCCAGGCATGATGGGCCCAGTGAGATCAGACGGTGTGTAACCCGGGGAGGATGGGCCCAGTGAGATCTTACAGTATGTAACCCAGAGAGGATGGGCCCAGTAAGCACAGACAGTGTGTAACCCGGGGAGGATGGACCAAGTGAGTCCAGACAGTGTGTAACCCACGGAAGATGGCCAAAGTGAGATCAGACAGTGTGTAACCCGGGGAGGATGGGCCCAGTGAGATCAGACAGTGTGTAACACTGGAAGGATGGG
This sequence comes from Somniosus microcephalus, assembly GCF_052327205.1. Taxonomy (NCBI): domain Eukaryota; kingdom Metazoa; phylum Chordata; class Chondrichthyes; order Squaliformes; family Somniosidae; genus Somniosus; species Somniosus microcephalus. The sequence continues at coordinate 31,940,603 of NW_028225180.1, read as the reverse complement.
CCCAGTGAAATCAGACAGTGTGTAACACTGGGAGGATGGGACCAGTGAGATCAGACAGTGTTTAACCAAGGGAGGATGGGCCAGTGAGAGTAGACAGTGTGTAACCCGGCGAGGATGGGCCCAGTGAGATCAGACAGTGTGTAACACTGGGAGGATGGGCCCAGTGAGATCAGACAGTGTGTAACCCGGGGAGGATGGGCCCAGTGAGATCAGACAGTGTGTTACCCGGGGAGGATTGGCCCAGTGAGATCAAACAGATTGTAACCCGGGCAGAATGGGCCAAGTGATATCAGTCGGTGTGTAACCCGGGGAGGATGGGCCCAGTGAGTTCAGACAGTGTGTAACCCGGGAGGATGCGCCCAGTGAGATCAGACAGTTTTTAACCGGGGGAGGATGGGCCCAGTGATATCAGACAGTGTGTAACAGGGAAGGATTGTCCCAGTGAGATCAGAAAGTGTGTAACACAGGCAGGATGGATCTACTGAGATGAGACGGTGTGTAACCCGGGGAGGATGGGCCCAGTGAGATCAGACAGTGTGTATCCCGTGGAGGATGGATCCAGTGAGATCAGACAGTGTGTAACCCAGGGAGGATGGGCCCAGTGAGATCAGACAGTATATAACCCGGGGAGGATGGTCCCATTGAGATCAGGGAGCGTGTAACCTGGGGACGATGGGTCCAGTGAGATTGGACAGTGTGTAACCCGGGGAAGATGGGCCTAGTGAGATCAGACAGTGTGTATCTGGGGAGGATGGGCCCAGTGAGATCTGACAGTGTGTAACCCGGGGAGGATGGACCCAGTGAGATCAGACAGTGTGTAACCCGGAGAGGATGGGCCCAGTGAGATAAGACAGTGTGTAACACGGGGAGGATGGGTCCAGTGAGATCAGACAGTGTGTAACCCGGGGAGGATGGCCCAGTGTGATCTTACAGTATTTAACCCAGGGAGGATGGCCCAGTGAGTACAGACAGTGTGTAACCCGGGGAGGATGGGCCAAGTGAGTCCAGACAGTGTGTAACCCGCGGAAGATGGGCACAGTGAGATCAGACAGTGTGTAACCCGGGGAGGATGGGCCCAGTGAGATCAGACAGTGTGTAACACTGGGAGAATGGGCCCAGTGAAATCAGACAATGTGTAACACTGGGAGGATGGGACCAGTGAGATCAGACAGTGTTTAACCAAGGGAGGATGGGCCAGTGAGATTAGACAGTGTATAACCCGGCGAGGATGGGCCCAGTGAGATCAGACAGTGTGTAACACTGGGAGGATAGGACCAGTGAGATCAGACAGTGTGTAACCCGGGGACGATGGGCACAGTGAGATCAGACAGTGTGTTACCCGGGGAGGATTGGCCCAGTGAGATCAGACAGTTTGTAAACCGGGGAGGATGAGCCCAGTGAGATCAGTCAGTGTGTAACCCGGGGAGGATGGGTCCAGTAAGATTAGACAGTGTGTAACACTGGGAGGATGGGACCACTGAGATCAGACAGTGTTTAACCAGGGGAGGATGGGACAGTGAGATTAGACAGTGTGTAACCCAGCGAGGATGGGCCCAGTGAGATCAGACAGTGTGTAACCCGGGGAGGATGGGTCCAGTGAGATTACACAATGTGTAACCTGTGGAGGATGGGTCTAATGAGATCAGACAGTGTGTAACCCGCGCAGGATGGGCCCAGAGAGATTAGACAGTGTGTAACCCGGGGAGGATGGGCCCACTGAGATCAGACAGTGTGTAACCCGGGAGGATGGGCCCAGTGAGATTCGGCAGTGCGTAATCCGGTGAGGATGGGCCCAGTGAGATCAGACAGTGTGTAACCCGGGGAGGATGGGCCCAGTGAGATCAGACAGTGTTTAACCCAGTGAGGATGGGCCCAGTGAGATCAGACAGTGTGTAACCAGGGGAGGATGAGCCCAGTGAGATCATACATTGTGTAGCCCTGGAGGATGCGCCCAGTGAGATCAGACAGTGTGTAACCAGGGGAGGATGGGCCCAGTGAGAACCGAAAATGTGTAACCCGGGGAGGATGGGACCAGTGAGATCAGACAGATTGTAACCCGGAGGAGGATGGGCCCAGTGAAATCAGACGGTGTGTAACCCGGGGAGGATGGGCCCAGTGAGATCATACATTGTGTAGCCCTGGAGGATGCGCCCAGTGAGATCAGACAGTGTGTAACCAGGGGAGGATGAGCCCAGTGAGATCAGACAGCGTGTTACCCCGGGAAGATGGGCCCACTGATATCAGACAGTGTGTAACCCGGGGAGGATGGACACAGTGAGATCAGACAGTGTGTAACACGGGGAGGATGGGCCCAGTGAGATCAGACGGTGTGTAACAGGGAAGGATGAGCCCAGTGAGATTAGAAAGTGTGTAACACAGGCAGGATGGATCTACTGAGATGAGACGGTGTGTAACCCGGGGAGGATGGGCCCAGTGAGATCAGAGAGTGTGTAACCCGGGGAGGATGGTCCCATTGAGATCAGAGAGCGTGTAACCCGGGGAAGATGGGCCCAGTGAGATCAGACAGTGTGTAACCCTGGGAGGTTGGGCCCAGTGAGATCAGACAGTGTGTAACACGGGGAGGATGGGTCCAGTGATATCAGACAGTGTGTAACCCGGGGAGGATGGGCCCAGTGAGATCAGACAGTGTGTTAGCCGGGGAGGATGGGTCCAGTGAGATTAGACAGAAAGTAACCCGGGCAGGATGGGTCCAGTGAGACCAGACGGTGTGTAATCCGGGGGGGATGGGCCCAGTGAGATCAGACAGTGTGTTAGTCGGGGAGGATGGGTCCAGTGAGGTTAGACAGAAAGCTACCCGGGCAGGATGGGTCCAGTGAGATCAGACGGTGTGTAACCCGGGGAGGATGGGCCCAGTGAGTACAGATAGTGTGTATCCTGGGGAGGATGGGTGCAGTGCGATCAGACAGTGTGTAACCCGGGGAGGATGAGCCCAGTGAGATCAGACAGCGTGTAACCCGGGGATAATGGGTGCAGTGAGATTAGACAGTGTGTATCCCGGGGAGGATGGAGCCAGTGAGATCAGACAGTGTGAAACACGGGGAGGATGGGCCCAGTGAGATCAGACAGTGTGTCACCCGGGGAGGATGGGCCCAGAGAGATCAGACAGTGTGTTACCCGGTCAGGATGGGACCAGTGTGATTAGACAGTGTGTAACCCATTCAGGATGGGCCAAGTGAGATCAGACGGTGTGTAACACGGGGAGGATGGGCCCAGTGAGATCAGACAGTGTGTAATCCGGGAGGATGCGCCCAGTGATATCAGACAGTGTGTAACCTGGAAGGATTGTCCCAGTGAGATCAGAAAGTGTGTAACAGAGGCAGGATGGATCTACTGAGATCAGACAGTGTGTAACCGGGAGAGGATGGGCCCAGTGAGATCAGACAGGATGTAACCCGGGGAGGATGGACCCATTGAGATCAGAGAGCGTATAACCTGGGGACGATGGGTCCAGTGAGATTAGACAATGTGTAACCCGTGGAACATGGGCTTAGTGACATCAGTCAGTGTTTAATCTGGGGAGGATGGGCCCAGTGAGATCAGAAAGTGTGTAACCCGGGGAGGCTGGGCCCAGTGAGATCAGACAGTGTGTAACACCGGGAGGATGGGTCTAGTGAGATCAGACAGTGTGTAACCCGGGGAGGATGGGCCCAGTGAGATCAGACAGTGTGTTAGCCGGGGAGGATGGTTCCAGTGAGATTAGACAGAAAGTAACCCGGGCAGGATGGGTCCAGTGAGATCAGAAAGTGTGTAACACAGGCAGGATGGATCTACTGAGATGAGACGGTGTGTAACCCGGGGAGGATGGGCCCAGTGAAATCAGACAGTGTGTTACCCGGGTAGGATGGGCCCAGTGAGATCAGACAGTGTGTAACCCGTGGAGGATGGGCCCAGTGAGAGCAGACAGTATGTAACCCGGGGACGATGGTCCCATTGAGATCAGAGAGCGTGTAACCTGGGGACGATGGGTCCAGTGAGATTAGACAATGTGTAACCCGGGGAAGATGGGCCTAGTGAGATCAGACAGTGTGTAATCTGGGGAGGATGGGCCCAGTGAGATCAGAAAGTGTGTAACCCGGGAAGGATGGGCCCAGTGAGATCAGACAGTGTGTAACATTGGGAGGATGGGTCCAGTGTGATCAGACAGTGTGTTACCCGGGGAGGATGGGTCCAGTGAGATCAGACAGTGTGTAACCCGGGGAGGATGGGCCCAGTGTGATCAGACAGTGTGTTACCCGGGCATGATAGGCGCAATGAGATCAGACTGTGTGCCACCTGGGGCGGATGGGCCCAGTGAGATATTACAGTATGTAACCCAGGGAGGATGGGCCCAGTGAGTACAGACAGAGTGTAACCCGGGGAGGATGAGCCCAGTGAGTACAGATAGTGTATAACCCGGGGATAATGGGTCCAGTGAGATTAGACAGTGTGTAACCCCGGGAAGATGGGCCCAGTGATATCAGTCAGTGTGTATCCCGGGAGGATGGGCCCACTGAGATCAGACAGTGTGTAACCCGGGGAGGATGGGCCCAGTGATATCAGACAGTGTGTAACAGGGAAGGATTGTCCCAGTGAGATCAGAAAGTGTGTAACACAGGCAGGATGGATCTACTGAGATGAGACGGTGTGTAACCCGGGGAGGATGGGCCCAGTGAGATCAGACAGTGTGTATCCCGTGGAGGATGGATCCAGTGAGATCAGACAGTGTGTAACCCAGGGAGGATGGGCCCAGTGAGATCAGACAGTATATAACCCGGGGAGGATGGTCCCATTGAGATCAGGGAGCGTGTAACCTGGGGACGATGGGTCCAGTGAGATTGGACAGTGTGTAACCCGGGGAAGATGGGCCTAGTGAGATCAGACAGTGTGTATCTGGGGAGGATGGGCCCAGTGAGATCTGACAGTGTGTAACCCGGGGAGGATGGACCCAGTGAGATCAGACAGTGTGTAACCCGGAGAGGATGGGCCCAGTGAGATAAGACAGTGTGTAACACGGGGAGGATGGGTCCAGTGAGATCAGACAGTGTGTAACCCGGGGAGGATGGCCCAGTGTGATCTTACAGTATTTAACCCAGGGAGGATGGCCCAGTGAGTACAGACAGTGTGTAACCCGGGGAGGATGGGCCAAGTGAGTCCAGACAGTGTGTAACCCGCGGAAGATGGGCACAGTGAGATCAGACAGTGTGTAACCCGGGGAGGATGGGCCCAGTGAGATCAGACAGTGTGTAACACTGGGAGAATGGGCCCAGTGAAATCAGACAATGTGTAACACTGGGAGGATGGGACCAGTGAGATCAGACAGTGTTTAACCAAGGGAGGATGGGCCAGTGAGATTAGACAGTGTATAACCCGGCGAGGATGGGCCCAGTGAGATCAGACAGTGTGTAACACTGGGAGGATAGGACCAGTGAGATCAGACAGTGTGTAAACCGGGGACGATGGGCACAGTGAGATCAGACAGTGTGTTACCCGGGGAGGATTGGCCCAGTGAGATCAGACAGTTTGTAAACCGGGGAGGATGAGCCCAGTGAGATCAGTCAGTGTGTAACCCGGGGAGGATGGGTCCAGTAAGATTAGACAGTGTGTAACACTGGGAGGATGGGACCACTGAGATCAGACAGTGTTTAACCAGGGGAGGATGGGACAGTGAGATTAGACAGTGTGTAACCCAGCGAGGATGGGCCCAGTGAGATCAGACAGTGTGTAACCCGGGGAGGATGGGTCCAGTGAGATTACACAATGTGTAACCTGTGGAGGATGGGTCTAATGAGATCAGACAGTGTGTAACCCGCGCAGGATGGGCCCAGAGAGATTAGACAGTGTGTAACCCGGGGAGGATGGGCCCACTGAGATCAGACAGTGTGTAACCCGGGAGGATGGGCCCAGTGAGATTCGGCAGTGCGTAATCCGGTGAGGATGGGCCCAGTGAGATCAGACAGTGTGTAACCCGGGGAGGATGGGCCCAGTGAGATCAGACAGTGTTTAACCCAGTGAGGATGGGCCCAGTGAGATCAGACAGTGTGTAACCAGGGGAGGATGAGCCCAGTGAGATCATACATTGTGTAGCCCTGGAGGATGCGCCCAGTGAGATCAGACAGTGTGTAACCAGGGGAGGATGGGCCCAGTGAGAACCGAAAATGTGTAACCCGGGGAGGATGGGACCAGTGAGATCAGACAGATTGTAACCCGGAGGAGGATGGGCCCAGTGAAATCAGACGGTGTGTAACCCGGGGAGGATGGGCCCAGTGAGATCATACATTGTGTAGCCCTGGAGGATGCGCCCAGTGAGATCAGACAGTGTGTAACCAGGGGAGGATGAGCCCAGTGAGATCAGACAGCGTGTTACCCCGGGAAGATGGGCCCACTGATATCAGACAGTGTGTAACCCGGGGAGGATGGACACAGTGAGATCAGACAGTGTGTAACACGGGGAGGATGGGCCCAGTGAGATCAGACGGTGTGTAACAGGGAAGGATGAGCCCAGTGAGATTAGAAAGTGTGTAACACAGGCAGGATGGATCTACTGAGATGAGACGGTGTGTAACCCGGGGAGGATGGGCCCAGTGAGATCAGAGAGTGTGTAACCCGGGGAGGATGGTCCCATTGAGATCAGAGAGCGTGTAACCCGGGGAAGATGGGCCCAGTGAGATCAGACAGTGTGTAACCCTGGGAGGTTGGGCCCAGTGAGATCAGACAGTGTGTAACACGGGGAGGATGGGTCCAGTGATATCAGACAGTGTGTAACCCGGGGAGGATGGGCCCAGTGAGATCAGACAGTGTGTTAGCCGGGGAGGATGGGTCCAGTGAGATTAGACAGAAAGTAACCCGGGCAGGATGGGTCCAGTGAGACCAGACGGTGTGTAATCCGGGGGGGATGGGCCCAGTGAGATCAGACAGTGTGTTAGTCGGGGAGGATGGGTCCAGTGAGGTTAGACAGAAAGCTACCCGGGCAGGATGGGTCCAGTGAGATCAGACGGTGTGTAACCCGGGGAGGATGGGCCCAGTGAGTACAGATAGTGTGTATCCTGGGGAGGATGGGTGCAGTGCGATCAGACAGTGTGTAACCCGGGGAGGATGAGCCCAGTGAGATCAGACAGCGTGTAACCCGGGGATAATGGGTGCAGTGAGATTAGACAGTGTGTATCCCGGGGAGGATGGAGCCAGTGAGATCAGACAGTGTGAAACACGGGGAGGATGGGCCCAGTGAGATCAGACAGTGTGTCACCCGGGGAGGATGGGCCCAGAGAGATCAGACAGTGTGTTACCCGGTCAGGATGGGACCAGTGTGATTAGACAGTGTGTAACCCATTCAGGATGGGCCAAGTGAGATCAGACGGTGTGTAACACGGGGAGGATGGGCCCAGTGAGATCAGACAGTGTGTAATCCGGGAGGATGCGCCCAGTGATATCAGACAGTGTGTAACCTGGAAGGATTGTCCCAGTGAGATCAGAAAGTGTGTAACAGAGGCAGGATGGATCTACTGAGATCAGACAGTGTGTAACCGGGAGAGGATGGGCCCAGTGAGATCAGACAGGATGTAACCCGGGGAGGATGGACCCATTGAGATCAGAGAGCGTATAACCTGGGGACGATGGGTCCAGTGAGATTAGACAATGTGTAACCCGTGGAACATGGGCTTAGTGACATCAGTCAGTGTTTAATCTGGGGAGGATGGGCCCAGTGAGATCAGAAAGTGTGTAACCCGGGGAGGCTGGGCCCAGTGAGATCAGACAGTGTGTAACACCGGGAGGATGGGTCTAGTGAGATCAGACAGTGTGTAACCCGGGGAGGATGGGCCCAGTGAGATCAGACAGTGTGTTAGCCGGGGAGGATGGTTCCAGTGAGATTAGACAGAAAGAAACCCGGGCAGGATGGGTCCAGTGAGATCAGAAAGTGTGTAACACAGGCAGGATGGATCTACTGAGATGAGACGGTGTGTAACCCGGGGAGGATGGGCCCAGTGAAATCAGACAGTGTGTTACCCGGGTAGGATGGGCCCAGTGAGATCAGACAGTGTGTAACCCGTGGAGGATGGGCCCAGTGAGAGCAGACAGTATGTAACCCGGGGACGATGGTCCCATTGAGATCAGAGAGCGTGTAACCTGGGGACGATGGGTCCAGTGAGATTAGACAATGTGTAACCCGGGGAAGATGGGCCTAGTGAGATCAGACAGTGTGTAATCTGGGGAGGATGGGCCCAGTGAGATCAGAAAGTGTGTAACCCGGGAAGGATGGGCCCAGTGAGATCAGACAGTGTGTAACATTGGGAGGATGGGTCCAGTGTGATCAGACAGTGTGTTACCCGGGGAGGATGGGTCCAGTGAGATCAGACAGTGTGTAACCCGGGGAGGATGGGCCCAGTGTGATCAGACAGTGTGTTACCCGGGCATGATAGGCGCAATGAGATCAGACTGTGTGCCACCTGGGGCGGATGGGCCCAGTGAGATCTTACAGTATGTAACCCAGGGAGGATGGGCCCAGTGAGTACAGACAGAGTGTAACCCGGGGAGGATGAGCCCAGTGAGTACAGATAGTGTATAACCCGGGGATAATGGGTCCAGTGAGATTAGACAGTGTGTAACCCCGGGAAGATGGGCCCAGTGATATCAGTCAGTGTGTATCCCGGGAGGATGGACCCAGTGAGATCAGACAGTGTCTAACACGGGGAGGATGGGCCCAGTGAGATCAGACAGTGTGTAACACGGGGAGGATGGGCCCACTGAGATCAGTCAGAGTGTTACCCGGTCAGGATGAGACCATTGTGATTAGACAGTGAGTAACCCGGGCAGGATGGGCCAAGTGAGATCAGATGTTGTGTAACCCGGGGAGGATGGGCCCAGTGAGATCAGACAGTGTGCAACCCGGGAGGAAGCGCCCAGTGATATCAGACAGTGTGTAACCGGGAAAGATTGTCCCAGTGAGATCAGAAAGTGTGTAACACATGCAGGATGGATCTACTGAGATGAGGCGGTGTGTAACCCGGGGAGGATGGGCCCAGTGAGATCAGACAGTGTGTAACCCGGGGAGGATGGATCCAGTGAGATCAGTCAGTGTGTAACCCGGGGAGGATGGGCCCAGTGAGATCAGACAGTATGTAACCCATGGAGGATGGTCCCATTGAGATCAGGGAGCGTGTAACCTGGGAACGATGGGTCCAGTGAGATTAGACAGTGTGTAAGCCGGGGAAGATGGGCCTCGTGAGATCAGACAGTGTGTATCTGGGGAGGATGGGCCCAGTGAGATCAGACAGTGTGTAACCCGGGGAGGATGGGCCCAGTGAGATAAGAAAGTGTGTAACACGGGGAGGATGGGTCCAGTGAGATCAGACAGTGTGTAACCCGGGGAGGATGGCCCAGTGTGATCAGACAATGTGTTACCCGGGGAGGATGGGTCCAGTGAGATTAGACAGTGTGTAACCCGGGGAGGAGGGGCCCAGTGAGATTAGACAGTGTGTAACCCGGGGAGGATGGGTCCAGTGAGATCAGACAGTGTGTAACCCGGGGAGGATGGCCCAGTGTGATCAGACAGTGTGTTACCCGGGGAGGATGGGTCCAGTGAGATTAGACAGTGTGTAACCCGGGCATGATGGGCCCAGTGAGGTCAGACGGTGCGTAACCCGGGGAGGATGGGCCCAGTGAGTACAGACAGTGTGTAAACCGGGGAGGATGGGCCAAGTGAGTCCAGACAGTGTGTAACCCGCGGAAGATGGGCACAGTGAGATTAGACAGTGTGCAACCCGGGGAGGATGGGCCCGGTGAGATCAGACAGTGTGTAACACTGGGAGGATGGGCCCAGTGAAATCAGACAGTGTGTAATACTGGGAGGATGGGACCAGTGAGATCAGACAGTGCTTAACGAAGGGAGGATGGGCCAGTGAGATTAGACAGTGTGTATCCCGGCGAGGATGGGCCCAGTGAGATCAGACAGTGTGTCACCCGGGGAGGATGAGCCCAGTGAGAAAAGACAGTGTGTAACACGGGGAGGATGGGTCCAGTGAGATCAGACAGTGTGTAACCCGGGGAGGATGGACACAGTGAGATCAGACAGTTTCTAAACCGGGGAGGATGGGCCCAGTGAGATCAGTCAGTGTGTAACCCGGTGAGGATGGGTCAAGTAAGATTAGACAGTGTGTAACACTGGGAGGATGGGACCAGTGAGATCAGACAGAGTTTTACCAGGGGAGGATGGGACAGTGAGATTAGACAGCGTGTAACCCGGGGAGGATGGCCCAGTGTGATCAGACAGTGTGTTACCCGGGGAGGATGGGTCCAGTGTGATTAGACAGTGTGTAACCCGGGCATGATGGGCCCAGTGAGATCAGACGGTGTGTAACCCGCGGAGGATGGGCCCAGTGAGTACAGGCAGTGTGTAAACCGGGGAGGATGGGCCAAGTAAGTCCAGACAGTGTGTAACCCGCGGAAGATGGGCACAGTGAGATTAGACAGTGTGTAACCCGGGGAGGATGGGCCCGGTGAGATCAGACGGTGTGTAACACTGGGAGGATGGGCCCAGTGAAATCAGACAGTGTGTAACACTGGGAGGATGGGACCAGTGAGATCAGACAGTGTTTAACCAAGGGAGGATGGGCCAGTGAGTTTAGACAGTGTGTAACCCGGCGAGGATGGGCCCAGTGAGGTCAGACAGTGTGTAACCCGGGGAGGATAGGCCCAGTGAGATAAGACAGTGTGTAACACGGGGAAGATGTGTCCAGTGAGATCAGACAGTGTCTAACCCTGGGAGGATGGCCCAGTGTGATCAGACAGTGTGTTACCCGGGGAGGATGGGTCCAGTGAGATTAGACAGTGTGTAACCCGGCCATGATGGGCCCAGTGAGATCAGACGGTGTGTAACCCGGGGAGGATGGGCCCAGTGAGATCTTACAGTATGAAACCCAGGGAGGATGGGCCCAGTGAGTACAGAAAGTGTGTAACCCGGGGAGGATGGGCACAGTGAGATTAGACAGTGTGTAACCCGGGGAGGATGGGCCCGGTGAGATCAGACAGTGTGTAACACTGGGAGGATGGGCCCAGTGAAATCAGACAGTGTGTAACACTGGGAGGATGGGACCAGTGAGATCAGACAGTGTGTAACCCGGCGAGGATGGGCCCAGTGAGATCAGACAGTGTGTAAAACTGGGAGGAGGGGCCCAGTGAGATCAGACAGTGTGTAAGCCGGGGACGATGGACACAGTGAGATCAGACAGTTTGTAAACCGGGGAGGATGGGCCCAGTGAGATCAGTCAGTGTGTAACCCGGTGAGGATGGGTCCAGTAAGATTAGACAGTGTGTAACACTGGGAGGATGGGACCAGTGAGATCAGACAGAGTTTTACCAGGGGAGGATGGGACAGTGAGATTAGACAGTGTGTAACCCGGCGAGGATGGGCCCAGTGAGATCAGACATTGTGTAACCCGGGGAGGATGGGTCCAGTGAGATTACACAATGTGTAACCCGTGGAGGATGGGTCTAATGCGATCAGACAGTGTGTAACCCGCGCAGGATAGGCCCAGAGAGATTAGACAGTGTGTAACCCGGGAAGGATGGGTCCACTGAGATCAGACAGTGTGTAACCCGGGGAGGATGGGCCCCGTTGAGATTCGGCAGTGCGTCACCCAGTGAGGATGGGCCCAGCGGGATCAGACAGTGTGTAACCAGGGGAGGATGGGCCCATTGAGATAAGAAAGTGTGTAATGCGGGGAGGGTGAGCCTGGTGAGATTAAACAGTGTGTTCCCCGGGGAGGATATGTCCAGTGTGATCAAACAGTGTGTAACCCAGGGAGGATGGGCCCAGTGTGAACCGAAAATGTATAACCCAGGGAGGATGGGCACAGTGAGATCAGACAGTGTGTAACCTGCGGAGGATGGGACCAGTGAGATCAGACAGAATGTAACCCGGAGGAGGATGGGCCCAGTAAGATCAGACGGTGTGTAACCCGGGGAGGATGGGCCCAGTGAGATCATACATTGTGTAGCCATGGAGGATGGGCCCAGTGAGATCAGACAGTGTGTAACCAGGGGAGGATGAGCCCAGTGAGATCAGACAGCTTGTAACCCGGGGATGATGGGTCCAGTGAGATTAGACAGTGTGTAACACCGGGAAGATGGGCCCAGTGATATCAGACAGTGTGTAACCCGGGGAGGATGGACAAAGTGAGATCAGACAGTGTGTTACCCGGTCAGGATGGGTCCAGTGTGATTAGACAGTGTGTAACCCGGGCAGGATGGGCCAAGTGAGATCAGTCGGTGTGTAACCCGGGGAGGATGGGCCCTGTGAGATCAGCAGTGTGTAACCCGGGAGGATGCACCCAGTGAGATCAGACAGTTTGTAACCGGGGGAGGATGGGCCCAGTGATATCAGACAGTGTGTAACAGGGAAGGATTGTCCGAGTGAGATCAGAAAGTGTGTAACACAGGCAGGATGGATTAACTGAGATGAGACGGTGTGTAACCCGGGGAGGATGGGCCCAGTGAGATCAGACAGTGTGTTACCCGGGTAGGATGGGCCCAGTGAGATCAGACAGTGTGTAACCGGGGGAGGATGGGCCCAGTGAGATCAAACAGTGTGTAACCCGGGGAGGATGGGTGCAGTGAGTTTGGACAGGGTGTAGCCATGGAGGATGGGCCCAGTGAGATCGGAGAGTGTGTAACCCGGGGAGGATAGATCCAGTGAGATCAGACACTGTGTAACCCGGGGACGATGGGCCCAGTGAGATCAGACAGTATGTAACCCGGGGAGGATGGTCCCATTGAGACCAGAGAGCGTGTAACCTGGGGACGATGGGTCCAGTGAGATCAGACAGTGTGTAACCGGGAGAGGATGGGCCCAGTGAGATCAGACAGTATGTAACCCGGGGAGGAGGGTCCCATTGAGATCAGAGAGCGTGTAACCTGGGGACGATGGGTCCAGTGAGATTAGACAATGTGTAACCTGGGGAAGATGGGCCTAGTGAGATCCGACAGTGTGTAATCTGGGGAGGATGGGCCCAGTGAGATCAGACAGTGTGTAACCCGGGGAGGATGGCCCAGTGTGATCAGACAGTGTGTTACCCGGGGAGGATGGGCCCAGTGAGATAAGACAGTGTGTAACCCGGGGAGGATGGGTCCAGTGAGATCAGACAGTGTGTAACCCGGGGAGGATGGCCCAGTGTGATCAGACAGTGTGTTACCCGGGGAGGATGCGTCCAGTGAGATTAGACAGTGGGTAACCCGGGCATGATGGGCCCAGTGAGGTCAGACGGTGCGTAACCCGGGGAGGATGGGCCCAGTGAGTACAGACAGTGTGTAAACCAGGGAGGATGGGCCAAGTGAGTCCAGACAGTGTGTAACCCGCGGAAGATGGGCACAGTGAGATTAGACAGTGTGCAACCCGGGGAGGATGGGCCCGGTGAGATCAGACAGTGTGTAACACTGGGAGGATGGGCCCCGTTGAGATTCGGCAGTGCGTCACCCAGTGAGGATGGGCCCAGCGGGATCAGACAGTGTGTAACCAGGGGAGGATGGGCCCATTGAGATAAGAAAGTGTGTAATGCGGGGAGGGTGAGCCTGGTGAGATTAAACAGTGTGTTCCCCGGGGAGGATATGTCCAGTGAGATCAAACAGTGTGTAACCCAGGGAGGATGGGCCCAGTGTGAACCGAAAATGTATAACCCAGGGAGGATGGGCACAGTGAGATCAGACAGTGTGTAACCTGCGGAGGATGGGACCAGTGAGATCAGACAGAATGCAACCCGGAGGAGGATGGGCCCAGTAAGATCAGACGGTGTGTAACCCGGGGAGGATGGGCCCAGTGAGATCATACATTGTGTAGCCATGGAGGATGGGCCCAGTGAGATCAGACAGTGTGTAACCAGGGGAGGATGAGCCCAGTGAGATCAGACAGCTTGTAACCCGGGGATGATGGGTCCAGTGAGATTAGACAGTGTGTAACACCGGGAAGATGGGCCCAGTGATATCAGACAGTGTGTAACCCGGGGAGGATGGACAAAGTGAGATCAGACAGTGTGTTACCCGGTCAGGATGGGTCCAGTGTGATTAGACAGTGTGTAACCCGGGCAGGATGGGCCAAGTGAGATCAGTCGGTGTGTAACCCGGGGAGGATGGGCCCTGTGAGATCAGCAGTGTGTAACCCGGGAGGATGCACCCAGTGAGATCAGACAGTTTGTAACCGGGGGAGGATGGGCCCAGTGATATCAGACAGTGTGTAACAGGGAAGGATTGTCCGAGTGAGATCAGAAAGTGTGTAACACAGGCAGGATGGATCTACTGAGATGAGACGGTGTGTAACCCGGGGAGGATGGGCCCAGTGAGATCAGACAGTGTGTTACCCGGGTAGGATGGGCCCAGTGAGATCAGACAGTGTGTAACCGGGGAAGGATGGGCCCAGTGAGATCAAACAGTGTGTAACCCGGGGAGGATGGGCGCAGTGAGTTTGGACAGGGTGTAGCCATGGAGGATGGGCCCAGTGAGATCGGAGAGTGTGTAACCCGGGGAGGATAGATCCAGTGAGATCAGACACTGTGTAACCCGGGGACGATGGGCCCAGTGAGATCAGACAGTGTGTAACCCGGGGAGGATGGACCCAGTGAGATCAGACAGTGTGTAACCCGGGGAGGATGGGCCCAGTGAGATCAGACAGTGTGTAACCCGGGGAGGATCGGCCCAGTTTGATCAGACAATGTGTTACCCGGGGAGGATGGGTCCAGTGAGATTAGACAGTGTGTAACCCGGTCATGATGGGCCCAGTGAGATCAGACGGTGTGCAACCCGGGGAGGATGCGCCCAGTGAGATCTTACAGTATGTAACCGAGGGAGGATGGGCCCAGTGAGACCAGACAGTGTGTAACCCGGAGAGGATGGATCCAGCGAGATCAGACAGTGTGTAACCCGGGGAGGATGGGCCCAGTGAAATCAGACAGTATGTAGCCCGGGGAGGATGGTCCCATTGAGATCAGAGAGCGTGTAACCAGGGGCCGATGGGTCCAGTGAGATTAGACAGTGTGTAACCCGGGGAAGATGGGCCTAGTGAGATCAGACAGTGTGTAATCTGTGGAGGATGGGCCCAGTGAGATCAGACAGTGTGTAACCCGGGGAGGATGGACCCAGTGAGATCAGACAGTGTGTAACACGAGGAGGATGAGTCCAGTGAGATCAGACAGTGTGTAACCCAGGGAGGATGGGCCCAGTGTGATCAGACAGTGTGTTACCCGGGGAGGATGGGTCCAGTGAAATTAGACAGTGTGTAACCCGGGCATGATGGGCCCAGTGAGATCAGACAGTGTGTAACACTGGGAGGATGGGACCAGTGAGATCAGACAGTGTGTAACACGAGGAGGATGAGTCCAGTGAGATCAGACAGTGTGTAACCCAGGGAGGATGGGTCCAGTGAGATTAGACAGTGTGTAACCCGGGGAGGATGGGTCCAGTGAGATTAGACAGTGTGTAACCCGGGGAGGATGGGCCCAGTGAGATCAGACAGTGTGTAACACTGGGAGGATGGGACCAGTGAGATCAGACAGTGTTTAACCAAGGGAGGATGGGCCAGTGAGGTTAGACAGTGTCTAACCCGACGATGATGGGCCCAGTGAGATCAGACAGTGTGTAACACTGGGAGGATGGGCCCAGTGAGATCAGACAGTGTCTAACCCGGGGACGATGGGCACAGTGAGATCAGACAGTGTGTAACCCGGGGAGGATGGGCCCAGTGAGATCAGACAGTGTGTTACCCGGGGAGGATTGGTCCAGTGAGATCAGACAGTTTGTAAACGGGGAGGATGGGCCCAGTGAGATCAGTCAGTGTGTAACCCGGAGAGGATGGGTCCAGTAAGATTAGACTGTGTCAAACACTGGGAGGATGGGATCAGTGAGATCAGACAGTGTTTAACCAGAGGAGGATGGGACAGTGAGATTAAGCAGTGTGTAACCCGGCGAGGATGGGCCCAGTGAGATCAGACAGTGTGTAACCCGGGGAAGATGGGTCCAGTGAGATAACACAATGTGTAACCCGTGGAGGATGGGTCTAATTAGATCAGACAGTGTATAACCCACGCAGGATGGGCCCAGCGAGATTAGACAGTGTGTAACCCGGGGAGAATGGGCCCACTGAGATCAGACAGTGTGTAACCCGGGGAGGATGGGCCCAGTGAGATTCCGCAGTGCGTAACCCGGTGAGGATGGGCCCAGTGAGATCAGACAGTGTGTAACCAGTGGAGGATGGGCCCCTTGAGATAAGAAAGTGTGTAATCCGGGGAGGGTGAGCCCGGTCAGTTTAAACAGTGTGTTCCCCGGGGAGGATGTGTCCAGTGAGATCAGTCAGTGTGTAACCAGGGGAGGATGGGCCCAGTGAGATCAGACAGTGTGTAACCAGGGGAGGATGGGCCCCTTGAGATAAGAAAGTGTGTAATCCGGGGAGGGTGAGCCCGGTGAGATTAAACAGTGTGTTCCCCGGGGAGGAGGTGTCCAGTGAGATCAGCCAGTGTGTAACCCAGGGAGGATGGGCCCAGTGAGATCAGAAAATGTGTAACCCGGGGAGGATGGGCACAGTGAGTTCAGACAGTGTATAACCCGGGGAGGATGGGCCCAGTGAGATCAGACCGTGTGTAACCGGGAAGGATTGGCCCAGTGAGATCAGAAAGTGTGTAACCCGGGGACGATGGGCACAGTGAAATCAGACAGTGTGTAACCCGGGGAGGATTGGCCCAGTGAGATTAGACAGTGTGTAACCCGGGGAGGATGGGCCCAGTGAGATTAGGCAGTGAGTAACCCGGTGAGGCGGGCCCAATGAGATCAGACAGTGTGTAACCTGGGGAGGATGGGCCCATTGAGATCAGATAGTGTGTAACCCAAGGAGGATGGGCCCAGTGAGATCAGACAGTGTGTAACCTGTGGAGGATGGGCCCAGTGAGATCAGACATAGCGTAGCCCGTGAGGATGGGCCCAGTGAGGTCAGACAGTGTGTAACCCGGGGAGGATGGGCCCAGTGACATCAGACAGTGCTTAACCTGGGGAGGATGGGCCCAGTGAAATCAGACAGTGTGTACCCCGGGGAGAATACGCCCAGTGAGTTCAGACAATGTGTAACCCGGGGAGGATGGGCCCAGTGAGATTAGACCGGGTGTTCCCGGGGGGGTGGGCCCAGTGAGATTAGACAGTGTGTAACCCGGGGAGGATGGGCCCAGTGTGATCAGACAGTGTGTTACCCGGGGAGGATGGGTCCAGTGAGATTAGACAGTGTGTAACCTGGGCATGATGGGCCCAGAGAGATCAGACAGTGTGTAACCCGGGGAGGATGGGCCCAGTGTGATCAGACAGTGTGTTACCCGGGGAGGATGTGTCCAGTGAGATTAGACAGTGTGTAACCCGGGCATGATGGGCCCAGTGAGATCAGACGGTGTGTAACCTGGGGAGGATGGGCCCAGTGAGATCTTACAGTATTTAACCCAGGGAGGGTGGGCCCAGTGAGATCAGACAGTGTGTAACACTGGGAGGATGGGACCAGTGATTTCAGACAGTGTTTAACCAAGGGAGGATGGGCCAGTGAGATTAGACAGTGTGTAACCCGGCGATGATGGGCCCAGTGAGATCAGACAGTGTGTAACCAGAGGAGGATGGGACAGTGACATTAGACAGTGTGTAACCCGTGGAGGATGGGTCTAATTAGATCAGACAGTGTATAACCCGCGCAGGATGGGCCCTGAGAGATTAGACAGTGTGTAACCCGGGGAGGATGGGCCCACTGAGATCAGACAGTGTGTAACCCGGGGAGGATGGGCCCAGTGAGATTCCGCAGTGCGTACCCCGGTGAGAATGGGCCGAGTGAGATCAGACAGTGTGTAACCAGGGGAGGATGGGCCCCTTGAGAAAAGAAAATGTGTAATCCGGGGAGGGTGAGCCCGGTGAGATTAAACAGCGTGTTCCCCGGGGAGGATGTGTCCAGTGAGATCAGACAGTGTGTAACCCAGGGAGGATGGGCCCAGTGAGATCAGACAGTGTGTAACCCAGGGAGGATGGGCCCTGTGAGATCAGACAGTGTGTAACCTGGGGTGGATGGGCCCATTGAGATCAGAAAGTGTGTAACCCGAGGAGGGTGAGCCCAGTGAGATTAAACAGTGTGTTAACCGGGGAGGATGTGTCCAGTGAGATCATACATTGTGTAACCCAGGGAGGATGGGCCCAGTGAGATCAGACAGTGTGTAACCCAGGGAGGATGGGCCCTGTGAGATCAGACAGTGTGTAACCTGGGGAGGATGGGCACAGTGAGATCAGACAGTGTGTAACCCGGTGAGGATGGACCCAGTGAGATCAGACAGCGTGTGACCCCGGGTGGATGGGCCCAGTGAGATCAGACAGTGTTTAACACGGGGAGGATGGGACCAGTGAGATCAGAAAGTGTTTAAGCCGGGGAGGATGGTCCCAATGAGATCAGACAGTGTGTAACCCGTGGAGGGTGAGCCCAGTGAGATTAAACAGTGTGTTACCCGGGGGGGATCTGTCCAGTGAGATCAGACAGCGTGTAACCCAGGGAGGATGGGCCCAGTGAGATCAGACAGTGTTATACCCGGGGAGGATGGGTCCAGTGAGATCAGACAGTGTGTAACCTAAGGAGGATGGGCCCAGTGAGATCAGACAGTGTGTTACCCGGGGAGGATGGGTCCAGTGAGATTAGACAGTGTGTAACCCGGGCAGGATTGGCCCAGTCAGATCAGACGGTGTTATACCCGGGGAGGATGGGTCCAGTGAGATTACAGAATGTGTAACCCGTGGAGGATGGGTCCAGTGAGATCAGACAGTGTGTATCCCGGGGAGGATGGGCCCAGAGACATCAGACATGGTGTAACCCGGGGAGGATGGGCCCATTGAGATCAGACAGTGTGTAACCCGGGAACGATGGGCACAGTGAGATCAGACAGTTTTTAACATGGGGTGGATCGGTCCAGTGAGATTAGACAGTGTGTAACCGGGCAGGATGGGCACAGTGAGATCAGACGGAGTGTAATCCGGGGAGGATGGGCCCAGTGAGATTAGACAGAGTGTAACCCGGGGAGGATGGGCCAGTGAGATTAGACAGTGTGTAACACGGCGAGGATGGGCCCAGTGAGATCAGGCAGTGTGTAACCCGGGGAGGATTGGCCCAGTGAGATCAGGCAATGTGTTACCCGGTGAGGATGGGCCAACTGAGATCAGTCAGTGTGTAACCCGGGGAGGATGGGCCCAGTGAGATCAGGCAGTTTGTAGCCGGGGAGTATGGGCCCAGTGAGATTAGACAGTGTGTAAGCCGGGAAGGATGGGTCCAGTGAGATTAGACAGTGTGAGACCCGTGGAGGATGGGTCTAATGAGATCAGTCAGAGTGTAACCCGCGCAGGATGGGCCCAGAGAGATGAGACAGCGTGTAATCTCGGGAGGATGGTCCCAGTGAGATCAGACAGTGTGTATCCCGGGGAGGATGTGCCCAGTGAGATTAGGCAGTGTGTAACCCGGTGAGGATGGGCCCAGTGAGATCAGACAGTGTGTAACTTGGGGAGGATGGGCCCATTGACATCAGACAGTTTGTAACCCGGAGAGGGTGAGCCCAGTGAGATTAAACAGTGTGTTACCCAGGGAGGATGGGCCCAGTGAGATTAAACAGTGTGTTACCCAGGGAGGATGTGTCCGGTGAGATCAGACAGTGTGTAACCCAGGGAGGATGGGCCCAGTGAGATCAGACAGTGTGTAACCCGGGGAGGATGGACCCAGTGAGATCAGACAGTGTGTAACCCGGGGAGGATAGGCCCAGTGAGATCAGACAGTGTGTAACACGGGGAGGATGGGTCCATTTAGATCATACAGTGTTTAACCCGGGGAGGATGGGCCCAGTGAGATCAGACAGTGTGTTACCCGGGGAGGATGGGTCCAGTGAGATTAGACAGTGTGTAACCCGGGCAGGATGGGCCCAGTGAGATCAGACGGTGTGTAACCCGGGGAGGATGGGCTCAGTGAGATCAGACAGTTTGTAAACCGGGGTGGATGGGCCGAGTGAGACCAGTCAGTGTGTAACCCGGGGAGGATGGGTCCAGTGAGATTAGAGAGTGTGTAACACAGGGAGGATGGGACCAGTGAGATCAGACAGTGTTTAACCAAGGGAGGATGGGACAGTGAGATTAGACAGTGCGTAACCCGGTGAGGATGGGCCCAGTGATATCAGACAGTGTGTAACCCGGGGAGGATGGGTCCAGTGAGATTACAGAATGTGTAACCCGTGGAGGATGGATCTAATGAGATCAGACAGTGTGCAACCCGCACAGGATGGGCCCAGAGAGATTAGACAGTGTGTAACACGGGGAGGATGGGCCCAGTGAGATCAGACAGTGTGTTACCCGGTGAGGATGGGTCCAGTGAGATCAGACAGTGTGTAACCCGGGGACGATGGGCACAGTGAAATCAGACAGTGTGTAACCCGGGGAGGATGGGGCCAGTGAAATCAGACAGTGTGTAACCCGGGGAGGATTGGCCCAGTGAGATCAGGCAGTGTGTATCCCGGGGAGGTTGGGCCCAGTGAGATAAGTCAGTGTGTAACCCGGGGAGGATGGGCCCAGTGAGATCAACAGTGCGTAGCCCGGGGAGTATTGGCCCAGTGAGATTAGACAGTGTGTAACCCGGGGAGGATGGGTCCAGTTAGATGAGACAGTGTGAAACCCGTGGAGGATGGGTCTAATGAGATCAGTCAGAATTTAACCCGCGCAGTATGGGCCCAGAGAGATTAGACAGTGTGTAACGCGGGGAGGATGGGCCCAGTGTGATCAGACAGTGTGTAACCCGGGGAGGATGGGCGCAGTGCGATTTGGCAGTGTGTAACCCGGTGAGGATGGGCCCAGTGAGATCACACAGTGTGTAACCTTAGGTGGATGGGCCCATTGAGATCAGAAAGTGTGTAACCCGAGGAGGGTGAGCCCAGTGAGATTAAACAGTGTGTTAACCGGGGAGGATGTGTCCAGTGAGATCATACATTGTGTAACCCAGGGAGGATGGGCCCAGTGAGATCAGACAGTGTGTAACCCAGGGAGGATGGGCCCTGTGAGATCAGACAGTGTGTAACCTGGGGAGGATGGGCACAGTGAGATCAGACAGTGTGTAACCCAGGGAGGATGGGCCCTGTGAGATCAGACAGTGTGTAACCTGGGGAGGATGGGCACAGTGAGATCAGACAGTGTTATACCCGGGGAGGATGGGTCCAGTGAGATTAGACAGTGTATAACCCGGGCAGGATTGGCCCAGTCAGATCAGACGGTGTGTAACCCGGGGAGGATGGGCCCAGTGACATCAGACAGTGTGTAACCCGGGAGGATGGGCCCAGTGAGATCAGACAGTTTGTAACACGGGGAGGATTGGCACAGTGAGATCAGAAAGTGTGTAACACGGGGAGGATGGATACAGTCAGATGAGACAGTGTGTAACCCGGGGACGATGGGCCCAGTGAGATCAGCCAGTGTGTAACGCAGGTAGGATGGGCCCAGTGAGATCAGCCAGTGTGTTACGCAGGTAGGATTGGCTCAGTGAGATCAGACAGTGTGTATCCCGGGGAGGATGGGCCCAGGGAGATCAGACATGGTGTAACCCGGGGAGGATGGGCCAGTGAGATCAGACAGTGTGTATCCCGGGGAGGATGGGCCCAGAGAGATCAGACATGGTGTAACCCGGGGAGGATGGGCCCAGTGAGATCAGACAGTGTGTAACCCGGGGAGGATGGGCCAGTGAGATTAGACAGTGTGTAACACGGCGAGGATGGGCCCAGTGAGATCAGGCAGTGTGTAACCCGGGGATGATGGGCCCAGTGAGATCAGACAGTGTGTAACCCGGGGAGGATGGGCCCAGTGAGATCAGACAGTGTGTAACCCGGGGAGGATTGGCCCAGTGAGATTAGACAGTGTGTAAGCCGGGAAGGATGGGTCCAGTGAGATTAGACAGTGTGAAACCCGTGGAGGATGGGTCTAATGAGATCAGTCAGAGTGTAACCCGCGCAGGATGGGCCCAGAGAGATTAGACAGTGTGTATCCCGGGGAGGATGTGCCCAGTGAGATCAGACAGTGTGTATCCCGGGGAGGATGTGCCCAGTGAGATTAGGCAGTGTGTAACCCAGGCAGGATGGGCCCAGTGAGATCAGACAGTGTGTAACCCGGGGAGGATGATTAGAGTGAGATAAGACAGTGTGTAACCCGGCGAGGATGGACCCAGTGAGATCAGACAGTGTGTAACCCGGGGAGCATGGGCCTAGTGAGATCAGACAGTGGGTAACCCGGGGAGGATAGGCCCAGTGAGATCAGACAGTGTGTAACACGGGGAGGATGGGTCCATTTAGATCATACAGTGTTTAACCCGGGGAGGATGGGCCCAGTGAGATCAGACAGTGTGTTACCCGGGGAGGATGGGTCCAGTGAGATTAGACAGTGTGTAACCCGGGCAGGATGGGCCCAGTGAGATCAGACGGTGTGTAACCCGGGGAGGATGGGCTCAGTGAGATCAGACAGTTTGTAAACCGGGGTGGATGGGCCTAGTGAGACCAGTCAGTGTGTAACCCGGGGAGGATGGGACCAGTGAGATCAGACAGTGTTTAACCAAGGGAGGATGGGACAGTGAGATTAGACAGTGTGTAACCCGGTGAGGATGGGCCCAGTGATATCAGACAGTGTGTAACCCGGGGAGGATGGGTCCAGTGAGATTACAGAATGTGTAACCCGTGGAGGATGGATCTAATGAGATCAGACAGTGTGCAACCTGCACAGGATGGGCCCAGAGAGATTAGACAGTGTGTAACACGGGGAGGATGGGCCCAGTGAGATCAGACAGTGTGTTACCCGGTGAGGATGGGTCCAGTGAGATCAGACAGTGTGTAACCCGGGGACGATGGGCAAAGTGAAATCAGACAGTGTGTAACCCGGGGAGGATGGGGCCAGTGAGATCAGACAGTGTGTAACCCGGGGAGGATTGGCCCAGTGAGATCAGGCAGTGTGTATCCCGGGGAGGTTGGGCCCAGTGAGATAAGTCAGTGTGTAACCCGGGGAGGATGGGCCCAGTGAGATCAACAGTGCGTAGCCCGGGGAGTATTGGCCCAGTGAGATTAGACAGTGTGTAACCCGGGGAGGATGGGTCCAGTTAGATGAGACAGTGTGAAACCCGTGGAG
The DNA here is from genome assembly GCF_052327205.1 of Somniosus microcephalus. Classification (NCBI taxonomy): domain Eukaryota; kingdom Metazoa; phylum Chordata; class Chondrichthyes; order Squaliformes; family Somniosidae; genus Somniosus; species Somniosus microcephalus. The sequence continues at coordinate 31,917,434 of NW_028225180.1, read as the reverse complement.
GATGGGTCTAATGAGATCAGTCAGAATTTAACCCGCGCAGTATGGGCCCAGAGAGATTAGACAGTGTGTAACGCGGGGAGGATGGGCCCAGTGTGATCAGACAGTGTGTAACCCGGGGAGGATGGGCGCAGTGCGATTTGGCAGTGTGTAACCCGGTGAGGATGGGCCCAGTGAGATCACACAGTGTGTAACCTGGGGTGGATGGGCCCATTGAGATCAGAAAGTGTGTAACCCGAGGAGGGTGAGCCCAGTGAGATTAAACAGTGTGTTAACCGGGGAGGATGGGCACAGTGAGATCAGACAGTGTGTAACCCAGGGAGGATGGGCACAGTGAGATCAGACAGTGTGTAACCCAGGGAGGATGGGCCCTGTGAGATCAGACAGTGTGTAACCTGGGGAGGATGGGCACAGTGAGATCAGACAGTGTGTAACCCGGTGAGGATGGACCCAGTGAGATCAGACAGCGTGTGACCCCGGGTGGATGGGCCCAGTGAGATCAGACAGTGTTTAACACGGGGAGGATGGGACCAGTGAGATCAGAAAGTGTTTAAGCCGGGGAGGATGGGCCCAATAAGATCAGACAGTGTGTAACCCGTGGAGGGTGAGCCCAGTGAGATTAAACAGGGTATAACCCGGGCAGGATTGGCCCAGTCAGATCAGACGGTGTGTAACCCGGGGAGGATGGGCCCAGTGAGATCAGACAGTGTGTAACCCGGGAGGATGGGCCCAGTGAGATCAGACAGTGTGTTACCGGGAAGGATTGGCCCAGTGAGATCAGACAGTGTGTAACCCGGGGAGGATGGGCCCAGTGAGATCAGAAAGTGTGTAACCCGGGGAGGATGGATACAGTCAGATGAGACAGTGTGTAACCCGAGGACGATGGGCCCAGTGAGACCAGCCAGTGTGTTACGCAGGTAGGATTGGCTCAGTGAGATCAGACAGTGTGTATCCCGGGGAGGATGGGCCCAGAGACATCAGACATGGTGTAACCCGGGGAGGATGGGCCCAGTGAGTTCAGACAGTGTGTAACCCGGGGAGGATGGGCCCATTGAGATCAGACAGTGTGTAACCCGGGGAGGATGGGCCCATTGAGATCAGACAGTGTGTATCCCGGGGAGGATGGGCCCAGTGAGATCAGACAGTTTTTAACATGGGGTGGATCGGTCCAGTGAGATTAGACAGTGTGTAACCGGGCAGGATGGGCACAGTGAGATCAGGCGGAGTGTAATCCGGGGAGGGTGTGCCCAGTGAGATGAGACAGTGTGTAACCCGGGGAGGATGGGCCCAGTGAGATTAGACAGTGTGTAACACGGCGAGGATGGGCCCAGTGAGATCAGACAGTGTGTAACCCGGGGATGATGGGCCCAGTGAGATCAGACAGTGTGTAACCCGGGGAGGATGGGCCCAGTGAGATCAGTCAGTGTGTAACCCGGGGAGGATGGGCCCAGTGAGATCAGGCAGTTTGTAGCCCGGGGAGTATGGGCCCAGTGAGATTAGACAGTGTGTAAGCCGGGAAGGATGGGTCCAGTGAGATTAGACAGTGTGAAACCCGTGGAGGATGGGTCGAATGAGATCAGTCAGAGTGTAACCCGCGCAGGATGGGCCCAGAGAGATTAGACAGCGTGTAATCTCGGGAGGATGGTCCCAGTGAGATCAGACAGTGTGTGTCCCGGGGAGGATGTGCCCAGTGAGATTAGGCAGTGTGTAACCCGGTGAGGATGGGCCCAGTGAGATCAGACAGTGTGTAACCTGGGGAGGATGGGCCCATTGACATCAGACAGTTTGTAACCCGGAGAGGGTCAGCCCAGTGAGATTAAACAGTGTGTTACCCAGGGAGGATGTGTCCGGTGAGATCAGACAGTGTGTAACCCAGGGAGGATGGGCCCAGTGAGATCAGACAGTGTGTAACCCAGGCAGGATGGGCCCAGTGAGATCAGACAGTGTGTAACCAGGGGAGCATGGGCCTAGTGAGATCAGACAGTGGGTAACCCGGGGAGGATAGGCCCAGTGAGATCAGACAGTGTGTAACACGGGGAGGATGGGCCTAGTGAGATCAGACAGTGGGTAACCCGGGGAGGATAGGCCCAGTGAGATCAGACAGTGTGTAACACGGGGAGGATGGGTCCATTTAGATCATACAGTGTTTAACCCGGGGAGGATGGGCCCAGTGAGATCAGACAGTGTGTTACCCGGGGAGGATGGGTCCAGTGAGATTAGACAGTGTGTAACCCGGGCACGATGGGCCCAGTGAAATCAGACGGTGTGTAACCCGGGGAGGATGGGCTCAGTGAGATCAGACAGTTTGTAAACCGGGGTGGATGGGCCTAGTGAGACCAGTCAGTGTGTAACCCGGGGAGGATGGGTCCAGTGAGATTAGAGAGTGTGTAACACAGGGAGGATGGGACCAGTGAGATCAGACAGTGTTTAACCAAGGGAGGATGGGCCCAGTGATATCAGACAGTGTGTAACCCGGGGAGGATGGGTCCAGTGAGATTACAGAATGTGTAACCTGTGGAGGATGGATCTAATGAGATCAGACAGTGTGCAACCCGCACAGGATGGGCCCAGAGAGATTAGACAGTGTGTAACACGGGGAGGATGGGCCCAGTGAGATCAGACAGTGTGTAACCAGGGGAGGATGGGCCCATTGAGATAAGAAAGTGTGTAATCCGGGGAGGGTGAGCCCGGTGATATTAAACAGTGTGTTCCACGGGGAGGATGTGTCCAGTGAGATCAGACAGTGTGTAACCCAGGGAGGATGGGCCCAGTGAGATCAGAAAATGTGTAACCCGAGTGGATGGGCACAGTGAGATCAGACAGTGTGTAACCCGGTGAGGATGGACACAGTGATATCAGACAGTGTGTAACCCGGGGCGGATGGGACCAGTGAGATCAGTCAGTGTGTAACCCGGGGAGGTTGGGCCCAGTGAGATCAGACAGTGTGTAACATGGGAAGGATGGGTCCAGTGAGATCATACAGTGTTTAAACCGGGGAGGATGGGCCCAGTGAGATCAGACAGTGTGTAACCGGGAAGGATTGTCCCAGTGAGATCAGACAGTGTGTAACCCGGTGACGATGGGCACAGTGAAATCAGACAGTGTGTAACCCGGGGAGGATGGGGAAGTGAGATCAGACGGTTTGTAACCCGGGGAGGATGTGCCCAGTGAGATCAGACAGTGTGTAACCCGGGAGGATGGGCACAGTGAGATCAGACAGTTTGTAACTCGAGGGGGATGGGCCCAGTGAGATCAGACAGTGTGTAACCCGGGGAGGATGGGCCCAGTTCGTTTAGGCAGTGTGTAACCCAGTGAGGTGGGCCCAATGAGATCAGACAGTGTGTAACCTGGGGAGCATGCGCCCATTGAGATAAGATAGTGTGTAACCCGGGGAGGAGGGGCGCAGTGAGATTAGACCGGGTGTTACCCGGGGAGGATGGGCCCAGTGAGATTAAACAGTGTGTACCCCGGGGAGGATGGGCCCAGAGAGATAAGGCACTGTGTAATCCGGGGAGGATGGGCCCAGTGAGATCAGACAGTATGTAACCCGGGGAGGATGGGTTCAGTGAGATCAGACAGTGTGTAACATGGGAAGGATGTGTCCAGTGCGATCAGACAGTGTGTAAACCGGGGAGGATGGGCCCACTGAGATCAGACAGTGTGTAACCCGGGGAGGATGGGGCCAGTGATATCAGCCAGTGTGTAACCCGGGGAGTATTGGCCCAGTGAGATCAGGCAGTGTGTATCCTGGGGATGTTGGGCCCAGTGAGAAAAGTCAGTGTGTAACCTGGGGAGGATGGGCCCAGTGAGATCAGACAGTGTGTAGCCCGGGCAGGTTGGACACAGTGAGATCAGACAGTTTCTAAACCGGGGAGGATGGGCCCAGTGAGATCAGTCAGTGTGTAACCCGGTGAGGATGGGTCAAGTAAGATTAGACAGTGTGTAACACTGGGAGGATGGGACCAGTGAGATCAGACAGAGTTTTACCAGGGGAGGATGGGACAGTGAGATCAGACAGTGTGTAACCGGGAAAGATTGTCCCAGTGAGATCAGAAAGTGTGTAACCCGGCGAGGATGGGCCCAGTGAGATTAGGCAGTGAGTAACCCGGTGAGGCGGGCCCAATGAGGTAAGACAGTGTGTAACCTGGGGAGCATGGGCCCATTGATCAGATAGTGTGTAACCCGGGGAGGGTGAGCCCAGTGAGATTAAACAGGGTGTTACCCGGGGAGGATGTGTCCAGTGAGATCAGACAGTGTGTAACCCAGGGAAGATGGGACCAGTGAAATCAGACAGTGTTTAACCCAGGGAGGATGGGCCCAGTGAGATCAGACAGTGTGTAACCTGTGGAGGATGGGCCCAGTGAGATCAGACAGTGTGTAACCCGGGGAGGATGGGCCCTGTGACATCAGACAGTGTGTAACCTGGGGCGGATGGGCCCAGTGTAATCAGACAGTGTGTGCCCCGGGGAGAATACGCCCAGTGAGTTCAGACAATGTGTAACCCGGGGAGGATGGGCCCAGTGATATTAGACCGGGTGTTACCCGGGGGGATGGGCCCAGTGAGATTAGACAGTGTGCACCCCGGGGAGGATGGGCCCAGTGAGATAAGACACTGTGTAATCCGGGGAGGATGGGCCCAGTGAGATCAGACAGTATGTAACCCGGGGAGGATGGGCTCAGTGAGATCAGACAGTGTGTAACATGGGAAGGATGCGTCCAGTGAGATCAGACAGTGTGCAAACCGGGGAGGATGGGCCCACTGAGATCAGACAGTGTGTTACCCGGTGAGGATGGGTCCAGTGAGATCAGACAGTGTGTAACCCGGGGACGATGGGCACAGTGAAATCAGACAGTGTGTAACCCGGGGAGGATGGGCCCAGTGAGATCAGACAGTGTGTAACCCGGGGAGGATCGGCCCAGTTTGATCAGACAATGTGTTACCCGGGGAGGATGGGTCCAGTGAGATTAGACAGTGTGTAACCCGGTCATGATGGGCCCAGTGAGATCAGGCAGTGTGTATCCCGGGGAGGTTGGGCCCAGTGAGATAAGTCAGTGTGTAACCCGGGGAGGATGGGCCCAGTGAGATCAACAGTGCGTAGCCCGGGGAGTATTGGCCCAGTGAGATTAGACAGTGTGTAACCCGGGGAGGATGGGTCCAGTTAGATGAGACAGTGTGAAACCCGTGGAGGATGGGTCTAATGAGATCAGTCAGAATTTAACCCGCGCAGTATGGGCCAGAGAGATTAGACAGTGTGTAACGCGGGGAGGATGGGCCCAGTGTGATCAGACAGTGTGTAACCCGGGGAGGATGGGCCCAGTGCGATTTGGCAGTGTGTAACCCGGTGAGGATGGGCCCAGTGAGATCACACAGTGTGTAACCTGGGGTGGATGGGCCCATTGAGATCAGAAAGTGTGTAACCCGAGGAGGGTGAGCCCAGTGAGATTAAACAGTGTGTTAACCGGGGAGGAAGTGTCCAGTGAGATCATACATTGTGTAACCCAGGGAGGATGGGCCCAGTGAGATCAGACAGTGTGTAACCCAGGGAGGATGGGCCCTGTGAGATCAGACAGTGTGTAACCTGGGGAGGATGGGCACAGTGAGATCAGACAGTGTGTAACCCGGTGAGGATGGACCCAGTGAGATCAGACAGCGTGTGACCCCGGGTGGATGGGCCCAGTGAGATCAGACAGTGTTTAAGCCGGGGAGGATGGGCCCAATGAGATCAGACAGTGTGTAACCGGGAAGGATTGGCCCAGTGAGATCAGAAAGTGTGTAACATGGGGAGGATGGATACAGTCAGATGAGACAGTGTATAACCCGGTGACGATGGGCCCAGTGAGATCAGCCAGTGTTTAAGCCGGGGAGGATGGGCCCAATGAGATTAAACAGTGTGTTACCCGGGGGGGATCTGTCCATTGAGATCAGACAGCGTGTAACCCAGGGAGGATGGGCCCAGTGAGATCAGACAGTGTTATACCCGGGGAGGATGGGTCCAGTGAGATTAGACAGTGTGTAACCCGGGCAGGATTGGCCCAGTCAGATCAGACGGTGTGTAACCCGGGGAGGATGGGCCCAGTGACATCAGACAGTGTGTAACCCGGGAGGATGGGCCCAGTGAGATCAGACAGTTTGTAACCGGGAAGGATGGATACAGTCAGATGAGACAGTGTGTAACCCGGGGACGATGGGCCCAGTGAGATCAGCCAGTGTGTTACGCAGGTAGGATTGGCTCAGTGAGATCAGACAGTGTGTATCCCGGGGAGGATGGGCCCAGAGAGATCAGACATGGTGTAACCCGGGGAGGATGGGCCCATTGAGATCAGACAGTGTGTAACCCGGGGAGGATGGGACCAGAGAGATCAGACATGGTGTAACCCGGGGAGGATGGGCCCAGTGTGTTCAGACAGTGTGTAACCCGGGGAGGATGGGCCCATTGAGATCAGACAGTGTGTAACCCGGGGACGATGGGCACAGTGAGATCAGACAGTGTGTATCCCGGGGAGGATGGGCCCAGTGAGATCAGACAGTTTTTAACATGGGGTGGATCGGTCCAGTGAGATTAGACAGTGTGTAACCGGGCAGGATGGGCACAGTGAGATCAGACGGAGTGTAATCCAGGGAGGGTGTGCCCAGTGAGATCAGACAGTGTGTAACCCAGGGACGATGGGCAAAGTGAGATCAGAGAGTTTGTAACCCAGTGAGGATGGCCCAGTGAGATCAGGCAGTGTGTAACCCGGGGATGATGGGCCCAGTGAGATCAGACAGTGTGTAACCCGGGGAGGATTGGCCCAGTGAGATCAGGCAATGTGTTACCCGGTGAGGATGGGCCAACTGAGATCAGTCAGTGTGTAACCCGGGGAGGATGGGCCCAGTGAGATCAGGCAGTTTGTAGCCCGGGGAGTATGGGCCCAGTGAGATTAGACAGTGTGTAAGCCGGGAAGGATGGGTCCAGTGAGATTAGACAGTGTGAAACCCGTGGAGGATGGGTCTAATGAGATCAGTCAGAGTGTAACCCGCGCAGGATGGGCCCAGAGAGATTAGACAGCGTGTAATCTCGGGAGGATGGTCCCAGTGAGATCAGACAGTGTGTATCCCGGGGAGGATGGGCCCAGTGAGATCAGACAGTGTGTAACTTGGGGAGGATGGGCCCATTGACATCAGACAGTTTGTAACCCGGAGAGGGTGAGCCCAGTGAGATTAAACAGTGTGTTACCCATGGGAGGATGTGTCCGGTGAGATCAGACAGTGTGTAACCCAGGGAGGATGGGCCCAGTGAGATCAGACAGTGTGTAACCCAGGCAGGATGGGCCCAGTGAGATCAGACAGTGTGTAACCCGGGGAGGATGATTACAGTGAGATAAGACAGTGTGTAACCCGGCGAGGATGGACCCAGTGAGATCAGACAGTGTGTAACCCGGGGAGCATGGGCCTTGTGAGATCCGACAGTGGGTAACCCGGGGAGGATAGGCCCAGTGAGATCAGACAGTGTGTAACACGGGGAGGATGGGTCCATTTAGATCATACAGTGTTTAACCCGGGGAGGATGGGCCCAGTGAGATCAGACAGTGTGTTACCCGGGGAGGATGGGTCCAGTGAGATAAGACAGTGTGTAACCTGGGCAGGATGGGCCCAGTGAGATCAGACGGTGTGTAACCCGGGGAGGATGGGCTCAGTGAGATCAGACAGTTTGTAAACCGGGGTGGATGGGCCTAGTGAGACCAGTCAGTGTGTAACCCGGGGAGGATGGGTCCAGTGAGATTAGAGAGTGTGTAACACAGGGAGGATGGGACCAGTGAGATCAGACAGTGTTTAACCAAGGGAGGATGGGACAGTGAGATTAGACAGTGTGTAACCCGGTGAGGATGGGCCCAGTGAGATCAGACAGTGTGTAACCCGGGGAGAATGGGTCCAGTGAGATTACAGAATGTGTAACCCGTGGAGGATGGATCTAATGAGATCAGACAGTGTGCAACCTGCACAGGATGGGCCCAGAGAGATTAGACAGTGTGTAACACGGGGAGGATGGGCCCAGTGAGATCAGACAGTGTGTTACCCGGTGAGGATGGGTCCAGTGAGATCAGACAGTGTGTAACCCGGGGACGATGGGCACAGTGAAATCAGACAGTGTGTAACCCGGGGAGGATGGGGCCAGTGAGATCAGACAGTGTGGAACCCGGGGAGGATTGGCCCAGTGAGATCAGGCAGTGTGTATCCCGGGGAGGTTGGGCCCAGTGAGATAAGTCAGTGTGTAACCCGGGGAAGATGGGCCCAGTGAGATCAACAGTGCGTAGCCCGGGGAGTATTGGCCCAGTGAGATTAGACAGTGTGTAACCCGGGGAGGATGGGTCCAGTTAGATGAGACAGTGTAAAACCCGTGGAGGATGGGTCTAATGAGATCAGTCAGAATTTAACCCGCGCAGTATGGGCCCAGAGAGATTAGACAGTGTGTAACGCGGGGAGGATGGGCCCAGTGTGATCAGACAGTGTGTAACCCGGGGAGGATGGGCCCATTGAGATCAGAAAGTGTGTAACCCGAGGAGGGTGAGCCCAGTGAGATTAAACAGTGTGTTAACCGGGGAGGATGTGTCCAGTGAGATCATACATTGTGTAACCCAAGGAGGATGGGCCCTGTGAGATCAGACAGTGTGTAACCTGGGGAGGATGGGCACAGTGAGATCAGACAGTGTGTAACCCGGTGAGGATGGACCCAGTGAGATCAGACAGCGTGTGACCCCGGGTGGATGGGCCCAGTGAGATCAGACAGTGTTTAACACGGGGAGGATGGGACCAGTGAGATCAGAAAGTGTTTAAGCCGGGGAGGATGGGCCCAATGAGATCAGACAGTGTGTAACCCGTGGAGGGTGAGCCCAGTGAGATTAAACAGTGTGTTACCCGGGGGGGGATCTGTCCATTGAGATCAGACAGCGTGTAACCCAGGGAGGATGGGCCCAGTGAGATCAGACAGTGTTATACCCGGGGAGGATGGGTCCAGTGAGATTAGACAGTGTGTAACCCGGGCAGGATTGGCCCAGTCAGATCAGACGGTGTGTAACCCGGGGAGGATGGGCCCAGTGAGATCAGACAGTGTGTAACCCGGGGAGGATGGGCCAGTGAGATTAGACAGTGTGTAACACGGCGAGGATGGGCCCAGTGAGATCAGGCAGTGTGTAACCCGGGGATGATGGGCCCAGTGAGTTCAGACAGTGTGTAACCCGGGGAGGATTGGCCCAGTGAGATCAGGCAATGTGTTACCCGGTGAGGATGGGCCCAATGAGATCAGACAGTGTGTAACCCGTGGAGGGTGAGCCCAGTGAGATTAAACAGTGTGTTACCCGGGGGGGGATCTGTCCATTGAGATCAGACAGCGTGTAACCCAGGGAGGATGGGCCCAGTGAGATCAGACAGTGTTATACCCGGGGAGGATGGGTCCAGTGAGATTAGACAGTGTGTAACCCGGCGAGGATTGGCCCAGTCAGATCAGACAGTGTGTAACCAGGGGAGCATGGGCCTAGTGAGATCAGACAGTGGGTAACCCGGGGAGGATAGGCCCAGTGAGATCAGACAGTGTGTAACATGGGGAGGATGGGTCCATTTAGATCATACAGTGTTTAACCCGGGGAGGATGGGCCCAGTGAGATCAGACAGTGTGTTACCCGGGGAGGATGGGTCCATTGAGATAAGAAAGTGTGTAATCCGGGGAGGGTGAGCCCGGTGATATTAAACAGTGTGTTCCACGGGGAGGATGTGTCCAGTGAGATCAGACAGTGTGTAACCCAGGGAGGATGGGCCCAGTGAGATCAGAAAATGTGTAACCCGGGTGGATGGGCACAGTGAGATCAGACAGTGTGTAACCCGGTGAGGATGGACACAGTGATATCAGACAGTGTGTAACCCGGGGAGGATGGGACCAGTGAGATCAGTCAGTGTGTAACCCGGGGAGGTTGGGCCCAGTGAGATCAGACAGTGTGTAACACGGGGAGGATGGGCCCAGTGAGATCAGACAGTGTGTAACCAGGGGAGGATGGGCCCATTGAGATAAGAAAGTGTGTAATCCGGGGAGGGTGAGCCCGGTGATATTAAACAGTGTGTTCCACGGGGAGGATGTGTCCAGTGAGATCAGACAGTGTGTAACCCAGGGAGGATGGGCCCAGTGAGATCAGAAAATGTGTAACCCGGGTGGATGGGCACAGTGAGATCAGACAGTGTGTAACCCGGTGAGGATGGACACAGTGATATCAGACAGTGTATAACCCGGGGCGATTGGGACCAGTGAGATCAGTCAGTGTGTAACCCGGGGAGGTTGGGCCCAGTGAGATCAGACAGTGTGTAACATGGGAAGGATGGGCCCAGTGAGATCAGACAGTGTGTAACACGGAAAGGATGGGTCCAGTGAGATCATACAGTGTTTAAACCGGGGAGGATGGGTCCAGTGAGATCAGACAGTGTGTAACCGGGAAGGATTGTCCCAGTGAGATCAGACAGTGTGTAACCCGGTGACGATGGGCACAGTGAAATCAGACAGTGTGTAACCCGGGAGGATGGGCCCAGTTATATCAGACAGTGTGTAACCGGGAAGGATTGGCCCAGTGAGATCAGACAGTGTGTAACCCGGGGAGGATGGGCCCAGTTCGTTTAGGCAGTGTGTAACCCAGTGAGGTGGGCCCAATGAGATCAGACAGTGTGTAACCTGGGGAGGATGGGCCCATTGAGATAAGATAGTGTGTAACCCGGGGAGGGTGAGCCCTGTGAGATTAAACAGGTTGTTACCCGGGGAGGATGAGTCCAGTGAGATCAGACAGTGTGTAACCCAGGGAAGATGGGACCAGTGAAATCAGACAGTGTGTTACCCAGGGACGATGGGCCCAGTGAGATCAGACAGTGTGTAACCTGTGGAGGATGGGCCCAGTGAGATCAGTCATAGTGTAACCCGAGAGGATGGGCCCAGTGAGATCAGACAGTGTGTAACCCGAGGAGGATGGGCCCAGTGACATCAGACAGTGTGTAACCTGGGGAGATGGGCCAAGTGTAATCAGACAGTGTGTACCCCGGGGAGAATACGCCCAGTGAGTTCAGACAATGTGTAACCCGGGGAGGATTGGCCCAGTGAGATCAGACAGTGTGTAACCCGGGGAGGATGGATCCAGTGAGATCAGTCAGTGTGTAACCCGGGGAGGATGGGCCCAGTGAGATCAGACAGTATGTAACCCGTGGAGGATGGTCCCATTGAGATCAGGGAGCGTGTAACCTGGGGACGATGGGTCCAGTGAGATTAGACAGTGTGTAAGCCGGGGAAGATGGGCCTCGTGAGATCAGACAGTGTGTATCTGGGGAGGATGGGCCCAGTGAGATCAGACAGTGTGTAACCCGGGGAGGATGGGCCCAGTGAGATAAGACAGTGTGTAACACGGGGAGGATGGGTCCAGTGAGATCAGACAGTGTGTAACCCGGGGAGGATGGCCCAGTGTGATCAGACAGTGTGTTACCCGGGGAGGATGGGTCCAGTGAGATTAGACAGTGTGTAACCCGGGCGTGATGGGCCCAGTGAGGTCAGACGGTGCGTAACCCGGGGAGGATGGGCCCAGTGAGTACAGACAGTGTGTAAACCGGGGAGGATGGGCCAAGTGAGTCCAGACAGTGTGTAACCCGCGGAAGATGGGCACAGTGAGATTAGACAGTGTGTAACCCGGGGAGGATGGGCCCGGTGAGATCAGACAGTGTGTAACACTGGGAGGATGGGCCCAGTGAAATCAGACAGTGTGTAACACTGGGAGGATGGGACCAGTGAGATCAGACAGTGCTTACCCAAGGGAGGATGGGCCAGTGAGATTAGACAGTGTGTAACCCGGCGAGGATGGGCCCAGTGAGATCAGACAGTGTGTAACCCGGGGAGGATGGGCCCAGTGAGATAAGACAGTGTGTAACACGGGGAGGATGGGTCCAGTGAGATCAGACAGTGTGTAACCCGGGGAGGATGGAGACAGTGAGATCAGACAGTTTCTAAACCGGGGAGGATGGGCCCAGTGAGATCAGTCAGTGTGTAACCCGGTGAGGATGGGTCAAGTAAGATTAGACAGTGTGTAACAGTGGGAGGATGGGACCAGTGAGATCAGACAGAGTTTTACCAGGGGAGGATGGAACAGTGAGATTAGACAGTGTGTAACCCGGGGAGGATGGCCCAGTGTGATCAGACAGTGTGTTACCCGGGGAGGATGGGTCCAGTGAGAATAGACAGTGTGTAACCCGGGCATGATGGGCCCAGTGAGATCAGACGGTGTGTAACTCGCGGAGGATGGGCCCAGTGAGTACAGTCAGTGTGTAAACCGGGGAGGATGGGCCAAGTAAGTCCAGACAGTGTGTAACCCGCGGAAGATGGGCACAGTGAGATTAGACAGTGTGTAACGCGGGGAGGATGGGCCCAGTGTGATCAGACAGTGTGTAACCCGGGGAGGATGGGCGCAGTGCGATTTGGCAGTGTGTAACCCGGTGAGGATGGGCCCAGTGAGATCACACAGTGTGTAACCTGGGGTGGATGGGCCCATTGAGATCAGAAAGTGTGTAACCCGAGGAGGGTGAGCCCAGTGAGATTAAACAGTGTGTTAACCGGGGAGGATGTGTCCAGTGAGATCATACATTGTGTAACCCAGGGAGGATGGGCCCAGTGAGATCAGACAGTGTGTAACCCAGGGAGGATGGGCCCTGTGAGATCAGACAGTGTGTAACCTGGGGAGGATGGGCACAGTGAGATCAGACAGTGTGTAACCCAGGGAGGATGGGCACAGTGAGATCAGACAGTGTGTAACCCAGGGAGGATGGGCCCTGTGAGATCAGACAGTGTGTAACCTGGGGAGGATGGGCACAGTGAGATCAGACAGTGTGTAACCCGGTGAGGATGGACCCAGTGAGATCAGACAGCGTGTGACCCCGGGTGGATGGGCCCAGTGAGATCAGACAGTGTTTAACACGGGGAGGATGGGACCAGTGAGATCAGAAAGTGTTTAAGCCGGGGAGGATGGGCCCAATGAGATCAGACAGTGTGTAACCCGTGGAGGGTGAGCCCAGTGAGATTAAACAGTGTATAACCCGGGCAGGATTGGCCCAGTCAGATCAGACGGTGTGTAACCCGGGGAGGATGGGCCCAGTGAGATCAGACAGTGTGTAACCCGGGAGGATGGGCCCAGTGAGATCAGACAGTGTGTTACCGGGAAGGATTGGCCCAGTGAGATCAGACAGTGTGTAACCCGGGGAGGATGGGCCCAGTGAGATCAGAAAGTGTGTAACCCGGGGAGGATGGATACAGTCAGATGAGACAGTGTGTAACCCGAGGACGATGGGCCCAGTGAGACCAGCCAGTGTGTTACGCAGGTAGGATTGGCTCAGTGAGATCAGACAGTGTGTATCCCGGGGAGGATGGGCCCAGAGACATCAGACATGGTGTAACCCGGGGAGGATGGGCCCAGTGAGTTCAGACAGTGTGTAACCCGGGGAGGATGGGCCCATTGAGATCAGACAGTGTGTAACCCGGGGAGGATGGGCCCATTGAGATCAGACAGTGTGTATCCCGGGGAGGATGGGCCCAGTGAGATCAGACAGTTTTTAACATGGGGTGGATCGGTCCAGTGAGATTAGACAGTGTGTAACCGGGCAGGATGGGCACAGTGAGATCAGGCGGAGTGTAATCCGGGGAGGGTGTGCCCAGTGAGATGAGACAGTGTGTAACCCGGGGAGGATGGGCCCAGTGAGATTAGACAGTGTGTAACACGGCGAGGATGGGCCCAGTGAGATCAGACAGTGTGTAACCCGGGGATGATGGGCCCAGTGAGATCAGACAGTGTGTAACCCGGGGAGGATGGGCCCAGTGAGATCAGTCAGTGTGTAACCCGGGGAGGATGGGCCCAGTGAGATCAGGCAGTTTGTAGCCCGGGGAGTATGGGCCCAGTGAGATTAGACAGTGTGTAAGCCGGGAAGGATGGGTCCAGTGAGATTAGACAGTGTGAAACCCGTGGAGGATGGGTCGAATGAGATCAGTCAGAGTGTAACCCGCGCAGGATGGGCCCAGAGAGATTAGACAGCGTGTAATCTCGGGAGGATGGTCCCAGTGAGATCAGACAGTGTGTGTCCCGGGGAGGATGTGCCCAGTGAGATTAGGCAGTGTGTAACCCGGTGAGGATGGGCCCAGTGAGATCAGACAGTGTGTAACCTGGGGAGGATGGGCCCATTGACATCAGACAGTTTGTAACCCGGAGAGGGTCAGCCCAGTGAGATTAAACAGTGTGTTACCCAGGGAGGATGTGTCCGGTGAGATCAGACAGTGTGTAACCCAGGGAGGATGGGCCCAGTGAGATCAGACAGTGTGTAACCCAGGCAGGATGGGCCCAGTGAGATCAGACAGTGTGTAACCAGGGGAGCATGGGCCTAGTGAGATCAGACAGTGGGTAACCCGGGGAGGATAGGCCCAGTGAGATCAGACAGTGTGTAACACGGGGAGGATGGGCCTAGTGAGATCAGACAGTGGGTAACCCGGGGAGGATAGGCCCAGTGAGATCAGACAGTGTGTAACACGGGGAGGATGGGTCCATTTAGATCATACAGTGTTTAACCCGGGGAGGATGGGCCCAGTGAGATCAGACAGTGTGTTACCCGGGGAGGATGGGTCCAGTGAGATTAGACAGTGTGTAACCCGGGCACGATGGGCCCAGTGAGATCAGACGGTGTGTAACCCGGGGAGGATGGGCTCAGTGAGATCAGACAGTTTGTAAACCGGGGTGGATGGGCCTAGTGAGACCAGTCAGTGTGTAACCCGGGGAGGATGGGTCCAGTGAGATTAGAGAGTGTGTAACACAGGGAGGATGGGACCAGTGAGATCAGACAGTGTTTAACCAAGGGAGGATGGGCCCAGTGATATCAGACAGTGTGTAACCCGGGGAGGATGGGTCCAGTGAGATTACAGAATGTGTAACCTGTGGAGGATGGATCTAATGAGATCAGACAGTGTGCAACCCGCACAGGATGGGCCCAGAGAGATTAGACAGTGTGTAACACGGGGAGGATGGGCCCAGTGAGATCAGACAGTGTGTAACCAGGGGAGGATGGGCCCATTGAGATAAGAAAGTGTGTAATCCGGGGAGGGTGAGCCCGGTGATATTAAACAGTGTGTTCCACGGGGAGGATGTGTCCAGTGAGATCAGACAGTGTGTAACCCAGGGAGGATGGGCCCAGTGAGATCAGAAAATGTGTAACCCGGGTGGATGGGCACAGTGAGATCAGACAGTGTGTAACCCGGTGAGGATGGACACAGTGATATCAGACAGTGTGTAACCCGGGGCGGATGGGACCAGTGAGATCAGTCAGTGTGTAACCCGGGGAGGTTGGGCCCAGTGAGATCAGACAGTGTGTAACATGGGAAGGATGGGTCCAGTGAGATCATACAGTGTTTAAACCGGGGAGGATGGGCCCAGTGAGATCAGACAGTGTGTAACCGGGAAGGATTGTCCCAGTGAGATCAGACAGTGTGTAACCCGGTGACGATGGGCACAGTGAAATCAGACAGTGTGTAACCCGGGGAGGATGGGGAAGTGAGATCAGACGGTTTGTAACCCGGGGAGGATGTGCCCAGTGAGATCAGACAGTGTGTAACCCGGGAGGATGGGCACAGTGAGATCAGACAGTTTGTAACTCGAGGGGGATGGGCCCAGTGAGATCAGACAGTGTGTAACCCGGGGAGGATGGGCCCAGTTCGTTTAGGCAGTGTGTAACCCAGTGAGGTGGGCCCAATGAGATCAGACAGTGTGTAACCTGGGGAGCATGCGCCCATTGAGATAAGATAGTGTGTAACCCGGGGAGGAGGGGCGCAGTGAGATTAGACCGGGTGTTACCCGGGGAGGATGGGCCCAGTGAGATTAAACAGTGTGTACCCCGGGGAGGATGGGCCCAGAGAGATAAGGCACTGTGTAATCCGGGGAGGATGGGCCCAGTGAGATCAGACAGTATGTAACCCGGGGAGGATGGGTTCAGTGAGATCAGACAGTGTGTAACATGGGAAGGATGTGTCCAGTGCGATCAGACAGTGTGTAAACCGGGGAGGATGGGCCCACTGAGATCAGACAGTGTGTAACCCGGGGAGGATGGGGCCAGTGATATCAGCCAGTGTGTAACCCGGGGAGTATTGGCCCAGTGAGATCAGGCAGTGTGTATCCTGGGGATGTTGGGCCCAGTGAGAAAAGTCAGTGTGTAACCTGGGGAGGATGGGCCCAGTGAGATCAGACAGTGTGTAGCCCGGGGAGGTTGGACACAGTGAGATCAGACAGTTTCTAAACCGGGGAGGATGGGCCCAGTGAGATCAGTCAGTGTGTAACCCGGTGAGGATGGGTCAAGTAAGATTAGACAGTGTGTAACACTGGGAGGATGGGACCAGTGAGATCAGACAGAGTTTTACCAGGGGAGGATGGGACAGTGAGATCAGACAGTGTGTAACCGGGAAAGATTGTCCCAGTGAGATCAGAAAGTGTGTAACCCGGCGAGGATGGGCCCAGTGAGATTAGGCAGTGAGTAACCCGGTGAGGCGGGCCCAATGAGATAAGACAGTGTGTAACCTGGGGAGCATGGGCCCATTGATCAGATAGTGTGTAACCCGGGGAGGGTGAGCCCAGTGAGATTAAACAGGGTGTTACCCGGGGAGGATGTGTCCAGTGAGATCAGACAGTGTGTAACCCAGGGAAGATGGGACCAGTGAAATCAGACAGTGTTTAACCCAGGGAGGATGGGCCCAGTGAGATCAGACAGTGTGTAACCTGTGGAGGATGGGCCCAGTGAGATCAGACAGTGTGTAACCCGGGGAGGATGGGCCCTGTGACATCAGACAGTGTGTAACCTGGGGCGGATGGGCCCAGTGTAATCAGACAGTGTGTGCCCCGGGGAGAATACGCCCAGTGAGTTCAGACAATGTGTAACCCGGGGAGGATGGGCCCAGTGATATTAGACCGGGTGTTACCCGGGGGGATGGGCCCAGTGAGATTAGACAGTGTGCACCCCGGGGAGGATGGGCCCAGTGAGATAAGACACTGTGTAATCCGGGGAGGATGGGCCCAGTGAGATCAGACAGTATGTAACCCGGGGAGGATGGGCTCAGTGAGATCAGACAGTGTGTAACACGGGAAGGATGCGTCCAGTGAGATCAGACAGTGTGCAAACCGGGGAGGATGGGCCCACTGAGATCAGACAGTGTGTTACCCGGTGAGGATGGGTCCAGTGAGATCAGACAGTGTGTAACCCGGGGACGATGGGCACAGTGAAATCAGACAGTGTGTAACCCGGGGAGGATGGGCCCAGTGAGATCAGACAGTGTGTAACCCGGGGAGGATCGGCCCAGTTTGATCAGACAATGTGTTACCCGGGGAGGATGGGTCCAGTGAGATTAGACAGTGTGTAACCCGGTCATGATGGGCCCAGTGAGATCAGACAGTGTGTAACCCGATCATGATGGGCCCAGTGAGATCAGACGGTGTGTAACCCGGGGAGGATTGGCCCAGTGAGATCAGGCAGTGTGTATCCCGGGGAGGTTGGGCCCAGTGAGATAAGTCAGTGTGTAACCCGGGGAGGATGGGCCCAGTGAGATCAACAGTGCGTAGCCCGGGGAGTATTGGCCCAGTGAGATTAGACAGTGTGTAACCCGGGGAGGATGGGTCCAGTTAGATGAGACAGTGTGAAACCCGTGGAGGATGGGTCTAATGAGATCAGTCAGAATTTAACCCGCGCAGTATGGGCCAGAGAGATTAGACAGTGTGTAACGCGGGGAGGATGGGCCCAGTGTGATCAGACAGTGTGTAACCCGGGGAGGATGGGCCCAGTGCGATTTGGCAGTGTGTAACCCGGTGAGGATGGGCCCAGTGAGATCACACAGTGTGTAACCTGGGGTGGATGGGCCCATTGAGATCAGAAAGTGTGTAACCCGAGGAGGGTGAGCCCAGTGAGATTAAACAGTGTGTTAACCGGGGAGGAAGTGTCCAGTGAGATCATACATTGTGTAACCCAGGGAGGATGGGCCCAGTGAGATCAGACAGTGTGTAACCCAGGGAGGATGGGCCCTGTGAGATCAGACAGTGTGTAACCTGGGGAGGATGGGCACAGTGAGATCAGACAGTGTGTAACCCGGTGAGGATGGACCCAGTGAGATCAGACAGCGTGTGACCCCGGGTGGATGGGCCCAGTGAGATCAGACAGTGTTTAAGCCGGGGAGGATGGGCCCAATGAGATCAGACAGTGTGTAACCGGGAAGGATTGGCCCAGTGAGATCAGAAAGTGTGTAACATGGGGAGGATGGATACAGTCAGATGAGACAGTGTATAACCCGGTGATGATGGGCCCAGTGAGATCAGCCAGTGTTTAAGCCGGGGAGGATGGGCCCAATGAGATTAAACAGTGTGTTACCCGGGGGGGATCTGTCCATTGAGATCAGACAGCGTGTAACCCAGGGAGGATGGGCCCAGTGAGATCAGACAGTGTTATACCCGGGGAGGATGGGTCCAGTGAGATTAGACAGTGTGTAACCCGGGCAGGATTGGCCCAGTCAGATCAGACGGTGTGTAACCCGGGGAGGATGGGCCCAGTGACATCAGACAGTGTGTAACCCGGGAGGATGGGCCCAGTGAGATCAGACAGTTTGTAACCGGGAAGGATGGATACAGTCAGATGAGACAGTGTGTAACCCGGGGACGATGGGCCCAGTGAGATCAGCCAGTGTGTTACGCAGGTAGGATTGGCTCAGTGAGATCAGACAGTGTGTATCCCGGGGAGGATGGGCCCAGAGAGATCAGACATGGTGTAACCCGGGGAGGATGGGCCCATTGAGATCAGACAGTGTGTAACCCGGGGAGGATGGGACCAGAGAGATCAGACATGGTGTAACCCGGGGAGGATGGGCCCAGTGTGTTCAGACAGTGTGTAACCCGGGGAGGATGGGCCCATTGAGATCAGACAGTGTGTAACCCGGGGACGATGGGCACAGTGAGATCAGACAGTGTGTATCCCGGGGAGGATGGGCCCAGTGAGATCAGACAGTTTTTAACATGGGGTGGATCGGTCCAGTGAGATTAGACAGTGTGTAACCGGGCAGGATGGGCACAGTGAGATCAGACGGAGTGTAATCCAGGGAGGGTGTGCCCAGTGAGATCAGACAGTGTGTAACCCAGGGACGATGGGCAAAGTGAGATCAGAGAGTTTGTAACCCAGGGAGGATGGGCCAGTGAGATTAGACAGTGTGTAACCCGGGGATGATGGGCCCAGTGAGATCAGGCAGTGTGTAACCCGGGGATGATGGGCCCAGTGAGATCAGACAGTGTGTAACCCGGGGAGGATTGGCCCAGTGAGATCAGGCAATGTGTTACCCGGTGAGGATGGGCCAACTGAGATCAGTCAGTGTGTAACCCGGGGAGGATGGGCCCAGTGAGATCAGGCAGTTTGTAGCCCGGGGAGTATGGGCCCAGTGAGATTAGACAGTGTGTAAGCCGGGAAGGATGGGTCCAGTGAGATTAGACAGTGTGAAACCCGTGGAGGATGGGTCTAATGAGATCAGTCAGAGTGTAACCCGCGCAGGATGGGCCCAGAGAGATTAGACAGCGTGTAATCTCGGGAGGATGGTCCCAGTGAGATCAGACAGTGTGTATCCCGGGGAGGATGGGCCCAGTGAGATCAGACAGTGTGTAACTTGGGGAGGATGGGCCCATTGACATCAGACAGTTTGTAACCCGGAGAGGGTGAGCCCAGTGAGATTAAACAGTGTGTTACCCATGGGAGGATGTGTCCGGTGAGATCAGACAGTGTGTAACCCAGGGAGGATGGGCCCAGTGAGATCAGACAGTGTGTAACCCAGGCAGGATGGGCCCAGTGAGATCAGACAGTGTGTAACCCGGGGAGGATGATTACAGTGAGATAAGACAGTGTGTAACCCGGCGAGGATGGACCCAGTGAGATCAGACAGTGTGTAACCCGGGGAGCATGGGCCTAGTGAGATCCGACAGTGGGTAACCCGGGGAGGATAGGCCCAGTGAGATCAGACAGTGTGTAACACGGGGAGGATGGGTCCATTTAGATCATACAGTGTTTAACCCGGGGAGGATGGGCCCAGTGAGATCAGACAGTGTGTTACCCGGGGAGGATGGGTCCAGTGAGATAAGACAGTGTGTAACCTGGGCAGGATGGGCCCAGTGAGATCAGACGGTGTGTAACCCGGGGAGGATGGGCTCAGTGAGATCAGACAGTTTGTAAACCGGGGTGGATGGGCCTAGTGAGACCAGTCAGTGTGTAACCCGGGGAGGATGGGTCCAGTGAGATTAGAGAGTGTGTAACACAGGGAGGATGGGACCAGTGAGATCAGACAGTGTTTAACCAAGGGAGGATGGGACAGTGAGATTAGACAGTGTGTAACCCGGTGAGGATGGGCCCAGTGAGATCAGACAGTGTGTAACCCGGGGAGAATGGGTCCAGTGAGATTACAGAATGTGTAACCCGTGGAGGATGGATCTAATGAGATCAGACAGTGTGCAACCTGCACAGGATGGGCCCAGAGAGATTAGACAGTGTGTAACACGGGGAGGATGGGCCCAGTGAGATCAGACAGTGTGTTACCCGGTGAGGATGGGTCCAGTGAGATCAGACAGTGTGTAACCCGGGGACGATGGGCACAGTGAAATCAGACAGTGTGTAACCCGGGGAGGATGGGGCCAGTGAGATCAGACAGTGTGGAACCCGGGGAGGATTGGCCCAGTGAGATCAGGCAGTGTGTATCCCGGGGAGGTTGGGCCCAGTGAGATAAGTCAGTGTGTAACCCGGGGAAGATGGGCCCAGTGAGATCAACAGTGCGTAGCCCGGGGAGTATTGGCCCAGTGAGATTAGACAGTGTGTAACCCGTGGAGGATGGGTCCAGTTAGATGAGACAGTGTAAAACCCGTGGAGGATGGGTCTAATGAGATCAGTCAGAATTTAACCCGCGCAGTATGGGCCCAGAGAGATTAGACAGTGTGTAACGCGGGGAGGATGGGCCCAGTGTGATCAGACAGTGTGTAACCCGGGGAGGATGGGCCCATTGAGATCAGAAAGTGTGTAACCCGAGGAGGGTGAGCCCAGTGAGATTAAACAGTGTGTTAACCGGGGAGGATGTGTCCAGTGAGATCATACATTGTGTAACCCAGGGAGAATGGGCCAAGTGAGATCAGACAGGGTGTAACCCAGGGAGGATGGGCCCTGTGAGATCAGACAGTGTGTAACCTGGGGAGGATGGGCACAGTGAGATCAGACAGTGTGTAACCCGGTGAGGATGGACCCAGTGAGATCAGACAGCGTGTGACCCCGGGTGGATGGGCCCAGTGAGATCAGACAGTGTTTAACACGGGGAGGATGGGACCAGTGAGATCAGAAAGTGTTTAAGCCGGGGAGGATGGGCCCAATGAGATCAGACAGTGTGTAACCCGTGGAGGGTGAGCCCAGTGAGATTAAACAGTGTGTTACCCGGGGGGGGATCTGTCCATTGAGATCAGACAGCGTGTAACCCAGGGAGGATGGGCCCAGTGAGATCAGACAGTGTTATACCCGGGGAGGATGGGTCCAGTGAGATTAGACAGTGTGTAACCCGGGCAGGATTGGCCCAGTCAGATCAGACGGTGTGTAACCCGGGGAGGATGGGCCCAGTGAGATCAGACAGTGTGTAACCCGGGGAGGATGGGCCAGTGAGATTAGACAGTGTGTAACACGGCGAGGATGGGCCCAGTGAGATCAGGCAGTGTGTAACCCGGGGATGATGGGCCCAGTGAGTTCAGACAGTGTGTAACCCGGGGAGGATTGGCCCAGTGAGATCAGGCAATGTGTTACCCGGTGAGGATGGGCCCAATGAGATCAGACAGTGTGTAACCCGTGGAGGGTGAGCCCAGTGAGATTAAACAGTGTGTTACCCGGGGGGGGATCTGTCCATTGAGATCAGACAGCGTGTAACCCAGGGAGGATGGGCCCAGTGAGATCAGACAGTGTTATACCCGGGGAGGATGGGTCCAGTGAGATTAGACAGTGTGTAACCCGGCGAGGATTGGCCCAGTCAGATCAGACAGTGTGTAACCAGGGGAGCATGGGCCTAGTGAGATCAGACAGTGGGTAACCCGGGGAGGATAGGCCCAGTGAGATCAGACAGTGTGTAACATGGGGAGGATGGGTCCATTTAGATCATACAGTGTTTAACCCGGGGAGGATGGGCCCAGTGAGATCAGACAGTGTGTTACCCGGGGAGGATGGGTCCATTGAGATAAGAAAGTGTGTAATCCGGGGAGGGTGAGCCCGGTGATATTAAACAGTGTGTTCCACGGGGAGGATGTGTCCAGTGAGATCAGACAGTGTGTAACCCAGGGAGGATGGGCCCAGTGAGATCAGAAAATGTGTAACCCGGGTGGATGGGCACAGTGAGATCAGACAGTGTGTAACCCGGTGAGGATGGACACAGTGATATCAGACAGTGTGTAACCCGGGGAGGATGGGACCAGTGAGATCAGTCAGTGTGTAACCCGGGGAGGTTGGGCCCAGTGAGATCAGACAGTGTGTAACACGGGGAGGATGGGCCCAGTGAGATCAGACAGTGTGTAACCAGGGGAGGATGGGCCCATTGAGATAAGAAAGTGTGTAATCCGGGGAGGGTGAGCCCGGTGATATTAAACAGTGTGTTCCACGGGGAGGATGTGTCCAGTGAGATCAGACAGTGTGTAACCCAGGGAGGATGGGCCCAGTGAGATCAGAAAATGTGTAACCCGGGTGGATGGGCACAGTGAGATCAGACAGTGTGTAACCCGGTGAGGATGGACACAGTGATATCAGACAGTGTATAACCCGGGGAGGATGGGACCAGTGAGATCAGTCAGTGTGTAACCCGGGGAGGTTGGGCCCAGTGAGATCAGACAGTGTGTAACATGGGAAGGATGGGCCCAGTGAGATCAGACAGTGTGTAACACGGAAAGGATGGGTCCAGTGAGATCATACAGTGTTTAAACCGGGGAGGATGGGTCCAGTGAGATCAGACAGTGTGTAACCGGGAAGGATTGTCCCAGTGAGATCAGACAGTGTGTAACCCGGTGACGATGGGCACAGTGAAATCAGACAGTGTGTAACCCGGGAGGATGGGCCCAGTTATATCAGACAGTGTGTAACCGGGAAGGATTGGCCCAGTGAGATCAGACAGTGTGTAACCCGGGGAGGATGGGCCCAGTTCGTTTAGGCAGTGTGTAACCCAGTGAGGTGGGCCCAATGAGATCAGACAGTGTGTAACCTGGGGAGGATGGGCCCATTGAGATAAGATAGTGTGTAACCCGGGGAGGGTGAGCCCTGTGAGATTAAACAGGTTGTTACCCGGGGAGGATGAGTCCAGTGAGATCAGACAGTGTGTAACCCAGGGAAGATGGGACCAGTGAAATCAGACAGTGTGTTACCCAGGGACGATGGGCCCAGTGAGATCAGACAGTGTGTAACCTGTGGAGGATGGGCCCAGTGAGATCAGTCATAGTGTAACCCGAGAGGATGGGCCCAGTGAGATCAGACAGTGTGTAACCCGAGGAGGATGGGCCCAGTGACATCAGACAGTGTGTAACCTGGGGAGATGGGCCAAGTGTAATCAGACAGTGTGTACCCCGGGGAGAATACGCCCAGTGAGTTCAGACAATGTGTAACCCGGGGAGGATTGGCCCAGTGAGATCAGACAGTGTGTAACCCGGGGAGGATGGATCCAGTGAGATCAGTCAGTGTGTAACCCGGGGAGGATGGGCCCAGTGAGATCAGACAGTATGTAACCCGTGGAGGATGGTCCCATTGAGATCAGGGAGCGTGTAACCTGGGGACGATGGGTCCAGTGAGATTAGACAGTGTGTAAGCCGGGGAAGATGGGCCTCGTGAGATCAGACAGTGTGTATCTGGGGAGGATGGGCCCAGTGAGATCAGACAGTGTGTAACCCGGGGAGGATGGGCCCAGTGAGATAAGACAGTGTGTAACACGGGGAGGATGGGTCCAGTGAGATCAGACAGTGTGTAACCCGGGGAGGATGGCCCAGTGTGATCAGACAGTGTGTTACCCGGGGAGGATGGGTCCAGTGAGATTAGACAGTGTGTAACCCGGGCGTGATGGGCCCAGTGAGGTCAGACGGTGCGTAACCCGGGGAGGATGGGCCCAGTGAGTACAGACAGTGTGTAAACCGGGGAGGATGGGCCAAGTGAGTCCAGACAGTGTGTAACCCGCGGAAGATGGGCACAGTGAGATTAGACAGTGTGTAACCCGGGGAGGATGGGCCCGGTGAGATCAGACAGTGTGTAACACTGGGAGGATGGGCCCAGTGAAATCAGACAGTGTGTAACACTGGGAGGATGGGACCAGTGAGATCAGACAGTGCTTACCCAAGGGAGGATGGGTCAGTGAGATTAGACAGTGTGTAACCCGGCGAGGATGGGCCCAGTGAGATCAGACAGTGTGTAACCCGGGGAGGATGGGCCCAGTGAGATAAGACAGTGTGTAACACGGGGAGGATGGGTCCAGTGAGATCAGACAGTGTGTAACCCGGGGAGGATGGAGACAGTGAGATCAGACAGTTTCTAAACCGGGGAGGATGGGCCCAGTGAGATCAGTCAGTGTGTAACCCGGTGAGGATGGGTCAAGTAAGATTAGACAGTGTGTAACAGTGGGAGGATGGGACCAGTGAGATCAGACAGAGTTTTACCAGGGGAGGATGGAACAGTGAGATTAGACAGTGTGTAACCCGGGGAGGATGGCCCAGTGTGATCAGACAGTGTGTTACCCGGGGAGGATGGGTCCAGTGAGAATAGACAGTGTGTAACCCGGGCATGATGGGCCCAGTGAGATCAGACGGTGTGTAACTCGCGGAGGATGGGCCCAGTGAGTACAGGCAGTGTGTAAACCGGGGAGGATGGGCCAAGTAAGTCCAGACAGTGTGTAACCCGCGGAAGATGGGCACAGTGAGATTAGACAGTGTGTAACCCGGGGAGGATGGGCCCGGTGAGATCAGACGGTGTGTAACACTGGGAGGATGGGCCCAGTGAAATCAGACAGTGTGTAACACTGGGAGGATGGGACCAGTGAGATCAGACAGTGTTTAACCAAGGGAGGATGGGCCAGTGAGATTAGACAGTGTGTAACCCGGCGAGGATGGGCCCAGTGAGGTCAGACAGTGTGTAACCCGGGGAGGATAGGCCCAGTGAAATAAGACAGTGTGTAACACGGGGAGGATGGGTCCAGTGAGATCAGACAGTGTGTAACCCGGGGAAGGTGGGCCGAGTGAGATCAGACAGTGTGTAACCCGGGTTGGATGGACCCAGTGAGATCAGACAGTGTGTAACACGCGGAGGATGAGTCCAGTGAGATCAGACAGTGTGTAACCCAGGGAGGATGGGCCCAGTGTGGTCAGACAGTGTGTTACCCGGGGAGGATGGGTCCAGTGAAATTAGAAAGTGTGTAACCCGGGCATGATGGGCCCAGTGAGATCAGACGGTGTGTAACCCGGGGAGGATGGGTCCAGTGAGATTAGACAGTGTGTAACCCGGGGAGAATGGGCCCAGTGAGATCAGACAGTGTGTAACACTGGGAGGATGGGACCAGTGAGATCAGACAGTGTTTAACACTGGGAGGATGGGACCAGTGAGATCAGACAGTGTTTAACCAAGGGAGGATGGGCCAGTGAGATTAGACAGTGTGTAACCCGGCGAGGATGGGCCCAGTGAGATCAGACAGTGTGTAAAACTGGGAGGATGGGCCCAGTGAGATCAGACAGTGTGTAACCCGGGGAGGATGGGCCAAGTGAGTCCAGACAGTGTGTAACCCGCGGAAGATGGGCACAGTGAGATTAGACAGTGTGTAACCCGGGGAGGATGGGCCCGGCGAGATCAGACAGTGTGTAACATTGGGAGGATGGGACCAGTGAGATCAGACAGTGTTTAACCAAGGGAGGATGGGCCAGTGAGATTAGACAGTGTGTAACCCGGCGAGGATGGGCCCAGTGAGATCAGACAGTGTGTAAAACTGGGAGGATGGGCCCAGTGAGATCAGACAGTGTGTAAGCCGGGGACGATGGACACAGTGAGATCAGACAGTTTGTAAACCGGGGAGGATGGGCCCAGTGAGATCAGTCAGTGTGTAACCCGGTGAGGATGGGTCCAGTAACATTAGACAGTGTGTTACACTGGGAGGATGAGACCAGTGAGATCAGACAGAGTTTTACCAGGGGAGGATGGGACAGTGAGATTAGACAGTGTGTAACACGGCGAGGATGGGCCCAGTGAGATCAGACATTGTGTAACCCGGGGAGGATAGGCCCAGAGAGATTAGACAGTGTGTAACCCGGGGAGGATGGGCCCACTGAGATCAGACAGTGTGTAACCCGGGGAGGATGGGCCCCGTTGAGATTCGGCAGTGCTTCACCCAGTGAGGATGGGCCCAGCGGGATCAGACAGTGTGTAACCAGGGGAGTTTGGGCCCATTGAGATAAGAATGTGTGTAATGCGGGGAGGGTGAGCCTGGTGAGATTAAACAGTGTGTTCCCCGGGGAGGATATGTCCAGTGAGATCAAACAGTGTGTAACCCAGGGAGGATGGGCCCAGTGTGAACCGAAAATGTGTAACCCAGGGAGGATGGGCACAGTGAGATCAGACAGTGTGTAACCTGCGGAGGATGGGACCAGTGAGATCAGACAGAATGTAACCCGGAGGAGGATGGGCCCAGTGAGGTCAGACGGTGTGTAACCCGGGGAGGATGGGCCCAGTGAGATCATACATTGTGTAGCCATGGAGGATGGGCCCAGTGAGATCAGACAGTGTGTAACCAGGGGAGGATGAGCCCAGTGAGATCAGACAGCTTGTAACCTGGGGATAATGGGTCCAGTGAGATTAGACAGTGTGTAACACCGGGAAGATGGGCCCAGTGATATCAGACAGTGTGTAACCCGGGGAGGATGGACACAGTGGGATCAGACAGTGTGTTACCCGGTCAGGATGGGTCCAGTGTGATTAGACAGTGTGTAACCCGGGCAGGATGGGCCAAGTGAGATCAGTCGGTGTGTAACCCGGGGAGGATGGGCCCTGTGAGATCAGCAGTGTGTAACCCGGGAGGATGCGCCCAGTGAGATCAGACAGTTTGTAACCGGGGGAGGATGGGCCCAGTGATATCAGACAGTGTGTAAGAGGGAAGGATTGTCCGAGTGAGATCAGATAGTGTGTAACACAGGCAGGATGGATCTACTGAGATGAGACGGTGTGTAACCCGGGGAGGATGGGCCCAGTGCGATCAGACAGTGTGTTACCCGGGTAGGATGGGCCCAGTGAGATCAGACAGTGTGTAACCGGGGGAGGATGGGCCCAGTGAGATCAAACAGTGTGTAACGCGGGGAGGATGGGCCCAGTGAGTTTGGACAGGGTGTAGCCATGGAGGATGGGCCCAGTGAGATCGGAGAGTGTGTAACCCGGGGAGGATAGATCCAGTGAGATCAGACTCTGTGTAACCCGGGGACGATGGGCCCAGTGAGATCAGACAGTATGTAACCCGGGGAGGATGGTCGCATTGAGACCAGAGAGCGTGTAACCTGGGGACGATGGGTCCAGTGAGATTAGACAGTGTGTAACCCGGGGAGGATGGACCCAGTGAGATCAAACAGTGTGTTAGCCAGGGCGTATGGGACCAGTGAGATTAGACAGTGTGAAACCCGGGCAGGAAGGGTCCAGTGAAATCAGACGGTGTGTAACCCTGGAAAGAATGGGCCCAGTGAGATCAGACAGTGTGTAACCCAGGGAGGATGGGCCCAGTGAGTACAGGTAGTGTGTAACCCGGGGAGGATGGGCCAAGTGAGACCAGACAGTGTGTAACCCGGGGAGGATGAGCCCAGTGTGATCAGACAGCGTGTAACCCGGGGATAATGGATCCAGTGAGATTAGACAGTGTGTAACCCCGGGAAGATGGGCCCAGTGATATCAGACAGTGTGTATCCCGGGGAGGATGGAGCCAGTGAGATCAGACAGTGTGTAACACGGGGAGGATGGGCCCAGTGAGATCAGACAGTGCGTAACCCGGAGAGGATGGGACCAGTGTGATTAGACAGTGTGTAACCCGGGCAGGATGGGCCAAGTGAGATGCGACGATGTGTTACACGGGGAGGATGGGCCCAGTGAGATCAGACAGTGTGTAACCCGGGAGGATGCGCCCAGTGATATCAGACAGTGTGTAACCGGGAAGGATTGTCCCAGTGAGATCAGAAAGTGTGTAACACAGGCAGGATGGACCTACTGAGATGAGACGGTGTGTAACCCGGGGAGGATGGGCCCAGTGAGATCAGACAGTGTGTTACCCGGGTAGGATGGGCCCAGTGAGATCAGACAGTGTGTAACCGGGAGAGGATGGGCCCAGTGAGATCAGACAGTGTGTAACCCAGGGAGGATGGATCCAGTGAGATCAGACAGTGTGTAACCCGGGGAAGATGGGCCCAGTGAGATCAGACAATGTGTTACCCGGGGAGGATGGGTCCAGTGAGATTAGACAGTGTGTAACCCGGTCATGATGGGCCCAGTGAGATCAGACGGTGTGTAACCCGGGGAGGATGGGCCCAGTGAGATCTTACAGTATGTAACCCAGGGAGGATGGGCCCAGTGAGACCAGACAGTGTGTAACCCGGAGAGGATGGATCCAGTGAGATCAGACAGTGTGTAACCCGGGGAGGATGGGCCCAGTGAAATCAGACAGTATGTAACCCGGGGAGGATGGTCCCATTGAGATCAGAGAGCGTGTAACCCGGGGAGGATAGGCCCAGTGAGATAAGACAGTGTGTAACACGGGGAGGATGGGTCCAGTGAGATCAGACAGTGTGTAACCCGGGGAAGGTGGGCCGAGTGAGATCAGACAGTGTGTAACCCGGGTTGGATGGACCCAGTGAGATCAGACAGTGTGTAACACGCGGAGGATGAGTCCAGTGAGATCAGACAGTGTGTAACCCAGGGAGGATGGGCCCAGTGTGGTCAGACAGTGTGTTACCCGGGGAGGATGGGTCCAGTGAAATTAGAAAGTGTGTAACCCGGGCATGATGGGCCCAGTGAGATCAGACGGTGTGTAACCCGGGGAGGATGGGTCCAGTGAGATTAGACAGTGTGTAACCCGGGGAGAATGGGCCCAGTGAGATCAGACAGTGTGTAACACTGGGAGGATGGGACCAGTGAGATCAGACAGTGTTTAACACTGGGAGGATGGGACCAGTGAGATCAGACAGTGTTTAACCAAGGGAGGATGGGCCAGTGAGATTAGACAGTGTGTAACCCGGCGAGGATGGGCCCAGTGAGATCAGACAGTGTGTAAAACTGGGAGGATGGGCCCAGTGAGATCAGACAGTGTGTAACCCGGGGAGGATGGGCCAAGTGAGTCCAGACAGTGTGTAACCCGCGGAAGATGGGCACAGTGAGATTAGACAGTGTGTAACCCGGGGAGGATGGGCCCGGCGAGATCAGACAGTGTGTAACATTGGGAGGATGGGACCAGTGAGATCAGACAGTGTTTAACCAAGGGAGGATGGGCCAGTGAGATTAGACAGTGTGTAACCCGGCGAGGATGGGCCCAGTGAGATCAGACAGTGTGTAAAACTGGGAGGATGGGCCCAGTGAGATCAGACAGTGTGTAAGCCGGGGACGATGGACACAGTGAGATCAGACAGTTTGTAAACCGGGGAGGATGGGCCCAGTGAGATCAGTCAGTGTGTAACCCGGTGAGGATGGGTCCAGTAACATTAGACAGTGTGTTACACTGGGAGGATGAGACCAGTGAGATCAGACAGAGTTTTACCAGGGGAGGATGGGACAGTGAGATTAGACAGTGTGTAACACGGCGAGGATGGGCCCAGTGAGATCAGACATTGTGTAACCCGGGGAGGATAGGCCCAGAGAGATTAGACAGTGTGTAACCCGGGGAGGATGGGCCCACTGAGATCAGACAGTGTGTAACCCGGGGAGGATGGGCCCCGTTGAGATTCGGCAGTGCTTCACCCAGTGAGGATGGGCCCAGCGGGATCAGACAGTGTGTAACCAGGGGAGTTTGGGCCCATTGAGATAAGAATGTGTGTAATGCGGGGAGGGTGAACCTGGTGAGATTAAACAGTGTGTTCCCCGGGGAGGATATGTCCAGTGAGATCAAACAGTGTGTAACCCAGGGAGGATGGGCCCAGTGTGAACCGAAAATGTGTAACCCAGGGAGGATGGGCCCAGTGAGGTCAGACGGTGTGTAACCCGGGGAGGATGGGCCCAGTGAGATCATACATTGTGTAGCCATGGAGGATGGGCCCAGTGAGATCAGACAGTGTGTAACCAGGGGAGGATGAGCCCAGTGAGATCAGACAGCTTGTAACCTGGGGATAATGGGTCCAGTGAGATTAGACAGTGTGTAACACCGGGAAGATGGGCCCAGTGATATCAGACAGTGTGTAACCCGGGGAGGATGGACACAGTGAGATCAGACAGTGTGTTACCCGGTCAGGATGGGTCCAGTGTGATTAGACAGTGTGTAACCCGGGCAGGATGGGCCAAGTGAGATCAGTCGGTGTGTAACCCGGGGAGGATGGGCCCTGTGAGATCAGCAGTGTGTAACCCGGGAGGATGCGCCCAGTGAGATCAGACAGTTTGTAACCGGGGGAGGATGGGCCCAGTGATATCAGACAGTGTGTAAGAGGGAAGGATTGTCCGAGTGAGATCAGATAGTGTGTAACACAGGCAGGATGGATCTACTGAGATGAGACGGTGTGTAACCCGGGGAGGATGGGCCCAGTGCGATCAGACAGTGTGTTACCCGGGTAGGATGGGCCCAGTGAGATCAGACAGTGTGTAACCGGGGGAGGATGGGCCCAGTGAGATCAAACAGTGTGTAACGCGGGGAGGATGGGCCCAGTGAGTTTGGACAGGGTGTAGCCATGGAGGATGGGCCCAGTGAGATCGGAGAGTGTGTAACCCGGGAGGATAGATCCAGTGAGATCAGACTCTGTGTAACCCGGGGACGATGGGCCCATTGAGATCAGACAGTATGTAACCCGGGGAGGATGGTCGCATTGAGACCAGAGAGCGTGTAACCTGGGGACGATGGGTCCAGTGAGATTAGACAGTGTGTAACCCGTGGAGGATGGACCCAGTGAGATCAAACAGTGTGTTAGCCAGGGCGTATGGGACCAGTGAGATTAGACAGTGTGAAACCCGGGCAGGAAGGGTCCAGTGAAATCAGACGGTGTGTAACCCTGGAAAGAATGGGCCCAGTGAGATCAGACAGTGTGTAACCCAGGGAGGATGGGCCCAGTGAGTACAGGTAGTGCGTAACCCGGGGAGGATGGGCCAAGTGAGACCAGACAGTGTGTAACCCGGGGAGGATGAGCCCAGTGTGATCAGACAGCGTGTAACCCGGGGATAATGGATCCAGTGAGATTAGACAGTGTGTAACCCCGGGAAGATGGGCCCAGTGATATCAGACAGTGTGTATCCCGGGGAGGATGGAGCCAGTGAGATCAGACAGTGTGTAACACGGGGAGGATGGGCCCAGTGAGATCAGACAGTGCGTAACCCGGGGAGGATGGGACCAGTGTGATTAGACAGTGTGTAACCCGGGCAGGATGGGCCAAGTGAGATGCGACGATGTGTTACACGGGGAGGATGGGCCCAGTGAGATCAGACAGTGTGTAACCCGGGAGGATGCGCCCAGTGATATCAGACAGTGTGTAACCGGGAAGGATTGTCCCAGTGAGATCAGAAAGTGTGTAACACAGGCAGGATGGACCTACTGAGATGAGACGGTGTGTAACCCGGGGAGGATGGGCCCAGTGAGATCAGACAGTGTGTTACCCGGGTAGGATGGGCCCAGTGAGATCAGACAGTGTGTAACCGGGAGAGGATGGGCCCAGTGAGATCAGACAGTGTGTAACCCAGGGAGGATGGATCCAGTGAGATCAGACAGTGTGTAACCCGGGGAAGATGGGCCCAGTGAGATCAGACAATGTGTTACCCGGGGAGGATGGGTCCAGTGAGATTAGACAGTGTGTAACCCGGTCATGATGGGCCCAGTTAGATCAGACGGTGTGTAACCCGGGGAGGATGGGCCCAGTGAGATCTTACAGTATGTAACCCAGGGAGGATGGGCCCAGTGAGACCAGACAGTGTGTAACCCGGAGAGGATGGATCCAGTGAGATCAGACAGTGTGTAACCCGGGGAGGATGGGCCCAGTGAAATCAGACAGTATGTAACCCGGGGAGGATGGTCCCATTGAGATCAGAGAGCGTGTAACCAGGGGCCGATGGGTCCAGTGAGATTAGACAGTGTGTAATCTGTGGAGGATGGGCCCAGTGAGATCAGACAGTGTGTAACGCGGGGTGGATGGACCCAGTGAGATCAGACAGTGTGTAACACGCGGAGGATGAGTCCAGTGAGATCAGACAGTGTGTAACCCAGGGAGGATGGGCCCAGTGTGATCAGACAGTGTGTTACCCGGGGAGGATGGGTCCAGTGAAATTAGACAGTGTGTAACCCGGGCATGATGGGCCCAGTGAGATCAGACGGTGTGTAACCCGGGGAGGATGGGTCCAGTGAGATTAGACAGTGTGTAACCCGGGGAGGATGGGTCCAGTGAGATTAGACAGTGTGTAACCCGGGGAGGATGGGCCCAGTGAGATCAGACAGTGTGTAACACTGGGAGGATGGGACCAGTGAGATCAGACAGTGTTTAACCAAGGGAGGATGGGCCAGTGAGGTTAGACATTGTGTAACCCGACGATGATGGGCCCAGTGAGATCAGACAGTGTGTAACACTGGGAGGATGGGCCCAGTGAGATCAGACAGTGTCTAACCCGGGGACGATGGGCACAGTGAGATCAGACAGTGTGTAACCCGGGGAGGATGGGCCCAGTGAGATCAGACAGTGTGTTACCCGGGGAGGGTTGGTCCAGTGAGATCAGACAGTTTGTAAACCGGGAGGATGGGCCCAGTGAGATCAGTCAGTGTGTAACCCGGAGAGGATGGGTCCAGTAAGATTAGACTGTGTCTAACACTGGGAGGATGGGATCAGTGAGATCAGACAGTGTTTAACCAGAGGAGGATGGGACAGTGAGATTAAGCAGTGTGTAACCCGGGGACGATGGGCACAGTGAAATTAGACAGTGTGTAACCCGGGGAGGATGGGGGCAGTGAGATCAGACGGTTTGTAACCCGGTGAGGATGTGCCCAGTGAGATCAGATAGTGTGTATCCCAGGAGGATGGGCCCAGGGAGATCAGACAGTTTGTAACTCGGGGAGGATGGGCCCAGTTATATCAGACAGTGTGTAACCGGGAAGGATTGGCCCAGTGAGATTAGACAGTGTGTAACGCGGGGAGGATGGGGCCAGTGAGATTAGGCAGTGAGTAACCCGGTGAGGCGGGCCCAATGAGATAAGACAGTGTGTAACCTGGGGAGGATGGGCCCATTGAGATCAGATAGTGTGTAACCCGGGGAGGGTGAGCCCAGTGAGATCAGACAGTGTGTAACCCAGGGAAGATGGGACCAGTGAAATCAGACAGTGTTTAACCCAGGGAGGATGGGCCCAGTGAGATCAGACAGTGTGTAACCTGTGGAGGATGGGCCCAGTGAGATCAGACATAGTGTAACCCTTGAGGATGGGCCCAGTGAGATCAGACAGTGTGTAACCCGGGGAGGATGGGCCCTGTGACATCAGACAGTGTGTAACCTGGGGCGGATGGGCCCAGTGTAATCAGACAGTGTGTACCCCGGGGAGAATACGCCCAGTGAGTTCAGACAATGTGTAACCCGGGGGGATGGGCCCAGTGAGATTAGACAGTGTGTACCCCGGGGAGGATGGGCCCAGTCAGATAAGACACTGTGTAATCCGGGGAGGAAGGGCCCAGTGAGATCAGACAGTATGTAACCCGGGGAGGATGGGCTCAGTGAGATCAGACAGTGTGTAACACGGGAAGGATGCGTCCAGTGAGATCAGACAGTGTGTAAACCGGGGAGGATGGGCCCACTGAGATCAGACAGTGTGTTACCCGGTGAGGATGGGTCCAGTGAGATTAGACAGTGTGTAACCCGGGCAGGATGGGCCCAGTGAGATCAGACGGTGTGTAACGCGGGGACGATGGACCCAGTGAGATCAGACAGTATGTAACCCGGAAGGATGGGCCCAGTGAGATCAGACAGTTTATAACCCACGGAGGATGGGCCCAGTGATATCAGACAGTGTGTAACCGGGAAGGATTGGCCCAGTGAGATCAGACAGTGTGTAACCCGGAGACGATGGGCACAGTGAAATCAGACAGTGTGTAACCCGGGGAGGATGGGGCCAGTGAGATCAGACAGTGTGTAACCCGGGGAGGATTGGCCCAGTGAGATCAGGCAGTGTGTATCCCGGGGAGGTTGAGCCCAGTGAGATAAGTCATTGTGTAATCCGGGGAGGATGGGCCTCGTGAGATCAAAAGTGTGTAGCTCGGGGAGTATTGGCCCAGTGAGATTAGACAGTGTGTAACCCGGGGAGGATGGGTCCAGTTAGATGAGACAATGTGAAACCCGTGGAGGATGGGTCGAATGAGATCAGTCAGAATTTAACCCGCGCAGTATGGGCCCAGAGAGATTAGACAGTGTGTAACGCGGGGAGGATGGGCCCAGTGTGATCAGACAGTGTGTAACCCGAGGAGGATGGGCCCAGTGTGATCAGACAGTGTGTAACGCGGGGAGGATGGGCCCAGTGCGATTTGGCAGTGTGTAACCCGGTGAGGATGGGCCCAGTGAGATCACACAGTGTGTAACCTGGGGTGGATGGGCCCATTGAGATCAGAAAGTGTTTAACCCGAGGAGGGTGAGCCCAGTGAGATTAAACAGTGTGTTAACCGGGGAGGATGTGTCCAGTGAGATCAGACATTGTGTAACCCAGGGAGGATGGGCCCAGTGAGATCAGACAGTGTGTAACCCAGGGAGGATGGGCCCTGTGAGATCAGACAGTGTGTAACCTGGGGAGGATGGGCACAGTGAGATCAGACAGTGTGTAACCCGGTGAGGATGGACCCAGTGAGATCAGACAGCGTGTGACCCCGGGTGGATGGGCCCAGTGAGATCAGACAGTGTTTAACACGGGGAGGATGGGACCAGTGAGATCAGACAGTGTTTAACCAAGGGAGGATGGGCCAGTGAGGTTAGACAGTGTGTAACCCGGGGAGGATGGGCCCAGTGAGATCAGACAGTGTGTAACACTGGGAGGATGGGACCAGTGAGATCAGACAGTGTTTAACCAAGGGAGGATGGGCCAGTGAGGTTAGACAGTGTGTAACCCGACGATGATGGGCCCAGTGAGATCAGACAGTGTGTAACACTGGGAGTATGGGCCCAGTGAGATCAGACAGTGTCTAACCCGGGGACGATGGGCACAGTGAGATCAGACAGTGTGTAACCCGGGGAGGATGGGCCCAGTGAGATCAGACAGTGTGTTACCCGGGGAGGGTTGGTCCAGTGAGATCAGACAGTTTGTAAACCGGGAGGATGGGCCCAGTGAGATCAGTCAGTGTGTAACCCGGAGAGGATGGGTCCAGTAAGATTAGACTGTGTCTAACACTGGGAGGATGGGATCAGTGAGATCAGACAGTGTTTAACCAGAGGAGGATGGGACAGTGAGATTAAGCAGTGTGTAACCCGGGGACGATGGGCACAGTGAAATTAGACAGTGTGTAACCCGGGGAGGATGGGGGCAGTGAGATCAGACGGTTTGTAACCCGGTGAGGATGTGCCCAGTGAGATCAGATAGTGTGTATCCCAGGAGGATGGGCCCAGGGAGATCAGACAGTTTGTAACTCGGGGAGGATGGGCCCAGTTATATCAGACAGTGTGTAACCGGGAAGGATTGGCCCAGTGAGATTAGACAGTGTGTAACGCGGGGAGGATGGGGCCAGTGAGATTAGGCAGTGAGTAACCCGGTGAGGCGGGCCCAATGAGATAAGACAGTGTGTAACCTGGGGAGGATGGGCCCATTGAGATCAGATAGTGTGTAACCCGGGGAGGGTGAGCCCAGTGAGATCAGACAGTGTGTAACCCAGGGAAGATGGGACCAGTGAAATCAGACAGTGTTTAACCCAGGGAGGATGGGCCCAGTGAGATCAGACAGTGTGTAACCTGTGGAGGATGGGCCCAGTGAGATCAGACATAGTGTAACCCTTGAGGATGGGCCCAGTGAGATCAGACAGTGTGTAACCCGGGGAGGATGGGCCCTGTGACATCAGACAGTGTGTAACCTGGGGCGGATGGGCCCAGTGTAATCAGACAGTGTGTACCCCGGGGAGAATACGCCCAGTGAGTTCAGACAATGTGTAACCCGGGGGGATGGGCCCAGTGAGATTAGACAGTGTGTACCCCGGGGAGGATGGGCCCAGTCAGATAAGACACTGTGTAATCCGGGGAGGAAGGGCCCAGTGAGATTAAACAGTATGTAACCCGGGGAGGATGGGCTCAGTGAGATCAGACAGTGTGTAACACGGGAAGGATGCGTCCAGTGAGATCAGACAGTGTGTAAACCGGGGAGGATGGGCCCACTGAGATCAGACAGTGTGTTACCCGGTGAGGATGGGTCCAGTGAGATTAGACAGTGTGTAACCCGGGCAGGATGGGCCCAGTGAGATCAGACGGTGTGTAACGCGGGGACGATGGACCCAGTGAGATCAGACAGTATGTAACCCGGAAGGATGGGCCCAGTGAGATCAGACAGTTTATAACCCACGGAGGATGGGCCCAGTGATATCAGACAGTGTGTAACCGGGAAGGATTGGCCCAGTGAGATCAGACAGTGTGTAACCCGGAGACGATGGGCACAGTGAAATCAGACAGTGTGTAACCCGGGGAGGATGGGGCCAGTGAGATCAGACAGTGTGTAACCCGGGGAGGATTGGCCCAGTGAGATCAGGCAGTGTGTATCCCGGGGAGGTTGAGCCCAGTGAGATAAGTCATTGTGTAATCCGGGGAGGATGGGCCTAGTGAGATCAAAAGTGTGTAGCCCGGGGAGTATTGGCCCAGTGAGATTAGACAGTGTGTAACCCGGGGAGGATGGGTCCAGTTAGATGAGACAATGTGAAACCCGTGGAGGATGGGTCGAATGAGATCAGTCAGAATTTAACCCGCGCAGTATGGGCCCAGAGAGATTAGACAGTGTGTAACGCGGGGAGGATGGGCCCAGTGTGATCAGACAGTGTGTAACCCGAGG
Organism: Somniosus microcephalus; assembly: GCF_052327205.1. Lineage (NCBI taxonomy): Eukaryota > Metazoa > Chordata > Chondrichthyes > Squaliformes > Somniosidae > Somniosus > Somniosus microcephalus. The sequence continues at coordinate 31,880,184 of NW_028225180.1, read as the reverse complement.
AGGATGGGCCCAGTGTGATCAGACAGTGTGTAACGCGGGGAGGATGGGCCCAGTGCGATTTGGCAGTGTGTAACCCGGTGAGGATGGGCCCAGTGAGATCACACAGTGTGTAACCTGGGGTGGATGGGCCCATTGAGATCAGAAAGTGTTTAACCCGAGGAGGGTGAGCCCAGTGAGATTAAACAGTGTGTTAACCGGGGAGGATGTGTCCAGTGAGATCAGACATTGTGTAACCCAGGGAGGATGGGCCCAGTGAGATCAGACAGTGTGTAACCCAGGGAGGATGGGCCCTGTGAGATCAGACAGTGTGTAACCTGGGGAGGATGGGCACAGTGAGATCAGACAGTGTGTAACCCGGTGAGGATGGACCCAGTGAGATCAGACAGCGTGTGACCCCGGGTGGATGGGCCCAGTGAGATCAGACAGTGTTTAACACGGGGAGGATGGGACCAGTGAGATCAGAAAGTGTTTAAGCCGGGGAGGATGGGCCCAATGAGATCAGACAGTGTGTAACCCGTGGAGGGTGAGCCCAGTGAGATTAAACAGTGTGTTACCCGGGGGGGATCTGTCCACTGAGATCAGACAGTGTGTAACCCAGGGAGGATGGGCCCAGTGAGATCAGACAGTGTTATACCCGGGGAGGATGGGTCCAGCGAGATTAGACAGTGTGTAACCCGGGCAGGATTGGCCCAGTCAGATCAGACGGTGTGTAACCCGGGGAGGATGGGCCCAGTGAGATCAGACAGTGTGTAACCGGGAAGGATTGGCCCAGTGAGATCAGAAAGTGTGTAACACGGGGAGGATGGATACAGTCAGATGAGACAGTGTGTAACCCGGTGACGATGGGCCCAGTGAGATCAGCCAGTGTGTTACGCAGGTAGGATTGGCTCAGTGAGATCAGACAGTGTGTAAACCGGGGAGGATGGGCCCAGTGAGTTCAGACAGTGTGTAACCCGTGGAGGATGGGCCCATTGAGATCAGACAGTGTGTAACCCGGGGAGAATGGGCCAGTGAGATCAGACCGTGTGTATCCCGGGGAGATGGGCCCAGTGACATCAGACAGTGTGTTACGCAGGTAGGATTGGCTCAGTGAGATCAGACAGTGTGTATCCCGGGGAGGTTGGGCCCAGAGACATCAGACAGTGTGTAAACCGGGGAAGATGGGCCCAGTGATTTCAGACAGTGTGTAAACCGGGGAGGATGGGCCCAGAGATATCAGACATGGTGTAACCCGGGGAGGATGGGCCCATTGAGATCAGACAGTGTGTAACCCGGGGACGATGGGCACAGTGAGATCAGACAGTGTGTATCCCGGGGACGATGGGCACAGTGAGATCAGACAGTGTGTATCCCGGGGAGGATGGGCCTAGTGAGATCAGACAGTGTGTAATCTGTGGAGGATGGGCCCAGTGAGATCAGACAGTGTGTAACCCGGGGTGGATGGACCCAGTGAGATCAGACAGTGTGTAACACACGGAGGATGAGTCCAGTGAGATCAGACAGTGTGTAACCCAGGGAGGATGGGCCCAGTGTGATCAGACAGTGTGTTACCCGGGGAGGATGGGCCCAGTGAAATTAGACAGTGTGTAACCCGGGCATGATGGGCCCAGTGAGATCAGACTGTGTGTAACCCGGGGAGGATGGGTCCAGTGAGATTAGACAGTGTGTAACCCGGGGAGGATGGGTCCAGTGAGATTAGACAGTGTGTAACCCGGGGAGGATGGGCCCAGTGAGATCAGACAGTGTGTAACACTGGGAGGATGGGACCAGTGAGATCAGACAGTGTTTAACCAAGGGAGGATGGGCCAGTGAGGTTAGACAGTGTGTAACCCGACGATGATGGGCCCAGTGAGATCAGACAGTGTGTAACACTGGGAGGATGGGCCCAGTGAGATCAGACAGTGTCTAACCCGGGGACGATGGGCACAGTGAGATCAAACAGTTTGTAAACCGGGAGGATGGGCCCAGTGAGATCAGTCAGTTTGTAACCCGGAGTAGATGGGTCCAGTAAGATTAGACTGTGTCTAACACTGGGAGGATGGGATCACTGAGATCAGACAGTGTTTAACCAGAGGAGGATGGGACAGTGAGATTAAGCAGTGTGTAACCCGGGGACGATGGGCACAGTGAAATTAGACAGTGTGTAACCCGGGGAGGATGGGGAAGTGAGATCAGACGGTTTGTAACCCGGTGAGGATGTGCCCAGTGAGATCAGATAGTGTGTATCCCAGGAGGATGGCCCAGTGAGATCAGACAGTGTGTATCCCAGGAGGATGGCCCAGGGAGATCAGACAGTTTGTAACTCGGGGAGGATGGGCCCAGTTATATCAGACAGTGTGTAACCGGGAAGGATTGGCCCAGTGAGATTAGACAGTGTGTAACGCGGGGAGGATGGGGCCAGTGAGATTAGGCAGTGAGTAACCCGGTGAGGCGGGCCCAATGAGATAAGACAGTGTGTAACCTGGGGAGGATGGGCCCATTGAGATCAGATAGTGTGTAACCCGGGGAGGGTGAGCCCAGTGAGATTAAACAGGGTGTTACCCGGGGAGGATGTGTCCAGTGAGATCAGACAGTGTGTAACCCAGGGAAGATGGGACCAGTGAAATCAGACAGTGTTTAACCCAGGGAGGATGGGCCCAGTGAGATCAGACAGTGTGTAACCTGTGGAGGATGGGCCCAGTGAGATCAGACATAGTGTAACCCTTGAGGATGGGCCCAGTGAGATCAGACAGTGTGTAACCCGGGGAGGATGGGCCCTGTGACATCAGACAGTGTGTAACCTGGGGCGGATGGGCCCAGTGTAATCAGACAGTGTGTACCCCGGGGAGAATACGCCCAGTGAGTTCAGACAATGTGTAACCCGGGGGGATGGGCCCAGTGAGATTAGACAGTGTGTACCCCGGGGAGGATGGGCCCAGTCAGATAAAACACTGTGTAATCCGGGGAGGAAGGGCCCAGTGAGATCAGACAGTATGTAACCCGGGGAGGATGGGCTCAGTGAGATCAGACAGTGTGTAACACGGGAAGGATGCGTCCAGTGAGATCAGACAGTGTGTAAACCGGGGAGGATGGGCCCACTGAGATCAGACAGTGTGTTACCCGGTGAGGATGGGTCCAGTGAGATTAGACAGTGTGTAACCCGGGCAGGATGGGCCCAGTGAGATCAGACGGTGTGTAACGCGGGGACGATGGACCCAGTGAGATCAGACAGTATGTAATCCGGAAGGATGGGCCCAGTGAGATCAGACAGTTTATAACCCACGGAGGATGGGCCCAGTGATATCAGACAGTGTGTAACCGGGAAGGATTGGCCCAGTGAGATCAGACAGTGTGTAACCCGGAGACGATGGGCACAGTGAAATCAGACAGTGTGTAACCCGGGGAGGATGGGGCCAGTGAGATCAGACAGTGTGTAACCCGGGGAGGATTGGCCCAGTGAGATCAGGCAGTGTGTATCCCGGGGAGGTTGGGCCCAGTGAGATAAGTCAGTGTGTAACCCGGGGAGGATGGGCCCAGTGAGATCAAAAGTGTGTAGCCCGGGGAGTATTGGCCCAGTGAGATTAGACAGTGTGTAACCCGGGGAGGATGGGTCCAGTTAGATGAGACAATGTGAAACCCGTGGAGGATGGGTCGAATGAGATCAGTCAGAATTTACCCCGCGCAGTATGGGCCCAGAGAGATTAGACAGTGTGTAACGCGGGGAGGATGGGCCCAGTGTGATCAGACAGTGTGTAACCCGAGGAGGATGGGCCCAGTGCGATTTGGCAGTGTGTAACCCGGTGAGGATGGGCCCAGTGAGATCACACAGTGTGTAACCTGGGGTGGATGGGCCCATTGAGATCAGAAAGTGTTTAACCCGAGGAGGGTGAGCCCAGTGAGATTAAACAGTGTGTTAACCGGGGAGGATGTGTCCAGTGAGATCAGACAGTGTGTAACCCAGGGAGGATGGGCCCAGTGAGATCAGACAGTGTGTAACCCAGGGAGGATGGGCCCTGTGAGATCAGACAGTGTGTAACCTGGGGAGGATGGGCACAGTGAGATCAGACAGTGTGTAACCCAGTGAGGATGGACCCAGTGAGATCAGACAGCGTGTGACCCCGGGTGGATGGGCCCAGTGAGATCAGACAGTGTTTAACACGGGGAGGATGGGACCAGTGAGATCAGAAAGTGTTTAAGCCGGGGAGGATGGGCCCAATGAGATCAGACAGTGTGTAACCCGTGGAGGGTGAGCCCAGTGAGATTAAACAGTGTGTTACCCGGGGGGGATCTGTCCAGTGAGATCAGACAGTGTGTAACCCAGGGAGGATGGGCCCAGTGAGATCAGACAGTGTTATACCCGGGGAGGATGGGTCCAGTGAGATTAGACAGTGTGTAACCCGGGCAGGATTGGCCCAGTCAGATCAGACGGTGTGTAACCCGGGGAGGATGGGCCCAGTGAGATCAGACAGTGTGTAACCCGGGGACGATGGGCCCAGTGATATCAGACAGTGTGTTACCGGGAAGGATTGGCCCAGTGAGATCAGAAAGTGTGTAACACGGGGAGGATGGATACAGTCAGATGAGACAGTGTGTAACCCGGGGACGATGGGCCCAGTGAGATCAGCCAGTGTGTTACGCAGGTAGGATTGGCTCAGTGAGATCAGACAGTGTGTAAACCGGGGAGGATGGGCCCAGTGAGTTCAGACAGTGTTTAACCCGTGGAGGATGGGCCCATTGAGATCAGACAGTGTGTAACCCGGGGAGAATGGGCCAGTGAGATCAGACCGTGTGTATCCCGGGGAGATGGGCCCAGTGACATCAGACAGTGTGTTACGCAGGTAGGATTGGCTCAGTGAGATCAGACAGTGTGTATCCCGGGGAGGTTGGGCCCAGAGACATCAGACAGTGTGTAAACCGGGGAAGATGGGCCCAGTGATTTCAGACAGTGTGTAAACCGGGGAGGATGGGCCCAGAGAGATCAGACATGGTGTAACCCGGGGAGGATGGGCCCATTGAGATCAGACAGTGTGTAACCCGGGGACGATGGGCACAGTGAGATCAGACAGTGTGTATCCCGGGGAGGATGGGCCCAGTGAGATCAGACAGTTTTTAACATGGGGTGGATCGGTCCAGTGAGATTAGACAGTGTGTAACCGGGCAGGATGGGCCCAGTGAGATCAGAGAGTTTGTAACCCGGGGAGGATGGGCCCAGTGAGATCAGACAGTGTGTAACCCGGGGAGGATGGGCCAGTGAGATTAGACAGTGTGTAACACGGCGAGAATGGGCCCAGTGAGATCAGGCAGCGTGTAACCCGGGGAGGATTGGCCCAGTGAGATCAGGCAATGTGTTACCCGGGGAGGATGGGCCAACTGAGATCAGTCAGTGTGTAACCCGGGGAGGATGGGCCCAGTGAGATCAGGCAGTTTGTAGCCCGGGGAGTATGGGCCCAGTGAGATTAGACAGTGTGTAAGCCGGGAAGGATGGGTCCAGTGAGATTAGACAGTGTGAAACCCGTGGAGGATGGGTCGAATGAGATCAGTCAGAGTGTAACCCGCGCAGGATGGGCCCAGAGAGATTAGACAGCGTGTAATCTCGGGAGGTTGGTCCCAGTGAGATCAGACAGTGTGTATCCCGGGGAGGATGTGCCCAGTGAGATTAGACAGTGTGTAACCCGGTGAGGATGGGCCCAGTGAGATCAGACAGTGAGTAACCTGGGGAGGGTGAGCCCGATGATATTAAACAGTGTGTATCCCGGGGAGGATGTGCCCAGTGAGATTAGGCAGTGTGTAACCCGGTGAGGATGGCCCCAGTGAGATTAAACAGTGTGTTACCCAGGGAGGATGTGTCCGGTGAGATCAGACAGTGTGTAACCCAGGGAGGATGGGCCCAGTGAGATCAGACAGTGTGTAACCCAGGCAGGATGGGCCCAGTGAGATAAGACAGTGTGCAACCCGGGGAGGATGATTACAGTGAGATAAGACAGTGTGTAACCCGGCGAGGATGGACCCAGTGAGATCAGACAGTGTGTAACCAGGGGAGCATTGGCCTAGTGAGATCAGACAGTGGGTAACCCGGGGAGGATAGGCCCAGTGAGATCAGACAGTGTGTAACACGGGGAGGATGGGTCCATTTAGATCATACAGTGTTTAACCCGGGGAGGATGGGCCCAGTGAGATCAGACAGTGTGTTACCCAGGGAGGATGGGTCCAGTGAGATTAGACAGTGTGCAACCCGGGCAGGATGGGCCCAGTGAGATCAGACGGTGTGTAACCCGGGGAGGATGGGCTCAGTGAGATCAGACAGTTTGTAAACCGGGGTGGATGGGCCTAGTGAGACCAGTCAGTGTGTAACCCGGGGAGGATGGGTCCAGTGAGATTAGAGAGTGTATAACACAGGGAGGATGGGACTAGTGAGATCAGACAGTGTTTAACCAAGGGAGGATGGGACAGTGAGATTAGACAGTGTGTAACCCGGTGAGGATGGGCCCAGTGATATCAGACAGTGTGTAACCCGGGGAGGATGGGTCCAGTGAGATTACAGAATATGTAACCCGTGGAGGATGGATCTAATGAGATCAGACAGTGTGCAACCCGCACAGGATGGGCCCAGAGAGATTAGACAGTGTGTAACACGGGGAGGATGGGCCCAGTGAGATCAGACAGTGTGTAACCAGGGGAGGATGGGCCCATTGAGATAAGAAAGTGTTTAATCCGGGGAGGGTGAGCCCGGTGATATTAAACAGTGTGTTCCACGGGGAGGATGTGTCCAGTGAGATCAGACAGTGTGTAACCCAGGGAGGGTGGGCCCAGTGAGATCAGAAAATGTGTAACCCGGGTGGATGGGCACAGTGAGATCAGACAGTGTGTAACCCGGTGAGGATGGACACAGTGATATCAGACAGTGTGTAACCCGGGGAGGATGGGCCCAGTGAGATCAGACAGTGTGTAACACGGGAAGGATGGGTCCAGTGAGATCATACAGTGTTTAAACCGGGGAGGATGGGCCCAGTGAGATCAGACAGTGTGTAACCGGGAAGGATTGTCCCAGTGAGATCAGACAGTGTGTAACCCGGTGACGATGGGCGCAGTGAAATCAGACAGTGTGTAACCCGGGGAGGATGGGGAAGTGAGATCAGACGGTTTGTAACCCGGGGAGGATGTGCCCAGTGAGATCAGACAGTGTGTAACCCGGGAGGATGGGTCCAGTGAGATCAGACAGTGTGTAACTCGAGGAGGATGGGCCCAGTTATATCAGACAGTGTGTAACCGGGAAGGATTGGCCCAGTGAGATCAGACAGTGTGTAACCCGGGGAGGATGGGCCCAGTTCGTTTAGGCAGTGTGTAACCCAGTGAGGTGGGCCCAATGAGATCAGACAGTGTTTAACCTGGGGAGGATGGGCCCATTGAGATAAGATAGTGTTTAACCGGGGAGGGTGAGCCCTGTGAGATTAAACAGGTTGTTACCCGGGGAGGATGAGTCCAGTGAGATCAGACAGTGTGTAACCCAGGGAAGATGGGACCAGTGAAATCAGACAGTGTGTTGCCCAGGGACGATGGGCCCAGTGAGATCAGTCATAGTGTAACCCGAGAGGATGGGCCCAGTGAGATCAGACAGTGTGTAACCCGAGGAGGATGGGCCCAGTGACATCAGACAGTGTGTAACCTGGGGAGGATGGGCCAAGTGTAATCAGACAGTGTGTACCCCGGGGAGAATACGCCCAGTGAGTTCAGACAATGTGTAACCCGGGGAGGAGGGGCGCAGTGAGATTAGACCGGGTGTTACCCGGGGAGGATGGGCCGAGTGAGATGAAACAGTGTGTACCCCGGGGAGGATGGGCCCAGAGAGATATGGCACTGTGTAATCCGGGGAGGATGGGCCCAGTGAGATCAGACAGTATGTAACCCGGGGAGGATGGTCTCAGTGAGATCAGACAGTGTGTAACATGGGAAGGATGTGTCCAGTGCGATCAGACAGTGTGTAAACCGGGGAGGATGGGCCCACTGAGATCAGACAGTGTGTAACCCGGGGAGGATGCGGCCAGTGAGATCAGACATTGTGTAACCCGGGGAGGATTGGCCCAGTGAGATCAGGCAGTGTGTATCCTGGGGATGTTGGGCCCAGTGAGATAAGTCAGTGTGTAACCTGGGGAGGATGGACCCAGTGAGATCAGACAGTGTGTGGCCCGGGGATAATTGGCCCAGTGAGATTAGACAGTGTGTAACCCGGGGAGGATGGGTCCAGTTAGATTAGACAGTGTGAAACCCGTGGAGGATGTGTCTAATGAGATCAGTCAGAATGTAACCCGTGCAGGATGGGCCCAGAGAGATTAGACAGTGTGTAACCCGGGTAGGATGGGCCCAGTGTGATCAGACAGTGTGTAACCCGGGGAGGATGGGCCCAGTGAGATTAGGCAATGTGTAACCCGGTGAGGATGGGCCCAGTGAGATCACACAGTGTGTAACCTGGGGTGGATGGGCCCATTGAGATCAGACAGTGTGTAACCCGAGGAGGGTGAGCCCAGTGAGATTAAACAGGGGGTTACCCGGTGAGGATGTGTCCAGTGAGATCAGACAGTGTGTAACCCAGGGAGGATGGGCCCTGTCAGATCAGACAGTGTTTAACCTGGGGAGGATGGGCACGGTGAGATCAGACAGTGTGTAACCCGGGGAGGATGGACCCAGTGAGATCAGACAGTGTGTAACCCGTGGTGGATGGGCCCAGTGAGATCAGACAGTGTTTAACATGGGGAGGATGGGTCCAGTGAGATCAGAAAGTGTTTAAGCCGGGGAGGATGGGCCCAATGAGATCAGACAGTGTGTAACCCGTGGAGGGTGAGCCCAGTGAGATTAAACAGTGTGTTACCCGGGAAGGATCTGTCCAGTGATTTCAGACAGTGTGTAACCCAGGGAGGATGGGCCCAGTGAGATCAGACAGTGTGTCACCCGGGCAGGATTGGCCCAGTCAGATCAGACGGTGCGTAACCCGGGGAGGATGTGCCCAGTGACATCAGACAGTGTGTAACCCGGGAGGATGGGCCCAGTGAGATCAGACAGTTTGTAACACGGGGACGATGGGCCCAGTGATATCAGACAGTGTGTAACCGGGAAGGATTGGCCCAGTGAGATCAGACAGTGTGTAACACGGGGAGGATGGATACAGTCAGATGACACAGTGTGTAACCCGGGGACGATGGGCCCAGTGAGATCAGCCAGTGTGTTACGCAGGTAGGATTGGCCCAGTGAGATCAGACGGTGTGTAACCCGGGGAGGATGGGCCCAGTGAGTTCAGACAATGCGTAACCCGGGGAGGATGGGCCCAGTGAGTTCAGACAGTGTGTAACCCGGGGAGGTTGGGCCTAGTGAGATCAGACAGTGTGTAACCCGGGGAGGATGGGCACAGTGAGATCAGACAGTGTGTATCCCGGGGAGAATGGGCTCAGTGAGGTCAGACGGTGTGTAACGCGGGGACGATGGGCCCAGTGAGATCAGACAGTATGTAACCCAGGAGGATGGGCCTAGTGAGATCAGACAGTTTATAACCCGGGGACGATGGGCACAGTGAAATCAGACAGTGTGTAACCTGGGGAGGATGGGCCCATTGAGATAAGATAGTGTGTAACCCGGGGAGGGCGAGCCCTGTGAGATTAAACAGGTTGTTACCCGGGGAGGATGAGTCCAGTGAGATCAGACAGTGTGTAACCCAGGGAAGAAGGGACCAGTGAAATCAGACAGTGTGTTACCCAGGGACGATGGGCCCAGTGAGATCAGACAGTGTGTAACCCGGGGAGGATGGGCCCAGTGAGATCAGTCATAGTGTAACCCGAGAGGATGGGCCCAGTGAGATCAGACAGTGTGTAACCCGAGGAGGATGGGCCCAGTGACATCAGACCGTGTGTAACCTGGGGAGGATGGGCCAAGTGTAATCAGACAGTGTGTACCCCGGGGAGAATACGCCCAGTGAGTTCAGACAATGTGTAACCCGGGGAGGAGGGGCGCAGTGAGATTAGACCGGGTGTTACCCGTGGAGGATGGGCCCAGTGAGATTAAACAGTGTGTACCCCGGGGAGGATGGGCCCAGAGAGATAAGGCACTGTGTAATCCGGGGAGGATGGACCCAGTGATATCAGACAGTGTGTAACCCGGGGAGGATGGGCCCAGTGAGATCAGACAGTGTGTAACACGGGAAGGATGGGTCCAGTGAGATCATACAGTGTTTAAACCGGGGCGGATGGGGCCAGTGAGATCAGACAGTGTGTAACCGGGAAGGATTGTCCCAGTGAGATCAGACAGTGTGTTTTATCCGGTGACGATGGGCGCAGTGAAATCAGACAGTGTGTAACCCGGGGAGGATGGGGAAGTGAGATCAGACGGTTTGTAACTCGAGGAGGATGGGCCCAGTTATATCAGACAGTGTGTAACCGGGAAGGATTGGCCCAGTGAGATCAGACAGTGTGTAACCCGGGGAGGATGGGCCCAGTTCGTTTAGGCAGTGTGTAACCCAGTGAGGTGGGCCCAATGAGATCAGACAGTGTTTAACCTGGGGAGGATGGGCCCATTGAGATAAGATAGTGTTTAACCGGGGAGGGTGAGCCCTGTGAGATTAAACAGGTTGTTACCCGGGGAGGATGAGTCCAGTGAGATCAGACAGTGTGTAACCCAGGGAAGATGGGACCAGTGAAATCAGACAGTGTGTTACCCAGGGACGATGGGCCCAGTGAGATCAGACAGTGTGTAACCTGTGGAGGATGGGCCCAGTGAGATCAGTCATAGTGTAACCCGAGAGGATGGGCCCAGTGAGATCAGACAGTGTGTAACCCGAGGAGGATGGGCCCAGTGACATCAGACAGTGTGTAACCTGGGGAGGATGGGCCAAGTGTAATCAGACAGTGTGTACCCCGGGGAGAATACGCCCAGTGAGTTCAGACAATGTGTAACCCGGGGAGGAGGGGCGCAGTGAGATTAGACCGGGTGTTACCCGGGGAGGATGGGCCCAGTGAGATGAAACAGTGTGTACCCCGGGGAGGATGGGCCCAGAGAGATATGGCACTGTGTAATCCGGGGAGGATGGGCCCAGTGAGATCAGACAGTATGTAACCCGGGGAGGATGGTCTCAGTGAGATCAGACAGTGTGTAACATGGGAAGGATGTGTCCAGTGCGATCAGACAGTGTGTAAACCGGGGAGGATGGGCCCACTGAGATCAGACAGTGTGTAACCCGGGGAGGATGGGGCCAGTGAGATCAGACATTGTGTAACCCGGGGAGGATTGGCCCAGTGAGATCAGGCAGTGTGTATCCTGGGGATGTTGGGCCCAGTGAGATAAGTCAGTGTGTAACCTGGGGAGGATGGGCCCAGTGAGATCAGACAGTGTGTAGCCCGGGGATAATTGGCCCAGTGAGATTAGACAGTGTGTAACCCGGGGAGGATGGGTCCAGTTAGATTAGACAGTGTGAAACCCGTGGAGGATGCGTCTAATGAGATCAGTCAGAATGTAACCCGCGCAGGATGGGCCCAGAGAGATTAGACAGTGTGTAACCCGGGTAGGATGGGCCCAGTGTGATCAGACAGTGTGTAACCCGGGGAGGATGGGCCCAGTGAGATTAGGCAATGTGTAACCCGGTGAGGAAGGGCCCAGTGAGATCACACAGTGTGTAACCTGGGGTGGATGGGCCCATTGAGATCAGACAGTGTGTAACCCGAGGAGGGTGAGCCCAGTGAGATTAAACAGGGGGTTACCCAGTGAGGATGTGTCCAGTGAGATCAGACATTGTGTAACCCAGGGAGGATGGGCCCTGTCAGATCAGACAGTGTTTAACCTGGGGAGGATGGGCACGGTGAGATCAGACAGTGTGTAACCCGGGGAGGATGGACCCAGTGAGATCAGACAGTGTGTAACCCGTGGTGGATGGGCCCAGTGAGATCAGACAGTGTTTAACATGGGGTGGATGGGTCCAGTGAGATCAGAAAGTGTTTAAGCCGGGGAGGATGGGCCCAATGAGATCAGACAGTGTGTAACCCGTGGAGGGTGAGCCCAGTGAGATTAAACAGTGTGTTACCCGGGAAGGATCTGTCCAGTGATTTCAGACAGTGTGTAACCCAGGGAGGATGGGCCCAGTGAGATCAGACAGTGTGTCACCCGGGCAGGATTGGCCCAGTCAGATCAGACGGTGCGTAACCCGGGGAGGATGGGCCCAGTGACATCAGACAGTGTGTAACCCGGGAGGATGGGCCCAGTGAGATCAGACAGTTTGTAACACGGGGACGATGGGCCCAGTGATATCAGACAGTGTGTAACCGGGAAGGATTGGCCCAGTGAGATCAGACAGTGTGTAACACGGGGAGGATGGATACAGTCAGATGACACAGTGTGTAACCCGGGGACGATGGGCCCAGTGAGATCAGCCAGTGTGTTACGCAGGTAGGATTGGCCCAGTGAGATCAGACAGTGTGTAACCCGGGGAGGATGGGCCCAGTGAGTTCAGACAATGCGTAACACGGGGAGGATGGGCCCAGTGAGTTCAGACAGTGTGTAACCCGGGGAGGATGGGCCTAGTGAGATCAGACAGTGTGTAACCCGGGGAGGATGGGCACAGTGAGATCAGACAGTGTGTATCCCGGGGAGAATGGGCTCAGTGAGGTCAGACGGTGTGTAACGCGGGGACGATGGGCCCAGTGAGATCAGACAGTATGTAACCCAGGAGGATGGGCCCAGTGAGATCAGACAGTTTATAACCCGGGGACGATGGGCACAGTGAAATCAGACAGTGTGTAACCTGGGGAGGATGGGCCCATTGAGATAAGATAGTGTGTAACCCGGGGAGGGCGAGCCCTGTGAGATTAAACAGGTTGTTACCCGGGGCGGATGAGTCCAGTGAGATCAGACAGTGTGTAACCCAGGGAAGAAGGGACCAGTGAAATCAGACAGTGTGTTACCCAGGGACGATGGGCCCAGTGAGATCAGACAGTGTGTAACCCGGGGAGGATGGGCCCAGTGAGATCAGTCATAGTGTAACCCGAGAGGATGGGCCCAGTGAGATCAGACAGTGTGTAACCCGAGGAGGATGGGCCCAGTGACATCAGACCGTGTGTAACCTGGGGAGGATGGGCCAAGTGTAATCAGACAGTGTGTACCCCGGGGAGAATACGCCCAGTGAGTTCAGACAATGTGTAACCCGGGGAGGAGGGGCGCAGTGAGATTAGACCGGGTGTTACCCGGGGAGGATGGGCCCAGTGAGATGAAACAGTGTGTACCCCGGGGAGGATGGGCCCAGAGAGATAAGGCACTGTGTAATCCGGGGAGGATGGGCCCAGTGAGATCAGACAGTGTGTAACCCGGGGAGGATGGGCTCAGTGAGATCAGACAGTGTGTAACACGTGAAGGATGTGTGCAGTGCGATCAGACAGTGTGTAAACCGGGGAGGATGGGCCCACTGAGATCAGACAGTGTGTAACCCGGGGAGGATGTGGCCAGTGAGATCAGACAGTGTGTAACCCGGGGAGGATTGGCCCAGTGAGATCAGACCGTGTGTAACCTGGGGAGGATGGGCCAAGTGTAATCAGACAGTGTGTACCCCGGGGAGAATACGCCCAGTGAGTTCAGACAATGTGTAACCCGGGGAGGAGGGGCGCAGTGAGATTAGACCGGGTGTTACCCGGGGAGGATGGGCCCAGTGAGATGAAACAGTGTGTACCCCGGGGAGGATGGGCCCAGAGAGATAAGGCACTGTGTAATCCGGGGAGGATGGGCCCAGTGAGATCAGACAGTGTGTAACCCGGGGAGGATGGGCTCAGTGAGATCAGACAGTGTGTAACACGGGAAGGATGTGTGCAGTGCGATCAGACAGTGTGTAAACCGGGGAGGATGGGCCCACTGAGATCAGACAGTGTGTAACCCGGGGAGGATGTGGCCAGTGAGATCAGACAGTGTGTAACCCGGGGAGGATTGGCCCAGTGAGATCAGGCAGTGTGTATCCTGGGGATGTTGGGCCCAGTGAGATAAGTCAGTGTGTAACCTGGGGAGGATGGGCCCAGTGAGATCAGACAGTGTGTAGCCCGGGGATAATTGGCCCAATGAGATTAGACAGTGTGTAACCCGGGGAGGATGGGTCCAGTTAGATTAGACAGTGTGAAACCCGTGGAGGATGGGTCTAATGAGATCCATCAGAATGTAACCCGCGCAGGATGGGCCCAGAGAGATTAGACAGTGTGTAACCCGGGGAGGATGGGCCCAGTGTGATCAGACAGTGTGTAACCTGGGGAGGATGGGCCCAGTGAGATTAGGCAGTGTGTAACCCGGTGAGGATGGGCCCAGTGAGATCACACAGTGTGTAACCTGGGGTGGATGGGCCCATTGAGATCAGGCAGTGTGTAACCCGAGGAGGGTGAGCCCAGTGAGATTAAACAGTGTGTTACCCGGTGAGGATGTGTCCAGTGAGATCAGACAGTGTGTAACCCAGGGAGGATGGGCCCTGTGAGATCAGACAGTGTGTAACCTGGGGAGGATGGGCACGGTGAGATCAGACAGTGTGTAACCCGGGGAGGATGGACCCAGTGAGATCAGACAGTGTGTAACCCGTGGTGGATGGGCAGAGTGAGATCAGACAGTGTTTAACACGGGGAGGATGGGTCCAGTGAGATCAGAAAGTGTTTAAGCCGGGGAGGATGAGCCCAATGAGATCAGACAGTGTGTAACCCGTGGAGGGTGAGCCCAGTGAGATTAAACAGTGTGTTACCCGGGGAGGATCTGTCCAGTGAGTTCAGACAGTGTGTAACCCAGGGAGGATGGGCCCAGTGAGATCAGACAGTGTGTCACCCGGGCAGGATTGGCCTAGTCAGATCAGACGGTGTGTAACCCGGGGAGGATGGGCCCAGTGACATCAGACAGTGTGTAACCCGGGAGGATGGGCCCAGTGAGATCAGACAGTTTGTAACGCGGGGACGATGGGCCCAGTGATATCAGACAGAGTGTAACCGGGAAGGATTGGCCCAGTGAGATCAGACAGTGTGTAACACGGGGAGGATGGATACAGTCAGATGAGACAGTGTGTAACCCGGGGAGGATGTATCCAATGAGATCAGACAGTGTGTAACCCGGGGAAGATGGGCCCAGTGAGATCAGACAGTATGTAACCCGGGGAGGATGGTCCCATTGAGATCAGAGAGCGTGTAACCTGGGGATGATGGGTCCAGTGAGATTAGACAGTGTGTAACCCGGGGAAGATGGGCCTAGTGAGATCAGACAGTGTGTAACCCGGGGAGGATGGACCCAGTCAGATCAGACAGTGTGTAACTCGGGGAGGATGGGCCCAGTCTGATCAGACAATGTGTTACCCGGGGAGGATGGGTCCAGTGAGATTAGACAGTGTGTAACCCGGTCATGATGGGCCCAGTGAGATCAGACGGTGTGTAACCCGGGGAGGATGGGCCCAGTGAGATCTTACAGTATGTAACCCAGGGAGGATGGGCCCAGTGAGACCAGACAGTGTGTAACACGCGGAGGATGAGTCCAGTGAGATCAGACAGTGTGTAACCCAGGGAGGATGGGCCCAGTGTGATCAGACAGTGTGTTACCCGGGGAGGATGGGCCTAGTGAGATCAGACAGTGTGTAATCTGTGGAGGATGGGCCCAGTGAGATCAGACAGTGTGTAACCCGGGGTGGATGGACCCAGTGAGATCAGACAGTGTGTAACACGCGGAGGATGAGTCCAGTGAGATCAGACAGTGTGTAACCCAGGGAGGATGGGCCCAGTGTGATCAGACAGTGTGTTACCCGGGGAGGATGGGTCCAGTGAAATTAGACAGTGTGTAACCCGGGCATGATGGGCCCAGTGAGATCAGACGGTGTGTAACCCGGGGAGGATGGGTCCAGTGAGATTAGACAGTGTGTAACCCGGGGAGGAAGGGTCCAGTGAGATTAGACAGTGTGTAACCCGGGGAGGATGGGCCCAGTGAGATCAGACAGTGTGTAACACTGGGAGGATGGGACCAGTGAGATCAGACAGTGTTTAACCAAGGGAGGATGGGCCAGTGAGGTTAGACAGTGTGTAACCCGACGATGATGGGCCCAGTGAGATCAGACAGTGTGTAACACTGGGAGGATGGGCCCAGTGAGATCAGACAGTGTCTAACCCGGGGACGATGGGCACAGTGAGATCAAACAGTGTGTAACCCGGGGAGGATGGGCCCAGTGAGATCAGACAGTGTGTTACCCGGGGAGGATTGGTCCAGTGAGATCAGACAGTTTGTAAACCGGGAGGATGGGCCCAGTGAGATCAGTCAGTTTGTAACCCGGAGTAGATGGGTCCAGTAAGATTAGACTGTGTCTAACACTGGGAGGATGGGATCACTGAGATCAGACAGTGTTTAACCAGAGGAGGATGTGACAGTGAGATTAAGCAGTGTGTAACCCGGGGACGATGGGCACAGTGAAATCAGACAGTGTGTAACCCGGGGAGGATGGGGGCAGTGAGATCAGACGGTTTGTAACCCGGTGAGGATGTGCCCAGTGAGATCAGATAGTGTGTATCCCAGGAGGATGGCCCAGGGAGATCAGACCGTTTGTAACTCGGGGAGGATGGGCCCAGTTATATCAGACAGTGTGTAACCGGGAAGGATTGGCCCAGTGAGATTAGACAGTGTGTAACGCGGGGAGGATGGGGCCAGTGAGATTAGGCAGTGAGTAACCCGGTGAGGCGGGCCCAATGAGATAAGACAGTGTGTAACCTGGGGAGGATGGGCCCATTGTGATCAGATAGTGTGTAACCCGGGGAGGGTGAGCCCAGTGAGATTAAACAGGGTGTTACCCGGGGAGGATGTGTCCAGTGAGATTAGGCAGTGTGTAACCCGGTGAGGATGGGCCCAGTGAGATCACACAGTGTGTAACCTGGGGTGGATGGGCCCATTGAGATCAGGCAGTGTGTAACCCGAGGAGGGTGAGCCCAGTGAGATTAAACAGTGTGTTACCCGGTGAGGATGTGTCCAGTGAGATCAGACAGTGTGTAACCCAGGGAGGATGGGCCCTGTGAGATCAGACAGTGTGTAACCTGGGGAGGATGGGCACGGTGAGATCAGACAGTGTGTAACCCGGGGAGGATGGACCCAGTGAGATCAGACAGTGTGTAACCCGTGGTGGATGGGCAGAGTGAGATCAGACAGTGTTTAACACGGGGAGGATGGGTCCAGTGAGATCAGAAAGTGTTTAAGCCGGGGAGGATGAGCCCAATGAGATCAGACAGTGTGTAACCCGTGGAGGGTGAGCCCAGTGAGATTAAACAGTGTGTTACCCGGGGAGGATCTGTCCAGTGAGTTCAGACAGTGTGTAACCCAGGGAGGATGGGCCCAGTGAGATCAGACAGTGTGTCACCCGGGCAGGATTGGCCTAGTCAGATCAGACGGTGTGTAACCCGGGGAGGATGGGCCCAGTGACATCAGACAGTGTGTAACCCGGGAGGATGGGCCCAGTGAGATCAGACAGTTTGTAACGCGGGGACGATGGGCCCAGTGATATCAGACAGAGTGTAACCGGGAAGGATTGGCCCAGTGAGATCAGACAGTGTGTAACACGGGGAGGATGGATACAGTCAGATGAGACAGTGTGTAACCCGGGGAGGATGTATCCAGTGAGATCAGACAGTGTGTAACCCGGGGAAGATGGGCCCAGTGAGATCAGACAGTATGTAACCCGGGGAGGATGGTCCCATTGAGATCAGAGAGCGTGTAACCTGGGGATGATGGGTCCAGTGAGATTAGACAGTGTGTAACCCGGGGAAGATGGGCCTAGTGAGATCAGACAGTGTGTAACCCGGGGAGGATGGACCCAGTCAGATCAGACAGTGTGTAACTCGGGGAGGATGGGCCCAGTCTGATCAGACAATGTGTTACCCGGGGAGGATGGGTCCAGTGAGATTAGACAGTGTGTAACCCGGTCATGATGGGCCCAGTGAGATCAGACGGTGTGTAACCCGGGGAGGATGGGCCCAGTGAGATCTTACAGTATGTAACCCAGGGAGGATGGGCCCAGTGAGACCAGACAGTGTGTAACACGCGGAGGATGAGTCCAGTGAGATCAGACAGTGTGTAACCCAGGGAGGATGGGCCCAGTGTGATCAGACAGTGTGTTACCCGGGGAGGATGGGCCTAGTGAGATCAGACAGTGTGTAATCTGTGGAGGATGGGCCCAGTGAGATCAGACAGTGTGTAACCCGGGGTGGATGGACCCAGTGAGATCAGACAGTGTGTAACACGCGGAGGATGAGTCCAGTGAGATCAGACAGTGTGTAACCCAGGGAGGATGGGCCCAGTGTGATCAGACAGTGTGTTACCCGGGGAGGATGGGTCCAGTGAAATTAGACAGTGTGTAACCCGGGCATGATGGGCCCAGTGAGATCAGACGGTGTGTAACCCGGGGAGGATGGGTCCAGTGAGATTAGACAGTGTGTAACCCGGGGAGGAAGGGTCCAGTGAGATTAGACAGTGTGTAACCCGGGGAGGATGGGCCCAGTGAGATCAGACAGTGTGTAACACTGGGAGGATGGGACCAGTGAGATCAGACAGTGTTTAACCAAGGGAGGATGGGCCAGTGAGGTTAGACAGTGTGTAACCCGACGATGATGGGCCCAGTGAGATCAGACAGTGTGTAACACTGGGAGGATGGGCCCAGTGAGATCAGACAGTGTCTAACCCGGGGACGATGGGCACAGTGAGATCAAACAGTGTGTAACCCGGGGAGGATGGGCCCAGTGAGATCAGACAGTGTGTTACCCGGGGAGGATTGGTCCAGTGAGATCAGACAGTTTGTAAACCGGGAGGATGGGCCCAGTGAGATCAGTCAGTTTGTAACCCGGAGTAGATGGGTCCAGTAAGATTAGACTGTGTCTAACACTGGGAGGATGGGATCACTGAGATCAGACAGTGTTTAACCAGAGGAGGATGTGACAGTGAGATTAAGCAGTGTGTAACCCGGGGACGATGGGCACAGTGAAATCAGACAGTGTGTAACCCGGGGAGGATGGGGGCAGTGAGATCAGACGGTTTGTAACCCGGTGAGGATGTGCCCAGTGAGATCAGATAGTCTGTATCCCAGGAGGATGGCCCAGGGAGATCAGACCGTTTGTAACTCGGGGAGGATGGGCCCAGTTATATCAGACAGTGTGTAACCGGGAAGGATTGGCCCAGTGAGATTAGACAGTGTGTAACGCGGGGAGGATGGGGCCAGTGAGATTAGGCAGTGAGTAACCCGGTGAGGCGGGCCCAATGAGATAAGACAGTGTGTAACCTGGGGAGGATGGGCCCATTGTGATCAGATAGTGTGTAACCCGGGGAGGGTGAGCCCAGTGAGATTAAACAGGGTGTTACCCGGGGAGGATGTGTCCAGTGAGATCAGACAGTGTGTAACCCAGGGAAGATGGGACCAGTGAAATCAGACAGTGTTTAACCCAGGGAGGATGGGCCCAGTGAGATCAGACAGTGTGTAACCTGTGGAGGATGGGCCCAGTGAGATCAGACATAGTGTAACCCTTGAGGATGGGCCCAGTGAGATCAGACAGTGTGTAACCCGGGGAGGATGGGCCCTGTGACATCAGACAGTGTGTAACCTGGGGCGGATGGGCCCAGTGTAATCAGATAGTGTGTACCCCGGGGAGAATACGCCCAGTGAGTTCAGACAATGTGTAACCCGGGGGGATGGGCCCAGTGAGATTAGACAGTGTGTACCCCGGGGAGGATGGGCCCAGTCAGATAAGACACTGTGTAATCCGGGGAGGAAGGGCCCAGTGAGATCAGACAGTATGTAACCCGGGGAGGATGGGCTCAGTGAGATCAGACAGTGTGTAACACGGGAAGGATGCGTCCAGTGAGATCAGACAGTGTGTAAACCGGGGAGGATGGGCCCACTGAGATCAGACAGTGTGTTACCCGGTGAGGATGGGTCCAGTGAGATTAGACAGTGTGTAACCCGGGCAGGATGGGCCCAGTGAGATCAGACGGTGTGTAACGCGGGGACGATGGACCCAGTGAGATCAGACAGTATGTAACCCGGAAGGATGGGCCCAGTGAGATCAGACAGTTTATAACCCACGGAGGATGGGCCCAGTGATATCAGACAGTGTGTAACCGGGAAGGATTGGCCCAGTGAGATCAGACAGTGTGTAACCCGGAGACGATGGGCACAGTGAAATCAGACAGTGTGTAACCCGGGGAGGATGGGGCCAGTGAGATCAGACAGTGTGTAACCCGGGGAGGATTGGCCCAGTGAGATCAGGCAGTGTGTATCCCGGGGAGTTTGGGCCCAGTGAGATAAGTCAGTGTGTAACCCGGGGAGGATGGGCCTAGTGAGATCAAAAGTGTGTAGCCCGGGGATTATTGGCCCAGTGAGATTAGACAGTGTGTAACCCGGGGAGGATGGGTCCAGTTAGATGAGACAATGTGAAACCCGTGGAGGATGTGTCCAATGAGATCAGTCAGAATTTAACCCGCGCAGTATGGGCCCAGAGAGATTAGACAGTGTGTAACGCGGGGAGGATGGGCCCAGTGTGATCAGACAGTGTGTAACCCGAGGAGGATGGGCCCAGTGCGATTTGGCAGTGTGTAACCCGGTGAGGATGGGCCCAGTGAGATCACACAGTGTGTAACCTGGGGTGGATGGGCCCATTGAGATCAGAAAGTGTTTAACCCGAGGAGGGTGAGCCCAGTGAGATTAAACAGTGTGTTAACCGGGGAGGATGTGTCCAGTGAGATCAGACATTGTGTAACCCAGGGAGGATGGGCCCAGTGAGATCAGACAGTGTGTAACCCAGGGAGGATGGGCCCTGTGAGATCAGACAGTGTGTAACCCGGGGAGGATGGGCCCTGTGAGATCAGACAGTGTGTAACCTGGGGAGGATGGGCACAGTGAGATCAGACAGTGTGTAACCCGGTGAGGATGGACCCAGTGAGATCAGACAGCGTGTGACCCCGGGTGGATGGGCCCAGTGAGATCAGACAGTGTTTAAACCGGGAAGGATTGGCCCAGTGAGATCAGAAAGTGTGTAACACGGGGAGGATGGATACAGTCAGATGAGACAGTGTGTAACCCGGGGACGATGGGCCCAGTGAGATCAGCCAGTGTGTTACGCAGGTAGGATTGGCTCAGTGAGATCAGACAGTGTGTAAACCGGGGAGGATGGGCCCAGTGAGTTCAGACAGTGTTTAACCCGTGGAGGATGGGCCCATTGAGATCAGTCAGTGTGTAACCCGGGGAGAATGGGCCAGTGAGATCAGACCGTGTGTATCCCGGGGAGATGGGCCCAGTGACATCAGACAGTGTGTTACGCAGGTAGGATTGGCTCAGTGAGATCAGACAGTGTGTATCCCGGGGAGGTTGGGCCCAGAGACATCAGACAGTGTGTAAACCGGGGAAGATGGGCCCAGTGATTTCAGACAGTGTGTAAACCGGGGAGGATGGGCCCAGAGAGATCAGACATGGTGTAACCCGGGGAGGATGGGCCCATTGAGATCAGACAGTGTGTAACCCGGGGACGATGGGCACAGTGAGATCAGACAGTGTGTATCCCGGGGAGGATGGGCCCAGTGAGATCAGACAGTTTTTAACATGGGGTGGATCGGTCCAGTGAGATTAGACAGTGTGTAACCGGGCAGGATGGGCCCAGTGAGATCAGAGAGTTTGTAACCCGGGGAGGATGGGCCCAGTGAGATCAGACAGTGTGTAACCCGGGGAGGATGGGCCAGTGAGATTAGACAGTGTGTAACACGGCGAGGATGGGCCCAGTGAGATCAGGCAGCGTGTAACCCGGGGAGGATTGGCCCAGTGAGATCAGGCAATGTGTTACCCGGGGAGGATGGGCCAACTGAGATCAGTCAGTGTGTAACCCGGGGAGGATGGGCCCAGTGAGATCAGGCAGTTTGTAGCCCGGGGAGTATGGGCCCAGTGAGATTAGACAGTGTGTAAGCCGGGAAGGATGGGTCCAGTGAGATTAGACAGTGTGAAACCCGTGGAGGATGGGTCGAATGAGATCAGTCAGAGTGTAACCCACGCAGGATGGGCCCAGAGAGATTAGACAGCGTGTAATCTCGGGAGGTTGGTCCCAGTGAGATCAGACAGTGTGTATCCCGGGGAGGATGTGCCCAGTGAGATTAGACAGTGTGTAACCCGGTGAGGATGGGCCCAGTGAGATCAGACAGTGAGTAACCTGGGGAGGGTGAGCCCGATGATATTAAACAGTGTGTATCCCGGGGAGGATGTGCCCAGTGAGATTAGGCAGTGTGTAACCCGGTGAGGATGGGCCCAGTGAGATTAAACAGTGTGTTACCCAGGGAGGATGTGTCCGGTGAGATCAGACAGTGTGTAACCCAGGGAGGATGGGCCCAGTGAGATCAGACAGTGTGTAACCCAGGCAGGATGGGCCCAGTGAGATCAGACAGTGTGCAACCCGGGGAGGATGATTACAGTGAGATAAGACAGTGTGTAACCCGGCGAGGATGGACCCAGTGAGATCAGACAGTGTGTAACCAGGGGAGCATTGGCCTAGTGAGATCAGACAGTGGGTAACCCGGGGAGGATAGGCCCAGTGAGATCAGACAGTGTGTAACACGGGGAGGATGGGTCCATTTAGATCATACAGTGTTTAACCCGGGGAGGATGGGCCCAGTGAGATCAGACAGTGTGTTACCCAGGGAGGATGGGTCCAGTGAGATTAGACAGTGTGCAACCCGGGCAGGATGGGCCCAGTGAGATCAGACGGTGTGTAACCCGGGGAGGATGGGCTCAGTGAGATCAGACAGTTTGTAAACCGGGGTGGATGGGCCTAGTGAGACCAGTCAGTGTGTAACCCGGGGAGGATGGGTCCAGTGAGATTAGAGAGTGTATAACACTGGGAGGATGGGACTAGTGAGATCAGACAGTGTTTAACCAAGGGAGGATGGGACAGTGAGATTAGACAGTGTGTAACCCGGTGAGGATGGGCCCAGTGATATCAGACAGTGTGTAACCCGGGGAGGATGGGTCCAGTGAGATTACAGAATATGTAACCCGTGGAGGATGGATCTAATGAGATCAGACAGTGTGCAACCCGCACAGGATGGGCCCAGAGAGATTAGACAGTGTGTAACACGGGGAGGATGGGCCCAGTGAGATCAGACAGTGTGTAACCAGGGGAGGATGGGCCCATTGAGATAAGAAAGTGTGTAATCCGGGGAGGGTGAGCCCGGTGATATTAAACAGTGTGTTCCACGGGGAGGATGTGTCCAGTGAGATCAGACAGTGTGTAACCCAGGGAGGGTGGGCCCAGTGAGATCAGAAAATGTGTAACCCGGGTGGATGGGCACAGTGAGATCAGACAGTGTGTAACCCGGTGAGGATGGACACAGTGATATCAGACAGTGTGTAACCCGGGGAGGATGGGCCCAGTGAGATCAGACAGTGTGTAACACGGGAAGGATGGGTCCAGTGAGATCATACAGTGTTTAAACCGGGGAGGATGGGCCCAGTGAGATCAGACAGTGTGTAACCGGGAAGGATTGTCCCAGTGAGATCAGACAGTGTGTAACCCGGTGACGATGGGCGCAGTGAAATCAGTCAGTGTGTAACCCGGGGAGGATGTGCCCAGTGAGATCAGACAGTGTGTAACCCGGGAGGATGGGTCCAGTGAGATCAGACAGTTTGTAACTCGAGGAGGATGGGCCCAGTTATATCAGACAGTGTGTAACCGGGAAGGATTGGCCCAGTGAGATCAGACAGTGTGTAACCCGGGGAGGATGGGCCCAGTTCGTTTAGGCAGTGTGTAACCCAGTGAGGTGGGCCCAATGAGATCAGACAGTGTTTAACCTGGGGAGGATGGGCCCATTGAGATAAGATAGTGTTTAACCGGGGAGGGTGAGCCCTGTGAGATTAAACAGGTTGTTACCCGGGGAGGATGAGTCCAGTGAGATCAGACAGTGTGTAACCCAGGGAAGATGGGACCAGTGAAATCAGACAGTGTGTTACCCAGGGACGATGGGCCCAGTGAGATCAGACAGTGTGTAACCTGTGGAGGATGGGCCCAGTGAGATCAGTCATAGTGTAACCCGAGAGGATGGGCCCAGTGAGATCAGACAGTGTGTAACCCGAGGAGGATGGGCCCAGTGACATCAGACAGTGTGTAACCTGGGGAGGATGGGCCAAGTCTAATCAGACAGTGTGTACCCCGGGGAGAATACGCCCAGTGAGTTCAGACAATGTGTAACCCGGGGAGGAGGGGCGCAGTGAGATTAGACCGGGTGTTACCCGGGGAGGATGGGCCCAGTGAGATGAAACAGTGTGTACCCCGGGGAGGATGGGCCCAGAGAGATATGGCACTGTGTAATCCGGGGAGGATGGGCCCAGTGAGATCAGACAGTATGTAACCCGGGGAGGATAGTCTCAGTGAGATCAGACAGTGTGTAACATGGGAAGGATGTGTCCAGTGCGATCAGACAGTGTGTAAACCGGGGAGGATGGGCCCACTGAGATCAGACAGTGTGTAACCCGGGGAGGATGCGGCCAGTGAGATCAGACATTGTGTAACCCGGGGAGGATTGGCCCAGTGAGATCAGGCAGTGTGTATCCTGGGGATGTTGGGCCCAGTGAGATAAGTCAGTGTGTAACCTGGGGAGGATGGGCCCAGTGAGATCAGACAGTGTGTGGCCCGGGGATAATTGGCCCAGTGAGATTAGACAGTGTGTAACCCGGGGAGGATGGGTCCAGTTAGATTAGACAGTGTGAAACCCGTGGAGGATGTGTCTAATGAGATCAGTCAGAATGTAACCCGTGCAGGATGGGCCCAGAGAGATTAGACAGTGTGTAACCCGGGTAGGATGGGCCCAGTGTGATCAGACAGTGTGTAACCCGGGGAGGATGGGCCCAGTGTGATTAGGCAATGTGTAACCCGGTGAGGATGGGCCCAGTGAGATCACACAGTGTGTAACCTGGGGTGGATGGGCCCATTGAGATCAGACAGTGTGTAACCCGAGGAGGGTGAGCCCAGTGAGATTAAACAGGGGGTTACCCGGTGAGGATGTGTCCAGTGAGATCAGACAGTGTGTAACCCAGGGAGGATGGGCCCTGTCAGATCAGACAGTGTTTAACCTGGGGAGGATGGGCACGGTGAGATCAGACAGTGTGTAACCCGGGGAGGATGGACCCAGTGAGATCAGACAGTGTGTAACCCGTGGTGGATGGGCCCAGTGAGATCAGACAGTGTTTAACATGGGGAGGATGGGTCCAGTGAGATCAGAAAGTGTTTAAGCCGGGGAGGATGGGCCCAATGAGATCAGACAGTGTGTAACCCGTGGAGGGTGAGCCCAGTGAGATTAAACAGTGTGTTACCCGGGAAGGATCTGTCCAGTGATTTCAGACAGTGTGTAACCCAGGGAGGATGGGCCCAGTGAGATCAGACAGTGTGTCACCCGGGCAGGATTGGCCCAGTCAGATCAGACGGTGCGTAACCCGGGGAGGATGTGCCCAGTGACATCAGACAGTGTGTAACCCGGGAGGATGGGCCCAGTGAGATCAGACAGTTTGTAACACGGGGACGATGGGCCCAGTGATATCAGACAGTGTGTAACCGGGAAGGATTGGCCCAGTGAGATCAGACAGTGTGTAACACGGGGAGGATGGATACAGTCAGATGACACAGTGTGTAACCCGGGGACGATGGGCCCAGTGAGATCAGCCAGTGTGTTACGCAGGTAGGATTGGCCCAGTGAGATCAGACAGTGTGTAACCCGGGGAGGATGGGCCCAGTGAGTTCAGACAATGCGTAACCCGGGGAGGATGGGCCCAGTGAGTTCAGACAGTGTGTAACCCGGGGAGGATGGGCCTAGTGAGATCAGACAGTGTGTAACCCGGGGAGGATGGGCACAGTGAGATCAGACAGTGTGTATCCCGGGGAGAATGGGCTCAGTGAGGTCAGACGGTGTGTAACGCGGGGACGATGGGCCCAGTGAGATCAGACAGTATGTAACCCAGGAGGATGGGCCTAGTGAGATCAGACAGTTTATAACCCGGGGACGATGGGCACAGTGAAATCAGACAGTGTGTAACCTGGGGAGGATGGGCCCATTGAGATAAGACAGTGTGTAACCCGGGGAGGGCGAGCCCTGTGAGATTAAACAGGTTGTTACCCGGGGAGGATGAGTCCAGTGAGATCAGACAGTGTGTAACCCAGGGAAGAAGGGACCAGTGAAATCAGACAGTGTGTTACCCAGGGACGATGGGCCCAGTGAGATCAGACAGTGTGTAACCCGGGGAGGATGGGCCCAGTGAGATCAGTCATAGTGTAACCCGAGAGGATGGGCCCAGTGAGATCAGACAGTGTGTAACCCGAGGAGGATGGGCCCAGTGACATCAGACCGTGTGTAACCTGGGGAGGATGGGCTAAGTGTAATCAGACAGTGTGTACCCCGGGGAGAATACGCCCAGTGAGTTCAGACAATGTGTAACCCGGGGAGGAGGGGCGCAGTGAGATTAGACCGGGTGTTACCCGGGGAGGATGGGCCCAGTGAGATTAAACAGTGTGTACCCCGGGGAGGATGGGCCCAGAGAGATAAGGCACTGTGTAATCCGGGGAGGATGGGCCCAGTGAGATCAGACAGTGTGTAACCCGGGGAGGATGGGCTCAGTGAGATCAGACAGTGTGTAACACGGGAAGGATGTGTCCAGTGCGATCAGACAGTGTATAAACCGGGGAGGATGGGCCCACTGAGATCAGACAGTGTGTAACCCGGGGAGGATGTGGCCAGTGAGATCAGACAGTGTGTAACCCGGGGAGGATTGGCCCAGTGAGATCAGGCAGTGTGTACCCTGGGGATGTTGGGCCCAGTGAGATAAGTCAGTGTGTAACCTGGGGAGGATGGGCCCAGTGAGATCAGACAGTGTGTAGCCCGGGGATAATTGGCCCAGTGAGATTAGACAGTGTGTAACCCGGGGAGGATGGGTCCAGTTAGATTAGACAGTGTGAAACCCGTGGAGGAAGGGTCTAATGAGATCCATCAGAATGTAACCCGCGCAGGATGGGCCCAGAGAGATTAGACAGTGTGTAACCCGGGGAGGATGGGCCCAGTGTGATCAGACAGTGTGTAACCTGGGCAGGATGGGCCCAGTGAGATTAGGCAGTGTGTAACCCGGTGAGGATGGGCCCAGTGAGATCACACAGTGTGTAACCTGGGGTGGATGGGCCCATTGAGACCAGGCAGTGTGTAACCCGAGGAGGGTGAGCCCAGTGAGATTAAACAGTGTGTTACCCGGTGAGGATGTGTCCAGTGAGATCAGTCAGTGTGTAACCCAGGGAGGATGGGCCCTGTGAGATCAGACAGTGTGTAACCTGGAGAGGATGGGCACGGTGAGATCAGACAGTGTGTAACCCGGGGAGGATGGACCCAGTGAGATCAGACAGTGTGTAACCCGTGGTGGATGGGCCCAGTGAGATCAGACAGTGTTTAACACGGGGAGGATGGGTCCAGTGAGATCAGAAAGTGTTTAAGCCGGGGAGGATGAGCCCAATGAGATCAGACAGTGTGTAACCCGTGGAGGGTGAGCCCAGTGAGATTAAACAGTGTGTTACCCGGGGAGGATCTGTCCAGTGAGTTCAGACAGTGTGTAACCCAGGGAGGATGGGCCCAGTGAGATCAGACAGTGTGTCACCCGGGCAGGATTGGCCTAGTCAGATCAGACGGTGTGTAACCCGGGGAGGATGGGCCCAGTGACATCAGACAGTGTGTAACCCGGGAGGATGGGCCCAGTGAGATCAGACAGTTTGTAACGCGGGGACGATGGGCCCAGTGATATCAGACAGAGTGTAACCGGGAAGGATTGGCCCAGTGAGATCAGACAGTGTGTAACACGGGGAGGATGGATACAG
The DNA here is from genome assembly GCF_052327205.1 of Somniosus microcephalus. NCBI lineage: Eukaryota > Metazoa > Chordata > Chondrichthyes > Squaliformes > Somniosidae > Somniosus > Somniosus microcephalus. The sequence goes on along the minus strand of NW_028225180.1, from coordinate 31,852,336 downwards.
TCAGATGAGACAGTGTGTAACCCGGGGACGATGGGCCCAGTGAGATCAGCCAGTGTGTTACGCAAGTAGGATTGGCCCAGTGAGATCAGACAGTGTGTAACCCAGGGAGGATGGGCCCAGTGAGTTCAGACAATGCGTAAACCGGGGAGGATGGGCCCAGTGAGTTCAGACAGTGTGTAACCCGGGGAGGATGGGCCTAGTGAGATCAGACAGTGTGTAACCCGGGGAGGATGGGCACAGTGAGATCAGACAGTGTGTAACACGGGAAGGATGTGTCCAGTGCGATCAGACAGTGTGTAAACCGGGGAGGATGGGCCCACTGAGATCAGACAGTGTGTAACCCGGGGAGGATGTGGCCAGTGAGATCAGACAGTGTGTAACCCGGGGAGGATTGGCCCAGTGAGATCAGGCAGTGTGTATCCTGGGGATGTTGGGCCCAGTGAGATAAGTCATTGTGTAACCTGGCGAGGATGGGCCGAGTGAGATCAGACAGTGTGTAGCCCGGGGATAATTGGCCCAGTGAGATTAGACAGTGTGTAACCCGGGGAGGATGGGCCCAGTGAGATCAGACAGTGTGTCGCCCGGGGAGTATAGGCCCAGTGAGATTAGACAGTGTGTAACCCGGGGAGGTTGGGTCCAGTTAGATTAGACAGTGTGAAACCCATGGAGGATGGGTCTAATGAGATCAGTTAAAATGTAACCCGCGCAGGATGGGCCCAGAGAGATTAGATAGTGTGTAAACCGGAGAGGATGGGCCCAGTGTGATCAGACAGTGTGTAACCTGGGGTGGGTGGGCCCATTGAGATCAGACAGTGTGTAACCCGAGGAGGGTGTGCCCAGTGAGATTAAACAGTGTGTTCCCCGGGGAGGATATGTCCAGTGAGATCAGACATTGTGTAACCCAGGGAGGATGGGCCCAGTGAGATCAGACAGTGTTTAACCCAGGGAGGATGGGCCCTGTGAGATCAGACAGTGTGTAACCTGGGGAGGATGGGCACAGTTAGATCAGACAGTGTGTAACCCGGGGAGGATGGACCCAGTGAGATCAGACAGTGTGTAACCCTTGGTGGATTGTCCCAGTGAGATCAGACAGTGTTTAACACGGGGAGGATGGGTCCAGTGAGATCAGAAAGTGTTTAAGCCGGGGAGGATGGGCCCAATGAGATCAGACAGTGTGTAACCCGTGGAGGGTGAGCCCAGTGAGATTAAACAGTGTGTTACCCGGGTGGGATCTGTCCAGTGAGATCAGACAGTGTGTAACCCAGGGAGGATGGGCCCAGTGAGATCAGACAGTGTGTTACCCGGGGAGGGTGGGTCCAGTGAGATTAAACAGTGGGTAACTCGGGCAGGATTGGCCCAGTCAGATCAGACGGTGTGTAACCCGGGGACGATGGGCCCAGTGATACCAGACAGTGTGTAACCGGGAAGGATTGGCCCAGTGAGATCAGAAAGTGTGTAACACGGGGAGGATGGATATAGTCAGATGAGACAGTGTTTACCCCGGGGACGATGGGCCCAGTGAAATCAGCCAGTGTGTAACCCGGGGAGGATGGGCCCATTGAGATCAGACAATGTGTAACCCGGGGACGATGGGCACAGTGAGATCAGACCGTGTGTATCCCGGGGAGGATGGGCCCAGTGAGTTCAGACAGTGTGTAACCCGGGGACGATGGGCACAGTGAGATCAGACCGTGTGTATCCCGGGGAGATGGGCCCAGTGAAATCAGACAGTTTCTAACATGGGGTGGATCGGTCCAGTGAGATTAGACAGTGTGTAACCGGGCTGGATGGGCACAGTGAGATCAGATGGATGTAATCCGGGGAGGGTGTGCCCAGTGAGATCAGACAGTGTGTAACCCGGGTACGATGGGCACAGTGAGATCAGACAGTGTGTAACCCGGGGAGGATGGGCCAGTGAGATCAGACAGTGTGTAACCTGGGGAGGATGGTCCCAGTGAGATCAGACAGTGTGTATCCCGGGGATGATGGGCCCAGTGAGATCAGACAGTGAGTAACCCGGGGAGGATGGGCCCAGTGAGATCAGACAATGTGTTTCCCGGGGAGGTTGGGCCCAGTAAGATAAGTCAGTGTGTAACCCGGGGAGGATGGGCCCAGTGAGATCTGACAGTGTGTAGCCCGGGGAGGATGGGCCCAGTGAGATCAGGCAGTGTGTAAGCCGGGAAGGATGGGTCCAGTGAGATTAGACAGTGTGTAAGCCGGGAAGGATGGGTCCAGTGAGATTAGACAGTGTGAAACCCGTGGAGGATGGGTCTAATGAGATCAGTCAGAGTGTAACCCGCGCAGGATGGGCCCAGAGAGATTAGACAGCGTGTAACCTGGGGAGGATGGTCCCAGTGAGATCAGACAGTGTGTATCCCGGGGAGGATGGGCCCAGTGAGATACGGCAGTGTGTTACCCGGGGAGGATGGGCCCAGTGAGATTAGACAGTGTGTAACCCGGGCAGGATGGGCCCAGTGAGATCAGCCGGTGTGTAACGCGGGGACGCTGGGCCCAGTGAGATCAGACAGTATGTAACCCAGGAGGATGGGCCCAGTGAGATCAGACAGTTTATAACCCGCGGAGGATGGGCCCAGTGATATCAGACAGTGCGTAACCGGGAAGGATGGGCCCAGTGAGATCAGACAGCGTGTAACCGGGGGAGGATGGGCCCAGTGAGATCAGACAGTGTATAACCCGGGGAGGATGGATCCAGTGAGATTAGACAGTGTGTAACCCAGGGAAGATGGGCCCAGTGAGATCAGACAATGCGTAATCTGCGGAGGATGGGCCCAGTGAGATCAGACAGTGTGTAACCCGGGGAGGATGGACCCAGTGAGATCCGACAGTGTATAACCCTGGGAGGATGGGCCCAGTGAGATCAGACAGTGTGTAACACGGGGAGGAGGGGCCAGTGAGATCAGACAGTGTGTAACCCGGGGAGGATGGGCCCAGTGAGATCAGACAGTGTGTTACCTGGGGAGGATGGGTCCTGTGAGATTAGACACTGTGTAACCCGGGCATGATGGGCCCAGTGAGATCAGACGGTGTGTAACTCGGGGAGGATGGGCCCAGTGAGATCAGACAGTGTGTAACCCACGGAAGATGGGCACAGTGAGATCAGACAGTGTGTAACCCGTGGAGGATGGGCCCACTGAGATCAGACAGTGTGTAACACTGAGAGGATGGGCCCAGTGAGATCAGACAGTGTGTAACACTGGGAGGATGGGACCAGTGAGATTAGACAGTGTTTAACCAAGGGAGGATGGGCCAGTGAGATTAGACAGTGTGTAAACCAGCGAGGATGGGCCCAGTGAGATCAGACAGTATGTAACACTGGGAGGATGGGCCCAGTGAGATCAGACAGTGTGTAACCCGGGGACGATTTGCACAGTGAGATCAGACAGTGTGTAACCCGGGGAGGATGGGCCCAGTGAGATCAGACAGTGTGTTACCCGCGGAGGATTGGCCCTGTGAGATCAGACAGTGTGTAACCCGGGGTGGATGGGACCAGTGAGATCAGACAGTGTTTAACCCGGCGAGGATGGGCCCAGTGAGATCAGACAGTGTGTAACCCGGGGAGGATGGGTCCAGTGAGATTGCACAATGTGTAACCCGTGGAGGATGTATCTAATGAGATCAGACAGTGTGTAACCCGCGCAGGATGGGCCCAGAGATATTAGACAGTGTGTAACACGGGGAGGATGGGCCCACTGAGATCAGACAGTGTGTAACCCGGGGAGGATGGGCCCAGTGAGATTCGGCAGTGCGTAACCCGGTGAGGATGGCCCCAGTGAGATCAGACAGTGTGTAACCAGGGTAGGATGGGCCCATTGAGATAAGAAAGTGTGTAATCCGGGGAGGGTGAGCCCGGTGATATTAAACAGTGTGTTCCACGGGGAGGATGTGTCCAGTGAGATCAGACAGTGTGTAACCCAGGGAGGATGGGCCCAGTGAGATCAGAAAATGTGTAACCCGGGGAGGATGGGCACAGTGAGATCAGACAGTGTGTAACCCGGTGAGGATGGGACCAGTTAGATCAGTCAGTGTGTAACCCGGGGAGGATGGGCCCAGTGAGATCAGTCAATGTGTAACCCGGGGAGGATGGGCCCAGTGAGATCAGAGAGTGTGTAACCCGGGGAGGATGGGACCAGTGAGATCAGTCAGTGTGTAACCCGGGGAGGATGGGACCAGTGAGATCAGTCAGTGTGTTACCCGGGGAGGATGGGCCCAGTGAGATCAGACAGTGTGTTACACGGGAAGGATGGGTCCAGTGAGATCATACAATGTTTAAACCGGGGAGAATGGTCCCAGTGAGATCAGACAGTGTGTAACCGGGAAGGATTGTCACAGTGAAATCAGACAGTGTGCAACCCGGGGAGGATGGGGAAGTGAGATCAGACGGTTTGTAACCCGGGGAGGATGGGCCCACTGAGATCAGACAGTGTGTAACCCGGGGAGGATTGGCCCAGTGAGATCAGACAATGTGTTACCCAGGGGGGATGGGCCCAGTGAGATCAGACGGTGTGTAACCCGGGGAGGATGTTCCCTATTGAGATCAGAGAGTTTGTAGCCCCGGGAGGATGGGCCCAATGAGATCAGACAGTGTGTAACCCGTGGAGGGTGAGCCTAGTGAGATTAAACAGTGTGTTACCCGGGGAGGATCTGTCCAGTGAGTTCAGACAGTGTGTAACCCAGGGAGGATGGACCCAGTGAGATCAGACAGTGTGTCACCCGGGCAGGATTGGCCCAGTCAGATCAGACGGTGTGTAACCCGGGGAGGAAGGGCCCAGTGACATCAGACAGTGTGTAACCCGGGAGGATGGGCCCAGTGAGATCAGACAGTTTGTAACGCGGGGACGATGGGCCCAGTGATATCAGACAGTGTGTAACCGGGAAGGATTGGCCCAGTGAGATCAGACTGTGTGTAACACGGGGAGGATGGATACAGTCAGATGACACAGTGTGTAACCCGGGGACGATGGGTCCAGTGAGATCAGCCAGTGTGTTACGCAGGTAGGATTGGCCCAGTGAGATCAGACAGTGTGTAACCCGGGAGGATGGGCCCAGTGAGATCAGACAGTTTGTAACGCGGGGACGATGGGCCCAGTGATATCAGACAGTGTGTAACCGGGAAGGATTGGCCCAGTGAGATCAGACTGTGTGTAACACGGGGAGGATGGATACAGTCAGATGACACAGTGTGTAACCCGGGGACGATGGGTCCAGTGAGATCAGCCAGTGTGTTACGCAGGTAGGATTGGCCCAGTGAGATCAGACAGTGTGTAACCCGGGGAGGATGGGCCCAGTGAGTTCAGACAATGCGTAACACGGGTAGGATGGGCCCAGTGAGTTCAGACAGTGTGTAACCCGGGGAGGATGGGCCTAGTGAGATCAGACAGTGTGTAACCCGGGGAGGATGGGCACAGTGAGATCAGACAGTGTGTATCCCGGGGAGAATGGGCTCAGTGAGGTCAGACGGTGTGTAACGCGGGGACGATGGGCCCAGTGAGATCAGACAGTATGTAACCCAGGAGGATGGGCCCAGTGAGGTCAGACAGTTGAAACCCGGGGACGATGGGCACAGTGAAATCAGACAGTGTGTAACCTGGGGAGGATGGGCCCATTGAGATAAGATAGTGTGTAACCCGGGGAGGGCGAGCCCTGTGAGATTAAACAGGTTGTTACCCGGGGAGGATGAGTCCAGTGAGATCAGACAGTGTGTAACCCAGCGAAGATGGGACCAGTGAAATCAGACAGTGTGTTACCCAGGGACGATGGGCCCAGTGAGATCAGACAGTGTGTAACCCGGGGAGGATGGGCCCAGTGAGATCAGTCATAGTGTAACCCGAGAGGATGGGCCCAGTGAGATCAGACAGTGTGTAACCCGAGGAGGATGGGCCCAGTGACATCAGACCGTGTGTAACCTGGGGAGGATGGGCCAAGTGTAATCAGACAGTGTGTACCCCGGGGAGAATACGCCCAGTGAGTTCAGACAATGTGTAACCCGGGGAGGAGGGGCGCAGTGAGATTAGACCGGGTGTTACCCGGGGAGGATGGGCCCAGTGAGATTAAACAGTGTGTACCCCGGGGAGGATGGGCCCAGAGAGATGAGGCACTGTGTAATCCGGGGAGGATGGGCCCAGTGAGATCAGACAGTGTGTAACCCGGGGAGGATGGGCTCAGTGAGATCAGACAGTGTGTAACACGGGAAGGATGTGTCCAGTGCGATCAGACAGTGTGTAAACCGGGGAGGATGGGCCCACTGAGATCAGACAGTGTGTAACCCGGGGAGCATGGATCCAGTGAGATCAGACAGGATGTAACCCGGGGTGGATGGGCCCAGTACGATCAGACGGTGCACAACCCGGGGAGGATGAGCCCAGTGAGATCAGACAGCGTGTAACCCGGGGAGGATGAGTCCAGTGAGAGTAGACACTGTGTAACCCGGGGAAGATGGGCCCAGTGAGATCAGACAGTGTGCAACCTGGGGCGGATGGGCCCAGTGAGATCATACATTGTGTAGCCATGGAGGATGGGCACAGTGAGATCAGACAGTGTGTAACCAGGGGAGGATGAGCACAGTGAGATCAGACAGCGTGTAACCCGGGGATAATGGGTCCAGTGAGATTAGACCGTGTGTAACCCCGGGAACATGGGCCCAGTGATATGAGACAGTGTGTAACCCGGGGAGGATGGACACAGTGAGATCAGACAGTGTGTAACCCGGGGAGGATGAGCCCAGTGAGATGAGACAGAGTGTTACCCGGTCAGGATGGGTCCAGTGTGATTAGACAGTGTGTAACCCGGGCAGGATGGGCCAAGTGAGGTCAGTCGGTGTGTAAACCGGGAGGATGCGCCCAGTGAGATCAGACTGTTTGTAACCGGGGGAGGATGGGCCCATTGATATCAGACAGTGTGTAACAGGGAAGGATTGTCCCAGTGAGATCAAAAAGTGTGTAACACAGGCAGGATGGATATACTGAGATGAAACGGTGTGTAACCCGGGGAGGATGGGCCCAGTGAGATCAGACAGTGTGTTACCCGTGTAGGATGGGCCCAGTGAGATCAGACAGTGTGTAACCCGGGGAGGATGGGCCCAGTGAGATCAGACAGTGTGTAACCGGGGGAGGATGGGCCCAGTGAGATCAGACAGTATGTAACCCGGGGAGGATGGATCCAGTGAGATCAGACACTGTTTAACCCGAGGAGGATGGGCCCAGTGAGATCAGGCAGTATGTAACCCGGGGAGGATGGTCCCATTGAGATCAGAGAGCGTGTAACCCGGGGACGATGGGTCAAGTGAGATTAGACAGTGTGTAACCCGGGGAAGATGGGCCCAGTGAGATCAGACAGTGTGTAACCCGGGGAGGATGGTCCTTGTGAGATCAGACAGTGTGTAATCCGGGGAGGATGGGCCCAGTGAGATAAGACAGTGTGTAACCCGAGGAGGATGGTTCCAGTGAGATTAGACAGTGTGTAACCTGGGGTGGATTGGCCCAGTGACATCAGACAGTGTGTAATCCGGGGAGGATGGGCCCAGTGTGATCAGACAGTGTGTAACCCGGGGAGGATGGGCCCAGTGTGATCAGACAGTGTGTAATCCGGGGAGGATGGGCCCAGTGGGATCAGACAGTGTGTAACCCGGGGAGGAGGGGCCCAGTGAGATAAGACAGTGTGTAACTCGTTCAGGATGGGCCCAGTAAGATTAGACAGTGTGTAACCCGGGGAGGATGTGCCCAGTGAGATCAGCCAGTGTGTAACCTGGGGAGGATGGTCCCTGTGAGATCAGACAGTGTGTAACCTGGGGAGGATGGGCCCAGTGAGGTCAGACAGTGTGTAACCCGAGGAGGATGGGCCCAGTGAGATCAGACATTGTGAAGCCGTGGAGGATGCGCCCAGTGACATCAGACAGTGGGTAACCCGAGGAGGATGGATCCAGTGAGATCAGACAGGGTGTAACCCGGGGAGGATGGGCCCAGTAAGATCAGAAGGTGTGTAACCCGGGGAGGATGAGCCCAGTGAGATCAGACAGCGTGTAACCCGGGGAGGATGAGTTCAGTGAGAGAAGACACTGTGTAACCCGGGGAAGATGGGCCCATTGAGATCAGACAGTGTGTAACATGGGGAGGATGGGACCAGTGAGATCAGACAGAGTGTAACCCCGAGGAGGGTGGGCCCATTGAGATCAGACGGTGTGTAACCCGGGGAAGATGGGCCCAGTGATATGAGACAGTGTGTAATCCGGGCAGGATGGACACAGTGAGATCAGACAGAGTGTAACACGGGTAGGATGGGCCCAGTGAGATCAGACAGTGTGTAACCCGGGGAGGATGAGCCCAGTGAGATCAGACAGAGTGTTACCCGGTCAGGATGGGTCCAGTGTGATTAGACAGTGTGTAACCCGGGCAGGATGGGCCAAATGAGATCAGTCGGTGTGTAACCCGGGGAGGATGGGCCCAGTGAGATCAGACAGTGTGTTACCCGGGTAGGATGGGCCCAGTGAGATCAAACAGTGTGTAACCCGGGGAGGATGGGCCCAGTGAATTTGGACAGTGTGTAGCCGTGGAGGATGGGCCCAGTGAGATCAGACACTGTTTAACCCGGGGGCGATGGGCCCAGTGAGATCAGGCAGTATGTAACCCGGGGAGGATGGTCCCCTGTGAGATCAGACAGTGTGTAACATGCGGAGGATGGTCCCATTGAGATCAGAGAGCGTGTAACCTGGGGACGAAGCGTCCAGTGAGATTAGACAGTGTGTAACCCGGGGAGGATGGGCCCAGTGAGATCAGACAGTGTGTAACACGGGGAGGATGGGTCCAGTGAGATCAGGCAGTGTGTAACCCGGGGAGGATGGGCCCAGTGAGATCAGACAGTGTGTTAGCCGGGGAGGATGAGTCCAGTGAGATTAGACAGTGTGTAACCCGGGCAGGATGGGCCCAGTGAAATCAGACGGTGTGTAACCCGGGGAGGATGGGCCCAGTGAGATCAGACAGTGTGTAACCCGGGTAGGATGGGTCCAGTAAGATTAGACAGTGTGTAACACTGGCAGGATGGGACCAGTGAGATCAGACAGTGTTTAACCAGGGGGGATGGGCCCAGTGAGATTAGACAGTGTGTAACCCAGCGAGGATGGGCCCAGCGAGATCAGACAGTGTTTAACCAGGGGGGATGGGACAGGGAGATTAGACAGTGTGTAACCCAGCGAGGATGGGCCCAGTGAGATTACACAATGTGTAACCCGGCGAGGATTGGCCCACTGAGATCAGACAGTGTGTAACCCGGGGAGGATGGGCCCCGTTGAGATTCGGCAGTGCGTAACCCAGTGAGGATGGGCCCAGTGAGATCAGACAGTGTGTAACCAGGGGAGGGTGGGCCCATTGAGATAAGAAAGTGTGTAATCCGGGGTGGGTGAGCCCGGTGAGATTAAACAGTGTGTTCCCCGGGGAGGATGTGTCCAGTGAGATCAGACAGTGTGTAACCCAGGGAGGATGGGCCCAGTGAGAACCGAAAATGTGTAACCCGGGGAGGATGGGCACAGTGAGATCAGACAGTGTGTAACCTGGGGATGATGGGACCAGTGAGATCAGACAGAGTGTAACCCGGAGGAGGATGGGCCCAGTGAAATCAGACGGTGTGTAACCCGGGGAGGATGGGCCCAGTGAGATCATACATTGTGTTGCCGTGGAGGATGGGCCCAGTGAGATCAGACAGTGTGTGACCAGGGGAGGATGAGCCCAGTGAGATCAGACAGCGTGTAACCCGGGGATAATGGATCCAGTGAGATTAGACAGTGTGTAACCCCGGGAAGATGGGCCCAGTGATATCAGACAGTGTGTAACCCGGGGAGGATGGACACAGTGCGATCAGACAGTGTGTAACACGGGGAGGATGGGCCCAGTGAGATCAGACAGTGTGTAACCCGGGGAGGATGAGCCCATTGAGATCAGACAGAGTGTTACCCGGTCAGGATGGGTCCCGTGCGATTCGACAGTGTGTAACCCGGGCAGGATGGGCCAAGTGAGATCAGTCGGTGTGTAACCCGGGGAGGATGGGGCCAGTGAGATCAGACAGTGTATAACCCGGGAGGATGCGCCCAGTGAGATCAGACAGTTTGTAACCGGGTGAGGATGGGCCCAGTGATATCAGACAGTGTGTAACAGGGAAGGATTGTCCCAGTGAGATCAGAAAGTGTGGAGCACAGGCAGGATGGATCTACTGAAATGAGATGGCGTGTAACACGGGGAGGATGGGCCCAGTGAGATCAGACAGTGTGTTACCCGGGTAGGATGGGCCCAGTGAGATCAGACAGTGTGTAACCGGGGGAGGATGGGCCCAGTGAGATCAAACAGTGTGTAACCCGGGGAGGATGGGCCCAGTGAGCTAGGACAGTGTGTAGCCATGGAGGATGGGCCCAGTGAGATCAGAGAGTGTGTAACCCGGTGAGGATGGATCCAGTGAGATCAGACAACCCAGGGACGATGGGCCCAGTGAGATCAGACAGTATGTAACCCGGGGAGGATGGTCCCATTGAGATCAGAGAGAGTGTAACCTGGGGACGATGGGTCCAGTGAGATTAGACAATGTGTAACCCGGGGAAGATGGGCCCAGTGAGATCAGACAGTGTGTAACGTGGGGAGGATGGGCCCAGTGAGATCAGACAGTGTGTAACCAGGGGAGGGTGGGCCCATTGAGATAAGAAAGTGTGTAATCCGGGGTGGGTGAGCCCGGTGAGATTAAACAGTGTGTTCCCCGGGGAGGATGTGTCCAGTGAGATCAGACAGTGTGTAACCCAGGGAGGATGGGCCCAGTGAGAACCGAAAATGTGTAACCCGGGGAGGATGGGCACAGTGAGATCAGACAGTGTGTAACCTGGGGATGATGGGACCAGTGACATCAGACAGAGTGTAACCCGGAGGAGGATGGGCCCAGTGAAATCAGACGGTGTGTAACCCGGGGAGGATGGGCCCAGTGAGATCATACATTGTGTTGCCGTGGAGGATGGGCCCAGTGAGATCAGACAGTGTGTGACCAGGGGAGGATGAGCCCAGTGAGATCAGACAGCGTGTAACCCGGGGATAATGGATCCAGTGAGATTAGACAGTGTGTAACCCCGGGAAGATGGGCCCAGTGATATCAGACAGTGTGTAACCCGGGGAGGATGGACACAGTGCGATCAGACAGTGTGTAACACGGGGAGGATGGGCCCAGTGAGATCAGACAGTGTGTAACCCGGGGAGGATGAGCCCATTGAGATCAGACAGAGTGTTACCCGGTCAGGATGGGTCCCGTGCGATTCGACAGTGTGTAACCCGGGCAGGATGGGCCAAGTGAGATCAGTCGGTGTGTAACCCGGGGAGGATGGGGCCAGTGAGATCAGACAGTGTATAACCCGGGAGGATGCGCCCAGTGAGATCAGACAGTTTGTAACCGGGTGAGGATGGGCCCAGTGATATCAGACAGTGTGTAACAGGGAAGGATTGTCCCAGTGAGATCAGAAAGTGTGGAGCACAGGCAGGATGGATCTACTGAGATGAGACGGCGTGTAACACGGGGAGGATGGGCCCAGTGAGATCAGACAGTGTGTTACCCGGGTAGGATGGGCCCAGTGAGATCAGACAGTGTGTAACCGGGGGAGGATGGGCCCAGTGAGATCAAACAGTGTGTAACCCGGGGAGGATGGGCCCAGTGAGCTAGGACAGTGTGTAGCCATGGAGGATGGGCCCAGTGAGATCAGAGAGTGTGTAACCCGGTGAGGATGGATCCAGTGAGATCAGACAACCCAGGGACGATGGGCCCAGTGAGATCAGACAGTATGTAACCCGGGGAGGATGGTCCCATTGAGATCAGAGAGAGTGCAACCTGGGGACGATGGGTCCAGTGAGATTAGACAATGTGTAACCCGGGGAAGATGGGCCCAGTGAGATCAGACAGTGTGTAACGTGGGGAGGATGGGTCCAGTGAGATCAGACAGTGTGTAACCCAGGGAGGATGGGCCCAGTGAGTACAGATAGTGTGTAACCCGGGGAGGATGAGGCCAGTGAGATCAGACAGCGTGTAACCCGGGGATAATGGGTCCAGTGAGATTAGACAGTGTGTAACCCCGGGAAGATGGGCCCAGTGATACCAGACAGTGTGTATCCTGGGGAGGATGGAGCCAGTGAGATCAGATAGTGTGTAACACGGGGAGGATGGGCCCAGTGAGATCAGACAGTGTGTAACCAGGGGAGGATGGGCCCAGTGAGATCAGACAGTGTGTAACCCGGGAGGATGCGCCCAGTGATATCAGACAGTGTGTAACCTGGAAGGATTGTTCCAGTGAGATCAGACAGTGTGTTACCCGGGTAGGATGGGCCCAGTGAAATCAGACAGTGTGCAACCGGGAGAGGATGGGCCCAGTGAGATCAGACAGTGTGCAACCGGGAGAGGATGGGCCCAGTGAGATCAGACAGTGTGTAAACCGGGGAGGATGGATCCAGTGACATCAAACAGTGTGTTACCTGGGGAGGATGGGCCCAGTGAGATCAGACAGTATGTAACCCGGGGAGGATGGTCCCATTGAGATCAGAGAGCGTGTAACCTGGGGACGATGGGTCCAGTGAGATTAGACAATGTGTAACCCGGGGAGGATGGGCCCAGTGAGATCAGGCAGTGTGTAACACGGGGAGGATGGGTCCAGTGAGATCAGACAGTGTGTTACACGGGGAGGATGGGCCCAGTGTGATCAGACAGTGTGTTACCCGGGGAGGATGGGTTCAGTGAGATTAGACAGTGCGTAACCCGGGCATGATAGGCCCAGTGATATCAGACGGTGTGTAACCCGGGGTGGATGGGCCCAGTGAGATCTTACAGTATGTAACCCAGGAAGGATGGGCCCAGTGAGTACAGACAGAGTGTGACCCGGGGAGGATGGGCCAAGTGAGACCAGACAGTGTGTAACCCGCGGAAGATGGGCCCAGTGAGATCAGACACTGTGTAACCCGGGGAGGATGGGCCCAGTGAGATCAGACCGTGTGTAATCCGGGGAGGATGGGCCCACTGAGATCAGTCAGAGTGTTACCCGGTCAGGATGAGACCATTGTGATTAGACAGTGTGTAACCAGGGCAGGATGGGCCAAGTGAGATCAGACAGTGTGTTACCCGGGGAGGATGGGCCCAGTGAGATCAGACAGTGTGTAACCCGCGAGGAACCGCCCAGTGATATCAGACAGTGTGTAACCTGGAAGGATTGTCCCAGTGAGATCAGAAAATGTGTAACACAGGCAGGATGGATCTACTGAGATGAGACGTTGTGTAACCCGGGGAGGATCGGCCCAGTGAGATCAGACAGTGTGTAACCCGGGGAGGATGGGCCCAGTGAGATCAGACAGTATGTAACTCGGGGAGGATGGTCCCATTGAGATCAGGGAGCGTGTAACCTGGGGACGATGTGTCCAGTGAGATTAGACAGTGTCTAACCCGGGGAAGATGGGCCTAGTGAGATCAGACAGTGTGTATCTGGGGAGGATGGGTGCAGTGAGATCAGACAGTGTGTAACCCGGGGAGGATGGACCCAGTGAGATCAGACAGTGTGTAACCCGGGGAGGATGGGCCCAGTGAGATAACACAGTGTGTAACACAGGGAGGATGGGTCCAGTGAGATCAGACAGTGTGTAACCCGGGGAGGATGGCCCAGTGTGATCAGACAGTGTGTTACCCGGGGAGGATGGGTCCAGTGAGATTAGACAGTGTGTAACCCGGGCATGATGGGCCCAGTGAGATCAGACGGTGTGTAACCCGGGGAGGATGGGCCCAGTGAGATCTTACAGTATGTAACCCAGGGAGGATGGGCCCAGTGAGTGCAGACAGTGTGTAACCCGGGGAGGATGGGCCCAGTGAGATCAGACAGTGTGTAGCACTGGAAGGATGGGCCCAGTGAAATCAGACAGTGTGTAACACTGGGAGGATGTGACCAGTGAGATCAGACAGTGTTTAACCAAGGGAGGATGGGCCAGTGAGATTAGACAGTGTGTAACCCGGCGAGGATGGGCCCAGTGAGATCAGACAGTGTGTAACACTGGGAGGATGGGCCCAGTGAGATCAGACAGTGTGTAACCCGGGGACGATGGACACAGTGAGATCAGACAGTGTGTAACCCGGGGAGGATGGGCCCAGTGAGATCAGACAGTGTGCTACCCGGGGAGGATTGGCCCAGTGAGATCAAGCAGTTTGTAAACCGGGGAGGATGGGCCCAGTGAGATCAGTCAGTGTGTAACCCGGGGAGGATGGGTCCAGTAAGATTAGACAGTGTGTAACCCGGGCAGGATGGGCCAAGTGAGATCAGTCGGTGTGTAACCCGGGGAGGATGGGCCCAGTGAGTTCAGACAGTGTGTAACCCGGGAGGATGCGCCCAGTGAGATCAGACAATTTGTAACCGGGGGAGGATGGGCCCAGTGATATCAGACAGTGTGTAACAGGGAAGGATTGTTCCAGTGAGATCAGAAAGTGTGTAACACAGGCAGGATGGATCTACTGAGATGAGACGGTGTGTAACCCGGGGAGGATGGGCCCAGTGAGATCAGACAGTGTTTATCCCGGGGAGGATGGATCCAGTGAGATCAGACAGTGTGTAACCCGGGGAGGATGGGCCCAGTGAGATCAGACAGTATGTAACCCGGGGAGAATGGTCCCATTGAGATCAGGGAGCGTGTAACCTAGGGACGATGGGTCCAGTGAGATTAGACAGTGTGTAACCCGGGGAGGATGGACCCAGTGAGATCAGACAGTGTGTAACCCGGGGAGGATGGGCCCAGTGAGATAAGGCAGTGTGTAACACGGGGAGGATGGGTCCAGTGAGATCCGACAGTGTTTAACCCGGGGAGGATGGCCCAGTGTGATCAGACAGTGTGTTACCCGGGGAGGATGGGTCCAGTGAGATTAGACACTGAGTAATCCGGGCATGATGTGCCCAGTGAGATCAGACGCTGTGTAACCCGGGGAGAATGGGCCCAGTGAGATTTTACAGTATTTAACCCAGGGAGGATGGGCCCAGTGAGTACAGACAGTGTGTAACCCGGGGAGGATGGGCCAAGTGAGTCCAGACAGTGTGTTACCCGCGGAAGATGTGCACAGTGAGATCAGACAGTGTGTAACCCGGGGAGGATGGGCCCAGTGAGATCAGACAGTGTGTAACACTGGGAGAATGGGCCCAGTGAAATCAGACAACGTGTAACACTGGGAGGATGGGAGCAGTGACATCAGACAGTGTTTAACCAAGGGAGGATGGGCCAGTGAGGTTAGACAGTGTGTAACCCGGCGAGGATGGGCCCAGTGAGATCAGACAGTGTGTAACACTGGGAGGATGGGACCAGTGAGATCAGACAGTGTGTAACCCGGGGACGATGGGCACAGTGAGATCAGACAGTGTGTAACCCGGGGAGGATGGTCCCAGTGAGATCAGACAGTGTGTAACCCGGGGAGGATCGATCCAGTGAGATCAGACAGTGGGTAATCCGGGGAGGATGGGCCCAGTGAGATCAGACAGTATGTAACTCGGGGAGGATGGTCCCATTGAGATCAGGGACCGTGTAACCTGGGGACGATGTGTCCAGTGAGATTAGACCGTGTGTAACCCGGGGAAGATCGGCCTAGTGAGATCAGACAGTGTGTATCTGGGGAGGATGGGCGCAGTGAAATCAAACAGTGTGTAACCCGGGGAGGATGGACCCAGTGAGATCAGACAGTGTGTAACCCGGGGAGGATGCGTCCAGTGAGATCAGACAGTGTGTAACCCCGGGAGGATGGCCCAGTGTGATCAGACAGTGTGTTACCCGGGGAGGATGGGTCCAGTGAGATTAGACAGTGTGTAACCCGGGCATGATGGGCCCAGTGAGATCAGACGGTGTGTAACCCGGGGAGGATGGGCCCAGTGAGATCTTACAGTATGTAACCCAGGGAGGATGGGCCCAGTAAGTACAGACAGTGTGTAACCCGGGGAGGATGGGCCAAGTGAGTCCAGACAGTGTGTAACCCACGGAAGATGGCCACAGTGAGATCAGACAGTGTGTAACCCGGGGAGGATGGGCCCAGTGAGATCAGACAGTGTGTAACACTGGAAGGATGGGCCCAGTGAAATCAGACAGTGTGTAACACTGGGAGGATGGGACCAGTGAGATCAGACAGTGTTTAACAAAGGGAGGATGGGCCAGTGAGATTAGACAGTGTGTAACCCGGCGAGGATGGGCCCAGTGAGATCAGACAGTGTGTAACACTGGGAGGATGGGCCCAGTGAGATCAGACAGTGTGTAACCCGGGGACGATGGGCCCAGTGAGATCAGACAGTGTGTTACCCGGGGAGGATTGGCCCAGTGAGATCAAACAGTTTGTAAACCGGGGAGGATGGGCCCAGTGAGATCAGTCAGTGTGTAACCCGGGCAGGATGGGTCCAGTAAGATTAGACAGTGTGTAACCCGGGCAGGATGGGCCAAGTGATATCAGTCGGTGCGTAACCCGGGGAGGATGGGCCCAGTGAGTTCAGACAGTGTGTAATCAGGGGAGGATGAGCCCAGTGAGGTCAGACAGCGTGTAACCCGGGGATAATGGATCCAGTGAGATTAGACAGTGTGTAACCCCGGGAAGATGGGCCCAGTGATATCAGACAGTGTGTAACCCGGGGAGGATGGACACAGTGCGATCAGACAGTGTGTAACACGGGGAGGATGGGCCCAGTGAGATCAGACAGTATGTAACCCGGGGAAGATGGGCCTAGTGAGATCAGACAGTGTGTATCTGGGGAGGATGGGTGCAGTGATATCAGACAGTGTGTAACCCGGGGAGGATGGACCCAGTGAGATCAGACAGTGTGTAACCCGGGGAGGATGGGCCCAGTGAGATAACACAGTGTGTAACACAGGGAGGATGGGTCCAGTGAGATCAGACAGTGTGTAACCCGGGGAGGATGGCCCAGTGTGATCAGACAGTGTGTTACCCGGGGAGGATGGGTCCAGTGAGATCAGACGGTGTGTAACCCGGGGAGGATGGGCCCAGTGAGATCTTACAGTGTGTAACCCATGGAAGATGGGCACAGTGAGATCAGACAGTGTGTAACCCGGGGAGGATGGACACAGTGCGATCAGACAGTGTGTAACACGGGGAGGATGGGCCCAGTGAGATCAGACAGTGTGTAACCCGGGGAGGATGAGCCCATTGAGATCAGACAGAGTGTTACCCGGTCAGGATGGGTCCCGTGCGATTAGACAGTGTGTAACCCGTGCAGGATTGGCCAAGTGAGATCAGTCGGTGTGTTACCCGGGGAGGATTGGCCCAGTGAGATCAAACAGTTTGTAAACCGGGGAGGATGGGCCCAGTGAGATCAGTCAGTGTGTAACCCGGGCAGGATGGGTCCAGTAAGATTAGACAGTGTGTAACCCGGGCAGGATGGGCCCAGTGAGATCAGACAGTGTGTAACCCGGGAGGATGCGCCCAGTGATATCAGACAGTGTGTAACAGGGAAGGATTGTCCCAGTGAGATCAGAAAGTGTGTAACACAGGCAGGATGGATCTACTGAGATGAGACGGTGTGTAACCCGGGGAGGATGGGCCCAGTGAGATCAGACAGTGTGTTACCCGGGTAGGATGGGCCCAGTGAGATCAGACAGTGTGTAACCGGGGGAGGATGGGCCCAGTGAGATCAAACAGTGTGTAACCCGGGGAGGATGGGCCCAGTGAGCTTGGACAGTGTGTAGCCAAGAAGGATGGGCCCAGTGAGATCAGAGAGTGTGTAACCCGGTGAGGATGGAGCCAGTGAGATCAGATAGTGTGTAACACGGGGAGGATGGGCCCAGTGAGATCAGACAGTGTGTAACCAGGGGAGGATGGGCCCAGTGATATCAGACAGTGTGTAACCTGGAAGGATTGTTCCAGTGAGATAAGAAAGTGTGTAACACAGGCAGGATGGATCTACTGAGATGAGATGGTGTGTAACCCGTGGAGGATGGGCCCAGTGAGATCAGACAGTGTGTTACCCGGGTATGATGGGCCCAGTGAGATCAGACAGTGTGCAACCGGGAGAGGATGGGCCCAGTGAGATCAGACAGTGTGCAACCAGGAGAGGATGGGCCCAGTGAGATCAGACAGTGTGTAAACCGGGGAAGATGGATCCAGTGACATCAGACAGTGTGTTACCCGGGGAGGATGGGCCCAGTGAGATCAGACAGTATGTAACCCGGGGAGGATGGTCCCATTGAGATCAGAGAGCGTGTAACCTGGGGACGATGGGTCCAGTGAGATTAGACAATGTGTAACCCGGGGAGGATGGGCCCAGTGAGATCGGGCAGTGTGTAACACAGGGAGGATGGGTCCAGTGAGATCAGACAGTATGTAACCCGGGGAGGATGGGCCCAGTGTGATCAGACAGTGTGTTACCCGGGGAGGATGGGTTCAGTGAGATTAGACAGTGCGTAACCCGGGCATGATAGGCCCAGTGATATCAGACGGTGTGTAACCCGGGGTGGATGGGCCCAGTGAGATCTTACAGTATGTAACCCAGGAAGGATGGGCCCAGTGCGTACAGACAGAGTGTGACCCGGGGAGGATGGGCCAAGTGAGACCAGACAGTGTGTAACCCGCGGAAGATGGTCCCAGTGAGATCAGACACTGTGTAACCCGGGGAGGATGGGCCCAGTGAGATCAGACCGTGTGTAATCCGGGGAGGATGGGCCCACTGAGATCAGTCAGAGTGTAACCTGGTCAGGATGAGACCATTGTGATTAGACAGTGTGTAACCAGGGCAGGATGGGCCAAGTGAGATCAGACAGTGTGTAACCCGGGGAGGATGGGCCCAGTGAGATCAGACAGTGTGTAACCCGCGAGGAACCGCCCAGTGATATCAGACAGTGTGCAACCTGGAAGGATTGTCCCAGTGAGATCAGAAAATGTGTAACACAGGCAGGATGGATCTACTGAGATGAGACGGTGTGTAACCCGGGGGGGATCGGCCCAGTAAGATCAGACAGTGTGTAACCTGGGGAGGATGGGCCCAGTGAGATCAGACAGTATGTAACCCGGGGAAGATGGGCCTAGTGAGATCAGACAGTGTGTATCTGGGGAGGATGGGTGCAGTGATATCAGACAGTGTGTAACCCGGGGAGGATGGACCCAGTGAGATCAGACAGTGTGTAACCCGGGGAGGATGGGCCCAGTGAGATAACACAGTGTGTAACACAGGGAGGATGGGTCCAGTGAGATCAGACAGTGTGTAACCCGGGGAGGATGGCCCAGTGTGATCAGACAGTGTGTTACCCGGGGAGGATGGGTCCAGTGAGATCAGACGGTGTGTAACCCGGGGAGGATGGGCCCAGTGAGATCTTACAGTGTGTAACCCATGGAAGATGGGCACAGTGAGATCAGACAGTGTGTAACCCGGGGAGGATGGGGCCAGTGAGATCAGACAGTGTGTAGCACTGGAAGGATGGGCCCAGTGAGATCAGACAGTGTTTAACCAAGGGAGGATGGGCCAGTGAGATTAGACAGTGTGTAACCCGGCGAGGATGGGCCCAGTGAGATCAGACAGTGTGTAACACTGGGAGGATGGGCCCAGTGAGATCAGACGGTGTGTAACCCGGGGAGGATGGGCCCAGTGAGATCTTACAGTGTGTAACCCATGGAAGATGGGCACAGTGAGATCAGACAGTGTGTAACCCGGGGAGGATGGGGCCAGTGAGATCAGACAGTGTTTAGCACTGGAAGGATGGGCCCAGTGAGATCAGACAGTGTTTAACCAAGGGAGGATGGGCCAGTGAGATTAGACAGTGTGTAACCCGGCGAGGATGGGCCCAGTGAGATCAGACAGTGTGTAACACTGGGAGGATGGGACCAGTGAGATCAGACAGTGTTTAACACTGGGAGGATGGGCCCAGTGAGATCAGACGGTGTGTTACCCGGGGACGATGGACACAGTGAGATCAGACAGTGTGTAACCCGGGGAGGATGGGCCCAGTGAGATCAGACAGTGTGCTACCCGGGGAGGATTGGCTCAGTGAGATCAAACAGTTTGTAAACCGGGGAGGATGGGCCCAGTGAGATCAGTCAGTGTGTAACCCGGGGAGGATGGGTCCAGTAAGATTAGACAGTGTGTAACCCGGGCAGGATGTGCCAAGTGAGATCAGTCGGTGTGTAACCCGGGGTGGATGGGCCCAGTGAGTTCAGACAGTGTGTAACCCGGGAGGATGCGCCCAGTGAGATCAGACAATTTGTAACAGGGAAGGATTGTTCCAGTGAGATCAGAAAGTGTGTAACACAGGCAGGATGGATCTACTGAGATGAGACGGTGTGTAACCCGGGGAGGATGGGCCCAGTGAGATCAGACAGTGTTTATCCCGGGGAGGATGGATCCAGTGAGATCAGACAGTGTGTAACCCGGGGAGGATGGGCCCAGTGAGATCAGACAGTATGTAACCCGGGGAGGATGGTCCCATTGAGATCAGGGAGCGTGTAACCTGGGGACGATGGGTCCAGTGAGATTAGACAGTGTGTAACCCGGGGAGGATGGGCCCAGTGAGATCAGACAGTGTGTAACCCGGGGAGGATGGGCCCAGTGAGATAAGGCAGTGTGTAACACGGGGAGGATGGGTCCAGTGAGATCAGACAGTGTTTAACCCGGGGAGGATGGCCCAGTGTGATCAGACAGTGTGTTACCCGGGGAGGATGGGTCCAGTGAGATTAGACAGTGAGTAATCCGGGCATGATGTGCCCAGTGAGATCAGACGCTGTGTAACCCGGGGAGAATGGGCCCAGTGAGATTTTACAGTATTTAACCCAGGGAGGATGGGCCTAGTGAGTACAGACAGTGTGTAACCCGGGGAGGATGGGCCAAGTGAGTCCAGACAGTGTGTAACCCGCGGAAGATGTGCACAGTGAGATCAGACAGTTTGTAACCCGGGGAGGCTGGGCCCAGTGAGATCAGACAGTGTGTAACACTGGGAGAATGGGCCCAGTGAAATCAGACAACGTGTAACACTGGGAGGATGGGAGCAGTGACATCAGACAGTGTTTAACCAAGGGAGGATGGGCCAGTGAGATTAGACAGTGTGTAACCCGGCGAGGATGGGCCCAGTGAGATCAGACAGTGTGTAACACTGGGAGGATGGGACCAGTGAGATCAGACAGTGTTTATCCCGGGGAGGATGGATCCAGTGAGATCAGACAGTGTGTAACCCGGGGAGGATGGGCCCAGTGAGATCAGACAGTATGTAACCCGGGGAGGATGGTCCCATTGAGATCAGACAGTGTGTTACCCGGGGAGGATGGGTCCAGTGAGATTAGACAGTGTGTAACCCGGGCATGATGGGCCCAGTGAGATCAGACGCTGTGTAACCCGGGGAGAATGGGCCCAGTGAGATTTTACAGTATTTAGCCCAGGGAGGATGGGCCCAGTGAGTACAGACAGAGTGTAACCCGGGGAGGATGGGCCAAGTGAGTCCAGACAGTGTGTAACCCGGGGAGGATGGGCCCAGTGAGATCAGACAGTGTGTAACACTGGGAGAATGGGCCCAGTGAAATCAGACAACGTGTAACACTGGGAGGATGGGAGCAGTGACATCAGACAGTGTTTAACCAAGGGAGGATGGGCCAGTGAGATTAGACAGTGTGTAACCCGGCGAGGATGGGCCCAGTGAGATCAGACAGTGTGTAACACTGGGAGGATGGGACCAGTGAGATCAGACAGTGTGTAACCCGGGGACGATGGGCACAGTGAGATCAGACAGTGTGTAACCCGGGGAGGATGGTCCCAGTGAGATCAGACAGTGTGTAACCCGGGGAGGATGGATCTAGTGAGATCAGACAGTGGGTAATCCTGGGAGGATGGGCCCAGTGAGATCAGACAGTATGTAACTCGGGGAGGATGGTCCCATTGAGATCAGGGAGCGTGTAACCTGGGGACGATGTGTCCAGTGAGATCAGACAGTGTGTAACACTGGGAGGATGGGACCAGTGAGATCAGACAGTGTGTAACCCGGGGACGATGGGCACAGTGAGATCAGACAGTGTGTATCTGGGGAGGATGGGCTCAGTGAGATCAAACAGTGTGTAACCCGGGGAGAATGGACCCAGTGAGATCAGACAGTGTGTAACCCGGGGAGGATGCGTCCAGTGAGATCAGACAGTGTGTAACCCGGGGAGGATGGCCCAGTGTGATCAGACAGTGTGTTACCCGGGGAGGATTGGTCCAGTGAGATTAGACAGTGTGTAACCCAGGCATGATGGGCCCAGTGAGATCAGACGGTGTGTAACCCGGGGAGGATGGGCCCAGTGAGATCTTACAGTATGTAACCCAGAGAGGATGGGCCCAGTAAGCACAGACAGTGTGTAACCCGGGGAGGATGGGCCAAGTGAGTCCAGACAGTGTGTAACCCACGGAAGATGGCCACAGTGAGATCAGACAGTGTGTAACCCGGGGAGGATGGGCCCAGTGAGATCAGACAGTGTGTAACACTGGAAGGATGGGCCCAGTGAAATCAGACAGTGTGTAACACTGGGAGGATGGATCTACTGAGATGAGACGGTGTGTAACCCGGGGAGGATGGGCCCAGTGAGATCAGACAGTGTTTATCCCGGGGAGGGTGGATCCAGTGAGATCAGACAGTGTGTAACCCGGGGAGGATGGGCCCAGTGAGATCAGACAGTATGTAACCCGGGGAGGATGGTCCCATTGAGATCAGACAGTGTGTTACCCGGGGAGGATGGGTCCAGTGAGATTAGACAGTGTGTAACCCGGGCATGATGGGCCCAGTGAGATCAGACGCTGTGTAACCCGGGGAGAATGGGCCCAGTGAGATTTTACAGTATTTAACCCAGGGAGGATGGGCCCAGTGAGTACAGACAGTGTGTAACCCGGAGAGGATGGGCCAAGTGAGTCCAGACAGTGTGTAACCCGCAGAAGATGTGCACAGTGAGATCAGACAGTGTGTAACCCGGGGAGGATGGGCCCAGTGAGATCAGACAGTGTGTAACACTGGGAGAATGGGCCCAGTGAAATCAGACAACGTGTAACACTGGGAGGATGGGAGCAGTGACATCAGACAGTGTTTAACCAAGGGAGGATGGGCCAGTGAGATTAGACAGTGTGTAACCCGGCGAGGATGGGCCCAGTGAGATCAGACAGTGTGTAAGACTGGGAGGATGGGACCAGTGAGATCAGACAGTGTGTAACCCGGGGACGATGGGCCAAGTGAGTCCAGACAGTGTGTAACCCGCGGAAGATGTGCACAGTGAGATCAGACAGTGTGTAACCCGGGGAGGATGGGCCCAGTGAGATCAGACAGTGTGTAACACTGGGAGAATGGGCCCAGTGAAATCAGACAACGTGTAACACTGGGAGGATGGGAGCAGTGACATCAGACAGTGTTTAACCAAGGGAGGATGGGCCAGTGAGATTAGACAGTGTGTAACCCGGCGAGGATGGGCCCAGTGAGATCAGACAGTGTGTAACACTGGGAGGATGGGACCAGTGAGATCAGACAGTGTGTAACACTGGGAGGATGGGCCCAGTGAGATCAGACGGTGTGTTACCCGGGGACGATGGACACAGTGAGATCAGACAGTGTGTAACCCGGGGAGGATGGGCCCAGTGAGATCAGACAGTGTGCTACCCGGGGAGGATTGGCCCAGTGAGATCAAACAGTTTGTAAACCGGGGAGGATGGGCCCAGTGAGATCAGTCAGTGTGTAACCCGGGGAGGATGGGTCCAGTAAGATTAGACAGTGTGTAACCCGGGCAGGATGTGCCAAGTGAGATCAGTCGGTGTGTAACCCGGGGTGGATGGGCCCAGTGAGTTCAGACAGTGTGTAACCCGGGAGGATGCGCCCAGTGAGATCAGACAATTTGTAACAGGGAAGGATTGTTCCAGTGAGATCAGAAAGTGTGTAACACAGGCAGGATGGATCTACTGAGATGAGACGGTGTGTAACCCGGGGAGGATGGGCCCAGTGAGATCAGACAGTGTTTATCCCGGGGAGGATGGATCCAGTGAGATCAGACAGTGTGTAACCCGGGGAGGATGGGCCCAGTGAGATCAGACAGTATGTAACCCGGGGAGGATGGTCCCATTGAGATCAGGGAGCGTGTAACCTGGGGACGATGGGTCCAGTGAGATTAGACAGTGTGTAACCCGGGGAGGATGGGCCCAGTGAGATCAGACAGTGTGTAACCCGGGGAGGATGGGCCCAGTTAGATAAGGCAGTGTGTAACACGGGGAGGATGGGTCCAGTGAGATCAGACAGTGTTTAACCCGGGGAGGATGGCCCAGTGTGATCAGACAGTGTGTTACCCGGGGAGGATGGGTCCAGTGAGATTAGACAGTGAGTAATCCGGGCATGATGTGCCCAGTGAGATCAGACGCTGTGTAACCCGGGGAGAATGGGCCCAGTGAGATTTTACAGTATTTAACCCAGGGAGGATGGGCCTAGTGAGTACAGACAGTGTGTAACCCGGGGAGGATGGGCCAAGTGAGTCCAGACAGTGTGTAACCCGCGGAAGATGTGCACAGTGAGATCAGACAGTGTGTAACCCGGGGAGGCTGGGCCCAGTGAGATCAGACAGTGTGTAACACTGGGAGAATGGGCCCAGTGAAATCAGACAACGTGTAACACTGGGAGGATGGGAGCAGTGACATCAGACAGTGTTTAACCAAGGGAGGATGGGCCAGTGAGTTTAGACAGTGTGTAACCCGGCGAGGATGGGCCCAGTGAGATCAGACAGTGTGTAACACTGGGAGGATGGGACCAGTGAGATCAGACAGTGTTTATCCCGGGGAGGATGGATCCAGTGAGATCAGACAGTGTGTAACCCGGGGAGGATGGGCCCAGTGAGATCAGACAGTATGTAACCCGGGGAGGATGGTCCCATTGAGATCAGACAGTGTGTTACCCGGGGAGGATGGGTCCAGTGAGATTAGACAGTGTGTAACCCGGGCATGATGGGCCCAGTGAGATCAGACGCTGTGTAACCCGGGGAGAATGGGCCCAGTGAGATTTTACAGTATTTAGCCCAGGGAGGATGGGCCCAGTGAGTACAGACAGAGTGTAACCCGTGGAGGATGGGCCAAGTGAGTCCAGACAGTGTGTAACCCGGGGAGGATGGGCCCAGTGAGATCAGACAGTGTGTAACACTGGGAGAATGGGCCCAGTGAAATCAGACAACGTGTAACACTGGGAGGATGGGAGCAGTGACATCAGACAGTGTTTAACCAAGGGAGGATGGGCCAGTGAGATTAGACAGTGTGTAACCCGGCGAGGATGGGCCCAGTGAGATCAGACAGTGTGTAACACTGGGAGGATGGGACCAGTGAGATCAGACAGTGTGTAACCCGGGGACGATGGGCACAGTGAGATCAGACAGTGTGTAACCCGGGGAGGATGGTCCCAGTGAGATCAGACAGTGTGTAACCCGGGGAGGATGGATCTAGTGAGATCAGACAGTGGGTAATCCTGGGAGGATGGGCCCAGTGAGATCAGACAGTATGTAACTCGGGGAGGATGGTCCCATTGAGATCAGGGAGCGTGTAACCTGGGGACGATGTGTCCAGTGAGATCAGACAGTGTGTAACACTGGGAGGATGGGACCAGTGAGATCAGACAGTGTGTAACCCGGGGACGATGGGCACAGTGAGATCAGACAGTGTGTATCTGGGGAGGATGGGCTCAGTGAGATCAAACAGTGTGTAACCCGGGGAGAATGGACCCAGTGAGATCAGACAGTGTGTAACCCGGGGAGGATGCGTCCAGTGAGATCAGACAGTGTGTAACCCGGGGAGGATGGCCCAGTGTGATCAGACAGTGTGTTACCCGGGGAGGATTGGTCCAGTGAGATTAGACAGTGTGTAACCCAGGCATGATGGGCCCAGTGAGATCAGACGGTGTGTAACCCGGGGAGGATGGGCCCAGTGAGATCTTACAGTATGTAACCCAGAGAGGATGGGCCCAGTAAGCACAGACAGTGTGTAACCCGGGGAGGAT
This sequence comes from Somniosus microcephalus, assembly GCF_052327205.1. Classification (NCBI taxonomy): domain Eukaryota; kingdom Metazoa; phylum Chordata; class Chondrichthyes; order Squaliformes; family Somniosidae; genus Somniosus; species Somniosus microcephalus. Next base: position 31,826,348 of record NW_028225180.1, on the reverse strand, counting down.
GGGCCAAGTGAGTCCAGACAGTGTGTAACCCACGGAAGATGGCCACAGTGAGATCAGACAGTGTGTAACCCGGGGAGGATGGGCCCAGTGAGATCAGACAGTGTGTAACACTGGAAGGATGGGCCCAGTGAAATCAGACAGTGTGTAACACTGGGAGGATGGATCTACTGAGATGAGACGGTGTGTAACCCGGGGAGGATGGGCCCAGTGAGATCAGACAGTGTTTATCCCGGGGAGGGTGGATCCAGTGAGATCAGACAGTGTGTAACCCGGGGAGGATGGGCCCAGTGAGATCAGACAGTATGTAACCCGGGGAGGATGGTCCCATTGAGATCAGACAGTGTGTTACCCGGGGAGGATGGGTCCAGTGAGATTAGACAGTGTGTAACCCGGGCATGATGGGCCCAGTGAGATCAGACGCTGTGTAACCCGGGGAGAATGGGCCCAGTGAGATTTTACAGTATTTAACCCAGGGAGGATGGGCCCAGTGAGTACAGACAGTGTGTAACCCGGAGAGGATGGGCCAAGTGAGTCCAGACAGTGTGTAACCCGCAGAAGATGTGCACAGTGAGATCAGACAGTGTGTAACCCGGGGAGGATGGGCCCAGTGAGATCAGACAGTGTGTAACACTGGGAGAATGGGCCCAGTGAAATCAGACAACGTGTAACACTGGGAGGATGGGAGCAGTGACATCAGACAGTGTTTAACCAAGGGAGGATGGGCCAGTGAGATTAGACAGTGTGTAACCCGGCGAGGATGGGCCCAGTGAGATCAGACAGTGTGTAAGACTGGGAGGATGGGACCAGTGAGATCAGACAGTGTGTAACCCGGGGACGATGGGCCAAGTGAGTCCAGACAGTGTGTAACCCGCGGAAGATGTGCACAGTGAGATCAGACAGTGTGTAACCCGGGGAGGATGGGCCCAGTGAGATCAGACAGTGTGTAACACTGGGAGAATGGGCCCAGTGAAATCAGGCAACGTGTAACACTGGGAGGATGGGAGCAGTGACATCAGACAGTGTTTAACCAAGGAAGGATGGGCCAGTGAGATTAGACAGTGTGTAACCCGGCGAGGATGGGCCCAGTGAGATCAGACAGTGTGTAACACTGGGAGGATGGGACCAGTGAGATCAGACAGTGTGTAACCCGGGGACGATGGGCACAGTGAGATCAGACAGTGTGTAACCCGGGGAGGATGGTCCCAGTGAGATCAGACAGTGTGTAACCCGGGGAGGATGGATCCAGTGAGATCAGACAGTGGGTAATCCGGGGAGGATGGGCCCAGTGAGATCAGACAGTATGTAACTCGGGGAGGATGGTCCCATTGAGATCAGGGAGCGTGTAACCTGGGGACGATGTGTCCAGTGAGATTAGACAGTGTGTAACCCGGGGAAGATGGGCCTAGTGAGATCAGACAGTGTGTATCTGGGGAGGATGGGCTCAGTGAGATCAAACAGTGTGTAACCCGGGGAGAATGGACCCAGTGAGATCAGACAGTGTGTAACCCGGGGAGGATGCGTCCAGTGAGATCAGACAGTGTGTAACCCGGGGAGGATGGCCCAGTGTGATCAGACAGTGTGTTACCCGGGGAGGATGGGTCCAGTGAGATTAGACAGTGTGTAACCCAGGCATGATGGGCCCAGTGAGATCAGACGGTGTGTAACCCGGGGAGGATGGGCCCAGTGAGATCTTACAGTATGTAACCCAGAGAGGATGGGCCCAGTAAGCACAGACAGTGTGTAACCCGGGGAGGATGGGCCAAGTGAGTCCAGACAGTGTGTAACCCACGGAAGATGGCCACAGTGAGATCAGACAGTGTGTAACCCGGGGAGGATGGGCCCAGTGAGATCAGACAGTGTGTAACACTGGAAGGATGGGCCCAGTGAAATCAGACAGTGTGTAACACTGGGAGGATGGGACCAGTGAGATCAGACAGTGTTTAACCAAGGGAGGATGGGCCAGTGAGATTAGACAGTGTGTAACCCGGCGAGGATGGGCCCAGTGAGATCAGACAGTGTGTAACACTGGGAGGATGGGCCCAGTGAGATCAGACAGTGTGTAACCCGGGGAGGATGGGCCCAGTGAGATCAGACAGTGTGTTACCCGGGGAGGATTGGCCCAGTGAGATCAAACAGATTGTAACCCGGGCAGAATGGGCCAAGTGATATCAGTCGGTGTGTAACCCGGGGAGGATGGGCCCAGTGAGTTCAGACAGTGTGTAACCCGGGAGGATGCGCCCAGTGAGATCAGACAGTTTTTAACCGGGGGAGGATGGGCCCAGTGATATCAGACAGTGTGTAACAGGGAAGGATTGTCCCAGTGAGATCAGAAAGTGTGTAACACAGGCAGGATGGATCTACTGAGATGAGACGGTGTGTAACCCGGGGAGGATGGGCCCAGTGAGATCAGACAGTGTGTATCACGGGGAGGATGGATCCAGTGAGATCAGACAGTGTGTAACCCAGGGAGGATGGGCCCAGTGAGATCAGACAGTATATAACCCGGGGAGGATGGTCCCATTGAGATCAGGGAGCGTGTAACCTGGGGACGATGGGTCCAGTGAGATTGGACAGTGTGTAACCCGGGGAAGATGGGCCTAGTGAGATCAGACAGTGTGTATCTGGGGAGGATGGGCCCAGTGAGATCAGACAGTGTGTAACCCGGGGAGGATGGACCCAGTGAGATCAGACAGTGTGTAACCCGGAGAGGATGGGCCCAGTGAGATAAGACAGTGTGTAACACGGGGAGGATGGGTCCAGTGAGATCAGACAGTGTGTAACCCGGGGAGGATGGCCCAGTGTGATCTTACAGTATTTAACCCAGGGAGGATGGCCCAGTGAGTACAGACAGTGTGTAACCCGGGGAGGATGGGCCAAGTGAGTCCAGACAGTGTGTAACCCGCGGAAGATGGGCACAGTGAGATCAGACAGTGTGTAACCCGGGGAGGATGGGCCCAGTGAGATCAGACAGTGTGTAACACTGGGAGAATGGGCCCAGTGAAATCAGACAATGTGTAACACTGGGAGGATGGGACCAGTGAGATCAGATAGTGTTTAACCAAGGGAGGATGGGCCAGTGAGGTTAGACAGTGTGTAACCCGGCGAGGATGGGCCCAGTGAGATCAGACAGTGTGTAACACTGGGAGGATAGGACCAGTGAGATCAGACAGTGTGTAACCCGGGGACGATGGGCACAGTGAGATCAGACAGTGTGTTACCCGGGGAGGATTGGCCCAGTGTGATCAGACAGTTTGTAAACCGGGGAGGATGAGCCCAGTGAGATCAGTCAGTGTGTAACCCGGGGAGGATGGGTCCAGTAAGATTAGACAGTGTGTAACACTGGGAGGATGGGACCACTGAGATCAGACAGTGTTTAACCAGGGGAGGATGGGACAGTGAGATTAGACAGTGTGTAACCCAGCGAGGATGGGCCCAGTGAGATCAGACAGTGTGTAACCCGGGGAGGATGGGTCCAGTGAGATTACACAATGTGTAACCTGTGGAGGATGGGTCTAATGAGATCAGACAGTGTGTAACCCGCGCAGGATGGGCCCAGAGAGATTAGACAGTGTGTAACCCGGGGAGGATGGGCCCACTGAGATCAGACAGTGTGTAACCCGGGGAGGATGGGCCCAGTGAGATTCGGCAGTGCGTAATCCGGTGAGGATGGGCCCAGTGAGATCAGACAGTGTGTAACCCGGGGAGGATGGGCCCAGTGAGATCAGACAGTGTGTAACCCAGTGAGGATGGGCCCAGTGAGATCAGACAGTGTGTAACCAGGGGAGGATGAGCCCAGTGGGATCATTCATTGTGTAGCCCTGGAGGATGCGCCCAGTGAGATCAGACAGTGTGTAACCAGGGGAGGATGGGCCCAGTGAGAACCGAAAATGTGTAACCCGGGGAGGATGGGACCAGTGAGATCAGACAGATTGTAACCCGGAGGAGGATGGGCCCAGTGAAATCAGACGGTGTGTAACCCGGGGAGGATGGGCCCAGTGAGATCATACATTGTGTAGCCCTGGAGGAAGCGCCCAGTGAGATCAGACAGTGTGTAACCAGGGGAGGATGAGCCCAGTGAGATCAGACAGCGTGTTACCCCGGGAAGATGGGCCCACTGATATCAGACAGTGTGTAACCCGGGGAGGATGGACACAGTGAGATCAGACAGTGTGTAACACGGGGAGGATGGGCCCAGTGAGATCAGACGGTGTGTAACAGGGAAGGATGAGCCCAGTGAGATTAGAAAGTGTGTAACACAGGCAGGATGGATCTACTGAGATGATACGGTGTGTAACCCGGGGAGGATGGGCCCAGTGAGATCAGAGAGTGTGTAACCCGGGGAGGATGGTCCCATTGAGATCAGAGAGCGTGTAACCCGGGGAAGATGGGCCCAGTGAGATCAGACAGTGTGTAACCCTGGGAGGTTGGGCCCAGTGAGATCAGACAGTGTGTAACACGGGGAGGATGGGTCCAGTGATATCAGACAGTGTGTAACCCGGGGAGGATGGGCCCAGTGAGATCAGACAGTGTGTTAGCCGGGGAGGATGGGTCCAGTGAGATTAGACAGAAAGTAACCCGGGCAGGATGGGTCCAGTGAGACCAGACGGTGTGTAACAGGGAAGGATGAGCCCAGTGAGATTAGAAAGTGTGTAACACAGGCAGGATGGATCTACTGAGATGAGACGGTGTGTAACCCGGGGAGGATGGGCCCAGTGAGATCAGAGAGTGTGTAACCCGGGGAGGATGGTCCCATTGAGATCAGAGAGCGTGTAACCCGGGGAAGATGGGCCCAGTGAGATCAGACAGTGTGTAACCCTGGGAGGTTGGGCCCAGTGAGATCAGACAGTGTGTAACACGGGGAGGATGGGTCCAGTGATATCAGACAGTGTGTAACCCGGGGAGGATGGGCCCAGTGAGATCAGACAGTGTGTTAGCCGGGGAGGATGGGTCCAGTGAGATTAGACAGAAAGTAACCCGGGCAGGATGGGTCCAGTGAGATCAGACGGTGTGTAACCCGGGGAGGATGGGCCCAGTGAGTACAGATAGTGTGTATCCCGGGGAGGATGGGTGCAGTGCGATCAGACAGTGTGTAACCCGGGGAGGATGAGCCCAGTGAGATCAGACAGCGTGTAACCCGGGGATAATGGGTGCAGTGAGATTAGACAGTGTGTATCCCGGGGAGGATGGAGCCAGTGAGATCAGACAGTGTGAAACACGGGGAGGATGGGCCCAGTGAGATCAGACAGTGTGTCACCCGGGGAGGATGGGCCCAGAGAGATCAGACAGTGTGTTGCCCGGTCAGGATGGGACCAGTGTGATTAGACAGTGTGTAACCCATTCAGGATGGGCCAAGTGAGATCAGACGGTGTGTAACACGGGGAGGATGGGCCCAGTGAGATCAGACAGTGTGTAATCCGGGAGGATGCGCCCAGTGATATCAGACAGTGTGTAACCTGGAAGGATTGTCCCAGTGAGATCAGAAAGTGTGTAACAGAGGCAGGATGGATCTACTGAGATCAGACAGTGTGTAACCGGGAGAGGATGGGCCCAGTGAGATCAGACAGGATGTAACCCGGGGAGGATGGACCCATTGAGATCAGAGAGCGTATAACCTGGGGACGATGGGTCCAGTGAGATTAGACAATGTGTAACCCGTGGAACATGGGCTTAGTGACATCAGTCAGTGTGTAATCTGGGGAGGATGGGCCCAGTGAGATCAGAAAGTGTGTAACCCGGGGAGGCTGGGCCCAGTGAGATCAGACAGTGTGTAACACCGGGAGGATGGGTCTAGTGAGATCAGACAGTGTGTAACCCGGGGAGGATGGGCCCAGTGAGATCAGACAGTGTGTTAGCCGGGGAGGATGGTTCCAGTGAGATTAGACAGAAAGTAACCCGGGCAGGATGGGTCCAGTGAAATCAGACAGTGTGTTACCCGGGTAGGATGGGCCCAGTGAGATCAGACAGTGTGTAACCCGTGGAGGATGGGCCCAGTGAGAGCAGACAGTGTGTTACCCGGGTAGGATGGGCCCAGTGAGATCAGACAGTGTGTAACCCGTGGAGGATGGGCCCAGTGAGAGCAGACAGTATGTAACCCGGGGACGATGGTCCCATTGAGATCAGAGAGCGTGTAACCTGGGGACGATGGGTCCAGTGAGATTAGACAATGTGTAACCCGGGGAAGATGGGCCTAGTGAGATCAGACAGTGTGTAATCTGGGGAGGATGGGCCCAGTGAGATCAGAAAGTGTGTAACCCGGGAAGGATGGGCCCAGTGAGATCAGACAGTGTGTAACATTGGGAGGATGGGTCCAGTGTGATCAGACAGTGTGTTACCCGGGGAGGATGGCTCCAGTGAGATCAGACAGTGTGTAACCCGGGGAGGATGGGCCCAGTGTGATCAGACAGTGTGTTACCCGGGCATGATAGGCGCAATGAGATCAGACTGTGTGCCACCTGGGGCGGATGGGCCCAGTGAGATCTTACAGTATGTAACCCAGGGAGGATGGGCCCAGTGAGTACAGACAGAGTGTAACCCGGGGAGGATGAGCCCAGTGAGTACAGATAGTGTATAACCCGGGGATAATGGGTCCAGTGAGATTAGACAGTGTGTAACCCCGGGAAGATGGGCCCAGTGATATCAGTCAGTGTGTATCCCGGGAGGATGGACCCAGTGAGATCAGACAGTGTCTAACACGGGGAGGATGGGCCCAGTGAGATCAGACAGTGTGTAACACGGGGAGGATGGGCCCACTGAGATCAGTCAGAGTGTTACCCGGTCAGGATGAGACCATTGTGATTAGACAGTGAGTAACCCGGGCAGGATGGGCCAAGTGAGATCAGATGTTGTGTAACCCGGGGAGGATGGGCCCAGTGAGATCAGACAGTGTGCAAACCGGGAGGAAGCGCCCAGTGATATCAAACAGTGTGTAACCGGGAAAGATTGTCCCAGTGAGATCAGAAAGTGTGTAACACATGCAGGATGGATCTACTGAGATGAGGCGGTGTGTAACCCGGGGAGGATGGGCCCAGTGAGATCAGACAGTGTGTAACCCGGGGAGGATGGATCCAGTGAGATCAGTCAGTGTGTAACCCGGGGAGGATGGGCCCAGTGAGATCAGACAGTATGTAACCCATGGAGGATGGTCCCATTGAGATCAGGGAGCGTGTAACCTGGGGACGATGGGTCCAGTGAGATTAGACAGTGTGTAAGCCGGGTAAGATGGGCCTCGTGAGATCAGACAGTGTGTATCTGGGGAGGATGGGCCCAGTGAGATCAGACAGTGTGTAACCCGGGGAGGATGGGCCCAGTGAGATAAGAAAGTGTGTAACACGGGGAGGATGGGTCCAGTGAGATCAGACAGTGTGTAACCCGGGGAGGATGGCCCAGTGTGATCAGACAATGTGTTACCCGGGGAGGATGGGTCCAGTGAGATTAGACAGTGTGTAACCCGGGGAGGAGGGGCCCAGTGAGATAAGACAGTGTGTAACCCGGGGAGGATGGGTCCAGTGAGATCAGACAGTGTGTAACCCGGGGAGGATGGCCCAGTGTGATCAGACAGTGTGTTACCCGGGGAGGATGGGTCCAGTGAGATTAGACAGTGTGTAACCCGGGCATGATGGGCCCAGTGAGGTCAGACGGTGCGTAACCCGGGGAGGATGGGCCCAGTGAGTACAGACAGTGTGTAAACCGGGGAGGATGGGCCAAGTGAGTCCAGACAGTGTGTAACCCGCGGAAGATGGGCACAGTGAGATTAGACAGTGTGCAACCCGGGGAGGATGGGCCCGGTGAGATCAGACAGTGTGTAACACTGGGAGGATGGGCCCAGTGAAATCAGACAGTGTGTAATACTGGGAGGATGGGACCAGTGAGATCAGACAGTGCTTAACGAAGGGAGGATGGGCCAGTGAGATTAGACAATGTGTAACCCGGCGAGGATGGGCCCAGTGAGATCAGACAGTGTGTCACCCGGGGAGGATGAGCCCAGTGAGAAAAGACAGTGTGTAACATGGGGAGGATGGGTCCAGTGAGATCAGACAGTGTGTAACCCGGGGAGGATGGACACAGTGAGATCAGACAGTTTCTAAACCGGGGAGGATGGGCCCAGTGAGATCAGTCAGTGTGTAACCCGGTGAGGATGGGTCAAGTAAGATTAGACAGTGTGTAACACTGGGAGGATGGGACCAGTGAGATCAGACAGAGTTTTACCAGGGGAGGATGGGACAGTGAGATTAGACAGTGTGTAACCCGGGGAGGATGGCCCAGTGTGATCAGACAGTGTGTTACCCGGGGAGGATGGGTCCAGTGTGATTAGACAGTGTGTAACCCGGACATGATGGGCCCAGTGAGATCAGACGGTGTGTAACCCGCGGACGATGGGCCCAGTGAGTACAGGCAGTGTGTAAACCGGGGAGGATGGGCCAAGTAAGTCCAGACAGTGTGTAACCCGCGGAAGATGGGCACAGTGAGATTAGACAGTGTGTAACCCGGGGAGGATGGTCCCGGTGAGATCAGACGGTGTGTAACACTGGGAGGATGGGCCCAGTGAAATCAGACAGTGTGTAACACTGGGAGGATGGGACCAGTGAGATCAGACAGTGTTTAACCAAGGGAGGATGGGCCAGTGAGTTTAGACAGTGTGTAACCCGGCGAGGATGGGCCCAGTGAGGTCAGACAGTGTGTAACCCGGGGAGGATAGGCCCAGTGAGATAAGACAGTGTGTAACACGGGGAAGATGTGTCCAGTGAGATCAGACAGTGTCTAACCCTGGGAGGATGGCCCAGTGTGATCAGACAGTGTGTTACCCGGGGAGGATGGGTCCAGTGAGATTAGACAGTGTGTAACCCGGCCATGATGGGCCCAGTGAGATCAGACGGTGTGTAACCCGGGGAGGATGGGCCCAGTGAGATCTTACAGTATGAAACCCAGGGAGGATGGGCCCAGTGAGTACAGACAGTGTGTAACCCGGGGAGGATGGGCACAGTGAGATTAGACAGTGTGTAACCCGGGGAGGTTGGGCCCGGTGAGAGCAGACAGTGTGTAACACTGGGAGGATGGGCCCAGTGAAATCAGACAGTGTGTAACACTGGGAGGATGGGACCAGTGAGATCAGACAGTGTTTAACCAAGGGAGGATGGGCCAGTGAGATTAGACAGTGTGTAACTCGGCGAGGATGGGCCCAGTGAGATCAGACAGTGTGTAAAACTGGGAGGATGGGCCCAGTGATATCAGACAGTGTGTAAGCCGGGGACGATGGACACAGTGAGATCAGACAGTTTGTAAACCGGGGAGGATGGGCCCAGTGAGATCAGTCAGTGTGTAACCCGGTGAGGATGGGTCCAGTAAGATTAGACAGTGTGTAACACTGGGAGGATGGGACCAGTGAGATCAGACAGAGTTTTACCAGGGGAGGATGGGACAGTGAGATTAGACAGTGTGTAACCCGGCGAGGATGGGCCCAGTGAGATCAGACATTGTGTAACCCGGGGAGGATGGGTCCAGTGAGATTACACAATGTGTAACCCGTGGAGGATGGGTCTAATGAGATCAGACAGTGTGTAACCCGCGCAGGATAGGCCCAGAGAGATTAGACAGTGTGTAACCCGGGGAGGATGGGTCCACTGAGATCAGACAGTGTGTAACCCGGGGAGGATGGGCCCCGTTGAGATTCGGCAGTGCGTCACCCAGTGAGGATGGGCCCAGCGGGATCAGACAGTGTGTAACCAGGGGAGGATGGGCCCATTGAGATAAGAAAGTGTGTAATGCGGGGAGAGTGAGCCTGGTGAGATTAAACAGTGTGTTCCCCGGGGAGGATATGTCCAGTGTGATCAAACAGTGTTTAACCCAGGGAGGATGGGCCCAGTGTGAACCGAAAATGTACAACCCAGGGAGGATGGGCACAGTGAGATCAGACAGTGTGTAACCTGCGGAGGATGGGACCAGTGAGATCAGACAGAATGTAACCCGGAGGAGGATGGGCCCAGTAAGATCAGACGGTGTGTAACCCGGGGAGGATGGGCCCAGTGAGATCATACATTGTGTAGCCATGGAGGATGGGCCCAGTGAGATCAGACAGTGTGTAACCAGGGGAGGATGAGCCCAGTGAGATCAGACAGCTTGTAACCCGGGGATGATGGGTCCAGTGAGATTAGACAGTGTGTAACACCAGGAAGATGGGCCCAGTGATATCAGACAGTGTGTAACCCGGGGAGGATGGACAAAGTGAGATCAGACAGTGTGTTACCCGGTCAGGATGGGTCCAGTGTGATTAGACAGTGTGTAACCCGGGCAGGATGGGCCAAGTGAGATCAGTCGGTGTGTAACCCGGGGAGGATGGGCCCTGTGAGATCAGCAGTGTGTAACCCGGGAGGATGCACCCAGTGAGATCAGACAGTTTGTAACCGGGGGAGGATGGGCCCAGTGATATCAGACAGTGTGTAACAGGGAAGGATTGTCCGAGTGAGATCAGAAAGTGTGTAACACAGGCAGGATGGATTAACTGAGATGAGACGGTGTGTAACCCGGGGAGGATGGGCCCAGTGAGATCAGACAGTGTGTTACCCGGGTAGGATGGGCCCAGTGAGATCAGACAGTGTGTAACCGGGGGAGGATGGGCCCAGTGAGATCAAACAGTGTGTAACCCGGGGAGGATGGGCGCAGTGAGTTTGGACAGGGTGTAGCCATGGAGGATGGGCCCAGTGAGATCGGAGAGTGTGTAACCCGGGGAGGATAGATCCAGTGAGATCAGACACTGTGTAACCCGGGGACGATGGGCCCAGTGAGATCAGACAGTATGTAACCCGGGGAGGATGGTCCCATTGAGACCAGAGAGCGTGTAACCTGGGGACGATGGGTCCAGTGAGATCAGACAGTGTGTAACCGGGAGAGGATGGGCCCAGTGAGATCAGACAGTATGTAACCCGGGGAGGAGGGTCCCATTGAGATCAGAGAGCGTGTAACCTGGGGACGATGGGTCCAGTGAGATTAGACAATGTGTAACCTGGGGAAGATGGGCCTAGTGAGATCCGACAGTGTGTAATCTGGGGAGGATGGGCCCAGTGAGATCAGACAGTGTGTAACCCGGGGAGGATGGCCCAGTGTGATCAGACAGTGTGTTACCCGGGGAGGATGGGTCCAGTGAGATTAGACAGTGTGTAACCCGGGGAGGATGGCCCAGTGTGATCAGACAGTGTGTTACCCGGGGAGGATGGGCCCAGTGAGATAAGACAGTGTGTAACCCGGGGAGGATGGGTCCAGTGAGATCAGACAGTGTGTAACCCGGGGAGGATGGCCCAGTGTGATCAGACAGTGTGTTACCCGGGGAGGATGGGTCCAGTGAGATTAGACAGTGTGTAACCCGGGCATGATGGGCCCAGTGAGGTCAGACGGTGCGTAACCCGGGGAGGATGGGCCCAGTGAGTACAGACAGTGTGTAAACCGGGGAGGATGGGCCAAGTGAGTCCAGACAGTCTGTAACCCGCGGAAGATGGGCACAGTGAGATTAGACAGTGTGCAACCCGGGAGGATGGGCCCGGTGAGATCAGACAGTGTGTAACACTGGGAAGATGGGCCCCGTTGAGATTCGGCAGTGCGTCACCCAGTGAGGATGGGCCCAGCGGGATCAGACAGTGTGTAACCAGGGGAGGATGGGCCCATTGAGATAAGAAAGTGTGTAATGCGGGGAGGGTGAGCCTGGTGAGATTAAACAGTGTGTTCCCCGGGGAGGATATGTCCAGTGAGATCAAACAGTGTGTAACCCAGGGAGGATGGGCCCAGTGTGAACCGAAAATGTATAACCCAGGGAGGATGGGCACAGTGAGATCAGACAGTGTGTAACCTGCGGAGGATGGGACCAGTGAGATCAGACAGAATGTAACCCGGAGGAGGATGGGCCCAGTAAGATCAGACGGTGTGTAACCCGGGGAGGATGGGCCCAGTGAGATCATACATTGTGTAGCCATGGAGGATGGGCCCAGTGAGATCAGACAGTGTGTAACCAGGGGAGGATGAGCCCAGTGAGATCAGACAGCTTGTAACCCGGGGATGATGGGTCCAGTGAGATTAGACAGTGTGTAACACCGGGAAGATGGGCCCAGTGATATCAGACAGTGTGTAACCCGGGGAGGATGGACAAAGTGTGATCAGACAGTGTGTTACCCGGTCAGGATGTGTCCAGTGTGATTAGACAGTGTGTAACCCGGGCAGGATGGGCCAAGTGAGATCAGTCGGTGTGTAACCCGGGGAGGATGGGCCCTGTGAGATCAGCAGTGTGTAACCCGGGAGGATGCACCCAGTGAGATCAGACAGTTTGTAACCGGGGGAGGATGGGCCCAGTGATATCAGACAGTGTGTAACAGGGAAGGATTGTCCGAGTGAGATCAGAAAGTGTGTAACACAGGCAGGATGGATTAACTGAGATGAGACAGTGTGTAACCCGGGGAGGATGGGCCCAGTGAGATCAGACAGTGTGTTACCCGGGTAGGATGGGCCCAGTGAGATCAGACAGTGAGTAACCGGGGGAGGATGGGCCCAGTGAGATCAAACAGTGTGTAACCCGGGGAGGATGGGCGCAGTGAGTTTGGACAGGGTGTAGCCATGGAGGATGGGCCCAGTGAGATCGGAGAGTGTGTAACCCGGGGAGGATAGATCCAGTGAGATCAGACACTGTGTAACCCGGGGACGATGGGCCCAGTGAGATCAGACAGTATGTAACCCGGGGAGGATGGTCTCTTTGAGACCAGAGAGCGTGTAACCTGGGGACGATGGGTCCAGTGAGATCAGACAGTGTGTAACCGGGAGAGGATGGGCCCAGTGAGATCAGACAGTATGTAACCCGGGGAGGAGGGTCCCATTGAGATCAGAGAGCGTGTAACCTGGGGACGATGGGTCCAGTGAGATTAGACAATGTGTAACCTGGGGAAGATGGGCCTAGTGAGATCAGACAGTGTGTAATCTGGGGAGGATGGGCCCAGTGAGATCAGACAGTGTGTAACCCGGGGAGGATGGCCCAGTGTGATCAGACAGTGTGTTACCCGGGGAGGATGGGTCGAGTGAGATTAGACAGTGTGTAACCCGGGGAGGATGGCCCAGTGTGATCAGACAGTGTGTTACCCGGGGAGGATGGGCCCAGTGAGATAAGACAGTGTGTAACCCGGGGAGGATGGGTCCAGTGAGATCAGACAGTGTGTAACCCGGGGAGGATGGCCCAGTGTGATCAGACAGTGTGTTACCCGGGGAGGATGGGTCCAGTGAGGTCAGACGGTGCGTAACCCGGGGAGGATGGGCCCAGTGAGTACAGACAGTGTGTAAACCGGGGAGGATGGGCCAAGTGAGTCCAGACAGTGTGTAACCCGCGGAAGATGGGCACAGTGAGATTAGACAGTGTGCAACCCGGGGAGGATGGGCCCGGTGATATCAGACAGTGTGTAACACTGGGAGGATGGGCCCCGTTGAGATTCGGCAGTGCGTCACCCAGTGAGGATGGGCCCAGCGGGATGAGACAGTGTGTAACCAGGGGAGGATGGGCCCATTGAGATAAGAAAGTGTGTAATGCGGGGAGGGTGAGCCTGGTGAGATTAAACAGTGTGTTCCCCGGGGAGGATATGCCCAGTGAGATCAAACAGTGTGTAACCCAGGGAGGATGGGCCCAGTGTGAACCGAAAATGTATAACCCAGGGAGGATGGGCACAGTGAGATCAGACAGTGTGTAACCTGCGGAGGATGGGACCAGTGAGATCAGACAGAATGCAACCCGGAGGAGGATGGGCCCAGTAAGATCAGACGGTGTGTAACCCGGGGAGGATGGGCCCAGTGAGATCATACATTGTGTAGCCATGGAGGATGGGCCCAGTGAGATCAGACAGTGTGTAACCAGGGGAGGATGAGCCCAGTGAGATCAGACAGCTTGTAACCCGGGGATGATGGGTCCAGTGAGATTAGACAGTGTGTAACACCGGGAAGATGGGCCCAGTGATATCAGACAGTGTGTAACCCGGGGAGGATGGACAAAGTGAGATCAGACAGTGTGTTACCCGGTCAGGATGGGTCCAGTGTGATTAGACAGTGTGTAACCCGGGCAGGATGGGCCAAGTGAGATCAGTCGGTGTGTAACCCGGGGAGGATGGGCCCTGTGAGATCAGCAGTGTGTAACCCGGGAGGATGCACCCAGTGAGATCAGACAGTTTGTAACCGGGGGAGGATGGGCCCAGTGATATCAGACAGTGTGTAACAGGGAAGGATTGTCCGAGTGAGATCAGAAAGCGTGTAACACAGGCAGGATGGATTAACTGAGATGAGACAGTGTGTAACCCGGGGAGGATGGGCCCAGTGAGATCAGACAGTGTGTTACCCGGGTAGGATGGGCCCAGTGAGATCAGACAGTGTGTAACCGGGGGAGGATGGGCCCAGTGAGATCAAACAGTGTGTAACCCGGGGAGGATGGGCGCAGTGAGTTTGGACAGGGTGTAGCCATGGAGGATGGGCCCAGTGAGATCGGAGAGTGTGTAACCCGGGGAGGATAGATCCAGTGAGATCAGACACTGTGTATCCCGGGGACGATGGGCCCAGTGAGATCAGACAGTATGTAACCCGGGGAGGATGGTCTCTTTGAGACCAGAGAGCGTGTAACCTGGGGACGATGGGTCCAGTGAGATCAGACAGTGTGTAACCGGGAGAGGATGGGCCCAGTGAGATCAGACAGTATGTAACCCGGGGAGGAGGGTCCCATTGAGATCAGAGAGCGTGTAACCTGGGGACGATGGGTCCAGTGAGATTAGACAATGTGTAACCTGGGGAAGATGGGCCTAGTGAGATCAGACAGTGTGTAATCTGGGGAGGATGGGCCCAGTGAGATCAGACAGTGTGTAACCCGGGGAGGATGGCCCAGTGTGATCAGACAGTGTGTTACCCGGGGAGGATGGGTCCAGTGAGATTAGACAGTGTGTAACCCGGGGAGGATGGCCCAGTGTGATCAGACAGTGTGTTACCCGGGGAGGATGGGCCCAGTGAGATAAGACAGTGTGTAACCCGGGGAGGATGGGTCCAGTGAGATCAGACAGTGTGTAACCCGGGGAGGATGGCCCAGTGTGATCAGACAGTGTGTTACCCGGGGAGGATGGGTCCAGTGAGATTAGACAGTGTGTAACCCAGGCATGATGGGCCCAGTGAGGTCAGACGGTGCGTAACCCGGGGAGGATGGGCCCAGTGAGTACAGACAGTGTGTAAACCGGGGAGGATGGGCCAAGTGAGTCCAGACAGTGTGTAACCCGCGGAAGATGGGCACAGTGAGATTAGACAGTGTGCAACCCGGGGAGGATGGGCCCGGTGAGATCAGACAGTGTGTAACACTGGGAGGATGGGACCAGTGAGATCAGACAGTGCTTAACGAAGGGAGGATGGGCCAGTGAGATTAGACAGTGTGTAACCCGGCGAGGATGGGCCCAGTGAGATCAGACAGTGTGTAACCCAGGGAGGATGAGCCCAGTGAGAAAAGACAGTGTGTAACACGGGGAGGATGGGTCCAGTGAGATCAGACAGTGTGTAACCCGGGGAGGATGGACACAGTGAGATCAGACAGTTTCTAAACCGGGGAGGATGGGCCCAGTGAGATCAGTCAGTGTGTAACCCGGTGAGGATGGGTCAAGTAAGATTAGACAGTGTGTAACACTGGGAGGATGGGACCAGTGAGATCAGACAGAGTTTTACCAGGGGAGGATGGGACAGTGAGATTAGACAGTGTGTAACCCGGGGAGGATGGCCCAGTGTGATCAGACAGTGTGTTACCCGGGGAGGATGGGTCCAGTGAGATTAGACAGTGTGTAACCCGGGCATGATGGGCCCAGTGAGATCAGACGGTGTGTAACCCGCGGAGGATGGGCCCAGTGAGTACAGGCAGTGTGTTACCCGGGGAGGATGGCCCAGTGTGATCAGACGGTGTGTAACCCGCGGAAGATGGGCACAGTGAGATTAGACAGTGTGTAACCCGGGGAGGATGGGCCCGGTGAGATCAGATGGTGTGTAACACTGGGAGGATGGGCCCAGTGAAATCAGACAGTGTGTAACACTGGGAGGATGGGACCAGTGAGATCAGACAGTGTTTAACCAAGGGAGGATGGGCCAGTGAGTTTAGACAGTGTGTAACCCGGCGAGGATGGGCCCAGTGAGGTCAGACAGTGTGTAACCCGGGGAGGATAGGCCCAGTGAGATAAGACAGTGTGTAACACGGGGAGGATGTGTCCAGTGAGATCAGACAGTGTCTAACCCTGGGAGGATGGCCCAGTGTGATCAGACAGTGTGTTACACGGGGAGGATGGGTCCAGTGAGATTAGACAGTGTGTAACCCGGCCATGATGGGCCCAGTGAGATCAGACGGTGTGTAACCCGGGGAGGATGGGCCCAGTGAGATCTTACAGTATGAAACCCAGGGAGGATGGGCCCAGTGAGTACAGACAGTGTGTAACCCGGGGAGGATGGGCACAGTGAGATTAGACAGTGTGTAACCCGGGGAGGATGGGCCCGGTGAGATCAGACAGTGTGTAACACTGGGAGGATGGGCCCAGTGAAATCAGACAGTGTGTAACACTGGGAGGATGGGACCAGTGAGATCAGACAGTGTTTAACCAAGGGAGGATGGGCCAGTGAGATTAGACAGTGTGTAACCCGGCGAGGATGGGCCCAGTGAGATCAGACAGTGTGTAAAACTGGGAGGATGGGCCCAGTGAGATCAGACAGTGTGTAAGCCGGGGACGATGGACACAGTGAGATCAGACAGTTTGTAAACCGGGGAGGATGGGCCCAGTGAGATCAGTCAGTGTGTAACCCGGTGAGGATGGGTCCAGTAAGATTAGACAGTGTGTAACACTGGGAGGATGGGACCAGTGAGATCAGACAGAGTTTTACCAGGGGAGGATGGGACAGTGAGATTAGACAGTGTGTAACCCGGCGAGGATGGGCCCAGTGAGATCAGACATTGTGTAACCCGGGGAGGATGGGCCCAGTGAGATTACACAATGTGTAACCCGTGGAGGATGGGTCTAATGAGATCAGACAGTGTGTAACCCGCGCAGGATAGGCCCAGAGAGATTAGACAGTGTGTAACCCGGGGAGGATGGGTCCACTCAGATCAGACAGTGTGTAACCCGGGGAGGATGGGCCCCGTTGAGATTCGGCAGTGCGTCACCCAGTGAGGATTGGCCCAGCGGGATCAGACAGTGTGTAACCAGGGGAGGATGGGCCCATTGAGATAAGAAAGTGTGTAATGCGGGGAGGGTGAGCCTGGTGAGATTAAACAGTGTGTTCCCCGGGGAGGATATGTCCAGTGAGATCAAACAGTGTGTAACCCAGGGAGGATGGGCCCAGTGTGAACCGAAAATGTATAACCCAGGGAGGATGGGCACAGTGAGATCAGACAGTGTGTAACCTGCGGAGGATGGGACCAGTGAGATCAGACAGAATGTAACCCGGAGGAGGATGGGCCCAGTAAGATCAGACGGTGTGTAACCCGGGGAGGATGGGCCCAGTGAGATCATACATTGTGTAGCCATGGAGGATGGGCCCAGTGAGATCAGACAGTGTGTAACCAGGGGAGGATGAGCCCAGTGAGATCAGACAGCCTGTAACCCGGGGATGATGGGTCCAGTGAGATTAGACAGTGTGTAACACCGGGAAGATGGGCCCAGTGATATCAGACAGTGTGTAACCCGGGGAGGATGGACAAAGTGAGATCAGACAGTGTGTTACCCGGTCAGGATGGGTCCAGTGTGATTAGACAGTGTGTAACCCGGGCAGGATGGGCCAAGTGAGATCAGTCGGTGTGTAACCCGGGGAGGATGGGCCCTGTGAGATCAGCAGTGTGTAACCCGGGAGGATGCACCCAGTGAGATCAGACAGTTTGTAACCGGGGGAGGATGGGCCCAGTGATATCAGACAGTGTGTAACAGGGAAGGATTGTCCGAGTGAGATCAGAAAGTGTGTAACACAGGCAGGATGGATTAACTGAGATGAGACGGTGTGTAACCCGGGGAGGATGGGCCCAGT
This sequence comes from Somniosus microcephalus, assembly GCF_052327205.1. Taxonomy (NCBI): domain Eukaryota; kingdom Metazoa; phylum Chordata; class Chondrichthyes; order Squaliformes; family Somniosidae; genus Somniosus; species Somniosus microcephalus. Next base: position 31,808,318 of record NW_028225180.1, on the reverse strand, counting down.
GAGATCAGATAGTGTGTTACCCGGGTAGGATGGGCCCAGTGAGATCAGACAGTGTGTAACCGGGGGAGGATGGGCCCAGTGAGAACAAACAGTGTGTAACCCGGGGTGGATGGGCGCAGTGAGTTTGGACAGGGTGTAGCCATGGAGGATGGGCCCAGTGAGATCGGAGAGTGTGTAACCCGGGGAGGATAGATCCAGTGAGATCAGACACTGTGTAACCCGGGGACGATGGGCCCAGTGAGATCAGACAGTATGTAACCCGGGGAGGATGGTCCCATTGAGACCAGAGAGCGTGTAACCTGGGGACGATTGGTCCAGTGAGATCAGACAGTGTGTAACCAGGAGAGGATGGGCCCAGTGAGATCAGACAGTATGTAACCCGGGGAGGAGGGTCCCATTGAGATCAGAGAGCGTGTAACCTGGGGACGATGGGTCCAGTGAGATTAGACAATGTGTAACCTGGGGAAGATGGGCCTAGTGAGATCAGACAGTGTGTAATCTGGGGAGGATGGGCCCAGTGAGATCAGAAAGTGTGTAACCCGTGGAGGATGGGCCCAGTGAGATCAGACAGTGTGTAACATGGGGAGGATGGGTCCAGTGTGATCAGACAGTGTGTTACCCGGGGAGGATGGGTCCAGTGAGATCAGACAGTGTGTAACCCGGGGAGGATGGGCCCAGTGTGATCAGACAGTGTGTTACCCGGGGAGGGTGGGTCCAGTGAGATTAGACAGTGTGTAACCCGGGCATGATAGGCCCAATGAGATCAGACGGTGTGCAACCCGGGGTGGATGGACCCAGTGAGATCTTACAGTATGTAACCCAGGGAGGATGGGCCCAGTGAGTACAGACAGAGTGTAACCCGGGGAGGATAAGCCCAGTGAGTACAGATAGTGTTTCACCCGGGGATAATGGGTCCAGTGAGATTAGACAGTGTGTAACCCCGGGAAGATGGGCCCAGTGATATCAGTCAGTGTGTATCCCGGGAGGATGGACCCAGTGAGATCAGACAGTGTCTAACACGGGGAGGATGGGCCCAGTGAGATCAGACAGTGTGTAACACGGGGAGGATGGGCCCACTGAGATCAGTCAGAGTGTTACCCGGTCAGGATGAGACCATTGTGATTAGACAGTGAGTAACCCGGGCAGGATGGGCCAAGTGAGATCCGACGTTGTGTAACCCGGGGAGGATGGGCCCAGTGAGATCAGACAGTGTGTAACCCGGGAGGAAGCGCCCAGTGATATCAGACAGTGTGTAACCGGGAAAGATTGTCCCAGTGAGATCAGAAAGTGTGTAACACAGGCAGGATGGATCTACTGAGATGAGGCGGTGTGTAACCCGGGGAGGATGGATCCAGTGAGATCAGTCAGTGTGTAACCCGGGGAGGATGGGCCCAGTGAGATCAGACAGTATGTAACCCGTGGAGGATGGTCCAATTGAGATCAGTGAGCGTGTAACCTGGGGACGATGGGTCCAGTGAGATTAGACAGTGTGTAAGCCGGGGAAGATGGGCCTCGTGAGATCAGACAGTGTGTATCTGGGGAGGATGGGCCCAGTGAGATCAGACAGTGTGTAACCCGGGGAGGATGGGCCCAGTGAGATAAGACAGTGTGTAACACGGGGAGGATGGGTCCAGTGAGATCAGACAGTGTGTAACCCGGGGAGGATGGGCCCAGTGAGGTCAGACAGTGTGTAACCCGGGGAGGATGGGCCCAGTGAGATAAGACAGTGTGTAACACGGGGAGGATGGGTCCAGTGAGATCAGACAGTGTGTAACCCGGGGAGGATGGCCCAGTGTGATCAGACAGTGTGTTACCCGGGGAGGATGGGTCCAGTGAGATTAGACAGTGTGTAACCCGGGCATGATGGGCCCAGTGAGGTCAGACGGTGCGTAACCCGGGGAGGATGGGCCCAGTGAGTACAGACAGTGTGTAAAGCGGGGAGGATGGGCCAAGTGAGCCCAGACAGTGTGTAACCCGCGGAAGATGGGCACAGTGAGATTAGACAGTGTGTAACCCGGAGAGGATGGGCCCGGTGAGATCAGACAATGTGTAACACTGGGAGGATGGGCCCAGTGAAATCAGGCAGTGTGTAACACTGGGAGGATGGGACCAGTGAGATCAGACAGTGCTTAACCAAGGGAGGATGGGCCAGTGAGATTAGACAGTGTGTAACCCGGCGAGGATGGGCCCAATGAGATCAGACAGTGTGTAACCCGGGGAGGATGGGCCCAGTGAGATAAGACAGTGTGTAACACGGGGAGGATGGGTCCAGTGAGATCACACAGTGTGTAACCCGGGGAGGATGGACACAGTGAGATCAGACAGTTTCTAAACCGGGGAGGATGGGCCCAGTGAGATCAGTCAGTGTGTAACCCGGTGAGGATGGGTCAAGTAAGATTAGACAGTGTGTAACACTGGGAGGATGGGACCAGTGAGATCAGACAGAGTTTTACCAGGGGAGGATGGGACAGTGAGATTATTCAGTGTGTAACCCGGGGAGGATGGCCCAGTGTGATCAGACAGTGTGTTACCCGGGGAGGATGGGTCCAGTGAGATTAGACAGTGTGTAACCTGGGCATGATGGGCCCAGTGAGATCAGACGGTGTGTAACCCGCGGAGGATGGGCCCAGTGAGTACAGGCAGTGTGTAAACCGGGGAGGATGGGCCAAGTAAGTCCAGACAGTGTGTAACCCGCGGAAGATGGGCACAGTGAGATTAGACAGTGTGTAACCCGGGGAGGATGGGCCCGGTGAGATCAGACGGTGTGTAACACTGGGAGGATGGGCCCAGTGAAATCAGACAGTGTGTAACACTGTGAGGATGGGACCAGTGAGATCAGACAGTGTTTAACCAAGGGAGGATGGGCCAGTGAGATTAGACAGTGTGTAACCCGGCGAGGATGGGCCCAGTGAGGTCAGACAGTGTGTAACACGGGGAGGATAGGCCCAGTGAGATAAGACAGTGTGTAACACGGGGAGGATGGGTCCAGTGAGATCAGACAGTGTGTAACCCTGGGAGGATGGCCCAGTGTGATCAGACAGTGTGTTACCCGGGGAGGATGGGTCCAGTGAGATTAGACAGTGTGTAACCCGGCCATGATGGGCCCAGTGAGATCAGACGGTGTGTAACCCGGGGAGGATGGGCCCAGTGAGATCTTACAGTATGAAACCCAGGGAGGATGGGCCCAGTGTGTACAGACAGTGTGTAACCCGGGGAGGATGGGCCAAGTGAGTCCAGACAGTGTGTAACCCGCGGAAGATGGGCACAGTGAGATTAGACAGTGTGTAACCCGGGGAGGATGGGCCCGGTGAGATCAGACAGTGTGTAACACTGGGAGGATGGGCCCAGTGAAATCAGACAGTGTGTAACACTGGGAGGATGGGACCAGTGAGATCAGACAGTGTTTAACCAAGGGAGGATGGGCCAGTGAGATTAGACAGTGTGTAACCCGGCGAGGAAGGGCCTAGTGAGATCAGACAGTGTGTAAAACTGGGAGGATGGGCCCAGTGAGATCAGACAGTGTGTAAGCCGGGGACGATGGACACAGTGAGATCAGACAGTTTGTAAACCGGGGAGGATGGGCCCAGTGAGATCAGTCAGTGTGTAACCCGGTGAGGATGGGTCCAGTAAGATTAGACAGTGTGTTACACTGGGAGGATGGGACCAGTGAGATCAGACAGAGTTTTACCAGGGGAGGATGGGACAGTGAGATAAGACAGTGTGTAACCCGGCGAGGATGGGCCCAGTGAGATCAGACATTGTGTAACCCGGGGAGGATGGGTCCAGTGAGATTACACAATGTGTAACCCGTGGAGGATGGGTCTAATGAGATCAGACAGTGTGTAACCCGCGCAGGATAGGCCCAGAGAGATTACACAGTGTGTAACCCGGGGAGGATGGGCCCACTGAGATCAGACAGTGTGTAACCCGGGGAGGATGGGCCCCGTTGAGATTCGGCAGTGCGTCACCCAGTGAGGATGGGCCCAGCGGGATCAGACAGTGTGTAACCAGGGGAGGATGGGCCCATTGAGATAAGAAAGTGTGTAATGCGGCGAGGGTGAGCCTGGTGAGATTAAACAGTGTGTTCCCCGGGGAGGATATGTCCAGTGAGATCAAACAGTGTGTAACCCAGGGAGGATGGGCCCAGTGTGAACCGAAAATGTGTAACCCAGGGAGGATGGGCACAGTGAGATCAGACTGTGTGTAAACTGCGGAGGATGGGACCAGTGAGATCAGACAGAATGTAACCCGGAGGAGGATGGGCCCAGTGAGATCAGACGGTGTGTAACCCGGGGAGGATGGGCCCAGTGAGATCATACATTGTGTAGCCATGGAGGATGGGCCCAGTGAGATCAGACAGTGTGTAACCAGGGGAGGATGAGCCCAGTGAGATCAGACAGCCTGTAACCCGGGGATGATGGGTCCAGTCAGATTAGACAGTGTGTAACACCGGGAAGATGGGCCCAGTGATATGAGACAGTGTGTAACCCGGGGAGGATGGACACAGTGAGATCAGACAGTGTGTTACCCTGTCAGGATGCGTCCAGTGTGATTAGACAGTGTGTAACCCGGGCAGGATGGGCCAAGTGAGATCAGTCGGTGTGTAACCCGGGGAGGATGGGCCCTGTGAGATCAGCAGTGTGTAACCCGGGAGGATGCGCCCAGTGAGATCAGACAGTTTGTAACTGGGGGAGGATGGGCCCAGTGATATCAGACAGTGTGTAACAGGGAAGGATTGTCCGAGTGAGATCAGAAAGTGTGTAACACAGGCAGGATGGATCTACTGAGATGAGACGGTGTGTAACCCGGGGAGGATGGGCCCAGTGAGATCAGACAGTGTGTTACCCGGGTAGGATGGTCCCAGTGAGATCAGACAGTGTGTAACCGGGGGAGGATGGGCCCAGTGAGATCAAACAGTGTGTAACCCGGGGAGGATGGGCCCAGTGAGTTTGGACAGGGTGTAGCCATGGAGGATGGGCCCAGTGAGATCGGAGAGTGTGTAACCCGGGGAGGATAGATCCAGTGAGATCAGACAGTGTGTAACCCGGGGAGGATGGGCCCCGTTGAGATTCGGCAGTGCGTCACCCAGTGAGGATGGGCCCAGCGGGATCAGACAGTGTGTAACCAGGGGAGGATGGGCCCATTGAGATAAGAAAGTGTGTAATGCGGCGAGGGTGAGCCTGGTGAGATTAAACAGTGTGTTCCCCGGGGAGGATATGTCCAGTGAGATCAAACAGTGTGTAACCCAGGGAGGATGGGCCCAGTGTGAACCGAAAATGTGTAACCCAGGGAGGATGGGCACAGTGAGATCAGACTGTGTGTAAACTGCGGAGGATGGGACCAGTGAGATCAGACAGAATGTAACCCGGAGGAGGATGGGCCCAGTGAGATCAGACGGTGTGTAACCCGGGGAGGATGGGCCCAGTGAGATCATACATTGTGTAGCCATGGAGGATGGGCCCAGTGAGATCAGAAAGTGTGTAACCAGGGGAGGATGAGCCCAGTGAGATCAGACAGCCTGTAACCCAGGGATGATGGGTCCAGTCAGATTAGACAGTGTGTAACACCGGGAAGATGGGCCCAGTGATATGAGACAGTGTGTAACCCGGGGAGGATGGACACAGTGAGATCAGACAGTGTGTTACCCTGTCAGGATGCGTCCAGTGTGATTAGACAGTGTGTAACCCGGGCAGGATGGGCCAAGTGAGATCAGTCGGTGTGTAACCCGGGGAGGATGGGCCCTGTGAGATCAGCAGTGTGTAACCCGGGAGGATGCGCCCAGTGAGATCAGACAGTTTGTAACTGGGGGAGGATGGGCCCAGTGATATCAGACAGTGTGTAACAGGGAAGGATTGTCCGAGTGAGATCAGAAAGTGTGTAACACAGGCAGGATGGATCTACTGAGATGAGACGGTGTGTAACCCGGGGAGGATGGGCCCAGTGAGATCAGACAGTGTGTTACCCGGGTAGGATGGGCCCAGTGAGATCAGACAGTGTGTAACCGGGGGAGGATGGGCCCAGTGAGATCAAACAGTGTGTAACCCGGGGAGGATGGGCCCAGTGAGTTTGGACAGGGTGTAGCCATGGAGGATGGGCCCAGTGAGATCGGAGAGTGTGTAACCCGGGGAGGATAGATCCAGTGAGATCAGACACTGTGTAACCCGGGGACGATGGGCCCAGTGAGATCAGACAGTATGTAACCTGGGGAGGATGGTCCCATTGAGACCAGAGAGCGTGTAACCTGGGGACTATGGGTCCAGTGAGATTAGACAGTGTGTAACCCGGGGAGGATGGACCCAGTGAGATCAAACAGTGTGTTAGCCAGGGCGTATGGGACCAGTGAGATTAGACAGTGTGAAACCCGGGCAGGAAGGGTCCAGTGAAATCAGACGGTGTGTAACCCTGGGAAGAATGGGCCCAGTGAGATCAGACAGTGTGTAACCCAGGGAGAATGGGCCCAGTGAGTACAGGTAGTGTATAACCCGGGGAGGATGGGCCAAGTGAGACCAGACAGTGTGTAACCCGGGGAGGATGAGCCCAGTGTGATCAGACAGCGTGTAACCCGGGGATGATGGATCCAGTGAGATTAGACAGTGTGTAACCCCGGGAAGATGGGCCCAGTCATATCAGACAATGTGTATCCCGGGCAGGATGGAGCCAGTGAGATCAGACAGTGTGTAACACGGGGAGGATGGGCCCAGTGAGATCAGACAGTGTGTAACCCGGGGAGGATGGGACCAGTGTGATTAGACAGTGTGTAACCCGGGCAGGATGGGCCAAGTGAGATGCGACGGTGTGTTACACGGGGAGGATTGTCCCAGTGAGATCAGACAGTGTGTAACCCGGGAGGATGCGCCCAGTGATATCAGACAGTGTGTAACCGGGAAGGATTGTCCCAGTGAGATCAGAAAGTGTGTAACACAGGCAGGATGGATCTACTGAGATGAGACGGTGTGTAACCCGGGGAGGATGGGCCCAGTGAGATCAGACAGTGTGTTACCCGGGTAGGATGGGCCCAGTGAGATCAGACAGTGTGTAACCGGGAGAGGATGGGCCCAGTGAGATCAGACAGTGTGTAACCCGGGGAGGATGGATCCAGTGAGATCAGACAGTGTGTAACCCGGGGAAGATGGGCCCAGTGAGATCAGACAGTATGTAACCCGGGGAGGTTGGTCCCACTGAGATCAGAGAGCGTGTAACCTGGGGACAATGGGTCCAGTGAGATTAGACAGTGTGTAACCCGGGGAAGATGGGCCTAGTGAGATCAGACAGTGTGTAACCCGGGGAGGATGGACCCAGTGAGATCAGACAGTGTGTAACCCGGGGAGGATGGGCCCAGTGAGATCAGACAGTGTGTAACCCGGGGAGGATCGGCCCAGTTTGATCAGACAATGTGTTACCCGGGGAGGATGGGTCCAGTGAGATTAGACAGTGTGTAACCCGGTCATGATGCGCCCAGTGAGATCAGACGGTGTGTAACCCGGGGAGGATGGGCCCAGTGAGATCTTACAGTATGTAACCGAGGGAGGGTGGGCCCAGTGAGACCAGACAGTGTGTAACCCGGAGAGGATGGATCCAGTGAGATCAGACAGTGTGTAACCCGGGGAGGATGGGCCCAGTGAAATCAGACAGTATGTAACCCGGGGAGGATGGTCCCATTGAGATCAGAGAGCGTGTAACCAGGGGCCGATGGGTCCAGTGAGATTAGACAGTGTGTAACCCGGGGAAGATGGGCCTAGTGAGATCAGACAGTGTGTAATCTGTGGAGGATGGGCCCAGTGAGATAAGACAGTGTGTAACCCGGGAAGGATGGACCCAGTGAGATCAGACAGTGTGTAACACGAGGAGGATGAGTCCAGTGAGATCAGACAGTATGTAACCCAGGGAGGATGGGCCCAGTGTGATCAGACAGTGTGTTACCCGGGGAGGATGGGTCCAGTGAAATTAGACAGTGTGTAACCCGGGCATGATGGGCCCAGTGAGATCAGACGGTGTGTAAACCGGGGGGGATGGGTCCAGTGAGATTAGACAGTGTGTAACCCGGGGAGGATGGGTCCAGTGAGATTAGACAGTGTGTAACCCGGGGAGGATGGGCCCAGTGAGATCAGACAGTGTGTAACACTGGGAGGATGGGCCCAGTGAGATCAGACAGTGTCTAACCCGGGGACGATGGGCACAGTGAGATCAGACAGTGTGTAACCCGGGGAGGATGGGCCCAGTGAGATCAGATAGTGTGTTACCCGGGGAGGATTGGTCCAGTGAGATCAGACAGTTTGTAAACCGGGAGGATGGGCCCAGTGAGATCAGTCAGTGTGTAACCCGGAGAGGATGGGTCCAGTAAGATTAGACTGTGTCTAACACTGGGAGGATGGGATCAGTGAGATCAGACAGTGTTTAACCAGAGGAGGATGGGACAGTGAGATTAAGCAGTGTGTTACCCGGCGAGGATGGGCCCAGTGAGATCAGACAGTGTGCAACCCGGGGAGGATGGGTCCAGTGAGATAACACAATGTGTAACCCGTGGAGGATGGGTCTAATGAGATCAGACAGTGTATAACCCACGCAGGATGGGCCCAGAGAGATTAGACAGTGTGTAACCCGGGGAGAATGGGCCCACTGAGATCAGACAGTGTGTAACCCGGGGAGGATGGGCCCAGTGAGATTCCGCAGTGCGTAACCCGGTGAGGATGGGCCCAGTGAGATCAGACAGTGTGTAACCAGTGGAGGATGGGCCCCTTGAGATAAGAAATTGTGTAATCCGGGGAGGGTGAGCCCGGTCAGATTAAACAGTGTGTTCCCCGGGGAGGATGTGTCCAGTGAGATCAGTCAGTGTGTAACCAAGGGAGGATGGGCCCCTTGAGATAAGAAAGTGTGTAATCCGGGGAGGGTGAGCCCGGTGAGATTAAACAGTGTGTTCCCCGGGGAGGAGGTGTCCAGTGAGATCAGCCAGTGTGTAACCCAGGGAGGGTGGGCCCAGTGAGATCAGAAAATGTGTAACCCGGGGAGGATGGGCACAGTGAGATCAGACACTGTGTAACCCGGTGAGGATGGACACAGTGATATCAGACAGAGTATAACCCGGGGAGGATGGGCCCAGTGAGATCAGACCGTGTGTAACCGGGAAGGATTGGCCCAGTGAGATCAGAAAGTGTGTAACCCGGGGACGATGGGCACAGTGAAATCAGACAGTGTGTAACCCGGGGAGGATGGGGAAGTGAGATCAGACGGTTTGTAACCCGGGGAGGATGGGCCCAGTGAGATTAGACCGGGTGTTACCCGGGGGGGGTGGGCCCAGTGAGATTAGACAGTGTGTCACCCGAGGAGGATGGGCGCAGTGTGATCAGACAGTGTGTTACCCGGGGAGGATGGGTCCAGTGAGATTAGACAGTGTGTAACCTGGGCATGATGGGCCCAGAGAGATCAGACAGTGTGTAACCCGGGGAGGATGGGCCCAGTGTGATCAGACAGTGTGTTACCCGGGGAGGATGTGTCCAGTGAGATTAGACAGTGTGTAACCCGGGCATGATGGGCCCAGTGAGATCAGACGGTGTGTAACCTGGGGAGGATGGGCCCAGTGAGATCTTACAGTATTTAACCCAGGGAGGATGGGCCCAGTGAGTACAGACAGAATGTAACCCGGGGAGGATGTGCCCAGTGAGATCAGACAGTGTGTAACACTGGGAGGATGGGACCAGTGATTTCAGACAGTGTTCAACCAAGGGAGGATGGGCCACTGAGATTAGACAGTGTGTAACCCGGCGATGATGGGCCCAGTGAGATCAGACAGTGTGTAACCAGAGGAGGATGGGACAGTGAGATTAGACAGTGTGTAACCCGTGGAGGATGGGTCTAATTAGATCAGACAGTGTATAACCCGCGCAGGATGGGCGCTGAGAGATTAGACAGTGTGTAACCCGGGGAGGATGGGCCCACTGAGATCAGACAGTGTGTAACCCGGGGAGGATGGGCCCAGTGAGATTCCGCAGTGCATACCCCGGTGAGGATGGGCCTAGTGAGATCAGACAGTGTGTAACCAGGGGAGGATGGGCCCTTTGAGATAAGAAAATGTGTAATCCGGGGAGGGTGAGCCCGGTGAGATTAAACAGCGTGTTCCCCGGGGAGGATGTGTCCAGTGAGATCAGACAGTGTGTAACCCAGGGAGGATGAGCCCAGTGAGATCAGAATATGTGTAACCCGGGCAGGATGGGCATAGTGAGATCAGACAGTGTGTAACCCGGTGAGGATGGACACAGTGATATCAGACAGTGTATAACCTGGGGAGGATGGGCCCAGTGAGATCAGTCAGTGTGTAACCCGGGGAGGATGGGTCCAGTGAGATCAGACAGTGTGTAACACGTGAAGGATGGGTCCAGTGAGATCATACAGTGTGTAAACCAGGGGAGGATGGGCCCAGTGGGATCAGAGAGTATGTAACCCGGGAGGATGGACCCAGTGAGCTCAGACAGTGTGTAACCGGGAAGGATTGGCCCAGTGAGATCAGACAGCGTGTAACCCGGGGACGATGGGCACAGTGAAATCAGACAGTGTGTAACCCGGGGAGGATGTGCCCAGTGAGATCAGATAGTGTGTATCCCAGGAGGATGGCCCAGGGTGATCAGACAGTTTGTAACTCGGGGAGGATGGGCCCAGTTATATCAGACAGTGTGTAACCGGGAAGGATTGGCCCAGTGAGATTAGACAGTGTGTAACGCGGGGAGGATAGGCCCAGTGAGATTAGGCAGTGAGTAACCCGGTGAAGCGGGCCCAATGAGATAAGACAGTGTGTAACCTGGGGAGCATGGGCCCATTGATCAGATAGTGTGTAACCCGGGGAGGGTGAGCCCAGTGAGATTAAACAGGGTGTTACCCGGGGAGGATGTGTCCAGTGAGATCAGACAGTGTGTAACCCAGGGAAGATGGGACCAGTGAAATCAGACAGTGTTTAACCCAGGGAGGATGGGCCCAGTGAGATCAGACAGTGTGTAACCTGTGGAGGATGGGCCCAGTGATATCAGACAGTGTGTAACCCGGGGAGGATGGGCCCTGTGACATCAGACAGTGTGTAACCTGGGGCGGATGGGCCCAGTGTAATCAGACAGTGTGTACCCCGGGGAGAATACGCCCAGTGAGTTCAGACAATGTGTAACCCGGGGAGGATGGGCCCAGTGATATTAGACCGGGTGTTACCCGGGGGGATGGGCCCAGTGAGATTAGACAGTGTGTACCCCGGGGAGGATGGGCCCAGTGAGATAAGACACTGTGTAATCCGGGGAGGATGGGCCCAGTGAGATCAGACAGTATGTAACCCGGGGAGGATGGGCTCAGTGAGATCAGACAGTGTGTAACACGGGAAGGATGCGTCCAGTGAGATCAGACAGTGTGTAAACCGGGGAGGATGGGCCCACTGAGATCAGACAGTGTGTTACCCGGTGAGGATGGGTCCAGTGAGATCAGACAGTGTGTAACCCGGGGACGATGGGCACAGTGAGATCAGACAGTGTGTAACCCGGGGAGGATTGGCCCAGTGAGATCAGGCAGTGTGTATCCCGGGGAGGTTGGGCCCAGTGAGATAAGTCAGTGTGTAACCCGGGGAGGATGGGCCCAGTGAGATCAAGAGTGTGTAGCCCGGGGAGTATTGGCCCAGTGAGATTAGACAGTGTGTAACCCGGGGAGGATGGGTCCAGTTAGATGAGACAGTGTGAAACCCGTGGAGGATGGGTCTAATGAGATCAGTCAGAATTTAATCCGCGCAGTATGGGCCCAGAGAGATTAGACAGTGTGTAACCCGGTGAGGATGGGCCCAGTGAGATCACACAGTGTGTAACCTGGGGTGGATGGGCCCATTGAGATCAGAAAGTGTGTAACCCGAGGAGGGTGAGCCCAGTGAGATTAAACAGTGTGTTAACCGGGGAGGATGTGTCCAGTGAGATCATACATTGTGCAACCCAGGGAGGATGGGCCCAGTGAGATCAGACAGTGTGTAACCCAGGGAGGATGGGCCCTGTGAGATCAGACAGTGTGTAACCTGGGGAGGATGGGCACAGTGAGATCAGACAGTGTGTAACCCGGTGAGGATGGACCCAGTGAGATCAGACAGCGTGTGACCCCGGATGGATGGGCCCAGTGAGATCAGACAGTGTTTAACACGGGGAGGATGGGACCAGTGAGATCAGACAGTGTGTAACACGTGGAGGGTGAGCCCAGTGAGATTAAAAAGTGTGTTACCCGGGGGGGATCTGTCCAGTGAGATCAGCAAGCGTGTAACCCAGGGAGGATGGGCCCAGTGAGATCAGACAGTATTATACCCGGGGAGGATGGGTCCAGTGAGATTAGACAGTGTGTAACCCGGGCAGGATTGGCCCAGTCAGATCAGACGGTGTGTAACCCGGGGAGGATGGGCCCAGTGACATCAGACAGTGTGTAACCCGGGAGGATGGGCCCAGTGAGATCAGACAGTTTGTAACCTGGAAGGATTGGCCCAGTGAGATCAGACAGTGTGTAACCCTGGAGGATGGGCCCAGTGAGATCAGACAGTGTGTAACCGGGAAGGATTGGCCCAGTGAGATCAGACAGTGTGTAACACGGGGAGGATGGATACAGTCAGATGAGACAGTGTGTAACCCGGGGACGATGGGCCCAGTGAGATCAGCCAGTGTGTTACGCAGGTAGGACTGGCTCAGTGAGATCAGACGGTGTGTATCCCGGGGAGGATGGGCCCACTGAGATCAGACAGTGTGTAACCCGGGGACGATGGGCACAGTGAGATCAGACAGTGTGTAGCCCGGGGAGGATGGGCCCAGTGAGATCAGACAGTGTGTATCCCGGGGAGGATGGGCCCAGTGAGATCAGACAGTTTTTAACATGGGGTGGATCCGTCCAGTGAGATTAGACAGTGTGTAACCGGGCAGGATGGGCACAGTGAGATCAGACGGAGTGTAATCCGGGGAGGGTGTGCCCAGTGAGATCAGAGAGTTTGTAACCCGGGGAGGATGGGACCAGTGAGATCAGGCAGTGTGTAACCCGGGGATGATGGGCCCAGTGAGATCAGACAGTGTGTAACACGGCGAGGATGGGACCAGTGAGATCAGGCAGTGTGTAACCCGGGGAGGATTGGCCCAGTGAGATCAGGCAATGTGTTACCCGGTGAGGATGGGCCAACTGAGATCAGTCAGTGTGTAACCCGGGGAGTATGGGCCCAGTGAGATTAGACAGTGTGTAGCCCGCGCAGGATGGGCCCAGTGAGATTAGACAGTGTGTAAGCCGGGAAGGATGGGTCCAGTGAGATTAGACAGTGTGAAACCCGTGGAGGATGGGTCTAATGAGATCAGTCAGAGTGTAACCCGCGCAGGATGGGCCCAGAGAGATTAGACAGCGTGTAATCTCGGGAGGATGGTCCCAGTGAGATCAGACAGTGTGTATCCCGGGGAGGATGTGCCCAGTGAGATTAGGCAGTGTGTAACCCGGTCAGGATGGGCCCAGTGAGATTAGACAGTGTGTAACCCAGGCAGGATGGGCCCATTGACATCAGACAGTTTGTAACCCGGAGAGGGTGAGCCCAGTGAGATTAAACAGTGTGTTACCCAGGGAGGATGTGTCCGGTGAGATCAGACAGTGTGTAACCCAGGGAGGATGGGCCCAGTGAGATCAGACAGTGTGCAACCCGGGGAGCATGGGCCTAGTGAGATCAGACAGTGGGTAACCCGGGGAGGATAGGCCCAGTGAGATCAGACAGTGTGTAACACGGGGAGGATGGGTCCATTTAGATCATACAGTGTTTAACCCGGGGAGGATGGGCCCAGTGAGATCAGACAGTGTGTTACCCGGGGAGGATGGGTCCAGTGAGATTAGACAGTGTGTAACCCGGGCAGGATGGGCCCAGTGAGATCAGACGGTGTGTAACCCGGGGAGGATGGGCTCAGTGAGATCAGACAGTTTGTAAACCGGGGTGGATGGGCCTAGTGAGACCAGTCAGTGTGTAACCCGGGGAGGATGGGCCCAGTGAGATTAGAGAGTGTGTAACACAGGGAGGATGGGACCAGTGAGATCAGACAGTGTTTAACCAAGGGAGGATGGGACAGTGAGATTAGACAGTGTGTAACCCGGTGAGGATGGGCCCAGTGATATCAGACAGTGTGTAACCCGGGGAGGATGGGTCCAGTGAGATTACAGAATGTGTAACCCGTGGAGGATGGATCTAATGAGATCAGACAGTGTGCAACCCACACAGGATGGGCCCAGAGAGATTAGACAGTGTGTAACACGGGGAGGATGGGCCCAGTGAGATCAGACAGTGTGTAACCAGGGGAGGATGGGCCCATTGAGATAAGAAAGTGTGTCATCCGGGGAGGGTGAGGCCGGTGATATTAAACAGTGTGTTCCACGGGGAGGATGTGTCCAGTGAGATCAGACAGTGTGTAACCCAGGGAGGATGGGCCCAGTGAGATCAGAAAATGTGTAACCCGGGTGGATGGGCACAGTGAGATCAGACAGTGTGTAACCCGGTGAGGATGGACACAGTGATATCAGACAGTGTGTAACCCGGGGAGGATGGGACCAGTGAGATCAGTCAGTGTGTAACCCGGGGAGGTTGGGCCCAGTGAGATCAGACAGTGTGTAACACGGGAAGGATGGGTCCAGTGAGATCATACAGTGTTTAAACCGGGGAGGATGGGCCCAGTGAGATCAGACAGTGTGTAACCGGGAAGGATTGTCCCAGTGAGATCAGACAGTGTGTAACCCGGTGACGATGGGCACAGTGAAATCAGACAGTGTGTAACCGGGGAGGATTGTCCCAGTGAGATCAGACAGTGTGTAACCCGGTGACGATGGGCGCAGTGAAATCAGACAGTGTGTAACCGGGAAGGATTGTCCCAGTGAGATCAGACAGTGTGTAACCCGGTGACGATGGGCGCAGTGAAATCAGACAGTGTGTAACCCGGGGAGGATGGGGAAGTGAGATCAGACGGTTTGTAACCCGGGGAGGATGTGCCCAGTGAGATCAGACAGTGTGTAACCCGGGAGGATGGGTCCAGTGAGATCAGACAGTTTGTAACTCGAGGAGGATGGGCCCAGTTATATCAGACAGTGTGTAACCGGGAAGGATTGGCCCAGTGAGATCAGACAGTGTGTAACCCGGGGAGGATGGGCCCAGTTCGTTTAGGCAGTGTGTAACCCAGTGAGGTGGGCCCAATGAGATCAGACAGTGTGTAACCTGGGGAGGATGGGCCCATTGAGATAAGATAGTGTGTAACCCGGGGAGGGTGAGCCCTGTGAGATTGAACAGGTTGTTACCCAGGGAGGATGAGTCCAGTGAGATCAGACAGTGTGTAACCCAGGGAAGATGGGACCAGTGAAATCAGACAGTGTGTTACCCAGGGACGATGGGCCCAGTGAGATCAGACAGTGTGTAACCCGAGAGGATGGGCCCAGTGAGATCAGACAGTGTGTAACCCGAGGAGGATGGGCCCAGTGACATCAGACAGTGTGTAACCTGGGGAGGATGGGCCAAGTGTAATCAGACAGTGTGTACCCCGGGGAGAATACGCCCAGTGAGTTCAGACAATGTGTAACCCGGGGAGGAGGGGCGCAGTGAGATTAGACCGGGTGTTACCCGGGGAGGATGGGCCCAGTGAGATTAAACAGTGTGTACCCCGGGGAGGATGGGCCCAGAGAGATAAGGCACTGTGTAATCCGGGGAGGATGGGCCCAGTGAGATCAGACAGTATGTAACCCGGGGAGGATGGGCTCAGTGAGATCAGACAGTGTGTAACATGGGAAGGATGTGTCCAGTGCGATCAGACAGTGTGTAAACCGGGGAGGATGGGCCCACTGAGATCAGACAGTGTGTAACCCGGGGAGGATGGGGCCAGTGAGATCAGACAGTGTGTAACCCGGGGAGGATTGGCCCAGTGAGATCAGGCAGTGTGTATCCTGGGGATGTTGGGCCCAGTGAGATAAGCCAGTGTGTAACCTGGGGAGGATGGGCCCAGTGAGATCAGACAGTGTGTAGCCCGGGGAGGATGGACACAGTGAGATCAGACAGTTTCTAAACCGGGGAGGATGGGCCCAGTGAGATCAGTCAGTGTGTAACCCGGTGAGGATGGGTCAAGTAAGATTAGACAGTGTGTAACACTGGGAGGATGGGACCAGTGAGATCAGACAGAGTTTTACCAGGGGAGGATGGGACAGTGAGATTAGACAGTGTGTAACCCGGGGAGGATGGCCCAGTGTGATCAGACAGTGTGTTACCCGGGAGGAAGCGCCCAGTGATATCAGACAGTGTGTAACCGGGAAAGATTGTCCCAGTGAGATCAGAAAGTGTGTAACACAGGCAGGATGGATCTACTGAGATGAGGCGGTGTGTAACCCGGGGAGGATGGGCCCAGTGAGATCAGACAGTGTGTAACCCGGGGAGGATGGATCCAGTGAGATCAGTCAGTGTGTAACCCGGGTGGGATGGGCCCAGTGAGATCAGACAGTATGTAACCCGTGGAGGATGGTCCCATTGAGATCAGGGAGCGTGTAACCTGGGGACGATGGGTCCAGTGAGATTAGACAGTATGTAAGCCGGGGAAGATGGGCCTCGTGAGATCAGACAGTGTGTATCTGGGGAGGATGGGCCCAGTGAGATCAGAGAGTGTGTAACCCGGGGAGGATGGGCCCAGTGAGATAAGCCAGTGTGTTACCCGGGGAGGATGGGTCCAGTGAGATTAGACAGTGTGCAACCCGGGCATGATGGGCCCAGTGAGGTCAGACGGTGCGTAACCCGGGGAGGATGGGCCCAGTGAGTACAGACAGTGTGTAAACCGGGGAGAATGGGCCAAGTGAGTCCAGACAGTGTGTAACCCGCGGAAGATGGGCACAGTGAGATTAGACAGTGTGTAACCCGGGGAGGATGGGCCCGGTGAGATCAGACAGTGTGTAACACTGGGAGGATGGGCCCAGTGAAATCAGACAGTGTTTAACACTGGGAGGATGGGACCAGTGAGATCAGACAGTGCTTAACCAAGGGAGGATGGGCCAGTGAGATTAGACAGTGTGTAACCCGGCGAGGATGGGCCCAGTGAGATCAGACAGTGTGTAACCCGGGGAGGATGGGCCCAGTGAGATAAGACAGTGTGTTACCCGGGGAGGATGGGTCCAGTGAGATTAGACAGTGTGCAACCCGGGCATGATGGGCCCAGTGAGGTCAGACGGTGCGTAACCCGGGGAGGATGGGCCCAGTGAGTACAGACAGTGTGTAAACCGGGGAGAATGTGCCAAGTGAGTCCAGACAGTGTGTAACCCGCGGAAGATGGGCACAGTGAGATTAGACAGTGTGTAACCCGGGGAGGATGGGCCCGGTGAGATCAGACAGTGTGTAACACTGGGAGGATGGGCCCAGTGAAATCAGACAGTGTTTAACACAGGGAGGATGGGACCAGTGAGATCAGACAGTGCTTAACCAAGGGAGGATGGGCCAGTGAGATTAGACAGTGTGTAACCCGGCGAGGATGGGCCCAGTGAGATCAGACAGTGTGTAACCCGGGGAGGATGGGCCCAGTGAGATAAGACAGTGTGTAACACGGGGAGGATGGGTCCAGTGAGATCAGGCAGTGTGTAACCCGGGGAGGATGGAGACAGTGAGATCAGACAGTTTCTAAACCAGGGAGGATGAGCCCAGTGAGATCAGTCAGTGTGTAACCCGGTGGGGATGGGTCAGGTAAGATTAGACAGTGTGTAACAGTGGGAGGATGGGACCAGTGAGATCAGACAGAGTTTTACCAGGGGAGGATGGGACAGTGAGATTAGACAGTGTGTAACCCGGGGAGGATGGCCCAGTGTGATCAGACAGTGTGTTACCCGGGGAGGATGGGTCCAGTGAGATTAGACAGTGTGTAACCCGGGCATGATGGGCCCAGTGAGATCAGACGTTGTGTAACTCGCGGAGGATGGGCCCAGTGAGTACAGGCAGTGTGTAAACCGGGGAGGATGGGCCAAGTAAGTCCAGACAGTGTGTAACCCGCGGAAGATGGGCACAGTGAGATTAGACAGTGTGTAACCCGGGGAGGATGGGCCCGGTGAGATCAGACGGTGTGTAACACTGGGAGGATGGGCCCAGTGAAATCAGACAGTGTGTAACACTGGGAGGATGGGACCAGTGAGATCAGACAGTGTTTAACCAAGGGAGGATGGGCCAGTGAGATTAGACAGTGTGTAACCCGGCGAGGATGGGCCCAGTGAGGTCAGACAGTGTGTAACCCGGGGAGGATAGGCCCAGTGAGATCAGACGGTGTGTAACCCGGGGAGGATGGGCCCAGTGAGATCAGACAGTGTGTAACCGGGAAGGATTGGCCCAGTGAGATCAGACAGTGTGTAACACGGGGAGGATGGATACAGTCAGATGAGACAGTGTGTAACCCGGGGACGATGGGCCCAGTGAGATCAGCCAGTGTGTTACGCAGGTAGGATTGGCTCAGTGAGATCAGACGGTGCGTATCCCGGGGAGGATGGGCCCAGAGACATCAGACATGGTGTAACCCGGGGAGGATGGGCCCACTGAGATCAGACAGTGTGTAACCCGGGGACGATGGGCACAGTGAGATCAGACAGTGTGTAGCCCGGGGAGGATGGGCCCAGTGAGATCAGACAGTGTGTATCCCGGGGAGGATGGGCCCAGTGAGATCAGACAGTTTTTAACATGGGGTGGATCCGTCCAGTGAGATTAGACAGTGTGTAACCGGGCAGGATGGGCACAGTGAGATCAGACGGAGTGTAATCCGGGGAGGGTGTGCCCAGTGAGATCAGAGAGTTTGTAACCCGGGGAGGATGGGACCAGTGAGATCAGGCAGTGTGTAACCCGGGGATGATGGGCCCAGTGAGATCAGACAGTGTGTAACACGGCGAGGATGGGACCAGTGAGATCAGGCAGTGTGTAACCCGGGGAGGATTGGCCCAGTGAGATCAGGCAATGTGTTACCCGGTGAGGATGGGCCAACTGAGATCAGTCAGTGTGTAACCCGGGGAGTATGGGCCCAGTGAGATTAGACAGTGTGTTACCCGGGGAGGATGGGCCCAGTGAGATAAGACAGTGTGTTACCCGGGGAGGATGGGTCCAGTGAGATTAGACAGTGTGCAACCCGGGCATGATGGGCCCAGTGAGGTCAGACGGTGCGTAACCCGGGGAGGATGGGCCCAGTGAGTACAGACAGTGTGTAAACCGGGGAGAATGGGCCAAGTGAGTCCAGACAGTGTGTAACCCGCGGAAGATGGGCACAGTGAGATTAGACAGTGTGTAACCCGGGGAGGATGGGCCCGGTGAGATCAGACAGTGTGTAACACTGGGAGGATGGGCCCAGTGAAATCAGACAGTGTGTAACCCGGGGAGGATGGGCCCAGTGAGATAAGACAGTGTGTTACCCGGGGAGGATGGGTCCAGTGAGATTAGACAGTGTGTAACCCGGCGAGGATGGGCCCAGTGAGATCAGACAGTGTGTAACCCGGGGAGGATGGGCCCAGTGAGATAAGACAGTGTGTTACCCGGGGAGGATGGGTCCAGTGAGATTAGACAGTGTGCAACCCGGGCATGATGGGCCCAGTGAGGTCAGACAGTGTGTAAACCGGGGAGAATGTGCCAAGTGAGTCCAGACAGTGTGTAACCCGCGGAAGATGGGCACAGTGAGATTAGACAGTGTGTAACCCGGGGAGGATGGGCCCGGTGAGATCAGACAGTGTGTAACACTGGGAGGATGGGCCCAGTGAAATCAGACAGTGTTTAACACTGGGAGGATGGGACCAGTGAGATCAGACAGTGCTTAACCAAGGGAGGATGGGCCAGTGAGATTAGACAGTGTGTAACCCGGCGAGGATGGGCCCAGTGAGATCAGACAGTGTGTAACCCGGGGAGGATGGGCCCAGTGAGATAAGACAGTGTGTAACACGGGGAGGATGGGTCCAGTGAGATCAGGCAGTGTGTAACCCGGGGAGGATGGAGACAGTGAGATCAGACAGTTTCTAAACCAGGGAGGATGAGCCCAGTGAGATCAGTCAGTGTGTAACCCGGTGGGGATGGGTCAGGTAAGATTAGACAGTGTGTAACAGTGGGAGGATGGGACCAGTGAGATCAGACAGAGTTTTACCAGGGGAGGATGGGACAGTGAGATTAGACAGTGTGTAACCCGGGGAGGATGGCCCAGTGTGATCAGACAGTGTGTTACCCGGGGAGGATGGGTCCAGTGAGATTAGACAGTGTGTAACCCGGGCATGATGGGCCCAGTGAGATCAGACGTTGTGTAACTCGCGGAGGATGGGCCCAGTGAGTACAGGCAGTGTGTAAACCGGGGAGGATGGGCCAAGTAAGTCCAGACAGTGTGTAACCCGCGGAAGATGGGCACAGTGAGATTAGACAGTGTGTAACCCGGGGAGGATGGGCCCGGTGAGATCAGACGGTGTGTAACACTGGGAGGATGGGCCCAGTGAAATCAGACAGTGTGTAACACTGGGAGGATGGGACCAGTGAGATCAGACAGTGTTTAACCAAGGGAGGATGGGCCAGTGAGATTAGACAGTGTGTAACCCGGCGAGGATGGGCCCAGTGAGGTCAGACAGTGTGTAACCCGGGGAGGATAGGCCCAGTGAGATCAGACGGTGTGTAACCCGGGGAGGATGGGCCCAGTGAGATCAGACAGTGTGTAACCCGGGGAGGATGGGCCCACTGAGATCAGACAGTGTGTAACCCGGGGACGATGGGCACAGTGAGATCAGACAGTGTGTAGCCCGGGGAGGATGGGCCCAGTGAGATCAGACAGTGTGTATCCCGGGGAGGATGGGCCCAGTGAGATCAGACAGTTTTTAACATGGGGTGGATCCGTCCAGTGAGATTAGACAGTGTGTAACCGGGCAGGATGGGCACAGTGAGATCAGACGGAGTGTAATCCGGGGAGGGTGTGCCCAGTGAGATCAGAGAGTTTGTAACCCGGGGAGGATGGGACCAGTGAGATCAGGCAGTGTGTAACCCGGGGATGATGGGCCCAGTGAGATCAGACAGTGTGTAACACGGCGAGGATGGGACCAGTGAGATCAGGCAGTGTGTAACCCGGGGAGGATTGGCCCAGTGAGATCAGGCAATGTGTTACCCGGTGAGGATGGGCCAACTGAGATCAGTCAGTGTGTAACCCGGGGAGTATGGGCCCAGTGAGATTAGACAGTGTGTAGCCCGCGCAGGATGGGCCCAGTGAGATTAGACAGTGTGAAACCCGTGGAGGATGGGTCCAATGAGATCAGTCAGAGTGTAACCCGCGCAGGATGGGCCCAGAGAGATTAGACAGCGTGTAATCTCGGGAGGATGGTCCCAGTGAGATCAGACAGTGTGTATCCCGGGGAGGATGTGCCCAGTGAGATTAGGCAGTGTGTAACCCAGTGAGGATGGGCCCAGTGAGATTAGGCAGTGTGTAACCTGGTGAGGATGGGCCCAGTGAGATTAGACAGTGTGTAACTTGGGGAGGATGGGCCCACTGACATCAGACAGTTTGTAACCCGGAGAGGGTGAGCCCAGTGAGATTAAACAGTGTGTTACCCAGGGAGGATGGGCCCAGTGAGATCAGACAGTGTGTAACCCAAGCAGGATGGGCCCAGTGAGATCAGACAGTGTGTAACCCGGGGAGGATAGGCCCAGTGAGATCAGACAGTGTGTAACACGGGGAGGATGGGTCCATTTAGATCATACAGTGTTTAACCCGGGGAGGATGGGCCCAGTGAGATCAGACAGTGTGTTACCCGGGGAGGATGGGTCCAGTGAGATTAGACAGTGTGTAACCCGGGCAGGATGGGCCCAGTGAGATCAGACGGTGTGTAACCCGGGGAGGATGGGCTCAGTGAGATCAGACAGTTTGTAAACCGAGGTGGATGGGCCTAGTGAGACCAGTCAGTGTGTAACCCGGGGAGGATGGGTCCAGTGAGATTAGAGAGTGTGTAACACAGGGAGGATGGGACCAGTGAGATCAGACAGTGTTTAACCAAGGGAGGATGGGACAGTGAGATTAGACAGTGTGTAACCCGGTGAGGATGGGCCCAGTGATATCAGACAGTGTGTAACCCGGGGAGGATGGGTCCAGTGAGATTACAGAATGTGTAACCCGTGGAGGATGGATCTAATGAGATCAGACAGTGTGCAACCCACACAGGATGGGCCCAGAGAGATTAGACAGTGTGTAACACGGGGAGGATGGGCCCAGTGAGATCAGACAGTGTGTAACCAGGGGAGGATGGGCCCATTGAGATAAGAAAGTGTGTCATCCGGCGAGGGTGAGGCCGGTGATATTAAACAGTGTGTTCCACGGGGAGGATGTGTCCAGTGAGATCAGACAGTGTGTAACCCAGGGAGGATGGGCCCAGTGAGATCAGAAAATGTGTAACCCGGGTGGATGGGCACAGTGAGATCAGACAGTGTGTAACCCGGTGAGGATGGACACAGTGATATCAGACAGTGTGTAACCCGGGGAGGATGGGACCAGTGAGATCAGTCAGTGTGTAACCCGGGGAGGTTGGGCCCAGTGAGATCAGACAGTGTGTAACACGGGAAGGATGGGTCCAGTGAGATCATACAGTGTTTAAACCGGGGAGGATGGGCCCAGTGAGATCAGACAGTGTGTAACCGGGAAGGATTGTCCCAGTGAGATCAGACAGTGTGTAACCCGGTGACGATGGGCACAGTGAAATCAGACAGTGTGTAACCCGGGGAGGATTGTCCCAGTGAGATCAGACAGTGTGTAACCCGGTGACGATGGGCGCAGTGAAATCAGACAGTGTGTAACCGGGAAGGATTGTCCCAGTGAGATCAGACAGTGTGTAACCCGGTGACGATGGGCGCAGTGAAATCAGACTGTGTGTAACCGGGAAGGATTGTCCCAGTGAGATCAGACAGTGTGTAACCCGGTGACGATGGGCGCAGTGAAATCAGACAGTGTGTAACCCGGGGAGGATGGGGAAGTGAGATCAGACGGTTTGTAACCCGGGGAGGATGTGCCCAGTGAGATCAGACAGTGTGTAACCCGGGAGGATGGGTCCAGTGAGATCAGACAGTTTGTAACTCGAGGAGGATGGGCCCAGTTATATCAGACAGTGTGTAACCGGGAAGGATTGGCCCAGTGAGATCAAACAGTGTGTAACCCGGGGAGGATGGGCCCAGTTCATTTAGGCAGTGTGTAACCCAGTGAGGTGGGCCCAATGAGATCAGACAGTGTGTAACCTGGGGAGGATGGGCCCATTGAGATAAGATAGTGTGTAACCCGGGGAGGGTGAGCCCTGTGAGATTGAACAGGTTGTTACCCGGGGAGGATGAGTCCAGTGAGATCAGACAGTGTGTAACCCAGGGAAGATGGGACCAGTGAAATCAGACAGTGTGTTACCCAGGGACGATGGGCCCAGTGAGATCAGACAGTGTGTAACCTGTGGAGGATGGGCCCAGTGAGATCAGTCATAGTGTAACCCGAGAGGATGGGCCCAGTGAGATCAGACAGTGTGTAACCCGAGGAGGATGGGCCCAGTGACATCAGACAGTGTGTAACCTGGGGAGGATGGGCCAAGTGTAATCAGACAGTGTGTACCCCGGGGAGAATACGCCCAGTGAGTTCAGACAATGTGTAACCCGGGGAGGAGGGGCGCAGTGAGATTAGACCGGGTGTTACCCGGGGAGGATGGGCCCAGTGAGATTAAACAGTGTGTACCCCGGGGAGGATGGGCCCAGAGAGATAAGGCACTGTGTAATCCGGGGAGGATGGGCCCAGTGAGATCAGACAGTATGTAACCCGGGGAGGATGGGCTCAGTGAGATCAGACAGTGTGTAGCCCGGGGAGGATGGACACAGTGAGATCAGACAGTTTCTAAACCGGGGAGGATGGGCCCAGTGAGATCAGTCAGTGTGTAACCCGGTGAGGATGGGTCAAGTAAGATTAGACAGTGTGTAACACTGGGAGGATGGGACCAGTGAGATCAGACAGAGTTTTACCAGGGGAGGATGGGACAGTGAGATTAGACAGTGTGTAACCCGGGGAGGATGGCCCAGTGTGATCAGACAGTGTGTTACCCGGGAGGAAGCGCCCAGTGATATCAGACAGTGTGTAACCGGGAAAGATTGTCCCAGTGAGATCAGAAAGGGTGTAACACTGGCAGGATGGATCTACTGAGATGAGGCGGTGTGTAACCCGGGGAGGATGGGCCCAGTGAGATCAGACAGTGTGTAACCCGGGGAGGATGGATCCAGTGAGATCAGTCAGTGTGTAACCCGGGGGGGATGGGCCCAGTGAGATCAGACAGTATGTAACCCGTGGAGGATGGTCCCATTGAGATCAGGGAGCGTGTAACCTGGGGACGATGGGTCCAGTGAGATTAGACAGTATGTAAGCCGGGGAAGATGGGCCTCGTGAGATCAGATAGTGTGTATCTGGGGAGGATGGGCCCAGTGAGATCAGACAGTGTGTAACCCGGGGAGGATGGGCCCAGTGAGATAAGACAGTGTGTAACACGGGGAGGATGGGTCCAGTGAGATCAGACAGTGTGTAACCCGGGGAGGATGGCCCAGTGTGATCAGACAGTGTGTTACCCGGGGAGGATGGGTCCAGTGAGATTAGACAGTGTGCAACCCGGGCATGATGGGCCCAGTGAGGTCAGACGGTGCGTAACCCGGGGAGGATGGGCCCAGTGAGTACAGACAGTGTGTAAACCGGGGAGAATGGGCCAAGTGAGTCCAGACAGTGTGTAACCCGCGGAAGATGGGCACAGTGAGATTAGACAGTGTGTAACCCGGGGAGGATGGGCCCGGTGAGATCAGGCAGTGTGTAACACTGGGAGGATGGGCCCAGTGAAATCAGACAGTGTTTAACACTGGGAGGATGGGACCAGTGAGATCAGACAGTGCTTAACCAAGGGAGGATGGGCCAGTGAGATTAGACAGTGTGTAACCCGGCGAGGATGGGCCCAGTGAGATCAGACAGTGTGTAACCCGGGGAGGATGGGCCCAGTGAGATAAGACAGTGTGTAACACGGGGAGGATGGGTCCAGTGAGATCAGGCAGTGTGTAACCCGGGGAGGATGGAGACAGTGAGATCAGACAGTTTCTAAATCGGGGAGGATGAGCCCAGTGAGATCAGTCAGTGTGTAACCCGGTGGGGATGGGTCAAGTAAGATTAGACAGTGTGTAACAGTGGGAGGATGGGACCAGTGAGATCAGACAGAGTTTTACCAGGGGAGGATGGGACAGTGAGATTAGACAGTGTGTAACCCGGGGAGGATGGCCCAGTGTGATCAGACAGTGTGTTACCCGGGGAGGATGGGTCCAGTGAGATTAGACAGTGTGTAACCCGGGCATGATGGGCCCAGTGAGATCAGACGTTGTGTAACTCGCGGAGGATGGGCCCAGTGAGTACAGGCAGTGTGTAAACCGGGGAGGATGGGCCAAGTAAGTCCAGACAGTGTGTAACCCGCGGAAGATGGGCACAGTGAGATTAGACAGTGTGTAACCCGGGGAGGATGGGCCCGGTGAAATCAGACGGTGTGTAACACTGGGAGGATGGGCCCAGTGAAATCAGACAGTGTGTAACACTGGGAGGATGGGACCAGTGAGATCAGACAGTGTTTAACCAAGGGAGGATTGGCCAGTGAGATTAGACAGTGTGTAACCCGGCGAGGATGGGCCCAGTGAGGTCAGACAGTGTGTAACCCGGGGAGGATAGGCCCAGTGAGATCAGACGGTGTGTAACCCGGGGAGGATGGGCCCAGTGAAATCAGACAGTATGTAACCCGGGGAGGATGGTCCCATTGAGTTCAGAGAGCGTGTAACCAGGGGCCGATGGGTCCAGTGAGATTAGACAGTGTGTAACCCGGGGAAGATGGGCCTAGTGAGATCAGACAGTGTGTAATCTGTGGAGGATGGGCCCAGTGAGATCAGACAGTGTGTAACCCGGGGTGGATGGACCCAGTGAGATCAGACAGTGTGTAACACGCGGAGGATGAGTCCAGTGAGATCAGACAGTGTGTAACCCAGGGAGGATGGGCCCAGTGTGATCAGACAGTGTGTTACCCGGGGAGGATTGGCCCAGTGAGATCTGACAGTGTGTAGCCCGGGGAGTATGGGCCCAGTGAGATTAGACAGTGTGTAAGCCGGGAAGGATGGGTCCAGTGAGATTAGACAGTGTGAAACCCGTGGAGGATGGGTCTAATGAGATCAGTCAGAGTGTAACCCGCGCAGGATGGGCCCAGAGAGATTAGACAGCGTGTAATCTCGGGAGGATGGTCCCAGTGAGATCAGACAGTGTGTATCCCGGGGAGGATGTGCCCAGTGAGATTAGGCAGTGTGTAACCCGGTGAGGATGGGCCCAGTGAGATCAGACAGTGTGTAACCCGGTGAGGATGGGCCCAGTGAGATTAGGCAGTGTGTAACTTGGGGAGGATGGGCCCATTGACATCAGACAGTTTGTAACCCGGAGAGGGTGAGCCCAGTGAGATTAAACAGTGTGTTACCCAGGGAGGATGTGTCCGGTGAGATCAGACAGTGTGTAACCCAGGGAGGATGGGCCCAGTGAGATCAGACAGTGTGTAACCCGGGGAGCATGGGCCTAGTGAGATCAGACAGTGGGTAACCCGGGCAGGATAGGCCCAGTGAGATCAGACAGTGTGTAACACGGGGAGGATGGGTCCATTTAGATCATACAGTGTTTAACCCGGGGTGGATGGGCCCAGTGAGATCAGACAGTGTGTTACCCGGGGAGGATGGGTCCAGTGAGATTAGACAGTGTGTAACCCGGGCAGGATGGGCCCAGTGAGATCAGACGGTGTGTAACCCGGGGAGGATGGGCTCAGTGAGATCAGACAGTTTGTAAACCGGGGTGGATGGGCCTAGTGAGACCAGTCAGTGTGTAACCCGGGGAGGATGGGTCCAGTGAGATTAGAGAGTGTGTAACACAGGGAGGATGGGACCAGTGAGATCAGACAGTGTTTAACCAAGGGAGGATGGGACAGTGAGATTAGACAGTGTGTAACCCGGTGAGGATGGGCCCAGTGATATCAGACAGTGTGTAACCCGGGGAGGATGGGTCCAGTGAGATTACAGAATGTGTAACCCGTGGAGGATGGATCTAATGAGATCAGACAGTGTGCAACCCACACAGGATGGGCCCAGAGAGATTAGACAGTGTGTAACACGGGGAGGATGGGCCCAGTGAGATCAGACAGTGTGTAACCAGGGGACGATGGGCCCATTGAGATAAGAAAGTGTGTCATCCGGGGAGGGTGTGGCCGGTGATATTAAACAGTGTGTTCCACGGGGAGGATGTGTCCAGTGAGATCAGACAGTGTGTAACCCAGGGAGGGTGGGCCCAGTGAGATCAGAAAATGTGTAACCCGGGTGGATGGGCACAGTGAGATCAGACAGTGTGTAACCCGGTGAGGATGGACACAGTGATATCAGACAGTGTGTAACCCGGGGAGGATGGGACCAGTGAGATCAGTCAGTGTGTAACCCGGGGAGGTTGGGCCCAGTGAGATCAGACAGTGTGTAACACGGGAAGGATTGGTCCAGTGAGATCATACAGTGTTTAAACCGGGGAGGATGGGCCCAGTGAGATCAGACAGTGTGTAACCGGGAAGGATTGTCCCAGTGAGATCAGACAGTGTGTAACCCGGTGACGATGGGCACAGTGAAATCAGACAGTGTGTAACCGGGAAGGATTGTCCCAGTGAGATCAGACAGTGTGTAACCCGGTGACGATGGGCGCAGTGAAATCAGACAGTGTGTAACCGGGAAGGATTGTCCCAGTGAGATCAGACAGTGTGTAACCCGGTGACGATGGGCGCAGTGAAATCAGACAGTGTGTAACCGGGAAGGATTGTCCCAGTGAGATCAGACAGTGTGTAACCCGGTGACGATGGGCGCAGTGAAATCAGACAGTGTGTAACCCGGGGAGGATGGGGAAGTGAGATCAGACGGTTTGTAACCCGGGGAGGATGTGCCCAGTGAGATCAGACAGTGTGTAACCCGGGAGGATGGGTCCAGTGAGATCAGACAGTTTGTAACTCGAGGAGGATGGGCCCAGTTATATCAGACAGTGTGTAACCGGGAAGGATTGGCCCAGTGAGATCAAACAGTGTGTAACCCGGGGAGGATGGGCCCAGTTCGTTTAGGCAGTGTGTAACCCAGTGAGGTGGGCCCAATGAGATCAGACAGTGTGTAACCTGGGGAGGATGGGCCCATTGAGATAAGATAGTGTGTAACCCGGGGAGGGTGAGCCCTTTGAGATTGAACAGGTTGTTACCCGGGGAGGATGAGTCCAGTGAGATCAGACAGTGTGTAACCCAGGGAAGATGGGACCAGTGAAATCAGACAGTGTGTTACCCAGGGACGATGGGCCCAGTGAGATCAGACAGTGTGTAACCTGTGGAGGATGGGCCCAGTGAGATCAGTCATAGTGTAACCCGAGAGGATGGGCCCAGTGAGATCAGACAGTGTGTAACCCGAGGAGGATGGGCCCAGTGACATCAGACAGTGTGTAACCTGGGGAGGATGGGCCAAGTGTAATCAGACAGTGTGTACCCCGGGGAGAATACGCCCAGTGAGTTCAGACAATGTGTAACCCGGGGAGGAGGGGCGCAGTGAGATTAGACCGGGTGTTACCCGGGGAGGATGGGCCCAGTGAGATTAAACAGTGTGTACCCCGGGGAGGATGGGCCCAGAGAATAAGGCACTGTGTAATCCGGGGAGGATGGGCCCAGTGAGATCAGACAGTATGTAACCCGGGGAGGATGGGCTCAGTGAGATCAGACAGTGTGTAACATGGGAAGGATGTGTCCAGTGCGATCAGACAGTGTGTAAACCGGGGAGGATGGGCCCACTGAGATGAGACAGTGTGTAACCTGGGGAGGATGGGGCCAGTGAGATCAGACAGTGTGTAACCCGGGGAGGATTGGCCCAGTGAGATCAGGCAGTGTGTATCCTGGGGATGTTGGGCCCAGTGAGATAAGTCAGTGTGTAACCTGGGGAGGATGGGCCCAGTGAGATCAGACAGTGTGTAGCCCGGGGAGGATGGACACAGTGAGATCAGACTGTTTCTAAACCCGGGAGGAAGCGCCCAGTGATATCAGACAGTGTGTAACCGGGAAAGATTGTCCCAGTGAGATCAGAAAGTGTGTAACACAGGCAGGATGGATCTACTGAGATGAGGCGGTGTGTAACCCGGGGAGGATGGGCCCAGTGAGATCAGACAGTGTGTAACCCGGGGAGGATGGATCCAGTGAGATCAGTCAGTGTGTAACCCGGGGGGGATGGGCCCAGTGAGATCAGACAGTATGTAACCCGTGGAGGATGGTCCCATTGAGATCAGGGAGCGTGTAACCTGGGGACGATGGGTCCAGTGAGATTAGACAGTATGTAAGCCGGGGAAGATGGGCCTCGTGAGATCAGATAGTGTGTATCTGGGGAGGATGGGCCCAGTGAGATCAGACAGTGTGTAACCCGGGGAGGATGGGCCCAGTGAGATAAGACAGTGTGTAACACGGGGAGGATGGGTCCAGTGAGATCAGACAGTGTGTAACCCGGGGAGGATGGCCCAGTGTGATCAGACAGTGTGTTACCCGGGGAGGATGGGTCCAGTGAGATTAGACAGTGTGCAACCCGGGCATGATGGGCCCAGTGAGGTCAGACGGTGCGTAACCCGGGGAGGATGGGCCCAGTGAGTACAGACAGTGTGTAAACCGGGGAGAATGGGCCAAGTGAGTCCAGACAGTGTGTAACCCGCGGAAGATGGGCACAGTGAGATTAGACAGTGTGTAACCCGGGGAGGATGGGCCCGGTGAGATCAGACAGTGTGTAACACTGGGAGGATGGGCCCAGTGAAATCAGACAGTGTTTAACACTGGGAGGATGGGACCAGTGAGATCAGACAGTGCTTAACCAAGGGAGGATGGGCCAGTGAGATTAGACAGTGTGTAACCCGGCGAGGATGGGCCCAGTGAGATCAGACAGTGTGTAACCCGGGGAGGATGGGCCCAGTGAGATAAGACAGTGTGTAACACGGGGAGGATGGGTCCAGTGAGATCAGGCAGTGTGTAACCCGGGGAGGATGGAGACAGTGAGATCAGACAGTTTCTAAGCCGGGGAGGATGAGCCCAGTGAGATCAGTCAGTGTGTAACCCGGTGGGGATGGGTCAAGTAAGATTAGACAGTGTGTAACAGTGGGAGGATGGGACCAGTGAGATCAGACAGAGTTTTACCAGGGGAGGATGGGACAGTGAGATTAGACAGTGTGTAACCCGGGGAGGATGGCCCAGTGTGATCAGACAGTGTGTTACCCGGGGAGGATGGGTCCAGTGAGATTAGCAGTGTGTAACCCGGGCATGATGGGCCCAGTGAGATCAGACGTTGTGTAACTCGTGGAGGATGGGCCCAGTGAGTACAGGCAGTGTGTAAACCGGGGAGGATGGGCCAAGTAAGTCCAGACAGTGTGTAACCCGCGGAAGATGGGCACAGTGAGATTAGACAGTGTGTAACCCGGGGAGGATGGGCCCGGTGAGATCAGACGGTGTGTAATCCTGGGAGGATGGGCCCAGTGAAATCAGACAGTGTGTAACACTGGGAGGATGGGACCAGTGAGATCAGACAGTGTTTAACCAAGGGAGGATGGGCCAGTGAGATTAGACAGTGTGTGACCCGGCGAGGATGGTCCCAGTGAGGTCAGACAGTGTGTAACCCGGGGAGGATAGGCCCAGTGAGATCAGACGGTGTGTAACCCGGGGAGGATGGGCCCAGTGAGATCTTACAGTATGTAACCCAGGGAGGATGGGCCCAGTGAGACCAGACAGTGTGTAACCCGGAGAGGATGGATCCAGTGAGATCAGACAGTGTGTAACCCGGGGAGGATGGGCCCAGTGAAATCAGACTGTATGTAACCCGGGGAGGATGGTCCCATTGAGTTCAGAGAGCGTGTAACCAGGGGCCGATGGGTCCAGTGAGATTAGACAGTGTGTAACCCGGGGAAGATGGGCCTAGTGAGATCAGACAGTGTGTAATCTGTGGAGGATGGGCCCAGTGAGATCAGACAGTGTGTAACCCGGGGTGGATGGACCCAGTGAGATCAGACAGTGTGTAACACGCGGAGGATGAGTCCAGTGAGATCAGACAGTGTGTAACCCAGGGAGGATGGGCCCAGTGTGATCAGACAGTGTGTTACCCGGGGAGGATGGGTCCAGTGAAATTAGACAGTGTGTAACCCGGGCATGATGGGCCCAGTGAGATCAGACGGTGTGTAACCCGGGGAGGATGGGTCCAGTGAGATCAGACAGTGTGTAACACTGGGAGGATGGGACCAGTGAGATCAGACAGTGTTTAACCAAGGGAGGATGGGCCAGTGAGGTTAGACAGTGTGTAACCCGACGATGATGGGCCCAGTGAGATCAGACAGTGTGTAACACTGGGAGGATGGGCCCAGTGAGATCAGACAGTGTCTAACCCGGGGACGATGGGCACAGTGAGATCAGACAGTATGTAACCCGGGGACGATGGGCCCAGTGAGATCAGACAGTGTGTTACCCGGGGAGGATTGGTCCAGTGAGATCAGACAGTTTGTAAACCGGGAGGATGGGCCCAGTGAGATCAGTCAGTGTGTAACCCGGAGAGGATGGGTCCAGTAAGATTAGACTGTGTCTAACACTGGGAGGATGGGATCAGTGAGATCAGACAGTGTTTAACCAGAGGAGGATGGGACAGTGAGATTAAGCAGTGTGTAACCCGGTGACGATGGGCACAGTGAAATTAGACAATGTGTAACCCGGGGAGGATGGGGGCAGTGAGATCAGACGGTTTGTAACCCGGTGAGGATGTGCCCAGTGAGATCAGATAGTGTGTATCCCAGGAGGATGGCCCAGGGAGATCAGACAGTTTGTAACTCGGGGAGGATGGGCCCAGTTATATCAGACAGTGTGTAACCGGGAAGGATTGGCCCAGTGAGATTAGACAGTGTGTAACGCGGGGAGGATGGGCCCAGTTATATCAGACAGTGTGTAACCGGGAAGGATTGGCCCAGTGAGATTAGACAGTGTGTAACTCGGGGAGGATGGGCCCAGTTATATCAGACAGTGTGTATCCCAGGAGGATGGCCCAGTGAGATCAGACAGTGTGTAACGTGGGGAGGATGGGCCCAGTGAGATTAGGCAGTGAGTAACCCGGTGAGACGGGCCCAATGAGATAAGACAGTGTGTAACCTGGGGAGGATGGGCCCATTGAGATCAGATAGTGTGTAACCCGGGGAGGGTGAGCCCAGTGAGATTAAACAGTGTGTTACCCGGGGAGGATGTGTCCAGTGAGATCAGACAGTGTGTAACCCAGGGAAGATGGGACCAGTGAAATCAGACAGTGTTTAACCCAGGGAGGATGGGCCCAGTGAGATCAGACAGTGTGTAACCTGTGGAGGATGGGCCCAGTGAGATCAGACATAGTGTAACCCTTGAGGATGGGCCCAGTGAGATCAGACAGTGTGTAACCCGGGGAGGATGGGCCCTGTGACATCAGACAGTGTGTAACCTGGGGCGGATGGGCCCAGTGTAATCAGACAATGTGTAACCCGGGGAGGATCGGCCCAGTGATATTAGACCGGGTGTTACCCGGGGCGATGGGCCCAGTGAGATTAGACAGTGTGTACCCCGGGGAGGATGGGCCCAGTGAGATAAGACAGTGTAATCCGGGGAGGAAGGGCCCAGTGAGATCAGACAGTATGTAACCCGGGGAGGATGGGCTCAGTGAGATCAGACAGTGTGTAACACGGGAAGGATGCGTCCAGTGAGATCAGACAGTGTGTAAACCGGGGAGGATGGGCCCACTGAGATCAGACAGTGTGTTACCCAGTGAGGATGGGTCCAGTGAGATTAGACGGTGTGTAACCCGGGCAGGATGGGCCCAGTGAGATCAGACGGTGTGTAACGCGGGGACGATGGACCCAGTGAGATCAGACAGTATGTAACCCGGAAGGATGGGCCCAGTGAGATCAGACAGTTTATAACCCACGGAGGATGGGCCCAGTGATATCAGACAGTGTGTAACCGGGAAGGATTGGCCCAGTGAGATCAGACAGTGTGTAACCCGGGGACGATGGGCACAGTGAAATCAGACAGTGTGTAATCCGGGGAGGATGGGGCCAGTGAGATCAGACAGTGTGTAACCCGGGGAGGATTGGCCCAGTGAGATCAGGCAGTGTGTATCCCGGGGAGGTTGGGCCCAGTGAGATAAGTCAGTGTGTAACCCGGGGAGGATGGGCCCAGTGAGATCAAAAGTGTGTAGCCCGGGGAGTATTGGCCCAGTGAGATTAGACAGTGTGTAACCCGGGGAGGATGGGTCCAGTTAGATGAGACAGTGTGAAACCCGTGGAGGATGGGTCTAATGAGATCAGTCAGAATTTAAACCGCGCAGTATGGGCCCAGAGAGATTAGACAGTATGTAACGCGTGGAGGATGGGCCCAGTGTGATCAGACAGTGTGTAACCCGGGGAGGATGGGCCCAGTGCGATTTGGCAGTGTGTAACCCGGTGAGGATGGGCCCAGTGAGATCACACAGTGTGTAACCTGGGGTGGATGGGCCCATTGAGATCAGAAAGTGTGTAACCCGAGGAGGGTGAGCCCAGTGAGATTAAACAGTGTGTTAACCGGGGAGGATGTGTCCAGTGAGATCAGACATTGTGTAACCCAGGGAGGATGGGCCCAGTGAGATCAGACAGTGTGTAACCCAGGGAGGATGGGCCCTGTGAGATCAGACAGTGTGTAACCTGGGGAGGATGGGCACAGTGAGATCAGACAGTGTGTAACCCGGTGAGGATGGACCCAGTGAGATCAGACAACGTGTGACCCCGGGTGGATGGGCCCAGTGAGATCAGACAGTGTTTAACACGGGGAGGATGGGACCAGTGAGATCAGAAAGTTTTTAAGCCGGGGAGGATGGGCCCAATGAGATCAGACAGTGTGTAACCCGTGGAGGGTGAGCCCAGTGAGATTAAACAGTGTGTTACCCGGGGGGGATCTGACCAGTGAGATCAGACAGTGTGTAACCCAGGGAGGATGGGCCCAGTGAGATCAGACAGTGTTATACCCGGGGAGGATGGGTCCAGTGAGATTAGACAGTGTGTAACCCGGGCAGGATTGGCCCAGTCAGATCAGACGGTGTGTAACCCGGGGAGGATGGGCCCAGTGACATCAGACAGTGTGTAACCCGGGGAGGATGGGACCAGTGTGATTAGACAGTGTGTAACCCGGGCAGGATGGGCCAAGTGAGATGCGACGATGTGTTACACGGGGAGGATGGGCCCAGTGAGATCAGACAGTGTGTAACCAGGAAGGATTGTCCCAGTGAGATCAGAAAGTGTGTAACACAGGCAGGATGGACCTACTGAGATGAGACGGTGTGTAACCCGGGGAGGATGGGCCCAGTGAGATCAGACAGTGTGTAACCGGGAGAGGATGGGCCCAGTGAGATCAGACAGTGTGTAACCCAGGGAGGATGTATCCAGTGAGATCAGACAGTGTGTAACCCGGGGAAGATGGGCCCAGTGAGATCAGACAGTGTGTAACCTGGGGACGATGGGTCCAGTGAGATTAGACAGTGTGTAACCCGGGGAAGATGGGCCTAGTGAGATCAGACAGTGTGTAACCCGGGGAGGATGGACCCAGTCAGATCAGACAGTGTGTAACCCGGGGAGGATGGGCCCAGTGAGATCAGACAGTGTGTAACCCGGGGAGGATCGGCCCAGTCTGATCAGACAATGTGTAACCCGAGGAGGATGGGCCCAGTGCGATTTGGCAGTGTGTAACCCGGGGAGGATGGGCCCAGTGCGATTTGGCAGTGTGTAACCCGGTGAGGATGGGCCCAGTGAGATCAGACAGTGTGTAACGCGGGGAGGATGGGCCCAGTGCGATTTGGCAGTGTGTAACCCGGTGAGGATGGGCCCAGTGAGATCACACAGTGTGTAACCTGGGGTGGATGGGCCCATTGAGATCAGAAAGTGTGTAACCCGAGGAGGGTGAGCCCAGTGAGATTAAACAGTGTGTTAACCGGGGAGGATGTGTCCAGTGAGATCAGACATTGTGTAACCCAGGGAGGATGGGCCCAGTGAGATCAGACAGTGTGTAACCCAGGGAGGATGGGCCCTGTGAGATCAGACAGTGTGTAACCTGGGGAGGATGGGCACAGTGAGATCAGACAGTGTGTAACCCGGTGAGGATGGACCCAGTGAGATCAGACAGTGTGTAACCTGGGGAGGATGGGCCCAGTGAGATCAGACAGCGTGTGACCCCGGGTGGATGGGCCCAGTGAGATCAGACAGTGTTTAACACGGGGAGGATGGGACCAGTGAGATCAGAAAGTGTTTAAGCCGGGGAGGATGGGCCCAATGAGGTCAGACAGTGTGTAACCCGTGGAGGGTGAGCCCAGTGAGATTAAACAGTGTGTTACCCGGGGGGGATCTGTCCAGTGAGATCAGACAGTGTGTAACCCAGGGAGGATGGGCCCAGTGAGATCAGACAGTGTTATACCCGGGGAGGATGGGTGCAGTGAGATTAGACAGTGTGTAACCCGGGCAGGATTGGCCCAGTCAGATCAGACGGTGTGTAACCCGGGGAGGATGGGCCCAGTGAGATCAGACAGTGTGTAACCCGGGGACGATGGGCCCAGTGATATCAGACAGTGTGTTACCGGGAAGGATTGGCCCAGTGAGATCAGAAAGTGTATAACACGGGGAGGATGGATACATTCAGATGAGACAGTGTGTAACCCGGGGACGATGGGCCCAGTGAGATCAGCCAGTGTGTTACGCAGGTAGGATTGGCTCAGTGAGATCAGACAGTGTGTATCCCGGGGAGGTTGGGCCCAGAGACATCAGATAGTGTGTAAACCGGGGAGGATGGGCCCAGTGAGTTCAGACAGTGTGTAACCCGTGGAGGATGGGCCCATTGAGATCAGACAGTGTGTAACCCGGGGAGAATGGGCCAGTGAGATCAGACCGTGTGTATCCCGGGGAGATGGGCCCAGTGACATCAGACAGTGTGTTACGCAGGTAGGATTGGCTCAGTGAGATCAGACAGTGTGTATCCCGGGGAGGTTGGGCCCAGAGACATCAGACAGTGTGTAAACCGGGGAGGATGGGCCCAGTGAGTTCAGACAGTGTGTAAACCGGGGAGGATGGGCCCAGAGAGATCAGACATGGTGTAACCCGGGGAGGATGGGCCCATTGAGATCAGACAGTGTGTAACCCGGGGACGATGGGCACAGTGAGATCAGACAGTGTGTATCCCGGGGAGGATGGGCCCAGTGAGATCAGACAGTTTTTAACATGGGGTGGATCGGTCCAGTGAGATTAGACAGTGTGTAACCGGGCAGGATGGGCCCAGTGAGATCAGAGAGTTTGTAACCCGGGGAGGATGGGCCCAGTGAGATCAGACAGTGTGTAACCCGGGCAGGATGGGCCAGTGAGATTAGACAGTGTGTAACACGGCGAGGATGGGCCCAGTGAGATCAGGCAGTGTGTAACCCGGTGAGGATGGGCCCAGTGAGATCAGACAGTGAGTAACCTGGGGAGGGTGAGCCCGATTATATTAAACAGTGTGTATCCCGGGGAGGATGTGCCCAGTGAGATTAGGCAGTGTGTAACCCGGTGAGGATGGGCCCAGTGAGATCAGACAGTGTGTAACCCAGGCAGGATGGGCCCAGTGAGATCAGACAGTTTGTAACCCGGAGAGGGTGAGCCCAGTGAGATTAAACAGTGTGTTACCCAGGGAGGATGTGTCCGGTGAGATCAGACAGTGTGTAACCCAGGGAGGATGGGCCCAGTGAGATCAGACAGTGTGTAACCCAGGCAGGATGGGCCCAGTGAGATCAGACAGTGTGCAACCCGGGGAGGATGATAACAGTGAGATAAGACAGTGTGTAACCCGGCGAGGATGGACCCAGTGAGATCAGACAGTGTGTAACACGGGGAGGATGGGTCCATTTAGATCATACAGTGTTTAACCCGGGGAGGATGGGCCCAGTGAGATCAGACAGTGTGTTACCCAGGGAGGATGGGTCCAGTGAGATTAGACAGTGTGTAACCCGGGGAAGATGGGCCTAGTGAGATCAGGCAGTGTGTAACCCGGGGAGGATGGACCCAGTGAGATCAGACAGTGTGTAACCCGGGGAGGATGGGCCCAGTGAGATCAGACAGTGTGTAACCCGGGGAGGATCGGCCCAGTCTGATCAGACAATGTGTTACCCGGGGAGGATGGGTCCAGTGAGATTAGACAGTGTGTAACCCGGTCATGATGGGCCCAGTGAGATCAGACGGTGTGTAACCCGCGGAGGATGGGCCCAGTGAGATCTTACATTATGTAACCCAGGGAGGATGGGCCCAGTGAGACCAGACAGTGTGTAATCCGGAGAGGATGGATCCAGTGAGATCAGACAGTGTGTAACCCGGGGAGGATGGGCCCATTGAAATCAGACAGTATGTAACCCGGGGAGGATGGTCCCATTGAGATCAGAGAGCGTGTAACCAGGGGCCGATGGGTCCAGTGAGATTAGACAGTGTGTAACCCGGGGAAGATGGGCCTAGTGAGATCAGACAGTGTGTAATCTGTGGAGGATGGGCCCAGTGAGATCAGACAGTGTGTAACCCGGGGTGGATGGACCCAGTGAGATCAGACAGTGTGTAACACGCGGAGGATGAGTCCAGTGAGATCAGACAGTGTGTAACCCAGGGAGGATGGGCCCAGTGTGATCAGACAGTGTGTTACCCGGGGAGGATGGGTCCAGTGAAATTAGACAGTGTGTAACCCGGGCATGATGGGCCCAGTGAGATCAGACGGTGTGTAACCCGGGGAGGATGGGTCCAGTGAGATTAGACAGTGTGTAACCCGGGGAGGATGGGTCCAGTGAGATTAGACAGTGTGTAACCCGGGGAGGATGGGCCCAGTGAGATCAGACAGTGTGTAACACTGGGAGGATGGGACCAGTGAGATCAGACAGTGTTTAACCAAGGGAGGATGGGCCAGTGAGGTTAGACAGTGTGTAACCCGACGATGATGGGCCCAGTGAGATCAGCCAGTGTCTAACCCGGGGACGATGGGCACAGTGAGATCAGACAGTGTGTAACCCGGGGAGGATGGGCCCAGTGAGATCAGACAGTGTGTTACCCGGGGAGGGTTGGTCCAGTGAGATCAGACAGTTTGTAAACCGGGAGGATGGGCCCAGTGAGATCAGACAGTTTGTAACCCGGAGAGGATGGGTCCAGTAAGATTAGACTGTGTCTAACACTGGGAGGATGGGATCAGTGAGATCAGACAGTGTTTAACCAGAGGAGGATGGGACAGTGAGATTAAGCAGTGTGTAACCCGGGGACGATGGGCACAGTGAAATTAGACAGTGTGTAACCCGGGGAGGATGGGGGCAGTGAGATCAGACGGTTTGTAACCCGGTGAGGATGTGCCCAGTGAGATCAGATAGTGTGTATCCCAGGAGGATGGCCCAGTGAGATCAGACAGTTTGTAACTCGGGGAGGATGGGCCCAGTGAGATCAAAAGTGTGTAGCCCGGGGAGTATTGGCCCAGTGAGATTAGACAGTGTGTAACCCGGGGAGGATGGGTCCAGTTAGATGAGACAGTGTGAAACCCGTGGAGGATGGGTCTAATGAGATCAGTCAGAATTTAAACCGCGCAGTATGGGCCCAGAGAGATTAGACAGTATGTAACGCGTGGAGGATGGGCCCAGTGTGATCAGACAGTGTGTAACCCGGGGAGGATGGGCCCAGTGCGATTTGGCAGTGTGTAACCCGGTGAGGATGGGCCCAGTGAGATCACACAGTGTGTAACCTGGGGTGGATGGGCCCATTGAGATCAGAAAGTGTGTAACCCGAGGAGGGTGAGCCCAGTGAGATTAAACAGTGTGTTAACCGGGGAGGATGTGTCCAGTGAGATCAGACATTGTGTAACCCAGGGAGGATGGGCCCAGTGAGATCAGACAGTGTGTAACCCAGGGAGGATGGGCCCTGTGAGATCAGACAGTGTGTAACCTGGGGAGGATGGGCACAGTGAGATCAGACAGTGTGTAACCCGGTGAGGATGGACCCAGTGAGATCAGACAACGTGTGACCCCGGGTGGATGGGCCCAGTGAGATCAGACAGTGTTTAACACGGGGAGGATGGGACCAGTGAGATCAGAAAGTGTTTAAGCCGGGGAGGATGGGCCCAATGAGATCAGACAGTGTGTAACCCGTGGAGGGTGAGCCCAGTGAGATTAAACAGTGTGTTACCCGGGGGGGATCTGACCAGTGAGATCAGACAGTGTGTAACCCAGGGAGGATGGGCCCAGTGAGATCAGACAGTGTTATACCCGGGGAGGATGGGTCCAGTGAGATTAGACAGTGTGTAACCCAGGCAGGATTGGCCCAGTCAGATCAGACGGTGTGTAACCCGGGGAGGATGGGCCCAGTGACATCAGACAGTGTGTAACCCGGGGAGGATGGGACCAGTGTGATTAGACAGTGTGTAACCCGGGCAGGATGGGCCAAGTGAGATGCGACGATGTGTTACACGGGGAGGATGGGCCCAGTGAGATCAGACAGTGTGTAACCAGGAAGGATTGTCCCAGTGAGATCAGAAAGTGTGTAACACAGGCAGGATGGACCTACTGAGATGAGACGGTGTGTAACCCGGGGAGGATGGGCCCAGTGAGATCAGACAGTGTGTAACCGGGAGAGGATGGGCCCAGTGAGATCAGACAGTGTGTAACCCAGGGAGGATGTATCCAGTGAGATCAGACAGTGTGTAACCCGGGGAAGATGGGCCCAGTGAGATCAGACAGTGTGTAACCTGGGGACGATGGGTCCAGTGAGATTAGACAGTGTGTAACCCGGGGAAGATGGGCCTAGTGAGATCAGACAGTGTGTAACCCGGGGAGGATGGACCCAGTCAGATCAGACAGTGTGTAACCCGGGGAGGATGGGCCCAGTGAGATCAGACAGTGTGTAACCCGGGGAGGATCGGCCCAGTCTGATCAGACAATGTGTAACCCGAGGAGGATGGGCCCAGTGCGATTTGGCAGTGTGTAACCCGGGGAGGATGGGCCCAGTGCGATTTGGCAGTGTGTAACCCGGTGAGGATGGGCCCAGTGAGATCAGACAGTGTGTAACGCGGGGAGGATGGGCCCAGTGCGATTTGGCAGTGTGTAACCCGGTGAGGATGGGCCCAGTGAGATCACACAGTGTGTAACCTGGGGTGGATGGGCCCATTGAGATCAGAAAGTGTGTAACCCGAGGAGGGTGAGCCCAGTGAGATTAAACAGTGTGTTAACCGGGGAGGATGTGTCCAGTGAGATCAGACATTGTGTAACCCAGGGAGGATGGGCCCAGTGAGATCAGACAGTGTGTAACCCAGGGAGGATGGGCCCTGTGAGATCAGACAGTGTGTAACCTGGGGAGGATGGGCACAGTGAGATCAGACAGTGTGTAACCCGGTGAGGATGGACCCAGTGAGATCAGACAGTGTGTAACCTGGGGAGGATGGGCCCAGTGAGATCAGACAGCGTGTGACCCCGGGTGGATGGGCCCAGTGAGATCAGACAGTGTTTAGCACGGGGAGGATGGGACCAGTGAGATCAGAAAGTGTTTAAGCCGGGGAGGATGGGCCCAATGAGGTCAGACAGTGTGTAACCCGTGGAGGGTGAGCCCAGTGAGATTAAACAGTGTGTTACCCGGGGGGGATCTGTCCAGTGAGATCAGACAGTGTGTAACCCAGGGAGGATGGGCCCAGTGAGATCAGACAGTGTTATACCCGGGGAGGATGGGTGCAGTGAGATTAGACAGTGTGTAACCCGGGCAGGATTGGCCCAGTCAGGTCAGACGGTGTGTAACCCGGGGAGGATGGGCCCAGTGAGATCAGACAGTGTGTAACCCGGGGACGATGGGCCCAGTGATATCAGACAGTGTGTTACCGGGAAGGATTGGCCCAGTGAGATCAGAAAGTGTGTAACACGGGGAGGATGGATACATTCAGATGAGACAGTGTGTAACCCGGGGACGATGGGCCCAGTGAGATCAGCCAGTGTGTTACGCAGGTAGGATTGGCTCAGTGAGATCAGACAGTGTGTATCCCGGGGAGGTTGGGCCCAGAGACATCAGATAGTGTGTAAACCGGGGAGGATGGGCCCAGTGAGTTCAGACAGTGTGTAACCCGTGGAGGATGGGCCCATTGAGATCAGACAGTGTGTAACCCGGGGAGAATGGGCCAGTGAGATCAGACCGTGTGTATCCCGGGGAGATGGGCCCAGTGACATCAGACAGTGTGTTACGCAGGTAGGATTGGCTCAGTGAGATCAGACAGTGTGTATCCCGGGGAGGTTGGGCCCAGAGACATCAGACAGTGTGTAAACCGGGGAGGATGGGCCCAGTGAGTTCAGACAGTGTGTAAACCGGGGAGGATGGGCCCAGAGAGATCAGACATGGTGTAACCCGGGGAGGATGGGCCCATTGAGATCAGACAGTGTGTAACCCGGGGACGATGGGCACAGTGAGATCAGACAGTGTGTATCCCGGGGAGAATGGGCCCAGTGAGATCAGACAGTTTTTAACATGGGGTGGATCGGTCCAGTGAGATTAGACAGTGTGTAACCGGGCAGGATGGGCCCAGTGAGATCAGAGAGTTTGTAACCCGGGGAGGATGGGCCCAGTGAGATCAGACAGTGTGTAACCCGGGCAGGATGGGCCAGTGAGATTAGACAGTGTGTAACACGGCGAGGATGGGCCCAGTGAGATCAGGCAGTGTGTAACCCGGTGAGGATGGGCCCAGTGAGATCAGACAGTGAGTAACCTGGGGAGGGTGAGCCCGATTATATTAAACAGTGTGTATCCCGGGGAGGATGTGCCCAGTGAGATTAGGCAGTGTGTAACCCGGTGAGGATGGGCCCAGTGAGATCAGACAGTGTGTAACCCAGGCAGGATGGGCCCAGTGAGATCAGACAGTTTGTAACCCGGAGAGGGTGAGCCCAGTGAGATTAAACAGTGTGTTACCCAGGGAGGATGTGTCCGGTGAGATCAGACAGTGTGTAACCCAGGGAGGATGGGCCCAGTGAGATCAGACAGTGTGTAACCCAGGCAGGATGGGCCCAGTGAGATCAGACAGTGTGCAACCCGGGGAGGATGATAACAGTGAGATAAGACAGTGTGTAACCCGGCGAGGATGGACCCAGTGAGATCAGACAGTGTGTAACACGGGGAGGATGGGTCCATTTAGATCATACAGTGTTTAACCCGGGGAGGATGGGCCCAGTGAGATCAGACAGTGTGTTACCCAGGGAGGATGGGTCCAGTGAGATTAGACAGTGTGTAACCCGGGGAAGATGGGCCTAGTGAGATCAGGCAGTGTGTAACCCGGGGAGGATGGACCCAGTGAGATCAGACAGTGTGTAACCCGGGGAGGATGGGCCCAGTGAGATCAGACAGTGTGTAACCCGGGGAGGATCGGCCCAGTCTGATCAGACAATGTGTTACCCGGGGAGGATGGGTCCAGTGAGATTAGACAGTGTGTAACCCGGTCATGATGGGCCCAGTGAGATCAGACGGTGTGTAACCCGCGGAGGA
Organism: Somniosus microcephalus; assembly: GCF_052327205.1. Taxonomy (NCBI): domain Eukaryota; kingdom Metazoa; phylum Chordata; class Chondrichthyes; order Squaliformes; family Somniosidae; genus Somniosus; species Somniosus microcephalus. The sequence goes on along the minus strand of NW_028225180.1, from coordinate 31,765,710 downwards.
TGGGCCCAGTGAGATCTTACATTATGTAACCCAGGGAGGATGGGCCCAGTGAGACCAGACAGTGTGTAATCCGGAGAGGATGGATCCAGTGAGATCAGACAGTGTGTAACCCGGGGAGGATGGGCCCATTGAAATCAGACAGTATGTAACCCGGGGAGGATGGTCCCATTGAGATCAGAGAGCGTGTAACCAGGGGCCGATGGGTCCAGTGAGATTAGACAGTGTGTAACCCGGGGAAGATGGGCCTAGTGAGATCAGACAGTGTGTAATCTGTGGAGGATGGGCCCAGTGAGATCAGACAGTGTGTAACCCGGGGTGGATGGACCCAGTGAGATCAGACAGTGTGTAACACGCGGAGGATGAGTCCAGTGAGATCAGACAGTGTGTAACCCAGGGAGGATGGGCCCAGTGTGATCAGACAGTGTGTTACCCGGGGAGGATGGGTCCAGTGAAATTAGACAGTGTGTAACCCGGGCATGATGGGCCCAGTGAGATCAGACGGTGTGTAACCCGGGGAGGATGGGTCCAGTGAGATTAGACAGTGTGTAACCCGGGGAGGATGGGTCCAGTGAGATTAGACAGTGTGTAACCCGGGGAGGATGGGCCCAGTGAGATCAGACAGTGTGTAACACTGGGAGGATGGGACCAGTGAGATCAGACAGTGTTTAACGAAGGGAGGATGGGCCAGTGAGGTTAGACAGTGTGTAACCCGACGATGATGGGCCCAGTGAGATCAGACAGTGTCTAACCCGGGGACGATGGGCACAGTGAGATCAGACAGTGTGTAACCCGGGGAGGATGGGCCCAGTGAGATCAGACAGTGTGTTACCCGGGGAGGGTTGGTCCAGTGAGATCAGACAGTTTGTAAACCGGGAGGATGGGCCCAGTGAGATCAGACAGTTTGTAACCCGGAGAGGATGGGTCCAGTAAGATTAGACTGTGTCTAACACTGGGAGGATGGGATCAGTGAGATCAGACAGTGTTTAACCAGAGGAGGATGGGACAGTGAGATTAAGCAGTGTGTAACCCGGGGACGATGGGCACAGTGAAATTAGACAGTGTGTAACCCGGGGAGGATGGGGGCAGTGAGATCAGACGGTTTGTAACCCGGTGAGGATGTGCCCAGTGAGATCAGATAGTGTGTATCCCAGGAGGATGGCCCAGTGAGATCAGACAGTTTGTAACTCGGGGAGGATGGGCCCAGTTATATCAGACAGTGTGTAACCGGGAAGGATTGGCCCAGTGAGATTAGACAGTGTGTAACGCGGGGAGGATGGGGCCAGTGAGATTAGGCAGTGAGTAACCCGGTGAGGCGGGCCCAATGAGATAAGACAGTGTGTAACCTGGGGAGGATGGGCCCATTGAGATCAGATAGTGTGTAACCCGGGGAGGGTGAGCCCAGTGAGATTAAACAGGGTGTTACCCGGGGAGGATGTGTCCAGTGAGATCAGACAGTGTGTAACCCAGGGAAGATGGGACCAGTGAAATCAGACAGTGTTTAACCCAGGGAGGATGGGCCCAGTGAGATCAGACAGTGTGTAACCTGTGGAGGATGGGCCCAGTGAGATCAGACATAGTGTAACCCTTGAGGATGGGCCCAGTGAGATCAGACAGTGTGTAACCCGGGGAGGATGGGCCCTGTGACATCAGACAGTGTGTAACCTGGGGCGGATGGGCCCAGTGTAATCAGACAGTGTGTACCCCGGGGAGAATACGCCCAGTGAGTTCAGACAATGTGTAACCCGGGGGGATGGGCCCAGTGAGATTAGACAGTGTGTACCCCGGGGAGGATGGGCCCAGTCAGATAAGACACTGTGTAATCCGGGGAGGAAGGGCCCAGTGAGATCAGACAGTATGTAACCCGGGGAGGATGGGCTCAGTGAGATCAGACAGTGTGTAACACGGGAAGGATGCGTCCAGTGAGATCAGACAGTGTGTAAACCGGGGAGGATGGGCCCACTGAGATCAGACAGTGTGTTACCCGGTGAGGATGGGTCCAGTGAGATTAGACAGTGTGTAACCCGGGCAGGATGGGCCCAGTGAGATCAGACGGTGTGTAACGCGGGGACGATGGACCCAGTGAGATCAGACAGTATGTAACCCGGAAGGATGGGCCCAGTGAGATCAGACAGTTTATAACCCACGGAGAATGGGCCCAGTGATATCAGACAATGTGTAACCGGGAAGGATTGGCCCAGTGAGATCAGACAGTGTGTAACCCGGGGACGATGGGCACAGTGAGATCAGACAGTGTGTATCCCGGGGAGGATGGGCCCAGTGAGATCAGACAGTTTTTAACATGGGGTGGATCGGTCCAGTGAGATTAGACAGTGTGTAACCGGGCAGGATGGGCCCAGTGAGATCAGAGAGTTTGTAACCCGGGGAGGATGGGCCAGTGAGATTAGACAGTGTGTAACACGGCGAGGATGGGCCCAGTGAGATCAGGCAGTGTGTAACCCGGGGAGGATTGGCCCAGTGAGATCAGGCAATGTGTTACCCGGGGAGGATGGGCCAACTGAGATCAGTCAGTGTGTAACCCGGGGAGGATGGGCCCAGTGAGATCAGGCAGTTTGTAGCCCGGTGAGTATGGGCCCAGTGAGATTAGACAGTGTGTAAGCCGGGAAGGATGGGTCCAGTGAGATTAGACAGTGTGAAACCCGTGGAGGATGGGTCGAATGAGATCAGTCAGAGTGTAACCCGCGCAGGATGGGCCCAGAGAGATTAGACAGCGTGTAATCTCGGGAGGATGGTCCCAGTGAGATCAGACAGTGTGTATCCCGGGGAGGATGTGCCCAGTGAGATTAGACAGTGTGAAACCCGGTGAGGATGGGCACAGTGAGATCAGACAGTGAGTAACCTGGGGAGGGTGAGCCCGATGATATTAAACAGTGTGTATCCCGGGGAGGATGTGCCCAGTGAGATCAGACAGTGTGTAACCTGGGGAGGATGGGCCCATTGACATCAGACAGTTTGTAACCCGGAGAGGGTGAGCCCAGTGAGATTAAACAGTGTGTTACCCAGGGAGGATGTGTCCGGTGAGATCAGACAGTGTGTAACCCAGGGAGGATGGGCCCATTGAGATCAGACAGTTTGTAACCCGGAGAGGGTGAGCCCAGTGAGATTAAACAGTGTGTTACCCAGGGAGGATGTGTCCGGTGAGATCAGACAGTGTGTAACCCAGGGAGGATGGGCCCAGTGAGATCAGACAGTGTGTAACCCAGGCAGGATGGGCCCAGTGAGATCAGACAGTGTGCAACCCGGGGAGGATGATTACAGTGAGATAAGACAGTGTGTAACCCGGCGAGGATGGACCCAGTGAGATCAGACAGTGTGTAACCAGGGGAGCATTGGCCTAGTGAGATCAGACAGTGGGTAACCCGGGGAGGATAGGCCCAGTGAGATCAGACAGTGTGTAACACGGGGAGGATGGGTCCATTTAGATCATACAGTGTTTAACCCGGGGAGGATGGGCCCAGTGAGATCAGACAGTGTGTTACCCAGGGAGGATGGGTCCAGTGAGATTAGACAGTGTGCAACCCGGGCAGGATGGGCCCAGTGAGATCAGACGGTGTGTAACCCGGGGAGGATGGGCTCAGTGAGATCAGACAGTTTGTAAACCGGGGTGGATGGGCCTAGTGAGACCAGTCAGTGTGTAACCCGGGGAGGATGGGTCCAGTGAGATTAGAGAGTGTATAACACAGGGAGGATGGGACTAGTGAGATCAGACAGTGTTTAACCAAGGGAGGATGGGACAGTGAGATTAGACAGTGTGTAACCCGGTGAGGATGGGCCCAGTGATATCAGACAGTGTGTAACCCGGGGAGGATGGGTCCAGTGAGATTACAGAATGTGTAACCCGTGGAGGATGGATCTAATGAGATCAGACAGTGTGCAACCCGCACAGGATGGGCCCAGAGAGATTAGACAGTGTGTAACACGGGGAGGATGGGCCCAGTGAGATCAGACAGTGTGTAACCAGGGGAGGATGGCCCCATTGAGATAAGAAAGTGTGTAATCCGGGGAGGGTGAGCCCGGTGATATTAAACAGTGTGTTCCACGGGGAGGATGTGTCCAGTGAGATCAGACAGTGTGTAACCCAGGGAGGGTGGGCCCAGTGAGATCAGAAAATGTGTAACCCGGGTGGATGGGCACAGTGAGATCAGACAGTGTGTAACCCGGTGAGGATGGACACAGTGATATCAGACAGTGTGTAACCCGGGGAGGATGGGCCCAGTGAGATCAGACAGTGTGTAACACGGGAAGGATGGGTCCAGTGAGATCATACAGTGTTTAAACCGGGGAGGATGGGCCCAGTGAGATCAGACAGTGTGTAACCGGGAAGGATTGTCCCAGTGAGATCAGACAGTGTGTAACCCGGTGACGATGGGCGCAGTGAAATCAGACAGTGTGTAACCCGGGGAGGATGGGGAAGTGAGATCAGACGGTTTGTAACCCGGGGAGGATGTGCCCAGTGAGATCAGACAGTGTGTAACCCGGGAGGATGTGCCCAGTGAGATCAGACAGTGTGTAACCCGGGAGGATGGGTCCAGTGAGATCAGATAGTTTGTAACTCGAGGAGGATGGGCCCAGTTATATCAGACAGTGTGTAACCGGGAAGGATTGGCCCAGTGAGATCAGACAGTGTGTAACCCGGGGAGGATGGGCCCAGTTCGTTTAGGCAGTGTGTAACCCAGTGAGGTGGGCCCAATGAGATCAGACAGTGTGTAACCTGGGGAGGATGGGCCCATTGAGATAAGATAGTGTTTAACCGGGGAGGGTGAGCCCTGTGAGATTAAACAGGTTGTTACCCGGGGAGGATGAGTCCAGTGAGATCAGACAGTGTGTAACCCAGGGAAGATGGGACCAGTGAAATCAGACAGTGTGTTACCCAGGGACGATGGGCCCAGTGAGATCAGACAGTGTGTAACCTGTGGAGGATGGGCCCAGTGAGATCAGTCATAGTGTAACCCGAGAGGATGGGCCCAGTGAGATCAGACAGTGTGTAACCCGAGGAGGATGGGCCCAGTGACATCAGACAGTGTGTAACCTGGGGAGGATGGGCCAAGTGTAATCAGACAGTGTGTACCCCGGGGAGAATACGCCCAGTGAGTTCAGACAATGTGTAACCCGGGGAGGAGGGGCGCAGTGAGATTAGACCGGGTGTTACCCGGGGAGGATGGGCCCAGTGAGATGAAACAGTGTGTACCCCGGGGAGGATGGGCCCAGAGAGATATGGCACTGTGTAATCCGGGGAGGATGGGCCCAGTGAGATCAGACAGTATGTAACCCGGGGAGGATGGGCTCAGTGAGATCAGACAGTGTGTAACATGGGAAGGATGTGTCCAGTGCGATCAGACAGTGTGTAAACCGGGGAGGATGGGCCCACTGAGATCAGACAGTGTGTAACCCGGGGAGGATGCGGCCAGTGAGATCAGACATTGTGTAACCCGGGGAGGATTGGCCCAGTGAGATCAGGCAGTGTGTATCCTGGGGATGTTGGGCCCAGTGAGATAAGTCAGTGTGTAACCTGGGGAGGATGGGCCCAGTGAGATCAGACAGTGTGTAGCCCGGGGATAATTGGCCCAGTGAGATTAGACAGTGTGTAACCCGGGGAGGATGGGTCCAGTTAGATTAGACAGTGTGAAACCCGTGGAGGATGCGTCTAATGAGATCAGTCAGAATGTAACCCGCGCAGGATGGGCCCAGAGAGATTAGACAGTGTGTAACCCGGGTAGGATGGGCCCAGTGTGATCAGACAGTGTGTAACCCGGGGAGGATGGGCCCAGTGAGATTAGGCAATGTGTAACCCGGTGAGGATGGGCCCAGTGAGATCACACAGTGTGTAACCTGGGGTGGATGGGCCCATTGAGATCAGACAGTGTGTAACCCGAGGAGGGTGAGCCCAGTGAGATTAAACAGGGGGTTACCCGGTGAGGATGTGTCCAGTGAGATCAGACAGTGTGTAACCCAGGGAGGATGGGCCCTGTCAGATCAGACAGTGTTTAACCTGGGGAGGATGGGCACGGTGAGATCAGACAGTGTGTAACCCGGGGAGGATGGACCCAGTGAGATCAGACAGTGTGTAACCCGTGGTGGATGGGCCCAGTGAGATCAGACAGTGTTTAACATGGGGAGGATGGGTCCAGTGAGATCAGAAAGTGTTTAAGCCGGGGAGGATGGGCCCAATGAGATCAGACAGTGTGTAACCCGTGGAGGGTGAGCCCAGTGAGATTAAACAGTGTGTTACCCGGGAAGGATCTGTCCAGTGATTTCAGACAGTGTGTAACCCAGGGAGGATGGGCCCAGTGAGATCAGACAGTGTGTCACCCGGGCAGGATTGGCCCAGTCAGATCAGACGGTGCGTAACCCGGGGAGGATGGGCCCAGTGACATCAGACAGTGTGTAACCCGGGAGGATGGGCCCAGTGAGATCAGACAGTTTGTAACACGGGGACGATGGGCCCAGTGATATCAGACAGTGTGTAACCGGGAAGGATTGGCCCAGTGAGATCAGACAGTGTGTAACACGGGGAGGATGGATACAGTCAGATGACACAGTGTGTAACCCGGGGACGATGGGCCCAGTGAGATCAGCCAATGTGTTACGCAGGTAGGATTGGCCCAGTGAGATCAGACAGTGTGTAACCCGGGGAGGATGAGCCCAGTGAGTTCAGACAATGCGTAACCCGGGGAGGATGGGCCCAGTGAGTTCAGACAGTGTGTAACCCGGGGAGGATGGGCCTAGTGAGATCAGACAGTGTGTAACCCGGGGAGGATGGGCACAGTGAGATCAGACAGTGTGTATCCCGGGGAGAATGGGCTCAGTGAGGTCAGACGGTGTGTAACGCGGGGACGATGGGCCCAGTGAGATCAGACAGTATGTAACCCAGGAGGATGGGCCCAGTGAGATCAGACAGTTTATAACCCGGGGACGATGGGCACAGTGAAATCAGACAGTGTGTAACCTGGGGAGGATGGGCCCATTGAGATAAGATAGTGTGTAACCCGGGGAGGGCGAGCCCTGTGAGATTAAACAGGTTGTTACCCGGGGAGGATGAGCCCAGTGAGATCAGACAGTGTGTAACCCAGGGAAGAAGGGACCAGTGAAATCAGACAGTGTGTTACCCAGGGACGATGGGCCCAGTGAGATCAGACAGTGTGTAACCCGGGGAGGATGGGCCCAGTGAGATCAGTCATAGTGTAACCCGAGAGGATGGGCCCAGTGAGATCAGACAGTGTGTAACCCGAGGAGGATGGGCCCAGTGACATCAGACCGTGTGTAACCTGGGGAGGATGGGCCAAGTGTAATCAGACAGTGTGTACCCCGGGGAGAATACGCCCAGTGAGTTCAGACAATGTGTAACCCGGGGAGGAGGGGCGCAGTGAGATTAGACCGGGTGTTACCCGGGGAGGATGGGCCCAGTGAGATTAAACAGTGTGTACCCCGGGGAGGATGGGCCCAGAGAGATAAGGCACTGTGTAATCCGGGGAGGATGGGCCCAGTGATATCAGACAGTGTGTAACCCGGGGAGGTTGGGCCCAGTGAGATCAGACAGTGTGTAACACGGGAAGGATGGGTCCAGTGAGATCATACAGTGTTTAAACCGGGGAGGATGGGCCCAGTGAGATCAGACAGTGTGTAACCGGGAAGGATTGTCCCAGTGAGATCAGACAGTGTGTAACCCGGTGACGATGGGCGCAGTGAAATCAGACAGTGTGTAACCCGGGGAGGATGGGGAAGTGAGATCAGACGGTTTGTAACCCGGGGAGGATGTGCCCAGTGAGATCAGACAGTGTGTAACCCGGGAGGATGGGTCCAGTGAGATCAGACAGTTTGTAACTCGAGGAGGATGGGCCCAGTTATATCAGACAGTGTGTAACCGGGAAGGATTGGCCCAGTGAGATCAGACAGTGTGTAACCCGAGGAGGATGGGCCCAGTTCGTTTAGGCAGTGTGTAACCCAGTGAGGTGGACCCAATGAGATCAGACAGTGTGTAACCTGGGGAGGATGGGCCCATTGAGATAAGATAGTGTTTAACCGGGGAGGGTGAGCCCTGTGAGATTAAACAGGTTGTTACCCGGGGAGGATGAGTCCAGTGAGATCAGACAGTGTGTAACCCAGGGAAGATGGGACCAGTGAAATCAGACAGTGTGTTACCCAGGGACGATGGGCCCAGTGAGATCAGACAGTGTGTAACCTGTGGAGGATGGGCCCAGTGAGATCAGTCATAGTGTAACCCGAGAGGATGGGCCCAGTGAGATCAGACAGTGTGTAACCCGAGGAGGATGGGCCCAGTGACATCAGACAGTGTGTAACCTGGGGAGGATGGGCCAAGTGTAATCAGACAGTGTGTACCCCGGGGAGAATACGCCCAGTGAGTTCAGACAATGTGTAACCCGGGGAGGAGGGGCGCAGTGAGATTAGACCGGGTGTTACCCGGGGAGGATGGGCCCAGTGAGATGAAACAGTGTGTACCCCGGGGAGGATGGGCCCAGAGAGATATGGCACTGTGTAATCCGGGGAGGATGGGCCCAGTGAGATCAGACAGTATGTAACCCGGGGAGGATGGGCTCAGTGAGATCAGACAGTGTGTAACATGGGAAGGATGTGTCCAGTGCGATCAGACAGTGTGTAAACCGGGGAGGATGGGCCCACTGAGATCAGACAGTGTGTAACCCGGGGAGGATGCGGCCAGTGAGATCAGACATTGTGTAACCCGGGGAGGATTGGCCCAGTGAGATCAGGCAGTGTGTATCCTGGGGATGTTGGGCCCAGTGAGATAAGTCAGTGTGTAACCTGGGGAGGATGGGCCCAGTGAGATCAGACAGTGTGTAGCCCGGGGATAATTGGCCCAGTGAGATTAGACAGTGTGTAACCCGGGGAGGATGGGTCCAGTTAGATTAGACAGTGTGAAACCCGTGGAGGATGCGTCTAATGAGATCAGTCAGAATGTAACCCGCGCAGGATGGGCCCAGAGAGATTAGACAGTGTGTAACCCGGGTAGGATGGGCCCAGTGTGATCAGACAGTGTGTAACCCGGGGAGGATGGGCCCAGTGAGATTAGGCAATGTGTAACCCGGTGAGGATGGGCCCAGTGAGATCACACAGTGTGTAACCTGGGGTGGATGGGCCCATTGAGATCAGACAGTGTGTAACCCGAGGAGGGTGAGCCCAGTGAGATTAAACAGGGGGTTACCCGGTGAGGATGTGTCCAGTGAGATCAGACAGTGTGTAACCCAGGGAGGATTGGCCCTGTCAGATCAGACAGTGTTTAACCTGGGGAGGATGGGCACGGTGAGATCAGACAGTGTGTAACCCGGGGAGGATGGACCCAGTGAGATCAGACAGTGTGTAACCCGTGGTGGATGGGCCCAGTGAGATCAGACAGTGTTTAACATGGGGAGGATGGGTCCAGTGAGATCAGAAAGTGTTTAAGCCGGGGAGGATGGGCCCAATGAGATCAGACAGTGTGTAACCCGTGGAGGGTGAGCCCAGTGAGATTAAACAGTGTGTTACCCGGGAAGGATCTGTCCAGTGATTTCAGACAGTGTGTAACCCAGGGAGGATGGGCCCAGTGAGATCAGCCAGTGTGTCACCCGGGCAGGATTGGCCCAGTCAGATCAGACGGTGCGTAACCCGGGGAGGATGGGCCCAGTGACATCAGACAGTGTGTAACCCGGGAGGATGGGCCCAGTGAGATCAGACAGTTTGTAACACGGGGACGATGGGCCCAGTGATATCAGACAGTGTGTAACCGGGAAGGATTGGCCCAGTGAGATCAGACAGTGTGTAACACGGGGAGGATGGATACAGTCAGATGACACAGTGTGTAACCCGGGGACGATGGGCCCAGTGAGATCAGCCAGTGTGTTACGCAGGTAGGATTGGCCCAGTGAGATCAGACAGTGTGTAACCCGGGGAGGATGGGCCCAGTGAGTTCAGACAATGCGTAACCCGGGGAGGATGGGCCCAGTGAGTTCAGACAGTGTGTAACCCGGGGAGGATGGGCCTAGTGAGATCAGACAGTGTGTAACCCGGGGAGGATGGGCACAGTGAGATCAGACAGTGTGTATCCCGGGGAGAATGGGCTCAGTGAGGTCAGACGGTGTGTAACGCGGGGACGATGGGCCCAGTGAGATCAGACAGTATGTAACCCAGGAGGATGGGCCCAGTGAGATCAGACAGTTTATAACCCGGGGACGATGGGCACAGTGAAATCAGACAGTGTGTAACCTGGGGAGGATGGGCCCATTGAGATAAGATAGTGTGTAACCCGGGGAGGGCGAGCCCTGTGAGATTAAACAGGTTGTTACCCGGGGAGGATGAGTCCAGTGAGATCAGACAGTGTGTAACCCAGGGAAGAAGGGACCAGTGAAATCAGACAGTGTGTTACCCAGGGACGATGGGCCCAGTGAGATCAGACAGTGTGTAACCCGGGGAGGATGGGCCCAGTGAGATCAGTCATAGTGTAACCCGAGAGGATGGGCCCAGTGAGATCAGACAGTGTGTAACCCGAGGAGGATGGGCCCAGTGACATCAGACCGTGTGTAACCTGGGGAGGATGGGCCAAGTGTAATCAGACAGTGTGTACCCCGGGGAGAATACGCCCAGTGAGTTCAGACAATGTGTAACCCGGGGAGGAGGGGCGCAGTGAGATTAGACCGGGTGTTACCCGGGGAGGATGGGCCCAGTGAGATTAAACAGTGTGTAACCCGGGGAGGATGGGCCCAGAGAGATAAGGCACTGTGTAATCCGGGGAGGATGGGCCCAGTGAGATCAGACAGTGTGTAACCCGGGGAGGATGGGCCCAGTGAGATCATACAGTGTTTAAACCGGGGAGGATGGGCCCAGTGAGATCAGACAGTGTGTAACCGGGAAGGATTGTCCCAGTGAGATCAGACAGTGTGTAACCCGGTGACGATGGGCACAGTGAAATCAGACAGTGTGTAACCCGGGGAGGATGGGGAAGTGAGATCAGACAGTGTGTAACCCGGTAGGATGGGTCCAGTGAGATCAGACAGTTTGTAACTGGAGGAGGATGGGCCCAGTTATATCAGACAGTGTGTAACCGGGAAGGATTGGCCCAGTGAGATCAGACAGTGTGTAACCCGGGGAGGATGGGCCCAGTTCGTTTAGGCAGTGTGTAACCCAGTGAGGTGGGCCCAATGAGATCAGACAGTGTTTAACCTGGGGAGGTTGGGCCCATTGAGGTAAGATAGTGTTTAACCGGGGAGGGTGAGCCCTGTGAGATTAAACAGGTTGTTACCCGGGGAGGATGAGTCCAGTGAGATCAGACAGTGTGTAACCCAGGGAAGATGGGACCAGTGAAATCAGACAGTGTGTTACCCAGGGACGATGGGCCCAGTGAGATCAGACAGTGTATAACCTGTGGAGGATGGGCCCAGTGAGATCAGTCATAGTGTAACCCGAGAGGATGGGCCCAGTGAGATCAGACAGTGTGTAACCCGAGGAGGATGGGCCCAGTGACATCAGACAGTGTGTAACCTGGGGAGGATGGGCCAAGTGTAATCAGACAGTGTGTACCCCGGGGAGAATACGCCCAGTGAGTTCAGACAATGTGTAACCCGGGGAGGAGGGGCGCAGTGAGATTAGACCGGGTGTTACCCGGGGAGGATGGGCCCAGTGAGATGAAACAGTGTGTACCCCGGGGAGGATGGGCCCAGAGAGATATGGCACAGTGTAATCCGGGGAGGATGGGCCCAGTGAGATCAGACAGTATGTAACCCGGGGAGGATGGGCTCAGTGAGATCAGACAGTGTGTAACATGGGAAGGATGCGTCCAGTGCGATCAGACAGTGTGTAAACCGGGGAGGATGGGCCCACTGAGATCAGACAGTGTGTAACCCGGGGAGGATGCGGCCAATGAGATCAGACAGTGTGTAACCCGGGGAGGATTGGCCCAGTGAGATCAGGCAGTGTGTATCCTGGGGATGTTGGGCCCAGTGAGATAAGTCAGTGTGTAACCTGGGGAGGATGGGCCCAGTGAGATCAGACAGTGTGAAACCCGTGGAGGATGCGTCTAATGAGATCAGTCAGAATGTAACCCGCGCAGGATGGACCCAGAGAGATTAGACAGTGTGTAACCCGGGTAGGATGGGCCCAGTGTGATCAGACAGTGTGTAACCCGGGGAGGATGGGCCCAGTGAGATTAGGCAATGTGTAACCCGGTGAGGATGGGCCCAGTGAGATCACACAGTGTGTAACCTGGGGTGGATGGGCCCATTGAGATCAGGCAGTGTGTAACCCGAGGAGGGTGAGCCCAGTGAGATTAAACAGGGTGTTACCCGGTGAGGATGTGTCCAGTGAGATCAGACATTGTGTAACCCAGGGAGGATGGGCCCTCTGAGATCAGACAGTGTTTAACCTGGGGAGGATGGGCACGGTGAGATCAGACAGTGTGTAACCCGGGGAGGATGGACCCAGTGAGATCAGACAGTGTGTAACCCGTGGTGGATGGGCCCAGTGAGATCAGACAGAGTTTAACATGGGGAGGATGGGTCCAGTGAGATCAGAAAGTGTTTAAGCCGGGGAGGATGGGCCCAATGAGATCAGACAGTGTGTAACCCGTGGAGGGTGAGCCTAGTGAGATTAAACAGTGTGTTACCCGGGGAGGATCTGTCCAGTGAGTTCAGACAGTGTGTAACCCAGGGAGGATGGACCCAGTGAGATCAGACAGTGTGTCACCCGGGCAGGATTGGCCCAGTCAGATCAGACGGTGTGTAACCCGGGGAGGAAGGGCCCAGTGACATCAGACAGTGTGTAACCCGGGAGGATGGGCCCAGTGAGATCAGACAGTTTGTAACGCGGGGACGATGGGCCCAGTGACATCAGACAGTGTGTAACCGGGAAGGTTTGGCCCAGTGAGATCAGACTGTGTGTAACACGGGGAGGATGGATACAGTCAGATGACACAGTGTGTAACCCGGGGACGATGGGCCCAGTGAGATCAGCCAGTGTGTTACGCAGGTAGGATTGGCCCAGTGAGATCAGACAGTGTGTAACCCGGGGAGGATGGGCCCAGTGAGTTCAGACAATGCGTAACCCGGGTAGGATGGGCCCAGTGAGTTCAGACAGTGTGTAACCCGGGGAGGATGGGCCTAGTGAGATCAGACAGTGTGTAACCCGGGGAGGATGGGCACAGTGAGATCAGACAGTGTGTATCCCGGGGAGAATGGGCTCAGTGAGGTCAGACGGTGTGTAACGCGGGGACGATGGGCCCAGTGAGATCAGACAGTATGTAACCCAGGAGGATGGGCCCAGTGAGATCAGACAGTTGAAACCCGGGGACGATGGGCACAGTGAAATCAGACAGTGTGTAACCTGGGGAGGATGGGCCCATTGAGATAAGATAGTGTGTAACCCGGGGAGGGCGAGCCCTGTGAGATTAAACAGGTTGTTACCCGGGGAGGATGAGTCCAGTGAGATCAGACAGTGTGTAACCCGGGCAGGATTGGCCCAGTCAGATCAGACGGTGCGGAACCCGGGGAGGATGGGCCCAGTGACATCAGACAGTGTGTAACCCGGGAGGATGGGCCCAGTGAGATCAGACAGTGTGTAACCGGGAAGGATTGGCCCAGTGAGATCAGACAGTGTGTAACACGGGGAGGATGGATACAGTCAGATGACACAGTGTGTAACCCGGGGACGATGGGCCCAGTGAGATCAGCCAGTGTGTTACGCAGGTAGGATTGGCCCAGTGAGATCAGACAGTGTGTAACCCGGGGAGGATGGGCCCAGTGAGTTCAGACAATGCGTAACCCGGGGAGGATGGGCCCAGTGAGATCAGACAGTGTGTAACCCGGGGAGGATGGGCCTAGTGAGATCAGACAGTGTGTAACCCGGGGAGGATGGGCACAGTGAGATCAGACAGTGTGTATCCCGGGGAGAATGGGCTCAGTGAGGTCAGACGGTGTGTAACGCGGGGACGATGGGCCCAGTGAGATCAGACAGTATGTAACCCAGGAGGATGGGCCCAGTGAGATCAGACAGTTTATAACCCGGGGACGATGGGCACAGTGAAATCAGACAGTGTGTAACCTGGGGAGGATGGGCCCATTGAGATAAGATAGTGTGTAACCCGGGGAGGGCGAGCCCTGTGAGATTAAACAGGTTGTTACCCGGGGAGGATGAGTCCAGTGAGATCAGACAGTGTGTAACCCAGGGAAGAAGGGACCAGTGAAATCAGACAGTGTGTTACCCAGGGACGATGGGCCCAATGAGATCAGACAGTGTGTAACCCGGGGAGGATGGGCCCAGTGAGATCAGTCATAGTGTAACCCGAGAGGGTGGGCCCAGTGAGATCAGACAGTGTGTAACCCGAGGAGGATGGGCCCAGTGACATCAGACCGTGTGTAACCTGGGGAGGATGGGCCAAGTGTAATCAGACAGTGTGTACCCCGGGGAGAATACGCCCAGTGAGTTCAGACAATGTGTAACCCGGGGAGGAGGGGCGCAGTGAGATTAGACCGGGTGTTACCCGGGGAGGATGGGCCCAGTGAGATTAAACAGTGTGTACCCCGGGGAGGATGGGCCCAGAGAGATAAGGCACTGTGTAATCCGGGGAGGATGGGCCCAGTGAGATCAGACAGTGTGTAACCCGGGGAGGATGGGCTCAGTGAGATCAGACAGTGTGTAACACGGGAAGGATGTGTCCAGTGCGATCAGACAGTGTATAAACCGGGGAGGATGGGCCCACTGAGATCAGACAGTGTGTAACCCGGGGAGGATGTGGCCAGTGAGATCAGACAGTGTGTAACCCGGGGAGGATTGGCCCAGTGAGATCAGGCAGTGTGTACCCTGGGGATGTTGGGCCCAGTGAGATAAGTCAGTGTGTAACCTGGGGAGGATGGGCCCAGTGAGATCAGACAGTGTGTAGCCCGGGGATAATTGGCCCAGTGAGATTAGACAGTGTGTAACCCGGGGAGGATGGGTCCAGTTAGATTAGACAGTGTGAAACCCGTGGAGGAAGGGTCTAATGAGATCCATCAGAATGTAACCCGCGCAGGATGGGCCCAGAGAGATTAGACAGTGTGTAACCCGGGGAGGATGGGCCCAGTGTGATCAGACAGTGTGTAACCTGGGCAGGATGGGCCCAGTGAGATTAGGCAGTGTGTAACCCGGTGAGGATGGGCCCAGTGAGATCACACAGTGTGTAACCTGGGGTGGATGGGCCCATTGAGATCAGGCAGTGTGTAACCCGAGGAGGGTGAGCCCAGTGAGATTAAACAGTGTGTAACCCGGTGAGGATGTGTCCAGTGAGATCAGACAGTGTGTAACCCAGGGAGGATGGGCCCTGTGAGATCAGACAGTGTGTAACCTGGGGAGGATGGGCACGGTGAGATCAGACAGTGTGTAACCCGGGGAGGATGGACCCAGTGAGATCAGACAGTGTGTAACCCGTGGTGGATGGGCCCAGTGAGATCAGACAGTGTTTAACACGGGGAGGATGGGTCCAGTGAGATCAGAAAGTGTTTAAGCCGGGGAGGATGAGCCCAATGAGATCAGACAGTGTGTAACCCGTGGAGGGTGAGCCCAGTGAGATTAAACAGTGTGTTACCCGGGGAGGATCTGTCCAGTGAGTTCAGACAGTGTGTAACCCAGGGAGGATGGGCCCAGTGAGATCAGACAGTGTGTCACCCGGGCAGGATTGGCCTAGTCAGATCAGACGGTGTGTAACCCGGGGAGGATGGGCCCAGTGACATCAGACAGTGTGTAACCCGGGAGGATGGGCCCAGTGAGATCAGACAGTTTGTAACGCGGGGACGATGGGCCCAGTGATATCAGACAGAGTGTAACCGGGAAGGATTGGCCCAATGAGATCAGACAGTGTGTAACACGGGGAGGATGGATACAGTCAGATGAGACAGTGTGTAACCCGGGGACGATGGGCCCAGTGAGATCAGCCAGTGTGTTACGCAGGTAGGATTGGCCCAGTGAGATCAGACAGTGTGTAACCCAGGGAGGATGGGCCCAGTGAGTTCAGACAATGTGTAAACCGGGGAGGATGGGCCCAGTGAGTTCAGACAGTGTGTAACCCGGGGAGGATGGGCCTAGTGAGATCAGACAGTGTGTAACCCGGGGAGGATGGGCACAGTGAGATCAGACAGTGTGTAACACGGGAAGGATGTGTCCAGTGCGATCAGACAGTGTGTAAACCGGGGAGGATGGGCCCACTGAGATCAGACAGTGTGTAACCCGGGGAGGATGTGGCCAGTGAGATCAGACAGTGTGTAACCCGGGGAGGATTGGCCCAGTGAGATCAGGCAGTGTGTAACCTGGGGATGTTGGGCCCAGTGAGATAATTCATTGTGTAACCTGGCGAGGATGGGCCGAGTGAGATCAGACAGTGTGTAGCCCAGGGATAATTGGCCCAGTGAGATTAGACAGTGTGTAACCCGGGGAGGATGGGTCCAGTTAGATTAGACAGTGTGAAACCCGTGGAGGATGGGTCTAATGAGATCAGTCAGAATGTAACCCGCAAAGGATGGGCCCAGAGAGATTAGACAGTGTGTAACCCGGGTAGGATGGGCCCAGTGTGATCAGACAGTGTGTAACCCGAGAGGATGGGTCCAGTGAGATCAGACAGTTTGTAACTCGAGGAGGATGTGCCCAGTTATATCAGACAGTGTGTAACCGGGAAGGATTGGTCCAGTGAGATCAGACAGTGTGTAACCCGGGGAGGATGGGCCCAGTTCGTTTAGGCAGTGTGTAACCCAGTGAGGTGGGCCCAATGAGATCAGACAGTGTGTAACCTGGGGAGGATGGGCCCATTGAGATAAGATAGTGTTTAACCGGGGAGGGTGAGCCCTGTGAGATTAAACAGGTTGTTACCCGGGGAGGATGAGTCCAGTGAGATCAGACAGTGTGTAACCCAGGGAAGATGGGACCAGTGAAATCAGACAGTGTGTTACCCAGGGACGATGGGCCCAGTGAGATCAGACAGTGTGTAACCTGTGGAGGGTGGGCCCAGTGAGATCAGTCATAGTGTAACCCGAGAGGATGGGCCCAGTGAGATCAGACAGTGTGTAACCCGAGGAGGATGGGCCCAGTGACATCAGACAGTGTGTAACCTGGGGAGGATGGGCCAAGTGTAATCAGACAGTGTGTACCCCGGGGAGAATACGCCCAGTGAGTTCAGACAATGTGTAACCCGGGGAGGAGGGGCGCAGTGAGATTAGACCGGGTGTTACCCGGGGAGGATGGGCCCAGTGAGATGAAACAGTGTGTACCCCGGGGAGGATGGGCCCAGAGAGATATGGCACTGTGTAATCCGGGGAGGATGGGCCCAGTGAGATCAGACAGTATGTAACCCGGGGAGGATGGGCTCAGTGAGATCAGACAGTGTGTAACATGGGAAGGATGTGTCCAGTGCGATCAGACAGTGTGTAAACCGGGGAGGATGGGCCCACTGAGATCAGACAGTGTGTAACCCGGGGAGGATGCGGCCAGTGAGATCAGACAGTGTGTAACCCGGGGAGGATTGGCCCAGTGAGATCAGGCAGTGTGTATCCTGGGGATGTTGGGCCCAGTGAGATAAGTCAGTGTGTAACCTGGGGAGGATGGGCCCAGTGAGATCAGACAGTGTGTAGCCCGGGGATAATTGGCCCAGTGAGATTAGACAGTGTGTAACCCGGGGAGGATGGGTCCAGTTAGATAAGACAGTGTGAAACCCGTGGAGGATGGGTCTAATGAGATCAGTCAGAATGTAACCCGCAAAGGATGGGCCCAGAGAGATTAGACAGTGTGTAACCCGGGTAGGATGGGCCCAGTGTGATCAGACAGTGTGTAACCCGGGGAGGATGGGCCCAGTGAGATTAGGCAATGTGTAACCCAGTGAGGATGGGCCCAGTGAGATCACACAGTGTGTAACCTGGGGTGGATGGGCCCATTGAGATCAGACAGTGTGTAACCCGAGGAGGGTGAGCCCAGTGAGATTAAACAGGGGGTTACCCGGTGAGGATGTGTCCAGTGAGATCAGACATTGTGTAACCCAGGGAGGATGGGCCCTGTGAGATCAGACAGTGTTTAACCTGGGGAGGATGGGCACGGTGAGATCAGACAGTGTGTAACCCGGGGAGGATGGACCCAGTGAGATCAGACAGTGTGTAACCCGTGGTGGATGGGCCCAGTGAGATCAGACAGTGTTTAACATGGGGAGGATGGGTCCAGTGAGATCAGAAAGTGTTTAAGCCGGGGAGGATGGGCCCAATGAGATCAGACAGTGTGTAACCCGTGGAGGGTGAGCCTAGTGAGATTAAACAGTGTGTTACCCGGGGAGGATCTGTCCAGTGAGTTCAGACAGTGTGTAACCCAGGGAGGATGGACCCAGTGAGATCAGACAGTGTGTCACCCGGGCAGGATTGGCCCAGTCAGATCAGACGGTGTGTAACCCGGGGAGGAAGGGCCCAGTGACATCAGACAGTGTGTAACCCGGGAGGATGGGCCCAGTGAGATCAGACAGTTTGTAACGCGGGGATGATGGGCCCAGTGATATCAGACAGTGTGTAACCGGGAAGGATTGGCCCAGTGAGATCAGACTGTGTGTAACACGGGGAGGATGGATACAGTCAGGTGACACAGTGTGTAACCCGGGGACGATGGGTCCAGTGAGATCAGCCAGTGTGTTACGCAGGTAGGATTGGCCCAGTGAGATCAGACAGTGTGTAACCCGGGGAGGATGGGCCCAGTGAGTTCAGACAATGCGTAACCCGGGTAGGATGGGCCCAGTGAGTTCAGACAGTGTGTAACCCGGGGAGGATGGGCCTAGTGAGATCAGACAGTGTGTAACCCGGGGAGGATGGGCACAGTGAGATCAGACAGTGTGTATCCCGGGGAGATTGGGCTCAGTGAGGTCAGACGGTGTGTAACGCGGGGACGATGGGCCCAGTGAGATCAGACAGTATGTAACCCAGGAGGATGGGCCCAGTGAGATCAGACAGTTGAAACCCGGGGACGATGGGCACAGTGAAATCAGACAGTGTGTAACCTGGGGAGGATGGGCCCATTGAGATAAGATAGTGTGTAACCCGGGGAGGGCGAGCCCTGTGAGATTAAACAGGTTGTTACCCGGGGAGGATGAGTCCAGTGAGATCAGACAGTGTGTAACCCAGCGAAGATGGGACCAGTGAAATCAGACAGTGTGTTACCCAGGGACGATGGGCCCAGTGAGATCAGACAGTGTGTAACCCGGGGAGGACGGGCCCAGTGAGATCAGTCATAGTGTAACCCGAGAGGATGGGCCCAGTGAGATCAGACAGTGTGTAACCCGAGGAGGATGGGCCCAGTGACATCAGACAGTGTGTAACCTGGGGAGGATGGGCCAAGTGTAATCAGACAGTGTGTACCCCGGGGAGAATACGCCCAGTGAGTTCAGACAATGTGTAAACCGGGGAGGAGGGGCCCACTGAGATCAGACAGTGTGTAACCCGGGGAGGATGTGGCCAGTGAGATCAGACAGTGTGTAACCCGGGGAGGATTGGCCCAGTGAGATCAGGCAGTGTGTATCCTGGGGATGTTGGGCCCAGTGAGATAAGTCAGTGTGTAACCTGGGGAGGATGGGCCCAGTGAGATCAGACAGTGTGTAGCCCGGGGATAATTGGCCCAGTGAGATTAGACAGTGTGTAACCCGGGGAGGATGGGTCCAGTTAGATCAGACAGTGTGTAACCTGGGGAGGATGGGCCCAGTGAGATTAGGCAGTGTGTAACCCGGTGAGGATGGGCCCAGTGAGATCACACAGTGTGTAACCTGGGGTGGATGGGCCCATTGAGATCAGGCAGTGTGTAACCCGAGGAGGGTGAGCCCAGTGAGATTAAACAGTGTGTTACCCGGTGAGGATGTGTCCAGTGAGATCAGAGAGTGTGTAACCCAGGGAGGATGGGCCCTGTGAGATCAGACAGTGTGTAACCTGGGGAGGATGGGCACGGTGAGATCAGACAGTGTGTAACCCGGGGAGGATGGACCCAGTGAGATCAGACAGTGTGTAACCCGTGGTGGATGGGCCCAGTGAGATCAGACAGTGTTTAACACGGGGAGGATGGGTCCAGTGAGATCAGAAAGTGTTTAAGCCGGGGAGGATGAGCCCAATGAGATCAGACAGTGTGTAACCCGTGGAGGGTGAGCCCAGTGAGATTAAACAGTGTGTTACCCGGGGAGGATCTGTCCAGTGAGTTCAGAAAGTGTGTAACCCAGGGAGGATGGGCCCAGTGAGATCAGACAGTGTGTCACCCGGGCACGATTGGCCTAGTCAGATCAGACGGTGTGTAACCCGGGGAGGATGGGCCCAGTGACATCAGACAGTGTGTAACCCGGGAGGATGGGCCCAGTGAGATCAGACAGTTTGTAACGCGGGGACGATGGGCCCAGTGATATCAGACAGAGTGTAACCGGGAAGGATTGGCCCACTGAGCTCAGACAGTGTGTAACACGGGGAGGATGGATACAGTCAGATGAGACAGTGTGTAACCCGGGGACGATGGGCCCAGTGAGATCAGCCAGTGTGTTACGCAGGTAGGATTGGCCCAGTGAGATCAGACAGTGTGTAACCCGGGGAGGATGGGCCCAGTGAGTTCAGACAATGCGTAAACCGGGGAGGATGGGCCCAGTGAGTTCAGACAGTGTGTAACCCGGGGAGGATGGGCCTAGTGAGATCAGACAGTGTGTAACCCGGGGAGGATGGGCACAGTGAGATCAGACAGTGTGTAACACGGGAAGGATGTGTCCAGTGCGATCAGACAGTGTGTAAACCGGGGAGGATGGGCCCACTGAGATCAGACAGTGTGTAACCCGGGGAGGATGTGGCCAGTGAGATCAGACAGTGTGTAACCCGGGGAGGATTGGCCCAGTGAGATCAGGCAGTGTGTATCCTGGGGATGTTGGGCCCAGTGAGATAAGTCATTGTGTAACCTGGCGAGGATGGGCCGAGTGAGATCAGACAGTGTGTAGCCCGGGGATAATTGGCCCAGTGAGATTAGACAGTGTGTAACCCGGGGAGGATGGGCCCAGTGAGATCAGACAGTGTGTCGCCCGGGGATTATAGGCCCAGTGAGATTAGACAGTGTGTAACCCGGGGAGGTTGGGTCCAGTTAGATTAGACAGTGTGAAACCCATGGAGGATGGGTCTAATGAGATCAGTTAAAATGTAACCCGCGCAGGATGGGCCCAGAGAGATTAGACAGTGTGTAAACCGGAGAGGATGGGCCCAGTGTGATCAGACAGTGTGTAACCTGGGGTGGGTGGGCCCATTGAGATCAGACAGTGTGTAACCCGAGGAGGGTGAGCCCAGTGAGATTAAACAGTGTGTTCCCCGGGGAGGATATGTCCAGTGAGATCAGACATTGTGTAACCCAGGGAGGATGGGCCCAGTGAGATCAGACAGTGTGTAACCCAGGGAGGATGGGCCCTGTGAGATCAGACAGTGTGTAACCTGGGGAGGATGGGCACAGTTAGATCAGACAGTGTGTAACCCGGGGAGGATGGACCCAGTGAGATCAGACAGTGTGTAACCCTTGGTGGATTGTCCCAGTGAGATCAGACAGTGTTTAACACGGGGAGGATGGGCCCAGTGAGATCAGAAAGTGTTTAAGCCGGGGAGGATGGGCCCAATGAGATCAGACAGTGTGTAACCCGTGGAGGGTGAGCCCAGTGAGATTAAACAGTGTGTTACCCGGGGGGGATCTGTCCAGTGAGATCAGACAGTGTGTAACCCAGGGAGGATGGGCCCAGTGAGATCAGACAGTGTGTTACCCGGGGAGGGTGGGTCCAGTGAGATTAAACAGTGGGTAACTCGGGCAGGATTGGCCCAGTCAGATCAGACGGTGTGTAACCCGGGGACGATG
This sequence comes from Somniosus microcephalus, assembly GCF_052327205.1. Taxonomy (NCBI): domain Eukaryota; kingdom Metazoa; phylum Chordata; class Chondrichthyes; order Squaliformes; family Somniosidae; genus Somniosus; species Somniosus microcephalus. The sequence continues at coordinate 31,743,855 of NW_028225180.1, read as the reverse complement.
GGCCCAGTGATACCAGACAGTGTGTAACCGGGAAGGATTGGCCCAGTGAGATCAGAAAGTGTGTAACACGGGGAGGATGGATATAGTCAGATGAGACAGTGTTTACCCCGGGGACGATGAGCCCAGTGAAATCAGCCAGTGTGTAACCCGGGGAGGATGGGCCCATTGAGATCAGACAGTGTGTAACCCGGGGACGATGGGCACAGTGAGATCAGACCGTGTGTATCCCGGGGAGGATGGGCCCAGTGAGTTCAGACAGTGTTTAACCCGGGGACGATGGGCACAGTGAGATCAGACCGTGTGTATCCCGGGGAGATGGGCCCAGTGAAATCAGACAGTTTCTAACATGGGGTGGATCGGTCCAGTGAGATTAGACAGTGTGTAACCGGGCTGGATGGGCACAGTGAGATCAGATGGTGTGTAATCCGGGGAGGGTGTGCCCAGTGAGATCAGACAGTGTGTAACCCGGGGACGATGGGCACAGTGAGATCAGACAGTGTGTAACCCGGGGAGGATGGGCCAGTGAGATCAGACAGTGTGTAACCTGGGGAGGATGGTCCCAGTGAGATCAGACAGTGTGTATCCCGGGGATGATGGGCCCAGTGAGATCAGACAGTGAGTAACCCGGGGAGGATGGGCCCAGTGAGATCAGACAATGTGTTTCCCGGGGAGGTTGGGCCCAGTAAGATAAGTCAGTGTGTAACCCGGGGAGGATGGGCCCAGTGAGATCTGACAGTGTGTAGCCCGGGGAGGATGGGCCCAGTGAGATCAGGCAGTGTGTAAGCCGGGAAGGATGGGTCCAGTGAGATTAGACAGTGTGTAAGCCGGGAAGGATGGGTCCAGTGAGATTAGACAGTGTGAAACCCGTGGAGGATGGGTCTAATGAGATCAGTCAGAGTGTAACCCGCGCAGGATGGGCCCAGAGAGATTAGACAGCGTGTAACCTGGGGAGGATGGTCCCAGTGAGATCAGACAGTGTGTATCCCGGGGAGGATGGGCCCAGTGAGATACGGCAGTGTGTTACCCGGGGAGGATGGGCCCAGTGAGATTAGACACTGTGTAACCCGGGCAGGATGGGCCCAGTGAGATCAGCCGGTGTGTAACCGGGAAGGATGGGCCCAGTGAGATCAGACAGCGTGTAACCGGGGGAGGATGGGCCCAGTGAGATCAGACAGTGTATAACCCGGGGAGGATGGATCCAGTGAGATTAGACAGTGTGTAACCCAGGGAAGATGGGCCCAGTGAGATCAGACAATGCGTAATCTGCGGAGGATGGGCCCAGTGAGATCAGACAGTGTGTAACCCGGGGAGGATGGACCCAGTGAGATCCGACAGTGTATAACCCTGGGAGGATGGGCCCAGTGAGATCAGACAGTGTGTAACACGGGGAGGAGGGGCCAGTGAGATCAGACAGTGTGTAACCCGGGGAGGATGGGCCCAGTGAGATCAGACAGTGTGTTACCTGGGGAGGATGGGTCCTGTGAGATTAGACACTGTGTAACCCGGGCATGATGGGCCCAGTGAGATCAGACGGTGTGTAACTCGGGGAGGATGGGCCCAGTGAGATCAGACAGTGTGTAACCCACGGAAGATGGGCACAGTGAGATCAGACAGTGTGTAACCCGGGGAGGATGGGCCCACTGAGATCAGACAGTGTGTAACACTGAGAGGATGGGCCCAGTGAGATCAGACAGTGTGTAACACTGGGAGGATGGGACCAGTGAGATTAGACAGAGTTTAACCAAGGGAGGATGGGCCAGTGAGATTAGACAGTGTGTAAACCAGCGAGGATGGGCCCAGTGAGATCAGACAGTATGTAACACTGGGAGGATGGGCCCAGTGAGATCAGACAGTGTGTAACCCGGGGACGATTTGCACAGTGAGATCAGACAGTGTGTAACCCGGGGAGGATGGGCCCAGTGAGATCAGACAGTGTGTTACCCGTGGAGGATTGGCCCTGTGAGATCAGACAGTGTGTAACCCGGGGTGGATGGGACCAGTGAGATCAGACAGTGTTTAACCCGGCGAGGATGGGCCCAGTGAGATCAGACAGTGTGTAACCCAGGGAGGATGGGTCCAGTGAGATTGCACAATGTGTAACCCGTGGAGGATGTATCTAATGAGATCAGACAGTGTGTAACCCGCGCAGGATGGGCCCAGAGATATTAGACAGTGTGTAACACGGGGAGGATGGGCCCACTGAGATCAGACAGTGTGTAACCCGGGGAGGATGGGCCCAGTGAGATTCGGCAGTGCGTAACCCGGTGAGGATGGCCCCAGTGAGATCAGACAGTGTGTAACCAGGGTAGGATGGGCCCATTGAGATAAGAAAGTGTGTAATCCGGGGAGGGTGAGCCCGGTGATATTAAACAGTGTGTTCCACGGGGAGGATGTGTCCAGTGAGATCAGACAGTGTGTAACCCAGGGAGGATGGGCCCAGTGAGATCAGAAAATGTGTAACCCGGGGAGGATGGGCACAGTGAGATCAGACAGTGTGTAACCCGGTGAGGATGGGACCAGTTAGATCAGTCAGTGTGTAACCCGGGGAGGATGGGCCCAGTGAGATCAGTCAATGTGTAACCCGGGGAGGATGGGCCCAGTGAGATCAGAGAGTGTGTAACCCGGGGAGGATGGGACCAGTGAGATCAGTCAGTGTGTAACCCGGGGAGGATGGGACCAGTGAGATCAGTCAGTGTGTAACCCGGGGAGGATGGGCCCAGTGAGATCAGACAGTGTGTTACACGGGAAGGATGGGTCCAGTGAGATCATACAATGTTTAAACCGGGGAGAATGGTCCCAGTGAGATCAGACAGTGTGTAACCGGGAAGGATTGTCCCAGTGAAATCAGACAGTGTGCAACCCGGGGAGGATGGGGAAGTGAGATCAGACGGTTTGTAACCCGGGGAGGATGGGCCCACTGAGATCAGACAGTGTGTAACCCGGGGAGGATTGGCCCAGTGAGATCAGACAATGTGTTACCCAGGGGGGATGGGCCCAGTGAGATCAGACGGTGTGTAACCCGGGGAGGATGTTCCCTATTGAGATCAGAGAGTTTGTAGCCCCGGGAGGATGGGCCCAATGAGATCAGACAGTGTGTAACCCGTGGAGGGTGAGCCTAGTGAGATTAAACAGTGTGTTACCCGGGGAGGATCTGTCCAGTGAGTTCAGACAGTGTGTAACCCAGGGAGGATGGACCCAGTGAGATCAGACAGTGTGTCACCCGGGCAGGATTGGCCCAGTCAGATCAGACGGTGTGTAACCCGGGGAGGAAGGGCCCAGTGACATCAGACAGTGTGTAACCCGGGAGGATGGGCCCAGTGAGATCAGACAGTTTGTAACGCGGGGACGATGGGCCCAGTGATATCAGACAGTGTGTAACCGGGAAGGATTGGCCCAGTGAGATCAGACTGTGTGTAACACGGGGAGGATGGATACAGTCAGATGACACAGTGTGTAACCCGGGGACGATGGGTCCAGTGAGATCAGCCAGTGTGTTACGCAGGTAGGATTGGCCCAGTGAGATCAGACAGTGTGTAACCCGGGAGGATGGGCCCAGTGAGATCAGACAGTTTGTAACGCGGGGACGATGGGCCCAGTGATATCAGACAGTGTGTAACCGGGAAGGATTGGCCCAGTGAGATCAGACTGTGTGTAACACGGGGAGGATGGATACAGTCAGATGACACAGTGTGTAACCCGGGGACGATGGGTCCAGTGAGATCAGCCAGTGTGTTACGCAGGCAGGATTGGCCCAGTGAGATCAGACAGTGTGTAACCCGGGGAGGATGGGCCCAGTGAGTTCAGACAATGCGTAACCCGGGTAGGATGGGCCCAGTGAGTTCAGACAGTGTGTAACCCGGGGAGGATGGGCCTAGTGAGATCAGACAGTGTGTAACCCGGGGAGGATGGGCACAGTGAGATCAGACAGTGTGTATCCCGGGGAGAATGGGCTCAGTGAGGTCAGACGGTGTGTAACGCGGGGACGATGGGCCCAGTGAGATCAGACAGTATGTAACCCAGGAGGATGGGCCCAGTGAGGTCAGACAGTTGAAACCCGGGGACGATGGGCACAGTGAAATCAGACAGTGTGTAACCTGGGGAGGATGGGCCCATTGAGATAAGATAGTGTGTAACCCGGGGAGGGCGAGCCCTGTGAGATTAAACAGGTTGTTACCCGGGGAGGATGAGTCCAGTGAGATCAGACAGTGTGTAACCCAGCGAAGATGGGACCAGTGAAATCAGACAGTGTGTTACCCAGGGACGATGGGCCCAGTGAGATCAGACAGTGTGTAACCCGGGGAGGATGGGCCCAGTGAGATCAGTCATAGTGTAACCCGAGAGGATGGGCCCAGTGAGATCAGACAGTGTATAACCCGAGGAGGATGGGCCCAGTGACATCAGACCGTGTGTAACCTGGGGAGGATGGGCCAAGTGTAATCAGACAGTGTGTACCCCGGGGAGAATACGCCCAGTGAGTTCAGACAATGTGTAACCCGGGGAGGATGGGCCCAGTGAGATTAGACAGTGTGTAACCCGGGCAGGATGGGCCCAGTGAGATCAGCCGGTGTGTAACCGGGAAGGATGGGCCCAGTGAGATCAGACAGCGTGTAACCGGGGGAGGATGGGCCCAGTGAGATCAGACAGTGTATAACCCGGGGAGGATGGATCCAGTGAGATTAGACAGTGTGTAACCCAGGGAAGATGGGCCCAGTGAGATCAGACAATGCGTAATCTGCGGAGGATGGGCCCAGTGAGATCAGACAGTGTGTAACCCGGGGAGGATGGACCCAGTGAGATCCGACAGTGTATAACCCTGGGAGGATGGGCCCAGTGAGATCAGACAGTGTGTAACACGGGGAGGAGGGGCCAGTGAGATCAGACAGTGTGTAACCCGGGGAGGATGGGCCCAGTGAGATCAGACAGTGTGTTACCTGGGGAGGATGGGTCCTGTGAGATTAGACACTGTGTAACCCGGGCATGATGGGCCCAGTGAGATCAGACGGTGTGTAACTCGGGGAGGATGGGCCCAGTGAGATCAGACAGTGTGTAACCCACGGAAGATGGGCACAGTGAGATCAGACAGTGTGTAACCCGGGGAGGATGGGCCCACTGAGATCAGACAGTGTGTAACACTGAGAGGATGGGCCCAGTGAGATCAGACAGTGTGTAACACTGGGAGGATGGGACCAGTGAGATTAGACAGAGTTTAACCAAGGGAGGATGGGCCAGTGAGATTAGACAGTGTGTAAACCAGCGAGGATGGGCCCAGTGAGATCAGACAGTATGTAACACTGGGAGGATGGGCCCAGTGAGATCAGACAGTGTGTAACCCGGGGACGATTTGCACAGTGAGATCAGACAGTGTGTAACCCGGGGAGGATGGGCCCAGTGAGATCAGACAGTGTGTTACCCGTGGAGGATTGGCCCTGTGAGATCAGACAGTGTGTAACCCGGGGTGGATGGGACCAGTGAGATCAGACAGTGTTTAACCCGGCGAGGATGGGCCCAGTGAGATCAGACAGTGTGTAACCCAGGGAGGATGGGTCCAGTGAGATTGCACAATGTGTAACCCGTGGAGGATGTATCTAATGAGATCAGACAGTGTGTAACCCGCGCAGGATGGGCCCAGAGATATTAGACAGTGTGTAACACGGGGAGGATGGGCCCACTGAGATCAGACAGTGTGTAACCCGGGGAGGATGGGCCCAGTGAGATTCGGCAGTGCGTAACCCGGTGAGGATGGCCCCAGTGAGATCAGACAGTGTGTAACCAGGGTAGGATGGGCCCATTGAGATAAGAAAGTGTGTAATCCGGGGAGGGTGAGCCCGGTGATATTAAACAGTGTGTTCCACGGGGAGGATGTGTCCAGTGAGATCAGACAGTGTGTAACCCAGGGAGGATGGGCCCAGTGAGATCAGAAAATGTGTAACCCGGGGAGGATGGGCACAGTGAGATCAGACAGTGTGTAACCCGGTGAGGATGGGACCAGTTAGATCAGTCAGTGTGTAACCCGGGGAGGATGGGCCCAGTGAGATCAGTCAATGTGTAACCCGGGGAGGATGGGCCCAGTGAGATCAGAGAGTGTGTAACCCGGGGAGGATGGGACCAGTGAGATCAGTCAGTGTGTAACCCGGGGAGGATGGGACCAGTGAGATCAGTCAGTGTGTAACCCGGGGAGGATGGGCCCAGTGAGATCAGACAGTGTGTTACACGGGAAGGATGGGTCCAGTGAGATCATACAATGTTTAAACCGGGGAGAATGGTCCCAGTGAGATCAGACAGTGTGTAACCGGGAAGGATTGTCCCAGTGAAATCAGACAGTGTGCAACCCGGGGAGGATGGGGAAGTGAGATCAGACGGTTTGTAACCCGGGGAGGATGGGCCCACTGAGATCAGACAGTGTGTAACCCGGGGAGGATTGGCCCAGTGAGATCAGACAATGTGTTACCCAGGGGGGATGGGCCCAGTGAGATCAGACGGTGTGTAACCCGGGGAGGATGTTCCCTATTGAGATCAGAGAGTTTGTAGCCCCGGGAGGATGGGCCCAATGAGATCAGACAGTGTGTAACCCGTGGAGGGTGAGCCTAGTGAGATTAAACAGTGTGTTACCCGGGGAGGATCTGTCCAGTGAGTTCAGACAGTGTGTAACCCAGGGAGGATGGACCCAGTGAGATCAGACAGTGTGTCACCCGGGCAGGATTGGCCCAGTCAGATCAGACGGTGTGTAACCCGGGGAGGAAGGGCCCAGTGACATCAGACAGTGTGTAACCCGGGAGGATGGGCCCAGTGAGATCAGACAGTTTGTAACGCGGGGACGATGGGCCCAGTGATATCAGACAGTGTGTAACCGGGAAGGATTGGCCCAGTGAGATCAGACTGTGTGTAACACGGGGAGGATGGATACAGTCAGATGACACAGTGTGTAACCCGGGGACGATGGGTCCAGTGAGATCAGCCAGTGTGTTACGCAGGTAGGATTGGCCCAGTGAGATCAGACAGTGTGTAACCCGGGAGGATGGGCCCAGTGAGATCAGACAGTTTGTAACGCGGGGACGATGGGCCCAGTGATATCAGACAGTGTGTAACCGGGAAGGATTGGCCCAGTGAGATCAGACTGTGTGTAACACGGGGAGGATGGATACAGTCAGATGACACAGTGTGTAACCCGGGGACGATGGGTCCAGTGAGATCAGCCAGTGTGTTACGCAGGTAGGATTGGCCCAGTGAGATCAGACAGTGTGTAACCCGGGGAGGATGGGCCCAGTGAGTTCAGACAATGCGTAACCCGGGTAGGATGGGCCCAGTGAGTTCAGACAGTGTGTAACCCGGGGAGGATGGGCCTAGTGAGATCAGACAGTGTGTAACCCGGGGAGGATGGGCACAGTGAGATCAGACAGTGTGTATCCCGGGGAGAATGGGCTCAGTGAGGTCAGACGGTGTGTAACGCGGGGACGATGGGCCCAGTGAGATCAGACAGTATGTAACCCAGGAGGATGGGCCCAGTGAGGTCAGACAGTTGAAACCCGGGGACGATGGGCACAGTGAAATCAGACAGTGTGTAACCTGGGGAGGATGGGCCCATTGAGATAAGATAGTGTGTAACCCGGGGAGGGCGAGCCCTGTGAGATTAAACAGGTTGTTACCCGGGGAGGATGAGTCCAGTGAGATCAGACAGTGTGTAACCCAGCGAAGATGGGACCAGTGAAATCAGACAGTGTGTTACCCAGGGACGATGGGCCCAGTGAGATCAGACAGTGTGTAACCCGGGGAGGATGGGCCCAGTGAGATCAGTCATAGTGTAACCCGAGAGGATGGGCCCAGTGAGATCAGACAGTGTGTAACCCGAGGAGGATGGGCCCAGTGACATCAGACCGTGTGTAACCTGGGGAGGATGGGCCAAGTGTAATCAGACAGTGTGTACCCCGGGGAGAATACGCCCAGTGAGTTCAGACAATGTGTAACCCGGGGAGGAGGGGCGCAGTGAGATTAGACCGGGTGTTACCCGGGGAGGATGGGCCCAGTGAGATTAAACAGTGTGTACCCCGGGGAGGATGGGCCCAGAGAGATAAGGCACTGTGTAATCCGGGGAGGATGGGCCCAGTGAGATCAGACAGTGTGTAACCCGGGGAGGATGGGCTCAGTGAGATCAGACAGTGTGTAACACGGGAAGGATGTGTCCAGTGCGATCAGACAGTGTGTAAACCGGGGAGGATGGGCCCACTGAGATCAGACAGTGTGTAACCCGGGGAGCATGGATCCAGTGAGATCAGACAGGATGTAACCCGGGGTGGATGGGCCCAGTACGATCAGACGGTGCACAACCCGGGGAGGATGAGCCCAGTGAGATCAGACAGCGTGTAACCCGGGGAGGATGAGTCCAGTGAGAGTAGACACTGTGTAACCCGGGGAAGATGGGCCCAGTGAGATCAGACAGTGTGCAACCTGGGGAGGATGGGCCCAGTGAGATCATACATTGTGTAGCCATGGAGGATGGGCACAGTGAGATCAGACAGTGTGTAACCAGGGGAGGATGAGCACAGTGAGATCAGACAGCGTGTAACCCGGGGATAATGGGTCCAGTGAGATTAGACTGTGTGTAACCCCGGGAACATGGGCCCAGTGATATGAGACAGTGTGTAACCCGGGGAGGATGGACACAGTGAGATCAGACAGTGTGTAACCCGGGGAGGATGAGCCCAGTGAGATGAGACAGAGTGTTACCCGGTCAGGATGGGTCCAGTGTGATTAGACAGTGTGTAACCCGGGCAGGATGGGCCAAGTGAGGTCAGTCGGTGTGTAAACCGGGAGGATGCGCCCAGTGAGATCAGACTGTTTGTAACCGGGGGAGGATGGGCCCATTGATATCAGACAGTGTGTAACAGGGAAGGATTGTCCCAGTGAGATCAAAAAGTGTGTAACACAGGCAGGATGGATATACTGAGATGAAACGGTGTGTAACCCGGGGAGGATGGGCCCAGTGAGATCAGACAGTGTGTTACCCGTGTAGGATGGGCCCAGTGAGATCAGACAGTGTGTAACCCGGGGAGGATGGGCCCAGTGAGATCAGACAGTGTGTAACCGGGGGAGGATGGTCCCAGTGAGATCAGACAGTATGTAACCCGGGGAGGATGGATCCAGTGAGATCAGACACTGTTTAACCCGAGGAGGATGGGCCCAGTGAGATCAGGCAGTATGTAACCCGGGGAGGATGGTCCCATTGAGATCAGAGAGCGTGTAACCCGGGGACGATGGGTCAAGTGAGATTAGACAGTGTGTAACCCGGGGAAGATGGGCCCAGTGAGATCAGACAGTGTGTAACCCGGGGAGGATGGTCCTTGTGAGATCAGACAGTGTGTAATCCGGGGAGGATGGGCCCAGTGAGATAAGACAGTGTGTAACCCGAGGAGGATGGTTCCAGTGAGATTAGACAGTGTTTAACTGGGGTGGATTGGCCCAGTGACATCAGACAGTGTTTCACCCGGGGATGATGGTCCCAGTGTATTCAGACAGTGTGTAACCCGGGGAGGATGGGCCCAGTGTGATCAGACAGTGTGTAATCCGGGGAGGATGGGCCCAGTGGGATCAGACAGTGTGTAACCCGGGGAGGAGGGGCCCAGTGAGATAAGACAGTGTGTAACTCGTTCAGGATGGGCCCAGTAAGATTAGACAGTGTGTAACCCGGGGAGGATGTGCCCAGTGAGATCAGCCAGTGTGTAACCTGGGGAGGATGGTCCCTGTGAGATCAGACAGTGTGTAACCTGGGGAGGATGGGCCCAGTGAGGTCAGACAGTGTGTAACCCGAGGAGGATGGGCCCAGTGAGATCAGACATTGTGAAGCCGTGGAGGATGTGCCCAGTGACATCAGACAGTGGGTAACCCGAGGAGGATGGATCCAGTGAGATCAGACAGGGTGTAACCCGGGGAGGATGGGCCCAGTAAGATCAGAAGGTGTGTAACCCGGGGAGGATGAGCCCAGTGAGATCAGACAGCGTGTAACCCGGGGAGGATGAGTTCAGTGAGAGAAGACACTGTGTAACCCGGGGAAGATGGGCCCATTGAGATCAGACAGTGTGTAACATGGGGAGGATGGGACCAGTGAGATCAGACAGAGTGTAACCCCGAGGAGGGTGGGCCCATTGAGATCAGACGGTGTGTAACCCGGGGAAGATGGGCCCAGTGATATGAGACAGTGTGTAATCCGGGCAGGATGGACACAGTGAGATCAGACAGTGTGTAACACGGGTAGGATGGGCCCAGTGAGATCAGACAGTGTGTAACCCGGGGAGGATGAGCCCAGTGAGATCAGACAGAGTGTTACCCGGTCAGGATGGGTCCAGTGTGATTAGACAGTGTGTAACCCGGGCAGGATGGGCCAAATGAGATCAGTCGGTGTGTAACCCGGGGAGGATGGGCCCAGTGAGATCAGACAGTGTGTTACCCGGGTAGGATGGGCCCAGTGAGATCAAACAGTGTGTAACCCGGGGAGGATGGGCCCAGTGAATTTGGACAGTGTGTAGCCGTGGAGGATGGGCCCAGTGAGATCAGACACTGTTTAACCCGGGGGCGATGGGCCCAGTGAGATCAGGCAGTATGTAACCCGGGGAGGATGCTCCCCTGTGAGATCAGACAGTGTGTAACATGCGGAGGATGGTCCCATTGAGATCAGAGAGCGTGTAACCTGGGGACGAAGCGTCCAGTGAGATTAGACAGTGTGTAACCCGGGGAAGATGGGCCCAGTGAGATCAGACAGTGTGTAATCTGGGGAGGATGGGCCCAGTGAGGTCAGACAGTGTGTAACCCGGGGAGGATGGGCCCAGTGAGATCAGACAGTGTGTAACACGGGGAGGATGGGTCCAGTGAGATCAGGCAGTGTGTAACCCGGGGAGGATGGGCCCAGTGAGATCAGACAGTGTGTTAGCCGGGGAGGATGATTCCAGTGAGATTAGACAGTGTGTAACCCGGGCAGGATGGGCCCAGTGAAATCAGACGGTGTGTAACCCGGGGAGGATGGGCCCAGTGAGATCAGACAGTGTGTAACCCGGGGAGGATGGGTCCAGTAAGATTAGACAGTGTGTAACACTGGGAGGATGGGACCAGTGAGATCAGACAGTGTTTAACCAGGGGGGATGGGCCCAGTGAGATTAGACAGTGTGTAACCCAGCGAGGATGGGCCCAGCGAGATCAGACAGTGTTTAACCAGGGGGGATGGGACAGGGAGATTAGACAGTGTGTAACCCAGCGAGGATGGGCCCAGTGAGATTACACAATGTGTAACCCGGCGAGGATTGGCCCACTGAGATCAGACAGTTTGTAACCCGGGGAGGATGGGCCCCGTTGAGATTCGGCAGTGCGTAACCCAGTGAGGATGGGCCCAGTGAGATCAGACAGTGTGTAACCAGGGGAGGGTGGGCCCATTGAGATAAGAAAGTGTGTAATCCGGGGTGGGTGAGCCCGGTGAGATTAAACAGTGTGTTCCCCGGGGAGGATGTGTCCAGTGAGATCAGACAGTGTGTAACCCAGGGAGGATGGGCCCAGTGAGAACCGAAAATGTGTAACCCGGGGAGGATGGGCACAGTGAGATCAGACAGTGTGTAACCTGGGGATGATGGGACCAGTGAGATCAGACAGAGTGTAACCCGGAGGAGGATGGGCCCAGTGAAATCAGACGGTGTGTAACCCGGGGAGGATGGGCCCAGTGAGATCATACATTGTGTTGCCGTGGAGGATGGGCCCAGTGAGATCAGACAGTGTGTGACCAGGGGAGGATGAGCCCAGTGAGATCAGACAGCGTGTAACCCGGGGATAATGGATCCAGTGAGATTAGACAGTGTGTAACCCCGGGAAGATGGGCCCAGTGATATCAGACAGTGTGTAACCCGGGGAGGATGGACACAGTGCGATCAGACAGTGTGTAACACGGGGAGGATGGGCCCAGTGAGATCAGACAGTGTGTAACCCGGGGAGGATGAGCCCATTGAGATCAGACAGAGTGTTACCCGGTCAGGATGGGTCCCGTGCGATTCGACAGTGTGTAACCCGGGCAGGATGGGCCAAGTGAGATCAGTCGGTGTGTAACCCGGGGAGGATGGGGCCAGTGAGATCAGACAGTGTATAACCCGGGAGGATGCGCCCAGTGAGATCAGACAGTTTGTAACCGGGTGAGGATGGGCCCAGTGATATCAGACAGTGTGTAACAGGGAAGGATTGTCCCAGTGAGATCAGAAAGTGTGGAGCACAGGCAGGATGGATCTACTGAGATGAGACGGCGTGTAACACGGGGAGGATGGGCCCAGTGAGATCAGACAGTGTGTTACCCGGGTAGGATGGGCCCAGTGAGATCAGACAGTGTGTAACCGGGGGAGGATGGGCCCAGTGAGATCAAACAGTGTGTAACCCGGGGAGGATGGGCCCAGTGAGCTAGGACAGTGTGTAGCCATGGAGGATGGGCCCAGTGAGATCAGAGAGTGTGTAACCCGGTGAGGATGGATCCAGTGAGATCAGACAACCCAGGGACGATGGGCCCAGTGAGATCAGACAGTATGTAACCCGGGGAGGATGGTCCCATTGAGATCAGAGAGAGTGTAACCTGGGGACGATGGGTCCAGTGAGATTAGACAATGTGTAACCCGGGGAAGATGGGCCCAGTGAGATCAGACAGTGTGTAACGTGGGGAGGATGGGCCCAGTGAGATCAGACAGTGTGTAACCAGGGGAGGGTGGGCCCATTGAGATAAGAAAGTGTGTAATCCGGGGTGGGTGAGCCCGGTGAGATTAAACAGTGTGTTCCCCGGGGAGGATGTGTCCAGTGAGATCAGACAGTGTGTAACCCAGGGAGGATGGGCCCAGTGAGAACCGAAAATGTGTAACCCGGGGAGGATGGGCACAGTGAGATCAGACAGTGTGTAACCTGGGGATGATGGGACCAGTGAGATCAGACAGAGTGCAACCCGGAGGAGGATGGGCCCAGTGAAATCAGACTGTGTGTAACCCGGGGAGGATGGGCCCAGTGAGATCATACATTGTGTTGCCGTGGAGGATGGGCCCAGTGAGATCAGACAGTGTGTGACCAGGGGAGGATGAGCCCAGTGAGATCAGACAGCGTGTAACCCGGGGATAATGGATCCAGTGAGATTAGACAGTGTGTAACCCCGGGAAGATGGGCCCAGTGATATCAGACAGTGTGTAACCCGGGGAGGATGGACACAGTGCGATCAGACAGTGTGTAACACTTGGAGGATGGGCCCAGTGAGATCAGACAGTGTTTAACCCGGGGAGGATGAGCCCATTGAGATCAGACAGAGTGTTACCCGGTCAGGATGGGTCCCGTGCGATTCGACAGTGTGTAACCCGGGCAGGATGGGCCAAGTGAGATCAGTCGGTGTGTAACCCGGGGAGGATGGTGCCAGTGAGATCAGACAGTGTATAACCCGGGAGGATGCGCCCAGTGAGATCAGACAGTTTGTAACCGGGTGAGGATGGGCCCAGTGATATCAGACAGTGTGTAACAGGGAAGGATTGTCCCAGTGAGATCAGAAAGTGTGGAGCACAGGCAGGATGGATCTACTGAGATGAGACGGCGTGTAACACGGGGAGGATGGGCCCAGTGAGATCAGACAGTGTGTTACCCGGGTAGGATGGGCCCAGTGAGATCAGACAGTGTGTAACCGGGGGAGGATGGGCCCAGTGAGATCAAACAGTGTGTAAACCGGGGATTATGGGCCCAGTGAGCTAGGACAGTGTGTAGCCATGGAGGATGGGCCCAGTGAGATCAGAGAGTGTGTAACCCGGTGAGGATGGATCCAGTGAGATCAGACAACCCAGGGACGATGGGCCCAGTGAGATCAGACAGTATGTAACCCGGGGAGGATGGTCCCATTGAGATCAGAGAGAGTGTAACCTGGGGACGATGGGTCCAGTGAGATTAGACAATGTGTAACCCGGGGAAGATGTGCCCAGTGAGATCAGACAGTGTGTAACGTGGGGAGGATGGGTCCAGTGAGATCAGACAGTGTGTAACCCAGGGAGGATGGGCCCAGTGAGTACAGATAGTGTGTAACCCGGGGAGGATGAGGCCAGTGAGATCAGACAGCGTGTAACCCGGGGATAATGGGTCCAGTGAGATTAGACAGTGTGTAACCCCGGGAAGATGGGCCCAGTGATACCAGACAGCGTGTATCCCGGGGAGGATGGAGCCAGTGAGATCAGATAGTGTGTAACACGGGGAGGATGGGCCCAGTGAGATCAGACAGTGTGTAACCAGGGGAGGATGGGCCCAGTGAGATCAGACAGTGTGTAACCCGGGAGGATGCGCCCAGTGATATCAGACAGTGTGTAACCTGGAAGGATTGTTCCAGTGAGATCAGACAGTGTGTTACCCGGGTAGGATGGGCCCAGTGAGATCAGACAGTGTGCAACCGGGAGAGGATGGGCCCAGTGAGATCAGACAGTGTGCAACCGGGAGAGGATGGGCCCAGTGAGATCAGACAGTGTGTAAACCGGGGAGGATGGATCCAGTGACATCAAACAGTGTGTTACCTGGGGAGGATGGGCCCAGTGAGATCAGACAGTATGTAACCCGGGGAGGATGGTCCCATTGAGATCAGAGAGCGTGTAACCTGGGGACGATGGGTCCAGTGAGATTAGACAATGTGTAACCCGGGGAGGATGGGCCCAGTGAGATCAGGCAGTGTGTAACACGGGGAGGATGGGTCCAGTGAGATCAGACAGTGTGTAACCCGGGGAGGATGGGCCCAGTGTGATCAGACAGTGTTTTACCCGGGGAGGATGGGTTCAGTGAGATTAGACAGTGCGTAACCCGGGCATGATAGGCCCAGTGATATCAGACGGTGTGTAACCCGGGGTGGATGGGCCCAGTGAGATCTTACAGTATGTAACCCAGGAAGGATGGGCCCAGTGAGTACAGACAGAGTGTGACCCGGGGAGGATGGGCCAAGTGAGACCAGACAGTGTGTAACCCGCGGAAGATGGGCCCAGTGAGATCAGACACTGTGTAACCCGGGGAGGATGGGCCCAGTGAGATCAGACCGTGTGTAATCCGGGGAGGATGGGCCCACTGAGATCAGTCAGAGTGTTACCCGGTCAGGATGAGACCATTGTGATTGGACAGTGTGTAACCAGGGCAGGATGGGCCAAGTGAGATCAGACAGTGTGTAACCCGGGGAGGATGGGCCCAGTGAGATCAGACAGTGTGTAACCCGCGAGGAACCGCCCAGTGATATCAGACAGTGTGTAACCTGGAAGGATTGTCCCAGTGAGATCAGAAAATGTGTAACACAGGCAGGATGGATCTACTGAGATGAGACGTTGTGTAACCCGGGGAGGATCGGCCCAGTGAGATCAGACAATGTGTAACCCGGGGAGGATGGGCCCAGTGAGATCAGACAGTATGTAACTCGGGGAGGATGGTCCCATTGAGATCAGGGAGCGTGTAACCTGGGGACGATGTGTCCAGTGAGATTAGACAGTGTCTAACCCGGGGAAGATGGGCCTAGTGAGATCAGACAGTGTGTATCTGGGGAGGATGGGTGCAGTGAGATCAGACAGTGTGTAACCCGGGGAGGATGGACCCAGTGAGATCAGACAGTGTGTAACCCGGGGAGGATGGGCCCAGTGAGATAACACAGTGTGTAACACAGGGAGGATGGGTCCAGTGAGATCAGACAGTGTGTAACCCGGGGAGGATGGCCCAGTGTGATCAGACAGTGTGTTACCCGGGGAGGATGGGTCCAGTGAGATTAGACAGTGTGTAACCCGGGCATGATGGGCCCAGTGAGATCAGACGGTGTGTAACCCGGGGAGGATGGGCCCAGTGAGATCTTACAGTATGTAACCCAGGGAGGATGGGCCCAGTGAGTGCAGACAGTGTGTAACCCACGGAAGATGGGCACAGTGAGATCAGACAGTGTGTAACCCGGGGAGGATGGGCCCAGTGAGATCAGACAGTGTGTAGCACTGGAAGGATGGGCCCAGTGAAATCAGACAGTGTGTAACACTGGGAGGATGTGACCAGTGAGATCAGACAGTGTTTAACCAAGGGAGGATGGGCCAGTGAGATTAGACAGTGTGTAACCCGGCGAGGATGGGCCCAGTGAGATCAGACAGTGTGTAACACTGGGAGGATGGGCCCAGTGAGATCAGACAGTGTGTAACCCGGGGACGATGGACACAGTGAGATCAGACAGTGTGTAACCCGGGGAGGATGGGCCCAGTGAGATCAGACAGTGTGCTACCCGGGGAGGATTGGCCCAGTGAGATCAAGCAGTTTGTAAACCGGGGAGGATGGGCCCAGTGAGATCAGTCAGTGTGTAACCCGGGGAGGATGGGTCCAGTAAGATTAGACAGTGTGTAACCCGGGCAGGATGGGCCAAGTGAGATCAGTCGGTGTGTAACCCGGGGAGGATGGGCCCAGTGAGTTCAGACAGTGTGTAACCCGGGAGGATGCGCCCAGTGAGATCAGACAATTTGTAACCGGGGGAGGATGGGCCCAGTGATATCAGACAGTGTGTAACAGGGAAGGATTGTTCCAGTGAGATCAGAAAGTGTGTAACACAGGCAGGATGGATCTACTGAGATGAGACGGTGTGTAACCCGGGGAGGATGGGCCCAGTGAGATCAGACAGTGTTTATCCCGGGGAGGATGGATCCAGTGAGATCAGACAGTGTGTAACCCGGGGAGGATGGGCCCAGTGAGATCAGACAGTATGTAACCCGGGGAGAATGGTCCCATTGAGATCAGGGAGCGTGTAACCTGGGGACGATGGGTCCAGTGAGATTAGACAGTGTGTAACCCGGGGAGGATGGACCCAGTGAGATCAGACAGTGTGTAACCCGGGGAGGATGGGCCCAGTGAGATAAGGCAGTGTGTAACACGGGGAGGATGGGTCCAGTGAGATCAGACAGTGTTTAACCCGGGGAGGATGGCCCAGTGTGATCAGACAGTGTGTTACCCGGGGAGGATGGGTCCAGTGAGATTAGACAGTGAGTAATCCGGGCATGATGTGCCCAGTGAGATCAGACGCTGTGTAACCCGGGGAGAATGGGCCCAGTGAGATTTTACAGTATTTAACCCAGGGAGGATGGGCCCAGTGAGTACAGGCAGTGTGTAACCCGGGGAGGATGGGCCAAGTGAGTCCAGACAGTGTGTTACCCGCGGAAGATGTGCACAGTGAGATCAGACAGTGTGTAACCCGGGGAGGATGGGCCCAGTGAGATCAGACAGTGTGTAACACTGGGAGAATGGGCCCAGTGAAATCAGACAACGTGTAACACTGGGAGGATGGGAGCAGTGACATCAGACAGTGTTTAACCAAGGGAGGATGGGCCAGTGAGGTTAGACAGTGTGTAACCCGGCGAGGATGGGCCCAGTGAGATCAGACAGTGTGTAACACTGGGAGGATGGGACCAGTGAGATCAGACAGTGTGTAACCCGGGGACGATGGGCACAGTGAGATCAGACAGTGTGTAACCCGGGGAGGATGGTCCCAGTGAGATCAGACAGTGTGTAACCCGGGGAGGATCGATCCAGTGAGATCAGACAGTGGGTAATCCGGGGAGGATGGGCCCAGTGAGATCAGACAGTATGTAACTCGGGGAGGATGGTCCCATTGAGATCAGGGACCGTGTAACCTGGGGACGATGTGTCCAGTGAGATTAGACCGTGTGTAACCCGGGGAAGATCGGCCTAGTGAGATCAGACAGTGTGTATCTGGGGAGGATGGGCGCAGTGAGATCAAACAGTGTGTAACCCGGGGAGGATGGACCCAGTGAGATCAGACAGTGTGTAACCCGGGGAGGATGCGTCCAGTGAGATCAGACAGTGTGTAACCCGGGGAGGATGGCCCAGTGTGATCAGACAGTGTGTTACCCGGGGAGGATGGGTCCAGTGAGATTAGACAGTGTGTAACCCGGGCATGATGGGCCCAGTGAGATCAGACGGTGTGTAACCCGGGGAGGATGGGCCCAGTGAGATCTTACAGTATGTAACCCAGGGAGGATGGGCCCAGTAAGTACAGACAGTGTGTAACCCGGGGAGGATGGGCCAAGTGAGTCCAGACAGTGTGTAACCCACGGAAGATGGCCACAGTGAGATCAGACAGTGTGTAACCCGGGGAGGATGGGCCCAGTGAGATCAGACAGTGTGTAACACTGGAAGGATGGGCCCAGTGAAATCAGACAGTGTGTAACACTGGGAGGATGGGACCAGTGAGATCAGACAGTGTTTAACAAAGGGAGGATGGGCCAGTGAGATTAGACAGTGTGTAACCCGGCGAGGATGGGCCCAGTGAGATCAGACAGTGTGTAACACTGGGAGGATGGGCCCAGTGAGATCAGACAGTGTGTAACCCGGGGACGATGGGCCCAGTGAGATCAGACAGTGTGTTACCCGGGGAGGATTGGCCCAGTGAGATCAAACAGTTTGTAAACCGGGGAGGATGGGCCCAGTGAGATCAGTCAGTGTGTAACCCGGGCAGGATGGGTCCAGTAAGATTAGACAGTGTGTAACCCGGGCAGGATGGGCCAAGTGATATCAGTCGGTGCGTAACCCGGGGAGGATGGGCCCAGTGAGTTCAGACAGTATGTAACCAGGGGAGGATGAGCCCAGTGAGATCAGACAGCGTGTAACCCGGGGATAATGGATCCAGTGAGATTAGACAGTGTGTAACCCCGGGAAGATGGGCCCAGTGATATCAGACAGTGTGTAACCCGGGGAGGATGGACACAGTGCGATCAGACAGTGTGTAACACGGGGAGGATGGGCCCAGTGAGATCAGACAGTGTGTAACCCGGGGAGGATGAGCCCATTGAGATCAGACAGAGTGTTACCCGCTCAGGATGGGTCCCGTGCGATTAGACAGTGTGTAATCCGTGCAGGATTGGCCAAGTGAGATCAGTCGGTGTGTAACCCGGGGAGGATGGGCCCAGTGAGATCAGACAGTGTGTAACCCGGGAGGATGCGCCCAGTGAGATCAGACAGTTTGTAACCGGGTGAGGATGGGCCCAGTGATATCAGACAGTGTGTAACAGGGAAGGATTGTCCCAGTGAGATCAGAAAGTGTGTAACACAGGCAGGATGGATCTACTGAGATGAGACGGTGTGTAACCCGGGGAGGATGGGCCCAGTGAGATCAGACAGTGTGTTACCCGGGTAGGATGGGCCCAGTGAGATCAGACAGTGTGTAACCGGGGGAGGATGGGCCCAGTGAGATCAAACAGTGTGTAACCCGGGGAGGATGGGCCCAGTGAGCTTGGACAGTGTGTAGCCAAGGAGGATGGGCCCAGTGAGATCAGAGAGTGTGTAACCCGGTGAGGATGGAGCCAGTGAGATCAGATAGTGTGTAACACGGGGAGGATGGGCCCAGTGAGATCAGACAGTGTGTAACCAGGGGAGGATGGGCCCAGTGATATCAGACAGTGTGTAACCTGGAAGGATTGTTCCAGTGAGATCAGAAAGTGTGTAACACAGGCAGGATGGATCTACTGAGATGAGATGGTGTGTAACCCGTGGAGGATGGGCCCAGTGAGATCAGACAGTGTGTTACCCGGGTATGATGGGCCCAGTGAGATCAGACAGTGTGCAACCGGGAGAGGATGGGCCCAGTGAGATCAGACAGTGTGCAACCAGGAGAGGATGGGCCCAGTGAGATCAGACAGTGTGTAAACCGGGGAAGATGGATCCAGTGACATCAGACAGTGTGTTACCCGGGGAGGATGGGCCCAGTGAGATCAGACAGTATGTAACCCGGGGAGGATGGTCCCATTGAGATCAGAGAGCGTGTAACCAGGGGACGATGGGTCCAGTGAGATTAGACAATGTGTAACCCGGGGAGGATGGGCCCAGTGAGATCGGGCAGTGTGTAACACAGGGAGGATGGGTCCAGTGAGATCAGACAGTATGTAACCCGGGGAGGATGGGCCCAGTGTGATCAGACAGTGTGTTACCCGGGGAGGATGGGTTCAGTGAGATTAGACAGTGCGTAACCCGGGCATGATAGGCCCAGTGATATCAGACGGTGTGTAACCCGGGGTGGATGGGCCCAGTGAGATCTTACAGTATGTAACCCAGGAAGGATGGGCCCAGTGCGTACAGACAGAGTGTGACCCGGGGAGGATGGGCCAAGTGAGACCAGACAGTGTGTAACCCGCGGAAGATGGTCCCAGTGAGATCAGACACTGTGTAACCCGGGGAGGATGGGCCCAGTGAGATCAGACCGTGTGTAATCCGGGGAGGATGGGCCCACTGAGATCAGTCAGAGTGTAACCTGGTCAGGATGAGACCATTGTGATTAGACAGTGTGTAACCAGGGCAGGATGGGCCAAGTGAGATCAGACAGTGTGTAACCCGGGGAGGATGGGCCCAGTGAGATCAGACAGTGTGTAACCCGCGAGGAACCGCCCAGTGATATCAGACAGTGTGCAACCTGGAAGGATTGTCCCAGTGAGATCAGAAAATGTGTAACACAGGCAGGATGGATCTACTGAGATGAGACGGTGTGTAACCCGGGGGGGATCGGCCCAGTAAGATCAGACAGTGTGTAACCTGGGGAGGATGGGCCCAGTGAGATCAGACAGTATGTAACCCGGGGAAGATGGGCCTAGTGAGATCAGACAGTGTGTATCTGGGGAGGATGGGTGCAGTGATATCAGACAGTGTGTAACCCGGGGAGGATGGACCCAGTGAGATCAGACAGTGTGTAACCCGGGGAGGATGGGCCCAGTGAGATAACACAGTGTGTAACACAGGGAGGATGGGTCCAGTGAGATCAGACAGTGTGTAACCCGGGGAGGATGGCCCAGTGTGATCAGACAGTGTGTTACCCGGGGAGGATGGGTCCAGTGAGATCAGACGGTGTGTAACCCGGGGAGGATGGGCCCAGTGAGATCTTACAGTGTGTAACCCATGGAAGATGGGCACAGTGAGATCAGACAGTGTGTAACCCGGGGAGGATGGGGCCAGTGAGATCAGACAGTGTGTAGCACTGGAAGGATGGGCCCAGTGAGATCAGACAGTGTTTAACCAAGGGAGGATGGGCCAGTGAGATTAGACAGTGTGTAACCCGGCGAGGATGGGCCCAGTGAGATCAGACAGTGTGTAACACTGGGAGGATGGGCCCAGTGAGATCAGACGGTGTGTAACCCGGGGAGGATGGGCCCAGTGAGATCTTACAGTGTGTAACCCATGGAAGATGGGCACAGTGAGATCAGACAGTGTGTAACCCGGGGAGGATGGGGCCAGTGAGATCAGACAGTGTTTAGCACTGGAAGGATGGGCCCAGTGAGATCAGACAGTGTTTAACCAAGGGAGGATGGGCCAGTGAGATTAGACAGTGTGTAACCCGGCGAGGATGGGCCCAGTGAGATCAGACAGTGTGTAACACTGGGAGGATGGGCCCAGTGAGATCAGACGGTGTGTTACCCGGGGACGATGGACACAGTGAGATCAGACAGTGTGTAACCCGGGGAGGATGGGCCCAGTGAGATCAGACAGTGTGCTACCCGGGGAGGATTGGCCCAGTGAGATCAAACAGTTTGTAAACCGGGGAGGATGGGCCCAGTGAGATCAGTCAGTGTGTAACCCGGGGAGGATGGGTCCAGTAAGATTAGACAGTGTGTAACCCGGGCAGGATGTGCCAAGTGAGGTCAGTCGGTGTGTAACCCGGGGTGGATGGGCCCAGTGAGTTCAGACAGTGTGTAACCCGGGAGGATGCGCCCAGTGAGATCAGACAATTTGTAACAGGGAAGGATTGTTCCAGTGAGATCAGAAAGTGTGTAACACAGGCAGGATGGATCTACTGAGATGAGACGGTGTGTAACCCGGGGAGGATGGGCCCAGTGAGATCAGACAGTGTTTATCCCGGGGAGGATGGATCCAGTGAGATCAGACAGTGTGTAACCCGGGGAGGATGGGCCCAGTGAGATCAGACAGTATGTAACCCGGGGAGGATGGTCCCATTGAGATCAGGGAGCGTGTAACCTGGGGACGATGGGTCCAGTGAGATTAGACAGTGTGTAACCCGGGGAGGATGGGCCCAGTGAGATCAGACAGTGTGTAACCCGGGGAGGATGGGCCCAGTGAGATAAGGCAGTGTGTAACACGGGGAGGATGGGTCCAGTGAGATCAGACAGTGTTTAACCCGGGGAGGATGGCCCAGTGTGATCAGACAGTGTGTTACCCGGGGAGGATGGGTCCAGTGAGATTAGACAGTGAGTAATCCGGGCATGATGTGCCCAGTGAGATCAGACGCTGTGTAACCCGGGGAGAATGGGCCCAGTGAGATTATACAGTATTTAACCCAGGGAGGATGGGCCTAGTGAGTACAGACAGTGTGTAACCCGGGGAGGATGGGCCAAGTGAGTCCAGACAGTGTGTAACCCGCGGAAGATGTGCACAGTGAGATCAGACAGTGTGTAACCCGGGGAGGCTGGGCCCAGTGAGATCAGACAGTGTGTAACACTGGGAGAATGGGCCCAGTGAAATCAGACAAAGTGTAACACTGGGAGGATGGGAGCAGTGACATCAGACAGTGTTTAACCAAGGGAGGATGGGCCAGTGAGATTAGACAGTGTGTAACCCGGCGAGGATGGGCCCAGTGAGATCAGACAGTGTGTAACACTGGGAGGATGGGACCAGTGAGATCAGACAGTGTTTATCCCGGGGAGGATGGATCCAGTGAGATCAGACAGTGTGTAACCCGGGGAGGATGGGCCCAGTGAGATCAGACAGTATGTAACCCGGGGAGGATGGTCCCATTGAGATCAGACAGTGTGTTACCCGGGGAGGATGGGTCCAGTGAGATTAGACAGTGTGTAACCCGGGCATGATGGGCCCAGTGAGATCAGACGCTGTGTAACCCGGGGAGAATGGGCCCAGTGAGATTTTACAGTATTTAGCCCAGGGAGGATGGGCCCAGTGAGTACAGACAGAGTGTAACCCGGGGAGGATGGGCCAAGTGAGTCCAGACAGTGTGTAACCCGGGGAGGATGGGCCCAGTGAGATCAGACAGTGTGTAACACTGGGAGAATGGGCCCAGTGAAATCAGACAACGTGTAACACTGGGAGGATGGGAGCAGTGACATCAGACAGTGTTTAACCAAGGGAGGATGGGCCAGTGAGATTAGACAGTGTGTAACCCGGCGAGGATGGGCCCAGTGAGATCAGACAGTGTGTAACACTGGGAGGATGGGACCAGTGAGATCAGACAGTGTGTAACCCGGGGACGATGGGCACAGTGAGATCAGACAGTGTGTAACCCGGGGAGGATGGTCCCAGTGAGATCAGACAGTGTGTAACCCGGGGAGGATGGATCTAGTGAGATCAGACAGTGGGTAATCCTGGGAGGATGGGCCCAGTGAGATCAGACAGTATGTAACTCGGGGAGGATGGTCCCATTGAGATCAGGGAGCGTGTAACCTGGGGACGATGTGTCCAGTGAGATCAGACAGTGTGTAACACTGGGAGGATGGGACCAGTGAGATCAGACAGTGTGTAACCCGGGGACGATGGGCACAGTGAGATCAGACAGTGTGTATCTGGGGAGGATGGGCTCAGTGAGATCAAACAGTGTGTAACCCGGGGAGAATGGACCCAGTGAGATCAGACAGTGTGTAACCCGGGGAGGATGCGTCCAGTGAGATCAGACAGTGTGTAACCCGGGGAGGATGGCCCAGTGTGATCAGACAGTGTGTTACCCGGGGAGGATTGGTCCAGTGAGATTAGACAGTGTGTAACCCAGGCATGATGGGCCCAGTGAGATCAGACGGTGTGTAACCCGGGGAGGATGGGCCCAGTGAGATCTTACAGTATGTAACCCAGAGAGGATGGGCCCAGTAAGCACAGACAGTGTGTAACCCGGGGAGGATGGGCCAAGTGAGTCCAGACAGTGTGTAACCCACGGAAGATGGCCACAGTGAGATCAGACAGTGTGTAACCCGGGGAGGATGGGCCCAGTGAGATCAGACAGTGTGTAACACTGGAAGGATGGGCCCAGTGAAATCAGACAGTGTGTAACACTGGGAGGATGGATCTACTGAGATGAGACGGTGTGTAACCCGGGGAGGATGGGCCCAGTGAGATCAGACAGTGTTTATCCCGGGGAGGGTGGATCCAGTGAGATCAGACAGTGTGTAACCCGGGGAGGATGGGCCCAGTGAGATCAGACAGTATGTAACCCGGGGAGGATGGTCCCATTGAGATCAGACAGTGTGTTACCCGGGGAGGATGGGTCCAGTGAGATTAGACAGTGTGTAACCCGGGCATGATGGGCCCAGTGAGATCAGACGCTGTGTAACCTGGGGAGAATGGGCCCAGTGAGATTTTACAGTATTTAACCCAGGGAGGATGGGCCCAGTGAGTACAGACAGTGTGTAACCCGGAGAGGATGGGCCAAGTGAGTCCAGACAGTGTGTAACCCGCAGAAGATGTGCACAGTGAGATCAGACAGTGTGTAACCCGGGGAGGATGGGCCCAGTGAGATCAGACAGTGTGTAACACTGGGAGAATGGGCCCAGTGAAATCAGACAACGTGTAACACTGGGAGGATGGGAGCAGTGACATCAGACAGTGTTTAACCAAGGGAGGATGGGCCAGTGAGATTAGACAGTGTGTAACCCGGCGAGGATGGGCCCAGTGAGATCAGACAGTGTGTAAGACTGGGAGGATGGGACCAGTGAGATCAGACAGTGTGTAACCCGGGGACGATGGGCCAAGTGAGTCCAGACAGTGTGTAACCCGCGGAAGATGTGCACAGTGAGATCAGACAGTGTGTAACCCGGGGAGGATGGGCCCAGTGAGATCAGACAGTGTGTAACACTGGGAGAATGGGCCCAGTGAAATCAGACAACGTGTAACACTGGGAGGATGGGAGCAGTGACATCAGACAGTGTTTAACCAAGGGAGGATGGGCCAGTGAGATTAGACAGTGTGTAACCCGGCGAGGATGGGCCCAGTGAGATCAGACAGTGTGTAACACTGGGAGGATGGGACCAGTGAGATCAGACAGTGTGTAACCCGGGGACGATGGGCACAGTGAGATCAGACAGTGTGTTACCCGGGGAGGATGGTCCCAGTGAGATCAGACAGTGTGTAACCCGGGGAGGATGGATCCAGTGAGATCAGACAGTGGGTAATCCGGGGAGGATGGGCCCAGTGAGATCAGACAGTATGTAACTCGGGGAGGATGGTCCCATTGAGATCAGGGAGCGTGTAACCTGGGGACGATGTGTCCAGTGAGATTAGACAGTGTGTAACCCGGGGAAGATGGGCCTAGTGAGATCAGACAGTGTGTATCTGGGGAGGATGGGCTCAGTGAGATCAAACAGTGTGTAACCCGGGGAGAATGGACCCAGTGAGATCAGACAGTGTGTAACCCGGGGAGGATGCGTCCAGTGAGATCAGACAGTGTGTAACCCGGGGAGGATGGCCCAGTGTGATCAGACAGTGTGTTACCCGGGGAGGATGGGTCCAGTGAGATTAGACAGTGTGTAACCCAGGCATGATGGGCCCAGTGAGATCAGACGGTGTGTAACCCGGGGAGGATGGGCCCAGTGAGATCTTACAGTATGTAACCCAGAGAGGATGGGCCCAGTAAGCACAGACAGTGTGTAACCCGGGGAGGATGGGCCAAGTGAGTCCAGACAGTGTGTAACACACGGAAGATGGCCACAGTGAGATCAGACAGTGTGTAACCCGGGGAGGATGGGCCCAGTGAGATCAGACAGTGTGTAACACTGGAAGGATGGGCCCAGTGAAATCAGACAGTGTTTAACACTGGGAGGATGGGACCAGTGAGATCAGACAGTGTTTAACCAAGGGAGGATGGGCCAGTGAGATTAGACAGTGTGTAACCCGGCGAGGATGGGCCCAGTGAGATCAGACAGTGTGTAACACTGGGAGGATGGGCCCAGTGAGATCAGACAGTGTGTAACCCGGGGAGGATGGGCCCAGTGAGATCAGACAGTGTGTTACCCGGGGAGGATTGGCCCAGTGAGATCAGACGGTGTGTAACCCGGGGAGGATGGGCCCAGTGAGATCTTACAGTATGTAACCCAGAGAGGATGGGCCCAGTAAGCACAGACAGTGTGTAACCCGGGGAGGATGGGCCAAGTGAGTCCAGACAGTGTGTAACCCACGGAAGATGGCCACAGTGAGATCAGACAGTGTGTAACCCGGGGAGGATGGGCCCAGTGAGATCAGACAGTGTGTAACACTGGAAGGATGGGCCCAGTGAAATCAGACAGTGTGTAACACTGGGAGGATGGATCTACTGAGATGAGACGGTGTGTAACCCGGGGAGGATGGGCCCAGTGAGATCAGACAGTGTTTATCCCGGGGAGGGTGGATCCAGTGAGATCAGACAGTGTGTAACCCGGGGAGGATGGGCCCAGTGAGATCAGACAGTATGTAACCCGGGGAGGATGGTCCCATTGAGATCAGACAGTGTGTTACCCGGGGAGGATGGGTCCAGTGAGATTAGACAGTGTGTAACCCGGGCATGATGGGCCCAGTGAGATCAGACGCTGTGTAACCCGGGGAGAATGGGCCCAGTGAGATTTTACATTATTTAACCCAGGGAGGATGGGCCCAGTGAGTACAGACAGTGTGTAACCCGGAGAGGATGGGCCAAGTGAGTCCAGACAGTGTGTAACCCGCAGAAGATGTGCACAGTGAGATCAGACAGTGTGTAACCCGGGGAGGATGGGCCCAGTGAGATCAGACAGTGTGTAACACTGGGAGAATGGGCCCAGTGAAATCAGACAACGTGTAACACTGGGAGGATGGGAGCAGTGACATCAGACAGTGTTTAACCAAGGGAGGATGGGCCAGTGAGATTAGACAGTGTGTAACCCGGCGAGGATGGGCCCAGTGAGATCAGACAGTGTGTAAGACTGGGAGGATGGGACCAGTGAGATCAGACAGTGTGTAACCCGGGGACGATGGGCCAAGTGAGTCCAGACAGTGTGTAACCCGCGGAAGATGTGCACAGTGAGATCAGACAGTGTGTAACCCGGGGAGGATGGGCCCAGTGAGATCAGACAGTGTGTAACACTGGGAGAATGGGCCCAGTGAAATCAGACAACGTGTAACACTGGGAGGATGGGAGCAGTGACATCAGACAGTGTTTAACCAAGGGAGGATGGGCCAGTGAGATTAGACAGTGTGTAACCCGGCGAGGATGGGCCCAGTGAGATCAGACAGTGTGTAACACTGGGAGGATGGGACCAGTGAGATCAGACAGTGTGTAACCCGGGGACGATGGGCACAGTGAGATCAGACAGTGTGTAACCCGTGGAGGATGGTCCCAGTGAGATCAGACAGTGTGTAACCCGGGGAGGATGGATCCAGTGAGATCAGACAGTGGGTAATCCGGGGAGGATGGGCCCAGTGAGATCAGACAGTATGTAACTCGGGGAGGATGGTCCCATTGAGATCAGGGAGCGTGTAACCTGGGGACGATGTGTCCAGTGAGATTAGACAGTGTGTAACCCGGGGAAGATGGGCCTAGTGAGATCAGACAGTGTGTATCTGGGGAGGATGGGCTCAGTGAGATCAAACAGTGTGTAACCCGGGGAGAATGGACCCAGTGAGATCAGACAGTGTGTAACCCGGGGAGGATGCGTCCAGTGAGATCAGACAGTGTGTAACCCGGGGAGGATGGCCCAGTGTGATCAGACAGTGTGTTACCCGGGGAGGATGGGTCCAGTGAGATTAGACAGTGTGTAACCCAGGCATGATGGGCCCAGTGAGATCAGACGGTGTGTAACCCGGGGAGGATGGGCCCAGTGAGATCTTACAGTATGTAACCCAGAGAGGATGGGCCCAGTAAGCACAGACAGTGTGTAACCCGGGGAGGATGGGCCAAGTGAGTCCAGACAGTGTGTAACACACGGAAGATGGCCACAGTGAGATCAGACAGTGTGTAACCCGGGGAGGATGGGCCCAGTGAGATCAGACAGTGTGTAACACTGGAAGGATGGGCCCAGTGAAATCAGACAGTGTGTAACACTGGGAGGATGGGACCAGTGAGATCAGACAGTGTTTAACCAAGGGAGGATGGGCCAGTGAGATTAGACAGTGTGTAACCCGGCGAGGATGGGCCCAGTGAGATCAGACAGTGTGTAACACTGGGAGGATGGGCCCAGTGAGATCAGACAGTGTGTAACCCGGGGAGGATGGGCCCAGTGAGATCAGACAGTGTGTTACCCGGGGAGGATTGGCCCAGTGAGATCAAACAGATTGTAACCCGGGCAGAATGGGCCAAGTGATATCAGTCGGTGTGTAACCCGGGGAGGATGGGCCCAGTGAGTTCAGACAGTGTGTAACCCGGGAGGATGCGCCCAGTGAGATCAGAGAGTTTTTAACCGGGGGAGGATGGGCCCAGTGATATCAGACAGTGTGTAACAGGGAAGGATTGTCCCAGTGAGATCAGAAAGTGTGTAACACAGGCAGGATGGATCTACTGAGATGAGACGGTGTGTAACCCGGGGAGGATGGGCCCAGTGAGATCAGACAGTGTGTATCCCGGGGAGGATGGATCCAGTGAGATCAGACAGTGTGTAACCCAGGGAGGATGGGCCCAGTGAGATCAGACAGTATATAACTCGGGGAGGATGGTCCCATTGAGATCAGGGAGCGTGTAACCTGGGGACGATGGGTCCAGTGAGATTGGACAGTGTGTAACCCGGGGAAGATGGGCCTAGTGAGATCAGACAGTGTGTATCTGGGGAGGATGGGCCCAGTGAGATCAGACAGTGTGTAACCCGGGGAGGATGGACCCAGTGAGATCAGACAGTGTGTAACCCGGAGAGGATGGGCCCAGTGAGATAAGACAGTGTGTAACACGGGGAGGATGGGTCCAGTGAGATCAGACAGTGTGTAACCCGGGGAGGATGGCCCAGTGTGATCTTACAGTATTTAACCCAGGGAGGATGGCCCAGTGAGTACAGACAGTGTGTAACCCGGGGAGGATGGGCCAAGTGAGTCCAGACAGTGTGTAACCCGCGGAAGATGGGCACAGTGAGATCAGACAGTGTGTAACCCGGGGAGGATGTGCCCAGTGAGATCAGACAGTGGGTAACACTGGGAGAATGGGCCCAGTGAAATCAGACAATGTGTAACACTGGGAGGATGGGACCAGTGAGATCAGACAGTGTTTAACCAAGGGAGGATGGGCCAGTGAGATTAGACAGTGTGTAACCCGGCGAGGATGGGCCCAGTGAGATCAGACAGTGTGTAACACTGGGAGGATAGGACCAGTGAGATCAGACAGTGTGTAACCCGGGGACGATGGGCACAGTGAGATCAGACAGTGTGTTACCCGGGGAGGATTGGCCCAGTGTGATCAGACAGTTTGTAAACCGGGGAGGATGAGCCCAGTGAGATCAGTCAGTGTGTAACCCGGGGAGGATGGGTCCAGTAAGATTAGACAGTGTGTAATACTGGGAGGATGGGACCACTGAGATCAGACAGTGTTTAACCAGGGGAGGATGGGACAGTGAGATTAGACAGTGTGTAACCCAGCGAGGATGGGCCCAGTGAGATCAGACAGTGTGTAACCCGGGGAGGATGGGTCCAGTGAGATTACACAATGTGTAACCTGTGGAGGATGGGTCTAATGAGATCAGACAGTGTGTAACCCGCGCAGGATGGGCCCAGAGAGATTAGACAGTGTGTAACCCGGGGAGGATGGGCCCACTGAGATCAGACAGTGTGTAACCCGGGGAGGATGGGCCCAGTGAGATTCGGCAGTGCGTAATCCGGTGAGGATGGGCCCAGTGAGATCAGACAGTGTGTAACCCGGGGAGGATGGGCCCAGTGAGATCAGACAGTGTGTAACCCAGTGAGGATGGGCCCAGTGAGATCAGACAGTGTGTAACCAGGGGAGGATGAGCCCAGTGAGATCATACATTGTGTAGCCCTGGAGGATGCGCCCAGTGAGATCAGACAGTGTGTAACCAGGGGAGGATTGGCCCAGTGAGAACCGAAAATGTGTAACCCGGGGAGGATGGGACCAGTGAGATCAGACAGATTGTAACCCGGAGGAGGATGGGCCCAGTGAAATCAGACGGTGTGTAACCCGGGGAGGATGGGCCCAGTGAGATCATACATTGTGTAGCCCTGGAGGAAGCGCCCAGTGAGATCAGACAGTGTGTAACCAGGGGAGGATGAGCCCAGTGAGATCAGACAGCGTGTTACCCCGGGAAGATGGGCCCACTGATATCAGACAGTGTGTAACCCGGGGAGGATGGACACAGTGAGATCAGACAGTGTGTAACACGGGGAGGATGGGCCCAGTGAGATCAGACGGTGTGTAACAGGGAAGGATGAGCCCAGTGAGATTAGAAAGTGTGTAACACAGGCAGGATGGATCTACTGAGATGAGACGGTGTGTAACCCGGGGAGGATGGGCCCAGTGAGATCAGAGAGTGTGTAACCCGGGGAGGATGGTCCCATTGAGATCAGAGAGCGTGTAACCCGGGGAAGATGGGCCCAGTGAGATCAGACAGTGTGTAACCCTGGGAGGTTGGGCCCAGTGAGATCAGACAGTGTGTAACACGGGGAGGATGGGTCCAGTGATATCAGACAGTGTGTAACCCGGGGAGGATGGGCCCAGTGAGATCAGACAGTGTGCTAGCCGGGGAGGATGGGTCCAGTGAGATTAGACAGAAAGTAACCCGGGCAGGATGGGTCCAGTGAGACCAGACGGTGTGTAATCCGGGGGGGATGGGCCCAGTGAGATCAGACAGTGTGTTAGTCGGGGAGGATGGGTCCAGTGAGGTTAGACAGAAAGCTACCCGGGCAGGATGGGTCCAGTGAGATCAGACGGTGTGTAACCCGGGGAGGATGGGCCCAGTGAGTACAGATAGTGTGTATCCCGGGGAGGATGGGTGCAGTGCGATCAGACAGTGTGTAACCCGGGGAGGATGAGCCCAGTGAGATCAGACAGCGTGTAACCCGGGGATAATGGGTGCAGTGAGATTAGACAGTGTGTATCCCGGGGAGGATGGAGCCAGTGAGATCAGACAGTGTGAAACACGGGGAGGATGGGCCCAGTGAGATCAGACAGTGTGTCACCCGGGGAGGATGGGCCCAGTGAGATCAGACAGTGTGTTACCCGGTCAGGATGGGACCAGTGTGATTAGACAGTGTGTAACCCATTCAGGATGGGCCAAGTGAGATCAGACGGTGTGTAACACGGGGAGGATGGGCCCAGTGAGATCAGACAGTGTGTAATCCGGGAGGATGCGCCCAGTGATATCAGACAGTGTGTAACCTGGAAGGATTGTCCCAGTGAGATCAGAAAGTGTGTAACAGAGGAAGGATGGATCTACTGAGATCAGACAGTGTGTAACCGGGAGAGGATGGGCCCAGTGAGATCAGACAGGATGTAACCCGGGGAGGATGGACCCATTGAGATCAGAGAGCGTATAACCTGGGGACGATGGGTCCAGTGAGATTAGACAATGTGTAACCCGTGGAACATGGGCTTAGTGACATCAGTCAGTGTGTAATCTGGGGAGGATGGGCCCAGTGAGATCAGAAAGTGTGTAACCCGGGGAGGCTGGGCCCAGTGAGATCAGACAGTGTGTAACACCGGGAGGATGGGTCTAGTGAGATCAGACAGTGTGTAACCCGGGGAGGATGGGCCCAGTGAGATCAGACAGTGTGTTAGCCGGGGAGGATGGTTCCAGTGAGATTAGACAGAAAGTAACCCGGGCAGGATGGGTCCAGTGAGATCAGAAAGTGTGTAACACAGGCAGGATGGATCTACTGAGATGAGACGGTGTGTAACCCGGGGAGGATGGGCCCAGTGAAATCAGACAGTGTGTTACCCGGGTAGGATGGGCCCAGTGAGATCAGACAGTGTGTAACCCGTGGAGGATGGGCCCAGTGAGAGCAGACAGTATGTAACCCGGGGACGATGGTCCCATTGAGATCAGAGAGCGTGTAACCTGGGGACGATGGGTCCAGTGAGATTAGACAATGTGTAACCCGGGGAAGATGGGCCTAGTGAGATCAGACAGTGTGTAATCTGGGGAGGATGGGCCCAGTGAGATCAGAAAGTGTGTTACCCGGGGAGGATGGGTCCAGTGAGATCAGACAGTGTGTAACCCGGGGAGGATGGGCCCAGTGTGATCAGACAGTGTGTTACCCGGGCATGATAGGCGCAATGAGATCAGACTGTGTGCCACCTGGGGCGGATGGGCCCAGTGAGATCTTACAGTATGTAACCCAGGGAGGATGGGCCCAGTGAGTACAGACAGAGTGTAACCCGGGGAGGATGAGCCCAGTGAGTACAGATAGTGTATAACCCGGGGATAATGGGTCCAGTGAGATTAGACATTGTGTAACCCCGGGAAGATGGGCCCAGTGATATCAGTCAGTGTGTATCCCGGGAGGATGGACCCAGTGAGATCAGACAGTGTCTAACACGGGGAGGATGGGCCCAGTGAGATCAGACAGTGTGTAACACGGGGAGGATGGGCCCACTGAGATCAGTCAGAGTGTTACCCGGTCAGGATGAGACCATTGTGATTAGACAGTGAGTAACCCGGGCAGGATGGGCCAAGTGAGATCAGATGTTGTGTAACCCGGGGAGGATGGGCCCAGTGAGATCAGACAGTGTGCAAACCGGGAGGAAGCGCCCAGTGATATCAGACAGTGTGTAACCGGGAAAGATTGTCCCAGTGAGATCAGAAAGTGTGTAACACATGCAGGATGGATCTACTGAGATGAGGCGGTGTGTAACCCGGGGAGGATGGGCCCAGTGAGATCAGACAGTGTGTAACCCGGGGAGGATGGATCCAGTGAGATCAGTCAGTGTGTAACCCGGGGAGGATGGGCCCAGTGAGATCAGACAGTATGTAACCCATGGAGGATGGTCCCATTGAGATCAGGGAGCGTGTAACCTGGGGACGATGGGTCCAGTGAGATTAGACAGTGTGTAAGCCGGGGAAGATGGGCCTCGTGAGATCAGACAGTGTGTATCTGGGGAGGATGGGCCCAGTGAGATCAGACAGTGTGTAACCCGGGGAGGATGGGCCCAGTGAGATAAGAAAGTGTGTAACACGGGGAGGATGGGTCCAGTGAGATCAGACAGTGTGTAACCCGGGGAGGATGGCCCAGTGTGATCAGACAATGTGTTACCCGGGGAGGATGGGTCCAGTGAGATTAGACAGTGTGTAACCCGGGGAGGAGGGGCCCAGTGAGATAAGACAGTGTGTAACCCGGGGAGGATGGGTCCAGTGAGATCAGACAGTGTGTAACCCGGGGAGGATGGCCCAGTGTGATCAGACAGTGTGTTACCCGGGGAGGATGGGTCCAGTGAGATTAGACAGTGTGTAACCCGGGCATGATGGGCCCAGTGAGGTCAGACGGTGCGTAACACGGGGAGGATGGGCCCAGTGAGTACAGACAGTGTGTAAACCGGGGAGGATGGGCCAAGTGAGTCCAGACAGTGTGTAACCCGTGGAAGATGGGCACAGTGAGATTAGACAGTGTGCAACCCGGGGAGGATGGGCCCGGTGAGATCAGACAGTGTGTAACACTGGGAGGATGGGCCCAGTGAAATCAGACAGTGTGTAATACTGGGAGGATGGGACCAGTGAGATCAGACAGTGCTTAACGAAGGGAGGATGGGCCAGTGAGATTAGACAGTGTGTAACCCGGCGAGGATGGGCCCAGTGAGATCAGACAGTGTGTCACCCGGGGAGGATGAGCCCAGTGAGAAAAGACAGTGTGTAACACGGGGAGGATGGGTCCAGTGAGATCAGACAGTGTGTAACCCGGGGAGGATGGACACAGTGAGATCAGACAGTTTCTAAACCGGGGAGGATGGGCCCAGTGAGATCAGTCAGTGTGTAACCCGGTGAGGATGGGTCAAGTAAGATTAGACAGTGTGTAACACTGGGAGGATGGGACCAGTGAGATCAGACAGAGTTTTACCAGGGGAGGATGGGACAGTGAGATTAGACAGTGTGTAACCCGGGGAGGATGGCCCAGTGTGATCAGACAGTGTGTTACCCGGGGAGGATGGGTCCAGTGTGATTAGACAGTGTGTAACCCGGGCATGATGGGCCCAGTGAGATCAGACGGTGTGTAACCCGCGGACGATGGGCCCAGTGAGTACAGGCAGTGTGTAAACCGGGGAGGATGGGCCAAGTAAGTCCAGACAGTGTGTAACCCGCGGAAGATGGGCACAGTGAGATTAGACAGTGTGTAACCCGGGGAGGATGGGCCCGGTGAGATCAGACGGTGTGTAACACTGGGAGGATGGGCCCAGTGAAATCAGACAGTGTGTAACACTGGGAGGATGGGACCAGTGAGATCAGACAGTGTTTAACCAAGGGAGGATGGGCCAGTGAGTTTAGACAGTGTGTAACCCGGCGAGGATGGGCCCAGTGAGGTCAGACAGTGTGTAACCCGGGGAGGATAGGCCCAGTGAGATAAGACAGTGTGTAACACGGGGAAGATGTGTCCAGTGAGATCAGACAGTGTCTAACCCTGGGAGGATGGCCCAGTGTGATCAGACAGTGTGTTACCCGGGGAGGATGGGTCCAGTGAGATTAGACAGTGTGTAACCCGGCCATGATGGGCCCAGTGAGATCAGACGGTGTGTAACCCGGGGAGGATGGGCCCAGTGAGATCTTACAGTATGTAACCCAGGGAGGATGGGCCCAGTGAGTACAGACAGTGTGTAACCCGGGGAGGATGGGCACAGTGAGATTAGACAGTGTGTAACCCGGGGAGGTTGGGCCCGGTGAGAGCAGACAGTGTGTAACACTGGGAGGATGGGCCCAGTGAAATCAGACAGTGTGTAACACTGGGTGGATGGGACCAGTGAGATCAGACAGTGTTTAACCAAGGGAGGATGGGCCAGTGAGATTAGACAGTGTGTAACCCGGCGAGGATGGGCCCAGTGAGATCAGACAGTGTGTAAAACTGGGAGGATGGGCCCAGTGATATCAGACAGTGTGTAAGCCGGGGACGATGGACACAGTGAGATCAGACAGTTTGTAAACCGGGGAGGATGGGCCCAGTGAGATCAGTCAGTGTGTAACCCGGTGAGGATGGGTCCAGTAAGATTAGACAGTGTGTAACACTGGGAGGATGGGACCAGTGAGATCAGACAGAGTTTTACCAGGGGAGGATGGGACAGTGAGATTAGACAGTGTGTAACCCGGCGAGGATGGGCCCAGTGAGATCAGACATTGTGTAACCCGGGGAGGATGGGTCCAGTGAGATTACACAATGTGTAACCCGTGGAGGATGGGTCTAATGAGATCAGACAGTGTGTAACCCGCGCAGGCTAGGCCCAGAGAGATTAGACAGTGTGTAACCCGGGGAGGATGGGTCCACTGAGATCAGAC
Organism: Somniosus microcephalus; assembly: GCF_052327205.1. Taxonomy (NCBI): domain Eukaryota; kingdom Metazoa; phylum Chordata; class Chondrichthyes; order Squaliformes; family Somniosidae; genus Somniosus; species Somniosus microcephalus. Next base: position 31,708,474 of record NW_028225180.1, on the reverse strand, counting down.
AGTGTGTAACCCGGGGAGGATGGGCCCCGTTGAGATTCGGCAGTGCGTCACCCAGTGAGGATGGGCCCAGCGGGATCAGACAGTGTGTAACCAGGGGAGGATGGGCCCATTGAGATAAGAAAGTGTGTAATGCGGGGAGGGTGAGCCTGGTGAGATTAAACAGTGTGTTCCCTGGGGAGGATATGTCCAGTGTGATCAAACAGTGTGTAACCCAGGGAGGATGGGCCCAGTGTGAACCGAAAATGTATAACCCAGGGAGGATGGGCACAGTGAGATCAGACAGTGTGTAACCTGCGGAGGATGGGACCAGTGAGATCAGACAGAATGTAACCCGGAGGAGGATGGGCCCAGTAAGATCAGACGGTGTGTAACCCGGGGAGGATGGGCCCAGTGAGATCATACATTGTGTAGCCATGGAGGATGGGCCCAGTGAGATCAGACAGTGTGTAACCAGGGGAGGATGAGCCCAGTGAGATCAGACAGCTTGTAACCCGGGGATGATGGGTCCAGTGAGATTAGACAGTGTGTAACACCGGGAAGATGGGCCCAGTGATATCAGACAGTGTGTAACCCGGGGAGGATGGACAAAGTGAGATCAGACAGTGTGTTACCCGGTCAGGATGGGTCCAGTGTGATTAGACAGTGTGTAACCCGGGCAGGATGGGCCAAGTGAGATCAGTCGGTGTGTAACCCGGGGAGGATGGGCCCTGTGAGATCAGCAGTGTGTAACCCGGGAGGATGCTCCCAGTGAGATCAGACAGTTTGTAACCGGGGGAGGATGGGCCCAGTGATATCAGACAGTGTGTAACAGGGAAGGATTGTCCGAGTGAGATCAGAAAGTGTGTAACACAGGCAGGATGGATTAACTGAGATGAGACGGTGTGTAACCCGGGGAGGATGGGCCCAGTGAGATCAGACAGTGTGTTACCCGGGTAGGATGGGCCCAGTGAGATCAGACAGTGTGTAACCGGGGGAGGATGGGCCCAGTGAGATCAAACAGTGTGTAACCCGGGGAGGATGGGCGCAGTGAGTTTGGACAGGGTGTAGCCATGGAGGATGGGCCCAGTGAGATCGGAGAGTGTGTAACCCGGGGAGGATAGATCCAGTGAGATCAGACACTGTGTAACCCGGGGACGATGGGCCCAGTGAGATCAGACAGTATGTAACCCGGGGAGGATGGTCCCATTGAGACCAGAGAGCGTGTAACCTGGGGACGATGGGTCCAGTGAGATCAGACAGTGTGTAACCGGGAGAGGATGGGCCCAGTGAGATGAGACAGTATGTAACCCGGGGAGGAGGGTCCCATTGAGATCAGAGAGCGTGTAACCTGGGGACGATGGGTCCAGTGAGATTAGACAATGTGTAACCTGGGGAAGATGGGCCTAGTGAGATCCGACAGTGTGTAATCTGGGGAGGATGGGCCCAGTGAGATCAGACAGTGTGTAACCCGGGGAGGATGGCCCAGTGTGATCAGACAGTGTGTTACCCGGGGAGAATGGGTCCAGTGAGATTAGACAGTGTGTAACCCGGGGAGGATGGCCCAGTGTGATCAGACAGTGTGTTACCCGGGGAGGATGGGCCCAGTGAGATAAGACAGTGTGTAACCCGGGGAGGATGGGTCCAGTGAGATCAGACAGTGTGTAACCCGGGGAGGATGGCCCTGTGTGATCAGACAGTGTGTTACCCGGGGAGGATGGGTCCAGTGAGATTAGACAGTGTGTAACCCGGGCATGATGGGCCCAGTGAGGTCAGACGGTGCGTAACCCGGGGAGGATGGGCCCAGTGAGTACAGACAGTGTGTAAACCGGGGAGGATGAGCCAAGTGAGTCCAGACAGTCTGTAACCCGCGGAAGATGGGCACAGTGAGATTAGACAGTGTGCAACCCGGGGAGGATGGGCCCGGTGAGATCAGACAGTGTGTAACACTGGGAAGATGGGCCCCGTTGAGATTCGGCAGTGCGTCACCCAGTGAGGATGGGCCCAGCGGGATCAGACAGTGTGTAACCAGGGGAGGATGGGCCCATTGAGATAAGAAAGTGTGTAATGCGGGGAGGGTGAGCCTGGTGAGATTAAACAGTGTGTTCCCCGGGGAGGATATGTCCAGTGAGATCAAACAGTGTGTAACCCAGGGAGGATGGGCCCAGTGTGAACCGAAAATGTATAACCCAGGGAGGATGGGCACAGTGAGATCAGACAGTGTGTAACCTGCGGAGGATGGGACCAGTGAGATCAGACAGAATGTAACCCGGAGGAGGATGGGCCCAGTAAGATCAGACGGTGTGTAACCCGGGGAGGATGGGCCCAGTGAGATCATACATTGTGTAGCCATGGAGGATGGGCCCAGTGAGATCAGACAGTGTGTAACCAGGGGAGGATGAGCCCAGTGAGATCAGACAGCTTGTAACCCGGGGATGATGGGTCCAGTGAGATTAGACAGTGTGTAACACCGGGAAGATGGGCCCAGTGATATCAGACAGTGTGTAACCCGGGGAGGATGGACAAAGTGAGATCAGACAGTGTGTTACCCGGTCAGGATGGGTCCAGTGTGATTAGACAGTGTGTAACCCGGGCAGGATGGGCCAAGTGAGATCAGTCGGTGTGTAACCCGGGGAGGATGGGCCCTGTGAGATCAGCAGTGTGTAACCCGGGAGGATGCACCCAGTGAGATCAGACAGTTTGTAACCGGGGGAGGATGGGCCCAGTGATATCAGACAGTGTGTAACAGGGAAGGATTGTCCGAGTGAGATCAGAAAGTGTGTAACACAGGCAGGATGGATTAACTGAGATGAGACAGTGTGTAACCCGGGGAGGATGGGCCCAGTGAGATCAGACAGTGTGTTACCCGGGTAGGATGGGCCCAGTGAGATCAGACAGTGTGTAACCGGGGGAGGATGGGCCCAGTGAGATCAAACAGTGTGTAACCCGGGGAGGATGGGCGCAGTGAGTTTGGACAGGGTGTAGCCATGGAGGATGGGCCCAGTGAGATCGGAGAGTGTGTAACCCGGGGAGGATAGATCCAGTGAGATCAGACACTGTGTAACCCGGGGACGATGGGCCCAGTGAGATCAGACAGTATGTAACCCGGGGAGGATGGTCTCTTTGAGACCAGAGAGCGTGTAACCTGGGGACGATGGGTCCAGTGAGATCAGACAGTGTGTAACCGGGAGAGGATGGGCCTAGTGAGATCAGACAGTGTGTAATCTGGGGAGGATGGGCCCAGTGAGATCAGACAGTGTGTAACCCGGGGAGGATGGCCCAGTGTGATCAGACAGTGTGTTACCCGGGGAGGATGGGTCGAGTGAGATTAGACAGTGTGTAACCCGGGGAGGATGGCCCAGTGTGATCAGACAGTGTGTTACCCGGGGAGGATGGGCCCAGTGAGATAAGACAGTGTGTAACCCGGGGAGGATGGGTCCAGTGAGATCAGACAGTGTGTAACCCGGGGAGGATGGCCCAGTGTGATCAGACAGTGTGTTACCCGGGGAGGATGGGTCCAGTGAGGTCAGACGGTGCGTAACCCGGGGAGGATGGGCCCAGTGAGTACAGACAGTGTGTAAACCGGGGAGGATGGGCCAAGTGAGTCCAGACAGTGTGTAACCCGCGGAAGATGGGCACAGTGAGATTAGACAGTGTGCAACCCGGGGAGGATGGGCCCGGTGAGATCAGACAGTGTGTAAAACTGGGAGGATGGGCCCCGTTGAGATTCGGCAGTGCGTCACCCAGTGAGGATGGGCCCAGCGGGATCAGACAGTGTGTAACCAGGGGAGGATGGGCCCATTGAGATAAGAAAGTGTGTAATGCGGGGAGGGTGAGCCTGGTGAGATTAAACAGTGTGTTCCCCGGGGAGGATATGCCCAGTGAGATCAAACAGTGTGTAACCCAGGGAGGATGGGCCCAGTGTGAACCGAAAATGTATAACCCAGGGAGGATGGGCACAGTGAGATCAGACAGTGTGTAACCTGCGGAGGATGGGACCAGTGAGATCAGACAGAATGCAACCCGGAGGAGGATGGGCCCAGTAAGATCAGACGGTGTGTAACCCGGGGAGGATGGGCCCAGTGAGATCATACATTGTGTAGCCATGGAGGATGGGCCCAGTGAGATCAGACAGTGTGTAACCAGGGGAGGATGAGCCCAGTGAGATCAGACAGCTTGTAACCCGGGGATGATGGGTCCAGTGAGATTAGACAGTGTGTAACACCGGGAAGATGGGCCCAGTGATATCAGACAGTGTGTAACCCGGGGAGGATGGACAAAGTGAGATCAGACAGTGTGTTACCCGGTCAGGATGGGTCCAGTGTGATTAGACAGTGTGTAACCCGGGCAGGATGGGCCAAGTGAGATCAGTCGGTGTGTAACCCGGGGAGGATGGGCCCTGTGAGATCAGACAGTGTGTAACAGGGAAGGATTGTCCGAGTGAGATCAGAAAGCGTGTAACACAGGCAGGATGGATTAACTGAGATGAGACAGTGTGTAACCCGGGGAGGATGGGCCCAGTGAGATCAGACAGTGTGTTACCCGGGTAGGATGGGCCCAGTGAGATCAGACAGTGTGTAACCGGGGCAGGATGGGCCCAGTGAGATCAAACAGTGTGTAACCCGGGGAGGATGGGCGCAGTGAGTTTGGACAGGGTGTAGCCATGGAGGATGGGCCCAGTGAGATCGGAGAGTGTGTAACCCGGGGAGGATAGATCCAGTGAGATCAGACACTGTGTAACCCGGGGACGATGGGCCCAGTGAGATCAGACAGTATGTAACCCGGGGAGGATGGTCCCATTGAGACCAGAGAGCGTGTAACCTGGGGACGATGGGTCCAGTGAGATCAGACAGTGTGTAACCGGGAGAGGATGGGCCCAGTGAGATCAGAGAGTATGTAACCCGGGGAGGAGGGTCCCATTGAGATCAGAGAGCGTGTAACCTGGGGACGATGGGTCCAGTGAGATTAGACAATGTGTAACCTGGGGAAGATGGGCCTAGTGAGATCAGACAGTGTGTAATCTGGGGAGGATGGGCCCAGTGAGATCAGACAGTGTGTAACCCGGGGAGGATGGCCCAGTGTGATCAGACAGTGTGTTACCCGGGGAGGATGGGTCCAGTGAGATTAGACAGTGTGTAACCCGGGGAGGATGGGCCCAGTGAGATAAGACAGTGTGTAACCCGGGGAGGATGGGTCCAGTGTGATCAGACAGTGTGTTACCCGGGGAGGATGGGCCCAGTGAGATAAGACAGTGTGTTACCCGGGGAGGATGGGCCCAGTGAGATAAGACAGTGTGTAACCCGGGGAGGATGGGTCCAGTGAGATCAGACAGTGTGTAACCCGGGGAGGATGGCCCAGTGTGATCAGACAGTGTGTTACCCGGGGAGGATGGGTCCAGTGAGATTAGACAGTGTGTAACACGGGCATGATGGGCCCAGTGAGGTCAGACGGTGCGTAACCCGGGGAGGATGGGCCCAGTGAGTACAGACAGTGTGTAAACCGGGGAGGATGGGCCAAGTGAGTCCAGACAGTGTGTAACCCGCGGAAGATGGGCACAGTGAGATTAGACAGTGTGCAACCCGGGGAGGATGGGCCCGGTGAGATCAGACAGTGTGTAACACTGGGAGGATGGGACCAGTGAGATCAGACAGTGCTTAACGAAGGGAGGATGGGCCAGTGAGATTAGACAGTGTGTAACCCGGCGAGGATGGGCCCAGTGAGATCAGACAGTGTGTAACCCAGGGAGGATGAGCCCAGTGAGAAAAGACAGTGTGTCACACGGGGAGGATGGGTCCAGTGAGATCAGACAGTGTGTAACCCGGGGAGGATGGACACAGTGAGATCAGACAGTTTCTAAACCGGGGAGGATGGGCCCAGTGAGATCAGTCAGTGTGTAACCCGGTGAGGATGGGTCAAGTAAGATTAGACAGTGTGTAACACTGGGAGGATGGGACCAGTGAGATCAGACAGAGTTTTACCAGGGGAGGATGGGACAGTGAGATTAGACAGTGTGTAACCCGGGGAGGATGGGCCAAGTAAGTCCAGACAGTGTGTAACCCGCGGAAGATGGGCACAGTGAGATTAGACAGTGTGTAACCCGGGGAGGATGGGCCCGGTGAGATCAGATGGTGTGTAACACTGGGAGGATGGGCCCAGTGAAATCAGACAGTGTGTAACACTGGGAGGATGGGACCAGTGAAATCAGACAGTGTTTAACCAAGGGAGGATGGGCCAGTGAGTTTAGACAGTGTGTAACCCGGCGAGGATGGGCCCAGTGAGGTCAGACAGTGTGTAACCCGGGGAGGATAGGCCCAGTGAGATAAGACAGTGTGTAACACGGGGAGTATGTGTCCAGTGAGATCAGACAGTGTCTAACCCTGGGAGGATGGCCCAGTGTGATCAGACAGTGTGTTACCCGGGGAGGATGGGTCCAGTGAGATTAGACAGTGTGTAACCCGGCCATGATGGGCCCAGTGAGATCAGACGGTGTGTAACCCGGGGAGGATGGGCCCAGTGAGATCTTACAGTATGAAACCCAGGGAGGATGGGCCCAGTGAGTACAGACAGTGTGTAACCCGGGGAGGATGGGCACAGTGAGATTAGACAGTGTGTAACCCGGGGAGGATGGGCCCGGTGAGATCAGACAGTGTGTAACACTGGGAGGATGGGCCCAGTGAAATCAGACAGTGTGTAACACTGGGAGGATGGGACCAGTGAGATCAGACAATGTTTAACCAAGGGAGGATGGGCCAGTGAGATTAGACAGTGTGTAACCCGGCGAGGATGGGCCCAGTGAGATCAGACAGTGTGTAAAACTGGGAGGATGGGCCCAGTGAGATCAGACAGTGTGTAAGCCGGGGACGATGGACACAGTGAGATCAGACAGTTTGTAAACCGGGGAGGATGGGCCCAGTGAGATCAGTCAGTGTGTAACCCGGTGAGGATGGGTCCAGTAAGATTAGACAGTGTGTAACACTGGGAGGATGGGACCAGTGAGATCAGACAGAGTTTTACCAGGGGAGGATGGGACAGTGAGATTAGACAGTGTGTAACCCGGCGAGGATGGGCCCAGTGAGATCAGACATTGTGTAACCCGGGGAGGATGGGCCCAGTGAGATTACACAATGTGTAACCCGTGGAGGATGGGTCTAATGAGATCAGACAGTGTGTAACCCGCGCAGGATAGGCCCAGAGAGATTAGACAGTGTGTAACCCGGGGAGGATGGGTCCACTGAGATCAGACAGTGTGTAACCCGGGGAGGATGGGCCCCGTTGAGATTCGGCAGTGCGTCACCCAGTGAGGATGGGCCCAGCGGGATCAGACAGTGTGTAACCAGGGGAGGATGGGCCCATTGAGATAAGAAAGTGTGTAATGCGGGGAGGGTGAGCCTGGTGAGATTAAACAGTGTGTTCCCCGGGGAGGATATGTCCAGTGAGATCAAACAGTGTGTAACCCAGGGAGGATGGGCCCAGTGTGAACCGAAAATGTATAACCCAGGGAGGATGGGCACAGTGAGATCAGACAGTGTGTAACCTGCGGAGGATGGGACCAGTGAGATCAGACAGAATGTAACCCGGAGGAGGATGGGCCCAGTAAGATCAGACGGTGTGTAACCCAGGGAGGATGGGCCCAGTGAGATCATACATTGTGTAGCCATGGAGGATGGGCCCAGTGAGATCAGACAGTGTGTAACCAGGGGAGGATGAGCCCAGTGAGATCAGACAGCTTGTAACCCGGGGATGATGGGTCCAGTGAGATTAGACAGTGTGTAACACCGGGAAGATGGGCCCAGTGATATCAGACAGTGTGTAACCCGGGGAGGATGGACAAAGTGAGATCAGACAGTGTGTTACCCGGTCAGGATGGGTCCAGTGTGATTAGACAGTGTGTAACCCGGGCAGGATGGGCCAAGTGAGATCAGTCGGTGTGTAACCCGGGGAGGATGGGCCCTGTGAGATCAGCAGTGTGTAACCCGGGAGGATGCACCCAGTGAGATCAGACAGTTTGTAACCGGGGGAGGATGGGCCCAGTGATATCAGACAGTGTGTAACAGGGAAGGATTGTCCGAGTGAGATCAGAAAGTGTGTAACACAGGCAGGATGGATTAACTGAGATGAGACGGTGTGTAACCCGGGGAGGATGGGCCCAGTGAGATCAGATAGTGTGTTACCCGGGTAGGATGGGCCCAGTGAGATCAGACAGTGTGTAACCGGGGGAGGATGGGCCCAGTGAGAACAAACAGTGTGTAACCCGGGGTGGATGGGCGCAGTGAGTTTGGACAGGGTGTAGCCATGGAGGATGGGCCCAGTGAGATCGGAGAGTGTGTAACCCGGGGAGGATAGATCCAGTGAGATCAGACACTGTGTAACCCGGGGACGATGGGCCCAGTGAGATCAGACAGTATGTAACCCGGGGAGGATGGTCCCATTGAGACCAGAGAGCGTGTAACCTGGGGACGATGGGTCCAGTGAGATCAGACAGTGTGTAACCAGGAGAGGATGGGCCCAGTGAGATCAGACAGTATGTAACCCGGGGAGGAGGGTCACATTGAGATCAGAGAGCGTGTAACCTGGGGACGATGGGTCCAGTGAGATTAGACAATGTGTAACCTGGGGAAGATGGGCCTAGTGAGATCAGACAGTGTGTAATCTGGGGAGGATGGGCCCAGTGAGATCAGAAAGTGTGTAACCCGTGGAGGATGGGCCCAGTGAGATCAGACAGTGTGTAACATGGGGAGGATGGGTCCAGTGTGATCAGACAGTGTGTTACCCGGGGAGGATGGGTCCAGTGAGATCAGACAGTGTGTAACCCGGGGAGGATGGGCCCAGTGTGATCAGACAGTGTGTTACCCGGGGAGGGTGGGTCCAGTGAGATTAGACAGTGTGTAACCCGGGCATGATAGGCCCAATGAGATCAGACGGTGTGCAACCCGGGGTGGATGGACCCAGTGAGATCTTACAGTATGTAACCCAGGGAGGATGGGCCCAGTGAGTACAGACAGAGTGTAACCCAGGGAGGATAAGCCCAGTGAGTACAGATAGTGTTTCACCCGGGGATAATGGGTCCAGTGAGATTAGACAGTGTGTAACCCCGGGAAGATGGGCCCAGTGATATCAGTCAGTGTGTATCCCGGGAGGATGGACCCAGTGAGATCAGACAGTGTCTAACACGGGGAGGATGGGCCCAGTGAGATCAGACAGTGTGTAACACGGGGAGGATGGGCCCACTGAGATCAGTCAGAGTGTTACCCGGTCAGGATGAGACCATTGTGATTAGACAGTGAGTAACCCGGGCAGGATGGGCCAAGTGAGATCCGACGTTGTGTAACCCGGGGAGGATGGGCCCAGTGAGATCAGACAGTGTGTAACCCGGGAGGAAGCGCCCAGTGATATCAGACAGTGTGTAACCGGGAAAGATTGTCCCAGTGAGATCAGAAAGTGTGTAACACAGGCAGGATGGATCTACTGAGATGAGGCGGTGTGTAACCCGGGGAGGATGGGCCCAGTGAGATCAGACAGTGTGTAACCCGGGGAGGATGGATCCAGTGAGATCAGTCAGTGTGTAACCCGGGGAGGATGGGCCCAGTGAGATCAGACAGTATGTAACCCGTGGAGGATGGTCCAATTGAGATCAGTGAGCGTGTAACCTGGGGACGATGGGTCCAGTGAGATTAGACAGTGTGTAAGCCGGGGAAGATGGGCCTCGTGAGATCAGACAGTGTGTATCTGGGGAGGATGGGCCCAGTGAGATCAGACAGTGTGTAACCCGGGGAGGATGGGCCCAGTGAGATAAGACAGTGTGTAACACGGGGAGGATGGGTCCAGTGAGATCAGACAGTGTGTAACCCGGGGAGGATGGGCCCAGTGAGGTCAGAAAGTGTGTAACCCGGGGAGGATGGGCCCAGTGAGATAAGACAGTGTGTAACACGGGGAGGATGGGTCCAGTGAGATCAGACAGTGTGTAACCCGGGGAGGATGGCCCAGTGTGATCAGACAGTGTGTTACCCGGGGAGGATGGGTCCAGTGAGATTAGACAGTGTGTAACCCGGGCATGATGGGCCCAGTGAGGTCAGACGGTGCGTAACCCGGGGAGGATGGGCCCAGTGAGTACAGACAGTGTGTAAACCGGGGAGGATGGGCCAAGTGAGCCCAGACAGTGTGTAACCCGCGGAAGATGTGCACAGTGAGATTAGACAGTGTGTAACCCGGAGAGGATGGGCCCGGTGAGATCAGACAATGTGTAACACTGGGAGGATGGGCCCAGTGAAATCAGGCAGTGTGTAACACTGGGAGGATGGGACCAGTGAGATCAGACAGTGCTTAACCAAGGGAGGATGGGCCAGTGAGATTAGACAGTGTGTAACCCGGCGAGGATGGGCCCAATGAGATCAGACAGTGTGTAACCCGGGGAGGATGGGCCCAGTGAGATAAGACAGTGTGTAACACGGGGAGGATGGGTCCAGTGAGATCACACAGTGTGTAACCCGGGGAGGATGGACACAGTGAGATCAGACAGTTTCTAAACCGGGGAGGATGGGCCCAGTGAGATCAGTCAGTGTGTAACCCGGTGAGGATGGGTCAAGTAAGATTAGACAGTGTGTAACACTGGGAGGATGGGACCAGTGAGATCAGACAGAGTTTTACCAGGGGAGGATGGGACAGTGAGATTATTCAGTGTGTAACCCGGGGAGGATGGCCCAGTGTGATCAGACAGTGTGTTACCCGGGGAGGATGGGTCCAGTGAGATTAGACAGTGTGTAACCCGGGCATGATGGGCCCAGTGAGATCAGACGGTGTGTAACCCGCGGAGGATGGGCCCAGTGAGTACAGGCAGTGTGTAAACCGGGGAGGATGGGCCAAGTAAGTCCAGACAGTGTGTAACCCGCGGAAGATGGGCACAGTGAGATTAGACAGTGTGTAACCCGGGGAGGATGGGCCCGGTGAGATCAGACGGTGTGTAACACTGGGAGGATGGGCCCAGTGAAATCAGACAGTGTGTAACACTGGGAGGATGGGACCAGTGAGATCAGACAGTGTTTAACCAAGGGAGGATGGGCCAGTGAGATTAGACAGTGTGTAACCCGGCGAGGATGGGCCCAGTGAGGTCAGACAGTGTGTAACACGGGGAGGATAGGCCCAGTGAGATAAGACAGTGTGTAACACGGGGAGGATGGGTCCAGTGAGATCAGACAGTGTGTAACCCTGGGAGGATGGCCCAGTGTGATCAGACAGTGTGTTACCCGGGGAGGATGGGTCCAGTGAGATTAGACAGTGTGTAACCCGGCCATGATGGGCCCAGTGAGATCAGACGGTGTGTAACCCGGGGAGGATGGGCCCAGTGAGATCTTACAGTATGAAACCCAGGGAGGATGGGCCCAGTGTGTACAGACAGTGTGTAACCCGGGGAGGATGGGCCAAGTGAGTCCAGACAGTGTGTAACCCGCGGAAGATGGGCACAGTGAGATTAGACAGTGTGTAACCCGGGGAGGATGGGCCCGGTGAGATCAGACAGTGTGTAACACTGGGAGGATGGGCCCAGTGAAATCAGACAGTGTGTAACACTGGGAGGATGGGACCAGTGAGATCAGACAGTGTTTAACCAAGGGAGGATGTGCCAGTGAGATTAGACAGTGTGTAACCCGGCGAGGATGGGCCTAGTGAGATCAGACAGTGTGTAAAACTGGGAGGATGGGCCCAGTGAGATCAGACAGTGTGTAAGCCGGGGACGATGGACACAGTGAGATCAGACAGTTTGTAAACCGGGGAGGATGGGCCCAGTGAGATCAGTCAGTGTGTAACCCGGTGAGGATGGGTCCAGTAAGATTAGACAGTGTGTTACACTGGGAGGATGGGACCAGTGAGATCAGACAGAGTTTTACCAGGGGAGGATGGGACAGTGAGATAAGACAGTGTGTAACCCGGCGAGGATGGGCCCAGTGAGATCAGACATTGTGTAACCCGGGGAGGATGGGTCCAGTGAGATTACACAATGTGTAACCCGTGGAGGATGGGTCTAATGAGATCAGACAGTGTGTAACCCGCGCAGGATAGGCCCACTGAGATCAGACAGTGTGTAACCCGGGGAGGATGGGCCCCGTTGAGATTCGGCAGTGCGTCACCCAGTGAGGATGGGCCCAGCGGGATCAGACAGTGTGTAACCAGGGGAGGATGGGCCCATTGAGATAAGAAAGTGTGTAATGCGGCGAGGGTGAGCCTGGTGAGATTAAACAGTGTGTTCCCCGGGGAGGATATGTCCAGTGAGATCAAACAGTGTGTAACCCAGGGAGGATGGGCCCAGTGTGAACCGAAAATGTGTAACCCAGGGAGGATGGGCACAGTGAGATCAGACTGTGTGTAAACTGCGGAGGATGGGACCAGTGAGATCAGACAGAATGTAACCCGGAGGAGGATGGGCCCAGTGAGATCAGACGGTGTGTAACCCGGGGAGGATGGGCCCAGTGAGATCATACATTGTGTAGCCATGGAGGATGGGCCCAGTGAGATCAGACAGTGTGTAACCAGGGGAGGATGAGCCCAGTGAGATCAGACAGCCTGTAACCCGGGGATGATGGGTCCAGTCAGATTAGACAGTGTGTAACACCGGGAAGATGGGCCCAGTGATATGAGACAGTGTGTAACCCGGGGAGGATGGACACAGTGAGATCAGACAGTGTGTTACCCTGTCAGGATGCGTCCAGTGTGATTAGACAGTGTGTAACCCGGGCAGGATGGGCCAAGTGAGATCAGTCGGTGTGTAACCCGGGGAGGATGGGCCCTGTGAGATCAGCAGTGTGTAACCCGGGAGGATGCGCCCAGTGAGATCAGACAGTTTGTAACTGGGGGAGGATGGGCCCAGTGATATCAGACAGTGTGTAACAGGGAAGGATTGTCCGAGTGAGATCAGAAAGTGTGTAACACAGGCAGGATGGATCTACTGAGATGAGACGGTGTGTAACCCGGGGAGGATGGGCCCAGTGAGATCAGACAGTGTGTAACCCGGGGAGGATGGGCCCAGTGTGATCAGACAGTGTGTTACCCGGGGAGGGTGGGTCCAGTGAGATTAGACAGTGTGTAACCCGGGCATGATAGGCCCAATGAGATCAGACGGTGTGCAACCCGGGGTGGATGGACCCAGTGAGATCTTACAGTATGTAACCCAGGGAGGATGGGCCCAGTGAGTACAGACAGAGTGTAATCTGGGGAGGATGGGCCCAGTGAGATCAGAAAGTGTGTAACCCGTGGAGGATGGGCCCAGTGAGATCAGACAGTGTGTAACATGGGGAGGATGGGTCCAGTGTGATCAGACAGTGTGTTACCCGGGGAGGATGGGTCCAGTGAGATCAGACAGTGTGTAACCCGGGGAGGATGGGCCCAGTGTGATCAGACAGTGTGTTACCCGGGGAGGGTGGGTCCAGTGAGATTAGACAGTGTGTAACCCGGGCATGATAGGCCCAATGAGATCAGACGGTGTGCAACCCGGGGTGGATGGACCCAGTGAGATCTTACAGTATGTAACCCAGGGAGGATGGGCCCAGTGAGTACAGACAGAGTGTAACCCGGGGAGGATAAGCCCAGTGAGTACAGATAGTGTTTCACCCGGGGATAATGGGTCCAGTGAGATTAGACAGTGTGTAACCCCGGGAAGATGGGCCCAGTGATATCAGTCAGTGTGTATCCCGGGAGGCTGGACCCAGTGAGATCAGACAGTGTCTAACACGGGGAGGATGGGCCCAGTGAGATCAGACAGTGTGTAACACGGGGAGGATGGGCCCACTGAGATCAGTCAGAGTGTTACCCGGTCAGGATGAGACCATTGTGATTAGACAGTGAGTAACCCGGGCAGGATGGGCCAAGTGAGATCCGACGTTGTGTAACCCGGGGAGGATGGGCCCAGTGAGATCAGACAGTGTGTAACCCGGGAGGAAGCGCCCAGTGATATCAGACAGTGTGTAACCGGGAAAGATTGTCCCAGTGAGATCAGAAAGTGTGTAACACAGGCAGGATGGATCTACTGAGATGAGGCGGTGTGTAACCCGGGGAGGATGGGCCCAGTGAGATCAGACAGTGTGTAACCCGGGGAGGATGGATCCAGTGAGATCAGTCAGTGTGTAACCCGGGGAGGATGGGCCCAGTGAGATCAGACAGTATGTAACCCGTGGAGGATGGTCCAATTGAGATCAGTGAGCGTGTAACCTGGGGACGATGGGTCCAGTGAGATTAGACAGTGTGTAAGCCGGGGAAGATGGGCCTCATGAGATCAGACAGTGTGTATCTGGGGAGGATGGGCCCAGTGAGATCAGACAGTGTGTAACCCGGGGAGGATGGGCCCAGTGAGATAAGACAGTGTGTAACACGGGGAGGATGGGTCCAGAGAGATCAGACAGTGTGTAACCCGGGGAGGATGGGCCCAGTGAGGTCAGACAGTGTGTAACCCGGGGAGGATGGGCCCAGTGAGCTAAGACAGTGTGTAACACGGGGAGGATGGGTCCAGTGAGATCAGACAGTGTGTAACCCGGGGAGGATGGCCCAGTGTGATCAGACAGTGTGTTACCCGGGGAGGATGGGTCCAGTGAGATTAGACAGTGTGTAACCCGGGCATGATGGGCCCAGTGAGGTCAGACGGTGCGTAACCCGGGGAGGATGGGCCCAGTGAGTACAGACAGTGTGTAAACCGGGGAGGATGGGCCAAGTGAGCCCAGACAGTGTGTAACCCGCGGAAGATGGGCACAGTGAGATTAGACAGTGTGTAACCCGGAGAGGATGGGCCCGGTGAGATCAGACAATGTGTAACACTGGGAGGATGGGCCCAGTGAAATCAGGCAGTGTGTAACACTGGGAGGATGGGACCAGTGAGATCAGACAGTGCTTAACCAAGGGAGGATGGGCCAGTGAGATTAGACAGTGTGTAACCCGGCGAGGATGGGCCCAATGAGATCAGACAGTGTGTAACCCGGGGAGGATGGGCCCAGTGAGATAAGACAGTGTGTAACACGGGGAGGATGGGTCCAGTGAGATCACACAGTGTGTAACCCGGGGAGGATGGACACAGTGAGATCAGACAGTTTCTAAACCGGGGAGGATGGGCCCAGTGAGATCAGTCAGTGTGTAACCCGGTGAGGATGGGTCAAGTAAGATTAGACAGTGTGTAACACTGGGAGGATGGGACCAGTGAGATCAGACAGAGTTTTACCAGGGGAGGATGGGACAGTGAGATTATTCAGTGTGTAACCCAGGGAGGATGGCCCAGTGTGATCAGACAGTGTGTTACCCGGGGAGGATGGGTCCAGTGAGATTAGACAGTGTGTAACCCGGGCATGATGGGCCCAGTGAGATCAGACGGTGTGTAACCCGCGGAGGATGGGCCCAGTGAGTACAGGCAGTGTGTAAACCGGGGAGGATGGGCCAAGTAAGTCCAGACAGTGTGTAACCCGCGGAAGATGGGCACAGTGAGATTAGACAGTGTGTAACCCGGGGAGGATGGGCCCGGTGAGATCAGACGGTGTGTAACACTGGGAGGATGGGCCCAGTGAAATCAGACAGTGTGTAACACTGGGAGGATGGGACCAGTGAGATCAGACAGTATTTAACCAAGGGAGGATGGGCCAGTGAGATTAGACAGTGTGTAACCCGGCGAGGATGGGCCCAGTGAGGTCAGACAGTGTGTAACACGGGGAGGATAGGCCCAGTGAGATAAGACAGTGTGTAACACGGGGAGGATGGGTCCAGTGAGATCAGACAGTGTGTAACCCTGGGAGGATGGCCCAGTGTGATCAGACAGTGTGTTACCCGGGGAGGATGGGTCCAGTGAGATTAGACAGTGTGTAACCCGGCCATGATGGGCCCAGTGAGATCAGACGGTGTGTAACCCGGGGAGGATGGGCCCAGTGAGATCTTACAGTATGAAACCCAGGGAGGATGGGCCCAGTGTGTACAGACAGTGTGTAACCCGGGGAGGATGGGCCAAGTGAGTCCAGACAGTGTGTAACCCGCGGAAGATGGGCACAGTGAGATTAGACAGTGTGTAACCCGGGGAGGATGGGCCCGGTGAGATCAGACAGTGTGTAACACTGGGAGGATGGGCCCAGTGAAATCAGACAGTGTGTAACACTGGGAGGATGGGACCAGTGAGATCAGACAGTGTTTAACCAAGGGAGGATGTGCCAGTGAGATTAGACAGTGTGTAACCCGGCGAGGATGGGCCTAGTGAGATCAGACAGTGTGTAAAACTGGGAGGATGGGCCCAGTGAGATCAGACAGTGTGTAAGCCGGGGACGATGGACACAGTGAGATCAGACAGTTTGTAAACCGGGGAGGATGGGCCCAGTGAGATCAGTCAGTGTGTAACCCGGTGAGGATGGGTCCAGTAAGATTAGACAGTGTGTTACACTGGGAGGATGGGACCAGTGAGATCAGACAGAGTTTTACCAGGGGAGGATGGGACAGTGAGATAAGACAGTGTGTAACCCGGCGAGGATGGGCCCAGTGAGATCAGACATTGTGTAACCCGGGGAGGATGGGTCCAGTGAGATTACACAATGTGTAACCCGTGGAGGATGGGTCTAATGAGATCAGACAGTGTGTAACCCGCGCAGGATAGGCCCAGAGAGATTACACAGTGTGTAACCCGCGGAGGATGGGCCCACTGAGATCAGACAGTGTGTAACCCGGGGAGGATGGGCCCCGTTGAGATTCGGCAGTGCGTCACCCAGTGAGGATGGGCCCAGCGGGATCAGACAGTGTGTAACCAGGGGAGGATGGGCCCATTGAGATAAGAAAGTGTGTAATGCGGCGAGGGTGAGCCTGGTGAGATTAAACAGTGTGTTCCCCGGGGAGGATATGTCCAGTGAGATCAAACAGTGTGTAACCCAGGGAGGATGGGCCCAGTGTGAACCGAAAATGTGTAACCCAGGGAGGATGGGCACAGTGAGATCAGACTGTGTGTAAACTGCGGAGGATGGGACCAGTGAGATCAGACAGAATGTAACCCGGAGGAGGATGGGCCCAGTGAGATCAGACGGTGTGTAACCCGGGGAGGATGGGCCCAGTGAGATCATACATTGTGTAGCCATGGAGGATGGGCCCAGTGAGATCAGACAGTGTGTAACCAGGGGAGGATGAGCCCAGTGAGATCAGACAGCCTGTAACCCGGGGATGATGGGTCCAGTCAGATTAGACAGTGTGTAACACCGGGAAGATGGGCCCAGTGATATGAGACAGTGTGTAACCCGGGGAGGATGGACACAGTGAGATCAGACAGTGTGTTACCCTGTCAGGATGCGTCCAGTGTGATTAGACAGTGTGTAACCCGGGCAGGATGGGCCAAGTGAGATCCGACGTTGTGTAACCCGGGGAGGATGGGCCCAGTGAGATCAGACAGTGTGTAACCCGGGAGGAAGCGCCCAGTGATATCAGACAGTGTGTAACCGGGAAAGATTGTCCCAGTGAGATCAGAAAGTGTGTAACACAGGCAGGATGGATCTACTGAGATGAGGCGGTGTGTAACCCGGGGAGGATGGGCCCAGTGAGATCAGACAGTGTGTAACCCGGGGAGGATGGATCCAGTGAGATCAGTCAGTGTGTAACCCGGGGAGGATGGGCCCAGTGAGATCAGACAGTATGTAACCCGTGGAGGATGGTCCAATTGAGATCAGTGAGCGTGTAACCTGGGGACGATGGGTCCAGTGAGATTAGACAGTGTGTAAGCCGGGGAAGATGGGCCTCGTGAGATCAGGCAGTGTGTATCTGGGGAGGATGGGCCCAGTGAGATCAGACAGTGTGTAACCCGGGGAGGATGGGCCCAGTGAGATAAGACAGTGTGTAACACGGGGAGGATGGGTCCAGTGAGATCAGACAGTGTGTAACCCGGGGAGGATGGGCCCAGTGAGGTCAGAAAGTGTGTAACCCGGGGAGGATGGGCCCAGTGAGATAAGACAGTGTGTAACACGGGGAGGATGGGTCCAGTGAGATCAGACAGTGTGTAACCCGGGGAGGATGGCCCAGTGTGATCAGACAGTGTGTTACCCGGGGAGGATGGGTCCAGTGAGATTAGACAGTGTGTAACCCGGGCATGATGGGCCCAGTGAGGTCAGACGGTGCGTAACCCGGGGAGGATGGGCCCAGTGAGTACAGACAGTGTGTAAACCGGGGAGGATGGGCCAAGTGAGCCCAGACAGTGTGTAACCCGCGGAAGATGTGCACAGTGAGATTAGACAGTGTGTAACCCGGAGAGGATGGGCCCGGTGAGATCAGACAATGTGTAACACTGGGAGGATGGGCCCAGTGAAATCAGGCAGTGTGCAACACTGGGAGGATGGGACCAGTGAGATCAGACAGTGCTTAACCAAGGGAGGATGGGCCAGTGAGATTAGACAGTGTGTAACCCGGCGAGGATGGGCCCAATGAGATCAGACAGTGTGTAACCCGGGGAGGATGGGCCCAGTGAGATAAGACAGTGTGTAACACGGGGAGGATGGGTCCAGTGAGATCACACAGTGTGTAACCCGGGGAGGATGGACACAGTGAGATCAGACAGTTTCTAAACCGGGGAGGATGGGCCCAGTGAGATCAGTCAGTGTGTAACCCGGTGAGGATGGGTCAAGTAAGATTAGACAGTGTGTAACACTGGGAGGATGGGACCAGTGAGATCAGACAGAGTTTTACCAGGGGAGGATGGGACAGTGAGATTATTCAGTGTGTAACCCGGGGAGGATGGCCCAGTGTGATCAGACAGTGTGTTACCCGGGGAGGATGGGTCCAGTGAGATTAGACAGTGTGTAACCCGGGCATGATGGGCCCAGTGAGATCAGACGGTGTGTAACCCGCGGAGGATGGGCCCAGTGAGTACAGGCAGTGTGTAAACCGGGGAGGATGGGCCAAGTAAGTCCAGACAGTGTGTAACCCGCGGAAGATGGGCACAGTGAGATTAGACAGTGTGTAACCCGGGGAGGATGGGCCCGGTGAGATCAGACGGTGTGTAACACTGGGAGGATGGGCCCAGTGAAATCAGACAGTGTGTAACACTGGGAGGATGGGACCAGTGAGATCAGACAGTGTTTAACCAAGGGAGGATGGGCCAGTGAGATTAGACAGTGTGTAACCCGGCGAGGATGGGCCCAGTGAGGTCAGACAGTGTGTAACACGGGGAGGATAGGCCCAGTGAGATAAGACAGTGTGTAACACGGGGAGGATGGGTCCAGTGAGATCAGACAGTGTGTAACCCTGGGAGGATGGCCCAGTGTGATCAGACAGTGTGTTACCCGGGGAGGATGGGTCCAGTGAGATTAGACAGTGTGTAACCCGGCCATGATGGGCCCAGTGAGATCAGACGGTGTGTAACCCGGGGAGGATGGGCCCAGTGAGATCTTACAGTATGAAACCCAGGGAGGATGGGCCCAGTGTGTACAGACAGTGTGTAACCCGGGGAGGATGGGCCAAGTGAGTCCAGACAGTGTGTAACCCGCGGAAGATGGGCACAGTAAGATTAGACAGTGTGTAACCCGGGGAGGATGGGCCCGGTGAGATCAGACAGTGTGTAACACTGGGAGGATGGGCCCAGTGAAATCAGACAGTGTGTAACACTGGGAGGATGGGACCAGTGAGATCAGACAGTGTTTAACCAAGGGAGGATGTGCCAGTGAGATTAGACAGTGTGTAACCCGGCGAGGATGGGCCTAGTGAGATCAGACAGTGTGTAAAACTGGGAGGATGGGCCCAGTGAGATCAGACAGTGTGTAAGCCGGGGACGATGGACACAGTGAGATCAGACAGTTTGTAAACCGGGGAGGATGGGCCCAGTGAGATCAGTCAGTGTGTAACCCGGTGAGGATGGGTCCAGTAAGATTAGACAGTGTGTTACACTGGGAGGATGGGACCAGTGAGATCAGACAGAGTTTTACCAGGGGAGGATGGGACAGTGAGATAAGACAGTGTGTAACCCGGCGAGGATGGGCCCAGTGAGATCAGACATTGTGTAACCCGGGGAGGATGGGTCCAGTGAGATTACACAATGTGTAACCCGTGGAGGATGGGTCTAATGAGATCAGACAGTGTGTAACCCGCGCAGGATAGGCCCACTGAGATCAGACAGTGTGTAACCCGGGGAGGATGGGCCCCGTTGAGATTCGGCAGTGCGTCACCCAGTGAGGATGGGCCCAGCGGGATCAGACAGTGTGTAACCAGGGGAGGATGGGCCCATTGAGATAAGAAAGTGTGTAATGCGGCGAGGGTGAGCCTGGTGAGATTAAACAGTGTGTTCCCCGGGGAGGATATGTCCAGTGAGATCAAACAGTGTGTAACCCAGGGAGGATGGGCCCAGTGTGAACCGAAAATGTGTAACCCAGGGAGGATGGGCACAGTGAGATCAGACTGTGTGTAAACTGCGGAGGATGGGACCAGTGAGATCAGACAGAATGTAACCCGGAGGAGGATGGGCCCAGTGAGATCAGACGGTGTGTAACCCGGGGAGGATGGGCCCAGTGAGATCATACATTGTGTAGCCATGGAGGATGGGCCCAGTGAGATCAGACAGTGTGTAACCAGGGGAGGATGAGCCCAGTGAGATCAGACAGCCTGTAACCCGGGGATGATGGGTCCAGTCAGATTAGACAGTGTGTAACACCGGGAAGATGGGCCCAGTGATATGAGACAGTGTGTAACCCGGGGAGGATGGACACAGTGAGATCAGACAGTGTGTTACCCTGTCAGGATGCGTCCAGTGTGATTAGACAGTGTGTAACCCGGGCAGGATGGGCCAAGTGAGATCAGTCGGTGTGTAACCCGGGGAGGATGGGCCCTGTGAGATCAGCAGTGTGTAACCCGGGAGGATGCGCCCAGTGAGATCAGACAGTTTGTAACTGGGGGAGGATGGGCCCAGTGATATCAGACAGTGTGTAACAGGGAAGGATTGTCCGAGTGAGATCAGAAAGTGTGTAACACAGGCAGGATGGATCTACTGAGATGAGACGGTGTGTAACCCGGGGAGGATGGGCCCAGTGAGATCAGACAGTGTGTAACCCGGGGAGGATGGGCCCAGTGTGATCAGACAGTGTGTTACCCGGGGAGGGTGGGTCCAGTGAGATTAGACAGTGTGTAACCCGGGCATGATAGGCCCAATGAGATCAGACGGTGTGCAACCCGGGGTGGATGGACCCAGTGAGATCTTACAGTATGTAACCCAGGGAGGATGGGCCCAGTGAGTACAGACAGAGTGTAACCCGGGGAGGATAAGCCCAGTGAGTACAGATAGTGTTTCACCCGGGGATAATGGGTCCAGTGAGATTAGACAGTGTGTAACCCCGGGAAGATGGGCCCAGTGATATCAGTCAGTGTGTATCCCGGGAGGCTGGACCCAGTGAGATCAGACAGTGTCTAACACGGGGAGGATGGGCCCAGTGAGATCAGACAGTGTGTAACACGGGGAGGATGGGCCCACTGAGATCAGTCAGAGTGTTACCCGGTCAGGATGAGACCATTGTGATTAGACAGTGAGTAACCCGGGCAGGATGGGCCAAGTGAGATCCGACGTTGTGTAACCCGGGGAGGATGGGCCCAGTGAGATCAGACAGTGTGTAACCCGGGAGGAAGCGCCCAGTGATATCAGACAGTGTGTAACCGGGAAAGATTGTCCCAGTGAGATCAGAAAGTGTGTAACACAGGCAGGATGGATCTACTGAGATGAGGCGGTGTGTAACCCGGGGAGGATGGGCCCAGTGAGATCAGACAGTGTGTAACCCGGGGAGGATGGATCCAGTGAGATCAGTCAGTGTGTAACCCGGGGAGGATGGGCCCAGTGAGATCAGACAGTATGTAACCCGTGGAGGATGGTCCAATTGAGATCAGTGAGCGTGTAACCTGGGGACGATGGGTCCAGTGAGATTAGACAGTGTGTAAGCCGGGGAAGATGGGCCTCGTGAGATCAGACAGTGTGTATCTGGGGAGGATGGGCCCAGTGAGATCAGACAGTGTGTAACCCGGGGAGGATGGGCCCAGTGAGATAAGACAGTGTGTAACACGGGGAGGATGGGTCCAGAGAGATCAGACAGTGTGTAACCCGGGGAGGATGGGCCCAGTGAGGTCAGACAGTGTGTAACCCGGGGAGGATGGGCCCAGTGAGCTAAGACAGTGTGTAACACGGGGAGGATGGGTCCAGTGAGATCAGACAGTGTGTAACCCGGGGAGGATGGCCCAGTGTGATCAGACAGTGTGTTACCCGGGGAGGATGGGTCCAGTGAGATTAGACAGTGTGTAACCCGGGCATGATGGGCCCAGTGAGGTCAGACGGTGCGTAACCCGGGGAGGATGGGCCCAGTGAGTACAGACAGTGTGTAAACCGGGGAGGATGGGCCAAGTGAGCCCAGACAGTGTGTAACCCGCGGAAGATGGGCACAGTGAGATTAGACAGTGTGTAACCCGGAGAGGATGGGCCCGGTGAGATCAGACAATGTGTAACACTGGGAGGATGGGCCCAGTGAAATCAGGCAGTGTGTAACACTGGGAGGATGGGACCAGTGAGATCAGACAGTGCTTAACCAAGGGAGGATGGGCCAGTGAGATTAGACAGTGTGTAACCCGGCGAGGATGGGCCCAATGAGATCAGACAGTGTGTAACCCGGGGAGGATGGGCCCAGTGAGATAAGACAGTGTGTAACACGGGGAGGATGGGTCCAGTGAGATCACACAGTGTGTAACCCGGGGAGGATGGACACAGTGAGATCAGACAGTTTCTAAACCGGGGAGGATGGGCCCAGTGAGATCAGTCAGTGTGTAACCCGGTGAGGATGGGTCAAGTAAGATTAGACAGTGTGTAACACTGGGAGGATGGGACCAGTGAGATCAGACAGAGTTTTACCAGGGGAGGATGGGACAGTGAGATTATTCAGTGTGTAACCCGGGGAGGATGGCCCAGTGTGATCAGACAGTGTGTTACCCGGGGAGGATGGGTCCAGTGAGATTAGACAGTGTGTAACCCGGGCATGATGGGCCCAGTGAGATCAGACGGTGTGTAACCCGCGGAGGATGGGCCCAGTGAGTACAGGCAGTGTGTAAACCGGGGAGGATGGGCCAAGTAAGTCCAGACAGTGTGTAACCCGCGGAAGATGGGCACAGTGAGATTAGACAGTGTGTAACCCGGGGAGGATGGGCCCGGTGAGATCAGACGGTGTGTAACACTGGGAGGATGGGCCCAGTGAAATCAGACAGTGTGTAACACTGGGAGGATGGGACCAGTGAGATCAGACAGTATTTAACCAAGGGAGGATGGGCCAGTGAGATTAGACAGTGTGTAACCCGGCGAGGATGGGCCCAGTGAGGTCAGACAGTGTGTAACACGGGGAGGATAGGCCCAGTGAGATAAGACAGTGTGTAACACGGGGAGGATGGGTCCAGTGAGATCAGACAGTGTGTAACCCTGGGAGGATGGCCCAGTGTGATCAGACAGTGTGTTACCCGGGGAGGATGGGTCCAGTGAGATTAGACAGTGTGTAACCCGGCCATGATGGGCCCAGTGAGATCAGACGGTGTGTAACCCGGGGAGGATGGGCCCAGTGAGATCTTACAGTATGAAACCCAGGGAGGATGGGCCCAGTGTGTACAGACAGTGTGTAACCCGGGGAGGATGGGCCAAGTGAGTCCAGACAGTGTGTAACCCGCGGAAGATGGGCACAGTGAGATTAGACAGTGTGTAACCCGGGGAGGATGGGCCCGGTGAGATCAGACAGTGTGTAACACTGGGAGGATGGGCCCAGTGAAATCAGACAGTGTGTAACACTGGGAGGATGGGACCAGTGAGATCAGACAGTGTTTAACCAAGGGAGGATGTGCCAGTGAGATTAGACAGTGTGTAACCCGGCGAGGATGGGCCTAGTGAGATCAGACAGTGTGTAAAACTGGGAGGATGGGCCCAGTGAGATCAGACAGTGTGTAAGCCGGGGACGATGGACACAGTGAGATCAGACAGTTTGTAAACCGGGGAGGATGGGCCCAGTGAGATCAGTCAGTGTGTAACCCGGTGAGGATGGGTCCAGTAAGATTAGACAGTGTGTTACACTGGGAGGATGGGACCAGTGAGATCAGACAGAGTTTTACCAGGGGAGGATGGGACAGTGAGATAAGACAGTGTGTAACCCGGCGAGGATGGGCCCAGTGAGATCAGACATTGTGTAACCCGGGGAGGATGGGTCCAGTGAGATTACACAATGTGTAACCCGTGGAGGATGGGTCTAATGAGATCAGACAGTGTGTAACCCGCGCAGGATAGGCCCAGAGAGATTACACAGTGTGTAACCCGCGGAGGATGGGCCCACTGAGATCAGACAGTGTGTAACCCGGGGAGGATGGGCCCCGTTGAGATTCGGCAGTGCGTCACCCAGTGAGGATGGGCCCAGCGGGATCAGACAGTGTGTAACCAGGGGAGGATGGGCCCATTGAGATAAGAAAGTGTGTAATGCGGCGAGGGTGAGCCTGGTGAGATTAAACAGTGTGTTCCCCGGGGAGGATATGTCCAGTGAGATCAAACAGTGTGTAACCCAGGGAGGATGGGCCCAGTGTGAACCGAAAATGTGTAACCCAGGGAGGATGGGCACAGTGAGATCAGACTGTGTGTAAACTGCGGAGGATGGGACCAGTGAGATCAGACAGAATGTAACCCGGAGGAGGATGGGCCCAGTGAGATCAGACGGTGTGTAACCCGGGGAGGATGGGCCCAGTGAGATCATACATTGTGTAGCCATGGAGGATGGGCCCAGTGAGATCAGACAGTGTGTAACCAGGGGAGGATGAGCCCAGTGAGATCAGACAGCCTGTAACCCGGGGATGATGGGTCCAGTCAGATTAGACAGTGTGTAACACCGGGAAGATGGGCCCAGTGATATGAGACAGTGTGTAACCCGGGGAGGATGGACACAGTGAGATCAGACAGTGTGTTACCCTGTCAGGATGCGTCCAGTGTGATTAGACAGTGTGTAACCCGGGCAGGATGGGCCAAGTGAGATCAGTCGGTGTGTAACCCGGGGAGGATGGGCCCTGTGAGATCAGCAGTGTGTAACCCGGGAGGATGCGCCCAGTGAGATCAGACAGTTTGTAACTGGGGGAGGATGGGCCCAGTGATATCAGACAGTGTGTAACAGGGAAGGATTGTCCGAGTGAGATCAGAAAGTGTGTAACACAGGCAGGATGGATCTACTGAGATGAGACGGTGTGTAACCCGGGGAGGATGGGCCCAGTGAGATCAGACAGTGTGTTACCCGGGTAGGATGGGCCCAGTGAGATCAGACAGTGTGTAACCGGGGGAGGATGGGCCCAGTGAGATCAAACAGTGTGTAACCCGGGGAGGATGGGCCCAGTGAGTTTGGACAGGGTGTAGCCATGGAGGATGGGCCCAGTGAGATCGGAGAGTGTGTAACCCGGGGAGGATAGATCCAGTGAGATCAGACACTGTGTAACCCGGGGACGATGGGCCCAGTGAGATCAGACAATATGTAACCTGGGGAGGATGGTCCCATTGAGACCAGAGAGCGTGTAACCTGGGGACGATGGGTCCAGTGAGATTAGACAGTGTGTAACCCGGGGAGGATGGACCCAGTGAGATCAAACAGTGTGTTAGCCAGGGCGTATGGGACCAGTGAGATTAGACAGTGTGAAACCCGGGCAGGAAGGGTCCAGTGAAATCAGACGGTGTGTAACCCTGGGAAGAATAGGCCCAGTGAGATCAGACAGTGTGTAACCCAGGGAGAATGGGCCCAGTGAGTACAGGTAGTGTGTAACCCGGGGAGGATGGGCCAAGTGAGACCAGACAGTGTGTAACCCGGGGAGGATGAGCCCAGTGTGATCAGACAGCGTGTAACCCGGGGATGATGGATCCAGTGAGATTAGACAGTGTGTAACCCCGGGAAGATGGGCCCAGTCATATCAGACAATGTGTATCCCGGGCAGGATGGAGCCAGTGAGATCAGACAGTGTGTAACACGGGGAGGATGGGCCCAGTGAGATCAGACAGTGTGTAACCCGGGGAGGATGGGACCAGTGTGATTAGACAGTGTGTAACCCGGGCAGGATGGGCCAAGTGAGATGCGACGGTGTGTTACACGGGGAGGATGGTCCCAGTGAGATCAGACAGTGTGTAACCCGGGAGGATGCGCCCAGTGATATCAGACAGTGTGTAACCGGGAAGGATTGTCCCAGTGAGATCAGAAAGTGTGTAACACAGGCAGGATGGATCTACTGAGATGAGACGGTGTGTAACCCGGGGAGGATGGGCCCAGTGAGATCAGACAGTGTGTTACCCGGGTAGGATGGGCCCAGTGAGATCAGACAGTGTGTAACCGGGAGAGGATGGGCCCAGTGAGATCAGACAGTGTGTAACCCGGGGAGGATGGATCCAGTGAGATCAGACAGTGTGTAACCCGGGGAAGATGGGCCCAGTGAGATCAGACAGTATGTAACCCGGGGAGGTTGGTCCCACTGAGATCAGAGAGCGTGTAACCTGGGGACAATCGGTCCAGTGAGATTAGACAGTGTGTAACCCGGGGAAGATGGGCCTAGTGAGATCAGACAGTGTGTAACCCGGGGAGGATGGACCCAGTGAGATCAGACAGTGTGTAACCCGGGGAGGATGGGCCCAGTGAGATCAGACAGTGTGTAACCCGGGGAGGATCGGCCCAGTTTGATCAGACAATGTGTTACCCGGGGAGGATGGGTCCAGTGAGATTAGACAGTGTGTAACCCGGTCATGATGCGCCCAGTGAGATCAGACGGTGTGTAACCCGGGGAGGATGGGCCCAGTGAGATCTTACAGTATGTAACCGAGGGAGGGTGGGCCCAGTGAGACCAGACAGTGTGTAACCCGGAGAGGATGGATCCAGTGAGATCAGACAGTGTGTAACCCGGGGAGGATGGGCCCAGTGAAATCAGACAGTATGTAACCCGGGGAGGATGGTCCCATTGAGATCAGAGAGCGTGTAACCAGGGGCCGATGGGTCCAGTGAGATTAGACAGTGTGTAACCCGGGGAAGATGGGCCTAGTGAGATCAGACAGTGTGTAATCTGTGGAGGATGGGCCCAGTGAGACCAGACAGTGTGTAACCCGGAGAGGATGGATCCAGTGAGATCAGACAGTGTGTAACCCGGGGAGGATGGGCCCAGTGAAATCAGACAGTATGTAACCCAGGGAGGATGGGCCCAGTGTGATCAGACAGTGTGTTACCCGGGGAGGATGGGTCCAGTGAAATTAGACAGTGTGTAACCCGGGCATGATGGGCCCAGTGAGATCAGACGGTGTGTAAACCGGGGAGGATGGGTCCAGTGAGATTAGACAGTGTGTAACCCGGGGAGGATGGGTCCAGTGAGATTAGACAGTGTGTAACCCGGGGAGGATGGGCCCAGTGAGATCAGACAGTGTGTAACACTGGGAGGATGGGCCCAGTGAGATCAGACAGTGTCTAACCCGGGGACGATGGGCACAGTGAGATCAGACAGTGTGTAACCCGGGGAGGATGGGCCCAGTGAGATCAGATAGTGTGTTACCCGGGGAGGATTGGTCCAGTGAGATCAGACAGTTTGTAAACCGGGAGGATGGGCCCAGTGAGATCAGTCAGTGTGTAACCCGGAGAGGATGGGTCCAGTAAGATTAGACTGTGTCTAACACTGGGAGGATGGGATCAGTGAGATCAGACAGTGTTTAACCAGAGGAGGATGGGACAGTGAGATTAAGCAGTGTGTAACCCGGCGAGGATGGGCCCAGTGAGATCAGACAGTGTGCAACCCGGGGAGGATGGGTCCAGTGAGATAACACAATGTGTAACCCGTGGAGGATGGGTCTAATGAGATCAGACAGTGTATAACCCACGCAGGATGGGCCCAGAGAGATTAGACAGTGTGTAACCCGGGGAGAATGGGCCCACTGAGATCAGACAGTGTGTAACCCGGGGAGGATGGGCCCAGTGAGATTCCGCAGTGCGTAACCCGGTGAGGATGGGCCCAGTGAGATCAGACAGTGTGTAACCAGTGGAGGATGGGCCCCTTGAGATAAGAAATTGTGTAATCCGGGGAGGGTGAGCCCGGTCAGATTAAACAGTGTGTTCCCCGGGGAGGAGGTGTCCAGTGAGATCAGCCAGTGTGTAACCCAGGGAGGATGGGCACAGTGAGATCAGACACTGTGTAACCCGGTGAGGATGGACACAGTGATATCAGACAGAGTATAACCCGGGGAGGATGGGCCCAGTGAGATCAGACCGTGTGTAACCGGGAAGGATTGGCCCAGTGAGATCAGAAAGTGTGTAACCCGGGGACGATGGGCACAGTGAAATCAGACAGTGTGTAACCCGGGGAGGATGGGGCCAGTGAGATCAGACGGTTTGTAACCCGGTGAGGATGTGCCCAGTGAGATCAGACAGTGTGTATCCCAGGAGGATGGGCCCAGGGAGATCAGACAGTTTGTAACTCGGGGAGGATGGGCCCAGTAAAATCAGACAGTGTGTAACCGGGAAGGATTGGCCCAGTGAGATTAGACAGTGTGTAACCCGGGGAGGATGGGCCCAGTGAGATTAGGCAGTGAGTAACCCGGTGAGGCGGGCCCAATGAGATCAGACAGTGTGTAACCTGGGGAGGATGGGCCCATTGAGATCAGATAGTGTGTAACCCGGGGAGGGTGAGCGCAGAGAGATTTAACAGGGTGTTTCCCGGGGAGGATGTGTCCAGTGAGATCAGACAGTGTGTAACCCAGGGAAGATAGGACCAGTGAAATCAGACAGTGTGTAACCCAGGGAGGATGGGCCCAGTGAGATCAGACAGTGTGTAACCTGTGGAGGATGGGCCCAGTGAGATCAGACATAGTGTAACCCGTGAGGATGGGCCCAGTGAGGTCAGACAGTGTGTAACCCGGGGAGGATGGGCCCAGTGACATCAGACAGTGCTTAACCTGGGGAGGATGGGCCCAGTGAAATCAGACAGTGTGTACCCCGGGGAGAATACGCCCAGTGAGTTCAGACAATGTGTAACCCGGGGAGGATGGGCCCAGTGAGATTAGACCGGGTGTTACCCGGGGGGGGTGGGCCCAGTGAGATTAGACAGTGTGTCACCCGAGGAGGATGGGCCCAGTGTGATCAGACAGTGTGTTACCCGGGGAGGATGGGTCCAGTGAGATTAGACAGTGTGTAACCTGGGCATGATGGGCCCAGAGAGATCAGACAGTGTGTAACCCGGGGAGGATGGGCCCAGTGTGATCAGACAGTGTGTTACCCGGGGAGGATGTGTCCAGTGAGATTAGACAGTGTGTAACCCGGGCATGATGGGCCCAGTGAGATCAGACGGTGTGTAACCCAGGGAGGATGGGCCCAGTGAGTACAGACAGAATGTAACCCGGGGAGGAGGTGCCCAGTGAGATCAGACAGTGTGTAACACTGGGAGGATGGGACCAGTGATTTCAGACAGTGTTCAACCAAGGGAGGATGGGCCACTGAGATTAGACAGTGTGTAACCCGGCGATGATGGGCCCAGTGAGATCAGACAGTGTGTAACCAGAGGAGGATGGGACAGTGAGATTAGACAGTGTGTAACCCGTGGAGGATGGGTCTAATTAGATCAGACAGTGTATAACCCGCGCAGGATGGGCGCTGAGAGATTAGACAGTGTGTAACCCGGGGAGGATGGGCCCACTGAGATCAGACAGTGTGTAACCCGGGGAGGATGGGCCCAGTGAGATTCCGCAGTGCATACCCCGGTGAGGATGGGCCTAGTGAGATCAGACAGTGTGTAACCAGGGGAGGATGGGCCCTTTGAGATAAGAAAATGTGTAATCCGGGGAGGGTGAGCCCGGTGAGATTAAACAGCGTGTTCCCCGGGGAGGATGTGTCCAGTGAGATCAGACAGTGTGTAACCCAGGGAGGATGAGCCCAGTGAGATCAGAATATGTGTAACCCGGGCAGGATGGGCATAGTGAGATCAGACAGTGTGTAACCCGGTGAGGATGGACACAGTGAGATCAGACAGTGTGTAACACGTGAAGGATGGGTCCAGTGAGATCATACAGTGTGTAAACCAGGGGAGGATGGGCCCAGTGGGATCAGAGAGTACGTAACCCGGGAGGATGGGCCCAGTGAGCTCAGACAGTGTGTAACCGGGAAGGATTGGCCCAGTGAGATCAGACAGCGTGTAACCCGGGGACGATGGGCACAGTGAAATTAGACAGTGTGTAACCCGGGGAGGATGGGACCAGTGTGATTAGACAGTGTGTAACCCGGTCAGGATGGGCCAAGTGAGATGCGACGGTGTGTTACACGGGGAGGATGGTCCCAGTGAGATCAGACAGTGTGTAACCCGGGAGGATGCGCCCAGTGATATCAGACAGTGTGTAACCGGGAAGGATTGTCCCAGTGAGATCAGAAAGTGTGTAACACAGGCAGGATGGATCTACTGAGATGAGACGGTGTGTAACCCGGGGAGGATGGGCCCAGTGAGATCAGACAGTGTGTTACCCGGGTAGGATGGGCCCAGTGAGATCAGACAGTGTGTAACCGGGAGAGGATGGGCCCAGTGAGATCAGACAGTGTGTAACCCGGGGAGGATGGATCCAGTGAGATCAGACAGTGTGTAACCCGGGGAAGATGGGCCCAGTGAGATCAGACAGTATGTAACCCGGGGAGGTTGGTCCCACTGAGATCAGAGAGCGTGTAACCTGGGGACAATGGGTCCAGTGAGATTAGACAGTGTGTAACCCGGGGAAGATGGGCCTAGTGAGATCAGACAGTGTGTAACCCGGGGAGGATGGACCCAGTGAGATCAGACAGTGTGTAACCCGGGGAGGATGGGCCCAGTGAGATCAGACAGTGTGTAACCCGGGGAGGATCGGCCCAGTTTGATCAGACAATGTGTTACCCGTGGAGGATGGGTCCAGTGAGATTAGACAGTGTGTAACCCGGTCATGATGCGCCCAGTGAGATCAGACGGTGTGTAACCCGGGGAGGATGGGCCCAGTGAGATCTTACAGTATGTAACCGAGGGAGGGTGGGCCCAGTGAGACCAGACAGTGTGTAACCCGGAGAGGATGGATCCAGTGAGATCAGACAGTGTGTAACCCGGGGAGGATGGGCCCAGTGAAATCAGACAGTATGTAACCCGGGGAGGATGGTCCCATTGAGATCAGAGAGCGTGTAACCAGGGGCCGATGGGTCCAGTGAGATTAGACAGTGTGTAACCCGGGGAAGATGGGCCTAGTGAGATCAGACAGTGTGTAATCTGTGGAGGATGGGCCCAGTGAGATAAGACAGTGTGTAACCCGGGAAGGATGGACCCAGTGAGATCAGACAGTGTGTAACACGAGGAGGATGAGTCCAGTGAGATCAGACAGTATGTAACCCAGGGAGGATGGGCCCAGTGTGATCAGACAGTGTGTTACCCGGGGAGGATGGGTCCAGTGAAATTAGACAGTGTGTAACCCGGGCATGATGGGCCCAGTGAGATCAGACGGTGTGTAAACCGGGGAGGATGGGTCCAGTGAGATTAGACAGTGTGTAACCCGGGGAGGATGTGTCCAGTGAGATTAGACAGTGTGTTACCCGGGGAGGATGGGCCCAGTGAGATCAGACAGTGTGTAACACTGGGAGGATGGGCCCAGTGAGATCAGACAGTGTCTAACCCGGGGACGATGGGCACAGTGAGATCAGACAGTGTGTAACCCGGGGAGGATGGGCCCAGTGAGATCAGATAGTGTGTTACCCGGGGAGGATTGGTCCAGTGAGATCAGACAGTTTGTAAACCGGGAGGATGGGCCCAGTGAGATCAGTCAGTGTGTAACCCGGAGAGGATGGGTCCAGTAAGATTAGACTGTGTCTAACACTGGGAGGATGGGATCAGTGAGATCAGACAGTGTTTAACCAGAGGAGGATGGGACAGTGAGATTAAGCAGTGTGTAACCCGGCGAGGATGGGCCCAGTGAGATCAGACAGTGTGCAACCCGGGGAGGATGGGTCCAGTGAGATAACACAATGTGTAACCCGTGGAGGATGGGTCTAATGAGATCAGACAGTGTATAACCCACGCAGGATGGGCCCAGAGAGATTAGACAGTGTGTAACCCGGGGAGAATGGGCCCACTGAGATCAGACAGTGTGTAACCCGGGGAGGATGGGCCCAGTGAGATTCCGCAGTGCGTAACCCGGTGAGGATGGGCCCAGTGAGATCAGACAGTGTGTAACCAGTGGAGGATGGGCCCCTTGAGATAAGAAATTGTGTAATCCGGGGAGGGTGAGCCCGGTCAGATTAAACAGTGTGTTCCCCGGGGAGGATGTGTCCAGTGAGATCAGTCAGTGTGTAACCAAGGGAGGATGGGCCCCTTGAGATAAGAAAGTGTGTAATCCGGGGAGGGTGAGCCCGGTGAGATTAAACAGTGTGTTCCCCGGGGAGGAGGTGTCCAGTGAGATCAGCCAGTGTGTAACCCAGGGAGGATGGGCCCAGTGAGATCAGAATATGTGTAACCCGGGGAGGATGGGCACAGTGAGATCAGACACTGTGTAACCCGGTGAGGATGGACACAGTGATATCAGACAGAGTATAACCCGGGGAGGATGGGCCCAGTGAGATCAGACCGTGTGTAACCGGGAAGGATTGGCCCAGTGAGATCAGAAAGTGTGTAACCCGGGGACGATGGGCACAGTGAAATCAGACAGTGTGTAACCCGGGGAGGATGGGGCCAGTGAGATCAGACGGTTTGTAACCCGGTGAGGATGTGCCCAGTGAGATCAGATAGTGTGTATCCCAGGAGGATGGGCCCAGGGAGATCAGACAGTTTGTAACTCGGGGAGGATGGGCCCAGTAAAATCAGACAGTGTGTAACCGGGAAGGATTGGCCCAGTGAGATTAGACAGTGTGTAACCCGGGATGGATGGGCCCAGTGAGATTAGGCAGTGAGTAACCCGGTGAGGCGGGCCCAATGAGATCAGACAGTGTGTAACCTGGGGAGGATGGGCCCATTGAGATCAGATAGTGTGTAACCCGGGGAGGGTGAGCGCAGAGAGATTTAACAGGGTGTTTCCCGGGGAGGATGTGTCCAGTGAGATCAGACAGTGTGTAACCCAGGGAAGATAGGACCAGTGAAATCAGACAGTGTGTAACCCAGGGAGGATGGGCCCAGTGAGATCAGACAGTGTGTAACCTGTGGAGGATGGGCCCAGTGAGATCAGACATAGTGTAACCCGTGAGGATGGGCCCAGTGAGGTCAGACAGTGTTTAACCCGGGGAGGATGGGCCCAGTGACATCAGACAGTGCTTAACCTGGGGAGGATGGGCCCAGTGAAATCAGACAGTGTGTACCCCGGGGAGAATACGCCCAGTGAGTTCAGACAATGTGTTACCCGGGGAGGATGGGCCCAGTGAGATTAGACCGGGTGTTACCCGGGGGGGGTGGGCCCAGTGAGATTAGACAGTGTGTCACCCGAGGAGGATGGGCCCAGTGTGATCAGACAGTGTGTTACCCGGGGAGGATGGGTCCAGTGAGATTAGACAGTGTGTAACCTGGGCATGATGGGCCCAGAGAGATCAGACAGTGTGTAACCCGGGGAGGATGGGCCCAGTGTGATCAGACAGTGTGTTACCCGGGGAGGATGTGTCCAGTGAGATTAGACAGTGTGTAACCCGGGCATGATGGGCCCAGTGAGATCAGACGGTGTGTAACCTGGGGAGGATGGGCCCAGTGAGATCTTACAGTATTTAACCCAGGGAGGATGGGCCCAGTGAGTACAGACAGAATGTAACCCGGGGAGGATGTGCCCAGTGAGATCAGACAGTGTGTAACACTGGGAGGATGGGACCAGTGATTTCAGACAGTGTTCAACCAAGGGAGGATGGGCCACTGAGATTAGACAGTGTGTAACCCGGCGATGATGGGCCCAGTGAGATCAGACAGTGTGTAACCAGAGGAGGATGGGACAGTGAGATTAGACAGTGTGTAACCCGTGGAGGATGGGTCTAATTAGATCAGACAGTGTATAACCCGCGCAGGATGGGCGCTGAGAGATTAGACAGTGTGTAACCCGGGGAGGATGGGCCCACTGAGATCAGACAGTGTGTAACCCGGGGAGGATGGGCCCAGTGAGATTCCGCAGTGCATACCCCGGTGAGGATGGGCCTAGTGAGATCAGACAGTGTGTAACCAGGGGAGGATGGGCCCTTTGAGATAAGAAAATGTGTAATCCGGGGAGGGTGAGCCCGGTGAGATTAAACAGCGTGTTCCCCGGGGAGGATGTGTCCAGTGAGATCAGACAGTGTGTAACCCAGGGAGGATGAGCCCAGTGAGATCAGAATATGTGTAACCCGGGCAGGATGGGCATAGTGAGATCAGACAGTGTGTAACCCGGTGAGGATGGACACAGTGAGATCAGACAGTGTGTAACACGTGAAGGATGGGTCCAGTGAGATCATACAGTGTGTAAACCAGGGGAGGATGGGCCCAGTGGGATCAGAGAGTATGTAACCCGGGAGGATGGGCCCAGTGAGCTCAGACAGTGTGTAACCGGGAAGGATTGGCCCAGTGAGATCAGACAGCGTGTAACCCGGGGACGATGGGCACAGTGAAATTAGACAGTGTGTAACCCGGGGAGGATGGGGGCAGTGAGATCAGACGGTTTGTAACCCGGTGAGGATGTGCCCAGTGAGATCAGATAGTGTGTATCCCAGGAGGATGGCCCAGGGTGATCAGACAGTTTGTAACTCGGGGAGGATGGGCCCAGTTATATCAGACAGTGTGTAACCGGGAAGGATTGGCCCAGTGAGATTAGACAGTGTGTAACGCGGGGAGGATAGGCCCAGTGAGATTAGGCAGTGAGTAACCCGGTGAAGCGGGCCCAATGAGATAAGACAGTGTGTAACCTGGGGAGCATGGGCCCATTGATCAGATAGTGTGTAACCCGGGGAGGGTGAGCCCAGTGAGATTAAACAGGGTGTTACCCGGGGATGATGTGTCCAGTGAGATCAGACAGTGTATAACCCAGGGAAGATGGGACCAGTGAAATCAGACAGTGTTTAACCCAGGGAGGATGGGCCCAGTGAGATCAGACAGTGTGTAACCTGTGGAGGATGGGCCCAGTGAGATCAGACAGTGTGTAACCCGGGGAGGATGGGCCCTGTGACATCAGACAGTGTGTAACCTGGGGCGGATGGGCCCAGTGTAATCAGACAGTGTGTACCCCGGGGAGAATACGCCCAGTGAGTTCAGACAATGTGTAACCCGGGGAGGATGGGCCCAGTGATATTAGACCGGGTGTTACCCGGGGGGATGGGCCCAGTGAGATTAGACAGTGTGTACCCCGGGGAGGATGGGCCCAGTGAGATAAGACACTGTGTAATCCGGGGAGGATGGGCCCAGTGAGATCAGACAGTATGTAACCCGGGGAGGATGGGCTCAGTGAGATCAGACAGTGTGTAACACGGGAAGGATGCGTCCAGTGAGATCAGACAGTGTGTAAACCGGGGAGGATGGGCCCACTGAGATCAGACAGTGTGTTACCCGGTGAGGATGGGTCCAGTGAGATCAGACAGTGTGTAACCCGGGGACGATGGGCACAGTGAAATCAGACAGTGTGTAACCCGGGGAGGATGGGGCCAGTGAGATCAGACAGTGTGTAACCCGGGGAGGATTGGCCCAGTGAGATCAGGCTGTGTGTATCCCGGGGAGGTTGGGCCCAGTGAGATAAGTCAGTGTGTAACCCGGGGAGGATGGGCCCAGTGAGATCAACAGTGCGTAGCCCGGGGAGTATTGGCCCAGTGAGATTAGACAGTGTGTAACCCGGGGAGGATGGGTCCAGTTAGATGAGACAGTGTGAAACCCGTGGAGGATGGGTCTAATGAGATCAGTCAGAATTTAACCCGCGCAGTATGGGCCCAGAGAGATTAGACAGTGTGTAACGCGGGGAGGATGGGCCCAGTGTGATCAGACAGTGTGTAACCCGAGGAGGATGGGCCCAGTGCGATTTGGCAGTGTGTAACCCGGTGAGGATGGGCCCAGTGAGATCACACAGTGTGTAACCTGGGGTGGATGGGCCCATTGAGATCAGAAAGTGTGTAACCCGAGGAGGGTGAGCCCAGTGAGATTAAACAGTGTGTTAACCGGGGAGGATGTGTCCAGTGAGATCATACATTGTGCAACCCAGGGAGGATGGGCCCAGTGAGATCAGACAGTGTGTAACCCAGGGAGGATGGGCCCTGTGAGATCAGACAGTGTGTAACCTGGGGAGGATGGGCACAGTGAGATCAGACAGTGTGTAACCCGGTGAGGATGGACCCAGTGAGATCAGACAGCGTGTGACCCCGGATGGATGGGCCCAGTGAGATCAGACAGTGTTTAACACGGGGAGGATGGCACCAGTGAGATCAGACAGTGTGTAACACGTGGAGGGTGAGCCCAGTGAGATTAAACAGTGTGTTACCCGGGGGGGATCTGTCCAGTGAGATCAGAAAGCGTGTAACCCAGGGAGGATGGGCCCAGTGAGATCAGACAGTGTTATACCCGGGGAGGATGGGTCCAGTGAGATTAGACAGTGTGTAACCCGGGCAGGATTGGCCCAGTCAGATCAGACGGTGTGTAACCCGGGGAGGATGGGCCCAGTGACATCAGACAGTGTGTAACCCGGGAGAATGGGCCCAGTGTGATCAGACAGTGTGTTACCCGGGGAGGATGGGTCCAGTGAGATTAGACAGTGTGTAACCTGGGCATGATGGGCCCAGAGAGATCAGACAGTGTGTAACCCGGGGAGAATGGGCCCAGTATGATCAGACAGGGTGTTACCCGGGGAGGATGTGTCCAGTGAGATTAGACAGTGTGTAACCCGGGCATGATGGGCCCAGTGAGATCAGACGGTGTGTAACCTGGGGAGGATGGGCCCAGTGAGATCTTACAGTATTTAACCCAGGGAGGATGGGCCCAGTGAGTACAGACAGAATGTAACCCGGGGAGGATGTGCCCAGTGAGATCAGACAGTGTGTAACACTGGGAGGATGGGACCAGTGATTTCAGACAGTGTTCAACCAAGGGAGGATGGGCCACTGAGATTAGACAGTGTGTAACCCGGCGATGATGGGCCCAGTGAGATCAGACAGTGTGTAACCAGAGGAGGATGGGACAGTGAGATTAGACAGTGTGTAACCCGTGGAGGATGGGTCTAATTAGATCAGACAGTGTATAACCCGCGCAGGATGGGCGCTGAGAGATTAGACAGTGTGTAACCCGGGGAGGATGGGCCCACTGAGATCAGACAGTGTGTAACCCGGGGAGGATGGGCCCAGTGAGATTCCGCAGTGCATACCCCGGTGAGGATGGGCCTAGTGAGATCAGACAGTGTGTAACCAGGGGAGGATGGGCCCTTTGAGATAAGAAAATGTGTAATCCGGGGAGGGTGAGCCCGGTGAGATTAAACAGCGTGTTCCCCGGGGAGGATGTGTCCAGTGAGATCAGACAGTGTGTAACCCAGGGAGGATGAGCCCAGTGAGATCAGAATATGTGTAACCCGGGCAGGGTGGGCATAGTGAGATCAGACAGTGTGTAACCCGGTGAGGATGGACACAGTGATATCAGACAGTGTATAACCTGGGGAGGATGGGCCCAGTGAGATCAGTCAGTGTGTAACCCGGGGAGGATGGGTCCAGTGAGATCAGACAGTGTGTAACACGTGAAGGATGGGTCCAGTGAGATCATACAGTGTGTAAACCAGGGGAGGATGGGCCCAGTGGGATCAGAGAGTATGTAACCCGGGAGGATGGGCCCAGTGAGCTCAGACAGTGTGTAACCGGGAAGGATTGGCCCAGTGAAATCAGACAGCGTGTAACCCGGGGACGATGGGCACAGTGAAATTAGACAGTGTGTAACCCGGGGAGGATGCGGCCAGTGAGATCAGACGGTTTGTAACCCGGTGAGGATGTGCCCAGTGAGATCAGATAGTGTGTATCCCAGGAGGATGGCCCAGGGTGATCAGACAGTTTGTAACTCGGGGAGGATGGGCCCAGTTATATCAGACAGTGTGTAACCGGGAAGGATTGGCCCAGTGAGATTAGACAGTGTGTAACGCGGGGAGGATAGGCCCAGTGAGATTAGG
This sequence comes from Somniosus microcephalus, assembly GCF_052327205.1. Classification (NCBI taxonomy): domain Eukaryota; kingdom Metazoa; phylum Chordata; class Chondrichthyes; order Squaliformes; family Somniosidae; genus Somniosus; species Somniosus microcephalus. The sequence continues at coordinate 31,670,430 of NW_028225180.1, read as the reverse complement.
CAGTGAGTAACCCGGTGAAGCGGGCCCAATGAGATAAGACAGTGTGTAACCTGGGGAGCATGGGCCCATTGATCAGATAGTGTGTAACCCGGGGAGGGTGAGCCCAGTGAGATTAAACAGGGTGTTACCCGGGGAGGATGTGTCCAGTGAGATCAGACAGTGTGTAACCCAGGGAAGATGGGACCAGTGAAATCAGACAGTGTTTAACCCAGGGAGGATGGGCCCAGTGAGATCAGACAGTGTGTAACCTGTGGAGGATGGGCCCAGTGAGATCAGACAGTGTGTAACCCGGGGAGGATGGGCCCTGTGACATCAGACAGTGTGTAACCTGGGGCGGATGGGCCCAGTGTAATCAGACAGTGTGTACCCCGGGGAGAATACGCCCAGTGAGTTCAGACAATGTGTAACCCGGGGAGGATGGGCCCAGTGATATTAGACCGGGTGTTACCCGGGGGGATGGGCCCAGTGAGATTAGACAGTGTGTACCCCGGGGAGGATGGGCCCAGTGAGATAAGACACTGTGTAATCCGGGGAGGATGGGCCCAGTGAGATCAGACAGTATGTAACCCGGGGAGGATGGGCTCAGTGAGATCAGACAGTGTGTAACACGGGAAGGATGCGTCCAGTGAGATCAGACAGTGTGTAAACCGGGGAGGATGGGCCCACTGAGATCAGACAGTGTGTTACCCGGTGAGGATGGGTCCAGTGAGATCAGACAGTGTGTAACCCGGGGACGATGGGCACAGTGAAATCAGACAGTGTGTAACCCGGGGAGGATGGGGCCAGTGAGATCAGACAGTGTGTAACCCGGGGAGGATTGGCCCAGTGAGATCAGGCTGTGTGTATCCCGGGGAGGTTGGGCCCAGTGAGATAAGTCAGTGTGTAACCCGGGGAGGATGGGCCCAGTGAGATCAACAGTGCGTAGCCCGGGGAGTATTGGCCCAGTGAGATTAGACAGTGTGTAACCCAGGGAGGATGGGTCCAGTTAGATGAGACAGTGTGAAACCCGTGGAGGATGGGTCTAATGAGATCAGTCAGAATTTAACCCGCGCAGTATGGGCCCAGAGAGATTAGACAGTGTGTAACGCGGGGAGGATGGGCCCAGTGTGATCAGACAGTGTGTAACCCGAGGAGGATGGGCCCAGTGCGATTTGGCAGTGTGTAACCCGGTGAGGATGGGCCCAGTGAGATCACACAGTGTGTAACCTGGGGTGGATGGGCCCATTGAGATCAGAAAGTGTGTAACCCGAGGAGGGTGAGCCCAGTGAGATTAAACAGTGTGTTAACCGGGGAGGATGTGTCCAGTGAGATCATACATTGTGCAACCCAGGGAGGATGGGCCCAGTGAGATCAGACAGTGTGTAACCCAGGGAGGATGGGCACAGTGAGATCAGACAGTGTGTAACCCGGTGAGGATGGACCCAGTGAGATCAGACAGCGTGTGACCCCGGATGGATGGGCCCAGTGAGATCAGACAGTGTTTAACCTGGGGAGGATGGGCACAGTGAGATCAGACAGTGTGTAACCCGGTGAGGATGGACCCAGTGAGATCAGACAGCGTGTGACCCCGGATGGATGGGCCCAGTGAGATCAGACAGTGTTTAACACGGGGAGGATGGGACCAGTGAGATCAGACAGTGTGTAACACGTGGAGGGTGAGCCCAGTGAGATTAAACAGTGTGTTACCCGGGGGGGATCTGTCCAGTGAGATCAGAAAGCGTGTAACCCAGGGAGGATGGGCCCAGTGAGATCAGACAGTGTTATACCCGGGGAGGATGGGTCCAGTGAGATTAGACAGTGTGTAACCCGGGCAGGATTGGCCCAGTCAGATCAGACGGTGTGTAACCCGGGGAGGATGGGCCCAGTGACATCAGACAGTGTGTAACCCGGGAGGATGGGCCCAGTGAGATCAGACAGTTTGTAACCTGGAAGGATTGGCCCAGTGAGATCAGACAGTGTGTAACCCTGGAGGATGGGCCCAGTGAGATCAGACAGTGTGTAACCGGGAAGGATTGGCCCAGTGAGATCAGACAGTGTGTAACACGGGGAGGATGGATACAGTCAGATGAGACAGTGTGTAACCCGGGGACGATGGGCCCAGTGAGATCAGCCAGTGTGTTACGCAGGTAGGATTGGCTCAGTGAGATCAGACGGTGTGTATCCCGGGGAGGATGGGCCCACTGAGATCAGACAGTGTGTAACCCGGGGACGATGGGCACAGTGAGATCAGACAGTGTGTAGCCCGGGGAGGATGGGCCCAGTGAGACCAGACAGTGTGTATCCCGGGGAGGATGGGCCCAGTGAGATCAGACAGTTTTTAACATGGGGTGGATCCGTCCAGTGAGATTAGACAGTGTGTAACCGGGCAGGATGGGCACAGTGAGATCAGACGGAGTGTAATCCGGGGAGGGTGTGCCCAGTGAGATCAGAGAGTTTGTAACCCGGGGAGGATGGGACCAGTGAGATCAGGCAGTGTGTAACCCGGGGATGATGGGCCCAGTGAGATCAGACAGTGTGTAACACGGCGAGGATGGGACCAGTGAGATCAGGCAGTGTGTAACCCGGGGAGGATTGGCCCAGTGAGATCAGGCAATGTGTTACCCGGTGAGGATGGGCCAACTGAGATCAGTCAGTGTGTAACCCGGGGAGTATGGGCCCAGTGAGATTAGACAGTGTGTAGCCCGCGCAGGATGGGCCCAGTGAGATTAGACAGTGTGTAAGCCGGGAAGGATGGGTCCAGTGAGATTAGACAGTGTGAAACCCGTGGAGGATGGGTCTAATGAGATCAGTCAGAGTGTAACCCGCGCAGGATGGGCCCAGAGAGATTAGACAGCGTGTAATCTCGGGAGGATGGTCCCAGTGAGATCAGACAGTGTGTATCCCGGGGAGGATGTGCCCAGTGAGATTAGGCAGTGTGTAACCCGGTGAGGATGGGCCCAGTGAGATCAGACAGTGTGTAACCCAGGCAGGATGGGCCCATTGACATCAGACAGTTTGTAACCCGGAGAGGGTGAGCCCAGTGAGATTAAACAGTGTGTTACCCAGGGAGGATGTGTCCGGTGAGATCAGACAGTGTGTTACCCAGGGAGGATGTGTCCGGTGAGATCAGACAGTGTGTAACCCAGGGAGGATGGGCCCAGTGAGATCAGACAGTGTGTAACCCAGGGAGCATGGGCCCAGTGAGATAAGACAGTGTGTAACCCAAGCAGGATGGGCCCAGTGAGATCAGACAGTGTGCAACCCGGGGAGCATGGGCCTAGTGAGATCAGACAGTGGGTAATCCGGGGAGGATAGGCCCAGTGAGATCAGACAGTGTGTAACACGGGGAGGATGGGTCCATTTAGATCATACAGTGTTTAACCCGGGGAGGATGGGCCCAGTGAGATCAGACAGTGTGTTACCCGGGGAGGATGGGTCCAGTGAGATTAGACAGTGTGTAACCCGGGCAGGATGGGCCCAGTGAGATCAGACGGTGTGTAACCCGGGGAGGATGGGCTCAGTGAGATCAGACAGTTTGTAAACCGGGGTGGATGGGCCTAGTGAGACCAGTCAGTGTGTAACCCGGGGAGGATGGGTCCAGTGAGATTAGAGAGTGTGTAACACAGGGAGGATGGGACCAGTGAGATCAGACAGTGTTTAACCAAGGGAGGATGGGACAGTGAGATTAGACAGTGTGTAACCCGGTGAGGATGGGCCCAGTGATATCAGACAGTGTGTAACCCGGGGAGGATGGGTCCAGTGAGATTACAGAATGTGTAACCCGTGGAGGATGGATCTAATGAGATCAGACAGTGTGCAACCCACACAGGATGGGCCCAGAGAGATTAGACAGTATGTAACACGGGGAGGATGGGCCCAGTGAGATCAGACAGTGTGTAACCAGGGGAGGATGGGCCCATTGAGATAAGAAAGTGTGTCATCCGGAGAGGGTGAGGCCGGTGATATTAAACAGTGTGTTCCACGGGGAGGATGTGTCCAGTGAGATCAGACAGTGTGTAACCCAGGGAGGATGGGCCCAGTGAGATCAGAAAATGTGTAACCCGGGTGGATGGGCACAGTGAGATCAGACAGTGTGTAACCCGGTGAGGATGGACACAGTGATATCAGACAGTGTGTAACCCGGGGAGGATGGGACCAGTGAGATCAGTCAGTGTGTAACCCGGGGAGGTTGGGCCCAGTGAGATCAGACAGTGTGTAACACGGGAAGGATGGGTCCAGTGAGATCATACAGTGTTTAAACCGGGGAGGATGGGCCCAGTGAGATCAGACAGTGTGTAACCGGGAAGGATTGTCCCAGTGAGATCAGACAGTGTGTAACCTGGTGACGATGGGCACAGTGAAATCAGACAGTGTGTAACCCGGGGAGGATTGTCCCAGTGAGATCAGACAGTGTGTAACCCGGTGACGATGGGCACAGTGAAATCAGACAGTGTGTAACCGGGAAGGATTGTCCCAGTGAGATCAGACAGTGTGTAACCCGGTGACGATGGGCACAGTGAAATCAGACAGTGTGTAACCCGGGGAGGATGGGGAAGTGAGATCAGACGGTTTGTAACCCGGGGAGGATGTGCCCAGTGAGATCAGACAGTGTGTAACCCGGGAGGATGGGTCCAGTGAGATCAGACAGTTTGTAACTCGAGGAGGATGGGCCCAGTTATATCAGACAGTGTGTAACCGGGAAGGATTGGCCCAGTGAGATCAAACAGTGTGTAACCTGGGGAGGATGGGCCCAGTTCATTTAGGCAGTGTGTAACCCAGTGAGGTGGGCCCAGTGAGATCAGACGGTGTGTAACCCGGGGAGGATGGGTCCAGTGAGATCAGATAGTGTGTAACCCAGGGAAGATGGGACCAGTGAAATCAGACAGTGTGTAACCCAGGGAAGATGGGACCAGTGAAATCAGACAGTGTGTTACCCAGGGACGATGGGCCCAGTGAGATCAGACAGTGTGTAACCTGTGGAGGATGAGTCCAGTGAGATCAGACAGTGTGTTACCCAGGGACGATGGGCCCAGTGAGATCAGACAGTGTGTTACCCAGGGACGATGGGCCCAGTGAGATCAGTCATAGTGTAACCCGAGAGGATGGGCCCAGTGAGATCAGACAGTGTGTAACCCGAGGAGGATGGGCCCAGTGACATCAGACAGTGTGTAACCTGGGGAGGATGGGCCAAGTGTAATCAGACAGTGTGTACCCCGGGGAGAATACGCCCAGTGAGTTCAGACAATGTGTAACCCGGGGAGGAGGGGCGCAGTGAGATTAGACCGGGTGTTACCCGGGGAGGATGGGCCCAGTGAGATTAAACAGTGTGTACCCCGGGGAGGATGGGCCCAGAGAGATAAGGCACTGTGTAATCCGGGGAGGATGGGCCCAGTGAGATCAGACAGTATGTAACCCGGGGAGGATGGGCTCAGTGAGATCAGACAGTGTGTAACATGGGAAGGATGTGTCCAGTGCGATCAGACAGTGTGTAAACCGGGGAGGATGGTCCCACTGAGATCAGACAGTGTGTAACCCGGGGAGGATGGGGCCAGTGAGATCAGACAGTGTGTAACCCGGGGAGGATTGGCCCAGTGAGATCAGGCAGTGTGTATCCTGGGGATGTTGGGCCCAGTGAGATAAGTCAGTGTGTAACCTGGGGAGAACGGGCCCAGTGAGATCAGACAGTGTGTAGCCCGGGGAGGATGGACACAGTGAGATCAGACAGTTTCTAAACCGGGGAGGATGGGCCCAGTGAGATCAGTCAGTGTGTAACCCGGGGAGGATGGCCCAGTGTGATCAGACAGTGTGTTACCCGGGAGGAAGCGCCCAGTGATATCAGACAGTGTGTAACCGGGAAAGATTGTCCCAGTGAGATCAGAAAGTGTGTTACACAGGCAGGATGGATCTACTGAGATGAGGCGGTGTGTAACCCGGGGAGGATGGGCCCAGTGAGATCAGACAGTGTGTAACCCGGGGAGGATGGATCCAGTGAGATCAGTCAGTGTGTAACCCGGGGGGGATGGGCCCAGTGAGATCAGACAGTATGTAACCCGTGGAGGATGGTCCCATTGAGATCAGGGAGCGTGTAACCTGGGGACGATGGGTCCAGTGAGATTAGACAGTATGTAAGCCGGGGAAGATGGGCCTCGTGAGATCAGATAGTGTGTATCTGGGGAGGATGGGCCCAGTGAGATCAGACAGTGTGTAACCCGGGGAGGATGGGCCCAGTGAGATAAGACAGTGTGTAACACGGGGAGGATGGGTCCAGTGAGATCAGACAGTGTGTAACCCGGGGAGGATGGCCCAGTGTGATCAGACAGTGTGTTACCCGGGGAGGATGGGTCCAGTGAGATTAGACAGTGTGCAACCCGGGCATGATGGGCCCAGTGAGGTCAGACGGTGCGTAACCCGGGGAGGATGGGCCCAGTGAGTACAGACAGTGTGTAAACCGGGGAGAATGGGCCAAGTGAGTCCAGACAGTGTGTAACCCGCGGAAGATGGGCACAGTGAGATTAGACAGTGTGTAACCCGGGGAGGATGGGCCCGGTGAGATCAGACAGTGTGTAACACTGGGAGGATGGGCCCAGTGAAATCAGACAGTGTTTAACACTGGGAGGATGGGACCAGTGAGATCAGACAGTGCTTAACCAAGGGAGGATGGGCCAGTGAGATTAGACAGTGTGTAACCCGGCGAGGATGGGCCATGTGAGATCAGACAGTGTGTAACCCGGGGAGGATGGGCCCAGTGAGATAAGACAGTGTGTAACACGGGGAGGATGGGTCCAGTGAGATCAGGCAGTGTGTAACCCGGGGAGGATGGAGACAGTGAGATCAGACTGTTTCTAAACCGGGGAGGATGAGCCCAGTGAGATCAGTCAGTGTGTAACCCGGTGGGGATGGGTCAAGTAAGATTAGACAGTGTGTAACAGTGGGAGGATGGGACCAGTGAGATCAGACAGAGTTTTACCAGGGGAGGATGGGACAGTGAGATTAGACAGTGTGTAACCCGGGGAGGATGGCCCAGTGTGATCAGACAGTGTGTTACCCGGGGAGGATGGGTCCAGTGAGATTGGACAGTGTGTAACCCGGGCATGATGGGCCCAGTGAGATCAGACGTAGTGTAACTCGCGGAGGATGGGCCCAGTGAGTACAGGCAGTGTGTAAACCGGGGAGGATGGGCCAAGTAAGTCCAGACAGTGTGTAACCCGCGGAAGATGGGCACAGTGAGATTAGACAGTGTGTAACCCGGGGAGGATGGGCCCGGTGAGATCAGACGGTGTGTAACACTGGGAGGATGGGCCCAGTGAAATCAGACAGTGTGTAACACTGGGAGGATGGGACCACTGAGATCAGACAGTGTTTAACCAAGGGAGGATGGGCCAGTGAGATTAGACAGTGTGTAACCCGGCGAGGATGGGCCCAGTGAGGTCAGACAGTGTGTAACCCGGGGAGGATAGGCCCAGTGAGATCAGACGGTGTGTAACCCGGGGAGGATGGGCCCAGTGAAATCAGACAGTATGTAACCCGGGGAGGATGGTCCCATTGAGTTCAGAGAGCGTGTAACCAGGGGCCGATGGGTCCAGTGAGATTAGACAGTGTGTAACCCGGGGAAGATGGGCCTAGTGAGATCAGACAGTGTGTAATCTGTGGAGGATGGGCCCAGTGAGATCAGACAGTGTGTAACCCGGGGTGGATGGACCCAGTGAGATCAGACAGTGTGTAACACGCGGAGGATGAGTCCAGTGAGATCAGACAGTGTGTAACCCAGGGAGGATGGGCCCAGTGTGATCAGACAGTGTGTTACCCGGGGAGGATTGGCCCAGTGAGATCTGACAGTGTGTAGCCCGGGGAGTATGGGCCCAGTGAGATTAGACAGTGTGTAAGCCGGGAAGGATGGGTCCAGTGAGATTAGACAGTGTGAAACCCGTGGAGGATGGGTCTAATGAGATCAGTCAGAGTGTAACCCGCGCAGGATGGTCCCAGAGAGATTAGACAGCGTGTAATCTCGGGAGGATGGTCCCAGTGAGATCAGACAGTGTGTATCCCGGGGAGGATGTGCCCAGTGAGATTAGGCAGTGTGTAACCCGGTGAGGATGGGCCCAGTGAGATCAGACAGTGTGTAACCCGGTGAGGATGGGCCCAGTGAGATTAGGCAGTGTGTAACTTGGGGAGGATGGGCCCATTGACATCAGACAGTTTGTAACCCGGAGAGGGTGAGCCCAGTGAGATTAAACAGTGTGTTACCCAGGGAGGATGTGTCCGGTGAGATCAGACAGTGTGTAACCCAGGGAGGATGGGCCCAGTGAGATCAGACAGTGTGTAACCCGGGGAGGATGGATCCAGTGAGATCAGTCAGTGTGTAACCCGGGGGGGATGGGCCCAGTGAGATCAGACAGTATGTAACCCGTGGAGGATGGTCCCATTGAGATCAGGGAGCGTGTAACCTGGGGACGATGGGTCCAGTGAGATTAGACAGTATGTAAGCCGGGGAAGATGGGCCTCGTGAGATCAGATAGTGTGTATCTGGGGAGGATGGGCCCAGTGAGATCAGACAGTGTGTAACCCGGGGAGGATGGGCCCAGTGAGATAAGACAGTGTGTAACACGGGGAGGATGGGTCCAGTGAGATCAGACAGTGTGTAACCCGGGGAGGATGGCCCAGTGTGATCAGACAGTGTGTTACCCAGGGAGGATGGGTCCAGTGAGATTAGACAGTGTGCAACCCGGGCATGATGGGCCCAGTGAGGTCAGACGGTGCGTAACCCGGGGAGGATGGGCCCAGTGAGTACAGACAGTGTGTAAACCGGGGAGAATGGGCCAAGTGAGTCCAGACAGTGTGTAACCCGCGGAAGATGGGCACAGTGAGATTAGACAGTGTGTAACCCGGGGAGGATGGGCCCGGTGAGATCAGACAGTGTGTAACACTGGGAGGATGGGCCCAGTGAAATCAGACAGTGTTTAACACTGGGAGGATGGGACCAGTGAGATCAGACAGTGCTTAACCAAGGGAGGATGGGCCAGTGAGATTAGACAGTGTGTAACCCGGCGAGGATGGGCCCAGTGAGATCAGACAGTGTGTAACCCGGGGAGGATGGGCCCAGTGAGATAAGACAGTGTGTAACACGGGGAGGATGGGTCCAGTGAGATCAGGCAGTGTGTAACCCGGGGAGGATGGAGACAGTGAGATCAGACAGTTTCTAAACCGGGGAGGATGAGCCCAGTGAGATCAGTCAGTGTGTAACCCGGTGGGGATGGGTCAAATAAGATTAGACAGTGTGTAACAGTGGGAGGATGGTACCAGTGAGATCAGACAGAGTTTTACCAGGGGAGGATGGGACAGTGAGATTAGACAGTGTGTAACCCGGGGAGGATGGCCCAGTGTGATCAGACAGTGTGTTACCCGGGGAGGATGGGTCCAGTGAGATTAGACAGTGTGTAACCCGGGCATGATGGGCCCAGTGAGATCAGACGTAGTGTAACTCGCGGAGGATGGGCCCAGTGAGTACAGGCAGTGTGTAAACCGGGGAGGATGGGCCAAGTAAGTCCAGACAGTGTGTAACCCGCGGAAGATGGGCACAGTGATATTAGACAGTGTGTAACCCGGGGAGGATGGGCCCGGTGAGATCAGACGGTGTGTAACACTGGGAGGATGGGCCCAGTGAAATCAGACAGTGTGTAACACTGGGAGGATGGGACCAGTGAGATCAGACAGTGTTTAACCAAGGGAGGATGGGCCAGTGAGATTAGACAGTGTGTAACCCGGCGAGGATGGGCCCAGTGAGGTCAGACAGTGTGTAACCCGGGGAGGATAGGCCCAGTGAGATCAGACGGTGTGTAACCCGGGGAGGATGGGCCCAGTGAAATCAGACAGTATGTAACCCGGGGAGGATGGTCCCATTGAGTTCAGAGAGCGTGTAACCAGGGGCCGATGGGTCCAGTGAGATTAGACAGTGTGTAACCCGGGGAAGATGGGCCGAGTGAGATCAGACAGTGTGTAATCTGTGGAGGATGGGCCCAGTGAGATCAGACAGTGTGTAACCCGGGGTGGATGGACCCAGTGAGATCAGACAGTGTGTAACACGCGGAGGATGAGTCCAGTGAGATCAGACAGTGTGTAACCCAGGGAGGATGGGCCCAGTGTGATCAGACAGTGTGTTACCCGGGGAGGATTGGCCCAGTGAGATCTGACAGTGTGTAGCCCGGGGAGTATGGGCCCAGTGAGATTAGACAGTGTGTAAGCCGGGAAGGATGGGTCCAGTGAGATTAGACAGTGTGAAACCCGTGGAGGATGGGTCTAATGAGATCAGTCAGAGTGTAACCCGCGCAGGATGGGCCCAGAGAGATTAGACAGCGTGTGATCTCGGGAGGATGGTCCCAGTGAGATCAGACAGTGTGTATCCCGGGAAGGATGTGCCCAGTGAGATTAGGCAGTGTGTAACCCGGTGAGGATGGGCCCAGTGAGATCAGACAGTGTGTAACCCGGTGAGGATGGGCCCAGTGAGATTAGGCAGTGTGTAACTTGGGGAGGATGGGCCCATTGACATCAGACAGTTTGTAACCCGGAGAGGGTGAGCCCAGTGAGATTAAACAGTGTGTTACCCAGGGAGGATGTGTCCGGTGAGATCAGACAGTGTGTAACCCAGGGAGGATGGGCCCAGTGAGATCAGACAGTGTGTAACCCAAGCAGGATGGGCCCAGTGAGATCAGACAGTGTGTAACCCGGGGAGCATGGGCCTAGTGAGATCAGACAGTGGGTAACCCGGGGAGGATAGGCCCAGTGAGATCAGACAGTGTGTAACACGGGGAGGATGGGTCCATTTAGATCATACAGTGTTTAACCCGGGGAGGATGGGCCCAGTGAGATCAGACAGTGTGTTACCCGGGGAGGATGGGTCCCGTGAGATTAGACAGTGTGTAACCCGGGCAGGATGGGCCCAGTGAGATCAGACGGTGTGTAACCCGGGGAGGATGGGCTCAGTGAGATCAGACAGTTTGTAAACCGGGGTGGATGGGCCTAGTGAGACCAGTCAGTGTGTAACCCGGGGAGGATGGGTCCAGTGAGATTAGAGAGTGTGTAACACAGGGAGGATGGGACCAGTGAGATCAGACAGTGTTTAACCAAGGGAGGATGGGACAGTGAGATTAGACAGTGTGTAACCCGGTGAGGATGGGCCCAGTGATATCAGACAGTGTGTAACCCGGGGAGGATGGGTCCAGTGAGATTACAGAATGTGTAACCCGTGGAGCATGGATCTAATGAGATCAGACAGTGTGCAACCCACACAGGATGGGCCCAGAGAGATTAGACAGTGTGTAACACGGGGAGGATGGGCCCAGTGAGATCAGACAGTGTGTAACCAGGGGAGGATGGGCCCATTGAGATAAGAAAGTGTGTCATCCGGGGAGGGTGAGGCCGGTGATATTAAACAGTGTGTTCCACGGGGAGGATGTGTCCAGTGAGATCAGACAGTGTGTAACCCAGGGAGGATGGGCCCAGTGAGATCAGAAAATGTGTAACCCGGGTGGATGGGCACAGTGAGATCAGACAGTGTGTAACCCGGTGAGGATGGACACAGTGATATCAGACAGTGTGTAACCCGGGGAGGATGGGACCAGTGAGATCAGTCAGTGTGTAACCCGGGGAGGTTGGGCCCAGTGAGATCAGACAGTGTGTAACACGGGAAGGATGGGTCCAGTGAGATCATACAGTGTTTAAACCGGGGAGGATGGGCCCAGTGAGATCAGACAGTGTGTAACCGGGAAGGATTGTCCCAGTGAGATCAAACAGTGTGTAACCCGGTGACGATGGGCACAGTGAAATCAGACAGTGTGTAACCCGGGGAGGATTGTCCCAGTGAGATCAGACAGTGTGTAACCCGGTGACGATGGGCGCAGTGAAATCAGACAGTGTGTAACCGGGAAGGATTGTCCCAGTGAGATCAGACAGTGTGTAACCCGGTGACGATGGGCGCAGTGAAATCAGACAGTGTGTAACCGGGAAGGATTGTCCCAGTGAGATCAGACAGTGTGTAACCCGGTGACGATGGGCGCAGTGAAATCAGACAGTGTGTAACCCGGGGAGGATGGGGAAGTGAGATCAGACGGTTTGTAACCCGGGGAGGATGTGCCCAGTGATATACCTATCAATTCCTCCAATAAAAGGCGAAGAGTTACGAAGGTGACTAAAGGTTTTTATTGACTAAATAACAGAGCCCACTCTCGTGGGTGATCCGATCCAAGCAGGAGGAATACCAGTCAGTCGCTCACCTTTATACCTGGCCTGGTGGGTGGAGCCAAGGCGGAGTCGGCGGTGGTCATCCCAGGTATAGCAGTGTGGCAAGAGGCGACCTCGTACCGTGATACAATAGTGGTCAGTGATACAGTTATAACGAACAGTGGTGAACAGTGCTAACTACTAACAGTGATACGATAGTGAACGTGGTTTACCACATTCACCCCTTGTTTAGAATTAAGTCCGGCGGGGTGAAGTATACTACCAATTCTGGTAGGTCAGTCTGTCCGGAGGCTTCGTAAGCCTCTCCGATCGCCGCAGCGGTGGTGTTGCCTTATCCGGTGCTGGTGCCTTATCCGGTGTTGATGCTGGTGTTTGCGTGGTCGGCGAGGGCTCGTGGGGTTCCGGCATGCCGTCTACCTGGGCTGGGGTTGGGGGGGGTGGTGGCGGTGTTTCCGGATCGGCTGAGGGTGCGAGGTCTCGTAGGGAGACAGTGTCCTCCCGCCCGTCTGGGTACGCCACGTAGGCGTACTGGGGGTTGGCGTGCAGGAGGTTCACCCTCTCGACCAGGGGGTCCGTTTTATGGGCCCTCACGTGTTTCCGCAGCCAGACCGGCCCCGGGGCGGTCAGCCAGGTTGGTAGAGTGGTTCCCGTAGTCGACTTCCTGGGGAAAACGAACATTCGTTCATGGGGGGTGGTGTTAGTGGCCGTGCAAAGTAATGACCGGATGGAGTGCAGCGCTGTCGGGAGGACTTCTTGCCAGCGGGAGGTTGGGAGGCCCTTAGACTTTAAGGCTAAGAGGACGGCCTTCCATACCGTCGCGTTCTCTCTTTCCACCTGACCGTTACCTCTGGGGTTGTAGCTGGTGGTCCTGCTTGCTGCAATACCTCTCTCTAGGAGGAATTGCCGGAGTTCCTCGCTCATGAAGGAGGAGCCCCGGTCGCTGTGTATATAGTTCGGGAACCCGAACAAGGCGAAGAGGGCATTCAGGCACTTGATGACCGTGCTACTGGTCATGTCGGGGCAGGGGAAGGCAAAGGGGAAACGGGAGTACTCATCAACGATGTTGAGGAAGTACACATTACGGTCAGAGGACGGGAGGGGCCCCTTAAAGTCGATGCTCAGGCGCTCGAAGGGGCGGGTGGCCTTGATCAGGCTTGCTCGGTCCGGCCTATAGAAGTGCGGTTTGCACTCCGCACAGGTCTGGCAGTTCCTGGTCATGGTCCTGACCTCCTCGATGGAGTAGGTCAGGTTGCGGGCCTTAATGAAATGGTAGAGTCTGGTGACTCCGGGGTGGCAGAGCTGGTCGTGGAGGGTCTGAAGCCTATCGATATGCGCGCTGGCGCATGTCATTCGTGAAAGGGCATCAGGGGATTCGTTCAGCTTGCCTGGCCGGTACAAGATCTCATAATCGTAGGTGGAGAGCTCGATTCTCCATCTCAAAATCTTGTCATTCTTGATTTTGCCCTTCAGCTTGTTATTAAACATGAAAGCCACCGAACGCTGGTCGGTGAGGAGGGTAAATCGTTTGCCTGCCAGGTAGTGCCTCCAGCGCCGTACTGCCTCCACGATCGCCTGGGCCTCTTTCTCGACCGACGAATGTCGGATCTCGGGGCCCTGTAGGGTCCTTGAGAAGAAGGCCACTGGCCTCCCCTCCTGGTTTAGGGTGGCGGCTAAGGCGAAGTCGGATGCGTCGCTCTCCACCTGGAAGGGGATGGACTCGTCCACTGCGTGCATCGTGGCCTTGGCTATGTCTCCCTTAATGAGGGAGAAGGCCGCGCACGCCTCCTCCGTGAGGGGGAAGGAAGTGGCTTTCAGGAGGGGTCTGGCTTTGTCCGCGTAATTGGGTACCCATTGGGCATAGTAGGCGAAAAGCCCCAGGGTTCTCCTAAGTGCTTTAGGGCAGTGGGGGAGGGGTAGCTCCATGAGGGGGCGCATTCTTTCTGGGTCGGGGCCGATGATTCCGTTCTCCACTACGCAGCCGAGGATGGCAAGGCGTGTGGTGTTAAACACGCATTTCTCCTTATTGTAGGTGAGGTTCAGCCGTTGGGCCGTACGGAGGAATTTCTCCAGATTCGCGTCATGTTCCTGCCGGTCGCGGCCGCAGATAGTGACGTTATCTAGGTAGGGGAATGTAGCCTGCAGTTCGTTCTGGTCAACCATCTGGTCCATCTCCCTTTGGAAGACCGAGACCCCATTAGTGACACCGAAGGGGACCCTAAGGAAGTGGTATAGGCGCCCATTCGCCTCGAAGGCGGTATACTGGCGGTCCTCAGGGTGGATAGGGAGTTGGTGGTAGGCCGACTTCAGGTCGATGGTCGAGAATACTTTATACTGTGCAATCTGATTGACCATGTCAGATATGCGGGGGAGGGGGTATGCGTCCAGCTGGGTATATCTGTTTATGGTCTGGCTGTAGTCGATGACCAGGCGGTTTTTATCGCCGGTCTTTACGACTACGACCTGGGCACGCCAGGGGCTGCTGCTCCCCTCGATAATGCCCTCTTTCAGGAGGCGCCGCACCTCAGAGCTAATGAAGGCTCTGTCCCCGGCGCTATACCGCCTGCTCTTGGTAGCGACGGGTTTGCAGTCAGGGGTAAGGTTAGCAAACAGAGAGGGTGGCGGGACCTTGAGGGTGGAGAGGCTGCAGGTGTTACGCGGTGGGCGGTTTAACGTTTGCTGGTTGTTGACTGTGAGTGGGGGGAGGGGTCCACCGTATGCTAGGGTTACGCTTTGGAGGTGGGATTGGAAGTCCAGCCCTAGTAGGACGGCAGCGCAGAGATGGGGGAGGACGAGGAGTTTAAAGTTTTTATACTCCGTGCCCTTAACCGACAGGGTCACGACACAGTAGCCGCTGATGTCCGTGGCGTGGGACCTCGATGCCATCGAGATTCGGCTGCGCGTTGGTAGGACAGAGAGGGAGTAGTGGCTCACCGTGTCTGGGTGGATGAAGCTCTCCGTGCTTCCGCTGTCGAACAGGCAGGTCGTGGCGTGGCCGTTCACTTTGATGTCCATCATTGACTTGGACAGATGGTGCGGGCGGGCTTGGTCCAGGGTGACGGAAGCTAGTGTGTAGCTGAGCGAGTCGTTGTCATCTGCGGGCGAGGCGGTCGGGCGTGGTGAGTAAAATGGCGTCTCCCACGAGGTAGGGCAAAATGACGGAGAAGATGGCTGCCCCCGTAGCTCACATGAGGCACTATTGGGGTCGGTTGCCTTAATCAAAGATGGCCGCCCCCATGACTCATGTGTGGGGATGCTGGCCTCAGTTGCCCTAAACAAAGATGGCCACCCCCATGACTCATGTGTGGGGATGCTGGCCTCAGTTGCCCTAAACGAAGATGGCCGCCCCCATAGTTCGCATGCGGCACTGCTGGCCTCTGAGGATCCGCTCCTGCAGGCCTTGGAGAAGTGGCCTTTCTTCAGGCAGGTTCTGCATGTGGAGTTCTTGGCTGGGCAGCGCGACCTCGGGTGCTTCTCCTGGCCACAAAAAAAACAGCCGGCGGCCCGATCGCGGATGCCCGATGTCGGGGCCGGTGCCGGGGGTGGCGGGGCCGGTCGGGTCCGGGACGCCGACGCAGAGGTAGGTCCCGGGGGCGGCGCTGGGAAGGGTGCTGTGGTAGGGGTCGGGCCCGAGTCCCAGGGTCGCGAGCAGTACCTGGTGAATGCTTCCTGATCTTGGTGGGCCACTTCCAGGGAGATAGCGAGGGCTTCAGCTTTTTCCATGCTGAGGTCTTTAGCTTCCAGCAGTCTTTGCCGTGAGTACTCGGACCGTAGGCCTTTCAGGAATGCGTCGCGGATATTATCTTCAGTATTTTCGGCTGCCGACACCGATTTAAAGTCACAGTTCCTGGCGAGTGCATATAGCGCCTGTGAGAATTCGGCTACTGATTCTCCTGGCTGTTGCGGCCGTGATCTTAGGAGGTGCCTAGCGTACATGTAGTTTACCGGGGTCCGGTACTTCTGTTTCAGCAGGTTGATGGCGGTCTCGTAGGTAGTCATGTCCTCGATGAGAGTGTATACTCTCGGGCTCAGTTGCGCCTGCAGGACACTTAGTTTGGATGCCTGAGGGACGCTGGATTCTCTCAGGTATGATTCGAAGCAGACCAGCCAGTGTTTAAAGTCTGCGGCTGAGTTTGCTGCTCGTGGGTTCAGGTCCAGGTACGGCGGTCTGAGGGCTCGCAGCCAAGCTGGCTGGTGTGGCTGTGCTCCTGGGAGCTGCGCTGGTGGCTCCTCCGCCGGTTGTGACTCGTTGTCGGACATCATTAAATTTAGTCAATAAAATTGATATACCTATCAATTCCTCCAATAAAAGGCGAAGAGTTACGAAGGTGACTAAAGGTTTTTATTGACTAAATAACAGAGCCCACTCTCGTGGGTGATCCGATCCAAGCAGGAGGAATACCAGTCAGTCGCTCACCTTTATACCTGGCCTGGTGGGTGGAGCCAAGGCGGAGTCGGCGGTGGTCATCCCAGGTATAGCAGTGTGGCAAGAGGCGACCTCGTACCGTGATACAATAGTGGTCAGTGATACAGTTATAACGAACAGTGGTGAACAGTGCTAACTACTAACAGTGATACGATAGTGAACGTGGTTTACCACACCCAGTGAGATCAGACAGTTTGTAACTCGGGGAGGATGGGCCCAGTTATATCAGACAGTGTGTAACCGGGAAGGATTGGCCCAGTGAGATCAAACAGTGTGTAACCCGGGGAGGATGGGCCCAGTTCGTTTAGGCAGTGTGTAACCCAGTGAGGTGGGCCCAATGAGATCAGACAGTGTGTAACCTGGGGAGGATGGGCCCATTGAGATAAGATAGTGTGTAACCCGGGGAGGGTGAGCCCTGTGAGATTGAACAGGTTGTTACCCGGGGAGGATGAGTCCAGTGAGATCAGACAGTGTGTAACCCAGGGAAGATGGGACCAGTGAAATCAGACAGTGTGTTACCCAGGGACGATGGGCCCAGTGAGATCAGACAGTGTGTAACCTGTGGAGGATGGGCCCAGTGAGATCAGTCATAGTGTAACCCGAGAGGATGGGCCCAGTGAGATCAGACAGTGTGTAACCCGAGGAGGATGGGCCCAGTGACATCAGACAGTGTGTAACCTGGGGAGGATGGGCCAAGTGTAATCAGACAGTGTGTACCCCGGGGAGAATATGCCCAGTGAGTTCAGACAATGTGTAACCCGGGGAGGAGGGGCGCAGTGAGATTAGACCGGGTGTTACCCGGGGAGGATGGGCCCAGTGAGATTAAACAGTGTGTACCCCGGGGAGGATGGGCCCAGAGAGATAAGGCACTGTGTAATCCGGGGAGGATGGGCCCAGTGAGATCAGACAGTATGTAACCCGGGGAGGATGGGCTCAGTGAGATCAGACAGTGTGTAACATGGGAAGGATGTGTCCAGTGCGATCAGACAGTGTGTAAACCGGGGAGGATGGGCCCACTGAGATCAGACAGTGTGTAACCCGGGGAGGATGGGGCCAGTGAGATCAGACAGTGTGTAACCCGGGGAGGATTGGCCCAGTGAGATCAGGCAGTGTGTATCCTGGGGATGTTGGGCCCAGTGAGATAAGTCAGTGTGTAACCTGGGGAGGATGGGCCCAGTGAGATCAGACAGTGTGTAGCCCGGGGAGGATGGACACAGTGAGATCAGACAGTTTCTAAACCCGGGAGGAAGCGCCCAGTGATATCAGACAGTGTGTAACCCGGGGAGGTTGGGCCCAGTGAGATCAGACAGTGTGTAACACGGGAAGGATGGGTCCAGTGAGATCATACAGTGTTTAAACCGGGGAGGATGGTCCCAGTGAGATCAGACAGTGTGTAACCGGGAAGGATTGTCCCAGTGAGACCAGACAGTGTGTAACCCGGTGACGATGGGCACAGTGAAATCAGACAGTGTGTAACCCGGGGAGGATTGTCCCAGTGAGATCAGACAGTGTGTAACCCGGTGACGATGGGCGCAGTGAAATCAGACAGTGTGTAACCGGGAAGGATTGTCCCAGTGAGATCAGACAGTGTGTAACCCGGTGACGATGGGCGCAGTGAAATCAGACAGTGTGTAACCGGGAAGGATTGTCCCAGTGAGATCAGACAGTGTGTAACCCGGTGACGATGGGCGCAGTGAAATCAGACAGTGTGTAACCGGGAAGGATTGTCCCAGTGAGATCAGACAGTGTGTAACCCGGTGACGATGGGCGCAGTGAAATCAGACAGTGTAACCCGGGGAGGATGGGGAAGTGAGATCAGACGGTTTGTAACCCGGGGAGGATGGGTCCAGTGAGATCAGACAGTGTGTAACCCGGGAGGATGGGTCCAGTGAGATCAGACAGCTTGTAACTCGAGGAGGATGGGCCCAGTTATATCAGACAGTGTGTAACCGGGAAGGATTGGCCCAGTGAGATCAAACAGTGTGTAACCCGGGGAGGATGGGCCCAGTTCGTTTAGGCAGTGTGTAACCCAGTGAGGTGGGCCCAATGAGATCAGACAGTGTGTAACCTGGGGAGGATGGGCCCATTGAGATAAGATAGTGTGTAACCCGGGGAGGGTGAGCCCTCTGAGATTGAACAGGTTGTTACCCGGGGAGGATGAGTCCAGTGAGATCAGACAGTGTGTAACCCAGGGAAGATGGGACCAGTGAAATCAGACAGTGTGTTACCCAGGGACGATGGGCCCAGTGAGATCAGACAGTGTGTAACCTGTGGAGGATGGGCCCAGTGAGATCAGTCATAGTGTAACCCGAGAGGATGGGCCCAGTGAGATCAGACAGTGTGTAACCTGGGGAGGATGGGCCAAGTGTAATCAGACAGTGTGTACCCCGGGGAGAATACGCCCAGTGAGTTCAGACAATGTGTAACCCGGGGAGGAGGGGCGCAGTGAGATTAGACCGTGTGTTACCCGGGGAGGATGGGCCCAGTGAGATTAAACAGTGTGTACCCCAGGGAGGATGGGCCCAGAGAGATAAGGCACTGTGTAATCCGGGGAGGATGGGCCCAGTGAGATCAGACAGTATGTAACCCGGGGAGGATGGGCTCAGTGAGATCAGACAGTGTGTAACATGGGAAGGATGTGTCCAGTGCGATCAGACAGTGTGTAAACCGGGGAGGATGGGCCCACTGAGATCAGACAGTGTGTAACCCGGGGAGGATGGGGCCAGTGAGATCAGACAGTGTGTAACCCGGGGAGGATTGGCCCAGTGAGATCAGGCAGTGTGTATCCTGGGGATGTTGGGCCCAGTGAGATAAGTCAGTGTGTAACCTGGGGAGGATGGGCCCAGTGAGATCAGACAGTGTGTAGCCCGGGGAGGATGGACACAGTGAGATCAGACAGTTTCTAAACCCGGGAGGAAGCGCCCAGTGATATCAGACAGTGTGTAACCGGGAAAGATTGTCCCAGTGAGATCAGAAAGTGTGTAACACAGGCAGGATGGATCTACTGAGATGAGGCGGTGTGTAACCCGGGGAGGATGGGCCCAGTGAGATCAGACAGTGTGTAACCCGGGGAGGATGGATCCAGTGAGATCAGTCAGTGTGTAACCCGGGGAGGATGGGCCCAGTGAGATCAGACAGTATGTAACCCGTGGAGGATGGTCCCATTGAGATCAGGGAGCGTGTAACCTGGGGACGATGGGTCCAGTGAGATTAGACAGTATGTAAGCCGGGGAAGATGGGCCTCGTGAGATCAGATAGTGTGTATCTGGGGAGGATGGGCCCAGTGAGATCAGACAGTGTGTAACCCGGGGAGGATGGGCCCAGTGAGATAAGACAGTGTGTAACACGGGGAGGATGGGTCCAGTGAGATCAGACAGTGTGTAACCCGGGGAGGATGGCCCAGTGTGATCAGACAGTGTGTTACCCGGGGAGGATGGGTCCAGTGAGATTAGACAGTGTGCAACCCGGGCATGATGGGCCCAGTGAGGTCAGACGGTGCGTAACCCGGGGAGGATGGGCCCAGTGAGTACAGACAGTGTGTAAACCGGGGAGAATGGGCCAAGTGAGTCCAGACAGTGTGTAACCCGCGGAAGATGGGCACAGTGAGATTAGACAGTGTGTAACCCGGGGAGGATGGGCCCGGTGAGATCAGACAGTGTGTAACACTGGGAGGATGGGCCCAGTGAAATCAGACAGTGTTTAACACTGGGAGGATGGGACCAGTGAGATCAGACAGTGCTTAACCAAGGGAGGATGGGCCAGTGAGATTAGACTGTGTGTAACCCGGCGAGGATGGGCCCAGTGAGATCAGACAGTGTGTAACCCGGGGAGGATGGGCCCAGTGAGATAAGACAGTGTGTAACACGGGGAGGATGGGTCCAGTGAGATCAGGCAGTGTGTAACCCGGGGAG
Source organism: Somniosus microcephalus (assembly GCF_052327205.1). Taxonomy (NCBI): domain Eukaryota; kingdom Metazoa; phylum Chordata; class Chondrichthyes; order Squaliformes; family Somniosidae; genus Somniosus; species Somniosus microcephalus. The sequence goes on along the minus strand of NW_028225180.1, from coordinate 31,649,883 downwards.
GATGGAGACAGTGAGATCAGACAGTTTCTAAACCGGGGAGGATGAGCCCAGTGAGATCAGTCAGTGTGTAACCCGGTGGGGATGGGTCAAGTAAGATTAGACAGTGTGTAACAGTGGGAGGATGGGACCAGTGAGATCAGACAGAGTTTTACCAGGGGAGGATGGGACAGTGAGATTAGACAGTGTGTAACCCGGGGAGGATGGCCCAGTGTGATCAGACAGTGTGTTACCCGGGGAGGATGGGTCCAGTGAGATTAGACAGTGTGTAACCCGGGCATGATGGGCCCAGTGAGATCAGACGTAGTGTAACTCGCGGAGGATGGGCCCAGTGAGTACAGGCAGTGTGTAAACCGGGGAGGATGGGCCAAGTAAGTCCAGACAGTGTGTAACCCGCGGAAGATGGGCACAGTGAGATTAGACAGTGTGTAACCCGGGGAGGATGGGCCCGGTGAGATCAGACGGTGTGTAATACTGGGAGGATGGGCCCAGTGAAATCAGACAGTGTGTAACACTGGGAGGATGGGACCAGTGAGATCAGACAGTGTTTAACCAAGGGAGGATGGGCCAGTGAGATTAGACAGTGTGTGACCCGGCGAGGATGGGCCCAGTGAGGTCAGACAGTGTGTAACTCGGGGAGGATAGGCCCAGTGAGATCAGACGGTGTGTAACCCGGGGAGGATGGGCCCAGTGAGATCTTACAGTATGTAACCCAGGGAGGATGGGCCCAGTGAGACCAGACAGTGTGTAACCCGGAGAGGATGGATCCAGTGAGATCAGACAGTGTGTAACCCGGGGAGGATGGGCCCAGTGAAATCAGACAGTATGTAACCCAGGGAGGATGGTCCCATTGAGTTCAGAGAGCGTGTAACCAGGGGCCGATGGGTCCAGTGAGATTAGACAGTGTGTAACCCGGGGAAGATGGGCCTAGTGAGATCAGACAGTGTGTAATCTGTGGAGGATGGGCCCAGTGAGATCAGACAGTGTGTAACCCGGGGTGGATGGACCCAGTGAGATCAGACAGTGTGTAACACGCGGAGGATGAGTCCAGTGAGATCAGACAGTGTGTAACCCAGGGAGGATGGGCCCAGTGTGATCAGACAGTGTGTTACCCGGGGAGGATGGGTCCAGTGAAATTAGACAGTGTGTAACCCGGGCATGATGGGCCCAGTGAGATCAGACGGTGTGTAACCCGGGGAGGATGGGTCCAGTGAGATCAGACAGTGTGTAACACTGGGAGGAAGGGACCAGTGAGATCAGACAGTGTTTAACCAAGGGAGGATGGGCCAGTGAGGTTAGACAGTGTGTAACCCGACGATGATGGGCCCAGTGAGATCAGACAGTGTGTAACACTGGGAGGATGGGGCCAGTGAGATCAGACAGTGTCTAACCCGGGGACGATGGGCACAGTGAGATCAGACAGTATGTAACCCGGGGACGATGGGCCCAGTGAGATCAGACAGTGTGTTACCCGGGGAGGATTGGTCCAGTGAGATCAGACAGTTTGTAAACCGGGAGGATGGGCCCAGTGAGATCAGTCAGTGTGTAACCCGGAGAGGATGGGTCCAGTAAGATTAGACTGTGTCTAACACTGGGAGGATGGGATCAGTGAGATCAGACAGTGTTTAACCAGAGGAGGATGGGACAGTGAGATTAAGCAGTGTGTAACCCGGGGACGATGGGCACAGTGAAATTAGACAGTGTGTAACCCGGGGAGGATGGGGGCAGTGAGATCAGACAGTTTGTAACTCGGGGAGGATGGGCCCAGTTATATCAGACAGTGTGTAACCGGGAAGGATTGGCCCAGTGAGATTAGACAGTGTGTAACGCGGGGAGGATGGGCCCAGTTATATCAGACAGTGTGTAACCGGGAAGGATTGGCCCAGTGAGATTAGACAGTGTGTAACTCGGGGAGGATGGGCCCAGTTATATCAGACAGTGTGTATCCCAGGAGGATGGCCCAGTGAGATCAGACAGTGTGTAACGCGGGGAGGATGGGCCCAGTGAGATTAGGCAGTGAGTAACCCGGTGAGACGGGCCCAATGAGATAAGACAGTGTGTAACCTGGGGAGGATGGGCCCATTGAGATCAGATAGTGTGTAACCCGGGGAGGGTGAGCCCAGTGAGATTAAACAGGGTGTTACCCGGGGAGGATGTGTCCAGTGAGATCAGACAGTGTGTAACCCAGGGAAGATGGGACCAGTGAAATCAGACAGTGTTTAACCCAGGGAGGATGGGCCCAGTGAGATCAGACAGTGTGTAACCTGTGGAGGATGGGCCCAGTGAGATCAGACATAGTGTAACCCTTGAGGATGGGCCCAGTGAGATCAGACAGTGTGTAACCCGGGGAGGATGGGCCCTGTGACATCAGACAGTGTGTAAACTGGGGCGGATGGGCCCAGTGTAATCAGACAATGTGTAACCCGGGGAGGATCGGCCCAGTGATATTAGACCGGGTGTTACCCGGGGGGATGGGCCCAGTGAGATTAGACAGTGTGTACCCCGGGGAGGATGGGCCCAGTGAGATAAGACACTGTGTAATCCGGGGAGGAAGGGCCCAGTGAGATCAGACAGTATGTAACCCGGGGAGGATGGGCTCAGTGAGATCAGACAGTGTGTAACACGGGAAGGATGCGTCCAGTGAGATCAGACAGTGTGTAAACCGGGGAGGATGGGCCCACTGAGATCAGACAGTGTGTTACCCAGTGAGGATGGGTCCAGTGAGATTAGACAGTATGTAACCCGGGCAGGATGGGCCCAGTGAGATCAGACGGTGTGTAACGCGGGGACGATGGACCCAGTGAGATCAGACAGAGTGTAACCCGGGGAGGATGGGCCCAGTGAGATCAGACAGTGTGTAACCCAGGGAGGATGGGCCCTGTGAGATCAGACAGTGTGTAACCTGGGGAGGATGGGCACAGTGAGATCAGACAGTGTGTAACCCGGTGAGGATGGACCCAGTGAGATCAGACAGCGTGTGACCCCGGGTGGATTGGCCCAGTGAGATCAGACAGTGTTTAACACGGGGAGGATGGGACCAGTGAGATCAGAAAGTGTTTAAGCCGGGGAGGATGGGCCCAATGAGATCAGACAGTGTGTAACCCGTGGAGGGTGAGCCCAGTGAGATTAAACAGTGTGTTACCCGGGGGGGATCTGTCCAGTGAGATCAGACAGTGTGTAACCCAGGGAGGATGGGCCCAGTGAGATCAGACAGTGTTATACCCGGGGAGGATGGGTCCAGTGAGATTAGACAGTGTGTAACCCGGGCAGGATTGGCCCAGTCAGATCAGACGGTGTGTAACCCGGGGAGGATGGGCCCAGTGAGATCAGACAGTGTGTAACCCGGGGACGATGGGCCCAGTGATATCAGACAGTGTGTTACCGGGAAGGATTGGCCCAGTGAGATCAGAAAGTGTGTAACACGGGGAGGATGGATACAGTCAGATGAGACAGTGTGTAACCCGGGGACGATGGGCCCAGTGAGATCAGCCACTGTGTTACGCAGGTAGGATTGGCTCAGTGAGATCAGACAGTGTGTATCCCGTGGAGGTTGGGCCCAGAGACATCAGACAGTGTGTAAACCGGGGAGGATGGGCCCAGTGAGTTCAGACAGTGTGTAACCCGTGGAGGATGGGCTCATTGAGATCAGACAGTGTGTAACCCGGGGAGAATGGGCCAGTGAGATCAGACCGTGTGTATCCCGGGGAGATGGGCCCAGTGACATCAGACAGTGTGTAAACCGGGGAGGATGGGCCCAGTGAGTTCAGACAGTGTGTAAACCGTGGAGGATGGGCCCAGAGAGATCAGACATGGTGTAACCCGGGGAGGATGGGCCCATTGAGATCAGACAGTGTGTAACCCGGGGACGATGGGCACAGTGAGATCAGACAGTGTGTATCCCGGGGAGGATGGGCCCAGTGAGATCAGACAGTTTTTAACATGGGGTGGATCGGTCCAGTGAGATTAGACAGTGTGTAACCGGGCAGGATGGGCCCAGTGAGATCAGAGAGTTTGTAACCCGGGGAGGATGGGCCCAGTGAGATCAGACAGTGTGTAACCCGGGGAGGATGGGCCAGTGAGATTAGACAGTGTGTAACACGGCGAGGATGGGCCCAGTGAGATCAGGCAGTGTGTAACCCGGGGAGGATTGGCCCAGTGAGATCAGGCAATGTGTTACCCGGGGAGGATGGGCCAACTGAGATCAGTCAGTGTGTAACCCGGGGAGGATGGGCCCAGTGAGATCAGGCAGTTTGTAGCCCGGGGAGTATGGGCCCAGTGAGATTAGACAGTGTGAAACCCGTGGAGGATGGGTCGAATGAGATCAGTCAGAGTGTAACCCGCGCAGGATGGGCCCAGAGAGATTAGACAGCGTGTATCCCGGGGAGGATGTGCCCAGTGAGATTAGACAGTGTGTAACCCGGTGAGGATGGGCCCAGTGAGATCAGACAGTGAGTAACCTGGGGAGGGTGAGCCCGATTATATTAAACAGTGTGTATCCCGGGGAGGATGTGCCCAGTGAGATTAGGCAGTGTGTAAACCGGTGAGGATGGGCCCAGTGAGATCAGACAGTGTGTAACCCAGGCAGGATGGGCCCAGTGAGATCAGACAGTTTGTAACCCGGAGAGGGTGAGCCCAGTGAGATTAAACAGTGTGTTACCCAGGGAGGATGTGTCCGGTGAGTTCAGACAGTGTGTAACCCAGGGAGGATGGGCCCAGTGAGATCAGACAGTGTGTAACCCAGGCAGGATGGGCCCAGTGAGATCAGACAGTGTGCAACCCGGGGAGGATGATAACAGTGAGATAAGACAGTGTGTAACCCGGCGAGGATGGACCCAGTGAGATCAGACAGTGTGTAACACGGGGAGGATGGGTCCATTTAGATCATACAGTGTTTAACCCGGGGAGGATGGGCCCAGTGAGATCAGACAGTGTGTTACCCAGGGAGGATGGGTCCAGTGAGATTAGACAGTGTGTAACCCGGGGAAGATGGGCCTAGTGAGATCAGGCAGTGTGTAACCCGGGGAGGATGGACCCAGTGAGATCAGACAGTGTGTAACCCGGGGAGGATGGGCCCAGTGAGATCAGACAGTGTGTAACCCGGGGAGGATCGGCCCAGTCTGATCAGACAATGTGTTACCCGGGGAGGATGGGTCCAGTGAGATTAGACAGTGTGTAACCCGGTCATGATGGGCCCAGTGAGATCAGACGGTGTGTAACCCGCGGAGGATGGGCCCAGTGAGATCTTACATTATGTAACCCAGGGAGGATGGGCCCAGTGAGACCAGACAGTGTGGAATCCGGAGAGAATGGATCCAGTGAGATCAGACAGTGTGTAACCCGGGGAGGATGGGCCCATTGAAATCAGACAGTATGTAACCCGGGGAGGATGGTCCCATTGAGATCAGAGAGCGTGTAACCAGGGGCCGATGGGTCCAGTGAGATTAGACAGTGTGTAACCCGGGGAAGATGGGCCTAGTGAGATCAGACAGTGTGTAATCTGTGGAGGATGGGCCCAGTGAGATCAGACAGTGTGTAACCCGGGGTGGATGGACCCAGTGAGATCAGACAGTGTGTAACACGCGGAGGATGAGTCCAGTGAGATCAGACAGTGTGTAACCCAGGGAGGATGGGCCCAGTGTGATCAGACAGTGTGTTACCCGGGGAGGATGGGTCCAGTGAAATTAGACAGTGTGTAACCCGGGCATGATGGGCCCAGTGAGATCAGACGGTGTGTAACCCGGGGAGGATGGGTCCAGTGAGATTAGACAGTGTGTAACCCGGGGAGGATGGGTCCAGTGAGATTAGACAGTGTGTAACCCGGGGAGGATGGGCCCAGTGAGATCAGACAGTGTGTAACACTGGGAGGATGGGACCAGTGAGATCAGACAGTGTTTAACCAAGGGAGGATGGGCCAGTGAGGTTAGACAGTGTGTAACCCGACGATGATGGGCCCAGTGAGATCAGACAGTGTGTAACACTGGGAGGATGGGCCCAGTGAGATCAGACAGCGTCTAACCCGGGGACGATGGGCACAGTGAGATCAGACAGTGTGTAACCCGGGGAGGATGGGCCCAGTGAGATCAGACAGTGTGTTACCCGGGGAGGATGGGTCCAGTGAGATCAGACAGTGTGTAACACTGGGAGGATGGGACCAGTGAGCTCCGACAGTGTTTAACCAAGGGAGGATGGGCCAGTGAGGTTAGACAGTGTGTAACCCGACGATGATGGGCCCAGTGAGATCAGACAGTGTGTTACCCGGGGAGGATGGGTCCAGTGAGATCAGACAGTGTGTAACACTGGGAGGATGGGACCAGTGAGCTCAGACAGTGTTTAACCAAGGGAGGATGGGACAGTGAGATTAAGCAGTGTGTAACCCGGGGACGATGGGCACAGTGAAATTAGACAGTGTGTAACCCGGGGAGGATGGGGGCAGTGAGATCAGACGGTTTGTAACCCGGTGAGGATGTGCCCAGTGAGATCAGATAGTGTGTATCCCAGGAGGATGGCCCAGGGAGATCAGACAGTTTGTAACTCGGGGAGGATGGGCCCAGTTATATCAGACAGTGTGTAACCGGGAAGGATGGGGCCAGTGAGATTAGGCAGTGAGTAACCCGGTGAGGCGGGCCCAATGAGATAAGACAGTGTGTAACCTGGGGAGGATGGGCCCATTGAGATCAGATAGTGTGTAACCCGGGGAGGGTGAGCCCAGTGAGATTAAACAGGGTGTTACCCGGGGAGGATGTGTCCAGTGAGATCAGACAGTGTGTAACCCAGGGAAGATGTGACCAGTGAAATCAGACAGTGTTTAACCCAGGGAGGATGGGCCCAGTGAGATCAGACAGTGTGTAACCTGGGGCGGATGGGCCCAGTGTAATCAGACAGTGTGTACCCCGGGGAGAATACGCCCAGTGAGTTCAGACAATGTGTAACCCGGGGGAATGGGCCCAGTGAGATTAGACAGTGTGTACCCCGGGGAGGATGGGCCCAGTCAGATAAGACACTGTGTAATCCGGGGAGGAAGGGCCCAGTGAGATCAGACAGTATGTAACCCGGGGAGGATGGGCCCAGTGATATCAGACAGTGTGTAACCGGGAAGGATTGGCCCAGTGAGATCAGACAGTGTGTAACCCGGGGACGATGGGCACAGTCAAATCAGACAGTGTGTAACCCGGGGAGGATGGGGCCAGTGAGATCAGAGTGTGTTACCCGGGGAGGATTGGCCCAGTGAGATCAGGCAGTGTGTATCCCGGGGAGGTTGGGCCCAGTGAGATAAGTCAGTGTGTAACCCGGGGAGGATGGGCCCAGTGAGATCAAAAGTGTGTAGCCCGGGGAGTATTGGCCCAGTGAGATTAGACAGTGTGTAACCCGGGGAGGATGGGTCCAGTTAGATGAGAGTGTGTGAAACCCGTGGAGGATGGGTCGAATGAGATCAGTCAGAATTTAACCCGCGCAGTATGGGCCCAGAGAGATTAGACAGTGTGTAACGCGTGGAGGATGGGCCCAGTGTGATCAGACAGTGTGTAACCCGAGGAGGGTGAGCCCAGTGAGATTAAACAGTGTGTTAACCGGGGAGGATGTGTCCAGTGAGATCAGACATTGTGTAACCAGGGAGGATGGGCCCAGTGAGATCAGACAGTGTGTAACCCAGGGAGGATGGGCCCAGTGTGATCAGACAGCGTGTAACCCGGGGAGGATGGGCACAGTGAGATCAGACAGTGTGTAACCCGGTGAGGATGGAACCAGTGAGATCAGACAGCGTGTGACCCCGGGTGGATGGGCCCAGTGAGATCAGACAGTGTTTAACACGGGGAGGATGGGACCAGTGAGATCAGAAAGTGTTTAAGCCGGGGAGGATGGGCCCAATGAGATCAGACAGTGTGTAACCCGTGGAGGGTGAGCCCAGTGAGATTAAACAGTGTGTTACCCGGGGGGGATCTGTCCAGTGAGATCAGACAGTGTGTAACCCAGGGAGGATGGGCCCAGTGAGATCAGACAGTGTTATACCCGGGGAGGATGGGTCCAGTGAGATTAGACAGTGTGTAACCCGGGCAGGATTGGCCCAGTCAGATCAGACGGTGTGTAACCCGGGGAGGATGGGCCCAGTGACATCAGACAGTGTGTAACCCGGGGAGGATGGGACCAGTGTGATTAGACAGTGTGTAACCCGGGCAGGATGGGCCAAGTGAGATGCGACGATGTGTTACACGGGGAGGATGGGCCCAGTGAGATCAGACAGTGTGTAACCAGGAAGGATTGTCCCAGTGAGATCAGAAAGTGTGTAACACAGGCAGGATGGACCTACTGAGATGAGACGGTGTGTAACCCGGGGAGGATGGGCCCAGTGAGATCAGACAGTGTGTTACCCGGGTAGGATGGGCCCAGTGAGATCAGACAGTGTGTAACCGGGAGAGGATGGGCCCAGTGAGATCAGACAGTGTGTAACCCAGGGAGGATGTATCCAGTGAGATCAGACAGTGTGTAACCCGGGGAAGATGGGCCCAGTGAGATCAGACAGTATGTAACCCGGGGAGGATGGTCCCATTGAGATCAGAGAGCGTGTAACCTGGGGACGATGGGTCCAGTGAGATTAGACAGTGTGTAACCCGGGGAAGATGGGCCTAGTGAGATCAGACAGTGTGTAACCCGGGGAGGATGGACCCAGTCAGATCAGACAGTGTGTAACCCGGGGAGGATGGGCCCAGTGAGATCAGACAGTGTGTAACCCGGGGAGGATCGGCCCAGTCTGATCAGACAATGTGTTACCCGGGGAGGATGGGTCCAGTGAGATTAGACAGTGTGTAACCCGGTCATGATGGGCCCAGTGAGATCAGACGGTGTGTAACCCGGGGAGGATGGGCCCAGTGAGATCTTACAGTATGTAACCCAGGGAGGATGGGCCCAGTGAGACCAGACAGTGTGTAAACCGGAGAGGATGGATCCAGTGAGATCAGACAGTGTGTAACCCGGGGAGGATGGGCCCAGTGAAATCAGACAGTATGTAACCCGGGGAGGATGGTCCCATTGAGATCAGAGAGCGTGTAACCAGGGGCCGATGGGTCCAGTGAGATTAGACAGTGTGTAACCCGGGGAAGATGGGCCTAGTGAGATCAGACAGTGTGTAATCTGTGGAGGATGGGCCCAGTGAGATCAGACAGTGTGTAACCCGGCGTGGATGGACCCAGTGAGATCAGACAGTGTGTAACACGCGGAGGATGAGTCCAGTGAGATCAGACAGTGTGTAACCCAGGGAGGATGGGCCCAGTGTGATCAGACAGTGTGTTACCCGGGGAGGATGGGTCCAGTGAAATTAGACAGTGTGTAACCCGGGCATGATGGGCCCAGTGAGATCAGATGGTGTGTAACCCGGGGAGGATGGGTCCAGTGAGATTAGACAGTGTGTATCCCGGGGAGGATGGGTCCAGTGAGATTAGACAGTGTGTAACCCGGGGAGGATGGGCCCAGTGAGATCAGACAGTGTGTAACACTGGGAGGATGGGACCAGTGAGATCAGACAGTGTTTAACCAAGGGAGGATGGGCCAGTGAGGTTAGACAGTGTGTAACCCGACGATGATGGGCCCAGTGAGATCAGACAGTGTGTAACACTGGGAGGATGGGCCCAGTGAGATCAGACAGTGTCTAACCCGGGGACGATGGGCACAGTGAGATCAAACAGTGTGTAACCCGGGGAGGATGGGCCCAGTGAGATCAGACAGTGTGTTACCCGGGGAGGATGGGCCCAGTGAGATCAGACAGTTTGTAAACCGGGAGGATGGGCCCAGTGAGATCAGACAGTTTGTAACCCGGAGAGGATGGGTCCAGTAAGATTAGACTGTGTCTAACACTGGGAGGATGGGATCAGTGAGATCAGACATTGTTTAACCAGAGGAGGATGGGACAGTGAGATTAAGCAGTGTGTAACCCGGGGACGATGGGCACAGTGAAATTAGACAGTGTGTAACCCGGGGAGGATGGGGGCAGTGAGATCAGACGGTTTGTAACCCGGTGAGGATGTGCCCAGTGAGATCAGATAGTGTGTATCCCAGGAGGATGGCCCAGTGAGATCAGACAGTTTGTAACTCGGGGAGGATGGGCCCAGTTATATCAAACAGTGTGTAACCGGGAAGGATTGGCCCAGTGAGATTAGACAGTGTGTAACGCGGGGAGGATGGGGCCAGTGAGATTAGGCAGTGAGTAACCCGGTGAGGCGGGCCCAATGAGATCAGACAGTGTGTAACCTGGGGAGGATGGGCCCATTGAGATCAGATAGTGTGTAACCCGGGGAGGGTGAGCCCAGTGAGATTAAACAGGGTGTTACCCGGGGAGGATGTGTCCAGTGAGATCAGACAGTGAGTAACCCAGGGAAGATGGGACCAGTGAAATCAGACAGTGTTTAACCCAGGGAGGATGGGCGCAGTGAGATCAGACAGTGTGTAACCTGTGGAGGATGGGCCCAGTGAGATCAGACATAGTGTAACCCTTGAGGATGGGCCCAGTGAGATCAGACAGTGTGTAACCCGGGGAGGATGGGCCCTGTGACATCAGACAGTGTGTAACCTGGGGCGGATGGGCCCAGTGTAATCAGACAGTGTGTACCCCGGGGAGAATACGCCCAGTGAGTTCAGACAATGTGTAACCCGGGGGGATGGGCCCAGTGAGATTAGACAGTGTGTACCCCGGGGAGGATGGGCCCAGTCAGATAAGACACTGTGTAATCCGGGGAGGAAGGGCCCAGTGAGATCAGACAGTATGTAACCCGGGGAGGATGGGCTCAGTGAGATCAGACAGTGTGTAACACGGGAAGGATGCGTCCAGTGAGATCAGACAGTGTGTAAACCGGGGAGGATGGGCCCACTGAGATCAGACAGTGTGTTACCCGGTGAGGATGGGTCCAGTGAGATTAGACAGTGTGTAACCCGGGCAGGATGGGCCCAGTGAGATCAGACGGTGTGTAACGCGGGGACGATGGACCCAGTGAGATCAGACAGTATGTAACCCGGAAGGATGGGCCCAGTGAGATCAGACAGTTTATAACCCACGGAGAATGGGCCCAGTGATATCAGACAGTGTGTAACCGGGAAGGATTGGCCCAGTGAGATCAGACAGTGTGTAACCCGGGGACGATGGGCACAGTGAAATCAGACAGTGTGTAACCCGGGGAGGATGGGGCCAGTGAGATCAGACAGTGTGTAACCCGGGGAGGATTGGCCCAGTGAGATCAGGCAGTGTGTATCCCGGGGAGGTTGGGCCCAGTGAGATAAGTCAGTGTGTAACCCGGGGAGGATGGGCCCAGTGAGATCAAAAGTGTGTAGCCCGGGGAGTATTGGCCCAGTGAGATTAGACAGTGTGAAACCCGTGGAGGATGGGTCGAATGAGATCAGTCAGAATTTAACCCGCGCAGTATGGGCCCAGAGTGATTAGACAGTGTGTAACGCGGGGAGGATGGGCCCAGTGCGATTTGGCAGTGTGTAACCCGGTGAGGATGGGCCCAGTGAGATCACACAGTGTGTAACCTGGGGTGGATGGGCCCATTGAGATCAGAAAGAGTGTAACCCGAGGAGGGTGAGCCCAGTGAGATTAAACAGTGTGTTAACCGGGGAGGATGTGTCCAGTGAGATCAGACATTGTGTAACCCAGGGAGGATGGGCCCAGTGAGATCAGACAGTGTGTAACCCAGGGAGGATGGGCCCTGTGAGATCAGACAGTGTGTAACCTGGGGAGGATGGGCACAGTGAGATCAGACAGTGTGTAACCCGGTGAGGATGGACCCAGTGAGATCAGACAGCGTGTGACCCCGGGTGGATGGGCCCAGTGAGATCAGACAGTGTTTAACACGGGGAGGATGGGACCAGTGAGATCAGAAAGTGTTTAAGCCGGGGAGGATGGGCCCAATGAGATCAGACAGTGTGTAACCCGTGGAGGGTGAGCCCAGTGAGATTAAACAGTGTGTTACCCGGGGGGGATCTGTCCAGTGAGATCAGACAGTGTTATACCCGGGGAGGATGGGTCCAGTGAGATTAGACAGTGTGTAACCCGGGCAGGATTGGCCCAGTCAGATCAGACGGTGTGTAACCCGGGGAGGATGGGCCCAGTGAGATCAGACAGTGTGTAACCCGGGGACGATGGGCCCAGTGATATCAGACAGTGTGTTACCGGGAAGGATTGGCCCAGTGAGATCAGAAAGTGTGTAACACGGGGAGGATGGATACAGTCAGCTGAGACAATGTGCAACCCGGGGACGATGGGCCCAGTGAGATCAGCCAGTGTGTTACGCAGGTAGGATTGGCTCAGTGAGATCAGACAGTGTGTATCCCGGGGAGGTTGGGCCCAGAGACATCAGACAGTGTGTAAACCGGGGAGGATGGGCCCAGTGAGTTCAGACAGTGTGTAACCCGTGGAGGATGGGCCCATTGAGATCAGACAGTGTGTAACCCGGGGAGATGGGCCCAGTGACATCAGACAGTGTGTTACGCAGGTAGGATTGGCTCAGTGAGATCAGACAGTGTGTAACCCGGGGAGAATGGGCCAGTGAGATCAGACCGTGTGTATCCCGGGGAGATGGGCCCAGTGACATCAGACAGTGTGTTACGCAGGTAGGATTGGCTCAGTGAGATCAGACAGTGTGTAACCCGGGGAGAATGGGCCAGTGAGATCAGACCGTGTGTATCCCGGGGAGGTTGGGCCCAGAGACATCAGACAGTGTGTAAACCGGGGAGGATGAGCCCAGTGAGTTCAGACAGTGTGTAAACCGGGGACGTTGGGCCCAGAGAGATCAGACATGGTGTAACCCGGGGAGGATGGGCCCATTGAGATCAGACAGTGTGTAACCCGCGGACGATGGGCACAGTGAGATCAGACAGTGTGTATCCCGGGGAGGATGGGCCCAGTGAGATCAGACAGTTTTTAACATGGGGTGGATCTGTCCAGTGAGATTAGACAGTGTGTAACCGGGCAGGATGGGCCCAGTGAGATCAGAGAGTTTGTAACCCGGGGAGGATGGGCCCAGTGAGATCAGACAGTATGTAACCCGGGGAGGATGGGCCAGTGAGATTAGACAGTGTGTAACACGGCGAGGATGGGCCCAGTGAGATCAGGCAGTGTGTAACCCGGGGAGGATTGGCCCAGTGAGATCAGGCAATGTGTTACCCGGGGAGGATGGGCCAACTGAGATCAGTCAGTGTGTAACCCGGGGAGGATGGGCCCAGTGAGATCAGGCAGTTTGTAGCCCGGGGAGTATGGGCCCAGTGAGATTAGACAGTGTGTAAGCCGGGAACGATGGGTCCAGTGAGATTAGACAGTGTGAAACCCGTGGAGGATGGGTCGAATGAGATCAGTCAGAGTGTAACCCGCGCAGGATGGGCCCAGAGAGATTAGACAGCGTGTAATCTCGGGAGGATGGTCCCAGTGAGATCAGACAGTGTGTATCCCGGGGAGGATGTGCCCAGTGAGATTAGACAGTGTGAAACCCGGTGAGGATGGGCCCAGTGAGATCAGACAGTGAGTAACCTGGGGAGGGTGAGCCCGATGATATTAAACAGTGTGTATCCCGGGGAGGATGTGCCCAGTGAGATCAGACAGTGTGTAACCTGGGGAGGATGGGCCCATTGACATCAGACAGTTTGTAACCCGGAGAGGGTGAGCCCAGTGAGATTAAACAGTGTGTTACCCAGGGAGGATGTGTCCGGTGAGATCAGACAGTGTGTAACCCAGGGAGGATGGGCCCATTGAGATCAGACAGTTTGTAACCCGGAGAGGGTGAGCCCAGTGAGATTAAACAGTGTGTTACCCAGGGAGGATGTGTCCGGTGAGATCAGACAGTGTGTAACCCAGGGAGGATGGGCCCAGTGAGATCAGACAGTGTGTACCCCAGGCAGGATGGGCCCAGTGAGATCAGACAGTGTGCAACCCGGGGAGGATGATTACAGTGAGATAAGACAGTGTGTAACCCGGCGAGGATGGACCCAGTGAGATCAGACAGTGTGTAACCAGGGGAGCATTGGCCTAGTGAGATCAGACAGTGGGTAACCCGGGGAGGATAGGCCCAGTGAGATCAGACAGTGTGTAACACGGGGAGGATGGGTCCATTTAGATCATACAGTGTTTAACCCGGGGAGGATGGGCCCAGTGAGATCAGACAGTGTGTTACCCAGGGAGGATGGGTCCAGTGAGATTAGACAGTGTGCAACCCGGGCAGGATGGGCCCAGTGAGATCAGACGGTGTGTAACCCGGGGAGGATGGGCTCAGTGAGATCAGACAGTTTGTAAACCGGGGTGGATGGGCCTAGTGAGACCAGTCAGTGTGTAACCCGGGGAGGATGGGTCCAGTGAGATTAGAGAGTGTATAACACAGGGAGGATGGGACTAGTGAGATCAGACAGTGTTTAACCAAGGGAGGATGGGACAGTGAGATTAGACAGTGTGTAACCCGGTGAGGATGGGCCCAGTGATATCAGACAGTGTGTAACCCGGGGAGGATGGGTCCAGTGAGATTACAGAATGTGTAACCCGTGGAGGATGGATCTAATGAGATCAGACAGTGTGCAACCCGCACAGGATGGGCCCAGAGAGATTAGACAGTGTGTAACACGGGGAGGATGGGCCCAGTGAGATCAGACAGTGTGTAACCAGGGGAGGATGGGCCCATTGAGATAAGAAAGTGTGTAATCCGGGGTGGGTGAGCCCGGTGATATTAAACAGTGTGTTCCACGGGGAGGATGTGTCCAGTGAGATCAGACAGTGTGTAACCTAGGGAGGGTGGGCCCAGTGAGATCAGAAAATGTGTAACCCGGGTGGATGGGCACAGTGAGATCAGACAGTGTGTAACCCGGTGAGGATGGACACAGTGATATCAGACAGTGTGTAACCCGGGGAGGATGGGCCCAGTGAGATCAGATAGTGTGTAACACGGGAAGGATGGGTCCAGTGAGATCATACAGTGTTTAAACCGGGGAGGATGGGCCCAGTGAGATCAGACAGTGTGTAACCGGGTAGGATTGTCCCAGTGAGATCAGACAGTGTGTAACCCGGTGACGATGGGCGCAGTGAAATCAGACAGGGTGTAACCCGGGGAGGATGGGGAAGTGAGATCAGACGGTTTGTAACCCGGGGAGGATGTGCCCAGTGAGATCAGACAGTGTGTAACCCGGGAGGATGGGTCCAGTGAGATCAGACAGTTTGTAACTCGAGGAGGATGGGCCCAGTTATATCAGACAGTGTGTAACCGGGAAGGATTGGCCCAGTGAGATCAGACAGTGTGTAACCCGGGGAGGATGGGCCCAGTTCGTTTAGGCAGTGTGTAACCCAGTGAGGTGGGCCCAATGAGATCAGACAGTGTTTAACCTGGGGAGGATGGGCCCATTGAGATAAGATAGTGTTTAACCGGGGAGGGTGAGCCCTGTGAGATTAAACAGGTTGTTACCCGGGGAGGATGAGTCCAGTGAGATCAGACAGTGTGTAACCCAGGGAAGATGGGACCAGTGAAATCAGACAGTGTGTTACCCAGGGACGATGGGCCCAGTGAGATCAGACAGTGTGTAACCTGTGGAGGATGGGCCCAGTGAGATCAGTCATAGTGTAACCCGAGAGGATGGGCCCAGTGAGTTCAGACAGTGTGTAACCCGAGGAGGATGGGCCCAGTGACATCAGACAGTGTGTAACCTGGGGAGGATGGGCCAAGTGTAATCAGACGGTGTGTACCCCGGGGAGAATACGCCCAGTGAGTTCAGACAATGTGTAACCCGGGGAGGAGGGGCGCAGTGAGATTAGACCGGGTGTTACCCGGGGAGGATGGGCCCAGTGAGATGAAACAGTGTGTACCCCGGGGAGGATGGGCCCAGAGAGATATGGCACTGTGTAATCCGGGGAGGATGGGCCCAGTGAGATCAGACAGTATGTAACCCGGGGAGGATGGGCTCAGTGAGATCAGACAGTGTGTAACATGGGAAGGATGTGTCCAGTGCGATCAGACAGTGTGTAAACCGGGGAGGATGGGCCCACTGAGATCAGACAGTGTGTAACCCGGGGAGGATGCGGCCAGTGAGATCAGACATTGTGTAACCCGGGGAGGATTGGCCCAGTGAGATCAGGCAGTGTGTATCCTGGGGATGTTGGGCCCAGTGAGATAAGTCAGTGTGTAACCTGGGGAGGATGGGCCCAGTGAGATCAGACAGTGTGTAGCCCGGGGATAATTGGCCCAGTGAGATTAGACAGTGTGTAACCTGGGGAGGATGGGCCCATTGAGATAAGATAGTGTGTAACCCGGGGAGGGCGAGCCCTGTGAGATTAAACAGGTTGTTACCCGGGGAGGATGAGTCCAGTGAGATCAGACAGTGTGTAACCCAGGGAAGAAGGGACCAGTGAAATCAGACAGTGTGTAACCCGAGGAGGGTGAGCCCAGTGAGATTAAACAGTGTGTTACCCGGTGAGGATGTGTCCAGTGAGATCAGACAGTGTGTAACCCAGGGAGGATGGGCCCTGTGAGATGAAACAGTGTGTACCCCGGGGAGGATGGGCCCAGAGAGATATGGCACTGTGTAATCCGGGGAGGATGGGCCCAGTGAGATTAAACAGTGTGTTACCCGGTGAGGATGTGTCCAGTGAGATCAGACAGTGTGTAACCCAGGGAGGATGGGCCCTGTGAGATGAAACAGTGTGTACCCCGGGGAGGATGGGCCCAGAGAGATATGGCACTGTGTAATCCGGGGAGGGTGGGCCCAGTGAGATCAGACAGTATGTAACCCGGGGAGGATGGGCTCAGTGAGATCAGACAGTGTGTAACATGGGAAGGATGTGTCCAGTGCGATCAGACAGTGTGTAAACCGGGGAGGATGGGCCCACTGAGATCAGACAGTGTGTAACCCGGGGAGGATGCGGCCAGTGAGATCAGACAGTGTGTAACCCGGGGAGGATTGGCCCAGTGAGATCAGGCAGTGTGTATCCTGGGGATGTTGGGCCCAGTGAGATAAGTCAGTGTGTAACCTGGGGAGGATGGGCCCAGTGAGATCAGACAGTGTGTAGCCCGGGGATAATTGGCCCAGTGAGATTAGACAGTGTGTAACCCGGGGAGGATGGGTCCAGTTAGATAAGACAGTGTGAAACCCGTGGAGGATGCGTCTAATGAGATCAGTCAGAATGTAACCCGCGCAGGATGGGCCCAGAGAGATTAGACAGTGTGTAACCCGGGTAGGATGGGCCCAGTGTGATCAGACAGTGTGTAACCCGGGGAGGATGGGCCCAGTGAGATTAGGCAATGTGTAACCCGGTGAGGATGGGCCCAGTGAGATCACACAGTGTGTAACCTGGGGTGGATGGGCCCATTGAGATCAGACAGTGTGTAACCCGAGGAGGGTGAGCCCAGTGAGATTAAACAGGGTGTTACCCGGTGAGGATGTGTCCAGTGAGATCAGACATTGTGTAACCCAGGGAGGATGGGCCCTGTGAGATCAGACAGTGTTTAACCTGGGGAGGATGGGCACGGTGAGATCAGACAGTGTGTAACCCGGGGAGGATGGACCCAGTGAGATCAGACAGTGTGTAACCCGCGGTGGATGGGCCCAGTGAGATCAGACAGTGTTTAACATGGGGAGGATGGGTCCAGTGAGATCAGAAAGTGTTTAAGCCGGGGAGGATGGGCCCAATGAGATCAGACAGTGTGTAACCCGTGGAGGGTGAGCCTAGTGAGATTAAACAGTGTGTTACCCGGGGATGATCTGTCCAGTGAGTTCAGACAGTGTGTAACCCAGGGAGGATGGACCCAGTGAGATCAGACAGTGTGTCACCCGGGCAGGATTGGCCCAGTCAGATCAGACGGTGTGTAACCCGGGGAGGAAGGGCCCAGTGACATCAGACAGTGTGTAACCCGGGAGGATGGGCCCAGTGAGATCAGACAGTTTGTAACGCGGGGACGATGGGCCCAGTGATATCAGACAGTGTGTAACCGGGAAGGATTGGCCCAGTGAGATCAGACTGTGTGTAACACGGGGAGGATGGATACAGTCAGATGACACAGTGTGTAACCCGGGGACGATGGGTCCAGTGAGATCAGCCAGTGTGTTACGCAGGTAGGCTTGGCCCAGTGAGATCAGACAGTGTGTAACCCGGGGAGGATGGGCCTAGTGAGATCAGACAGTGTGTAACCCGGGGAGGATGGGCACAGTGAGATCAGACAGTGTGTATCCCGGGGAGAATGGGCTCAGTGAGGTCAGACGGTGTGTAACGCGGGGACGATGGGCCCAGTGAGATCAGACAGTATGTAACCCAGGAGGATGGGCCCAGTGAGATCAGACAGTTGAAACCCGGGGACGATGGGCACAGTGAAATCAGACAGTGTGTAACCTGGGGAGGATGGGCCCATTGAGATAAGATAGTGTGTAACCCGGGGAGGGCGAGCCCTGTGAGATTAAACAGGTTGTTACCCGGGGAGGATGAGTCCAGTGAGATCAGACAGTGTGTAACCCAGCGAAGATGGGACCAGTGAAATCAGACAGTGTGTTACCCAGGGACGATGGGCCCAGTGAGATCAGACAGTGTGTAACCCGGGGAGGATGGGCCCAGTGAGATCAGTCATAGTGTAACCCGAGAGGATGGGCCCAGTGAGATCAGACAGTGTGTAACCCGAGGAGGATGGGCCCAGTGACATCAGACCGTGTGTAACCTGGGGAGGATGGGCCAAGTGTAATCAGACAGTGTGTACCCCGGGGAGAATACGCCCAGTGAGTTCAGACAATGAGTAACCCGGGGAGGAGGGGCGCAGTGAGATTAGACCGGGTATTCCCCGGGGAGGATGGGCCCAGTGAGATTAAACAGTGTGTACCCCGGGGAGGATGGGCCCAGAGAGATAAGAAACTGTGTAATCCGGGGAGGATGGGCCCAGTGAGATCAGACAGTGTGTAACCCGGGGAGGATGGGCTCAGTGAGATCAGACAGTGTGTAACACGGGAAGGATGTGTCCAGTGCGATCAGACAGTGTGTAAACCGGGGAGGATGGGCCCACTGAGATCAGACAGTGTGTAACCCGGGGAGGATGTGGCCAGTGAGATCAGACAGTGTGTAACCCGGGGAGGATTGGCCCAGTGAGATCAGGCAGTGTGTATCCTGGGGATGTTGGGCCCAGTGAGATAAGTCAGTGTGTAACCTGGGGAGGATGGGCCCAGTGAGATCAGACAGTGTGTAGCCCGGGGATAATTGGCCCAGTGAGATTAGACAGTGTGTAACCCGGGGAGGATGGGTCCAGTTAGATTAGACAGTGTGAAACCCGTGGAGGATGGGCCCAGAGAGATTAGACAGTGTGTAACCCGGAGAGGATGGGCCCAGTGTGATCAGACAGTGTGTAACCTGGGGAGGATGGGCCCAGTGAGATTAGGCAGTGTGTAACCCGGTGAGGATGGGCCCAGTGAGATCACACAGTGTGTAACCTGGGGTGGATGGGCCCATTGAGATCAGGCAGTGTGTAACCCGAGGAGGGTGAGCCCAGTGAGATTAAACAGTGTGTTACCCGGTGAGGATGTGTCCAGTGAGATCAGACAGTGTGTAACCCAGGGAGGATGGGCCCTGTGAGATCAGACAGTGTGTAACCTGGGGAGGATGGGCACGGTGAGATCAGACAGTGTGTAACCCGGGGAGGATGGACCCAGTGAGATCAGACAGTGTGTAACCCGTGGTGGATGGGCCCAGTGAGATCAGACAGTGTTTAACACGGGGAGGATGGGTCCAGTGAGATCAGAAAGTGTTTAAGCCGGGGAGGATGAGCCCAATGAGATCAGACAGTGTGTAACCCGTGGAGGGTGAGCCCAGTGAGATTAAACAGTGTGTTACCCGGGGAGGATCTGTCCAGTGAGTTCAGACAGTGTGTAACCCAGGGAGGATGGGCCCAGTGAGATCAGACAGTGTGTCACCCGGGCAGGATTGGCCTAGTCAGATCAGACGGTGTGTAACCCGGGGAGGATGGGCCCAGTGACATCAGACAGTGTGTAACCCGGGAGGATGGGCCCAGTGAGATCAGACAGTTTGTAACGCGGGGACGATGGGCCCAGTGATATCAGACAGAGTGTAACCGGGAAGGATTGGCCCACTGAGCTCAGACAGTGTGTAACACGGGGAGGATGGATACAGTCAGATGAGACAGTGTGTAACCCGGGGACGATGGGCCCAGTGAGATCAGCCAGTGTGTTACGCAGGTAGGATTGGCCCAGTGAGATCAGACAGTGTGTAACCCGGGGAGGATGGGCCCAGTGAGTTCAGACAATGCGTAAACCGGGGAGGATGGGCCCAGTGAGTTCAGACAGTTTGTAACCCGGGGAGGATGGGCCTAGTGAGATCAGACAGTGTGTAACCCGGGGAGGATGGGCACAGTGAGATCAGACAGTGTGTAACACGGGAAGGATGTGTCCAGTGCGATCAGACAGTGTGTAAACCGGGGAGGATGGGCCCACTGAGATCAGACAGTGTGTAACCCGGGGAGGATGTGGCCAGTGAGATCAGACAGTGTGTAACCCGGGGAGGATTGGCCCAGTGAGATCAGGCAGTGTGTATCCTGGGGATGTTGGGCCCAGTGAGATAAGTCATTGTGTAACCTGGCGAGGATGGGCCGAGTGAGATCAGACAGTGTGTAGCCCGGGGATAATTGGCCAGTGAGATTAGACAGTGTGTAACCCGGGGAGGATGGGCCCAGTGAGATCAGACAGTGTGTCGCCCGGGGAGTATAGGCCCAGTGAGATTAGACAGTGTGTAACCCGGGGAGGATGGGTCCAGTTAGATTAGACAGTGTGAAACCCGTGGAGGATGGGTCTAATGAGATCAGTTAAAATGTAACCCGCGCAGGATGGGCCCAGAGAGATTAGACAGTGTGTAAACCGGAGAGGATGGGCCCAGTGTGATCAGACAGTGTGTAACCTGGGGTGGGTGGGCCCATTGAGATCAGACAGTGTGTAACCCGAGGAGGGTGAGCCCAGTGAGATTAAACAGTGTGTTCCCCGGGGAGGATATGTCCAGTGAGATCAGACATTGTGTAACCCAGGGAGGATGGGCCCAGTGAGATCAGACAGTGTGTAACCCAGGGAGGATGGGCCCTGTGAGATCAGACAGTGTGTAACCTGGGGAGGATGGGCACAGTTAGATCAGACAGTGTGTAACCCGGGGAGGATGGACCCAGTGAGATCAGACAGTGTGTAACCCTTGGTGGATTGTCCCAGTGAGATCAGACAGTGTTTAACACGGGGAGGATGGGTCCAGTGAGATCAGAAAGTGTTTAAGCCGGGGAGGATGGGCCCAATGAGATCAGACAGTGTGTAACCCGTGGAGGGTGAGCCCAGTGAGATTAAACAGTGTGTTACCCGGGGGGGATCTGTCCAGTGAGATCAGACAGTGTGTAACCCAGGGAGGATGGGCCCAGTGAGATCAGACAGTGTGTTACCCGGGGAGGGTGGGTCCAGTGAGATTAAACAGTGGGTAACTCGGGCAGGATTGGCCCAGTCAGATCAGACGGTGTGTAACCCGGGGACGATGGGCCCAGTGATACCAGACAGTGTGTAACCGGGAAGGATTGGCCCAGTGAGATCAGAAAGTGTGTAACACGGGGAGGATGGATATATTCAGATGAGACAGTGTTTACCCCGGGGACGATGGGCCCAGTGAAATCAGCCAGTGTGTAACCCGGGGAGGATGGGCCCATTGAGATCAGACAATGTGTAACCCGGGGACGATGGGCACAGTGAGATCAGACCGTGTGTATCCCGGGGAGGATGGGCCCAGTGAGTTCAGACAGTGTGTAACCCGGGGACGATGGGCACAGTGAGATCAGACCGTGTGTATCCCGGGGAGATGGGCCCAGTGAAATCAGACAGTTTCTAACATGGGGTGGATCGGTCCAGTGAGATTAGACAGTGTGTAACCGGGCTGGATGGGCACAGTGAGATCAGATGGTGTGTAATCCGGGGAGGGTGTGCCCAGTGAGATCAGACAGTGTGTAACCCGGGGACGATGGGCACAGTGAGATCAGACAGTGTGTAACCCGGGGAGGATGGGCCAGTGAGATCAGACAGTGTGTAACCTGGGGAGGATGGTCCCAGTGAGATCAGACAGTGTGTATCCCGGGGATGATGGGCCCAGTGAGATCAGACAGTGAGTAACCCGGGGAGGATGGGCCCAGTGAGATCAGACAATGTGTTTCCCGGGGAGGTTGGGCCCAGTAAGATAAGTCAGTGTGTAACCCGGGGAGGATGGGCCCAGTGAGATCTGACAGTGTGTAGCCCGGGGAGGATGGGCCCAGTGAGATCAGGCAGTGTGTAAGCCGGGAAGGATGGGTCCAGTGAGATTAGACAGTGTGTAAGCCGGGAAGGATGGGTCCAGTGAGATTAGACAGTGTGAAACCCGTGGAGGATGGGTCTAATGAGATCAGTCAGAGTGTAACCCGCGCAGGATGGGCCCAGAGAGATTAGACAGCGTGTAACCTGGGGAGGATGGTCCCAGTGAGATCAGACAGTGTGTATCCCGGGGAGGATGGGCCCAGTGAGATTCGGCAGTGTGTTACCCGGGGAGGATGGGCCCAGTGAGATTAGACAGTGTGTAACCCGGGCAGGATGGGCCCAGTGAGATCAGCCGGTGTGTAACGCGGGGACGCTGGGCCCAGTGAGATCAGACAGTTAGTAACCCAGGAGGATGGGCCCAGTGAGATCAGACAGTTTATAACCCGTGGAGGATGGGCCCAGTGATATCAGACAGTGCGTAACCGGGAAGGATGGGCCCAGTGAGATCAGACAGCGTGTAACCCGGGGAGGATGGGCCCAGTGAGATCAGACAGTGTATAACCCGGGGAGGATGGATCCAGTGAGATTAGACAGTGTGTAACCCAGGGAAGATGGGCCCAGTGAGATCAGACAATGCGTAATCTGCGGAGGATGGGCCCAGTGAGATCAGACAGTGTGTAACCCGGGGAGGATGGACCCAGTGAGATCCGACAGTGTATAACCCTGGGAGGATGGGCCCAGTGAGATCAGACAGTGTGTAACACGGGGAGGAGGGGCCAGTGAGATCAGACAGTGTGTAACCCGGGGAGGATGGGCCCAGTGAGATCAGACAGTGTGTTACCTGGGGAGGATGGGTCCTGTGAGATTAGACACTGTGTAACCCGGGCATGATGGGCCCAGTGAGATCAGACGGTGTGTAACTCGGGGAGGATGGGCCCAGTGAGATCAGACAGTGTGCAACCCACGGAAGATGGGCACAGTGAGATCAGACAGTGTGTAACCCGGGGAGGATGGGCCCAGTGAGATCAGACAGTGTGTAACACTGAGAGGATGGGCCCAGTGAGATCAGACAGTGTGTAACACTGGGAGGATGGGACCAGTGAGATTAGACAGTGTTTAACCAAGGGAGGATGGGCCAGTGAGATTAGACAGTGTGTAAACCAGCGAGGATGGGCCCAGTGAGATCAGACAGTATGTAACACTGGGAGGATGGGCCCAGTGAGATCAGACAGTGTGTAACCCGGGGACGATTTGCACAGTGAGATCAGACAGTGTGTAACCCGGGGAGGATGGGCCCAGTGAGATCAGACAGTGTGTTACCCGCGGAGGATTGGCCCTGTGAGATCAGACAGTGTGTAACCCGGGGTGGATGGGACCAGTGAGATCAGACAGTGTTTAACCCGGCGAGGATGGGCCCAGTGAGATCAGACAGTATGTAACCCGGAGAGGATGGGTCCAGTGAGATTACACAATGTGTAACCCGTGGAGGATGTATCTAATGAGATCAGACAGTGTGTAACCTGCGCAGGATGGGCCCAGAGATATTAGACAGTGTGTAACACGGGGAGGATGGGCCCACTGAGATCAGATAGTGTGTAACCCGGGGAGGATGGGCCCAGTGAGATTCGGCAGTGCGTAACCCGGTGAGGATGGCCCCAGTGAGATCAGACAGTGTGTAACCAGGGTAGGATGGGCCCATTGAGATAAGAAAGTGTGTAATCCGGGGAGGGTGAGCCCGGTGATATTAAACAGTGTGTTCCACGGGGAGGATGTGTCCAGTGAGATCAGACAGTGTGTAACCCAGGGAGGATGGGCCCAGTGAGATCAGAAAATGTGTAACCCGGGGAGGATGGGCACAGTGAGATCAGACAGTGTGTAACCCGGTGAGGATGGACACAGTGATATCAGACAGTGTGTAACCCGGGGAGGATGGGACCAGTGAGATCAGTCAGTGTGTAACCCGGGGAGGATGGGCCCAGTGAGATCAGACAGTGTGTTACACGGGAAGGATGGGTCCAGTGAGATCATACAATGTTTAAACCGGGGAGAATGGTCCCAGTGAGATCAGACAGTGTGTAACCGGGAAGGATTGTCCCAGTGAAATCAGACAGTGTGCAACCCGGGGAGGATGGGGAAGTGAGATCAGACGGTTTGTAACCCGGGGAGGATGGGCCCACTGAGATCAGACAGTGTGTAACCCGGGGAGGATTGGCCCAGTGAGATCAGACAATGTGTTACCCAGGGGGGATGGGCCCAGTGAGATCAGACGGTGTGTAATCCGGGGAGGATGTTCCCTATTGAGATCAGAGAGTTTGTAACCCCGGGAGGATGGGCCCAGTGAGATCAGACAGTGTGTAACCCGGGGAGGATGGGCCCAGTGAGATCAGACAGTGTGTAACCCGGGGAGGATTGGCCCAGTGAGATCAGACAATGTGTTACACGGGGAGGATGGGCCAAGTGATATCAGTCAATGTGTAACCCGGGGAGGATGTGCCCAATGAGATCAGACAGTGTCTATCCCGGGGAGGATGGGCCCAGTGAGATTAGGCAGTGTGTAACCCGGTGAGGATGGGCCCAGTGAGATCAGACAGTGTGTAACCTGGGGAGGATGGGCCCATTGACATCAGACAGTGTGTTACCCGGAGAGGGTGAGCCCAGTGAAATTAAACAGTGTGTTACCCGGGGAGGATGTGTCCGGTGAGATCAGACAGTGTGTAACCAGGGAGGATGGGCCCAGTGAGATCAGACAGTGTGTAACCCGGGGAGGATGGGTACAGTGAGATCAGACAGTGTGAAACCCGGTGAGGAGGGACCCAGTGAGATCAGACAGTGTGTAACCCGGGGAGGATGGACCCAGTGAGATCCGACAGTGTATAACCCTGGGAGGATGGGCCCAGTGAGATCAGACAGTGTGTAACACGGGGAGGAGGGGCCAGTGAGATCAGACAGTGTGTAACCCGGGGAGGATGGGCCCAGTGAGATCAGACAGTGTGTTACCTGGGGAGGATGGGTCCTGTGAGATTAGACACTGTGTAACCCGGGCATGATGGGCCCAGTGAGATCAGACGGTGTGTAACTCGGGGAGGATGGGCCCAGTGAGATCAGACAGTGTGCAACCCACGGAAGATGGGCACAGTGAGATCAGACAGTGTGTAACCCGGGGAGGATGGGCCCAGTGAGATCAGACAGTGTGTAACACTGAGAGGATGGGCCCAGTGAGATCAGACAGTGTGTAACACTGGGAGGATGGGACCAGTGAGATTAGACAGTGTTTAACCAAGGGAGGATGGGCCAGTGAGATTAGACAGTGTGTAAACCAGCGAGGATGGGCCCAGTGAGATCAGACAGTATGTAACACTGGGAGGATGGGCCCAGTGAGATCAGACAGTGTGTAACCCGGGGACGATTTGCACAGTGAGATCAGACAGTGTGTAACCCGGGGAGGATGGGCCCAGTGAGATCAGACAGTGTGTTACCCGCGGAGGATTGGCCCTGTGAGATCAGACAGTGTGTAACCCGGGGTGGATGGGACCAGTGAGATCAGACAGTGTTTAACCCGGCGAGGATGGGCCCAGTGAGATCAGACAGTATGTAACCCGGAGAGGATGGGTCCAGTGAGATTACACAATGTGTAACCCGTGGAGGATGTATCTAATGAGATCAGACAGTGTGTAACCTGCGCAGGATGGGCCCAGAGATATTAGACAGTGTGTAACACGGGGAGGATGGGCCCACTGAGATCAGACAGTGTGTAACCCGGGGAGGATGGGCCCAGTGAGATTCGGCAGTGCGTAACCCGGTGAGGATGGCCCCAGTGAGATCAGACAGTGTGTAACCAGGGTAGGATGGGCCCATTGAGATAAGAAAGTGTGTAATCCGGGGAGGGTGAGCCCGGTGATATTAAACAGTGTGTTCCACGGGGAGGATGTGTCCAGTGAGATCAGACAGTGTGTAACCCAGGGAGGATGGGCCCAGTGAGATCAGAAAATGTGTAACCCGGGGAGGATGGGCACAGTGAGATCAGACAGTGTGTAACCCGGTGAGGATGGACACAGTGATATCAGACAGTGTGTAACCCGGGGAGGATGGGACCAGTGAGATCAGTCAGTGTGTAACCCGGGGAGGATGGGCCCAGTGAGATCAGACAGTGTGTTACACGGGAAGGATGGGTCCAGTGAGATCATACAATGTTTAAACCGGGGAGAATGGTCCCAGTGAGATCAGACAGTGTGTAACCGGGAAGGATTGTCCCAGTGAAATCAGACAGTGTGCAACCCGGGGAGGATGGGGAAGTGAGATCAGACGGTTTGTAACCCGGGGAGGATGGGCCCACTGAGATCAGACAGTGTGTAACCCGGGGAGGATTGGCCCAGTGAGATCAGACAATGTGTTACCCAGGGGGGATGGGCCCAGTGAGATCAGACGGTGTGTAATCCGGGGAGGATGTTCCCTATTGAGATCAGAGAGTTTGTAACCCCGGGAGGATGGGCCCAGTGAGATCAGACAGTGTGTAACCCGGGGAGGATGGGCCCAGTGAGATCAGACAGTGTGTAACCCGGGGAGGATTGGCCCAGTGAGATCAGACAATGTGTTACACGGGGAGGATGGGCCAAGTGATATCAGTCAATGTGTAACCCGGGGAGGATGTGCCCAATGAGATCAGACAGTGTCTATCCCGGGGAGGATGGGCCCAGTGAGATTAGGCAGTGTGTAACCCGGTGAGGATGGGCCCAGTGAGATCAGACAGTGTGTAACCTGGGGAGGAGGGGCCCATTGACATCAGACAGTGTGTTACCCGGAGAGGGTGAGCCAAGTGAAATTAAACAGTGTGTTACCCGGGGAGGATGTGTCCGGTGAGATCAGACAGTGTGTAACCAGGGAGGATGGGCCCAGTGAGATCAGACAGTGTGTAACCCGGGGAGGATGGGTACAGTGAGATCAGACAGTGTGAAACCCGGTGAGGATGGACCCAGTGAGATCAGACAGTGTGTAACCCGGGGAGGATGGGCTTAGTGAGATCAGACAGTGGGTAACCCGGGGAGGATGGGCCCAGTGAGATCAGACAGTGTGTAACACGGGGAGGATGGGTCCATTTAGATCATACAGTGTTTAACCGGGGAGGATGGGCCCAGTGAGATCAGACAGTGTGTTACCCGGGGAGGATGGGTCCAGTGAGATTCGACAGTGTGTAACCCGGGCAGGATGGGCCCAGTGAGATCAGACGGTGTGTAACACGGGGAGGATGGGCCCAGTGAAATCAGACAGTGTGTAACCCAGGGAGGATGGGCCCCGTCAGTACAGATAGTGTGTAACCTGGGGATAATGGGTCCAGTAAGATTAGACAGTGTGTAAACCCGGGAAGATGGGCCCAGTGATATCAGACAGTGTATAACCCGGGGAGGATGGACCCAGTGAGATCAGACAGTGTGTAACACGGGGAGGATGGGTCCATTTAGATCATACAGTGTTTAACCGGGGAGGATGGGCCCAGTGAGATCAGACAGTGTGTTACCCGGGGAGGATGGGTCCAGTGAGATTCGACAGTGTGTAACCCGGGCAGGATGGGCCCAGTGAGATCAGACGGTGTGTAACACGGGGAGGATGGGCCCAGTGAAATCAGACAGTGTGTAACCCAGGGAGGATGGGCCCCGTCAGTACAGATAGTGTGTAACCTGGGGATAATGGGTCCAGTAAGATTAGACAGTGTGTAAACCCGGGAAGATGGGCCCAGTGAGATCAGACAGTGTGTAACCCGGGGAGGATGGACCCAGTGAGATCAGACAGAGTGTTGTTACCCGGTCAGGATGGGTCCAGTGTGATTAGACAGTGTGTAACCAGGGCAGGATGGGCCAAGTGAGATCAGACAGTGTGTAATCCGGGGAGGATGGGCTCAGTGAGATCAGACAGTGTGTAACACGGGAAGGATGGGTCCAGTGAGATCAGACAGTGTGTAAACCGGGGAGGATGGGCCCAACGAGATCAGACAGTGTGTAAACCGGGGAGGATGGGTCCAGTGAGATTAGACAGTGTGTAACCCGGGCAGGATGGGCCCAGTGAGATCAGACATTATGTAACCTGGGAGGATGGGCCAAGTGAGATCAGACAGTTTATAACCCACGGAGGATGGGCCCAGTGATATCAGACAGTGTGTAACCGGGAAGGATTGGCCCAGTGAGATCAGACAGTGTGTAACCCGGGGACGATGGGCTCAGTGAAATCAGACAGTGTGTAGCCCAGGAAGGATGGGGCCAGTGAGATCAGACAGTGTGTAACCCGGGGAGGTTTGGCCCAGTGAGATCAGGCAGTGTGTATCCCGGGGAGGTTGGGCCCAGTGAGATAAGTCAGTGTGTAACCCGGGGAGGATGGGCCCAGTGAGATCAGACAGTGTGTAGCCCGGGGAGTATTGGCCCAGTGAGATTAGACAGTGTGTAACCCGGGGAGGATGGGTCCAGTTAGATTAGACAGTGTGAAACCCGTGGAGGATGGGTCTAATGAGATCAGTCAGAATGTAACCAGCGCTGGATGGGCCCAGAGAAATTAGACAGTGTGTAACCCGGGGAGGATGGGCCCAGTGCGATCAGACAGTGTGTAACCCGGGGAGGATGGGCCCAGTGTGATTAGGCAGTGTGTAACCCGGTGAGGAAGGGCCCAGTGAGATCACACAGAGTGTAACCTGGGGTGGACGGGCCCATTGAGATCAGCCAGTGTGCAACCCGGGGAGGGTGAGCCCAGTGAGATTAAACAGTGTGTTACCCGGGGAGGATGTGTCCACTGAGATCAAACATTGTGTAACCCAGGGAGGATGGGCCCAGTGGGATCAGACAGTGTGTAACCCGGGGAGGATGGGCCTAGTGAGATCAGACAGTGTGTAACCCGAGGAGGATGGGCCCAGTGAGATCAGACAGTGTGTAACACGGGGAGGATGGGTCCATTTAGATCATACAGTGTTTAACCCTGGGAGGATGGGCCCAGTGAGATCAGACAGTGTGTTACACGGGGAGGATGGGTCCAGAGAGACTAGACAGTGTGTAACCCGGGCAGGATGGGCCCAGTGAGATCAGACGGTGTGTAACGCGGGGACGATGGGCCCAGTGAGATCAGACAGTATGTAACCTGGGAGGATGGGCCAAGTGTGATCAGACAGTTTATAACCCATGGAGGATGGGCCCAGTGATATCACACAGTGTGTAACCGGGAAGGATTGGCCCAGTGAGATCAGACAGTGTGTAACCCGGGGACGATGGGCACAGTGAAATCAGACAGTGTGTAGCCCAGGGAGGATGGGGCCAGTGAGATCAGTCAGTGTGTAACCCGGGGTGGTTTGGCCCAGTGAGATCAGCCAGTGTGTATCCCGGGGAGGTTGGGCCCAGTGAGATAAGTCAGTGTGTAACCCGGGGAGGATGGGCCCAGTGAGATCAGCCAGTGTGTAACCCGGGGAGGATGGGTCCAGTTAGATTAGACAGTGTGAAACCCGTGGAGGATGGGTCTAATGAGATCAGTCAGAATGTAACCAGCGCTGGATGGGCCCAGAGAGATTAGACAGTGTGTAACCCGGGGCGGATGGGCCCAGTGCGATCAGACAGTGTGTAACCTGGGCGGATGAGCCCAGTGTGATTAGTCAGTGTGTAACCCGGTGAGGAAGGGCCCAGTGAGATCACACAGTGTGTAACCTGGGGTGGATGGGCCCATTGAGATCAGACATTGTGTAGCCCAGGGAGGATGGGCCCAGTGAGATCAGACAGTGTGTAACCCGGGGAGGATGGGCCTAGTGAGCTCAGACAGTGTGTAACCCGAGGAGGATGGGCCCAGTGAGATCAGACAGTGTGTAACACGGGGAGGATGGGTCCATTTAGATCATACAGTGTTTAACCCTGGGAGGACGGGCCCAGTGAGATCAGACAGTGTGTTACCTGGGGAGGATGGGTCCAGTGAGATTAGACAGTGTGTAACCCGGGCAGGATGGGGCCAGTGAGATCAGACGGTTTGTAACCCAGGGAGGATGGGCCCAGTGAGATCAGACAGTGTGTAACCGGGAAGGATTGGCCCAGTGTGATCAGACAGTGTGCAACCCGGGGAGGATGGGCTCAGTGAGATTAGGCAGTGTGTAACCCGGTGAGGTGGGCCCAGTGAGATCAGACAGTGTGTAACCTGGGGAGGATGTGCCCATTGAGATCAGATAGTGTGTAACCCGGGGAGGGTGAGCCCAGTGAGATGAAACAGGGTGTTACCCAGGGAAGATGGGCCCAGTGAAATCAGACAGTGTGTAACCCAGGGAGGATGGGCCCAGTGAGATCAGACAGTGTATAACCTGTGGAGGATAGGCCCAGTGAGATCAGACATAGTGTAACCCGTGAGGATGGGCCCAGTGAGATCATCAGTGTGTAACCCGGGGAGGATGGGCCCAGTGACATCAGACAGTGTTTAACCTGGGGAGGATGGGCCCAGTGTAATCAGACAGTGTGTAACCCGGGGAGTATACGCCCAGTGAGATCAGACAATGTGTAACCCGGGGAGGGTGGTCCCAGTGAGATAAGACCGGGAGTTACCCTTGGAGGATGGGCAATTTGAGATTAGGCAGTTTGTAACCCGGGGAGGATGGGCTCAGTGAGATAAGTCAATGTGTAATCGGGGAGGATGGGCCCAGTGAGATCAGACAGTGTGTAACCCGGGGAGGATGGGCCCAGTGAGATCAGACAGTGTGTAACCCGGGGAGGATGGGCCCAGTGAGATAACACAGTGTGTAACAGAGGGAGGATGGGTCCAGTGAGATCAGACAGTGTGTAACCCGGGGAGGATGGGCTCAGTGAGATCAGACAGTGTGTAACCCGGGGAGGATGGGCCCAGTGAGATAACACAGTGTGTAACACAGGGAGGATGGGTCCAGTGAGATCAGACAGTGTGTAACCCGGGGAGGATGGGCTCAGTGAGATCAGACAGTGTGTAACCCGGGGAGGATGGGCTCAGTGAGATCAGACAGTGTGTAACCCGGGGAGGATGGGCTCAGTGAGATAACACAGTGTGTAACACAGGGAGGATGGGTCCAGTGAGATCAGACAGTGTGTAACCCGGGGAGGATGGGCTCAGTGAGATCAGACAGTGTGTAACCCGGGGAGGATGGGCCCAGTGAGATAACACAGTGTGTAACACAGGGAGGATGGGTCCAGTGAGATCAGACAGTGTGTAACCCGGGGAGGATGGGCTCAGTGAGATCAGACAGTGTGTAACCCGGGGAGGATGGGCTCAGTGAGATCAGACAGTGTGTAACCCGGGGAGGATGGGCTCAGTGAGATCAGACAGTGTGTAACCCGGGGAGGATGGCCCAGTGTGATCAGACAGTGTGTTACCCGGGGAGGATGGGCTCAGTGAGATCAGACAGTGTGTAACCCGGGGAGGATGGCCCAGTGTGATCAGACAGTTTGTAACCCGGGGAGGATGGGCTCAGTGAGATCAGACAGTGTGTAACACGGGGAGGATGGGCCCAGTGAGATCAGACAGTGTGTAACCCGGGGAGGATGGGCCCAGTGAGATCAGACAGTGTGTAACCCGGGGAGGATGGGCTCAGTGAGATCAGACAGTGTGTAACAAGGGAAGGATGGGTCCAGTGATATCAGACAGTGTGTTACCCGGGGAGAATGGGTCCAGTGAGATTAGACAGTGTGTTACGCGGGCAGGATGGGCCCAGTGAGATCAGAAAGTTTGTATCCCGCGGAGGATGGGCCCAGTGATATCAGACAGTGTGTAACCCGGGGAGGATGGGGCCAGTGAGATCAGACAGTGTGTAACCCGGGGAGGATTGGCCGAGTGAGATCAGGCAGTGTGTATCCCGGGGAGGTTGGGCCCAGTGAGATAAGTCAGTGTGTAAACCGGGGAGGATGGGCCCAGTGAGATCAGACAGTGTGTAGCCCGGGGAGTATTGGCCCAGTGAGATTAGACAGTGTGTAACCCGGGGAGGATGGGTCCAGTTAGATTAAACAGTGTGAAACCCGTGGAGGATGGGTCTAATGAGATCCATCAGAATGTAACCCGCGCAGGATGGGCCCAGAGAGATTAGACAGTGTGTAACCCGGGGAGGATGGGCCCAGTGCGATCAGACAGTGTGTAACCCGGTGAGGATGGGCCCAGTGTGATTAGGCAGTGTGTAACCCGGTGAGGAAGGGCCCAGTGAGATCACACAGTGTGTAACCTGGGGTGGATGGGCCGATTGAGATCAGCCAGTGTGTAACCCGGGGAGGGTGAGCCCTGTGAGATTAAACAGTGTGTTACCCGGGGAGGATGTGTCCACTGAGATCAGACATTGTGTAACCCAGGGAAGATGGGCCCAGTGGGGTCAGACAGTGTGTAACCCGGGGAGGATGGGCCTAGTGAGATCAGACAGTGTGTAACCCGAGGAGGATGGGCCCAGTGAGATCAGACAGTGTGTAACACGGGGAGGATGGGTCCATTTAGACCATACAGTGTTTAACCCTGGGAGGATGGGCCCAGTGAGATCAGACAGTGTGTTACACGGGGAGGATGGGTCCAGAGAGATTAGACAGTGTGTAACCCGGGCAGGATGGGCCCAGTGAGATCAGACGGTGTGTAACGCGGGGACGATGGGCCCAGTGAGATCAGACAGTATGCAACCTGGGAGGATGGGCCAAGTGTGATCAGACAGTTTATAACCCATGGAGGATGGGCCCAGTGATATCACACAGTGTGTAACCGGGAAGGATTGGCCCAGTGAGATCAGACAGTGTGTAACCCGGGGACAATGGGCACAGTGAAATCAGACAGTGTGTAGCCCAGGGAGGATGGGGCCAGTGAGATCAGTCAGTGTGTAACCCGGGGTGGTTTGGCCCAGTGAGATCAGCCAGTGTGTATCCCGGGGAGGTTGGGCCCAGTGAGATAAGTCAGTGTGTAACCCGGGGAGGATGGGCCCAGTGAGATCAGACAGTGTGTAGCCCGGGGAGTATTGGCCCAGTGAGATTAGACAGTGTGTAACCCGGGGAGGATGGGTCCAGTTAGATTAGACAGTGTGAAACCCGTGGAGGATGGGTCTAATGAGATCAGTCAGAATGTAACCAGCGCTGGATGGGCCCAGAGAGATTAGACAGTGTGTAACCCGGGGCGGATGGGCAAAGTGCGATCAGACAGTGTGTAACCCGGGCGGATGGGCCCAGTGTGATTAGTCAGTGTGTAACCCGGTGAGGAAGGGCCCAGTGAGATCACACAGTGTGTAACCTGGGGTGGATGGGCCCATTGAGATCAGACAGTGTGTAACCCGGGGAGGATGGGCCTAGTGAGATCAGACAGTGTGTAACCCGGTGAGGATGGGCCCAGTGAGATCAGACAGTGTGTAACACGGGGAGGATGGGTCCATTTAGATCATACAGTGTTTAACCCTGGGAGGACGGGCCCAGTGAGATCAGACAGTGTGTTACCTGGGGAGGATGGGTCCAGTGAGATTAGACAGTGTGTAACCCGGGCAGGATGGGGCCAGTGAGATCAGACGGTTTGTAACCCGGGGAGGATGGGCCCAGTGAGATCAGACAGTGTGTAACCGGGAAGGATTGGCCCAGTGTGATCAGACAGTGTGCAACCCGGGGAGGATGGGCCCAGTGAGATTAGGCAGTGTGTAACCCGGTGAGGTGGGCCCAGTGAGATCAGACAGTGTGTAACCTGGGGAGGATGTGCCCATTGAGATCAGATAGTATGTAACCCGGGGAGGGTGAGCCCAGTGAGATGAAACAGGGTGTTACCCGGGGAGGATGTGTCCAGTGAGATCAGACAGTGTGTAACCCAGGGAAGATGGGCCCAGTGAAATCAGACAGTGTGTAACCCAGGGAGGATGGGCCCAGTGAGATCAGACAGTGTATAACCTGTGGAGGATAGGCCCAGTGAGATCAGACATAGTGTAATCCGTGAGGATGGGCCCAGTGAGATCATCAGTGTGTAACCCGAGGAGGATGGGCCCAGTGACATCAGACAGTGTTTAACCTGGGGAGGATGGGCCCAGTGTAATCAGACAGTGTGTAACCCGGGGAGTATACGCCCAGTGAGATCAGACAATGTGTAACCCGGGGACGATGGTCCCAGTGAGATAAGACCGGGTGTCACCCTTGGAGGATGGGCAATTTGAGATTAGGCAGTGTGTAACCCGGGGAGGATGGGCTCAGTGAGATAAGTCAATGTGTAATCGGGGAGGATGGGCCCAGTGAGATCAGACAGTGTGTAACCCGGGGAGGATGGGCTCAGTGAGATCAGACAGTGTGTAACACGGGAAGGATGGGTCCAGTGAGATCAGACAGTGTGTAAACCGGGGAGGATGGGTCCACTGATATCAGACAGTGTGTTACCCGGGGAGAATGGGTCCAGTGAGATTAGACAGTGTGTTACACGGGCAGGATGGGCCCAGTGAGATCAGAAAGTTTGTATCCCACGGAGGATGGGCCCAGTGATATCAGACAGTGTGTAACCCGGGGAGGATGGGGCCAGTGAGATCAGACAGTGTGTAACCCGGGGAGGATTGGCCGAGTGAGATCAGGCAGTGTGTATCCCGGGGAGGTTGGGCCCAGTGAGATAAGTCAGTGTGTAAACCGGGGAGGATGGGCCCAGTGAGATCAGACAGTGTGTAGCCCGGGGAGTATTGGCCCAGTGAGATTTGACAGTGTGTAACCCGGGGAGGATGGGTCTAATGAGATCAGTCAGAATGTAACCCGCGCAGGATGGGCCCAGAGAAATTAGACAGTGTGTAACCCGGGTAGGATGGGCCCAGTGAGATCAGACAGTGTGTAACCCGGGGAGGATGGGCCCAGTGAGATTAGGCAGTGTGTAACCCGGTGAGGATGGGCCCAGTGAGATCACACAGTGTATAACCTGGGTTGGATGGGCCCATTGAGATCAGACAGTGTGTATCCCGGGGAGGGTGAGCCCAGTGAGATTAAACAGTGTGTTACCCGGGGAGGATGTGTCCAGTGAGATCAGACATTGTGTAACCCAGGGAGGATGGGCCCAGTGAGATCAGACAATGTGTAACCCAGCGACAATGGGCCCTGTGAGATCAGACAGTGTGTAAACTGGGAAGGAAGGGCACAGTGAGATAACCCGGGGAGGATGGACCCAGTGAGATCAGACATTGTGTAACCCGGGATGGATGGGCCAAGTAAGATCAGACAGTGTTTAACACGGGGAGGATGTGTCCAGTGAGATCAGACAGGGTTTAACCCGGGGAGGATGGTCCCAATGAGATCAGACATTGTGTAACCCGTGGAGGGTGAGCCCAGTGAGATTAAACAGTGCGTTACCCGGGGAGGATCTGTCCAGTGAGTTCAGACAGTGTGTAACCTAAGGAGGATGGGGCCAGTGAAATCAGACGGTGTGTTACCCGGGGAGGATGGGTCCAGTGAGATTAGACAGTGTGTAACCTGGGCAGGAATGGGCCCAGTGAGATCAGACGGTGTGTTACCCGGGGAGGATGGGCCCAGTGACATCAGACAGTTTGTAACCCAGGGAGGATGGGCCCAGTGATATCAGACAGTGTGTTACCGGGAAGGATTGGCCCAGTGAGATCAGACAGTGTGTAACACGGGGAGGATGGATGCATTCAGATGAGACAGTGTGTAATCCGTGGACGATGGGCCCAGTGAGATCAGCCAGTGTGTTACGCAGGTAGGATGGGCCCAGTGAGATCAGACAGTGTGTCACCCGGGGAGGATGGGCCCAGTGAGATCAGACAGTGTGTAAACCGGGGAGGATGGGTCCAGTGAGATCAGACAGTGTGTAAAACGGGGAGGATGGGTCCACTGATATCAGACAGTGTGTTACCCGGGGAGAATGGGTCCAGTGAGATTAGACAGTGTGTTACGTGGGCAGGATGGGCCCAGTGAGATCAGACGGTGTGTAACGCGGGGAGGATGGGCCCAGTGAGATCAGACAGTATGTAACCCGGGAGTATGGCCCAGTGAGATCAGAAAGTTTGTAATCCGCCGAGGATGGGCCCAGTGATATCAGACACTGTGTAACCGGGAAGTATTGGCCCAGTGAGATCAGACAGTGTGTAACCCGGGGACGATGGGCACAGTGAAATCAGACAGTGTGTAACCCGGGGAGGATGGGCCCAGTGAGATCAGACAGTCTGTAACCCGGGGAGGATTGGCCCAATGAGATCAGGCAGTGTGTATCCCGGGGAGGATGGGCCCAGTGAGATAAGTCAGTGTGTAACCCGGGGAGGATGGGCCCAGTGATATCAGACAGTGTGTAGCCCGGGGAGTATTGGCCCAGTGAGATTAGACGTTGTGTAACCCGGGGAGGATGGGTCCAGTTAGA
Organism: Somniosus microcephalus; assembly: GCF_052327205.1. NCBI lineage: Eukaryota > Metazoa > Chordata > Chondrichthyes > Squaliformes > Somniosidae > Somniosus > Somniosus microcephalus. The sequence continues at coordinate 31,613,343 of NW_028225180.1, read as the reverse complement.
TTAGACAGTGTGAAACCTGTGGAGGACGGGTCTAATGAGATCAGTCAGAGTGTAACCCGCGCAGGATGGGCCCAGAGAGATTAGACAGTGTGTAACCCGGGGAGGATGGGCCCAGTGAGATCAGACAGTGTTTAACCCGGTGAGGATGGGCCCAGTGAGATCAGACAGTGTGTAACCTAGGGTGGATGGGCCCATTGTGATCAGACAGTCTGTAAACCGGGGAGGAAGAGCCCAGTGAAATTAAACAGTGTGTTACCTGGGGAGGATGTGTCCAGCGAGATCAGACATTGTGTAACCCAGGGAGGATGGGCTCAGTGCGATCAGACATTGTGTTACCCGGGGAGGATGTGTCCAGCGAGATCAGACATTGTATAACCCAGGGAGGATGGGCCCAGTGAGATCAGACAGTGTGTAACCCTGGGAGGATGGGCCCTGTGAGGTCAGACAGTGTGTAACCTGGGGAGGATGGGCAAAGTGTGATCAGACAGTGTGTAACCCGGGAGGAAGGACCCAGTGAGATCAGACAGTGTATAACCTGGGGAGGATGGCTCTAGTGAGATCAGACAGTGTCTAACCCGGGGAGGATGGGCCCAGTGAGATCAGACAGTGTTTAAAACGGGGAGGATGGGTCCAGTGAGATCAGACAGTGTCTAACCCGGGGAGGATGGGCCCAGTGAGATCAGACAGTGTTTAAAACGGGGAGGATGGGCCCAATGAGATCAGACAGTGTGTAATCCTGGGAGGGTGAGCCCTGTGAGATTAAACAGTGTGTTACCCGGGGCGGATCTGTCCAGTGAGATCAGACAGTGTGTAACCCAGGGAGGATGGGCCCAGTGAGATCAGACAGTGTGCAAACCGGGGAGGATGGGCACAGTGAGATCAGACAGTGTGTAACCCGGGGAGGATGCACCCAGTGAGATCAGACAGTGTGTAACCGGGGAGGATGGGCCCAGTGAGATCAGACAGGGTGTAACCCGGGGAGGATGGGCCCAGTGAGATCAAACAGTGTGTAACACGGGGAGGATGGGTCCAGTGAGATCAGACAGTGTGCAACCCATGGAGGATGCGCCCAGTGAGATCAGACAGTGTTTTACCCGGGGAGGATGGGTCCAGTGATATTAGACAGTGTGTAACCCGGGTAGGATGGGCCCATTGTGATCAGACAGTCTGTAAACCGGGGAGGGTGAGCCCAGTGAGATTAAACAGTGTGTTACCCGGGGAGGATGTGTCCAGCGAGATCAGACATTGTTTAACCCAGGGAGGATGGGCCCAGTGAGATCAGACAGTGTGTAACCCAGGGAGGATGGGCCCTGTCAGTTCAGACAGTGTGTAACCCAGGGAGGATGGGCCCTGTGAGGTCAGACAGTGTGTAACCTGGGGAGGATCGGCACAGTGAGATCAGACAGTGTATAACCCGGGGGAAGATGAGCCCAGCGATATCAAAAGGTGTGTAACCGCTGAGGATGGACCCAGTGAGATCAGACAGTTTGCAGCCGGGGGAGGATTGAACCAGTGAGATCAGACTGTGTGCTACCCGGGGAAGATCGGCCCAGTGAGATCAGACATATGTAACCCGTGGAGAATGGGCCCAGTGAGATTAGCCAGCGTGTAATCCGGGGAGGATGGGCACTATGTGATCAGACAGTGTGTAACCCGGGGAGGATGGGCACTATGTGATCAGACAGTGTGTAATCCGGGGAGGATGGGCACTATGTGATCAGACAGTGTGTAACCAGGGGAGGATGGATCGTAGAAACATAGAAACATAGAAGATAGGAGCAGGAGTAGGCCATTCGGCCCCTCGAGCCTGCTCCACCATTCAATGAGATCATGGCTGATCATCCTAATTAAGTACCCTGTCCCTGCCTTCTCCCCATACACCTTGATCCCTTTAGCCTTAAGAAATATATCTAACTCCTTCTTGAATATATTTAATGAATTAATCTCCAATGCCTTCCGTGGCAGAGAATTCCAGATGTTCACCACTCTCTGGGTGAAGTAATGCCTCCTCATCTCAGTCATAAATGGCTTACCAGTTATCCTTAGACTATGACCCCTAGTTCTGGACTCCCTGGCCATCGGGAACATCCTCCCTGCATCTAGTCTGTCCAGACCTGACAGAATTTTATAAGTTTCAATGGGATCCCCTCTCAATCATCTAACCTACAGTGAGTACAAGCACAATCGACCTAAACTCTCCTCGTACGTCATTCCTGCCATCCCAGGTATCAGCCTGGTGAATCTTCGCTGCACTCCTTCCATGGCAAGAACATCCTTCCTCAGATAAGGCGGCCAGTGAGATCCAGTGAGATAAGACATTGTGTAACACGGGGGTGATGGGCCCAGTGAATTCAAACATGGTTTTAGCCGAGGAGGATGGATCCAATGAGATAAGATAGTGTGTAACCCGTGGAGGATGCATCCAGTGAGATCACATGTGCGTAACCTGTTTAGGATGGGCACAGTGAGATCAGACAGTTTGTAAGCGGGGGAGGATGTGTCCAGTGTGATCAGACAGTGTGTAAGCCGGGGAGGATGGGCCCAGTGAGATCAGACGTTGGGTAACCCGGAGATGATGTGCCCAGTGTGATCAGACTGTGTGTAACCCAGGGAGGATGGGCCCAGTGAGATCAGATAGTGTGTAAACGGGGGAGGATGGGGCCAGTGGGAGCAGTCACTGTGTAACCCGGGGAGCATGGCCCCAGTGAGACCAGACAGTGTGTCAACCGGCAGGATGGGCCCTGTGAGGTCAGAAAGTTTGTCACAGAGGTAGGATTGTCGCAGTGAGATCAGCCAGTTTCCAGTCCAGGTATATGTGCCCAGCGAGATCAGAGTTTGTTTAAATCTGGGAGAATGGACCCAGTGAGATTAGGCATTGCGTACCTCGAGAAGGATGTGCCCAGTGAGATCAGACACTGTATAAAGCGGGGAGGATGTGCCCAGTGAGATCAGACAGTGTGCATCACGGGGTGGATGGGGCCAGTGAGATCAGTCAGTGTTTAAACCGTGGATGATATAGCCAGTGAGATCAGACTGTGTGTAACGCGGGGCAGATGGGTCCAGTGAGGTCAGACATATGTAACCCGTGGAAGATGGGCACAGTGAGTTCAGATGTGTGTAAAATGTGAAGGGTGGGCCCAGTGAGATCAGTCAGTTTTTAATCCGGGGAGGAGGGGCCCAGTGAGGTCAGAGAGAGTGTAACTTGGGGAGGATGAGTCCAATGACATCAGTCAGTGAGTACCCCGGGGAGGATAGGCCCAGTGTGTATCCTACAGTGTGTAACGTGGGGAGGATGTGTAAAGTGATATCAGATAGTGTGTAACACGGGGCAGATGGGCCCAGTGTGATCAGGCAGTATGTGACTCACGGAGGATGGGGCCAGTGAGATCAGAAAGATGTGACCTGTGGAGGATTGGTCCTGTGAGATCAGACAGTATGTAACACGGGGAGGATGGGCCCAGTGAGAACAGCCAGTTTTTAACCCGGGGAGGTTGGGCCCAGTGAGATCATACAGTGTGTGACCCGGCGAGGATTGCCCCAGTGAGATCAGTCAGTGTGTAACCAGGGGAGGATGGGCCCATTGAATCAGACAGCGTATAACCCGGGGAGGAATGGCCCAGTGAGATCTGACAGTTTGTAACCCGGGAAGGTTATGCCCAGTGAGATCAGACTGCATGAAATCTGGCGGGTATGTGTGCAGTGATATCAGACATGTGTCTTCTGTGGAGGATGGGCCCAGTGAGGTACGACAGTGTGTAATCCGGGGAGGATGGGCGCATTGAGATCAGAATGTGTCTGACCCGGGTGCAAGGGCCCAGTGAGAACAGATAGTGTATAAGCTGGTGAGGATGTGTTCTGTCAAATAAGCCAGTGTGAAACTTGGGGAGAATGGGTCCAGTGAGATCAGGTATATGTAATCCATGGAGGATAGGCCCAGTGAGATCAGACGGTGAGCAACACGAGGAGGATGGCACAGTGAGATCTGACAGTGTGCAACCCGGGATCCTGTGAGGTCAGAAAGTGTGTGACCCGGGTGCCTGGGCCCAGTGATTTCAGACAGCGTATAAGCCAGTGAGGTTGAGCCCAGTGAAATAAGCTGGTGTGAAACCCGTGGAGAATGGGCCCAGTGTAATCACATGTGTGTAACATTTGTAGGATAGGCCCAAAGAGATCAGAGAGTGTGTGACCCGGGGAGGATGGGCCCAGTAACATCAGCCAGTGCATAACCCGGGGAGGATGCGCTCTATGTGATCAGACAGTTTTTAACCCGTGAAGAATGGGCCCAGTGAGATCAAATGAGTTTAACCAGTGTAGGATGGGCCCAGTGAGATCAGACAGTGAGTAAACCAGGGAACTGGGCCCAGTGAGATCAGACATTGTGTAACCCAGGGAGGATGGGCCCAGTGAGATCGGATAGTGTGTAACCTGAGGTGGATAGGCCCAGTGAGATAAGATAGTGTGTATCCCGTGGAGGATGGGCCAGTGAGATGAGACATTGGGTAAACCGGCGAGGTTGGGCCCTGTGTGATCAGCCAGTGCATAACCTGTTTAGGATGGGCCCAGTGAGAAGAGAGGATGTGTAACCCGGAGTTGTTGTGCCCAGTGTGATCAGCCAGTGTGTAACAAGGGGAGGAAGGTGCCTGTGTGATCAGACAGTGTGTAACCCGGGTAGGATAGGCCCAGAGAGATCAGACATTGTGTAACCCAGGGAGGTTGGTCCCAGTGAGATCAGATAGTGTTTAAACCGGGGAGGATGGGCCAAGTGGGAAAAGTCACTGTGTAAGCTGAGGAGCATGGACCCAGTGAGATGAGGCATTGTGTCACCCGGTAGGATGGGCCCAGTGAGGTCAGACAGTGAGTCACCCAGCGAGGATTGTCACAGTGTCGGATCACACTGCAGATGAGATCACAGTGTGTAACTCGGGGTGGACGGGGCCTATTTGGTCAGCCAGTGTGTAACCAGAGGAGGATGGGCCCAGTGTGGTCAGGCAGTGTGTGACCCGCGGAAGATGGGGCCAATGAGATCAGAAAGTCTGTGACCTGCGGAGGATTGGTCCTGTGATATCAGAGAGTGTGTAACACGGGGAGGATGGGCCCAGTGAGAACAGCCAGTTTTTATCCCGGGGATGATGGGCCCAGTGAGATCAGTCAGTGTGTAGCCGGGGGAGGTTGGGCCAAGTGAGAGCAGACAGTTTGTAACCCGTGGAGAATGGGCACTGTAAGATCAAATGAGTTTACCCAGTGTAGGATGGGCCCAGTGAGATCAGACAGTGAGTAACCCAGGGAGACTGGGCCCAGTGAGATCAGACATTGTGTAACCCAGGGACGATGGGCCCAGTGAGATCTGATAGTGTGTAACCTGAGGTGGATAGGCCCAGTGAGATAAGATAGTGTGTAACCCGTTGAGGATGGGCCAGTGAGATGATTTATGCATAACCTGTGTAGGATGGGCCCAATGAGAAGAGTCATTGGGTAAACCGGGGAGGTCGGGCCCTATGTGGTCAGCCAGTGCATAACCTGTTTAGGATGGGCCCAGTGAGATGGGAGGATGTGTAACCCTGGGTTGTTGTGCCCAGTGTGATCAGCCAGTGTATAACCAGGGGAGGATGGGCCCAGTGTGATCAGACAGTGTGTAACCCGGGTAGGATGGGCCCAGTGAGATCAGACATTGTGTAACCCAGGGAGGATGGTCCCAGTGAGATCAGATAGTGTTTAAACCGGGGAGGATGGGCCAAGTGGGAATAGTTACTGTGTAAGCCAAGGAGCATGGACTCAGTGAGATGAGGCATTGTTTCACCCGGGAGCATGGACCCAGTGAGATCAGGCAGTTTGTCACCCGGGACGATGGGCCCAGTGAGGTCAGACAGTGTGTCACCCAGGGAGGATTGTCACAGTGTCGGGTCATACTGGAGATGAGATGAGACAGTGTGCAACTCGGGGTGGGCGGGGACTGCTTGTTCAGCCAGTGTATAACCAGGGGAGGATGGGCCCAGTGTTCAGCATTTTCTGTTGTTATTTCGGATTTCAAGCATCTGCAGTATTTTGCTATCGAGGTCAAATGACACTTGGGTTTCCATGAACATAATCATTAAAATGTCATGGACAGGTACAGAATATAATCAAAAAGACTAATTGAATGCAGGCCGTTATATATAAAGGACTACAATACAAGGAGGTAGAAATTATGCTATAGTTATACAACACCCTTTTATACCACACCTGGAGTACTGTGAGCAGTTCTGGGTACCAAACTTTCGGAAGGAAAAATTGGCCTTGGAGGAAGTGCATTTTAGATTTACCAAAATGATACCTGCACTCCAAGGTTTAAACTAAGAGGAAAGATTACACAAACTGCTCCCTGGAATTTAGAAGTTTAAGTAGTGATTTGGGTGATGTTTTCAAGATATTCAGGGGAAATGATAAGGTAGACAAAGAGAAAATATTCCGCTGGTTGCGTAGTCTTGGACAAGGGATTAGGGTCTAAAAATTAGAGCCAGGCCTTTCAGGAGTGAAGGTAGAAAAAATCTCCACGAGCAAAGTGTGGCAGAAGCTTTGAATTCTCTTCTGCAATCGCCCAATTGTGATAGCTCAATTGCTAATTTTAAATCTGGGATCAGTTTTCTTCGTTAACCAAAGGTTTGAAGGGACATGGAGCAAAGGACGATATAAGGTGTTAGGCTCGAAGGGCTGTTTCTGTGTACCTATATTCCTATAATGTTACTGTATTAAAACATATTTCATATCGAACTATCAAAATAAATATTCTTGCAATTCTTAACTAGAAGCTGGAATATTCTTCTCAAAGTTATTGCCCTAATTTAATTTTTATCTGGAGTTAGCAATTGTCGTTCAATTAAATGGTCATTAATGAACGATAAACCCGAGATAAAATTATGAATAAATGTTACTTTTTTAAATAAGGGTGTGTAAATATAATTCCAATTGATTATTTTGTGTGTTGTGTCAGAATGAAGGTTTTCAGTGGTCACCTGATCCCGCTGCCTGCATTTGCCGTAGGTTCTTTTTATTAAACTGAGAGCGGTATTTGTCCTGACACATTCTGGATTCTTGTCCTTGCTCTTTCGACACAATCGCACGATTATTATGTGGAATTGATTTTAGCAGGAAATAAAAGCACAATGTTTCAGCCATTTAAACACTAACTGGAGTTCAAGAAATTTGTTTATTCATTTTTTTAACATTTCAAATGTAGAAATTTTGTGCCGTAGAATTCGGTAAATGGGCACGGTTAAGTTGCAGATGCACATGGTTTAGGACGATCTGATTTTTGGAGATGACACGCCGACTTCTAATAATGTGATTAGTTTGTAGCTTTACTTCTGAAGATGCTGTTTAATTCTCTTTACAGCTAGAACTGGCGATGCAGTCAGTAAATATGCAATATCCGGTCTTGTGGTGTAAAATGTGTTGCTGGAATCGCAGCTGCAAAGTTATAATGTTCAGGGCTAATGCTCCGAAATAAACTCAGACAACTTGATGTTGGTTTTGTTATTTCTGTTTCAGTTATTCTGCCTGAGCGATTTCCTCTATTGCCAGGGCAACAATCTGTGAGATCTCAGTACGAGAGACGTTGACACCAATTTATATTCGGAAGACGGCTAGACATTCAGTGTAAACCCCATTCTACGTGTTTGGGAGTCCAGTAGTAGGAAGATCTTCTGGTTATTTGTGATATATTTTATATAATTTCTACACCAGTAAAATTATATTATAATAGCTACATAGGAACAGGAAAAGACTATTCAACCTTTGGTCTGTTCCTCCATTCAATTAGATCATGGCTGACCTCTATCTTAGCTCAATCATCAGCATTGCCCCTCTAACTCTAATACCATAACATACAATAATATATCAATTTTGATTTTCGTTTTGGCTGATCTGTTTATTAACTCCTTGGACCTACCTTGGTTCCGTAAACCTTAATGCCTAACAAACATCTATTAATCTCAGTTTTGACAATTGTAATTGACCGAGCCTCATCAGCTATGTGAGGGAAAGTGTTCCAGAGTTCCACTAACATTGGTGCGAGGAAGAGCTTTCTGACATCACCCCTGAATGGCCAGGCTCTAATTTTAAGTTCATGCCACCTTGTGCTACACTCCCCCACCAGAGGAATTAGTTTCTCTCCATTTACCCAATTAAATGTTTTGACTGTAATAAATGCATCAATTCGATAACCCATAGTCTCCTATACTCAAGGCAATAAAAGACTGGTGAATCTGCGCTGCATCCACTCCAAGGCCAGTATATCTTTCCTGAAGTAAGGTGCCAAAAACGGAATACAATTCTCCAGACGGGGTCTAACCAGAGCTCTGTGCAGCTGGAGCATAAATTCTACACCTTTGGATAATTTCATAGAATCATAGAATGGTTATAGCACGGAAGAAGTCCATATGGCCGTAGAGACTGTGCCGACTCCCAGCTAGTCCCACCCCGCTGCCCTGTCCACATAGAGCTGCATTTCTTTCCTTCAGATTTTAATCCAAATCTCTTTTGAAAGATAAACTTGGGTCTGCCTCCACCACCCTTTCAGGCAGTGCATTCCAGATCTTAACCACTCGCTGCGTAGAAATGTCTTTTCTTATGTTGCCTTTTGTTCTATTGCCTATCACCTTGTATCTGTGTCCTCTGGTTCTCGACAATTCTGCAAATGGGAACAGTTTCCCTCTATCTACCCTGTCCAAATCCCTCATGATTTTGAACACCTCTATCAAATCTCCTCTCAATCTTCTCTGCTCCAAGGTGAACAACCCCAGCTTCACCAGTCTATCAACGTAACTGAAGTCCCTCAATACTGGAATCATTCTCGTAAATCTTTACTGCACCATCTCCAAGGCCCTCACATCCATCCTCAAGCATGCAGCCCAGAATTGTACACAGTACTCCTGTTAGGGCCAAACCAGTGTTTTATACAGATTCATCATAATTTCCACACTTTTGAACTCCATACCTCCATTTACCTAGCACAGGATCCTTTTTAACTGCTTTCTCAAACTGCCCTGCGGCCTTCAAATATTTATGCACACATGCCCCAGGTCTCTCTGTTCGTGCACCTACTTTATAATTGTACCATTTAGTTTATATGTCCCCTCCTCTTTCTTTCTACCAAAATGCATCACGTCACACTTCTCTGCATTAAATTTCATCGAACACGAGTCCGCCCATTTCACCAGCCTGTCTATGTCTTCCTGTAGTCTGTCACTCTCCTCCTCACTATTCACTATGCTTGCAAGTTTAGTGTAATGTGCAATTTTTAAAATTTTGACATGTACACCCACGTCCAAGTCATTAATATATATCAATAAAAGCCGTTGTCCTGGAACCGAACCGTGGGGAACACACTGTATACATTACTCCAGTCTGAAAAACAACCGTTCACCACGCATCTCTGTTATCTTTCACTCAGCCAATTTCGTATCCAGGCTGCCTCTGTTCCAAAGCTAGTAGGACAGTAAGCCGTGAGGAGAACGCAAATAGTCTGCAAAGGGATATTGATCGGAAAAGTGAGTGGGCAGCAAGGTGGCAGATGGAGTATAACGTAGGGAATTGTGAGGTTATTCACTTTGCTAGGAAGAATAGAAAAACAGAATATTTTATAAATGGAGAGAAACTTTTAAATGTTGGTAATCAGGTAGATTTGGGTGTCCTCGTGCAAAATGCACAGAAAGCTAGCATGCAGGCACAGCAAGCAATAAGAAAGGCAAATGGAATGTTAGCCTTTATTGCATGGGGGTTGGAGTATAAGAGTAAGGAAGTCTTGCTACAATTGTACAGGGCCATGGTGAGACCACACCTGGAGTACTGTGGAGAGTTTTGGTCTCCTTATCTCAGGAAGGATATAATTGTCTTGGAGGCGCTGCAACAAAGGTTCAGTAGATTGATTCCTGGATTGAAAGGACTATCCTATGATGAGAGATGTTATATAATGGACCTGTATTCTATGGAGTTAGAAGCATAAGAGGTGATCTCATTATAACATGTAAGACTCTGAAAGGGATTGACAGAGTAAATGCTGAGACGTTGTTTCCCCTGCCTGGAGTGTCTAGCACTAGGCGGCATACTCTCAGGATAAGTGGTCGCCATTTAAGACCGATATTAGGAGGAATTTCTTCACTCAGAGGTTTGTGAGTCTTTGGAGTTCTCTGCCCCAAAGGGGCTGTGAATGCTGAGTCTTTGAGTATATTCAAGTCTAAGAAAGATAGATTTTTGGGCTCGAGCGGAATGAAGGGATATGGAGATCGGGTGGAAAAGTGGAGTTGAGGTCGATGATCAGCCATGATCTTACTGTGGAGCCGTATTTCTTATGTTCTTATATTCTGTTCCATGGGCTTCAAATTTGGCTGCAAGCCTATTAAGAGGCACTTTGTTGAACGGCTGTTGGAAATCCATGTACACTACGTCAACTGCATTACCCTCATCAACCTCATCAAAAAACTCAATCAATTTGGTTAAACACGATTTGCCTTTAACAAATCAATGCTAGCATTCCTTAATTATGCAATATGCAAGTGACTGCTGTATTTGTCCCTGATTATTGTTTTTAACAGCTTCCCCACTACCGAGGTTAAACTGACTGGCCTGTAGTTGCTGGGTTTAGCTTTAAACCCTTTTTTGAACAATGGTGTAACATTTGCAATTCTCCAGTACTCGGGCACCACCCCCGTACCTATGTAGGATTGGAATATTATGGCCAGTAACTCTGCGATTATACCCTAATTTTTGTATATTTTTTTATTCGTTTATGGGATGTGGGCATTGCTGGCAAGGCCAGCATTTATTGTCCATCCATAAATGCACTTGAGAAGGTGGTGGTGAGCAGCCATCTTGAACCACTGCAGTCTGTGCTTTGGAGGTACTCCCAGCTGCTGTAAGGGAGGGAGTTCCAAGACTTTGAGCCAGCGACGATGAATGATTGGCGATATACTTCTAAGTTAGAATGGAATGTAACTTGGAGGGGAACTTGTAGGTGATGATGTTCCCATGCGCCTACTGCCCTTGTCCTTCTAGGTGGAAGAGGTCATGGGTTTGGGAGGTGCTGCCGAAGAAGCCTTGGCGAGTTGCTGCAGTGCATCTTGTAGATAGTACACACTGCAGCCACTTTACTCCAGTGTTGGGGGACTGAATGTTTATGGTGGTGGATGGGGTGCCAATCAAGCAGGCTGCTTTGTCATGGATGGTGTCCAGCTTCTTTAGTGTTGTTGGCACTGCACACATTCAGGCAAGTGGACAGTATTGCATCACAATACCCTCAGCATCTTAGGATGCACCTCATCCACCCTGGTAATTTATTTACATTAAGTACAGCCACATTTTCTCATACCTATTCTTTATGAATTTTTATCCTACCAAGTCTCTCCGCTACCACCTCCTTCAGTATGTCTTTTGCAGCATCCTCTTCCTTGGTGAAGACAGATGCTACATACTCACCTAGTACCTCAGCTATACCCTCTGCTTCCATGCATAGATCTCGTTTTTGGTTCATAATCGGCCCCACTCCTGCTGTTTATAACCTTTTACTATATATATGCCTAAAGAAGACTTTTGAATTACCTTTTAACGTGGCTGCCAGTCTGTTCTCATATCCGCTCTTTGCTACTTTTTTCTTTTCACTTCTCCTCTGACCTATATAAAGCCTGGTTCGCAGATGCATTTGCAACCTAACATCTGCCATACACGCTCTCGTTCTTCTTCATCATATTCTCTGTCACTTTTGCCATCAAAAGAGCTCTGATTTTAGTTGCCCTAGCTTTCTCCTTCGTTGGCAATGTACATCGAATGTACCCGAACTATTTCCTCTTTAAAGGCAGCCCATTGGTCCACTACAGTTTAGCCTGCCAATCTTTGACCCTAATTTAACCGGCCAGATCCGTTCTCATTCCACTGAAGTTGCCCTTCCCCCAGATAAACATCTTACTCTAGATTGCTCCATGTACTTTTCCATAGCTAATTTAAACCTTATGACATTTTGATCACTGTTTCCTAAATGTTCTTCCACTGCCACATGCCCCACTTGATCTACCTCTTTCCCCAGAACCAGCTCCAGCAAAGCTTCCTCCCTCGTCGGGCCGGAAACATACTGATCTGGAAAGTTTTCCTGAACACACTTCAGAAATTCTTCCCCTTCTCCTCCCTTAACACTATTACAATCCCAGTCTATATTAGGATACTTGAATCCCCCGTTATTACTATTCTATTGTCCTTGCACCTCTCTGTAATTTCTCTGCTAATTTTCCTCTCCATATCTTTCCAACTATTTGGTGATCTGTAGAATCCATCTAGTAGTGTAGTGGCACCTCTATTATTTCTTTAGCCATATAGATTCTGTCCTTTACCCCTCCAGGACATCCTCCCTCTCCAGCACTGTAACATTCTCCTTAAACAATACTGCCACACCACATCCTTTCTTTTCAACCCAGCTTTCCTGACAACTTATAACCAGGAATATTTAATAACCAATCCTGCCCATTTTTGAGCGAGGTCTCCATTACTGACACATCTTATTCCCATGTGGATATTCGTGCCTGCAGCTCATTTACCTTGTTTACTACGCTTCGTGCGTTCACATACATACATTATAAACCCATCTTAGGTCATCCTGTATTCTCTCTTTGTCTGAGCCCATCTTATAACTTACTATTTCTTACTTTACTGCTCTCTGCCCCTCCCAACCTGTGAGCACTGCATTTCACCTTTTTAACGTTACTTCCTGGTGCCCATCCATTTGACAAATTAGTTCAAAACCCTCCCCAACAGCATTAGCAAACCTACCCTCGAGGATATTGGTTCTGGTCCAGTTGAGCTGCAACCCGTCCAGTCTGTACAGGTCCCACCTCAACCAGAACCGGTCCCAATGCCTCAGGAATCTAAAACCCTTCCCTCCTGCACCATCTCTCCAGTCACGCATTCTTCAGCTCAGTCCTTCTATTTCTATACTCACTCCCGTGTGGCAGCGGGAGTACGACCGCTAATGTCCTGAGAGGTTACTACCTTTGAGGTATTGCTATTTAAACTCTTTCCTAGCTCCCTAAAATCTGCCTGCACGACTTCATCCCTCTTTTTCCTTATGTCATTGGTACCAATATGGACCACGAATGCTGGCTGTTGACCCTCCTGTCTGAGATTGTTCTGCAGCCGCTCAGCGACATCTTTAAATCTGGCACCAGGGAGGCAACGTGCCATCTGGGAGTCACGTCTGCAGCCGCAGAAACCCCTGTCTGCTCCATTAATTATCGCATCCCCTACCACTCATCTTCCTTCCCCCTATAAATCTGAGCCACCCGTGGTGCTGCGGACATGGCTCTGGCTGCACTCCCAATAGGAACCATCGCTCTCACCATTACTCAGAACAGAATACTGGTTGGAGAGAGGGATACATTCAGAGGAGTACTAAACTACCTGCCTGATCCTCCTTTTCTGTATATCGGTAACCATTTCCTTCTCTGCCTGCAAACTCATTAGCTGCGGGGTGACCACATCCTGGAGCGTGCTATCCACATAGCTCTAAGCCTCACGGATGCACCGCAGTGCCGCCAGCTGCTGTTAAAGCTCCAAAACCCGGAGCTCAAGATCCTCAAGCTGATGACACCTCCTGCACACGTGGTTGTCCAGAATACGGGAAGCATCCTGGATTTCCCACATAGCACAGGGTTTTCACTCCATGGGACTGAGTTGCACTGCCATGCCTCTATTTAATAGGCTGTTAAATTGCTTTCCAAAAACTTAAGACCACGATGTATCGAATTCTATTAATTAATATAATATAGTATTAACAGTTACTAATTTAATAAATTATTAACAGTTACCCATCTCTAAGTTTCTGTTTTATCTCTAACCAGCTTTTTAAACCCGGCCCCTTGAGGAGCAAGAAAAATTTAAAAACTACATGAGCTTTACCAACCAATCAGTTGCGAGATGTCCTGTGACGTCCTTGTGGTTTTTCTCTCTCTCCCGTTATCGGTGCTCAGTCTCCACCCAGTACTGCTCTCGCTGCCTCTGCCACCGGTGTGTCTGGGCCACTCTCTATCTCCCCACTCTTTAAATCCGCGGTCTCTGGGCTCAGTCTTCACCCAGTGCTGCTGTCGCTGCTGATGATACCGGTGAGTCCAGCACTCTTGAGATAGAGACCAATATTATAATAGCCTTTGTAATTAAATTTGTATCTGTCCACTTTCTTTCACTGATTTCTGTAATTGTACACCTACATTTCTCTGTTCCTCCACTGTTCTTAAATTCTCGCTATTTAGAAATGACTCTGATCTATCTTTCTTAGGTCCATAGTGGATCACCGCATGCTTTCCACTCACTTAATCCAACAATGTCAGTTTGATGCTTTATTTTCCATCTGCACTGCTTACTGTGCGAACGAGCTTAGTGTCGTCAGCAAATTTAGAAATGCGGTTCTGTACCCCTTCACCAAAGTCAATTATGATATAGTTAAAAGATGAATGCCCAAAACAGATCACTGGGGACACCACTGCTCCCATTATGTTGCTTTTGAGCACTAGGTTAGTATATATGTAACGTTAAGACTTCTTATTGCAATGGTTTAATAACACATTGCTTATATTGATAAGGCTTATTTCAGTGCATTTTGAACAGACAATATTATTCCACATGCTATTCCTTACTCCCAGTACTGGGGGCGGTGCAGTGAACATTCGCACATGACCGTTTGACTATCTGGCTTCTTCCAACAAACGCAGTGAGAAGACATTCCAGTCCATCTAAGTATGAGCCAGGCATTCGAGATTAAAAAAGAATACATTAAAAGTCTTATTCGTACCGCAATCATACTGCAAGCGTCACACTTACTGTTGGTCCAACACATTTCCTGTCACATTCATTTCCTGTTGCACATAAGATGTCAAGGTTCTGGTTTAACCTTTCACTCGCCGTTACGAATAGATGAGGATTGCGTGGTGCTGATTAAATAAGACCCATTTTTGCAGCTTAGAATATTTGACAGAGACGAGGATAAAATTGCTTCCAGATAATTAACACAATATAGAAATATCGGACAGTAAAACAGCACAGAGAATTAGAAGAGGTGTGCAGCCCAGAGAGGGTAGGTTTAGGAAGAGCAGACAGGGTGTAGCCCAGGGAGAATGAGTAAAGTGTGATCAGACAGTGTGTAACATGGAGGGGATGGGCGCAGTGATATCAGACAGTGTGTAACCCGGGGAGGATGGGCCCAGTGAGATCAGACACTGTGTAACTCGGGGAGGATGGGCCCAGTGAGATCAGACAGTGTGTAACCCGGGGAGGTGGGCCCAGTGTGATCAGACAGTGTGTAACCCGGGGAGGATGGGCCCAATGTGATCAGACAGTGTGCAACCCGGGGAGGATGGTCCCAGTGAGATCAGACAGTGTGTATCCCGGGGAGGATGGGCCCAGTGAAATCAGACAGTGTCTATCCCGGGGAGGATGGGCCCATGAGATCAGTCAGTGTGTAACTCGGGGATTATGGGCCCAGTGAGGTCAGACAGTTTGTAACTCGGGGATTATGGGCCCAGTGAGATCAGTCAGTGTGTAACTCGGGGAGGATGGGCCCATTAAATCAGACAGATTGTAACCCATGGAGGATGGGTCCAGTGAGTTCAGACAGTTCGTAACTCGAGGAGGATGGGCCCAGTGAGAACAGAGAGTGCGCAAGTCGGGGAGGATGAGCCCAGTGAAATCAGCCTGTTTGAAACCCGGGGAGGATGGGCCCAGTGAGATCAGCCAGTTTGAAACCCCGGGAGGATGGGCCCAGTGAGATCAGTCACTGTGTAATCCGGGCAGGATTGGCCCAGTGATATCAGTCAGTGGGTAACTCGGGGAGGATGCGCTCAGTGAGATCAGACAGTGTGTAATCTGGGGAGCATGGGTCCAGTGAGATCAGACAGTGTGTAAACCGGGGAGGATGGTCTCAGTGAGATCAGGCAATGTGAAACGCGGGAAGGATGTGCCCAGCGAGATCAGGCAGTGTGTAACTTTGTGAGGTTGGGCCCAGTGAGATCAGATAGCATGTAACCCATGGAGGATCGACCCAGTGAGATCAGATAGTGTGTATCCCAGAGAGGATGTGCCCAGTGTTCTCAGACAGTGTGTAACCCGAGGAGGATATGCCCATGTGAGATCAGCCAGTAAGTGACTCGGAGAGGATGCACTCAGTGGATCATAAGAACATTATAGCATAAAAACACAAAAAATAGGAGCAGGAGTAGGCCATTCGGCCGTTCGAGCCTGCTCCGCCATTCATTGAGATCATCGCTGATCTTCTGCCTCAACTCCATTCATCGGCCCATCGCCATATCCCTCGATGTCATTATTAGTCAGTTCTGTTTTGAATATACCTAGTGTCTGAGCCTGCACAACGCTCTGGGGTAGAGAAACCCAATGATTCACCTCCCTCTCTTTGAATAAATGTCTTCTCATCTTAGTCCTGCATGGCCTGCCCTTTATCTTTAGGCTGTGGCCCCGATTCTAGACTCCCCAGCCAAGGGAAACTTTCTCCCAGCATTCACCCTATCAAGCCCAGTAATAATTTTGTATGCTTCAAAGAGATCCCCTCCCATCCTTCTGAATTCAAGACAACACAGGCCTAGTTTACTCAATCTATTCTCATACGACATTCCAACATTCCAGGAATTAATCCCCTCAACCTTCGTTGCACTCCCTCTATGGCAAGTATATCCTTCCTTTGGCAAGGAGACTTAAGTAAGCACATTACTCCAGGTATGGCCTCAACAAGGCCCTATATAATTGGAGTATGACCTCTATACTCCTGTACTCAAATCTTCTTCTAAAGAAGGCCAGCATTTGCCTTCCTAATGGCTTGCTGCACCTGCACATTCACTTTCAGTGACTCATGTAAAAGGACACCCAGGTCCCTTTGAGCATCTGCATTTACCAATCTTTCACCATTTAGGAAATACTCTGCCTTTCTGTTTTTTCTACCGAAGTGGATAACTTCACATTTATACACATTATATTCCATCTGCCATGTTCTCGCCCATACACTGAGTCTGTCGAGATCTCCTGGAAGCCTCTTCACATCCTCTTCACAACTGACACTGCCACTTAGCTTTGTATCATCAGCAAACATGTAAATGTTACATTTAGTCCCCTCATCCACATCATTGATATAGATTGTGAATAGCAGGTGCCCAAGTACCGATTCTTGTGGTACCCCACTAGTAACAGCCATTCTGAAAAAGTCCCGTTTATCCCTACTCTTTGTTTTCTGTCTCTTAAGCAATGCGAGTATATTATCCCCAATTCCCTGTGCCCTAATTTTCTTCACCAACCTCTTGCGTGGGACCTTAGTGAAGGACTTCTGAAAATCCAGATACACCACATATACCGGTCTACTGCACTAGTTACACCCTCGGAAAACACCAATGGGTTTATCAAACAGTATTTCCCTTTCATAAATCCATGTTGAATCTGCCCAAACTTACTATTAGTTTCTAATTTCCAAGTTATTGCAAACTTTATAATAGTATTCCAGCATTTTCCCAACTACCGATGTGAGGCTAACAGGTCTGTAGTTCCCCGTTTTCGCTCTCCCTCCTTTCTTAAATAGCGCAGTTACATTTGCTACCCTCCAATCTGCAGGAACCATTACAGAATCTATTGAATATTGGAAGATGGGAACCAATGCTTCCAGTATTCCAATGGCCACCTCTTACAAAACCCTAGGATGTAGGTCATCCAGTCCTTGGGATTTACCGGCCTTTCGTCCCATTAATTTTGCTGGCACTGTTTCTTTACTATTATTAATTTCTTTAAGTTCCTCATTTTCATCACGGCCTTGGTTTTATCGTATTTCTGGGAGGGTTTTAGTGTCTTCCTCCGTGAAGACAGAAACAAAGTATGTACTGAAATTAACTGCCATTTCCTCATTTCCCCATTATAAATTCTCCTGTCTCTGAATGTAAAGAATCTTCATTTACCTTCGCCAGTCTTTTGCTTTTCACATACCTATAGAAGCTTTTTTAATCTGTTTTTATATTTTTCGCTGGTTTGTACACATATTCCATTTTCCCCTTCTTTATCAATGTCTTGGTCCCCGTTTGCTGTTTTCTAAATCCGCAGGCTGACTGCTTTTTCTGGCAACTTTATAAGCTTCCTTCTTTGATTTAATATTAGCTTCAATTTCTTTTGTTAGCCATGGTTGGATCACTTTTCCTTTGGGGTTTTTATGCCCTAGAGGAATATACATGTTTGTTGCAAATTATTCATTATATTCTTGAACGTTAGCCATTGTATGTCCACCTTGATATCTTTTAGTGTAGTCTCCCAATTTACCATGACCATCCTGTCATGCATACCCTTTTAGTTTCCTCTGTTTAGATTCAATACCTTAGCTTCAGATTGGACAACATCACTTTCAAACTTACTGTAAAATGCTAACATATTATGGTCTCTTGTACCTAAAGGCCGCTTTACCAAAAGATTATTGAATAGCCCTTTCAAATTACACTGTACCAGATCCAGTATAGCCTTTTCCCTGGTTGGTACCTCCACTTACTGATCCAGGAAACCATCTTGCATGCCTTCCAAGAATTCGTCCTCCACACCATAAGTGGTAATTTGATTTGCCAGGTCAATATGCAAATTAAAGTCCCCCATGATTACCGTATTGCCCTTGTTACATGCCCTTCAAATCTCTTGAATGATACTGTGCCCTACTTTACCATTATTGTTTGGTGGCCTATACACAAATCCCACCAATGATTTCCGCCCTTTGCTGTTCCTTAGCTTCGCCCAAACTGATTCCAGTTCTGCTTCATAATCTGCCAAGCCAAGAACTTTTATGTTTTCCGTACCGATCAGACAGTGTGTAACCCGACGAGGATGGTCCCAGTGATATTAGACAGTTGTAATCCGGGTAGGATGGGTCCAGTGAGATCAGATAATGAGAACCTCGGGGAGGATGTGCCCAGTCATATCAGACATGGTGTAATCCAGGGAAGATGTGTCCAGTGACATCAGACAGTGTTTACCCCGGGGAGGATGGGCTCAGTGAGATCAGTCAGTGTGTAACTCGGGGTAGATGGTCCCAGAGAGAGCAGAAAGTGTGTATCTTGGGAGGATGGTCCCAGTGAGATCCGACAGTTTCTAACCCGGGAAGGATGTGCGCAGTGAGTTCAGACAGAGTGTAACTCGGGGAAGATGTGCCCAGTGAGATCAGATAGGGCGTAAATCGGGGAGGATGGGCCCAGTGAGATCAGTCAGTTTTAACTCGGGGAGGATGGGCTCAGTGAGATAAACCTGTTTGTAAACTGGGAGGCTGGGCCAAGTGAGATCAGACAGTCTGTAACACCGAGAGGATGGTCCCAGTGAGATCAGACAATGTGTAACCCGGGGAGGATTGGCCCAGTGAGATCAGAGAGTGTGTAACCCCGGGATGATGAGTGATTTCAGACAATGTTTGACGCGGGGCAGATGGGCCCAGTGAGATAAGACAGAGTGTAGCAATTCCAGTGAGATCAGCAAGTTGTAACCCGGGAAGGAATAGGCCCAGTGAGCTCAGACAGTCTTTAACCCGGGGAGGATGTGTTCAGTGAGATCAGGCCGAGTGTAACCCGGGGAGGATGGACCCAGTGATATCAGGTATGGTGTAACCCAGGGAGGATGGTCCCAGTGTCATCAAACAGTGTCTAGCCCGGGAAGGATGGGCCTAGTGAGTTCAGACAGTGAATCCCGTGGGGTGGATGTGCCCAGTGTTTTCATACAGTGTGTAACCCGGGAGGATGGGCCCAGTGAGATCGGACAGTGTTGCACCCGGAGAGGATAGCCCCAGTGAGATGAGAGAGTTTTTAACACGTGGAGGATGGTTCCAGTGAGATCAGAGTGTGTATCCCGTAGAAAATGGTCCCAGTGAGAACAGACAGTGTTTAACCCATAGAGGATGGGCTCATTTGAGATCATTCTAGGAGTAACTCGGGGAAAATGGGCCCAATGCGATCAGAAAATGTAACTCGGGGAGAATGGGCCCAGTGAGATCAGAAAATGTAACCCGGGGACGGTGGGCCCAGTGAGATCAGACAGACTGTAACCCGGGGAAGATGGACACAGTGAGATCAGACCATGTGTAACATGGGGAGGGTGGCTCCAGTGAGATCAGACAATGTCTAACCTGTGGAGGATGGGACAAGTGATTTCAGACAGTGTGTACCCAGGGGAGCATCGGCAAAATGGGATCTTTCAGTGTTTATACCGGGGAGAATGGACCCAGTCAGATCAGTCAGTGTGTACCTCGGGGTGGATGGGCACAGTGACATCAGACAGTGTGAACCTCGGGGGGATGGGCACAGTGAGATCAGTCAGTGTTTACCTCGGGGTGGATGGGCACAGTGAGATAAGGCAGTGTGTACCTCGGGGTGGATGGGCACAGTGAGATCACACGGTATGTAACACATGGAGGATGGACCCAGTGAGATCAGTCTGTGTGTAACTAGGTAGGATGAGCCCAGTGAGATCAGACACTTTGCAACCCTGGGAGGATGGGTCCAGTGAGATCAACAAGTGCGTAACTCAGGGAGGATGGGCCCAGTGAGAACAGCCAGTTTGTAACCCGGAGAGGATGGGCCCAGTGGGATCAGTCAGTTATAACTCGGGGAGGATGTGACCAGTGAGATCAGACAGAGTGTAAATCCGTGAGGATGGGCCCAGTGAGTTCAGTAATGTGTAATGCGGGGCAGATGGGCCCAGTGAGATCAGACATGGTGTAACCCGCGGAGGATGGTCCTAGTGAGATCAGACAGTGTGTAACTCGGGGAGGTTGGGCCTAGTGAGATCAGACAGTGTGTAACCCGTGGAGGATGGGCCCAGTGAGATCAGACAGTGTGCAACCCGCGGAACATGGTCGCAGTGAGGTCCGACTGTGTGTAACCCGTGGAGGATGGATCCAGTGAGATCAGGCAGTGGGTAAGCCGGAAAGGAATATGTCCAGTGAGCTCAGACAGTGTTTAACACTGGGAGGATCGGTTCAGTGAGATCAGACAATGAGCATCTCGGGGAAAATGGGCTCAGTGATATCAGGCATGGTGCATCCCATGGAAGGTGGGCCCAGTGACATTTAACAGTGTATAGCCACGGTAGGATGGGCCCAGTGAGATCAGACAGTGCGTAGCTCGCGAGGATGGGCCCAGTAAGATCAGAGAGAGTGCAACAGGGGGAAGATGGGCCCTGTGAGATCAGAAAACGTGCAACCAGGGGAGGATTGGCCCAGTGAGATCTGACAGTGTATAACTCGGTGTTGATTGGCCTAGTGAGCTCAGAAATTGTTTATCCCACGGAGGCTGGGCCCAGTGAGATCAGCCATTCTGTAACCCAGGGACCATGTGAAATTTGTCAGTGTGCAACTCGGGGAGGAAGCGCTCAGTGAGATCAGACACTGTTTAACCTGGCTGTGATGGGCCCAGTGAGATCATACAATGTGTAACACGGGGAGGGTGGCTCATGTGAGATCAGACAATGTATAAACTGTGGAGGATGGGCCCAGTGAGCTCAGACAGTGTGTACCCCGGGGAGGATCGGCCCAATGAAATCAGTCAGAGTTTAAACCGGGGAGATTGGACCCAGTGAGAAAAGGCAGTGTGTACCTCGGGGTGGATGGGCACAGTGAGATCATACGGTGTGTAACCCATGGTGGATGGACCCAGTGAGGTCAGTATGTGTGTAAATAGGTAGGATGAGCCCAATTAGATCAGACAGTTTGCAACTCTGGCAGGATGGGACCAGTGAGATCAGACAGTGCTTAACTCGGTATTATTTGGCCCACTGAGATCCGACATTGTTTAGCTCGCGGAGGATGGGCCCAGTAAGATCAGACAGTGTGCATCCCGGGGAGGATGGGCCAAGCGAGATGAGACAGTGTTTAACCCGGGGTAGATGGGCCCAGTGACTTCAGACAATATGCACCACGGTGTGGATAGGCCCAGTATTCACGGGGGGTGGGGCGGGGCCAGTGACATCAGTCAGTGTGTAACACGTGGAGAATGGGTCCAGTGAGTCATGACAATATATGCGGCGGGGAGGATGAGGTCAGTGGGATAAGACAGTTTGTAAACAGGGGAGGATGGGCCTAGTGATATCAGACAGTTTGTAAACCACCGGGGAGGTTGGGTCTGTGAGATCAGACAGTGTGTAATCAGGGGATGATGGGGTCAGTGAGATCAGACAATTAGCATCTCGGGGACAATGGGCCCAGTGATAACAGGCATGGTGTAACCCAAGGAGGATGTGCCCACTGACATGAAACAGTGTGTAACCCGGGAAGGATGGGCCCAGTGAGATCAGACAATAAGTAACCCGGGGAGGGTGGGCCCAGTGAGAACAGACATTTGTTAACCCGGGAAGGATGGGTCTAGTGAGATCAGACAGTCTGTAAACCGGGGAGGATGGGCCCATTGAGGTCAGACTGTGTGTAAGCGGGGGAGGATGTGCTAAGCGAGATGATTCATTTTGTAATCCGTGGAGGATGGGTCCAGTGATTTCAGACAATAGTTATCCCGGGGAGTATGGGCCCAGTGGGATCAGACAGGTTGTAACCCAGGCATGTTGGGCCCAGTGACATCAAACACTGTGTATCCCGGGAGGATGATTCTAGTGAAATCAGACAGTGTGTAACCTGGGGATGATGGCTCTAGTGAGAACAGCAAATGAGCAAACTGTGGAAGATGGGGCCAGTGATATCAGGCATGGTGTAACCCAGGGAGAACCCAAGGATGTACTTGCCATGGAAGGAGTGCAGCGAAGATTCACCAGGCTGATACCTGGGATGGCAGGAATGACGTATGAGGAAAGATTGGTTCGATTGGGCTTGTAATCGCTGGAGTTTAAAAGAATGAGAGGGGATCTCATCGAAACATATAAAATTCCAGCCGGACTAGACAAACTAGATGCTGGACGGATGTTCCCGATGGTCGGGAAGTCCAGAACCAGTGGTCACAGTCTAAGGATAAGGGGTAAGCCATTTAGGCCAGAGGTGAGGAGGAATTTATTCACCCAGAGAGTGGTGAACCTGTGGAATTCAGTACCAAAGAAGGCAGTAGAGGCCAATTCATACAATATATTCAAGAAGGAGTTGGATATATTTCTTAAGGCTAAAGGGATCAAGGCGAATGAAGAGAATGCAGGAACAGGGTACTGAATTTGGATGATCAGCTATGATCTCATTGAATGGCGGAGCAAGCTCGAGGGGCCGAATGGCTTTCTCCTGCACCTCTCTTCTATATTTCTATGTATCTAGAACGTGCTCAGTGAGCTCAATCAGTTTGTTTCCTGTGGAGTATGGGCCTCGTGAGGTCAGACAGTGTTTAACTCATGGACGATGGACCCAGTGAGGTCAGACTGCGTGTCATTGGGAGGATGGGCACAGTGAGATCAGACAATGTGCAACTCGGGGAAGATGGGCCCAATGAGATCAGACAGTGTGTAACCCGGGGAGGATGGGCCCAGTGAGATCAGACAGTGTGGAACACGGGGAGGATGGGTCCATTTGAGATCAGTCAGTGGGTAACTGGAGGAGGATGCAGTCCGTGAGATCAGACAGTGTGAAATCTGGATAGAGTGTGGCCATAAAGCTCATGCAGTGTGTAACACGGGGAGGATGGGTCCAGTGTGGTCACACATTGAGCAAGTCGGGGACGATGGACCCAGTGATATCAGGCATGGTGTAACTCAGGGAGCATGGGCCCAATGACATCAGACAGTGTGAAAGCCGGTAAGGATGGGCCGATGTGAGATCAGACAGTGTGTAACCCGGGGAGGATGTGTCCAGATGGTTCAGACAGTGTGTAACCCGGGGACGATGGGCCAAGTGAGATCAGACTGTGTGTATCCCAGGGAAGAAGGGCCAAGTGAGATCAGACAGTGTTTAACCAGGGGAGGATGGGCCAAGTGAGATCAGACAGTATGTATCCCGGGGAGGCTGGGCCAAATGAGGTTAGACAGGGTTTATCCCAGTTAGGATGGGTCCATGTGAGATCATTCAGTGAGTAACGTGTGGAGGATGTGCACAGTGAGATCAGTCAATTTCTAAACCGGGGAGAATGGGCCCCTTGAGATCAGAAAGCGTGTAACACGGGGAGGATGGAGCCAGTGAGATCAGACAGCGTGTAACCCGGTGAGGAGGGATTCAGAGAGATCAGTCAATCTGTAAATCGGGGAGGATGTGCCCAGTGATAGCATGCATGGTCTGATCAAGGAAGGATGGGCCCAGTAACACCAGACAGAGTGTAACCCGGGAAGGATGGGCCCAGTGAGATCAAACAGAGTGTAACCTGGGGAGGATGAACCCAGTGAGATCAGACGGTGTGTAACCCGGGGACGATGGGCCCAGTGTGATCAGACAGTGTGTAACTCGGGGAAGTTGGGACCAGTGAGGTCAGACAGTGTGTAACCCGGGGAGGATGGGCCCATGTGAGATCTGTCAGTGTGCAACTCGAGAAGGATGCGCTCAATGAGATCAGACAGTGTGTAACCCGGGGAGGATGGACCCAGTGATGTCAGGCATTGTGTAATCAAGGGTGGATGGGCCCAGTGACATCAGACAGTGTGTAACCCGTGTAGATTCGGCCCAGTGACATCAGACAGAGTGTAACCCAGGGAGGATCAGCCCAGTGGCATCAAACACTGTGTAACCCAGGAGGATGGGTCCAGTGAGATCAGACAGTGTGTAACTCGGAGAGGATGGGTCAGGTGAGATGAGACAGTGTTTCGCCCGGGGAGAATAGGTCCAATGATTTTTGACAATATGATCAGGCAGACTGTAAACCGGGATTGATGGACCCAATGAGGACAGACATTGTGTAATCCGGGTTGGATGGGCCCAGTGAAATCAGACAGTGTTTAAACCGGGGAGGATGGCTCCAGCGAGATCAAAAAATGAGCAACCTGGGGAGGATGGGGCCAGAGATATCAGGCATGGTGCAACCCAGGGAGAACGTGCTCAGTGAGCTCAGTCTGAAAGCAACCTGTGGAGGATGGCCCTTGTGAGTTCAGACAGTGTGTAACCCGGGGAGGATGGGTCCAGTGAGATCAGACAGTGTGTAACTCGGCTAAGGTGGGCCCAGTGAAATCAGATCGTGCGTAACCGGTGGAGAATGGGCCCAGTGAGATCAAAAAGTGTGTAACACTGGGGAGGAAGGGGACAGCGGGATAGACAGATTCTAACACAGGGCGGTTGGGTACTGTGAGATCAGACACTTAGTAACCCGGGGAGAATGGGCCCAGTGAGATCAGACAGAGATACCAGCTGGTGGAAGGCCCCAGTGACATCAGTCAAAGTGCACCACGGGGAAGTTGGGCCCACTGAGACCAGACTTTGTGTTACCGGGAGTGATGGGCCCAGGGAGATCAGACAGTGTGTAAGCCGGGGAGGATGGGCCAAGCGAGATGAGACAGTGTGTAACCCGGGGAGAATGGTTTCAGTGATTTTGGACAATATGTACCCCGCGGAGGATGGGACCAGTGGGATCACACAGTTTATAACTCGGGTGAAGGGGGCCAGTGAGATAAGTCAGTGTGTAACTCGGGGATGAGGGCCCATTGATATCAGACAGATTTTAACCCGGGGAGGATGGGCCCAGTGAGTTCAGACAGTGTGTGTATCTTGGGTAGGATGGGTCGAGTAAGATCAGACAGGATGTATCGCGGGAAGGATTGTCCCTGAGTGATCAGATAGTTTTTAGCACCTGAAGGATAGGCCCATGTGAGATCACTAAATGAGTAACACGGGGAGGAAGGGTCCAGTGTGATCAGACAATATAACCCGGGAGGATGAATCCAGTGAGATAAGAAAAAGAACAATCTGGGGAGGATGGGCCCAGTGATATCAGGCTTGGTGTAACCCAGGGAGAACATGTCCAGTGTGCTCAGTCAGTGAGTAACCTGTGGAGGATGGAGCCAGTGAGATCAGTTGCATGTAATTGATAGGATGGGTCTAGTGAGATCGGACATTTTGCAAACCTGAAGGGTTGGGTCCAGGGAGATCAGGCTATGTGTAACTCGGGGAAGATGGGCCCAGTGAGATCTGACAGTGTGTAACCCGGGGAGGATGGGCCCAGTGAGATCAAATAGTGTGTAACCCGGGGATGTTGGTCCCAGTGAGATCAATCAGTGTGTAACTCGGGGAGGATGTGCCCACTGAGATCGGACAGTGTCTAACCCGTGGAGAATGGGCCCAGTGAGATGAGACAGTGTGTAAATGTGGCAGATGGACTCAGTGTGAACAGACAGTGATTTAGCTGATTAGGAATGTGTAAAGTGAGATCAGACAGTGTTTAACCCGGGGAGGATGGGCCCAGCGATTCCAGACATCTGTAACCCAGGGAGGATGGGTCCGGTGAGATCAGACGGTGTGTAACCAGTTGAGGATGTGTCCAGTGAGATCAGGCAGTGTGTATCACGGTGAGGATGGGTCCAGTGAGATCAGACAATTTTTAACTTGGGAAGGATGTGCCCAGTGACTTCATCGTTCTGTAACCGACGGACGATGGGTCCAGTGATATAAGACAGTTTTTAACCCAGGTAGGATGGGCCCAGTGCGATCAGACAGAATGTTAAACTGTGAGGATGTGCCCAGTGAGATCAGACAGTGTGCAAATCGGGGAGAATGGGACAAGTGAGATCAGACGGTGTGTAAATCTGGGAGGATGGGCCCAGTGACATCAGACTGTATGTAACCCGCGGAGGATGGGCCCAGTGAGATCTCACAGTGTGTGTCCCGGGAAGGATGTGCCCAGTGACATCAGACAGTGTGTAACCCGATGTGGATGGGCCCAGTGAGATCAGACAGTGTGTAACAAATGGAGGATGGGCCCAGTGACATCAGACAGGATGTACCCAAGGAAGATGGGCCATGTGAGATCAGAAAGTGTATAACCCGGTGAAGAATGGGCCCAGTGAGTTCAGACAGAGTGTAATCAGGGGAGGTTTGGACACAGTGAGATCAGACAGTTTGTAGCTCGGGGATTATGGGCCCATGTGAAATCAGACAGTGTGTAACACGGGGAGGATGCCACAGTGAAATCAGAAAATGTATCCCGAGGATAATGGGCACAGTGAGAACAGACAGTGTGTAACCCGGGGAGGATGGGCCCAGTGAGATCAGACAGTGTGTAACCAGGGCTGGATGGTCCCATGTGTGTTCAGACAGTGTGTACCCGGGGACGATGGGCCCAGTGAGATCAGACAGTGTGTAACCCGGGGAAGATGGGCCCAGTGAAATCAGACATTGTGTAACCAGTGCTGGATGGGCCCATGTATGTTCAGACAGTGTGTAACCCGGGGAGGATGGGCCCAGTGAGATCAGACAGTATGTAACCCGGGGAGGAATGGCCCAGTGAGAACAGACAGTCTGTAAACCGGGGAGGATGGGACCATTGAGGTCAGACTGTGTGTAACCTGAGGAGGATGGCTAAGCGAGATGAGTCATTTTATAATCCGTGGGGGATGGGTCCAGTGATTTCAGACAATATGTACCCTGGGGCGGATGGGCCCAGTGGGATCAGACAGGTTGTAACCCAGGGATGTTGGGCCCCGTGACATCAAACACTGTGCATCCTGGGGAGGATGGGTCCTGTGAAATCAGACAGTGTGTAAACCGGGGATGATGGCTCGAGTGAGAACAGCAAATGAGCAACCTGTGGAGGATGGTGCCAGTGATATCAGGCATGGTGTAACCCAAGGAGAGCCCAAGGATGTACTTGCCATGGAAGGAGTGCAGCGAAGATTCACCAGGCTGATACCTGGGATGGCACGAATGACGTATGAGGAGAGATTGGTTCGTTTGGGCTTGTACTCGCTGGAGTTTAGAAGAATGACAGGGGATCTCATCGAAACTTATAAAATTCCAACCGGTGTAGACAAACTAGACGCTGGAAGGATGTTCCCGATGGTCGGGGAGTCCAGAACCAGTGGTCACAGTCGAAGGATAAGGAGTAAGCCATTTAGGACAGAGGTGAGGAGGAATTTATTCACCCAGAGAGTGGTGAACCTGTGGAATTCACTACCAAAGAAGGCAGTAGAGGCCAATTGATTAAATATATTCAAGAAGGAGTTGGATATATTTCTTAAGGCAAAAGGGACCAAGGCCTATGAAGAGAATGTAGGAACAGGGTACTGAATTTGGATGATCAGCCATGATCTCATTGAATGGCGGAGCAGGCTCGAGGGGCAGAATGGCCTACTCCTGCACCTATCTTCTATATTTCTATGTTTCTAGAACGTGCCCAGTGAGCTCAGTCAGTTTGTATCCTGTGGAGTATAGGCCTCGTGAGGTCAGACAGTGTTTATCTCGTGGAGGATGGACCCAGTGAGATCAGTCAGCGTGTCATTGGGAGGATGGGCACAGTGAGATCAGACAATGTGCAACTTGGGGAAGATGGGCCCAATGAGA
This sequence comes from Somniosus microcephalus, assembly GCF_052327205.1. Lineage (NCBI taxonomy): Eukaryota > Metazoa > Chordata > Chondrichthyes > Squaliformes > Somniosidae > Somniosus > Somniosus microcephalus. The sequence goes on along the minus strand of NW_028225180.1, from coordinate 31,584,929 downwards.
CCAGACAGTGTGTAATCCGGGGAGAATGGGCCAAGTGAGATCAGACAGTGTGGAACACGGGGAGGATGGGTCCATTTGAGATCAGTCAGTGAGTAACTGGTGGAGGAAGCATTCCGTGAGATCATACAGTGTGAAAACTGGGTAGAGTGTGGCCATTAAGCTCATGCAGTGTGTAACACGGTGAGGATGGGTCCAGTGTGGTCAGACATTGAGCAAGTCGGGGTCAATGGGCCCAGTGGTATCAGGCATGGTGTAACTCAGGGAGCATGGGCCCAATGACATCAGACACTGTGAAAGCCGGTGAGGATGGGCCCATGTGAGATCAGACAGTGTGTAACCCGGGGAGGATGTGTCCAGATGGTTCAGACAGTGTGTAACCCGGGAACGATTGACCAAGTGAGATCAGACTGTGTGTATCCCGGGGAGGAAGGGCCAAATGAGATCAGACAGTGTGTAACCCGGGGAGGATGGGCCAAGTGAGATCAGACAGTGTGTACCCCGGGGAGATGGGCCAAATGAGGTTAGACAGGGTGTATCCCGGTTAGGATGGGCCCATGTGAGATGATTCAGTGAGTAACGTGTGGAGGATGCGCACAGTAAGATCAGTCAATTTCGAAACCGGGGAGGATGGGCCCCTTGAGATCAGAAAGCGTGTAACATGGGGAGGCTGGACCCAGTGAGATCAGACACTGTGTAACCCGGGGAGGATGGATTCAGAGAGATCAGTCAATCTGAAAATCGGGGAGGATGTGCCCAGTGATAGCACGCATGGTCTGATCAAGGAAGGATGGGCCCAGTGACACCAGACAGAGTGTAACCCGGAAAGGATGGGCCCAGTGAGATCAGACAGTGTGTAACCCGGGGAGGATGGGCCCAGTGAGATCAAACAGAGTGTAACCTGGGGAGCATGAACCCAGTGAGTTCAGACAGTGTGTAACCCGGGGAGGATGGGCCCAGTGTGATCAGACAATGTGTAACCTGGGGAGGATGGGCCCAGTGAGTTCAGACAGTGTGTAACCCGGGGAGGATGGGCCATGTGAGATCTGTCAGTGTGCAACTCGAGAAGGATGCGCTCAGTGAGATCAGACAGTGTGTAACCCGGGGAGGATGGACCCAGTGATGTCAGGCATTGTGTAATCAAATTTGGATGGGTCCAGTGACATCAGACAATATGTAACCCGGGGAGAATCGGCCCAGTGACATCAGACAGAGTGTAACCCAGGGAGGTTCAGCCCAGTGGCATCAAACACTGTGTAAACCAGGGAGGATGGGTCCAGTGAGATCAGACAGTGTTTAACTCGGGGAGGATGGGCCAAGCGAGATGAGACAGTGTGTAGCCCGGGGAGAATGGGTCTAGTGATTTTTGACAATATGATCAGGCAGACTGTAAACCGGGGATGATGGACCCAATGAGGACAGACATTGTGTAAACCCGGGTTGGATGGGCCCAGTGAAATCAGACAGTGTGTAAACCGGGGAGGATGGCTCCAGCGAGATCAAAAAATGATCAACCTGGGGAGGATGGGGCCAGTGATATCAGGCATGGTGCAACCCAGGGAGAACGTGCTCAGTGAGCTCAGTCTGAAGGTAGTCTGTGGAGGATGGGCCTAGTGAGTTCAGACAGTGCGTAACCCGGGGAGGATGGGTCCAGTGAGATCAGACAGTGTGTAACTCTGCTAAGGTGGGCCCAGTGTAATCAGATCGTGTGTCACCGGTGGAGAATGGGCCCAGTGAGATCAAACAGTGTGTAACACTGGGGAGGATGGGGACAGCGGGATAGACAGATTCTAACCCAGGGCGGTTGGGTCCTGTGAGATCAGACAATTTGTAACCCGGGGAGAATGGGCCCAGTGAGATCAAACAGAGATAACAGGTGGTGAAAGGGCCCAGTGAGATCAGTCAAAGTGCACCCCGGGGAGGTTGGGCCCACTGAGACAAGACATTGTGTTACCCGGGGATGATGGGCCCAGTGAGATCAGACAGTGTGTAAGCCGTGGAGGATGGACCAAGCGAGATGAGACAGTGTGTATCCCGGCGGAGGATGGGCCCAGTGGGATCAGACAGTTTATAACCCGGTTGAATCGGGCCAGTGAGATATGTCAGTGTGTAACTCGTTGATGAGGGCCCAGTGATATATGACAGATTTGAACCTGGGGAGGATGGGCCCAGTGAGATCAGACTGTGTGTATATCTTGGGTAGGATGGGTCCAGTAAGATCAGACAGGATGTATCGCGGGAAGGATTGTCCCTGAGAGATCAGATAGTTTGTAGCAGCTGGAGGATAGGCCCATGTGAGATCACTCAATGAGTAACATGGGGAGGAAGGACCCATTGTGATCAGACAATATAACCCGGGAGGATGAACCCAGTTAGATCAGAAAAAGAGCAATCTGGGGAGGATGTGCCCAGTGATATCAGGCTTGGTGTAACCCAGGGGGAACATGTCCAGTGCGCTCAGTCAGTGAGTAACCTGTGGAGGATGGAGCCAGTGAGATCAGTCTGCATGCAATTGATAGGATGGGCCCAGTGAGATCGGACATTTTGCAAACCTGGGGCGTTGGGTCCAGTGAGATCAGGCTATGTTTAACTCGGGGAAGATGGGCCCAGTGAGATCAGACAGTCTGTAACCCGGAAATGATGCGCCCAGTGAGTTCAGACTGTGTATAATCTGGGCAGGATGGGCCAAGTGAGGTCAGACAGTGTTAAACCCGAGGAGGATTTTCACAATGAGATCAGACAATGTGTAACCCGGGAAGAATGGGCCCAGTGAGATCAGACAGTGTGTAGCCCGGGGAGGATGGGCCCAGTGATATCAGACAGTGTGTAACCCGGGGAGGATCGGCCCAGTGAGATCAAATAATGTGTAACCCGGGGATGATGGGCCCAGTGAGATCAGTCAGTGTGTAACTCCGGGAGGATGTGCCCACTGAGATAGGACAGTGTCTAACCCATGGAGGATGGGCCCAGTGAGATGAGACAGTGTGTAAATGTGGCAGATTGACTCAATATGAACAGACAGTGTTTTAGCTGATTAGGAATGTGTAAAGTGAGATCAGACAGTGTTTAATCCGGGGAGGATGGGCCCAGCGAGTCCAGACATCTGTAACCCGGAGACGATGGGGCCAGTAAGATCAGACGGTGTGTAACCCATGGAGGATGGGTCCAGTGAGATCAGGCAGTGTGTATCACGGTGAGGATGGGCCCAGTGAGATCAGACAATTTTTAACTTGGGAATGATGTGCCCAGTGACTTCATCATTCTGTAACCGAAGGACGATGGGTCCAGTGATATAACACAGTTATTAACTCGGGTAGGATGGGCCCAGTGAGATCAGACAGGATGTTAAAATGTGAGGATGTGCCCAGTGAGATCAGACAGTGTGCAAATCGGGGAGAATGGGACCAGTGAGATCAGACAGTGTGTAAACCTGGGAGGATGGGCCCAGTGAGATCAGACAGTATGTAACCCGGGGAGGATGGGCCCAGTGAGATCAGACACTGTGTTACCCGGTGTGGATGGGCCCAATGAGATCAGACAGTGTGTATCAAATGGAGAATGGGCCCAGTGACATCAGACAGGATGTACCCAGGGTGGATGGGCCATGTGAGATCAGAACGTGTATAACCCGGAGAAGAATGGGCCCAGTGAGTTCAGACAGAGTGTAATCCGGGGAGGTTTGTACACAGTGAGATCAGACAGTTTGTAGCTCGGGGATTATGGGCCCATGTGAAATCAGACAATGTGTAACACGGGGAGAATGCCACAGTGAAATCAGATAATGTAACCCCAGGATGATGGGCACAGTGAGAACAGACTGTGTGTAACCCGGGAGGATGGGCCCACTGAGATCAGACAGTGTGTAACCAGGGCTGGATGGGCCCATGTGTGCTCAGACAGTGTGTACCCGGGGAGGATGGGCCAAGTGAGATCAGACAGTGCGTAACCCGGGGAGGTTGGGCCCAGTGAGATCAGACAGTGTGTAACCCGGGGACGATGGGCCCAGTGAGATCAGACTATTTTTTAACCCGGGGAGGATGGGACAAGTGAGATCAGACAGTGTGTAACCTGTGGAGGATGGGCCCAGTGAGATCAGACAGTGTGTAACCCGGGGTGGATGGGCCCAGTGATATCAGAGAGTGTGTAACCAGTTGAGGATGGGCCCAGTGAGATCAGACAGTGTGTAGCTCAGGGAGGATGGGCCCAGTGAGATCAGACAGTGTGTAACTCGGGGAGGATGGGCCAAGTGAGATCAGACAGTGTGTAACTCGGGGAGGATGGGCCCAGTGAGTTTAGGCAGTGTGTAACCCAAGGAGGATGGTCCCAGTGAGATTAGACATTGTGCACCCCGGGAAGGATTTGCCCAGTGATATCATTATTCAGTAAGCGAGGAACGATAGGCCCAGCGACCAGAGACAGTTTTTAACCAGGGGAGCCTGGGCTCAGTGAGATCAGATAGTGTGTATCCCGGGAAAGATGTCCCTGTGAGAGCAGACAGTGTATAACCTGGTGAGGATGGGCCCAGTGAGATCAGAAAGTGTGTAACCCAGGGAGGATTCCTTTGAGATCAGATAGTTTGTAACCCAGGGAGGAACGGCCCAGTGCGATCAGACAGGGTGTAACCCGGGGAGGATGGTCCCATTGAGAGCAAACACTGTATAACCCGGGGAGGATGGGCCCAGTGAGATCAGACAGTGTTTAACCCAGGGAGGATGGGCCCAGTGAAAAAAGACAGAGTGCAACCCGGGGAGGATGGGCCCAGTGAGATCAGACACTGTGTAACCCATGGTGGATGGGCCCAGTGAGATCAGACAGTGTGTACCCCAGGGAGGATGGGCTCATTGAGATCTGACAGTGTGTAACTCGGGGAGAATGAGTCCAGTGACATCAGACAGTGTGTAACACTTGGAGGATGGTCCCAGTGAGATCCGACAGTGTGTAACCCTGGGAGTGTGGGCCCAGTGAGATCAGAAAGTGTGTAGCTTGGAGAGAATGGTTCCAGTGAGTTCATACTATGTGTAACCCGTGGAGAATGTTCCCAGTTGATTCAAACAGTGTGTAACACAGGAAGAATGGGCCCAGTGAGATCAGGCAGTGTGTAACCCGGGGAGCATGGGCCAAGTGAAATCAGGAAATGTGTAAACCGGGCAGGATTGGCCCTGTGAAATCAGGCAGTGTGGAACCCAGGGAGGAGGGTCCAAGTGATATCATCGGTCTGTAAAACAGGGAGGATGGGCCCAGTGACATCAGACAGTGTTTAGCCCGGGAGAATGTGCCCAGTGAGATCAGAGAGTGTGTAATCCGGGGAGGATGTGTCCAGCGAGATCAAACAGTGTATAACACGGTGATTATGGGCCCAGTGAGATCAGAGCGTGTGTAACATAAAAACATATGAACATCAGACATAGGAGCAGGAGTAGACATTTCGGCCCTTCGAGCCTGCTCACCCATTAAATGAGCTCATGGCTGGCCTTCAGCCTCATTTCCATTCACTGGCCCTTTTGTTATATCTCTTGGTGCGCTTACTAGTCTGAAATATATCGACTTCTGTTTGGAATATACCCAATGACTAAGCCTCCACAGTCGTCTCGGGTAGAGAATTCCAAAGATTCACCACCCTCTGTGTGAAGAAATGTCTTTTCATCTCAGTCCTGAATGGCCTACCATTTATCTTCCGACTGTGGCCCCTGGTTCTAGAGTCCACAGCCAAGGGAAACATTCTCCAGCATGCACCCTATCAAGGCTTATAATAATGGTGTATGCTTCAATGAGATCCCCTCTCATTCTTCTGAATTCAATAGAATACAGTCCTAGTTTACTGAATCTCTTCGCATACGGCATCCCGCCATTCCCGGAATCAACCTCATGAACCGCTGATGCACTCTCTCTATGGCAAGTATATCCTTCCACAGGAAAGGAAACCAAAATTGTACACAGTACTCCAGGTTTGGTCTCACCGAGGCCCTCTATATTTGGAGTAAGACTTCTTTACTCCTGTACTCAAATCCTCTGGTAATGGAGGGCAGCAGACCATTTGCCTTCCTAATGGCTTGCTGCACCTGCACATTCACTTTCAGTGAGTAATGTACAAGGACACCCAAGCTCCTTTGAGCATCTGCATTCCCCAATCTTTCAGCCTTTAGGTAATACTCTGCCGTTCTGTTTTTCCAACCAAAGTGGATAACTTCACATTTATCCACATTATATTGAATCTGCCATAGTCTCGCCCACTCACTGAGCCTGTCGAGATCACCTTGAAACCACTTCACATCCCCTTCGCAATTGACACTAGCCACCTAGCTTTGTACCATCAGCAAATTTGGAAATTTTACATTTAGTCCCCTCATCCAAATCATTGAGATGGATTGTTACTAGCAGGTGCCCAAGATCCGATCCTTGCGGTGCCCCATAATTCATAGCCTGCCATCCTGAAACCCGTTTATCCCTACACTTTGTTTTCTGTCTGTTAACTAATTCTCAATCCATGCTGGTATTTTACCATCAATTCCATGTACCCTAATTTTGTTCACCATCTCTTTTGTGGGACCTTATCGAAGGACTTCTGAAAATCCAGATACACCAGATCTGCTGGATCCCCTTTGCCTACTCCAGTAGTTACATCCTCAAAGAAATCCAATAAGTTTGTCAAACAGGAATTCCCTTTCATAAATCTATGTTGACTCTGCCCAATCTTACTAACTATTCTAAAGGCTCAATTATTGCATCCTTTATAATAGATTCCAGCATTTTCCGAACTACTGATGTGAGGCTAACAGGTCTGTAGTTCCCCGTTTTCTCGCTCCCTCCTTTCTTAAATAGAGGGTTTACATTTGCTATCCTGGAATCTGCAGGAACCGTTCCAGAATCTATAGAATTTTGTAGGATGACAACCAATGCGTCCACTATTCCAATGGCTACATCTTTCAAAACCTTAGGATGTAGGTCATCAGGTCCTTGGGATTTATCCAGTTTTCGTCCCATTAATTTTGCTTGTCCTGTTTTTTTACTTATAATAATTTCTTTAAGCTCCTCATTCTCGTCACACCCTTGGTTTTATCGTATTTCTGGGCGGTATTTAATGTCTTCCTCCATGAAGACAGAAACAAAGTATGCATTTAATTTCTCAGCCACTTCCTCATTTCCCATTTTAAATCCTCTGATCTCTGACTGTAAAGCACCTAAATTTACCGTCGCTAGAGTTTTACTTTTCACATACCTATAGAAGCTTTTACAGTCCGTTTTTATATTTTTCGCTAGTTTATGCTCATATTTCATTTTCCCTTTCTTTATCAATTTCTTTGTCCCCCTTTGCTGATTTGTAAAAATACCCCAATCCTCAGGCTGACCGCTTTTTCTGGCAACTTTATAAGCTTCGCCTTTTGACTTAATACCAGCTATAATTTCTTTTGTTAGCCATGGTTGGATCACTTTTCCTTTTGGGTTTTTATGCCCTAGAGGAATATATATTTGTAGCAAATTATACATTATTTCCTCGACTGTTAGCCATTGTGTGTCCACCTTCCTACATTTTAGTGTAGTCTCCCAATCTACCATGGCCAACTTGTCACTCATACACTTGTAGTTTCCTCTGTTTAGATTGAAGACCTTAGTTTCAAATTGGTATATATCACTCTCCAGCGTAATGTAAATTTCAATCATATTATGGTCACATATCCCTAAATGCCCCTTTACCACAAGATTATTGATTAGCACTTTTTCAGTACACAGTACCAGATCCAGAATAGCCTGTTCCCTGGTTGGTTCCTCCACGTACTGATCCAGGAAACCACCTCACATGCATTCCAAGAATTCGTCCTCCACATGATTAGTGGAAATTTGATTTGCCCAGTCAATATGTAGATCAAAGTCCCCCATGATTACCGTATTACCCTTGTTGCATGCACTTCTAATCTATTGATTGATACTCTGTCCTTCATTACCATTACTGTTTGGTGGCCTATACACAACTCCCACCAATGCTTTCCACCCTTTGCTCTTTCTTAGCTCCACCCAAACTGATTCCAGTTCTAAATCACGGTCTGCCAAGCCAAGATCTTTTATCTCTGTTGTAACAATCTCATCTCTTATTAACAGTGCTACACCACGTCCTTTTCTCTTTTGTCTGTCCTTCCTACATGTTGAGTACCCTGGAACAGTCAGTTCCCGGATTTGGTTACCATGCAACCATATCTCTGTAATGGCAATTACATCATACCCATTTACTTCTATTACTGCATTTAATTCATCCACTGTGTTGCTGTGCCGGGGAGGATGGGCCCAGTGAGATCAGACAGTGTGTAACCCAGGGAGGATGGGCCCAGTCAGATCAGACAGTGTGTAATCCGGGGAGGATGGTACCAGTGAGAACAGACAGTGTGTAACCCAAGGAGGATGGGCCCAGTGAGATCAGACAGTGTGTAATCCGGGAGAATGGGCCCAATGATATCAGACAGTGTGTAACCCGGGGAGACTGGGCCCAGTGAGATAACACAGCGTGTGACCCAGGGAGGATGGGCCCAGTGAGATCAGCAAGTTTGTAACCCGGTGAGGATGAGCCCAATGAATTCAAACAGCGCCGTTTTGTCTAATGCACAGAGAGAAACTGTTACATTTCTGCCTCGAATTATGGGTATTTGGAGGCAGCCCGGGCGTTCCTGCCGGGTACCTGAGAAACAGGAAGAATCGAACAGAAATACTCGACCCTGAAGCATTAACGTGGATGATCCGGCAGTGATTGGTCCCACTGTTTTCTCGGCAACGAGGGAGATAGTTTCAGATACCGCCCTGGATCTCCTGTTGTAAACTGCAGAGAAACGCAGAGTCTCATAAACCGCTGTATTCAACAGGGCAGAAACTGGGCGTTGTTTAAAATAAACTGGAATTGTATTTCAGCGTGGCTGGAGCAGGGAATAACTGGCAGTTTATACAGGAATTCTCTGAGGATATCTGAGTCGAAAGTTCAAGCAGTATGATTTCGGTTTTTGGAATTGGCGACGCTGCTGTGGAGGAGAACGAGCAAAGCACAGATCTTTCACTCCGGTGAATGATGGAAACGGCAGCGAGCAAATTAATGCCAGAGCTATGGTTTACTTCACGGTCAATATTACATTGTTTTCAGGCCTGCCACAATTAGATAATTACAGGAAACGTGCACATTATGTTCTAGTTCACACGGTCAATCTTGTTCTCGTTTTCTGTCCTGCCATAATTAGATCTCCTGGTAAATGATGGAGTGGTTGAGGAAGCTGCACAGCTGGAAGTAAACAGGGATTGTAGATGGAGGAATGACAGCACGTGAACCAGCACATGATTGTGAGAGCACAATTCAGAGAGAAAACTTCAGATTCAAAGAGCATCCATAGATCGACTGGAGAGAAAGGGAACAGACAGTCCTGTTGACTTAGATATACACTGGCCCTGGAGATGGACCGGGAAGAATGGTCAGAGAGATTCCCAGTGACTCAGGTAGACACTGGTCCTGGAGATTGATCGGGGAGAATGTTCAGAGAGAGAATCCTGTTGACTCAGATACACACTGGTCCTGGAGATGGACTTTGGAGAATAGTCAGAGAGAGTCCCATTGACTCAGATAAACACTGGTCCTGGAGATGGATTGGGGAGAATTGTCAGAGAGAGTCCATTTGACTCAGATACACACTGGTCCTGGAGATGGACTTTGGAGAATAGTCAGAGAGAGTCCCATTGACTCAGATAAACACTGGTCCTGGAGATGGACTGGGGAGAATTGTCAGAGAGAGTCCATTTGACTCAGATACACACTGGTCCTGGAGATGGAATTTGGAGAATGGTCAGAGAGAGTCCCATTGACTCAGATACACACTGGTCCTGGAGATGGACTTTGGAGAATGGTCAGAGAGAGTCCCATTGACTCAGATAAACAGTGGTACTGGAGATGGACTGTGGAGAATGGTCAGAGAGAGTCCCATTGACATAGATACATACTGGTCCTGGAGATGGACTGGGGAGAAAGGTCAGAGAGAGTCCCATTGACTCAGATACATACTGGTCCTGGAGATGGACTGGGGAGAAAGGTCAGAGAGAGTCCCATTGACTCAGATACACACTGGTCCTGGAGATGGATTGGGGAGAAAGGTCAGAGAGAATCTAATTATCTCAGATATACCCTATTACTTTAAATGCTACACAACGGTTGCAAAGAGAGGCATTAAATGGTGATAATGGGACTGGGAAAGTCTAACAACTGAGCACAATTATCCAGCATGAGGCCGTGCAATGGGATATGAAGAGTGATCAATTTCTGTCTCTAAACACAAAGTTACAGGTGAATCTTGTGTGTGGTTTCTAGTAAAGGGATTTGATCTAACTAGTGACTCCGGTCTGAGTTAGAGCCCAGCAGACGGACATGTGCCTGTTTATTAGGTGGGGCTGAACTCACACCGACACCCTTAGATCGCTATAATAAATTAGCTCTTCTTTGACATCACTCACTCCCTCCAAATTAAAGGTGTTGCTATGCATTTTCGTCAGATAGGTGGAACATTCTTTCTTCCAGTTCTACTCGTGTCCCCTCCCCGACATTTGTCCAGTACAATGATGATTGTATCGAAGCCGTTTCCTGCTGTTACCCTAGACTGGAAAATTACATTCACTTTGCTTCCAATTTCCATCATTCCCTCATCATCACGTTATCCATCTCCGACTCCTTCCTTCCGTTCCTCGACTTCTCTGCATCCATTTCTGGGGGTAGGCTTTCGAGAAACATTCATAAAATTCCCCTGACTCCCACAGCTAGTTGGATTACACTTCCTCTCACCCCACTTCCTGTAAAGACTCTATTCAATTCTCCTAGTTTCTTCATCTCTGTGACATTTGTTCTGATCATGCCTCCTTCCAAACTAATGCTTTCTATATGCCTTCCTTTTTCCTAAACCAAGGATTCCTCTCCAGCGAGGTTGACATGGCCCTCCACCATTCCATTTCCCAAAATTCTGCTCTTAACCCTACCCCTCCCTCGTAGAATCACAAAAGGGTTGCCCTTATCACCCCACCAGCCTCCACATTAAACGCATCATCCTCCGCCATTTCCGCCACCTCTGGTGTAATAACATAACTAAACATATTTTCCCCTCCTCTTTCAGCCTTCTGAAGGTATCACTCCCTGCGCGACAGCCTGGTCCACCTCTCAATCACCCCCAATCTCTGCTCCACTTGCCACGACACCTTATGGTGCAAAGGCAGGAGGTGCAACACCTGCCCTTTTAACTCCTCCCTTCCACTGTACAGGGACCCAAACATTCCTTCCAGGTGAAACAGCGATTTACTTGTTGTAGTTGCAATTTAGTGCACTGTATTCGCTGCTGACAATGCGGTCTCCACTATATTGGGGCCATCAAACTCAGATTGTCTGATTGTTTTGCGGAACACCACTGCTCATTCTGCAAGCACGACCCCAATCTTCCGGTCGCCTGTCACTTTAATTCTCCGCTCCACTCCCAATCTAACCTCCCTGTCCTGGGCCTCTTACACTCTTCCAATTTAGCTCAATGTAAGCTCGAGGAACAGCACATCATCCTTCGATTCTGCACTTTACAGGCTTCCAGCCTCAATATCGAGTTCAACAATTTCAGGCCATAACCTCTGCACCTATTTTTTCAGATGGCAGATGTTGACAATTCTGGCATTCCCATTTGCATTTCTTCTAGACATATATTTTGTTTCTTCACTTGTCCCATTAACATCTCCTTTTCCTTTGCACAATCATCCCTATTGTCATTTTATCACTCCAGCTTTCCACCCTATCACAGACTTTCTGTTTCGTTCTTTCCCCCCTCCCCGTTTGCCTGCCCCGAACTTACTTAAAATTGGTTACCTGTACAACTTTTGCCAGTTCTGACAAAAGGTCATCGATTTGAAACGTTACACTGTTTCTCTCTTCACAGATACTGCCTGACCTGCTGAGCATTTCCAGCACCCGCAGTGTTGTGCTTTTATACTAGTCTATGCTTCATTGAATTACTATGTTTTGAAATTTTGTAGATTGTAATTCATTGGGAGTAATTTAAAGTAGTAGAAACAGGGCGGTAGTGTAATATTGGTGATATGGAATTGGCCTCCCAGTATAAAGCACGCCTGATACCCACTCTGTTGACGTTAAAGGGAAGGAAAATCGTCCATTGTGTAAAATGATTGGCTAATTCGATATTGCTCACATTACACTATCGCCCAGAGATAAAAATAAAACCTGATTAGCTTTAGCACAGCACTCTCTGTTTTTAACTTCAAATGATTTACTGCCATAATAACCGTGCGTAGCTAATCATTTTTAGAATAAAGTACGATTTGAAGTTAAGAAATATCTTGGCACTGATCCACAAGCAGGTCCCGCACTCACCTGAAAGCACCGCACGTCCCACACTCACACTGATCCATCTGCACATCCCACACTCACTCTGACGCATCCGCATGTCCCGCAGTCACCATGACCCACCTGCAGGGCCCGCACTCACCCTGACCCGGCCGCACATTCCGCACTCGCCCTGACACTCCCGCACGTCGCGCACTCACCTGACCCATGCGCACTTCCCGCAATCAAACTCCAGTATGATTTGGACAGGTTGGGTAATTGGGCAGAAGCATGGCAGATGCAATATAACGTGGATAAATGCGAGGTTATCCACTTTGGTGGCAAAAACAAGAAGGCAGATTATTATGTGAATGGCAATAGATTGGGAGAAGGGGAAGTGTAACGAGACCTGGGTGTCCTTGTGCACCAGTCACTGAAGGTAAGCATGCAGGTGCAGCAGGCGGGTAAGAAGGCAAATGGTATGTTGGCCTTTGTAGAGAGAGGGTTTGAGTACAGGAACAAGGATGTCTTGCTGCAGTTGTACAGGGCCTTGGTGAGACTACATCTTGAGTATTGTGTGCAGTTTTGCTTGCCTTATCTGAGGAAGGATGTTCTTGCCATGGAAGGAGTTCAGCGATGATTCACCAGGCTGAAAACTGGGAGGGCAGGAACGACGTATGAGGAGAGATTGGGTCAATTTGTCTTGTACTCGCTGGAGTTTAGAAGAATGAGAGGGTATCTCATTGATACTTATAAAATTCTAACAGGACTAAACAGACTAGATGCAGGAAGGATGTTCCCGATGGTCGGGGAGTCCAGAACCAGGGGTCACCATCTAAGGATAAGGAGCAAGCCATTTAGGACAGAGATGTGGAGGAACTTCTTCACACAGAGAGTGGTGAAACTCTGAAATTCTCTACCACAGAAGGCAGTAGAGGCCAATTCATTAAATATATTCAAGAAGGAGTTGGATATATTTCTTAACGCTAAAGGGATCAAGGGATATGGGGAGAAAGCAGGGACAGGGTACTGCATTTGGATGAGCAGCCATGATCGCATTGAATGGCGGAGCAGGCTCGAGGCGCCGAATGGCCCACTCCTGCTCCTATCTTCTATGTTTCAACTTGGTCTAGCCGCACGTCCCGCACTCAGCTGAACCACGTGCACATTCAGCACTCAAACCCTGATCCACTGTTTTTTCTGCACTCACCCTGACACACCCACACGTCCCGCACTCACCCTGACCCTTCCGCACTCATCCTGACCCACCCGCACCCTCCCTGGTCCACCCGCACATCCTGCACTCACCACCTGATAAACAAACAGCGGAAATATTTTTCACGACTTTAGAATTTACAAATTCGATGGCCTTGTCTCTCGATTTAGTATCAGCGGTGCAATGAATATATTTTGAATAAACATATGTCTGTTCTATTCTAATATGCCCTGCTATAACCTGAAATTAATTTTTTTACAGCTAACAAGTTGCCTGAGATGGGGCATTCATCAAGTAAACCAAGCAGTGCTAGAAAACAATCCCAGATTCAAGGCCCTCCTCTTGGGGAAGGTGATCAGGTCCCAGGAACTGGTGCAAGTGAACTGAGTCAGATTCAAGTCCCTGCTCCTGGGGAAGATGATCAGGCTGCAGGAATAGGTACAAGTGAACAAAGTCAGGTTCAAGGCACTGCTCCTGGGAAAGGTGATCAGGTCGCAAGAACTGGTACAAGTGAACAGAGTCAGATTCAATACCCTTCTCCTGGGGAAGGTGATCAGACTGCAGGAACCGGTACAAGTGAACAGAGTCAGATTCAAGGTCCTGCTCCTGGGGAAGGTGATCACGCCTCAGGAACCGCTACATGTGAACAGGGCCAGGAAAATTGTCCTGCTCCTGGGGAAAGTGATCAGGCCCCAGGAACCAGTACAAGTGAACAGAGTCAGATTCAATGCCCTGCTAGTGGGGAAGGAGATCAGGCCACAGGAACTGGTACAAGTGAAAATATTCATTCCCCCGGAGATTTATTAAGTACGAATGCTACAAGATTTGAACAAAAAACAGGTTAGTAGAATGAAACTCACTTCAAATAAAACATCTCTGATCATTTCAACCACTACAACTAAACTCAATCCATTCATTTATTGACCTGATAAAAATATATAATATAGTTACAAATATGAAACTTTTGTCAACGGCTATATTTGTGGCATATTCTGGTTCCTGTTCTCTGCCCCTATACTTTATTGATTCGGGGATTTTTTTAGACAAAAATGCCCAGGGGCTAGAAATTGCTTTTAGTGCGCAGGATGGTCACCGCCCTTTTAATGCGCACAGAATCATGCGGCCTCATAGAAGGCCTTAAATGTGCCCGTTCCTTGAGTTTAAGTAAAGTAAGTGTGTTGTCAGCGCCACTTGTGCTGTGGATTGGCCACACGCAGATTAAGTGTCATAAACTTCACCATTTCTGAAGCCAGATATAGAGAAACTGCGCCTCTAAAAGTGGGGGAGCTCTCTGTCTGTACGCAACTGAAAGTGAAGATTGTGAACAATGGACGGCACAGCAGACGCAGCAAGGGCCGCCCAATTTTCAGACACTGAATTTGAGGGTTTGCAGGTGGGTTCCAGGAATAGGGACTTCTTCTATCCACCCGGCGCCAGGAAGATATCCAGGCAAGCTGTGATTTAGGAGAGTTAGCAGAAATATAGCCCTAGAACAGATGCATTGCGGGAAGAAGTACTACCACCTCACATGGAAACCCAAGGTAAGACTACTAACTAAGTTATATCATTACTCTCACGTTAGCCTTGCAATACCTGTTGCCCCGGCACTATCAACTCTTCCCTCTCCAATTACCAGAACTCTCCTCGATTCACTGCAAATTCCTATCTGTGTATTCGGCAGCCCAGTCGCAGCAGCAATATCTTCTGGATATGGGGAATACATTTTAATAGTTTCTGCTAAATGACATAATGACACAACAGGTTGAATAGAAACATATAACTCAAAAGGTTTCCCGTTGCCATGGCTTAATAAATGATTTTAATATTGACAATGCCTGTTTCACTTCCTTTTATAATATAGAATATTGTTCATTTGTTCAGTCCTCCCAGCACTGGGGGGGGGGGCGTAAAGTAACCATTCACTCATGTCCGCCTGCCATTCTCGCCAGTTTCAACAAACACAGTGAGAACACATTCCAATTCATCTGCCAAATCATTAGCAAAACCATGGAGATTCGCCAGTAACGAATTATAGTTCTTATTTATAATGCGCACTTTCTGTAAGCGTCACAATTATTGCTGCCCTCGTCCCTTGTCACATTCACTTCCTACTTTCAGTGGGGTGTCGGTGTGAGGCTGGGTCAGTGGGGTGATGGTGTAAGGCCGAGTCAGTGGTGTCTCGGTCAAGGGCTGGGTCAGTGGGGTGTCGGTGTAGGGCTGTGTCAGTGGGGTGTCGGTGTGGGACTGGGTCAGTAGGGTGGCAGTGTAGGGCTGATTCAGTATGTTGTCGGTAATGGGCTGACTTAGTGGCCTCTCGGTGTAGGGCTGGGTCAGTATGGTGTCGGTGAGGGGCTGAGTCAGTAGCGTGTCGGTGTAGGGCAGGATCAGTGGGGTGTAGGTGTAGGGGTGGGTCAGTGGGCTGTTGATGTGGGGCTGTGTCAGTGGGGTGTCGGTGTGCGGCTGGATCAGTGGGGTGTCTGTGCGGGGCTGTGTCAGTAGGGTGGTAGTTTAGCACTGTGTCAGTAGGGTGTTGGTGTGGAGCTGAGTCAGTTGCGTGTCGGTGTAGCGCTGGATCAGTGGGGTGTCTGTGTGGGGCTGGATCAGTGGGGTGTCTGTGTAGGGCTGGGTCAGTAGGGTGTCGGTTTAGGGTGGGTCAGTAGGCTGTCAGTGTAGGCTGGGTCAGTATGGTGTCGGTTTAGCGCTGGATCACTGTGTTGTCGGTGTGGGGCTGGGCCAGTAGGGTGTCAGTTTAGGGTGGGTCAGTAGGGTGTCAGTGTAGGGCTGTATCAGTGGGGTGTCGGTGTAGGGCTCCGACAGTGGGCTGTCGTTGTAGGGCTGGGTCAGTAGTGTGTCGGTGCAGGGCTTGGTCAGTAGTGATCGGTATATGGCTGGATCAATGGGGTGTCGATGTAGGGCTGAATCAGTGGGGTGTCGATGTAGAGCTGGGTCAATGTGGCTTCGGTGTAGGGCTGGGTCAGTAGGGTTTTGAAGTGGGGCTGTGTCAGTAGGGTGTCAGTGTAGGGCTGTATCAGTGGGGTTTTGGTGTAGGGCTGGAGCAGCGGGGTGTCGATGTAGGGCTGGGTCACTAGTGTGTCGGTATAGGGCTGGGTCAGTAGTGTGTCACTGTAGGGCTGGGTCAGTATTGTGTCTGTGTAGGACTGGATCAGTGGCGTATCCATGTAGACCTGAGTAAGTACGGTGTTGCTATAGGGCTGGGTCAGTAGAGTGTCAGTGTAGCGCTCTATCAGTGGGTTGTTGATGTAGGGCTGGGTCTGTGTGGTGTTGGTGTAGGGCTGTGTCAGTAGGGTTTCAGTGTAGAACTGGATCAGTGGGGAGTTGGTGTAGGGCTCGGTCCCTGTGGTTTTGAAGTAGGGCTGGGTCTGTGTGGTGTTCGTGTAGGGCTGGGTCAGTTGGCTGTCGGTGTAGGGCTGGGTCAGTGGGGTTTCGGTGTGGGACTGGGTCCGTAGTGTGTTGTTGCAGGGCTGGAGTGGGAGGAGACTTGCACAAGTTGAGTCAATTGGCCAAATTGTGTGCTGTACATTCTATGTAATTCTATGTAAAGTGGGAAGCGACAATATCACATTTTCTGAAGCAGTTATCTAAAACGGAACTATTGGAAGCTTTGTTCTTATTTTGAAGCCTGCAACACGCACACTCCTCCAGTGGAACTGGGAGATTCCAGTCACCAGCTAGAGGATGTGGAAAGTTATGTTAACTAGAAATGAGTATAACCATTTCTAAAATATTTATCTGCAAATGGGAATTATGTATTTCAGAGGAGAGAGTTTGATCAAAGAGACTCGCCCAGTTTGACACGTTGGTGAAGAGTTAGACATGTTTATATCCATCTCCCCGTCTTCGCTCGGTGTCCCAAATTTCTGCCGATCTTTCTCATAACTACAGGTTTGAATCTCTCCAATCGTGTTTCAGCTCCTGCCACAACACTGAATTGGCAATATACAAAGTCACAAATGAAACCTTCTATGACTGAACGTAGTAAACCATTTCTTCTCGACTTCTGCAGTCTTTGACACAGTCGAGCACAACATCATCCAACACCTCTCCTCCATTGCCCAGCTCAGTGGGGCTGCCCTTGCTTATTTCTACTTTTACCCATCCAGTCCTATCCAGAGAATCTTCATCATCGGCTTCTCATCCTGCTCCCGGACTATTAACATTGGATTCCCCCATTGCTCGCCCCTTGCCTCCTCCTACTGTTCTACATGAAGACGTTATCCAAAGACCAGAGATCAGCTATCATGTGCAAGCACGTAACACTTTGCTCCACATCTCCACAACCTCTCTCCACCCACCCACTGTATCTTCTTGTCATGCTGTTTGTCTGAGATGAGCTACATATTTCTCAAATTAAACAGTTGGAAGATCGAAGACATGATCTTCAGCCCTCGCCACGAATTCTGCTCCCTTGCGAATGATTCCATCCCCGTTCCAGACAGTGTCTCGGATTGAACCGGACTGTTTACAACCTCAGCATTTGATGTAACCTCAAGCTGAGCTTCCGACCCGATATTCTCTCCATCTCAAAGACCGCCTACATCCAACTCTTTACTATTATGCAGCTTCGCACCTGCATCAGCCCACCTGCTGCTGAAATCCTCATCCATGCTTTTCTCACCCAGTGACTCGATTTTTCCAATACTCCCAGTCACTTTGCCCCTTTCACTCTTCGTAAATTTAAACGCATGAAAATCCCTGCTCACTGACCACCCCGTCCTTGTGAACCTACATTGGCTCCCGGTCCCTCGACACATCCAAATGAAAACTCCCATCATCGAGTTTAACTCCCTCAATGGGCTCATCGCTCACTCGCTCTGTAACTGCCTCCAGACTTACAATCCCCAACCTCTCTGCTCCTCCGACTCTGGCCTCTTGTGCATTTTCGTCCTCTCCTCCCCTGATCTATGAGGTCGAGGCCTTCGACTGTCCCGGTTCTCTGCGCTGAAATTCCCCACCTAAGCATATCCTCCTCCCTCCTCCTTTAAGACACTCCTAAAACACAGTTATTTGACTAATCTTTGACTAGCCTTCCTTCTACCCACTTTATTCAGCGTCCACCTTTTGTCTGATTCGGCTCCTGTGACGCGCCTTGCGATGTTTTTAGATGTTAAAAGCGCTGTAGAAATGTCAGATGTTGTTGTGTGTTTATTTTACTCGTGTCAGCGTGCGTGATACAGCAGATAAATGAATCTTAATAGGTTTCAAACTTGGGTTCAACTTAATTCTGGAGAATAACTTCAACTATATTTTGGATAATTTACTGATCCTAGACTGAATCACTTTTACATTTCCACAGTGGGGAAAGGAAAGGACGCTGACTGATAGATTGACTGGACACACTCACAGCGAGACACGTGGGGAAGTGGAGAATATTCACTGTAAAACAGCAGTCAAATCTACCACATATAGTAGTGATAATGGGGGACTTAATTATACTAATATAGACTGGGATAATAATACTGAAAAGGGCAGAGAGGGGGAAGAATGTCCGAAGTGTGTTCAGGAGAACATTCTTGATTAGTACATTTCCAGCCCAACGAGGAATTGCTGGATCTGGTTTTGGGGAATGAGGTGGGTCAAGTGTCAGTCGCGTAACATTTAGCGATCAGTGATCACAGTATCATAAGTTTTAGATTAGCTAGGGAAAAAAGACAGGCAACAGTCTAGAGTAAACATTGGAACTGGCCCGGCTAAATTGGTATCAAATATTGGCAGGCAAAATTGTAATCGAACAATGGGCATCTTTTAAAGAGGAGATGGTTCGGGTACAGTAGAGGTAAATTCCCACGAGGGGGAAAGGTAGGGCAACCAAAATCAGAGCTCTCTGGATGCCGAAAGAGAGAGAGTAAGATGAAGCAGAAAAAGGATGTCAGGTTTTACCAGGCTAAATATAAAAAGATCAGAGGGGAAGCGAAAAAGAAAATAAGAGGGGCAAAGAGAAAGTCTGAAAATAGACTGGCATGTAACATAAAAGGAAATCCAAAAATCTTCTATAGACGTATAAATAATAAATGGGTAGTAAGAGGAGCGTTGGTGCTGATTAGAATTCTGGATGGAGGCAGAGGGAATGGCTGAGGTACTAAATCAATACTTTGCATTTGTCTTTACCAAGGAAGAAGATGCTGCCAAAGTCATAGTGAAAGAGTAGGCCGTTGAGATACTGGATGGGATAACATGAAATAAGGGAAGGTACTAGAAAGGTTGGCTGTACTTAAAGTAGATAATTCAGCAGGACTGGTTGGGATGCATATTCGGATGCTGTGGGAGGCAAGGGTGGAATTTGCGGATGTACATAATCTTCCATATCTTCCAATCCTCCTTGGATGCGGGGCTGGTGTCAGAGGACTGGAGAATTACAAATATTACACCTTTGTTCTAAAAAGTGTGTAAGGATAAACCCAGCACCGTCACGCCAGTCAGTTTAAACTCGGTGGTGGGGAACCTTTTAGAAAAGATAATCCGGGACAAAATTAACAGTCACTTGGACAAATAAGGGTTAATTAAGGAAAGCAAGCACGAATTTGTTAAAGGCAAATCGTGTTTAATAACTTGATTGAGTTTTTTGATGAGATAACAGAGAGGGATGTTGAGGGCAATGCGTTTGATGTGGTGTACATGGACTCCCAAAAGGCGTTTGATAATGTATCACATAATAGGCTTGGCAGCAAAGTTTAAGCCCCTGGAATGAAAGGGACAGTGGCAGCATGAATACGAAATGGGCTAAGTGACAGGACACAGGGAATAGTGGTGAACGGTTGATTTTCGGAATTGAGGAAGGTACACAGTGGTGTTCCCCAGGGGTTGATAATAGGAGCACTGCTTATCTTGATATATATATTAATGACTTAGGCTTAGGTGTACAGGGCACAGTTTCAAAATTTGCAGGTAACACAAAACGTGTAATTACAGTGAACAGTGAGGAGGAGATTGATAGATTTGAAGAGGACATAGACAGGCTGAGGGAATGATTGGCCACGTGGCAAATGACATTTATTGCAGAAAAGTGCGAGATGATATATTTTGATTGGAAGGGCGAGGAGAGTTAATATAAACTAAAAGGTAGAATTCTAAAGGTTGTGCATGAACAGAGCGATCTGGGGTATACGTGAACAAGTCGATGAATGTGGAAGGGCATGCTGAGAAAGCGGTTAAAAGTGACTTCCGGATCCCAGGCTTCATAAATAGAGGTGAAGAGTTCAAAAGAAAAGAAGTTACGATTACAAAACTGGTTCGGCCTCAACTGGACTATTGAGTCGATTACTGGGCACCACACTTTAGGTAGGGCATGAAGGCCTTTGAGTAGGTGCAGAGAAGATTCATGAGAATGGTTCCAGGGATGAGGGACTTCAGTTACATGGATAGACTGGAGAAGCAGGTGTTGTTCGTCTTAGAGCAGAGAAGTTTGAGAGGACATTTGACTGAAGTGTTCAAATTCGTGAGGGTTCTCGACAGCGTAGATAATGAGAAACTGCTCCCATTGGTGGAAGGGTCGAGAACCAGAGGACAGAGATTCACGATGATTAGCAGAAGATTCAAAGGCACATGAGGAGAAACTTTTTGACGGAGCGAGTGGTTAGGATCTGGAATGCACTGGCTGAAAGTGTGGTGGAGGCTGATTCATTCGTTATTCTCAAAAGGGAATTGGATAAATACCCGATGGAAAAAGATGCAGTGCTACGGGAAAAGGGTGGGGTGTGAGACTCGCTGAAGTGCTCGTATTAGCGTGTCGGATGGGCTGTGCGGGCCGAATGGCCTCATTATGTGCTGTAAACATTCGATGATTCTATCTTTCTATGACTCTACGTAGCATGGGCTCATTAGCAGGTGCGGACACCATGAAAGATATGGTCAATATATTCATATAGAAGCACTAACCAGGACACATCTCCATAAACATACGGACAATGTCACTGTCCATGGAGACCAGAGGGATCGCACCAGCTACATATTCTGTATGGATAGATATTACATTCATAAAATACCAGAATTTAATATCAAACCTCGACAAAACAATAATATTAAAAAGCAATCTGTGAATAAAAATAATACAACAGCGCCACACTGTATAAAACCGAATGAGTGATCATTTAATCCATCAACGATCCCCCCACTCATTATTTCCATGCAGAATATTCTCTACCTCAGGAATAAGGCTGGTTTTGTCCTGCTCTGTGTGAGTAAATCTCACCAATGGGCGTTCCCAGTGCGGAGACTCGGCTGACGGTATCCCGTCTGGGATGCGGTTCTGGAGATCAGCGGGACTCACAGGATTTCACTGGGCAGCTGTCTGTGTCACACCTGATGTGGAGAGTTGATCGTAACACTCGGGAAATGTTCGATCCCAGAGCTGACAGCTGTTGTACTGATGGGGGAGGAGGGACCTTATATCATGTTTAACCAAGCAACGTTCTCCTTCTCATTTTAATATTTCTGTCTAACCCTCCTATTAATATTATATTTATTACAGAGCATGAGACTCTGGGAACGCCTGTCACCACCATGGCTGATGGTCCAAACAGGAGAGAAAATCCATCTTCAACAAGAATGAGAATGGACACAGGTGGGTTCACAATATTCTTTAAATATAATTTCCATCCTGACAAATGGTCCAGATCTCATGCAAGAACCTACAGCTCACACAGGAAGAGGACATTTATTATAAGAAATAGGAGTACGCCATTCGACCCTTCGAGCCTGCTATGTAATTCGTCCCCAATAATCTATCGAACTTTGTCTTGAATATAATCAGCGACTGAACATTAGCAGCCTCTGTGGTAGAGAATTCCGAAGATTCACAAATATTTGAGTGAAGATATTTCTCCTCGCTTTAGTCCTAAATGTCTGACGCATTTAGCCTGAGACTCTGACCCCTAGTACTAGACTCGCCAGGCAGTGGAAACATCCTCGCAGTAGCTACCCTTTCAAGCCCCTTAGGAACTTTATGTTCCAAACAAATCACCTCATGGAATTGTGCAGGGACTGAGTACAAAGCGGGAAGTGAGTGCCAATCTAGAGGGGCACTGCAGTCACAGGTGGAGTGATCCCTGAATACTGGAACTGTCCAATAGATGCCCACTGTTGGGGACTATAAGGTGGATAGAGCCTGTGAATCAGAGGATGGTCTGCCGGAGCATCAGTGTGACACCAGGGAGCCACCTCGAGTTTTTGGGGGCAGGAGGTTGAGAGCAGTTTACCCAAAGGAATAGGAGAACGATAAAAGTGTCTGATTCGACAGTTTGGGGAATAGACAGCTTCTGGTGCCAGCTCCAATAAAATGTTAGAACGGGTGTGACATTTTCTGGAAAGGCAAGGAGAGCAGAAAATACTTCCGGTAAAAACCAATAACACAACTAGAAATGCATTTTTTAAAAATATTTTTAAGTTGCGAGTGTCACTGGCAAGGTCAGCATTTATTGCCCATTCCTGGTTGCACTTGGAGGTAGGCTACTTTCTTGAATCGCTGCAGTCCACATGGTGAAGGTGCTCCTTCAAGCTTTTAGGTACGGAGTTCCAAGTTTCAAATCCAGTGACACTGAAGGAGCAGTGATGTCCACTGCCCAAGTTAAAATGTTGTGTCATTTTAAGGGGAACTTGGTGGTGATGGTGTTCCCTTGCACCTGCTTGCCTGGTCCTTCTAGTGATAAATGTTGTGGGTATGGGTGGTGCTGTCAAATGATGGCTTGGCGAGTTAGTTGAGTGCATCCTCTAGACAGCACACTGTAGCCACGGTACGCCATTGTTGGAGGGTGTGAATATTTAACCCAATGGATGAGGTGCTGATCCAGCAGAATGCTTTGCGCTGAATTGTGTCGAGGTTCATGAGGGTTGATGCCATTGCACTCATCCAGACAAATGGAGAATGTTCCGTCACTACCTTACATGCCTAGTAGGTGGGGGAAAGAATTTGAGATGAAGAGGTGAGCCACTTGGCACAGAATACCCAGCCTCTGACCTGCTCCAGTAGATATGATTTCTATGTAGCTGATACAGTACAATTATTGGATGATGTGGGGGACTTGGCGATGGTAATGTCATTGACTCTCATGGGAATGTGGTTAAGGAGATGGAGATTGTTGTGCATGTACCTTTAAGGGAATAACTGGTCTCAGACTGCAGTACTGGCAGTGACCACCCCTGTATAAAAGGCACTAACAGCCTTCTGTAGTTTCAGTTTCCCGTTTGTCTCCATTCAGTAAAGACTTGTTATGATCAACTCCTGCTGTCCATGTCTCAATTATACATGGACATAATATTGGCGACGAGCAGATACGAACTTACCTACAGTCTGCAACACCTCCTGGGATCCATTCCTGAAGCGAAGTGAGCAGAGGTCGAGGCCAGAAGGAAGAAAGAAGCAGTAGAAACGGGCGTCGACCGTGGGCATCCGCCCCTGCGTCAGCGGAGTTGAAGATTGCAGGAGAGGCTGTCGAGAGCGGGGCTTGGTTCCTGTCGATAGTGCTTCAGCTAATCGGGCTGGTGGCAGGTAGTAAACTGATCCTTCCTGGGCTGCGGCGGTCTAGAACTCGAGTGGGTGGCTTGCAACGGGGCCGAGCAGCGTTGTCGGGAAGAGGAGAGAGAGAGAGGGTGGAGCACACAGGGCGCGGCCGGTGCTATGAAGCCGGGCAGCGTACAGACCCGAGAAGAGGAAGGCAAGAGTCCCACTGGGTTGTTCCACGACGGAAAAATATTAAAATAACAAAATATATATATATTAAACGCGCAGAAAGCCGCAAGGAGCTGCAGGTTGCAACAGAAACCTTGGAAAGCAGCGCTAGCAGCAGCGGGGAAGAAGGCAAAGCGCGGGAGGCGCCATTTAGTTAAATCGGGAAAGAAGGCAAAGCGCGGGAGGAGCCATTTTAGATTTTCAAGATGCCAAAGACTGGCTGTGTCACTGCCTTTGATAATGCAATAGAGGACTGGACCACGTATGTGGAAAGAGTCGAGGTATATTGTGAGGCAAACGAAATAGCCGATAAGAAAAAGGCATTGGTACTGCTAAACTTAATGGGCACAAGAACGTACGGCTTATTGCGGGACCTGATTGCTCCAGCCAAACCGAAGGCGAAGAGTTTTAACGAAATTATTGCTATCCTACAGGAACACCTAAACCCTGCACCGCTGCTGATAGCAGAAAGATTTAAATTTCACAGGAGAACTCAGCTTAAAGATGAGAGCAATGCTGAGTACCTTACAGAACTACACAATCTATCAAAGCACTCCCAGTTCGGAGCAGGACTGGCAGATACCCTACGGGACAAATTTGTCTGTGGACTCCGGAGTAAAGAAACCCAGAAGAGGTTACTCTCAGAGAAAGAGCTGACGCTAGATAAGGCTTTCAGCGTGGCAGTATCGTACGAAGCAGCAGCCAGGGGAGCTGCAGAAATACAACAAAAGCCACAGGAATACGACACCCACGAAATGACACGGGGATTTGCAAAATGTTATTGCTGCGGCAAAACTAACCATGACCAGAAGGACTGCTGGTCCAAAGACAAAATATGCAGGCAATGCGGAAAGATGGGACACATTGCATGAGTTTGCAGGTCTGGGAAGAAGACCAACAACAACAAAAATGATACTAAGGAACCGTACAGGAAAGTACAAAAGATGACGGACAGTAGTTCCGAAGACCAGATGAGTGATAGTGAATCCGGGAACAAGAGACTAAGCTGTCTCAAACTTCACAATGTAATCGCAAAAGCGGATCACCGAACCATTTGGGTCGCCCTCACGATAGCAGGGACCCAAGTCAAAATCGGATTGGATACAGGATCAGCTCTAACCATCATGAATCGACGAGACTACGAGCGGCTATTCTCACACATACCCTTGAGAGAGACATCCATTGTCTTGAGGATGTATACGGTGGAAAAGTATACCCCAGAAGAAAAATAAGTGTGCCTGTCGAATACAACGGCAAGAAAATAAGGAAATTGTATCTCTACATTCTGCAAGATGGTGGACCACTGTTATTGGGACGTGAATGGATCAGAAAGATAAGTTTAGACTGGCACTCCATTCAGGCACTGACGGTGGCGGGTAAAAAAGATGACGACGTCACTTCTGGACGATTGTCAACAATCTTAGCTGATGCCAAAGAGGTAATTCAATAAGAACTGGGCACTCTTAAAGGTGTAACCGCCTCGATAAAAATAGAGGAGAATGCAACTCCCAAGTTTTTCAAAGCAAGACCGGTACCATATGCAATTCGCCCAAGCCGCCGAGGCAGAGCTGGAGAATCTGGAGCATGCAGACGTGTTATCTAAGGTAGACTGGAGCGAGTGGGCGACACCCATCATTCCTGTCACGAAGAAAACGCTAAGCAAAAGGTCTGAGGAGCCAAGGAAGGTTCGCATCTGTGGGGACTTCAAGTTGATGGTGAACCCAGTCCTTCACACAGTACAATATCCTCTTCCAAGGATAGAAGATATCTTCGCCTCACTATCTGGCGGGAAGCATTTTACAAAAATTGACCTAGCACAAGCATATTTGCAGATGGAGGTTGAAGAATCCTCTAGGAAGTATCTCACGATAAACACTCACAAAGGTCTTTACCAGTATAATCGACTGGTATTCGGAGTAGCATCAGCTCCGGCGATCTGGCAAAGAGCGATGGAACAAGTCCTGCAAGGGATTCCGGGGACTCAGTGTTACTTAGACGACATCCTAGTGACAGGTGAAGATGACAGTGCACACCTTGCCAACCTAAAGCAGGTGCTCACTAGACTACGTGAACATGGGCTGCGAGCCAACCGCCCCAAGTGCGAGTTTTTTAAGAAACAGATATCGTATTGTGGCCACGTGATTGATGAAGAGGGGTTGCATAAGTCCCCTGACAAAATTGAAGTGGTAGTTATGGCTCCAGCGCCTGAAAATGTGTCACAACTGAGGTAATTCCTCGGATTGGTGAATTACTACCATAAATTTTTGCCGAATTTGTCCACAATTCTGCATCCATTGAACGCCCTACTATGAACGGGAGTAGCATGGAAATGGAGCGATGAATGTAAGCGGGCCTTTCAGCAGTGTAAGGACCTAATCACTTCAAGAAAAGTATTGGCTCACTACATCCCATCACTACCGATAAGGCTGGCTTGTGATGCGTCTCCCTATGGCATTGGGGCGGTACTGTCACATAAATTCCTTAATGGTTCAGAGAGGCCGATAGCTTTTGCGTCACGCTCGTTAACTTCAGCCGAGCGTAACTACGCTGAGATTGACAGAGAGGCCCTCAGCCTGGTGTGGGGGGTGAAGAAGTTCAATCACTACCTGCACGGTCAGAAATTTACACTACTAACGGATCATCAACCTCTCGTCTCCATTTTCAGCCCTCAGAAGGGCGTACCGATAATGACGGCACAACGGCTGCAGAGGTGGTCCCTTTTTCGAGGGGCACACCACTAAGACATCGAGTATAAGGGAACTAAACAGCATGGGAATGCTGATGGATTGTCACGCCTACCGTTACCGACGGTGGAAGAAGAACTGGCGGTGGATCCAGTGGAGTTATTCCACTCGACCATAGTCGAATGACTCCCTGTGATGAATGCAAACATAGAAAAGGAAACACGAAATGACCCGACACTCTCCTGGGTCTATGATTTAATGGTGAAGGGATGGCCAACACATGGCGAACCACTGCTGCCAGCATTCTCGCCGAGAAGAGAACAGCTGTCAGTGTGCAGGGGGACCTTGATGTGTGGATCCAGAGTAGTAATTCCACCTAAATTGACGGATAGAGTGCTCAATGAGCTTCATCAGGGTCATCTGGTTGGGGTAAAAATGAAGAACTTAGCCAGAGCGTTTGTTTGGTGGCCGGGAATCGATAGAGAAATCGAAATGATGACCAAGAGCTGTACAGGATGCCAGAAGGCCCAAAACGCCCCACCACAAGTTCCTCTACATCCATGGGAGTGGCCCTCATCTCCATGGCAAAGGGTGCACATTGATTTTGCTGGTCCCTTTATGGATTCGATGTTTTTAATTGCGATGGATGCACATTCAAAGTGGCCAGTGGTAATAAAAATGTCCCCAACCACCACAGAAAAAACTATCACAGTCTTACGAACCATATTCACCAGAAATGGGCTGCCTGAACAGATTTGCTCTGACAATGGACCACAGTTTGTGTCTGAAGAGTTCCAGAGGTTTTTAAAGAACATGGCTTTGGACATGAAAAAGTCACATCGAGCCCAGTCGACCGTGCAAAGTGCGCCTCATTAACATCTGGGGAAGTGTGTCAAAATTTGGAGAGCTGTCCCACAGAATAGGCAAGCAACAGCCTGTCAAAATCATACTCACAGAATCATAGCTTTCAGCTAATGTCCCAGAATATGCCATCATCACCAGATGAGGCGTAAAGCTCACTTTGCCATTACCATCAAGCCAGGGGGCCAAAACTGGTTCAATGAAGAGTGCAGAAGAGCATGCCAGGAGCAGTAGCATGAGTACCTAAACAGCATGCTACAGACATAAGTAATCGATTCAACAACCAGCGGATCAGAACAAAGCTCCGCAGTCCTGCCATATCCGTCGTGAATTTTTGTGGACAATTCAACAACTATTGGAAGGAAGAGGCTCCATGAATATTCCCATCCTCAATGCTGGAGGAGCCAAGCACGGAAGTGCAAAAGACAAGGCAGAAGCGTTCACAACCATCTTCAGCCTCCTCTGGAATTCATCACCATCACAGAAGCCAGTCTTCAGGCAATTTGATTCACTCCACGTGATATCAAGAAACGGCTGAGTGCACTGGATACATCAAAGGCTTTGGGCCCGAAAACTTCCCGGCTGTTGTGCTGACGGCTTGTGCTCCAGCATGAGCCGCATGTCTAGCCAAGCTGTTCCAGTACAGCTTTAACATTATCATCCAACCGAGAATTTGGAAAACTGCCCAGGTATGTCCTGTCCACAAAAAGCAAGACAAATCCAATTCTGCCAATTAGCATCCCATCAGTGTGCTTGCCATCATAAGCCAGTGATGGAAGGTGTCGTCGCAGTGCTATCAAGCACCACTTACTCACCAATAACCTGCTCACTGATGCACAGTTTGGGTTCTGCCAGGACCACTTGGCTCCAGACCTCATTAGAACCTTGGTCCAAACATGGAGAAAGGAGCTGAGTTCCAGAGATGAGATAAGAGTGACTGTTCTTGACATCAAGGAAGCATTTGACCGAGCACGGCACCAAGGAGACCTAGTAAAATTGAAGTGAATGGGATACAGGGAAAACTCTCCACGAGCTGTAGTCATAACGAGCACAAAGATAGGTGGTTGTGTTTTTTGGAGGCCAATCATCACAGCCCCAGGGAATCGCTGCAGGAGTTACTCAGTGCAGTGCCTAGGCCCAAACATCTACAACTGCTTCAATTAATGAACTTCCGTCCATCATAATGTCAAACATGGGGATGTTCGTTGATGATTGCACAGTATACAGTTCCATTCGCAACTACTCAGATAATGAAGCAGCCCATGTCCACATGCAGCAAGATCTCGACAACATTTAGGCTTGCGCTGATATGTGACAGGTAATAATCGGGTCCCAGGAGTGCCAATGAATGATTATCTCCAACAAGTGTGAATCTAACAACCACCCTTGAAATTTAACGGCGTGCCATCGCCGAATCCCCCACCAGCAATATCCTGGGGCTCATCATTGACTAGAAATTTAACTGGACAAGCCACATAAAAAATGTGACTACAAGAGAAGCTCAGAGGCTGGGTATTCTGCGGCGAGTGTCTCACCTCCTGTATCCCCAAAGCCTTTCCTCCATCTACAAGACACAAGTCAAAAGCGTGATGGAATATTCTCCACTTTCCTGGATGAGTGAAGCTCCAGCAACACTCAAGAAGCTCGACACCATCCAAGACAAAGCAGTCCGCTTCATTGCACAGCATCAACCATCATAAACATTCACTCCCTCCACCATCGGTGCATCCTTTATGCAGTGTGTACCATCTACAAGATGCACTGCAGCAACTCGCCAATGCTTTTTCGGCAGCACCTCCCAAACCCGCGACCTCCAACACCTAGAAGGAAAATGGCAGCTGGCGCACAGGAACTCTATCACCTACTTCCCCCAATCAAACACCATCCTGACTTGGAAGTATAGCGCCGTTCCTTCATTGTCGCTGGAACAAAATCATGGAAGTTCGCCATTAACAGCACTGTGAGATTACCTTAACCACAGGGACTGCAGCGGTTCAAGAAGGTGGCTCAGCTCCTCCACATCAAGGTCAATTAGGGATGGGCAATAAATGCCCGCCTTGCCAGCGACTCCCACATCCCAGGTATGAAAAAAAGATCAATGCCTGACACTTGTGTGGTTCGAATATTCTTTTCCAGTTATCAGCCCAAACCTCGATGTTATCCATGTTTTGCTGTATGCGGGCATGGACTATTTCATTATCTGAGGAATTACCAACAGAGGTAAACTCACTGAGCAATCATCAATGAGCAGCCCCACCTCTGATGGAGCGAAGGTGAATCAGCTTGAGATAGTTGCGGCTAGTACGTTGCCCTGGTATGAGAAATATTTTGAGGTAATTGAATGTCAGACAATAGACTGAAAAACAAGGCATCAAGTGGGTGATTTCTGGATTTTTTTGCACTGGTCTGCTTAAGGCGGCAGTCAACGTGTGACTTCAATGTTGGAGCAGCACAGAAGGATTCACGTTGTTGGGACATAGAAACATAGAAACAGAGAAGATGGGAGCAGGAGTTGGCCATTCGGCCCCTCGAGACTGTTCTGCCATTTAATGTGATCATGACTGATCATCCAAATTCCGTACCCCTGTCCATGTTTTCTGCCCATATCCCTTGATCCCTTTAGCCTTAAGATATTAGAGTGAGTTCGGGGAAAAGGGAAGGGACGGCCACGATCTGAACAGACCATGAATAATGGTTTTCAGAAAAGCTGGATGCAGCAGGCGAAAGAGAATCAGTTGAAATGTCCGGAGTTTGGGGAAATCCTGATCTGAGTATATAAGGGAGTTTAATTATTACAACTTCTTTTGAGCAGGATCAACAGATTTATGAAATAGTGCAAAGATATTACCAGGAAAAAAGAAGGGAGATTTTGAAGTAATGAGCGATAAAGTTAGTTTATTTATTTTTTCAAAAGGGAAACAAACTAGGGTGAGCATTAACAACATCGACTGAATGTTATGTGTGTGAATGTAAAAATCGTTCCAAAACATATGAAAGCTAAAAGCAAGACTGTTGGAGTCCAGTATCTCTGCGACGTTTGTACAGGACTAGGAGAGAAATGCTTGTGGTTAGAACGCTTTCAGCAGCGAGAGAAAATTGTTGCTGTTTGCTGTATTAATAGCTGGATTGCATCAATCCCAAAATCAGACCAGAGCACTCAATACTGCAGCAAATCATTAGGAATGTTGAAAATGTAGTAGCAAGGTGCAAAGGGAGATAGGGCGGGGGTGGTTAAAATGGTATATGCGACAAGGCCAACGGAAAATATAAAAAGTCAGGGTCAATATGAAGTGATATAATAATTCAAGGCTGGAGGACTCGGGGCGAAGTGGGAATCTAGATGTGAAGGATGAAGTTTTGTGGAGATACCATGTGATTTCTTTAGTTTCTAAACATGATTTTGGTAGTGCGAATGTAGGTGTAATAGAGGAAGATGTGGGACCATAGTTAGAGATAACTGTAGAGAAGGATTTGGATTTTAGAAAAATTGCAACGTGGATAAGTCACTGGCCCCCGAGAAAATGCATTCCAGGACGTTAAAGGAAGTCACAGAGGAGATAGGAGAGAGACTCCACAATTTTTCAATTCTCTTTAGATATAAGCAATATACTTGAACACTGAAGGAGCCTAAGTAATGTCTCTGTTCAACAATGGCGGAGAGAGGAAAAATCGGGTAACTGGAACATTTAGTCTATGGCAGTCATGAGCAGACTCCTCGGATTTGTAATTTAAGGTTGAATTAGTGAACGTTGAGATAAAGGGAATGATCAGGGGAGGCTTGAACAGATTAGCTGTAGACAATCGTGTTTGAAAAATTTAAAAACTTTTTTTAAAGAATTGAAATTGTAGATCGACGAGATATAGCAAGTGCGTTGAATGTGGTTTTTCACAAGGTGTTCGATATAGATCGCAGGAGGCTTCAGCCATTTGGTATAAGAGGAAATGTTGCAGCTTGGATATAAAGTGGATAATGTGTTTAGTTTTCTCCATTTGTGTTCACAGATCCGAACTCTTCAATCATTGAGATCTTGACAAAGTGCAACGATTGCAAGCTTTTCCAGTTGACGAAATTCTACTGGGACAGACTGGAAAATGCGGTTGAAGGAGGGGTGGACGGAGTCAGCTCGTCGTTAACATACGAGAAGCATTTCAGTGGAGAAGAACATGGGGTAAGAGGGAGGGACACAGAATGAGTTTGAATTATTAAAACATCACAAAACTGACAGGATGTCAGATCTTAGAACCATATAATGTTACCGAAGAGAAACAGGCCAAATAGGAAAGAAAGGATTATAACTGTTAATGGAGTATATCTGAAACAACAACACAGAAGTGAAAATACCCAGCAGATCTGTCAGTATCTGTACAAAGAAAGGTTAAGATACCAGTTACGATATAACCCTTTGTGGGCTGAATTCAAAGTGAACTTGTACTTTTAGTAGTACTGGGAAACAGAAAGGCAGGAATCAACTGACGGGATTTGGATGGAAGTTCATGAGTTGACTGATATACAAACTACTTAAAGTAAATCGAGGAACTGTGAGAAGATAACCATGTGCCTGCAAAATGAAACTAATTTTTTTTTGAAAATGCTAAATCAGTGAACAGGTTTGGACCCAAACAGCGCAAGCAATCAAAAAATAACCTGTGGGGAGCTTAGGATCAACCGAATAGAATGATCCAATTTATATTGATTCAGATACCAGAGCTAAATCAACTTGTTGGTTCTATGAGGAGCCTCAGGATGTTTAAGCAAATTATACAGCTATAGTTAGTAGAATCACAGAAAAGTATTGCACAGGAGGAGGCCACTCGATGTGTTGTGTCTCTGCTCACTCTTTGAAATAATAGTCCTGCTTAGACCCAAGTTCCAACATTTTGTCCATAGCCCTGTAAGTTCCTCATCCTCAAGTACTTGTCCAACTCCATTTAAATTATTTATGGAATCAGCTTTCACCATCTTTTCAGCGACAGCGTTCCTAATTCTGACAACTCTGAGTGAAAACAATTGTCCTCATCCTCCCTCTAGATCTTTTTCAATGATTTTAAAGCTATGACATCTGGTTATTGAACTACTCACCAGAGGCAATCGTTTTTCTCTATCTTCTCTATCAAAACCTCTCATCATCTTTAATATGCCTATTAGGTCACCTTCTTTGTTA
Source organism: Somniosus microcephalus (assembly GCF_052327205.1). Taxonomy (NCBI): domain Eukaryota; kingdom Metazoa; phylum Chordata; class Chondrichthyes; order Squaliformes; family Somniosidae; genus Somniosus; species Somniosus microcephalus. The sequence continues at coordinate 31,552,003 of NW_028225180.1, read as the reverse complement.
CAAGGAGAACGTTCCTAACTTTTCCAACCTAGTAGTAGAAAAGATTGGAGTCTGAATACTAACCAATCCAGGCAAGTTCTCAGCACGGGATACCAAAGAATTACTGACAGTGTCCTAATTAATACACCTAGATCAGGGGTGTTAAACAGAGAGTTCCATCCCGTCCATGTAACAGAAGTCCCTCATCCCTGGTGCTTTCTGTAATTTGTTAACATATGTCTTTCCAAGTGACAATTTTGTCCTGTATGATGGTCTTACAGTTTCCCCACCACTGGCATTAGGCCAACTGGCCTGTAGATGCGATACCTCTCCTCTTTATTGAACAGGGGTGTGACATTGGCAATTCTCCAGTCCTCTGACACCACTCACATGTTCAAGGAGGATTGGAAGTTTTGAAGGCTGTAGCTAAAACAACGACAATTTCCACCCTTACTTCCCTCAGCAACTGAAGATGCATTTCATCCGGACATGGTAGGGTTTATATTTTAATTGCTGCCAATATTTTAAGCGCCTCCCCTTTACCTATTTGCATCTTGTCCAATTTCTCTATTATGTCTTCATTTACTGTGACATTGTCAGTACACTCTTCATTTGTGAAGACAGATGAAAAGTATTAATTTAGCACCTCAGCCATGCCCTTTGGCTCCACAAAAGATGTCTTTTTTGGTTGTTAATCGGCCCCACCTTTTGTTTGATTAACCTTTACCAAATGACTATAGTATTCACCTTTACATTAACCAATGATATTTTCTCATACATTCTCTTGGCCCCTCGTATTTCCGGTTTCAGTTCTCCTCTGCACTTTCTCTATTCTTCTTGATTCTCTCTATTGTATTATGAATATGACATTTATTATAAGCCAACTTTTTCTGTTTAATGTTAACCTCTATAACATTAGTCATCCAGGGAGCTCTAGATTTGGATGCCCTTCTCCCCCCCCCCCCATAGGAACGGGGCTGGTCTGTACCTGTGATATCTCCGCTTTGAATGCCTCCCATTACTCATATACTGTTTTACCTGCCAATCTTTGTTTCCAATTCAACAGATCCGTTTACACCTCACTGAAGTAAGCCCAATTTCAGTTGAGCATCTTCACCTTAGATTGTTCATTGTTCATTGTCCCTTTCCATTACTAACCGAAACTTAATAACATTGTGATCGCTGTTCCCCAGATGCTGTCCCACTGAAACCTGCTCCGCTTTCCCACTTCATTGCCCATAAATAGATCAAGCACTGTTTCCTTCCTTGTTGGGCTGGAAAGGTATTAATCAAGAATGTTCACGTCTAAACATTTCAGGAGTTCCATCTCTCCTTAGCATTTACGATGTGTATTCCCCAATCAAATGTCACCGTCCCCCACCGCAATATTTTTCTTCCATATTCCCCCTGAACTCACTGTGTCCAGGAATGTTAAGTTCTGATGCCTCCCCTTGTTTGAGGCAGGACTCCATATAGCTATTATATCATAACCCATATGTCTGCAGCTTACCAACATTATTGGTCATGCCCCGTGCATTGATGTATATGCATTCTAAACAAGCCTTAGTATTTTTGCATATCTCTCCTCTGTAATTCCTCCTCTTTCTGGATTGTTTCATATTCTAGGGCTATCTGTATCTCGCAATGCACGATACAACTTGCTTGTCCTCTCTAATTCTATATCCTGGTTCACGTCCCCCTATCAAATTAGGCTAAACATTCCCATTCATGGCCAATATTTGCTCAGAGCATTGCTCAGACCACAAAAGACTGAGCAGTATTGAGCCCCCTAACATCAGAATGAACGAATAATGTGGAGTGGGGTCAGAGCAGGGCAGGACGGGTCATACTAGGACCTAGGACCTTCCATTATAAACCACAGTCACAGAGCTGAATTTATCAACTTACAGGAAAAAACAGATCAGTGGATCATTATCTGGGTCTTATGAATGCTTGAAAAGTTAAAACAATCGAACTGTGGACCTTGGACCGTAAGGACTAACCCAGACACATGATACAAGTCTCAGACGAGACCAATGGTCATCCCCAATTCACATTGAATTGAATGTGTGGCAGCCCGTCCAGTATCGAAAGCATTGATGTGTCCAGAACACCTCTCAAAAAATAGGTGTATTTTGAATAAAAATGTGTATTATCGAAATAAGCATGGAGTGAAAAAATTATTGGAGAGAACATATTGTTGCTACAGCAGAAGCAATAAGTATAAATAAGCAAACCACAGTTAATTAGTGGCGATGTCAATGAGCAGATATTCAGGATTCCCCTTGACAGCATTGGATGGAGTCAGACAGCTGTGTTCAGATTAATGCGGGGAGATTGAGGTGTGGAGATTAAATACATGAAGTACAGTCCCTGGTGGGGTGGGGTCTACATGGTCTTAGCAGGATGAGAGCTTCTAGGTAAAATAGACTGGCATATTCCCATGGAGAAGCGGTTTTTCCCACCACTTCAATAACTCCCTGCATGATTCATTGAAATTTCATGGACCTCAGAGTATCTGCATTTCCTGAGATGGAGTAAAATACGTGTGCTTGAGGATTTATAACCTGCTGCCCAATATTCTGCTGTACATCGTCATTCATCCATGTCAAACAGACTGGCGAAGTTAGTGTCAAAAGATTAACCAATCTGTAACTAATATTCACGCCAATTAAATGAATTATCATGGTCCTGCTGTTGAACGGAATCAAACATATTGAATTCAATAGACATGGTGAGTATGGGGCTAAATTAATCTTTCTCTCCGCTCATCAATATATTCATTATTATTCTTTACAGAAAGTCATTGAGCTCACAAAGAGAAACCGGGCGGACAGTTCCAAACTTCTCCTAAATCTAGTGATGGAGAAAGGCTCTCAGGCCCAAAGGACAATGTGGGAATCATTTGTGAAAATGCGCCATGGTGTACCAAAGCTGGACAAAATACTGAAAGAAATACAGGAATTTGGTACAGTAAAATCACTCACTGAATTCAACTTCACATCTAAATTTCCATATTTTACTAAAGTAGTGCACAGATTGGCTTTCATGAAAACTAATTTATTTAAACAGGTCTCCTTCGAATTAATGACGTGGAAGCCACAAAATGTTTATCCGAAGTTCCCACTCAACTGAAAGGTAGGTGATGGGGTAATGATTTCAAACAGATTATTTCGGTTCTGATGATCAGAGGCTTTCAACTTGAACATTGGTTTCGAGATGTTTAGAATCTGGGGGTGAAATATTCAACAGCTGGGCAAACAGCATTCAACTTCATTTTCACTTGTCATTGATGCTGAAATGTGTCATTGAAAGGTGTGGGATGAAGTTACAATACACACCCGGCTTGGGATTATCTGTAAATTTGCAGATGTTGTCATTACTCCAGTAATTTATTCAACTGTTCATGCGATTGGCCATTGCTGCCAGTGCACATCACTGACCAGGATAAAACATCAAACTCCCAGTTTGTCAGTCGGTCTAATAAAGCGATTAATTAGCAGAGAAAATCAATTTATTGGGGCTTCCCTGGATGACTCAATGGATGATGTACCAGTGAGTGTAGTGCTTAACCATTGGCTTAGATATTTGGTCGCGCACTGCACGTTTTTCAGCAGGTTATCGGACTCCTGTGGCCAATATACTGGACAAGAAGTGTACACACATTTCCAGCCTGAAGTGTGGATCGGGCCTCGCTGTGATGTCGGGAATGCACGGCACCAAGCGGCGGGTCAGCCAATTTAAATACTGAAAAACTGGTTAAAATGTAGTTAAGCATAATTTCCCCATGTACTTACCCTTTTACCAGGTTTTTAACAACGTGCCTGGAGAGCGGGTATTATGTCAGGTAAGTATGTTGTGTTCTTAATGACTCTCCATTGCTGTGAGTAGGTGACAGATGCAAAAGTGTTCTAAAACCTACCATTTCACAGCAGTTCATTTTACAAACGTCGATGCTGGAGCCTTCATGAGTTGCAACCCACTTTTGCACTTTATGCAGTTTGGAAGTGTTTGGAGTAAACTCCCTATCCTTGTCACCTCCTTGGAGCAAATTCTCTCACCATTAACAGATCGCTTCCGTCATCTAAAGTTCAGCTGCCACCTATTCCAGCAGAATCGGTACTCTTGAAAAAAGCTCACCTAGTTCCTCAGAATCCCACCATGATCAGCCCCAACACCAGCTGCACCAGCCACACCAGCATCACTAACAACAACACCAACCTGCTCCGCAATAACCAAATGCTGCACAGGACACAGGGCATCAGCACTCGAGCACATTGCTGCCCAGGATGCCAGGGATGGACTCACCATGGCCAGATTTATTTCACTTAACACTGTCTGCCACATGATGCGCCAGGTTGGCACGACCACAGACCCGCACCATTAACATCTCTACAACGCCCAAACCATTCCATTCACACTCATCAGCACTGTGGGGGATACCGTTGGGTCTCACAATTCACTGCAACTCACTTATCCAATTCCAAAGGTGCAGACAATTCTGTCCAAGAACGCAATGTGCTGAAAATAAAGATTTCAATGTTTCACAGCATACCACCACAAACTTCGCATGACTATTTGCTAAAGCACCCATGTGCCTACCCTTGTGTGTTCTTTTTTGGTATACTTGCAGTAGGATGAGGGTGAGTGTGAGGGGTAGCGAGTGAGATGGAGAGGGATGGGTGGAGGTGCAACGTAAGTTGGTGTGAGCAAGGATATGCAGGAGTGGGGTAGGGATGGCAGATGGTTGGAGATGTGATGAGTGTCACAGCAGGATGAGGTTGAGTGTGGCGTTGCAGTAACTTTCCGTGCACTACTGAGATCACTGAAGGGTTTGCACCACTGCAGCCTGGTCCTCCTGATTACAACCATGTTTGTGCCTTCCGGTGCAATGTGCAACCAGGCTGTGTTGGTGTCCTGGGGAGGTGTCTTCCACCCATTGGAAGGGAAGAGAACCTCCCTGCCTGCTGTGAATCCCTCTATAAGTAATTAGAGAGAGTCAAGGGAGAGCCTGGGTTCAGCCGTGCACATCTGTGCGGTGGTTGTCTGTGTTTGCAGCACCTCAATACTGTAGAACACTGACAGCACAAATGTCAAAATATACTTGGACATGGGTCCTTTAAGAAAAGCGGCAGATGAGACGTCACGAAATTACGTTACCAGACCTGCTTCCGTTTAATTGGCCTGGAACCGCGCAGGGTGGGGCTTAACAAGCCCTATCAATGGAAAATGGTTCTCACACAGCGGGATGGAGCCGGGAACGGTGTCGCCATCCGACACCAAGCTCGGTCGCACTTAACCCGCCTCGGCAAGAGAAATTGCGGTTTTGTGTCTGTATTGCTTGCTCGTTTCCCTATCCTAGTGCTCTTATGGGGTAGTTCCCCTGTGGCTACAGCTTTTGAGCTGGAACGCTGCTGAATGACCCTTGTGGACACTTCAGATGGCTGTGATGGGTGAACTCGAGCAGCCCTGTGCTCAACATGGCCGGCTGCAGACTGCGGAATCTTGACGTGGGCCCAGGTGGCTGTTTGACACTAACAGGAGCACTGGTGGACTGGCTTTTGGGGGAGCAGACATCCTGTCCTCCTGAGAGAGGACAGTAGGTGCCTCTCCCATGGAGCCAAGGCCATCGTCCTGGGACTGTCCCTCAGCACTCCTAGCAGCAACGTCAGCTGCCATGGAAGATGCCAGCAGCCAGTCCACCAGTGCTCCTATTAGTGCCATTATGGTGGGCTCCACTGGTGTGCTGATGGAGCTGATCACTCGGCCCGTGTTGCACAGAGTGGGCTCCAGGCCTGCGCAAAGCCTTTACAGAAGTTGGGGCTGGACACCTCCATGGTCTGCAACACTGTGCACTAGAAGGCTGCCCCGTGCACCGAGCATTTCCTGGTATATGTCCATCAGCTTTCTTCGGTAGGTGGGCCCCTCGAAGTCAGTATCTAAGTCCACTGCAGCAAAGCTAGAATGTGGTCTCTCCCTCCAGTGAGCACGTGCCCAATCATCCATCCACATCTCCTGCACATTCACCATGCAAGGACCCCTTATCTATCCTAGCCTCTAAAGCACCTGTGGTGCCAATATCTGAGATGCTACTTGCGATGGTTAGCTCGAGTAATGTTGCATCTCCAGGAAGACTAGCCTCCTGTTCCTCTACTGGCAGAAGGATGTCAACATCTTCAGCAGCTGAACTGAAAGAGATGGCCAGTTGTTATATTTTAGATTAAATTTGGAAAAGAGAAAGAGAGAGAGAGAGAGAGTGCGTTAATTGTTCTGGTGAAAACATCTGTAGGTTGTCTTGCACAGTATCTAGGAGAAATAGATGTAAAAAGTGAAAAATAGGAAACGGTGTGAGGAAATCTGAAACGTTTCCTCCAGTGATATCAGTCACCGCAGACAAGGCTCTGACCTTGCCGGTGATGGTCAGTACATATTCTCTGCGGTGGGAGAGTGTGTGCAGACAGGCTTGGCCTCTTCTGGTGAGAGTTTCAAGTCTCAAGTCCACTTGAACTTCTGCAAGAATGAAGAGAATGTTTTCATAACATTCTTGTGAGGTGTTTGAAAATGTGCATGTCATGGTAGGAACGCTGATATGCAGCGTGTGAGATGTTAGATTTGGGGTGTGTGACTTTGAGGGGAAGAATATATAGTAATTTGTGATGCAGTGCTTGTAGGAGCGTGAAGAGCATTGGGTTGGGTACTATTATGAGTGTAGTGAGTTATGAGGCTAGAGATAGGGTAGCTGTGAGCAGAGGGTAAGAGAGTGATATTCTTACCTTGACAACCCCAATGCTGTCATTACGGAACTGCAGCCATGTCTTGGGAGCTAAGCCTCCACCACAGCTAAAATTATCAGGGAGGTGCATAAAATGATGTGGGGCTTATATGGTGTGGATATGGAGCACCTATTTCGCTAGAAGAGAGGTCAGTAACCAGGGGGCAGAGATTTCTAGTAATTGGTAGAAGGATTAGAGGGGAGCTGAGTACTTTTTTCACCCAGAGGTTTCTGAGGGTCTGGAACACCCTGCCTGAAAGGGTAATAGAGGCAGAAACCCTCATTGCTTTGATATAGTACTTGGATTTGCACTTGATGGGCCATAAAATTCAAAGTGGGATTAGGCGGGACAGCTCTTTTTCGACTGGCACAGGCACGAAGAACCAAATGGCCTACTTCTGTGCCATAAACTTCCATCATTCTCTGATTCCTTGATTTGCTCTGCCACCTCTCACACTGTCGATGGGGTTGATGACTTGAAATTTCTTGCCCACTAGGGGACGGAGCATGTTCCTCCTTCTGTCCACTGCCACGATCAGGGCCTCTAGGGCATTAGGGGGCACCATCTAAAAACATAGGAAATAGGAGCAGGTGTAGGCCATTTGGTTCTTCGAGTCTGTTCCGCCATTCAATAAGATCATGACTGATCTTCTACCATGTCTCCATTTTCCTGAACTATCCAAATATCGCTTGATTCACTTAATATCCAAAAATCATTCGATCTCTGTCTTGAATATACTCAACAACTGAGCCTCCACAGCTTTCCAGGGTAGAGAATTCCAAAGTTTCACCACCATCCGAGTGAAGATATTTCTCCTCATCTCAGTCCTTACTGTCCGACTTCTTATTCTGAGCCTGTGAACCTCTGGTTCTAGACTCCCCAGCCAGGGGAAACATCCTCCTTGCATCTACCCTATGAAGCCCTGTAAGAAGTTTGTATTTTTCAATGAGATTATCTCTCATTCTTCTGTACTCTAGAGAATATAGGCCCAGTCTACTTAAGGAGTCATAGGACAATCCCCCCATCCCCGGAGCTGTTTGGTGAACCTTAGTTACACTCCGTCTATGTCAAATATATCCTCTGTTAGGTGAGAAGACCAAAATTGTACAGAATACTCCAGTTGTGGTCTCACCAGAGCCCTACATAATTGCAGGAGGACATATTTACAATTATACTCAAATCCTCTTGTAATAAGTCGAACATACCATTTGCTTTCCTAATGCTTGCTGTTGTCTGTAGCTCTAGCAGCCATTTGACCAATTCACCATTTTCTCCCAGAGAGTACCTTAACAAAGTGCTGGTTACCTCTTAAGTTGAGTCAGGGAGGCCCGATGTTTAGCACCCACCCCCGGCCAAAAGAAAACACAGTCACATAGCCATTGAATAGTATGGGTAGTGCCAGCCGCACCACTGGTTCATTAAAATCAGAACAAATAATAGCTTCTGCCTTATTCGATGCTAAGAGGATTCTGCAGTGCACGCTCCATTCACTACACCCCCGTTTTCACGCCCAATCCAATTTGAGGCCATGCGGTCTGTATGTGCATCACAATTCAAACAGTGTTAGTATTTTCTGAAACAAAATTACAGCAGGAACATTCTGAAGTGCAGAATATATCCACTTGATCCAAACAAGTCTGTCTTTGTAACAGTGAAAATCTCACCTGCCCGTCTGTTCCGTGTCCCCACAAACACATCAAATTGTCTCTCGGGTGACCACCAGACAGAAGAGAATAACCAAGCAGGTAGTGCAGGAGACATCAGAATGCATCTCGCTCACCAAACAGTATTCTGATCTGAGTACTGGTGAGTGACATGGTTCTTCTGGGGAATGTAGCCAGAGTCAAGTGCAAGGCACCACTTGTGGTTCAGCTGCACGTGGGGGGGGGGGGGAGGAAAAAGAGTGGCAACCAATAGTGACATGGCATTCTATAGTTAGGGGAGCAGACAGGCGCTTCTGTGGTTGTAGACGTGACTCCAGGACGGTATGTTGCCTCCCTTGGTGCCAGCATCAAGGATGTCACTGAAAGGCTGCAAAACACTCTGATCGGGGAAGGTGAACAGCCAGAGGTCGTTGTCCATATTGGTTCCAACGACATGGGCAGGAAGAGGGATGAGGTCCTGCAGGTAGAGTTTAGGGAGCTAGGAGAGAGATTAAACAGCAGGACCTCAAAGATAATTATCTCTGGGTTACTCCCGGTGCCACAGGCTAGCGAGTACAGGAATAGGAGGATAGAACAGATGAATGCATGGCTGGAGAGATGGTGCAGGAGGGAGAGCTGTAGATTTCTGAGGCATTGGGATCTTTTCTGGCCAAGTTGGGACCTGTACAATCTGGACGGATTAAACTTCATGGGCACTATCAGTAGCATATAGGAATAGAAAAGAGGAGTACCATATTAGATAGGAGCAGACTAAGAAAGACTACGAAAAATTCAAAAATATATTTAGAATGCATGTACGCAAACGAAGAAAGTGTGGTGAATAAGTTTTGTGAGCTACAAGCACAATTAGCCTTGTGGCAGTATGATGATCTGGCAGTTACAGAAACTTGGCATTAAAACGATTAGGACTGGGCACTTAATTTTCGAGGGTGCAAGGTGTTCATAAAAGATAGGTAAGAAAAAAGCGAGGTGCAGTGGCAGTGCTGATTAAGGAAGACGTTTTAGTGTTGGAAAGGGAGGATGTTTTTGAGGGGACAAGGACAGAATCAATTTGTTTATAGTTGAGCAACAAAAAGATATAGATATAGAAAGGCTATATGATCAAGCTATTGAGGGTATTCTATAGGCCTCCAAATAGTGAGAGAGGGGTGGAGGAGCAAATCTGCAGGGAATTCGCAAAGATATGAAAGAGCAATAGAGTGGTGATATTGGAGGACTTTAATTATCCAAATGTCGATTGGGATAATGCTACTGTAAAGGTAATGCAGGGGCAGAAATTTCTGAAATGTCTTCAGGAGTATTTCCTTGACCAGTATGTTCTTGGCCCAACTATGAAGGAGGCATTGCTGGACCTGGTGCTGGGGAATGAGGTGGGCCAGGTGGACCAAGTTTCTGTGGGAGAACACTTGGGTACGACTGATCATCGTATCGTATGTTTTATATTAGCAATGGAGAGGAGCAAGGAAAAATCTAGAGTGGAACTTCTAAACTGCAGTAGGGCCAATTTCAATGAGATGTGAAAGGATCTAGCCAGGGTAAAATGGAATCCAAACTGCCAGGGAAACTGTAATGGAACAATAGGTGATCTTTAAGGAGGAGATGTTCCAAGTACTGGCTAGGAACAATCCAAGAGGAGGGAAGGCTAAAAAAAACAAAGCAAGGGCTCCATGGATAAGGAGGGAGATAGAGAAGATAATGAAACCGAAAAAGAGGGTGTATGATGCATGTCAGGTGAATTCTTCAAGGGAGAACCAGGCGAAATACAACGGGCCAGAAATTTGTGTCCCAACACGTGAATACGCACGGGGTACTCACGCGTGGACCCGGTGGAAGTGCTGGTTTCTTGCATGCACTACGCAAGCGTGGGAAAGCGGCACTTCCGATCCCCTGAACGAAGGGGTTCAGAGGTCGAAAGCATGCGCGCGGGAGTCTGCGCGTGCGCTTTGAACTTCCGTTTTTTTTACAGGTTTTTCCGTGAGGGTAAGTCTTTAGATTTTAGAAATGTAAAAACCAGGCGTAAGGACTGCATTTTAAAACGTAACTTCTCAATTAATTAAAATTAAATCATTTTTTCCACAGGTTTATTATTTTTAAATACTTTAAAGCAAGGTAAGTTTATTTTTAGCCCCGTTTTTTTATAAAATTATTTTTTTCAAAATTTTAAATTATTGTTTAAAATAGTTATTTAATGTAAGTTATAGTTTTTTTTTAAAGTGTGATGTTTTTTATAAATTTATTTGAAGGTTAATAACTGTTTTGAGCCCTCGGCATTCATACATGTTGACAGGTCTTTCTGTCAATCTTATGACTGGGCTTTTCCCTCCTCCGATTGGCTTCCCATGGCTCACGTGATCCCAGGGGATGCATCGCACTAACTATGCCCCTGGGATATGCAAGCACAGTGCGTCTGTGTCTGGGCCAGGCCCCAGAGAGGAATTTCACACAGGCCCAAAACTCAACTGCCGGCGCGCTAGGTAAGTGTAGGTTGGGGGCTTGCACCCGCGGGAAGCCCCTGACCCGAATTTCTGGGCCATTAACTTGAGAGGGGAAGTGAAGATGAAAATAAGATTGGCAAAGATAGTATATGAGAGTAGAATGGAGTTTAAAATAACAGTGAACCCAAAAACCTTCTACCGTCATGTAAGCAGTAAGCAGGTAGTAAGAGGCGGGGTGGGGCCTATTGGAGTCAAAGAAGATGTTATATGTTTAGAGGTGCAAGACAAGGCTAGAATACTCAATGAGTACTTGGTATCGGTGTTTACTAAGGAAGTGGATGCTGATAAAATATCGGTCGGAGTGGAAAAGTTAGAAGCAATGCAAGGGTTGCAAATTGATAGGCAGGATTTAATAGAATGGCTGTGTTTGCTTAGAGTTGATAAGTCGCCTTGTCCAGGTGGCTTGCATCCCCGGTTGCTAAGGGAATTTGGGGAGGAGATAGCGGAAGTGCTGGCCATAATTTCCAGATCTTCCCTAGAGGCAGGGGAGATGACTGAGGATTGGAGAGTGGCAAATGTGACACCATTGTTCAAGAAAGGTGTGAGGACAAACCTAGTAACTATAGGCCGGTCATTATAACATCAGCAGTGGGTATGGTTTTAGAAACAATAATCAAGGATAAAACTAACGGGCATTTGGAGAGGTTTAAGCTAATTAAGGAGAGGCAACACGGATTTGTAAAATGTTGATCATGTTTGACTAAACTAATTGAAATTTTTGATGAAATAACAGGGAGGATTGATGAAGGGAATGGAGTGGATGTTGTCCACGTGGATGTTAGGAAGGTGTTTGATAAAGTATCACATAGAAGGCTGGTTATAAAAATTGAGGCTCATGGAAAAGGTGGGTCAGTGGCAGCTTGGATAAGGAATTGTCTAAGGGACAGAAAACAGAGAGTTGTGGTAAATGGCTGCTTTTCAGTCTGGAGGATGGTAGACAGTGATGTTCCCCAAGTGTCAGCGCTGGGGCCACTGCTTTATGTATTGATACCTATGAATCTAAATAAGCTGGATATTGGAACACATTTAGAATTTCTAAATTTGCTGCTCACACCAAAATTGGGGGTGTGACAAACTGCCTGGATGATACCAAGTGATTGCATCAGGACGTCGAATGGATGGCCGAATAGGCAAACAAGTGGCAGATGGAATTTAATGCAGAGAAGTGTGAGGTGAAGCATTTTGGCAGAAGGAACAGGAAGAGGCAATTTAAATGTAATGGTACAGTTTTAAAGAGTGTGCAAGGACAAAGGCCCTGGGAGTTAATGTGCATAGGTCCCTGAAGTGGGCGGGAAATATTGAGAGAGTGGTTAGCAAAGCATATGGTATCTTGGGTTTCATAAATAGAGGGATTGAGTGCACAAGTCAAAATGAAATGCTGAATCTTGATAAAGCGCTGGTTAGGCCACAACTGGAATACTGTGCCCAGATCTGGTCCACACACTTTAGGAAGAATGTGAAGGCCACTCAGAGGGTTCAGAGGAGATTTAACAGAATGGCTCTGGGGACGGGGGATCTTAGCTCAAGGACTGGTTGGGGAAGCTGGGTTTGTTTTCATTAGACCAAAGGAGGTTGTGGAGTGATTTGATAGATGTGTACAATATTATGACGGGTTTGGATAGGCTAGATGGGGAAAGGCTGTTCCCACTATTTGATGGTACAAGGAATAGGAGACACAGATTTAAGGTTGTGGGCAAGAGTTACAGAGGGGATGTGAGGAAAAACCTCTTTACACAGCGAGTGGTGATGAGCTGGAACTCACTGCTGATGGAAGTGGTGGAAGCAGACACATTCAATGTTTTTAAAATAGACTGGATAGGCACTTGAGGGAAATAACTTGCAGGGCTACGGGGATAGAGCGGGGGATTGGGACAGATTCGATTGCTCTGCAGAGAGCCAGCATGGATTCGATGGGCCGAATGGTCTCCTTCTGTGCCGTTATGACTCGATGTCCATGACTCATCCAATCGTAGCAAAATAATCGAATCTCCTACATTTTCTCCTCTACCCGCTCCTGCACCTGCACCTTTGGTAACCCCCAAGGATATATCCTTGGTTCCCTCCTATTTATGATCTGCATTCTGCTCCTTGGCGACATCATCCGAAAACAAAATGTCAGATTACACTGAAGAGATCCTGCTCTACCGCACCACCATCTCTCTCACGTGCTCCAATTCTCGGATGTGTCACATAGCTTGTCCAACATCCAGTATTGGCTGAGCAAACACTTCCTCCTGTTAAATATTGGCAAACCAAAACAATTATCTTTGGTCGCGGCCACAAACTCCATTCCCTAGCCACGGACTCCATCCCTCTTCCTGTCAACTGTGTGATCTGAATCAAAAAGTTAGCAACCAATGCATCCTATTAGATCCTGAGCTGAGCTTTCACTCCCATACACTCTCCATCAACAATACCTCCTATTTGCAACTCGGTAAAATTCTCTGCCTGCGCCCCTGCCTCAGCCCATCTAATGCTGAAATCCTCATCTATTCCTTTGCTATGTCCAGTCACAATTATTCCAACACGCCATGGTTTGCCAAGCAACCAATCTGTAAATTTGAGCTTATCCAAAATTCTGCTGTGCCTATCTGCTCGCACCAAGTCCCGTTCACCCATCACCCATGTGCTCGCTGACCTACTTTGTCTACCGGTCTGGCAAAACCATGCTTTTGAAATTATCATTGATGTATTCAATCCCTCCATGACCTCACCCATCCTTATCACTACAATCTGCTCCAGGCCTACAACCCTCCGAGATCTCTGTACTCCTCAATGTTGAACTTTGTGCATCCCTGATTTTCACTCCTCTGCTATTGGCGGCTGTGTTCTCAGCAGTCTCGACCCTGAACTCTGCAATTCCCTCTCCAACCCTATCCACCTCATTTATCGCCTTTTCACGCTGAACAGTCTAACTCCTTGACAAAGCTTTTGGTTACTCGTTCTAATATCTCTTTATTTGGCTCGGTGTTTCATTTTATCTGATTATTCTCCTGCTAAGCCACTTGGGTCGTTTGTACTAAGTTAAGGGGGCTATATCAATTCAAGTTATTGTTGTTAATCCCCTTTTTACCTTCACAATAACACTAACAATACCCTGTGACGTGTTAACAGGAAATGTATAGAATTTCCCAAGAGCTCACCCAAGAGATGAGCAAACATTAGTACATTGTGAGCCTGCCCCTCTCTCAGTGCTGCCCAATCAGTACATTGTGAGACTGTCCCGCTCTCAGTGCTGCCCAATCAGTACATTGTGAACCTGTCCCTCTCTCACTGCTGCCCAATCAGTACATTGTGAGTCTGTCCCTCTCTCAGTGCTGCCCAATCAGTACATTGTGATCCTGTCCCTCTCTCAGTGCCGCCCAATCAATACATTGTGAATCTGTCCCTCTCTCAGTGCTGCCCATTCAGTACAATGTGAGCCTGTCCCTCTCTCAGTGCTGCCCAATCAGTGCATTGTGAGCCTGTCACTCTCTCAGTGCTGCCCAATCAATACATTGTGAGTCTGTCCCTCTCTCAGTGCTGCCCAATCAGTACATTGTGAGCCTGTCCCTCTCTCAGTGCTGCCCAATCAGTACATTGTGAGCCTGTCCCTCTCTCAGTGCTGCCCAATCAGTACATTGTGAGCCTGTCCCTCTCTCAGTGCTGCCCAATCAGTACATTGTGAGTCTGTCCCTCTCTCAGTGCTGCCCAATCAGCACATTCTGAACCTGTCCCTCTCTCAGTGCTGCCCAATCAGTACATTGGGAGCCTGTCCCCCTCTCAGTGCTGCCCAATCAGTACATTCTGAAACTGTCCCTCTCTCCATGCTGCCCAATCATTATATTGTGAGCCTGTCCCTTCTCAGTGTTGGCCAATCAGTACATTGGGAGCCTGTCCCCCTCTATGTGCTGCCCAATCAGTGCATTGGGAGTCTGTCCCTCTCTCAGTGCTGCCCAGTCAGTACATTGTGAGTGTGTGACTCTCTCACTGCTGCCCAATCAGTACATTGTGAGCCTGTCCCTCGCTCTGTGCTGCCCATTCAGTATATTGTGAGTCTGTCCCTCTCTCAGTGCTGCCCAATCAGTACACTGTGAGCCTTTCCCTCTCTCAATGCTGCCCAATTAGTACATTGTGAGACGGTCCCTCTCTCAGTGCTGCCCAATCAGTATATTTTGAGCCTGTCCCTCTCAGAGCTGACCAATCAGTACATTGTGAGCCTGTCCCTCTCTCAATGCTGCCCAATCAGTATATTTTGAGCCTGTCCCTCTCAGAGCTGACCAATCAGTACATTGTGAGTCTGTCCCTCTCTCAGTGCTGTCCAATCAGTACATTGTGAGCCTGTCCCTCTCTCAGTGCTGCCAACTCAGTATATTTTGAGCCTGTCCCTCTCAGAGCTGACCAATCAGTACATTGTGAGTCTGTCCCTCTCTCCGTGCTGCCCAGTAAGTACATTGTGAGACTGTCCCTCTCTCAGTGCTGCCCAATCAGTACATTGTGAGCCTGTCCCTCTCACAGTGCTGCCCAATCAGTACATTCTGAACCTGTCCCTCTCTCAGTGCTGCCCAATTCCCGATTTGTTATTTATACAAAAGCTCAGCTCTGCTGGTTGGGGGTTCAATGATTTTTCCATTATAACCACTGCAGCCATAAAACCAGATTCACCTGTGGATTTGTAATGAGATGTCGGCAGTACATTGTGCGACAGATAGTATTCACCATCAGAGGGAACATTTCACCTTCACCCAGCTCACCATGTTAAGTAAATATTAGTGTCCCATGTAGATTTGGATCATCTCTCAGAAATGTACTCTGTCAACCAAGATTCACATGAACTGTTTTGCTTTTCTAACTGTCCTTGATTAAAATATCGAAGTAGATCCTGTGACATTTTACTGTAAACAGTAAATCGGAGATTTCTTAGAATATATAACTAACATTGAGACCATTTTTTGTCTGTTCTATTTGAAGATCTTCAACAGAAACACAAGGAAACACTGCGGGAACAAACTGAAACACTGAGAGTGAACACTATCCTAATAAAGGAGAAGGTTAAGATTTTCCAGCTGGTTGATCGATACGCTGAGCTAACGGTCATTTCTACTGTTCGAGATCGGACACTTGTAGAACATGAACTGCTGGCAAGAGGCCGAGACCATGAAGAGTGGAGAGAGAAACACCTCCGGAAAGAGCTGGAGAAAATCCGAACTGATCAATTGTTCCAGAGCAGTTTTTCCCGGAGTAAGTCCAATTTTGGGAGTTCAGGAGCAGTGAGCGGAGTCCCGGGGATTGGAAAAACAACAATGGTACAAAAGATTGTTCATGACTGGGCAACTGGGAAAATATATCCACACTTTCAATTTGTTTTCAGCTTTAAATTCCGGGATTTGAACGCTATTAGCTATAGAATAAACCTAAGGAATCTGATACTGGATCTGTATCCTTACTTTGGGAATGTTCTGGGAGAGCTCTGGAAGAACCCAGAGAGATTGCTCTTTATATTCGATGGTTTGGATGAATTCAAGGACAGGATCAATTTTGCTGACAATCGGAGAAATACAGAACCTCAGCACATGTGCACAGATCCCGAATGCTGGTGTGAAGTGTCTGACATTGTGTACAGTTTAATACAGCACAAGCTGCTCCCAGGATGTTCAGTGCTAGTGACCAGCCGCCCCACTGCATTACATTTATTAGAAAAGGCTGAGATCAGTGTCTGGGTTGAAATCCTGGGATTTGTTGGTGAAGAACGTAAGGAATATTTCAACAAGTTTTTTGAAGATCAGGAGGTGGCAGCAGCTGTTTTCAAACACGTGGAAGAGAACGAGATCCTGTACACAATGTGCTACAACCCTTCCTACTGCTGGATCCTCGGTCTGTCACTGGGTCCATTCTTTACACAAAGAGAAAGCAATCAGCAGCGAGTTCCTAAGACCATTACCCAACTATATTCCTACTATATCTACAACATTCTGAAAAACCATGGCCGAGAGATTGAAAGCCCCCGTGCTGTGATACTGAATCTTGGTGAGATGGCCTTCACAGGAGTCTCCGAGAAGAAGATTGTATTTAGAGATGGAGATTTGAACAAGTACAATCTGCAACCTACCCAGTTCCTGTCTGGGTTCATGATGGAACTTTTGGAGAGAGATGATTCTGCCCAGAGCGTGGTGTACACATTCCCACACCTCACCATCCAAGAGTTTGTAGCCGCACTCGCACAATTCCTGACTCCAGATCCCGGGGACATCCTGAAACTCCTCAGAGAATCTTTCAGCAAGGAAGATGGGCGATTTGAGATATTTCTCCGTTTTGCTGCTGGTCTCTCCTCCCCACAGGCAGCTCGGCCCCTGGAGGAGTTTATGGGTCCATTTCTTCATCAAACCACATGCCGGGTGATTGACTGGGTGCAGGAGAATGTTGAAGGACAGATTGGGAACACAGGGAGTGAAACTGATAAAAGGAACCTCCTGAACACATTCCACTACCTGTTTGAGTCTCAGAATAAAGCATTGGCTCGGGCCACAGTCGGATCTGTGAAAACACTTTCATTTCGTGGATTAAGATTGACCCCAATTGACTGTGCGGTCCTGTCTCATGTCATTGGACTCTGTGATACAGTAAAAGACCTCGATATGCAGAACTGTTACATTCAGTGTGAAGGGCTCCAGCGGCTTGGACCTGTACTGCACAAATGCCTGGCTTTGGGGTAACTGTTATTTGTCTATAACTGTTGGGCGAATTGTAGAACAGTCACAGATTGTGTTGTTTCTCCATAATGAACGGAAACAAACAGTTCAGTCAAACAAGAGAGAAGCAGATTCGACACAAATATGACCAAAAATAAGAGGCAATAGTCTGTAATCGCTGTGGACTGGAGAATCTCAAATGAATCCTTATGGACAAGTAGGGATTTTATAGTGTTTGTCGGATCAGCAAATACAGGTCACTGAGGCCTAGAAATTCGGTATGGCCCCGCCAGGTTTTTTGCGCCCGAAATTTAGTGCTCGCCAGGATTCCCGTAGCGCCCGCCTAAAATTCAGTTGCGACGGGCCAAGACGGCGGCGGGCGCTATTGCAGGGTTTGGCCGCCTCACTAGGGGCGTTAAATGTCACTTTCAGGCGTTCAGCTCCCGCTGTGGCACCTGATGCGGTGCGGCAGGCTGGGGTACTGCAGGCCTCCTCCTTCTCTTAAGGAGGAGCTGCCTGCAGCCGTCAGATCACCCGTGGATTCCCCCGGCAAATGAGCCCGGCACCACGGAGAAGTGCCGGGCTCGCGGGACACAGACATCAGTGCCGCGGGGGGGGTGGTGCAGGAGTCCGGGGAGGGAGGTGCGGCCAGGTGGCCACCGGGAAAGCGGCCGGCCGCCGCTCCACCTTTATGCGCCGGCCTTTCGGAGCTGCAAGACCCCGTTTCACAAACGCTGTTTGCGGCTGCCACGGGCGAGGCGGCCGCAACTGAATTTGGCCATCGGGCCGGAATAGCATTGCAACCGGGGTGCTGCGCACACCGATGACGTCATCGGTGCCGGCGCAGCGCTACCGGCTAACGCCGATGTTAGGGTCCATCTGAATTTCGGGCGGTAAAAAACTTTAGGCGCAAACCACTTTATAGCCAATAAGTGGGCACAAACGCAACTGAATTTCTAGGCCTGAGTGTCTGATAATTTAATTACAATAAATCATATTTAATCAGGCTGTTTTGCAGAAGATAAGCATAAAATATAATCCGGCAGTAAAGATAAAATGAATTTAAAATATTTTCCAAACCCACCAATTCAACTGGAAACAGGAGAGAAACCCAAGTTTAAATCACTAACTGTTCAATATTTACTCGAATAGCATGCAGGGTGTGTCATGTCAAGGGTTTAGTTTCCTGGATTGGGAATATTGTGGAATCGGGAAATATTTCAGCTCTAAACATTTACAACTATACACAGTCCTGAACATTGAGTAAGGATTGATATTCAGGATCTTCTGTCAGCCGGTAAAAAGTTTCCAATCTAACGTGTTGTGGGGTATTAGTCCCGGAGTACAGACACGCACTGGCCAGCGGTGGGGCCTCACACACAGCGGGCGGCTCCTGGGTAAACCGGAGGGAGTGAACCCTGTGAGGCCCAAATCGGGGAAGGAACTTCCGAAAATTACCCAAAAATTCTCAGGCCAGTTACACCACTCCACTATAAACTAGGAACACAGGGACTTATAAAACTTGTAACGGGACAGAATAAACTCCATTGCAGCTTTTGAAAAACATTCACTTTAAACCAAAAGCAAAATACTGCGGTTTCTGGAATTCTGAAATAAATACAGAAAATGCTGGAAATACTCAACAGGTCAGGCAGCATCTGTGGAGAGAGAAAGAGATTTAACGTTTCAAGTTGATGACCCTTCATCACCGTTCTGAAAAATGGTCATCGACCTGAAACGTTAACTCTGTTCCTGTCTCCACAGATGTTGCCTTGACCTGCTGAGTATTTCCAGCATTTTTGTATTCACTATAAGCCCTCTGACACCCACAGCTTCATCTGACCTCGCTTCCTTTAAGGACACTGGTTCATTCTTCCAGTTTTACCATCTCTGCCGCAGCTGCTCTGATAATGCCACGTTGCATACTATTGATTCTGACATGTCTTCCTTTTTCCTCAAACTTGGATTCCCATTTACCATAGTGGACATGGCTCTTGACCATGTCCATTCTCCTTCCCGCAATTCTGCTCTCATCCCTTCCCCTCCCTCCCGGAACCAGGATATGGTTCCCCTTGTCACCTTTCAGCACACCAGCCTCCGCATTCAACGGATCATCCTCCACCATTTCCGTCACGTCCAGCATAATTCCACCACAAAACACATCTTCCCCTCACCTCCACTTTCAGCATTCCGAAGGGGCCACTCCCTTCACGACACCCTGGTTCACTCCTGAATCACCCCCAACAACCCTTCCCCTTCCCACGGCACCTTCCCTTGCAAGCACAGGAGATGCAACACCCGCCATTTACCACTTCCCTTCCCACCATCCAGGACCCCAAACACTTCCAGGTAAAACAGTGATTTACTTGTACATCTTGCAATTTAGTATACCGTATTCACTGCCCATTGCCATTCACATCTCATCTAGATTCAACTTTTGTTTCTTAACTTGTCCCATTACCACCTCCTTTTTCTTGCACCATCATCCCTTTTGTCTTTTAATCTCTCCTTTCTTCCACACTATCATAGACTATCCCTTTTGTTCTTTCCTCCACTACCCCCTCCCGCACATTTGCCTGCCCCTACAAGTGCTTAAAAATCTGTTATACCTGTAACTTTTTCCAGTTCTGACAAAGGGTCGTCGAGCTGAAACTTTACCTCTGTTTATCTCTCTATAAATGCTGCCTGACCTGCTGGGTATTTCCACATTTTTCTGCTTTTATTTCAGAATTAATCCTCCCTGTTATATAAAATCCTGGGGGATGGATTTTTACAGCAGCAGTTAGCGTTTCACAATGTAACTCACCCCTAGATTAATATAATGCACAGAGCATAAAGTACAGGGTATCACCGCTTTATCATATAATTCATGAAAATCGCCCCATTCCCATAAAATCCGGGATTTATGGAGCAGCATAAATGAGACAGGATTTCCCAGACATGATGGAGCCAGTCACTGAGCTCCAGAAGGGTAATTCTGATCATCAGGGAATGAAACCGGACTGAGGCATATTTAAAGGCATGATACAGACAGCATTTTACTTAATAAATACATTTACGTACAGTCCCTGAATATATGGGGAGTTGGACAGAATGAGATTCATCCCCAGTGACATGAATAGGGGGGAATTTTGCGGGGGTCAGCGGGCGCAATCGGTGGCGGGTCGATAGGAAAACTGGATTTTTCCTGGATCTGTCAGCGCTGAGCAGACCTGACAGACAGCGACGTGGGTCGGGGGGGGGGGGGGTGGTGGAATTCAATTCATTATGACCTTGTTAACAAAGGATTAACAACTATTTTAGCTCACCTTCAGAGTTTACCAGGTCGCCCACGTGGTCCACGCTGCTCGGGGATCACGTCAGGTAAACAGGGCGGTAGTTGAATGGTCATAGAATCATTTGATTACTTGACAGCTGGAAATGTGCTATAAAATCTCCCATCTCACAGCTGTTCACTTTCCAAGCTCAGAAGCTGCTGGTCACTGCATTTGGAAGACAGAGTGGGCTTTATGCAGTTTGCAAGTGTTTGGAGCAAACTCTCTATCCAGTATCCCCTCAATTGTACCACCTCCCTCACCATTGACAGATCGCTTCTGTCATCTCAAGTTCACCTGCCATCTATTACATCAGCATGGTTAAGGAAAATACTGTCTCACTTTGTGCCTCAGAATCCCACCACGATCAGCCCCAACACCAGCAGCACCACCAACAACACCAAACTGTTCCGCAACTCCTGATGCTGCACAGCATAGAGGGCATCAACACCTGTCCACATTGCTTTCCGGGACGCCAGAGATGGCCTCAGCATGGCCAGATTTTCTTGACTTGATGCTGCACCCCCAGGATGCCACATGATGCGCCAGGTTGCCACCAGCCCAAACCAACAACTTAAAGCATCCCTACATGACCAAACCATTCCTGCCACACTCGTCAGCATTGCTCGGGGTACCGTTATGAGACACCATTCACTGCAACTCAATAAGCCACATCCAAAGGTGCACACTAATGTGTCGAACAATGGAAAGTCTTGAAAATAAAGATTTCAATGTTTGACACCACATTAAGCGAAACTTCACATGAACATTGGCTAAAACATACAAGTGCCTATCCTTGTGTGTTGTTAGTTGATATGTTTTGACTAGGATGAGTGAGAGTGTGAAGTTTGGTTAGTGAGATGGGGATGTGATAATAAAGTTAGAGAGGGATGGGTGGAGGTGCAAGGTAAGTTGGTGTGAGTAAGAATGTTCAGGAGTAGGGCAGGGAAGGCAGAGTGAAGGGGATGTGATGAGTGGCACAGCAGGATGTGGTTGAGTGTGGCTTTGCAGTAATGTTTTGTGATCTGAGATCATTGAAAGGTTTGCACCACTGCAGCCTGGTCCTCCTAATGACATTCCTGCTTGAGCCCCACTGTGCAATGTGCAACGAGGCTGCATTGGTCTCTTCCATCCAACGGAAGTGAAGAGAATCACCCTGTTTGCTGTGGGAGATCCTAGGTGCAGAGGTTGTCAGTGTTTGCAGCACCTCAATACTGTAGCACAATGGTCAATCTCAATGTGAGTGTCATTAAATGACATAATCAATCCTGCTTCCTCGCATTCTCCAGAGCGAGACCGCGACCCGACCCTGTACCCGGCCACACCCGACCCGCCACCAACCCCGGCCGCTCCTGACCCGACACCGACCCCGGCCGCACTTGACCCGCCACCGACCCTGGCCGCACCCGACCCACCACCGACTCCAGCCGCACCCGACCCACCACTTACCCCGGCCGCACCCAACCCGCCACCGACCCCGGCTGCACCAGACCCACCACCGACCCCGGCCGCACCCGACCCGCCACCGAACCCGGCCGCACCAGAACCGCACAGGGAGAGAAATCTGTTTATTAATGCCCTGGAGCACTTTCAGTGATTGTTGTAATATCCGAGAGAGAAAAATATATCAGATCCGGTGTTTGATTCAGTTTGTTTCTCTCTCTCTCTTTGCGTTTAGACTGATCGGCAATGAACTGAGAGATTCAGGAATGAAAATATTGTCTGAGGCTCTGAGGAACCCGGAATGTAAAATAGAGAAACTGGAGTAAGTAGCAGACTGTGTGAGATTGTGTTTATAATGGGCCAGAAAATCGGGTCCCCACGAGTGAGTACACGCTGGGTACTCACAGGCAGGGCCAACAAAAGTGCCAGTTTTGTGCATGCACTGCACATGCATGGGAAACCGGAACTTCTGTTCCCTTGAAGGAAGTCGTTCACAGGTAGGACGCGTGCGCCGGGCCTGTTTTTAACAAGGTAAGTGGTGAATTAAGTAAAATTAAAACATTTATTCCACAGGTTTATTATTATTAAATAATTTAAAGAAAGGTAAGTTTATTTTTAGCCCCTTTAAAAACTGTAATTAATTTTTCCAAAAATTTAAATTATTGGTTAAAATATTTATTTTATGTAATTTATAGTTGTTTTAAAAATGTGATTTATTAAAAAATGTATTTGAAGATTTAGTTCGGTTTTGGGGCTGATCTCTATTCATAGATTTGACAGGTCTTCCTGTCAAATCTAAGAACAGAGATTCCCTGCTACGATTGGCTCTCCATGGACCACATGATCCCAGGCGATGCTTCGAACTAACTGCGCCCCTGGGATATGCAAGCACTGCATGCTGGCACCTGGAGGAGGCCCAGGATCAGAATCCCACACGGGCCCACAGCACAACAGCCGGCGCGTTAGGTAAGTGCAGATCGCGGGCGCAACCTCCAACCCGAATTTCTGACCCATAATAACTGGTTTTCCGACACTGTACACTATTATTATTTATAGTAATAGTGTTATTAATAAACTCTGGGGATTTACTCTGATTCATGTTATATCTCTCTCTGATCCCCAGGCTGGATAATAACGATCTCACAGATTCTTGTGCCGAGGTCTTTGCCTCCGCCCTCAGTACAAACCGGTCACTGATGGTTCTGGGCCTGGGAAATAATAAACTGGGAGATTCAGCAATAAAACTATTGTCTGCGGCTCTGAGGAACCTGGATTGTAAAATACAGGAACTGGAGTAAGTGACAGACTGTGTGAGATTGTGTTTATAATAACTGTTTGTCTGACACTGAGCATTATTATTAGTATCAGTAAAAGTATTATTAATAAACACTGGGGATTTACACTGATTCCTGTTATTTCTCTCCCTGAATCCCAGGCTGTGTGGTGTCTGTCTCACAGATTCTTGTACCGAGGACCTCGCCTCCGCTCTCAGTACAAACCGGTCACTGAGGGATCTGTCCCTGGGGTCAAACTCTTTCACAGACCGATCTGTCCTCGCTCTCTGCCACCTGACACTGAACTGCAAGAGTCTAGAGCGGATCCGGTGAGTGTGTTAATGTTTAATGTAATATATAAAATATCAATGGGATTCAGTCACTTTTATGTGTAACATTTGTCTGTAATTATTATTGAAATATTAACCCCAGTCTCCCTGATATTTACAATGCTGTTCAATCTGTTTATTTCCTGTTTACACTTTAATCTGTTTCAGGCTGTGGGAAAATGAATTCAATTCAACCGGAAAGAGAATTCTGAGCGCGCTGCGGGGAATAGAGCGTGACCTGAGAGTGGATCTGTGAGAGCGCCCGTCATCTCCCATTGTGATGTCGGAGGCCCAGCCACAGTGTACCAAGAATCTGCCGACTGGGCCCACAGCGCTGCTTCTGCAGGAGGTCAGGGGCTGAATGCACAGACAGGATGGGCCCAGGGTGGGGCTCAGTCTGGGCTGCAGTGGGACACTGACAATTGCACTCAGTGCTCCTGGGTGTCTCTCCCAGTGAGGAGTCAGGCTCTGTTACATGTGTACCTTTTTACAGTGTGTTTCTCTCCCAGTGAGGTTTCAGACTCTGTAACAAGCGTCCCTGTGTACAGTGTGTGTGTCTCTCCCAGTGAGGAGTCAGGATCTGTAACAAGTGTCCCTGTGTACAGTGTGTGTATCTCCCAGTGAGGAGTCAGGATCTGTAACAAGTGTCCCTGTGTACAGTGTGTGTATCTCCCAGTGAGGAGTCAGGATCTGTAACAAGTGTTCCTGTGTACAGTGTGTGCCTCTCCCAGTGAGGAGCCGGACTCTGTAACAAGTGTCCCTGTGTACAGTGTGTGTCTCTTCCAGTGAGGAGTCAGACTCTGTAACAAGTGTCCCTGTGTACAGTGTGTGCCTCTTCCCGTCTGGAGTCAGACACTGTAACAAATGGCCCTGTGTACAGTGTGTGTGTCTCCCAGTGAGGCATCTGAATCTGTAACAAGTGTCCCTGTGTGCAATCTGTGTCTCTCCCAGTGAGGAGCCAGACTCTGTAACAGGTGTCCCTGTGTACAGTTTGTGTGTCTCCCAGTGAGGCATCTGAATCTGTAACACGTGTCCCTGTGTGCAATCTCTGTCTCTGCCAGTGAGGAGTCATACACTGCAACAAGTGTCCCTGTGTACAGTCTGTGTCTCTCCCAGTGACGTGTCAGACTCTGCAACAGGTGTCCCTGTGTACAGTGTGTGACGCTCCCAGTGAGGAGACAGACTCTGTAACAAGTCTCCCTTTGTACAGTGCATGTCTCTCCCAGTAACGAGTCAGATTCTGTAACAAGTGTCCCTGTGTAAAGTGTGTGTCTCTCCCAGTGAGGCATTTGAATCTGTAACAAGTGTCCCTGTGTACAGTGTGTGTCTCTCCCAGTGAGTCATCAGGCACTGTATCAAGTGACCCTGTGTACAGTGGGTGATTCGCCCAGTGAGGAGTCGGACTCTGTAACAAATGCCCCTGTGTAAAGTGTTTGTCTCTCCCAGTATGGATTCGGACTCTGTATCAAGTGTCCCTGTGTACAGTGATTGTATCTTGCAGTGAGGAGTCACACTCTGTAACAAGTGTCCCTATAACCCTCCGAGATCTCTCCACACCTCTGACCTGTTGCACATTCTCGACTTTTCTTGCTCCACATTGGCGCCATGACTTCAGCTGTGAAGGCCATAAATTGTGGACATCCCTCCCTAAATCTCCTCGCAGCTCTAACTCTCCTTCCCCCTCCTTTAAACGCTTCTTAACACCTAACTCTTTCACCAAGCTTTGGGCCCGCTCCCCTAAAATCTCCATGTTGCTCAGTGTCGAATTTTGTCTGAGAATTGCCTTGTGTCATTTCATTACATTAAAGCCGCTATATAAATGCAAGTTATTGTTGTTGTTCCTTTGTTGTCTTAATAAAACTCCACCGCTTACTTCAGCTCACGCCAGGTCTCCTCGACATTTTCAAAAACTGGCTTCATTGTTTTAATATATTAAATAAAGATTCCTCAAAAGCACATCCCACCTTCTTCCCCTCTGGGAAGGCATCGGTTATTCCCCTCTGGACGAGTTCTCGGTCGGTCCCCTCTGGATGAGGCCTCAATCAGTCCCCTGTGGAGGAGGTCTGATAGTAAAAGCTACTGAGGGATCTTTGCATTCTTCTAATTCCCCTCCACTCAAATCAAGACAAGGAAGGCAGGCAGTGAGAGAGACACATGAAATCAAGACAAAATGCAGGATAGAAATCAAAACAGAAAATGCTGGAAATAACCAGCAGGTCCGGCAGCACCTGTGGAGAGTGAAACAGAGTTAATGTTTCACGTCGATGAACTTTCATCAGAACCTTGACTGAATCCAACATTTTCTGCTTTTATTCCTATTTCCAGCACCAGCATTATTTTGCTTTTGATTCCGAATAGAAAGCCTACATCTGTAGGCTGCAAAATGAAAATATAAAATACTGAAAATTGTCTTTCTGCTTTAAAAATGCCAAAAACAGGCAGAGCAATGAGAGAAATCAAATTTTTGTTTGCTGACAGTGTTGCGTGGCAATTTTGCAGGCTGCCCTGTGTGTGTGTGTTTGTGTGTGTGTGTGAGAGAGAGACAGCAAAAGCTGGTGTGTATGTGGGGCTTGACCGAGTGCAAGTTACCTGTTGTGTGCATTGGTACTGCACCTAATATCTTGAAAAAAAACAGAATGTAAACACCATTAGATCACACTGATTTAATTCCAGACTGCAATGCTTTGAGATCTTATGTTGCCTTTCTTTAAAGACTTTGGTAAAAAGCAAAGCTACATATATACATTGACCCAATTGATATGTTCTGGACTGGACTTTATCGAGGAATGTTTGTGGGGTGTTTCAGTGCATATCCTGCAGTGGGATTTTACTCTACCATTAATCCCAACCCAACCAAAACAAGTCAAGACTTTTGAAATAAAAAATATATATTTTAGAAATATTTTCAGTATAACCCATTTGATGTTTTTCAGGACTAGGCTTTATTGTGGAATGTGCTTGGGGTGTTTTCAGAGCAAAAGCTGCTGTGGGATCTTTGCATTCATTTTATTGCATTCCACGCTAATCACAGCCAGACAGACATTTAGTTAACAAAAGTGAAGTAGATATATAATTATTTATCCATGTTTGTATTTGCTTCTTTTCAAACTCCTGGTCTTTCATTTCCCTGTGGGGACCCGGATTTTTGCGGCCTTGGCTTCACCTCTTCCTGTTGGATTGTCCTCATCAAACATGGCCAACAACCAGGAAGGGGCATTATCAAAAATAGACACACACTGGCTGCACCCCTTTCAAAATGAATGTGTGTATGTGTGAGAGTTAGTTTCTGCAAATTGCAGAGTCTGCGTGAGTGTGCTGTATGCGCAGGGGTGTCTGTGTTTCTGCAAATTGCAGAGTCTGTCTGGGTGTGTGTGTCATGTCACTGTAAAGTTTAGTTCAATGTGGGTGGGGGAGAGACTGTGTGAGTGACAGGCAGACAGAAAGTCAGTGAGAGCGAGAGAGACATGAAATCAAAAGGCAAGTTGTAGAATAGAAAGCCTGTTTCTGTAGGCCACAATGTGAAAAGATAAGATACTGAAAAGTCTCTTTTTGGTTTTAATCTTCCAACATGGCAGTCATCTCTCTGCAGGCTGGCCAGGCTGTGAGTGTGTGTGTGAGAGAGAGAGATGTGGTCTGCTGTCTTATGGCCTGCTGTTGTTGTATTAAACCCTATTTATTTCATTCTGACCTGGTCCACATGTAATGCTTTTGTGTCTCTCTTTATTGCACTTTATTTCATTTCACTCCACTTCAAGACAGACAGTCAGTCAGTGAGACAATGAAAAATGTCTTTGTGGACTGGCTGACATTAAACAATTCTGTGGGATCTTTGCATTATTTTTTATTGCACTCCACTCAAATCAAGACAAGGCAGGCAGGCAGTGAGAGAGACACATGAAATCAGGACAACGTGCAGAATAGAACTTGAAACAGTAAGTGCTGGAAATACTCAGCAGGTCAGTCAGCATCTGTGGAGAGAGAGCGTGAAACAGAGTTAACATTTCAGCTCGATGGCCTTTCATCAGAACTTTGCCAGAATCTGATGAAAGGTCAACGAGCTGAAACATTATCTCTGTTTCTCTCTCTCTCCGCAGATGCTGCCTGACATGCTGAGTAGTTCCAGAATTTTCAGTTTTTATTTCAGATTTCCCACAACCACAGCTTTTGCTTTTGATGCAGAATAGAAAGCCTGTTTCTGTAGGCCGCAAAATGAAAAGATATGATACTGAAAAGTGTCTGTTTCTTTTTAAACTGCCGAACACAGCAGAGGAATGATAGAAATCAACTTTCTGTTATTGCTGACAGTGTTTTGTGGTAATTTTGCAGGCTGGCCTGTGTGTGTGTATGCGTGTGTGAGAGGGAGACAGACAGCAAAAGCAGGTGGGTATGCAGGGCTTGTCTGTGTTCAAGTTATCTGCCATGTGCAGTGGTACTGCATCTCATGCCTGAAACAACCAGAAAGTATACACCATTAGATCATGCTGACTTCTTTCCAGACTGCGCTGCTGTGGGATCTTACTGTGCCTTTCCTTCAAGAAATTTGTAAAAAGCAAAGCTACATATATACATCAAGCCATTTGATATTTTTCTGGACTGGACTTTATAGGGGAATGTTTGTGGAGAAGCCGGAAGTGCAGGGCGGGACCCCGCTCTCTGCAACACAAGCTACGTGCCCATTTAAAGTGACAGTCCACTGCAAAGCACAATTATATTGCAAAGTGATATTCCATTGTAAAGTGATATTCAATTGGTAAAGGGCTATTATGTTGCAAAATGCTACTCCATTGCAAAGAACTATTATATTGCAAAAACCTATTCCAATACACAGGATTATCCCATTGGAAAGTGCTATTGCATTGCAAAGCAATATTCAATTGCAAGGCATTAATTCATTGCAAGGGGAAATTATGTTGCAAAGTGATAGTCCATTGCAAAGGACTATAATATTGCAAAATGCTATTCCATTGCAAAATTCTATTCTATTGTAAAGTTCTATTCCATTGCAACCTACTATTATATTGCAAAGTGCTATTCCATTAAGAGGACAATTGTACAATCAGAGAAATTTACCGCACAGAAGGGGATCATTTGGCCCATCCAGCCCGTTCTGGCTTTCTGCAAGAGCAATTCAGTACGTCCCAGTTTCCTTTCCTTTCCTGTAGCCCAGATTTTTTTCCCTTCACGTACTTATCCAATTCCCTTTTGAAAGCCACAATTTAATCTGCCCCCTCCACCCTTTCAGGCAGTGCATTCCAGATCTTAATCACTCGCTGCGTAAAAACGTTTTTCCTCATATCGCCATTGTTTCTTCTGCCAATCACCATAAAGCTGTGTCCTCTGGTTCAGGACTCTTCCACCAATGGGAACAGTTTCCCTCTATCTACTCGGTCTTCACACCTCATGATTTGGAACACCTCTATCAAATGTCCTTTCAAACTTCTCTGCTCCACGGAGAATAACCCCAGCTTCTCCAGTCTATCCATGTAACTGAAGTCACTCATCCCTGGAACCATTCTTGTAAATCTTTTCTGCGCCCTCTCTAAGGCCGTCACATCCTTCCTAAAGTGCGGTGCCATGAATTGGACACAATACTGCAGTTGAGGCCCAACCAGTGTTTTATAAATGTTCATCATAACTTCCACGCTTTTCTACTCTATATGCTTCTATTTATTAAGCCCAGGATCCCGCATGATTTTTTAACAGCTTTCTCAACCTGCCTTGCCAATTTAAATGATTGTGCACATGTAACCCCAGGTCTCCCTGTTCATGTAACCCCTTTAGAACTGTACTCTTTGTAATATATTGCCTCTTCTCATTCTTCCTACCGAAATGTATCACTTCGCACATTTCTGCATTAAATTTCATCTGCAAAGTGTCCACCCATTCCCCCAGCCTGTCAATGTCCTCTTGCAGTCTATCACTATCCTCCTCACTCTTCACTATATTTCCAAGTTCTGTGTCATCTGCAAATTTTGAAATTAGGCCCTGTACACCCCCAAAAAAGCCACTGATATATATCAAGTAAAGCTGTGGGCCAGATGCCGTTGCCTGGGGAACACCACTGCATAATTTCCTCAAGTCCAAAAAACAACCGTTCACCACTACGCTCTGTGTCCTATTACTTAGCCAATTTCATATCCATGCTGTCACTGTCCCTGTTATTACATGGGCATCAACTTTTCTGGCAAGTCTATTGTGTGGCATTTTATCAAACGCCTTTTGCAAATCCATGTACACTATATCAATCGCATTGCCCTCATCAACACGCTCTCTTACCTCATCAAAATCCTCGATACAGACGCTTAATTTTAATATTTCCTGAAATGCTTTGACAGGCAAAAAGCTTTTGCAAAGTAAAATATTGTTGGTAAATGTAACAAGCAGTCTTTCACTGATAAGGCAGGGAACATGGTTGTGACTGCAGGGGGTAGTGATAGACAACAGAGATAATCAAACCCTCTCAGATTGTAGACATGGTGTCTCTGGTGATCTTTCTGAGGTGAGAAGTCAAACCTTTGAAGTTTTGAAATGCAAAATATGATATGACTCATGAACCTAACCAAGTGGTTCTCTGCCACCTTTGTAAGTGAACTTTAGGAGTGAATGAACAATTTTGGGCTGTGATAAGGACAAACTGAATAATAGCCACACAGGTTGTGTGAGTGTAAACGTTTGCCATCTCAAACCGCTCAGACCAACATTAAAGGAAGATTTCACTCTCTCTGAATGAATGATTTAATGCAAAAGACAAGGACAGCTGCATAAAACACAGTTGCTAAAGAAAATCAGCACTGCAGTCAGAAGAAGGTGGCTTGACCAGTCATCTTGCCTATGAGCATCAAGCTGCAGTCGGAGGAAGGAGGTGCCAGGCCAGTCTTTTCGTGTACAAAGATCTACAATCAACGTTGGATGGATCATTGGCGGGTGGTTGTATGTATGATTTCCTGTGATATTATTGTCGAACTGCTCGAACAGTGATTGTGATTTTGAATCTGCCTTGGAAAAAATAAAAGGTTGTGGCAACATGCCACCATTGGACATAATCCGCTCACGGCGGCACGGACAGTTTACGCAGGTGCACTGCCAGCAGCAGCCGCCCCCAGCCGTGGGCCCTTTCCTCCGGCAGCTTGTTTCCCGCAGGGACAGGCTGCCGGGAGCACTTCCTGTCTGAGGAGTATTTAAGTGGTTGCGCGGGCTTTTTAAGCACTTGTTTTTGCCATGATGTAAATTAAAGCAGTTGTGTTCCATCAACTCTGGTCTCGACTCCCACGATTGGCGTGGTATCTCAACAAGGTTAAAGACAGAACCCGTGTGTCTGGTGTAATTTCTCATAAGTCTACAGTCCGAACTCTATAACCTGTTGGATGGGGCGAGGGGTAATTCCGCACATCTTAAACAAGTTAGTTATATTCGATTTGACTTTGACAAATCCGTGCTGGCTTTGCTTAATTAACCCACACTTGTCCAAGTGACTGCTACTTATGTCCCGGTTTATCGATTCTAAAAGCTTCCCCACTATCGAGCTTGAACTGGCAGGCATGTAGTTGCTGGGATTATCCTTACAGCCTCTTGTTGTACCAGGGTGTAACATTTGCAATTCTCCTTTACTCTGACACCACACCGTATGTAAAGAGGATTGGAAGATTATGGCCAGTACATCCGCAATTCCAACCATTACATCCCTCAGTTACTTTGGATTCATCCC
Organism: Somniosus microcephalus; assembly: GCF_052327205.1. Lineage (NCBI taxonomy): Eukaryota > Metazoa > Chordata > Chondrichthyes > Squaliformes > Somniosidae > Somniosus > Somniosus microcephalus. The sequence continues at coordinate 31,520,359 of NW_028225180.1, read as the reverse complement.
ATTCAGTACTGGTCATTATCTAATTTAAGTACTGCCAGCCATTCTACTACAGCCTCTTTATCAATTTTTAACGCATCCAGCATCTCATCTACCTCCTCTTTCACTATAAACTTGGCAGCATTTCTTCCTTGGTAAAGACTGATGCAAAATACTCATTTAGTATCTCAGCCATGCCCTCTGCCTCCATGTGTAGGTCTCCATTTTGGCCCCGAATTGGTCTCACCTCTCCTCTTACAACCCTTTCATTATTTATATGCCTACAAAAGACTTTTGGATTCCATTTTATGTTAGCTGCCAGTCTAATCTCATAATCCCTTTGCCCCTCGTATTTACTTTTTCACTTCCCCTCTGAACTTTCTATATTCCCGTTATACGCAGCACCTGATATTCCGTTATAAAGCATGCAATGGAACTGAATATCATGCATTGCGTATTCCCATCCCTGGCCAGTGTCTCAGGTTGAGTCGGACTATTGTCCACCTCACTGTCCTGCTTGACCCTGAGCTGAGCTTCTGTTCCCAGACCCTGTCCAACACAAATACTGTGTCACATCGATCAGCTCCGCTCTATCTGGCACAAAAAACACATTCCTATCTTTGTCTTCTCCAGACATGTTAAAGCCAATGCTCCCTGAACTGCCTCACGCCGTCCGCTCTCCATAAACATCAGCTCATCCAAAACTCTGCTGCCTGTAACCTTACTCGCACTAAGTCGGAATCACAGCTCAAGCCTGCGCTCGCTGATCTACGCTGGCTCTCGGCCAAGAAACGTCTCGATTAGAAAATCATCCATCATTGCCTCGCCCCTCCCTATCTCTGTAAACTCCCCCAACTCTACAAGTCATACAATGTGTAGTTGCTGCCGTACAAGAGCAGAGATGGCCAGGATGCTTTTCAATGTCTCCGAGAAATCTGTGTTGCTCCTACTCCGGCCTCTTGTGAATCGCCCACATTTTTCAGCCCTCCATTTGTGGCCGTGCTTTCAGCTGTCCAGTCCTTAAGCTCTGGCGTTAAATCCTGGATTTTGCAGTCAGCAGTGAATTAACAGCGTTCGCTGTTCATTACACTTCCTCTTGCCCACAGATTTTCTCTGGATTTTGCTCATGAATTTCGGTGAATAGAAATCCAAAACAGCGCGGCGCCCTCTACATGGGATGTGGGACCCGGGTGAAATGGACAAACAATTGTGCATCTCCTCAACCCATCAGATTGAAGACTCCTTACTGAGGCTCTCAGTGTCTGAATCAGGAACTGAAAATTAGAACAGCTAATTCAGTGACAAATCATGTACAGAGAGCGAAATGAACAGAGAAAAGAAAGCGATGATTCAGAGAGTGAAAGATACAATAGACAAAATTAAATGTTGAAAAAGAATTATTTATATATATTTATTTCATTCTTCGGATGTGGGCGTCGCTGGCAAGGCTAGAATAAAATATCTATTGCTAATGGCCGTTGAGAAGGTCGTGGTGAGCCATCTTCTTGAACCATTGCAGTCTGTTTGGTGAAAGCACTCGCATAGCGCTGTTAGGAAGGGAGTTCCAGGATTTTGTCCCAGCAAAGATGATGGAACGGTGATATATTACCATCCTCAGTGACTTATATCATATGTGACTTGGACAGGAACTTGGTGGTTATGGTGTTCCCATGCATCTGCTGCCCTTATCCTTCCAGGTGTTAGAGGTTCTAGGTTTGGGAGATGCTGTCGAAGAAACCTTGGCAATTTGCTGCAGTGTATCTTGCAGATGGTACACACTGCAGCCACAGTACACTGGTGAACGTTTAAGGTGGTGAATGGTGTGCAAATCAAGCGAGCTTCTTTCTCTTCGATGGTATCGAGATTCGTGAGTGTTGGTGGAAGGGAACCCATCCAGGCAAGTGAAGAGTATCCCATCACACTCCTTCTTTGTGCCTTGTAGATAGATGGTGGAAAGGCATTGAGGAGTCAGGAGATTAGACACATGCCGCAGAATAACCAGCTTTTGACCAGCTCTTGTAGCCACAGTAGCTATGTGGCTGATCCAGTTTAGTTTCTGATCAATGGTGACCACCATGATATTGATGGTGGGGGATTCGGTAATGGTAATCACGTTTAATTTCAAGGGGCGGTGGTTAGACACTCTATTGTTGGAGATAGTCATTGCCTGACACTTGTGTGGTGCGAATAATACTCGGCACTTATCTTGTCCAGGTATTTCTGCATGTGGACATGGACTGCTTCATTATCTGAGGATTTGCGAGTGGAACTGAACACTGAGCAATCATCAGCGATCATTCCCACTTGTGCCCTTATGATGAAGGGAAGGCCATTGACGAAGCTGCTGAAGATAGTTGGGCCGAGAACACTGCCCTGTGGATCACATGCAGTGTTTACCTGGGGCTGAAATGTTTGGCCTCCAACAACCACAATCATTTTCCTTTGTGCTGGTATGACTGCAGCAAGTGGAGAGTTTTACCCTGATTCCCATTTACTTCAATTTTACTAGCTCTTTGACGCCACACTCGAGCTTATGCTGTCTTGATGTCAAGCACAGTCACTCTCACCTCGCCTCACCACTGAAAAACTGCACAAGAGAATTCCAAATTTCTACCAACCTTTGCACGTCAAATGGTTTCCTAACTTCACTCCTGGCTATATTTTTTAGCCTTTGTCCACTAGTCCTAGACTTCCCAACCATCGCAAATTGTTTCTTTCTATCTGCCTTAATAGTTTGCCTTACTATCTCCAAACATAATAAATCCTTCCTAATGTGCCCAGAACTGAATCCAGTCCTCCAGCTGTGTTCTAACCAGGGCTTTGTATCGCTGGAGCAAAACTTCTACCACTTATATTCTAGTCGGCTACATATAAATCCCAGCATTCCGTTAGAATTTTTGATTATTTTCTGCACCTGTCTATGATATTTTAATGACCTATGTACACGGCTCTGTAAGTTTGTTTGGACCTCCACTGTTTCTAGCTTTTCCCCATTTAGAAAGTACTCGGATCTATCCTATTAAGGTCCAAAGTCGATGAACTCACATTTGCCTACGTTAAAATCCATGTGCCAGTTTTATCCAGTCACGTAATCTATTAATATCTCTTTGTAATATTATGTTTCCATCTACATTGCTTACAATGCTGCATATATCGGCAAACTTAGATATCTGGTTTGGATCTGCGTCTTGTTAAGAAGGTGGAAACTCATGGAATGAAGTGGAAAGTGACGTATGGCTACGAAATTGGCTCAGTGAAAGAAAGCAAATTGTGATAGTGGATGGGTGTTTTTCAGGCTGGGAATTAGTTTGCCGTGTTGTTCCCCAAGGGTCATTTTTGGGTCCAGTATTCTTTTCATTTTTTTTAATAAACAACCTAGGGAGAAGCATTACAAAGTTTGCAGAAGACACGACACTTGCAAACGTAGTAGATAATGATGATGATATTTATTTGGCTTCTGGATGACATAGCAAGGATGGTGCAATTGGAAGAAGCATGGCAGAGAAGTGCGGAGAAGTGTAAGTGATGCACTTTGGGAGGACTAAAATAGAAAGACAGTGTAGTATAATTGGCACAATTTTGAAACATTTAAATGATCAGAGGAACCTAGAAGTCCATACAGCAAATCCTTAAAGGAGGCAGGGCAAGTTGATAAGTTGGTTAAACAAATTAGATGGTTTACTTGGGTTTTAAATAGAGGAATAGAATATAAAAGAGAAGAGACCGTGTTAGAAATTTATAAATCACGGTTAAAGCCTCAGCTGGAGTATTGTTGACAATTCTGAGCACAACACTTCAGGAAAGATGTAAAGGCATTAGAAAGGGAATAGAGGAGGTTCACCAGGATGTTAACAGGGATAAGGGACTTCAGTTATGAGCAGTGGTTGGAAAAGTTATTTCAGTTCTCCTTGGAAAAAACAAGTTAAGAGGAGGCCTAATAGAGGTTTTCAGGATGATGTGAGGTTTGATAGAGTAGACAGTGAGAAACTATTCCCTCTAGCGAGTGGGTCAAGAATGAAAGATATTGGCTACCAGTGAATCTGCAGTCAATTTGCCACATCAAAGGCCGAGTTTTATACCAGATGCTAAACTTCTCCCAATAGCGTGTTAGACTCTCACCTCGACTGAAGAGATTCTCAGTAAACTTCCTCAAATTTCCAATCATTGTTCAAGCTTTCTGTTTCCAGTTTTCGACTCTGGGGGTCTTGGTCTCAACAGGTCTTCTCTATAAACCTAGCGAAATTTCTCCTGTCCCAGTTAGTGTAGTGATGATTCGACTTCTCTCTCTCGACCTTCCTGGGATACTACTTACTCAAAGACATTTTTTATATAAAAATTATTCATCTTTATTAAAGAATATGTTACAGGAAAACAATGGGAATATTTATATGACTATTAATATATTTAATTGGAAAATATTTACAATTTCTTTGAATCACATACTTTAAATTAAATTGTTCTTTTCTTTCCTTACCACTATTTATAGGGACTGTACTCACTCAATGTCAAAAAGCAGCCAGAGCTCCGCCCCTTCGATGTGTTCCAGGGTCACATGACTGTGCTCTGCTGCTGGTGCGCAGTCTCACTGAACATGAGCGCAGGTTGTACAATCAGGCCTGTCTCCGAATCCACCCCCATTTCCTGAGGCTCGAGACAGAGAGCAGAGACTCGCTAAATTACATCTTATGCATTCTCCCTCGTGTCATCCAAATGCGAGGTTCCACTATTTAATGCACCCCATGTCCTCCACGTGTTTCTAAATTCAAAGTACCCCTTCTCTATATATCAGGCAAAGTGTCTCCCTCCAGCTTTGGCAGTGACAGGCACTCTGAGGTGAGAGTGCTGAGATGAGGCAGGGATATTACAACCACCTCTCTGTACTAAAAATAGTCTGCTCGCTTTAACAAGAACGAGCATCAGAGGCAATAATATAAGGGATCATCAGTGGTATCAAGTGGTTGAATCATCCGGCTAGGAACAGCACGCGTAAGATATTGGGATAAATTCCCTCAACACTGTACCATCAAACACTGCCAGGTAGGGCATGGGTTAGATACAGAGTAAAGATCCATCTACACTGTGCAATCAACGTATTCATGGCAGGTGCAGTACGGGTTAGATACAGAGTAAAGCTCAATTTACAGTGTCCCCTCAAGCACTCCAATGGCAGGTACAGGACGGGCTAGATACAGTGTAAAGCTCACTCTATACTTTCCCATCAAACACTCCCAGGGCAGGTACAGCCCGGCTAGATACAGAGTAAAGCTCACACTAAACTGCCCCATCAAACACTCCCAGGGCAGGTACAGCACGGGCAAGATACAGAGTAAAGCTCAATCTGCACTGCCGTATCAAATACTCCCAAGACAGGTACAGCAATGGGTTAGATACAGAGTAAAGCTCCATCTACACTCTCCCCTCAAGCACTCCAATGGCAGGTAAAGCACGGGGTAGATACAATGTAAAGCTCCCTCTACACTCCCCCCTCAAGCACTCCAACAGCAGGTACAGCACGGGGTAGATACAATGTAAAGCTCCCTCTACACTGTCTCATCAAACACTCCCAGGGTAGATACAGCACGGGTTAGGTACAGAGTAAAGCTCCCTCTACACTGTCCCCATCAAACACACCGAGGGCAAGTACAGCACGGGTTAGATACAGAGTAAAGCTCCCTCTACACTGTCCCATCAAACAGTCCCAGGGCAGGTACTGCAATGATTAGATACTGTACAAAACTTCCTTTCTACTGTCCCGTCACTAATGGCCAGGGCAGGTACGGCAGGGTATCAGTACAGGGTAAATCTCACTGTATTTTGCGTCATCAAGCACAGTCAACTCAGATACAGCATGTGGTGAATGCAGTGTAAAGCTCCACAGACACTATCCAGTGAAACACACCAACTCAGGTGCAGCACAGTACGCTTACAGGATAAATTTCCGTGTACATATAATTCTCACGTGCTCCCAGGGGCAAGGTTCACACGCGAGTCAATCCTCAGTCAAATTATGGTATCAAAAGCCGAGCCTTCTGCCAAATATTCAACAGCTGCCGATACCGGGTTCGACTCTCACCTCGGCAAAATCCTGCACTGATTGGATTATAAGGAAAGATCCTCATCCGTCCAATCATTGCAGAAGCTTCCTGTTTTATCCCGTCTTTGACACGGGAGTCATTTTACCATCAGATATGTTCTGTGAACCCAATGACTTTTCTCTCTTTAATGTGATGATGATTCTCCTTCTCTATTTGTAGGGGCTATATTCACGAACAATATCTGCTGCCAACTCCAGCTCTGCCCACAGTAACACACCTGTTGGGCCGTAACCAGGTGTGGAAACTGTCACCAGGTGACATCAAAAAGGAGCCAGGAGCCAATCACACAGCAGCCAGTAACAATGACACAAAGCAGCCGGAGCCCCACCAAGGCGAGGTTTCACAGGGTCACTTGACCACGCTCTGCTCCTGGTGTGCAGTCTCATTGGTGATGAACACATGTTGTACATTCAGTCCTGTTTCGAAACCCATACCCAGGTATTAGATACAAGGCAGGGAGCAGAACCACGAATAATTGCCCCTTACGCATTCTCCACCCATCCTTCAAATATGAATACGCACTATTCACTGGCCCAAAGACTCCCTCGCACAAAGCCGGCAGTGGGTCTCGCGCCTGCCTTGGCAGTGAAATGCAGTTTCAAGTATTGGTCCTTGAATGAAGATATAAAAAGCACCTCTGTGTTCTATTACCATTATATTCCCTGTAACAGGAAGAGGTGTCAGAGGCACGTTGTTGAGATCATTAGGGCTATGGGTGTGTTGAACCATCGGAGCAATAATTAGCGGGGAAATCATGGGCAATAATAGATAAAGTTCCGTTTACACTGACCCATCAAACACTCGCAGTTCAGGCACTGCTCGAGATACGTGCAGAGTAAAACTACATCTACACTGTCCCATCAAACACGTCCAAATCATGTACGGCATGGGTTAGGTACACCGTAGAGCACATTTTAAAATGTCCCATCAAACACTTCTATGTCAGGTACAGCACGGGATAGGTACTCAGTAAAGCTCACTCTAAACTGCAACATCAAACCCGCCCAGATCAGCTACAACATTGTTTAGATACAGAGTTAATCTCTCTCTAAACTGTCCCATCAAACGCAAATAGGTGTGGTACAGTATATATTAAATACCGAGTAGAGGTCCTTTTACTAATTCCCATAAACTTCCCCAGGTTAGAAAAAGCACGGGTCAGATACAGAATAAAGCTCCCACGACGCTGTTCCAACAAACTCTCACATGGGTAAAAAGTCCCATCATACACTCCCATGGCAGTTGCAGCACGGGCTAGATACAGAATAATGCTCCCTCGAAGCTGTCCCAGAAAACACACACAGGTGAGGAACAGCACGGGTCCGATACAGAGTAAAGGTACCTCGACACTGTTCAATCAAACACTCTCAGTTGAGGTAGACAGGGTTTTTGATACAGTGTATATCACACTATATTCGTTTACCACGCAGAGTGAAGCACAGCATCTCATGGACAGTATGGTATGAGTACAAGCCCAAATCCCTGTACATATAAGAATCACGCACTCCCAGGTGAGGTACGGGCTAGCTTTGTATACCAGTGAATCCACAGTCAAATTGCTGCATCAAATGTCAAGCCTTTTGCCAGAAATTAAGCGGCACCCAATAGCTTGTTAGACTCTCACATTTAAGAAATCCTGTACTGATTGGATACTCACTGGATCACCTCGCCTTTCCAAGAGTATCCCAAAATCTATGGATCTCGGTCTTGAATATAGTCAATGACTCATCATCGACAGTCCTCTGGGGTAGAGAATTCCAAAGATTCACAACCCTTTGACTGAAGAAACTGTCTCCTCATCTCAGTCCTTTATGGCTTCCCGCATATTCTGCGACACTGATCATTCAGTTCCAGACTCCACAGCCAGGGGAAACATCCTCCCAAAATCTACCCTATCAAGACCATTAAGAATTCTAAACGTTTCAGTGAAAGCACCTCTCATTCTACTAAACTGTAGGGAATATATGCCTAGTCTACCCAATCTCTCCTCATAGTCAATCACCCCATTCCAAGAGTCAGTCTAATGAAATGTCGTGGAACTCCTTCTAAGGCAAGTATATCGTCCCTTACGTTAGGAGACCAAAACTGTACACAGTACTCCAGGTGTGGTCTCACCACCGCCCTATATATTGCAGTAAGACGTCTTTACAATTATCTTCTAATTATTTTGTAATAAAGGCTAACATACCATTTGCTGTCCTAATGTATTGTTTAACCTCCATGTGAACATTCTATGATTCGTGTAGAAGGCACCCATTACCCTCTGAACTCTGACGATTCCCAAACTCTCACCATTCTGCTTTTCTATGTTCCCCGCGAAAGTGGAGAGCTTTGTACGTCTCCACGTTATATTCCATCTGCCTTATTCTTGCTCAGTCACTGAAACTGTCTATAAAAGCTTTGCAGCCACTTTGTGTCCTCACAACTTATTATTCCACCTAGCTTTGTTTCGTCATCAAACTTGGATACATTCCACTCCGGCCCTTCATCTAAGTCATTAACACAGATTGTAAGTAGCTGACCCCAAGCACTGATGCATGCTGCACCACACTAGTTACAACCTGTTAACTCGAAATTACCTGTTTATTCCTACTCACTGTTTTCTGCCCATTAACCAATCCTCAGTCCATATTAATATCTTACCGCCAATCCCATGAGCTCAAATGTTGTGTAATAACCTTTAGTGTGGCACATTATCGAATGATTTTTGAGAATCCACATCTACTCCATTCACTGGTGATTCTGTGGCTGAAGGGCAGCATATAGATGAGAAGTAGGAGGGGACAAAGAACAAAGAAACATAGGAAATGCTAGTGGAAAAATGACCACACTTCACCTAGTTAACCTTCTAACATCCTGCTAGTCGCATGTTACATTAATACAGTTGTTTACTGTTCATCGTAATCGATCTCCATCAATTTGTCTACAACAAACCCAGTAAAGACAAGAGTAAATCTCCTGTGACACAGCGCTCTGTGGAACACCGGTTCAAAGTCACCAGTTCACCCGAAGCTTGCACACTTAGGTCATGTCTCAAATTATTCATATACCGTTTCCCAAAATGTAACTTTCTGAAAGCAATCACTCTAATTTTCAGTTGAGTTAGTTATTTCTAACCGCTTCCACGGTCTTTCCAGGGAACCTGTAACAAAGATTGTTTATGATATTGTTTATATGGATTTATATAGAATGTACAGCACAGGAATAGACCATAAGGCCCAACTGGTCCATGTCGGTTTTATGCTCCGCACGAGCCTCCTCCCACCTCACTCACCTGAACATATCAGCATCTCCTTCTATTCCTTTCTTTCTTATGTACGAACCGAGCATCCCCTTCAATGTATCGATGTCACTCGCCAAAACTAATTCTTGTAGTAGCGAATTCCACATTCTAACCAGTCTCTTGTTGAATAGGTTTATCCTGGACTCCCTGTTGGATGTATTAGTGCCTATCTTATACTCATGGCCATTAGTTTCATTCTCCTCACAAGTGGGAATGTCTTCTTTTCGTTTACCCGATCAAACCCATTCATAATTTTAAAGATTTCTATCAGGACACCCGTCAGTACTCTCTTTTCTAGAGAAAAGTGCCGCAGATTGTTGAAACTTTCCTGACAGGTACAATCTCTCATTTCTCGTATAAAACTTTTAAATACCTTCTTCACCTCATTCAGTGCCTTTTCTTCCTATTTATTTTATGAAAATCAGAGCCTAGCCTCTGAACCACAGTGTAAGTGCAATGGTAATTCATAGAATCATAGAATCTTAGAAGGTTACAGCATGGAAGGAAGCCATTTCGGCCCATTGTGCCTGTGCCGGCCAACAAAGAGCTATTCAGCTTAATCCCACTTCACATCGCTTGGTCCGTAGCCCTGCAGGTTAGAGCATCCAAAGTGCACATCCAAGTTCTTCTTTAATGTGGCTGGTGTTCATGCCTCTACCACACTTTCAGGCAGCGAGTTCCAGTCTCCCAAAATTTTCTCGCTGGAGACATTTCCCCTCAAATCCCGTCTAAACCTTACATCAATTACTTCAAAACTGTGCCCCCTCTGCTAAGGGAAATAGGGCATTTCTATCCACTTCTCTATGCCCCCCATTATTTTGTACCCTCAACAAGGTCTCCCCTCAGACTCCTCTGTTCCAATGACAAGAGACCCAGCTGGTACTTCTACTTCCAGAGGAGGATGTTTAACTCTAGTGTAAGTATAGGTTGACACTAATATTTGAGGAGAACGGTCAGTTCTATTGTAAGCGTAGGATACCAATAGTACGGGAGTAGCATGTTCACATATACAGTAAGTGTAGGGTAATACTCGTACCAGAGAAGCACTGACACCGCTAGTTAAAGTGTAGAAGCACCACTAGTGGTGGAGGGGCATGATCGACTCTTCTGTATGTTTAGCAAATCTCTAGTAGCGGAGGAGTGCGCATAACCCTGGTGTAAATATAGGCTATCATGAGAACCAGAGGAGCACGGTCATCTCTAATGAGGGGTAGGATACATATAGTACAGGAGGAGCACGGTCATCTCTACTGTAGGTGTAGGATATAAACAGTACAGGAGGAGCACGGTCATCTCTACTGTAGGTGCAGGATTTAAATAGTACCGGAGGAGCACGGTCATCTGTACTGAAGGTGTAGGATATAAATAGTACTGGAGGAGCACGGCCATCTCTACTGCAGGTGTAGGATATAAATAGTACAGGAGGAGCACGGTCATCTCTACTGTAGGTGTAGGATATAATTAGTACAGGAGGAGCGCAGTCATCTCTACTGTAGGTGTAGGATATAAATAGTACAGGAGGAGCACGGCCATCTCTACTGTAGGTGTAGGATATAAATAGTACAGGAGGAGCACGGTCATCTCTACTGTAGCTGTAGAATATAAATAGTACCGGAGGAGCACAGTCATCTCTACTGTAGGTGTAGGATATAAATAGTACAGGAGGAGCACGGTCATCTCTACTGTAGGTGTAGGTTATAAATAGTACAGGAGGGGCACGGTCGTCTGTACTGTAGGTGTAGGGTTTAAATAGTACAGGAGGAGCACGGTCATCTCTACTGTAGGTGTAGGATATAAATAGTACCGGAGGAGTACAGTCATCTCTACTGTAGGTGTAGGATATAAATAGTACAGGAGGAGCACGGTCGTCTGTACTGTAGGTGTAGGATATAAATAGTACAGGAGGAGCACGGTCGCCTGTACTGTAGGTGCAGGATATAAATAGTGCAGGAGGAGCACGGTCATTTCTACTGTAGGTGTAGGATATAAATAGTACAGGAGGAGCACGGACATCTCTACTGTAGGTGTAGGATATAAATAGTACCGGAGGAGCACGGTCATCTCTACTGAAGTGGTAGACTATAAATAGTACCGGAGGAGCACGGCCATTTCTACTGTAGGTGTAGGGTATAAATAGTACAGGAGGGGCACGGTCGTCTGTACTGTAGGTGTAGGATTTAAATAGTACAGGAGGAGCACGGTCATCTCTACTGTAGGTGTAGGATATAAATAGTACCGGAGGAGCACAGTCATCTCTACTGTAGGTGTAGGATATAAAAAGTACAGGAGGAGCACGGTCGTCTGTACTGTAGGTGTAGGATATAAATAGTGCAGGAGGAGCACGGTCATTTCTACTGTAGGTGTAGGATATAAATAGTGCAGGAGGAGCACGGTCATTTCTACTGTAGGTGTAGGATATAATTAGTACCGGAGGAGCACGGTCATCTCTACTGAAGTGGTAGACTATAAATAGTACCGGAGGAGCACGGCCATTTCTACTGTAGGTGTAGGGTATAAATAGTACCGGAGGAGCACGGTCATCTCTACTGTAGGTGTAGGATATAAATAGTACAGGAGGAGCACGGTCATCACTACTGTAGGTGTAGGATATAAATAGTACAGGAGGAGCACGGCCATTTCTACTGTAGGTGTAGGATATAAATAGTACTGGAGGAGCACGGAGTTCTCTACTGTAGGTGTAGGATATAAATAGTACCGGAGGAGCACGGTCATCTCTACTGAAGTGGTAGACCATAAATAGTACAGGAGGAGCACGGTCATCACTACTGTAGGTGTAGGATATAAATACTACAGGAAGAGCACGGCCATCTCTACTGTAGGTGTAGGATATAAATAGTACAGAAGGAGCACGGTCATCTCTACTGTAGGTGTAGGATATAAATAGTACAGGAGGAGCACGGTAATCTCTACTGTAGGTGTAGGATATAAATACTACAGGAAGAGCACGGCCATCTCTACTGTAGGTGTAGGATATAAATAGTACAGAAGGAGCACGGTCATCTCTACTGTAGGTGTAGGATATAAATACTACAGGAAGAGCACGGCCATCTCTACTGTAGGTGTAGGATATAAATAGTACAGAAGGAGCACGGTCATCTCTACTGTAGGTGTAGGATATAAATAGTACAGGAGGAGCACGATCATCTCTACTGTAGGTGTAGGATATAAATAGTACAGGAGAAGCACGGTCATCTCTACTGTAGGTGTAGGGTATAAATAGTACAGGAGGAGCACGGTCATCACTACTGTAGGTGTAGGATATAAATAGTACAGGAGGAGCACGGTCATCTCTACTCTAGGTGTAGGATATAAATAGTACAGGAGGAGCACGGTCATCTCTACTCTAGGTGTAGGATATAAATAGTACTGGAGGAGCGCGTTCATCACTACTAAAGGTGTAGGATATAAATAGTGCCGGAGGAGCACGGTCATCTCTACTGTAGGTGTAGGTTATAAATAATACAGGAGGGGCGCGGTCATCTCTACTGTAGGTGTAGGTTATAAATAATACAGGAGGGGCACGATCATCACTACTGTAGGTGTAGGATATAAATAGTACTGGAGGAGCATGGTCATCTCTACTGTAGGTGTAGGTTATAAATTGTACAGGAGGAGCACGGTCAACACTACTCTAGGTGTAGGGTTTAAATAGTACAGGAGGAGCACGCTCATCTCTACTGTAGGTGTAGGATATAAATAGTACAGGAGGAGCACGGTAATCTCTACTGTAGGTGTGGGATATAAGTAGTACAGGAGGAGCACGGTCATCTCTTCTGTAGGTGTAGGGTATCAATAGTACAGGAGGAGCATGGTCATCTCTACTGTAGGTGCAGGATGCAAATAGTACAGGAGGAGCACGGTCATCACTACTGTAGGTGTAGGGTATAAATAGTACAGGAGGAGCACGGTCATCTCTACTGTAGGTGTAGGATATAAATAGTACAGGAGGAGCACGGTCATCACTACTTTAGGTGTAGGATAAAAATAGTACAGTAAGTGCACGGTCATCTCTACTGTAGGTGTAGGGTATAAATAGTACAGGAGGAGCACGATCATCACTACTCTAGGTGTAGGATATAAATAGTACAGGAGGAGCACGGCTATTTCTACTGTAGGTGTAGGACATAAATAGTACAGGAGGAGCACGGCCATTTCTATTGTAGGTGTAGGATATAAATAGTACAGGAGGAGCACGGCCATTTCTACTGTAGGTGTAGGATATAAATAGTACTGGAGGAGCACGGCCATTTCTACTGTAGGTGTAGGTTATAAATAATACAGGAGGAGCACGGTCATCTCCACTGTAGGTGTAGGATATAAATGAAACTGGAGGAGCACGGAGTTCTCTACTGTAGGTGTAGGATATAAATAGTACAGGAGGAGCACGGTCATCACTACTGTAGGTGCAGGATATAAATACTACAGGAGGAGCACGGCCATCTCTACTGTAGGTGTAGGATATAAATAGTACAGGAGGAGCACGGTCATCACTACTGTAGGTGTAGGATATAAATAGTACAGGAGGAGCACGGTCATCTCTACTGTAGATGTAGGATATAAATAGTACTGGAGGAGCGCGTTCATCACTACTAAAGGTGTAGGATATAAATAGTGCCGGAGGAGCATGGTCATCTCTACTGTAGGTGTAGGATATAAATAGTACAGTAAGTGCACGGTCATCTCTACTGTAGGTGTAGGATATAAATAGTACTGGAGGAGCACGGTCATCTCTATTGTAGGTGTAGGTTATAAATAGTACAGGAGGAGCACGGTCATCTCTACTGTAGGTGTAGGTTATAAATAGTACTGGAGGAGCACGGTCATCTCTACTGTAGGTGTAGGTTATAAATAGTACAGGAGGAGCACGGTCATCTCTACTGTAGGTGTAGGTTATAAATAGTACAGGAGGAGCACGGTCATCTCTACTGTAGGTGTGGGATATAAATAGTACAGGAGGAGCACGGTCATCACTACTCTAGGTGTAGGGTTTAAATAGTTCAGGAGGAGCACGCTCATCTCTACTGTAGGTGTAGGATATAAATAGTACAGGAGGAGCACGGTCATCTCTACTGTAGGTGTAGGGTTTAAATAGTACAGGAGGAGCACGGTCATCTCTACTGTAGGTGTGGGATATAAATAGTACAGGAGGAGCACGGTCATCTCTACTGTAGGTGTAGGGTATCAATAGTACAGGAGGAGCATGGTCATCTCTACTGTAGGTGCAGGATGCAAATAGTACAGGAGGAGCACGGTCATCACTACTGTAGGTGTAGGATATAAGTAGTAAAGTAAGTGCACGGTCATCTCTACTGTAGGTGTAGGATATAAATAGTACAGGAGGAGCACGGTCATCACTACTTTAGGTGTAGGATAAAAATAGTAAAGTAAGTGCACGGTCATCTCTACTGTAGGTGTAGGATATAAATAGTACAGGAGGAGCACGGTCCACTCCACTGTAGGTGTAGGATATAAATAGTACAGGAGGGGCACGGTCATCTCTACTGTAGGTGTAAGAGGTAAATAGTACAGGAGGAGCATGGTCATCTCCACTGTAGTTGTAGGATATAAATAGTGCAGGAGGGGCACGGTCATCTCTACTGTACGTGTAGGATATAAATAGTACCGGGGGGGCACGGGCATCTCCACTGTAGTTGTAGGATATAAATAGTACAGGAGGAGCACGGTCATCTCCACTGTAGTTGTAGGATATAAATAGTACAGGAGGAGCACGGTCATCTCTACTGTAGGTGTAGGGTATAAATAGTACAGGGGGGGCACGGGCATCTCCACTGTAGTTGTAGGATGTAAATAGTACAGGAGGAGCACGGTCATCTCCACTGTAGTTGTAGGATATAAATTGTACAGGAGGAGCACGGTCCTCTCTACTGTAGGTGTAGGATATAAATAGTACAGGACGGGCACCTTCAACTCTACTGTAGGTGTAGGGTATAAAAAGTACAGGAGGAGCACGGTCATCTCCACTGTCGTTGTAGGGTATAAAAAGTACAGGAGGAGCACGGTCATCTCTACTGTAGGTGTAGGGTATCAATAGTACAGGAGGAGCACGGTCATCTCTACTGTAGGTGTAGGGTATCAATAGTACAGGAGGAGCACGGTCATCTCTACTGTAGGTGTAGGATATAAATAGTACAGGAGGGGCACGTTCATCAAAACTTTAGGTGTAGGATATAAATAGTACCGGAGGAGCACGGTCATCTCTACTGAAGTGGTAGAGTATAAATAGTACCGGAGGAGCACGGTCAACTCTAGTGTCAGTTTAGGTTATCACTGGTAGTGGAGGAGCACGGCATCGTCTCGTGTAAGAGTAAGAACTGCCAGAGAGCTGACTCATGAATCTGAGTAGTATAAACAAGGGAGGTTGGTGTGCAGTTTGTCACGGAGTGCCGCTTGACATAAAGTGAACATATTAGGTGTCTGGTAAGCTTGGGAGTTAGGTGAAGTGGAGGGAGGACGTGCTGCTTTGCCTTGCATTTCCTAACTTCTCCCTCAGATTGGTGGCGGACCTGAGCGGGAGCAGAACGAGGCCCGCGAGCGGGGCTGAAAGCATCAACAGACCTGCAACAACAAGAGAAAACTTCCGTGTGACGTCACAGGTAAAGCAGGTAACTGATTGGTAGTGACTGTGGGCTGACGTTTAAGTTAACATATAGCATATAACTAAATTTTAAAAACGAAGCTTAATTTAATTAATTGAATATATTAAGCGAGGAAAATACTTTGATTTCCACTAAACTAATTATTTAAATAAATTAAATAATGGGAGAACAGGAGATGTGTTGCTGCTGCAATATGTAGGAGCTTGTGCTCATTATAGTCCAGCACGCCTACATCTGTGGTAAGTGTCTGAGGCTCGAGGAACTTTGGCTCTGATTTGAGGAGATGGGAGATGGAGTACGAGCTGTAGACATTGCGAGACATCAGGAAGGGAGAAAGTCACTTCGACTTTTGATCCAGGAGGCAGCCACACCATTTATACTAAATACTTTAGAATTGAAACGTTGTCAGGGACCGGATGGTGTGATTGCAAGTGAGGCAAGTACCGTGATCCATGAGGTAGTACTGCAGGAGCCTCTGTCCCTGCACTTGTCCAATAGATTCAAGGTCCTTGCAACCCTTGTGGACCAGTGCGGGGACTGCAGGGAGGACGACTAAACTGACCACAGCACCGTGGTACAGGAAGCCGTTCAAGTGTGAGGAGTAAAAAGGAAGGTGGGTGTTGTAGTCGACGGTATAGCTAGGGGGATAGACACTGTTCTCTGCAGCCAGGAGCGTGAGTCCCGAAGGCTATGTTGCTTACCTGGTGCCAGGGTAAAGGACATCTCCTCCAGGCTGGAGAATAACTTCGACTGGGAGGGGGAGGATCCAGTTGCCATGTTCATGTAGTTACCAACGACATAAGTAGGATTAAGAAAGAGGTTCTGCTGAGAGAGTTTGTGAAGCTAGCGACTAAATTAAAAAGCAGAACCACGAACATAATAATCTCTAGATTATTACCTGAGCCACGAGCAAATTGGAATCGGGCCAACAGGATCAGTGAGAAGAATGGGTGGCTCAAAGATTGGTGTGGGAGAAGAGATTTCGATTCGTGGGGCACTGGCACCAGTACTGGAGAAAGAGAGAGCTGTTTCATTGGGACGGGCTATACCTGAACCATGCTGGGACCAGAGTTCTAGCGAATCGAATAACTAGTGAGTTAGATAGAGCTTTAAGCTAAATAAGCGGGCCAGTCACGGGGGAGAGACATCTAGAATGCTAGAGAGAAAAGTGAAGGAAGCAGTGCAGGACAGGGATTGATGTAAGGATACCAGATTGTGTCAGGAAGGGACAGAGCGTACAAACAAAAGAGTGCACTAACAAATAGGGACCTGGTAAGAAAAATGGGAAGACAAATATGCCCATAGTACCAAAAATGTTTTGATATAAAAAAATGTTAGAAAGACAAATCTAAAGGCACTGTATCTGAATGCACGAAGCATTCATAATAAGGTAGACGAATTACGAGCACAAATAGATATAACTGCATTCACAGAGACATGGCTGCAGGGTGACCAAGACTGGGAGCTGAATATCCAAGGATATTCCATATTTAGGACGGATATGTGAAAAGGAAAATGAGGTGGGGTGGCGTTGTTCGTAAAGGATGAAATCAAAGCAATAGAGATAATGGATATTGGCTCAGAAAATCAGGATGTAGAATTACACAAGGTGTAGCTAAGAAGCACCAAGGGACAGAACACTTTGGTGAGAGTTGTATATAGGCCTCCAAACAGTAGTGGTAATGTAGGGGACGGCATCAAACAGGAAATTAGAGATGCATGTAACAAGCATACTACAGTAATCATGGGTGTATTTAATCGACATATAGACTGGCCAAATCAAATTTGCAATCATACTGTGCAGGATGAATTCCTGGATTGTGTATGAGATTGTTTTTAGACCTGTAAGATGAGGAGCCATCTAGTGAGCAGGCTATCAAAGATTGGGCATGGTGCAATGAGAAGTGGTTACTTAATAATCTTGTTGTGCGGCAACCTTTAAGAAGAGTGACCATAGCATGATAGAATTCTTCATTAAGATGGAAAGTGAAGTAGTCCAATCCGAAACTAGGGTCCTAAATCTAAACAAAGGAAACTACGAATATATGAGGAGGGAGTTGGCTATGATAGATTGGGGAGCTTCATTACAAGGCATGCCGGTGGATAAGCAATGGCTAACATTTAAGGGACGAATGCATGAGTTGCAACAGTTACACATTCCTTTCTGGTGCAAAAACACAAAAGGAAAAGCGGCCCAGCCATGGCTAGCAAAAGAAATTAAGGATAGTATTGAATCAAAAGAGGAGTCATATAAAGTTACCAGAAAAAGTAGCAAGCCTGGGGATTGGGAGCAGTTTAGAATTCAGCAAAAAAGGACCAAGAGATTGAATAAGAGGGGAAAAATAGAGTATGAGAATAAACTGGCAAGGAACATAAAAGCGGCTTCTACAAGTATGTAAAAAGTTCAAGATTAGTGACGACAAAAGCAGGTCCCTTGAAGTCAGAAACGGGAGAAAGTTACATGGGAAACAAGGAAATGGCTGAGCAATTAATCAAATACTTTGGTTCTGTCCGCATGGTAGAGGACACAAATAACTGTCCATAAATGCTAAGGAACAAGGGTCTAGTGAGAAGGAGGAATTAAAGGAAATTAGTAACAGTAATAAAATTGTGTTAGAGAAGGCAATGGTACTGAATGCCGATAATTCGCCAGGGCCTGGAAATCTGCATCCCAGAGTAATAAAAGAGGTAACCATGGGTATAGTGGAGGCATTGGTTGTCATCTTCCAAAATTCTATAGATTATGGAACAGTTCCTGCAGATTGGAGAGTGTCAAATGTAACCCCACTATTTAAAAAAGGAGGGAGGGAGAAAACAGGGAACACGGTTAGCCTAATATCAGTAGTAGGGAAAATGCTAGAGTCTGTTATCAAGGATGTGATAACAGGACACTTAGAAAATATCAACGGGATTAGACAAAGTCATCATGAATTTTGAAAGGGAAATCGTGTTTGACAAACATACTGGAGTTTGTTGAGGAAGTAACTGGTAGAATAGATAAGGGAGAACCAGTGGATGTGGTGTATTTGGATTTTCAGAAGGCCTTTGAAAAATTCCCATAAAAGAGGTTAGTGTGCAAATTTAAAGCACATGGAATTGGTGTTAATATACTGGCATGCATTGAAAATTGGTTGACAGGGAACAAAGAGAAGGAATAAATGGGTTTTTTTCGTGGTGTCAGGCGGTGATTGGGGTGTACTGCAGGGATCAGTGAGTTGGCAAATACATGGCAGATGCAGTATAACGTGGATAAATGTGAAGTTATCCACTTCGATAGGAAAAACAGAAAGGCAGACTATTAGTTAAACGGTGATAGATTGGGAAATGTTGATGTACAAAGGGACCTGTCATTCCTTGTACACCAGTCACTGAAGGCAAACATGCAGGTACAGCAATCAGCTAGGAAGGCAAATAGTATGTTGGCCTTCATTGTAAGAGGAGTGGAGACAGGAGCAAGGATTTCTTACTACATTTATACAGTGCCTTGGTGAGACACCACCTGGAGTGCTGTGTGTAGTTTTGATCTCCTTACCTAAGAAAGGTTATACTTGCCACAGAGGGAGCGCATCGAAGGTTCAGCAGATTGATTCCTGGGGTTGCAGGACTGTCATTTGAGGAATAGACTTGTATTCACCAGAGTTTAAAAGAAAGAGAGGGGATCTCATTGAAACAGTTAAATTCTGACAGGGCTAGACAGAATGGATGAAGGGAGGATGTTTCCCCTGGCTGGGAAGTTTAGAGCGAAGGTTCACATTCTCAGGAAACGGGGTAGGACATTTAGGACTCAGATGAGGATTCATTTCTTCACTCAGAGGGTGGTGAACCTGAGGAATTCTCTACCACAGATGGCTCTGGATGCCAAGTCACTGAATATATTTAAGATAGAGATCGATAGATTTGCAGACACAGAAGGCTTCAAGGGGTTTGGGGAGAGAGCGGGAATATGGTATTGAGATAGAGGTTCAGCCATGATCATATTGAATGGCGGAGCAGGCCCGAATGGCCTACTCCTGCTCCTATTTTCTATGTTTCTATGTTGGTTAGCACCCGCAGTGGAGGAGCAGGGGCACGTCTAGTGTAATTTGTGGGAGCTAATATTACCAGTGGAACAAGGTCATCTCTAATGCTGCAGGACTGTTTCATGTATTACTGGATTTGTTTCAGCGCCTGTTCTGGAGGCGTTGGAGCACTCGGAGTCAGTGAAGGGCTGGGTCATGGCGATGGCTGCCATTGTAGCTGTTTCAACCAGTTCTGCTGGAATAGGGTCAGCTCCAGTAGTGGGTGATTCCAGTTTCCATTTGTAAAGGATGTTTGTATTGTGTGTGTTTTTCAAACTGTACAATAACAATTTAATTGATTTCTCTTAATCGGAATTAACAGTAAATAAAAGCAACTTACCTCAGTCTATTTGTTAAATGACTGTAACTAATGCCAATTATGAGTTAACCTGATTGACTCCCTGGCGGATTGATGTGTGGATAAGTATAGGTTCCCCTCTACTGTCTCAGCCGTGCGCCAGTCACAGTCTTTCAGCTCCAACTGAATTGATCCATTCTCACTGAAAATGGGGCGACCAGCTATTCTGCTGATGAAAGAGATTTACTACCCGATTGTCGCAGCTTTCGGTGTCCCCGGTGAGCCACTGTAACCTGCTTGTTGTTAATCGTTGTTAACGTCTCCCTGTTCATATCGCATGTTGGATAGAGTAACAGTTTTACGGATGTCAGCATGACACAGTGACCGCGTGTCCACGCTGTCCACGTTCCCGTTAATACCATAACATTACTGATGTTACAATGTTCTTTGAAGCTCAAACACAGGGATTTTAGCGGATTTCCGGACCGTTTTGTCCCCCCGTGCAGAGTGAGCGGTGCAGCAGCTCATTAAATGTGTGGGTGGGTTTCCCAGGTAATGGCTCCAATACTAATCCTGTTCTCACACTGCTCCGTGTTGATAATCACACTGAATGGAGTAAAATGCTCTCCACAGGTATCTCCATATATAATTGAATTAGACGCTGGAACATTATTTTTCTCCTCTCTCTTTCTTACAGCGAACCTGATGACAATTGTGATTCTCTCCCGAGGAAACTGCGGCCTTTCCAAGTGTATCTCTGTCTACATGGTGGCCATGGCAACAGCAGATCTACTGGTCATGATCTTCAATGTAATGGTGTATTATATTTTCAGTTATCACTTTCCACTTTCATTCCTGTCCCAGACTCCCGTGTGTAAGTCCAATCTATACATGAATGCTGTCACCTTCGATTTGTCTGTTTGGTTCACCGTCTCCTTCACATTTGACCGATTTATAGTTATCTGCTGTCAGAAGTTTAAAGTAAATTATTGCACCGAGAGAATTGCCGTCATGGTTACAACAGCGTTCACGGTTCTAATCTTATTAAAGGGCATTGCCATTTTGTTTGCATATGAATCTCAGCAAATAATTAACAACGTGCAGTGGGGCTGTCGGTCAAGTGTTGCTTTTTTTTCCTCCCCTTCAGGTGTAGCGTATCTCTGGTTTCACACTGTATGGCTCGTTTGGCTTCCCTTTACCTTAATGGCCTTGTTTAATTGTTTGACTGTCAGACGTATTTTAGTGGCCAGCAGAGCCCGCAGAGGACTCCGGGGTCACAGCAGTGAGAATCAGAGCGATCCAGAGATGGAGAGCCGAAGGAAATCCATCATTTTGCTCTTCGCTATATCGGGCAGTTTTATATTGCTGTGGCTGACAGCTGCCGTCAATTTTTTAATTACCAGAATGTCGAACATCAATTATTATCGAGGCGACCGCACAAACCCAGCGTATATCGCCACTGAAACCGGAGCTATGCTGAAACATTTGAGTTCCTGCCCGAACACGTGCATTTATGCAGCGACCCAGAGGAAGTTCAGAGAAGAGCTGAAGAAGCTGCTGAAATCTCCCTGGACTCAGATTCTAAGATTGGTTAAACATGAAAGAAAGCCGAACTAGAGCTTCGGTAGGGACGTTGGAATTCCGTTCTAGCTCGTGTTCTAGCTTAGACCGGGGTTCCCCCTGCTAACCGCTACATAAGGGTTTTTCTTGTAAAAACTCACAGGTACGCGACTATATTTGAGGCCCTTTGTAGCATTTAACGCCAACAAGGACTGTGGTTTTCCGCAGTTCTTTGGCCGAGTGTCTCATTCCAAACAAGGACATTCCCCCTTATGTATGAAACATGTCAGCGATGAAGTGAAATTTAACAGTGGAATATAATAGTTGATCAATGGGTTTAATATCTGATCCTGAGAGGACTGTAATCAATTCTATCAGATATTGCTCGGATCAGTCACTAGTTTTAGGGAAAGATTTTGTCGTTTTCAACTCTCGGTCCGGTTACTTTTTCCAGCAGGTTTGATGAAAATGTTGCTTGGACTGATTGCAGCTGCAAGGGCCGCTTCACCCCTTCTCCTGGGAATAAGGAGCGGTGCCGCTGTTCCCTTCTCAGTGTTGCGATGTTTCACCATGTTTTGAATGTTTACTGGAGTTGCCTCGGTATTACCTGTTTTTTTTTCCTGACGTATTGATTAATGAGAATGAGTTGAAGGCTGTCCAGCAACATTAAATAAAGTTGTTACTTGCTGTTACTAAATGTATCATGGTGAATCTGCGTGTTATTAATGTGAATCAGCGACCTTGTAACCTGGTAACACAGTGTAAGAAATAAGAATTTATAGTCGGGGCATTTCAGGCATGGATCAGTAATCAAGACTCTCAGATATTTACATGGAATACTCCGCTGTGTGTTAGTGCACTAACAGAAGAATGTAATATCCCCATCCCTTTACCAACTGGCATTGAACGGGTACCCCCAGTGCAAGGCCGTGTATTCATAGCTCCGTCCGGCACCACTGAGGACCTGGGTTTGAGAGTGTTTCTCGCTGTAACGGCTTCAGATAAGGTTTCGAGCCAATTAACTAGCATTTTGTTCGTCCGATAATTTCAGTGCCTCGGTTAAAGCTTTTTTCCAATTTATTCTGGAGTATATGTGTTGCAGGTTGCAAGATGTGGAAGAGAACCTGTTCCTCGAACTGGGTAAATCTACTGTTCACACTGCAGGATGTGTAAGAGAGTCAGAGCACTGTCTCTGACTGCATCCGTTGTTCTATTCAGTTTACCGGGTTACACATATAAACAGACAGCGCTGTTTCAGCTCCATCTTTACACACCTTCAGCGATTGATGGGCGCCGGAGATAGTAATTGTTCTGTTGGTTTATATTAATTTTAAAATGATTGGCTTGCATGCATTTTTTCGCCCATTCGGATTGTATTTTTATCGCGGAGCCTACCATCTATTGTATGCCTGTAATTATCAGTCCATTTGGGATTAGTGGAATCTGAATATTCTAAAGCTAAGGTCATTTTCAATTTCGGCCTGGACGAAAATCTGACTGGAGTGGACTGTGCGCCAGTCATGCATCCCGCCGAATTTCCCTTTTCGTTGACTGTAATGAAAAATAAAATTGTGTGGGTGTAAAATTCGCTGCTGCCAATCGACAAAATCCACTAAAGCGGTGGAAAGTACAGTCAAATCACAGAATTATTGACATGTATTCTATTTCCGAATAGTAATTGATAATATACCGACACTTTTGAAGGAGCCTCCAATTGTATCAAGACCCTTTACTGTCAGAGTCAGTTGGGCAGTGTTTGGATTGTGGGTCAAATTTTAGTCCTTGTAGATGAAACCTAGGGCTAGATTTTCAGTATAGGCAGTTTTGGGGCGCTAACCTTAGCGCCCGCCCGAAGTTAGCGCCCGCCCCAAAGTAGCGCCCTGTTGCCGGAAATTCAGTGGCTTCGCCCTAAGAGGTTGGTGGAGCGCTAAAAGAGGCGTTCCACTACTATCTTTAGGCGTTAAGCCGGCGGTCCAGAGGGATAGCGCCCAGGCGGGGCGCAGCGCGGGTGCGGTCATTTTTGGGCTGACAGCAGACCCCGTGGCGCCGACCAGCTCTTAAAGGGGGAAGGGACGAATTGGTCTGCTGCCATGCCCTGCACACTGCAGCCTTGCAAAGAGGCCTCAACACTGCTGCTCAGCCCCAGGGAGTCATGGCAACACCAGAGAAGGCCCGTCAGCGTGCCCTGCGCTTCTCAGAGGGTGATCTGGACATAATGGTCACAGCTCTGGAGGTGAGGCGCAAGATCTTGTTTCCAGAGAGTGGGAGGAATCCAACCCACCACGACTACACCAAAGCCTGGAAGCAGATCGCCCAGAGGGTGACGTTCACCGGCGATGCCCCCAGGACCCACAAACATTGTCGTAAAAAATACAACGACCTGACCAGGATTGTCAGGGTGAGTACCCTTTCCAGTCTCCTCCTCATTCTTGCATGTACACCTGACATGATGGGCAAAGGGAGCTGAAAGTCCTATTGGCCAGCCCTCAGCCAGCAGCATTGGGACAGTCATGAGCATCAATTGGCCTATCGGCACTCTACACTCTGGCCAAGCTATTCCACCATGGGAGGCTGTGCACACTACATCAGGGCTTCACTCTGTCCAAGCTATTCCACCATGGGAGGCTGTGCACACTACATCAGGGCTTCACTCTGGCCAAGCTATTCCACCATGGGAGGCAGTGCACACTACATCAGGGCTTCACTCTGGCCAAGCTATTCCACCATGGGAGGCAGTGCACACTACATCAGGGCTACACTGCGCACTTACAGCCCGTCCTTTCTCTTGCAGGCTAAAGTAGCCTTTAATCACCAGGCCCGTGCCAGGGGTGGCCGCGCCAAGCTGCAGAAGCTCACTCGGCTGGAGGAGCGCATGTGTGTGCTCATGGGAGCCCGTGTGCTCGTCCCCACAGTGTGCGGAGTAGCTGACCCTCCACTGCCCGGCAATGGTAAGGACCTCGCCTTTTTTGCCCTCTCGCGTCGCACTGGCCCATCCGAGCTACCTCCTTTGCCACTGTCCCACCAATGCGCTGAATCCCACCAGTCCTAACTCCCTCGCTGACGCCGTCTCCTCACTCTGAAGCTACTCTTGTGCATTCCTGCTTTCAGCTGGTGACGACCAGGACCCTGAAGCTGCCAGTGACAGCACCTCCGAGCAGGAGGAGGAGGAGGAGCAAGCCGGACCATCGGGGGAACAGTCACGTCCCACAGGAGAGGAGGAAATGCTTGACACCTCCTCACTGGACGAGTGCCTGGAGGAACTGTCGCAGGGCAATGCAGCTTCTGGGACCAGTGGCGTCCAGCCACCCAGGAGCCGTGCGCGTGGCCTGCGGCCTTCCCCCCAAAGTGGGCAAGGATCAGAGGGGAGTGCTGCTGATCGGCACACTCGCCGCCACCAACGTGGCAAGGGTCCCCTAGTTTGGCCCCCTCCTCCCCAGCGGGAGAGTCGCAACTCCAGTCCGGACACCTTCACCTCGGAGGAGGTGTGGAAGCTGGATAAGATGGCCGAGGATTCGGACCGGCGCCACACGGAGCTCATGAGCGTGGTGGGGCGCATGCCTGAGGCCATCGAGTCGCTGGCGACCAGTGTGCGCGAGTTCGGGGCAGCAACTGCCGCGAGTGGCCGCATGCTGACTGATGCCGTCAAGACCTTGGCGGATGTGATGCGGGCGCACACCAGGACAACAGGGGCACTCACTGCTGCCACACGCGCTGTCTCAGGCAGGCATCGCCAGGGCAGCCGCCGCGCTGGACCATCCCAGCAAGCCGCCCCTCGGCTGATTGTTGCGGATCCTGCAGTGTGGGCCCGGCCGAGTGCCACCGTGCCACAGCACCAGCCAGCGCATCCCAGACGCCAGCTGGCCCACATTGCGCCATCCGTCGCCGCCATTCCCCCACTGGGGCGTCAAG
The DNA here is from genome assembly GCF_052327205.1 of Somniosus microcephalus. Classification (NCBI taxonomy): domain Eukaryota; kingdom Metazoa; phylum Chordata; class Chondrichthyes; order Squaliformes; family Somniosidae; genus Somniosus; species Somniosus microcephalus. The sequence goes on along the minus strand of NW_028225180.1, from coordinate 31,494,542 downwards.
GGCAAGCAGCTGCAGCTGATGGTGGCCAGGCTCAGGTGCGCCACTCAGCAGACGGCCCCTCGAGGCCCAAACGCCGTGTAGGCCGCCCCCCAGCGGCATCTGGCGGAAGGGCATCTGAGCCTCAGGCGCCTTCCCCCAGCCTCGCAGCAGCCACTGGGCAGAGCTTGCGAAGGAGCAGCAGGCCGGGCAGGGGAGGCAAAAGGCTGGGCAAGGTCTCGCCCTCGCGGGCCACTCAGTAGAGGGTGTGGCCAGCTTTCCTTTTATGTGGCGGTGGCCATCTTTATTTTGCCCATGGTTGTGTTGTTGGAGGGCTTATTTTTTGCGTTAGGCCGACGTTGAGGCCCGGTTTGAAGAAATGTGGAGTGACTCCTGCCCAGTTTGTGCGAGTGAGTCGTTTGTTGGGCTTTTTGTGGGGCCCGTTTATTGTTTTTGGGGATTCATGTGGGAAGCGCTTTTCATTTTTGTGTAATAAATAATTATCTTTATTCATGCAGTCTCCATGGTTGTTCTTCTTAGTATTTGTTGGCTTCGCCGGCTGAGGGCTTGCGGAGCGGCTGCATTCATCTTCCCTCATGGCCCCTGGCCATTCCCTGACAGGGGGCTTAGAAGTACCGTGTAATAAGGTGGCGTCATGCGGCCCTTGGCCCTGGTCGCTCCCTCCTGGGAACGTACTCCTGCTCCTCCTCCTCCTCCTCCTCATGCTCCTCCTGCTCCTCCTCCTGAGGCGCTGGTCCAACGTCAGGTGGCAGTGCCTGAGTCCTGCGGATAGCCAGGTTGTGTAGCATGCAGTAAACCACCACAAATTGGGAGACCTGGTCCAGCGAATACTGGAGAGCTCCTCCGGAGCGATCAAGGCAGCGGAACTGCTGCTTGAGGACCCCAATAGTTTGCTCGATGATGTTGTGGGTGGTTTGATGGCTCTCGTTGTAGGCCTCTTCAGCATCGGTCCGGGGCGCGCAGAGCGGGGTCATGAGCCAGGTGCACAAAGGATAGCCTTTTTCCCCGAGTAGCCATCCTCTTGGGGGAGGCTGTGCCTGGAACATGTCATGCACAGTACTCTGCCGCAGGATAAAGGCATCGTGGCTGCTGCCTGGGAAGCTGGCATTGACTGCCATGATGCGCTGCTTGTGGTCACACACCAGCTGCACATTCAGAGAATGGTAGCCCTTCCTGTTGCGATACTGCTTGCCATGCTCCAGAGGGGCCCGCAAAGCCACATGCGTACAGTCAATGGCGCCCTGCACCAAGGGGAATTCCCCGAGTCTGGAAAATCCCAATGCGCGCTGATGCTGGCTCTCCAGGGCCATGGGGAAGGAGATGAATTGGCTTCTCCTTCTGAACAGTGCTTCGGTCACCTGGCGGATGCAGCGATGCGCGCCATACTGGGAGATGTTTGCTATGTCCCCAGCAGCGTATTGGAAGGAGCCGGTGGCATAGAAGTTCAATGCCACCGTCACCTTCACTTCCACCGACAGAGACGTCCTGCACCTGAGCTTTGGCCGCAGATCTCGGCGAAGCAGGTGGCAGATCTCTGCAATCACCTCCTTTCGGAATCGGAGCCTTTTAACACATCGCGCGGCACTCATGTTTAGGTAGGAGCGCTGCTGGCGGTATAGCCTGACTGGGTAAGGCCTACATGGCCGACGCCTGTAGCCCCCTCTGCCTCTAGCCAGGGCTGCCCCTCTCACAATGCGTCTGCGAGCCCTACGGACATGGAGCTGCAGCTCCGCGTTGGCACCCCATGCAACCCCCATCAAATCCTGGCAAACATTCAAATTTCCAAAAGGCCAGTTGCAGCGCTCTGGCCTGAGTCCAAAAATACCTGAGCTCTTGCTGCTTGAAACCAGTTAGCTATCCTCCTTGTTGTGTCTCCAGAAATGCGTTGCACAAGAGTGTTTTCTGAAAAAAGGCTGGCCTTTATACTGGAGAGCACGTCCCCTTTAATTCACGCCCCCCGGGGCCCGCGCTGGTTGTGTTGCGGGGCGGCCAAAGGGCGTTGCACGAGGATGTGACGTCATTTTCTGCGCGCGCATCTGGCCGGGCGCTAAACTTTGCGCCGGCGCTAACGGGCAACTTAATTTGGGGCGAGGTGCAAACAGCGCTGCGCACGGGCGCTACATGCATAGCGCCCGAAAATCACTTCTCTTAAGGTGCTAACTGCTGGCGCTAGCAACTGAAAATCTAGCCCCTAGTCTCTCATAAATTCTTAGACACAGTAACAGATTTAAATGTTATTAAAAATGTATTGCATAATTGGATCGAAAGAAGACTTAAAAATTTGGGGTGTAACTGACGCGAAGTTCTCCATCGCGTATCAACATGTCGGAACAGGATGATCGCATTGGATGTCTTTGTATAACAGTGCAGAGTGTTCTGTGGATTTAGACTGTTAGTGGAGGATTACAGAGCTCCATCGAGGGGCGGACGGCCGCCCTTAACATCGGCATCTGCCTTTTGTTCCACTCAATGCAAGAAGAATGTAAAGGGATCTTTAACTCAGCCGGAATTAAATACATCTTGATTTATATTATTGTTAAGAAAACCAATGCCCAGAGCTGATGTCCACAATCCTAATGATCCCTAAAAAACAGTAGTGATTTATTTATTATCCTCGAACTGAAAAAGTAAAATAAATCTGCGCTACAAACAAACTGCAAGGAGCGAAAGATGCAGGTTTCCTGAATATAATTGGTGACATGTTACAGAATCGCTTGAGCGTTGAACTCATTGGCTGTTAGTGACAGAAGTGTGACGAAACAGATTCACTTTTGAAGCACTCGCTAAGTCATCAGGAGCCCGACACTCCAGAATGTGGCGCTCTTCACGATGGGCCGCAGGAAGTGAGGTCACAGTCTGAGTGTCTGAGAACAGGAAATGCTGCCGCCGATCAGTGTCTGTGTCAGAACGCTTCGGCTTTCTCAATGGCCAGATGTAATTTCCCCCAGTCCCGAAATTCCGCCGTACCAACAAGTTAGCGGAGTAAAACCCAACACCAAGTCCGTCAGTCCCAGAATATCAGTTCACTCTACAACTCTACAAGCAAAGGATATAAGAGGATTGGAAGAAATATCACTGGGCAATTCAAATCGGACATTAATTATGTAATGCCTAAAGTGCTATATAATAAACTAGATTTAATTTAATGTAATTAGTTTAATTTCATTTGATTTAATTTATTTCAAATTAAATTTAGTCTTACGAACTTTCGTTTAATTTAAATTAATGGTAATTTATTTTCAAAATCTCCTTACGCTTCCATCGTGATTTCTGTCACTGTTGAATTTAAATGCTGCAACTTACATTGATAACAACAGTGGATATTCAGGTGACATGTTGGAACTCCAGGGCGCTTCACCTATCCATGATAATCACATGTCCATGAAGTGTCTCCATCTGCTCGAACTTTAGCTCAGTGTTTCTGAGCTTGAGGGGCGGCTGGCGTCATTGTAGGGCTGAGAATTTGCTCGATCACATGTTCCAGGGGCTGGTAACCCCGCAGCCACAGCGAGTTCAGAAGGATAGTAAGTTGTTCGCCATCGGCAGGGTGTGAAGAGGCTGGTGGTGCAGCGATTGTCCTGGAACGTGGCAATCTAAAGGATGGGGCCAATTACAGAACAAAACGGAGATTTTCTTGTGCAGGCAGGAGGTCTAGCTTGGGTTCAGAATGAATACTTTGCATGTGACTTCACTAAAGAAAACGATGGTGCGAATGTTACAGTAAAGTAGGTGATAGTTGAGAAATTGGGTAGGAAGAACGTAAATAAAAATGAGGTACATGAAAGGTTGGTTGCGCTCAAAATAGAAAAGTCACCTGGTCCAAATGGGCTGTATACTAGGTAGCTGAGGGAAGTAAGGGTTGAAATTGCAGAGGCTCTGCAGTCGCTAAATGTTCCAATCCTCCTTAGATATGGGAGAGCTGCCAGAGTAGTGGTACATCGCAAACATTGCACCCCGTTTAAAAAACGGGAGAGGGATAAATCTACTAATTGCAGGCCAGTCAGCCTAACGTCGTGCAGAAACATTTAGAGACAATAATCCGACAGGAACTTAATTGGCACTTGGAAAATGTGGGTTAATCAATGAAAGCCAGCATGGATATTTTCATGGGGAATCATGTTTTACTAAGTTGATCGAGTCCTTTCATGGAGTAACTAAGAGGATTGTTGAGGATAGTACAGTTGATGTTGTGTATATGGGCCTAGAAATTCAGTATAGCCACTTTTGGGGCGGTAAAGTCGGGCGGGCGCTAAAGTTAGCGCCCGCCGGAAAGTGGAGGCCACTTCGCCGAAATTCAGTAGATTTGGCCAAGGAGTTTGGGCGAGCGCTGACACTGGCGTTGCACTCCTATCTTTAGGCGCAAAGCCGGCGGTGCGGACTGATAACGCCGAGGCCGGGCACAGCACCGGTGCGGTCATGTTTTGATTGACAGCAGACACCCTGACGCCGGCCAGCTCTTAAAGGGGGAAGGGTCGACTTTGTCTGCAGCCACGCCCTGGATAGTGGAGCCCTGCAGCTAGGCCTGAACACTGCTGGTGGACCCAAATAGCGCCTGAAGCCATGCAGAAGGCCCGTGAACGAGCGCAGCGCTTCTCAGAGCATGCTTTGAGGGTGCTGCTTAGGGGGTTGGGAAAGAACAGAGAGATCTTGTGCCCGGACAGTGGCAAGAAGGCTCCCAGGAGGCAGTACAGGAGAGCCTGGAGGGAAATCGCCCTGAGGGTGTCAGCCAACAGCGATGTCCCCAGGACTGCTGACCAATGCCGCAAGAAGTACAACGACCTCAGTCGGTTGGTCAGGGTGAGTACCCTTTCCAGTGTCCTCCTCATCCTTGCATGTGCACCTCACATTATGGGCAAAGGGACCTCAAAGGCCTAATGGCTAGCCCTCCTCCTGCAGCTATGGCACTGGCATGATCATCAATAGCACTCTCTGCACTTAACACACTGGCCAAGCTATTCGACCATGGGAGGCAGTGCACACAACAACAGGGCACCACACTGACCAAGCTATTCGACCATGGGAGGCAGTGCACACAACAACAAGGCACCACACTGTACTTAGAGGCCGTCCTTTCTCTTGCAGGCCAAGCTGGCGCAGAATTTGAAGAGCCAGACTGTCACCGGGGGAGGCCGTCCCCAGTTCCAGCAGCTCAGTCAGCTGGAGGAGAGCGTGGCTCGACTTGTGCGTGGCCGGGTGACTGGCCCCGTTGCTATTGGAGATGCCGACCCTGTGCTGGGACCCAATGGTAAGGACATGACCGTTTGGACCTCTCTGGTTCCCCTTGCGCTTCAGATCTACATCCTTTGCCACTGTCCCACCAATGCGCATAATGGCACCACTCATGCCTCCCTCGCTGACGCCCTGTCCTCACTCTAAAGCTACTCTTGTGCCTTCCTGCTTTCAGCTGGTGAGGAGGAGGCCCCTGAAGCTGAGAGTGCCAGTCCCTCGGAAGAGGAGGACGATGAGGACCAAGAGGAAGGCAGCACATCGGGGAAACCCTCATCCGCACCAGGGGATGGCAATGGAGGGGACACGTCTTGCCTGGAGGAGAGCCAGGGGGAAGTGTTGCAGGGGGGTGTAGCTCCTGGGCCCAGTGGCGTCCAGGCACGCTGGAAGGGTCGGGCAGCACGGCTGCCTTCTCCCCAGAGGTGGGAAGTGTTGCAGGGGAGGACAGTTGCTGGGCCCAGTGGCGTCCAGGCACGCGGGAAGGGTCGGGCAGCTCGGCGGCCTTCTCCCCAGGGGGGGAGTCTGCCCTCCAGTCCGGAGACGGTCCTCGCCCAGGAGGTGCGCCTCCTTGATGAAATGTCTGCGGCCTTGGAGCGGCACCACAAAGAGTTCATGGGGGTTGTGGGACAGTTGCCTCAGGCCATTGAGTCCCTGGCTCATAGTGTGGCCAATTTCGGGGACTCACAGGCCAGGGGTGTCGAGCAACTCGCGGCAGCACAGGCCAGGGGTGTCGAGCAACTCGCGGCAGCACAGGCCAGGGGTGTCAACCAACTCGCGGCAGCACAGGACGTGAGTCGCGAGTTCATGAGTGGTGCCGTCCAGACACTGGCTGATCTGATGCGGGCACAGACCAGGGCAGTTCGTGCACTCACTTCTGCCACACTCGCTGTGTCACAGAAGCATCGCCAGGGCACCCGCCACCCTGCTGCAGCACAGCGGTCTGGCCTTCACCAGATTGCTGTGCTTGCTGCAGTGCCAGGCCGGCCGAGTGCCAGTGTCTCTGGCGACCAGCGAGCGCCTGGCATCAGCCAGCTTGCCCCCATTGCTGCAGCTGCCACTGCCACTCCCCCAGCCACGGTGCGACGAGCTGCTGGAGAGACTGATGCTGGCCAGCCACAGCTGCAGCAGTCAGCAGCCGGCCCCTCCAGGGCCGGACCTCGTCTAGGCCGACCCCCAAGGGCATCTGCCATCACGCATTGTGCCCCTCAGGAGCCTTCCCCCAGCCTTGCAACACCCACAGGGCCCAGGTTGAGGTGGAGCAACAGTTCGGGCAGGGGCCGGAGAAGCCTGCACAAGGACTCGCCCTCTCGGCACACCAAGTAGAGTGTGTTGCCAACTGTTTTTTTTATATGGGGGTGTTTGTGTTCTGGAGGGGTGGGGCTTATTTTGGTAAGGCCGAGGATGAAGGCCAATTGGAAGGACAATTTTTGTTATTCCTCCCCAGGTTGTGGGAGTGAGATATGTTTGTGACTGTTTTTTGGGGGTCTTGTCTGTTTTTCTGTTTCATGTGGGAAGGGCCCTGAGTTTGTTAAATAAAGCTTTTTATTTATTCAGCTTGTCCAGGTGTCATGTTTCAAGTGGTTGTTGCGTTAACCGGCTGAGGGCTTGCGGAGCGGCTGCATTCAGGTGCGTTCATTGCCACAAGCCATTCCCTGACAGGGGGCCTAGAAGTGTCGTTCAATAAGCCGCCGGCGGACGGCCCTTGGACCTTGTGGCTCCCTCCTGGGCTGGTACTCCTCCTCCTCCTCCTCCTCATGGTCCTCCTGCTCGTCCTCCTGAGGTGGTGGTCCAACGCGAGGTGGCAGTGCCTGAGTCCTGCGGATAGCCAGGTTGTGCAGCATGCAGCAAACGACGACGAACTGGGAGACTCTATCCGGCGAATACTGTAGAGATCCGCCGGAACGATCCAGGCAGTGGAACCATTGCAAAAGGACGCCAATCGTTTGCTCTATGATGTTCCTTGTGGCTTGATGGCTTTCGTTGTATGCCTCCTCCACAGGGGTCCTGGGCACACGGAGCGGGGTCATGAGCCATGTACACAAAGGGTAGCCCTTGTCCCCGATAAGCCATCCCCTTGGTGGAGGCTGTGCCTCGAACATGTCAGCCGCAGTAGTCTGGCGCAGGATAAATGCATCGTGGCTGCTTCCTGGAAAGCGGGCATTGACAGCTAGGATGCGCTGCCTGTGGTCACACACCAGCTGTACATTGAGGGAATGGTAGCCCTTCCGGTTGTGGTAATCCTCGGCATTGTCGATAGGTGCCCGCATAGCCACATGCGTGCAGTCAATGGCGCCCTGCACCATGGGGAAGTCGGCGAACATGGCAAATCCGACTGCACGCTGCTCCTGCCTCTCTAGGGTCATGGGGAAGGAGATGAATTGGTGTCTCTTTGCGAAAAGGGCATCGGTGACCTGCCGGATGCAGTGATGCACGGTGAACTGGGAGATGTTCGCTATGTCCCCAGCAGCGGCTTGGAAGGAGCCGCTTGCATAAAAGTTCAGAGCCACCGTGACCTTCACTTCCACCGACAGAGACGTCCTGCACATCAGCTGTGGACGCAGATCTCTGTGAAGCAGCTGGCAGATCCCTGCAACCACCTCCCTTCTGAAGCGCAGCCTCTTAACACAATGCGCGGCAGTCATGGTGAGATAGGACACCTGCTGGCAGTATTCCCTGAGTGGGTAAGGCCTACGTTGCCGACGCCTGATGGCCCCTCTGCGTCTAGGCATGGCTGGCCCTCTCACACAACGTCTGCGAGCCCTTCGCACATAATGCTGGAACTGAGGGTTGGAACACCATGCAGCCCCCATAATAAACTTGCAAACTGTGAAATCACAATGAGTCTAATTTCCAAGCTCTGGCCAGAAGCCAAAAATACCTCTCCTATGTTGTCCCAAATCAGTAAGGTCTGTTCCTTGGTCTCTGTCCAGAAATCCAAAGCACTAAAGTCATTGCAGCAAAATGGCTGGCCTTTATAGTTCAGTCTCAGTGCCCTTTAATTAGCGCTCCCCGAGGCCTGCAGCGCCTCTGCTGCGTTCCAGTTCACAGTTCTTAACAGCGCCACGCCCACATTGGGCGGGCGCCACTGAATTTCCGGTTTGGGGCGCACAAACAGCGTTGCACGACGAAATGACGTCATAAGCTGTGCGCGCAGCTGAGCGGGCGGAAACACTTTGCGCTGGCGCTAAATGTCAACTGAAGTTGGGCGTAGGCGCAGATCGGACTGCGCCCGGGCGCTAAGTGCCTAGCGCTGGAAATCTACCCCTCTTAAGGCTTTAACGGCTGGCGAACGCTACTGAATTTCTAGGCGATGGACTTTAAAAAGGCCTACATGATAGACCTGTTAGCAAAATTGAAGCCAAAATTTAATTGAAAATTGATAACAGAAAAAAAGGATGCTTAACATAATTACGATAGCAAAATACTGCAGATGCTGGAAATCCGAAATAACAACAGAAAATGCTGGAAAAGCTCAGCAGGCCAGGCAACATCCGTGGAGAGAAAATAGACTCAACGTTTCAGGTGAACCTGAAACCTCTTGACAAAGGGTTTAGCATTTTCTGTTGTTATTTTGCTTAACATAATTGTTAGGTAAATAATTCAGTGGAGCACCAAGCTGAATACAAATTAGGCAGGGTTTTGATCAATTAAAATTCGACGAAATTGTTTCCAGGGGCAGTTTTCTCGGTAACCAGAGGACACAGATTAAAGATAATTGGCACAAAAACCAGCGGGGACATGAGGTAAAAAATAAATTTAAAAAATAAGTGGCAGAGTTGAGGAATTAATTGGTTATCCCTTTCAAAGAGCCAGCACAGACACAATGGGTCACATGGCCTCCTTCTGTACTGTATAATTCTATGATTCTATGATTCTGTGATTCCCGTGCCATTGTTCATAGTATGTCGCAGTGTAGGGTGTAAATTTAGCACTTGCTGCATGGAGAAAGCGGAAAGACTGATTGTGGGAAGCGGACGTGGGATCTTGCAGTAACTTTGGGAGCTGTGGTTTCACAGTGAAGAGCTCAGACTGCAGAGAAAGACACAAATCCACGTGAATCCTCCGCGATATCTTTCTTATCAATTTTTACTAATATTTAAGTAAGGGTGAAAGGGCTTTAAATTTCCTTTAAGATAAATTGGAGTCAATCAGAAAACTATAGAAATTATGTTATTATTGCTAGTGGTCCAACAGAAGCGAATCACGCACTATATCCAATCATTCCAATACATTAGTAAAGGTAATAAATTCATAATAAACATTAAAATTGGAATTGAAACTAAACATTAGGGGTTTAGCAGCAATTATCTCTGAGAAATGCCTCCTGTAGTTTCACCCCAATCTTGCATCTCTTTCTGGAGCTGGATCCTTGTATTATGCTAAATTTTCAAAATCAAGATAATCAGCCCAGTATCAATCTCCCATAATTCACCAGTTCAGTTTGAGTCGCTGTCACCGGCGGACTACAATTCCCAGAATGCAACAGAGTCGCATTGCACGTCGGGCTGTGTAGCTCTGAATTCTGAAATGCAGCATAACCCCGGCCCTACTCCTCTTTAGTCCAATTCCTTAGTAAGGAGTTATAAGAGTGAATGAAGGATTCATCTTGTTCCTGAGCATTTATCTTTCAGGGTAATCAAATCGAACTTTCCAACAATGGGATCTCCACGACGTGAGAAAATATTTGAATTCACAACACAGGGGATTCCGTGCATTTGATGTTGTTTGGGCTCCCGTCAACACAACACAACAACATTCCTCTGTTTGTATTTCAATAGAGTGTATATAACTGGGTCTCCAGCTTTTCATTTCTTAATGTCGGGACAGGCAACACAGATTATGCCATTAACAACTATGAGAATGATTAGGATAAATTGGCAACTTAACAAAAACACGTTAAATAATAGAGTTTCCGTTATTGCCTCCTAAACTGCAGTATATGTAGTGATGGTGTACTCCATTTATAGCTGTACTTTTTGATAATCTTCCCATTTTTCAAGATTATTTCTTGCTTTCTTCATTGTCTACGTTGATTGTTTTACTCCTCCGATCGAGATCCATCTGTTTGCCTTTGCCTGTGTTAGGCAGCACATGAATATTGCAGTTTGTTAGAGAAGGTTCTGTTTGGCATGTGAGGAACTGTCGATAATGTAGTTGTCTACTTCAGAGCCAGATAAATAGGTTTGTGCGGAATGAAACTTCTGGTAATTCGGTAAATAACATACACAATACAGTTACCCAGTGAGCTGAAATGTTGAGCCCGGCCCCCCTTCTCACTCCTAATTTCATATTTTGAACTTATAGATCTTTATGATTGAACTCCTTGCTACAGTGAAGAATTTGAGTAATTTGTGCATGCTCCTCGTAACATTAAAATTGACATGAGATCACCTGGGGGGTACACACTTTTCTAAAGATAGAGAGCAGGATTGTCTATAATTTCTACAAAACCGGAATTCTGAATCCCTGGAATCTCTGGTACAGAGCTGTGTGACCTATAAAGTGTAGAAATATACTTTCCACAATTAGCTTATCAGAACTGCCCACACAGCCAAAATGAGGTAAACACAACACTTCTGGTGACAACAATGATAGATTTCATTGGAACTCTATTCCTCTGATATTCGAGGGGCCATTCTCGAACAAAGGGGAGATCGGGAACTGGCAGAGTGCGGGAACCTGTCGGACTGTAAACTGGCAGAGTGCGGGAACCCGTGGGACTGTAAACTGGCAGAGTGCGGGAACCTGTGGGACTGTAAACTGGCAGAGTGCGGGAACCTGTGGGACTGTAAACTGGCAGAGTGCGGGAACCTGTCGGACTGTAAACTGGCAGAGTGCGGGAACCTGTCGGACTGTAAACTGGCAGAGTGCGGGAACCTGTGGGACTGTAAACTGGCCGAGTGTGGGAACCCGTGGGACTGGAAACTGGCAGAGTGCGGCAACCCGTGGGATTGTAAACTGGCAGAGTGGGGGAACCTTGAGACTGGGACCTGGCAGAGTGTGGGAACCCGTGAGACTGGGATCTGGCAGAGTATGGGAATCCGTGGGACTGGGATCTAGCAGAGTGTGTGAAACTTTGGGAATGGGATCTGGCAGAGTGCGGGAACCAGTGGGACTGGAAACTGGCAGTGTGTGGGAACCCATGGGACTGGGATCTGGCAGAGTGTGGGAACCCGTGGGACTGGGATCTGGCAGAGTGTGGGAACCCGTGGGACTGGGATCTGGCAGATTCCGTAACCTGTGGGAATGGGATCTGGCAGAGTGTGGGAGCCCGTGGGACTGGGATCTGACAGAGTGCGGGACCCCGTGGGACTGGTATCTGACAGAGTGTGGGAACCCGTTGGACTGGGATCTTTCAGAGTGCGGGATCCAACAGAAAGAAAGGGAACCAGGAGAGCGGGGCCATGATGAGAAGGAGAGCGGGAGGAGCCGAACAAATCACTAGACGGCGAGAGCCCCACTTTGAGTTAATAAAATATCAATCATAATTTGTTTTCAACTCTTTAAACCGATCAGTGAAATGAAAGGAAGAGGGATTCGATCAAATCGTTAAAGGAAGAGATTGGATCATTCCAAAAGGGGAATTTGTTAACATATTTGAAATGTGATTCTTAAATTGTTGCTAATACGAAAAAAATAAAGAATAATCTTCTAAACTGAGCAAGGAAGAGATGAAGGTCAGACTGGAGGTACCCGGATGTGAGGTCTCGGGCGGGCCCTCGCCCACAGCGGGTGAAAGACCTGAAAACTGCCGATATGGCGAGAAGCTGGGATCATTCTCCATAGAGCAGAGGATGTTCAGGTGAGATTCAACAGAGATTTTCAAAATTATGAGGGGTTTTGAGTAAATAAGGAGAGATTGTTTCCACTGGTAGGAGGGTAAGTAATCAGAGGACGCGTAATTAAAGCAATTGGATAAAGATCCAGGGAGGAGATGAGGAGATTTGTTTTACATAGCGAACTGTTATACTCTGGAATGAATTGCTTGAAAGGGACTTGGAAGTGAATTCAATAATAAAACAGAAGTATTACATGTATACAGCTCCTTTCAAGATCCAAGACAACCTAAAGTGCATTACAGCCAATAAAGTACTTTTCAAGTGCAGACACTGTTGTCATGTTGGAAGCAAGATACCAAGTTGCCCACAGCCAGGTCTCACCAATAACGGTGAGATGATGACAAGGGATGTTTGTTGAAGGATGAATATTGTCCAAGACACTGTGGAGACCTCCCCTGCTCTTCTGTCAAATACTGCTGTGGGATCTTTAAGTCCTCCTGACAGGGCAGTCGGGGTCTCGGTTTAACGTCCCATCTGTAAGACGGCACCTCCGACAATGCAGTATACCCTCAGTACTGCATTGGAATGTCAACCTTGATTTTGTGTTCAAGTCTCACGAGCGGGACTTTAACCCACTGCCACCTGATTCAGAGGCGAGAGTGCTACTACAGAGCCACTGCTGACACCTTAATAAAAATAGTAACTTTAAAAGTGAATTGGATATTTACTTCAAAAGGCAAGGTTTGCTGGGCTTTGGTGAAAAGGCAGGGTAGTTGGACTAATTGGATACCCATTTCAAAGAGCCGGGACAGGCATGACAGGCCGCATGGTCTCCTTATGTGCTTTCTGATTCTATGATTCTAGGCCGCTTGTGTTGTCCACCCATTAATGTCCATAGATTAAACTAATGAAGGGTGGAGGGCGGGAGGATTCAGGAAAGAGTATATTTAAAAGCAGCGAAATGTCAAGGCACTAGAACAGAGTAATGTTTTGGGTAAAAATAAACAGAGAGGGTCAGGAAGGGACAGAGAGTGTAACAAAGGTAAAAAGGCATCAGTGACTAAGGTGACAGCAGGGAGAGAAGAGAAATAAGTCAAAGCTAAAGACATTATATCTGATTGTGCGAAGCATTCACAACAAAATAGATGAATTAATAGTGCAAATAGAAATGAGCAAGTTTGAACTAATAGCCATAACGGAGACGTGGTTGCAAAGTGGCCAAAGTTGGGAACTAAATATTCCAGGATACATAACCTTTAGAAGAGATAGGCAAAATGAAAAAAGAGGAGGGTTAGCCCTGATAATAAACGATGGGATACAGACAGTAGAGAGAAAGGGTCTTAGCTGTGAATATCAAGAAGTAGAATTAGTTTGGGTGGAGCTCAGAAACTGCAAGGGGCTGTATGCAAGATAGCTTTCTAGATCAGTACGTTGAGGAAACAGCTAGAGAACAGGAACTTAGATCTAGTATTTTGCAACGAGAAAGGGTTAATTCATAACTTTGTAGTAAAGGGGCACTTAGGGAAAAGCGACCATAATATTACAGACTTTTATATTGGATTTGGAAATAACATTGTTAAATCCGAAACTAGGATCTTAATCTAAACAAAGCAAATTACATAGGTATGAGGGGCGAGCTGGCAAAGGTAGATTGGGAAAATAAATTAAAAGGTATGACAGTGGACGAGTAATGGCTAGCATTTAAATAAGTAATACATAATTTACAACAAATATACATTCCTTTAAGGCACATAATCCCCACAGGAAAAGTGGTCCAACCGTGGCTAACAAGAGAATTAAAGGTAGTACTAGATCAAACGAAGAGGCTTTTAATGCTGCCAAAAAGTGTAGTAAGCCTGAGGATTGGGAAGATTTTAGAATTCAGCAAAGGAGCACCAAGAAATTTATGAAGGAAGGGAAAATAGAATATGAGAGTAAACTAGTGAGAGACATAAAAACAGTCTGTTAAAGCTTCTATAGATATGTAAAAAGGGAAAGATAAACGAAAGTAAATGTGGTTCCCTTAGAGACTGAGACAGGAGAAATTATAATGGGGAATAAGGAAATTGGCAGAAAAATTTAACAAAAACTTTGTGTCCGTCTTCACAGAAGAAGACTCAAAAAACTTCCAGGAAATAGTGGACAACCAAGGGTCTAGCAACAATGAGGAGCGGGAAGAAATTAGGATTAGAATAAAAGTAGTACTGGAGAAATTAATGGAACTGAAAGACGATAAATCTCCTGGATCTGTTGGCCTACATCGTAGGGTTTTGAAAGAGATCGCTATAGAGATAGTGGGTGCATTGCTTGTAATTATCCAATTTTCTGTAGTTTCTAGAATGGTTCCACGGATTGGAAGGTAGCAAATATAACCCCACTACTTAAGAAAGGAGGGAGAGAGCAAACGGGGAAGTACAGACCAGTTAGCCTGACATCATTAGTAATTAAATGCTAGAATCTATTATTACATACATGGTAACAGGGCGCTTAGAAAGTAATAAAAGGATTAGGCAGAGTCAACACGGATTCATGAAAGGGAAAGGGAAATCTGTTAGAGCTTTTTAGGTTGTAACTAGTAGAATAGATAAGGGGAACCAGTGGATGTGGTGTATTTGGAGTTTCAGAAGGCATTCGATAAGGTGCCACACAAGAGGTTATTCAACAAAATGAGGGCTCATGGGATTGGGGGTAATATTCTAGCATGGATTGAGGGTTGGTTAAATGACTGAAAACAGAGAGTAGGAATAAACGGGTCATTTTAGGGTTGGCAGGCTGTAATTAGTGGGGTACCACAAGGATGAATGCTTGGACCGCAGCTATTCAGAATCTAAATCAATTCTTTGGATGAAGGGACCAAATGTAATATATCCAAATTTTCTGATGATACAAAGCTAGGTGGGAATGTAAGTTGTGAGGAGGATGGAAAGAGGCATCAAGGGCATACAGACAGGCTAAGTGAGTGAGCAAGAACATGGCAAATGGAATATAATGTCGAAAAATATGAAATTATTCACTTTGGTAGGAAAAACAGAAAAGCAAAGTGTTTTTTAAATGGTGCGAGTTTGGGAAAAGTTGGTGTTCAGAGGGACATGGTTATCCTTGTACACGAATCACTGAAATTTAACATGCAGGTGCAGCAAGCAATTCGGAAATACAAAGTATGATGTCCTTTTTGACAAGAGGATTTCAGTATAAGAATCAAGACGACTTCCTGCAATTATAAAGGGCCCTGGTGAGACCACACCTTGAGTATTGCGGAATGTTGTTATCTCCTTACCTAAGGAAGAATATATTTGCCATAGAGGGAGTGCAACGAATGTTCACCAGATTGATTCCTGGGATCCGGGGATTGTCCTATGAGAACAGATTGAGTAGACTAGGCCTATATTCTCTCGAGTCTCGAAGAATGAGAGGTGATCTCATTGAAACATACAAAATTCTTACAGGGCTTTACAGGCTAGATGAAGGGAGGATGTTTCCCCTGGGTGGGGAGTATAGAACCAGGGGTCACATAAAGTGTCGTCCATTTAGGGCTGAGATGAGGAAAAATTTCTTCGCTCAGAGTGTGGTGAATCTTTGGAATTCTTTACCCCAGGTTGCTGTAGAGGCTCAGTCGTTGATTATATTCAAGACAGAGGTCGTTTGGTCTTTGAATATTAAGGGGATAAAGGGAGATGGAGATAGTTTAGGAAGTGGAGATGAGGTCGAACATCAGACATGATCTTATTGAATGGCGGAGCAGGCTCGAAGGGCGAAATGATCTATCCCTGCTCCTATTCCTTATGTTCTATTGCTTTTAGGATTGAAACCCAAGGAAGTCTTTCCATAATTAGTCGATAATCCGCCCGCTGTCCTTATGAGACTCCGACCGTGGGGCAGGTCTGGGATTTCACAGCACTGGAGTAGAGAAGCGGAAAGTAGTTAAGAAAGTTGAAGTGAGTGTGGAATTAAAATGTATTTATCCATTTAAAAGACATTAGGAGACACCGTGGGTAGAAGTCATTATGTAGGGAGCAATATTGAGGATAATGTAAAAGCTTTTTAATTATCCAAAATTCCAGCAGGTAGATAGTAAGGAGTAGCCAAGACTTTTAGGTAAATATTCGAAGTAGAACACAAGTGAATAATAGAAGGAGGGCTTGTATGAGCGACAGAGAGCAACAGGTTTTGAAATATAGTTACAGTGTTCAACCACACAACATGGGAATATGGATTCTAGGGATGCAGATACCGGGAGATAAAGGAATGGGGACTGACAGGAGTGAGGGTTTACTGACACTGGTACAAATTACCTCAATTAGAGAAGATTCCTGACGATCCGACAGGGATTTCACAGCACTGGAGTAGAGAAGCGGAAAGTAGTTAAGAAAGTTGAAGTGAGTGTGGAATTAAAATGTATTTATCCATTTAAAAGACATTAGGAGACACCGTGGGTAGAAGTCATTATGTAGGGAGCAATATTGAGGATAATGTAAAAGCTTTTTAATTATCCAAAATTCCAGCAGGTAGATAGTAAGGAGTAGCCAAGACTTTTAGGTAAATATTCGAAGTAGAACACAAGTGAATAATTGAAGGAGGGCTTGTATGAGCGACAGAGAGCAACAGGTTTTGAAATATAGTTACAGTGTTCAACCACACAACATGGGAATATGGATTCTAGGGATGCAGATACCGGGAGATAAAGGAATGGGGACTGACAGGAGTGAGGGTTTACTGACACTGGTACAAATTACCTCAATTAGAGAAGATTCCTGACGATCCGACAGCGATTCAAATAATCGCAGTCTTTAAAATAAGGCCAGGATAGATCCAATCGGTGAGCACCTGGGAGAGGTGCAATGTAAAAGTGAACTGTATTGGTTTAAAGGATGATGTGTCACCTTCAACTAACTTGCTGGAGTTTCTGAAACACATCACCGGCCTATTGGGCAGGGGAAATGCAGCTGGACTGACCCAGTCGGATTTTAACGAAGCAGCAGACAAGGTTCCACATCTGCAAACGGTGAGGGATTATGGGATGGGGTGGGAGAGCTGGCACTGCACAGAGAGCTCATTACAAACTGAAAGTAAGTTATTGACAAATGGGAACCTGTACGGGACAGGTGACTATTTAACCTCTAGGATCTTCTTTGATATCAGTTTATTTATAATCTTTTGTTCAATAGGAGTTCAACGGGGATGAGTGTATCTTAAAAAAATGAAAATGATACCAACAGAGAAGATACTATAAAACCATAGAAATTTACTGGGCGGGATTAAGTAATTTGACCCATTCTATCTGTACTGGGGTCTTTGAGACAGCAATGATAAACTATCGGCACTGTCCTCCTCTCTCCACAGAAAATTATTTTCTCGTTTTCAATAATTCACCTAACTTTCCTCAGAATATTCTGTGAGGTAAATCATTCCATGCCCCTTCACCCTATGCACAAGGAAGTTACTTCTAAGCTCTCTTCTCATTCCCTTTCTGGCCATTTTAAGTCAATCACCCTTTATTGCTAGCTCCCTTACGAGATGTAGTAATCTCTCCCTCTTCACTGTGACAAAACATTTGATATTTTTTAGAATCTCTATGAAATCTCCTCTTAGCTTTAGCTGCTCCAGTATAAATAGTCCCAGTATCTTGACCGTCATCACCAGTATAGTTCTGAGCCATGGCACCATCCTGGTGTATCTACACCGCCCGCTCGCAGTGCATTTAATGGCCTTTCCACAAAGAGGGACTGAAGCTGTCCCTGTTGTTCAAACGGTGGCCTCATCAACATTTTGCAGAAATTGATCATCACTCGTTTTTTCTTGTAATTAATGTCTCTGTCTATAAACAGTCATTCCTGTTGGTTTGCTCATTAACTTTCTAGGAATTCAATATTTGGATCCCTAACGTTCGCTGTCCATCCACACCCTTCAGCTCCTTCCCATTGAGATTCTGCGCCCATTCCTTGGCATTTCTCCCACAATCAGGCGAGATCACTGATGAACAATTTGGAACTGATTCAAAGTTTCTTGTATTTTTCAATTATTATTTTGAACAACGTGTAACCGTATAAAAAAATGACACTTACCAAAGATTCTTTCTGACCATCTGCAAGTGTTCATCCAATCACAGAATACTGAATATTAGTTATATTTTATCTGAATTTCTGGCAGTGTTTTTAACAGACCTCCTGCAACAATTCTAACAATGATTAACTTTTTGAAAAATCATTCAATTTACTTTCGTTTATACCTTTGTTTGGGAGACTGATTGAGACAGAATATCAATAATATTACACATGATAGTTTTATCGACAGCACAAAACAAGCTCAGACTCCAACTTTGTGCTGAGTGGGAGACACCAGTCAGCGCACAATCGAGATTTTAAGTCAGGATCTGGGACAAAGGAGGTGAAAGGTCACATCGATGCATCGAGTTCCGACTGTTTCCTCCATTCGAACACTGAACCCGGGACAAGAGCTATTTGTCAATGAGGAATGGAGTCAGATATAGAGACCCACGCCAGCAATATTCACAACAAACTTCCAAGAAAGGTACGAATATCGGTGATCGCAAGACCTTTGATTGTTTCGGCACCGAATGTATCCTTATTGATGATTTTAACTGCCGTGCCTGATCACAATATCTGCAGTGTTAGGTGGATTACTCTGTTGCCCACATGTCCGCTGTTGAACCTCATCATTGTTATCATTGATCCCTGAATTTGAAATATGCTAATTTTGCAGGAATAGGTTATGTTTTCTCAAAGAAAGAAGCGTCAAAAATTAAGCACTGAAGCCATCAAACGCATGCTGCAAAATGGAACAAAGGTTCACACAAGAACTCTCCCATGTCTCGCATTATCAGGAAGAAGGACGTTCTACGGTGGAAACTGAGTTAACATTGAGCTTTAGTTACGAGGAAGCTTTCGTTTGATTGATTAATTTTATTCTCATTTTCTAACTAATCTCAGAATGAGTGTCCAGGGGGATTTTACCACCTTCTTCAGCTATTCTCTGAATTTCCTTTGGGTCTCTACATAAATGCAAGGGTTTTGGAAGCAACTCAAAAACTTCAACATTGTTCCCGTTTCTGTGGCGATATATCCAGGATCTGTGCGGTAGCCTCGATAATAAGTGGTGTTTGTCAGTCTGGTAGTTACAAAACTCACGGTAGTTGTCAGCCACAACAATATAAAACTGCCCGATGCAGTGAACAGTAAAATGATGAATTTCCTTCTGTTCTCCATCTCTGGATCGCTTTGATTATCACTTCTGTGACCCCGGAGTCCCCTGCGGGCTCTGCTGGCCACTAAAATACGTCTGACTGACTGTTAAATAATTAAACAAGGCAATTAAAGTAAAGGAAGCCAAACTAACCAGGCGCTGTGAAACCAGATGTAGGCTACACCTGGAGGTGAGGAAACAAAAGCCACCCTGTTCCGGCAGCCCCACTGCACCTTGTTAATTATTTATTCAGCTTCAATTGCAAACAAAATGAGATGCCCCTTAAAAAGATCAGGACCGTGAAAGCTGTTATAACCGCGGCCGCAGTTCTCGCGGTTCAATACTTTGCTTTAAACTTCTGGCAGCCGATAACTACAAATCGGTCAAATGTGAAGGAGACAGTGAACCAAACAGACAAATCGATGTTGACAGCAGCCACGTATAAAATGAACTTGCACACGGGAGTGTGGTACATGAATGAAAGTGGAAAGTGATAATTGAAAATATAATATAGTAATCCATTGAAGATCATGACTAGTAGATCTGCTGTTGCCATGGTCACCATGCAGACAGAGATACACTTGGAAAGGCCGCAGTTTCCTCGGGAGAGAATCACAATTGTCACCAAGTTCGCTGTGAGAAAGAGAGAGGAGAGAAATAATGTTCCAGCTTCTGATGAAATATATATGGAGATACCTGTGGAGACCATTTTACTCCAGTCAGTGTGCTTATCAATAGGGAGAAATGTGAGAACAGGCTAAGTATTGGATCAATTACCTAGGAATCCGCCCCATACATTTTAATGAGCTGCTGCAGCGGTGACAAGACGATCCGGAAATCCGCTAAAATTCCTTGTGTTGTAGCTTCAACGAACATTGTAATATCAGTGAAGTTTTCAGTTAAGGGGAATGCAGTAAGTGACGACATGCGGTTCAGGATTTGGTTCCAGTCACTACCGACTGTGTAATGCTGCCATCTAGAAAACCCGTTAGCTTATCAAACAGGCTCTATATACATGGATACAGTTAACACCGATAAACAACAAACAGCTTACAAAGGCTCACCGGGGACACCGGCGGCCGCGAGAAATGGATAGTAAATCTCTTTATCAGCGTAATAGTTGATTGCCCCATTCTCTGTCAGAATGGATGAATTCTGTAGTAGATGAAAGACTCCGACTGGCGCACCGCTGAGGCAATGGAAGGGAACCTATATTGATCCACAAATCAATCCTCCAGCGAATCAATCAGGTTAAATCATAATTAGCATTAGTTACAGTGATTGAAGTAATAGACTCAGTAAAGATGATTTTTACCTGATACGTCAGATTAAGAGAAATCTGTGAAATTTTTATTGGACAATTTTTAAAAAACAATTAAAACGTTGTTTACGAGTAGGAAGTGCAATCTCCCAGTACCAGTGCCGGTCCTAGTCCTACAGGCCTGGTGAAGGAAATTCCGGAGGCAATATTCTTCATGACCCTGCCATTGTTTCATTCCTAGTGCACCAACTCCTCCAAAAAAGGCGGTATAACAAATCCTGCAATACTGGTGATGAACCCAGTCTAGCGGCATTAGAGGTGACAGTGCTCCCCCCGTACCAGTGGTACGCTACATTTCGATTAGAGGGAGAGTTATTCTCCTGTACTAGTGATATCCTACATTTAGATTAGAAGGACAGTACTTCTCCTGTACTAGTGATACCCTACATTTAGAGTGGAGGTGACAGTTCTTCACCTGTACTCGTGTTACCCTACATTTAGATTAGAGGTGATAGTTCTTCACCTGTACTAGTGGTACCCAACATTTTGATTAGAGGGACAGTTCTTCTCCTGTACTAGTGGTACCCAACATTTAGATTAGAGGGACAGTTGTTCTCCTGTACTAGTGATACCCTACATTTAGATTAGAGGGACAGTTCTTCACATGTACTAGTGGTACCCTACATTTAGATTAGACGTGACAGTTCTTCACCTGTACTCGTGGTACACTACATTTAGATTAGAGGGACAGTTCTTCTCCTGTACTAGTGATACCCTACATTTAGAGTGGAGGTGACAATTCTTCACCTGTAATAGTGGTACCCTACATCTAGATTAAAGGAACAGTTCTTCTCCTGTACTAGTGATACCCTACATTTAGATTAGAGGGACAGTTCTTCACATGTACTAGTGGTACCCAACATTTAGATTAGAGGTGACAGTTCTTCACCTGTACTCGTGGTACCCTACATTTAGATTAGAGGTGTCAGTTCTTCTCTACTAGTTGTACCCTACATTTAGATTAGAGGTGACAGTGATCCTCCTGTACTAGTGGTACCCTACATTTAGGTTAGAGGGACATTTCTTCTCCTGTACTGGTGGTACCCTACATTTAGATGAGAGGTGACAGTGCTCCTCCTGTACTAGTGGTACGCTACATTTAGATTAGAGGTGACAGTGCTCCTCCTGTACTAGTGGTACGCTACATTTAGATTAGAGGAACAGTTCTTCGCTTATACTAGTGGTACCCTACATTTAGATTTGAGGGACAGTTCTTCACCTTTACTAGTGGTACCCTACATTT
This sequence comes from Somniosus microcephalus, assembly GCF_052327205.1. Taxonomy (NCBI): domain Eukaryota; kingdom Metazoa; phylum Chordata; class Chondrichthyes; order Squaliformes; family Somniosidae; genus Somniosus; species Somniosus microcephalus. The sequence goes on along the minus strand of NW_028225180.1, from coordinate 31,472,776 downwards.
AGATTAGAGCGACAGTTCTTCACATGTACTCGTGGTACCCTACATTTAGATTAGAGGGACAGTTCTTCACATGTACTTGTGGTATGCTACATTTAGATTAGAGGTGACAGTTCTTCACCTGTACTCGTGGTACCCTACATTTAGATTAGAGATGTCAGTTCTTCTCTACTAGTGGTACCCTACATTTAGATTAGAGGTGACAGTTATCCTCCTGTACTAGTGGTACCCTACATTTAGATTAGAGGGACATTTCTTCTCCTGTACTAGTGGCAGCCTACATTTAGATGAGAGGTGACAGTGCTCCTCCTGTACTAGTGGTACCCTACATTTAGATTAGAGGGACAGTACTTCTCCTGAACTCGTGGTACCCTACACTTAGTGCAGAGCTGACAGTTCTTCTCCTGTACTAATGGTACCCTATATTTAGATTAGAGGGACAGTTCCTCTCCTGTACTAGTGGTACCCAACATTTAGATTAGAGGGACAGTTCTTCACATATACTAGTGGTACCCTACATTTAGATTAGAGGGACAGTTCTTCACATGTACTAGTGGTACCCAACATTTAGATTAGAGGGACAGTTCTTCACATGTACTAGTGGTACCCTACATTTAGATTAGAGGTGTCAGTTCTTCTCCTGTACTAGTGGTACCCTACATTTAGATTAGAGGTGACAGTTCTTCTCCTGCACTAGTGGTACCCTACATTTAGATTCGAGGTGACAGTGCTCCTCCTGTACTAGTGGTACCCTACATTTAGATTAGAGGTGACAGTGATCCTCCTGTACTAATGGTACCCTACACTTCGATTAGAGGTGAGCGTTCTGCTCCTGTACTACTGGCACCATACATGTATGCAAGATGTGTCCATGCTCCTCAGGTACTAGTACATTACTAGATTTGAAAGTGCTGCTATACTAATAGAGGCTGCACTACACTAACCTTACTATTGACAATGCTCCTCTAGTACTAGTGAAAATCACCATCATACACTAGATGTGCCCCTCCTGTCCCAATGTTACCCCTACACTGACATTAGATGTGACCTTGTCCCACATGTCCCAGAATTTCAGCTACACTGGCACTAGATGTGACCTTGTCCCACATGTCCCAGAATTTCACCTACACTGACACTGGATGTGACCGTGCCCCTCCTTTCCCAGTGGGTCCCTTACACCTACTCTAGATGTGACTGTGCCCCTCCTGTCCCATTGTTACCCCGACACCTACTCTCGATGTGACCGTGCCCCTCCTGTCCCATTTTAACCCCGACACTTACATTGATGTGACCGTGCCCCACCTGTCCCATTGTTACCACTACTCTGACACTAGATGAGACCGTGTCCCTCCTGTCCCAGTGCTACACCTACACTGACACTAGATGTGACCGTGTCCCTCCTGTCCCAATGTTACCCCTACACTGACACTAGTGGTGACCGTGCCCCTCCTGTCACAGTGTTACTGCTACGCTTACACTAGGTTTGTGCGAGCGCCTCCAGTAAAAGTGGTATCACTAAAGTTACACCAATGGTGAACCTTGTCCTCCGGTGCCAGTGGGACCCCTACACTTACACTAGATGTGACCGTCTATCTCCGGTATTATTGGTACCCTACATTTGCATTAAAGGTGACCCTAGTCTTCCGGTACTGCTGGTATCACTGAAATTATACTAGAGCTGGCCGTGCTCCTCAGGTACCAGTGGTACCCCTCTATTTACATTGGGATTGACTATACTCTTTCGGTTCAAGTGGTACCACTACACTTACACCAGATATAATCGTGCTCCTCTCGTACTTGTGCCCCCAAAACATACACTTGATGTGAATGTGCTGCTCAAAATGTGGCACTTGCACTATATGTGGCCATGCTGCTCGGGTAACCGACACTGACACTATATATGATTAAGCTCCCGTTGTACTTATTGTACATACACTTACACTAGGGATGGGTATTCACCTCATGTACTAGTGGTATCTCTAGAGTTACACTAGAGGTGATAGTGCTCACCTGGTACTAGTGGTACTCTACACTTACACTAGTGGTAACCCTACATTTAGTCTAGATTGGTGCATGCTGCTCCAAAAATAGTTGTATCAATAAAATTACAGTCGTGGTTAACTTGCTCAACCTACACTCGTGGTGCCCCTACAGTTACACTAGAGGTGACCGTGCTCCTCATTCACTAGTGATACCCTTACACTAACACTAGTGTTGACCGTGCTCATCTGACACTAGTTGTAACATACAGTTACTCTAGTTTTGACCATGCTCCTCCTACACTAGTGTTGACCGTGCTCCTCCTACACAGTGTTGACCGTGCTCCTCCTACACAAGTAGTACCCCTGCACTAAAACTAGCGTTGACTGTGCTCCTCCTACACAAGTGGTACCCTTGCACTAAAACTAGTATTGGCAGTGCTCCTCCTACACAAGTGGTACACCTGCAGTTAAACTAGTTTTGACCGTGCTCCTCCAACACAATTGGTACCCCTGCACTACAACTAGTGTTGACCGTGCTCCTCCTACACAAGTGGTACCCCTACACTAAAACTAGTGTTGACCGTGCTCCTCCTAAGCAAGTGCTGCCCCTGCACTAAAACTAGTGTTGACCATGCTCCTCCTACACTCGTGGTTCTCTACACTTACACCAGCGATGATGCTGAATGTACAGTACTAGTGGTAGCATTACACTTAACAACAAAACAACTTGATTCTTTATAGTGCCTTTAAGGTAGCAAAACTTCACGCTTCACAGGAGAGTTATCAAACAAGAATTGACACCAATTCACATAGGTAGATATTAGTTCTAATAACCAAAATCTTGATCAAAGAGGCAGGTTTTAATGCGTGTCTTAAAGAAGGAAAGAGAAGTAGAGAGGAGGAGAAGTTTAGGAAGGGAATAGCAGCGCTTAGGGGCTTAGCAGCTGAAGGCACGGCCATCACTGTTTCAGAGATTAAATCAGCGAAGCTCAATAGGCCGGAATTGGAGAAGCACAGATATCTCGCTGTTTGTGGGGCTTGAAGTGATTACAGAGATAGGGAGGGGCTAGGCCATGTAGGGATTTGAGAACAAGGATGAGAATTTTAAAAATGAGGTGTTTCTTAACTGGGAGTAAATGTTGGTCAGCGAGCACAGGGACAATGTGTGAATGGAGCTCAGTGCGAGATAGGACATGGACAGCAGCGTCTTGGATGAGCTCAAGTTAATGGCAAGTAGAATGTTGCAGACTGTCCAGAAGTACTTTGCAATGGACAAGTCTAGAGGTAAGAAAGGCTTGGATGAGGGTTTCAGCCAGAGATGAGCTGAGACAGGAGCGTGTTGGGGGATGTTCCAGTGGTGGAAATAGGTGGTCTTGGTGATGGTGCGGTTATGTGGTCTGAAGCTCATCTCGGGGTCAATTATTACAGCAGGTTTGCAAACTGTCTGAATCAGCCTCAGACATTTGCCAGGGTGAGAGATGGAGTCTGGTGCTAGGGAACGGTCTTCATGGTGGGGACCGAAGAAAATGACTTTGGTCTTTAATATATTTAGTTGGAGGAAATTTCTGCTCATCCAGTAATGGTAGTCAGACAAGCAGTGTGACAACTTAGGAAAGGTGGAGGTGTCCAGAGATGTTTAAATGTGGAAACTGATGTTGTCATTTCGGATCGGGCACATGTACGCTGATGATACCCAACTTTACATTGCTACCACATCTCCCGACAGCTCCACTGTCTCCAAATTGTCGCACTGCTTATCCGACATCCAGCAGTGTATGAGCAGAACTCTCCTCCAAATAAATATTGGCAAAATTGCAGCCATTGTCTTCTGTCCCCGCCACAAACCCCATTCCATAGACTCCGACTCCATCGCTCTCCCTACAATGAAGATGACTGTGCTCCTCTGGTACTGGTGGTACCCTACATTTACACTGGTGGTAACCGAGCTCTTCCTGTACTGGTGGAACCCTACATTTATACTAAGTGTGAGCGTTCTCCTCCTGTATGTGTACCACCTATACTTACATGAGATGTGACCGTGATCCCCCGGTATTACTCACACCACTACCTTTACACTGGATGTGACTGCACTCCTCCAGTACTGGTGGAACCACTGCATTTCCACCAGGTGTGACTGCGCTCCTGCAATATTGGTGATACACGACAATTACAGAAGAGTTGATCCATGCAGAACATGTGGTGGAAATGTCTTGCTGTGATTTTCTGATGGTCCAAGATTTCCAGCACCGGCGCTGCCCACTGGATGAAAATGGGAGTTAAAATTATTGGAATGTCCCCCTGTACCATCCGTATTCCGACTCACAAACCCCCATGAAAGAGATGCTGCTTGTTCCTCGGTGGCGGTTGTCAGGAGCGACTCCTATGGAACCACTTTATTAGGATAGTGTACTTGGGGAATCTTTCTTTCTGAAGAGTCCCTGTTATTGGCCTTTTACATATCTTCAGTTCGCGAGCGGTTTTTCCATCAATACCGAGGGATATTTAGGACCGTCCCCATTACCCATGTGTATGGAGAGCAGGAAGAGGCAAATGATGAGGAGCAGCAGGGATCGCTTCAGGAAGAAGTCGCCCAGGAGTGCCCAGTGCCCGCTTTCAGATATCTGTGACCGCAGGTCAGAGGCAGGACCAGAACAGGAATAAGAACAGAGATATCTGAAATTAAACTAGTCCCATTATCATGGAGCTCTACCCCACAACTACCGAGGCTCCCATCGGAAAACATCCTGATTGTAGTGTATGTGCCTTTAAGAGCCCCATATGTGCTGTAATGCTGATAATGGCCACTTGGGCTATATAAGCCTGTATATTGTGTTATATCCGTTAGTACCCCTCCAGACTTTGCTTCGTAAACACCTATGAACCAACTCCTGTCTTCAGTGTCTCTATCAACACACGGACATTACAGTGGCGACGAAGTGGAAACGGACTTACCTACAATTCGGCAGCACCTCAAGGACATCGATTCCTCTGGCGTCCAGAAGAATCAAGAAGTGAAAGAAGCTGTTGTTTCACCAGCTGGCCAAGTTGGTGGCAAGTACTGCAGTAATCCTTCCTGGGCGTCAGACTGGGGCTCCAGCGGCTGGCTCTACAGCTGGGCCAAGCAGCAAAAGCGGAGGCAAGCAGTAACAGACGGGGAGGGAGCACTCGGGAGACGGCCGCGGCTGCAAGCAGGTCAGCGAGCAGACCTACAGAGAGAGTCCGGCGGGAACGTGTCTCCAACTGTAAATAAATAAATAAATTTAAAAAAAGAACGGAAACCACGGGAAACAGCGTTGTCATCGGCAGCAGCGGTGGGAAAGTGCAGGAAGAACCATATCTTTTCAGCAGAAAAGAAAGAAAAGCGCGGGAAGCGCCATATCTTTTCTAAGATGCCTAATTCTGGCAATATTGATGCTTTTGATAACGAGATAGAGGATTGGACCACATATGTGGAAAGAGTGGAGGTATATTGCACCACAAATGGAATAGAAGATGAGAAAAATGCTTCAGTACTTCTGGATCTAATGGGCGCAAAGACATACAAGCTGTTACGAAACGTAATCAGTCCAGCCGAACCGATGGACAAGAATTGTTGATACCCTACACTGCCAATTCGAGGCAGGACTGGCAGATTCTCTGTGAGACAAATTCGTCTGCGGTCTCCGAAGTGTAGGAACACAAAAAAGGCTATTTTCTGAGAAAGATTTAACACTGGACAAGGCTTTCAGTGCAAGAGGAGCTGCAGAGATACAGCAAAGGCCACAGGAATTTGGCACCCAAGAAATGACACGGGGTTTCGAGAGATGTTATCGCTGCGGCAGATCCACCCATGACCAGAGGGACTGCTGGTTCAAAGGCAAAGCATGCAGGCAATGTGGAAAGATGGGACACATTACACGTGTGTGCCGATCTGGAAAAAAAAATCCACTAACAGGAATAGAATCAATAAGGAAAAGCACAGAAAGGTACAAATGATGACAGACAGTAGCTCCAAAGACCAGAAGAGTGATAGCGACTCCGGGAACAAGAGACAAAGCTCTCTCAAATTACATAATGTAATTGCCAAAGAAGATTACCAGACCATTTGGGTTACCCTCACAATAGCAGGGTCCCCAGTTAAAATGGAGCTAGATACAGGATCAGCTCTGACTGTCATAAATCGATGAGATTACGAGCGGCTATTTCCGCATATACCTTTAAAAGACACATCCATTATCTTGAAAACATATACGGGGCAGAAAGTATAACCCAAAGGAAAAATAAGGGTGCCTGTTGTATACAACAGCAAGGAAATACAGAAGTTGTATTTATACGTTCTACAAGATAGTGGTCCACCGCTGTTGGGACGTGAATGGATCAGGAAAATACGTTTAGACTGGCACTCCATTCAGGCACTGACGGTGACAAGTAAGGAAAAAAATGAGGATGACATCATACCTGAACGATTAAAAGACATCTTGGCCAACGCCAAGGAAGTGTTTCAAGAGAAGCTAGGAACCTTGAAAGGCATCACCGCCTCAATAAATGTGGAAGATGCAGCATTTCCCAAGTTTTATAAGGCAAGACCGGTGCCATACGCAATTCGTCCAGCAGTCGAGGCAGAACTGGAGAATTTGGAAAAGGCAGGCGTATTATCAAAAATAGATTGGAGCGAGTGGGCAACACCCATCGTTCCAGTCATGAAGAAAGCACTGAAGAATGATAACGCTGAAGAACAGAGAAAAATTCGCATCTGTGGAGACTTCAAGGTGACTGTAAACCCGGTCCTTCACATGGTACAGTATCCTCTTCCGAGGATAGAAGATATTTTCTCCTCACTATCCGGAGGGAAACGTTTCACCAAAATTGACTTGGCACAGGCATATCTACAGATGGAAGTTGAAGAGGCCTCTAAAAAAAATCTCACGATAAATACACACAAAGCTCCAGCTATGTGGCAAAGAGCTATGGAGCAAGTCCTCCAATGGATTCCGGGGACTCAATGCTACCTAGACGACATCCTTGTAACAGGAGAAAACGACAATGAGCACCTTGCCAATTTGGAGCAGGTGCTCACTAGGCTGAGAGAACGGGGCCTACGAGCAAATCGCCCCAAGTGTGAATTTTTCCGAAATCAAATATCATATTGTGGCCACATAATAAATAAGGAAGGGTTGCATAAGTCACCTAAAAATTGAAGCGGTCATAAAAGCCCCAGCACCTGAAAATGTTTCACAATTAAGGTCGTTCCTGGGATTAAGAAATTACGATCATAAATTTTTACCGAACTTATCAACTCTTCGACAGCCTCTTAATGAACTGCTACAAACAGGAGTAATTTGGAAATGGAACGAAGACTGCAAACGTGCCTTCCATAAATGCAAAGGCTTACTCACATCCAAAGAAGTTTTGGCTCATTACAACCCATCACTGCCAATCAGACTGGCGTGCGATGCATCCCCTTACGGCATAAATTCCCTGATGGCTCGGAACGGCCGATAGCTTTTGCGTCACGCTCATTGAACTCAGCTGAGCGTAACTATGCCCAAATCGACAGGGAAGCACTCAGCCTGGTATGGGGAGTGAAGAAATTCAACCATTACCTACACGGACAAAAATTTACCTTGTTGACTGACCATTAACCCCTCATCTCCATATTCAACCCTAAAAAGGGTGTTCCCATTATGACAGCGCAAAGGCTACAGAGGTGGTTGCTTTTTCTAGGGGCACACCAATACAACATAGAATATAAAGGATCAAAACAGCATGGGAATGCTGACAGTTTATCGCGCCTACCATTGCCAACGGTAGAAGAGGCACCTACAGTGGACCCAGTGGAGATGTTCCACTCTACCATAGTGGAATGTCTACCAGTAACAAAATCTGCCATTGAAAGGGAAACGAGAAATGACCCGACTCTCTCACGGGTCTACGATTTAACAGTGAAGGGATGGTCAGCACATGGCGAACCACTGTTGCCAGCAATCTCGCAAAGAAGAGAACAGCTGTCAGTGTGCCGAGGAACCTTGATGTGTGGATCCAGAGTGGTGATTCCACCCAAACTCCAGGATAAAGTGCTAAAGGAGCTTCACGAGGGACATCTGGGTGGAGTGAAAATGAGGAACCTAGCCAGGGCGTTTGTATGGTGGCCAGGTATGGATGGAGACATCGAAGAAATGACCAAGAGCTGCCTAGGATGCCAGAAGGTCCAAAACGCTCCACCACAAGCCCCTCTACATCCATGGGAGTGGCCTTCATCTCCCTGGCAAAGGGTACCCATCGACCTTGCTGGTCCATTTATGGACTCAATGTTCTTAATCGCAGTTGATGCACACTCCAAGTGGCCGGAGGTAATAAAGATGTCCTTCACCACCACAGAAAAAACCAGCACAGTATTAAGGACCATATTTGCCAGGAATGGGCTGCCGGAACAGCTCTCTTCTGATAATGGACCGCAATTTGTGTCCGAAGAATTCAGGAAGTTCTTAAAAAACAATGGGGTTAAGCACTACACGTCCGCCCCATACCATCCCGCCACCAATGGATTGGCTGAAAGGTTTGTCCAGACCTTCAAGAAGGCCATAAAGGCCATGGGTAATGAAGACATAAAACTTCAGCACAAGGTGGATAACTTATTGTTCGCATACAGGAATGCAACACATATGGTTACCAACCAAACTCCCGCCATGATGCTCTTCAATAGAAACGTAAGATGCCGGCTGGATTTGGTCAAGCCCAACATCAGAAGGGACGTGGAGAACCGGCAGTTTCAAGGCATGAATGAAAGGCCAACTAGAACCTTCCAGATAGGTCAACAAGTTTTGGCCCGGGACTACCGTACCGAGAAATGGCAGCCTGGAACTCTCTGCACACGACTAGGACCACTGATGTATACCGTGGACATCGGAGAAAGCATAATAAGGCGCCATGCTGACCAAATCATAGAGTCATCTGAAAAGGGACAACCTACACCACAACTCTATACGCCGAACGATGAAGTGGAGATACCCATATCTACCTCCGATCCGGTGATACTGGAACCCGATGAACCTGACACTGGCATTCAAGCCGAATCAGCCTTGCCAAAAGAACCTACTACACCACCAGAAACTACTGCACCACCGAGGCATTATCTGGACCGAGTCAGGCAGCCTCCAGAGAGACAGACTTATAATTAATTAACTACAGCAATGTGTATATTATTTTTCTTATAACATGTAATTAATAATTATTAAAATATGATGTACTGGTTAGCTAAAAGGGGAGGAATTGTAGTGTATGTGCCTTTAAAAGCCCCATATGTGCTGTAATGCCGGTAATGGCCACTCAGGCTATATAAGCCTGTATATTGTGTTATATCCATTAGTACCCCTCCAGACTTTGCTTAGCAAACACCTATGAACCAACTCCTGTCTTCAGTGTCTCTATCAACACACGGACACTACACTGATTCTCTTTTTACAAACAATTGCATGGAATCTACAGCACAGAAACAGGCCATTCGGCCCCACTGATCCAGGCCAGTGTTTATGTTCCACAGGAGACTCCTCCCACCCAACATCATGTAAATGTATAGGCATATCATTTTTTCCCCTTTCTCCCTCGTGTACTTATCTAGCTTCCCCTTAAATGCATCTAAGCTATTTGCCTCAATTATTCCATAGTATAACGGGTTCTACATGCTCACAACTACCTATGCAAATAATTTTCTCCTGAATTCCCTGTTGGATTTATTAGTGAAGATCCAACGCGGTCCCTAGTTTAGGATAATCCAGCAAGTGGAAACAGCTTCTCTACATCTCCCCTATCAAAGCGCTTCATATGTTTAAAGACCTCTATCAGGTCACCCTTCAGCCTTCTCTTTTCTTGAGAAAAAGTCCCAGCCTCTTCAATTTTTCGTGATAGTTATAACCTTTGAGTTCTGGTATAAATCTTGTAAATATTTCGGAAATTTTCTCCAGTGACTCTCTATCGTTTCAATAATACGTCTATCTCGCCAGGACACCCCACCTTGCCCAAATTATTCCCTCTTATCCAAATAGTGCTAATAATGAAAGGAAACCATTCTGTGTACTTTCCTCTTTTGACAACCTCGGTACCCCCACCGAATTCTGCAATTATAGGCCATTTAATCCCAGCCTCTCCCCTCTCCTCAGTGGGCCTTCAGCACCAGGCGGTTCTAACCTGCTGACTGATGCTGATCAGCCCGTTTCTTGTGAGACTGAGGCGGCTCTTCCTTAGATTTGGTGTCGTGTTGTTTCCCCTTTCAGAAGAAAGTGCAGAGTGTGAAGCCGCTCCATTTGGTTTATATAGAATGTAAACCAGGGGTCAGAAAGCGGTCTTTAATGTGCGTGATAACAGGGACAGAAAGCAGATAATAAGCGTCATGTGAGTCTTCCACTGATTTTCGACATGTCAGTCTGAATGAATGAAGGCCTGTCGGGAAAGGATGGGTTGGGGTGAAGGATATTGTGCCCCTCCTGCACATTATTCTACAGTTGTCTGGTGACTAATGCAATTAGGCCCGGGGACTGGCAATGGTGAACATGTTGAATAAGTTGAGAGGGGAAGTGAAGATGAAAATAAGATTGGCAAAGAGAAAATATGAGGGAAAATGCTTAAGTCTATTATAAAGGATGTGATAACAGGACACTTAGAAAATATCAACGGGATTAGACAAATGCAACATGGATTTATGAAAGGGAAATCGTGTTTGACACACCTACTGGAGTTTTTTCAGTATTCAACAGATAGAATAGATAAAGGAGAACCAGTGGATGTGGTGTATTTGGATTTTCAGAAGCCCTTTGTTAAAGTCCCATGTAAGAAGTTAGTGTGCAAAATTAAAACACATGGGATTGGCATGAATTGAAAACTGGTTAACAGACAGGAAACAGAGAGTAGGAATAAATGGTTATTTTTCGTGGTTGCAGGCGGTGACTAATGGTGTACCGCAGGGATCAGTGCTTGGGCTCCAGCTATTCACAATATATATAAATGATTTGGATGAGGGAACCAAATGTAATATTTCCAAGTTTGCTGATGACACAAAACTAGGTGGGATTGTGAGCTGTGAGGAGGATGTAAAGAGGCTTCAAGGGAATTTAGACAAGTTGAGTGAGTGGGCAAATACATGGCAGATGCAGTATAATGTGCATAAATGTGAAGTTATCCACTTTGGTCGGAAAAACAGAAAGGTAGAGTATTATTTAAATGGTGATAGATTGGGAAATGCTGATGTACAAAGGGACCTGGATGTCCTTTTACAGCAGTCACTGAAAGCAAATATGCAGGTGCAGCAAGCAGTTAAGAAGGCAAATGGTATGTTTGAACTTCATTGCAAGAGGATTTGCATACAGGAGCAAGAATATCTTGCTGCAGTTGTACAGGGCCTTGGTAATACCATACCTGAAGTATTGTGTGCAGTTTTGTTCTCCTTACCTAAGAAATGATATATTTCCCATAGAGGGTGTGCATCGAACGTTCACCAGGCTGATTTCTGGGATGGCAGGACTGTCGTATGAGGAGAGATTGGGTCGACTAGGCCTGTATTCACTACAGTTTAGAAGAATGAGAGCGGATCTCATTAAACCATATAAAAATCTGGCAGGGCTATACAGACTGGATGATGGGAGGATATTACCACTGGCTTGGGGGTCTAGAACGAGTGGTCACAGTCTCAGGATACGGGGTAGGGCATTTAGGACTGAGATGAGAAATTTCTTGACTCAGAGGGTGGTGAACCTGTGGAATTCTCTACCCAGAAGGCTGTGGAGCCAATCACTGAATATATTTAAGAAGGACAGAGGTGGAATTCTATACAAAAAAGGCATCAAGGGGTATGGGGAATGAGCTGGAATATGTTATTGAGATAGAGGATCAGCCATGATCATATTGAATGTCGGAGCAGGGCTCGAAGGGCCGAATGGCCTGCTCCTGCTTCTATTTTTCTATGTTTCTATGTTTCTATGAGAGTAGAATGGAGGATAACATGAAAGGGAACCCTCAAATCTTCTACAGGCATCTAAACAGTAAACGGGTTGTGTAAGGGGTTTTGCTACTTGCTTTGGCCAGTCGCTTCTGTCTCCGGCTGCCTTATCTCTGAGCGGCTCGGATCGCTCACCCCTTTGTTCTGATCCCCACACTTATTGGCAGATAGCGATATAGACAAACGAGCAGACCAGTGGTTTGGTACAAAGAAAACCAAAATATATTAACAGAGAAAATAAGATAACAATACTATACAAAAGGATGATATTAATGCAGTACATTTACACTTAACAGGGGAGGAGAAATGGCACATCGAGGGAAAATGGCTAAAATGACAATTCAGCAATCCCCTTAGCTCCCACACTCTGCACCTCGCTAGATTATCTTGCGGTGGGTCAGAAGTATAATGCTTACCGGTCTGAGATGTTGAAAGAAAAGCCTTGCCCCTTTGCCCTGTTGCCTGCCGATGTCACGTGGTCCCGCTGTTGCACAGACTTCACCATCCAGGTAGAGAAACCTCAATAATTATAAGGTCTCTGACAGGGTATCCTACCTCTCTGAACGGGCTCTCCTTCGTTGGTCTTCTTCCTTGGTTGATGGTGAGGCAGGGCGCAGGAGGCGAGGTGAGAGAGCAAATGGGTTCTCCAGATGCTAGTTATACCCCCCCCTCGGTAGTTCTTATCTCTATGCTCAATCAGCTCATTCTTTTGTCTGATATGAGCTGGCTGCAATTAAACAAAAGGTATCGATCATGGCCTATCGACTTGGATGGCCGGTAATCGGTTCCTGCCTGTTCTGCAACTGCTCTCCTTTGTGAAACCGATTCTTTGATGGGGGCCAGCCCAGTCTCGATGGCCCCACTGATTATTTTGATTGTTTGAGCAAACACCTTGATGGCCTTTATTCGTAGGTCTGATTGTAATTGGGTTTGTCCCCAGTGCATATGCAAAAGTCTTGTCTGGTTTCGTGATGTCATTGCTGCAGACATTGAAATGCACAAGCTGTTAGCTTGCCAGGGTCCGAATTGAAACTTACAGGCTTTCGTTCACGCGGTCTGACCGCAGCCATTTTATTGTGCCCTGGATTTTAAAACTCAATCTGACAATTAAATCTTCGGGGGGTTGGGGGGAGATGTATGAAATTTTCGAATCCTTCAGTCCCCCCACAAGGATACAGAAACTTGCTTGAAGTATCCAACCAAGGTGTGCAAAATTTCTGACCCCCCACAAATAACCTTCCCCTGTATTTACCTATCCATAATCCCTCAGCCCACATTTCCCATAGTTAGAGAAAATGCAGTGTCCGACAGCCATCTACAGATGGCAAATACGATTCGTTACAAACAATCCAAGCGTGGAGGGGGACAACACCCCTGCACCACTTGGTACATTACAACATTTTTATTATGTAGTATCAAACAGTCACAACCTTTATTAAAATAACACAATGAAATGAAGAAACTGTGGCAGAGCCACCAAGGAACTCTTATACGAATGTATATAATTGCCTTTAAATCTGCATTCTTTCGCTGTATGTAAATAGCGCGGTCTCTAAAGGGTTAAGACCGAACGCGATTACATCATCACGTGGGTCACGTGACGTTCCCAACGGCGGGAAACGTGATGACGTCATGACGTCGGGCGGAGGGGCTACCTCTTCTCTGTCCTCGTGGAGCCAGCATTAAGCAAGCACCTGTTGATTTGTTCTCCTGCGTTTTTGTTTCTTACTTCCACCACTTTGCATTAAACATCATTATGGTTAGCTGATTGACTCGCTCTCAGTATTTTCGTCAGGAATTTACCAATTCCTACAAAAGAATCTTTATTAAAAATAACAAACAATGACCATCACGTTTAAGTGATGCGACGCAAAACTCAAACGGGTGTCTCTTCTTCCACCCGGGCATAATGTTCCTTCCACACATTTTTAGTTTTAAACTCTAATCAAGGACCCTTTCTCCTACACTGGATGCACACCAGGTAGAGAAATATCCCTAACTGTCACACCACCAGGATGTGGGATGCCATACGGATCCAGGAAGGGACCTCTATAGTTTCAAAAACGTCCCACCAGGGTGGGGTCGTAAACGTTGGCCCCTATCTGGACAGTCTTCTGTTCCAGGGTATAGAAGTGTTTGTGTGACACTAAAACGGCTTTTAACAATTTGGTGAGGTGTTCTGGGAGAGGAGGAATCTGATATCCGAAATGCGCAACATTTTTCTGCAGATGGGTGAAATCCTCTTTCACAGTGAGGTGAACAGTGGAGGGTTCAGGAATGGGGACTTTTCGTAGTTATGTCACTTGAACTTCTGCCTCAGGATTGAAACAGAAACTGCTGTCACCCACTGCACACCAGCTATGCTGCCCGTACTGGTAGTGAGGCACTCCTGTGGTGACACAATGGCCCCGATTTTCGGCTTGTGTGGGAAATGGTCGGGCTTCCCGAATGTGGGGTTTCTGACACACATAAAAAAGTGTCAGCCAGCTCCACGCAATTTTCCCTCAAGTGGCCAATTAATTCCCAGCATGTGGGAAGCCTTGCTAATTGTCCAATTCCAGTTAGAAATCCCCACATTATGATGTCATCATTCGTGGTGCTTTCAATGTCCATAGCAAGCACTGCATCCTCTGAAGGCTTCCAAACGAACCATACAGGATGGCAGAGGAGCCAGCAGCAGCTGTGGCCAGTGCCAGACCCCGAGCTGCCTTCAAATTCGATGAGGCTTCGCTGCAGGCATTATTGGATGGGGTTAGGGCCCACAGGGAGGTCCCCTTCCCTAGTTCAGGGAGGAAGAGGCCTCCCACTGAAACCAGTGCTGCATGGATGCAGGTGTCAGCAGATGCCAACTCGTTGGGAATCACCAGAGTAACCTTGGCAATACATCTCTAACTCCTTCCTTTACACCCCCACAGTACCATCCAGAGCCCCCGTCCTCACTGTGGAGGAGGAAGAGGCTGTGCAGCCACACTCCTCAGAGGACGCTCCAACCTCTGATGGCGCAGCATCAGCAGAAGTAAGTGCACCCAGCACCAGCGCAGACACTCACACCTCGGGGGACCTTCTGGACATAGAGTAGTGTTGTCAGCTGGTGTTTCACAGCTCACAAGTGAGCCTCAGCAGATTCTGGAGACAGGGACCGCAGTGGAGAGTCCTCGTCGGAGGGTGCGGGACTCTGCCAGCTCAGCTCAGCTGTGCTGCTTGTCGACCCTCTGCCTCTGGGTCCATCCGCAAGAGAAGAGGTGATGGATCTCCATGCACAGATTCAGGAGTCTCTGGCAGGTTTTGTTTCCAGGGTCACTGTGAGTGTGGAGCGAATGGAGGAGTCCATAGCAACCTTGAGTAGAACCTTTGTGGAGTCATTGGCGCATGAATGCATCACCATGGAAAGGTTGGCAACCTCCATGGAGCAGATAACTCGCCAGGGTACGGAAAACATGGTGCGTGCTCATAAGAGAATGACATATCCTGAGGAGCGCTGGCCATCTGTTGAACAGAGAAACCAGATCTTCGTGGAAGTCCTTTTGAGTAGGACTGCCAGTGCAGAAACGGGTCCCCGTGGCCCTCTAAAGCACGGCAGGGTGCTCTCAAGCCACTTCCAAGCACTGGCCCATTCTGGCCTGTGCAGCTTCAGGTGAGTGAGCAGCAGCCTGGTGCTCCTGGTGCTGATCCTGCTGTTCCTGGTTCTGCTGCTGCCGCCTCTGCTGCTGGAGATCCTCTAATGGCAAGAAGGGAAGGAAAAAAAGGCATCCCATGCTTCTCGTAGATGCCTCCACTGAGGAAGCGCTGAGTGAGGGTGGCAAGAGGGGCTTCCCAGGAGCTCGCATTGGAGAAGTGTGTGAGGCTCCAACCTTCCACAGCTGTGCCTAAACCTTGAAGAAGTAGCCCCAAACCGGCAACAACAAAGTCCTTCAACATAAAAGTGCTGTCCCTTTAAATCGCAGCTTCTCCGATTGACCTGCAGCTGACAGCAAGCAAGCCGGCAAGCTTCAGCAGGTCTCAGCAGCAGGGTTCCCCGCAGGCGGGTTTGATGTGGGGAAAGCCCCAAAGTTGCAACGACCCCGGAATAAATACGTCAACAAGCTGATAATTGGTAATTAGTGTGCCAACGACCAGTCCCACCAGCGGCGGCCGGGACTGAAGCGGGTCACGGGGAAACGGCGGTCCGAAAGTCGGACTGGGTGGGGAATCAGGCGAGGGGGGGCCCGACCCGCTTTTTCGCCGATTTTCGACCCCCGGCCGCATGAAATGCCGCCCGACAGCGGCCAGAAAATTGACCCCAATATGTCCCACCTCCTATATATGCTACCTGGGGGGGAACATGGCCTTGTGCCATTGCCTCCATGTTGCAATTTATAGGTTTTGCGCCAGCAGCTCTGAACCCGCACTGTGGTTTGGAATAGGCATTGAAGTCCTGGGGACACAGGATTATATGTGCTCCCTGGCTACGGCACCACGAGAGGTCAGTGCCCGTCATAGCATGCTCCCACATTATGATGTAAGGCGGGACCACTGTAAAACGAGTGTGTGCACCCCCCTGAATGACTCCAATGTTCTCCACCCTTAACACCGGCGTGGGTCGGGCTGTCCCGCCAATGACCGGCATTCTTACAACTATCCCCATGATGGTGTGGTTGGACCACCCACAGTCCACTGGGACTGCGAAGACCTCCGCAGCCAGCCGGAGCTGGCACGGGCTTAATGCATTCTCAAAAGGGTGGAGGGCTGCGAGGTGTTTGTTGCTGATTCAGGAGGGGACTAAACCTTGCTTTAAATCCTCCAGATTGCTGCGGCCCTCGCCCAGTAACCATGTCCCATATAGCATGCACACTTCATTCTGCGCAGCTTGGTCAGAAGCGTTTCTGTCCTCCCTAATGAGAGCATTAACCGTTTTGGCATGTTCCTCCAGCTCCGCTATGATCTCCTTTAAGTGGCGTGTCATGGCCTGGTCCTCATGCAACTGGGAACCCACTACCTCATTCTCATCGATTAATATTTTCTTTAATTTCGTTTTTAAACCATTAATCTGGGTCTGCAGCTCGATGTCATCTAAGCTGTTGATGACAGAAGACCCCGTGTTAAAACCAGTTAAAACATCGTTAAAAGCACCCCTTCTTTGTCTCCCAATCCCGTCCAAAAGCTCGTGGGCATATAGTCTGGTTCTGTCAACGTCTGAAAAATCAATCTCATAGAATTTACGGAACATATCATTTAAGAGGGCTTGATACAACTGTGTGGTCTCTGTGGGGCAACACGCGGATAGGTGTACCTCGGTGAGGTTTAAAATCATGGAGGCTACCGCGTAGTGCACCCCTTGATACAGCACCTGGTCTGTAGGTACTCGCACCAAGCCGTTCCCTGGTCCCTTGGTGGTGGCAGGGCATCCCTCTACTATCGTCCGTGATGTCGCGGTCATGGGCAGGTGCTGTGGGGGCGGGTCACTAGATCAGTGGCATTAACTGAGATTGGGGAGTATGGGATCGCGCATGCATCCAGGTGAGACTCCCAGTCCATCCCCCTCCCGTTATCTTGCCACTGGCTGCGGAAAATGATGGAAATGCCTGTGGAGCAGGCCTTCTCTGATCCCCACATATAGACATAGATCCCCGGATCAGGTTCCCACCATTTATCCCAGCACACACTTAACCCCCCCGTGAGTCCCTGTGATAGTGCGATGAGTGTTGTTCTCCAACAGTTCCCACTCAACTCTGGGGTTCCCCATGCCTTTACTTAGTTTCCTGAGCCACCACCACCTATCCAGGGAAACGTCTCCCTTTCCTGTTAAAAATATCCTTTTGCCCACGGTGACACTAATCCTGGGAGTGACGATCCGTATCCTGCGGCACAGGAGGGAGGCCTCCCTGTAGGTGAACCCAGTCTGGCTGGAGTACTGGGACGAATTGGATCCCAGCCACGCCGGCAACGTCACCTCGTGTTAGCAAGCGGTTGGCTCCTCCACCTCCCGTATGCCGCTACCATCAACCACCACCGGTGCCCTGTTCCCCGAGCACCCGAAGATGTGATGGTCCTCAATGTCCCCTCTCCTACCGATGCTCAGCCCGAGCAGGGTGAGCATGATTACGCCTCTGTACATTCCGAAATTTCCTGCAATATACATAAAGGCACCTAGCCAGGTTCCCTGGAGACTCGCTGGCTTGGGTGATGTATGGTCGGGTCTCGCAACCTCGACTCACATGGACAATACTCTGAGATGGCTTCATCGTTAAATTGAAACTAACTGTTCCTTACTTAGAATCAAATTAAAATAGCCTAAATTAACAGTATAAACTTAAACTAATAAAACTATATACATCTGCAGCCCATCTCCATGCGGCCAGCCTAATTCCTGCCTGGGTTGTTGCAGCCTGCTCCCTGCAGCGTGGCTGCACTGACCTGCACTTCCGGTCCCTTGCAGTCTGCAGCTGCTAGCTTGGGACCTTTGTCTTCTCTCTTTAACTTGGGAGGTTGCCCTTTCAAACTGGGGAGCCAGCGACCATGCCTTCCTAGGCTGGGATGTCCGAGGGGACCTCCTAGGAAGTGCTACTGGTGAAGCTACCCTGGTGAGCAGACCTTTTGCTCGGACTGCATCCCTCGCTGGCTGGGGTTCTTCTCCCTGGGATCCCTCTCCTCCCAAACCTGAACTGGGTACTGGTAATCTCCCGCTGCCGGCTGCCGGTGGCTGAGGGTCTCCACCTCCAGGTTCAAAACCTGGCTCGGGGGCGGGGCCATCTGGCTCGGGCTCCTCCGCCTCGGAGTCCCAAAGGAGGGGGGCAGTGGTCTGAACAAGGTGCTGGGGGGCTCCTCCCTTGATGCACGTGACTGCGCCTGTGTGTGCAGCCTATGTGTGTGCACCCACTGCGGGCTGAGGATTTCTAACCTCGGGTTGGATCCCAGCTGCCTGCTTCTTCGCTTCCGGCTTGAACAGCTTACACTGGTTGATATGAAACCATTTTGTGCGCCGGGGCAATTTCACTGCATACACCATGGTGCTGGCTTTATCTATAGGGTCCCATGTACAATGGCTCTAAACTCCCCACTCGGTCATAGTTCCTAACCATTACCTGGTCCCCTATCTCCCATTGGTGACTTTTGTTAAGCTCGAGCAGCAACCGGTTATTCCGGTGCTTCTTCCCCATGCTAGCTGCTGCCTGCTCGTAAATCTGCTTCAGGTGCTTGAGGAGTGTTCAGGCGAATTCATCCCAATTTACCTCCCGAAGCTGCCCTTCGGTAAGAACTGGGGCTAGGACATGAATGGGGCTCCGCATAACCCTGCCAGTCATTAACTCGTACGGGGAATACCCTGTACTTTTGGACTGGCTGGCCCGGATCCCCATGAGGACTAGAGGCAGGACCTCTGCCCATTTTTGGGGCGAGTCCACTGTCTCTTTCCTCAGCTTTTGTTTTACGGTGCGGTTCATGCGCTCCTCAATCCCTGAGGACTGTGCATTGTGAGCTATGTGCCACTTCCCCTTGATGGCGAGCTGCACAAGGGTGTTCTGCATGACTTGGCCGGTGAAGTGGCTTCCCTGGTTGGACTCCACAAACTGGGGTAGTCCCCACCACGACAACACCTCCCATACCAATATCCTTGCAGTGCCCAGTGCTGTGGCTGTTCTACAGGGGAAGGCTTCTACCCACTAAGAAAACACGTCCACCAGGACGAGGCAGTAGTTGTAGCCTCCCTGGGCGGCAGGCAGGGGCCCGATGTAGTCGATCTGGATCGACTGCCATGTTCCTTCTACCCTCCTAACGTGTCCCATGGGCACCTTCTTTCTGTGGGGGTTGGGGTTGTTTGCAACGCACACAAGACAGCTAGCACAGAACTCGCGGACATCTTCTCGGAGTCCCGGCCAACATCCCGCCTGTTCCACCTGTTGCCAGGTGGTCTCAGGCCCGGGGTGTCCCGCTCCCTGACCCTCATGGGCCAGTTGAAGGAACTCCCTCTAGTGCTGCTGCGGTACTACCCACTGTTCTTCTTTGAACAGCATGCCTTCCCTTATGGAGAGGGCCGCTGTGCCGTAAGGGCCTTCTATGCTCCTACCCTCGCTCACTGCGCTGATGGCAGTTTTCAGGACAGGGTCCTGGGCTTGGACCGTTTTAAGATCCGGGGCTAATGCTGCTCCTAAGCTCCTCTGGGTCCCATCCCTGCCTTTAACTGCCACCATGGGCCCGGAACCATAGGGGTCCCAGAAAATGCCGGTGCGGGCACCCTCCTTGACCAGCGTGTCAGCTTGCTGGTTACCCTGGCTGTGGGGTTCTGTGGAGGAGTGGGCCTTCACTTTGTGGATGTAGATCTCGCCTTCCTCCCCCACGGCTGCCAGGATTTTCTCCAGCAGGGGTTTTACTACTAAGGGTCTCCCGTCGGCGGAGGTATACCCACGGTGAGACCAAATGGCCAGGTATTCCGTGCATGATTTGCAAGTGAACATACTGTCCGAGCAAATCGTGTACGGGGTAGGGAAGATTTCGTGGTGGGTCATGATGTACACCACCGTGGACAGCTCCGCCTGCTGGGTGCTCATGGTACTGGGGAGCCTGACTGCCAGGGCAATGTTTGACGTTGGGTCATAAACTCCACACCCCGTGAGTCGTTCGCCAGCAGATACCATGCTGGAACCGTCTACATAGATATCACGGCCTGTGGGATGCATCGTGGCCTTTAAACCTATGTTCACCTCCCATACCCCTTCTATGGAACACCGATGGGCTGTTCCAGGACATACCATATTGGCCACGAGCTTTGGCTTGCAAAGGCCCCTAACCTTCAGATCCATCTGCGAGAGGAGGAGGGTCCAGTGCACAATGCGGGCACTGCTGACTGTCCCATCTTTAATCCACCCGTCCAGAAGCATCTGGGCGGGTGTGTGATGTGTGAGGAGGACAATGGGAGAGGTGCCTGTGAAGATCGAGGATCTTTTCACAGCCCAATACGTGGTCTAAAGGTTCTGTTCACAAATTGAGTAGCTGCTCTCCACATCAGTGAGTATTCTGGAGGAGTAGACCACGGGTCTTAGCCTGCCATGCCACTCTGGGAGCAGCACAGCACTGAGACTATCCCCACTGGCCGCTACCTCCAAGAAGAACTCCTTCCCCCCACCGATGGCTCCCAGGGCTGGTGCGGCCTACAGGTCCCCCTTGAGCGGGTCAAATGCTGCCTGGCACCCCTCATCCCAACACCACTCCACTCCCTTGTGTAGGAGTCGGAGCAGAGGGGCTGCTGTGGCTGCATAGTCTTCAATGAAGTCTCTGCAGTACCCCATTAACCCTAGGAACGACCTCACTACTCTAACTGTGTTGGGGACCAGTAGCTCTTGGCCCACTTCCCTCCTCGCCTTGCCTATGGCTCTCTCTCTGGCACGGACTGTCAGGCCCAGGAATTTAACTTCCCGCTGGCCGATCTGCGCCTTTTTCAGGTTCACTTTGAACCCCTTACACTGTAGCAGCTCCAGCAGTTTGGCCAGCAGCGGGTCGTGCTCCCCGACTGAGTCGGTAAACAGCATGTCATCCACATATTGCACTAACTGGGTGGGCTGACTAAATTCTTTTAAACTATCCGCCATACACTGGTGGAAAATGCTGGGGCTGTTATGAAAGCCTTGTGGCAAGCAGTTCCAAGTATACTGTTGCCCTTTAAAAGTAAAGACAAATTTGTGCTGGTCCTCCCGCCTTAAAGGGATGGACCAAAACCCATTTGAAATATCCAGCACCATGAACATGGTGGCAGATGCTGGGATACTTCTGATGAGGTCGGCAACTGCTCCCGCTGTGGGGGCACACACGGGGATGTTGCTGTTGAGCACTCGATAGTCCACCATGGCTGTCAGTGAATTGTCCGGTTTCATAACATTGGTGGCTGTGGGCCTCAACACTCCCTGCTGTACTAAAGAGGACATGGCTGCTTCCATGTCGGCCTTTGCTTCTCGGGGGAAGCTGTACTGCTTCTGGGGCCGGGCCATGGGGTCCCCGTCTACTCTGACCTCAAACCCGGTGACCCTCCCGCAGTTGTGTTTGTGTGTGGCAAACGCGGCCAGGTGGGCTTGCACGAATGCTTGGAATTCCCTCGGGACACCATCGACCATGCGCCCGAGGCTGTAACACTCTTTCGGCTTCAGAGTACACAGGGTCCCCTTCCCTTCCTTTCCTGGGATGACTACCACCAGCTCTCCTTACCCGTGTCGGCTCCCCAGAGGCAATGATTGCGGAGATCCACGAGGATCCAGTGGCCCACGATAAATCGGCCCCTAGGATCCCTTTGCCTCCCTCCGCTTCCCACCTCGCCAGGACGCACGTCCACTTGGTCTGGAGCGTGCCCAGCCGGATTGAGAGCAGCTTGGAGAACGCTCCCGCCTGTTGCTTGCCTGTGAATCCCAATAGGATGTATGGAACACCGGTAGACAGAGGTGAGGTGGTATGGTTAGCTGCTTGGATCACGGTGCACGATGCTCCTGTATCCAGCAGATAAGTCCCTTTAACCTTCTCTACCTCCATCTGCACGAGCGGTCTCTTCAATCCATCATACCGGAGATCACACAGGTGGACAGGCTGCATGGGCTCCAGTCATTGCGGGGTGTCAGATGGGGCTGAGGGAAAACTACAACACCGGTGGTGGCAGCTATTTTCTCCTGGCTGGCCAGGAGGAGAGCTCATAGGGACTGTATCGACTCCAGGAGTGGCTCGATCACAGCGGGAGGGCTAGCTGGCCCTGCCTTTTGGGCTGGGGCTGGTGAATTTCTCCCCTTATTCTCCTTCCAGGGATTCTTGCAATCCTTTCGCCACTGGCCGTACTTCCACACCCGGAGCTATGGGTGGTGGCCATGAAACCTCTGGTTCCCTTGCTGCTCATCTTTTTGCGCTGCCTGTGGGACCATTCTGCTTGGGTTGCTGGTAAAGCCGGACTGGCCTGCCTTTGAGCTGATAAGGCATATCATCCCCTTAGCCCTCGCTAAAGCCATACTCAACGTTGCTATCTCTTCCCTACAGGGGCCATGATCTGCTTCCTCAATGCCTCGGTCGCAAGCCAACCTGTATGCTGCCTTTACTTCTTTAACCTTCTCCTCCTGTTCTCTTATCTCTTGGGTTAGGCGGGCAATTGTATCCTGTAACCTTATCTCACTACTTCTTGCCTCTCTGACCTGGAACTCCAAACACTCCACCTTGTACCTTGCGCTACCTTTGACTTCCTGGTGCTCTATTTTTGCTCTTGTATTATTTTTAACTTCAGCGGCCCGGCTCTCCAGGCGCTCCGTTTTTGCCTGGTGTTCTGTTGCCATCTGCACTCTTTCTTGGTTTAGTGCCTGAAGCGCCACTATCAATTTCACCTCTGCTATAGCCTTATCATGTATCTCTATCTCCTTGTCCTGGATTTCTAGGGCCGATTTGTTAAGCATGGCAGCCTGTGCTGCTGCAACTCCATCCAACAGTAGGACCTGTTTCTTGTAGCACATAAGCCACACTGCTTTCTCTATTGACCCCTTATGTTTTTACTGGCCGTCCACTGGGCGGCTGCATCTATGGGACACTCAGCCTGTAATAGGGTGAGCATCCACTTCTTGGTGATATTCACATTTCTAAACACATAATCGGACAACTTCTCTTCCATTACGGCTCCTTCGTCCGCACTACTGTCTGCTATATCGCACACTGCTGCCGGGATCCTGCCGCCGGTCACCATTCTGGAAGGAGTTTTGCTACTTGCTTTGGCCAGTCGCTTATGTGTCCGGCTGCCTTATGTCTGAGCGGTTCGGATCGCTCACCCCTTAATTCCGATCTCCACACTTATTGGCAGATAGCGATATAGACAAGCGAGCAGACCAGTGGTTTGATACAAAGAAAACCAAAATTTATTAACAGAGAAAATAAGATAACAATACTATAGAAAAGGATGATATGAATGCAGTACACTTACATTTAACAGGGGAGGAGAAACGGCACATCGAGGGAATATGGCTAAAATGACAATTCAGCAATCCCCTTAACTCCCACCCTCTACACCTAGCTAGATCATCTTGCGATGGGTCAGAACTATAATGCTCACCGGTCTGAGATGTTGAAAGAAAAGCCTTGCCCCTTTGCCCTGTTGCCAGCCGATGTCACGTGGTCCCGCTCTTGCACAGACTTCACCACCCAGATAGAGATACCCCTGTAATTAAAAGGTCTCTGACAGGGTATCCTACCTCTCTGGACAGGATCTCCTTCGATGGTCTTCTTCCTTGGTTGATGGCGAGGCAGGGCGCAGGAGGCGAGGTGAGAGAGCAAATGGCTTCTCGAGAGGCCAGTTATACCCCCACCCTCGGTAGCTCTTATCTCTATGCTCAATCAGCTCATTCATTTGTCTGATATGAGCGGGCTGGAATTAAACAAAAGCTATTGATCTTGGCCCATCGCCTTGGATGGCCGGTAATCGGTTCCTGCCGGTTCTGCAACTGCTCTCCTTTATCCAACAGGTTACTTGATGGGATCCAGCCCAGTCTCGAGGGCCCCGCTGATTATTGTGATTGTTTGTGCAAACACCTTGATGGCCTTTATGTGTAGGTCTGGTTGTAATTGGGTTTGTCCCCAATGCCTATGCAAAAGTCTTGTTTGGTTTCGTGATCTCCTTGCTGCCGACATTGAAATGCACATGCTTTTAGCTTGCCAGGGTCCGAATTGAAACTGACAGGCTTTCGGTCACGAGGTCTGACTGCAGCCATTTTGTTGTGCCCTGGATTTTAAAACTCAGTCTGAACAGGGTTTCTTTACAAAAAAAGAAATAAATCTTCGGGGGGGTGGGGGGAGATGTATGAAATTTTCGAATCCTTCAGTTTTAAGAGGATGGGTTTGGCCTATTAGCGACAATGAAGGCAAAGGAACACAAAGGAAGTTGGCTGTGGTTGTTGGTGGTCATTCATCTCAATCACATGACATCACTGCAGCAGTTCCTCAGGGCAGTGTTCTAGGCCCAACCATCTTCAGCTGTTTCATCAATGACCTTCCCTCCATCATAAGGTCAGAAGTGAGGATGTTCGCTGATGATTGCACACTGTTCAGCACCATTAGAAACTCGTCAGATACTGACGCCGTCCGTGTCCATATGCAGCAAGACCCGGACAACATTCAGACTTGGGCTGACAAGTTGCAAGTAACATTCGCACCACACAAGTGCCAGACAATGAGCAACTCCAACAAGCGAGACTCTAACCATCTCCCCTTCACATTCAATGGCATTACCATCGCTGAATCCCCCACTTTCAACATCCTGGGGGTGACCATTAATCAGAAACTGAACTGGACAAGCCATATAAATACTATGGCTACAAGGGCAGGCCAGAGGCTGGGAATTCTGCGGCGAGTGTCTCACCTCCTGACTCCCCAAAGCCTTTCCACCATCTACAAGGCACAAGTCAGGAGTGTGATGGAATACTGTCCACTTGCCTGGATGAGTGCAGCTCCAACAACACTCAAGAAGCTCGACACCATTCAGGATAAAGCAGCCCGCTTGATTGGCACTCCATCCACCACCTTCAACATTCACTCCCTCCACCACCAGCACACTGTGGCTGCAGTGGGTACCATCTACAAGATGCACTGCAGCAACTCGCCAAAGCTCCTTCAACAGCACCTTCCAAACCCGTGACCTCTACCACTTAGAAGGACAAGGGCAGCAGATGCATGGGAACATCACCACCTACAAGTTCCCCTCCAAGCCACACCCCATCCTGAATTGGACCTGTATCGCCGTTCCTTCACTGTCGCTGGGCCAAAATCCTGGAACTCCCTTCCTAACAGCATTGTGGGTGTAACTACACCATATGGGCTGCAGCGGTTCAAGAAGGCGGCTCACCACCATCTTCTCAAGGGCAATTAGGGATGGGCACTAAATGCAGGCCTAGCCAGCGACGCCCACATCCCAACAATGAATTTAAAAATGTTTTTTTAAAAATATGCTTGGAGGCGCAGGGCGAGGCTAGAATACTTAATTAATACTTTGTATCGAAGATTACTAAGGAGGTGGATGCTGACAAAATATCGGTAGAAGTGGAAAAGGTAGAAGCAATGGAAGGGGTGAAATTTAATAGACAGGATGTATTGAAAGTCTAGGTATGCTTAGAGTGTATAAGTTGCCTGGTCCAGATGGCTTAGATCCCAGGTTGCTAATGGAATTGGGGGAGGAGATAGCGGAAGGCCTTGCCATAATTTTCCAATCTTCCAAAATGTGGGGGAGTTGTCTGAGAATTGGAAAGTGGCAAACGTGACACCATTGTTCAAGAAAGGGTGTAAGAATAATATTAGTAACTACAGGGTGAACCGTTTATTGTTTTAGAAACAATAATCAAAGAAAAAGTTAACGGGCACTTGCAGAGGTTTAAGCTAATTAAGGAGAGCCAACTGGGATTTGTAAAAGGCAGATCATGTTTGAATAATCTACTTGAATATTTTGATGAATGAACAGAGTGGGTTGATGAAGGGAATGCAATGGGTATTGTCTAAATGGATTTTCGGAAGGCATTTGACAAAGTACCACATAAAAGGCTGGTTAACAAAATTGAGGCTCATGGAATAGGAGGGTCCATGGCAGCTTGGATAAGGAATTGAATTAAGGACAGAACACATCGAGTTGTGGTAAATAGCTGTTTTTCAGACCGGAGCATGTTAGACAGTATGTTCCCCATGTGTCAGTGCTGGGGCCACTGCATTTTTTGATCTATATAATTTACCTGGATATTGGAATACAGTGTAGAATTTCTAAATTTGTGAATGACACCCAACTTGGATTCGTGGCAAACAGTGAGGATCAAACCAATCTATTACAACAGGACATAGAAAGGCTAACAAAATAGGCAGAGAACTGGCAGATGGAATTTAATACAGAGAAGTGTGAGGTGATGCATTGTGGCAGAAGGAACAGGGAGAGGCAAGATACCCGTAAAGGCACAGTTTTAAAGAGTGTGCTGGGACAGAGGGACCTGGGAGTTAATGAGCCTAGGTCCCTGAAGGTGGCAGGACATATTGAGAGAGTGGTTAACAAAGCATATGGGATCTTTGGCTTCATAAATAGAGGTATTGAGTGCAAAAGTAGAGAAGATATGCTGAACCTTTATAAAGCACTGGTTAGGCCACAACTGGAGTATTGCATCCAGTTCTGGTCACCACACTTTAGGAACGATGTGAAGGCCCTTGAGAGTGTGAAGAGGAGATTTACCAGGATGGTTCCGGGGATGGTGATCTTACCTACAATGAGAGGTTGGAGAAACTGGGTTTGTTTCTGTCAGAGCAAAGGAGGTTGAGGGGTGATTTGATAGAGGCATACAAGGTTATTACTGGTTTGGATAGGCTGGACGTGGAAGGGAATTCCCACTACATGATGGTATAAGAAATAGGGGACACATGTTTCAGGGTTTGGGCAAGAGAAACAGGGGGAATGTGAGGAAAAACCTGTTTACACAGCGAGTGGTGAGGACCTGGAAATCACTGCCGATGGAAGTGGTGGAAGCGGAGACACTCAATGCTTTCATGGGGAGACTGGATAGGCACTTGAGGGAAGTAAATCTACAGGGCTACGGGGAGAGAGCGGGGGAATGGGACTGACTGGAATACTCTACGGAGAGCCGGCATGGACTCGATGGGCCGAATGGCATCTGTCTTTGCCATTCTGGCTCTATGATGCTTTGGTTATTATAGTGCACTGCTACATGGGGAACTGACACATTTTTCCTTGGCTTCGCCGGAGAGTTCACTGAAATTATTCCGCCTTGCAGTAGCCAAGCAGTGATTGCTGGAGGTAACACTCTTTGTCAAGGTCAACCTGCTCCTACTGAGCTTGGACCATGCCCTCCGTGGGCCTCCTGCCCTCAGGACCATGAATCCGTGTGTTCCTTTGTTGTGTTTCACACAGTAAGAACAAGCTGAAGAGTATGTGAATGTGAGGGCTCAGTGTGTGAGGAACCAGCATCTCGGGATGTTTCTGAGCCAAGGAATTAAACCTGACTGGGACAGTTGTTTGTGTTTCCGCACTCGGGAGTAAAGTAGCGACTACACTGTGTACACAGAGCAAAACAGGGCGAGGAGGATCTGCATGGATCAAGAAAACTCGCCCAATATTCTCTCCATTCATTTTTCTCTCTGTGCACCGCCCAGGTGATCCTTTACTCCCCAGCGCTATGAGGGCACATCCGCCCTCGGGGACCCTCCCTGCCGGGGGGTCAGTATACCTGACTTGGGCTGGCGCAGCCCTCTGATGCCCGCTTCTGCCCCACTATATATTGTAAGATTGGTAATTAAAACTTTATTTTGTCTGCTCACCACATCCTCCCAGCCCAACGGCCGCCGCCTCAATGCCCATGTCATTGTATTCTTTGGACTACAGGAAAGACTACGATGCTTTGCTCGGAGTTTTATGGATTCACTGCCCCTGGACTGGGTTCTAGTGACTGAGTTGGGAACGTTACATCACCAATTGTGATTGGTCAATAAAACGGGGACTCGGTTTGTTAACCACCAGGTGGGTTTCAGTGTAAACTCTTTCTATCCCCCTGGCCAGTGAAGCGTATGCGCTCTTTATACAGAACAGTCGGATATTCAGCATAACAGCGTGAGCTACAGCTGGCCTCATCCAAAGGCTGGAGTTTTTTCCATATCTGGATCATTCCCATCACGCTCCCATTTGTGGTCAGGACTCGCATTGCTAAAGTGGTCAATCAGGAGGTTATTCTCTTCCAGCAAGTTAGATAATCTGCACTGTGCAATATTAAATTGAGACATCTCATCCGTCCCTCTCGTTTTTACCATTACCACAACCCTTTTTGGAGCCATCAAATACCGACATCCCTACAGCACTGACCGAGCCCGGCCTGACATGGCAAACTCTATAGGGAGCAGTTGAGGGCCCATTAGTTGAGAACAGTCACTGAGCTCTGACACTCTCTGCCCCACTGCTGATTACAGGTGAACGCGATGTTAATCGGGATTGAATTCCTTTCCTGTGCTGAACCAGTAGACTGTGATGATCAGCGATTCAGCACAATTAATGGATTCAGTCCAACCCAATCCCACTGATCATTGTAAATGGACCGAACCACCTAGATACATTTGGGTGATGGGACTGGCCAGGATGTATTGATTGTTACAATAAATTGATCGCTGCAGCCTAATCCCACTGATCATTATAAATGTACCATATAGCTGCATGAGGAAAAGGGGAGTGGCAAGGATGCTCATTATAACAACAAAAACCTTTATTTATATACTGCATTTAACTTAGTAAAATGCCCAAGGTGCTTCACGTTAGCGGAATCAGCGAAAATAGGATACCGAGCCAAAGAAGGAGATATTAGGAAAGGTGATCAAAGTTTGGTCAAAGACGTAGGTTCTAAGGATGTTTTTATAGAAGGAGAGATAGGCAAAAAGTTTAAGGGAGCGAATTCCAGAGATTAGGGCCTAGGCAGCTGAAGGCACCGCCGCCAATATTGGGGAAAAGAAAGTAAGGGGTGTACAAGCAGCCAGAGTTGGCTATGGGCAGCAGAGTTTTGGGTAAGATTAAGTTTATGGAGGGTGGGAGATGGGAGGCCAGACAGGATGGCATTGGATAGTCAAGTCTGGAGGTGGCAAAAACATGGAGCATTCTGGTGGTCGAAGGGGTGGAGCTGGGAGTTGTTACACAGTATTTGTGATGGAGATGATATGGGGTCAGCAGCTGAGCTGGGCCACCAAGTTTGTGAACACGCTGGTTCAGCCTGAGACATTGGCCATGGATGTAAATTGAATCAGTAGCGAGAGAACAGAATTTGTCGCCGGGTCCAAGGACAATGGATTCTGACTGCCCAAAGTGTAATTTAAGGCTCATCCATGACTGCAGGTCAGACACGCGATTTGACAACACAGAGGGAGTAGAGGGATCGAGAGCGGTGGTGGTGAGGTAGAATGGTGTGTCGTCAGCATACATGTGGAATCATCCACGACCTCTGCCACTGCCGTGTCATTTCTTGGAAATATATTGGGCCGGATATTCCGATCCCTATGGGTGGGTACGTGCTGTGTACCCACCCATAGGGACATCGGAAATACTGGCATCAAGCATGCACAGCGCATGCATTGAAAACCGGCATTTCCAATCTGTCAAGAATGGTCTTGACAGATCCTCTGGCTGCCCTTGGGAAGGGTCTCTCTGGGCAGATATTTCCACTTTTTGGAGACCCTCTGCCCACAGAAAACCCTTACAATTCTTACGCCTGGTAAAAGCAGGATAAGAGTAGAAAAAAAGTTTTAAAAAAAAATTCTCTGATTTATCTTAAATAAAAGGTAAGTTTACTTGTAGCCCCGTAAAATAATTTAATTATTTTTAACAAATTTGCGACTGCTTTTTAAAAGCATAGCTCCTGCAGACTTACCCTCCTGGTGAAATTTGGCCATGCGTTTGACCTGTGAACCTCTTCCTTTAAGGGAACGGAAGTTTCGGTTTCCCATGCATGTGCAGTGCATGCACGAAACTGGCACTTTCTTTGGGACTATGCGTGAGTACCCAACGCGTATCACCCGTGGGGACCCGAATTTCTGGCCCAACTATGTTTTTTCATTGATCTCCATTCATATATTTGACAGGTCTTCCTGTCAATTGTATGAAGGGAGATTCCGTTCTCTGATTGGCTCCCCATGGCCCACGTGATCCCCGGGACGCTGCTAACTGCATGCGCCTCTCGGAAACGTGGGCCCTGCGCTCCTTGGTGTTTGGTGAGGCCCAGCATCAGAACTGTGCGCATCTCAGGAGACCTCAGGTAAGGGCGCACATTTTTGCAGATAGCAGGCCTCGGCCCGCGGAAGGCCTGCAATCGGAAAATATGGGCCAATACCTTTCCTTCAGCGTCACTGGGTCAATGTCCTAGAAATCCCTACCTAACAGGAATGTGGGAGTACCTTCATGAAACGGACTGCAAGGGTGCAGGAATGCAGAACTTGCAGGTGATGGTGACATTCCAGAAATTCGGGTCGGAGGCTTCCCGCGGGTGCAAGCCCCCAACCTGCACTTACCTTGTGCGCCGGCAGTTGAGTTGTAGGGCCCCGTGGAATTCCGCTCCGGGGCCTGGCCCAGCTGCCGGCGCGCTGTGCTTGCATGTCCCAGGGGCGTAGTTAGTGTGATGCGTCCACTGGGATCACGTGAGCTATGGGCAGCCAAGCGGAGGAGGGAAAAGCCCATTCATAAGATTAAAACGAAGGCCTGTCAAAACTTATGAATACTATGGGCCCCAAAATAGCAGTAAACCTTCAAATAAATTATTTTAAAAATTACACTTTTTAAATAAATTATAAATTTCATTAAATAACTATTTTAAACAATAATTTAAATTTTTGTAAAAAATAAGTTTATAATAACACGGGGCTAAAAATAAACTTACCTTGCTTTAAAGTATTTAAAAATAATAAACCTGTGGAAAAAATGTTTAATTTTAATTAATTGACCACTTACTTTGTAAAAAGCAGGCCTTACGCCTGGTTTTTAAATGTGTAAATCCTACAGGCTTAACCTCGCTTGAAAACCTGCAAAAAAAAAGAGTTCATAGCGCACGCGCAGCCTCTCCTGCGCGCGCGTTCGACCTCTGAACCCCTTTGTTCAGAGGATCGGATGTGCAGGTTTCCTGCGCATGCGCAGTGCATGCAGAAAACCAGCACTTCCATTCGGCCTACGGGTGAGTACCGCGTGTGTACTCACCCGTGGAGTGCCGAATTTCTGGGCCATTGTTACTGGCTGTTGGATGATTGGCTCCTGGCTCCTTTGTAATGTTAGGATGGCGTGTGACTTGGAGGGGAAGGTGTTCCCATGTGGCTGCTGCCCTTGTCCTTCTCAGGGGTAGATGTTGCGTGTTTGGGAGGTGCTGCCGAAGAATCCTTGGCAAGTTACTGCACTGCATCTTGTAGATGGTGCACCCTGCAGCCACGATATGCTGGTGGTGGAGAGAGTAATTGTTCCTGGTGGTGGATGGGCTGCCAATCAAGGGGGCTGCTTTTTCCAGATTGTGCAGAGCTTCTTGAGAGGTGTTGGAGCTACGCTCATCCAATCAAGTGGAGATTATTCCATCCAAATCCTGATTTGTGACCTGCAGATATTTTGAAGCTGAGGTTTTTGTAAACCAAAGGTATTAACGGACGTGGAGCAAAGGGATGCCAAAGAAGTTAGGTCGCAGAGCTCATTGAATGGCAGAAAGGCTCACGTACTTAAATGGCCAGCCCCTTTTACTATTCTCATTGTCAAATTTTCAGAGGACGAATGTGGAGATGAGAATCGCGATTTTCAAGCAGCGCCCGAGCAGGGACTTGAAACCTTGCCCTTCATAATTAAAGTCTGATGCTCTACCCGACTGAGCTATCCAGGCTTTGGTTGGCAAAGGTCATAAAAGGACTTTCAGTGGCTGCCGTGCATTATTGCACCCTCTAAAAATTCAATTTTCTTATCTGGTAATCAAGCCTGGACTGCGCATTTCTCTCACAAATCCAGGCTGACTGCCTCAAACCGGCTTAATTTCAGAAATATTCTCCCTCCCACAAACGACATGCTCTTTTGCAGTGGTGTCAGATGTGAGAAGTGCGGTCCTCCAGATATCTGTATTGGATCTGAAACTTTTCACCATATTTATTATTGACCTGGATGCAGCAGTAGATCGCTATAGATCAATGTTTGAAGATCGCACTAAGTTAGGAAACATGGTAATAGAGCAAATGGGAATGGGACGTAACCAAAGGGACAGAGACAGACTAAGTAAGGGGACAACATTATGTCAAATCGAGTTTACTGAGCGCAAGTGTGACACCATCCACGTTGGAACCAAATAAGATAGTTTGGAGTATTTTCTAAATAATGGGAAGCTATTAGCTGTCGAGGAGCAAAGAGGATTTTGAGTCCCAGTTTACAAATCATTATCAGATAGCAAACATGGAGCAACATACATTGATGAAGTCCCACATGGGGGACTGTTAGGTAAAGTTGAAGCTCATGGAATTGAAGGTGTATTTTTGTCCTGGTTAGGAAATTTGTTGAGTGACAGGAGACACAGTGTACGGATAATGGACAGGTATGTTAATTTACAGGATATGACTAGTGGTGTCCCTGAGAGATCTATTTTGGGGCC
Organism: Somniosus microcephalus; assembly: GCF_052327205.1. Classification (NCBI taxonomy): domain Eukaryota; kingdom Metazoa; phylum Chordata; class Chondrichthyes; order Squaliformes; family Somniosidae; genus Somniosus; species Somniosus microcephalus. The sequence goes on along the minus strand of NW_028225180.1, from coordinate 31,439,738 downwards.
TCAACTATTCACCATTTTTATTAAAAACTTAATTGGTGGGATTGAGAGACACATATCTAACTTTGACGACATCACAAAAATAGACGGCATTATAAACAGTTTAGATGCAAGTAAGAAGTTAGAACAGATATTAATAGATTAAGTGAAAGGACAAAACTGTGGCAAGTTCGTTAAATATTAGCAAGCATGAGGTCATCCACTTCGGCACTAAAAAGGAGAGATCAGAATACATTCCAAACGGTGAAGAACTGGAACCGGTGGCTGTCCATTGAGACTTAAGGGTCTTGTTTGTTTATCATTAAATTGTCATGGGCAGGTACAGAAAAGAATCAAAAAGGCTAACTGAATGATGGCATTTATATGGAGGAGAAATTAAGCTACAGCTATACAAAGCACTGGTTAGACAACAGCTGGAGTACGGTGTACAATTCTGGACAGCACACCTTAGGAAGGTAGTATTAGGATTAAAGAGTGAAGTGTAGACTTACCAGAATGATAAAAGGGATAAATTTAAAGGAGGGATTGTAATCACTGGAATTTACAAACTTAAGGGGTGATTTGATTGATGTATTCAGGATATTAAGGGGAACTGATAGGGTAGATAGAGAGAAGCTATTGACGATGATTGGCGAGTCTAGGACTAGGGGACATGGCCTAAACATTAGAGCGAAGCCTTTCAGGAAAGACTTCTACATGGAATGGGTGGTAGAAATTTGAAACTCACTTTCATAAGCAGCAGTTAATCACAGAAATCACAGAAATCACAGAAACCCCACAGTGCAGATAGAGGCCATTTCGGCCCATCGAGCCTGCACCGACAAATAATCCCACCCGACCCCCGTAACCCCTACACCAACACATATCCCACCCTATCCCCGGGTGGGTCAATTGTCAATATTCAACCTGAGATTGATAATTTTTTGTTAACCAAAGTTATTAAGGAATCTGGATCAATCAGAATTAGATCACAGATCTCATTGAATGTCAGAAAGGCTCGAGGGGTTAAATGGCCTACTCCTGTTACTATTCTCATTGTTAAAGGATCAGAGCACGAATGTGGAGATGAGAATTGCGATTTAAAAGCAGCGCCGAAACAGGGACTTGATTCCTGAACCCTTAGACTAAAAGTCTGATGCTCTACCGACTGAGATATCCGGGCTCACAAAAGGACTTTCACTGGTTGCCGTACATCATTGCACGCTCTACAACTTCCAAATTCTTTCCAGTAAACGAGCCTGTACAGCGCATTTCTCTCACAAATCCCCCTGCTAGGGCTCCCATATACAGTCCTTCAAGCCTAAGGATCACAGATTTAATCATATCTGGCACAGAACTGGCTTATCCACCCATCACCAGAACTGATTGGGCCACATCAACTGCTATTCGGCCTCATTCTCCTCTGCCAACACCCAAAAAAGTTACAGAATCATCCTGGGGGTCAATAATATCACAAGGCTTTCTTCGCCATTGCCACCCATCTCCTTAAACCTAGCTCTCTTATCCACCAAGCCAAAACTTTCCCCAGACTCCCTCTGTCACAGCTGGGAAATCAAGTGTTTCTTGTTTCTCTCCTATTTGCTTTAAGTCCTTTATGAGAGCGTCTTATTCATGAGAGCCATCTCTTGTTCCCTGGAAGCCATTCCAAAGAAACGGCTGACGATTTAACTTCCTTTCCTGAATCGCAAGTAAGCTGTCATTGTAAATGGTTCCATCTCCTCAGGTGCATTATTTCCACGCCCTTTCAAAGCCGCCATTTTCACCCCTTTTAAAATAAATGCCCTTGATCCCTCTGTCCCAGCACATTACTGCCCCATCTCCAACATTCTTTTCCTCTCCAAAATTATTGAACACCTTGTCGCCTCTCAAATCAATTCTTATCGTTCCTGAAACTCCATGTTTGACTCTCTCCAGTCAGCTTCCAGTGTCTGGCACAAGACCCAAATGGCCCGAATCAAATTGAGAAAGGACAGCCTTTGTGCCTGACCACAAAGCATTACCCGTCCTTGTCTTCCTCGAACCCTCCGCAGCCTTTAACACACTCGACAAAGCCATTCTCCTTCAAAACCACTCCTCCCTTGTCCAGCTCAGTGGGGCTTCCCTCTGTGGAACAACTCTAACCTATCCGATTGCAGGTAGAGCGCATCCTGCAATGTTTTATCCTATCACTCCCAGCACCTTCTGAGTCCCCCAAGGATCTATTTTTAATCCCTTGTCTGCCCTTAGGTGACATCATCCGCAGACATGGCTCACCTTCCACATGTATCCCAACGATACTCAGCTCCATCTCTACAATACCTCTCTCGACCCCGGCACTGGCACTGTGCTGCCAGATGGCTTGTCTGGCAGGTTGATGTTTCGCGTTTTGACCCTGTGACAGTACTGATTTCCAGCCTTTACTTAGTCTGCTTGTGAACAAATGCAGGGAGCAACAACATGGCTATAACCCCAAGTCATTACTAGGGCGCCCGGCAGGCTGCTGCACTGAGTGCATTGCCACGGTGAATTACGTTTATTAATCGCACGAAACAAACATAGGGTTCAACAATAAAATAACACGGGTGACATTATGAAAACCAAATTCACCCTCATTGTGTTCATCTAGCCTGCTTCTTTAGAAATATGTTAAACCAACTCATGCATGCGGCATCAAAAAGAACAAAAGAAGCAGTAAGTGTGAGAAACCAGTGTCAGATAGAAACCACAACCGTTTCAGCAAAACTGATGCAGAGATTCTGATAAAAACTTCAGTAAAGCTTCACATTTTCTTGCACTTAGAAGAACCACACCTCACAACGTTTACTCATTGAAGGGTTCAAAGCTGCTCACTGCAAGCCTCACCAGGCTTTGCACTTCAGCCCCTCGCTCTCTCCTCCCACTCCACTCTGGTTTGTATCACTAAATATATCAGCAAACAAGCAATTGTTACAAGTCAGGTGAGACCCCTCAGAGAAGATTGTTAATTTGTTTAGGATGATCAAAAATAGAGGGGTTTAAGAAGTACTTCGAATTGACTCGATAAAGAGAAGGGAATCAGAGAGGAGACGAATTATGTTGAACTTGAGAGCGAGATTAGTGATATTATGACAGTTATAAGAAATATTTTAGATAAGTAAGCAAAATTCAGACAAAGAGCCAGGGCCCGACGGGAAATATCCTACAACAATGGCGGATTTGACTAAAGAAATTGCAAAGTGTACAGAAGTTATATCTTTGGGCTCTACTGAGTGTGGGTGTGTGCCAGACGACTTGTGTGTAGTCAATGTAGTACCCATATTAATAAAGGGAAATAAAGCTAATCCAGGTAACAACAGACCCATTAGCTTAACATCTGAGCTAAGATAACTTTAAGAGTCTCTAATTAGGAATGAAATTACCATGTATCTAGATGAAGAGTTAGTTAGTTAGAAGTAGCCTGCACCGCTTTCAAAAGGGACAGTCACGCTTGACAAAGCTCAGTGAATTCTTTGAGGATCTAACAGACATGGGGATTTGGGTATAAGATTAAAGAAGTCGAATAGCAATTATATAGGGCCCTGGCGAGTCCACACCTGGAGTATTGTGAACAGTTTTGGTCCCCTTACCTAAGGAAGGATATACGTGCAAAAGAGGGAGTGCAACAAAGGTTCACCAGACTGGCTCCTGGGATGGGGGTATTGTCCTATAAGGAGAGATTGAGTCTAGGCTTAGCTTCTCTAGAGTTTAGAAGAATGAGTGGTGATCTGATTGAAACATGCAAAATTCTTACAGGTCTTGACAGGGTAGATGTAGAGAGGATGTTTCCCCTGGCTGGGGAGTCTAGAACCAAGGGTCGCAGTCTCATGATAAGAAATCAGCCATTTCGGAATGAGATAAGGAGAAATTTCTTCAGTCAGAGGGTGGTGAATCTTTGAAATGCTCTACCCCAGAGGACTGTGGAGGCCCTGGCTCTTTGGCTGAATTTTGCTTACGTATCTAAAAATTTTCTTATAACCATCATAATATCACTCATCTCACTCTCAAGTACAACAGAATTCGTCTCCTCTCTGATTCCCTTCTCTTTATCAAATCAATTCGAAGTACTTCTTAAACACCTCTATTTTTGATCATTCTAAACAAATTAACATCTTCATGCACAAGATCGAGCAAGACTTCTTCGCTGCACAAGACCTCCAACCAATGCTATACACCAGATACATCGATGACATTTTCTTCCTATGGAACCACAGCGAAGAATCACTGAAAAGACTACACGATAACATCAACAAGTTCCATCCCACCATCAAATTCCATGGACTACTCCTCAGAATCGGTTTCATTCTTGGACACACGAATCTCCATCAAAGACGGACACCTCAGCACTTCACTCTACTGCAAGCCCGCAGACAACCTCAGGATGCTCCACTTCTCCAGCTTCCACCCTAACCACGTTAAAGAAGCCATCCCCTATGGAAATGCCCTGCGAATACACAGAAACTGCTCAGACGAGGAGGAACGTGATGGACACCTACAGACGCTGAAAGACGCCCTCGTAAGAACGGGATATGACGCTCGACTCATCGATTGACAGTTCCGACGGGCCACAGCAAAAAATCGCATAGACTTCCTCAGAAGACAAACACGGGACACAACCAACAGAGTACCCTTCGTCGTCCGGTACTTCCCCGGAGAGGAGAAACTACGCCATGTTCTTCGCAGCCTTCAACATGTCATCGATGACGATGAACACCTCGCTAAGGCCATCCCCACGCCTCCACTACTCGCCTTCAAACAGCTGCCTAACCTCAAACAGGCCATCGTTTGCAGAAAATTACCCAGCTTTCAGGAGAACAGCGACCACGACACCACACAGCCCTGCCACGGCAACCTCTGCAAGAAATGCCAGATCATCAACACAGATACCATCATCACACATGAGGACACGACCCACCAGGTACATGGTACATACTCATGTGACTCGGCCAATGTTGTCTACCTCATACGTTGCAGGAAAGGATGCCCCGGAGCAGGGTAAATCGGCGAGACCATGCAGACACTGCAACAACGGATGAACGGACACTGCACAACAATCGCCAGGCAGGAGTGTTCCCTCCCAGTCGGGGAACACTTCAGCAGGCAAGGAAATTCAGCCACCGATCTTCGGGTAAGCATTCTCCAAGGCGGCCTTCGAGGCACACGACAATGCAAAATCGTAGAGCAGAAACTGATAACCAAGTTCCGCACTAATGAGGACGGCCTCAACCGGGATCTTGGGTTCATGTCATGCTACATGTAACCCCACCTGACGTAGGGTCATCCATACTCGAGTCGTCGTTGGCTGGTTCTCTGTACACAGATTCGGCCGGACCTGCTGTGATTTCCAGCAAAAAAAATGTTTTTTCTGCCTGTTTTATGTTTTTCATACAGACCCCAGCATCTGCAACATTTGAACCCTTGTGACCCCACCTTATTGTTCTTTTATGTAATGTTCTCCTGACTGACCTGTTTGGACACCATTCACACCTTTGATTGCTGTGACTATCTCTCTGCCGAGGTGTGATAAATGGCAGTTGGAAAGATTACCTGTAATCATCTGGCATTATTCTCTGACTATATAAGCTGTGTCTTTATGCATCTCTCCACTGCACCTGACGAAGGAGCAGCGCTCCGAAAGCTTGTGATTTCAAATAAAACTGTTGGACTATAACCTGGTGTTGTGTGACTTCTTACATTTGTCCACCCCAGTCCAACACCGGCATCTCCACACCATGGCTACTATCGACACCACAAACTGCCGGCTAAAAGTGGAGAGGAACTCCAAGAAGGTCGTGCATATCGACACAGACATCAAGTTTCTACAGAGATGCAAGAAAGCAGACCATATCCCAAAAGGACTACAGATCACGAACCCACTCAAGTCGACCTACAACACAGACTACGCTGAGAGACTCTGCCGTCATACCTCTCGCACGCTCCTCAACCATCTTGTACACCAGCTCTACAACAGACGCCGCAAACTCGAAACCAAGATAGAGTCCATGTTCTCAGCCTGTGCTCAGGACACAGCAGACCAGCTAGGAGACACCGCCAAACAGACGAGGCAACGGAACTACACTGCCTACATGCACACCAAGAACAGGAAGCTTGAGAAATTCGGCATCACCACCAGCAGCAACCAAGCCTCCCCTGGTACCACGGTTGAAACCACAGGGAAGTCCATCATCAACTTGACCGACCACACCCTTCAACCAGACGAAATTGAAGTTCTCAGCCGCGGGCTCAATTTCTGCCCCACCACCAAAATGGACCCCATCGGTCTCACGGCAGACACAGAGGAATTCATCACGAGAATGAGGCTCCGGGAATTCTTCCACAAATCCCAAGATGTCAGCAGCGAACCCAATGAGACAACCAATGATCCGGAACAGCAGACAGAGGGATCTGCAGTGCAGCAACCGAAGAAGAAATAGTCAATTCGGACCCCTCTGGAGGGTCGCTGCCCTAAGCTTGACATGTATGCTCAAGCTGTCAGTAGATGCATCAACGCCAGATTCATCAGCCGCACTCACAAGATAGTCCAGAATGTAACCCGAGCACAACACAACGCCATCCACGCTCTCAAGACCAACCGCAACATCGTCATCAAACCAGTAGACAAAGGAGGAGCCATCGTCATACAGAACAGAACGGACCATTGCAAAGAAGCATACCGACAACTGGACAACCAGGAACACTACAGACAGTTACCCACAGATCCGACCAAAGAACACACACGCCAACTCATCAGACAGTTCAAGAGCTTCGATCCAGACCTTCAAAGCATCCTACGCACTCTCATCTCATGTACTTCCCGCGTGGGAGACGTCTACTGCATCCCAAAGATACACAAAGCCAACACACCCGGACGTCCTATTGTATCAGGCAACGGAACCCTGTGTGAGAACCTCTCTGGATACGTCAAGAACATCCTGAAACCCATCGGACAGGGAACCCCCAGCTTCTGTCGCGACACTACAGTCCTCTTACAGAAACTCAGCACCCACAGACAAGTCGAACCAGGAACACGCCTCGCCACGATGGACGTCTCGGCACTCTACACCAGTATCCCCCGCGATGACGGCATTGCTGCGACAGCCTCAGTACTCAACACGAACAACAGCCAATCTCCAGACGCCATCCGACAACTCATCCACTTCATCCTTGACCACAATGTCTTCACCTTCGACAACCAGTTCTTTACCCAATCACACGGAACAGCCATGGGGACAAAATTGGCACCCCAATACGCCAACATCTTCATGCACAAGTTCGAGCAAGGCCTCTTCGCTGCACAGGACGTCCAACCAATGCTATACACCAGATACATCGACTACATTTTCTTCCTATGGACCCACGGCGAAGAATCACTGAAAAGACTACACGATCACATCAACAAGTTCCATCTCACCATCAAACTCACCATGGACTACTCCTCAGAATCGTTTTCATTCTTGGACACACGAATCTCCATCAAAGACAGACACCTCAGCACTTCACTCTACCACAAGCCCACGGACAACCTCAGGAAGCTCCACTTCTCCAGCTTGCACCCTAACCACGTTAAAGAAGCCATCCCCTATGGACAAGCCCTGCAAATACACAGGATCTGTCTCAGACGAGGAGGAACGTGATGGACACCTACAGACGCTGGAAGACGCCCTCGTAAGAATGGGATATGATGCTCGAACCTTCGATCGACAATTCCGAAGGGCCAGAGCAAAAAATTGCATAGACTTCCTCAGAAGACAAACACGGGACACAACCAACAGAATACCGTTCATCGTCCAGTACTTCCCCGGAGCAGAGAAACTACGCCATGTTCTTCGCAGCCTTCAACATGTCATCGATGACGATGAACACCTCACTAAGGCCATCCCCACGCCTCCACTACTCGCCTTCAAACAGCCGCCTAACTTCGAACAGACCATCGTTCGCAGCAAATTACCCAGCTTTCAGGAGAACAGCGACCACGACACCACACAACCCAGCCACGGCAACCTCTGCAAGATATGACAGATCATCAACACAGATATCATCATCACACGTGAGGACACCACCCACCAGGTACATGGTACTTACTCATGTGACTCGGCCAACGTTGTCTACCTCATACATTGCAGGAAAGAATGCCCCGGAGCATGGTACATCGGCGAGACCATGCAGACACTTCGACAATGGATGAATGGACACCACGCAACAATCGCCAGGCAGGAGTGTTCCCTCCCAGTCGGGGAACACTTCAGCAGTCAAGGGCATTCAGCCTCCGATCTTCGGGTAAGCATTCTCCAAGGCGACCTTCGAGACACACGACAACGCAAAATCGTAGAGCAGAAACTGATAGCCAAGTTCCGCACTCATGAGGATGGCCTCAAACGGGATCTTGGGTTCATGTCACGCTACATGTAACCCCACCTGATGTAGGGTCATCCAGACTCGAGTCGTCATTGGTTGCTCTCTCGACACAGATGCGGTCGGACCTGCTGTGATTTCCAGCAAAAAAAATGTTTTTTTGTCTGTTTTTTTTTTCATACAGACCCCAGCATCTGCAACATTTGACCCCTGGTGACCCCACCTCATTGTTCTTTTATGTAATGTTTTCCTGACTGACCTGTTTGGAAACCATTCACACCTTTGATTGCTTTGATTATCTCTCTGCCGAGGTGTGATAAATGGCAGTTAGAAAGTTTACCTGTAATCATCTGGCATTATTCTCTGACTATTTAAGCTGTGTCTTTATGCATCTCTGCACTGCACCTGACGAAGGAGCAGCGCTCCAAAAGCTTGTGATTTCAAATAAAACTGTTGGACGTTAACCTGGTGTTGTGTGACTTCATACATGAGTATATTTAAGGCAGAGGTCGATAGATTTTTAAATATTAAGGGAATCAAGGGAAAGTGCAGATGAGGTAGAAGATCAGCCATGGTCTTATTGGATAGCGGAGCAGGCTCGAAGGGACAAATGTCCTACTCCTGCTACTTTTTCTTATGTTCTTATGGTGGATGGAATGTTATATTCCCATAAACTTTACATCAGTCTTTGACAAGGTACCACATGGTAGATTACTAGAGAAGATAAAGGGTGTTGAATTAGGGGAGGGCACCAAACTGACAGGCAAGGCCACAGATCTGCGTGTTTGGTGGGGTGGGGTGCTTACAAACCACACCAGCCAACTTAACGGTAGAGCCTGACACATGGGAGCTACATTTCTATTTCATGCTGTGTAAACTGTTTGCAGTCAGACTGTATACATACATTTCTCTTGAACGCAATGAAAAATAATTGCACATCAAAATTAACCATACAACAAATTAGAGACATTTGCATCACCAATAATTAAACAGTAACTGTTACAAAGCAACCAGACAGATTTTTATTCGAGGGACATTCCATTGGCTCCTGATGCTGAAAGTCCTGTCACATTGGCCCGGATTTTGAGGTGGGTATGACTGTTTAATCTGAGACTACATCATCAGGGGTATGATGACGTAGTCTCAGAGTACACCATCATACCCACCTCAAACATGATACAAGTTCGGGATTTATGCACATGCACTGAATCCTGATCTTGCGATCTTTCCTTTGCAGATCCTCCGCACCACCTGAGAAAAACCAATTGTTGCGCAGAGTTGGGCTGTTTGCCCACCAATACCGAGCAATTATGGCGGTGATTATCCTGGTTGGTGAAAGCAAGTGAAGGAGCCTGTTTCACATCGGAAAAGAAGATCTGCAGGGGAAAAATCAACATTTTCATTTCCCCAAAAACAAGACAAAGGATAGCGCCGTTTACAATCTGCTCAACCAATTTTGATTGGAAAATGATTAGACGGCCCTTACATGCCTTCTTAACAATGCTACAAAGCAATTTTAGGAAAAAATACGCTGTCATTTGCAATAAAACAGGTTCATATATAGTGGTGGAGAAAATGTATTAAACAGACTCCTCCCTTACGGCCTAGAAATTCGGTTGGTTGCACCAGCGATTAGCGCCTATTGGCCTAGAAATTCAGTGGCCTGCACCACCAGTTTGCACCCAAAGAAGGCTATTGCGCCACTGTGCAAACCTACCGCCATATTTAGCGGGGCGCTAATGGCGGCGTTAGCCAGTAGCGCTGTGCCATCACCGATGACATCATCGGTGTGCGCAGTGCCCCGCTATCGCCCCGCTGGCCACATTTGTTTGCTGCCGCCTCCCCCGTGCCGGCCGCAAACAGCGACCGGTACACGGGGCCTACCTGTGCCGGTAGTGGGGCGAGTTAAGGTAGAGGTGCGGCCGGCCACTTTTTCGGCGGCCGCCTGCCCGTACCTCCTTCCCCGGCCTCCTACACCACCCCCCCCCGCGGCATTGCCGGCTGTTTCCAGAGAGCCCGGCACTTCTCCTTGGTGCCGGGCTCATTTGCCGGCACTCGCGAGCGGGGATCGCGCTGTTGCAGGCACCTCCCCCTTAAGAATGAGAGGAAGGCCTGCAGTACCGCAGGCTGCCGTGCCGCAGCAAGTGGCGCTGCGGCACTTTACATGCCGATATTCAGTTTCTGCGCCCAAGCGGGGCACCAAAACCCTTGTTTAGCGGCCGGCTTCCACTTGGGGCGCTGAAACTGAATTTCCCACTGGCGCAAGTGGCTCCGCACGCAGCGGTAATTCCGGCGCCCAGGCAAGCTGGGTGCCCCTAACTGAATTTCTAGGCCAATGAGCCCAAGATTTAGGGCTATACCCAATGTTCAGGTGGGCGCAATGAGGATAGCGACAACTCCCATACTAAGTATCCATTTAGCACCTGCGCTAATTGTAAGCGCGCACCCGCATGCGCAGGCAGATCATGACGTCATTTCAGTGTGCAACGCCCTTTTGGCGCCGCTGACCGGATATTCGGTGGTGCCTGGAACCTTTACGCCTGGCGCTATTAGTGACAATTTGATGGAGCGATCCCAGGCCCTTCTCGGAGTCGGGGGGCGCTAGTTAAAGGGGACAGCTCTAGTCTGAAAGCTGCAGCCACTTGGCCTGTTCATTCTGGTCATTGCTGGAGAGAGTTGGAGAGTTACTGTTGCACAGGATTATTGGATTTAGCCTTTGAATACTTGCGACCTTCAGTCCTGTCCGGAGCAGTTGGAGCACTAGACATTACAGCGTGTTGCCCTTCTGGCATAGCAATGGGAGCTGCTTTGGACGGAACGTCCTCATGGCCGGACACTTTGAAGGGGCACAGAGATGGCAGGAGAGAGGGCCGGGATTGGCCAGAAGGAGGAGGGGCAATGGAGGTCGGCCACTCCGAAGATACGCTGCGAGGGTTTTCAGGCAGCAGGTGTCATACCTTACCATGTCGGAGGAGCAGTGTCTGCGAAGGCTCCAATTTGGTAAGGAGGTTGTGACTGAGCTGTGCCACCTACTTGCTGAGGATCTGCAGCCGCGTCTATGGTGCAGGAGCTCTCTATAGGTGGCCGTCAAAGTGACTGTTGCCCTAAACCTTTACGCCACCGGATCCTTACAGTCAGCCACTGGGGACACAGCGAATATATCTAAATTTGCAGTGCATTGTTGCATCTGGCAAGTGACAGCTGCCCTCTATAGAAGAAGGCATCGATTAATCACCTTCCCTCTGACGCTGGAGAAGCAGGCGGAGCACACGCAGGGCTTCGCTGCTATTGTGGACTTCCCCATGTTGCAGGGGGCCATTGATTGCACACACGTGGCTTTGCGGGCGCCATTACTGAATCCTGAGGAGTTGTGCAACTGCAAGGGGTTCCACTCCCTCAATGTCCAGCTGGTCTGTGATCACCGCCAGATGATCATGGCAGTCAACGCGCAATTCCCTGGGAGCAGCCATGATGTGTTCATCCTGTGGCAGACATCAGTTTCTGACCTTTTTGAGGGGCCGGCTCACCCACGAGGCTGGCTTCTTGGCGACAAGGGCTATCCTCTCTGCCCATGGCTCATGACCCCACTCCATTTGCCTGCCACCCCGGCAGAAGAGCTTTACAATAACAGCCATCAGGCGACCAAGAACATTGTGGAGCACACTATTGGTGTGCTCAAACAGCGTTTCTGCTGTCTAGACCATTCGGGGGGAGCCCTGCAGTACTCGCCGGAGCAAGTGGGTCGCATCGTAGCCGTCTGGTGCATGCTCCACAACTTGGCCATTCGACGAACTCAGCCAATGCCAGCTGCCCCTCAAGGTCCAGCAGAGCAGGCAGACGAGGAGGAGGAGGAGGAGGAGGAGGAAGAGCAGGTGGACAAGGAGGAGGAGGAGGAGCATGCAGATGAGGAGGAGGAGGAGGAGGAAGATGGGAGGGCTCCTGAAACGGGAAGAGCCATCTGTCAGAGGCTCATAAGGGCTCGGTTCGAGGACCCTCTGATGGAATGATGGGTCTCATTCATCCTGCGCACTTCTGATCGTTCAAAGCCTATGAAGGCCACCATGAGTGTAAATAGTTACGAATACCATTGTAAATAAAAAAAAACTTTATTTTCAAAAAATTGCTTCCTTCCATCATAACAACGTCATGTCAACAGAAACCATAACTAACAAAATAACAGTTAACTCTCTGGCAAAGCCGAAAAACTAAACAAACCATCACCAACAATCAGAACAGGTGAGGGCATCCTTGAATTTGGGGAAAGAACGTCTCAACACCTCACTCTACTGCTGGCCCCTTGATGGAGACCTACTTCTCTTTCGTGGTAGGCCGCTTCCTTCCCTGCTGCTCCTCTGTAGTTGAACCCAAGTGGCAGTGTCAAGGATGGGGGACGCCTGGTGAGTGTCTGCAAGCACAGAAGCCCCTGAGGGACGGCTTGGACGACCTCTGGGCTTGGAGGGGGCGGAGGCTGGCTTCTTGATCTGGCCATGACTGGAAGCAGTGTGCACTGCAGGTGGCAGCTGCACTGCAGACGTTCCAGCGGTGGCATGAGCAATGGTCACCTGCTGAGAGAGGACACCTGCGCCATGGTCGGGCGATACACTGGCTCTCAGAGGGGACCGGCTCGGTTCTACCACCACAAGCGACTGCTGCACTGATTCCTGGCCTCGTGTGGTACTGGAAGGGACCGGGGTGATCCTAGCTGATGCAGATAGGGTGGCAGCAGTGAGAGTTCACCTTGCCTCAATCTGGGTCTGGACGAGGCCAGCAAGTGACTGCGTGGCAGCAGTGAGGACCTGTGTGGTAGGTGCCAGTGCTTCGGAGAAGCCCTGGACAGTTCTCTCCATTGCTTCAGACAAGGCCGGAGCAGTCCATTCCACTGCCTTGGAGAAGCCCTGGACAGACATTTCCAGGGATTGTCCAAAGCTCTGAACAGTCCTTTCCATAGAGGCCTCAAAGACCTGGATAGTCCTCTCCATTGCTGCCCCGAAGCCCTGGACAGTCCTCTCCATTGCAGTGCCAAAGTCCAGCACACTCTTTGCCAGTGTTTCTATCAACTGCAGCATTCTCCCCACTGCAGCCATAAGCTCAGTGTGCCTGAGCCGGGCCTGGGTGCTCATTTCAGCCAGGCTATGCATTTCCTCTGCACTCTGTGCAGCAGTCATCGCTCCCTGCCTTGCCCTCCGGGAAGCCGGTGCCCGAACTTGCCTACCCCCCTCACGTTGATGCAGGCCGCTTGTTCTGGCAACTGGCTCCTCATCAGAGCCCCCTCTCCCCTCCAGGGAGCTACTATCCCCAGTCAGCAGATGTGTTGGTTACCCTGCAGCTGGAACGGATGGTGCGCCTTCCTCCTGATCCTCGCCTCCGGAGGCACTGGCACTGGCAGCTTCAGGGCCTGGATCCCGAGCTGGTTATGCTGCATCTGAAAGCAGGGAGGTGGAAGAGTGGCTTTAGCAAAAGGACAGGTTGGCAGCAAGGCATGCCAGATTGCAGCAAGGCTATGACATGGCTCCACAGTGAGAAAGCATGCTGCCGGGGGGTCCAAGTGGAAGGAGACAGCAGAAAAAGGTGAGATCCTTACCATCGCTTTTGACAATGTGGTCGGCAGCTGCAGTGGTAACAGGACCACTCAGACGTCCTCCAAGAATCTGGTGCACTCTCTCCTCGAGATCCATCAGAGTGACCACTTGTGAAGGTCCTCCACCCGTTCGAAGCTGGTCCTTGCGAATCGTCACCAGCTTGGACTGCAGGGGAAAGAAGGGGACGTTCTGTTACATGACTCCCTGAGTGATCATCTCATGCCCCCCATGGTGCAAGAGCCCTTGCATGATGCCCTGAGTGATTATCTCATGCCCCCCATGGTGCAAGAGCCCTTACATGACGCCCTGAGTGATCATCTCATGCGCCCCATGGTGCAAGAGCCCTTACATGACGCCTTGAGTCAAATGTGCATGTGTGTGCCCAGAAATGGCCATGGGTGCTGGCTGACACATGGCCATTGGGGCATCACGCACCCTGTAGCCATGAAGTCAGGTGCAGATGGAGGGAATCAGAAGTTTGCATAAACACCAGTCACCCTCACGACCCGAGTGAGGTGGTTGAATTTCTTCCTGCACTGAACAGGGCTCCTGGTCGCCATGCTGCTGGAGTTGACCCTCTGACAAACATCCCTCCAAGCTCGGCGGTAGTCCTTTTGATTCGGCCTCCTGCCATTGTCAGGATAGAGAACATCTCGACGGTGCTCCACTGCGGCCAGCAAGTGCTCCTGAGCCTCAGTGCTGAAGCGCTCTGCTCTCTGTCTCACCTTCTCCATCTTGACCATGTTTTTTGCGCCAGCGAAGGGCGTGTGCCGATTCTGAGGCCTACAGGGCGATGAGTGTGGAAGCTGAGGCTGACTGACCCACCCCTTTAAGAGCCGGCCCGCGCCTGGAAGTCTTGTGGTTATCAGTAATTGAGATCACCTGCGCTGTGCCCGTCCGCGCCGATATTGGTTAGCGCCGGAGGTTTTGCGCCTTAGGAGGCCTGTGCAACGTCTGAATTCACGCCACAATCACCTTTGGGGGCGATGCAACCCAATATCGCGCCAGGCGGCGATAAGTTTTGTCTGGCTATAAACTTTGCACAGCGCCAGTTCTAACGCCTCAAGCGGGGCTATACCCAATTTCTAGGCCAACACTGCAGAGTTGTTTGAATTGATTTGATGCAGATACAGAGGACAATAATCTCATTCCTCTTGTGAGGTTTCTATGATGAATAGAACAAAGAACCCAGCACACAGATGCTTAGACGGGTTGAGGCTGATTTATTAATAGCAAATCTACATTGTGCAGGTTTAGGTGGAGGAGACGTTTTTACGTCGACCGAGTTTCATGTTAATTACTTGGGAGGTTGAATGAGATATTTAATAAAGTGAACATCTGTCAGATTTCAGTGACCAATTCTGTCCCTTCAACTAAAAAACGAACAAGATAACAAACAATATAATGCATCAATAACAAGGAAAATATTTTTCTCTATTAACTCTATAAATTATATATTTTAAAACTGAAAATTAACATTGAATATATGGCTGGGAATCTCTTTCGGAATTTCAGCAACATTACTTGTAGGAGGAATAAAGCATTGTTAGTCTTTAGTGAGCAGCAAAACAGGAAATTGTAAACATAGGGACTAATAGAAACATAGAAACATAGAAGATAGGAGCAGGAGTAGGCCATTCGGCCCTCCGAGCCTGCTCCGCAATTCAATCAGATCATGGCTGATCATCCAAATTCAGTACCCTGTCCCTGCCTTCGCCCCATATCCCTTGATCCCTTTAGCCTCAAGAAATATATCCAACTCTTTCTTGAATCTATTTAATGAACTGGCCTCCAACGCCCTCTGTGGCAGAGAATTCCACAGGTTCACCATTCTCTGGGTGAAGAAATTCCTCCTCATTTCTGTCCTAAATGGCTTACCACTTATCCTTAGACTATGACCCCTGGTTATGGACTCCCCGACCATCAGAAACATCCGTTCTGCATCTAGTCTGTCCAGACATAACAGAATTTTATAGGTTTCGATGAGATCCCCTCTCAATGTTTTAAACTCCAGTGAGTATAAGCCCAATCGACACAATCCCTCCTCGTACGTCATTCCTGCCATCCCAGGTATCAGCCTGGTGAATCTTCGCTGCACTCCCTCCATGGCAAGAACGTTTTTCCTCAGGTAAGGTGACCAAAACAGCACAATACTCAAGGTGCGGTCTCACCAAGGCCCTGTACAACTGCAGAAAGACATCCTTGTTCTTGTACTCGAACCCTCTTGCTACAAAGGCCAACATACCATTTGCCTTCTTAACCGCCTGCTGCACCTGCATGCTTACCTTCAGCGACTGGTGCACAATAACAGCTAGGTCTCTTTGCACTTCCCATTCTCCCAATCTATTGCTATTCAAATAATAATCTGCCTTCCTGTTTTTGCCACCAAAGTGGATAACCTCACATTTATCCACATTATAGTGCATTTGCCATGTTTCTGCCCAATCACCCAACCTGTCCAAATCATACTGGAGTTTCACGACATCTTCCTCACAGCTTACCCTCCCACCCAGCTTTGTGTCGTCTGCAAATTTGGAGATATTACATCCAATTCCGTCGTCCAGATCATTAATATATATTGTGTACAGCTGGGGTCCTAGGACGGATCCTTGTGGTACCCCACCAGTCGCTGCCTGCCACTCAAAAAATGACCCGTTTATTCCAAACTCTTTGTTTTCTGTCCGCCAACAGTTCTCTATCCAAGTCAATACCTTGCCCCCAATCCCATGTGCCTTAATTTTGTACGCTAATCTCTTATGTGGGACCTTATCGAAAGCCTTCTGAAAGTCCAAATACACCACATCCACTGGTTCTCCCTTATCTATTTTACCAGTTACATCCTCAAAATATTCCAGTAGATTAGTCAAGCATGATTTACCTTTTGTAATTCCATGTTGACTTTGTCCGATCCTATCACTGCTTTCCAAGTGCTCTGCTATTACATCTTTTATAATAGACTCTAGCATTTTCCCCACTACCGATGCCAGGCTTACCAGTCTATTATTCCCCACTTTTTCTCTACCACCTTTTTTGAATAGTGGGGTAACATTAGCTTCCCTCCAATCCATGGGTACTGTTCCAGAGTCTATCGAGTTCTGGAAGATGACCAGCAATGCATCTACTATCTCTAGGGCCACTTCGTTACGCACCCTGGGATGCAGACCATCAGGCCCTGGGGATTTATTGGCCATCAGTCCCATCAATTTTCCTAACACAATTTCCCTACAGATACTGATTTTTTTCAGTTCCTCCCTCTCATTAGACCCTATGTTCCCCGGCATCTCTGGGAGGTTATTTGTGCCCTCCTTTGTGAAGACAGAACCAAAGTATGCATTTATTTGTCCAGCCATTTCCTTGTTTCCCATTATAAATTCCCCTGATTGTGACTGTAAGGGACCTACGCTTGACTTCACCAATCTTTTTCTCTTCACATATTAATAAAAGCTTTTACAGTCAGTTTTTATGTTCCCTGTTAGGTTACTCTCATATTCTATTTTCCCTTTCTTAATTAATCCCTTTGTCCTCCTTTGCTGACTCCTAAACTGCTCCCAATCCTCAGGATTATTGCTTTTTCTAGCCAATGTATATTTCCTCTCCTTGGATCTTATGCTATCCGTAATTTCCCTTGTTAGCCACAGTTGAGTCACCTTTCTTGTTTTATTCTTATGCCAAACTGGGATGAACAAATTCTGTAGCTCATCCATTCGGTCTTTGAAAGTTTGCCATTGCCTATCCACCGTCAACCCTTTGAGTGCCATTCCCCAATCAATTCTACCCAACTCGCTCCTCAGACCATCGTAGTTTCCTTTTTTTAAATTGAGGACCCTTGTCTCTGAGTCAACTACTTCATTCTCCATCTTAATGAAGAATTCGATCATATTATGATTGCTCCGACCCAAGGGGCCTCGTACAACAAGATTGCTAATTAATCCTTTCTCATTACATAATTCCCAGTCTAAGATGGCCTGATCTCTGGTTGGTTCCTCGACATATTGCTCCAGGAAACCATCCTGTAAACACTCCAGGAATTCCTCCTCCACAGTACTGTTACTAATTTGGTTGGCCCAATCTATATGCAGATTAAAGTCACCCATGATGACTGCTGTGACCTTATTGCACACTTCTTTAATTTCCCTTTTAATGCCATCACCAACCTTCGCCTTACTGTTTGGAGGTCTATATACCAGACCCACTAATGTTTTCTTCCCCTTAGTATTTCTCAATTCTACCCATACAGGTTCCACATTATCAGAGCTAATATCCTTCATTACAATTGTATTAATCCCTTCTTTAGCCAGTAATGCTACCCCACCTCCCTTTCCTTTTTGCCTATCTTTCCTGAATATCGAATACCCCTGGATGTTGAATTCCCAGTCTTGGCCATCCTTGAGCCACGTTTCCGTAATCCCAACCAAATCATATTCGTTTGCCTCTATTTGCGCAGCCAATTCAACCACCTTATTACAAATGCTCCTCGCATTAAGACACAAAACCTTCAGGCTTGTTTTTTTAACGCTCTTAGACCTATAAGAATTATTGGCCCAGAAATTCGGGTCTCCACGGGTGAGTACGCATGGGGTACTCACCCGTAAGCCCAATGGAAGTGTCGGTTTCCTGCATGCACTGCACATGCGCGGGAAACCGGCACTTCCGACCTTCTGAACGAAGGGGTTCCGAGGTTGAACGGGTGCGCAGGGGAGGCTGCGCTTGTGCTTTAAACTTAGGTTCTTATTACAGGTTTTCCCGGGAGGCCTGCTTTTTGCAAGGTAAGTGGTCAATTAATTAAAATTAAAACATTTTTTTGCACAGGTTTATTATTTTTGAATAGTTTAAAGCAAGGTAAGTTTATTTTTAGCTGCGTTAGAATATAAAATTATATTTTTCAAAAATTTAAATTATTGTTTAAAATAGTTATTTAATGTAATTTATAGTTTATTTAAAAAGTTTGATTTAAAAAAAAATGGATTTGTAGGTTTACTGCTATTTTGGGGCCCGCAGTATTTATAAGTTTTGACAGGTCTTCCTGTCAATCTTATGAATGGGCTTTTCCCTTCTCCGATTGGCTGCCCATGGCTCACGTGATCCCAGGGGACACATCGCACTAACTATGCCCCTGGGACAAGCAAGCAATGTGCGCCGGCAGCTGGGCCACGCCCCGGAGCGGAAATCCACGGGGCCCTACAGCTCAACTGCCGGCGCGCAATGTAAGTGCAGGTCGGGGGCTTACACCCGCAGGAAGCCCCCGACCCGAATTTCTGGGCCATTGTATCTAACCATGTCTACCTGCCCTGAAAGCTTGTGATGGGACTGTGTTGAGGGAGCTTTATTCTGTCTCTAACCGGTGCTGTACCTGCCCAGTGAGTGTATGATGGAATAGCGTCGAGGGAACATTGCTCTGTATCTGACCCGTGCTGTTCATGACCTGGGAGTCTTTGATGGGATAGTGTGGAGGGAGCTTTACTCTGTATGTGACCCGTGCTGGTCCTGTTGTGGGTGTCTGTGATCGGTAGTTTACATATGCATTAAACTGTATGTAGCCGATGCTGTAGCAGACCTGGGAGTGTTTGAGGGGCCGGTGTAGGGGTAGTTTTACTTTCTTTATATCCCATGCTGTACCTGGGCTGGGAGTGTTTGATGGGAAGGTGTAGGGGTAGTTTTACTCAGTATTTAGCCCATGCTGTATCTAAACTGCGAGTGTTTGATGGACGGTGTAGGGGTAGTTTTACTGTCTATGTACCCCATGCTGTACCTGACCTGGTTGTTTTTGATGGGCTGGTGTAGAGGTAATTTTACTCTGTATGTACCCCATGCTGTACCTGAGCTGGGAGTGTTTGATGGGCCGGTGTAGGGGAAGTTTAACTCTGTATGTACCCCATGCTGTACCTGAGCTGGGAGTGTTTGATTGGCTGGTGTTGGGGTGCGTTTACTCTGTTTGTACACCATGCTGTACCTGAGCTGGGAGTGTTTGATGGGCCGGTGTAGGGGAAGTTTAACTCTGTATGTAGCCCATGCTGTACCTGAGCTGGGAGTGTTTGATTGGCTGGTGTTGGGGTGCGTTTACTCTGTTTGTACACCATGCTGTACCTGAGCTGGGAGTGTCTGATGGGCCGGTGTAGGGGTAGTTTTACTCAGTTTGAACCCAATGCTGTGCCTTACCTGCTATCAGTCTGGTGAATCTTCGCTGCACTCCCTCCATGGCAACAACATCCTTCCTCAGATAAGGTGACCCAAACTGCACACAATACTCAAGGTATGGTCTCACCAAGGCCCTGTACAACTGCAGCAAGACATCCTTGTTCCTGTACTCAAACACTCTCGGTACGAAGGCCAACATACCATTTGCCTTCTTAACCGCCTGCTGCACCTGTATGCTTACCTTCAGCGACTGGTGCACAAGTACACCCAGGTCTCGTTGCACTTCCCCTTCTCCCAGTCTATTGCCATTCAGATTATAATCTGCCTTCCTGTTTTTGACACCAAAGTGGATAACCCCACATTTACCCACGTTATATTGCATCTCCCATGCTTCTGCCCAATCAGCCAACCTGTCCAAATCATCCTGGAGTTTCTCAGCATCCTCCTCACAGCACACACGCCCAGCCAGCTTTGTGTTGTCTGCAAACTTGGAGATATTACATCTAGTTCCCTTGTCTAGATCATTAATATATATTGTGAATAGCTGGGATCCAAGGACCGATCCCTACGGTACCCCGCTAGTCACTGCCTGCCACTCAGAAAAAGACTCGTTTATTCCAACTCTTTGCTTTCTATTTGCCAACCATTTCTCTATCCAAGTCAATACCTTGCCCCCAATCCCACTAATTTATGCGGGACCTTATTAAAAGCCTTTTGAAAGACCAAGTACACCACATACACTGTTTCTCCCTTGTCTATTTTACCAGTTACATCCTCAAAAAATTCCAATAGATTAGTCAATTACGATTTACCTTTTGTAAATCCTTGTTGACTTTGTCCAATCCTGTCACTGTTTTCCAAGTGCTCAGCTATTACATCTTTTATAATGGACTCCAGCATTTTCCCCACTACCGATCTCAGGCATACCGGTCTGTAATTCCCCACTTTCTCTCTACCACCTTTTTTGAATAGTGGGGTAACATTAGCTACCCTCCAATCCATGGGTACTGTTCCAGATTCCATCAAACTTTGGAAGATGATCAGAAATGCATCTACTATTTCTAGGGCCACTTCCTTAAGTACCCTAGGATGTAGATTATCAGGCCCTGGGGATTTATCGGCCTTCAATCCCGTCAATTTCTCTAACACCATTTCCCTATAAATACTGATTTCTTTCAGTTCCTCCCTTTTATCAGGCCCTATGTTCCCCGAAATCTCTGGGAGGTTATTTGTGTCCTCCTTTGTGAAGACAGAACAAAAATTTGTATTTAATTGGTCAGCCATTTCTTTGTTCCCCATTAAAATTCCCCTGATTCTGACTGCAAGGGACTTACGCTTGACTTCACCAATCTTTTTCTCTTCACATATCTATAAAAGCTTTAACAGTCAGTTTTTATGTTCCCTGAAAGCTTACTCTCATAATCTATTTTCCCCTTCTTAATTAATCACTTTGTCCTCCTTTGTTGAATCCTAAACTGCTCCCAATCATCAGATTTACTGCTTCTTCTGGCCAATATATATGTCCTCTCCTTGGATCTTATGCTATCCCTAATTTCCCTTGTTAGCCACGGTTGAGTCACCTTTTTTGTTTTATTTTTATGCCAAACTGGGATGAACATTACTGGTGATGACCCTACTCTAACATTACTGGTAGTGACCCTACTCGAACAATACTGGTTGCGACTCTACTCTATCTTTAGAACTGGTGACCCTACTCTAACATTACTTTTGGTGACCCTACTGTAACATTAATGGTGGTTACCCTGCTCTAACATTTCTGGTGGTGACTGTACTCTAACTTTACTGGTGGTGACTCTACTCTAACATTAATGGCGGTTACCCTACCCGAACATTACTGGTTGTGACCATACTCTAACATTACAAGTGGTGAACCTACACTTACATTAATTGTGGTGACCCTACGCTAACATTAATGGTGGTTAACCTACTCTATCATTAATGACGGTGACCCTAATCTATCACTAGTTTTGGTGATCCTAAACTTACATTACTGGTGGTGACCCTGCTCCAATAGTAATGCTGGTGACCCTACACTAACATTACAGGTGGTGATTCAATTCTAACATTATTGTTCTAGGCTCTACACTAACATTACTGTTGGTGACGCTATAATATTATTACTGGCGAAGACCAGCTCTAAAATTAATGGTGGTGACCCTACACTAGCATTACTCGTCTTGGCTCTACTCTAACATTACTGGTGGTGACGCTACAATATCATTACTGGTGTTGACCCTACTCTAACATTAATCGTGGTGACCCTATTATAACATTGATGGCGATGCCCCTACTCTAACATTACTGGTGGTGACGCTACACTAACATGACTGGTGTTGACCGTACATGAACATTACTGGTTGCGAACCTTCGCTAACATTACTAGTGGTGACCCTACTCCAACATGACTGGTGGTGACTCTACTCTAACATTACTGGTGGTGACTCTACTCTAATATTAATTGTGGTAACGCTACTTAACCATTTCTGGCGGTGACTCTACTCTAAAATTAATGGTGATTAATTTACTATAACATAACTAATGGTGACCCTACACTACCGTCACTGGGGGTGACTCTAATATAGCATTACTTGTGGTGACTCAACTCTAACATTACTTGTCTTGGCTCAATCTAGCATTACTGGTGGTGACTCTACTCTAATATTACTGGTGGTGACACTACTCTAACATTATTGGTGTTGGCTCTACTCTCACATTATTGTGGTGCCCCCTAATCGAAGATTACTGGTGGTGACTCTACTCTAGCATTCCTGGTCTTGGCTCTAATCTATCTTTACTGGTGGTAACCCTGCTCTAACATTACTGGTGATGACACTACTCTAAAATTAATGGTTGTGACTCTGTTCTAACATCACTGGTGGCGACCCTACTCTACCATTACTGGTGTTGACTCTACTCTAACATTTCTGGTGGTGACGCTACACAAATATTAATGGTGGTCATCCTACACTAACATTACTGGTGGTGACTCAGCTCTAACATTACTGGTCTTGGCTCTACTCTAACATTACTGATGGAGACGCTGCAATATCATTAGTGGTGGTGACTCTACTCTATCATTACTGGTGTTGGCACTTCTCTAACAATAATGGTTGTGACTCTATTCTAACATTACTGGTGTTAACCCTACTCTAACATTAATGGTGGTGACCCTACTATATCATTGACGGCAGTGCCCCTACTCTAACATGACTGGTGGTGACCGTACATGATCATTATTGGTTGCGAACCTTCGCTATCATTAGAAGTGGTGAGCCAACTCTAACATTACTGGTGGTGACTCTACTCTAACATTACTGGTGGTGACTCTACTCTAACATTACTGGTGGTGACTTTACTCTAACGTTACTGGTGGTGACTCTACTCTAATATTAATGGTGGTGAATCTACTATAACATTACTAATGGTGACCCTACACTACCGTCACTGGTGGTGAGTCTAATATAACATTAATTGTGGTGACTCAACTCTAACATTACTTGTCTTGGCTCAATCTAACATTACTGGTGGTGACTCCACTCTAACATTACTGGTGGTGAATCTAATCTAACATTACTGGTGATGACCCTACTGTCACATTACTGGTGGTGACCCTACTCTAACATTACTGGTGGTGACCCTACTCTAACATTACTGGTGATGACCCTACTGTCACATTACTGGTGGTGACCCTACTCTAATATTACTGGTGGTGAACCTACTCCAGCATTAATGATGGTGTCCCTAATCTAACATTACTGGTGGCGACTCTGCACTAACATTAATGTTCTTGGCTCGAATCTATCTTTACTGGTGGTGACCCTGCTGAAACATTAATAGTGGTGTCCCTACTCTAACATTACTGGTGGTGACACTACTCTAACATTACACGTGGAGAACCTACTCTTAAATTACTGGTGGTGAACCTACTCTAGCATTAATGATGGTGTCCCGACTCTAACATTTCTGGTGGTGACTCTACTCTAACATTAATGTGGCGACTCTAATCTACAATTACTGGTGGTGAATCTTCTGTATCATTAATGGTGTTGCCCCTACTCTAACATTACTCGTGGTGACACTACTCTAGCATTACTGGTGTTGACTCTACTCTAACATTACTAGTGGTGCCCCTAATCCAACATTACAGGTGGTGACTCTTCACCAGCATTCCTGGTGTTGGCTCTAATTTATCTTTACTGGAGGTGACCCTGCCCTAACATTACTGGTTGTGACACTACTCTAACAAAAATGGTTGTGACTCTATTCTAATATTACTGGTGTTGACCCTGCTCTAACATTAATGGTGGTGACCCTACTATAACATTGATGGCGGTGCCCCTGCTCTAACATTACTGGTGGTGACGCTACTCTAACATGACTGGTGGTGACCGTACATGAGCATTACTGGTTGTGAACCTTTGCTAACATTACAAGTGGTGAGCCTACTCTAACATTCCTGGTGGTGACTCTACTCTAATATTAATGGTGGTGACACTACTTAAACATTTCAGGTGGTGACTCTACTCTAACATTAATGGTGGTGAATCTACTGTAACATTATTAATGGTGACCCTACACTACCGTTACTGGTGGTGACTCTACTATAACATTACTGGTGGTGACTCAACTCTAACATCACTTGTCTTGCCTCAATCTAACATTACTGGTGGTGAATCCACTCTAAAATTACTGGTGGTGAATCTACTCTAACATTACTAATGGTGACCCTACACTTACATTACTGGTGGTGATCCTACTGTAACATTTCTGGTGTTGACCCAACTCTAACATTAATGGTGGTGACCCTACTCTAACATTACTGGTGGTGAACCTACTCTATCATTACAGGTGCTAGCCCTACTCTAACATTATTGGTGGTGAACCTACTCTATCATTACAGGTGCTGACCCTACTCTAACATTACTGGTGGTGAACCTACTCTAATATTATTGGTGCTGATCCTACTCTAACATTACTGGTGGTGACACTACTCTAACATTACTGGTGGTGACACTACTCCAACATTACTGCTGGTGACTCAACTGTAACATTACTGGTCTTGGCTCTGCGCTAACATTACTGGTGGAGTCGCTGCAATATCATTAGTGGTGGGGAATCTACTCTAACATTACTGGTGGTGTCACTACTCTAACATTACTGGTGGTGTCTCTACTCTAGCATTCCTGGCGTTGGCTCTAATCTAACTTTACTGGTGGTGATCCTGCTCTAACATTACTGGTGGAGACACTACTCTAACATTACTGGTGGTGACTCTTCTCTAACATTACTGGTGGTGAACCTACACTAACAGTGCTGGTGGTGACCTACTCTAACATTAATAGCGGTGCCCCTACACTAGCATTACAGGTGTTGACCCTACTCTAACATAAGTGGTTGTGACCCTACTCTAACATTACTGGTGGTGACTCTACTGTAACATTACTGGTGGTGACCATACTCTAATATTACTGGTGGTGAACCAACACTAACATTACTGGTGGTGAACCTAATCTATCATTAATGGTGGTCACCCTGCTCTAACGTTAATGGTGGTGCCCCTACTGTAATATTAATGGTGGTGTCTCTACTCTAACATTACTGTTGGTGACTCTACTCTAACATTACTCTTGGTGATCCTGCATTAAAATTACTGTTGGTGACTCCACTCTAACATTACTAGTGGTCTTAATAATGTAACATTTCTGGTGCATTATCTACTCTAACATTACTGCTGGTGACCCTACAATAATATTACTGGTGGTGACCCAACTCTAATATTAGTGCTGATGAAACTACTGTAACATTAATGGAAGTGACACTACTCTAACATTATTTGTGGTGACT
The DNA here is from genome assembly GCF_052327205.1 of Somniosus microcephalus. Lineage (NCBI taxonomy): Eukaryota > Metazoa > Chordata > Chondrichthyes > Squaliformes > Somniosidae > Somniosus > Somniosus microcephalus. The sequence goes on along the minus strand of NW_028225180.1, from coordinate 31,413,816 downwards.
CTACTCTAACATTACTGGCGGTGTCCCTGCTCTAAACTTACTGGTGGTGACACTACCCTAACATTAATGGTGATGAACCTACTCTAACATTACTGGTCGTGACTCTTCTGTAACATTACTGGTGTTGACCCTACTCTAACAGTAATGGTGGTGACCCTACTCTAACCTTTCTGTTGGTGACTCTATTCTAACATTATTGTGGTGGATCTAATCTAACATTACTAATGGTGACCTAAACTAACGTTACTGGTGGTGACTCTACTCTAACATTACTGGTGGTGACTCTACTCTAACATTACTGGTGGAGAATCTTCCCTAATATTACTGGTGGTGCCCCTACTCTAACATTACTGGTGGTGCCCCTACTCTAACATTACTGGTGGTGCCCCTACTCTGACATTACTGGTGGTGACTCTACTCTAGCATTACTGGTGGTTACTCTACTCTAACATTACTGGTGGAGAATCTTCCCTAATATTACTGGTGGTACCCCTACTCTAACATTGCTGGTGGTGAGTCTACTCTAACATTACTGGTGGTGAACCTACTCAAATATTACTAGTGGTGACTCTAGTCTAACATTAATGGTGGTGAGCCTAATCTAACATTACTGTTGTTGACCCCACTCTAACATTACTGTTGGTGACACCACTCTAACATTACTGGTGGTGACTCTATTCTAACATTACTGGTGGTGATCTTACACTAACATTACTGTTGGTGACCCTACTCCAACGTTAATGGTGGATACTCTACTCTAACATTACTGGTGGTGACCCTATTCTAACATTATTGGTGGTGGCTCTACTGTAACATTACTGTTGGTGACCCTACACTAACATTGCTGATGGTGAAACTACACTAACATTACTGGTGGTGACCTACTCTAACATTAATAGCGGTGCCCCTACACTAGCATTGCAGGTGATGTCCCAACTCTAACATAAGTGGTTGTGACCCTACTCTAACATTACTGTTGTGACTCTACTCTAACATTACTGGTGGTGACCATACTCTAATATTACTGGTGGTGAACCAAAACTAACATGACTGGTGGTGAACCTAATCTATCATTAATGGTGGTGACCCTGCTCTAACTTTAATGGTGGTGCCCCTACTGTAACTTTAATGGTGGTGTTTCTACTCTAACAATACTGGTGGTGAGTCTACACTAACATTACTCTTGGTGACCCTGCACTAAAATTACTGTTGGTGACTCCACTATAACATTACTAGTGGTGTCAATAATATAACATTTCTGGCGGTTTATCTACTCTAACATTACTGCTAGTGACCCTACAGCAACATTACTGGTGGTGACCCTACTCTAACATTACTGGTGCTGACCCTACTCTAATATTAGTGCTGATGAAAGTACTGTAACATTAATGGAAGTGACACTACTCTAACATTATTGGTGGTGACTCTACTCTAATATTACTGGCGGTGTCCCTGCTCTAAACCTACTGGTGGTGACACTACCCTAACATTAATGGTGATGAACCTACTCTAACATTACTGGTTGTGACTCTTCTGTAACATTACTGGTGTTGAACCTACTCTAACATTAATGGTGGTGACCCTACTCTAACTTTTCTGTTGGTGACTCTATTCTAACATTATTGTGGTGGATCTAATCTAACATTACTAATGGTGACCTAAACTAACGTTACTGGTGGTGACTCTAATCTAACATTACTGATGGTGACTCTACTCCAACATTAATGGTGTTGACCCTACCCTAACATCACTAGTGATTAATCTACAATTACATTATTGGTGGTGATCCCACCCTAACATTACTGGAGGTGGAGGCAGCATGGTGGCATAGTGGTTAGCACTGCTGCCCCACAGCGCCAGGGGCCCGGGTTCGAATCCGGCATCGGGTGACTGTCTGTGTGGAGTTTGCACATTCTCCCCGTGTTTGCGTGGGTTTCCTCCGGGTGCTCCGGTTTCCTCCCACAGTCCAAAGATGTGCGGGTTAGGTTGATTGGCTATGATAAATTGACCCTTAGTGTTAGGGGGATTAAATACGTGGGGTTACGGGGATAGGGTGGGATATGTGTTGGTGCAGGGGTTACGGGGATCGGGTGGGATATGTGTCGGTGCAGGCTCGATGGGCCGAAATGGCCCCTATCTGCACTGTGGGGTTTCTGTGATTTCTGTGATTTCTGTGAACATTACTGCTGCTGACCCTACTCAAACAAAGCTGGTGGTGACGCACGTCTAACCTTATTGGTATTGGCTGTACTCTAACATTACAGGTGATGACGCTACAATATCATTACCGATGATGACCCTGCCCTAACGTTACTGGTGCTGACCCTACTCTAACATTACTGGTGGTGACACTATTCTAACCTTACTGGTATTGGTTCTACTCTAACATTACTGGTGGTGACGCTACAATATCATTACTGGTTGTGACCCTGCCCTAACGGTAATTGTGGTGGCCTTACTCTAACATTAACGGCAGTATGCCTACTCTATCATTACTGGTGTTGACCCTACTCTAGCATTACTGCTGGTCACCCTACTCGAACATTATTGGTTGTGAGCCTACTCTAACATTAAAAGTGGTGACTCTACTCTGACATTAATGGTTGTGACCCTAAAATAACATTACTGGTGGGATTCTAGTCTAACATTACTGGTGGTGAATCAGCTCTAACATTAATAATGGTGACTGACGTAATAAAACTCACTATGCACTTGGTTTGAGTATAACACAAGGCTTTAATCAACTTGTTTCTGAACATGTAGGTCTAGTTGTACTTCACTAGCTCCTGTCGAACAAAATGTCCCTAGGCAAGCTGGGCCCACGCCCGAGTATTTATACTCCTTGGACGGTGCCACCAGCTGGCCGTCCAGTGTTATTTCATGAGTTGCTCCTTTATGATGACGAGACTTATAACAGTGACCTTACAACAACTTTACTTGTGGCGACTCTACTGTAACATTACTGGTGGAGAATCTTCACTAATATTACTGGTGGTGTCCCTACTCTAACATTACTGTTGGTGCCCCTACTCTAACATTACTGTTGGTGCCCCTACTCTAACATTACTGTTGGTGCCCCTACTCTAAAATTACTGGTGGTGACTCTATTCAAACATGACTGGTGGTGACACTCCTCTAACATTACTGGTGGTGACTCTACTCTAACATTACTGGTGGTGACTCTACTCTAACATTACTGGTGGAGAATCTTCTCTAATATTGCTGTTGGTGAGTCTACTCTAATATTGCTGTTGGTGAGTCTACTCTAACACTACTGGTGGTGAACCTGCTCAAACATTACTAGTGGTGAATCTAGTCTAACATTAATGGTGGTGATCCTAATCTAACATTACTGTTGGTAACCCCACTCTAACATTACTGTTGGTGACCCCAATCTAACATTACTGGTGGTGAATCTATTCTAACATTACTGGTGGTGATCCTACACTAACATTACTGTTGGTGACCCTACTCCAACGTTGATGGTGGATACTCTACTCTAACATTACTGGTGGTGACCCTATTCTAACATTATTGGTGGTGACTCTACTGAAACACTACTGTTCGTGACCCTACACTAACATTGCTGGTGGTGAATCTCCTCTAACATTACTGGTGGTGACTCTACACGAACATTTCAGCTGGTGACCCAACTCCAAATTACTGGTGCTGAATCTACCCTAACATTAATGTTGGTTAACCTACACTAACATTATTGGTGGTGACTGTACTCTAACATAACTGGTGGTGACCCTACTCTAACATTATTGGTGGTGACTCTACTGTAACATTATTGTTGGTGACCCTACTCTAAAATTGTTGCTGGTGAATCTACTCTAACATTTCTGCTGGTGACTCTACTCAAACATTTCTGTTGGTGATCCTACACTAAAATTACTGGTGGTGACCCTACTCTAACATTACTTTTGGTGACTCTACTCGATCATTAATTGTGGTGACCCTACTCTAACGTTATTGGTGGTGACACTACTCTATCATTACTGGTGGTGATCCTACTCTAACATTACTGTTGGTGACCCTACTGTAACATAATTGGTGGTGACTCTAGGCTTACATATATTTTTCTCTGTCATTTTCTCTGGAATTATTTTTTTCTTTTATTTTGGTTTCACTTGTTCCTCGCGCTTACTGTCTCCTAAATTTCCTCATTCATGTTCCCTGTGTTTCCCTTGATAGCTGTGATAGCTCAAGTCCAAAGAATGTTTGAGGGAACCAAATTGCTAATTGAAAGGGAGCAATAAGTGCCTCCAAAAAAACTGGATCTCCTAAGTCAGAATTGCATAGAAGTTACAATATGCAATAGGCCCAACCATTCCATAAAGTTGATAAATAGCTCCTAATTACATGTGCCCACCGGGTTCCCAAATCACTTTGTCCCACTTTACTTGTTGTATTCGTTTATTGAATATGGGCGTCGCTGGCAAGGCCAGCATTTATTTCCCATCACTAATTGCCCTTGAGAATGTGGTGCTGAGGCGCCTTATTGAACTGCTGCCATCCGTGTGTTGAAGTTACTCCCACAGTGCTGTTAGGGAGAAGTTTCGAGGATTTTAACCCAGCGATGATGATGGATCGCCGATATACTTCTAAGTCAGGATGGTGTGTGACTTGGGGGAACTTGGAGGAGCTGGTTTTCCCATGCGCCTGCTGCCCCATGTGGAAGATGTCATATGTTCAAACATCTATCTAATCTATTCATAACCGGTGACATTTTTAAACTTAATTCAATGATGTTGCCAGTTACTGCCCATCAAAGTAGTCATGAGAAGGTGATTTGAATAAACAATCTAGGTTGCCGGAGACTTCCTGACGAGATGTTAAATCGATGCCTTCTCTGACCTCTTTGGTGGCCGTAAAAAATCCCATGGTACTATTGAGAAGTAGAGCAGTGGAAATGTCCCCGGCGACCTCACCAATAATTAACCTCGAACAACAACATTGAAACAGATTCTCTGGTGAATATTACATTGTGGGAGTATGCTGTGCCCAAATTGGCTAACACATATACTGCACCACGACAGTGACTGCACCTCAAAAGTACTGAAATAAAAACAGAAAATGCTGGAAATACTCAGCAGGTCAGGCAGCATCTGTGAAGACAGAAAAAGAGTTAACGTTTCTGGCCGTTGTCCTTTTGTAAGAACTGGAAAAAAGCAGGAAATGGAACAGCTTTTTAAGCAAGTGTAGGGGCTGGGAAAGGGGGACATGAAAGAACAAAATGGAAGGTATGTGATAGAATGGAAGGCAGGAGAGTTTATGAGATATTAAGAGATATTCAAGGCAAAAGGAGATAGGTTAAGGGACAGGTTCAGAAACAAAGGAAGGCTCTAGATGAAGTGTAAATTGCGCTGGCAGAATGAAAGACGTCCAAAGTGATGGAGAAGGTTCGGGCCAGGAAACTGGATACTAGCAGAAGCTGAACACCAACTCTCCGACCCCTCCCCCTAATCCGCCTGGACCATGATCCCACAACCGAACACTTTCCTGTCCCCAAATGCCTCCTTTTCACTATGGACGTACAATCCCTCTACACCTCCATCCACCACCTGGATGGCCTGAGGGCACATCACTTATTCCTTGAACAGAGGTCCAACCAGTTCCCATCCACCAGCGCCCTGCTCCACCTGTCTGAACTTGTTCTCAGTTTGAACAACTTCTCCTTTGAATCCACTCACTTCATCCAATTCAAAGGTGCCACTATGGGAACCCGCATGTGTCCTAGCTATGCCTGCCTTTTCGTGGGATATGTGGATCAATCTTTTTTCCAGTCCTACTCAGGTCCCCTGCCCTACCTGCTTTTCCGGTATATCAATGACTGCATCAGTGCCGTTTCCTGCTCTCGCCCTGAACAAGATAATTTAATTCACTTCGCTTCCAATTTCCACCCTTCCCTCACTTTCACATGATCCATGTCTGACTCCTCCCTTTCCTTCCTCAACTTCTCCGTCTACATCTCTGGGGATAGGTTATTGACCAACAATCACTACAAGCCCACTGACTCCGACAGCTACCTGGACTACACTTCCTCCCACCCCGCCGCCTGTAAGACCTCTATTCCAACATCCCAGTTTTTCCATCTTCGTCGCATCTGCTCTGACAATGGCACCATCCATACCAATGCTTGCGACATTTCTTCCTTATTTGCTCAACCAAAGATTCCCCTCTACTGTGGTTGACACGGCCCTTGACCTTGACCGTTCTATCTCCTGCACCTCTGCCCTCACCCCTGCCCCTCCATCCCGGAACTACGATAGCTTTTCCCTTGTCCTCCCACCAGCCTGCACATTCAACAGATCATCCTGTGTCATTTCTGCCACATCCAGCGTGATCACACCACCAATCACATGTTCCCCTCATCTTTCCTTTCAGCATTACGTAGGGACTGCTCCCACAGCGACGCCCTGGTCCACTCCGCTATCATCCCCAACACCCATTCCCCTTTGCTCGGCACCTTCCCATGCAAGTGCAGGAGATGCAACACATGTCCTTCTACATCCTCCCTTCCCACTGCCCAGGGCCCCACCCCCCCCTTCCAGGTGAAACAGCAATTTACTTGTACTTCTTGCAATTTTGTATACTGTATTCGCTGCACACGATGCAGTCTCCTCTACTTTGGGGTGAGCAAACGCAGATTGGGTGAACACTTTGCGGAACACCTCCATTCAGTCCGTATGGGGGCACCCGAGCTTCAGTCACTTTAATTCACCACTGCACTCCCATTCAGACCTCACCATCCTCGGCCCCTTGCACTGTTCCACTGAAGCTCAGCGTAAGCTCGAGGAGCAGCATCACATCTTTCGCTTAGGCACTTTACAGCCTTCTGGACTCAAGATAGATTTAAATAATTTCAGATCATAACCTCGGCCCCTATCACATATATATTTTATCGACACATTTTGCCTGTGTCTTGTTCTTCTCTCTTCCACATGGCAGCTGTCTTTCATTCTGCCAGTGCAATTTACACTTCATCTAGAGCCTTCCTTTGTTTCTTAACTGGTCCAATTACCATCTCCTTTTGCCTTGAATATCTCTTAATATCTCTTAACCTCTCCTGCCTTCTATCCTATCACAGGTCTTCCCTTTTGTTCTTCCCCCCACCCTTTCCCAGCCCCTACATTTGCCTAAAAATCTGTTCCTTTTCCTTTTTTTTTACAGTTCTGATGAAAGGTCATCGACCTGAAACGTTAACTCTGTTTCTCCCTTCACAGTTGCTGCCTGACCTGCTGAGTATCTCCACCATTTTCTGTTTTTATTGCAAATTTCCAGCATCTGCAGTATTTTCTTTTTGTCTCAAAGGTACTGAATTAGCTGTAATTTGCTTCGTGATATCCTGAGCTGGTGAAAGGCACCATATCAATGCAAGGCTTCCTTTGATAAGCATATAACACAAAACTGCTCTCGGATTGTGCAGGACAGATTAAGCAGTGAGCATTTAATGAATGGTGATGTGACTGAGGAGAGCGGTACACTGAGGGCTGTGGAGCAGCAAACAAACAAACAGCGAACTGAGCTACAACGGCCAATCAATATGACGTTTCAGGCTATAATGCTGCAGCTGTGAAGTGCTCCAGTCAGGACTGACCCTGGGTATTGAACTTATTTCGGATCACTCATGTTAAAAGGATGCATCCAATCCTGGGAGCGGGGTAGAGGGAGGCCACTAGGCCGTGATCCAGTGCCAGAGAGCTCGGCCACGAGGAAAGTGCAGCGAAAAGTCACACTGTTAAAACTTAATGGCAGTGCAGGAACATACAAAGATAGGAAAATACCAGCTGGCCCAGCAATCCTGCTCCCACAGGCTTGTAGCATCAGAGCTGTCTTCCTCCATGTGATCTCCTGGGAGCAGTAAAATACTAGGAAAGAAACAGGGCCAATAACGGGGGAAATCCTCTCCGACATGCTCAGGCGATCAAAACCATTCCAGTGGATCACAGCGGCCATGCACACGTTAATAGTTAAACCATTTACATTTAATATGAGGCGATCTCTGGCCCATCCAACACCAGTCCAGCTCCCTGCTGAAGTGCTGCAGAGAGTCAGCACACACCGCACAAACTGGCAATGCAATCCAAACACTCACTGCTCTCTGGGAAAGCCGAGCATCCAGCCTATTCCTACTTTAGTGTAATTTAAATTCTAGTCCCCTGGTCCGCTCCATCCTCTCAAACTCAAATAACCTAAGAATAGAAATTCTATCCATGGCATACATTATTTTATATAACTCTCAGGTCGCTTCTAAGATGTGGACCTGTGAAGTTAGGCAAGGTACGAGGGGTGGTAAACAAGGGTTATCTTAAGTGGGTTTAAGGACACGAAGCTTTAAAGGACCAGAGCTTGGACCATGTGTCAATGCTTCATACTTGTGCTGACTGATCACTGAATTGATATTCTGGGTTGGGTTGGGCGGAAGACTGTTGAACAGTTCAAGTAGCAGCTAGAGGCGGTGATGGGATTGTGGGTTCCAGTGGATTGATCTGCTCGATGGATCGAACATCATTCCTCATCCACACATATCTGAGTGAACCAGGGCTTCGCCAGAGTTGTGATCGCACAATGAAGAGGTTGAACATTAACTAGAGGATCGGTAGTTAGTTGCACTAAGCGTTTAACAAGGGGCTTGAAAATAACTAGTTAATAAATAAGGCAGCACCTCTAAGGTTTAGCCATATTTTTATTAGAGTTTGATCTTAGCTAGTTGATGCTCTTGACAGAGGACTGAGCTACATTAATAGATTAATAGATATTTGCTATAGTTACTTTGAGACTGTACATGGAAAGTTTATTCCTGCATTGTAGTTTTACGATTTCATTAGACACCTAGGGCTAGAAATTCAGCAGGCTTTGCGCCCAGTTTTCGCCCAAAGAGGGCTTTTGCGCCACTTGCTGAGATTGCGCCGATATTCAGCGCTGCGGTAATGGCGGCGTTAGCCAGTAGCGCTGCGCCGCCACTGGTGACGTCATCGGTGTGCGCAGTGCCCCGCTACCGCCCCGCTACCGGCCTGACCACCATATTTAGTTGCGGCCGCCTCTTCCGCAGTGGCCGCAAACAGCGATCTGAAAATAGGGCCGTCCTGCAGCCTTAGTGGGGCGTGTTAAGGCGGAGGTGCGGCTGGCCGCTTTTTCGGCGGCCGCCTGCCCGCACCTCCTTCCTCTGCCTCCTCCACCCCATCCCCCGCGGCATTGCTGGCTGTTTTCCGGGAGCCCGGCACTTCTCCGTGGTGCCGGCCTCATTTGCCGGCACTAGCGAGCGGCGACCTCGCTGTTGCAGGCACCTCCCCCTTAAGAGAGGGAGGAAGGCCTGCAGTACCGCAGCCTGCCGCTCCGCAGCAGGTGGCGCTGCGGCACCTAGCGCGCCGAAATTCAGTTTCAGCGCCCCAAGCGGGGGCGGCCACACCCTGGAATAGCGGCCGGCTTCGACTTGGGGCGCTGAAACTGAATTTCCGGCGGGCGCAAGTGGCGCCGCGCGCAGTGGCAACTTCTGGGCGCAAGCGAGCTGGCGGGCCCAAACTGAATTTCTAGGCCCTAGTTTCCAGTATAAACTTGGACAAAGGAATTTTTTTAAAGGAGAAATATTGATATGGAAATGTGACAACAGGAATTAGGTTTGGTAGACAGGAAGCACACGCAGGCATAAGGTTTTGAATAGGTTGTAGACAATAAAAGGATTAACAATTGCCAATTGCTGTCTGTAGCAATATCTGCCAACGTGATTTGAATCCAGCGTTGGAATGGTTTGCATGATAACAGAGCAAGTTTCCAGATCCTAATATTCAAGGTATGAGGTTTTGAGATACTTTTCACCCCGTATCACTAACTGTACACCATCCTCACGGTGCACCAGAACAAAATCGACGGCACAGGCAGCATTTGCCGATTGACATGAACAAAAAGTATAGTAACAGAGCTCTGGGATCAGATTAGCAACGCATTTAAAAGAATAGTTGGAGCGCAATGGAGGGTGCACACAACGGATACTAGGCTGGACTCTATGGGACAGATTGGGGGTCGGGGAGTCTAGGACTTGCAATGCAAAGGTCGGGATTAAACACCAACCACAGCTAGGTGTGCCATTGAATTTAATAAAATATGATATTTTCTGGACTGGGACCAAAGAAATTATGGTGAATGTTACTGAAGATCAGGAGGAGTTAATGGATCCCCTCTCAGGATTTGATGAATCTTGTAGTTTCGGCTAACCTTCAATTCTTAACTAAAGCCACCAAAGGACAGAATAACTGGTCATTTATCTCAACCTCAGGATTGATCTATAAACTCAACTGGTGCCATAATGTTCTACAGGGAAAGAAAGCTTCCTCATCTACCTGTTTTGGATTACACATAACTCCAGTTCTGGGAACATTTCGACTTTGTACAATACAGTATCATGTGTAATAGCGCGGCGTCTGAATGTCGTCCATCTCCCCCTGATTTTTAGTTTCATTGAATTCCATGGAAGTCATCCGTTTTACACTATCACACACATTCAAAATATACTCCAACGTGCTAACTCTTAATGCCCCCATTGCAAACAAGATGGGCAACAAATGCAGCTGCACTGCGAGAGCAAAATTACAAATTGATCCCGTAAAGACACTCAGAGATATGAAACCTGGAGGCAGAATGTAATGCATGAAAGCTTTTAACGCTGATTTTGCTACTTCTACTCCTTTATCAGCAGTTAGATCTTCCAATAACCCCGTATTCTCAGCAAAATAAAGAGGGTGTAAAATAGGAAACAAAAAGTTTATTTTTGGTTCAATGCCTGTATCGAAATAATGGCCTAGAAATTCAGTTAGGGGCGCCCAGCTCGCCTGGGCGCCGGAATTACCGCTGCGCGCGGAGCCACTTGCGCCAGCGGGAAATTCAGTTTCAGCGCCCCAAGTGGAAGCCGGCCGCTAAACAAGGGTTTCGCCGCCCCGCTTGGGGTGCTGAAACTGAATATCGGTGTGTAAAGTGCCGCAGTGCCACCCGCTGTGGCATGGCAGCCTGCGGTACTGCAGGCCTTCCTCTCATTCTTAAGGGGGAGGTGCCTGCAACAGCACGATCCCCGCTCGCGAGTACCGGCAAATGAGCCCGGCACCAAGGAGAAGTGCCGGGCACTCTGGAAACAGCCGGCAATGCCGCGGGGGGGGTGTGTAGGAGGCCGGGGAAGGAGGTGCGGGCAGGCGCCCACTGAAAAAGCAGCCGGCCGCACCTCCACCTTAACTCGCCCCACTACCGGCACAGGTAGGCCCCGTGTACTGGTCGCTGTTTGTGGCCAGCGCGGGGGAGGCGGTAGCAAACAAGTATGGCCAGCGGTGCGATAGCGGGGCACTGCGCACAACGATGATGTCATCGGTGGCGGCGCAGCGCTACTGGCTAATGCCGCCATTAGCGCCCCGCTAAATATCATGGTAGGTTTGCACAGTGGCGCAAAAGCCCTCTTTGGGCGCAAACTGGTGGCGCAGGCCACTGAATTTTTAGCCCAATGGATCGGAATCAGCAAACTGTGTTTCCTACTCTAAGGCTAGAAATTCAGTAAGGTGCCACCAGCTTTGCGGCCAGTTACCGCCAAAGAGGGCTTCTGCGCCAATAGAGGAGTTTGCGCTGACATTCAGCGCAGCGGTAATGGCAGCGGTAGCCGTTAGCGCTGTGCCAGCACCGATGACGTCATCGGTGTGCGCAGTGCCCCAGTTCCGCGCCGATACCGGCCCGTCCCCCATATTTAGTTGTGGCCGCCTCTTCCGCAGCGGCCGCAAACAGTGATCAGAAAACTGGGCCGTACTGTAGCGTTAGTGGGGCGAGTTAAGGCGGATGTGCGGCCGGCCGCTTTTTCGGCCGCCGCCTGCCCGCACCTCCTTCCCTGGCCTCCTCCACCTCCCCCCCGCGGCATTGCCAGCTGCTTTCCGCAAACCCGGCACTTCTCCGTGGTGCCGGGCTCATTTGCCAGCACTATCCAGCGGCGATCTCCCCGTTGCAGGCACCTCCCCCTTAAGAGAAGGAGGAGGCCTGCAGTACCGCAGCCTGCCGCTCCTCAGCAGGTGGTGCAGTGGCACCTAGAGCACTGAAATTCAGTTTCAGTGCCCCAAGCGGGGGCGGGCACACCCTGGAATAGCGCCCGGTTCCGACTTGAGGTGCAAAAACTGAATATCTGACAGGCGCAACTGGCTCCGCGCTCAGCGCTAACTTTTGGGCGCACGCCAGCTGGGGGGCCCAAAGTGAATTTCTAGGCCTAAGTATTTTTGTAGCAGTTTTGTGTCTTCAGAATTGCCTGCTTTGTTTCACGGTTTAAGTATAGTCTTCGTAAATCATTGACTGCAGATAAAATACCAATTTTACAGATCCTTAGTAGCATCTTGAGGTCGATAGCCGGGCAGGGCACTGATTGGCTTTGACCAATATCTCACATATTGCACAGGCGGCTCTCATTTATTCCTAAACACTCGCCTCAGAATCAGAAGAACACCGGTTCATGCCTCATTCTAGAAGTTATGTCCATAATGCAGGTTGACGCCCAGTGCAGTGCTGGGTGAGTACAGCCATGTGGAAGTGATCCTCTTTTGGACCAGAAGTTAAACTGAAGCCTCGTCTGCCTGTTCAGGTGAACGTGAAATTATTCTGGCACTATTTGAAGAAGGTAGTGATGTTAACAAATATTCATTCCTTAATCAACGCCACTAAAATAACTTAACTGGTCAGTTATCTCAATACCATTTGCAGGATATTGCTTTGCTCCAGCGTTTGCCTTACAATAACAGTGACTGCATTCTGCAGCTAATTAATTGTGAAATGCTTCACGACATTCTGAGGATTTGAAAAGCTCTATAACAGTAGGATTTTTTTTATTTCTGATGGGATGTTGTTTGCTGAAGTCCGGACATGCGCTGAATTTTACAGTGGAATATATTTGTTTCTTTCCTCAGAGAGTGATGATGCAGATAGTGCAAGAGCTGTGCAAGAGACCCGGGCTGAAGAAATGTGGCTTTGATATGCCAACCATCTACATCCCAGATCCCATCAAGATAGGTCCGTGTTACCGCAATGTTAATCAGGAATGTACAGAGCTCACAGAAACAATGCTCTGTAGATGCTGCCCGCACAGTTTCCAATTTGCACGTTGGATAAGGGACTGGTAGCATAATGGTTATATTACTGGACTAGCATTCCTAGAGGCCTGGACTACTGATCCAGAGACGTTAGTTCAGAATCCCACCACAGCAGCTGGGGAATTTATATTAAGATAATTAACTAAACCTGGAATAAAAAGCTAGTATCAGTAATGGTGAGGATTGAAACTATCAGATTGTCATTAAAAAGAAACATCTGGTTCACTAATGTCCTTAAGGGAAGGAAATATGCCGTCCTTATCTGGTCAAGCCTATATGTGACTCTAGACCCATAGAAATGTGGTTGAATCTTAACTGCCCTAGCAAACAGCAACGGGAGCAATAATGCTGTAGCGGCTGAAGAAGGCGGCTCACCACCACCTTCTCAAGGGCAATTAGCGCTGGGTAATAAATGTTGGCCTTGCCAGCAGCGCCCTCATTCCAGAATGAATAAGAAAAAGGTCATCTTCATCAACAGGATAAATCCACCTGAAGCGAGATAACAATTTAAATGCTTCGTGTTGCGTGACTGCCGTTAACCAACTTCATTACTGATTTGAATGAAATGATGCAATGTTAACAAGTCTTCCTATCAAAATATTTGTGCGTTGGAGTTACGAGTTGGAATTATTTTCCCTTTAGTTGTTCTCAACATATGGTTGGTTCTGGATAAGTATCTTTTATTGGCCCTTCCAAGATGCCTGGAGGAGATGGCGGGCATTCTCTTTGAATCACTGAAGGCCTTTTGATGCTGGTGCTCCCAGGGTGGTGTCAGGAGAGTAATTTCACAATATTGACCCAATCCGGTGAATAAATGGCGGTATATATCCCTGTGAGGTGAAGTGTAGCTTGGAGGGTAAATTGGGGTTCTTGGGGGCTCCCGTTATTCTGCTGCTCTTGTTTTTATTTGGGTTCGAGTTCTCAGAGGAGGAAAATGTTGTTGAACAATCCTCGGAGATTTGCTGCAGTACATCCTGCAGACCATACATACAGCAGCCGCATTGTGTCGGTAGTGGTGTGGATAGTATTGTGTTGAATAAAGGCCAATTTAGGGAATGGGCCCAGATATCCTTCAATTTGGATAAGTGTAGGCTGGAGGATTGTTATACCAGAAACTCCAGGAATGTGTAGACAATGTAACGGGACCGGTTAATGTCTGACAGGCAGGCAGAAAACGTGGTGTCATAACCAATAAATCACTGACAATCCACAAGCAGTGTTATTGGGAAGGTAAATAGAGATTTAGGTTGTATTGCTGCAATAGTACAATATAAACTAAAAACACTCTAACGAGGATTTGACGTGTTTCTGCTTGGAATATTGCAGACCATTTTGGCAGGCATAGATAGTGAGGATAAAGGAGGAGAGCGATCAAAGCGATACACATTATCAGGGCACTATAATATTGGGATAGGCTTAATAAATTGAGGTGATTTTCATAAGAGAAATGTTAGATCGGTGAAGATATCATTGTGGGCTGTAAAATAAGGTGGAGATTAAATTCTGCTCAGCTGTATGAGGTACACGATCCCTGGGAGAACTCAGGAGAGTGAGTATAAATCACGTCAACAAAGAGTTAGTTTGGACAGTCGGACTCAGAGTCCTCAACTCTGCAGCAGATTACTGAGCCATGCAGTGAAGGTAAATTCACCACAGTCCAATTGGAGCAACACGAGTTACCGAGTTAGCGGTACAGTTCTGTTATTGGTAAGTCACGGGCTAGCTGGAGGACTCATGGTTATTGTACTTTCCTGTAGCTTTGCTCGATTACCTTAGAGGATTGGAAAGAAATAGCCCCGAGTTTTTCCTGAATTCACAACTGTTCTTTTCTCTGCGTTTTACTTCTGCGAGGGATTGTATGACCTGGAGGCAGATGGTGGGGGGTGTGGAGTGGTGGTGGGAGGTTGATATTTGGTCATTGGCTACAACATGCCTGGTTGGGAAGGGTTTACAGATCAGAGGACATTTATTAGTCCCTTTCCAGTTTTCGTTTGTGTATTCTAATATCTAACAACAACCCCTTTATTGAAATGCCTGGTAGAAATCAGAAGGAGCAGATGCATGTTGAATAGAGCAGTAGAGCAGAATAATAATGGACAATCATCGTCAGATTTGGGGTTCAATACCTGATTTTATATCATGAAATGAATAATCATGTGGGCAATGATCTTCTGGATTCTGTCGTCATTTAAGAGTAATTTCATCTGTTCGTGTTAGAGTACAACGGACGATAGTTGATTGACCGTCCAATATACATCACCCGATTTAATTCCCCATTGCGGTAATCCGATATAATAATAACATAAGAAATAGGAGCAGGAGTAGGCCAATCAGCCCCTCGAGCCTGCTCCGCCATTCAATAAGATCATGGCTGATCTGATCCTAACCTCAAATCTACTTCCAAACTCCATCCCACCCGAACCCATGTGATCTCCCGGGAGAGGCGCAAAACCAGATAAAAAAAACCAATGGCCAATTTGGGAGGAAAAATCTGGGAAATTCCTCTCCGACCCATCTAGGCGATCGAAATTCGTCCAGGAGATCACTCTGTCCCTGTATTTCTTGCAGTACTTACCTTCTGTAAAAGGTGATCTCCACCCCAGCCAGGAACAGGACCAATATACTCTTGAAGGACTCCTAGCTGGCAGCCTGTTCCCGAGGTCTCCACTAATCCGTGTGAATAGAACCATCTCATGAGTTCTAACACAGAATTAGAACACAAGAAGTAGGAGCAGGAGCAGGCGACACGGCCCCTGGGCCCGCTCCACCACCCACAGGGCCATGACCGATCCGAACCTAGACTCATGTCCAATTTACTGCCCGCTCCGCATAACCCCTAATTCCCTTTACTTCTAAGAAACTGTCTATGTCTGTTTTAAATTTATTTAATGATGTAGCTTCCACAGCTTTCTGGGGCAGCAAATTCCACAGATCTACTACCCTCTGAGTGAAGAAGTTTCTCCTCATCTCAGTTTTGAAAGAGCAGCCCCTATTCTAAGATTATGCCCCCTAGTTCTAGTTTCACCCATCATTGGGAACATCCTCACAGCATCCACAAGATCAAGCCCCTTCACAATCTTATATGTTTCAATAAGTGCGCCTCTCATTCTTCTGAACTCCAATGAGTAGAGTCCCAATCTACTCAACCTCTCCTCATATGTCCACCCCCTCATTCCCGGGATCAACCGAGTGAACCTTCTTTGTACAGACTCGAGAGCAAGTATGTCTTTTCTTAAGTATGGACACCAAAACTGTATACAGTTGTCCAGGTGTGGTCTCACCAATACCTTGTATATCTGCAGCAATACCTTCCTGTTTTAATATTCTATCCCCCAGCAATAAAAGCCAACATTCCATTGGCCTTCTTGATCACCTGTTGCGCCAGCATACTAACTTTTTGAGTTTTGTGCACCAGGACCCCCAGATCCCATTGTGCTGCAGTACTTTGCAGTTTCTTGCCATTAAGATAATAACATGCACTATGATTTTTCCTGCTAAAGTGCATAACCTCTCACTTTCCAGTATTGTATTCCATCTGCCAAATTTCTGCCCACCTACGTAGCCTGTCTATGTCCCTTTGCAGGTTTTTTATGTCTTCCTCACCCACAACTTTCCCTCCCATCTTTGTAACATCTGCAAACTTTGATCTGTTACACTCGGTCCCCTCCTCCAAATCGTTAATATCGATTGTAAAGAGTTGGGGACCCAGCACTGACCCCTGCGGAACACTACTAGTTACTGATTGCCAGTCTGAGAATGAACCATTTATCCCAACTCTCTGCTTTCTGTTAGATAACCAATCCTCCACCCATGCCAGAATATTACCCCCAATCCCTTGATTTTTTATCTTGAACAATAATCTTTTGTGTGGCACCTTGTCAAATGCCTTTTGGAAGTCTAAATACACTACATCCACTGGTTCCCCTTTATCCACCCTCTATGTTGCATCCTCAAAGAACTCAAGCAAATTTGTCAAACATGACTTCCCCTTCATATAACCATGCTAATTTAGCACTATTGAATTATGTTTATCTAAATGTTCCGTTACTGTCTCCTTAATAATGGACTCCAAAATTTTACCAACCACAGATGTTAGACTAACTGGTCTATAGTTTCCAGCCTTCTGGCTAATACCCTTTTTAAATAAGGGTGTTACATTAGCAGTTTTCCAATCCGCTGGGACCTTTGCTCAGTCCAGGGAGTTTTGGAAAATTATTACCAATGCATCCACAATCTTTACTGCCACTTCCCTCAAGACCCTAGGATGTAAGCCATCAGGTCCAGGGGATTTATCCGCCTTGAGTCCCATTATTTTACCGAGTACCAATTCCTTAGTGATTTTAATCATATTTAGCTCCTCCCCCGCTAGAGCCCCCTGTTTGTCCAGTGCTGGGATATTCTTAGTGTCCTCTACCGTAAAGAATGAAACAAAATATTTGTTCAGCGTTTTTGCCATCTCCATGTTTTCCACCATTAATTTCCCGGTCTAATCCTCTAAGGGACCAACATTTACTTTAGCCACCCTTTTTCTTTTTATATAACTATAGAAATTCTTGCTATCTGTTTTTATATTTTTTGCTAATATACTTTCATAATCTATCTTCCCTTTCTTAATCAATCTTTTATTTATTTTGGCTGTCTTTTGCAGACTTCCCAATCTTCTATCCTCCCACTATATTTGGCTACCTTATATGCCCTTGCTTTTAGTCGGATACTATCCTTAATTACTTCAGTTAGCCACGGATGGCTGTCATTTATTTTACAGCCTTTTGTCCTCAGTGGAATATATATTTTTTGAAAGTTGTAAAATATCTCCTTAAATATACACCACTGATCATGTACCGTCTTACCCTTTAATCTATTTTCCTAGTCCACTCTGATCAAGTCCGCTTTCATACCTTCATAGTCTCCTTTATTCAAGCTCAGTATGCTTGTTTGAGATCCAACCTTCTCACCCTCTAATTGAATATGGAATTCAACCATGTTATGGTCACTCATTCCAAGGGGATCCTTTGCTAGGACATTTCTAACTAATCCTGACTCATTACACAGGATCAGTTCTAAGGTTGCTTGCCCCCTGGTCGGTTCAGTTACATACTGCTCAAGAAACCCATCCCTAATACACTCAATGAACTCTTCCTCAAGGTTGCCCTGCCCAATTTGATTTGTCCAGTTAATATGACAGTTAAAATCCCCCATAATTATAGCTGCACCCTTATTACAAGCCCTAACTATTTCCTGATTAATACTCCGTCCAACAAAGTTGCAACTGTTAGGAGGCCTATAGACTACGCCCACTAGCATTTTTTCCCCTTATTATTCCTTATCTCCACCCAAACTGTTTCACTATCCTGATCCTTTGACCCAATATAATTTCTCTGTATTACAGTGATTATTTCCTTTATTAACATAGCCACCCCACCTTCCCTTCCTTCCTGCCTGTCCTTCCTGATTGTTAAATACCCTGGTATGTTTAATTCCCAGTCATGTTCAACCTGCAGCCATGTTTCTGTAATGGCCACAAGATCATACCCATATGTAATTATTTGTGCCGTTAACTCGTCCATTTTGTTACGAATGCTACGTGCATTCAGATAAAGAACTTTCAAATATGTTTTGTGACACTTAGTTCCTATTTTTTCCCCTTTTACTACTTTACCTTTTACTCCATACCTTCTTTCCCTTCCTGACACGCTCTGGTTTTTAATTCCCCTACTGCTACCTAGGTCTATAACCTTCTCCGTTGTCATTTTTATTGTTTGCTCTCTAGAACCCCCCCCCCCCACTAATTAGTCAATCCGATATAGCCAGTTTCAAACTATTGGACACAATTAAAATGAACCCCATTGAGTTAGTGTCGGAAACAGCGCCCCGACATCTCAGTTAAATACAGCCTGGAGGTAGGGAGGTCGCAGTATGATCAGTTATTCATCGATGTGGATAAGAGAATGCAGTGTGTACTTCAGAATGGGAAGCCTCTAATTTATCAGTTGGTAGTTCCTATGGCCTAGAAATTCAGTTGCGTTTGCGCCCACTTAGGGGCGAAAGAGTGGGTTGCGCCGGAAGTTTTTTAGTGCCCGAAATTAAGTTGGGCCCTAACATCGGCGTTAGCCGGTAGCGCTGCGCCGGCACCGATGACGTCAATGGTGTGCGCAGCGCCCCGGTTCCAACGCGATTCTGTTCCGAAGGCAAAATCCAGTTGCGGCCGCCTCGCCCGCAGCGGCCGCAAACAACGTTTGGGAAACGGGGCCTTGCAGCTCCGAGAGGCCAGCGCATAAAGGTGGAGGGGCGGCTGGCCGCTTTCCCGGCGGCCACATGGCCGCACCTCCCTCCCCGGACTCCTGCACCACCCCCCTGCCGGGCTCATTTGCCGGGGGAATCCAGCGGCGATCTCACGGCTGCAGGCAGCTCCTCCTTAAGAGAAGGAGGAGGCCTGCAGTACCCCAGCCTGCCGCACCGCATCGGGTGGCGCAGCGGCAGCTGGACGCCTGAAATAGACTTTCATCGCCCCAAGCGAGGTGGCCAAACCCTGCAGTAGCGCCTGCCTCCGTCTTGGCCTGTCGCAACTGAATTTCAGGTGGGCGCTGCGGGAATCCGGGCGAGCGCTAAATTTCGGGTGCTGAAGACCTGGCGGGGCCTTACTGAATTTCTAGGCCTATGTCTTTTTGGAAATTTTGGACTGGCAGCCAACACGTTGCGTCAATCAGATCCAAGAGGTGTGCACAATAGAACAGATGGTAAACCGGACAGTTCAGAACACGCTGAACCAGCTGGAGAAGGAGTGTGCACTGAGCATGCGCACCACCAGGAGCCAGGTCGAGGAGAGCAGGTGAGGCTTTAGAGTGAGTTGTGTTCAGGACAGGTGCAGTGAGACTGGGCAAACAAGGATAGGAATAAACAACATTGTCAGAAATGATAACAGAAAGTATTATATTTGAAGAGGGCATCGGGGCAAGGGGACTGGGCTCGATATTCCTTTCTGTGCTCCTCTAATTCTGGCTTCTTGCACATCTCCGATTTTATTCGTTCCACGATTGGCGGCCCTGCCTTCAACTGCCGAGGCTCTAAGGTTTGGAATCCCCTTTCTGAGCCTCACCACCTCTTCACTGCTCTTTCCTCCTTCAAGAGGCCGGTTAAAAACTTTTCATCTGCCCTATTATCTCCTTATGTGGCTCGGTGTCAAATTTTGTTTGATAACGCTCCTGTGAAGCGCCTTGGGACATTTTATTACATTAAAAGCGTTATATCAATATAAGCTGTTATCATATCATGAATATTTAGATCGGAAATTTGGACTTATTTTCTTCAGCAGATATTATACTTCAAGAAGATCTTATCCAAGATTTCAAGTTAATGGGCCAGTTGAAAAGATTATTGTGAACTGTTCATATACCAAGACACGCGAGGTAGAATCGGGGAATTAGGAGCAAGAACAGAAGTCGAATGCCCCATTTTATCCGAAGTGAACGGAGATTCTGGAATCATTTACCATTGAAGTGAATTGAAGCGAGCAGCGTAAAGGGCCTGGAGTCCGGATTGAGCGATATGTGGGTGGATGCACAAAGCATTCTAAAAAGAGTTTGAGCTGAAAGCTATAATAATTATGGAAAATAGAATGTTTCTGTATTGGGAACATAAATTAGATTTGGACTAGACTTGATACTTAATTTTTCAGGTTTGCGAGTAGGAGAGAACCTTGGAAATAGTGACCATCATATATTGGGAGGAAGGGGCACATCAGACTGTTGGCCATTTTAACTATGGGCAATAATGCCAAATGTATGATATCGGTTGGACCACTCGTGATAAACCTCACAAAATTTTCCTTTCAATTAGAGTCATTCGGGAGAGATGTAAAACCGGCTGCCAATTCACTATCACCCGTTTTACACCATGGCACACAACCAGAATTACTCACACGGCAAGGAAATTCGAACGGGCCTATAATGGACGGCTAAATGGACATCACCCATTGAACACTATCGCCCAGAGTTAAAATTACCCACAATGTGAAACTTCAAATGAAGGCATCTGGTGAAGTTTGGGGCTAATAATCGTAAATCACGTGGAATGCAAAAAGTTTAATGGCGTTTTCAAACGGGAGAGTAGAAAGTTTAAAATGGGTTATTAAGCTGACAAAAGGTCGCATAACAACAAATAGCAAGGGCTTTTTCAAATATACAAAATTAAACAATTAGTTAGACAGGGTAGGGCCGAGCAGGAATAAAGTATACGGTGGTGGGTAATTATAACGTTGTGTGATGGTGAAAAATCGACAATATAGAATTATGCACCCAACATACAACATCAAGTCAATCGAAGGGAAAATTGGACGTGGCATAAAATGGCGACCAATTCAAAAACGTCCATTTTGCATCCGCGCCCAAAGTTAAAATTACCCCCATAGAATCTAATTGAGATAAATTTATGGTAATGATAGTTGATCTCCTAACATAAGAAATGATCCAGCTTCGGATCACTGTTTTTGATTTCTGGTGTCCTGCGGTGCAGAGTTTCCATTATTACACTGATTTGGTGGACTTGTGGAATCTGTTTTACACCAGTTACTGAAGAGAATTATTCTGATTTCCATTTCAGTGAACTGGCATCTCAGAACAGGAAAGCCTGGATCAAACATATGTTCTTCAGCTCCTTGACATACCTGGCACCACTCTCACTGCTGACAAGTTTCATCATTTCCAACACATCAAGAGAAAGGCTCACTGATATAATGGGAGAGGACTTGGCCCACATTTCGCTGACCTGGGCGGTATGACTCTCTTTAGTCTAATCAATGAACATCTGCCAGTGTCAGGCGTCCATTTGTTTGATTGGACTGCATAGATGGAGCACTATTCCATCTCCCGATCTGTACCTGCCCCATGAGTCTTTGAGGAGAAAATATAGACGGGGCTTAATTCTGTATTAAACACGTATTGTACCAAACCTAGGATTGTTTTATTGAACAGTGTATAAAGAGCTTTACTCTGTATCTAACCCGTGCTGTACCTTCATGGGAGGTTTTGATGGGACATTGTAGCGAAAGCTTCAAACTGTATCTATCCTGTGCTGTACCTGCCCTGGGAGTGCTTAGTGGGACTGTATAGGTGCAGCATTACTCTCTATCTGACGCATGTTTTATCTAAATCATACTGTATTTCACCTCATGTTATTTGATGTGATTGTTTGACTCGGCATTTTACAGGACGTTGTATTCTGTATCTGATGCATGCTGCACCTTCACTGGGAGTGTTTGATGGGATAGTGTAGCGAGTGCTTTATGCTGTATATAACCTATGCTGTAACTAACATAGGTGTGTTTTATGGGACAGTTTAGATGGAGCTTTACTCTGTATCTGACGCTTGCTTTATCTAACCCTTACTGTGTATAACCTGATGGTAGTTGATGAGTGCGTTTGATGGGATATTGTAGAGGGAGTTCTGCTCGGTATCTGACCAGTGCCACACCTGCAATGGAAATATTAAATGGCCCATTGTAGAGGGAGCTTGACTTTGTATCTAACCCGTGCTGTACCTGCCCTATATATGTTTGAAGGGACAATGTTGAGGGAGGTTTACTTTGTGTTAAACTCCTACTGTACTTAACCTGGTGGTAGTTGATGGTATGTGTAGCTGGAGTTTTTTCAGATCTTTGTCTTGCTTTGCAGATAAGATGCTAGAATTTACTGTGGGCATAGAATGAGGGAGTGGTCGAGAAGAACTTAATGGCCCAGAAATTCGGGTCTCCACGGGTGAGTACCCATGGGATACTCACCCGTAGGCCCAATAGAAGTGCCGCTTTCCTGCATGCACAGCGCAGACACGGGAAACTGGCACTTCCATTCCACTAAACGAAGGGGTTGAGAGGTCGATTGCATGCGTGGGAGAGGATGCGCGTAATCATCGAACTTAGGTTTTATTTACAGCGTGAGGCCTGCTTTTTACAAGGTAAGTGGTGAATTAATTAAAATTAAACAATTTTTCCACAGGTTTATTATTTTTAAATACATTAATGCAAGGTAAGTTTATTTTTAGCCCTGGTAGAAAAAAAAATTATTTCTTTCAAAAATTTAAATTATTGTTTAATTTTTTCATGTAATTTATAGTTTATTTAAAAAATGTGATTTAAAAAAAATGTAATTTAAGATTTAGTGCTATTTTGGGGCCGTAGTATTTATAAGTTTTGACAGCTCTTCCTGTCAATCTTATGAATGGAGCATTCCCTGTTCCGATTGGCTGTCGATGGTCCACGTGACCCCAGGGGACGCATCGAACTAACTGCGCCCCTGGGATACACAAGCACTGCACGCCGGCAGCTGGACCAGGCCCCGGATCGGAATTCCACGCGGGCCCACAGCACAAAGGCTGGCGCGCAAGGTAAGTGCAGCCCCCAACCCGAATTCATGGGTGTATATATTTCAGTGAAATAATGAGGTTGTTCCAATTCTCTGGTCAATTTCATTTCTGCAAAATAAATTTGGAAATCAGATTTGCTTTGATGGCCATTTCAAATGTTCACTTTTAGCTAAGTTGATCTCAGATGCCTTTGACTTTCCCCTAGATTTCTCAAGAGCTATAATTATTGGCCTAGAAATTCAGTCTGGCCACTTTTGGGGCGGTAAAGTCGGGCGGTCGCTAAAGGTAGCGCCCGCCGGAAAGTGTAGGCCACTTCGCCGAAATTCAGTAGATTTGGCCAAGAGTTTGGGCGAGCGCTGAAACTGGCGTTGCACTGCTATCTTCAGGCGCTAAGCCGGCGATGCGGACTGATAATGCCGAGGCCGGGCGCAGCGCAGGTGCGGTCATGTTTTGCTTGACAGCAGGCACCCTGACGCCGGCCAGCTCTTAAATGGGGAAGGGTTGAATTTGACTGCTGCCACGCCCTGCATAGTGGAGCCCTGCAGCTAGGCCTCAACACTGCTGGTGGACCCAAATAGCGCCTGAAGCCATGGAGATGGCCCGTGAACGAGTGCAGCGCTTCTCCCAGCATGCTTTGAGGGTGCTGGTTAATGGTGTGGAAAAGAAAAGAGTGATCTTGTGCCCGGACAGTGGCAAGAAGGCTCCCAGGAGGCAGTACAGGAGAGCCTGGAAGAAAATCGCCCACAGGGTGTCATCCACCAGCGATGTCCCCAGGAGTGCGGACCAATGCCGCAAGAAGTACAACGACCTCACTCGGATGGTGAAGGTGAGTACCCTTTCCAGTGTCCCCCTCATCCTTGCATGTGCACCTCACATTATGGGCAAAGGGACCTCAAAGGCCTAATGGCCAGCCCTCCTCCCGCAGCTATGGCACTGGCATGATCATCAATAGCACTTTCTGCACTTAACACACTGGCCAAGCTATTCGACCATGGGAGGCAGTGCACACAGCAACAGGGCACCACACTGGCCAAGCTATACGACCATGGGAGGCAGTGCACACAGCAACAGGGCACCACACTGGCCAAGCTATTCGACCATGGGAGGCAGTGCACACAGCAACAGGGCACCACACTGGCCAAGCTATTCGACCATGGGAGGCAGTAAACACAGCAAAAGGGCACCACACTGGCCAAGCTATTCGACCATGGGAGGCCGTGCACACAGCAACAGGGCACCACACTGGCCAAGCTATTCGACCATGGGAGGCAGTGCACACAACAACAGGGCACCACACTGTACTTAGAGGCCGTCCTTTCTCTTGCAGGCCAAGCTGGCGCGGAATTTGAGGAGCCAGTCTGCCACCGGGGGAGGCTGTCCCCAGTACCAGGTGCTCAGTGAGCTGGAGGAGAGTGTGGCTCGACTCATGCGTGGCCGGGTGACTGGCCCTGTTGCCATTGGAGATGCGGACCCTGTACTGGGACCCACTGGTAAGGACATGACCGGTTGGACCTCTCTCGTTGCCCTTGCGCTTCAGATCTACATCCTTTCCCACTGTCCGACCAATGCGCATAATGCCACCACTCATGCCTCCCTCGCTGACGCCCTGTCCTCACTCTAAAGCTACTCTTGTGCCTTCCTGCTTTCAGCTGGTGAGGAGGAGGTGGTCCCTGAAGCTCAGAGTGCCAGGCCCTTGGAGGAGGAGGATGACGAGGACCAGGACGAAGGCGGCACATCGGGGGAACCCTCATCCACGCCAGGGGATGGCAATGGAGGGGAGACGTCTGGCCTGGAGGAGAGGCAGGGGGAAGTGTTGCAGGGGGGTGTAGCTCCTGGGCCCAGTGGGGTCGAGGCACGCGGGAAAGGTCGGGCAGCACGGCGGCCTTCTCCCCAGAGGGGGGAAGTGTTGCAGGGGAGGGCAGTTCCTGGGCCCAGTGGGGTCGAGGCACGCAGGAAGGGTCGGGCAGCTCGGTGGCCTTCTCCCCAGAGGGAGAGTCCGCCCTCCAGTCCAGAGACGGTCCTCGCCCAGGAGGTGCGCCTCCTTGATGAGATGTCCACGGCGTCAGAGTGGTGCCACAAGGAGTTCATGGGGGTTGTGGGACAGTTGCCTCAGGCCATTGAGTCCCTGGCTCATAGTGTGGTCGCTTTCAGGGAATCACAGGCCAGGGGGGTCGAGCAACTCACGGCAGCACACGACAGGGGTGTCCAGCAACTCGCGGCAGTGCAGGACAGGGGTGTCCAGCAACTCGCGGCAGCACAGGATGCGAGTCACGAGTCCATGAGTGGTGCCGTCCAGACACTGGCAGATCTGATGCGGGCACATACCAGAGCAGTTCGGGCACTCACTTCTGCCACACTCGCTGTGGCGCGGAAGCATCGCCAGGGCACCCGCAGCCCTGCTGCAGCACAGCAGTCTGGCCTCCACCAGATTGCTGCGCTTGCTGCACTGCCAGCCCGGCTGAGTGCCAGTGTCTCTGGCGAACAGCGCGCGCCTGGCATCAGCCAGCTTGCCCCCATTGGTGCAGCCGACACTGCCACTCCCCCAGCCAAGGTGCGACGAGCTGCTGCTGAGACTGATGCTGGCCAGCCACAGCTGCAGCAGTCAGCAG
Source organism: Somniosus microcephalus (assembly GCF_052327205.1). Taxonomy (NCBI): domain Eukaryota; kingdom Metazoa; phylum Chordata; class Chondrichthyes; order Squaliformes; family Somniosidae; genus Somniosus; species Somniosus microcephalus. Next base: position 31,387,745 of record NW_028225180.1, on the reverse strand, counting down.
CCGGCACCTCCCGGGCCGGGCCTCGTCTAGGCCAACCCCCAAGGGCATCTGCCGTCACGCATTGTGGCCCTCATGAGCCTTCCCCCAGCCTTGCCACACCCACAGGGCCCAGGTTGAGGTGGAGCAGCAGGTCGGGCAGGGGCCGGAGAAGCCTGCATAAGGACTCGCCCTCTCGGCACACCCAGTAGAGTGTGGTGATAGCGTTTTTTTTTATATGGGGGTGTTTGTGTTCTGGGGGGGGGCTTATTTTGGTGAGGCCGAAGATGAAGGCATTTTTTGTTTTTATGGGGGTGTTTGTGTTGTGGAGGGGCGGGCTTATATTTGTAAGGCCGATGATGAAGGCCAATTGGATGGGCAAGTTTTGTTATTCCTCCCCAGGTTGTGGGAGTGACAGATGTTTTTGACTGTTTTTTGGGGGTCTCGTCTGTTTTTCTGTTTCATGTGGGAAGGGCCCTGAGTTGGGAAAATAAAGCTTTTTATTTATTCAGCATGTCCAGGTGTCATGTTTCAAGTGGTTGTTGCGTTAACCGGCTGAGGGCTTGCGGAGCGGCTGCATTCAGGTGCGTTCATTGCCACAGGCCATTCCCTGACAGGGGGCCTAGAAGTGTCGTTCAATAAGCCACCGGCGGACGGCCCTTGGACGTTGTGGCTCCCTCCTGGGCTGGTACTCCTCCTCCTCCTCCTCCTCCTCCTCATGGTCCTCCTGCTCATCCTCCTGAGGTGGTGGTGCAACGTCAGGTGGCAGTGCCTGAGTCCTGCGGATAGCCAGGTTGTGCAGCATGCAGCACATGACGACGAACTGGGAGACTCTATCCGGCGAATACTGTAGAGATCCACCGGAACGATCCAGGCAGCGGAACCATTGCTTGAGGACGCCAATCATTTGCTCTATGATGTTCCTTGTGGCTTGATGGCTTTCGTTGTATGCCTCCTCCGCAGGGGTCCTGGGCGCGCGGAGCGGGGTCATGAGCCATGTACACAAAGGGTAGCCCTTGTCCCCAATAAGCCATCCCCTTGGTGGAGGCTGTGCCTCGAACATGTCAGCCACAGTAGTCTGGCGCAGGATAAATGCATCGTGGCTGCTTCCTGGAAAGCGGGCATTGACAGCTAGGATGCGCTGCCTGTGGCCACACACCAGCTGTACATTGAGGGAATGGTAGCCCTTCCGGTTGCGGTAATCCTCAGCATTGTAAATAGGTGCCCGCATAGCCACATGCGTGCAGTCAATGGTGCCCTGCACCATGGGGAAGTCCACGATCCTGCCAATTCCGACTGCACGCTGCTCCTGCCTCTCTAGGGTCATGGGGAAGGAGATGAATTGGTGTCTCCTCGCAAAAAGTGCATCGGTGACCTGCCGGATGCAGCGATGCGCGGTGAACTGGGAGATGTTCACTATGTCCCCAGCAGCGGCTTGGAAGGAGCCACTTGCATAAAAGTTCAGAGCCACCGTGACCTTCACTTCCACCGAGAGAGACGTCCTGCACATCAGCTGTGGACGCAGATCTCTGTGAAGCAGCTGGCAGATCTCTGCAACCACCTCCCTTCTGAAGCGCAGCCTGTTAACACAATGCGCCGCAGTCATGGTGAGATAGGACACCTGCTGCCGGTATTGCCTGAGTGGGTAAGGCCTACGTTGCCGACGCCTGATGGCCCCTCTGCGTCTAGGCATGGCTGGCCCTCTCACACAGCATCTGCGAGCCCTTCGCACATAATGCTGCAAATGAGGGTTGGAACCCCATACAGCCCCCATAATAAACTTGCAAACAGTGAAATCACAATGATTCAAATGTCAAAGCTCTGGCCAGAAGCCAAAAATACCTCTCCTATGTTGTTCCAAATCAGTAAGCTCTGTTCCTTGGTCTCTGTCCAGAAATCCAAAGCAGTAAAGTCATTGCAGCAAAATGGCTGGGCTTTATAGGTCAGTGTAAGTGCCCTTTAATTAGCGCTCCCCAAGGCCCACAGGGCCTCTGTTGCGTTCCACTTCACAGTTCTTAACAGCACCACGCCCACATTGGCCGGGCGCCACTGAATTTCCGGTTTGGGGTGCACAAACAGCGTTGCACGACGAAATGACGTCATAAGCTGCGCGCGCAGCTGAGCGGGCGCAAACACTTTGCGCCAGCGCTAAATGTCTACTGAATTTGGGTGTAGGCGCAGATCGGCCTGCGCCCGGGCGCTAAGTGCCTAGCGCTGGAAATATACCCCTCTTATGGCGTTAACGGCTGGCGAACACAACTGAATTTCTAGGCCATTGTCTTGTAACAGGGGCCAGCGCTTTATTTCATCAAGATAAGTTCAATCTAACCTGAAATGTACCATCATAACTTCTTACCATAAACGTAAATTACAAAGATTGCAATGTGAGACTTTCACTCCACCTTTATTACAGACCTGCTCAATGTGTCACTTTGTTACTCTTCTCTTCTGTCTAATGGTGTGTATCTCAAACCTGGAAATTGTTAACCGGAGAAATTTACCTTCTGGCGCTGGTTATGCTGATCGGATTCATGTTCGTTTCGATGTTCCTTTCAAAGTGCTATTCAAGGTAAATGTTACTCTGACAGCAGAAGATGCAGTAGAACAAAAACAAAGGGAAAGCGATGTAAAGGGATTAGGCTAGAGAGACTGAAAGAGTCAGATATAGGGAAACAAGGAGTAACAGATGAAGGAAGCTAGGTAATGTCAGAAGGAGCCAAAGACATCTACAAACACACAGGCAGACGTAAGGGAACAAAGAGAGACAAGTGGAGCCAGAAACAGAGAGAGGGGGCTTAAAGAGAAATACAGGCGAAACTCAGGGACAGAGATATAACGAAGCACAGAGAGAGAGGTGAAAGGCAGAGACAGAAACAGAGATTGAGAAGACCAAGAGAGCGACAAGGAAAAAAAAAGTAAAGCAAAGATAGAGGGAAGAGAGAGACAGCGATATACAGCAAGAGAGAGAGAGATAGTTTGAAGGAGACTATGATCAGTAGAGGTGTAAGCATGTAATCAGGGAGGAAGACATCTGCAGGTGCAGTTTGCCAGATGTAAAATAATGCTAGATTGTGACTGAGGAGACGGGGAAACTGTTCACCCACACATGGTATTCTAGGCTGTGCTGAATATCAGCCTCCATTTTTCAGCACCAAAACGACCCTATTGAGCAAGGAGAAAAAGAAACTAGTAGCAAACCGTGACTATGTCCAATGTGTTGTGGTTGAGAAACAGGTGAATTTTCCCTGTCTTCCTGTCCTCTCTCTGATCCTAACTATCTACCAATAAACTTCTCTATATCGACATTTGCATTACATTTGCCTTTTACAGGCCCTGTATTTACCTTCTGTATTTGGATATTTGTTTCCCGACAATTATATCCACCAGGCATTCCAGTTTTGATGCAATTCATTTTTGAATTTCCTTTATTAACACGGGAATAATCCTTTATTTGTTGCAAGCAGAGCTCTATGAGATATACCTCCGTCAGTGTGTCTCTGAACAGGAAGTGAGCTAAAACTGACCAGCAGTAGGACTTTGGAAAGTGAGACAATGACATGATGCGATTTCTAACTCTGGGCTCCATGAGTGCACGGTTGTATAGTGTTTATGTTACTGGGCTAGTAATCCAGAGACCTGGACTAATGATCCCGAGACGTGAGTTGAAATCCCACCATAATACCTGAGGAATTTAACTTCAGTTAATTAAATAAAAGTCTGGAATAAAATAGTTAGTATCAGTAATGATTACCATGAAACTATCAGATTGTCGTAAAGCCCCACCTGGTTCAATAATGTCCTTTAGGGAAGGCAATCTGCTGACTTTAGCTGGTCTGCCTGATATGTGACTCCAGACCCACTGCAATGTCCTTGACTCTGAACGAGCCTCTGAAATGGAATAGAAAATCAATCATTTGAACCAAACTGCTATGAATAAGAATAAAAGCGGACAGAACTCCTGGCTTGTACCTCATCACTGGCATACCCAGCCCAGTCGAACCAGCCAAATCCTCGCCATGCACATTGGGAACTTGTAACAAAATTGGGAGAGCTGTCCCACAGACTAGTCAAGCAACAGCGTGACATAGTCATACTCACAGAATCATATCTTTCAGCCAATGTCCCAGACTCCTCCATCACCATCCCTGGATATGTCATGTCCCACCAGAGGTGGGGGCACAGTGGTACACAATCGGGATGGACTGGACCCGGGAGTCCTCAACATTGACTGGGAACCCCGTGAAGTTTCAAGTCAAGCATGGGCAAGGAACCCGCCTGCTGATTACCACCTACTGCCCTTACTCAGCTGATGAATCAGTACTCCTCCATGTTGAACACCACTTGGAAGACGCACTGAGAGTAGAAAAGGCACAGAATGTACGCTGGGTGGGGGTCTTCAATGTACATCACCAAGATAGCACCACTAGTGGCCGAGTCCCGTAGGGCATAGCTGCCAGTCTGGACTAGCAGCAGGTGGTAAGAGAACCAACACGAGGGAAAAACCTACCTGACCTCTTCCTGACCAATCCACCTGTCGCAGATGCAGCTGTCCTTGATAGCAGTGGTAGCAGTGACCAATGTAAAGTTATTATGGAGATGAAGTCCCGTCCTTACACTGAGTACACCCTCCATCGTGTTGTGTGGCACTATCACCGTGATAAATGTAAAATTCAGAACAGATCTAGCAGTTCAAAACTGGGCATCCATAAGGCGCTGTGGGCCATGAGCAGCAGCATAATTGTATTTCACCACAATCTGTAACCTCATGGCTCGGCAAAACCCTCAATTTCCCAATACCTTCGAGCCAGGGTAGCAAAGTTGGTTCAATAAGGAGTGCAGAAGTGTATGCGAGGAGAAACACCAGGCGTACCTAAAATGGGTTGCCAAACTGGGGAAGCTGCAACACAGGCACATGCATGCACAGCAGTGGAAGCAGCATGCTATAATCAGAGCTAAGCGATCCCACAATCAAAAGGGGTACACAGTAACAGTGTAATTAGATAAAGGGGACAGGGTAATTTAGGGAATCAAAGTAACTATTTAATTAGACATAGAGGACAAGGTAACTTAGGGGAACACAGTAACTCTGTAATTAAAGATAGAGGAGAGGGTAATTTAGGGGAACACAGTAACTGTGTAATTAGTGATAGCATACAGGGTAATTTAGTGCAACACACTATGTATAATGAGGCACAGGTGACAGGATAATATAGAGGAACACAGTAAATGTAATTAGAGATAGAGGACAGGGTAATTTAGGGGAAAACTAACTATGTAATTAGTGATAGAGGACAGGGTAATTTAGGGGAAAACTAACTATAAAATTAGCGATAGAGGACAGTGAAATTTAGGGGAAGACAGTAAATGTGTAATTAGAAATAGAGGACAGGGTAATTTAGTGGAACACAGTAACTGTGTAATTAGTGATAGAGGACAGGGTAATTTAGGGTAACACAGTTACTGTATATATAGAGATAGAGGACAGGGTAATTTCGGGGAACAGAGTGACTGTGTAATTAGTGATGGAGGACAGGGCAATTTAGGGGAACACAGTAACTGTGTAATTATAAATAGAGGACCGTTTAATTTAGGGGAACACAAACTATGTTATTAGTGATAGATGACAGGGACAATTATGGGAACACAGTAACTGTTTAATTAGAGATAGAGGGCAGGATAATGTAGGGGAACATAGTAAGTGTGTAACTAGCGATAGAGGACTGGGTAATTTAGGCGAACATAGTAACTGTTTAAATAGAGATAGGGGCAGGGTGATTTAGGGGAACACAGTAACTGGCTAATTAGAGATAGAGGACAGGGTAATTTAGGGGAACACAGTAACTGTGTAATTACAGATAGAGGACGGGATTGGGGGTAATATTCTGGCATGGATAGAGGATTGGCTATCTAACAGAAGGCAGAGAGTTGGGATAAATGGTTCATTCTCAGGCTGGCAATCAGTAACTAGTGGTGTTCCGCAGGGGTCAGTGCTTGGTCCCCATCTCTTTAAAATCTATATTAACGATTAGGAGGAGGGGACCGAGTGTAACATATCAAAGTTTGCAGATGATACTAAGATGGGAGGGAAAGTAGTGAGTGAGGAGGACAAAAAAACCTGCAAGGGGACATAGACAGGCTAAGTAAGTGGGCAGAGATTTGGCAGATGGAACACAATACTGGAAAGTGTGAGGTTATGCACTTTGGCAGGAAAAATTGTAGAGCAAGTTATTCTCTTAATGGCAAGAAACTGAAAGTACTGAAGTGCAAAGGGATCTGGGGGTCCTGGTGCACGAAACTCAAAAGGTTAGTATGCAGGTGCAGCAAGTGATTAAGAAGGCCAATGGAATGTTGGCTTTCATTGCTAGGGGGATAGAATATAAAAATAGGGAGGTATTGCTTCAGTTGTACAAGGTATTGGTGAGACCGCACCTGGAATACTGCATACAGTTTTGGTGTCCATACTTAAGAAAGGACATACTTGCTCTCGAGTCAGTACAAAGAAGGTTCACTCGGTTAATCCCGGGGATGAGGGGATGGACATATGAGGAGAGGTTGAGTAGATTGTGACTCTACTCATTGGAGTTCAGAAGAATGAGAGGTGATCTTATTGAAACATATAAGATTGTGAAGGGGTTGGATCGGGTGGATGCGGGGAAGATGTTCCCGATGATGGGTGAAACTAGAACTAGGGGGCATAGTCTTAGAGTAAGGGGCTGCTCTTTCAAAACTGAGATGAGGAGGAACTACTTCACTCAGAGGGTGGTAGGTCCATGGAATATGCTGCCCCAAAAAGCTGTAGAAGCTACATCATTACATAAATTTAAAACAGAAATAGACAGTTTCCTAGAAGTAATGGGAATTAAGGGTTACGGGGAGCGGGCAGGAATTTGGACATGAGTCTCGGTTCGGATCGGTCATGGCCCTGTGGGTAGCGGAGCGGGCCCAGGGGCCGTGCAGCCTGATCCTGCTCCTATTTCGTGTGTCTAATTCTGTTAGATTCAGGAGATGGTTCGGTGATAGTGGATTGGCGGTTAGGATCAGATCAGCCATGATCTTATTGAATGGCGGAGCAAGCTCGAGGGGCCGATTGGCCTACTCCTGCTCCTATTTCTTATGTTCTTATGTTCTTATTTAATTTAGCGGAACCCAGTATCTGTGTAATTAGCGATAGAGGCAGTGTAATTTAGGGGTACTCAGTAACTGTAATTAAAGATAGAGGACAGGTTAATTTAGGTGAACACGATAACTGTGTAATTAGTGATCGAGGACAGGGTAATTTAATGCAACACAGTAACGATAATTAGAGAGAGATGACAGGATGATATAGAGGAACACAGTAAGTGTAATTAGAGATAGAGGACAGGGTAATTTAGGGCAAAACTAACTATGTAATTAGTGATAGATAACAGGGAAATTTAAGGGGAACACAGTAACTATGTGATTAGAGATAGAGGGCAGGGTACTCAGCGGAACACAGTAACTGTGTGATTAGAGATAGAGGGCAGGGTACTCAGGGGAACACAGTAACTGTATAATTAGTGATAGATGGCAGGGTACTCAGGGGAACACAGTAACTGTGTAATTAGAGATAGAGGGCAGGGTACTCAGGGGAACACAGTAACTGTATAATTAGTGATAGATGGCAGGGTACTCAGGGGAACACAGTAACTGTGTAATTAGAGATAGAGGGCAGGGTACTCAGGGGAACACAGTAACTGTGTAATTAGTGATAGATGGCAGGGTACTCAGGGGAACACAGTAACTATGTGATTAGAGATAGAGGGCAGGGTACTCAGCGGAACACAGTAACTATGTGATTAGAGATAGAGGGCAGGGTACTCAGGGGAACACAGTAACTGTGTAATTAGAGATAGAGGGCAGGGTACTCAGGGGAACACAGTAACTGTGTAATTAGTGATAGAGGGCAGGGTACTCAGGGGAACACAGTAACTGTGTAATTAGTGATAGAGGGCAGGGTACTCAGCGGAACACAGTAACTGTGTGATTAGAGATAGAGGGCAGGGTACTCAGGGGAACACAGTAACTGTGTAATTAGTGATAGATGGCAGATTAATTTGGGGACATGGAAAGCTATTCACCGTTTAATAACAAATAGAGATCACAGGAATGCCAGGAGCACACAACAACCCTTCAATGAGAATAGCAAAATAGAGCAGAGCTGGAAATCTGAAATAACAACAGAAAATGCTGGAAACACTCAGCAGTTCAGGCCGCATGGAGGAGAGACAATTAAAAGCAACGTTTCGGATCGAACCCTTCGTCAGAATTGGAAAAGTTTAGGGAAGAGTGATTTTTAAGTACTGGCTGTTTAATTAGAAACGAGGTCGAGAATCACAACCATATGGAATGGAATTTAACATGGTAATGCAATTGTGAACTGTGGTTTCAATTTTACTTTTTGATTTTGGATGATGTGATTGATTACATATCAACTTCTCACGATTGTAGCTGGGTGCAGATGCATCTCATCTGAGTCTGATGGAGTGAAAACCTCTGCATGAAGCCTTACTGGTGTCTTATGTACGATTGATCGTCTGATTCCAGTTAAATGAGAATGTGACTGCTACACAGACGTACTCGAAACTCATAATCACTTTCGTAGAAGCGGGATGGTAGCCGGATTGGCAAAGCCTGGGCTCCACAGAGACTTGAAACCAAGTGGAGTTTTGCTTTTACAGAAGCTCGGGATCAAGTGGAACTTTGAAGAGGGTTAAGAGGGCACTTAAACACAATTAAAAAATGAAGCTCATTCACAATGTACTGAAGCTATTGTCAGCGAAAGGTTTTCAATCAGCTTCTTGAAAATTGAAGTGAGGTGGCATAGGTGTTTTAGCACAAAGTATAAGCAATAGTTAATTAATCATACAATTAAAGTTACTTACTACTAAGCTGCTGATTGTTGGTTGGGGATTCAAACGTGTTATGGATCTGAACTCAATTTCTTGGACCATTGCAAATGCTCAGTCCAAACTGTCACATTTCCACTGCCTCTTCGTATCAATCCTCACAATTTTGCATTATCGAATCATACATAAGTAAAAATACAACTCTATATAAGGGAAATTTAATGGTCTCATCTTTTTATCATAAATGATAGTTTTCTATATTAAAGAGCATGTTTTCCTTTGGGCTGACCCGTATAATTACATTAGTTCATTTTATTAACAATAATTTCACTCTTGTTCCTTTAATTGCTATTCGACCAAGTTTAATTATAACTCTGTCTTTAATTCTGTGCTATTTGTACAAATGAACACGCCAAGGCTCCTTCGGCAGCACCTTCCAAATCCACGAACTTTTCCACCTAGAATGACAAGGGCATCAGGCTCAAGGGAACACCACCACCTCCAAGTTCCACTCCAAGTCACACACCATCCTGACTTGGAAGTATATCGACGTTCCTTCTTCATCGCTGGGTCAAAATCCTGGAACTCCCTACCTAACAGCACTGTAGGAATACCTTCACCACATGGACTGCAGTGGTTCAAGTCGGCGGCTCACCAGCACCTTCTCAAGGGCAATTAGGGATGGGCAATAAATGCTGGCCTTGCCAGCGCTCCCACATCCCATGAACGAATAAAAAATTACGATGACATTCCAGATGTTTTCCTTTACATAATTAACAGATTTCCAACACTGTTATCAAAGGAGTAAAGTTCTATGAAATATATGAATTAGTTTAAAATGATGTGGCTTTAATTACATTTCTTCTTACTGCATCCTGAATCTGATCATGCTGCAGGGTGAGCCCTCACTCATCAGCTCAGTACTATTTTAAATTAACTGCTTAAGAGGCAAAGGCTAAAGGTAAACATTAATACATTAAGATAAACCAATAGAGTATAACATTAGCAGACTTCAGGACAGTCTGATTATCCCTTCCGATACAGTGCCGTCCATCGTAGGATTAGAGTATTTAATGTCAGCATTAAACTATATCTCATCAGCAACGTATATCTATCGTGGTCTATTCTTTTGTGCAGATCTCTACCCATTGGTTTTACACATTAAACTCTCCAGAACCACAGTAACCTTTTCAAGTAGGGTTGTTTTCAGCATGATTGACCGTGTCTTGGACCTGTTCACCATAGCATCTTCATCATGAATACCGCATCATGAATAACGCAAGCTAATTGCTTCCTGCCGAACGCGTCGCCTCTGCACACACAGCGATAATGCAATATCATACAGCGCAATACATCCGACACAAAACATTCCTGCCCTTTCTGTCAATCCGGGTGGGGGGAGGGGCGGATTCTGTAGGTGTTAGATTTCAAGATATTAACTACATTCTTCTAATTATTCAATTTAGGCAAAAACACAACCATGTCAAACGGAAAGCTATCAGTTAACCATCTTAACTAAAATTTCTTGACTTTCACGAGATTGTGCATTGATTCCAGACTTATATCTTTTGACGAGTTGTGCCAAGGTGACTTACGTTAAGAAGGGACGTGTGATAGCATAGATAGAATGAGAGACTTTGCATTAGTTCAGGATCAAGAACTAACTGCCATAGATAAAGGAATAAATGGAAGTGATTTAGAACTGCGAGTAGGATAATCCTCTTTAGATGGAGAGTTCTGAGGCTGTGGAATTCACAGAGGGTGAAATTACGTCCATTTCAAGTTTAAATTGTATATATCAATGAATAAAAATAGGTTGATGGGATGTTGAGATCAGGGGGTTTAAAGTGAATGGAACTATATTCTCGGGTGCAGTGTAAACGCGGACACAAACTCTTTGGCTAAAATGACCTGTTCCCCTGTTATCAATTCTACAACATTTCGGTGACCAGTTTGGGATGTAAGTAAATATCTGTGAACAAAGATGTCTAGTGTCACATTGACGAGTCAAGTTCCTACTGTCTCTATCATTAGACACTGATCAGGAGCCAGGGCCCCGTTCTATTGGTCCAGGAGACAATGGGGGCGGAGTCTGATGGGGAGACCAGCGCCTGCAACATTCACACCAAGATTACAGAATTACAGAAAACCACGATTGTATCACATAGTTTCTACATTAAAGAAACCTTTAACTATTGATTATACTGGAGCGTCTCATTCCAGTCCCTGCGGTGTAAGCAAGTTAACGCTGACGCCCACATGTTCTACTCCTGCTGAAGCTCAGTCATAACTGTTCTCTTTGGATCTTGAGCGGGTATCGATTATGTTTACCCAGGGAAAGCAGCAGACATCAAGGCATGAAGTGAAGTAACTGTTATCTAATGCCTTTTAATTTTCACTACAGCAAACCATAGTATTTGCTGTCTAGTTTGGACCAGAAACTATGTTTTATTTTTTCATTAATTTGCAAATAAATGTCCAAGGAGTTTTCATCAGCTGCTTCAGCTCTTCCCTGAATTTAGTTTGTGTAGCTGCATAAATGCACGTGTTTGTACAGGAACTCAAAAACATGAGCATATATCCGGTTTCAGCGGCAATGTAGGCAGGGGCTGCATAATTGCCTCTGTAATGCACGGTGCTTATCAAACTGGTAGTTACATAAGTAACGTTAGTTGTCAGCCACAGCAGTATAAAACTGCCCGATACAGAGAACAGTAAAATGATGGATTTCCTTCGGCTCTCCATCTCTGGATCGCTCTGATTCTCAATGCCGTGACTCCGGAGTGCCCTGCGGACTCGACTGGCCACTAAAATACGTCTGGCTGTCAAACAATTAAACAGTAATATCAAAGCAAAACTGAGCAAAGTAAAACAAATGGCACATAACCAGTAAAACACCACACCTACAGGCGATGAAAAAAACTCCGCTCTGAAGCGGCAACCCCAGTGAACATTGTTAATTATTCGCTCAGATTCAAATGCAAACCAATACAGGAGGCTTTGTAAACAGATCAGGACAGAGACCATTGTTATAACCGCGGCCGCAGTTCTCACTGTGCAATACTTGGATTTAAACTTCTTACAACATATAGCTACAAATCGGTCAAATGTGAATGAGACTGTAAACCACACCGACAAATACAGGGCGACACATTGCAGGCATATAATGAACTTACAGACGGCAGTTAATGACAGGAATGTATGTGGAAAGTAATAACGTAAAATGCGGTTCAATAATATATTGACGATCATGACCAGTAGATCTGCTGTTGCCATGGCCACCATGTAGACAGAGATACATTTGGAAAGGCCGCAGTTTCCTCTGGAGAGAATCACGATTGTCAGTAGGTTCGCTGTAAGAAGGAGCAACAAGAGGTCAGTAACGGGGTCATTCAGATAAATCTCACAGATGTGTCCCTATTTAGCGTTAAGTGCATGGATTTTTTCATTAATATAGGTGAAGACACTTTATTTAAAGGAACGAAATCATTGAACATTCAATATCGAGGACTGAAAACCCGCCTTCTGTCCAGCAAACTTCAGTCAAGTATTAAATATAATTACATGGCAATTAATGGAAATATATAATTCAAGTAAAATATTCAACTCCGATAAAAAAAACATTCACATTATACTCAGACGCTGCCGAGAGGAGGGGAGCACCTTCCTGAACGGAAATTATTTCGGAAAATACCTTTCAATTCCCCTGTTGGGTGGAGGTTTCTGCAGTCCGAGGAATTATCAACTTAATGCAGAGAGGGAACAACGGCACAAAAGACATGATTACGATGGGCACTGAGCAGCACATTCTTTAATGAGCTATGTGCTGTTGGAGGGGCCGGGGAATCTGCCTCGCCCTCCCTCAGTATAGGGAGGAACATTGAGCGCCCGGTGCCCGTGATCCAGCGACCGGAAAAGTGCCTCAGTGGTCGTGCGGACGACTGGGATTGCCGCTGATTTTCAGAGACTGATCCCGGTGAATAAATGACTCTGCAGTGTGGACATTCTCGGAATCTGTTACATTAACACTGAGATAGTCAACAGGTATTAGGCAACAGGATACATTGACTCACCGGGAATGCCAAATGCTGCGAGGACATGGTAGTAAATGTCCCGTATCTGTACAATTATTGGCCGTACCATTGTTTTAAAGATTTGTGTGAATTCTGAGCTGCTTTACGGTTCTGGCTGGAGTGTTTCTGAGATCCGTAAATGCTCCTGCTTTATAGATCAATCGGTGCCCCGGTGAGACAATCCAGTTACACAATAATTGGCTTTAGTTACAGTCACTGAACAAACAAGGAGCGATTTCCAACTTCAGTGCACCCGGGCCGCCAATGGGGAAATTGAACAGCTCAGTCCATGAAACTCCGTCCATTAACACCAATTAACGGAAAGTAATCCCAGAGGGACTGCACTCTGCGCGTGTTCAGTAAACCCTGAAGGACAAAGCAAATATTCCCCCGACACTGCGTTAATTTCTTGGAGCCTCATCTTAATTTGGTGAAATCGTCACTCATCCATTGCCTAATTAAAATATGTTTTTTACTGCAATGATGAATGATGTTGAATCGGCTCTAACATTACTGATGGTGACGCTACTCCAACATTAATGTTGATGATTCTAATCTATCATTATAGGTGCTGAACCTACTCTAACATTACTGGTGATGACCCTAATCTAACATTAATTGTGCTGGCCCTACTCTAACTTTAGTGGTGGTGACTCTTCTCTATCATTACTGGTGGTGCCTGTACACTAACATGACTGGGGGAGACCCTACTCAAACATTACTTGCGATGACTACTTTAACATGACTAGGGGTGACCCTACTCTAACATTAATGGCTATGCCCCTACTGTTACATTCCTGCTGGTGACTACATGATTATATTACTGGTGCTTACATGGCTCTAATATTACTGTAGGTGACCCTAATAACAATTATTCCTGGTGATCCGATTCTAATATTGCTGTAGTGACTCTTCTCAAATGTTACTGCTGGTAACAATAATCTAAGCTAATGGGTGGTGACTCATCTCTACCATTACTGCTTCTGACATTTTTTTATTTGCTCACGGGATGTTGGTGTGCTAAGTCAAGGCCAAACGTTATTGCCCATCCCCAGTTGCCCTTGAGAATTTGGTGGTGAGCCGCCTTCTCAAACCGCTGCTGTCCATTTGTTGAAAGTCCTCCCACAGAGCTGTTAGGGAGGGATTTCCAGGATCTTCACCGAACGACGACGAAGAAACGGCGATATAATTCCAAGTCTGGATGGTGTGTAACTTGGAAGTGAACTGGCAGGTGGTGGTTTTCACAATGCGCCTGCTGTCCTTGTCCTTCCAGGCAACATAGTTTGCATGTTTGGGAGGGGCTGTCGAAGAAACTTTGCGAGTTGCTGCAGTACATGGTACATACTGCAGTCACAGTGCATCGGTGGTGGACGGAGTGAATGGGTAAAGTGGTAAATCGGTGCCAATCAAGGGAGCTGCTTTGTCCTGGATGGTGTTGAGCTTCTTGAGTGTTGTTGGAGCTGCATTCATCAAGGCAAGTGGCGAGTATTCCATCACACTCCTGCCTTGTAAATGGGAGAAAGAATTTGGGGAGTCAGGAGGTCGGATACTCACCGCAGAATACCCGATCTCTGACCTGTTCTTGCACACACATTACTTATTTGGCTCCTCCTGTTAATTTTCTGGTCATTGGTGTCTCCTACAATGTTTGTGGTGGGAGTTTCGACAATGGTAATACCGTTGACTTTCAAGGGGAGGTGTTTACACTCACTCATTTTGGATTATTTAATTTCCTGGCATATGTCTGTCAGCAATATTTCTTGCCATTTTTCAGCCATAGCCTGCAAGTTGTCCTGCTCGCGCTGCATTTGGGCTTCATTATCCCAAGAACTATGAATAGAACGGAACACTCTGTAATCAGCAGCGAACATCTGGACTCCTCTGTTCTTATGATGGCCAGAAGTTCAATCATAATCATAATCATAATCAACTTTATTGTCATTGTTAGTGCACAAGTGCAGTACAATGAAATGTAGGCTTGCAGCTCCCGAGAGTGTACATTTAGATTAAGACCTTTAAACATTCAACATTCATTTGGCTTGTAATACATTAACATAAACATAACCATAATAAAGTGCATTGGCAGATGTGCAGGCTTTAGAGTTTATTTGTGGAGTTCAGTAGGATGACAGCCCTGGGAAAGAAGCTGTTCCTAAACCTGGTCGTTTGGGTGCGAATGCATCTGTAGCGTCTCCCAGATGGCAGGAGGGTGACCAGACTGTGGCTGGGGTGGGTAGGGTCTTTGATGATGGTCCGTGACCTCTGTAAACAGCGTTTCTGGTATATGTGCTGGTGAAGTGGCTGATGAAGCTGTTGCAGATGGTTGGGTCTCGAACACTGCCCTGAGGAAATACTTCAGCGATGTTCTGTGGCTGATATGACTGACCTGCAACAATCTTCTTTTGCTAGGTATAACTCCAGCCAGAGAATTGTTTTCCCCCTGAAACCCATTTACATCAATTTTACCAGGGCTGCTGGATGTCACACTCGGTCAAATACTGTTTGATGTCTGGGTCAATCATCGTTACCTCACCTCTGGAATTCTGATCCTTTGTCCATGTTTGGAATAAGCTGTAATGAGATCTGGAGCCATGTGAACGTGGCGGAAACCAAACTGAGCATCCATGATCAGGTTATTGATCATTAAGGGACACTTGATAGCAATGACGACGACACCTTCCATCACTTTGCTGATAATTGAGTGGAAGGTGATGAGGCGGTAATTGGCCGAATTTGATTTGTCCTGCTTATTGTGGACAGGTCACTCCGGGGTAATTTTTCATTATGTCGGTCGATGCCAATGTTGTAGTTGTACTGAAAGAGCTTGGCTAGAAGTGCAGATGGATCTGGAGCACAAATCTGCAGCACCACAGCCCGGAGGCTGTTGGGCCACAGCCTTTGCGGTATCGAGTGCGCTCAGTCATTTCTTGATGTCACGTGGAGTGAATCGAATTGGCTGAAACTTACATTGGCCCAGAAATTCGGGTCGGGGGCTCCGGCGGGTGCAAGCCCCCACCTGCACTTACCTTGCGCGCTGGCCATTGAGCTGTGGGCCCGCATGGAATTCCGATCTGGGGCCTGGTCCAGCTGCCGGTGCACAGTGCTTGCGTATCTCAGGGGCGCAGTTACTTCAATGCGTCCCCTGGGATCACATGAACCATGGAGAGCCAATCGGAGCAGGGAATGCTCCATTCATAAGAGTGACAGGAAGAGCTGTCAAAACTTATAATAACTATGGCCCCAAAATAGCACTAAATCTTCAAATACATTTTTTAAAAATCACATTTTTTAACTAAACTAAAACTTACATGAAATAACTATTTTAAACAATAATTTAAATTTTAGAAAAAAATAATTTTATTTTCTAACGGGGCTAAAAATAAACTTACCTTGCTTTTAAGTATTTAAAAAAAATAAATCTGTGGAAAAAATGTTTTAATTTTAATTAGTTCACCACTTACCTTGTAACAAGCAGGCCTTACGCCTACTTTTTACATGTCTAACTTCTGGAGACTAACCCTCCAGGAAAAATCTGCAAAAAAAACGTAAGTTTGATGCGCATGCACAGCCTCTCCTGTGCACGCGTTCGACCTCTGAACCCCTTTGTTCAGGGGAATGGAAGTGTCGGTTCCCCGCGCATGCGCAGTGCATGCAGGAAACCAGCACTTCCATTGGGCTTACGGGTGAGTACCCCGTGCGTACTCACCCATGGAGATACGAATTTCTGGGCCATTCTGAAGGTGGCGATCCCAGGAGCAGGCCGAGATGGTTCATCCACTCGGCAATACTGGCTGAAGAAGTTTGCAACGGCCCTGGCTTGATGGTAACAGCACAATGAGGGATATGCCGTGCCATGAGTTTACAGATTCAGGTGAAATACAATGCTTCTGTTGCTGATGGCCACGTGCCTCACCGAGCCCAGCTTGGAGCTGCTTGATCTTTTCTGATTCTATCCCATTTAGCACGCGATTCCATCTACACAACGACTGTGCGCTAGTCACTGCGATCAGTGCTGTAATGGCAGATGCAGCTGCAACAGGTAGATGGTGAGGACGACTTCAAGTCGTTTTTACTCTCGTGATTGTTCTCTCACCACCTGCCAAAAGCCCAGTCCGGCAGCTAATGTCCAAGGCTCCTCTATCACCATCCGTGGGTATGTTCTGTCCCACCAGCAGGAGAAACCTCCAAGATGTGCCAACAGCGTGGTATACAGCCGTGAATGTGCGGCACTGGGAATACTCTACATTGACTTCGGCCCTCATGAAGTCGCATGCCATCAGGCCAAATTGGGCAAGCAAACCTCATGCTGATTACCACCTACCAGCCGCCGTCAGTGATGAAGACGTGCTGCCTCAGTAGCACCACTACTGACCGAATTGGCCGACTCCAGAAGGACATAGCTGCCAGACTGAGCTTGGGGCAGGTGGTGAGAGACACAACAGGAGAGATAACTTACTTGACCTCGTCCACAACAATCTACTTGTCGCAGATGCATCTGTCCATGGCAGTAGATTTAGGAGAGACCACCGCATAGTTCTTGTCGAGAAGAAGTGCCGTCTATACGCTGCGAACAACCTCCAATGTGTTGTGTGGCACTACCACCTTGCTAAGTGATTCAGAACAAAATTAGCAGCTCAAAACTTAGCTTCTACTAGACGCTGTGGGCCATCAGCAGCAACAAAATTGGATAACACCACAATCTGTAAAGCCATGGTGCAAGGTTATCTTACATTACTTGGATTTTAGAATATTGATTTAATATCTTATAGTAATAAATATCTATAATCGTAGAAACACAGAATAGTTACAGCACAGAAGGAAGCCATTCGGCCGGTCGAGCCCGTGCTTGCTCTGTGCAGGTGCACTTGAGCTAGTCCCACTCCCCCGCCCTTTCTTCGTAGCCCTGCATTTTTTTCTTCAGGTATTTATCCAATTCCCTTTTGAAAGCCCCGATGGAGTCTGCTGCCACCAGCCTTTCAGGCAATGCATTCCATCGCCTAAACACTCGCTGCATAAAAAAATATTTCTCATGTCGCTTTTGGTTCTTTTCCCAATCACCTTAAATCTGTGTCTTCAGGTTCATCGACCCTTTCGCCAATGGGAACAGTTTCTCTCTATCTACTCCATCTAAACCCATCATGATTTTGAATATATCTGTCAAATTTCCTTTCAACCTTCTCTGCTCTAAAGGGAATAACCCCAGTGCTTCTAGTCTATCCACATAACTGAAATCCCTCGTCCCTGGAATAATTCTCGAAATTATTTTCTGCAATGTCTCTAAGGCCGTCACATTCTTGCTAAAGTGTGGCAGCCAGAATTGGACTCAATACTTCAGTTCATACTGAACCAGAGTTTTATAAAGCTTCATTATAACTTCTTTGCTTTTGTAATCTATGCCTCTATTTATGAAGCCCAGGATTCCGAATGTTTCTTTAATGGCTTTCTCAAACTGCCCTGCCTCCTTCAACTATTTGAGCACCTATACCTTCAGGTCTTGCTATTCATGCACCCACTTTAGAATTATACACTTTAGTTTATATTGCCTCTTCTCGTTCTTCCTAACAATATGTAACACTTCACACTTTTCTGCGTTAAATTTCATCTGCCACATGTCTGCCCATTTCCCCAGCCTGTCTATGTCTTCTTCAAGTCTATCGCTATCCTCCCCACTGTTCACTATACTTGCAAGTTTTGTGTCATCTGCAAATTTTCAAATTGTTCCCTGTATACCCAAGTCCAAGTCATTAATATATATCAAGAGAAGCAATGGTCCTTGTACAGACCTCTGGGGAACACCACTGTATAACTGCCTCCTGTCCAATCATCTGTAATGAGTATATAATCGTGTGTATGAATTAAATGTAGAAATGTGTTATCATTATTTTTATGTAATGGTAACCTGAATTATATATATGTAATCATTTTGCATATAATTTGAATTATATACTTATGCTGTAAGCTTATGTGTGAGAAAGGGAATTGCTATAGCCGAATAGGGAGGTTGTGGGTGAAAGGTGGATATTAGCCACAGTAAGGATGATACATAGAGTGCAGCTAGCCTGAGAAGCAAGGTCAGGTGTAGCTGCCACTGTAATGGAATGTTACAACATCTCCAGTGAAACTAAAACCTAAGCCTTTCACAGAAACAGCTAGGACGCTATATCTCTGCAAACTGGAGACATGTGCAATTGTATTGCCATATTTACCCCAAATATGTATCTTGTTGGTCAAAAACAGTTGGTAAAATATTCTCTTACGTCTAGAACCTGCATAAGCCAAGTAGGTGCGGACCTGGCATCTCTGTGATTTGATTTGTGGCCTTTTGGATGGCAGCCAGCGATTGTACAGTAAGAGTCCAAAAGGTTTTGAATGCGAGTAAGTGTATAACAAGGGGGCCTTAACAGACACAAAGGCCCAGAAATTTGGGTCGGAGGCTTCCCGCGGGTACAAGCCTCTGACCTGCACTTACTTTGCGCACTGGCCGTTGTGCTGTGGGCCCACATGGTATTCCAATCCTGGGCCTGCTCCAACTGCCGGTGTGCAGTGCTTGCGTAGCCCAGGGGCACAGTTAGTTTGAAGCCTCCCCTGGGATCACATGGGCCATGGAGAGTCAAAGGAAGAGCTGTCAAACCTATAAATGCTATAAGCCCCAAAACCTCACTAAAACTTCAATTAAATTTTTAAAAATCACATTTTTAAAATAACTATAAATGAAATATCTATTTTAAACAATAATTTACAATTTTGAAAACTCGAATCAGTGGATCAAGGTTCCCTCTGCGATCTTATAATGACCTGGCATATCCATCACTCTGCCATTACCATCAAGCCAGGGGAACATCCCTGGCTCAATGAAGCATATAGCGGAGAATGCCAGGAGCAGCAACCGATGTACCTGAAATTGTGGTGCCAATGTGGTGAAGCTAAAACACAGGACTGCATGCATGCTAAATAACGGTGCAACATGCTAATGACTGAGCTAAGTGACCCAACAACCAATGGATCAGATCAAAGCTCTGCAGTCCTGCCACATCCAGTCATAAATGGTTGTGGACTATTAATCAACTAACCAGAGGAGAAGGATCAATGAACATCCCCCTCCTCAATGTTGGCAGACCCAAGCAAGGACGTATAAAATTGCAGAAAGACTGATTTAATATTATACTTCAATCGGTTTGTAATAGAAACATAGAAACAGAAAAGATAAGAGCAGGAGTAGGCCATTCGGCCCCTCGAGCCTGTTCTGCCATTTAATGAGATCATGGCTGATCATCCAAATTCAGTACCATGTCCCTGTTTTCTCCCCTTATCCCTTGATCCCTTTAGCCTTAAGAAATATAGCTAACTCGTACTTGAATATAGTTAATGAATTGGCCTCAACTGCCTTGTGTGGTAGAGAATTCCATACGTTCACCACTCTATGGGTGAAGAAATTCCTACTCATCTCAGGCCTAAATGGCATACCCCTTATCATTAGACTCGGACCCCTGGTGCTGGACTCCCCCGCCATCGAGAACATCCTTCCTGCATCTAGTGTGTCTAGTCCTGTTAGAATTTTATAAGTTTCAAAGAGATCCTCTCTGATTCTTCTAAACTCTAGTGAATACATGCCTAATCGACCCAATCTCTCCTCATACGTCATTCCTGCCATCCCATATATCAGTCTGGTGAATCTTCGCTGCACTCTCTCCATTGCAAGAACATTCTTCCTTAGATAGGGCGAACAAAACTGCACACAATACTCAAGGTGTGGTCTCACCAAGGCCCTGCACAACTGCAGCAAGACATCCTTGCTCCTGTACTCGAATCCTCTCGCTATGAAGGCCAACATACCATATGCCTTCTTAACCGCAAGCTGCACCTTCATGCTTACTTTCAGCGACTGGTGTACAAGCACACTCAGGCCTTGTTGCACTTCCCCTTTTCCCAATCAATTGCCGTTCAGATAATAATCTGCCTTCCTCTTTCTGCCACCGAAGTGGGAAACCTTGCATTTATCCACATTATACTGCATTTGCCATGCATCTGCCCAATCACCTAACCTGTCCAAATAATACGGGAGTTTCTCTACATCTACCTCACAGCACACACGACCAACCAGCTCTGTGTCGTCTGCAAACTTGGAGAGATTACAACTAGTTCCCTCGGCTAGATTATTTATATATATTGTGAATAGCTGGGGTCCTAGCACCAATCCCTGCAGTACACCGCTAGTCACTGCCTGCCACTCGGAAAAAGACCCATTAATTCCAACTCTTTGCTTCCTGTCTGCCAACCAGTTCTCTATCAAAGACAGTACCTTACCCCCAATCCCGTGTGCTTTAAATTTGCTTGCTAATCTCTTATGTGGGACCTTATCGAAAGCCTTCTGAAGGTTAAATACACCACATCTACTCGTTCTCCCTTATATGTTCTACCAGTTACAGCTTCAAAAATTTCCAGTAGATCAGTCAAGCATGATTTATCTTTTGTAAATCCATGTTGACTTTGTCCGATCCTGTCACTGTTTTCCAAGTGCTCTGTTTTTACATCTTTTATAATGGACTCTAGCATTTTCCCCACTACCGATGTCAGACTTACCAGTCCATTATTTCCCGTTTTCTCTCTACCAACTTTTTTAAATAGTGGGGTTACATTAGCTCTCCTCCAATCCATGGGAACTCTTAAAGAGTCTATAGAATTTTGTAAGATGACCAGCAATGCATCTACTATTTCTAAGGTATTCTTAAGTACCCTAGCATGTAGATTATCAGACCCTGGAGATTTATCAGCCTTCAATCCCGTCAATTTCCCTAACACCACTTCCCTACAAATACTGATTTCATTCAATTCCTCCCGCTGATTAGATCCTATGTTCCCTGAGATCACTGGGAGGTTAACATAAGAACATAAGAAGTAGGAGAATGAGTAGGCCATACAGCCCCTCAGGCCTGCTCCACCATTCAATAGGATCATGGCTGATCTGTACCTAGACTCACGGCCACTTCCCTGCCCGCTCCCCGTAACCCCTAATTCCCTTTTCAGCTAGGAAATTTTCTATCTCCGTTTTAAATTTATTTAATGTCGCAGCTTCCACAGCTCTCTGAGGTAGCAAATTCCATAGACTTAATACCCTCTGAGTGAAGAAGTTTCTCCTCATCTCAGTTTTGAAAGGGCAGCACCT
The DNA here is from genome assembly GCF_052327205.1 of Somniosus microcephalus. Classification (NCBI taxonomy): domain Eukaryota; kingdom Metazoa; phylum Chordata; class Chondrichthyes; order Squaliformes; family Somniosidae; genus Somniosus; species Somniosus microcephalus. Next base: position 31,365,666 of record NW_028225180.1, on the reverse strand, counting down.
TATTCTAAGATTATGCCCCCTAGTTCTCGTCTCACCCATTGTGTCCTCCTTTGTGAAGACAGTACCAAAGTATGTATTTAATTGGTCTGCCTTTTCTTCGTTCCCCTTTATAAATTCCTCTGATCCTGACTGCAAGGGGCCTACGCTTGACTTCACCCATCTTTTTCTCGTCACATATCGATAGAAGCTTTTACAGTCAGTTTTTATGTTCCCAGCTAGCTTGCTCTCGTAATCTATTTTACCCCTCTTAATTAATCCCTTTGTCCTCCTTTGCTGAATCCTTAACTGCTGCCAACCTCAGATTTGCTGCTTTCTCTGGCCAAATTATATGTCCTCTCCTTGGATCTTATGCTATCCCTAATTTATCTTGTCACCACGGTTGAGTCACGTTTTTTGTGTTATTTTAATGACAAACAGTGATGAACAAATTTGGGAGTTCATCCATGCGATCTTTAAATGTTTGCCATTGCCTATACACCGTCAGCCCTTTAAGTAACTTCCCCAATCCATCCTAGCCAACTCGCATCTCATAACCTCATAGTCTCATTTAATTAAATTCAGGAGCCTAGTTTTTGAGTCAACTGCTTCACTCTCCATTTTAATGATGAATTCTATCATATTATGATCGCTCCTCCCCAAGGGGCCTCGCACAATAATATTGTTAATTAATCCTTTCTCATTGCATAATACCCAGTCTAAGATGGCCTGATCTCTAGTTGGTTCCTCGACCTATTGGTCCAGGAAACCATCTCGAATACACTCTACGAATTCCTCCTCCACAGTATTGTTATTAATTTGGTTAGCTCAATCTATATGTAGATTAAAGTCAACCATGACAACTGCACTGCCCTTATTGCACGCTTCTCTAATTTCCTGTAAAATGCCATCCCCAAACTCAGCATTACTGTTTGGGGGTCTGTATACAACTCCCACTAACGGTTTCTTCCCCTTGGTATTTCTAAGCTCTTCCCATACTGTTTCCACATCATCAGAGCTAATATCCTTCCTTACTATTGCTGATCTCCTCTTTAACCAGCAATGCTACTCCACCTCCTTTTCCTTTTTTCCTCTCCTTCCTGAATATTGTATACACCTGGATGTTCAATCCCAGTCTTGGTCACCCTGGACCCAAGTCTCCATAATCCTAATGATATCATATCTGTTCACATCTATTTGCAAAGCTAATTCATCCAACTTATTATGAATGCTCCTCGAATTAAGACTCAAAGATCCCAGGCTTGATTTTTAATCACTCTTATTCCTTTTAGAATTATTCTTTAATGTGGCCCTGTTTGATTTACACACTTGATTTCTCTGCCTTCCACTTTTGCTTTTCTCCTTCCTGTCTTTTGTTTCTATCCATTGCTTACCTTTCCCCTGTCGCCCTGCACATGCTCCCAACCCCCTGCCATTTTAGTATAAACCCTCCCCAACAGCACTAGGAAACACTGCCCCTAGGACATTGGTTCCGGTCCCACCCAGGTGCAAACCGTCCACTTTGTACTTGTCCCACCTCCCCCAGAACTGTTTCCATTGTCCCATGAATTTGAATCCCTCCCCCTTGCACCACTCCTCTAGCCAAGTATTCATCTGAAATTTCCTTCTATTTCTGCACTGACTAGCAATCCTGAGAGCACTACATTTGAGTGCTTATTTATTAATTTACCTCCTAACTCCCTATATTCAGCTTTTAGGACCTCATCCTGTATTTTACCTATATCGTTGGTACATATCTGCACTACGGTAACTGGTTGTTCACCCTCCACCTCCAGTATATCCTGCAGCCGCTCCGAGACATCCTTGACCCTTGCACCAGGGAGGCAACATACCATTCTGGAGTCGCATTTGTGGCCGCAGAAACACCTATCTATTTTCCTTACATTAGCATACCCTATCAGTATAGCTCTCCCGCACATTTTCCTCCCCTCCTGTGCAGCATGACTACCCATGCTGCCAGGAAGTTGGCTGCTGCTGCCTTCTCCCGATAACCCAACCCCCTCAACAATATCCAAAGTGGTATATCTGTTTGAAAGGGGATGGCCACCGGGGGCCACGGCACTACTCTGCCTGGTTGTCACCCAATCCCTTCCTGCCTGTGCAGCCATTACCTGCGGTGTGACCAACTCCCGATACGTGCTCTCCATGATGTGCTCAGCATCGTGAATATTTCAGTATATATTCATTCGCAGCTCCAGTGCCTCAATGCGGTCTGTTAGTAGCTGAAGCTGGATACACTTCCCGCACATTTGATCATCAGGGATACAGCAAGTGTCGCTGATTTCCAACATAGAGCAGGAGGAGCATGCCACGGAGCCAAGCAGTTCTGCCATTAATTACCCATTAATTAATTCAAATTAATTTAAATCAAATCAATACCACTAATTACACTACAATTAAATGATATACTCAAGGGCCCTTCTTCACCAGCACTCCACACTGTACAACAGAGACCCTAGAAACTATAAAGCACAGAAATTAAATTTGGTTAAAAAGCAAGAAAGAGTGAAATATACACCAACCAATCTTTTACCTGCTTTCTGTTGACGTCACACTTCAATTATTTTTACTTCTCTCTCTCCTCTCGCTGACTCTGTGCCTCTCGCAGGTCCGCTGCTCAGCTCCAGTCCCAGGCCTCCTCTCCATGCTGTTTATATCCTCCTCTCACTGACACTGTGCCTCTTGCATTTCCGCCGCTCAGCTCCAGTCCCAGGCCTCCTCTCAGTGCTCTTTTTATCCTCCTCTCGCTGACTCTGTGCCTCTCACACTTCCACCACTCAGCTCCGGTCCCAGGCCTCCTCTCCGCGCTATTTTTATCCTCCTTTCACTGACTCTGTTCCTCTCGCAGGTCCATCAAACAGCTAATATGTCATTTGCTTTCCTAACTGCTTGCTGCACCTGCAGGCTAACTTGCAGTGTACAAGGACACCTAGTTCCCATTGAAGTCCAACATGACCCAATCTTCCATCATTTAAAAATATTCTGTTTTCCTATTTTTCTTACCGAAGTGGATAACGTCTCACATCTCCATCTTATATTCCATCATCCATGTTCTTTCCCACTCACTTAACCTGTCTATATTGTTTTGCATCAACTTTGCATTTGCCTCACACCTTACTTTCACACCCAACTTTGTATCATCAGCAAACTCGGATTCATTTGACACATTTGAGTCTCCAATTCACTCAATGTATTGCTGTTACCCCATATTGTTACTATGTAGCACACATATTTGACCTGATGTTGTCTTTCTTACGTCGTTCAACTTAACACCTTTCTTATTTGTCTCGCCTGCTGTAATTACTTTAATTGTTTTAGTACTCCCTTCACTGGAGTATCACGTCGTGACCTGAAATCTGCTCTTATCCTTTTTATCGTTCAATTATTATTTTTACGACTGAATCCTCCCCCCACCCCATTTATGAGAATAATGTATTTTTGCCTCGCTATTTATATGTTCCACTAAGACCTTGCTTCTATATTAGTTCAGGTACAACATGTTCCAACGGTATGGCTATCTTTTTGTCCAGTACTTTGCCCCATGAAAAGGATCCCCTCCCTCATACACCACTCATCCAGCCATGTGTTCACTTTTCTGCTCTGTTTTTCACTGTAACAATTAGTACGTGGCCCGGGTAATAATGCTGAGATTAGTGCCCTTGTAGACCTGGTTTATAATTTTGCTCCTCACTCCACATACTCCCTCTGCTAGAACTCCTCCCTTTTTGCCCATTCTCACTTGTCCCAACATGAACCATGACAAATCTCCAAATGTAACGATTTCAGCGGCACTTCCCACTACTCGCCACCTGAGGGCAGTTTTTGAGGCCTCGGTGCACTGCTGCCGTGCCTTCTGGGCCCCTCTCCTCACCTGTTTCTTGAGTAATTGATCTCATCAGAGTAATTAGGCTAGTTAATAAAGTTGTTCAGTTTTGTCCTCTATTTATAGACCCAAAAAAAACCCTTAAACAAATGAACCCTTTAAATAAACCCGATAAATCAAATTAAAATTTGGCCCCTTAAATCGATTACGCACTCCAGTCCCCGCAGCGCCCACTGGTCACGAAAGAGCTCGAGCTAGCCGGCGGACACCGCGTGCTCCATCTCCAGGGCCACCCGGCCGCGAACATGGCCGCGGAAGAGAGGGAGGCAATCCGGCCGGAAGACCCCCTCAGCCACCCGCTGCCTGGACCAATTAATGGCTTTGTTGGCCAGGCCCAAGAGCAGGCCCACGAGGAGGTCCTCCGACCTGCCCGCTCCCCTCCGCACCGGGTGACCGTAGATCAAGAGCGTGGGACTGAAGTGCAACCAAAATTTGAGGAGCAGCCCCTTCAAATAGTGGAAGAGGGGTTGCAACCTCCCACACTCGACATAAACATGGAACACGGACTCCTCCAGACTGCAGAACAAACAGGCGGCCCGGGAGTCCGTGAACCTACTTAAAAACCTATTGCACGGGACTGCTCTGTGCAACACCCTCCAGGCCAAGTCCCCAATAGAACAAGGGAAGACTCCCGCATAGAGAGCCCCCCATTGGGGACCTCCGCCTCCGCCGGAAGGTAAAACGGCACGCCACGGCGTGTCCGGACGGCAGGCGAAGATGGCAAAGTGGAAGGTGTGCAAGAGCAGCCCGTACAGGAAACCCCTCCGCGCAGAATGGAAAGGCACGGAGGGCATCTCCTCGAGACGGCTCAAGTTGTGAGGCACCAAACCCCTAGGGGAGCTTTGGGGCAGGGCGCCGATATGGAATTCCGTCCGAACGGGAGTAAGCCCGGGCGGGATCGCCCCACGCGCTTGAGCCGCCTCGATACACCTCGTGGCGCCGGGGCGCAACCTCGCCTTCACCGCCTCGATGGCATCGACCGCGAGCCGGACGTTGCCCCACGACATACGCCGCGCCAACTCCTCCGGCGCCATCCAGCCAGCTCCTCCGCCATCGAGTAGGTCCCCGACTCTAGTCACCCTGCCAGGCACAGCCCTCCGCTCCGCCAGCCGCCCGAACTCACGGACGCGGAGGTGCGGATTCCTGAACAGCGGCTCTCGAAGGACAGCCGCCATTCCTGACGGGGGAGAGCTCCGCCTGGAGGCGACGGAGTTCCAAACCCATAGCAGTTCCTGGTAAAAGACAGGCAGCTCCTGCAGGCTGGCACGCCTGCTGCCCACTTCCAGAAACAGGAGCTGCATGTCGTAATTGAGGCCGTGCAGCTGGCGGAAGAAATACATCGCCAGCGCACACCATCTGGGAGGATTCTCGACGTACAGGTATCTCTGCAGCGTCTGAAGACGGAAAGTCGCAGCCTGGGTGCGAAGGCACACCAGCGCCTGACCGCCCTCCCTAAGCGGGAGACTCAGAACCGCGGCAGCGACCCAGTGTATCCTATTGTTCCAGAAGAAGTCGACGAGCTTCTTCTGTATCTTGGCGACAAACGCAGGGGGGGGGATCAGAGTAACCAACCGGTACCACAACATGGCGGCCACCAGTTGGTTTATGACCAACGCCCGACCCCTGTAGGACAACACTCGGAGCAATCCTGTCCAGCGTCCTAAGCGAGCGGTGACTTTGGCCTCCAGCTCGTGCCAGTTCGCCGGCCAGGCGTCCTCGGCCGGGCTGAGGTAGACTCCCAAGTAGAGGAGGTGCGTCGTACTCCAGGCGAAGGGCCTGAACTCCTCCAGCAGAGAGTCCACCTGCCACTGACCCACCAGGAGTCCAGAACATTTCCCCCAGTTGATCCTGGCGGAGGATGCGTCCGAGTAAATCTGCTGGCATTCCCGCATCCTCCGCAAGTCAACGGGATCCGTGACCATGAGGAGCACGTCATCGGCGTAAGCCGAGAGGACCACCTCCACGCCCGGCCCTTGCAGAGCCAATCCCGCCAACCTCTTCCGCAAGAGGCGCAGGAAAGGCTCCACGCAAATGGCATATAACTGGCCGGACATGGGGCATCCCTGACGCACCCCCCTCCCGAAGCGAAGGGGCGCCGTCATGGACCCGTTAACTTTAATCAGACACTCCGCGGCAGCGTACAGAAGTCGGATCCGGGCGACGAAATGCGTCCCGAACCCGAATGCGCGCAGAGTCCCGAAAAGATACTCGTGATCCACCCTGTCGAACGCCTTCTCCTGATCCAGGGAAAGGAAGGCGACCGACAGACCAGCCCTCTGGGAATGGTGGACCAGGTCCCGGACCAGATGGATGTTATCGTGAATGGTCCGGCCCGGGACCGTGTAGGACTGGTCGGGATGGATCATGTGGGCCAGCACGGTGCCAAGGCGAACGGACATGGCCCTGGCAAAGATTTTGTAATCCGTGCTGAGGAGGGAGACCGGGCGCCAGTTCTTAAGGAGGCGGAGATCACCCCTCTTAGGCAGCAGGACGATCACCGCCCTGCGCCACGAGAGGGGCATCTCCCCGGTCGCCAAACATTCCCCCAGGACCCGCACGTAGTCGCCCCCCAGGACGCCCCAGAACGCCCTGTGGAACTCCACGGTCAGCCCGTCCAACCCCGGGGACTTCCCCCTAGAGAGCTGGCGGAGGGCGCCGGACAGCTCCTCCAAACTCAGAGGAGCGTCCAATTATTCGGCGCCCTCCAGGCCGACCTTCGGCAGGTCCTCCCACAAAACTCTGCGCGCTTCCTCGCTGGACGGATCCGGAGAGAACAGAGCCCCGTAATAGGCGCGGGTCTCCGCGCGGATTCCCTCCGGATCCGAGACCGGAGATCCGTCGTCGGCCAGCAGCTCCAAAAGCTGCTTACGGACCCCCCGTCTTTTTTCCAGCGAGTAGAAGAAGGGGGAGCCGCGGTCCAGGTCCCGCAGGAACTGGATCCGCGACCTCACGTACGCGCCTCGGGACCCGACGAGCTGCAGTTCCTTCAGCGCGCCCTTCTTCTCTTCGTACGCCAGCCGCAGGGCCGGGTCCTCGGCGACTTGACCGAGACGGGACTCCAGGTCGAGCACCTCCTTCTCCAACTGCCCGACCCGGGCCTCCCGCCTCTTGGTCGACCCCTTCGCGTACTCCTGACAGAAGAGACGGATGTGAGCCTTGCCCACATCCCACCATAGCCTCAAGGAGGGGAAGCCCCCCTGCTTCCTTCTCCAGCCGGCCCAGAACCGACCGAACGAATCCCGGAACCGCGCGTCCTCCAGCAGCAGGTTGTTAAAGTGCCAGTACGCGGACCCCCCCCCGGCGCGCGGCGGCACGAGCTCCGCCCACACCAGGTGGTGGTCCGTGCACGGCACCGGCCGCACGGAAGCCGCCGGAACACAGGAGACGTACGCCCGGGAAATGTAGAGGCGGTCGATCCTGGACGCTCCTCCCCCAGACCTCACAAAAGTGAAGGCGCTGGAGTCGGGATGGAGATTACGCCAGACGTCCACCAAGTCGAGGGACCCGACCAGGTCCCTCAGCTTCCCCATCGCCGCTGGGCACGGCTGGGTACCCGTGCGGTCCCTCGCCTCGAGGGTACAATTAAAATCCCCCCCGAGGATGACGCACTCGCCCGCGTCGATGGAGCCCAAAAGAGTGGACACTTCTTCAAAGAAGCGCGCTTGCTGCGCACCAGCCTGAGGGGCGTACACGTTCACTAGATGGAACGGCACGCCCCCCAGGCGAACAGTGACCTGGAGCAAGCGGCCCGGCACGAGCTCCTTGACCCCCAAGATCTCCGGCTGAAAATGCGGGGCCAACAAGATAGCCACCCCACTGGAAACACTGGAGAGGTGACTCATGCTGACCCCTCCTTGCCACTCCAGGAGCCACGTGGCCTCGTCTCCCGGAACGGTGTGGGTTTCTTGCAGGAAGCACACCGCATACTTCCCGTCCCGAAGGACCGAAAAGTTATTAAATCTGCGGCTAGCCTCCCTGCTGCCGTTGACGTTGAGGCTGGCTATGGTTATCTTCATTTCAGAAGCACAACCAACCCCTACTTAAACCTAACGGGGGAAGGGAGGGCGGCCGCTAGCCGACCGCCACTCCCTTAGCAGCCCGGTGAGGAATGCCCGGAACCGACACAGCTCGGACGGGCTCACGCCCGCGTCCGCACCCATGGTCTTGTAGGCGACGCGGGCCGACCCGATGAGCAGCGCCAGCCTCGACCATCTGTCGAGGGCCTGCTGGGTCCTGCGGCGACCCTGGCTCGTGGCCACAAATTCCCGGAGCTCCCTGATGGGAATAAGAACGAGGGGGGTCCCGGCGAGGGGCGCGATGTCATCCATCGCCTCGTCGGCGACGGACTCTAAGTCCTCCTCCGCCCCCACCACCGAGTCCCCGTCCTCCTCCGGGGGGTCGCCACCGGCGGCCGAACCGTCCACCACGCAATGCGCATCGGGCGGCCCGGCCGCGACAGCCGGCCCCGCCTCCGCCCGGATCCCACCCCCAGGATCGGTAGCGGAGGATTCCCCCCCGGGCTCCTCTAGGGGGGCCGGGCCAGCAGGCGGCGGCGGTTCGGAGATCCCCTCCGCCCCAGGCGCCGGAACGACCGGAGAGGCCGGAGAGATCGGAAAATACAAAAACCGGACCTCCTCCAAGTCGCCCGGCGCCGGAGACACAGACCGAGGGCCGCCCTCAGCGACGCCACCGGCCTCTGACCCAGCAGACGGGGGAAAATTCTGACACACCTCGACGAGGTCGAGCAGCACCTGGGAAAAATCCGGGTCGTTCTGGGCGAGCTCGTCCTCAGACGACTCGCCCGACCCGGTCCCCTGGCCGCCCGACCCGTCGAGGGGCAATGCCACCAGCAATGGCTCAATAACCGCCGCGGGTTGTTCCGCGACCCCCCCCACGGGCAGGGTCTCGTCCCCATCCCCGGGAGGCACGAGCTGGGCAGACGCTTCTGCCTCAGCCTCCCCAGGGTCAGGCGACCCCTGCCGTTCGCCCGTAATGGTGTTAGCGGTGGGGTGGGGCGCAGTGCCCGCAGCGGGCGACGACTCCCCCTGACCGGAGGGACCTTCCTCCTCCCGGTCCTCCTCCTCATCCAGGGGGTCACGCCTTCTTTTCAGCGCAGAGGGGTAAAGGGAGGCCTCCATTTCCTCAGGGGCCTCCCCTGCTCCTTCTGGTGGAGCGAGTTCTTTGGGTCCCCCGGGCCCGAGCCCGGCCGCAGGTTCTGGCGTGACCGCCTCAGCGGTCACGGCCACAGGCTCGGGCACGAGGTCCCCCCCACCTCCGCACTCCGCGATTATCGCGATTACGCGCTCGGGCGTCAGGGCCTCCAAATTCAGGGGGACGCCCTCCGCGGGGGGACCCACCCTACGGTTTCTGGTCTTGTCCCGCGCCTTCTTTCTGACCGGACCTCCCTCCTCCCCCCCGCCGGAGGCCTGGATGTCGTTGGCCTCCGACGACGACCGCGCCCCGGTAGCATTCGATTGAGCGGGGGCGCGGCTAGACCCGGAAGGAGGAGCGGCGACGGCGCCAGCCTTGGCCACGCCAGATGACTTGGCGGCCTTGGAGGCGGGGCAGTTTTTCCGCACGTGCCCCACCTCCCTACAGGCGTGGCACCGCACGCCGTCCGACGTCCAGAAGACGCGGTACGAGGTCCCCCCGTGGAGGACCGTGAAAGCCCCGTCCGTCTCCCCCTCCCGCGCCAGCTGGATAAAGGCCTGGCGCCGGAAGGAGAAGACATGGCGAAGGCTGCTCTCCCGGAGTCCGAGCGGGATCGGGGAAATCCCCGACCTCACCTCCCCGAGTTGGTGTAGGTGGGGGAGGAGGAGCTCACAGGTGATAAAGGGCGGGACGTTTGATAACACCACCCTCTGCGCGGTGGCCTCCAGCGGGTCCACCGGCAGGAAAGACCCGCCCACGGTGAGCCCCTGAGCGATGGCCAGGGCCACCGCCCGCTCGGACTCCAGGAAGAAGACAGCCTTCCCGTACATTTTTGAGGCGGCCACTATGGCCGGAGGACCGACAACCCCGGCCATAGCCTTAACGCACGCCTCAATTGTCATATTGGGGTGGGTGTAGCTCTTCACCCCGAGCTTTTTAGTAATAAGCTTAAAAGGTGACGGGGCAGCAGAAGAAGCGAGAGCGGCTGTGGCTGCGGCTGCCACTCTCGCGTAGGTCCTGACTGACCCCGCCACCGGCGAAGATGTAGTCGCCATTATGGGGTGGTCCTTCTTTTTTTAAAAGAAAAAGCTACACTCACCCCAAGTCACAGGCCTGAAGGAGTTAAAAAGGCCTCCGTTTTTTAAAGTCTTCCCTTGAGCAGAGGGAGCTGTTAAATTAAAGGCCCGCCTCTCCCCTTGTTGAAAGTAATTGGGAGGGGGGCCTTCTTCCCTCGGCTCAAGTGGCAATTAGTATAAGTTTGGAGAAAGAGGTGCCTCCTGAGAGACAGGGAGAGAGAGAGACAAAGAGAGGGGGGGGTGGGAAGGAGGGAGGCCGCAAAGGCAGGGGCGCCACTCAGGATGGCAGGTGGGTGGGTGGGTGGGTGGGTGTCGGCAGGGGGTGCACTCCCCGATGGTAAAAATAAATAAAGTCTCTGCGGGTGGTCTTCAGGCAGGGGGAGAAGATGTCTTCACCTGGGGAAGCTGGAGAAAAGCCCAGGCTCAGCCCCACACCAGGTCTTCTTGATGTGCTGGAAAGGCTTCACCCGGGCAGCTCCAGCTAACCCAGGCCAGGCAATGGAAGGGGCTTTTGACACCCCTTGGTCTTCCGGCCCGGTCTTCCTTCCTCCCCCTACCCACAATACAAAGTCTTTGGGGAATGCACCGACTGACACCCCCCTGCAGAAGTTCAAAATAGAAAAGGAAGTTGCTCCTACCCTCCTTCCAAGCAGTGGGTGTTGAATGCAGCTCCTCTCCCCTCTCCTGGAAAGGAGGCCAATTTGGGGAGGCAGTGATGGAAAGGCCTCTCCAGTTGTAAATGCTGGCCTCCTCTTCCCCTCTCCTCCTCTCTCTCCAGGCACCTCGGTAAATAAAGTTGGTTGACGGTAGTGGTGGCCTGGGGTCTCTCCTTCCCCTCCACTCCCTGGTCAAGGCGACCACCACTTTCCACTCTCCTTCTGCACAACCAGCACCACAGAGAGCAAGGCAGAGAATGAATCAAGTTGTGCAGTTGTGTCCTTGTCTTGTTTCTCTGCCTTCTGGTCTCACCTGTGTGTTGTTAAAGTATTTGTCTCCTGTCTCATTTGAATAATTATGTCACGTGACAACTCTGACCTGTATTTAAGCTTCCTGTTTCCTGTCCTCTTTGCTCAATCCTGGGTTCACCTGCCTGCAAGTAACAGCTCTTGCTGTGTCTCTGGCGTTCTCAAGTTTCTCTGTGTTTTCGAGTCTCAAGTGAATCTCCTTTCGAGTGTTACCATGTCTCTGTGTTTTCGAGTATCAAGTGAGGCATCTTTCAAGTTCTACCTGGTCTCGAGTCCTTGGATAGGTTTCCTGCACTTGGGTCCACCACCGAAACCCTAGCAAAACGGCCCCGTGAATGCACGGCCCCGTGACACCAAATTAATTTTGCCGCATCGAGTAACCCCTTATTGTGGCAACATCTTATGGTTAAATGGGGCAATTAACCCAGGGATATCAGTTAATCTTCCATCTGTGTGTGAGGCCCCGCTCGGGGAGAGAACTTCTGTTATCTCCGCAAATAAATTCGGGCAAGTTGCACCTGAATTCGTTGTGGATCCAGTTAAATGGGAAATCAAGTGAGAGACTGCCCTCTCCTATAAATTAGGAGTACAGGGACATTTAAACTTGTAACGGGACAGAATAAACTCTCATTGCTTCATAACATGCCATGAGACGGATTTTACAGCAGCGGTTAGTGCTGTTTCCAATCCATTTTGCAATTTCCTATTGATTCTCTCCCCACCACCCTTTCAGGTGTTGCATTCCCGATAACAACAACTCGCTGTACAAAAGGAATATTTCCTCATGTCATCACTGGTTCTCCTGTCAATTACCTTGAAATTCGCAAATTTTGTTGAACGGGGCGGTCCATATGATTGGAGCTATTTGCTCGTGTGGAGGATAAAGAAAGTCATTGCCTGGTTGGGCGGAATGGATAGTTTCTGTTTTGTAACAGCGATGTATTTTTTTGTACATTGAGGTTTCACGGTTTAGCATTAGTTTTAGGACCCTGGGAAAATGATTGGGGATCTCAGGGTGTCAGCGCACTGAGTCCAGACCTGGGATCAGTGAGCACTGGGAATGTGTCCTAAAAGTTTGTGAACACAGAGAACGGCACTGGTGTTAGGTATTTGGGGGAAATATGAAACGTGGCTTTCTGGGATCCAGAAATTCGAACATCTTAGAATGTACATGTGACTTTGAAAGATTTATTTAACAATTCAAAGGTTAAAAATCTTCATGTAAACCCAAGTTTTTGAGATATCCTGAGGCTTTGAAGGTAAATCTTCATGGAAGGCCCTAAAATAAATATTTAAAAGAATGCAATCATTAGGTTGAATGATGTTGATGCGAAAATGATGTTTTTGTTTTTATTTAGATACTTATATTGAAGATTAGACATTTCAGTTACTGAAAAAAATGACAGGCATTATTTTCAACAAGCACTTTGATTAAATTTATTTGTTGCATCAAGAAACTTGTTTCTGTGCTGGCTCTGTGAAAGAGCCTCTATTTAGTCCCGCTCCTCAGCTCCTTCCCTATAGCCCAGCACAATTTCCCCTTGAAGTATTTATCCAATTAATTTTGAAAGTTACTATTGAAACTGCTTCCACCACCATTTCAAAGCACTGCATTCCAGATCATAACAAGTTGCTGTGAGAGAAAAATTCATCTCATCTTCTCTCTGGTTCAATGGCTAACTCCCTTAAAAATAAACAACTTTATATATCTTGATTTTATATTATTACTAGCTGGGGTGGCCCGGCGTTGCCAGGGATTTTTTGGGCCGCGAGGCTTACGGCTGGGTGCTGCCGCTCCTGCGCTCTGTGTCACTCTTTCCCTCCCTGACCCTCTCTCTGTCCCTCCCCTCTCTCTCCCTGCCCCTCTCTCTCCCTGACTCCTCTCTCTCTCTCCCCCCTCTCTCCCTGCCCCAGTCTGTCCCCTCTGTCTCTGTCTCTCTCTCTCCCTCTCCTCTCCCTCCCTCCCCCTCTTTTGGCACCCGGGGAAGGGCTTTGAAAATTGAGCCAGGCCACGGTGGCTGTGCAGGGCCTAGCGGTTGAGGCCCGGCCGGGCTCTCGGGCCGAGACGGACCCCAGCTGAGTACCCAGTGCGCCCGGCCGCCGCGCCGCGCATAGTGCGGTTTATGGACGGCCGCTGACACTCCCCCGCCCACTCTGTATCTCGGGCCGAGCGGTTGTGAGGGCGGCCCGAGTGACTCCAACTCACCTCCCGCTCCCAGAGCTGCAATGTCGGCATTTGTTTGGCTGATGCTGTCGCTGTGGGGATGATGAAAATGGCGGCGAAGATTCGGGAGGCTGCAAGATTAGGCCCGCCCACAGACGGCGGATTGGTCAACCATCAGGTCACTGAACTGTAGGATTGGTCAACCATCACGTCACCCAACGCTAATGAGCTGTAGAATTGGTCAACTGCTAAAGAGCGGATTTTTGAGGATTTTTGAAAGTTTTTTTTATAGTGTCCAAACACTTTTTTTCTGACCAAAAAGTAAATACACCCATTAGACGCCCCTAATGATAAGCTTTCTTTTGATATAACATGCGTGTAGGTACGCACTATAACTTTTGATTGTATAGCCAGACAGACAGACAGACAAACAGACAAACCAACTCTTTTATATATAAGACTAGGTGGAGTGCCTGGCGGTGCCGAGGCTTTTTTGAGGGCATGTTGTTGTTGGAAGAGAGACAGCGAGAGACTGTGGGGGGGGAAGAGAGAGAGCAAGAGACTGGGGGGGAAGACAGAGCGAGAGACGGGGGGGGGAAGAGAGAGAGTGAGAGACTGGGGGGAAGAGAGAGAGCGAGAGACTGGGGGGAAGAGAGAGAGCGAGAGACTGGGGGGAAGAGAGAGAGCGACGGGGGGGGAAGAGAGAGAGCGACGGGGGGGAAGAGAGAGAGCGACTGGGGGGGAAGAGAGAGAGCGACTGGGGGGGAAGAGAGAGAGCGACTGGGGGGAAGAGAGAGAGCGACTGGGGGGAAGAGAGAGAGCGACTGGGGAGGAAGAGAGAGCACAACTGGGGGGGAGGAGAGAGAGCGACTGGGGAGGAAGAGAGAGAGCGACGGGGGGGAAGAGAGCGAGCGACTGGGGGAAGATAGAGAGCAACAGGGGGGAAGTGAGAGAGCAACTGGGGGCGAAGAGAGAGAGCGACTGGGTGGAAGAGGGAGTGCGACTGGGGGGAAGAGAGTGTGCGACTGGGGGGAAGAGAGAGAGCGACTGGGGGGAAGAGAGAGAGCGACTGGGGGTAAGAGAGAGAGCGACTTGGGGGAAGAGAGAGAGCGACTGGGGGGAAGAGAGAGAGCGACTGGGGGGGAGAGAGGGAGCGACTGGGGGGGAGAGAGCGACTGGGGGGGAGAGAGAGAGTGACTGGGGGGAAGAGAGAGAGCGACTGGGGTGAAGAGAGAGAACGACTGGGGGGAAGAGAGAGAGCGACTGGGGGGAAGAGAGAGAGCGACTGGGGGAAGAGAGAGAGCGACTGGGGAAGAGAGAGAGCGACTGGGGGGAAGGGGAAGGGGGAGGAAGAGGAAGGGGAAGGGGGAGGAACGGGAGGGGGAGAGGAAGGGGGGGAGGGGAGGGGAGGGGGGTAGAGGGGGGAGGAAGTGGCTGGGGGGAGGGGTGGTGGGGGGGAGGAGGGGAGTTAGGGGAGGGGGTGGGGGGGAATCTGGGGGAGGGGCGTGGGAGGGGAGGGGGAGGGAGGGGAGGGGGGTGTGGGAGTGGAGTGGAGGGGGGAGGGAGAAGGAGTGGGGAGAAAAGGAGGGGGGAGAAAGGGAGGGGGAGCAAGCAGACCCTTTCCACTCTGCCGGCGATGGCTCCGCAGAGCTCCGTGCCGCCCCACGTACTGACATGGCTCAGCCCGAGCCCCGCCCTCCCGAGCCCCGGCCTCCCGAGCCCCACCCTGCCGAGCACCGGCCTCCCGAGCCCCGGCCTCCTGAGCACCGGCCTCCCGAGCCCCGCGATCCCGGCCTCCCGAGCCCCGCCCTCCCGCTCTCCCGAGCCCCATGATCACGCTCTCCCAAGCCCCGCCCCCCCGAGCCACGCACTCGCACTCTCCCAAGCCCCACCCCCCGAGCACCGCTCTCGCGCTCTCATGAGCCCCGCCCCCCTTAGCCCCGCGCATGCGCTCGCCGGATCCCCGCCCCCACGAGCTCCGCCCCCCCGAGCCCCACCCCCCGCCTGAGCTAGCTTCAAGACCAGAGAGAGAGACGCCGCCGCGCAACCATCCGCGTGATGCCCGGTCGGACTCAAGTCGCGCTCCGGGCGGAAGTTGACGCGCGCGCTGACTCCCGCCCCGCCCGCCTTTACTAAGATGGCGGCGGTGGTGACACTCAGCTCAGGCCCGGCCCCTCCAGCCTTCACAAAGATGGCGGCGATCGCGGGCCTTTTGTTGATCGCGACGGGAGGTGCCAAGCTCAGGCGTGGCTGGGCAACAGAGGCCCAGGCTTCGTGACCTGGAAAAACGGTGAAAGGTAGGGAAATTATAGAGGTTAAAGAAAAGATTTACAAATTAATTAACGTTTTTTTAAAAACAATTTGTGTTTTAAAAACAACTTTTTTTTTGCTGGAAATGTAGATTTGAAAAGAAGCACGCAGAAAGTGGGAAAAAGAAGTGAACAGTTAGGAATCAAGATGGTGGCCACTCACCTCGGTTCAGAACGATAAGGCCCACCCACACATGCACCGATTGGTCAACCGTCATGTCACTCGACTCTAGGAGGGCCCGCCCGCACGTGCGATGAACTCGCCCCCGCGACGCAGCGATTGGTCGACCGTCGGGTCGCGCGACTGTACGATTGGTCGACCTTGACGTCACTCGATGCTAATGAGCGGATAATGAGCGGAATTTTGAAAGTTTTTTGGATACCGTGGGCGCAACTTTTGTCTCGCCAAAACTTAAATATGCTTATGACCGTTCCGGAATCGTAAGCTTTCTTTTGATGTAACGCACATGTAGGTACGCTCTATAACTGTAGAGTGCATAGCCAGACAGACAGACAGATCGATCCTTTTATATATATAGATTTGTCATCATAAATCGAGGTAAATTGCAACTTGGGAAGCGGAGATGTGGATTTGGCTTCTCTGTGGTACAGGCGGAGGAAGTGGGAGACGTCAAACTGAGGCTCGTCAGCACCACAACTGGAAGGAGCGTGTAATTACAGCATGGAAGTCTATACTAGAGATAACCTTCCTAAAAGTGAGCAGAATGTAGCGAATCAATGGAGATCTACAAATGCCAATAAAGGGTAGATAATGGTAACACCTTGTCGAATCTCCGAGAAACACCTTCATGCATTTGACACAGCTTATTTTGGAGGGGCAGTGAGTATTCTGCCTGCACCCCAGCAGCAGCAGTGATGGGTTCAGACAGCATGCAGTGATGCCCCTCAAGAAATGGACTGGAGCATGTGGCATTTGGAGGGGCAAATGAAAAGGTGGCCTCCATCACGTATCTCCAGGGCAGTCCTCAGTTTCCACATCTGTCAGTGTCTTCCAGTAGATCAGCAGTTGGAGGGTTACACCCCATGAGAGGTCACAAATTTACAAAAGTCACAAACAGAAATTGGCACCTTTGAAATGTGGAAAGTTTGCCGCAAGTGGAGTTCCACCGGCGCTATCTTCAACTTAGCCAGACAGAGACCGACAAAAATGTGCTCGAGTTTCAATTTCGGGACGGTATTCACAACGTTCCAAACTCGGCAGGCGACATCAGTCGAGAGCACATACCCAGTGCCGGAGCAATATGGCGGATACATTTCCAGAGGGTATTCCTGTTCACTCATGTACCATTTACTGGATTTGTCCCTGACGGGTCTTGATTTCTCTGTATGTGGCAGGTGTAGATGTGCCTGTGACTGGTTCGCAACAAGAGATCTCTTAAATAATCAACATTGACAAACATGTCTGAATCGGTTTTCATCACAAAGGAGGCAGACGGACAAAATCGGCTCACCCATTCCAGTCCCATCAGCACCTTAGTGTTCAGGTTGTAATAAGTGTCGCTGAGCTCTGTCTGTACGATGTTTTGTGCAGCAAACCTTCCTCTAGCAGATGCTCCTGATGCTCCCGGCTGTACCCGAGCAGGAAATAGGAAATAGGTCATGACCCTCTTGCCCTGTGTTGTCTGCTCTCTCCCCCAGGTCTGGCAAATGACGGAGCGAGCTTTGAACTAGTCCTGGGCACTGGTAACGACGAAGGACCAGAAATGGGGGACTGATATCACATCTCCTATCGGGTCGCATTAAATAGGAAGTGTCATTTAATTCTGTGTAAAGACAAGGGTCAGGAATGTTGCGGCAGAAATATCCAAATATACCAAGTGTCACCAAAAGGATCACAAAAAAAATAAACATTTTTTGGAAGAAATTTGAAACCACATATTGCAACAGAAAATATCTTCATGTTTTGAATCAACTGTAAAACAAAATACACACGTTGATTTTGGTGGTATCCGGGTAATGCAAGGGGAAACACTTTCCAATTTAAGATTATTTGACTTGATTTGTAACATACGAATAGGAGAAGGCCATTCACCCCATCGAACATGTTCTGCCATTCAATTGGATCATGTTTGATCTGTATCTGATCTCCATTTACTCGTTAATGCCGAATCATCATAGCAGTTCTTAACTTGTTGGGCTGGTGTTCCTCTGTCCCTGACTTTAAAACCCAATAACTGGCTTAATGTACTAAGTTGAAGTTGCGACTAACATAATAAAAGTCGAAGATCACAGGAGGGTCTGAATGGGTATTCATCTTGTTAGCAGTGATTTACAAATATGGTAAAAAGAATAATGTTTTGATGGTCGAAAAAGTGGTGATCCAAAGCTAGAAACAGAGGAAGCCCAAAGCTAGAAACAGTTGAGATCACACGCTAGAAACAGTACAGGTCTAAATCTAGAAAGAGTGGAGGTCCAAATCTACAATCACTGGAGGTTCAAAGCTAGAAACATTGGAGATCCAAAACTAGAAAGAGGGGAGATCTAAAGCTAGAAACAATGGACGTCCAAAGAGATTTAGGTGATCCATGTATATAGATCGTTAAAATTCCATGGGCAAGTACAGAAACGAATTAAAAAGGCTAATGCAATGCTGACCATTATATGTAGAAGACTAGAATACAAGGGGGAAGATGTTATGCTACATCAATACTTAGCCCTCGTTAGACCATACCTGGAGTAATATGAGCAGTTCTGGGCACCACACCTTAGAAAGGACATATCGGCAATCGAGGAAATGTTAATGTTAATTTTAAATCAGGAATTGATAGATTATATTATATGGGGCAAATGTGAGTGTCTGGAGTTAGGTTCCAGATCAACCATGATCTCATTGAATGATGCAACAGGTTTGATGGGCCAAATGTCCTACTCTTGGTCCTATGTACCTAGTAGGAAGCCGATACCATTCTTATAATGATGATTACTGTTTCGATGAAACAATTTAGGAAATATTCTAACATGGGTTGTCACTTGGGCAGTGCGTTATCAAAGCCAATTTCGTTCCAATTAAAGGATCATAGATTCATAGAATAGTACAGCACATAAGGAGACCATTCGGCCCATTGGGTCTGTGCTGGATCTTTCGAAGAGCTATCCAGTTAGTCACATTTCTCTGCTCTTCCCCCATATCTCAGGATTTTTTTCTTCTCCAGCTATATTTTCTGTACCCTTTTGAAAGCTACTATTGAATCTGTATCCATCCTCTTTCAGGCTGAGCATTCCAAATGCTAACCACTTGTGAAAAAAGGTTTTCCCTCAAGTCGATTCTGGTTCCTTTGCCAAGCACCTTAAATCTGTGCCCTCTCGTTATCGATCATTCAGCCATTGTAAAGAGTTTCTCTTTATTTACTCTACATAAACCCTTCATGATATAAGCACATGTATCAAATATCCTCTTGTCCTTCTCTGCGCTAAGGAGAACAAACCCAGAATCTAAAGTCTATCAACTTAACTGTATATATCTCATTCCTGGAGCCGTTCTGGTAAATCTCTTCTACGCGCTCTACTAAGTCTTCACGTCCTTCCTGAAGCGTGGTTCCCAAAATTGGACACAGTGCTGCAGCTGGGGCCGACTGGGGTTTTATAAAGGTTTAATTCTTGGCTTTTGTACTCTAAGTCATAGAGTCATAGAGTCATGGAGTTATTACAGCATGGAAGGAGGACTTTCGGTGCATCGAGTCCATGCCATGTCGCTGTGTACCAATCCAGCCAGTGCCGTTCACCCAGTCTATCCCCGTAGCGCTGAAAGTTTATTTCATCTGGTGCCCATCTGATTTCCTTTTGAAATCATTGACCGTCTCTGTTTCCTCCACCCACATTGGCAGCGAGTTCCTGGTCATTACCACTCGCTGTGTAAAAATGTTCTTCCTCACATCCCCCCTGTATCTCTTATCCAAAACCTTAAATCTGTATCCCCTAGCCCTTATACCATCAGCTAATGAGAATGGCCTTTCTCTGTCTACCTTATCCAAACCCGTCATTATCTTGTCCACATCTATCAAATCCCCCCTCAACCTCGTTTTCTCCAAGAAGAACAACCCCAGCTGCTGCAACCTAACCTTCTGGCTAAAAACCCTCATCCCTGGAACCATTCTGGTCAATCTCCTCTGAACCAGCTCAAGGACCTTTGCATCCTTCCTAACTGTGGTGACCATAACTTGACGCAATAGTCTAGTTGTGGCCTAACTAGAGGTTTATAAAGGTCCAGCATAACTTCCCTGCATTTGTGCTCTAATCCTCTATTTATGAAGCCCAAGATCCCATATGCTTTGAAAACTAATCTCTCAATAATTCTTGCCACGTTCAAAGATCTGTGCTCATGAAACCCAGCTCCCTCTGTCCTTGCACACTCTTTAGAACTGCGCCATTAAGTCTATCTTGCCTCTCCCTATCCTTCTGCCAAAATGCATCATCTCATCCTTCTCTGTATTAAATTCCAGCTGCCACTTGTCTTCCCGTTATTCTAGCCTATCTATGTTCTGTAGATGTAGATTGGTATGCTCCTCACTGTTTGCCAAACCTCTAAGTTTGGTATCATTGGCAAACTTTAAAATTTGAATCTGTATTCCAATATCAAGTCGTAAAAACAGTGGCTCCAGCATTAACACTTAGGGAGGCCCACTGTCTACCATGCTCCAGTTTGAAGAACGACCATTTACAACGACTCGCTCTTTTCTGTCCTTAAGCCAGTTTCTTATGCAAGCTGACACTGACCCTCCTATTCAATGCGGCCCAATTTTGAAAAAGAGCCTTTTATGTGGTACCTTGTCAAACGTGGTCTTCAAATCCATATAGACAACGTCCACTGCATTCCCTTCATCAACACTCTCTGTTATTTCATCAAAAATTTCAATTAAATTAATCAAACATGATCGGACTTTTATAAATCCGTGCTGGCTCTTCTTAGTTAACTTTAACCTCTACAAGTGCCTGTTAACCTTTTCCCTGATTATAGTTTCTAAAACCTGACCCACCACTGATGTTAAACTGACTGGCCTGCAGTTACGTGGATTGTCCTTGCACCCTTTCTTGAACAAGTGTGTCATGCTTGCCACGTTCCAGTCCTTTGGCACCTCACCCGTATCTAAGGAAGATTGGAAGATTATGGCAAGCCCTTCCACTATCTCAAACCCTACTTGTCTTAGCAATCTGGGATGCCAGCCATCCGGACCAGGCGACTTACCCACTCGAACGGCCATTCTACTCTCATATTCTCTCTTTGCCAATCTTACTTTCATCTTCACTTCCCCTCTCAACTTATTGTATTTAGTCAGGTTCTCCCTTGAAGAATTCACCTGACATGCATCATACACCCTCTTTGTTGTTTCATCTTCTCTATCTCTCTCGTAAACCAAGGAGCCCTTGCTTTGGTTCCCTTATGCTTCATTCTTGTTGGAATGTACCTTACTTTCAAAGAGATAGATTTGCTAGCACAGGGCGACTTTCCCTCGCAACTGTGTCCACTCTGGCTCTATGAGTGCGGTTTCAACAGAGTGCTGCGAGTTGGGTGAGTCAGGGAGTTGCTAAAATCAAACTTCTGTTCGTTTCACATTTACTGTTACTGTCTACTGTATAATATCTAAATTTCCCAGCTTTAAGCACGGTTATAAAGGGATATACTAGGCCTAGAATTTAGAGCAACTGAAGGCAGTTAATTAGGGAAACTAGATAAAATTAGTTCTCCTGCAGCTGTGCCCAGCAAGGCTCCCTTGTTTCAGGGCCTATAAAGCAGGCTTTGAAGTGCAATTTTGAACTGAGTGCGGTTTCAACAGAGTGCTGCGAGTTGGTTGAGATGGAGTTAGGTGAGGAGTGGAAGGAGGAGTTCCCTTGCTTCGCCATTATTTTTCATAGCTTTTCACCCTGTAGGAAGAGGCCGGTGTCGGGAGCAGCAGGAGAGTGCTGGTATTTAAGCTCACTTTTGCGGGCTTTTCTCAAAGGCAGGTCAATCTCACAGACTGGCAGTGGCGTTCCAGAGCCACACCACGATTCAAAACTTGATGCATGCAAGAGGAAGCAGCTGATTGTGTGAGTATGGCCAGGTGAGTATTTATACTACTCTGTAGTTTGACTGTTAAGTTTAATAGCTTATAAAGTTTAAACGGTTTTATTTATTGTGGTTAAAGTTTCTGAAGTCTATGTTGTGTATTGGGGAGTGCTAGTAACCAAGGGCCCTTAAATATATCATTTATTTGTAGTGTAATTGGTGGTATTGATTTGATTTAATTTAATTAAATTAATTGAAGGCTAATTCATGGCAGCACAGCTCGGCCCAGTGGCATGCTCCTCCTGCACTGTGGGAAATCAGGGACACTTCCTGTGTCCCTGACGACCATGTGTGCGGGAAGTGTATCCAGCTGCAGCTACCAGCAGACCACATTGCGGCACTGGAGCTGCGAATGGATACATACTGGAGCATTCGCGATGCTGAGGACGTCGTGGATATCACATTTAATCAGTTGTTCACACCGCAGGTAAAGGCTGCACAGGCAGTAAGGGAATGGGTGACTGGCAGGCAGTGTAGTAGGCGCGGGCAGGTAGCGCAGGGGTCCCCTGTGGCCATCCCCCTCACAAACAGATATACCCGTTCAGATATTGTTGAGGGAGATGTCTTATCGGGGGAAGGCAGCAGCAGCCAAATTCCTGGCACCGTGGGTGGTTCTGCTGCACAGGACGGGAGGAAAAATAAAGGGACAGCTACAGTGATAGGGGATTCTATTGTAATGGCAACAGATAGGCTTTTCTGCGGCCGCAAATGAGACTCCAGGATGGTATGTTGCCACCCTGGTGCAAGGGTCAAGGATGTCTCAGAGCAGCTTCAGGGCATTCTGGAGGGGCAGGGTGAACAGCCATTTGTCGTGGTGCATATAGATGCCAGCGATATAGGTAAAACCTGACATGTGGTCCTAAAAGCTGAATATAGCGAGTTAGGAGGAAAATTTAAAAAATAGGCCCTCAGGTAGTAATCTCTGGATTCCTACCAGTGCCATATGCCAGTCAGAGTAGAAATAGAAGGATATTTCAGGTGAATAGGTGGGTAGAGGAATGGTGCAAAGGGGAGGGATTCAAATTCCTGGGATAAAGGAACCGGTTCTGGGGGACGTGGGACCAGTACAAACTGGACGGTTTACACCTGGGCAGGACTGGGACCAATGTCCTAGGAGTGTTTGCTAGTACTGTTGGGAAGGGTTTAAACTAAAATGGCAGGGGTTTGGGAACATGTGCAGGGAGATAGAGGAAAGGGAAGCGAGGATAGAAGCAACAGACAGGAAGGACAAACGCAAAGTGGCAGGCAGAGAAATTAAGGGTGTAAATCAAACAGGGCCACAGTGAATAATAATTCTAAAAGGACTGAGAGGGTTAAGAAATAAAGCGAGGAGCATTCATAATGAGGTGGATGTATTAGCTGCACAAATAGATGTAAACGGATGTGATATAGTTGAGATTACGGAGACATGTCTCCAGTGTGACCAAGGCTGTGAATTCAACATCCAGGGATATTTAATATTCAGGAAAGATAGGCTAAAAGGAAAAGGAGGTGGTGTAGCATTGCTGGTTAAAGAGGAGATTAACACAATAGTAAGGAAGGATATAAGCTCTGATGATGTGGAATCTCTATGGGTCGAGCTGAGAAATACCAAGGGGCAGAAAATGTTAGTGTGAGCTGTATACAGATGCCCAAACAGTAAAGCTAAGGTTGGGGATGGCAAATTAAAGATGCATGCATTAAGGGCACAGCAGTTATCATGGGTGACATTAATTTACATATAGATTGGGCTAACCAAATTTGTAACAATTCTGTGGAGGCAGAATTCATAGAGTGTATACGGGATGGTTTCCTCGACCAATATGTCGAGAAACCAACTGGAGAACAGGCCATCTTAGACTGAGTATTATGCAATGAGAAATGATTAATTAACAATCTTATTGTGCGAGGCCCCTTGGGGTGGAGCGATCATAATATGATAGAATTCTTCATTAAAATGGAAAGTGAAGTAGTTGACTCAGAGACCAGGTTCTTGAATTTAAATAAAGGAAACTACGATGGTATGAGGCACGAGTTGGCTAGGATTGATTGGGGAACGTTACTTAAAGGGCTGACGGTGTATAGGCAATGACAAACATTTAAAGTTCGCATGGATGAACTACATAATTTGTTCATCCCCGTTTGGCATAAAAATAAAACACAAACGTGAATCAACCGTGGCTAACAAAGGAAATTAGGAATAGCATAAGATCCAAGGAGAGGATAAATAAATTGGCCAGAAAATGCAACAAACCTGAGGATTGGGAGCAGTTTAGGATTTGGCAAAGGAGGACAAAGGGATTAATTAAGAGGGGGAAATAGAATATGAGAGTAAGCATTCAGGGCACATAAAAACTGACTGTAAAAGCTTCTATAGATATGTGAAGAGAAAACGATTGGTGAAGTCAAGCTTAGGTCCATTGCAGTCAGAATCAGGGGAATTTATAATGGGGAACAAAGAAATGCCAGACCAATTAAATACATAAGAAGGTTCTGTCTTCACAAAGGGGGACACAAATAACCTGCCAGAAATGTCGGGGAACATAGGGTCTAATGAGTGGGAGGAACTGAATGAAATCAGTATTTGTAGGGAAATGGTGTTAGGGAAATTGGCGGAAGTGAAGGCCGATACTTCCACAGGGCCTGATCATCGACATCCGAGGGTACTTAAGGAAGTGGCCATAGAAATAGTAGATGCATTGCTGGTCATCTTGCAAAATTCTATAGACTCTGAAACTGTTCCCATGGATTGGAGGGTAGCAAATGTAACCCGACTTTTCAAAAAAGGTGATAGAGAGAAAACGGGAAGTTATAGACCAGTAAGCCTGACATCGGTAGTGGGGAAAATGCTAGAGTCCATTATAAAGGATGTTATAGCAGAGCACTTGGAAAACAGTGACAGGATCACACAACGTCAGCATAGATTTACAAAAGATAAATTGTGCTTGACTAATCTACTGGAATTTTTTGAGGATGTAAATGGTAGAATAGATAAGGGAGAACTAGTGGATGTGGTATATTTTGATTTAAGAATGCTTTCGATAAGGTCCCGCATACGAGATTAGCGTGTAAAGTTAAAGAAGATGGGATTGGGGGTAGGGTACTGACTTGGATAGAGAACTGGTTGGCAGACAGGAAGCAAAGACTTGGAATAAATGGGTCTTTCTCCGAGTGGCAGGCAGTGACTAGTGGGGTACCGCAAGTATCGGTGCTAGGCCCCCAGCTATCACAATATATATTAATGAATTAGACAAGGGAATTGGATGTCGTATCTCCACGTTTGCCGACGACACAAAGCTGGGTGGGCGTGTGTGCTGTGAGGAGAATGCTGACAAACTCCTGTATGATTTGGATAGGTTGGGTGATTGGGCAGATGCATGGCAGATGCAGTATAACGTGGAAAAATGCGAGGTTATCCACTTTGGTGGCAAAAACAGGAAGAGAGATTATTATCTGAACGGCAATAGATTGTGAGAAGGGGAAGCGCATCGAGACCTGGGTGCCCTTTTGCACTAGTCGCTGAAGGTAAGCATACAGGTGCAGCAGGCTTTTAAGAAGGCAAATAGTATGTTGGCCTTCATAGCAAGAAGATTTGAGTACAGCAGCAAGGATGTCTTGCTACAGTTGTACAGCGCGTTACTGAGACCACACCTTGAGTATTTGTGCAGTTTTGGTCGCCTTATCTGAGGAAGGTTGTCCTTGCCATGGAGGGAGTGCAGCGAAGATTCACCAGACTGATACATGGGATGGCAGGAATGATGTATGAAAAGAGATTGGATCGATTGGGCTTTTATTCACTGGAGTTCAGAAGAATGAGAGGGGATCTCATGGAAACCTAGAAAATTCTATCGGGACTAGACTGACTAGATGCAGGAAGGATGTTCCCGATGGTCGGTGAGTCCCAAACCAGGGGTCCCAGTCTAAAGATAAGGGGTAAGCCATTTAGGACAGAGCCAAGGAGGAATTTTTTGACCCAGAGAGTGGTGAACCTGTGGAATTCTCTACCACAGAAGGCAGTTGAGGCCAATTCATTAAATATAGTCAAGAAGGAGTTAGAATTTCTTAAGGCTGAAGGGATCAAGGGATATGGGGAGAAAGCAGTGACAGGGTCCTGAGTTTGGATGATTAACCATGATCTCATCAAATGGTGGAGCAGGCTCGAGGGGCCAAATGGTCTACTCCTGCTCCTATCTTCTATATTTCTATGTTTCTATTCGGAACACAGGAATGTACGAACAGTAGGTGGCCATTGTGCTGCTCGGGTCTGTACCGCCATTGAATGAAATCATGGCTGATCTGCGACCCAACTCCACATACCTGCCTTTGGCCCATATCCCTTTATACCATTGGTTAAGAAAAAAGCTATCAATCTCCGATTTAAAATGAACAATTGATGTAGCATCAATTGCCATTTGCAGAAGAAAGTTCCAAACTTGTACCACCCTTTGTGTGTAGAAGTGTTTCTAATTTCACCCCTGAAAGTTCTGGCCCTAATTGTTTGACTATGCCAACACTAGTCCCAGAATCCCCAACCAGTGGAAGTACTTTCTCTCTATCTACCCTATCTGGTCCCCTTAATATATTGAACACTTCGATGAGATGAACTCTTAACCATCTACCTTCTAGGGATTATAACCGCAATTTGTGTAATCTCGCCTTGTAACTTAAATATTGAAGTCCGGGTATAATTCTGGTAAACCTACTCTGCACTCCCTCCAAGGCCAATATATATTTCCTAAGGTTTGGTGCCCAGAACAGCTCACAGTTCTCTGGGTGTAGTCTAACCAGGGTTTTGTATAGCAGCAGCATAACTTCACCACCTTGTATTTTGATCATCTGGATATAAAGATTAGCTTTCCATTAGCCTTTCTGATTAATTTCTGTACATGTTCATGATATTTTAATGATCCATGTACCAGGACACCCAAGTCTCTTTGACCTCCACTGCTTTTAGCTTTCACCATTTGGAAAGTACCCTGTCTATCATTTTTAGTTCCAAAGTGGATGACCTCACATTTGCCTACATTGAAATATATTTGCCAAAATGTTGCCCATTCACTTCATCTATCGATATCCCTTTGTCATTTTACTGTTTTCATCTACACTGCCTACATTAGCAACTATCTTTGTGTCAATTGAAAATATGGACATATGACTTTCTATGCCATCATCTAAATCGTTAATAATTTCTGTGAATAGTTGAGGGCCCAAAACAGATCCCTGCGGGACACCACTTGTCACATCCTGCAAATCTGAATACCTAGTGTAGTGTATGTGCCTTTAAGAGCCCCCTGTGTACTGTAATGCCGGTAATGGCCACTCGGGCTATATAAGCCTGTATATTGTGTTGTATCAGTTAGTTCACCTCCAGACTTTGTTCAGTAAACACCTGTGAAACCAACTCCTGCCTTCAGTGTCTCTATTAACACACGGATACAAAAGTGGCGACGAATTGGAAACGGACTTACCTGCAATTCAGCAGCATCTCAAGGACATCGATTCCTCAGAAGTCCAAAGTCGAAGAAAAGCAAGAAAAAAAAAAACTGTGGTTTCACCAGCTAGCCGAGCTGATGGCAGGTACTGCAATAATCCTTCCTGGGCAGCGGGCTGGGTCTCCATCAGCTGGCTCTGCAGCGAGGCCAAGCAGCGAAGGCGGAGGCAAACACAAACAGAGGGGGGGAGCACTCGGGAGATGGCCGGCGCTGCAAAGCAGGTCGGAGTTCGGACCTAGCAGAGGGGGAGAAAAGTCCCAGAGTGTCCGGCGGGAACGAGTCTCCACCTGTAAATAAAAAAAACGCGGAAAACAGCGTTGTCAGCAGCAGCAGCGGCGGGAAAGCGCGGGAAGCGCCATTTTTTTTCCAGGACACCTAAGGCTGGCAATATTGATGCTTTCAATAATGATATAGAGCATTGGATCACATATGTGAAAAGTGTGGAAGTATATTGCAGAGCAAATGGAATAGCAAATGATGAAAAGGCGTCAGTACTCCTAAATCAAATGGGCGCAAAAACATACGGGCTGTTATGAAACTTAATCACTCCAGCCAAACCAAAGGACAAGAATTTTAAGGACATTGTTGATACCCTACAGGAGCACTTAAACCCAACACCGCTGCTGATAGTGGAACGATTCAAATTCTTCAAGAGGAATCAGCACAAGAATGAAAGTAACGCTGATTACCTCACCGAATTAAGAAAGCTATCAAAGCACTGCCAATTCGGGGCAGGACTGGCAGATTCCCTTCGAGACAAATTCGTCTGCGGTCTCCTAAGTGAAGGAACACAGAAGAGGCTGCTTTCTGAGAAAGATTTGGCACTGGACAAGGCTTTCAGTATGGCTGTATCATACGAAGCAGCCGCAAGAGGAGCTGCAGAGATACAGCAAAAGACACAGGACTGCGGCACCCATGAAATGACACAGGGTTTCGAGAGATGTTATCGCTGTGGCAGATCCACCCATGACCAGAGGGACTGCTGGTTCAAGGACAAATCTTGCAGGCAATGCGGAAAGATTGGACACATTGCACGTGTATGCCGATCTGGACAAAAAAAATCCACGGACAGGAAAAAAATCAATAAGGGAAAGTACGGAAAGGTACAAATGATGACGGACAGTAGCACTGAAGACCAGAAGAGTGATAGCGACTCCGGAAACAAGAGACTAAGCTGTCTCAAATTACATAATGTAATTGCCAAAGAAGATTACCAGATCATTTGGGTTACCCTCAGGATAGCAGGGTCCCCAGTTAAAATGGAGCTAGCTACAGGATCAGCTCTGACCGTCATAAGTCGACGGGATTATGAGCGGCTATTTCCACATATACCTTGAAAAGACACATCCATTATCTTGAAAACATATACGGGGCAGAAAGTACACCCCAAAGGAAAAATAAGTGTGCCTGTTGTATACAACGGCAAGGAAATACAGAAGTTGTATTTATACATTCTACAAGATGGTGGTCCACCGCTGTTGGGATGTGAATGGATCAGGAAGATACGTTTAGACTGGCACTCCATTCAGGCACTGACGGTGCCAAGTAAGAAAAAAAATGATGATGACGTCATACCTGAACGATTAAAAGACATCTTGGCCAACGCCAAGGAAGTGTTTCAAGAGAAACTAGGAACCTTGAAAGGCATCACCGCCTCAATAAATGTGGAAGATGCGGCAATCCCCAAGTTTTTTAAGGCAAGGCCGGTGCCATACACAATTCGTCCTGCAGTCTAGGCAGAGCTGGAGAATTTGGTAAAGGCAGGTGTATTATCCAAGATAGATTGGAGCGAGTGGGCAACACCCATCGTCCCGGTCATGAAGAAAACGTTGAATAATGATAAATCTGAAGAACAGAGAAAAATTCGCATCTGTGGAGACTTCAAGGTGACTGTAAACCCGGTCCTTCACATGGTACAGTATCCTCTTCCGAGGATAGAAGATATTTTCGCCTCACTATCCGGAGGGAAACGTTTCACTAAAATTGACTTGGCACAGGCATATCTACAGATGGAGGTTGAAGAGGCCTCTAAAAAGTATCTCACGATAAATACACACAGAGGCCTGTACCAGTACAATCGACTGGTTTTCGGAGTAGCATCAGCTCCAGCTATATCTGGCAAAGAGCTATGGAGCAAGTCCTCCAAGGGATTCCGGGGACTCAATGCTACCTAGACGACATCGTTGTAACAGGAGAAAACGACAATGAACACCTTGCCAATTTGGAGCACGTGCCCACTAGGCTGAGAGAATGGGGCCTACGAGCAAATCGCCCCAAGTGTGAATTTTTCCAGAAACAAATATCATATTGTGGCCACATAATTAACAAGGAAGGGTTGCATAAGTCACCTGAAAAAATTGAAGCGGTCATAAAAGCCCCAGCACCTGAAAATGTCTCACAATTAAGGTCGTTCCTGGGATTGATAAATTACTATCATAAATTTTTACCGAACTTATCAACTCTTCTGCACCCGCTTAATGAACTGCTACAAACAGGAGTAATTTGGAAATGGAGCGAAGCCTGTAAACGTGCCTTCCATAAATGCAAAGATTTAATCACTTCCAAGGAAGTTTAGGCTCATTACAACCCATCACTGCCCATCAGACTGGTGTGCGATACATCCCCTTATGGCGTAGGAGGGGTATTATCGCATATATTCCCTGATGGCTCGGAGCAGGTGATAGCTTTTGCATCACGCTCATGGAACTCAGCTGAGCGTAGCTATGCCCAGATCGACAGGGAAGCACTCAGCCTGGTATGGGGAGTGATGAAATTCAACCATTACCTACATGGACAAAAATTTACCTTGTTGACTGACCATCAACCCCTCATCTCCATATTCAACACTAAAAAGGGTGTTCCCATTATGACAACGCAAAGGCTACAGAGGTGGTCCCTTTTTCTAGGGGCACATCAATATGACATAGAATACAAAGGATCAAAACAGCATGGGAATGCTGATGGTTTATCATGCCTACCATTGCCAATGGTAGAAGAGGCACCTACAGTAGGCCCAGTGGAGATGTTCCACTCTACCATAGTGGAATGTCTACCAGTAAAAAATTCTGCCATTGAAAAGGAAACGAGAAATGACCCGACTCTCTCACGAGTCTACGATTTAACAGTGAAGGGTTGGCCAGCACATGGCGAACCACTGTTGCCAGCATTCTCACAAAGATGAGAACAGCTGTCAGTGTGCCGAGGAACCTTGATGTGTGGATCCAGAGTGGTGATTCCACCCAAACTCCAGGATAAATTGCTAAAGGAGCTTCACGAGGGGCATCTGGGTGGAGTAAAAATGAAGAATCTAGTCAGGGCGTTTGTATGGTGGCCAGGTATCGATGGAGACATCGAAGAAATGACCAAGAGCTGCCTAGGATGCCAGAAGGTCCAAAACGCTCCACCACAAGCCCCTCTACATCCATGGGAGTGGCCCTCATCTCCATGGCAAAGGGTACACATCGACTTTGCTGGTCCATTTATGGACTCAATGTTCTTAATCGCGGTTGATGCACACTCCAAGTGGCCGGAGGTAATAAAGATGTCCTCCACTACCACGGAAAAAACCATCACAGTATTAAGGACCATATTTCCTAGGAGTGGGCTGCCTGAACAGATCTGTTCTGATAATGGACCGCAATTTGTGTCCGAAGAATTCAGGAAGTTCATAAAAAACAATGGGGTTAAGCAATACACGTCCGCCCCATACCATCCCGCCACCAATGGATTGGCTGAAAGGTTTGTCCAGAGCTTCAAGAAAGCCATAAAGGCCATGGGTAATGAAGACATAAAACTTCAGCATAAGGTAGATAACTTCTTGTTTGCATACAGGAATGCAACACATATGGTTACAAACCAAACTCCCGCCATGATGTTCTTCAATAGAAGCCTAAGATGCCGGCTGGATTTGATCAAGCCAAACATCAGAAGGGACGTGGAGAACCGGCAATTTCAAGGCATGAATGAAAGGCCAACTAGAACCTTCCAGATAGGTCAACAAGTTTTGGCCCGGGACTACCGTACCGAGAAATGGCATCCTGGGACAATTTGCACACGACTAGGACTGCTGATGTATACTGTGGACATTGGAGAAAGCATAATAAGGCACCATGCTGACCAGATCATAGAGTCATCCGAAAAGGGACAACCTACACCACAACTCTATATGCCTAATGATGAAGTAGACATA
Organism: Somniosus microcephalus; assembly: GCF_052327205.1. Lineage (NCBI taxonomy): Eukaryota > Metazoa > Chordata > Chondrichthyes > Squaliformes > Somniosidae > Somniosus > Somniosus microcephalus. Next base: position 31,334,397 of record NW_028225180.1, on the reverse strand, counting down.
CCCATAGTATCTACCTCTGATCCGGTGATACTGGAACCAGATGAACCCGACACTGGCATTCAAGCCGAATCAGCCTTGCCAAAAGAACCTACTACACCACCAGAAACTACTACACCACCGAGGTGTTATCCGGACCGAGTCAGGAAGCCTCCAGAGAGACTGGCTTATAATTGATTAACTGCAGCAATGTGTAGATTATTGTTCTTGTAACATGTAATTAATGATTACTTAAAATATGATGTACTGGTTGGCTAAAAGGGGAGGAATTGTAGTGTATGTGCCTTTAAGAGCCCCCTGTGTACTGTAATGCCGGTAATGGCCACTCGGGCTATATAAGCCTGTATATTGTGTTGTATCAGTTAGTTCACCTCCAGACTTTGTTCAGTAAACACCTGTGAAACCAACTCCTGCCTTCAGTGTCTCTATTAACACATGGATACAACACTACCCATTATCTTTACTGCCTGTCTCCTGTCGCTCAGCCAATTTCATAACCAGGTCAATAGTTTGCCCTCAATTCCGCAGGCTTCCACCTTAGTTAACAATCTCTTATGTGGGACTTTATGAATTGCCTTCTGGAAATCCATATTAGTAACATCCATAGATATTCCCCTGCCCACTAGTTTAGTCACCTCCTCAAAACCTGCAGTCAGATTTGTCAGGCATGACCTACCTTTCACATATCCATGCTGCTCTCTCTGATCAACTGAAAATTTTCAAGGAGTTCAGTCCCTCTTTCCTTATTTATAGACTCTAGCAATTCCCCCGACAACAGATGTTAGGCTAACTGCTCTATTATTCCCTGGTTTCACTCTCTCGCCATTCTTAAATAGCGGAATGACTTGCGCAATTTTTTCATCTAGTGGAACGATTCCTGAATCGTATTTGGTAATAACAGGTTAAATGATCCTCCTGCAAGATATGAATGTTTCCTAAATGCAGAAAAAATTATCGCTATTTTGTTTAATCAGTTCTTCCTCTATAAGCAGGCACAGCCACAGGGGCTGAAGTAATCACAATTTAGTGTTCTAACGTGCTGGTTACCACGTTACCTATGTATGGCCAATTTTCGAGGAGTTACCATAGAGACGGACCATCTATGTAGTGATTTGTACTCTCTCAAATGAAATACGTGGTCACTGCCTCACTTACTGCTTGTCCTTGCTCCACCATCGTTCCTTTATTGTATTGTTTATTGTAAAGAGAATTAAGCCTGCATAGATCAAGGATCATGTTCCAGTGCAGTTCTCTTTGTTCCGAGTTATAATATTTAATAATATCAAAAATCTGGCTACAGTTCCACGAGAACATTTAGTTTATGTTTCTATTTTTGATTAATCATCTCTTTTGGTGCAGTTGTTGTTAGAAGCAGCTTATTTCTGGCAGGTACTTCTCGATGGAATGTATGTGGCTCTTCTTGCTCAAAATCTCAAGATGTAGCAACAAAAAAATCAAGTAAACACGCATTAATGTTTTGAGTTGTCCCTGGAGTCGTGGCGAAAGAGAAAAGCACCCCATGTTACTCTTTAAAAAATGACGACCAGCTGGCGGTAATTTCAACTTTCAAAATTCATGTAAAGTGGCTATATCGAATTGGCTGCATATTTAATGTTCAATGTTACTGAAACAACGGTTAACTTAAATTATCCATTAATTTCGAAACATCTGATAACCCCTTACCCCCACCACCAATGTTTTAGTGAACCTTTCATTTTGTGATATATAAGTGTCATTAATTGATTTTCATTATGCATTTCACCAATCCCTACTGGTGCATATAAAGTGGGATATCATTGCACTATCGAAACATAGAAACATAGAAGGTAGGAGCAGGAGTAGGCCATTCGGCCCCTCGATCCTGCTCCACCACTCAATGCAATCATGGCTGATCATCCAAATTCAGTACCCTGTCCCTGCTTTCTCCCCATATCCCTTAATCCCTTTAGCCTTAAGAAATATATCCAACTCCTTCTTGAATATATTTAATGTATTGGCCTCTACTGGCTTCTGTGGTAGAGAATTCCACAGGTTCACCAATCTCTGGGTGAAGAAATTCCTCCTCATTTCTGTCCAAAATGGCCTGCCCCTTATCCTTAAACTGTGACCCCTGGTTCTGGACTCCCCGACCATCGGGAACATCCTTCCTGCATCTAGTCTGTCCAGTCCTGTCAGAATTTTATAAGTTTCAATGAGGACAACTACAGTGAGGGTCCTTGCTATTTAGTTCCCTTTCAATCTGTTGTGTGTGTGTAATATTTGATTGGCCACTGCTTGGCTGTTTCTCAATTAGCAGGGATGATCCACGCGTTTTTATAAAGCCTCACATTCTGTTCTATTTCCACATCAATGCCCCCAGTCGCTCAATCTTCAGCAGTATCCATTTTTACCCTTACAGCTCCTAGAATCTGGCGCCCAGAGTGAAGACAACTGCTGATTATATTATTCTGATTTTGTTCAAACATTTCATCTTGATCTTCGTTTGTGGAATTAAAATGTTGATTATATGATTGCTTCAGACTAATTCATGTATTTATGTGTCTTCCGTGTACAATGGAGTGTTATTATCTGTTATCTTCGCTGGACCCACCCTTCACCATTCTTTGTCGGCATTGGCTGCACCAATCCCCGTTTCAGATCAAATGGAGCGACCAAGTTATGTCATTTGCTGAATCTGCACCAAAACTCAGATTTTTTCGTTCGTGCCAAATAACGATTTTCCCCAAAAAATCTTCGGTCCCCATAGTTTTATTCTCACACTCCTTCCATATTTCTGTAGTTCATGACTCTGTCACAAACCTGAACATGAAATAAGAAAAAACTGCACGCGATGCAATCTCTTCTACATTGGGCAGCCCAAACACACATTGGGTGACCAACTTATGGAACAGCTCCGTTCAGTCCGCGAAGGAGGAAGCTTATAAAGTTGTCAGAAAAGGTGTTCAGCCTGAGGATTGGGATCTTTTTAGAAATCAGCACGGGGGACCAAGAAATTGATAAAGAAAGGGAAAATTGAATATGAGCACAAACTAGCGAAAATTATAAAAGCTTCTTTAGGTATGTGAAAAGGAAAAGACTGGCGAAGGTAAATGTAGGTCCTTTACAGTCAGAGATGGGAGAATTTATAATGGGGAATGAGAAAATGGCTGAGAAATTAAACAAATATTTTGTTTCTGTCTTCACGGAGGAAGACACAAAAAACCTCCCTAAAATACGAGGAAACCAAGGGTGTGACGAGAATAAGGAACTTAAATAAATTATTATTAGTAAAAAAACAGTACTAGCAAAATTAATGGGACTAAAGTTCGACAAATCCCAAGGACCGGCTGACATGCTAGGGTTTTGAAAGGTGTAGCCATTGGAATAGTGAACGCATTGGTTGTCATCTTCCAAAATTCTATAGATTCTGGAACGGTTCCTGCAGATTGGAGGATAGCAAATGTAACCCCACTTTTTAAGAAAGGAGAGAGAAAACGGGGAACTACAGACCTGCTAACCTCACATCAGTAGTTGGGAAAATGCTGGAATCTAGTTTGAAGGATACAATAACTGGGCACTTAGAAATTAATAGTAAGATTGGGCAGAGTCAACATGGATTTATGAAAGGCAAAACCTGTTTGATTAAACTAGTGGAGTTATTTGAGGATGTAACCAGTGGAGTAGACAAAGAGGAGCCGGTAGATTAGGTGTACCTGGATTTTCAGAAGGCCTTAAAAAGGTCCCACACAAGAGGTTGGTGAACAAAATTAAGGCACATATAATTAGGGTAATACACCTGCATGGATTGAGAATGGGTTAACAGACAGAAAACAAACATTAGGGATAAATGGGTGTTTTTCAGGATGGCAGTCTGTGACTGGTGGAGTACTGCAAGCATCGGGGCTTGGGCCCCAGCTATTCACAATCTATATCAATGATATGGATGAGGGGACGAAATGTAACATTTCCAAATTTGCTGATGATAGGTAGCTAGGTGGCAGTGTCAGTTGTGAAGAAGCTGTGAAGAGGCTTCAAGGAGAGCTTGACAGGCTCAGTGAGTGGGCGATAACGTGGCAGATGGAATATAATGTGGATAAATGTGAAGTTATCCACTTTGGAAGATCAAAAAGAAAGGCAGAGTATTTCCTAAATGGTGACAGATTGGGGAATGCAGATGCTCAAGGGACCTGGGTGTCTTTGTACACGAGTCACTGAAAGTGAATGTGCAGGTGCAGCAAGCCATTGGGAAGACAAAAGGCATGCTGGCCTTCATTACAAGAGGATATGAGTACAGGAGTAAATAAGTCTTACTCCAATTATATAGGGCTTTGCTGAGACCACACCTGGAGTACTGTGTACAATGTTGGTCTCCTTACCTAAGGAAGGATAAACTTGCCATAGATGGAGTGCAACGAAGGTTCATGACATTGATTCCTGGGATGGCGGGACTTTATTATGAGAAGAGATTGAGTAAACTAGGCTTGTATTCTATTCAATTCAGAAGAATGAGAGGGGATATCATTGAAGCATGCAAAATTATTACAGGGCTTGATAGGATGGATGCTGGTAGAATGTTTCCCTTAGCTGGGGAGTCTAGAGCTAGGGACCACAGCCTCAGGATAAAGGGTAGGCTATTGAGAACTGAGATGAGAAGAAAATTCTTCACAGAGGGTGGTGAATCTTTGGAATTCTCTACCCCAGAGGGCTGTGGAGGCTCAGTCATTGGGTATATTAAAAACAGAAGTCGATAGATTTCTGACTAGTAAGCGCATCAAGGGATATGGCAGGTGAAAGGAGTTGAGGCAGAAGATCTGCCATGATCTCACTGAATGGCAGAGCAGGCTCAAAGGGACGAATGGCCTACTCCTGCTCATATTTCTTATGCTCATGTTCTTATTGTGCCAAGCATCCACTGGCCTGCAGTATAATTGCCTTGACCACTCCCTCTCTGACCTCTCTGTCCTCAGCCTCCTACACTGTTCCAATGAAGCTCAATGTAAGCTCGAAGAACAGCAGCTCATTTTTAGATTAAGCACTTTACAGCCTTCTGGACTCAATATTGCATTCAAGGATTTCATATCTTAACATCTGCCACCATATTTTTCGGACGACATCTTTTGCTGATGATTTTGATATTCGCATTTACACCTCCTCTAGACCCAGCTTTTCCTTCCATCTCCTTTTGCCATGCACCATCATCCCATTTATCATTTAATCTCTACTGCCTTCCACCCTATCACAGACCTTATCTTTTGTCCTTTCCTCTCCTCCCCATTTGCTGCCTCTATTCTTGCCCTAAACCTGTTGCATCACTGACCTGTTCTAGTCCTGATGCATGGTTATCGACCTGAAAAGTTAACTTTGTTTCTCTCTCCACAGATGCTGCCTGACATACTGAGTATTTCCCGCATGTAGTGTTTTTATTTCAGATTTCCAGTATTTTGCTTCTGTCCTTCTCCATTTCTATCTGTCTCTATGCCTTTCTCAATTTTTAGCTCCCGGTTCCGGTCTCCCGTTCATTTCCCCTTTTTTATGTGGGAGATGACATTACAGATGAGGAAGCCTGAGGCGCGGATTCGCAGATTGAGGTTCACCACCTCTCTCACATCCGCAGATCTGGAAAATAAAGGCACATAAAAGGGAAGTAGTCTGAAGATAATTCTGCCTCTGTTCTATTTCGAACCAGTGAATCAAAGTACGGCGAACCCGTACAGTTGCTCAATGTGCAACATCTCCAGGTTTATACAGAAAGATTGCCATAGGAGGTGGGTCAGGAAAAATAGAGCGTCTGGACAAGCAACGAGCTGCTCGGAACATAACGTCCAAAATAGAACCGACAGAGATGGGGTTCTAACTCACGTTCTTCCATTTATAAGACCAAGGCCTAGAAATTGGGGTGCCAAGCTCGTCTGGTCGCCGGAATTCACGCTGCGAACGGAGCCGCTTGCGCCCGCCGGAAATTCAGTTTGAGCGCCCCAAGAGGGACTCGGGTCGTTGCTAGAGGTTCCCCGCATCCCGCTTGGGACGCTCAAACTGAATATCACAGCACAACGTGGCGCTGCGGTACTGCAGGCCTTCCTCCCCTTCTTAAGGTGGACAGGCCTGCACCAGCAAGATCACCGATCGCGAATGCCGGCAAAAGAGCCCGGCACCGAGGAGAAGTGCCGGGCTCTCGGGACCCAGCCGGCACTGCCCGGGGGGGGGGAATCAGGAGGCCGGGAACTGTGGCGTGATGAGGTGCTGGCAGGCGGCTACCGAAAAACATGGCAGCCCTGCACCTCCCCCATAATTTGCACCACTAGCGCCGCAGGTAGGCCCCCTTGAACCGATCATGATTTGCGACCAGCTCTACAGGGGGGGCATGACCCAGTATCGGGTTCGGGGCGTTAGCGTGGCACTGCACTCACCGATGATGTCATCGGTGGTGGCGCAGCGCTGCAGGCTAATGTCGCCATTAGCGCCCCGCTAAATATCGCGGGAGGCGTGGCCAGTGGCTCTAAAGCCACTGAGTGCCCTCTTTAGGTGCTAACTGGTGGTGCAGCCCACCGAATTTCTAGGCCCAAATGTCTTACTGCTGGCCCATCGCGCCTAATCGACGCAGCTTCTACGCTGCCTGGTGTGACATTCCAGATGTCACATTCCAGATGTCACACTCCAGATGTCACACTTTAGGTGTCAGATTCTAGGTGTCACACAGGTGTGTATGGGCTTTCACAGTTTATCAGGAACCTGCCAGGTATATATGAGTTTCACAGTATATATATGCATTTTGCCAGGTATATATGGGGTTTCGCAATGTAGCCTTTCCTGCCTGGTGTTTATGCAAATTCATAGAGTATCGAGCACCTCCCAAGTGTACATAGGGTTTCATAGAGTGTATCAGGATCCTGCTAGGAGTGTATGGGCTTTCACAGTGTATCTGGATTCTGGCAAGTGTGTTTAGGGATTCACAGTGTATCAGGATGCTGCCAATTGTGCATGGGGTTTCACATTGTATCAGTAACCTGGCAGGTGTGTACGGGGTTTCAAAGTGTATCAGGATCATGCCAGGTGTGTCAGCAGTTTCACATTGTATCAGGATCCGGCAAGGTGTCTATGGTGTTTAACATGTATCGGAATCCTGCCAGGTTTGTATGGGTTTTCACATTGCAACAGGTCCTGTCAGGTGTATATGGGTTTTCACAATGTATCAGGATCATTCAAGGTGTCTATTTTGTTTCACAGTGTATCGGAATCCTGCCAGGTGTGTATGGGTTTTCACATTGCAACAGCTCCTGCCGGTTGTGTATGTGGTTTCACAGTATTTTGGATGATGCCCGGTGTGCATGGGGTTACACAATGTATCAGGATACTGCCAGGAGTGTAGGGGTTTCACAATGTATCAGGATACTGCCAGGTGTGTATGGGGTTTCACAGTATATCAGGATCCTTCCCCGTTTGTATGGGGTTTGTCAGTCTATCAGGACTCTGCCAGGTGTGTATGGGGTTTCACAGTGTATCAGGACCCTGCCAGGTGTATATGGGGTTCCACAGTGTATCAGGATCCTGCCAGAGCTGTATGGGGTTTCTCAGCGTATCTGGATCCTGCCAGGTTTGTATAGGGTTTCAAAGTGTATCAGGATCCTGGCAGGTGTGTATGGTGTTTCAAAATGTTTCAGGATCCTTCCAGGTGTGTCTAGGGTTTCATATTGTATCAGGATCCTGCAAGGTGTCTATGGTGTTTCACAGTGTATAGGAACCCTTCCAGGCATGTATGGGTTTTCACAGTGTAACCAGTCCTGCCGCGTGAGTATGCTGTTTCACAGTGATTCAGTATCCTGCCGGGTGTAATTGGGGTTTCAAAGTATTTTAGCATGTTGCCCGGTGTGCATGGGGTTTCACAATGTATCAGAATCCTGCCAGGTGTGTATGTGGCTTCACAGTGTATCAGGATCCTGCCAGTTGTATATGGGGTTTCACGATGTATCAGTATCCTGCCAATGTGTATGTGATTTCCTAATTTATCGGGATCCTGCCAGCAGCTTTTGGGGTTTCAATTTATCAGCACCCTGCCAGATGTGTACAGGACTTCACAAAACCGGCCACTGATATAATTTATTTACACAGTGCAGTCTAATACCAGCATTATTCCTGATGTAGCGAATTATCTGAAAGAATAATGAAGCAGGATTTTACTTCATGAATTCGATGATCGGTTTTACACAGTCTTGTGGTGATATATTATTTTTCTTGACAGATTTTTTGCTTAACATTTTTAATTTGTTGTGATTTGATGTTAAATTATTTTAATTTATGATTGCGGTTTTTATCCACTCACTATATATAGCTTGATGTGAATCTTCTGGTCTCTATGGGCAGTGAAATTGTGTGTGTGTTCCTGGAGATGTATCCTGGCTGGTGCTTCTATTTGAATATATTGACCATATCTCTCCAGTTGTCAGCACCTGACTAATGAGCACTGGAGGAGGTGAGGATATTTACTGCTGTTCCAGTAATATTAGCACTAATGTGTAATGTTCTGAATGACGTAAATTTAAACAGTGAGGTGATGCACAGCATTCATTAGTGGAATCTTTAGGGGTCTTGCAATATCATAAAACACAATAAGTATAAAAGTGGTAGATTTGCCTGCTGTTTTACAATCACAATACTGCACTTTGCATGCGTCTCGTTTGTGAGCCCTCGCACGTGCGCCCAATGAAACTCTCAGTCAGCGTCCTTTCCTTTCCCCATTGAGTAAATGTAAAAGCTATTCAGCATTCGATCAGCAATTTCTCCAAACAGTAATTTGAGTTATTCTCCGGCATTAATTTCTAACCAAGTTTGAGTCCTTGCGCACTTAAGGTATCTACTGTTTCACGCACACTGACACTTTATCCATTTATGGGATGTGGGCGTCGCTGGGAATGCGAGCATGTATTGTCCATCCCTAATTGCCCTTGAGAAGCTGGTGGTGAGACTCCTTCTTGAACCGCTGCAGTCCATGTGTTGAAGGTACTCCCACATTGCTGGTAGGGATGGAATTCCAGGATTTTGACCCAGAGCAGATGAAGGATCGGCATTATATTTCTAAGTCGGGATTATACGTGACTTGGAGGTGTACTTGGCGGTGGTGGTGTTTCCATGCTTCTGCTGCCTTTGTCCTTCTAGCTGGAAGAGGCCGCTGGTTTGGAAGGTGCTGCTGAATAGGCCTTGGTGCGTTGTTGCCGTGCTTCTTGTAAATGGTACACACTGCAGCCACGGTTCGCCGGAAGTGGAGGAAGCGAATGTTTAAGTTGGTGGATGGGGTTCCAATAAAGCGGGCTGCTTTGTCCTGGATGGTGTCGAGCTTCTTAAGTGTTGTTGGAGCTGATCTCATCCAGGCAAGTGGGGAGTATTCCAACACACTCCTGACTTGTGCCTTGTAGAAAGGCTTTACGGAGTTGGAGGGGAGATGCTCGCCGCAGAATACCTAGCCTGTGACCTGCTCTTGTAGCCACAGTGTTTATGTGGCTGGACCAGTTAAGTTTCTGGTCATTGGTGACCCCCCAGGATGTTGATGGTGGTGGATTCGCCGATGGTAATGCCGTTGAATGTCAAGCGGCAGTGCTTAGACTCGCCTGTTGGAGATTGTCATTGCCTGGCACGTGTTTGCTGTGAAAGTAACCTGCCACTTATCAGCCCAAGCCTGAACGTCGTCCAGGTCTTGTTTCTTGCGGGCATGGTCTGCTTCATTGTGTGTGGTGTTGTGAATGGCGCTGAACACTGCGCAGTCATCAGCGAACATCTCCATTTCTGAACTTATGTTGGAGGGAAGTTCATTGTTGAAGCAGCTGTAGATGGTTGGGCCTAGGACACTGCCTTGAGGTACTCCTGCAGTGCTGTCCTGCAGCAGTGATGATTGACCTTTAATCACCACAGCCAAATTTCTTTTTGCTAGATATGGCTCCAGCCAGTGTAGCATTTTCCCCCTAATTCCCATTGACTACAGTTTTACTAGGTCTTCTTCATGTCACACTCGGTCAAATGCTGCCTTGATGTCAAGGGCAGTCATACTCACCTCACCTCACCTCTGGAATTCAGCTACTCTGTCCATGTTTGGGCCAAGGCTGTAATGAAATTGGGAGCCGTGTGGTTGTGGGGGAACCCAAACTGGGCATCATTGAGCAGGTTATTGGTGAGTAATTGCCGCTTGATAGCACTGTCGGTTAAATGTTCCATCATTTTGCTGATTATTGAGAATAGACTGATGGGGCGTTTATTGGCCGGGTTGGAATTGTCCTGCTTTTTGTGGACAGGACATACCTGGGCAGTTTTCCACATTGTCGGATAGATGTCAGTGTTGTAGCTGTACAAGAACAGCTTGGCTAGAGGCGCGACTAGTCTGGTGCACAAGTCTTCAGCACGTTATCCGGAATGTTGTCGGGGCCCACAGGCATTGCTGTCTCCAGAGCGCTCAGCCGTTCCTTGATATCATGTGAAGTGAATCGATTTGGCTGCAGACTGGCTTCTGTCATAGTGGGGACCTCAGGAGGAGGTCGATATGGGTCATCCACTCTGGCACTTCTGGTTGAAGATGGTTGAAAACTATGTAGCTACAGATTTTGGTGGAATACAATTCTGCTGCCACTGATGTCCCACAGCGCCTCATGGATGTTCAATTGTTGAGCTGCAACATCTGTTCTGAATCTATCCAATTTAACACGGTGGTATTTACAAACAACACGATGGATGGTGACCTCAGTGTGAAGAAGGGACTTTGTCTAAACAATGACCGTGCGGTGGTCCCTGCTGCTAATACTGTCATGGACAGTTGCATATGCGACAGGTAGATTGGTGAGGATGAAGTCGTGTTGGTTCTCTCACCAACTGTCACAGGCCCAGACTGGCAGCTATGTCCTTCATGACTCGGCCTGCGGTGGTGCTACCGAGCGACATTGAAGTGCATTCTGTGCCCTTGCTGCTCTCAGTACTTCTTCCAAGTGGTGTTCAACATAGGTGGTAATCAGCAGGATTATTTCTTTCCTTGCCCATGCTTGAACTGATGCAATGACATTTCATAGGGTCTGGAGTCAAAGTTGACTCCTTCCCGACTGTATACCACTGTGCTGCCTGGTAGGTCTGTCATAGATGGAAGAGTTTGGGACAGCGGATGAAAGATATGAGTATGTAAGCATTCTATCAGGCTGTTGCTTGTCTAGTCTGTGGGACAGCTCTCCCATGGCCCAGGTGTTGGTGAGGAGGACTTTGCAGGGTCGACTGGGCTAGGTGTGCCATTGCCGTGTCCATAGCCGATGCTGGGTTTTATTCTTATTATTGTATTTCATCGCAGTTTGTTACAAAAGAGTGGTTTGCTCGGCTATTTTAGAGTCAGCCACATTGCTGACCCATGTGGGTGTGGAGTCACATATTGGCTAGACCAGGTAAGGTAGTTTCCTTCTCTAAAGCACCTTCATGAAGCAGCTGTGTTTTCACGACAATGCGACACGTTAATGGTTACCATACTGATACTACCTTTTTATTCTAGATTTATTTATCTAACTGAATTTAAATTCCCCAGCTGTCATGGTGGAATTTGTGCTCACGTCTCTGGATCATTAGTCCAGGCCTCTGAATCACCAGCCCAGTAACATTACCACTATGCTACATTTCCCTTGTATAAAAAAACTAGAATAATAAACACACAACAGAAACAACTTGCATTTCCACATGCATTAAACATAGAAAACATCACCAGGCATTTCACAGGAGATGAATGAAACAAATGATGGGCGCTGAATAAAGGAGGGGGAGGGGTGCTCAGAACATTGTTCAAAGAAGTGACTTTCAGGAGGGTCTAAAAAGGGAGAAGAAGGAAATGGAAAGGCTTAGGAGGAGAATTGCAGAGCAGAGAGCCTGGGCAGCCAAAAGCACGGCTGCCATTGAAAGTGTAAGGAGAACGTGAAATGCACAACAGGCCAGAGACATAGGAAAAGAGAGATCATGGAGGTGGAGGCTTGTAAGGCTGGAGGAAGTTCCAGAGACAGGACCATAAAAGGATATTTCCTTTGATGTGAGGCTCGGTAACCTGGAGCTTGCCTTCTCACTGACCTGTACAGTTCACCAATGTTCCCATTAGGTTGCGCATCTGCAGAGCATTCGGCATGTTCCCACGCAGCCTACTCACCAGATGGTAACTCACATCAACCGTGAATGCGCAGTATTTTCAATGCGTTGCACAGCCCATTAAAGGCACTGCGCACCCAAAAAAATCAAAGGGAACATTGCAATTTAAATTTAAGCTCCACGACAGCAACCTACTGACCCAGCCCAACACTTCACTGAGTCAGCCCCACATCCCACTGATCCATTCCCACACCGACAGCCCACTGACCCTGACCCACACAGACACACCACAGACCCAGTACCACATCACACAGAAGAAGCTTCATATCGACACCCCTCTTGCCCAGCTGCACACCAGCACCCAACTGAACCAGAGCTACACCGACACCCCACAGACCAGGCTCCAAAACAAACCCCCACAGACCCAGCCCTACACCACACAGACCAAGCTCCATACCGGCACAAAACTGACCCAGACCCGCAACGACACCCCACGGACCCAGCCCAACACTGACACCCCACTGACCCAGCTACATACCCACACCCCAATGACCTAGCCCGATACTGACACCCAACTGACCCAGCCACGCACCCACACTGCAGTGACCCAGCGCCACACTGACACCCCACTGGCCTATCCCCATACCCCACTGACGCACCCCCAAATTGAAACCCCACTGACCCAGCTCCACACGGACAGCTAATTGACCCAGTAACACAGTCACACCCCACTGACCCAGACCCAAACTGACACCCCACTGACCCAGCCCCACACTGAAACTCCACTGAACCAGCCACACACCCACATCCCATTGACCCAGCCACAGACCCAAACCCTACTGGCCTAGCCGCACACCGAAACTCCACTGAAATGTTACACTGCTAAAAATAGTAACCATGTCCTATCTGTTTAAGAGTCTGAATAAACTGCATCCCGCTACAAATTCCTCAAATGCCTCTTCTTTTCTATCCCGAGTGGACATCATGTCCTTGGACAGCGGGCAATGGTCGAAATTGCAGCAGCTCGGCAGTTGTACGGCTTCGAACTGCGAACAGCAATAAGGGATAAAAAGGCCAGGTATACTACCTATCTGGGCGTCATAGCAATTTGGTGTTAGTTTATTAATGCAGGAGGTTATAGACATTTATGAATGGCCTACTATTTCAGGGATTTAACTCAATTGTGGCCAGTTTATTAATATCAGAGTTTCCATGTATTTGTGGTTAGATAATTGTTGCTGAGGTTTAAACCCAATTGAGTTAGGTTAATGAATTTGCTAATGATCCATAGAGGTGTAGAAGGACTAGTATCGAATCTCACAGTGAAGACCAGAATAGGAAATATAGTTACTTATTTAGAAGAGCTGTAATTAAACTCGGAATGGAAGTGGGCTCGGTGCTGTGGATGAGCAGTGAGATTTGGGGATGCAGATTGAAAGGACATTAAAAGCAACATCGCAGGTTGAGAAATTCCTAAAGAAGCTGAAGAAATTCCAGGTTTAAGCGTGAGGTATAGAATATAAACCCAAAAGGTAGCGATGAGCTGATATACAATTTTAATATGACCTCAGTTAGAGTTTTGTGTGTAGCATTGAGCTACACTGTATAGGAAGGATGGAGACTTTAGAGAGGGTTAAACGCATTTTCACTGGTGCTGCCTGGAAGGAGGAACCACAAATATGCAGATGTCTTGAGCGTTGGTGCTTCTTTTTGATAAAACAACGCAGATTGTGGGGTGATATAATTGAAGTGTTTACAATTATGACAGGATGGGGCAAGGTTGTTGCAGGCTGTAACTATTCGGGTTAGATTAATAAGGACAGATGTGTTAACCACTAACAGATAATATCGTGCCTGTTGATAATTTATGTAGTTCGTTGTTAGCAACAGAGTAGTGATGGGGCTCTATTGATAATGTGAGTAATTAATATCATTAAATGATTATTAATGGAGACCCGCCTGCCTTTTCATAATTTGAGTCATTTCTTTCTATGTAAATATTAGGGATGGGACGCTCCTGCCTGTTGGTAATCTGAGTCGTCAGTTTTTGTATAAAGAGCAGTGATGGAATCCTGCGACCTGTTGGTAATTTGAGAGTCCGTGGGGAGACCGGTGGAGACCAGGAATGAGTATAGCCTCGATATAGTCTGGGTAAAATGGGCTGCCCTCAGTCACTGTCTGAGCCCACCCTCACAGAACAGCTGCATCCCCGGCGCTGGGGAACACATCATTTCGCGGGATACTGGCGTTAGATAGAATGGGAGAAAATAAAGTTATAAAACAAAGGAATGAAGCTTCGAAGCTACATTAACCTTACCTTCATACCGCAACAACCCCCTGCACTTTGGTTCTCTGAGTGCGCTCTGCACCTTTGCTCAAATTCAGCTTCCAAATTCCTGGTCTTCAAACCTACGCTTCTTCACTGGACTACACTGTACCTTTCAGGTGTTGTTTCTCTGATCTGCAAATCATTTGTTTAGATTTCCGGTAACTTGATCTAAACTAGGACCCATCCCCCACCGCCGCTGTTACCTGCTGAGTTTATGACTGTCATACTGGTTTTTCAACTGCAGCGAGAATCTGGTTTCTTGTCAGAAATTCAATCTTCTAGGCCGAAGTCCATTTCTCTTCGCCTCTGGATCTTATGGTGATCTCCAACTGTGCCGCCGTTTTTCTGCCATGCCACCGATTCTGCTCATCTCCCAACTCTTCAGTCACATGGAAATACCTCCAGCAGTGTGTCCGCTGAAACTCTACCCTTTAAATTGCTCCGAGACTCACTTGCCCTCCACACCTGGCTCAGAAACTGGACATCAGTTTTCAATGATTGAAATTGAATCCACCCTACCTACGGCAGCTTTATCCCACCACGGTACCTCTGACTCTAACTTTGAGCTCCTTCCTATTGCCTCATCTCTATTTATCAACATGTAACCAGGCTTATGCAACTTGAGTTTCCTGTAATTTCCGATTTCATGACCTGTTCCAATACGAACCTGATGTGTTACAAGATGGCTCCTGGGCTGGCAGCTCCTAGGTGAGCATCTTTGCTGTGCAACTTAATCCTTGGTCATCCATTGTCCTGTCCCATTCAGTCTCCTCTCTTCCACTGGTTAACTTCACCCAGCTCTAATAGTGGGTGCATTTTACCCCTAAGTCGAAGTTAACTGCGAGTTAAAAGTTACCTGGGCCAACTGCCCACCCTCCCACCATGCCTGCTCTTTGGTTCTCTGAGTGCGCACTGCACTTTTGCTCAAATTCAGCTTCCAATTTCCTGGTCTTCAAAACAACGCTTCTTTACTGGACTATACTGTACGTCGCAGCACATTTATCGCTGATCTGCTATTCAGTTGTTAAGTTTTACAGTAACTTTTTCTAGCAAACAGCGCATCCCCCACCACCACTGTTACCTGTTCAGTTTATGATTGTCCTGATGAATTTTCAGCTTCAACTTGAGTCTGGTTCCTGCTCAGGAATTCATTCTCTTGGCCCGAAGTCCATTTCTCTTTAGCCTCTGGATCTTATGGTGATCTCCAAATGTGGCACCGTTATTGTGCCCCACTCAACTCTTCACTCACACGGCAATACCTCCAGCAGAGCATCCTCTGGTACTCTACCCTTTACACAGCTTGAGGACTGACTCACCTCCACACCTGGCTCCGAACCTGGCCATCATTCTGTCAATGATCCAAGCTGAGCCGACCTTTGAGGAAATGAGACCGAGGATGGAGACAGGGGGAGTACACAGGGTTCAAGAAGACGGGAGAAAATACGGTACGGCGAGGAGATGGCGGAGGTGATGGGGCATGGAGACAGAGAGTGAGTAGAAGTGGTGAGAGGATAAGGGGAGGCAAGGAGGCAAGCTGCGAGGAGATGGGGCGAGGAAACAGGGGCGTGGAGATGGGGATTCAAAGAGAAGGGGGTGCGAGGAGATAGTGGGTGAGGAGATGGGGGTGCGAGGAGAAGGGGTGGTGAGGAGACAGGGGGTGATGGGACAGGGAGACATATATGCATCAGAATCCTCCACTTGTGTATGGGGTTTCACTGTGTATCAGGATCCTGCCAGGTGTGTATGTGGATTCACAGTGTATCAGGATCCTGCCAGGAGTGTATGGAGTTTCACAGTGTATCAGGATCCTGCCAGGTGTGTATGTGGTCTCACAGTGTATCGGGATCCTACCCAATATGTATGGGGCTTTGCCATGTATCGGGATCCTGCCCAGTATGAATGGGCTTTCACAGTGTATCAGGATTCTGCCCAGTGTTTATCGTGTTTCACAGTGTATCAGGATCCAGGCAGGTGTGTTTGGGGTTTCGCAGTGTATCAGGATCTTGCCAGGTTTCTATGGGATTTTACAGTTTATCTTTTAGGAACTTATGTTGGTTGTCAAGTTAATTCAGGGATTTAATTAATTTGGGTCGATTCCCATTGTGTGCCACCACCTAGTGGGTATTTGGTACCTAGCAAGTGCAATAAAGCGCAGTAAAGTGCAGCAAAGCAAGTGCAGTAAAGCGCAGTAAAGTGCAGTAAAGTAAGTGCTGTAAAGTAAATTGCTGTACATCACAAGACCAGCAGCTCGACACATGGACTTGGAAGTTATTTTCTTGTTACGCTTCGGCCTTGGACACTATTTGTCTGTAAGTACTTGAGAATGTTATAGATGATTAGTGTACACTATACTTTGCAGAAAATGTTTAGTTTGTAACCTTTCTCTGTAAGCAAACTTACACAGCTAGCCGTGAATTGCTCGCTCTCTGCATCTAGCTGGTTAACTTGTAGCTGTATTTTGATGCACTATGTACAGGGCTAATTTAAAGTGAATGTAAGAGAATGCCTTTCAGTTTGCTAAATGTATATTCACAGTAAGCTGTGTTTTCACGTGTTTTTGTAAGTTACATACCAAATGTACTGTGTTGCTCACGCTTACCTAAGTTTGTGTATGCATATCAGTTACATGCTTGTGTACTAATCACAGAATCACAGAATCACAGAATCACAGAAACCCCACAGTGCAGATAGAGGCCATTTCGGCCCATCAAGCCTGCACCGACACATATCCCACCCGATCCCCGTAACCCCTACACCAACACATATCCCACCCTATCCTTGTAACCCCACGTATTTAATGCCCCTAACACTAAGGGTCAATTTATCATAGCCAATCAACCTAACCCGCACATCTTTGGACTGTGGGAGGAAACCGGAGCACCCAGAGAAAACCCACGCAAACACGGGGAGAATGTGCAAACTCCACATAGACAGTCGCCCGAGGCCGGATTCGAACCCGGGTCTCTGGCGCTGTGAGGCAACAGTGCTAACCAGGGTAGCAGGGATAAACCAGGGAATTACAGGCCAGTGAGTCTAACATCTGTGGTGGGGAAATTATTGGAAAAAATTCTGAGGGACAAAATTAATCTCCACTTGGAGAGGCAAGGATTAATCGGGGATAGTCAGCATGGCTTTGTCAAGGGTAAATCATGTCTAACAAATCTAATCGAATTTTTCGAGGGGGTGACTAGTGGGGTGGATGAGGGAAATGCTGTGGATGTGGTTTACATGGACTTCAGTAAAGCTTTTGACAAAGTCCCGCATAGGAGACTGGTCAAGAAGGTAAGAGCCCATGGGATCCGGGGTGCCTTGGCACGTTGGATCCTAAACTGGCTGAGTGGCAGGAGGCAGAGGGTGATGGTCGAAGGTTGCTTTTGTGACTGGAAGCCTGTGTCCAGTGGGGTACCTCAGGGATCGGTGCTGGGTCCCTTATTGTTTGTGATCTACATAAATGATTTGGATGAGAATGTAAAAGGTATGATCAGTAAGTTCGCAGATGACACGAAAATTGGTGGGGTGGTAAATTGCGAGGAGGAAAGCCTCCGGCTAAAGGACGATATAAACGGGTTGGTCAGATGGGCGGAAAAGTGGCAAATGGAATTTAACCCTGAAAAGTGCGAGGTGATGCATTTTGGACGGACAAATAAGGCAAGGGAATACACAATGAGTGGTAGGACCCTAGGAAGTACAGAGGGTCAGAGGGACCTTGGTGTACATGTACATAGATCCCTGAAGGCAGCGGAGCAGGTAGATAAGGTGTTTAAAAAGGCATATGGGATACTTGCCTTCATTTGCCGAGGCATAGAATATAAGAGCAGGGAGGTTATGATGGAGCTGTACAAAACGCTGGTGAGGCCACAGCTGGAGTATTGTGTGCAGTTCTGGTCGCCTCACTATAGGAAGGATGTGATTGCTTTGGAGAGGGTGCAGAGAAGATTCACCAGGATGTTAGCTGGGATGGAGTGCCTCAGCTATGAAGAGAGGCTGGACAGGCTGGAGTTGTTTTCCTTGGAGCAGAGAAGGCTGAGGGGGGACCTGATTGAGGTGTACTAAATAATGAGGGGCATAGATAGGGTAGATAAAGGGGAACTTTTCCCCTTAGTGGGGGGGTCAATAACAAGGGGGCATAGATTCAGGGTAAGGGGCAGGAGATTTAGAGGGGATTTGAGGAGGAACTTTTTCACCCAGAGGGTGGTTGGAATGTGGAACTCAATGCCTGAAAGGGTGGTGGAGGCAGGAACCCTCACAACATTCAAGAAGCATTTGGATGAGCACTTGAAATGCCATTGCATACAAGGCTATGGACCAAATGCTGGAAAATGGGATTAGACTGGACAGGGATGGATGGGCGGTGCAGACACGATGGGCCGAAGGGCCTCTTTCTTTGCTGTAAAACTCTATGACTCTATGACTTGGAGTGTGCATCAACTGCGATTAAGAACATTGAGTCCATAAATGGACCAGCAAAGTCGATGTGCACCCTTTGCCAGGGAGATGAGGGCCACTCCCATGGATGTAGAGGGGCCTGTGGCGGAGCATTTTGGACCTTCTGGCATCCTAGGCAGCTCTTGGTCATGTCTTCGATGTCTCCATCGATACCTGGCCACCATACAAACGCCCTAGCTAGGTTCTTCATTTTCACTCCACCCAGATGCCCCTCGTGAAGCTCCTTTAGCACTTTATCCTGGAGTTTGGGTGGAATCACCACTCTGGATCCACACATCAAGGTTCCTCGGCACACTGACAGCTGTTCTCTTCTTTCCGAGAATGCTGGCAACAGTCGTTCGCCATGTGCTGGCCATCCCTTCACTGTTAAATCGTAGACCCGTGAGAGAGTAGGGTCATTTCTTGTCTCCCTTTCAATGGCAGAATTTGTCACCGGTAGACATTCACTATGGTAGAGTGGAATATCTCTACTGGGTCTACTGTAGATGCCTCTTCTATCATTGGCAATGGTAGGCGTGATAAACCGTCAGCATTCCCATGCTGTTTTGACCCTTTGTATTCAATGTTGTATTGGTGTGCCCCTAGAAAATGGGACCACCACTGTAGTCTTTGTGCCGTCATAATGGGGACACCTTTTTTAGGGTTGAATATGGAGATGAGGGGTTGATGGTCAGTCAGAAAGGTAAATTTTTGTCCGTGCAGGTAATGGTTGAATTTCTTCACTCCCCATACCAGGCTGAGTGCTTCCCTGTCTATCTGGGCATAGTTACGCTCAGCTGAGTTCAATGAGCGTGACGCAAAAGCTATCGGCCGTTCCGAGCCATCAGGGAATCTATGGGACAATACCGCTCCTATGCCATAAGGGGATGCATCGCACGCCAGTCTGATTGGTAGTGATGGGTTGTAATGAGCCAAAATTTTCTCGGATGTGATTAAGTCTTTACATTTATGGAAGGCACGTTTACAGTCTTCGTTCCATTTCCAAATCACTCCTGTCTGTAGAAGATCATTAAGAGGGTGTAGAATAGTTGATAAGTTCGGTAAAAATTTATGATAGTAATTTATTAATCCCAGGAATGACCTTAATTGTGAAACATTTTCAGGTGCTGGGGCTTTTATAACTGCTTCAATTTTCTCAGGTGACTTATGCAGCCCTTCCTAATTAATTATATGGCCACAATATGATATCTGATTTTGGAAAAATTCGCACTTGGGGCGATTTGCTCCAAATTGGCAAGGTGCTCGTGTCGTTTTCTCCTGTTATAAGGATGTCGTCTAGGTAGCATTGAGTCCCCGGAATCCCTTGCAGGACTTGCTCCATAGCTCTTTGCCAGATAGCTGGAGCTGATGCTCTTCCAAAAACCAGTCGATTGTACTGGTACAGGCCTTTGTGTGTGTTTATTGTGAGATACTTTTTAGAGGTCTCCTCAACCTCCATCTGTAGATATGCCTGTGCCAAGTCAATTTTTGTGAAACGTTTCCCTCCAGATAGCGAGACGAAAATATCTTCTATCCTCGGAAGAGGATACTGTACCGTGTGAAGGACCGGGTTTACAGTCACCTTAAAGTCCCCACAGATGCGAATTTTTTTCTGTTCCTCAGAGTTATTTTTCAATGTTTTTTTCATGACTGGAACGATGGGTGTTGCCCATTCGCTCCAATCTATTTTGGATAATACGCCTGCCTTTTCCAAATTCTTCAGCTCTGCCTCGACTGCCGGACGTATTGCGTATGGCACCGGTCTTGCCTTAAAACATTTTGGAATTGCTGTATCTTCCACTTTTATTGAGGCGGTGATGCCTTTCAAGGTTCCTAGTTTCTCTTGAAACACTTCTTTGGCGTTGGCCAAGATGTCTTTTAATCGTTCAGGTATGATGTCATCATTGTTTTTTTCCTTACTGGTCACCGTCAGTGCCTGAATGGAGTGCCAGTCTAAACGTATCTTCCTTATCCATTCACGTCCCAACAACGGTGGACCACCATCTTGTAGAATGTATAAATACAACTTTTGTATTTCTTTGCCGTTGTATACCACAGGCACCCTTATTTTTCCTTTGGGGTAGACTTTCTGCCCCGTATATGTTTTTAAGATAATGGATGTGTCTTTTAGAGGTATATGCGAAAATAGCCTCTCGTAATCTCGTCGATTTATTACGGTTAGAGCTGATCCTGTATCTAGCTCCATTTTAACTGGGGACCCTGCTATTGTGAGGGTAACCCAAATGGTTTGGTAATCCTCTTTGGCCAGTACATTATGTAATTTGAGACAGCTTAGTCTCTTGTTTCCGGAGTCGCTATCGCTATTCTGGTCTTCGGAGCTATTGTCCGCCATCATTTGTACCTTCCTGTACTTTTCTTTATTGATTCTTTGTTTTCTGTCAGTGGATTTATTTTGTCCAGATTGGCATACCCGTGCAATGTGTCCAATCTTACCACATTGCCTGCATGCTTTGCCCTTGAACCAGCAGTCCCTCTGGTTATGGGTGGATCTGCCGCAGCGATAACATCTTCCGAACTCCTGTGTCATTTTATGGGTGCCGAAGTCCTGTGTCTCTTGTTGTATCTCTGCAGCTCCTTTTGCTGCTGCTCATATGATACAGCCATACTGAAAGCTTTGTCCAAGAAAGCAGTCTTTTTTGTGTTCCTTCACTTAAGAGACCGCAAACAAATTTGTCTCGAAGATAATCCGCTAGTCGTGCTCCGAATAGGCAGTACTTTGATAGCTTTCTTAATTCGGTTAGGTAATCAGCGTTACTTTCATTCTTGTGTTGATTTCTCTTGAAGAACTTGAATCGTTCCGCTATCAGCAGCGGTGTTGGGTTTAAATGCTCCTGCAGGGTATCAACAATTTCTTTAAAAGTCTTGTCCTTTGGTTTGGCTGGAGTGATTAAATTTCGGAACAGCCCGTATGTCTTCGCGCCCATTAAGTTCAGAAGTACTGAAGCTTTTTTTTCATCTGTTATTCCATTTGCAGTGCAATAAACCTCTACTCTTTCCACGTATGTGGTCCAGTCTTCTATTTCGCCATCAAAAGCCTCAATATTACCAGATTTAGGCATTTCAGAAAAGATATGGCGCTTCCCACGCTTTTTTTTTTTCTCTCTGTTTCAATGATATGGCGCTTCCCGCGCTTTCCCGCCGCTGCTACCGATAACAACGCTGTTTATTCACTGTTGGAGACTCGTTCCCGACGGAGGTCTAAACGCTGACCTGCTTGCCGCACCGGCCGTCTCTCGAGTGCACCCTCCCAGTCCGTTATTGCTTGCCTCCGATTTCGCTGCCTGTCTCAGCTGTAGAGCCCGCCGCTGGAGCTCCAGCCTGACACCCAGGAAGGATTAGCGCATTACCTGTCACCAGCTTGGCCAGTTGGTGAAACCACAGTTTCTCTTACTTCCTTGAGTCTTCTGGACGCTGGAGGAATCGATGTCCTTGAGGTGCTGCCAAATTGCAGGTAAGTCCGTTTCCACTTCGTCGCCACTGTAGTGTCCGTGTGTAGATAAAGACACTGAAGACAGGAGTTGGTTCATAGGTATTTACTAAGCAAGTCTGGGGGGGGTTTCTAAAGGATATACACAATACACAGGCTTATATAGCCCAAGTGGCAATTACCAGCATTACGCACACCTGGGGCTCTTAAAGGCACATACACCATAATTGCTCTTAAAAGCACATACACCACAGAAGCGGTCGTTAATGTGGGTGATAGCAGTGGCAGAAAGCAGATAATAAGCAACATGTGAGTCTTCCACTGGTTTCTGACATGTCGGTCTGATTGAAGGAAGGGCTGTCGGGAAATGATGGGGCGGGGTGAAGTTTATTGAGGCCCCTCCTGCACTTTGCTATCCAGCTGTCTGCTGATCACTGCAATGAGGCTCGTGGGTTGGTAGAGGTGTAAATGGTTATTATAACGCACTTTATTTTGGAAACTGACTCATGTTATCTTGGCTGCTCTGGAAGTTCACTGATCATCGCCTGAATTTCAGTGGCCATTGTATTGTAAGATGAGTAGTTGAGAACCTTTCCCTTGTCCACTCATCACATCCTTCCAGCCCGATGGCCGCCCACTCAATGCCAAGTTAATGTTGTTGTTTGGATTGCCAGAGACCTCCCTGTGCTTTGCTCAGAACAGTCGGATATTCAGCATCACACCGTAATCTGGAGCTGGCCTCATCCAAAGGGGGAGTGTTCTCCACATCTGGATCTTTCCCATCACGTTCCCGTTCATGGTCAGGGCTCTCATTGCTCCGTTGGTCAATCACGGGTTCATTCTCCATCAGCTAGTAGATAACTTGCACTGTGGGACATTAAAGCGAAGCGACACCTTGCTCCCTCTCGATTTACCATTGCAGCAACTCCTTCCGGAGCCAATACTTTCCATCATCTTTGCAGGGCAGATGGAGTGCAGCTTGACATGGTGAAATCTGTAGGGAGCTGTTCAGGGCCCCTGACATTCTCTGCCCCAGTGCTGATTGCAGATGAGCGCTTTGTGAGTCGGGATAAGATTACTTTCCTGTGCTGAACCATGAGATTGTGATGATCAGCGGTTCAGTACCACTGATGGAATCAATACAACCCAACGCCACGGATCATTGTGATGGAGACAATCTGGGGCAGAAGTTCAGCTTAGCATCAAATGGGAGGCCGTGAATGTGAAAAGTCTGTTTCAGCCTGAGACATTGGCCAGGGAGGGAGATGGAGTCGTTAGCTAGAGAACGGAGTTTGTCGCAGGGACCAAAGACACTGGATTCAGTCTGCCCAATGTTTAATTGAAGGAAATGTTGACTCTTCCAGGACCGCATGTTAATCAAATACTTTGATGTCACAGAATTAGTGGAGGTGTGGAGAGAGCTGTTACTGAGCTAGAGAGATGTGTCATCAGTGTACTTATGGAACCTGACGTTGTATTACCGGATGATGTTGCTAAGGTGCAGAATGTAGATAGCAGGACGAAAGAATATAACCTTCGGGGACTCCAGAGGTAACGATGCAAAAGCTGGAATATAAGCCATTGCAGGATATTCTCTGGCTGTGACTGCATAGGGAGGAGTGAAACCAGGTGAAGGCAATTCACTCAGCTGGAAAATGGAGGAGTGTCATTGGAGAAGGATGGAGTCATCAACCGTGTCAAGAACAGAAGGAATGAGGAGGGACAGTTCACCATGGTGGCAGTCACGTAGGAATATCATTTGTGACTTCCATAAGGACCGTTTCAGTGCTGTGGCAAGGGCAGTAATTTAATTATATAGTTTCAAACATGGTGTGGCTAGAAAGATGGTCACGGATCTGTGAAACGACTATATGTTCAAGGAGAGGAATAGAAGTTTGGAGATGGGGTTGGTAATTTGCAAAGACAGAGGGGTCAAGGGTGGATTTGTTAGATGGGGCGATGCCACTACATTTGAAAGGAAACAGACAATAGCAGAGCTGAGGGAGCCGTTCATAATGACAGCTAGCATGAGGGATCGAACGGGAAGCTGGGTGATCAGCAGATTAGTGGGAAAAGGGCCGAGAGAGCACGAGGTTGGGCTCGTGGCCAAAATGGGCTCAGAGAGGACACAATGGGAAATAGGGAACATAGGGAAATTCACGATAATATTGTAGCTATTCAAAAACAAATACAGAGCAAGCGAATTTAGAGGAATACGCCAACCGTTAATTAGAAGTAGAAGAAAGGTGACTTTAGTGGAACACAGTAACTGTTATATTATAAACTAGCTGAAGTGCCCTGCGGTGCCGAGGGTCTTTGGACGGCATGTTGTTGTTCGAAGAGAGAGAGAGAGCGAGCGACTGGGGGGAAGAGAGAGAGCAAGCGACTGGGGGGAAGAGAGAGAGCGAGAGACTGGGGGTAAGAGAGAGCAGGAGACTGGGGGGAAGAGAGAGAGTGAGAGATGGGGAAGAGAGAGCGAGAGACTGGGGGGAAGAGAGAGAGCGAGAGACTGGGGGAAGTGAGAGAGCGAGAGACTGGGGGGCAGAGAGAGAGAGAGAGGGAGAGACTGGGGGAGAGAGAGAGAGACGGGGGGAGAGAGAGAGAAACTGGGGGAGAGAGAGAGAGACGGGGAGAGAGAGAGAGAGACTGGGGGGAGAAGAGAGAGAGAGAGACTGGGGGAGACGAGAGAGAGAGAGAGAGAGAGAGAGAGACTGCGGGAGAGAGAGTGACTGGGGGAGAGAGAGAACGAGGGAGAAAGACGTGGGGAGAGAGAGAGACTGGGGGAGAGAGACACTGGGGGGAGAGAGACTGGGGGAGAGAGAGGGGGGGAGAGAGAGTGGGGGATAGAGAAACTGGGGGGGAGAGAGAGTGGGGGGAGAGAGAGAGGGGAGGGGGAGGAGGGAGGGGAGGGGAGTGGAGAGAGGGGGGAAGGTGGGAGGGAGGGGGGAGGGAAGGGGAGAGAGGGGGGGAAGGGAAGGGGGGAGGAAGGGGGAAGGGGAAGAGAAGGGGGGAGGGAGGGGGGTTTAGGGGAGGAAGGGGGAGGGAGGGGGGTAAGGGGGGAGGGAGGGGGCGAAGGGGGGGAGGGTGGGGGAAGGGGGGAATG
Source organism: Somniosus microcephalus (assembly GCF_052327205.1). Taxonomy (NCBI): domain Eukaryota; kingdom Metazoa; phylum Chordata; class Chondrichthyes; order Squaliformes; family Somniosidae; genus Somniosus; species Somniosus microcephalus. The sequence goes on along the minus strand of NW_028225180.1, from coordinate 31,309,032 downwards.
GAGGGAGGGGGGAAGGGAAGGGGGAGGGAGGAGGGGAAGGGAAGGGGGAGGGAGAGAGGGGGGAAGGGAAAGGGGGGAGGAAGGGGGGAGGGGGAAGGGAGGGAGGGAGGGGAAGGAAAAGGGTGGAAAGGGGGAAGGGAAGGGGAGAGGGGGGAAGGGAAGGGGAGAGGGGGGAAGGGGAGAGGGGGGGAGGGGAGGGGGAGGGGAGGGAGGGAGGGAGGTGGAGAGGAGGGAGGGGAGGGATGGAGGGGAAGGGACGGGGGAAGGGAAGAGGGAACGAGAGAGGAAGAGAGGGGGGAAGGGAGGGGTGGAGGAGAGAGGGGGAAGGGAGGGGGAGGGGAGGGGAGGGGGACGGGAGGGAGGGGGAAGGGAGGGAGGGAGGGAGGGGAAAGGAGGGGAGAAGGGCAGGGGGAGGGGAGGGGGGAAGGGAGGGGGGAAGGTGAGGGGGAAGGGAGGGGTGGAAGGGAAGGAGGGGGGAAGGGAGGAGGGGGAAGGGAGGGGGCGGAAGGGAGGGAGGGGGGATGATGGGGGAGGGGAGGGGGGAGGGGGGGAAGGGAGGAAGGGGGAGTCTGGGAGGGGGAAGGGGTTGTGGGAGAGGGGGAAGGTTTTGTGTGGGAGTGGGGAATGTGGTGTGTGGGAGGGGGGAAGGGGGTGTGTGGGAGTGGGGGAAGGGGGTGTGTGGGAGGGGGGAAGGGGGTTTGTGGGAGGGGGAAAGTGGGTGTGTGGGGGGGAAGGGGGTGTGTGGGAGGGGGGGAAGGGCGTGTGTGGGAGGGGGAGATGGGGTGTGTGGGATGGGGAGAGGGTGTGTGTGGGAGGGGGGATTGGAGATATGTGGGGGGAAAGGGGGTGTGTGGGGGGGAAGGGGGGAAATGAGGGGAGAGGAAGGGGGTGTGTGGGAAGGGGGAAGGGGGTTTGTGGGAGTTGGGTAACAGGGAGAAAGGGAGGGGGTGGAGCCAGCAGACCCTCTCCCCTCTGCCACTGTTGGTCCCTGTCTGTGCCGGAAGCCTGGGCCTGGATTTGCGCTGCCGGCCGTTGGAGATGACTAGGCCTCAGGCCCCTGCACTGACATGGCCCAGGTAACTTTTAATACCTTGAAGCATGAAACTTAAAGTACTTATAAAACATTTTTGGTAAATCTTTCTATAACATACACTTCACAACCTCACCAAAGTTTTTATTAAATAAGTGGGTCCTCACCTGTCACTGCTGTATCAGAAATAACAATGGCCACCGCTTGCTTTTCAGTTGGAAAGATTAGGACCCGATTGGGAGCACTGAAGCCCCACCCACTCTATGTTCCTGTACTAAGATGGCCGCGCATGCACTCTGTTACACACAGAATGAAAATGGCGTCACACTGAAACTTTTCACCCTCCTTGACAAAGATGGCTGCCGTTAACCTGGGGCTGTCAGCAGAAGAAATCCCATCAGCTGCAAACACGGGATCTTCAGATAGTTGTTCGCGGCTTGCGACCTTCCCCAGTTGCTTATGAAGCCTCCCCACCTACCGACCCCGGGAATGCAGCTGAGGCAGCAGACCCTCTCCCCTCTGCCTGTGTTGGTCCCTGTCGAGGCCGGGAGCCTGGGACTGGAGTTCTGCTGCTGGCAGTTGGAGAAGCCTAGGCCCCGGGCCCCCGCACTGACAAGACCCCAAGAAATAAATCACATACTGGACTCATTTATTACACGCAAATTAAAAAATGAAATAGTTGGGCTCCTAAGTACCAAATTTGTGCTGGATAAAATCCCCTCCGCACACACAAAAAGTGGGAAAAATTAATCAATAGTTAATAGTTAGGAATCAAGATGGTGGTGGGATGGGTGGTGCCTAGCTTGGGCGTGGCTTTGAGGCCTGGAAAAACGGTGAAAGTTAGGGCAATTATAGAGGTTAGAGAAAAGATTTACAGGTTAATTAACTTTTTTAAAAGCAACTTATTTTTATGCTGGAAATTTAGATTTGAAAAGAAACACGCAGAAAGTGGGAAAAAGAAATGAAGAGTTTGGAATCAAGATGGCGGCCTCTCACCTCATTTCAAAATGATAAGGCCCACCCACACATGCACCGATTGGTCAACCGTCAGGTCACTGAACTGTAGGATTGGTCAAACGTCCTGGCACTCGACTGTAGTATGGCCTGCCCACACACGCAATGAACCCGCCCCCATGACGCAGCGATTGGTCGACCGCCGGGTCACTCGACCGGACGATTGGTCAACCTTCACCTCACTCTATGCTAATGAGTGGATAATGAGCGCAATTTTGAAAGATTTTTTGGATACTTAAGGCACAATTTTTGTCCGATCAAAAAGTAAATATGCCTACAAGAGTCCCCTAATGATGGGCTTTCTTTTGATATAACATATGTGTAGATACGATCTATAACTTGTGAGTGTATAGCCGGACAGACAGACAGACAGAGAGACAGACAGAGAGACATACCGTTTTATTTATATATATAGATAATGTACAGTGAAACACAGGAGAATGCAGAAAATGTTTAAATGTAAATGCGGAATAGGGGGATATATCTGAACACAGTAACTGTTTATATATTAATGGGGAATAGGGGGTTATAGGAGAACACAGTAACTGTTTAATTATAAATGGATAAAAGTGGGATATAGTGGAACACAGTAACTGCTTAATTATAAATAGGGAATAGCAGGATATAGTGGAACACAGTAACTGTTTAATTATAAATGGGAAATAGCGGGATATAGTGGAACACAGTAACTATTTACTTATAAATGGGTAATAGTGGGAAATAGTGGAACACAGTAACTGTTTAATTATAAATGGGGAATAGTGGATATTGTCTAACAGTAACTGTTTAATTATAAACGGGAATAGGAGGATATAGGGGAACACAGTAACTGTTTAATTATAAATGGGGAATAGGGGATATTGTCTAACACAGTAACTGTTTAATTATAAACGGGAATAGGAGGATATAGGGGAACACAGTAACTGTTTAATTATAAATGCAGAATGGGGATATAGGGGACCACACAAACTGTTTAATTATAAATGGGCAATATGGGGTTATAGGGGAACACAGTAACTGTTTACCTATAATGTAGAACGGTGGATAAAGGTAAACACGTTAATGGGTTAATTATAAATGCGGAATAGGGGGATATAGGAGAACCCAGCCACTGTTCAACTATAATGGGGAATGGTCGATATAGGGGAACACAGTGTCTGTTAAATTATAAATGGGGAATGGGGTATAGGTGAACACTGTAACTATTTAATTAGTACAAGAATAAAGTTGAATGTAGTAGAAGGCAGTAACTTCTTAAATAAAAATGAGGCGCACGGGGATTATGGGAAACATGGTAACGTTTTAATTAGGAACAGAAAACGGGGGAATTTAGGGGAATAGAATATATATTTAATTATAAATAGAGAACATGGAATTTATGAGAACACAGTACCAGTTTAATTAAAAATTGGTCTAATGGAACTTAGTAACCATGTAGATAGAAGTAGGGCTCAGGGGAACATATTTTCTGTTTAATAACGAATTGATGTCATGGAATGTCAGGGAAACATAGTACGGGTTTGATTAGAAACAGAAAAACCCAAGGGAACACATCAACTATTTAAGCAGAAAAAGGGGGCAGGAGAATCACAACAAAATGGGACTGAATTTGACACGGTAATGTAATGGTTAACGTGTTCAAGCCTTTGATTTCTATTTTACATGTTTGTATTAGATGATATGATTCAGTACACATAGGCTTCTCACGATTGTACCTGGGTGCAGATGCATCACTGAACGATGGAATAAAACCTCCGCCTGCTGACTTACTCCTGCCTTAAACACAGTTGCCATCTGAATCCAGTTAAATGAGAATTTGCCTATTACACAGAACAGCCCACAATTCACCACCACTTCATTCATAATCTGGATGCCAGCCGGATTGGCAGAACCTGGGGTCCACGGGGAAATGTAACCATGTGGTGTTTGCCTTTTTGAACCCCAGTATGATGCGGGACGTTAACATTTGATGGGAAAAGGGGGCTCTTAAACACAATTAATAACTGAAGCCCATTCACATTTAAAGTACTGAGGCTATTGTTAGAGTAAGGTTTTCAGTAAGGTCCTTGAACATTGGAGTGAGGTGTCATCGGCTTATTGAGCGTGCAGTACGTGCAATAGTACTTAAACACACACGTAAAATGCACAAATTCCAGCCACACCTGATGATGGTTGGTTGGGAATCCACAGAAACATAGAAACATAGAAGATAGGAGCAGGGGTAGGCCATTCGTCCCCTCGAGCCTGTTGCACCATTTAATGAGACCGTGGCTGATCATCCAAACTGAGTACCCTGTTCCTGCCTTCTCCCCGTATCCCTTGATCCCTTTAGCCTTAAGCAATATATCCAACTCCTTCTTGAACACATTAAATGAATTGGCCTCAACTGCCTTCTGTGGTAGAGAAATGCACAGGTTCACCAGTCTCTGGGTGAAGAAATTCCTCCTCATCTCAGTCCAAGATGGCCTACTCCTTATTTTAAGACTGTGACCCCTGGTTCTGGACTCCCCCGCCGTCAGGAACATCCTTACTGCATCTAGTCTGTCTAATCCTGTTAGAATTTTATAAGTTTCAATGAGATACCCTCTCATTCTTCTAAACTCTAGCGAATATAAGCCTAATCGACCCAATATCTCTTCATACGTCATTCCTGAAATCCCAGGTATCAATCTGGTGAATCTTCGCTGCACTCCCACAGTGCAAGAACATCCTTCCTCAGATAAGGCGACCAAAACTGCACACAGTTCTCAAGATGTGGTCTCACCAAGGCCCTTTACAACTGCAGCAAGACATCCTTGCTCCTGTACTCGAATCCTCTCGTTATGAAGGCCAACATACCATTTGTCTTCTTAACAACCTGCTGCGACTGCTGCACAAGGACAGCCAGGTCTCGTTGCAAATATTAATTGCAAACAGCTCGGTTTTATATATTTCTATCACTCCATCAACTTGGAAATCCACACAATTCTATATTATGTAAATATATTGGCCCAGAACCTCCCACGGGTGCAAGCCTCCAACCTGCACTTATCTAGCGCACCGGCCGTTCAGCAGTGGGCCCGCGTGGGAGTCCAATTCTGGGCCTCCTCCAACTGCCGGCATGCAGTGCTTGCCTATCCCAGGGACGCAGTTAGTTTGATGCATCCACTGGGATCACGTGGGCCATGGAGAACCAATGGTAGCAGGGAATGCTTCATTCATATGTTTGACAGGAAGAGCTGTCAAACCTATAAATACTATAAGCACCAAAACATCACTAAAACATCAAATAAATTTTAAAACAAATCACAATTTTAAAATAACTATAAATTACATAAAATAACTATTTTAAACAATAATTTAAATTTTTGAAAACATTAATTACATATTCTAACGGGGCTAAAAATAAACTTACCTCTCTTTAAAATATTTAAAAAAATTAAACCTGTGGAAAAAATGTTTCTATTTTAATTAATTCACCACTTACCTTGTTAAAAGCAGGCCTTGCGCCAGCTTTTTATATATTTAACTCCTGGAGACTTACCCTTCCGGAATAAGGTGGAAAAAACCGTACGTTCAATGCGCACGCACTGCCTCTCCAGCGCATGTGTTCCACCCGTGAACCCCTTCTTTCAAGAGAACGGAAGTGTCGGTTTCCCACGCATGCAGATTACATGCATGAAACTGGCACTTTTGTTGGGCCTACGCGTGAGTACCCCATGCGTACTCATATGTTTGGTCCCGAATCTCTGGGCTACAATACTTACAATTCAACTCAATATAAGGATAATTAATTTACATTAATTTATCAATCACGATAGCTTTCCTTACTAAACAAGCTGTGTTTCTCTTTTGGGCTAATAATTATTATCACCTTAGCTTCGCTCTTGATCCGTATAATTACAATTCTACCAAGTGAAACCTGAAATGATAAGTCTTGCTTTGTTTCTGTATCACTGATGTCAATGAAAAATGATAATGTTGGTCCAGATGTATTCCTTTGCAGAAGAATCACTTTCCCTCACGTTATCAAAAGATTAAAGATCTCCACAAATTCATGAATCACCTTGGGATGGAATGTCTGTAATTACACATCTGACTACTTCATCCTGCAACTGACAATTGCTGCAGGGTCAGCCCTGACCCATCAGCCAGCGCACTGGTATTTAGACTGACTTCTACTTCCCTACTTAACAGGCAAGGGCTAAAGTTTGAAATTACTACAATATAAAGAGAAACCAAAACAGTATAACATTAAAGGACCTCAGGATAATCTGATTAAACCTATGCTCATAGTGCCCTCTCTGTTGGCGTTAGAGCATTTAAGGCCATCACTAAACAATAATTCATCAGTATCAAGTATGTATCTCGACCTACTCATTTGTGCAGATCTCTACCCATTCGTTTTATACCTGTTTTCATTCTCTAGAGATGAATTAATCATTTAGACAGTGGTGTTATCAGTGTGACTAACCATGTCATTGGCTTGTTCCTCTGGGAATCTTCATCAAGTGTTTCGCATGCTGGTTGCTTCACAGGCCTCAGATCACTTCTGCTCACACAGCGATATCCCAAGATCATCCAGCATAAGATATCCGGTACAGGCCACTCCTGGCCTTTCTGACAATCTGTCAATGGATCGGGTGTCCAGAGGTGTTCCATTAGAATCTTTCCCTGCATGTCACGATGTTAAAGAAAATGAAAAGCTAACGAATACATTCTCATTTGTAGTCGTTATTATGTGATGTGGGCATCGTTGGCAAGGCCATCATTTATTGCCCATCCATATTTGCCATTGAGAAGGTTGTGGTGAGCAACCTTCTTGAAACCTTCCAGTCTGTGTGGTGAAGGAACTCCCACAGTACTGTTACGTAGGGAGTTCCAGGATTTTGACACAGGGATGATGAAGGATCGGCGATACACTTCTACGTCAGGGTGACGTGTGACTAGAGGGGACTTGGAGGTGGTAGTGTTCCCATGCGTCTCAGTCCCTTGCCCTTCTAGGGGGAAGGGTTCATGGTTACGGGAGGTTCTGCTGAAGAAGCCTTGGTGAGTTGCTGTAGTGCATCTGGTAGGTGGTACACTCTGCAGCCATGGTCCGCCGGTGGTGAAGGGAGTGAATGTTTAATGTGGTGGATGCGGTGCCAGTCAAGCGGGCTGCTTTGTCTTGGATGGAGTCAAGATTCTTGAGTATTCTTGGAGCTGCACTCATCCAGACAAGTGCAGAGTATTCAATCACAGTCCTTACTTGTGCCTTGTAGATGCTAGAAAGTCTTTGGAGAGGCAGGAGGTGAGACACTCGCCGCAGAATACCTAGCCTCTGAACTGCTCATGTTGCCACAGTATTTATATCGCTGCTCCTGTTAAGTTTCTCCTCATTGTTCAGTAGAAAGAAGGACACAACCATTTCCCCCAGAAAGCTATCAATTAGCCATTTTAACTATACTTTCCTGATTTAACGATATTTTCTATTCATACCTGGTTACTCAGGTGAATTAATTTAAACAGGGATGGGAACTGATAAATACAATCTGACTTCTTCCATCAGTTGAGGGATCTGTAAAGAATGACCATTGATTAAATAATAAACGTAAGAGATTTAGAACTGAGGGTAGTTGAAACTTCTTTAAATGGAGAGTTGTGAGACTGGTTTATTGGAGGCAGAAATTACGTCAATATTCAATTGTACAGATGGATGAATAAAAATAGGTTGAAGTGATGTTGAGGCATTGCGTATGCAGAGATTGGAAGTAATTGTTAGGGTGGAGGGCAATCGCCAACTCGGACTTTTTGGTTCGAATAGCTTGCTCGCCTGTCGTAACACTGCAACATGTTGATGGCCCGTAGAAGTTTTCAGTAAATTTCTGTGAAAAAAGATGTCTAGTGTCACCTTGACCAGTCAATGTCTCCATCATTCGACACTGATCAGGAGACAAGGCCCCGTTCTATTGGTCCAGGAGACAATGGGGAGCGGAGTCAGATGGGGAAACCAGCGCCTGCAACATTCACACCAAGATTACAGAATTACAGATAACCTCCATTGTAACACGTTGTTTCTACACTAAAGGAAACCGTATCTGTTAATTAAACTGTGGCGATTCCTTCAAGTCCCTGTGGTGTGAGGCAGTTAACGCTGATGCCCACATATTCTACCCCACCGCTGAAGCTCAGTCATGACTGTTCTAGAAACATAGAAGATAGGAGCAGGAGTAGGCCACTGCGCCCTTCGAGCCTGCTCCGCCATTCAACGAGATCATGGCTGATCATCCAACCCTAGCACCCGGTCCCTACACTGACAGCCATCCCACACAAGCCCTATCCCCGTAACCCCGCGTATTTAATCCCCCCTAACACTAAGGGCCAATTTTTATCATGGCCCATCAACCTAACCCGCACATCTTTGGACTGTGGGAGGAAACCGGAGCACCCGGAGGAAACCCACACAAACACGGGGAGAATGTGCAAACTCCACACAGACAGTCACCCGAGGCCGGATTTGAATCCGGGTCCCTGGCACTGTGAGGCAACAGTGCTAACCACTATGCCACCGTGCTGCGGGGATAGGGCTTGTGTGGGATGGCTGTCGGTGTAGGGACTGGGTGCTACGGTTGGATGACCTCTTTGAATCTTGAGCAGGAAGGGCGCTGTTTTACAGGAATCGATTATGTTCACCCGGTGAAAACGGCAGACATCGAACACACGGCACAAATTGGAAGAAATGTTCTCTGATACCTGTTCATTCTCACAATAACAAACCATTTCCGTTCTGACGGAGAGACAGCTATTCTAAAATGGAACACGTGCTGTAATTTAACTCTAGTTCGGACAGGATGCTTTAGATAACTTTTTCATTAAAAAAAAATGTTCAAGGATATTTCACCACATTCTTCAGCTCTTCCCTGAATTTATTTTGGGTAGCTGCATAAATACGTGTGTTTGTACAGGAGCTCAAATACATGAGCATATATTCGGGTTCAGTGGCAATATAGGCAGGGGCTGCATAATCGGCTCGATAATGCACGGTGTTTCTCAGTCTGGTAGTTTAAAAATTAACGATAGCGGATAACCACAATGGTATAAAACTGCGCAATACACTGAACAGTAAAATGATGCCCCCAGAACGCTGAAGGGAATATCACTCCCAGGCACTGCGGTAGTTCTGGTGACCTCATATTAATTCTCTGAAAACTTCAGTCATCCATTGATCAATTAAATTTGTTATGTACTGTAATGATTACTAGTGATGACTCAGCTCGAATATGACTGGTGTTGATCCGACTCCAACACTGACAATTATGACCATATTCTAACATTCATGGTGGTGATGTTATTCGAATATTACTGGTGGTGACTGTACTCCAACAGGAGCAGTGGGGAGTCTACTCTGAAATTAGTGGTGCTGACATTCATCTAACATTACTAATTCTGACCACACTCGAACATTACTGGTGATGCCCTACTCTAACATTACTGGTGGTGATGCCACTTTAACATTACTCATGGTAACTATAGGCTATCATTAATGGGAATGGCCCTAGCCTAACATTACTGCTGGTGATCCTATTCTAATATTATTGGCGATGAACCGACTCTAACAATACTGGTGGTGATCCTATTCTAACATTATTGGTGTTGACGCTACTCTAACATTCTTGGTCTTCACCCAACTCTATTATTACTTTTGGTGACTCTACTCTAACATTACTGGCGGTGATCCTATTCTAACATTACTGGTGGTGGCTCTACTCTAACATTACTGCCGGTGATCCTATTCTAACATTATTGGTGTTGACCGTAATCCAGCATTATTGTGGTGACCCTACTCTAAAGTTTCTGGTGGTGACCCTACCCTAACATTACTGGTGGTGACTCTAAACTATCATTACTGAACACCTCGAATTTCTTCACAGGGAGCAAGCAGAAGCAAAGCACAAACAGGAAGGAGTGCACGTCAACCCAAGCACCCCACCAACCCACCCTTTCAATCACCGTCTGCCCCACCTGTGACAGAGACTGTAGGTCCCGCTTTGGACTCATCAATCACCTGAGAACTCGTTTTTAGTGTGGAAGCATGTCATCCTCAGTTCCGAGGCACTGCCTAAGAAGAAGAGAAGATTAGTGCTGCTGACCCTAGTCTAACATTACTGGCGTTGACCCTACTCCAACATTAATGGTGGTGACTCTACTCTACAATTAGTGGTGGTGACTCAACCCTATCATTACTGGTGGCGACCCTAGACTAACATTACTGCTGCTGACCATACTCTATCATTACTGGTGTTGAGCCTACACTAACATTACTGGTTGTGAACCTACTCTATCGTTACTGGTGGTGGCCCTACTCTAACATTACTGGTGTTGATGTTAATTTAAAATTAATAGTCGTGACCTCACACTAACATTAGTGATAGTGAATCTACTCTAATTGTACTGTTGTTGACACTACTAAAACGTTGATGGCAGCAACCCTACTCTAACATTACTGATGGTGACACAAATCTAACATTAGTGAAGGTGACCTTACTCCAATATTACAGATGCTGCATCTACTCTAACAATACATGTGGTATCTATCATCTGGCGTTACTGATGAGTACTATACTCCACCATTACTATTGGTGAATGCACTCAACAATGAATAGTGTTAATCCTATTCTAACTTGGTGGTGACCATAATCTAATATTTTGGCGGCGACCCACTCTAACTTTAATGATGGCAACTATACTGTAAAATTAATGGTGATGAACGTGACTATTGATGCCTTTACACTTATTAAAGGGTTTGATAGAATAGACGTCCAGAAGAATTTTATTCACATTTAGGGTGTCCAAAACTAGTAGTCATAAAGATAACTTAGTCACTATTAAATCCAAAAGGGATTCAGGAGATTCATATTTAGTCAGAGAGTTGTTAGAATGTGGCATTTACGATATAATGGCCCAGAAATTCGGGTCGGGGGGGCTTCCCGCGGGTGCAAGCCCCCGACCTGCACTTACCTAGCACACCGGCCGTTGAGCTGTGGGCCCCCGTGGAATTGCGATCCTGGGCCTCCTCCAACTGCCGCACGCAGTGCTTGCATATCCCAGGGTCGCAGTTAGTTTGATGCGTCCCCTGGGATCTCGTGGACCATGGAGAGCCAATGGTAGCAGGGAATGCTTCATTCATCAGTTTAACAGGAAGACCTGTCAAACCTATAAATACTATAAGCCCCAAAACATCACTAAATCTTCAAATAGATTTTAATAAATCACATTTTTAAAATAAACTATAAATTACATGAAATAACTATTTTAAACAATAATTTAATATTTTGAAAAAAATAATTTTATTTTCTAACGGGGCTAAAAATAAACATACCTTTCTTTAAAGTATTTAGAAATAATCAACCTGTGGAAATTCCTAACTTCTGGAGATTTACCTTCCTGGGAAAACCTGCAAAAAAAACGTAAGTTCGATGCACACGCGCTGCCACTCCTGCGCACGCGTTCCACCTCTTAACCCCTTCTTTCAGGGGAACGGAAGTGCCGGTTTCCCGCGCATGTGCAGTGCATGCTCGAAACCAGCACTTCCATTGGGCTTACGGGTGAGTACCCCATGCATACTCACCCGTGGAGACCAGAATTTCTGAGCCAATGAGTAGTTCAGGCGAGTGCCACCGATGCATTTAAGAGGAAGCTAGATAGGTACATGAATTAGAAAGAACTAGGAATAGATGATTGAGGTTACGTTAAGTAGGGTTGGGGGTGGCAAGTGTAGAGCATAAACACCTACACAGAGCAGTATGGCTAAATTCGCCAGCTTCTGTTCTGTAATCCTATGTCATGTATAATTCTATGTAAAAAAAATTAATAATTTATGAAATGTTAGACTTTATCTCAAGGGAGCCGAAAAACAAAGGGACACAAGTTACACTACAGTTTAAATATTTTTTCCCTCCACCACTGGCGTACCATGGCGGCAGTGTGTACAATCTACAAGATGTACTGCAGCAACTTGCCAAGGATTCTTCGACAGCACCTCTCCCACCAGGAGCTCCACCAGAAGGACAGGAGCAGCAGGTGAAAAGGTACACCATCTTCGCCAAGTCCCTCTCCAAGTCACATACCATCAAGACTTGGGTATATATCACTGATTCTTCAAAGCCGCTGCCTCAAATTCCTGTCACTCCCTAACAGCACTGTAGGATTACCATCATCACACGGAATGCAGCGGTTCAAGAAGATGGCCCACCACCATCTTCTCAGGTGCAACTAGGGATGAGCTATATATTCCAGCCTTTCCAGTGATACCCATACCCGCGACTCACTTTCAATGCTGCCATATTTCCGGGTTAGTACGCCTAGTGAAATGTGATCTTACTGAAGTTGATTATAATTTATATTAAGTATAATTGCATAGTGATTTCAACACAAAAAAGCCTATTCTGCCCAACTGGTCTTTGCCCGCATTTATACGCCACACCAACTTCCACCCACCCCTCTTCAGCTCACCCTATTACCATATCTTTCCGTTCCGTTCTACGTCATGTGCTTATTCAGCTTTCCCTTAAGTTCACTAAATTCGCTAGGAATAGAGACGGGAATTAATCTTCATCTGGTAATTAATGATGTCCCAATACATTATGACTGGAACTATATTTTCAAGATGCCGTGAAAGTAGACCAGTGCCAATTGAAATTGTGATCTTCCTGGGAAGGAAACAAAGAATAATAAAAAGGTTTTAATCTTACACCCAGTGCTTTTGGTTTTCCCATCTGATTTCCAGGACCGGTTACTCTTCTGGTCGGTGAATAAGTCCGGGAGCCTCCCCCTCTCACTGGGACTTTCCTTGTACCAGATTGTGGGTTAATATTGGTTCTGATGACGCTCCATTCAGTGCTCACTGAAGCCTCCATGTTCCAAGTAAAGTCAGGACAATATCACCTTAGTGAATAAGAAGCAAGTAGCACAGACATTAATATGCCAACATCTCACTTGCTAATGATTAAACAATACTCTTTATGGTGTTACAGTCTGACACTGGCAATTTGTGACACTTAACCAAGCTGGCACCGAAACTATATTAATATATTTCTAATTTAATTAATTTCGATTGTAGTTACAAATGTGATGATTTTATGTCATGTACATGGAGTTACTTTCTTTCCATCTGGAGAAGTGCTTCGTTTTCACAATTCATGTGTTCAGGATTTTAATATTTTTTTCATAAAACCAGAAAAAAATGAGATCTCGGAAGATAACTTTGATCCCCAGTATTGAAGTTGAAAGAAGGAATGATTTGGGCCCCAATGATCAGCATATTGTTGCTGCCTTCCGTTTTTTTTTGCTCTCCGATATTCGTCCTGAGATTGTGAGCGTCTTGCTTTTGAATGAGATTTCACTGTAATTATCAACCAAAATAATGTTTTCCGGGGCACATTTATGTTAATCTGCCAATAGCGCCGTGTGAAAATCTTCCCACTTAAGTTATATCGTGGTGTCTATCATTATAATAATAAAACACTTTTGAAAAAAAAGTTATATTATTGATGTATGAGGCTACACTGTCCATTCAAATACAAAATAACATCATTGCATCAATGTAAAAATTATCTTCTTAATTTGGTTGAACCTATACAAGTTAAGACAATTCTTTTAACTCTACTTTCTGTGAAGTAGAAATTGAATAAACAGATATTAAAAATAAATTGACAGGATAAGATCCTTCCATTTGCCGAATAGACAGATTTTGGTGGAAATATCTTCATCTCTTCTAATTTCAAAAACGCAACATTAACTCAAGCAGGCATTTTAATTCACTTCTGACGTTCCAAACAACAATCATCTAAAAAACAGATATAGAATTAGAAACGTATTGAAGTTACAGCACAACACAACAGGCCAATTGGCCAAGCGAGTCACTGTTGGAGTTTAACATCAAAGCGGACAAATTACCGAAAATAATATTTGAGATAAAGGAGCTTGTTACAAACCCAGTGCTTATATTCATTAAACAGTGGATTGTGAAATTTTCAACCGCAGCTCGGGATTTCTATATATAAATATTAGCACGGAAAATTCTTATCAGTAAACACGGAATATTGTGTGTAATGGTTGGATTACAATTAAGACATAAGCGTCACTGAAACTTTCAGACTGAAGACATGCAACAATCCGAGAAGATGCTGGATTATTTATGCAGATAAAATTATCACATTTTTATGTATATATTTAAGTTTGAGTGACAGTGCAAAAGAGACGATATCGAGTAAACTTTTATATGTCCCCGCCAGATTTCCCCCTCAATGGAGTTAAATGGAAGGAAAATCGGATGCGGCATGTAATGGGCACTATTTCCATAGCGCCCATTATATTCCATCGCTCAGAGTTAAAATTACTCCCATTGTTCCCAACAACAGCCATGTCTCTTCCATAAAATGAATTGGATGTTCAGAATAAAGTCGGCATAGCTTACCCGTGATTATCAATCACCGATCGCTGCTCTGGGTCCTGTTTTAGAGCCCGAGAGCCTTGATGATCAGACACTTGGTTAATACTTCCTGATTTAACCGAAATTAATTATTGGCTAGCGTTCGGGAGCGGTGTGGTTCATTTTCACTGGTATTATGAATCACACTCATTGGGTTAATCAACTGCTTTTATGTTATAATTTATGTGCATTCTTTGGGACACCCTATTTCAAAGCATGAGTCCAATACCTGCCTCCCCTGTGAAACTGTTCTAGACAGTTCAATTCAGACGAGAACAAGAGAGCTTTGAAAGAAACATTGCGGTAACAATGGCCTGTAATGTGAGCATGGAATATAACCAAGCCTATTAGAGGAGATACGCTTCCGGGATGGAATAGGACACATGAGATGAAGCAAAGCATTCTAAATTCCATTTCCGGTCTGTAAAATGACAAGCATGATTTTCAGTTTTATTGAAGCCTCTGGGACTGAAAACCGGGCGAAACATATAACAGGCGACCTTAGCGATACCAAATGTGTTCCATTCACTCCCGAGGTGAATTTTCCACCACACCAAGTTTCCTTATTCTTCTGAGTTTTATTTTATCGGAATATTATACATTTGAAGGAAAGCCTTCGGTACCCGCACAAAAATTGGAAATCGATTGTTCATAGTCATAGAGTCATAGGCCTAGAAATTCAGTATAGCCACTTTTGGGGCGCTAAAGTCGGGCGGCCGCTAAAGATTGCGCCCGGCGCAAATTCGAGGCCACTTCGCCGATATTCACTAGCTTCGCCCTAAGAGTTTGCTCGAGCGCTAAAACTGGCGATGCACGGCTCTCTTTAGGCGCTAAGCCGGAGGTGCTGAGCGATGCCACCGAGGCTGGGCGCAGCGCAGGTGCGGCCATTTCTTGTTTTACAGCAGACACCCTGGCACCGGCCAGCTCTTAAGGGGGAAGGGTCGAGTTGGTCTGCTGCCACGCCCTGGACACTGGAGTCCTCCAGCTAGGCCTGAACACTGCTGCTGGACCCAAATAGCACCTCAAAGTATGGAGAAGGCCCGTGAACGAGCGCAGCGCTTCTCAGAGCATGGTCTGAGGGTGCTGGTTGGCGCTATGGAGAAGAGACGCCATATTTTGTTTCCGGACAATGGGAGGAAGCCGCTGGCACGTGTCTACCGGAAAGCCTGGAGGCATGTCGCCACCAGGGTGACATCCAACAGTGAGGTCCCCAGGAGCGCTGTAAAATGCCGCAAAAAGCTAAATGACCTCGACAGGATTGTCAGGGTGAGTACCCTTTCCAGTGTCCTCCTCATCCTTGCATGTGCACCTCACATTATGGGCAAAGGGACCTGAAAGCCCTAATGGCCAGCCCTCATGCAGCAGCTATGGGACAGTCATGAACATCAATTGCAAATTGTGCACTTAACACACTGGCCAGGCTATTCCACCATGGGAGGCAGTGCACACAAGATCAGGGCTACACACTGGCCAGGCTATTCCACCAGGGGAGGCAGTGCACACAAGATCAGGGCTACACACTGTACTTAGAGGCCGTCCTTTCTCTTGCAGGCCAAGCTGGCCAATAATAAGAGGAGCCGGACTGAAACCGGGGGAGGCGGACCCCAGCTCCAGCTGCTCACCGAGCTGCAACAGCACGTGGAGCGCATCATGGGTGCCCGGGTGATTGGAAATGTTGCATCTGGAGATGCTGACCCTGTTCTGGGCACCAATGGTAAGGACCTCACCTTTTGGACCTCTCTCGTCCCACTTGCACATCAGATCTACATCCTTTGCCACTGTCCGACCAATGCGCTGAATGCCACCACTCATGCATCCCTCGCTGACGCCCTCTCCTCACTCTAAAGCTACTCTTGTGCCTTCCTGCTTTCAGATGGTGAGGAGGAGGTCCCTGAAGTTGCCAGTGACAGCCCCTCAGAAGAGGAGGAGGAGGAGGAGCCAGAGGAAGGCGGCCCATCAGGGGAACCCTCAGCCGCGGCAAGCCATGCCAATGTACGGGAGACATCTTCCCTGGAGGGGTGCGTGGGGGAAGTGTCGGTGGGGAGTGTAGCTCCTGGGACCAGCGGCCTGCAGAAATGCGGGAGGGGGGTGGAAGCTCAGCGGCCTTCTCCCCAGAGGGGGGAAGGGTTGGAGGGGAGTCCAATTGCTGGGCCCAGCGGCGTCCAGCAACGCAGGAAGGGTCGGCCAGTTCGGCGGCCTTCTCCCCAGAGGGAGAGTCCAGCTTCCAGTCCGGAGACGCTCAACGCCGAGGAGGTGCGCCGCCTCGAGGACATGTCCGTGGACTCGGAGCACCGGCACACGGAGCTCATGGGGGTAGTGGCACGGATGTCTGAGGCCATCGAGTCCCTGTCTCGGAGTGTGACCGAATTCGTGGCCTCTCTGGCAGCGACTGGCCAGGTGATCAGTGGTGCCGTGCAGTCACTGGCTGCTCTGATGCGGTCACAGAACAGGGCAACACGGGCACTCACTGCTGCCACACTCGCTGCGTCAGCCTGACATTGCCAGGGCACCCGGCGCGCTGCAGCAGCACAGCGGTCTGTCCCGCGGCAGATTGCTGCGCATGCTGCAGTGCTGGCCCGGGCAAGTGCCAGTGTCTCAGGCGACCAGTGAGTGCCTGCCATCCACCAGCTTGCCCCCATTCCTCCAGCTGCCACTGCCACTCCCCCAGTGGAGCTGCCACGAGCTGCTGCAGTGACTGATGCTGGCCAGCCACTGCTGCAGCATTCACCAGCCGGCCCCTCGAGGGCCAGACCTCGTCTAGGCCGACCCCCAAGGGCATCTGCCATCACGACATGTGCCCCTCAGGAGCCTTCCCCCAGCTTTGCAGCAGCCACTGGCCTCACTTTGAGGAGGAGCAGCAGGGCGTGCAGTGGCCGCCAAAGTTTGCAGAAGGCATCGCCCTCGCGGGACACAAAGTAGAGGGTGTGTCCAAATGTTGTGTTTTTTGGAATGGGTGTTTTGTGAAGGCCGAGGATGAAGGCCATTTTTGTTGACATCTTTTGTTAATCCTCCCCAGGTTGTGGGAGTGAGTCATGTGTGTGAGTGTTTTTTGGGGGTTTCGTGTGTTTTGGGTTTTCATGTGGGAAGGGCCCTGAGTTTGTACAATAAACCATTTTATTTATTCACATTGTCCATGTTTGATCATTGAAGTGTTTGTTGCCTTAACCTGCTGAGGGCTTGCCGAGCAGCTGCAATCATGTTCTTTCATTGGCACAAGCCATTCCCTGACAGGGGGCCTAGAAGTGACATTCAATAAGCCGCCGACGGGCGGCACTTGGACCTTCTGCCTCCCTCCTGGGCTGGTACTCCTCGTGCTCCTCCTCCTCATGCTCCTCCTGCTCCTCCTCCTGAGGTGGTGGTCCAACGTGAGGTGGCAGTGCCTGAGTCCTGCGGATAGCCAGGTTGTGCAGCATGCAGCAAACGATGACGAATTGGGAGACTCGATCCTGCGAATACTGGAGGGCTCCCCCGGAGCAATCCAGACAGCGGAACCATTGCTTCAGGACGCCGATTGTTTGTTCGATGAGATTCCTGGTCGCTTGATGGCTCTCGTTGTATGCCTCTTCAGCAGGGGACATGGGCGCGCGGAGCGGGGTCATGAGCCAGGTACACAAAGGATAGCCTTTGTCCCCGATAAGCCATCTTCTTGGGTGAGGCTGTGCCTGAAACATGTCAGCCACAGTTGTCTGTCGCAGGATAAAGGCATCGTGGCTGCTGCCTGGAAAGCGGGCATTGACAGCTAGGATGCGCTGCCTGTGGTCACACACCAGCTGTACGTTGAGGGAATGGTAGCCCTTCCGGTTGCGGTAATCCTCGGCATGCTCCAGAGGTGCCCGCAAAGCCACATGCGTGCAGTCAATGGCGACCTGCACCATGGGGAAGCCCGCTATTCTTGCAAATCCCACTGCACGCTGCTGCTGCTTGTCCAGGGTCATGGGGAAGGAGATGAATTGACGTCTCCTTCTGAAAAGTGCATTGGTCACCTGGCGGACGCAGCAATGCACGTCGAACTGGGAGATGTTAGCGATGTCCCCAGCAGCGGATTGGAAGGAGCCGGTGGCATAGAAGTTGAGAGCCACCGTCACTTTCACTGCCACCGACAGAGACGTCCTGTGCATCAGCTGTGGACGCAGATCTCTGTGAAGCAGCTGGAAGATGTCTGCAACCACCTCCCTTCTGAATCGCAGCCTCCTAACACACTGCGCGGCAGACAAGTTGAGATAGGAGAACTGCTGGCGGTATGCCCTGGGTGGGTAAGGCCTCACTTGGCGACGCCTGTTGCCCCCTCTGCGTCTAGCCAGGGCTGCCACTCTCTCACGGCATCTGTAAGCCCTTCCGACATAAGGCTGAAACTCAGCATTGGCACCCAATGCAGCCCCCATAATATGCTGGCAAACACTGAGATCTCAATGAAGGCAAAGATAATTGCAAAGCTCTGGCCTGAAGCCAAAAATAACTGTCCTAGTGTTGGGCCAAAGCAGGAAGCTCTCTTCCTTGGTCTCTCTCCAGAAATCCGTTGCACAAGAGTGAATGCTGCAAAATGGCTGCCCTTTATAGTGCAGGGTAAGTGCCCTTTAATTTGCGCTCCCCGCGGCCCGCCTCGGCTGTGTACCGTTCCACTTCACAGTCGTTAGGGCCGCCCGGCGCACAATGGGGTGGCGCGAGTGAAGTTCCGGTTCCGGGCACACGAAGGGCGTTGCATGACGAAATGACGTCATGATCTGCGCGCGCAGCTGAGTGCACGCAAAGACTTTGCGCCGGCGCTAAATGTCTACTGAAGTTGGGGCGAGGCGCAGATCGCGCTGCGCCCGGGCGCTAAGCGCCTAGCGCTCGAGATCTGCAAATCCTAAGGCGCGAACGGCAGGCACAGCCAACTGAATTTCTAGGCCATAGAGTCATAGAGTTATACAGCACAGAAAGAGGCCCTTCGGCCCATTGCATCCACGTCGTCTATCAAGCCCTGTCTAATCTTGCAGGGGCTCTGACACAAATTTTCATAAACTCTCTGGCCACAGGGGAGGTGACAGAGGACTGCAGGACAGCCAATGTAGTACCATTATTCAAGAAGTGTAGTAGGTATCAAACAGGGAATTACAGGCCAGTGAGCCTAACATCAGTGGCAGTGAAATTATTGGATAAAATTCTGAGGGACAGAATTAGTCTCCACTTGGACAGGCAAGGATTAATCAAAGATAGTCAGCCTAGCTTTGCAGGGGGAGATCATGTCTAACCAATTTGAATGATTTTATCGAGGGGTTGACTAGGTGTGTGGATGAGGGGAGTGAAGTTGATGTAGACTTCATGTACTTCAGTAAGGCTTTTGACAAAATCCCGCATGGGAGACTGGTCTAGATGGTAAGAGCCCATGGGATCCAGCGCAGTTTAGCACATTGGATCCAAAATTGTCTTAGCGGCAGGAGGCAAAGGGTGATGTTGAAGCTTGTTTTAGTGACTGGAAGCCTGTCTCCAGTGGTGTACCGCGGGGATTGCTGCTGGGTCCTTTGCTATTTGTAGTTTGCATTAATGATTTAGTTATGAATGTAGGAGGTATGATCAGTAAAGTCACAAATGACATGAAAATTTGTGGAGTGGAAAATAGCGAGGACGGAAGCCTCAGCCTACAGGATGATATAGACGGGATGGTCAGATCGGCAGAACAGTGGCAAAAGGAATTTAAACCTGAAAAGTGTGAGGTGATGCATTTTGGGAGGACTAAAAATGCAAGGGAATACACAATGAATGGTAGCACCCTAGAAAGGAGAGAGGATCAGAGCGACCTTGGCCTGCATGTACATAGATCCCTGAAGGCAACAGGACAGGTGGATAAGGTGGTTAAAAACGCATATGGGATAATTGCCTTCATTTACCGAGGCATAGATTATAAGAGCAGGGAGGTTTACGAAATGTTAGTTAGGCCACAGCTGGAATACTGTGGGCAGCTCTGGTCGCCACACTTTAGGAAGGATGTGATAGCATTGGAGAGGGTGCAGAGAAGATTCGCCAGGATAATACTTGGGCTGGAGCGCTTCAGCTAAGAAGACAGACTGGACAAGCTGGGGTAGTTTTCCATAGAGCAGAGAAGGCCGAGGGCGGACCTGATTGAGGTGTACAAAATTATGAGGTGCATAGATAGGGAAGATAGTTAGGAGCTTTATCCCTTAGTAGAGGGGTCAATAACCAGGGGGGTAGATTCATGGTAAGGGGCAGAAGGTTTAGAGGGGATTTGAGGAAAACCTTTTTGACCCAGAGGGTGGATGGAATCTGGAACTCACTGCTAGAAAGGTTGGGAGAGGCAGGAGCCCTCACAACTTTCAAGAAGCAGTTACATGAGCACTTGAAACGGCATAGAGTACAAGGCTACGGACCAAGTGCTGGAAAATAGGATTCGAATAGACACGGCTTGATGGCCAGCATGGACACGATGGGCCGAAGGGCATCTTTCTGTTCTGTAAAGCTCTCTGACACCATGAGAAATAATAGGCTAATCATAGTAGGGGATTTCAACTTCCCCAATATTAACTGGATAGTCAGCGTGTGAAAGGCTTAGAGGCAGTGGAATTATTAAAGTGCATCCAGGAGAACTTTCTGAGCCAGCATGTAGAAAGTCCTACACGAGAGGGGGCGGTACTGGGGCCTGATTCTAGGGAATCCAGCCTGGCCAATGGTGGAAGTGTCAGTAGGGGTGCATTTTGGTGACTGTGAACATAATTCGGTGAGATTTAAGGTAGTCATGGAAAATGACAAATAAATAAATATTCTAAATTGGGGGAAGGATGATTGTAATATGATAAGGCAGGATCTGGTCAAAGTGGACTGGGATCAGCTACTTTTAGGAAAATCCACATCAGAGCAGTGCGAGTCATTCAGAAAGGAAAGAGAGAGAGAGTACAATGACAACATGTTCCCGTAAAGGTCATGGGTGGGGCAAACAAGCCCAGGGAACCCTGGTTGTCAAGGGATATACAAAAATGGATTAGGAAATAAATGGAGGCTTTTGGCAGATACAAAGGACTAAAAAGAATGGAAGCCCTAGAGGAGTATTCAAAGTGCAGGGGGTACTTTAAAAATAAATTAGGAGAGCGAAGATGGGGTATTAAAATAAACTGGCGGGCAAAATAAAGGAAAATCCCTAGGTGTTTTATAATTATATTAAGGACAAGAGGATAACCAGGGAGAGAGTATAGCCCATTAGGGACAAAAGTGGCAATCTGTGTGTGGAGCCTTAAGATATAGCTGAGCTTTAAATGAATATTTTTCATCTGTGTGCAGTATGGAGAAGGACGATGTAGGCATAGAAATCAGGCAGGGGGATTGTGATATACTTGAACAAATTAGTATTGGGAGCAAGGAGGTACTAGCAGTTATAGCGGGCTTAAAAGTGGATAAATCTCCAGGCCCAGACGAGATGTATCCCAGGCTGCTGTGTGAGGCAAGGGGGGAGATTGCAGGGGCTGTGACACAAATTTTCATAAACTCTCTGGCCACAGGGGAGGTGACAGAGGACTGCAGGACAGCCAAAGTAGTACCATTATTCCAGAAGTGTAGTAAGTATCAAACAGGGAATTACAGGCCAGTGAGCCGAACATCAGTGGCAGTGAAATTATTGGATAAAATTCTGAGGGACAGAATTAGTCTCCACTTGGCGAGGCAAGGATTAATCAAATATAGTCAGCCTAGCTTTGCAGGGGGAGATCATGTCTAACCAATTTGAATGATTTTATCGAGGGGTTGACTAGGTGTGTGGATGAGGGTAGTGAAGTTGATGTAGACTTCATGTACTTCAGTAAGGCTTTTGACAAAATCCCGCATGGGAGACTGGTCAAGAAGGTAAGAGCCCATGGGATCCAGCGTATTTAGCACATTGGATCCAAAATTGTCTTAGCGGCAGGAGGCAAAGAGTGATGTTGAAGCTTGTTTTAGTGACTGGAAACCTGTCTCCAGTGGTGTACCGCGGGGATTGCTGCTATGTCCTTTGCTATTTGTAGTTTGCATTAATGAATTAGTTATGAATGTAGGAGGTATGATCACTAAACTCGCAAATGACAGGAAAATTGGTGGAGTGGAAAATAGCGAGGAGGGAAGCCTCAGCCTACAGGATGATAGAGACGGGATGGTCAGATGGGCAGAACAGTGGCAAAAGGAATTTAAACCTGAAAAGTGTGAGGTGATGCATTTTGGGAGGACTAAAAATGCAAGGGAATACTCAATGAATGGTAACACCCTAGGAAGTAGAGAGGATCAGGGCGACCTTGGCGTGCATGTACATAGATCCCTGAAGGGAACAGGACAGGTAGATATGGTGGTTAAAAAGGCATATGGGATACTTGCCTTCATTTACCGAGGCATAGATTATAAGAGCAGGGAGGTTTACGAAATGTTAGTTAGGCCACAGCTGGAACACTTTAGGAAGGATGTGATAGCATTGGAGAGGGTGCAGAAAGATTCGCCAGGATAATACCTGGGCTGGAGCGCTTCAGCTAAGACGACAGACTGGACAGGCTGGGGTAGTTTTCCTCAGAGCAGTGAAGGCCGAGGGCGGACCTGATTGAGGTGTACAAAACTATGAGGTGCATAGATAGGGAAGATAGAAAGGAGCTTTATCCCTTAGTAGAGGGGTCAATAACCAGGGGGATAGTTTCATGGTAAGGGGCAGAAGGTTTAGAGGGGTTTTGAGGAAAATCTTTTTGACCCAGAGGGTGGATAGAATCTGGAAGTCACTGCTAGAAAGGGTGGGAGAGGCAGGAGCCCTCACAACTTTCAAGAAGCATTTAGATGAGCACTTGAAACGGCATAGAGTACAAGGCTACGGACCAAGTGCTGGAAAATGTGATTAGAGTAGACAGGGCTTGATGGCCAGTGTGGACACGATTGGCCGAAGGGCGTCTTTCTGTTCTGTAAAGCTCTCTGACACTATGAGAAATAATAGGCTAATCATAGTAGGGGATTTCAACTTCCCCAATATTAATTGGATATTAGTGTGTGAAAGGCTTAGAGGGGGTGGAATTATTAAAGTGCATCCAGGAGAGCTTTCTGAGCCAGCATGTAGAAAGTCCTACACGAGAGGGGGCGGTACTGGGCCTGATTCTAGGGAATCCAGCCTGGCCAATGGTAGAAGTGTCATTATGGGTGCATTTTGGTGACTGTGAACATAATTCGGTGAGATTTAAGGTAGTCATGGAAAAGGACAAAAATGGACCGGAAATAAAAGTTCCAAATTGGGGGATGGCCGATTTTCAAATTGTAAGGCAGGATCTTGCCAAAATGGACTGGGATCAGCCACTTGTTGGAAAATCCATATCAGAGCAGTAGGAGTCATGCAGAAAGGAAATGGAGAGAGTACAGTGCCAACATGTTCCTGTAAATGTCAACAGTGGGAGCAACAAGTCCAGGGAACCCTGGATGTCCATGGATATACAAGAATGGATTTGGAAAAAAAGGGATGCTTTTGGCAGGTACAAAGTTTGGAAGCCCTATAGGAGTATAGAAAGTGCAGGGGGTTACGTAATACCAAATTAGGAGAACAAAGTGGGGGCATGAAAAAACACTGGCGGGCAAAATAAGGGAAAATCACAAGGTTCTTTATAAGTATATTAAGGGCAAAAGGCTAACCAGGGAAAGAGTAGGGCCCATTAGGGACCAAGGTGGCAATCTGTGTGTAGAGCCGGAATATATAGGTCAGGTATTAAATGTATATTTTGCATCTATGTTCACTATGGAGAAGGACGATGTAGACATAGAAATCAGGCAGGGGGATTGTGATATACTTGAACAAATTAGTATTGAGAGGGAGGAGGTACTGGCAGATTCAGCAGGCTAAAATGGGATAAATCCCCAGGCCCAGGCGAGATTTATCCCAGGCTGCTGTGGGAGGCAAGCGAGGAGATTGCAGGGGCTCTGATACAAATTTTCAGAACCCCTCTAGGCACAGTGGAGGTGCCAGAAGTGTGGAGGGCAGCTAACGTAGTACCATTTTTCCATAAGGGTAGTAGGGATAAACCACGCAATTACACGCCAGTGAGCCTCACATCAGTGGTAGGGAAATTATTGGAAAAAAATCTGAGGCAGAGAATCAGTCTCCAATTGGAGAGGCACGAATTAATCAAGGTTACTCAGCATAGCTTTATGAGGTGGAGATCATTTCTAACCAATTTGATTGAATTTGTTGAGGAGGTAACTAGATGTGTGGATGAGTGTAGTGTAGTTGATATGCTCTACATGGAATTCAGTGAAGCATTTGACAAGGCGCCTCATGGGAGACTGTACAGGAAGGTAAGACACCATGGGATCCAGGGCAATTTGGCACGTTGGATACAAAATATGCTTCGTGGCTGGAGGCAGAGTGGTGGTCGAAGGTTGTTTTTGTGACTGGAACACTGTGTCCAGTGGTGTACCGCAGGTATCGGTGCTGGGTCCCTTGATGTTTGTAGTGTACATTATTGATGTTGATTTGAAAGTAGGAGTATGATCAGTAAGTTCGCAGATGACACGAAAATTGTTGGGGTGGTAAATAGCGACGATGGAAACCTCAGGCTAGAGGGCGATACAGATGGGCTGGTCAGAAGTGCAGAACAGTAGCAAATGTAACACCCTTATTTAAAAAGGGCAGTAGACAGAAGGCTGGAAACTATAGACCGGTTAGCCTAACATCTGTGGTAGGTAAAATTTTGGAGTCCATTATTAAGGAGACAGTAACAGGACATTTGGATAATCATAATTTAATAGGACAAAGTCAGCATGGTTTTATGAAGGGGAAGTCATGTTTGCTAAATTTGCTGGAGTTCTTTGAGGAAGTAACGAATAGGGTGGATAAAGGGGAACCAGTGGACGTAGTGTATTTAGACTTCCAAAAGGCATTTGACAAGGTGGCACACAAAAGATTATTGCTTAAGATAAAAAATCACGGGATTGATGGTAATATTCTGGCATGGATAGAGGATTGGCTATCGAACAGAAGGCAGAGAGTTGGGAAAAATGGTTCATTCTCAGACTGGCAATCAATAATTGTGGTGTTCCGCAGGGGTCAGTGCTGGGTCCCCAACTCTTTACAAACTATATTAACGATTTGGAGGAGGGGACCGAGTGTAACATATCAAAGTTTGCAGATGATACTAAGATGGGAGGGAAAGTAGTGAGTGAGGAGGACATAAAAAACCTGCAAGGGGACATCGACAGGCTAAGTAACTGGGCAGAGATTTGGCAGATGGAATACAATCCTGGAAAGTGTGAGGTTATGCACTTTGGCAGGAAAAATCGTAGAGCAATTTATTATCTTAATGGCAAGAAACTGGAAAGTACTGAAGTACAAAGGGATCTGGGGGTCCTGGTGCACGAAACTCAAAAGGTTAGTATGCAGGTGCAGCAAGTGATTAAGAAGGCCAATGGAATGTTGGCTTTCATTGCTAGGGGGATAGAATATAAAAATAGGGAGGTATTGCTTCAGTTGTACAAGGTATTGGTGAAGCCGCACCTGGAATACTGCGTGCAGTTTTGGTGTCCATACTTAAGAAAGGACATACTTGCTCTCGAGTCAGTACAAAGAAGGTTCACTCGGTTAATCCCGGGGATGAGGGGATGGACATATGAGGAGAGGTTGAGTAGATTGGGACTCTTCTCATTGGAGTTCAGAAGAATGAGAGGCAATCTTATTGAAACATATAAGGTTGTGAAGGGGTCGGATCGGGTGGATGCGGGTAAGATGTTCCCGATGATGGGTGTAACTAGAACTAGGGGGCATAGTCTTAGAATAAGGGGCTGCTCTTTCAAAACTGAGATGAGGAGGAACTACTTCACTCAGAGGGTGGTAGGTCCATGGAATATGCTGCCCCAAAAAGCTGTAGAAGCTACATCATTACATAAATTTAAAACAGAAATAGACAGTTTCCTAGAAGTAAAAAGGGAATTAAGGGTTACGGGGAGCGGGCAGGAATTTGGACATGAGTCTAGATTTGGATCGGTCATGGCCCTGTGGGTAGCGGAGCAGGCCCAGGGGCCGTGTAGCCTGATCCTGCTCCTATTTCGTGTGTCTAATTCTGTTAGATTCAGGAGATGGTTCTGTGATAGTGGATTGGCGGTTAGGATCAGATCAGCCATGATCTTATTGAATGGCGGAGCAGGCTCGAGGGGCCGATTGGCCTACTCCTGCTCCTATTTATTATGTTCTTATCTTCTTAATAGAATTTTACCATCAAAAGTGAGAGCTGAGACATTTTTGGAGGACTAACAATGCATGGGAATACAAAATGAAGGGTAGGAATCTAGGAAGGACAGAGGATAAGATGGACCTTGGTGTGCATGTACATAGAGCCCTGAAGGCAGCAGGACAAGTAGATAAGGTGGTTAAGAAGGCATATGATGATACTTATATTATATGCCTCGGCTAATGAAGGCAAGAGCAGGGAGGTTATGATGGAGCTGTAAAAAACGCTAGTTAGGCCACAGCTGGAATACTGTATGCAGTTCTGGTCGCCACACTATAGGACGGATGTGATTGCATTAGAGAGTGTGCGGAGGAGATTCACCAGGATGTTACCTGGGCTGGAGCGTTTCAGCTATGAAGAGAGACTGGACAGGCTGGGGTTGTTTCATTAGAGCAGAGAAGGCTGAGGGTTCACCTGATTGAGGTGTACAAAATTTTGATGGGCATAGATAGGGTCAATAGTAAGGAACTTATCACCTTTTGTGGAGGGATCAATAACCAGGGTGCATATTTCCAAGATAAGCGGCAGGAGGTTTATAGGGGTTTGAGTGAAAACATTTTCACCCAGCGGGTGGTTGGAATCTTGAACTCACTGTGTCAAACGGTGGTAGAGGCAGGAACACTCACAACATTCAAGAAGCATTTAGATGAGCACTTGAAACGCCAAAGCATGCAATGCTACGGACCAAATGCTGCAAAATGGGATTAGAATAGATAGTGGTTGATGGCCAGCGCAGACACGATGGGCTGAAGTGTTTCTTTCTGTGCTGTATAACACTATGGGGGAGAAATTGGGTGGAGCCGCAAACAGGGTGCCCAGCTTGCCTGGGTGCCGGATTTAGCACAGCGATCGGAGCAGTTGCGACCGCCGGAAATTCAGCTTGAGCGCCCCAAGAGGAACACGGGGCGAGGCTCGAGGTGCTCCGTGTCCCTCTTACGGTGCTGAAACTGAATATCGCAGTGCAAGGTGCTGCAGCGCCACACGCTGCGGCATGGCGTGCTGCGGTACTGCAGGTCTTCCTCCCATTCTTAAGGGGGAGGGGACTGCACCAGCGCGATGGGAGATTGCGAGTGCTGGCAAAAGAGCCCGGCACCGAGGAGAAGTGCCGGGCTCTCGGAAAACAGCCGGCACTGCTGTGGGGGGAGATCAGGAGGCCGGAGATGGAGGTGCTGGCAGGCGGCTGCTGGAAAAAACGGCCGCCCCACACCTCCGCCTTAATTTGCGCCACTGCCGCCACAGGTAGGGCCCGTTAACTGGGCACGATTTGCGAACGGCGCTACAGAGGCGGGCACTGCGGAATTGCGAGATCGGGGTGGTAGCGGGGCGCTGCGCACACTGATGATGTCATCGGTGGTGGTGCAGCGCAACAGGCTAACGGCACCATTAGCGCCCCAGCTAAATATCGTGGGAGGCATGGCCACTGGCGCTAAAGCCACTGAGTGCCCTCTTTAGGCGCTAACTGGTGGCGCAGCCCACCGAATTTCTAGGCCTATGACTCGATGAATCCTCCCACTGTCCGTGGGTATGTACTGTCCCACCAGCAGGACACACCCCCAAGAGGTGCCAGCACAGTGTTATGCATTCTGGAGCTGTGGCGCTGGGAGTTCTCTGCATTGATTCCAGACTCCATGAAGTCTTATGCTATCAGATCATACATGGGCAAGGAAACCTCATGCTGATTACCACATATCATCATCCGTCAGCTGTTGAAACAGTACTCTTTCATGTTGAGAACTACTTCGGAAGAGGCTCTGTGGTTAATAAGGGCACCGAATGTACTCATCAATGTCCATCACCAAGATTGTACATTTTTGAATGAGAATAACGGTATAACAAGGGGATCTTAACTGACACAAAGTGTAGAAGATTTCAGCAAGATTCAAGGAGACACCCGGGAGACAAAGAGAGAAGAGAGACCAGAGAGAGGGTGCAGCTTAATCACGGTTGCACTTCTACCCATTGCTCGAATAATGTAAAGTATTAAGCCTTGCTTGTGCTGCAGAAAGAGAAATGACTGTCCCCAGTATGGTTCAACCTCGAATCATTGGGAACCAGGGCCCGGCATGTCCATCACTCTACCATTACCATCAAGCCAGGGAAATACCCTGCTTCAATGAAGAGTATAGAAGAGCATGCCAGCAGCAGCACCGGACGAACCTGAAAATGTGGTGCCAAATTGGTGAAGATAAAACACAGGACTACATGCATGCTAAATAGCGGTGCAACATATAAAATACTGAGCTAAGCGACCCCACAACCAATGAATCAGATCAAAGCTCTGCAGTCCTGCCACATCCAGTCAGAAATGTTTGCGGACAATTAAACAACTAACCGCAGAAGAAGGCTCCATGAACATCCCCAATCTCAATAACAGAACCCAGCAAGGAATTAGATAATTTCGGTAAGACTTATTTTCTCTTATACGCCAATCCTTTTGTAATAAATGCTAATGTACCATTTGCTTTCCTAATTACTTGCTGCACCTGCAGGCTAACTTGCAGTGTACAAGGACACGCTGTTCTCCATGAATTCCAACATGACGTGATCTCTCATGAATTAAAAAGGTTCAATTTTTCTATTTCTCTTAACAAAGTGAATATCTTCACACTTCTCCATATTGGCGCATAAATTCCGTTACCTACGGGTATTTACCTGCTGTGTACTCTCCCGTAGGGCCAACGGAAGTGCCGATTTTATGCATGCACAGCGCATGCGCTGGAAACCGGAACTTCCGTTCTTCATAGAAAGGGCTTCACAGGTCAAACACCTCCGCTGCATCGGCAGACAGACGGCTGCAACTTCCGCTTTTTTCAACAGCTGCTTCAGTCCAAGTAAGGCTGAAACAGCTGCGCCTGGAAACGCAGGTACAAGGCCGCGTGCTTTTCATAATGTAAGAGGTGAAGAAATTAAATAATTATTTTTTTCCACTGATTTATCATTTAAAGTACTTCAAATAAAGCCAAGTTTATTTTTAGCCCCGTTAAAAACTTTAATTATTTGTTACACAAATTTACATTTTTGTTTAAAATAGTTAATTTATGCAATTTATAGTTATTTTAAACATGTGAATCGAAAAAAAATGTTTTTGAAGTTTCACTTATGTTTTGGGGCTGAACTCTATTCATAGCTTTGACAAGTCTTCCTGTCAAATCTATAAATGGAGATTCCATAAACATAGAAACAGAGAAGATAGGAGCAGGAGTAGGCCATTCGGCCCCTCGAGCCTGCTCCGCAATTCAATGAGATCATGGCTGATCATTCAAACTCAATAACCTGTCCCTGCCTTTTCCCCATATCCCTTGATCCCTTTAGCCTCAAGAAATATATCTGACTCCTTCATGAATATATTTAATGAATTGGCCTCAACTGCCTTCTGGGTAGAGAATTCCACAGGTTCACCAATCTCTGGGTGAAGACATTCCTCATCATCTCAGTCTTAAATGGCTTACCCTTATCCTTAGACTGTGACCCCTGGTTTTGGACTCCCTGGCCATCAGGAACATCCTTCCTGTATCTAGTCTGTCTAGTCCTATTAGAATTTTATAAGTTTCAAGGAGATCCCCTTTCATTCATCAAAACTCCAGGGGGTCTAAGCCCAATCGACCCAATCTCTCCTCATACGTCATTCCTGCCATCCCAGGTATCAGCCTGGTAAATCTTCGCTGCACTCCCGCCATGGCAAGAACATCCTTCCTCGGATAAGGCCACCAAAACTGCACACAATACTCAAGGTGTGGTCTCAACAAGGGGCAGTACAACTGCAGCAAGACATCCTTGTTCCTTTACTCGAACCCTCTCGCTACGAAGGCCAACATACCATTTGCCTTCCTTACTGCCTGCTGCACCTGCATGCTTACCTTCAGCGACTGGTGCACAAGGACACCCAGGTCTCGTTGCAATTCCCATTCTCCCAATCTATTGCCATTCAGATAACAATCCGCCTTCATGTTTTTGCCACCAAAGTGGTTAACCTCGCATTTATCCACATTATACTGCATTTGCCATGCATCTGCCCAATCAGCCAACCTTTCCAAATCATACTGGAATTTCTCTGCATCCTCCTCACAGCACACACGCCCTTCCAGCTTTGTGTCATCTGCAAACTTGGAGATATTACATCTAGTTCCATCGTCTAGATCATTAATATATATTGAACATAGCTGGGGTCCTATGACCGATCCCTGCGGTACCCCACTAGTCACTGCCTGCCATTCGGAAAAAGACGCATTTATTCCAACTGTTTGCTTCCTGTCTGCCAACCAGTTCTCTATCCAAATCAGTACCTTGCCCACAATCCCATGTGCCATTAATTTGCATGCTAATCTCTTATGCGGGATCTTATCGAAAGCCTACTGAAAGTCCAAATACACCACATCCACTGGTTCTCCCTTATCTATTCTACAAGTTACATCCTCAAAAAGTCCCAGTAGATTAGTCAAAACGATTTACCTTTTGTAAATCCATGTTGACTTTGTCAAATCCTGTCATTGTTTTCCAAGTGCTCTGTTAATACATCTTTTATAATGGATTTGAGCATGTTCCCCAGTAATAATGTCAGGCTTACCGGTCTATAATTCCCCATTTTCTCTCTACCACCTTTTTTGAATATTGGGGTAACATTAGCTACGCTCCAATCAATGTGAACTGTTCCAGAGTCTATAGAATTTTGAAAGATGACCAGCAATGTATCTATTACTTCTAGGGCCACTTCCTTAAGTACCCTAGGATGTAGATTATCAGGACCTGGGGTTTATCGGCCTTCAATCCCGTCAATTTTGCTAACTCCATTTCCCTACAAATACTTATTTCATTCAGTTCCTCCCTCTCATTAGTCACTATGTTCCCCGACATCTCTGGGAGGGTATTTGTGTCCTCCTTTGTGAAGACAGAAGCAAAGAATGTATTTTCTTGGTCAGCCATTTCTTTGTTCCCCATTATAAATTCCCCTGATTCTGACTGTAAGGGACCTACGCTTGACTTCACCAATCTTTTTCTATTCAGATATGTATAGAAGCTTTTACAGTCAGTTTTTATGATCCGCACAAGATTACTCTCATGCACTATTTACCACTCTTAATTAATCGCTTTCGCCTCCTTTGCTGAATCCTATCTGCTCCCAATCCTCAGGTTTACTGCTTTTTCTGGCCAATATATATGACCTCTCCTTGGATCTTACGCTATCCCTAATTTCCCTTTTTAGCCAAGGTTGAGTCACCTTTTTTTGTTTTATTTTTATGCCAAACAGGGATGAACAAATCCTGCCGTTCATCCGTGCGATATTTAAATGTTTGCCACTGCATAGCCACCGTCAACACTTTGAGTAACCTTCCCCAATCAATCCTAACCAACTCGCACCTCATACCATCGTATTGTCCTTTATTTAAATTCAGGACCCTAGTCTCTGAGTCAGCTACCTCACTCTCCATCTTAATGAAGAATTCTATCATATTATGCTCGTCCGCCCCAAGGAGCCTCGCAAAAAAAGATTGCTAAATATTCCTCTCTCATTACTTAATAACCAGTCTAAGATGGCCTGATCTCTAGTTGGTTCCTCGACATATTGTTCCAGGAAACCATCCCGTATACACTCCAGGAATTCCTCCTCCACAGTATTGTTACTAATTTGATTAGCCCGATCTATATGAAAATTAAAGTCAACCATGATAACTGCTGTACCCTTATTGCACGCATCTCTAACGTCACGTCTATTGCCATCCCCAAAATCTGCATTACTGTTTGGGGGTCTGCATACAAGTCCCTCAAACGTTTTCTGCCATTTGGTATTTCTCAGCTCTTCCCATACAGATTCCACATCATCAGAGCTAATTACCTTCCTTACAATTGTGTTAATCTCCTCTTTAACCAGTAATGCTACCCCACCTCCTTTTCCTTTTTGCCTGTCTTTCCTGAATATTGAATACCGCTGGATGTTGAGTTCCCAGACTTGGTCACCCTGGAGCCATATTTCCATAATCCCAATCATATCATATCCATTTACATCTATTTGCACATCTAATTCATCCACCTTATTACGAATGCTTCTCGCATTAAAACACAAAGCCTTCAGGCTTGTTTTATTAACACTCTTAGACATTTTAGAATTATTATTTTCTGTGGCCATGTTTGATTTAAACACTTGATTTCTATTACTGCCACTTTTGCTTTTCTCCTTCCTGTCTTTTGCTTCTATCCTTGTTTCCCTTTCCTCTGTCTCCCTGCACAGGTTCCCAACCCACTGCCATTTAAGTTTAAACCCACACCAACAGCACTAGAAAACACTCCCCCTAGGACATCGGGCCTGGTCCTGCCCAGGTGTAAACTGTCCAGTTTGTACTGGTCCCACCTCCCCCAGAACCGGTTCCAATATCCCAGGAATTTGAACCCCTCCCACTTGCATCATTCCTCTAGCCACGTATTCATCTGAAATATCATTCTATTTCTACTCTAACTAGCACGTGGCACTGGTAGCAATACTGCGATAACTACCTTTGAGGCCATATTTTTTAATTTACCTCCAACTCCCTATTTTCAGCTTTTAGGACCTCATCCTGGTTTTTACCTGTATCGTTGGCACTTACATGCACCACGACACTTGGATGTTCACCCTCCACCTCCAGAACGCCCTGCAGCCACCCCGAGACATCCTTGACTCTTTCACGAGGGAGAGGCAACATAACATCCTCGGGTGTCGTTTGAAGCTGCAGAAACGCCAATCTAGTCCACATACAATAGAATCACCGATCACTATAGGTCTCCCACTCTTTTTCCTCTTGTGCTGCAGGGCCACCCATGGTGCCAGGAAGTTGGCTGCTGCTGCCTTCCCCCGATAAGCCATCCCCCTCAAGTGGTATTTCTGTTTGAACGGGGAATGGCCTCAGGGGACCTCTGCAGTACCAGCCTGCGGCTAGTACTCTACCTGGTGGTCACACATTCCCTTCCTGCCTGTACAGCCTTTACCTGCGGTGTGACCAACTCCCTAAACATGCTCTCCACGATGTGCTCAGCATCGCGAATAATCCAGTATGTATCCATTCTAAGCTCCAGCGCCGCAATGCGGTCTTTCAGTAGCTGCAGCTGGATACACTTCCTGCACACATGGTTGTCAGGGACACAAGAAGTGTCCCTGATTTCCCACATAGTGCAGGAGAAGCATGACACGGGGCCAAGCTGGGCTGCCATGACTTACACCTTAATTATTCAAGTTAAATTAAATCGAATCGATACCACTAATTACACCACAATTAAATGATATACTCAAGGGCCCTTGTTTACCAGTACTCCCCGCTATACAACAGAGACCCTAGAAACTATAAGCCACAAAAATTATGTTTGGAAAAAAGCGAGGAAGAAAGAAATTTTCACCAACCAAGCACTTACCTGCTTTCTGGTGACGTCACACTTCGATTACTTTTTACTTCTCTCTCTCCTCTTTCTGACTCTGTGCCTCTCACAGGTCTGCCACTCAGCTGCGGCCCCAGGCCGCTAGCCCGCGCTCTTTTTATCCTCCTTTCGCTGACTCTGTTCCTCTCGCATGTCCGCTGCTCAGCTCCGGTCCCAGGCCTCCTCGCCATGCTCTTTTTATCCTCCTCTCGCTGACTCTGTGCCTCTCGCAGGTCCACCGCACAGCTCCGATCCCATGCCTCATCTGTGCATTCTTTGTATCCTCCTTTCGCTTACACTGTGCCTCTCGCAGGTTAACCGCTATGCTCTAGTCCCAGTCCTGCTGTCTGCACTCTTTTTATCCTCCTCTCGCTGACTCTGTGCCTCTCGCAGGTCCTCTGCTCATCACTGGTCCCATTCCTCCTCTCTGTGCTCTGTTTATCCTCCACTTGCTGACTCTGGGCCTCTCGCAGGTCTGCCACTCAGCTCCGGTCCCAGTCCTCCTCTCTGCGATCTTTTATCGTCCGCTCACTGACTCTGTGCCTCTCTCAGATCTGCCGCTCAGCTCCAGTCCCAGGCCTCCTCTCTGCCCTCTTTTTTCCTCTTCTTGCTGACTCTGTGCCTCTCGCACGTCCGCCGCTCAGCTCCGGTTCCAGAATTATACAGTAGAGAAGGAGGCCATTTGGCCCAATGTGCCTGTACCAGCTCTTTGAAAGAGATAGCCAATTAGTCCCACTCCTCTGCTACTTCTTTTTAAATTCATTTTTACCTCTTCTCCCCGCTGTTTTGTGAACCATTTTCAATAAATCTGACATATGGCGATAAGGCTGGTGAATGGAAATGAGGCAGAAGATCAGCCAAGATCTCATTGAATGGTGAAGCAGAATCGAAGGGCCGAATGGCCTACGCCTTCTCCTATTCGTATGTTCTTATGTGTCCTTTGGTTACCGGGAAGTCTGCCCCTGGAAACAGTTTCTTCGAATTTACTTTATCAAAACCCTTTTAATATGCATTCAACTTGGTGTTCCGCTAATTATTTACCTAACATTATCTTAGGCTTCCTGTTTTCTATTTTCAATTTTGACTTCTATTTTGGCTTCAGTTTTGCTAACTGGTCTATCATGTAATACGTTATCAAACACCTTTTTATAGTTCGTATATACATCACCTGCACTATCCTCATCAACCCGCTCAGTTATCCATGAAAGGACTCGATCAAGTTAGTAAAACAATCCGTGCTGGCTTTCATTGATTAACCCACATTGTCCAAGTGCTAAGTAAGTTTCTGTCGGATTATTGTCTCCAAATGTTTCTGCATGACGTTAGCCTGACTGGCCCATATTTGTCAGGTTTTGCACTATCCCCTTTCTTGAACAGGTGTAATATTTGGAATCCATTAATACTCGGACAGCACTCCCATATCTAAGGAAGATTTGAAGATTTTGTTCAGAGTATCTGCAATTTCAACCGTTGCTTCCATCAGCTACCTCGGATACAGCCCATTTGGACCAGTTGACCTTTCTACTTTGAGCACTGTCAACCTTTTATGTGCCTCCTCTTTATTTATGTTTTTCCTATCTAATTTCGCAACTGTCGCTACTTATACTGTGACATTGGCCACATTCTGTTCTTTAGTGAAGACACATGCAACGTAGTCATTTAGTACGTAAGCCATGTCCCCTGCTTGCACAAGAAGATCTCCTTTTTGGTCCCTAACAAGCACCATTCTTGAAAGTGCCACACTCCCGGAGGAGCCCTGAAGCACCTGCCTCTTCACACGCTGCCGATGGCCAACAACTTATTACCCTCCTGAACTCATTGCAGCTGCGGGGTGACCAGCTCCTGGAACATGTGGTGGAGCAAATTCTCAGCCTTGCAGCGATGCCAGCCGCTCCTCAAGCTCAGAAACACTGAGCTAATGTTCGAGCAGGTGGAGGCACTTCATGGACACGTGATTATCATGGACAGCTCTGGATTTCCAACATATCTCAGTAATATCACAGTTGTTATCAATGTAAATGCAGCATTTAAATTCAGCAGTGACAGAAATCACAATGGAAGCTTAAACAGAGCTTCGAAATAAAAGAACATTAAATTATATTTCACGAGAGTAACTTAAGCTTAATTAAATTGAAATAAATGAATATTAAATTATAGTAAATTAATTACAATAAATTACATCTTGTTTTTTATATGGGACTTTAGGCATTACAGAAATAGTGTCCCATTTGCCTTGCCCAGTGATTTTTGCTCCAATTTTATTATGTTCTTTGTTTGCAGAGCTGTCGAGTAAACTGTTATCCTGGGGCTGACACGCTTGGTGTTGGGTTTTACTCACCTAGCTTGTTGGTCCGATGGAATTCCGGGACTGGGGAAACTGACACCTGGTCACTGAGAAAGCCGAAGCATTCTGACACAGACAATGATCGGCGGCGGCATTTCCTGTTAGAAGACAATCAGACTGTGACCTCACTTCCTGCGGCCCATCGTGAAGAGCGCTCCAGTCTGGAGTAGGGACTCATGATGACGTAGGGGGCCTTTCAAAGGTGACTCTGGTTCGCCACACTTCCGATACGAACAGCCAATAGGGGCAACGCTCAGGCGATTCTGTGACGTGTCACCAATTATATTCAGGAGCTCCTGAATTTTTCACTCCCTACAGTTTGTTTCTTCAGCAGTTTTGTTTTATTTTTTGCAGTTCAAGGATAAAAAATACGTGGCTAATATTTATGCTTACTGTTTTTTCGAGATAAATTGACTTGTGGACATCGGCTCTGTGCATTGATTTTGTGCCTTTAATCTAAAGCAAAATGTATTAATTCCGGCCAATGTAAAGATCCCTTTAGGTTCATCTAACATTGAATGGAAAATGTGGCAGATTCCAACGGTAAGTGCGGCCGTCAGACTCAGGACGGAACTCTGCAATCCTCCACTAACAGTCTACAACCACAGAGCTCTCTGCACTGTTATACAAACACATTCAACATTGTTTTCCGACTTATAGATACAAAACGGAGAACTTCGTTCCAGTTACACCCCTATTATTCCAGTCTTTCTTTCAACCTCATTATGCATTAGATTGACAGCAAACATGTAAATATGTTGCTGCGTTGAAGAGTTTATTAGAGAGCAGGGTTGATCTACAGGAACTGAAACCTGACCCAAAATCCAAATGCTGTCACTGCCCAACTGACATTCATAGCAGAGTTTTGAAGCAATTGGTGGCTACTTCACCAGTATCGGCACTGACACTTTTCATACTTATGGCGGAATGTGCTTATTTGTCAGGAATCATCAGCAACGAACTGTTGAAGCCCAGGGTCAATGCTGGGTTAAATGACACAAAGAGGCACAAATATAGTCGTGTTCCTGTGAGATTTTTCAAGCAACATCTTGGTGCTCTGTAAGGAGGGAACACCCCAGTCTAAGCTGAAAGCGGAGCTAAAAGTGAATTCTGATGTTCTGAAGTGAGCTCTAGTTCGTACTTCTTTTATTTGAAACAAATCTTTGAATCAGTGTCCAGGAAGAATTCAGCACCTTCTTCAGCTCTTCTCTGAACTTCCTCTGGGTCGCTGCATAAATAGAGGTGTTCAGACAGGAACTAAAAAGCTGCAGCATAGCTCTGGTTTCAATGGCGATATAAGCTGGGTTTGTGCGGTCGCCTCTGTAATAATTGGGGTTTGACTATCGAGTAGTTGCAAAACTAGTGACAACTGTCAGCCACAACAGAATAAAACTGCCCGATATAGCGAAGAGTATAATTATAGATTTCCTTCTGTTGTCCATCTCATGATCACACACGTTTTCAGTCCTGTGAGCCCAGAGATCCCTGTCAGCTCTGCTGGCCACTAAAATACGTCGATTCTCAAAGAATTACACAAGGCGATTAATGTAAAAGGAAGTAAAATTACCCAGACTGTGTGAACCCAGAGGTAGGCTACATCTGGAGGTGAGAGGAAAGAAACCACACTTGGCTGGCAGCCCCACTGCGCCTGGTTAATTATTTGCTGAGATTCACATGCAAACAGAAAGGGGATGTCCTTTAAGAAGATCAGGACCGAGAACGTTGTTATAGCCGCGGCCGCAGTTCTCTCGGTGCAATACATTGTTTTAATCTGCTGGCAGCAGATAACTAAAAATTGGTCAATTGTGAAAGAGACGGTGAACCAAACAGAGAAATCGAGATTGACAGTAGTAATGTATATAATGAACTTACACACGGAAGTAGCGGACACGAATGAAAGTGGAAAGTGATAATTGAAGATATAATACACTATTACATTGATGATCAAGAGCAGTTGATCTGCTGTTGCCATGGTCACCATGTAGACAGAGATACACTTGGTAAGGCCGCAGTTTCCTCGGGAGAGAATCACCATTGTCACCAAGTTCGCTGTAAGAAAGAGAGGAGAGAAATAACGTTCCAGTGTCTGATTTAATTATATGTGGAGATATCTGTTGAGAGCATTTTACTCCATTCAGCGTGAATATCCACACGGAGCAATGTGAGAACAGGATTCGTTTTGTAGCCATTACCTGGGAAACCAACCCACACAATTTAACGAGCTGCTGCAGCGCTCACTCTGCACGGGGGGGACAAGACGGTGTGAAAACCTGCTAAAACCCTTTGGTTGGAGCTGCAGCGCTCACTCTGCACGGGGGGGACAAGACGGTGTGAAAATCTGCTAAAACCCTTTGGTTGGAGCTTGAAAGAACATTGTAACATCAGTGATGTTATCGAGTTAATGGGGACTGGGAAGGAGCAGACACGAGTTTCACGAGTTTGTTCCGGCAACTACTGACTTTGCTGACATGGGGAAACCCATTACTTTATCCAACAGGCTATATGAACAGGAATACAATGAACACCGATTAACAACAAACAGGTTACAATGGCTCACCGGGGACACCGACGGCTGCAATAATCGAGTAATACATTTATTTGATCAGCAGAAAAGCTGCTTGCCCCATTTTCTGAGAACGGATGAATTCTGCCAGAGCTGAAGGAATCTGACTGGCGCTCGGCTAAGACAATGAATGGGAACTTATATTTATCCACACATAAATCCTTCAGGGAGTCAATCAGGTTAGATCAAAATTAGCAATTAGCACTAGTTACAGTCATTTAACAAATAGACTCAGTTAAGTCCTTTTTATGACTGATACATCGAATTTAGAGAAAATTTGAAACTGTTATTGGAAAGTTTGAAATTATTCACAATTAAAACATTATTTACAAATGGAAACTGGAATCTCCCAGTACTGTTGCTCAGTATGTTCCTACAGAACGGGTGTAGGCAGATCCTCTTGCAGTCATCGCCCTGACCTTGCCCTGGACTGAGTCCAAGCGCTACAACTCCTCCTGAACAGGCTGTCTGCCTAATCCTGAAATAAATCCGGTAGTGTAATATAGTAGTAACTTTGCTTAAAAGTTATGTCCAATGAAAGTATTCCTTGATGCATTTAACTGCGGTAATCTGGTCCATTTTTCATACGGCGGAAAATGATTTAATATACGCATTTCAATTAGAATGTCCGGTCCTCCACCTTTGAGTAACCTGTTTTAAATCACTGAAAAGGACTTTGAAAACGACACTGAACCATGTAATAGTTACTTTTCTGTAGACTAGTCGACTTATTGTTAAATTAAATATTTTTGACATAAAAGAATAATACTTTTAAAATCTACCCACTAGGGCCAGTGCACACATGGGAATTAGCTCCTTTTGAAGAGTATTCCCAGAGCAATGCAAGGGGCAGAATCTCACAATTTCCACTGCCGCCATAGCCAGTTCATTGCTGGGACTGTGAAGGTGTTATCGCAGTGAAGTGAACCTTGAAGCAACATAAAAGATTTTGTTCAAAACTAACTTACGGTTAAAATCCCCTAATCCTTTGCGCTGATTTAGTTAGTTTTGCATGTGTACACGAACAATATTTGTTTGGTTGATGTCGCCATGAGCCAGCATGTATATTTAAAGGCATAAAGATGGTTTCTGGAGGGCCTCCGGAGGTAAAGATGCGCCGACAGGAAGTGCTTCCATTGCAGGAGAAGCTCTTGCTATGAGGGGCGATGTAATGTTGGAACCAATCAAGGGCAGTTCCACTGAACTGGGGAAAGGTGTTGAGGAGTTGCTGCGCTAAACTATGCAAGATGTTTACGAGATTGTCGAGGAGCGATAGTGCGCTGCTGTCATAGAGTTTCGAAAAATGAGAGGTGATCGAATTTTTCTCTCACCTTCTCAGAATGTCAAATATCCCGTGTGAACTTTATAGAATCATAGAATTATAGATTGGTTACAGCACAGAAGGAGGTCATTCGACCCATTGAGCCCGGGCCGGAGCCTTGCAAGATCATTACAGATAGATCCACACCCCGCCCTTTCCCGTAGCCCTGCAATCATGATTCCTTCAGATACTTATCCAAGTCCCTTTTGAAAATAACGACTAAATCGGCCCCCATTACTCTCCCAGGCAGTGCATTCCAGATCCTAACCAGTCGCTGCATAAAAATGTTTTTTCCTAATGTTGCCTTTAGTTCTTCTGTCAATCACCTTAAATATGTGTCCTCTGATTCTCGATCCTTCCACCAATGGGAACAATTCCTCTCTGTCTCTTGTGTCTAGGCCGCTCATTATTCTAAATTTCAAATTGCCTCTTAAACTTCTCTGCTCTAAGGGGAACAACCCCAGCTTTTATATCCTATCTACATAACTGAATTTCCTCGTCATTGAAACCATTCTTCTAAATCTTTTCTGCACCCTCTCTAGGGCCTTCATATCTTTCCTAAATTGGACACAATGTTGCAGTTGATGACGAACCAGTGTTTTAGAAAGTTTCCTCGTAACTAATAGCTTTTGTACTTTATGCCACTCTTTATGAAACCCAGGATTCCGTATTCTTTTATTTACTGCTTTCTCAACCTGCCCTGCCACCTTCAGTAATATGTGCACATATACCCACAGGTCTCTCTGTTCATGCATCCCCTTTAGTATTGCATCGTTTATTTATATTGCCTCCCATCGTTCTTCATAACAAAATGTATCGCTTCACACTTTTCTGCGTTAAATTTCATCTGGCAGATCTCTGCCCTTTCCTCCAGCCTTTCTATGTCCTCTTGATAACTAGCATTATCCTCCTCACTGTTCACTATACCTCCAGTATTGTGTCACCTGCAAATTTTGAAATTATACAACCAAGTCCAAGTCAATAATATATATCAAGAAGAGCATTGGTCCTAGTACCGGCCCATGGGGAACACCACTGTCTAACTTCCTCCATTCCAAAAAACAACCATTCACCAATACTCTCCATTTCCTGTCACTAAGCTGATTTAGTATCTATGCTGCCACTCTCCCTTTATTCCATGGGCTTCAACTTTGCTGCCAAGTGTATTATGTGGCACTTTATCAAACGCCTTTTGGAAGTCCATATACACCACGTCCACTGCATCGCTCTCATCAACCCTACCTGTAACATCCAGCAAGTTAGTTAAACATGATTTCCCTTTAACAAATGTGTGCTGGTTTTCCTTAATTAATCCACACTTCTCCAAGTGACTGTTAATTTTTCCCGGATTCTCGTTTCTAAAAGCTTCCCCACTACCGGGGTTAAATTGACTGGTCTGTAGTTGCTGGGTTTATCGTTACAATCTTTTTTGTCATTTGCAATTCTCCAGACATTTGGCACCACCTCGTTTCAAAGGAGTATTGGAATATTATGGCCAGGACCACCGCAATTTCCACCTTTATTTCCCTCAGCATCTTAGGATGCATCCCATCCGGTCCTAGTGATTTATCTTCTTTAATTACAGCCAGCCTTTCCAGCAACTCCACTGTATCAATTTTTATCGTAAAGTGTATCTCAATTACCTCCTCCTTCACTATGACATTGGCAGCATCTTCTCTCTTTGTAGAGACAGATGCAAAATACTGATTCAGTACCTCAGTCATGCCCTCTGCCTCCATGTGTAAGTCTCCTATTTGGTCCCTAATCAACGCCACTCCTCCTCTTACTATCCTTTTATTGCCCAGAAATTCGGGTCTCCACGGGTGAGTATGCACGGGGTACTCACCCGTAGGCCCGATGGAAGTGGGAAACTTGCACTTCTGTTCACCTGAACAAAGAGGTTCAGAGGCCGTACGCGTGCGCGAGGGAGGCTGCGCGTGC
Organism: Somniosus microcephalus; assembly: GCF_052327205.1. Taxonomy (NCBI): domain Eukaryota; kingdom Metazoa; phylum Chordata; class Chondrichthyes; order Squaliformes; family Somniosidae; genus Somniosus; species Somniosus microcephalus. The sequence goes on along the minus strand of NW_028225180.1, from coordinate 31,266,794 downwards.
TCATCGAACTTCGTTCTTTTTTACAGGTTTTCCCGGGAGGGTAAGTCTGCAGAATTTAGAAATGTAAAAAGCAGGCATTAGGCCTGCTTTTTACAAGTTAAGTGGTTAATTAATTAAAATTAAAATATTTGTTCCACAGGTTTATTATTTTTAAATACTTTAAAGCAAGGCAAATTGATTTGTAGCCCCGTTAGAAAATAACATTATTTTTTTCAAAAATTTAAATTATTGTTTAAAATAGTTATTTCATGTAATATATAGTTCATTTAAAAAATGTGATTTTTTTGTAAATTTATTTGAAGATTTATTGATATTTTGGGGCGGTAGTATTTATAAGTCTTGACAGCACTTCCTGTCAGACTTACGAATGGAGCATTCCCTGTCCATGGCTGCCCATGACGCACTTGATCCCAGGGGACGCATCAAACTAACTGCACCCCTGGGATACGCAAGCACTGTGCGCTGGCAGCTGGACTAGGCGACGGATCGGAATTCCACGGGAGCCCACAGCTCAATGGCCGGTGCACTAGGTAAGTGCAGATCGGGGTCTTGCACCCAGGGGAAGCCCCCGACCTGAATTTCTGGGCCAATATTTACATGATGATCGAATACATTTGGACTCCCTTTTATGTTACCTGCAAGTCTATTCTTATTTTCTCTCTTTGCTCCTCTTATTTCTTTTTTCACTTCCCCTCTGAAAGTTCTGTATTCAGTCTGGATTTCACTTGTTTTCTCAAATTGACGTCGGTCATACACGCACTTTTTCTGCTTCATCTTACTCTCTATATCTTTTGTCATTCAGGGTGTTCTGGCTTTGCTTTACCCACCATTTCCCCTCGTGAGAATGAACATCGACTGTGCCTGAAACATCTCCTCTTTAATGGCAGCCCATTGCTCGATTACAGTTTTGCTGCCAATCTTTGATTCCAATTTACCTGGGCTAGATCTGTTATCAACCTAGAGAAATTGGCCGTCCTCCAATAAAGTATTTTTAACACTAGATTGCTCCTTGTCCTTCTCAATACCTAATCTAAACCTTATGTTACTATAATCACTGCTCCTCAAATGTTACTCGACTGACACTTGCTCAACTTGACCCACCTCATTCCACAGAACCAGATCCAGCAATGCCTCCTCCCTCAATGGGCAGAAAACGTACTGATCAAGAAATTTCTCCTGAACACATTTCAGAAATTATTTCCCCTCTCTGCCATCTCCACTATTACTATCCCAGTCTATATTAGGATAATCGATGGCCCCCGTTATCACTACTCGATAGATATTGCACCTCTCTGTAATTTCACTTCAAATTTGCTCCTCTATATCCTTCCCAGTAGTTGGCGGTCTATAGATTACTCCTAGTAGTATAATGGCACATCTATTGTTTAAGAACTGTAACTAAATATATTCTGTCATTGACCCCCTCCAGGACATCTTCTCTCTCTCTGTAGCACTGTATTGTTCTCCTTATTCATTACTGCCACCCCGCCTCCTTTCTTTTTTTCCCCTTTGACGAGTGGCACTGGGTGAACCCAACTGCAGGAAGGCAAACTGAGGCAGAGGATAGGCTGCAAACACAAAGATAGACTTAACTAGAAACAAACAAAATAACAACAGCACAGATATAGGCTAGCAGGCCGGCAAGAGGATCACAAGGCAATGTGAAACTCCAGACTGAGCACCGGATATAAAACTAAGCACCACTTAAATAGCAGGCATATAACTATGCACAGGTGAATACGATTAGGAAGAAAGAAGGAAACAATTAAGAGTTCATGGTGCTCTCTGGTGGCGAGGTGCGGCAGTAACTGGGCCATTCCTGACAGGACATCCCCATAGGAAAGACCCCCGACATGCCCCCAGAAGGTCCATGGCGACGACAAAGAAAGTCCTGCACCAAGTCACGAACCAGGATGTTCCAGTCCGGGACACAGGAGCGTTCCTCCAGACCATATCCCTCCAAGTCCACCAGGAACTGGAGGCCCCCGCAAACCCGGCGAGAGTCCAGCAGGCGACGGACCATGTAGGCAGGCTGGCTGTCAATGATGCGGGCAGCAGGGGCAGGCCTTGTGGTGGGCGCCAGGGAACTGATGGCCACTGGCTGGAACCAGGAGACCTGGAAGGTGGGATGAATCCGCATGGAGCGAGGCAGCTGGCGACGGTAGGACACTGTGTTGACCTTCCTCAACACCGTGAAGGGACCAATGAAACAGGGCACTAGCTTGTGGGACTCTACCCGCAGTGGGAGATCCTGAGTAGAAAGCCAGACCCTCTGACCAGGACGGAATGAAGGAGCCAGTCTGCACCGGTTGTTGGCCTGGATCCGTCGTTGCCGAGAAGCTCGTTGTAAAGCCAGCTGCACTCTCCTCCAGGTCCGTCGACAGCGCTGGACAAACTTCTCCACAGAGGGTATCCCCACCTCGAGCTCCTGCTCCTGGAACATTGGAGGCTGAAACCCGAACTGGCACTCGAATGGCGATATTCCTGTGGAGGAGCAGCGCAAGGTGTTGTGCGCGTACTCAGCCCAGACAATGTGATGGCTCCAGGTTGCAGGTATAGTGGACACGAGACACCTCAGGGTTATCTCCAGCTATTGATTGACCTGTTCCATTTGACCGTTAGACTGAGGGTGGAAACCTGAGGAAAGGCTGACAGTAGCTCCAATGAGCTTATAGAAAGCTCTCCAAATGCGGGGGGCGAATTGTGGACCACAGTCAGAGACGATGTCAAGAGGCAAACTGAACAGCCTGAAAAAATGTTGGACTATGAGCTCGGCTGTCTCTTGTGCTGAGGGTAGCTTGGGCAAGGGCAGAAAGCGACAGGCTTTGGAGAAGCGATCCACGATGACCAGAATGACAGTGTTGCCTTGAGATGGTGGAAGGCCTATGATGAAATCCACAGAGAGGTGTGACCAGGGGCGGGTGGGAATGGGGAGAGGATGCAGCAAACCCTGGGGGCGGGATCGAGGGTACTTGTTTCGTGCACAAGTAGCACAAGCTGCCAGGAATGCCTTTACGTCCCTTTCCATGGTGGGCCACCAAAACCTTCTGCGAAGAAACTCCAGCATCCTGGATGTGCCTGGATGACCAGTAGTCGAGACGAATGCCCGCACTGCAGAACTTGTGAGCGTGCCGTGTTGGGAACAAAAAAGCGACCTGGTCGGCCGTTGCCACAGTCTGCCTCCCTCTGTTGCAACTTTCTGACCAGCGTCTCGATCCCCCGGCGAACCGGTGCTTCAATTTGAGAAGTTGGAAGAATAGGTTCCGGTTGTCTCTCCCACTCAGGTGGATCAAATTGCCTGGAGAAAGCATCAGGTTTGAGATTTTTGGATCCTGGACGATATGACAGGACAAAGTCGAAATGATTGAAAAACAGTGCCCAGCGAGCTTGATGGGAGTTAAGCCATTTGACTCCTGGATATAGGCCAGATTCTTATGGTCTGTCCAGACAATGAACGGGTGTTTAGACCCCTCCAGCCAATGTCTCCACTCCTCCAGTGCCAACTTAACTGCTTGTAGTTCCCTGTTTCCAATATCATAGTTTCGCTCTGCAGGAGTGAGTCGGCGAGAAAAGAAGGTGCAAGGGTGCAGTTTGTTGTCGTTAGACCGCTGGGACAAAACGGCACCCACTCCTATATCAGAGGCATCCACTTCGACAATGAAGGGGAGTGAGGGTTCCGGAATCATGAGGACAGGAACGGATGTGAAGCACCGCTTGAGATCCTTGAAAGCCTGTGCAGCCTCAGCAGACCAATTGAACCGGGTGGAAGCGGTTTTGGTGAGGGCGTTGAGAGGGGCAGCAATGGTGCCGAAGTTCCTGATGAATCTCCGATAGAAATTAGGAAACCCCAAGAAACGTTGCACCTGTTTGAGAGAGGTGGGTGTTGGCCAATCTCGGACAGCTTGGGTCTTGCCAGGGTCCATTTGGATATTGCCGCTAAAAATAATGAAGTTCAGGAATGAAACCATGGAAGCGTGAAACTCACACTTCTCAGCCTTGACAAACAAGAGGTTGTGAAGCAGATGTTGCAGGACTTGCCTTACATGCTGGACATGATCGTGAAGAGTTTTGGAGAAAATGAGAATGTCATCCAGGTAGACAAAGACAAAGCGATTCAGCATGTCTCGGAGGATGTCGTTGATGAGCGCCTGGAACACAGCAGGGGCGTTGGTCAATCCAAAGGGCATGACCAGGTTCTCATAGTGCCCAGTGGGTGTGTTGAATGCCGTCTTCCTCTCGTCCCCTTCGCGGACACAGATGAGGTTGTAGGCATTGCGGAGATCCAGTTTTGTGAAGACTGTGGCTCCCTGTAGTAGCTCGAAGGCCGTCGACATGAGCGGAAGAGGATAACGGTTCTTTATAGTAATCTTGTTAAGGCCACGGTAGTCGATGCAGGGGCGGAGACCTCCATCTTTATTGCTCACAAAGAAAAAACCGGCACCAGCAGGAGAGATGGATGGACAGATGAAGCCAGCGGCGAGGGCGTCACGGATGTAATCCTCCATGGCGGCGGTCTCTGGAGCAGAAAGAGAGAAGATCCTACCCCTAGGTGGGCATGTCCCAGTCAGGAGGTCAATGGCACAGTCATATGGCCTATGAGGGGGAAGTTATGTGGCTCGAACCTTACTAAAAACCTCCCTTAAATCCTCATACTCGGGAGGTACTAGGGACAATTCAGAGTGAGATGGGGGCTCCTGGGGCTGGGAAGGAGGCTTGGAGCGAAGACAGGTGGTGTGGCGAGCAGAGCCCCATTCCGTAAGCCGGCCAGCGGCCCAATCTATGCGTGGATTATGGCAGGCCAACCAAGGGTAACCCAGAACTAAAGGAAACTCGGGAGAGTGGATAAGGGAGAATTGGATGGTCTCGAAATGTTGTCCTTCCACGCCCAAACACAGGGGGGCAGTAAGATGGTGAATAGTTCTGGAGCCCAGGGGTCCTCCATCCAGGGCGATAACAGTCAGAGGGTGAGCTGGATGGGTCAGGGGAATCTTAAGCTGTTTAGCTAAACCCAGATCCATGAAGTTACCATCGGCCCCAGAATCCACCAGGGCCTTAAGATCATGTTGTTGATTGCCCCAGAAAAGAGAAGATGCCAGCAGGACCCTAGAAACAGTGGGGCCGGGAGGGACATTTACGCTCATCTCGGGGCCCTCCATCCTGGATGAGCCCTGGCTTTTCCCACCAAATCTGGACAAGAGGAGCGAATGTGGCCCGGCTCCCCACAATAGAGGCAAGATCCCTCTCTCATTCGGCGATCACGTTCAGGCTGCGAGAGACGAGCTACTCCCAACTGCATGGACTCCTCTGGAGCAGTCAAAGATGGACTTGGGATGGCTCGGAGGCTCTCGGATGGCCTCGAAGCAGGGAAGGCTCTTGTTTCCGGAAGTGCGGTGAAAAAGGAGCTGCGTTCTCTTCGCCTCTCACAGAGATGATTATCCACTCGAATGGACATATCAAAGAGAGACTCCAAATCACTCACTGAATCTCTGGAAGCCAGTTCATCCTTGATTTCATCCGTGAGACCATGGCGAAAAGTGACGATGAGCACCTCCGAATTCCATTGGCTCTCCGCCACGAGAGTGCGAAACTCAATGGCGAAGTCCGGAACGCTACGAGCCCCCTGGTGAAGCCGAAGCAGTTTGTTAGATGCCTCTCTCCCACTGACAGGATGATCAACGGCCTTTCTCATTTCCTCAGTGAAAAGTTGGTAGTTTGAACATGCCGGAGTTTGCTGTTCCCAGACGGCCATAGCCCAGGTAAGTGCTTTGCCAGTGAGTAGCGAAACGATGTAGGCAACTCGGGAACGGTCAGTGGGAAACAATGAACCTTGCAGCTTGAAAGCCAGGGAACACTGGGTTAGAAAGCTTCGACATCCTCCCGGGTTACCGTCTTAGCGCTCAGGTGCAGGTAATTGCGGTTCTTTCAGGGGGGAAGCGAAACCGAAGGAGCGGGTAATGGTCCTGGAGTAGCTTAGGTTGCCTGACTCTGGCTCTGATGGAAAGCAATGACGAGGGCCTCCAGCTGTTTCTGGCTTCGGGAGAATGACGTGGCGAAACACTGCAGTTCATCCAAGATCAGTCGTAGATGTTCAAAACTCATTTTGGCCATTGGTGCCTCTCTGCTGGGTCCATGTTTGGCTCAGTCTTGCTGTGACGAGTGGCACTGAGTGAACCCAAGTGCAGGAAGGCAAACTCAGGCAGAGGATAGGTTGCAAACACAAAGATAGACCTTACTAGAAACTAACAAAATAACAACAGCAAAGATACAGGCTAGCAGGCCGGCAAGAGGATCACAAGGCAGTGTGAAACCCAAGACTGAGCACCGGACATAAAAATAAGCACCACTTAAATAGCAGGCATATAACCATGCACAGGTGAGTACGATTAGGAAGAAAGAAGGAAAACATTAAGAGTTCATGGTGCCCTCTGGTGGCGAGGTGAGGCAGAACCTGAGTCATTCCTGACACTATCCTTTCTGAACACTATATTTACGAGATAACACTGCCCTATTTTGAGCCACGGCATCATGTTATAATGGGGTATTTGCAGCTGCAGCACACCAACCCTATTCTCCACACTTCGTGCTTTCGCAACCATGTGCTATAAACCTATCTTAGACCTTCTTGTAATCTCTCTTATTCTGACCCCTCCTGATACCGTACTGTCTCTTACTCTAGTGCTATCCGTCTTCCATAGCCGTTGTGCACCTTCTTTCTCCTTTCTAATGCTACTTCCTGTTGTCCATCCCCCTGCCAAATTAGTTTAAACTCTCCTCTCGTTAGTTGATTAATTGTCCTCCACTATTAACGACTGGATTGGGCACAACTGCAGATCCTTGATCTGATATGTTGGTTGTGTGATCGCTTAGCTGTCTATAGCCTGCTGCTTCCGATGGTTAGCATGCAAGCAGTCTTGTGTTGTTGCTTCACCAGGTTGGCACCTCATTTCAGGTAAGTCTGTTACTGTTCCTGGCAGGATCTTCTGCACTGCTCATTGAACCTGGCTTCATGTTAATGGTAGAGTTGGTGACATGCCCGCCATAAGCATACAGATTGTGGTTTAATATCATTCTGCTGCTGCTGATGGCTCACGGCGCCTCACGGATGCCCAGTTTTGAGCTGCTGCATGTGTTCTGAATCTAATATAAAAGCAGTACATTCTGGAAATACTCAGCATCCGTGGAGAGAAATCGAGGTATCGTTCCAGGTCGATAACCGTTCATCAGTACTGAAACAAATTGAAGAGATATAATAAGTTTTAAGCAAGTACAGAACCAGGGAAGTGGAGGAGAAGAAGAACGAAACGGAAGCTGTATGATAGGTTGGAAGGCACCAGTTATCTGAATCCATCCCAGTTAGCACGGTGTTATTGCCACACAACTCATTGGAGGGTGATCTTAATGTGAGGACGGGGCTACAGCTCCACAAGGACTGTGCAGTGGTCACTTTTGCCTCTCCTACTCCTCATTAACAAGTGCATCTGAGACAGGTCGATGTGTGAAGATGTGTTCAAGCAGTTGTTTTAACCTCCTGTTGGTTCTCACCTCACCTGCCGCAAGCCCGGTCTGTCAATTACGTCCTTCAGGCCTCGGCCAGCAGTGATGCAGCCGAGCCAATCTTTATGATGGATATTGAATTCCCCACCCAAATTTCATTCTGTGCCCTTGCTACCCTTTGCGCTTCTTCAACATGGAAATGCACTAATTCATCAGCTGAGGAACGGCGGTAGGTGGAAATTAAATGGAACTTTTCTTGATCATATTTTACCTGATTCCATGAGTCTCAGAAGCAAAGCTTTGGATTCCCAGGACAACTCCCTCCCGACTGTATATACTGTGCCGCCAGCTCTGTGGTTCTGTCCTGCTGGTGGGGCAGGACATACCCAAGTATACTGATGGAGAAGTTGGAGAATGATTCTGTCAGGATGTTGCTTGTCTTGTCTTTGCAGCAGCTCTCCCAATTTTGCTATAATGCCCTAACTGCTGGTGAGGAGGCACTGTCAGTGCCGACTGGGGTGGCTGTGCTCTTGTTGTGGCTGAATACCATGCATCGTTCAATGATGGGTTATCTGTCCGGTATTATTCTTCTTGTACATTGTTTGCAGCGGCTCGCTAGGCCATTTCTAAGGGAATTTAAGAGACAATGGCGTTGCTGTTGGTCTGGAGTCATACAAAGGACAGACCAGCTAAGGATGGTTTTTGCACCATTCATGGTCACCACTACTGACACTAGCCTTTTAATCCAGGTTCATGTTTGGGATTTGAATTTACGTTTCTGGATCATTGTCGATGCCTTTGGATTACTATACCATTAGCATAACCATAATACTACCGACCCGTGTCCATATACTAACATTGCTGGTGGTGATCTCAATAGTAGCATTACTGGTGGTGATCTCAATGCTAACATTACTGGTGATGATTTCAATACAAACATTACTGGTAGTGCTCCCTATACAATCATTACTGCTGGTGATCTCAATAATAACATTGCTGGTGGGGATCTCAATACTAATATTACTGTTGGTGATGTCAATAATAACATTGCTGGTGCTGATCTCAATGCTAATATTACTAGCGGTGATCTCAATAAACGTAGAAACATAGAAACATAGAAGATAGGAGCATAGAAACATAGAAACATAGAAGATAGGAGCAGGAGTAGGCCATTCGGCCCTTCGAGCCTGCTCCACCATTCAATGTGATCATGGCTGATCATCCAAACTCAGTACCCTGTCCCCGCCTTTTCCCCATATCCCTTGATCCCTTCAGCCTCAAGAAACATATCCAACTCTTTCTTGAATATATTTAATGAACTGGCCTCCACCGCCCTCTGTGGCAGAGAATTCCACAGGTTCACCACTCTCTAGGTGAAGAAATTCCTCCTCATTTCAGTCCTAAATAGCTTAACCCTTATCCTTAGACTATGACCCCTGGTTCTGGACTCCCCAGCCATCAGAATCATCCTTCCTGCATCTAGTCTGTCCAGACCTGATAGAATTTTATAGGTTTTTATGAGATCCCCTCTCAATCTTCTAAACTCCAGTGAGTATAAGCCCAATCGACACAGTCTCTCCTCATACGTCATTCCTGCCATCCCAGGTATCAGCCTGGTGAATCTTCGCTGCACTCCCTCCATGGCAAGAACGTCCTTCCTCAGGTATGGTGACCAAAACTGCACACAATACTCAAGGTGCGGTCTCACCAAGGCCCTGTACAACTGTAGCAAGACATCTTTGTTCCTGTACTAGAACCCTCTTGCTACGAAGGCCAACATGCCATTTGCCTTCTTAACCGCCTGCTGCACCTGCATGCTTACCTTCAGCGACTGGTGCACAAGGACACCCAAGTCTCTTTGCACTTCCCCTTCTCCCAATCTATTGCCATTCGGCCCCTCGAGCCTGCTCCACCATTCTATGTGATCATGGCTGATCATCCAAATTCAGTATCCGATCCCTGCTTTCTCCCCATACCCCTTGATCCGTTTGGCATTAAGAAATATATCAAACTCCTTCTTGAATATATATAATGTGTTGGCATCTACTGCCTTCTGTGGTAGAGAATTCCACAGGTTCACCACTCTCATGTGAAGAAATTCCTCCTAATTTCTGTCCTAAATAACTACCCCTTAGCCTTTGATGCTCACGGTGATCACATTTGCAGTAAGTGTTGGCTGCTCGAGGAATTCCGGCTCTGTGTTGAAGAGCTGGAGTCCGAGCTTCAAGCACTGAGGCACACCAGGGAGGGGGAGAGTTACCTGGACTCTGTGTCTCAGCAGGTAGTCACATCAATTAGATTAATTAATTCAGATGTAGTCTATGGCCAGGGTCAGGATGGTGTGACTAGAAGTGAGGCAGGTACGGGAATCCAGGAGGTAGTGTTGGAGGAGACGCATCCCTTGCTCTTGTCAAACAGGTTTGAGGCTCTTACTCCATGTGAGGATGGGAACAGGAACTGTGGGGAGGATGAGCAACCCGGCCACAGCACCGTGGAGCGGGGGGCCATTCAAGTGGAGGGAGATAAAAGAAATGATGTAGTGGCAGGGGATAGTATCGTTAGGGGGATAGATAGTGTTCTTTGCAGCCGAGAGCGAGAGTCCCGAAGGCTGTGTTGCCTGCCCAGTACCAGGGTTAAGGACATCTCCTCTGGGCTGGAGAGAAATTTGGAGTGGGAGGGGGAGGATCCAGTTGTCGTGGTCCATGTTGGTACCAACGACATAGATAGGACAAGGAAGGTGGTTCTGCTGAGGGAGTTTGAGCAGCTAGGGGCCAAATTAAAACGCAGAACCACAAGGGTAATAATCTCTGGATTACTACCTGAGCCACGTGCAAACTTGGCTAGGGTAAATAAAATTAGAGAATTAAATGCGTGGCTCAAAGTCTGGTGTGGGAGAAATGGATTTTGCTTCCTGGGACACCGGCATCAGTACTGGGACAGGAGAGAGCTGTTCCATTGGGACGGACTTCACTTGGCCAGTGCTGGGATTAGAGGCCTGCCGAATCGAATAAATAGGGCTGTAGAGAGGGCTTTAAACTAATTAGTGGGGGGGAGGTTTTAAGAGAGCAAAAAATAAAAATGACAGCAGAGAAGGCAATAGAGCAAGGTAGCAGTGGGGGAATTAAAAACCAGAGCGTGTCAGGAAGGGAAAGAATGTATAATGATAAAGGTAAAGTAGTAAAATTGGTAAAAGCAGGAATAAATTGTCAGAAAACATATTTGAATGTTCTTTATCTGAATGCGCGCAGCATTCGTAAGAAAATTGACGAGTTGACGGTACAAATAACTACACATGGGTATGATCTGGTGGCCATTACGGAACCATGGCTGCAAGATAATCATGACTGGGAACTAAACATACAAGTGTATTTGCCAATTAGGAAGGACAGACAGGAAGGAAGGGGAGGTGGGGTTGCTATATTAATCAAGGGTGGAATCACTGCAACAGTCAGAAATGATATTGGGTCAAAGGATCAGGATAGTGAAAAAGTTTGGGTGGAGATAAGGAATTATAAGGGGAAAAAGTCACTAGTGGGCATAGTATATAGGCCTCCTAGCAGTTGCAACTCTGTTGGTCGGAGTATAAATCAGGGAATAGTTGGGGCTTGTAATAAGGGAACAGCTATAATCATGGGGGACTTTAACTTTCATATTGACTGGACTAATCAAATTGGGCATGGCAGCCTTGAGGAAGAGTTCATAGAGTGTATTAGGGACGGGTTCCTTGAGCAGTATGTAACTGAACCAACCAGGGGGCAGGCAATCTTAGATCTGGTTCTGTGTAATGAGACAGGATTAATAAAAAAATATCCTAGTAGAGGATCCCCTTGGAATGAGTGACCATAATATGGTTGAAAATCAAATTCAATTTGAGGATGAGAGAGTTGGATCTCAAACCAGCGTACTGAGCTAAAATAAAGGAGACTCTGAAGGTATGAGAGTAGAATTGACTAAAGTGGACTGGGAAAACAGATTAAAGTGTAAGACAGTACAAGAGCAGTGGTCTACATTCAAGGAGATATTTCACATTTTTCAAGATAAATATATTCCACTGAGGAAAAAGGAGAATAAAAGAAAAGACAGCCATCCGTGGCTTAGTAAAGTAATAAAGGATAGTATCCGACTGAAAACAAGGGCATATAAAGTAGCCAAATCTAGTGGGAGGATAGAAGATTGGGAGGCATTTAAAAGCCAGCAAACAATAACTAAAAGATTAATTAAGAAAGGGAAGATAGATTATGAAAGTAAACTGGCAAAACATATAAAAACAGATAGCAAGAGTTTCTACAGCTATATAAAAAGAAAAAGGGTGGCTCAAGTGAACGTTGGTCCCTTAGAGGATGGGACCGGGAAACTAGTGGTGGGGAACATGGAGATGGCAAAGACGCTGAACAAATATTTTGTATCAGTCTTTACAGTAGAGGACACTAAAAATATCCCAACACTGGACAAACAGGGGGCAATGGGGGGGGAGGAGCTAACCACGATTAAAATCTCTAAGGAGATGGTACTCAGTAAATTAATGGGACTTAAGGCAGATAAAACCTCGGACCTGATGGCCTACATCCTAGGGTCTTGACAAAAGTGGCGGTAGGGATTGTGGATGCATTGGTGATTATTTTCCAGAACTCCCTGGACTCAGGAAAGGTCCCGGCAGATTGGAAAACTGCTAATGTAACACCCTTATTTAAGAAGGGAAGTAGACAAAAAGCTGGAAACTATAGACCAGTTAGCCTAACATCTGTGGTTGGCAAAATGTTGGAGTCCATTATTAAGGAAACAGTAACAGAGCATTTGGATAAACATCATTTAATAGGACAGAGTCAGCATGGTTTTATGAAGGGGAAGTCATGTTTGACAAATTTGCTCGAATTATTTGAGGATGTAACATACAGGGTGGATAAAGGGGAACCAGTGGATGTAGTGTATTTGGACTTCCAAAAGGAATTTGACAAGGTTCCACACAAATGATTACTGATCAAGATAAGAAATCACGGGATTGGGGGTAATATATTGGCATGGGTGGAAGATTGGCTATCTAACAGAAAACAAAGAGTTGGGATAAATGGTTCATTCTCGGGCTGGCAATCAGTAACTAGTGATGTTCTGCAGGGGTCAGTGCTGGAACTCCAACACTTTACAATCTATATTAACGATTTGGAGGAAGGGACTGAGTGCAACATATCCAAGTTTGCCGACGATACAAAGATGGGAGGGAAAGCAGTGAGTGAGGAGGACATAAAAAACCTGCAAAAGGACATAGGCAGCCTAAGTGAGTGGGCAGAGATTTGGCAGATGCAATATAATGTTGGAAAGTGTGAGGTTATGTACTTTGGCAGAAAAAATCAAACAGCAAGTTATTATCTAAATGGAGAGAAACTGCAAAGTGCTACAGTAAAAAGGGATCTGGGGGTCCTGGTGCATGAAACACATAAAGTAAGTATGCAGGTGCAGCAGGTGATCAGGAAGGCCAATGGAATCTTGGCTTTTATTGCAAGGGGGATGGAGTATAAAAACAGGGAAGTCTTGCTGCAGTTATGCAGGGTATTGGTGAGGCCACACCTGGAATACTGCCAGTTTTGTTTTCCATATTTAAGAAAAAATATGCTTGCTCTCGAGGCGGTTCAGAGAAGGTTCACTCAGTTGATTCCGGAGATGAGGGGGTTGATGTATGAGGAAAGGTTGAGTAGGTTTGGACTCTACTCATTGGAGTTCAGAAGAATAAGAGGCGATGTTATCGAAACATATAAGATTGTGAGGGGGCTTGATCGGCTGGATGCGGTGAGGATGTTTCCACTGATGGGTGAGACTAGAACTGGGGGGCATGATCTAAGAATAAGGGGCTGCCCTTTCAAAACTGAGATGAGGAGAATCTTCTTCACTCAGAGGGTAGAAAATCTATGGAATTTGCTACCCCAGAGAGCTGCGGAAGCGGCAACATTAAATAAATTTAAAATGGAGATAGACTGTTTCCTAGCAGATACGGGAATTAGGGGTTATGGGGAGAGGGCAGGGAAGTGGACGTGAGTCTAGATTCGGATCAGCCATGATCCTATTGAATGGCGGAGCAGTCCCGAGGGGCCGTATGGCCGACTCCTGCTCCTACTTCTTATGTTCTTATGTTCTTATGTTCTTAGTGAGTACAAGCCCAATCGACCCAATCTCTCCTCATACGTCATTCCTGCCATCCCAGGTATCAGCTTGGTGAATCTTCGCTGAACTCCTTCCATGGCAAGAACATCCTTCCTCAGATAAGGCGACCAAAACTGCACAGAATACTCAAGATGTGGTCTCCCCAAGGCCCTGTATAACTGCAGCAAGACATCCTTGCTCCTGTACTCAAACCCTCTCGCTATGAAGGCTAACATGCCATTTGCCTTCTTAACCGCCTGCTGCAACTGCATGCATACCTTCAGCGACTGGTGCACAAGGACACCCAGGTCTCGTTGCACTTCCCCTTCTCCCAATCTATTGCCATTCAGATAATAATCTGCCTTCTTGTTTTTGCCACCAAAGTGCATAACCTCGCATTTATCCACGTTATATTGCATCTGCCATGGTTTTGCCCAATCACCAACCTGTCCAAATCATCCTGGAATTTCTCACAGCACACACGACCACCCAGCTTTGTGTCATCTGCATATTTGGAGATATTACATCGAGTTCCCTTGTCTAGATCATTAATATATGTTATGAGTGGCTGGGGACAAAGAGCGGTCCTGCGGTACCCCACTAGTCATTGGCTGCCACTCAGAAAAAGACCCATTTATTCCAACTCTTTGCTTTCAGTCTGCCAACCTGTTCCCTATCCAGGTCAATACTGTGCCCGCAATCCCATGTGCCTTAACTTTACATGCTCATCTCTTATGCGGGACCTATTCGAAAGCTTTATGAAAGTCCAAATACACCACATCCACTGGTTCTCCCTTATTTATTTTACCAGTTACATCCTCAAAAAATTCCAGTCGATTAGTCAAGCACGATTTACCTTTTGTAAATCCATGTTCACTTTGTCCGATCCTGTCACTGTTTTCGAAGTGCTCTGCTACTACATCTTTTATAATGGACTCTAGCATTTTCCCCACTATCAACGTCAGGCTTACTGGTCTGTAATTCCCTGTTTTCTCTCGGCCACCTTTTTTGAATAGTGGGGTAACATTAGCTACCTTCCAATCCATGGGTACTGTTCCAGATTCCATCGAATGCTGGAAGATGATCAGCAAAGCATCAACTATTTCTAGGGCCACTTCCTTAAGTACCCTGGGGATTTATCGGCCTTCAATCCCATCAATGTCCCAAACACCATTTCCCTACAAATACTGATTTCTTTCAGTTCCTCCCTTTCATCAGACCCTATGTTCCCCAACATATCTGGGAGGTTATTTGTGTCCTCCTTTGTGAAGACAGAACCAAAATATGTATTTAATTGGTCAGCCAGTTCTTTGTTCCCCATTATAATTTCCCCTGATTCTGACTGCAAGGGACCTATGCTTGACTTCACCAATCTTTTTCTCTTCACATATCTGTAATAGCTTTTCCAGTCAGTTTTTATGTTCCCTGAAAGCTTACTCTCATATTCTATTTTCCCCTTCTTAATGAATCCCTTTGTCCTCCTTTGTTGAATTCTAAACTGCTCCCAGTCCTCAGGTTTACTGCTTTTTCTGGCCAATTTATATGTCCTCTCCTTGGACCTTATGCTATCCCTAATTTCCCTTGTTAGCCATGGTTGAGTTACGTTTTTGTTTTATTTTTATGCCAAACTAGGATGAACACATTCTGTAGTTGATCCATGCGGTCTATGAATGTTTGCCATTGCCTATCCACCATCAACCCATTGAGTGATATTCCCCAATCAACCCTACCCAACTCACACCTTAGACCATCGTAGTTCCTTGAATTAAATTCAGGACCCTAGACTCCAAGTCGACTACTTCATTCTCCATCTTAATGAAGAATTCGATCATATTATGATTGCTCTGACCCAAGCGGCCTTGTACAACAAGATTGTTAATTAATCCTTTCTCGTTACATAATTCGCAGTCTAAGATGGACTGATCTCTGGTTGGTTCTTCGGCATATTGGTCCAGTAAACCATCCCTTAAACACTCATGGAATTCCTCCTCCACAGCATTGTTTCTAATTTATTTAGCCCATTCTATATGTAGATTAAAGTCACCCATGAAGACTGCTGTGGCCTTATTGCACGCTTCTCTAATTTCCCTTTTAATGCCATACCCAACCTTTGCATTACTGTTTGGATGTCTATACACCACTCCCACTAACGTTTGCTGCCCCTTGGTATTTCTCAGTTCTACCCATTCAGATTCCACATCATCAGAGCTAATATCCTTCCTTACAATTGTGTTAATCCCTTCTTTAACCAGCAATGCTACCCCACCTCCCTTTCCGTTTTGCCTATCTTTCCTGAATATTGAATACCCCTGGATGTTGAGTTGCCAGCCTTGGCCACCCTGGAGCCATGTTTCCGTGATCCCAATCAAATCATATTTGTTTACCTTCATGCTTGTTTTCTTAACGCTCTTACACCTATTAGAATTATTATTTACTGTGGCCATGTTTGATTAAACCCTTGATTTCTCTGACAGTCACTTTTGTTTTTCTCCTTCCCATCTTTTGCTTTTATCCTTGCTTCCCTTTCCTCTGTCCCCTTGCTCAGGTTCCCAACCCCTTGCCAGCTTAGTTTAAACCCTCCCCCAGAGCACTAGCAAACACTCCCCCTAGTACATCGGTCCTGGCCCTGCCCAGGTGCAAACCTTCCTGTATGAACTGGTCCCACTTCCCCCAGAACCGCTTCCATATCCCAGGAATTTGAATCCTCCCCCTTGCACCATTCCTCTAGCCACATATTCATCTGAAATATTCTTCTATTTCTACTCTGACTGGCACGTGGCACTGGTAGCAATCCTGAGATTACTATTTTTGGTGTCCTATTTTTTAATTTAGCTCCTAACTCCCTATATTCCACTTTTGGACCTCATCCCGCTTTTTAACTATATCGTTGGTACCTATATGAACCACGACAACTGGCTGTTCACCCTCACCTTCCAAGATGTTCTGCAGCCGCTCTGAGACATCCTTGACCCTTTCACCAGGGAGGCAACACACCATCCTGGAGTCTCATTTACGGCCGCAGAAACACCTATCTATTCCCCTTACAATAGAATCCCCTATTACTATAGCTCTACCCCTCTTTATCCTCCCGTCCTGTGCAGCAGAGCCACCCCTGGTGGCAGGAAGTTGGCTGCTGCTGCCTTCCTCTTGTATGCCATCCTCCCCAACAGTACTCAAAGTGGTGTATCTGTTTGAGAGGTGTATGTCCACAGGGGACCCCTGCACTACCTGCCTGTGCCTAGTACTCTGTCTGTTGGTCACCCATTCCCTTTCTGGCTGTCCAAACTTTGCCTGCGGTGTGACAAACTGATCAAACGTGCTATTCTCGAAGTTCTCAGCCTCGCAAATGGTCCAGAATGAATCCAATCGCAGCTCCAGCGCCGCAATGCGGTCTGCCAGTAGCTGCAGCTGGACACACTTTGTGCACACTTAGTTGTCAGGGACACAGGAAGTGTCCCCGAGTTCCCAAATAGCGCAGGAGGAGCATGTCACGGCCCCGGGCTGTCCTGCCATGACTTACCCTTTATTTAATTGAAATTAAATTAAATCAAATGAATCCCACAAATTACATTACAGTTAAATAGTTTATTTAAGGGCCCTGGTTTATAAACAGTCCCCGCTACACCAGAGACTTTTGAAACTATAAACCACAGAGTTAAAGTTTAAAAAGAGAGAAATACTCACCAACCAATCACTTACTTGCTTTCTGGTGACGTCACACCTCGATTACTTTTTACTTCTCTCCTTCCCTCTGAGTTCTGAGTTCGGAGAGTGGTAAACCATCCAGGGTCTCTGGAGCCTTTTATAGCCCCTCTGCTGCCGCTGACATTCCCGCCGACGCACTGAGGCCTACCTGGGTCTCTGGAGCCACTGACATTCCCGCCGATGCACTGAGTCCTACCTGGTCTCTGGAGCCTTTTATAGCCCCATTGCCACCGCTGAAATTCCTGCCAACACACATTGCTGGTGGTGATCTCAATACTAACAGTACTGATAGTGATCTCAATACTAACATTACTTGTGCTGATTTCAATACTATCATTGCTGGTGGTGATCTCAATACTAACATTTCTGGTGGTGATCACTATACTTACATTACTGGTGGTGATCCCAATACTAACATTACTGGTGGCGATCACAATACTAATATTACTGGTGGTGATCTGAATACTAACATTACTGGTGGCGATCACAATACTATCATTACTGGTAGTGATCCAATACTAACATTACTGGTGGCGATCACAATACTAACATTACTGGTGGTGATGCCATTCTAACATTATATATGGGTGTGGAGTCACATAAAGGCCAGATCGAAAAAGGCATCATGTTTCCTTCTCTGAAGGACATTACTGAACCAGTTAGTTTTATACAAAAATCCGATAGCTTCATGGTCACCATAAATGATATATTCCGCCCCCCCCCAGATTTATTTAATTAACTGAATTTAAATTCACAAACTGCAATCTGTGGAATTTGAACTCACGTCCCTGCATAATGAGCCCAGGCTTCTGGATTACTCTGTCAGAAACATAACCCTATTCTAACGTAATCTGCTGCTGTTCCTGAAAACATTGATATTTATAATCCTTGACTAGACTCATCCATTTATCTATCCCAGTCCATTCATTTTCCCATTACATTTATATATCCCAGTCGATTGATTGTCCCAATCCATTTATATATCCCAGTCTATTGACTTTCCAAATCCATTTATATTTTCCAGTCGATTCATTTCCGCATGTATATATTTATATTCCATGTATCATGAATATATCCCAGTCCATTGACAGATCCTAGTCCATTGACTTTATCAATCCTTATATGCCCCAATGCATGGAACTTTCTCAATCTTCTGATCTTTCAATAGGCCTTTTATAAGCTACCACATAATTGACTGGTGACTAAGTTCAGAGCTTGTGGAGTCAGGGTACAAATAGCAGAATGGACTGCACGCTGGCTATAAAACAGAAAACAGAGTGGAGGTTACTCAGACTGGTGGCAGATGGAAAGTGGTGCTGGCCAAGGATTGGTGCTGGGACCACTGTTGTTCACCATTTACACAAATTGGTTGGACTCAGGATTCTGAAGTATAATATCAAAACTTGAGATATTAAAACATTGGGAGATATAGTTAATACAGAGAAAGATTGTGATAAAATGCAATCAGGTGGTAACAAACCTGTAGAATGGGAGTGTAAATAGCAAATTAATTTCATATAAATTGTGTGAGGTGTTTCATTTTGATAGGAGGAATAAGGAGGCCACATAATCCGACAGAGAAACTTTATTAAGCTTGTATAGAACCTTGTTTAGACCACAAATGAGGTATAGTGCACAGTTTGATCTCAATGTTACAAAAAATGACATGGAGGCAATGAGGAATGTGCAAAAAGACTGGGCTTGCGGCAGAAAGTGAGAGACCCACCACGTGGGAAACCTTAATTTAGTGACAGGTTAAAACTATCAGCAACCACTCTTGAAAATAGAAATCTGAAGGGCGACTTAATAGAGGTTACACAAATTATTAAGCGCTAGACGTAGAGAAAATGTTTCTGATTGTTTGGGTATCCAAAATAGGGGTGATAAATATAAGAGAGTCACTAACACATCCGAATTTAGCCAGAGAGTGTTTAGCCACCACATGGAGTGCGTTGAGGCGAATGGCATAGATGCATTTTAAGGGAATCTATAAAAGTAACGACTGCCAATCAGAACACCAGATCGGTGTGGGGGAAGGTGAATGCAGATATTATCTTTGAAACATGTTTGACATCTGACATCTGAAGTGCAGCGTGCGGAGTAACGGACAGAACGTGGAGGTGTTGCGGTGATCCAGCGGTAAGTAGACAGTGTTATAAAACACAGAGAGCGGGTTCATCCCCCGCCCGTGCCTCTGCTATATTTAAATGTTTGATGCGATGTTTAAGCTGCATCCCCTGCAAGGTGAATATATCATTCCTGGGGTGTAGTTCCATAAACCACACTCCAGGTGGGGTATAATCAAAACTCGATACAAGTGAAGAATTACTTGCTCCCCTTTGTATTCCAGCCCGCTGGAGATAAAGGGCAACCTTCCTTTAGAAACAGGGGACGGAGCATCCTAACCACATCAGATTGAATTTGACATGTTACTGTAATAGTTAACTTATTCGTGCCTTTGCTCGCTGTTTTACATGTTGATTCTGGATCATGTAGTTGATTACACATCGCCTTCTCACAATTCCAGCTTGATGCATATAATTCATGCATAGTACTTAAATGTACACTTAAAAGGAATAAATTAGAGCCACACCTGATGATGGCTGCATGGTGATCCAAGCATGTCGCCGTGCTGAGCTTATTACCTTAGGCTTTTACCAAACCGAATCTTCATTAACACGATAGGTTTTTATAGATTTTGCTCAATCCCTGCACTTGACAATCCAGATAATTTTGCATTGCAGAACTATATCAAAGTTAATATAAACTCTCTATAAAGATAATTTAATTGATTTATCTGATCGGTAGTTTAATTGTTGGCCATTCAATTGCGATTGTACCAAGTGAATCCTTTAACAGTAGGATTTTTGTGTTTCTGTATCTATTGTACAATTTGAAAATGATGTTGGATGCCCAGATATTTTCCTTTGCAGAACTAAATCTCTTCCCAAACTGTTACCAAAGGATGAAACTTCCCTGAAGTTGATGAATCTGTTTGCAATGTCATGAGTTTAATTACATCGCATGTTACTTCATCCCGAACTGAATATTTTTGTAGGGTCAGCCCTGCCCCAATAACCCAGTGGTACTTTAAATAGACTTGTACTTCCCTGCTTAACAGGACAAGGCTACAGGTTAACATTACAACAATATAAAGATAACCACAACAGTACCATATTACCATATGTTAGGATAACCTGATTAACCCTTTCCTTACAGTGCCCACTTTGTTGATGTTGGAGTATTTAAGGTCAACACTGAACAATAACTCCTCAGCATCATATGTCTATCTTGGCCTATTCTCTTGCG
Source organism: Somniosus microcephalus (assembly GCF_052327205.1). NCBI lineage: Eukaryota > Metazoa > Chordata > Chondrichthyes > Squaliformes > Somniosidae > Somniosus > Somniosus microcephalus. The sequence continues at coordinate 31,246,154 of NW_028225180.1, read as the reverse complement.
CAGATCTCCAAAAAAATTTACACATGTTCTCACTCGCCAGAGCCACATTAACCATTTCATGTCGTGGAGTTGTCCGCGCGAGTGTCCATGCTTTGGATCGGTTCATCAGAGTATATTCACCGCACATATATCATGCAAGTTGCTTCATGTACAACGCGTCACTTCTGCAAACACAGTGATATCCCAAGATCTTACAGTGCCAGACATCCGATACAAGCCATTCCAGCCCCTTCTGGCTATCTATCAATGGATCGGGGGCAGGTGGGTGTTTGATGAGATTCGCCCTTGCATGGTCCCGGTATTTGATTTCCTTCTTCAGCTAAATCAAGGACACAACCAGCTTCAAGTGAAAACTAGCAATTAACCATCTTAACAACACTTCCCTGTCTTTCACTATAGTGTGCACTGATCGCGGAATCATATCTTTTGCTGAGTCCTACCCAGGTGGTTTACATTAAGAAGGGATGGGGCAGGATAAATGGAAGCGAAACCTTCCGTTAGTTGAAGGATGAAGAACTAATGGCCAGAGATTAAAAAAATACATGTAAGAGATTTAGAACTAAAAGTAGGAGAAGCCTCTTTACATGGAGATTTGTGAGACTGTGGATACAACGGAGGAAAAAAATGTCAATATTGAAGAACAAATTGCATAGATGTCTAAATATGATTAGGATGAATTGAAGTTGAGTCTGGGCGGGTAAGATCATTGGAACTATTTGCTCAGGTGGAGAGTGAATGTCGACAAGTACTGAGTGGCTCAAATGGACTGTTATAACATTGCAACATTGTGATGACCAGTTGAAATTTTCAGTAAATATCTGGAAACAATTAGTCTAATGTCAAATGGACGAGGCAAGTTCCTACTGTCTCCATATTAGACACTGACAGGAGACAGGGCCCCGTTCTATTGCTCCAGTAGACAATGGGAGGCGGAGTCGGATGGGGAGACCAGTGCCTGCAACATTCACACCAAGATTACAGAATTATAGATATCCACCATTGTAGCACATTGTTTCTACATTAAAGGAAATTTTATTTATTATCTAAACTGTGTGTCTCATTTCAATAACTGCAGTGTGAGGCAGTAAGCACTGACACCCACATGTTCTACTCCACGGTTGAAGCTCAATCGTGACTGTTCTCTTTGTATCTTGAGAGGTAAGTCCACTGTTTTAGCGGGGTAAAATAAATTAAAAAACTTGCATTCATGTAGCTCCATTCACGACCAGCGGATGGCCCCACGTGCTTTATAGCCATGAAGTACTTTTTGAAGTGCATTCACTGCTGTAATGTAGGAAACGCGGCAGCCAATTTTCACACAGCAAGCTCCCACAAACAGCAATGTGATAATTACCAGATAATCTGTTTTTTAGTGATGTTGATTGGGGGATAACTTTTGGCTGGGGCACCCGGGATTACTCCCTGCTCTTCTTCGAAATAGTGCAAAGGATCTTTTACGTCCACCTGAGAGGGCTGATGGAGTCTCGGTTTAACGACTCATTCGAAAGACAGCACCTTCGACAGTGCAGCACTCCCACAGCCCTGCATTGGAGTGTCAGCCTAGATTATGGTAGATTATTGAGTCTCTGGAGTTGGACTTGAAGCCACAAACTTCTCACGAGGTTGCTACCAGCTGAGCCGTGGCTGACCCAGGGAAAACAGCAGGCACAAAACACACGACCCAAAAAGGAAGAAAAGTTTTCTGATACCTGTTCATTTTCACAGCAACAATCGGCTTTCGTTCTAATGGGAAGACGGCCATTCTAAAGTGGAACACTGGCTGTATTTTTACTCTACATAAAGGAAGTTTTAGGTTGAATTTTCGTTTTTTTAACAAATATCTGAATCAATGTCCAAGGAGATTTCACCACCTTCTTCAGCTCTTCCCTGAATTTAGTTTGTGTAGCTGCATAAATACATGTGTTTGTACAAGAACTCAAATACATGAGCATATAACCGGTTTCAGCGCTGATGTATGCAGGAGAGGTATCATCGGGTAGGTGAATAATCGCCAGGTTGTTATCTACAGAACTCACGGCAGATATCAGCCACAACAATCCAAAGCTGGCCGATACACTGAACAGTAAAATGATGGATTTGCTTCGGCTCTCCATCTCTGGATTGCTCTGATTCTCACTGCTGTGACCCCAGAGTGCCCTGCGGGATCGACTGGCCACTAAAGTATGTCTGAATGTCAAACAATTAAATAGCAATATCAATACAAAAAGAAGATATGTAATTAAAAGATTTTCTAATTAGGAGAAGGGTACACCTGTAGGCGATGAATAAAAGCCGACAATGTGGTGGACACCCCAGGGACATTTTTGATTATTCATTTGTGTTAAAAGGGAAACAAATAGGGAATGTCCTCCAAATAATCCAGGATAGAGATCGTTGTTACAATCGCGGCCACAGTTCTCACTATGCAATACTGCATTTTAAATTCATGACAACATATATTTACGTATCAGTCAAATGTGAAGGAGACGGTAAACCACACTGACATATCCAGTCTGACACAATCAATGTACACCATGAACTTACAAGCGGCAGTGTAGGGCAGGAATGAATATGAGAAGTGTTTACTGAATAAATGAAATACGATTACATTGATGATCATGACCAGTAGATCTGCTGTGGCCATGGCCACCATATGTACGGAGACACATTTGGAATGCCCGCATTTTCATCTGGAGAGAATCACCATTGTCAGTAGTTTCGCTGTAAGAAAGATGGACAAGAGGTCAATAACTGGGACACTCAGATAAACCTCACAGCAAATGGGAACACCATCACCTCTGCGTTCCCCTCCAAGTCACACACTATCCTGACTTAGAAAAATATCGCTGTTCCTGGGTCGAATGCCTGGAAATCCCTCCCTAACAGAACCATGGGACCTGCTTCACCACATGGACTGCAGCGATTCAAGAAGGCAGCTCGCCACCTCCTTCTCAAGGGCAACTTGTTCATTTTTGATAGTCAATAAAGAAGCGGATTCCTTACATACATCCAAGCACATATTTCATTGTAGTGTGGAGCGCTGAAACCATCCTGCCATGAGGCTGGAACCAGGTGATGCACTGAGCCAAATTGATGAGTTACTACAACGGCCCCAGGGAGCAATCGATGGAATTTTCCATTTATTCTCATCAGTTTGATTGGCAAGGGGGATCTCGGGAGCGGCATCAGATGTCAGCTGTATTCAATATAATTTACAAACAATTAGTGGAAAGATATGAATTTAAACATAACATTCAACTGAGACGAAAATTTTCAATTTAGGTTGAAACTCTGCGCTTTTGCTATTTATACTCGCCATGAGGGAGCTGCTCGGTAACAGAGCGGGAGCTGGTGGATCCTGAGCGGCAACAGTTGCTCCAAATATCTTTCACTGCCCTCTGATGGTTGGAGGTGGCTGCAGTACAAGTAATTACCAACTTAAAGTGGACAGGGAACAACGGGACAGATGAAATGATTACCATGGTCGCGAAGCAACACATTCTTTGGTGATATTCATCGACTGATCCCTGTGGATAAATGACTCTGCAATGAGACATTCTGGGAATCTGTTACATAATCAGAAACATTGAGATAGTCAACAGCTATTAGACAACAGGATACATTGATTTACCGGGCGCACCAAAGGCTGCTGAGAATAGGGTAGTGAAATCCCTGATTCTGTAGATTGTTGCCCGCTCCATTTTTTTAGAAGCATGTATAAATTGTGCCCAGCTTTAAGGATACCACTAGAATGTACCTGAGATCCGTAAATGCTCCCCTTTGTAGAATAATCGGTGCCCCGGTAAGGAAAACAAGCTAAACAATAAGTGACGATAGTTACAGTCACTTAACAAACAAGGGGCGATTTTCCACTTCAGTGTGCCTGGGCCGCCAGTGGGGAAATTGTATGGAATGTAATTCCAGAGGGAATGTGACCTGTGCATGGCCCATAAATGCTGAATGGAACATCCCTCCCGGACAAGGCATTAGGTTACTGAGGCCTCGTAGAAAACTTCACTCACCCATTGCATAACTTTCCTTTTTACTATAATGATATCCAGAAATGACGCCTCTCTAACATTACTGGCGATGCATCCTCTCAAATATTAATGCTGATGAACCTACTCCAACAATACTGGTTTTGATCCTACTCTAACATCGCTGGTGGTGACCGTACAATAACATTACTGGTGGTTACTCTACTCTAACATTATTGGTGCTGACCCTACTCTACCATTATTGGGGATGAACCTACTCCATCTTTACTGGTGATGACTCCGCTCTATCTTTACTGCTGGTGACCCTACTGTAAAACTAATGGTGGTAAAGCAAATCTAACATTATTGCTGGTGAGCTTACTCTAACATAACTGGTGTTGACTCACCTTTAACATTACTGGTGGTGAACTTACCCTAACATTACTGGTGTTGACACAACTCTAACATTAGCAGTGGTGACCCTACTCTAACAGTACTGGTGTTGATCCCACAGTAACATTACTGGTGGTAACTTTACTCTAACTTCACTGCTGGTGACCCTACTCCAAAATTATTGATGGCGACTCCACTCTTATATTACTGGTGGTGACACTACTCAAACATTTCTGGTATTGACTCTACTCTAACATTACTGGTGGTGACTCTACTCTAACATTACTGGTGGTGACCCAACTCTAACATTACTGGTAGTGACTGTACTCTACCATTACTGGTGTTGAAAGTACGCTAACATTACTGGAGGCGACCCTACTCTAACATTACTGCTGGTGACTCCACTCTAACATTACTTGTGGTGACACTATCCTAACATTACTGGTGGTGACCATATTCTGTAATTGCTAGTGGTGACCCTATTCTAATACAACTGTGGTGACCCTACTCCAACATTAATGGTGTTGACCTTAATGTAGCATTATTGGAGGTAACCCTACTGTACAATTGCTGGTGTGCCCTCTACTCTCACAGGAATGTAGATGGCCATCCACTGACTTCAGCTTTGAAGACTCTACTCCAGCATTGCTGATAGTTCTCCTACATTTCTGGTGACGCTAATGCTCTAGCATTACTGGCATTGACCCAACTCTAACATTGCTGCTGGACCATGTATTCTAATCCCATTGGTGTTGACCTTAATCTAACTTTGCTTTTGGTGACCGAACTGTAACCTTACCGAAGGCGTATCTACACTATCATTACTGGTGATCATTCCATTCTAATATATTTGGCGGAAACCCTATTCTAACATTATTCATTGTGACTATACACTAACATTAGTGGTAATGACGACATTTTAACTTTTCTGATGGAAACCCTACTCTACATAAGAACATAAGAATTAGGAGCAGGAGTAGGCCATACTCAAGCCTACACCGCCATTCAATAAGGTAATGCCTGATCTTCAACCTCAACTCCCCTTTCCCGCCCATTCCCCATATCCCTACGGGGAAAAGCCGGGGACTGAGATTAATGGGATAACTCTACCAAACAGTGGCACAGGCAGGATGGGCCGAATTATCTCCTTCTGTGCTGTATAAATATATCATTATATGATTCAATTCAAACGGAACCGGAGGGAATGATCTGATTCAGGAGGTTAGGGGAAGACAATCAAGGAGCTCCTTCAGAACGATAATGACTACATATTAATTTCCTCTGTAATTACTGTGGTTTCGATCAGTGAAGTCTCTGTAAAAGGCAACGGAGGAGAAGGATTAGAGGTTTAAGTGTGGGACAAAAGTGATATTTTTTGAAGCCATTGAGCCTTCCAACATTAATGGAGGACCAGGATGAGTGGAACTGTCATTGGCCTCTGTGGGGAAATTCAGGCACTTTGAAGCTAAGCACTATGAGTCAGGAGAGCGGAGCATTCTAAAGTTGCAGCCCCCTTTCGTAGCCGTGGGTTCGAATCACACTTCTGACATACAGATCGTTTAATTTCTCCGTGCAGTTGTATTATTTGAAATTAGCTGCAACCGCTTCTTCGGCACAGTTGATTTGTTCCTATCAGAAAACTAACCCTAGGATTGTTCTCCTTCGAGCAGAGAAGTTTATGAAAAGAACTAATGATGGTACTCAAAATTGGATGGGATTTTGATAGAGCAAGCAGAGAGAAATTGTTTCCTCTGGCCAGTTGAGCGACAACCAGAGGTTATAGATTTAAAATAATTGGCAAAAGAAATAAAGGGGCCTTTACGAGAATGTTTTCACATAGAGGGTTGTTACGATCTGAAATATATCACCTGAAAATATGGTGGAATCAGATTCCACAGGAAATGTCAAAAGCTAATTAGTCATGTATTTGAATAGAACCAGTTAGCAGGGTTATGGGGTAAATGCTGGGGTGTGGGACTAAAGTGAACAGTTCTTTGAAATGTCGACACAGGCAGGATGGGCCGAATGGCCTCATTCTGTGCTGTAAGATCCGAAGATTCTATGAATCAGGCCTCTTGAGCATCCTCCTTTTTCATCACACTACAAGTAGCCTGCCATAACATGTCCTCATTTGGAATTTTCTCCACCAACCCTTCCATCTCAATTAAGACGTTCCTTAAAACCTTAAGCCTTGAAGAGAATTATGGTCACACGCCTTAATAGCTCCTTCTTGGGATTGGGCTTCCATATATTTGATCACACCTCTATGAGGCGAATTGGGAGATTCCCTAGAAGTGGGGAGGGGGCCACGGATTATTAAGCTGTGTTGAAAAATTTACTGAATACGTGTGTTTGTGTCTGTTTGTTACATTAACTAAATGAGGGCACCTGGCGCTTCTCTCCCAGAAATAAATTTATCGTGAAGAAGTTTCGAAAACGGTGTTACTTGCATTTGTGTCTTTCTTTGTTCTATTTATGAATATTTCTTCCGTCTGACTCCCAGTAAGTCTCTTCTTCCTCTATTGAATGAGAAAGGAGGGTTTTAACATTGGCCAGACCCGCACTGTGCCTGATATTTGTGAGCTCATCGTTTATATTTAGTGGTTTCTGCTCCTTTAAACATCGTCAGCTTTAGCTCAGCGGTTACTTTTGCAGTATTACCTTTCTAAGGATTTTAGAATCTTGCATGGCTAACTCTGTTACATGAAATGTTGTTGGATCGAGCCCACCCAGGGACGAAGGCTTTTGCCCTTTATGATTCATTGCTGCACAGTTTCAGGTTGTCAATGTGTGCTTTGGCTACAAGGAAATATACTGCAAACATTACCAGCTGTGCTGTTATCCATTAAGTTCCCACCCAAATACTTTCATGAATATTCATTTTTTAAAAGGATAAAAATATAGATGGGTCATATTCCTCCATTCAATACATTAGAAATAAATGAAGTTTTTGTTATCCAAGGAACCGATGGAAATTGATTCTCAATCTGCATATATAGAACTGGAACATGCCATCGCACCATGTGAGGCTACATTTAATTTGTGGCTATTGTACAGCTGATATTAAGGAAAATAATTCAGAGCATTTTGGACCATTTTAGTGCTTTTTAACAGCATGCAATAACTGTTTGTAAAGTTTTGTAAAACACTGCTGTCCGGTAGAAGACAGATATTAAAATGATACAATAATTTTGTAGACGTCATGTGTGGAATTCCCTGCCTAAACACCTCCCCCATTACCCATCGCTCACCTCCTTTCAGTCCCTCGTTGAAACCGAAAGCTTTCAGCAGATTTGGTCTTCCCACTAACGAGCCCCTTCTTTGGGATTGGCATCCATGTCTTTGTTTACACATCTATGAAGCGCTTTGGGATATCCCCTAGAAACACCCGAGAGAAATAGCTAGTGCCAATCAGCAGACGATGAAAGCATAAATTTGCCAATCTCATGCCTCCTTACTGCAACACTTGCCCTTAAAATAGTAACATTCCCCTGGAGAGGACTGCACCCGTAAATGCTGGTAAAAACACCAATCAACATTTGACCTCGTTTGCACAAAAAAGAGAAAGAAGCTATAAACACGTGTAACTTTGCAGTGACAGTCCCGGGATATCCCTGTCCAGAGGTGCTAGTCCCTGGGTATCTCTGTCCAGCTGTGCTAGTCCCTGGGTATTCCAATGCCGCTGTGTTTTGCTCGGTTGATCCCTGTCTAGCTGTGCTGGTCGCTGGGTCTCTCTGTCCAGCTCTGCTTGGCCTGGGCGATCCTTGTCCAGCTGTGCTAGTCAGTGCCGAAACATGTTGAATTATTACCTCAAGTCCCATCGTGGAAACGTGATATTGAGAATAATCAGTTGTGAACGTGTCCAAGCAAAACTCGCCACAGTCACTGAATTAGAATGTCCATTTCCGGGAGGCAGAGACCAGCCGGTTTCCATCCAAATGGATGCTAACTGGAGTGATCCGATTCAGAGGATTCAAAGAAGTACATTCGGGATCTCCTTCGGGAGTTTAATGACTTTGTAATGGATATTTTTCCCGTGTGACTTGTGTCTTTCCGAGTGGTGAAATGTGTTTTAAAGATAGTCAGGTTTTCCCCTTCTCCCTCAACACTGTCTCAGACCTGAGGTCAAAAAGTTAGATGTTTACGTAGTGTAGCGGTTATCAACGTCGCCTCACATGGGAAAGGCCCCTGGTCACTCGGTTAACATTTCCTTCCGTGTCCAAGAGAATCCTGTAGGTTTATTCATTGTGATGGAAACAACTATCCTTCCTCTGATGGATTAACTGTTTTGTAAAAATTGCTGCACTACAGGAGAACTGAATGAGGTGCGGACGATGAGAGCACCGAATCGTAAACAGTAGACTGCCAGGGAATGCTGCATGCAAACATTACCCTCTTTGCAATCCGTGGACTAATTCGTTCTCGAAGGAGAACAACCCCAGCTGCTCCAGGCTATCCACATTACTGTAATCCCTCATTCCTCAATTATTTGTTTTTCTTTCGATTGAAGACGTGGAAAGCCGAGAAATGCCACGTGACAGTAGTCATTTTCGAATGATTTAAAGAAGCCATCTAAAAATCACCGAGCGCTAATTTAATATCACGTTTACAGTTTGTTTCAGTGTAAAAGGAGTGGATTGAAAATAACACTAAAATGCCAGGCAGCACCCGCGGTGAGATAGATTTGGTCTCCTGATGAAGTTGGTGCTGCGAAGTAACCGCTGAACTAAAGCTGACCCTGATCAAAGGGGAGAAAATATCAAATATAAAGGTTGAGCTCACAAATATCAGGCTCATTGCGAGTCTGGTCAACGTCAAACCTTTCGTTTCTCATTCATAGACTCATAGAATTCAAGCTTGGTTACAGCAAAGAATGAGGTCATTCGGCCCGTCGAGTCCATGCCGGCTCTCTGCAAGAGCACTTCAGCTAGTCCCACTCCCTCGACCTTATCCCGTGGCCCTGCGTGTATTTCCCTTCAGCTACTTAGCCAATTCCCTTTTGAAAGCCTCGATTGAATACGCCTCCAGCACTCTTTCAGGCAGTGCATCCCAGATCATAACCAGTCGCTGCATAAAAATATTTTTCCCACTGTCCCCTTTGGACTTTCTGCTAATCCCCTAAAATCTGTGTCCTCTGGTTCTAGTCCCTTACGCCTATGGGAACAGTTTCCCTCCATCTACTCTGTCTGGACCGCTGATAATTTATAATTCCTGTTTTGAGGAGTTGTAAGCAGTTAAATCCCACTCCAAATGATGGTTTGCAGAGGGCAGATTTCACACATAAACCAGCATATAAAATATTAACCAATAGCTGCCGTAAAATGAACCGGTTTCAGCGCAGTGACACTCCCGCTGGAATTCAGACCTGGGGGTCACTGTAAAAACAACAGAACAGGTTAAAAAGATATTCATCCAAAATAGGGCTTGAACCAGCAATGCTGAAACGAAGAGGCTGATGCTCTACCGACTCAACTAGCCGGGCCCCGGTAACATGTGCGTCATTGTCGCTTATTGCAACAAGGCGGCTGTTGGCTCTGATTCATGGGTTCAAACTGTTCGACAAATCGGGAACCAAGCCCTCCTGAATTCCAAGTTGCATAAGGAAGTCAGCCATCAAACCATTCATTGACCAAAGGGGTTCATGCAATGTTCTGATGGCCTTTGCCAATGTCAATGTTTCTTGGCTGTTACCTGCTGTTTCCCGATTCTCTATGTATCTCTGCCTGTGTTTATTTGTGTGCGCAACCCTCAGGTTGATTTTGAACTATTACTTGTGTTTGTGTCTGTTACATTAAATAATGAGGGCCTCAGGCGCTTCTCAACATGACACTTGCGAATGAGTGAGACAGACTGAGTGTGGTTTCAACAGAGTGCTGCGTGTTGGGTGAGTCGGAGTTAGGTGAGGAGTGGAAGGAAGAGCTCCCTTGCGCCGCCGTTGTTTTTCCCAACTTTTCACCCTGTAGGAAGAGGCCGGTTTCGAGTGCAGCAGGAGAGTTGTGAGTATTTTAATTCACTTCTGCGGGCTTTTTCTCAAAGGCTGGTCAATCTCGCAGAGCGGCGGCAGCATTCCAGAGCCACGCCGTGATTCAAAAAGTGACATTTGCAAGAGGAAGCAGCCGATTGGGTGAGTACGGCCAGGTGAGTATTTAGACTAAGCTATAGTTTGACAGTTAAGGTTAGTAGTTTATAAAGTTTAGAAGGCCTTAATTTTAGCGGTTATAGTTTCTAGGGTGTCTGTTGATTATCGGGGAGTGCTGTTAACCAACGGACCTTGAGTATATCATTTAATTGTAGTGTAATTGGTGGTTTTGAATTAATTTAACTTAAATTAAATGAAGGGTCAGTCATGGCAGCACACCTCGGCCCTGTGGAATGTTCCTCCTGCACTATGTGGGAAATCAGGGACACTTGCTGTGTCCCTGACATCCATGTGTGAGGGAAGTGTATCCAGCTGCAACTACTGGCAGACCGAATTGCAGCATTGGAGTTGTGAATGGATACATACCGGAGCATTTGCGATGCTGAGGACGTCGTGGATATCACGTTTAATCAGTTAGTCACACCACAGGTAAAGGCTGCACAGGCTGGAAGGGAATGGGTGACCACCAGGCAGAGTAGTAGGCGCAGGCAGGTAGTGCAGGCATCCGCTGAGCCCAGCCCCTCTCAAGCAGATATACAAATTTGGATATTGTTGAGGCAGATGTCTTATCGGGGGAAGGCAGCAGCAGCCAACATCCTGGTACCGTGGGTGGTTCTGCTGCACAGGACGGGAGGAAAAAGAGGGAGAGAGCGATAGGGTATTCTATTGTAAGGGGAATGGATAGGCATTTCTGCGTCCGCAACCACGACTCCAGGATGGTATGTTGACCAACTGGTGCAAGGTCAAGAATGTCTCGGAGCGGCTGCAAGGCATTCTGGAGGGAAAGTGTGAACAACCAGTTGTCGCGGTGCATATAGTTACCAAAAATATAGGTTAAAACCGGAATGAGATCCTAAAAGCTGAATATAGGGATTTAGGAGGTAAATTTAAAAATAGGTCCTCAAAGGTAGTAATCACAGGATAGCTACCAGTGCCACGTGCTAGTCAGAGTAGAAATAGACAGATATTTCAGATGAATACGTGGCTAGAGGAATGGGGCAAGAGGGAGGGATTCAAATTCCTGGGAAATTGGACCCAGTTCTGGGGGAGGTGGGCCCAGTACAAACTGGACGGTTTGCACTTGGAAAGGACCAGGACCGCTGTCCTAGGGGGACTGTTTGCTAGTGCTGTTGGGGGGTGTTTAAACAAAAATGGCAGGGGGATGGGAACCTATACAGGGAGACATAGGAAAGGGAAGAAAGGATAAAAGCAAAAGACATGAAGTAGAAAAAAAAATCTGGCAGTCAGAGAAATCAAGGGTTTAAATCAACATGGCCACAGTAAATAATAATTCTAAAAGATCAAAGCGTGGTGGTTCCATCGGGTGTCCATTACATATATAATGTACATAATTCAGTTTAATCTAACTGTATGTATATGACTTACCTGTTTGGCCCGTTGCCCCTTTAACTTACCTGTTTGGGCGGATGCCCCTTTAAGGTGTGCCCTAGTGTGCTGACGACATCGCGCATCACGTGATGCACCCGCGGCCGCCGCCAGCCCGGCTCGGCCTCCCATAATGGCCGCCGGCACAGCGGGCCTACCGCGCCCACGACTTCAGCCGCATCGGCCAGCTGCAGTGCCGGGTGCCTCTCGCTCCCGCGACTTTGGCTGCAACGGCCAGCCTCAGTGCTGGGTAAATGCGCTGACATATTGGCGTGGGTCACGTGACCGCATCAAGCGCGGGCGAACGCGCTGATGTCACGACACGGTCACGTGATGCCCGAAGCGTGGGAAAACACGTCCGGGCGTGATTACGTCATCACGCTATCCAGTGGAATGCGGACTGAGTCATCATGGCGTCCCCGCTGGGGAAAGACTTACTCTACGACGCTTCTGAAACCATCTCACTCACCTGCTGTATTTCGTCTGCTTCCTGCATTAAATAACTGATTTATTGTTCTCCTGAAGCCGAACTCGATTATTTAGTAGGCATTCGTCCAATACCTGCTGAGGTCAGCCTGAATTCCTACAATTGGTGACCCCGACTCGGTGGATGGTTTTCACGGAGGAACCGCACAGCCTCAACCTCACCTACAATTACTGAACCTCACCTAAAATTGGTGACCCAATGGCGTGAGTACGGGTGCTCATCAATTCCTACACTACAACTGGTGTCCCCGTAACCGGGAACAATTTTCACAGAAGCAACGCACAGCCTGAACCTCATCTTCACAGAAGACAACTGACGGACAGCCAATGAACACCAATTCCTACATTGGCGACTCCACCTTTGCAAACGTATTCGCAAAGGAAGCGCAGCCTGGAGGTGATCCAGTTTTTCATGGACAAAACGCAGCCGGACCCCGATTTTTCGTGAACATTTTTCACAAAAGAAGCATGCCATGGAAGCACCAGCCGTTCTGCTGTCACTAACACATTTCAGGGAAAACAACCGCCCTCATGCTTTGTTATGGTAGAAGCCCTGTTCGCCGAGAACATCGATGCATCGCACACCACGCACTTGCTTACGGTCTCCATATTCGACTTTTCTACCACCACGCGGGTCATCCACCTGTACGTCCTATGCAACAGCAAGTATAAATCTCTCAAAGCACGGGGTACAGCATGTTAGGGCACACAAGATCGGAGCGCGCCCTGCGGGGATACCATGGTGACACCCCCCCGCGATTCACGAGGACTCGCTCCTCATGAACCACGAGGACGCACTCTTCATGCACCATGAGGACCCATCACTCGTGAACCACGAGGACCCATCCCTGATGAAACACGAAGACTCATGCCCCGCCGACGAAGCACCAGCCCATCAGCCTGCTGGTTGCGTTACCTACCACAATTTTCGGCGAGACAAGAAGCGTGCCACCCTCCCGGCTGTTTTCTCCTATAGAAAGAACAACTACAAGTGCTGCCGCCATCCAGGCAGAGTTTACCCCGACCGCAATCAACATCAACCCAGACTGTTGCCGCCCTTTTTCCAGTTTTCTCCTTAACAAACGCAAACATCCACTGACGCAGCAAACATCGAGGATGTGTCCAGCGGGTATCCCATGGCCGCGATCAGCCACGTGAAAGTTGCTGTCCTCACTGATCAACGCAGCAACTTTTCACCCTCCGTTGTGTTATCGTCGTAACAATATGGCACGCACCGTTCCGTGCGTTCTAGGCTCCCGAAGGTGTCGATCACCTGTCGGCGAGTTCACCGACCTCACCTGTCAAGTCCTTCTGGATCGCTCATTTGGCGTTCATGCAGAGTTCGTCAGAGCAATGATCTGTTTCAACATCAACGGAGACATCGCCTGCGCCCGCCCAACCTGCTCATCACTCTGACAAGGCGTGCTGCTTCGCACGTCTCCACGGTCCTTCACCAGACGGATACATTTTATTTGCCACGACATGCGTAAGGGTCCGCTTATTACCAGTAGCTTCAGACCTGGCCCGGCAAGTCGAGACAGCATGCCCGCCGAGACCACTAGCTCGTCAGACCATCTCATCATTGGACTTTCGTTAAAGCAAATTCTGGGGGGGCGCATGTGACGGTTCCACCGGATGTCCCTTACATATATAATGTACATAATTAACTTTAACCTAACTATGTATATTACTTACCTGTTTGGGCCATTGCCCCTTTAACTTACCTTTTTGGGCCGTTGCCCCTTTAACACGCGCCCTAGCGCACTGGTGACGTTGCGTGTCACGTGATGCACCCGCGGCAACCACCGACCTGGCTCGGCCTCCCGTAATGGCCGCCGGCACTGCAGGCCTACCACTCCCGCGACTTCAGCCGCATCGGCCAGCTGCAGTGCCGGGTGCCTCTTGCACCCGTGACTTCGGCCGCAACGGCCAGCCTCACTGCTGGGTAAATGCAATGACGTATCGGCGTCGGTCACGTGACCGCACCAAGCGCAGGCAAACTCGCTGACGTCACGACGCGGTCACGTGACGCACGAAGCGCGGGAAATCACGGCCGAGCGTGATAACGTCATCATGCTATCCAGAGGACTGTGGACTCAGTCCTCGTGGCGTCCCCGCTGGGGAAAGACCTACTCTATGGCGCTCCTGAAACCATCTCACTTACCTGCTGCATTTCGTCTGCTTCCTGCATTAAAGAACTTATTTATTGTTCTCCTGAAGTCGAACTCGATTATTTAGTAGGCATTCGTCCAAAACCTGCAGAGGTCAACCTGAATTCCTACAATTGGTGACCCCACTCCGTGGACGGTTTTCACGGAGGAACCGCACAGCCTGAACCTCACCTACAATTAATGAATCTCACCTAAAAGTGGTAACCCAACGACATGAGTACGGGAGCTCATCAATTCCTACACTACAATTGGTGTCCCTGTATCCATGAACTATTTTCACGGAAGCAACGCGCAGCCTGAAGCTCGTCTTCACAGAAGACAACCGACGAACAGCTGACAAACACCAATTCCTACATTGGCGAGCCCGCCTTTGCGAACGTATTCGCAAAGGAAGCGCAGCCTGGAGGTGATCCCATTTTTCACGGACAAAACGCAGCCGGACCACGATGTTTTGTGAAAAATGTTCACCAAAGAAGCACGCCATGGAAGCACAAGCCATTCCGCTGTCGCTAACGCAATTCAGTGGGAAACAACCACCCTCGTGCTTTGTAAAGGTAGAAGCCCTGTTCTCCGAGAACATTGATGCATCGCAGACCACGCACTTGTTTACGTTCTCCGTATTCGACTTTTCTACTGCCACGCGGGTCATCCGCCTGTACGTCCTATGCAACAGCAAGTATAAATCTCTCCAAGCATGGGGTACAGTATGATAGGGCACACAAGATCGGAGCACGCCCTGCGGGGATACCACGAGGGCTCACCCCCATGACCCACGAGGGCTCGCTCCTCACGAACCACGAGGACGCACTCCTCACGCATCATGAGGACCCATCACTCACGAACCACGAGGACCCATCCCTCATGAAGCACGAAGACTCGTGCCCCGCCGACGAAGCACCAGCCCATCAGCCTGCTGGTTGCGTTACCTACCACACTTTTCAGCGAGGCAAGAAGCGTGCCGCCCTCCCGGCTGTTTACTCCAATAGCAAGAACAACTACAAGTGCTGCCGCCCTCCAGCCAGAGTTTACCCCTACCGCAATCAACATCAACCTGGACTGTTACCGCCCTTACTCCAGTTTTCTCCTTAACAAATGCAAACATCCACTGATGCAGAAAACATTGAGGACGGGTCCAGCGGGCATCCCATGGCTGTGATCAGCCAGGTGAAAGTTGCTATCCTCACCGATCACTGATCAATGCAGCAACTTTTCACCCTCCGTTATGTTATCGTCGTAACACTATGGCACGCACCGTTCTGTGCGTTCCAGTTTCCCGAAGGTGTCGATCACCTGTCGCCGAGATTACTGACTTCACCTGTCAAGTCCTTCTGGATCGCTCGTTAGGCATTCCTGCAGAGTTCGTCAGAACAAGGACTTGTTTCAACATCAACGGAGGCATCGCCCGCGTCCGCCCAACCTGCCCATCACTCTGACAAGGCCTGCTGCTTTGCACGTCTCCATGGTCCTTCGCCTGATCGATACGTTTAATTTGCCATGACATGCGTAATGATCCGCTTATTACCAGCAGCTTCAGACCTGGCCCGCCAAGTCGAGACAGCACGCCCGCCGAGACCACTGGCTTGTCAGACCTCTCATCATTGGACATTCGTTAAAGCGAATTCTGGTGGGGCGCATGTGGCGGTTCCACCGGATGTCCCTTACATATATAATGTACATAATTCACGTTATACTAACGGTATGTATATTACTTACCTGTTTGGGCCGTTGCCCCTTTAACTTACCTTTTTGGGCCGTTGCCCCTTTAAGGCGCACCCTAGCACGCTGATGACGTCGCGCATCACGTGATGCACCCGCGGCAGCCGCCGGCCCGGCTCGGCCTCCCATAACGGCTGCCGGCACAGCAGGCCTACCGCTCCCGCGACTTCAGCCTCATCGGCCAGCTGCAGTGCCGGGTGCCTCTCGCTCCCGTGACTTCGGTCGCAACGGCCAGCCTCACTTATGGGTAAATGCGATGACGTATCAGCGTCGGTCACATGACCGCCCCAAGCGCGGGCGAATGCGCTGATGTCACGACGTGGTCACGTGATGCCCGAAGCGCGGGAAAACACGGCCGAGCGTGATAACTGCGGACTCAGTCCTCGTGGCGTCCCCACTGGGGAAAGACCTACTCTACGGCGCTCCTGCAACCATCTCACTTACCTGCTGTATTTCGTCTGCTTCCTGCATTAAAGAACGTACTTATTGTTCTCCTGAAGTCGAACTCGATTATTTAGTATGCATTCGTCCAATACCTGCTGAGGTCAACCCGAATTCCTACAAAAGCTTGTTAAGAAAACAAGCTGAAGGCTTTGTGTCTTAATGTGAGGAGCATTCGTAATAGTATGGATGAATTAGCTGCACAGATAGATGTAAACGAATATGATATAATTGGGAGTGGAGGCATGGCTCCAGGGTGACCAAGGCTTGGAATTCAACACCCAGGTGTATTCAATATTCAGGAAAGACAGGCAAAAAGGAAAAGGTAGTGTGGTAGCATTGCTGGTTAAAGAGGAGATTAACACAATAGTAAGGAAGGATATTAGCTCTGATGATGTGGAAACTGTATGGGTAGAGCTGAGAATTACCAAGGGAAAGATAACGCTAGGGGGAGTTGTATACAGACAGCCAAACAGTACTGCTGAGTTTGGGGTTGGCACTAAACGGGTAATTAGAGATGCATGCAATAAGGGCACAGCAGTTGTCATGGCTGACTTTAAGCTACATATAGATTGGGCTAAGCAAATTAGTAAAAATGCTGTGCAGGAGGAATTCCTGGAGTTTATACGGGATGGTTTCCTGGTCCAATATGCCGAGGAACCAACACAAGATCAGGCCATTTTAGACTGGGGATGATATAATGAGAAAGGATTAATTAGCAATCTTGTGCGAAGCCCCTTGGGGTGGAGCGATCGTTTAATGATAGATTTCTACATTCAGATGGAGACTGAAGTATTTGACTCAGTGACTAGGATCCTGAATTTAAATAAAGGAAACTACGATGGTATGAGGCGTGAGTTGGATAGGATGGATTGGGGAAAGTTATTTAAAAGGTTGATGGTGGATAGGCAATGGCAAACATTTAAAGATCGCATGGGTGAACTACAGAATTTGTTCATCCCTGATGGCATACAAATAAAATCAAAAAGGTGACTCAACCGTGGCAAACAGGGGAAATTAGGGACAGCATAAGATCCAAGGATAGGACATATAAATTGGACTGATAAAGCAGCAAACCTGAGGATTGGGAGCTGTTTAGGATTCAGCAAAGGAGGACAAACGGATCAGTTAAGAGGGGGAAAATAGAGCATGAGAGTAAGCTGGCAGGGAACACAAAAACTGACTGTAAAAGCTTCTATAGGTATGTGAAGAGCAAAAGATTGGTGAAGTCAAGCGTAGGTCACTTGTAGTCAGAATCAGGGGAATTTATAATGGGGAACAACGAAATGGCAGAACAATTAAATACATACTTTGGTTCTGTCTTCACTAAGGAGGACACAAATAACCCCCACGAGATGTCGGGGAACATAGGGCCAATGAGAGGGATGAACTGAATGAAATCAGTATTTGTAGGGAAATGGAGTTAGGGAAGTTGACGGGATTGAACGCTGATAAATCCCCAGGGCATGATAATCTACGTTGTACAAAAATCAGGACAAATCCGACCCGGCCAATTACCGTCCCATCAGTCTACTCTCAATCATCAGCAAAGTGATGGACGCTGTCGTCGACAGTGCTATCAAGTGGCACTGACTCAGCAATAACCTGCTAACTGACGCCTAGTTTGGGTTCCGCCAGGGCCACTCAGCTCCTGACCTCATTACAGCCTTGGTCCAAACATGGACAAAAGAGCTGAACTGAAGAGGTGAGGTGAGACTGACTTCACTTGACATCAAGGCAGCATTTGATCGAGTGTGGCATCCAGGAGCCCTAGCAAAACTGAAGTCAATGGGAATCAAGGGGAAAATTCTCCATTGGTTGGAATCATACCTACCACAAAGGAAGTTGGCTGTGGTTGTTGGAGGTCATTCATCTCAAACACATGACATCACTGCAGGAGTTCCTCAGGGCAGTGTCCTAGGCCCAACCATCTTCAGCTGTTTCATCAATGACCTTCCCTCCATCATAAGGTCAGAAGTGGGGATGTCCGCGGATGATTGCACACTGTTCAGCACCATTTGAGACTCGTCAGATACTGCCGCAGTCCGTGTCCATATGCAGCAAGACCTGGACAATATTCAAACTTGGGCTGACAAGTGGAAAGTAACATTCGCACCACACAAGTGCCAGGCAATGACCATCTCCAACAAGCGAGACTCTAACCATCTCCCCTTGACATTCAATGGCATTACCATCGCTGAATCCCCCACTATCTTCATCCTGGGGGTTACCATTGATCAGAAACTGAACTGGACCAGCCATATAAGTACTGTGGCTACAAGAGCAGGCCAGAGGCTGGGAATTCTGCGGCGAGTGTCTCACCTCCTGCCTCTCCAAAGCCTTTCCACCATCTACAAAGCACAAGTCAGGAGTGTGATTGAATACTCTCCACTTGCCTGGATGAGTGCAGCTCCAACAACACTCAAGAAGCTGGACATCATTGAGGATAAAGCAGCCCGCTTGATTGGCACTCCAGCCACCACCTTCAACATTCACTACCTCCACCACCGGTGCACTGTGGCTGCAGTGTGTACCATCTACAAGATGCACTGCAGCAACTCGCCAAAGCTCCTTCAACAGCACCGTCCAAACCCGTGACCTCTAACACTTAGAAGGACAAGGGCAGCAGACGCATGGGAACATCACAACCTACAAGTTCCCCTCCAAGCCACACACCATCCTGACTTGAACCTTTATCACCATTCCTTCACTGTCGCTGGGCCAAAATCCTGGAACTCCCTTCCTAACAGCATTATGGGTGTACCTACACCATATGGACTGCAGCGGTTAAAGAAGGCGGCTCACCACCATCTTCTCAAGGGAAATTAGGGATGGGCACTAAATGCAAGCCTAGCCAGCAACGCCCACAACCCATCAATGAATTGAAAAAAAAACTTAAGGAAGTGGCCCTAGAAATAGTAGATGCATTGCTGCTCATCTTCCAACATGCTATAGATTCTGGAACAGTTCCCATGGATTGGAGGGTAGCTAATGTAACCCCACTATTCAAAAAAGGTGGTAGAGAGGAAAGAGGGAATTATAGACCGGTAAGCCTGACATCGGTAGTGGGGAAAATGCTGAAGTCCAATATAAAATATGTAATAGCAGAGCACTTGCAAAACAGTGACAGGATCAGACAAAGTTAAAATGGATTTACAAAAGGAAAATCGTGCTTGACTAAGCTACTGGAATTTTTTGAGGATGTAACTGGCTGAATAGATAAGGGAGAACCAATGCGTATTTGGACTTTCGGAAGGCTTTCGAAAAGGTCCCGCATAATAGATTAGCGTGTAAATTTAAAGCACACGGGATTGGGGGTAAGGTATTGACTTGGATAGAGAACTGGTTGCCAGACAGGAAACAAAGAGTCGGAATAAATGGGTATTTTTCCAAGTGGCAGGCAGTGACGAATGGGGTACCGCAGTGATGGGTGCTCGGACCTCAGCTATTCACAATATATTTTAATGATCTAGACGAGGGAACTAAATGTAATATCGCCAAGTTTGCAGAGGACACACAGCTTGGTGGGCGTGTTTGCTGTGAGGAGGATGCCGAGAAACTCCTGTATGATTTGGACAGGTTGGGTGATTGGGCAGATGCATTGTAAATGCAGTTTAATGTGTTGAAATGCGGGTTTAGCCATTTTGGTGGCAAAAACAGGAAGGCAGATTATTATCTGAACGGCAATAGATTGGGAGAAGGGGAATTGCAACGTGACCTGGGTGTCCATGTGCACCAGTCTCTGAAGGTAAGCATGCAGATGCAGCAAGTGGTTAAGAAGGCAAATGGTATGTTGGCCTTCATAGTGAGAGGATTCGAGTACAGGAGCAAGGATGACTTGCAACAGCTCTACCAGGCTTGTTGAGTCCACACCATGAGTATTTTGTACAATTTGATCACCTTATCTGATGAAGGATGTTCTTGCCATGGAGGGAGTGCAGCGAAAATTCACTGGACTGAGACCTGGGAAGGCAGGGATGACGTATGAGGAGAGATTTGGTCAATTGGACTTATATTTGCTAGAGTTTAGAAGAATGAGAGGGGATCTCATTGAAACTAATAAAATTCTAACAGGACTAGACAGAGTAGATGCAGGAAGGGTGTTCCCGATGGCGGGGGAGTCCAGAACCAGGGGTCACAGACTAAAGATAATGGGCAAGCCATTTAGGACAGAGATGAGGAGGAATTTCTTCTCCCAGAGAGTGGTGAACATGTGCAATTCGCTACCACAAAAGGCAGTTGAGGCAAATTCATTAAATATATTCAAGAAGGATTTAGATATATTTCTTAAGGCTAAAGGGATGAAGGGATACGGGGAGAAACTGGGACAGGGTACTGAAGTTGGATTATCAGCCATGATCTCATTAAATGGCAGAACAGGCCCCAGGGGGCGAATGGCCTACTCCTGCTTCTATCTTCTATATTTCTATGTTTCTATGTTACAGTATGGTTCTAGCTATGTGGAAAAGCAAAGAAAACATGTTTATCTGGACTGGGTTGAACACAATAAACATATTTGTAGTTACAAATAATATTTTGGTGTCGGAGTTCAACTGCTTACTACTCCTCAAACTACTAATTAATATCAGGATTATTTTACTCTGTACCTGCTGTGATCTGCGGGGATTTTCAATGTTCTGAGTTGAAAGAGGATGCAGTGTGAGGTGAGGCAAAGTCCAGGAGCCAAATCCCGCAGTGAGTTCCGCTGGTAGAGCCGGACTGTGTAACTCAGTGAGAACAGGACGTTGCCTGGAGGGGACCGGCGAGACTCCGCAGGACGTTGACAGCATTCTGGGGAGTGCCTCTCTTTGGGTTGAATTATAATGAGGCGACCAAAGCTGCAGCTCTTGTTCTAACTTTGGCCGAACCAAAACCTCGCCCAAATGCATTATTACTTGTTACTCTTGCGCTCAATGCCCCTCTATGTTAAACACGAATTCCTGCTGATTTTATGATGGATTTACTCTCTGCACCCGTACTGTCAGGAAATTAAGTCTTTAAACACCGATATCTAGCTGTTCATCCTCGCCTTTCTTTCCATTCAGACTTTGTTCCCACCCCTTCTTATTCACACTGGAATGTGAGGGTAGATCACCTGTGAACAACGAGTTACTGATTAAAAATGGTGACATGTGCTAAATGAGTTGGAACAATATGTGTCCAGGAACTAAGACGGTACTCACCAAATATGCTTTAGAAGGACCTGCAAGTGTTCAGCAGATCACCCACTTTAACACCATTTGGAAGACTGATTGAGGCCAGAATATCAATATTGTTGCTTCTGATTCTTTTGCTACAAGAACAGCCTTCATTTTTCAACAATACATTTTCATTTTCAGTAACTATCCATAAACAGGGATGCCTAACATCAATTTGACAACTCATGTTCCTCCTTCCTCCATCATTAGAGCACTTATTAGCAAACAGGGTCTGGGTTCAATTGGGACAGTGGACAATGGGATCTGATGGTGAGACCAGAGCCTGAAATATTCTAAACAAACTTCCAGAACAGTTACAAATACCTACGATTAAAAGACTCATGATTGTTGCAAATGTGAGGTCAACCACTTTGGACATAAAAAGGATAAAAAACGATAACACTTTCTAAATGATGAAAAGCTAGAAACAATGGAGTACCAAAGAGAAATGGGGATCTGGTCCATGCACAAAAATCAAAAAATAGAAATAATCTAAAAGGCTAATGGAAAGCTAGCCTTTATATCTATAAGACTAGCGTGTAGATGTCATCCTACAACTATACAAAGCCGTGGTCAACCCACACCTTAAAAGGATATGTCGGCCTTGGAGAGAGTGCAGTGATTTACCAGAAATGCATTTGTATTCCCTGGAACTTCTAACGAAAGGGCGGGGCTGTGAGTTGATGGAAGTTTTCAAGATATTAAAGGGAACGGATAACGTAGATAGAGAGAAATTTGCAGCTTAATTACATTGACCAGTTTTCAGAAGAATTAGAAGGGTAACCAATACATTTTGGTTGCAATTGACTGCTTTTGTAAATTAGATTAAGTACCAAACATCAGAAATTGAAAATTGGTTTGAGGAAAAAATGATAAAGTAGTCCATGATGGAGTAAAGAAGGAGAAAGAGAAAGATTCTGTCGCTTTTCTAGTATTAAATCTGTAAGATTTTAGTGTACTGCCTCTGTGAACAGCTTGTGTGAAGGTATTTGGTATTTTCCCCTTTTGTGTAAGAATGTTAAAAGTTGTGTTTCACAGAGGAAAACTAACTTATTATTCAGTTATTTACAATTTGTTACAGTCATTTGGAAAGTCACCTGAAGAACGAAAAAGAAAGATGTCATTCACTGTTAGCATAGGCAATTTATTTTATTTGATCTGTTCTGTATTGTATTTAGTCAATAAAATATTGGTCTGAATTAATTTGGAACTATTGAGGTTTAAATAACCTATTACATGGTGAAAGCCCGACTTTCGTTGTGACTACAGTGAAATGCTGGTCATTTTTAATTGTGTGACGGTCTCTAATCCCAGGCATGAGCCTTTCACATTGGGGAATAATGACACCCTATAGTGGAACAGAATTGATTCGCAGAATGCTTAAAGTTAATAGTGATGTTGATTCCAATTTTTGCTGCTAAAAAATGAAAAAGATAGCGTTTGGTTGTTTGGGAAAGTTTTCTTAAATTTAGGTGCGGTGACATAATGATGTCAGGCAACGCTTTGCTCCGCCTTCTTAAAAACCTACAAAGAAGTTAACCCTTTCTGCTGACTGCCGTTTTCTTAAATCATCAAAGAACCACTTCTGTAATATTGGATTTCAGTATGTCCCCACGGTGACTGAAGGAATTTATGAATTATCAGGTTAACCCCTTGGTGTCTTAAGCAGATCCACAATGGGTCCTCTCTTTCTATTGTCCTTTAGACAGAGGATCAGGGTTTCCTGGACCTTATAGAGGCTGATGGCATAGCAAGAGATATAATAGTTTCAAGAATGAATCTGCAGACATCGACTGCCGCAGCGTGGTGACAAAATTGAACTTAGGACTTTAACCTATTGGGTTAAGTTCAAACTATTAATTCTGAAAGAATTTTTGGGGGATACTTTTATGTTAAAAGTAACTGACACCCACATCTTGTAGACTGAATTGATCTCTGGCATATTTTGGGGAATTAAAATTCCAAGAAGAGGTTCGGTTAAACAAAATAAACAAACAAAATGGGTTATATCTTGAACCAAGTGAAAACGTTTGATCAATGTTTTAAAGATATTATGATAATATTGTATTAGACAGTAAATTTCATCGGGGTGAATAAATGAAATGCTGAATACTGTATAAAATTGAAGTAGGGGAAGTGAGTGAGGATATAAGAAGTAAACAGGAAAATTACACACAAACATTTGATTTTTTGGAAAATCATTTTTCTTAGGCAAATTGGCATAATGCACTTGGGCACAATCTCATATTAATGTAAATTATTGAGAAACTCGGAGAGTGTAATGAATTGATAAGCTTTCACTTGGAGATGTTTGTGTCATTTCTCACACTGAACAATAAGATAAGTGAATTTGATAGCTGGGTCACTATCCCAGATATCGGGAGCATGCAGTGCGAGATGAGCAAAGATCTCCAGACATTTCAAGATATTTTCTTAAGATCACCTGGAAGCCCGAGAATTCTTGGTTCAGATGTCAGGTCTGTTATGATATACATATTTTTTATTCGTTTATGGGATGTGGGCGTCGCTGGCAAGACCAGTATTTATTGCCTATCCCTAATTGCCCTTGAGAAGCTGGAGGTGAGCCGCCTTCTTGAACCGCTGCAATCCATGTGATGAAGGTCATTCCGCAGTGCTTTTAGGTAGGGATTTCCAGGATTTTGACCCAGCGACGATGACGGATTGGTGATATCCTTGTAAGTCCGGATGGTGTGTGACTTGGAGGGAAACTTGGAGGTGATGGTGTTCCCATCTGCCTGCTGCCCTTCTCCTTCTAGGTGGAAGAGCTCGTGGGTTTGGGAGGTGCTGACAAAGAAGCCTTGGCGAGTTGCTGCAGTGCATCTTGTATATGGTACACACTGCAGCCACGATACGCCGGTGGTGGAGGGAGCAAATGTTTGAGGTGGTGGATTGGGTGCCAATCAACCAGGCTGCTTCGTCCTGGATGGTGTCGAGCTTCGTCAGTGTTGTTGGAGCTGCACTCATCCAGGCAGGTGGAGCGCATTCCATCACACTCCTTACTTGTATCTGTAGATGGTGGAAGGGTTTGCAGAGTCAGGAGGTGAGACACAGCCCGCAGAATACCTAGCCTCTGACCTGCTATTGTTGCTACATTATTTATGTGGCTCGTCCAGTTAAGTTTCTGGTCAATGGTGTTGCCCAGAATGTTGATTGTGGTGGATTCTCCTTTGGTAATGCCGTTGAATTTCAAGGGGAGGTAGTTTGACTCTCGCTTCTTGGAGAGAGTCATTTCCTGGCACTTATGTTGCGTGAATTTTACCTGCCACAAATCAGCCCAAGCCTGAACGTCATCCAGGTCTTGTTGCCTGCTGGCATGGACTGTTTCATTATCTGTGGAGTTGTGAATGGCGCAGAACAATGTGGAGTCAACAGGGAACATCCCCATTTCTGATCTTATGTTGGAGGGAAGTTCATTGATGAAGCAGCTAAAGATAATTTGGCCTAGGGCACTGCCCTGAGGAACTCCTGCAGCGATGTCCTGGGACTGTGATAATTGACCTTCAACCAGCACAAACATCTTCCTTTGTGCTAGGTATGACTCCAGTCAGTGTAAAGTTCCCCACCCCGATTCCCTTTGACTTCAGTTTTACTAGGGCTCCTTGATGCCTCACTCGCTCAAATGCTGCCTTGATGTGAAGGGCAATCACTCTCGCCTCACCTGTGGAATTCAGCGTCTTTGTCCATGTTTCGACCAATACTGTAATGAGGTTGGGAGCTGAATGGTCTTGGCCGAACCGAAACTGGGTATCAATGAGCAGGTTACTAGTGAGTAGGTGCTGCTTGGTAGCACTGTCAATGACACCTTCCATCACTTTGCTCATGATTGCGAATAGACTGATGGGGCGATAATTGGCCAAGTTGGATTTGTGCTGCTTTTTGTGGACAGGACATACGTGGGCAGTTTTCCACATTGTCTGAGAGATGCCAGTGTTGTAGCTGTACTGCAACAGCTTGGCTAGATTTGCGGGTTGTTCTGGAGCACAGGTCTTCAGCACGATAGAAGGGATGTTGTCGGGACCCATAGCCTTTCCTGTATCTGGTGCGCTCAGCCATTTCTTAATTTCACGAAAACAGTATACCAGTGTGTGGCTGAATGAATGAGTCTCACACATGCTCAGTTATCGACAACAGCACAACATGAAATATCTAATGTGGCTCAGGAGAGTGAGACACGTTCAATTGTTTTAATTCATTCACGGCTTGTGGTTGACTCTGAAATGCCCCCTGAAATGGTCCATCAATTCAATCAGTTTTCAAGAAGAGTTGTTCTAGGTCTGGAGTCACATATAGGCCAGACCGAGTAAGAACAGTCAATTTCCTTCCCTAAAGGACATGAGTGAACCAGATGGTTCTTTAGAATTTGATACGAGCTATGACGCATTCTCCATAGTGAATCCAACTTTGAAATAATCAAAATAGAGGTAAACACACTGCTTCCTGTCAGATGCATTAAAATTAAAAGTAAAGAGAATGCTGATCAATTAATATGTCCTTACATCTAGAATGGTCGTCAATTGTAAGGCCTCCACTAAGTACTAAACAAAGAAGGCTGATAGGGAGAATAAACAAGCAAAAAAATCATGGAGGTCGAGGCCTGTCTGTCTGGACAAGGTTGAATGCAAATCAGCTACAAGCTGAAGGAGGGAGACAAGGTTCCATAACAACATATAGATCCAAGTGAGAGGCGACCTCCACGCGGAAGCAAAAGACCTCAAAAGGGGTAAGTTTGGAATCCGTGCTAAAACGAGGTACAGCCTCTCAGAAGCATAATTTCGGCGGTACTAGAGAAATAACCTTAAGGTGGGCTCCTTGGGAAGATTGGGAGTCCCGTATGCGGGATACCAGGAAGACTACCCTGAACCAGGTTGTATTGGACACTTCCTGATGCCAAACACTGAATTGGTCACGGTATAAATAGGGTTCTGTTAAAGAGTTCGTATCACACTAGGGCAAAAAGTGATTCAAGCACAATGTAAAAGACTTCAATATAAACTTAAAAGGTAATGACAGCCGGTTATTTTAAATTAAGAAAAGCCTTATGTTAATAATGTTAACTATTGGTTTGCCAAGTACAAATGCTGATGGTGATCGTCATCACACTAAAACATATGTGGGACTAAAAAAAAGACATCCCACCTCGCAAATAAAACTTTAACTTTCTGATCCAGGAAAAGGACCCAAATGTTAATGGACTAGAAATAATTGAATAATGAAATTTATTAAATAACGATGTGCGTTTTGAAATTGTTAATTTCAATTGAAAGTGTTAAAAAGAGCTTGGATCTGTCAAGTAGATTATGTGGAGGGCGATATTCACAATGAATAGACAACATGGTAGGAGAA
Source organism: Somniosus microcephalus (assembly GCF_052327205.1). Lineage (NCBI taxonomy): Eukaryota > Metazoa > Chordata > Chondrichthyes > Squaliformes > Somniosidae > Somniosus > Somniosus microcephalus. The sequence continues at coordinate 31,218,883 of NW_028225180.1, read as the reverse complement.
TTAGCAAAGGATGTGTCAGTAAAGAATAGAGAACAGGAACCAAGGGCTGAGTAAGATAGGGAACCTAAGGCGAATCAGTTTAAATCGAAAATAAAGCGAAAGCTGACAGGATAGCTAGGAAAGGGAGCCATGGCAAGCTTAACAGGAGTAAACAGAATAGATATAGAAATATGTGGGAACACGAAGAGGTAATGAAGAGGCAATTAAAAAGATTATTGGCAAACAATAAGGCCGACCAGAATCAAGGCCTTACTAGAGGCATCATGTGTAGCCTCTGTGTGTCATTTGTGATGAATGTGGTACAGAAGGGATTGGTCAACATAACGGGTAATCAAATCCCTTTGTTTATGCATGAGAATAACTGAGAAAATGGTTTAAATGAACCACGGCATAGTCTATGATGTCATACAACAAATGGGAATGGCGTTTTTTCCCCTAGGATGGGGAAGAAAGTGAAGATATTATGCCAGTGCGATTGGTCTTGCCTGTGTTAAGAAAAATGGAAATGAAATAAAACCTTGGAAGGTCTATAGGGTAGAATCGATTGGAATTTACGAAGACTCGGAGTTAGTTCCGATCCATAAACAGTATGAGGAATATCGAAGATATCAGATTAAGAAGGGAGGAACTTGGATAGTAATGTTGTACGCTGAAAGGGATCACATGGGTTTGTAGATGTGACATACTCCATCAACATGCTGTTCCACGTTTTGGGTTCACCCTCGCAAAGAATCACCAAAATGCCAGATTGAAATAAGTAAATGGGGTGAAGACAAAACTTAAATGGTGTATAAAGCAAAATGATTATATTGTGTGACTACTACGTCCACTTATATGACTGTGGGTTCTCGCAAATTCCCCATACTAGAACACCAGTTTTGTTTGATTCCAATGAGAAATACGCATACAGGTGCTAAAACGTTGGTACCGGTACATCATTATAAAGTTAGTAACCTACAGATGTAACTGCCTCTGGAGGAGAGAATCATAGAACCATAGAGATACTCAGCACAGAAAGAGGCCCTTCGGCCCATCGTGTCCATGCCGGCTATCATGCACTATCACAGCGGCAGCGGCGGCAGCGGGAAACGCAAGCGGCGAGGCTATAAAAGGCCTCAGAGGCTCAGGAAGGCCTCAGAGCTACAGCAGCGGGAAACGCGAGTGGCGAGGATATAAAACGCCCCCAAGACTCAGGTAGACCTCAGAGCGGCAGTGGCGGCTGCGGGAAATGCGAGCGGCGAGACTATAAAAGGCCCCAGAGACTCAGATAGGCCTCAGAGCGGCAGTGGCAGCGGCGGGAAACATGAGCGGCGAGGCTATAAATGGCCCCAGAGACACAGGTAGGCCTCAGAGCGGCAGTGGCGGCGGCGGGAAATGCGAGCGGCGAGGCTATAAATGGCCCCAGATACCAGGTAGGCCTCAGAGCGGCAGCGGGGGTGGCGGGAAATGCGAGCAGCGAGGCTATAAAAGGCCCCAGAGACTCAGGTAGGCCTCACATTTACTAATCTCCAATCTCAGAGAGGGAGAGAAGTAAAACGTAATCGAAGTGTGACGTCACCAGAAAGAGGGAAGTGATTGGCTGGTGAGTATTTCACGCTTTTTTTTAAAACTTTAACTCTGTGGTCTGTTGTTAAACCAGGGCCCTTAAATATATCATTTATCTGTAGCGTAATTGGTATGACTCATTTGATTAATTTAATTTCAATTAATTAAAGGGTAAGTCATAGCAGGACAGCCCGGTGCTGTGGTATGCTCCTCCTGCGCTATGTGGGAACTCAGGAACACTTCCTGTGTCCCTGACAACTATGTGTGCAGGAAGTGTGTCCAGCTGCAGCTACTGGCAGACCGCATTGCGGCGCTGGAGCAGCGATTGGATACATACTGGAACATTTGCGATGCTGAGGATGTCGTGAATAGCATGTTTAATCAGTTGGTCACACGGCAGATATGCGCAGGCAGGTAGTGCAGGGGTCCCCTCTCGACATCCCCCTCTCAAACAGATATATCAGTTTGGATACTGATGGGGGGGATGGCTTACCAGGGGAAGGCAGCAGCAGCCAACTTCCTGGCACCAGGGGTGGCTCTGCTGCACAGGACGGGAGGAAAAAGAGGGGGAGTGCTATAGTAATAGGGGATTCTATTGCAAGGGGAATAGATAGGCATTTCTGCGGCCGCAAGCGAGACTCCAAGTTGGTGTGTTGCCTCCCTGGTGCAAGGGTCAAGGATGTCTCAGAGCGACTGCAGAACATTTTGGAAGGGGAGGGTGAACAGCCAGTTGTAGTGGTGCATATAGGTGCCAACGATAGAGGTAAAAACCGGGATGAGGTCCTAAAAGCTGAATATAGGGAGTTAGGAGGTAAATTAAAAAGTAGGACCTCAAAGGTAGTAATTTCAGAATTGCTGCCAGTGCCACGTGCTAGTCAGAGTAGAAATAGAAAGGGCCAAACTAATTCATAATGAGAGTGTGAAAAAAGCAAGCCTGAAGGCTTTGTATCTTAATGCTAGAAGCATTAGGAACAAGGTGGATGAATTAGTTGTGGAAATAGAGGTAAACAAGTATGATTTGATTGGGATTACAGAAACGTGGCTGCAGGGTGGGCAAGGCTGGGAACTTAACATCCAGGGATATACAATATTTAGGAAGGATCGGCAAAAAGGTAGGGGAGGTGGGGTAGCATTGCTGGTAAAGGAGGGGATTAATGCAATGGAAAGGAAGGATATTAACTCGGATGAAACGGAATCTGTATGGGTAGAAATGAGAAATAGCAAGGGGAGAAAAACGTTAGTGGGTGTGATATATAGGCCTCCAAATAGTAATATGGAGGTGAGGGAAGGCATAAAAAGGGAAATTAGAGAAGCGTGCGATAAGAGCACAGCTGTCATCATGGGTGACTTTAATTTACATATTGATTGGACTACCCAAATTAGTAAAAATTCTGAGGAGGAGGAATTCCTGGAATGTTTTCGGGACGGTTATCTGGACCAATATGTCGAGGAGCCGACTCGAGATCAGGCCATTTTAGACTGGGTATTGTGCAATGAGAAGGGACTTATCACCAATCTTCTTGTACGAGGCCCCTTGGGTCAGAGCGATCATAATATGATCGAGCTCTCAGTCGAGATGGAGAGTGAGGAAATTGAATCAGAGACTAAGGTCCAGAACTTAAATAAAGGGAATTACGAGGGTATGAGACGGGAATTGGGTAAGATTGATTGGGTGGTGTTTCTGGGGGGATTGACAGTGGATAGACAATGGCAAGCATTCAAAGATAGAATGGAAGAATTCCAGAACATGTTTATACCGGTTTGGCATAAAAATAAACCTAAAAAGGTGACTCAACCGTGGATAACGAGGGAAATTAGGGACAGCATAAAATCAAAAAAAAGGGCATATCAACTGGCAAAAAAAAGCACCAGACCGGAAGATTGGGGGCAGTACAGGATACAGCAGAAGAGGACAAAGGGATTAATCAGGAAGGGGAAAATAGAATACGAAAGTAAACTTGCAGCAAAAATAAAGACAGACTGCAAAAGCTTTTATCGGTATATCAGGAGGAAAAGACTGGTAAAATCCCAAGTCGGTCCCCTGCAGTCCGATTCGGGAGAATATATAATGGAGAATAAGGAAATGGCAGACCAATTAAACTCATACTTTGGTTCTGTATTCACAAAGGAGGACACAAATAACCTCCCAGGAATATCGGCAAACATAGGGACTAATGAGAGGGAGGAGCTGACAGAAATTAGTATCTCTAGGGATATGGTGTTGGGTAAGTTGAGGGGACTGAAGGCCGACAAATCCCCGGGGCCTGATAAACTACATCCTAGGGTACTTAAGGAGGTGGCCCTGGAGATAGCAGATGCTCTAAGGATCATCTTCCGGAACTCCATTGACTCGGGAACAGTACCCGTGGATTGGAGGGTAGCTAATGTTACCCCAATATTTAAAAAGGGGGGTAGAGAGAAAGCAGGGAATTATAGACCAGTAAGCCTTACATCGGTTGTGGGCAAAATGCTAGAGTCCATTATTAAGGATAAAATAGCGGAGCACTTGACAAATGGGGAAAGGATCGGACAGAGTCAACATGGATTTACAAAGGGTAAATCGTGTTTGACTAATCTGCTGGAATTTTTTGAGGAAGTAACTGGTAAAATAGATGGGGGAGAGCCAGTGGATGTGGTGTACCTTGACTTCCAGAAAGCCTTCGATAAGGTTCCACACAAAAGATTGTCATGCAAAATTAAGGCTCATGGGATTGGGGGCAAAGTATTAACGTGGATAGAGAACTGGCTGGCGGATAGAAAACAGAGAGTTGGAATAAACGGCTCGTTTTCAGAGTGGCAGGCAGTGACCAGCGGGGTGCCGCAAGGATCTGTCCTGGGACCCCAGCTGTTCACAATATATATAAATGATCTGGATCAGGGAATTGGATGCAATATTTCCAAATTCGCTGACGACACTAAACTAGGAGGAGGGGTGGGCTCTGATGAGGATGTCAGGAGGCTACAGTGCGATTTGGACAGGTTGGGGGAATGGGCGGATACGTGGCAGATGCACTATAATGTGGATAAATGCGAGGTTATCCACTTTGGGGGTAAAAACAGGAGGGTAGATTATTATCTAAATGGCAATAGATTGGGAGATGGGGAAGTGCAGAGGGACCTGGGTGTTCTTGTGCACCAGTCACTGAAGGAGAGCATGCAGGTGCAACAGGCGATTAAGAAGGCAAATGGTATGTTGGCCTTCATATCAAGGGGGTTCGAGTATAGGAATAGGGATACCTTACTACAGCTGTACAAGGTGCTGGTGAGACCGCATCTGGAGTATTGTGTACAGTTTTGGTCGCCCCATCTGCGGAAGGATGTTCTTGCCATGGAAAGAGTGCAACGGCGATTCACCAGGCTGATACCTGGAATGGCGGGAATGACCTACGAAGAGAGATTAAATAGTTTGGGCTTGTACTCACTGGAGTTTAGAAGATTGAGAGGGGATCTCATCGAAACATATAAAATTATGGCAGGCCTGGACAGGCTGAATTCAGAGAGAATGTTTCCAATGGCCAGGGAGCACAGAACCAGGGGCCACAGTCTAAAAATAGCGGGCAAATCATTTAAAACAGAGATGAGGAAGAATTTCTTCACTCAAAGAGTGGTGAGCCTGTGGAATTCCCTGCCACAGAGGGCTGTGAAGGCTAATTCAATAAATATTTTCAAGAGAGAATTGGATATATTTCTGAAGGCTAAGGGGATTAAGGGTTACGGAGAAAAGGCGGGGACGGGGTACTGAACTGGTAAGATCAGCTATGATCTCAGACGAGGATCAGCCATGATCTCATTGAATGGCGGAGCAGGCTCGAAGGGCCGAATGGCCTACTCCTGTTCCTATCTCTATGTTACTATGAATGCGTGGCTAGAGGAATGGTGCAAGTGGGAGGGAATCAAATTCCTGGGACATTGGAACCGGGTCTGGGAGAGGTGGGACCAGTTCAAACCGGAAGATTTGTACCTGGGCAGGGCCGGGACCGATGTCCTAGGGGGAGTGTTTGCTAGTGCTCTGGGGGAGTGTTTAATCTAAAATGGCAGGGGGTTGGGAACCTGATCAGGGGGACAGAGGAAAGGGAAACAAGGATTAAAGCAAAAGATAGGAAGGAGAAAAACAAAAGGGACAGGCAGAGAAATCAAGGGTTTAAATCAAATATGTCCACATCAAACTATAATTCTCAAATATCTAAGAGCGTTAAAAAAGAAGCCTGAAGGCTTTGTGTCTTATTGCGAGGAGCATTCCTAATAAGGTGGATGAATCAGCTGTGCAAGTAGAGGTAAACAAATATGATATGATTGGGATGACAGAAACATGGCTCCAGGGTGGCCAAGGCTGGGGTATTCAATATTCAGGAATGATTGGCAAAAAGGAAAGTGAGGTGGGGTAGCATTGCTGGTTAAAGAGGGGATTAATACAATTGAAAGGAGAGATATTAGCTCTGATGATGTGGGATCTGTATGGGTAGAAATGAGAAATACCAAGGGGCAGGAAACGTTAGTGGGAGTGGTATATAGACCTCCAAAGAGTAATGAGGAGGTCAGGGATGGCATTATACAGGAAATTAGATAAGCGTGCAAAATAGAGCACAGCAGTTATCATGGTTGACTTTAATCTACATATAGATTGAGCTAACCAAATTAGTAACAATACTGTGGAGGAGGAATTTCTGGAGTTTATAAGGGATGGTTTCCTGGACCAATATGTCGAGGAACCAACCAGAGATCAGGCCATCTTAGACTGGGTAAATTGTAATGAGAAAGGATTAATTAGCAATCTTGCGCAAAGCCCCTTGGGTCGGAGCGTTCATAATATGATAGAATTCTTCATTAAGATGGAGAGTGAAATAGTTGACTTAGAGACTCGCGTCCTGAATTTAAATAAAGGCGACTATGATGGTATGAGGTGCGAGTTGGGTAGGATTGATTGGGGAATGTCACTCAAAGCGTTGACGGTGGATGGGCAATGGCAAACATTCAAAGATGGCATGAATGAACTACAGAATTTGTTCCCCCAGTTTGGCATAAAAATAAAACAAAAAATGTGACTCAACCGTGGCTAACAAGGGAAATTAGGGATACCATAAGATCCAAGGAGAGGACATATAAATTGGCCAGAAAAAGCAGTAAACCTGAGGATTGGGAGCAGTTTAGAATCCAACAAAAGAGGACAAAGGGATTAATAAGAGGGGGAAAATAGAGTATGAGAGTAAGCTTGCAGGGAACATAAAAAGTGACTGTAAAATTGTTTATAGATATGTGAAGAAAAAAAGATTGGGGAAGTCAAACGTAGGTCCCTTGCAGTCAGAATCAGGGGTATTTTTAATGGGGAACAAAGAAATGGCAGACCAATTAAATACATGCTTTGGTTCTGCCTTCACAAAGGAGGACACAAATAACCTCCCAAAGATGTCGGGGAACATAGGGTCTAATGAAAGGGAGGAACTGATAGAAATCAGTATTTGTAGGGAAATGGTGTTAGGGTAATTGATGGGATTGAGGTCCGATAAATCCCATGGGCCTGGTAATCTACATCCTAGGGTACTTAAGGAAGTTGCCCTAGAAATAGTAGATGCAATGCTGGTCATCTTCCAAAATTCGATAGATTATGGAACAGTACCCATGGATTGGCGGGTAGCTAATGTTCCCCCACTGTTCAAAAAGGGTGGTAGAGAGAAAACGGGGAATTACAGACCGGGAAGCTTGACATCGGTAGTGGAGAAAATGCTAGAGTCCATTATAAAGGATTTAATAGCAGAACACTTGGAATAATGTGACCAGATCGGACAAAGTCAACATGGACTAACAAAAGGTAAATCGTGGTTGACTAATCTACTGGAAATTTTTGAGGATGTAACTGGCAGAATAGATAAGAGAGAACCAGTCGATGTGGTGCATTTGGATTTTCAAAAGGCTTTTGATAAGGTCCCGCATAAGAGATTAGCGTGTACAATTAAGGCACATGGTATTGGGGGCAAGGTATTGACTTGGATAGAGAACTGGTTATCAGACAAAAAGCAAAGAGTTGGAACAAACGGCTCTTTTTCCAAGCGGCAGGCAGTGACTAGTGGGGTACCGCAGGGATTGGTCCTTAGACCCCCGCTATTCACAATATATATTAATGATCTGGACGAGGGAACTAGATGTAATATCTCCAAGTTTGCAGACAACACAAAGCTGGGTGGGCGTGTGTGCTGTGAGGAGGATGCCGAGAAACTCCAGTATGACTTGTACAGGTTGGGTGATTGGGCAGAAGCATGGCAGGTGCAATATAACGTGGATAAATGCGAGGTTATCCAATTTGGTGTCAAAAACAGGAAGGCAGATTATTATCTGAATGTCAATAGATTGGGAGAAGGGGAAGTGCAACGAGACCTGGGTGTCCTTGTGCACCAGTCGCTAAAAGTAAGCATGCAGTTGCAGCAGGCGTTTAAGAAGGCAAATGGCATGTTGGCATTCGTAGCGAGAGGGTTTGAGTACAGGAACAAGGATGTCTTGCTGCAGTTGTACAGGGCGTTGGTGAGACCACATCTTGGTATTGTGTGCAGTTTTGGTAGCCTTATCTGAGGAAGGTTATTCTTGTCATGGAAGTAGTGCAGCGAAAATTCACCAGGCTGATACCTGGGATGGCAGGAATGACAAATGAGGAGAGACTGGGTCGATTGGGCTTGTACTCGCTGCAGTTTAGAAGAATGAGAGGGGGTCTCATCGAAACTTATCAAATTCTAACAGGACTAGACAGATTAGATGCTGGAAGGATGTTCCAGATGGTCGGGAATCCAGAACCAGGGGTCACAGTCTAAGGATAAGGGGTAAGCCATTTTATACAGAGATGAGGAGGAATTTCTTCACCCACAGAGTGGTGAACCTGTGGAATTCTCTGCCAAAGAAGGCAGCAGAGGCCAATTCATTAAATATATTCAAGAAGGAGTTAGGTATATTTCATAAGGCTAAAGGGATCAAGGATATGGAGAGAAGGCAGGAACAGGGTCCTGAATTTGGATGATCAGCCATGATCTTATTGAATGGCGGAGCAGGCTCGAGGGGCCGAATGGCTTACTCCTGCTCCTATCTTCTATGTTTCTATGTTTATTTTATTCCCATTTTCCAGCACTTGGTCCGTAGCCTTGTATGCTATTGCGTTTCAAGCGCTCATCTAAATGCTTCTTGAATTTTGTAAGGCTTCCTGCCTCTACCACCCTTTCAGGCAGTGAGTTCCAGATTCCAACCACCCTCTGGGTGAAAACGTTTTTTCCTCAAATCCCATCTAAACCTCCTTCCCCTTACCTTGAAACTATGCCCCCTGGTTATTGACCCTGCTACTAACGGGAAATATTCATTTCTATCTACCCAATATGTGCCCCTCATAATTTTGCACACCTCAATCGGGTCCCCCCTCAGCCTTCTCTGCTCTAAGGAAAACAACCCCAGCCTGTCCAGTCCCACTTCATAGTTGAAGCGCTCCAGCCCAGGTAACATCCTGCTGAATCTCCTCTGCACCCTCTCCAATGCAATCACATCCTTCCTAAAGTGTGGCTACCTTAACTGCACTCAGTATTCCAGCTGTGGCTTAAGTAGCGTTTTGTACAGCTCCATCATAACCTCCCTGCTCTTATAGACTATGCCTCGGCTAATGAAGGCAAGTATCCCATATGCCTTTTTACCCACCTTATCTACCTGTCTTGCTGCATTCAGGGACCAATGAAAATGCACACCAAGGTCCCGCTGATCCTTTGTCCTTCCTAGGGTCCTACAATTCGTTGTGTATTCCCTTGCATGGTTAGTGCTCCCAAAATGCATCCAGCTCACACTTTTCAGGGTTATATTCCATTTGCCACTGAGCTGCCCATCTAACCAACCTGTCTACATCGTCCTGTAGCCTGAGGCTTCCCTCCTCGCTATTTAAGACTCCACCAATTTTCGTGTCATCTGCGAACTTACTGATCATACCTCCTACATTGATATGGAAATCATTAACGTACACGACAAACGTCAAAGTTCCCAGCACCGACCCCTGCGATACACCACTGGACACAGGCTTCCAGTCACAAAAACAACCTTTCGACCATCACCATCTGACTCCTGCCACGAAGCCAATTTTGGATCCAAAGTGCCAAATTGCCCTGGATCCTATGGGCTCTTAAATTCTTGAACAGCCTCCCATGCGGGACTTTGTCAAAAGCCTTACTGAAGTCCACGTAGACCACATCAACTGCACTACCCTCATCCACACACCTAGCCACCCCCTCGAAAAATTCAAACAAATTAGTTAGACATGATCTCCCCATGACAAAGCCATGCTGACTATTCTTGTTTAATCATTGCCTCTCCAAGTGGAGACTAATTCTGTCCCTCGTAATTTTTTCCAATAATTTCCCTACCACTGGTGTTAGGCTCACTGGCCTGTAATTCCCTGGTTTATCCCTACTACCCTGCTTGAATAATGGTACTACCTTATATATTCTCCAGTACTATGGCACCTCCCCTGTAGAGCCCCTGCGATCTCCTCCATTGCCTCAGACATCAGCCTGGGATACATCTCGTCTGGGCCTGGGGATGTGTCCAATTTTAATCCCACTAAAACCGCTAGTACATCCTCCTCATCAACACTAATTTGTTCAAGTATATCACAATCCCCCTGCATGATTTCTATGCCTACATCGTCCTTCTCCATAGTGAACACAGATACAAAATATTAATTAAAACTTCTCCTAAATCTTCTGGCTCTACACACAGAAGATGGAAATCATTAACGTACACTACAAACGTCAAAGTTCCCAGCACCGACCCCTGCGATACACCACTGGACCCATTACACCCTAATGGGCCCTACTCTTTCCTTGGTTATCCTCTTGCCCTTAATATAATTATAAAACACCTTGGGGTTTTCCTTTTTTTTGCCCGCCAGTGTATTTTCATGCCCCTTTTTCGCTCTCCTAATTTATTTTTTAAGTACCCCCTGCACATTCTATACTCCTCTAGGGCTTCCACTGTTTTCAGTGCTGTGTATCTGCCAAAAGCCTCCCTTTTTTCCTAATGCATTCTTGTATATCCCTTGAGATCCAGAATTCCCTGGGCTTGTTGGTCCCACCCTTGACCTTTACGGGAAGATGTTGCTGTTGTACTCTCTCTATTTCCTTTCAGAAAGACTCCCACTGCTCTGCTGTGGATATTCCTACAAGTAGCTGATCCCCATTCACTTTGCCAGATCCTGCCTTGTCATATTAAAATCGAATATTTATTTCCGGTCCATCTTTGTCCTTTTCCATGACTACTTTAAATCCCACCGAATTATGGTCACTGTCACCAAAATGCTCTCCTACTGACACTTTTACAACTTGCCCGGCTACATTCCCTAGAATGATCTAGTACCGCCCCTCTCTTGTAGGACTTTCTAGATGCTGGCTCAAACAGCCTTCCTGGATGCACTTTAAGAATTCTGCACCATCTTAGTCTTTCACACTCTCACTATCCCAGTTAATATTGGCGAAGTTGAAATCCCCTACTATTATTACACTCTTATTTCTGCACTTCTCTGAGATTTGCCTATATACCAGTTCAACTATCTCCCCCTGACAGTTTGGGTGCCTATGGTACCCTCCCAGCAAAGTGCTTGCCCCTTTTTGTTCTTAAGTTCTACCCATAAGGCCTCATTAGAGGAACCTGCTAAGGTAGCATCCCTCCTTACAGCAGTCATTGACACCTTGATTAATATTGCGACACACCCTCCTATTTTACACGCCCCTCTGTCTCGCCTGAAGATGCTATACCCCGGAATATTGAGCTGCCGGTCCTGCCCCTCCCTCAGCCATGTCTCTGTGAGAGCAACAATATCGTACTCCCAAATGTTCATCAACACCTTTACTTCGTCTGCCTTACTCGCAAGACTCCTTGGGCCAGTAATACCGGTCCCAACGCGTGAGTACGGACGGGGTACTCACGCGTTGGTCCGCTGGAAGTGCCGGATTTCAGCATGCACAGCGCATGCGCGGGAAACTGGCATTCCCTCCAAGGGGTTCAGAGGTCCAACGCGTGCATGCAGGGCTCTGCGCGGATGCATTGAACTTCCTTTTTGACAGGTTTGCCCGTGTGTAAGGGCCTGAACTATTTAGACATATAAAAAGGAGGCGTAAGGACTTGATTCTTTAAGGTAAGTGGTCTATTATTTAAAATTATAAAATTTTTCCCACAGTTTTATTGTTTTTAAGGACTTTACAGTAAGGTAAGTTTATTTTTAGACTCGATTTCTTAAAAAATTATTTTTTTCAAAAGTTTGATTAATTGATTAAAATAGTTTTTTAAAGATATTTATAGTTTATTTAACTTTTGGGATGTTTTTAAAAATTTTATTTAAAGTTAAACTAGTCTTTTGGGTGCCCGTACTTTTCATGAGTTTGACAGTTCTTACTATCAAACTCATGAATGAAGTTTCCCCTCCCCTGATTGGCTGCACAGTGCTCATCTGATTCCAGCCGGCACATCGCACTAACTACGCCGCTGGATTAGGCAAGCACAGCGCGCCAACATCTGAACCGGGCCAGTGACAGGAATTCCAAGCAGGCCCAGGCTTCAGATGTCGGCGCGCCGGGTGAGTGCACATCAGGGGCTTGCACGCGCGGCAAGCCCCCAAACCTAATTTCTGGGCCAATGTGTTACATTAAATGCCTTCCAGCCTTGCCATACGCCCTTGTGCCGTTACATATTTGCTCTGCCTTCCAGGCTGAATTGCTTTCCCTCTATATTTGGCTGTGCATCACCCCCTACTATAGCTCCACTCCGTAACCCATCCCCATGCCAAATCAGTTTAGCCCCACAACAGCACTAGCAAACCTTCCCGCAAGTATGTTGGTGCTGTTCCGGTTCAGGTGCAGCCCGTCCGTCTTGTACAGGTCCCACCTTCCCCAGAAGCAGACCCAGTGATCCAGGAAACTAAAGCCCTCCCTCCTGCACCAACTCTTTAGCCACTCATTCATCTGCTCTATCCTCCCACTCCTATACTCATTAGCACGTGGCTAAAGGATGAAGCCATTCGAACCATTCCTCATGTGAGACCCTTCCTACCTCCTCTGTCACCCTTCCTACCTCCTCTGTCTCTGGCTTTAAATGGCATAATTCAATGAACTAGGATATCCCAGAAACACATAGTGCAAATGATAAAGACAAATAGAGAGACAGTGCAATCCCGATACTGGGAATCATGAATGGTGGGAAGTAGTATCTAGCGTGGAACTATATCCTTGGGCTAGATTATTCCAGATGGGATTGGTGATAGCACAGACAAAAGCTTTTGGGATTCTGGTCATTGCATTGTGCTGTGTAAGGGAGTCGATAATGGACATAGGAAATGCTGAAAGGTAAGAAGATAGCAAGGGCACTAAGAGGAGGCCAGGATTAGTAAAGACAAAGAATGATATAAAACACTTTGCCAAGAGGTAAAATAACCCATACAAAAGTGGGACATGTTGGCATATGGACCCCGGTTAAATCAGTTTCTGAAAGGAACTCATGTTCAATTAATTTGTTAAAGGGAAAAAAGTGTTTCATATTTTTAGAGAGAGAGAGCGACAAAGAGACGGAAAGACAGATTTCACTTAGCAACAGCTGGAGTTTTGCAACCAACCAGCCTTCGATATACATATTGGGGCAGAAATTCGGGTTGGGGGGAGAAGCCCCCGATCTGCACTTACCCGACGCGCCGGCCGTTGAGCTTCAGGGACGCCTGGAATTCCTGGTTTAAAATGTTGACTCCCGGGCAGCGTCTGACGTCACGCCGCCCAGGAGTGCAGCCAGCGTGAAGCCTGGAGCGCGCCGTGCAAGTGAGACACGCCCCTTGAGGTCTCATTTTAAAAGGACACGCCCCCAATGTTTCTCACAAGCTGCAAAGCATTTTTACATGTAGAGCAGCATTTTAAATAGGTTTTTGGTATTTTTAAGAAGCTTTTGGTAACTTTTATAAAAGTTTACATTATTTTGAAGAATCTGAAGTAGTTTTGAACAGAATTAAAGCGATTTAAAAGCATTTCTTTCATTCCATTTATTTAATTAGCAACGTCATCGTCGTACATGTCTTCGCACTGTTCCCTTTGGGGAACTGTATGAAGTGGTGGAAGGATTTCTGGCCGTGATAAACGCTCCTTCTGTGACTGTAATCATCTTTGTACCAGCCATTAGGGTGGTTAGTCCTATGGCAGGAGGGTTTTACAGGCTCCCACAATCTATACGGGGGGGAGGGGCCACGCACACCCACCGACGCAAATATCCCACTGGATGTCTACCCAGAATTTAGAGCCGGAGCTCCGACTCCACTTGCCGGGACTGTCTGGAGCGGGGTTAGAAATCCTATGCCGTGTGGTCCAGTGGGGGGGATGCTACCGCTACGCCAAAGGCCCACTCAGATTAGCAACGTGAAATGGCTGGAATGAGCACAATTCACGGCATTCAAAGAACTAGCAATTGAACTGATGATGACCTCAGCAATCTCCTCAACGAGGTGGAGGCGCAGCACCTGCTCATCATTGGCAATGAGAAGTCCAAGGCGCCGCAAAAAGGAGAGAAAATAGCTTGGTCTTTCAAGTGGCAGCATAGGGCTCCAGTCACGGGGAGGAAAAAGGCGCAGGAAACGTATGGGTGTCACCTTTTGCGCGGAGTGGGCCTTTTGAGTAGCGGTAAGCATCCCCGCCACTGGGCCAGAAGGAGTAGGGTTTCAAGCCCCGCTCCAGACAGCCCTGGCAAGTGGAGTCGGAGCTCCAACTATAAATTCTGGGTGGACATCCAGCGGGATACTTGCGTCTGCGTGTGTGGGTGCCCCTCAGATGGGTTGTGGGAGCCCGTAAAACCCTCACGCCATAGGACTAACCACCCTAATGGCTGGTATGAAGATGGTTATGGTCACGGAAGGAGCATTAACGTGGCCAGAAAACCTTCCACCACTTCATACAGTTCCCGAAGGGGAACAGTGTGAGGATATGTACGACGATGACCTCTTGCGCAATGCACCTCCTTGGACCCTCAGTTGCAGATGCGAGGGGGCAAATCATGCAATTGTTAAATTTTTCATTTTATTGACATGTAAAGTGTTGGCCCAGTCATTCCGTTCCAAACGCGTGAGTATGGTCGGGGTACTCACGCGTCTGGCCGGAGGAAATGCCGGTTTTCAGCATGCACAGCGCATGCGGGGAAAACCGGCATTTCCTGTCCTCTGAATGAAGGGGTTCAGAGGCAGAACGCATGCAACTGCATAGCCAGCGCGTGCGCAGTAAAATTCGCCAGTTTCATTCATGCTTTCAATGAGGTTAAGTCCTTACAACTTACACATGAAAAAAGCATGAGTACAGTTGCTCCAGAGGCTGCGGAGGAAGATATATTTTATCGTGGAGCTTCTGAAAGGCAATATTTTTGTTTGGGAAAGGGAGTAAAGTTATTTTAAGAAAAGCTGAGGTAAGTTTTAAAGTTTATTTTTGTTTTTTAAAACGGGTTTTCAGTACTGTAGGTAGAAGGAGCAATTGTGGCTATGTGAATTGAATTTGCTGTGTTTATTAAATGTGAAAATGACTCCAACATTTTCAAGAAAGAAACTTTTCATCAGTAACATATTCTTTTAAGTAATTATGTATGTATGTCTGTATATATTCCTTTGCGTATATGTATGTATATATTCCTTTACTTATGTATATGAATGTATGTATTTAATTATGACTTTCAGAGAAAGTAACTTATTGGAAAATCATAATTAAATACATACATTCATACACATAAGTAAAGGAATATATACATATATGTAAAGGAATATATATGGACATACATACATAATTACTTAAAAGAATATATTACTGATGAAGTTTCTTTCTTAAAAATGTTGGAAATTTTACATTACTCATTTTAGAACAGTCATTTAACACAGCAAATTCAATTCACACAGCCACAATTGCTCCTTCTACCTACAGTACTGGAAACCCGTTGAAAAAAAAAAAAGTAACTTTAAAACTTACCTCATCATTTCTTAAAATAACTTTCCTCCCTTTCCCAAACAAAAATATTGTCTTGCAGAAGCTCCACGATAAAATATATCTTCCTCCGTAGCCTCTGGAGCAACTTTACACATGCTTTTTTCACGTGTAAGTTGTAAGGACTTAACCTCACTGAATCCATGAATGAAATCGACGAAGTTCACTGCGTACGCGCTGCCTGTGCAGTCGCACGCGCTGTGCCTCTGAACCCCTTCGTTCAGAGGACAGGAAATGCCGGTTTTCCCCGCATGCGCTGTGCATGCTGAAAACCGGCATTTCCTCCGGCCAGACGCGTGAGTACCCCGACCATACTCACGCGTTTGGAATGGAATTACTGGGCCAATAGAATGTTTAGATTAGAAATAATATGTTAGGATAAGGAAAGTCCAGAACGAGTGTTTATGCTCACCATAGCAAGGCCAAGATGTTTATCTGTGTGTTATTGATGTAGATTGCATCTTTTGACTATACATTAGCCAGAGATATCCATATTTGGCAATGCCTGTAGAGGTTTGATAAGAAAACAGTGTATAAATGTAAGCTTTTTCCCTTGTATGGGAGCATGGACGTACCCATGCCTAGGGACGCGTGCTCTATCTGTTACTAGACTCTGCTTGTAAACTGCTTTCTATGCTGAAGTTAAAGAATGAAATGAATATAAGCAGAAGACTGAATTCGTTAAAACCCAAGTGAGCAGACTGAAGGGAACAGGATCTACCCTTACCCTATTCGGCTACATTGGGCTGAACAAACTATTACAGTATTCCACCAAGCTGAAGCCACGCTCAACATATTTATATGACAGTCTAATCGTTTTGGCCTCCAACTCTCCCCATAAGCATTGTGTACTGTACTCTAATGCGTGGAGCAATCTTTATTTCTATCTTAGCAACTAGTCACATATCCAATTAATTAACAGAGGGAAAATAGAATATGAGAGTAAGCCATCCGGGAACATAAAAACTGACTGTAAAAGCTTTTATAGATATGTGAAGAGAAAAAGATTGGTGAAGTCAAGCATAGGCCCCTTACAGTCAGAATCAAGGGAATTTATAATGGGAAACAAGGAAATGGCAGACCAACTAAATACATACTTAAGTTCTGTCTTCACAAAGGAGGACACAAATAACCTCCCAGAGATGTCGGGGAACATAGGGTCTGATGAAAGGGAGGAAAAGATATCAGTATTTGTAGGGAAATGGTGTTAGGAAAATAGATGGGACTGAAGGCTGATAAATCCCCAGGGCCTGATGGTCTACATCCCAGGGTACATAAGGAAGTGGCCCTAGAGATAGTAGATGCATTGCTGGTCATCTTCCACTTTGGTGGCAAAACAGGAAGGCAGATTATTATTTGAATGGCAATAGATTGGGAGAAGGGGAGGTGCAGAGATACCTGGGTGTTATTGTGCACCAGTCGCTGAAGGTAAGCATGCAGGTGCAGCAGGCGGTTAAGAAGGCAAATGATATGTTGGCCTTCATAGCAAGAGGGTTCGAGTACAGGAACAAGGATGTCTTGCTACTGTTGTACAGGGCCTTGGTGTGACCGCACTTTGAGTATTGTGTGCAGTATTGGTCACCTTACCTGAGGAAGGACGTTCTTGCCATGGAGGGAGTGCAGCGAAGATTCACCAGGCTGATACCTGGGATGGCAGGAATGATGTATGAGGAGAGATTGTGTAGATTGGGCTTATACTCACTGGAGTTTAGAAGATTGAGAGGGGATCTCATAGAAACCTATAAAATTCTGTCAGGTCTGGACAGTCTAGATGCAGGAAGGATGTTTCAGATGGCCGGGGAGTCCAGAACTAGGTGTCATAGCCTAAGGATAAGGGGTAAGCCATTTAGGACTGAAATGAGGAGGAAATTCTTCACCCAGAGAGTGCTGAACCTATGGAACTCTCTGCCACAGAGGGCGGTGGAGGCCAGTTCATTAAATATATTCAAGAAAGAGTTGGATATTATTCTTGAGGCTAAAGGGATCAAGGGATATGGGGAGAAGGCAGGGACAGGGTACTGAATTTGGATGATCAGCCATGATCTCATTGAATGGCGGAGCAGGCTCGAAGGGCCGAATGGCTTACTCCTGCTCCTATCTTCTATGTTTCTATCCTATCTTCTATGTTTATGGCAATCCTGGGTGTTTATGATTCTCTGTCTTTGAGTTTACAAATTGTCTTTTATTCAAACCCAGAGAAAAAATTCAACTTCCCCTTTCCTCCCATTCGACTGCAACATTTACACATCTTTAAAACGTTGTAACATTGATAACAAAATAATTTGTAGAATTGTAATATAACTGTAACTGCAAGCATGATGAACTGTTATAGTTTAATAAGAGCAGGAAGTGGATTGCAATACCGTGATGACTGCAGGCATCAGGAATGACAAAATAATAAAAGTTACAGGAGAATCCGATTGTGATACATTGATCATGATATACATGGGGAATTTTAATATTTAAAAATCTACAGGTGTACCCAATTATAATTTTGTTCACACAAACATGTGGAATTTTAATATATTAGAACTACAGGTATATCCAATAGTAATATTTATCAAAAAGACGTGGAAAATTGTAATGTCTTAAATCAACAGGTATATCCAATAGTAATATTTATCACAAAGATGTGTAAGATTGTAATATATTAATACTACCGGTAGACACAATGTAATATTGATCACCACAGTTATGGGGAATTGTAATATATGAAAAACTACAGGTATATCCAATAAAATATTGATCACTACAGACATGGGAATTGTAATATATTAATACTACAGGTATATCCAATGAAATATTGATCAAACATTCATGGAGAATTGTATTATATGAAAAACTACAGGTATATCCAATATAACATTGATCACTACAGACATGGGGAATTGTAATATATTAATACTACAGGTATAGCCAATGCAATATTGATCAAACAGACATGGGGAATTATATTATATTAAAACTTCAGGGATATCCAATTGTAATATTGATCACCACAGACATGGAAAATCGTAATGTAATAAAACTACAGGTATATCCAATTGTAATATTGATCACCCTGCTAACAAGAGCCCTGAATGAAAGGCAACAGACAAACTGAATTTATTTGACGTGTTTTCGTGAGTGAGTGAGCCTGGGGAGTTTGAAACATTCTGATACATGGCGCTGTTGGGTCGTTTTACCTTACCAGGTTACCTGTCCCGGACTAGCCCAGTTTCACTCTTGTAGATTCATAGACCCACAGCAAGGACCGGAGCACATAATCGGAAGAGACTGAGTGAGTGCTGCATTGTCGGGTGTGTCGTCTTTAAAATGACAAATGCAATCCAGGTCCTGACTGCATCTACAGGTGGAAGGGAAATAACCCACGGCTCTACTGAAGGAAGAATAGTGGTCTCCTCTCATGTCTTGGTCCACATTGAGATATCTTAAAAATGTAATACCCGATTATACTCCCTGTAGTTCTCTTTAAGAATCCATGTCTTCCTAATTTTCCCCAGCAGCCCCACAGGTCAATGCCTGTCCCAGATATTCAGAAACCTGCCTGCCCGATTAGTTCCCACGTAGACATTTACAGGTCCTTGGAGTAAAAGGAATGGATTTAAAATCACTGATCTCAGGTTACACCTGGAGATTAGTGGGGGTTCGGGTGCTGCACAGCCAGGCCAACGGAATCGCCTCTCCCGTGTATAATAACGATAACTGGTTCACGGTACCATAGTTAATGGACTAGACATCCAGAGACCTATATTAATGATCCGGAGATATGTAATCAAATCGCACCACGACAGTGGGGGAATATAAAATGAGTTAATTAAATAAATCTGGAATATTCTGTATGTACCGGATTGTCGTAACTGTCAGACTGATACCTGGGATGGCAGGAATGACGTATGAGGAGAGATTGGGTCGATTGGGCTTATACTCGCTGGAGTTTAGAAGAATGAGAGGGGATCTCATTGAAACTTATAAAATTCTAACAGGACTAAACATACTAGATGCAGGAAGGATATTCCCGATGGACGGTGAGTCCAGAACAAGGGATCACAGTCTAAGGATAAGGGGTAAGCCATTTAGGACAGAGATGAGGAGGATTTTCTTCACCCAGAGAGTGGTGAAACTGTGGAATTCTCTACCACAGACGGCAGTGGATACCAATTCATTAAATATATTCAAGAAGGAGTTAGATATATTTCATAAGGCTAAAGGGGTCAAGGGTTATGGGGAGAAGGCAGGGACAGGGTACTGAATTTCGATGATCAGCCATGATCTCATTGAATGGCGGAGCTGGCTCGATGGGCCGAATGTCCTACTCCTGCTCCCAACTTCTATGTTTCTATGTAAAAGCCCATTTGGTTCTGTGCTGTTCTTTAGGGAAGGAAATCTGCCATCCTTACCCGGTCTGCTATATGTGACTTCAGATCCACAGCAATGTGGTTGACTCTCAACGGCCCTCTGAAATGGCCTAGCAAGCCAGTAAGTTGTACTAAACCGATGCAAAGAAGTATATTGTGGGAGTACCGTCACAACACGGACTGCGGCCGTTTAAGAAGGCGGCTCACCACTTACTACATTCTCAAGGGCAATTAGAGATGGGCATTAAACGCTGACCTTGCCAGCGATGCCCACATCGCAGGAAGGAATACAAAATAACAATTACTGTTGAATTAATTGGTTATTCAGCTATATACCGGTGAGAACTTTAAGACGAAGCGTTATTAGTTTTAAAGTAAAAATTTGTTACTTTAATTCCAATTAAATATTGTGTTTAATAACAACAAAAAATGCTGGAAACACTCAGCAGGCCAGGCAGCGTCCGTGGACATATAAACAGAGTTAACGTTTGAGGTCTGGGACCCTTCATCAGAACTGGAAAAAGCTGGAGATGTAATAGATATTAAGCAGGTTCCAGCATCAGCAGTATTTTGCTATTATATAAATATTGTGTGTGTTGAGTCAGAATGAAGGCTCTCGGTGCTCTGCTGATCCAATTCCCTGCCTCGGCCGAGAGTTCATTTTATTAAACTGAGAGCAGTGTTTCTCCCCATAATCTCTGGATTTATTACCCAGCTCGTTCAACAGAGTCACCTGATTATTGCGGGGACCTGCTTTTAACAGGACATAAAAATACAGTGTTTCAGCACTTTAATGAGGAACTGGAGTTTCATGAAATGATGTTTCTATTGAAATGTTATAAAAGTTCTTATGTATAAAGAAGGTGATTATCAGATGTTTTGCCATCGAATTCAATATTTTAGCTGCAATTTAATTGGTCACTGTTAGCAGTTGCACATTTAAATGGTTTAAGACAATCAGATTTACTGATGTGACGGGGTCTATTTCTAACAATGTGACTATTTTATCGATGTATTTCTGTAGATGCGGCGCTGTTTAATGTTCCTTACAACTGGAACTGACGGTGGATACAGTAAATCCGCAGTTCCAGGCCTGGTGGTGTAAAAATCCATTATTGGAATCGTAGCTGCATGGTTATAAACACTGCCTGAATGTTTAGGGTTAATGTTCTGAAATAAACTCAGAACATGTGAAGTTGGTTTTGTTACTTCCGTTATTTAATTTTCGCTAAGTGATTTCCTCTATTGCCAGGGTAACAAACTGTCAGCTCTCAGTAGAAGAGGCCTTGGCTCCAATTTATATCTGAAAGATTGTGAAACAGTCAGTGTAAACTCCTGTCTGTGCAGTCGGCAGTCCAGGAGTAGGAACATCTTCTGAATAGTTTAGTACAATGCTAACAATATTAAAAATAGTTATAATGCTGTTGTGTAAAAGCAGTAGGTTTTATAGGTACATATAATTCACAAAACGTCCTCTTGCCAGGGCTAAATAACCATTTTATATTAATAATAAAGCCTGCTTCAACCTGGTGCTCGCACATATTCTAACATTGCCACATGTCCGCCTGCCATTCTGGCCTCTGCCTACAGATGCTGTGAAAATATATTCCATTTCATCAGTTTGAGATTGAGCAATGACGTTGAGATTCAACAGTAATTAATTAATTATTGTTTGTAAAGCACACTTCCTGTAAGATTCTCAATTACCGTTGGCCCAACTCATCTATCACATTCATGTCATGTTACACCTCAGATATCACAGTTCTAGTGAAACCTTTCATTCGTTCCAAATGGAAGTGGATCTGCAAGTTCTAATTGCATGAGACACGTTTAGTCATCTTACAACTGTTTAGGGAGAGCCTTTATGTGATGGGTCGTTAATATTGGTTCCAGGTAATTAACATATGATAGAAATATGGGACAGTACAAGACCATAGACAGATAGGAACAATTGGATTCAAATCAGGCCCTCGATCCTGTTCCGCCAATAACTTAATGAGAGCAGGCAAAGTAGCCTGGCTCTGATACGCAGGCACAGTCCAGCACCTTTGCTCTCATTCAGGTGCAGTGTTGCTCGCTGCCATTATTTGGGGTTTTCCCAGTCACGGGTCAGATTTCTGCTTGTGCTGGGAGGTGTGGGGTGATCTGTGAGAGAGGGTAAGGAGCAGGATCATTCTCCGGGATACACGGGTATAATTGCCGTTAGTGCAGGGAAGTCCAGTGGGCGGGGTTGGCTCTGTGCCGGGTGGCGCAGGCCGGTCTGTGGGTGACGGTAAAAAGACGGATTGTTCCCCGGGTTACAGGGGCCACGCTCTGTGACTGAGAGAACTCGGCTCAATTCAGCACATGGCCAGACAGTGCGGATGCTCAGCCCAGAGTATAGATCACAGCGAGGAAACAAACAGGGGATGGTCCGGGATACAACCTGCAGAGAATGGAATGAACTGGGTCATAGTACAGGGGGTGGTCCGCGATATAAACACCAGGGAATGGATTTAACTGGGTCATAATACAGGGGGTGCTCCGCGATTTAAACCTGAGGGACTGTACTGGACCAGGCCAGATTACAGGGGATGGTCTGGGATATAAACCCTAGGGAATGGACTGAGCTGGGTCACAATACATGGGATGCTCCTGGATATAAGCCACATGGAATGCACTGAAAAGGGCCAAAAACGGTGGATGGTCCGGGGATGGAGGATGGGCCGAGTGAGATTTGAAAGTGTCAGCAATGTGCAGGGGAAAGGCGCATTTCGGTCTGGTTGAGTGGAAATGTGGAACTCTCAGGCGGCCGGACTTTCACTCTGAGGATAAATAGCAAACAAAACACACAGCCTCGGGGCTGAGGGTTTGGAGAGTTGTGCAAAGTAGAAAACAACTGCAAGTAATGTCAGACAGTGTGTTACATGCGAAGGATTGGCCCAGTGAGATCAGACAGTGTGTAACCGGGGGAGGATGGGCGCAGTGAGATCAGACAGTGTGTAAACAGGGGAGGATGGGCCCAGTGAGATCAGACAGTGTGTAACCCGGGGAGGATGGGCGCAGTGAGATCAGACAGTGTGTAACCCGGGGAGGATGGGCCCAGTGAGATCAGACAGTGTGTAACCCGGGGAGGATGGGCCCAGTGAGATCAGACAGTGTGTAACCCGGGGAGGAGGGGCCCAGTGAGATAAGACAGTGTGTAACTCGTTGAGGATGGGCCCAGTGAGAGTAGACAGTGTGTAACCCGGGGAGGATGGTCCCTGTGAGATCAGACAGCGTGTAACCTGGGGAGGATGGGCCCAGTGAGATCAGACATTGTGAAGCCGTGGAGGATGGGCCCAGTGAAATCAGACAGTGTGTAACCCGAGGAGGATGGATCCAGTGAGATCAGACAGGATGTAACCCGGGGTGGATGGGCCCAGTACGATCAGACGGTGCACAACCCGGGGAGGATGAGCCCAGTGAGATCAGACAGCGTGTAACCCGGGGAGGATGAGTCCAGTGAGAGTAGACACTGTGTAACCCGGGGAAGATGGGCCCAGTGAGATCAGACAGTGTGTAACCTGGGGAGGATGGGCCCAGTGAGATCATACATTGTGTAGCCATGGAGGATGGGCCCAGTGAGATCAGACAGTGTGTAACCAGGGGAGGATGAGCCCAGTGAGATCAGACAGCGTGTAACCCGGGGATAATGGGTCCAGTGAGATTAGACCGTGTGTAACCCCGGGAACATGGGCCCAGTGATATGAGACAGTGTGTAACCCGGGGAGGATGGACACAGTGAGATCAGACAGTGTGTAACACGGGGAGGATGGGCCCAGTGAGATCAGACAGTGTGTAACCCGGGGAGGATGAGCCCAGTGAGATCAGACAGAGTGTTACCCGGTCAGGATGGGTCCAGTGTGATTAGACAGTGTGTAACCCGGGCAGGATGGGCCAAGTGAGGTCAGTCGGTGTGTAAACCGGGAGGATGGGCCCAGTGAGATCAGACAGTGTGTTACCGGGGGAGGATGGGCCCATTGATATCAGACAGTGTGTAACAGGGAAGGATTGTCCCAGTGAGATCAAAAAGTGTGTAACACAGGCAGGATGGATCTACTGAGATGAGACGGTGTGTAACCCGGGGAGGATGGGCCCAGTGAGATCAGACAGTGTGTTACCCGTGTAGGATGGGCCCAGTGAGATCAGACAGTGTGTAACCGGGGGAGGATGGGCCCAGTGAGATCAGACAGTATGTAACCCGGGGAGGATGGATCCAGTGAGATCAGACACTGTTTAACCCGAGGAGGATGGGCCCAGTGAGATCAGGCAGTATGTAACCCGGGGAGGATGGTCCCATTGAGATCAGAGAGCGTGTAACCTGGGGACGATGGGTCAAGTGAGATTAGACAGTGTGTAACCCGGGGAAGATGGGCCCAGTGAGATCAGACAGTGTGTAACCCGGGGAGGATGGTCCTTGTGAGATCAGACAGTGTGTAATCCGCGGAAGATGGGCACAGTGAGATCAGACAGTGTGTAACCCGGGGAGGATGGGCCCAGTGAGATCAGACCGTGTGTAATCCGGGGAGGATGGGCCCACTGAGATCAGTCAGAGTGTTACCCGGTCAGGATGAGACCGTTGTGATTAGTCAGTGTGTAACCAGGGCAGGATGGGCCAAGTGAGATCAGACAGTGTGTAACCCGGGGAGGATGGGCCCAGTGAGATCAGACAGTGTGTAACCCGCGAGGAAGCGCCCAGTGATATCAGACAGTGTGTAACCTGGAAGGATTGTCCCAGTGAGATCAGAAAATGTGTAACACAGGCAGGATGGATCTACTGAGATGAGACGGTGTGTAACCCGGGGAGGATCGGCCCAGTGAGATCAGTGTGTAACCCGGGGAGGATGGGCCCAGTGAGATCAGACAGTATGTAACTCAGGGAGGATGGTCCCATTGAGATCAGGGAGCGTGTAACCTGGGGACGATGTGTCCAGTGAGATTAGACAGTGTGTAACCCGGGGAAGATGGGCCTAGTGAGATCAGACAGTGTGTATCTGGGGAGGATGGGTGCAGTGAGATCAGACAGTGTGTAACCCGGGGAGGATGGACCCAGTGAGATCAGACAGTGTGTAACCCGGGGAGGATGGGCCCAGTGAGATAACACAGTGTGTAACCCGGGGAGGATGGCCCAGTGTGATCAGACAGTGTGTTACCCCGGGAGGATGGGTCCAGTGAGATTAGACGGTGTGTAACCCGGGGAGGATGGGCCCAGTGAGATCTTACAGTATGTAACCCAGGGAGGATGGGCCCAGTGAGTACAGACAGTGTGTAACCCACGGAAGATGGGCACAGTGAGATCAGACAGTGTGTAACCCGGGGAGGATGGGCCCAGTGAGATCAGACAGTGTGTAGCACTGGAAGGATGGGCCCAGTGAAATCAGACAGTGTGTAACACTGGGAGGATGGGACCAGTGAGATCAGACCGTGTTTAACCAAGGGAGGATGGGCCAGTGAGATTAGACAGTGTGTAACCCGGCGAGGATGGGACCAGTGAGATCAGACAGTGTGTAACACTGGGAGGATGGGCCCAGTGAGATCAGACAGTGTGTAACCCGGGGACGATGGGCCCAGTGAGATCAGACAGTATGTAACCCGGGGAGGATGGTCCCATTGAGATCAGAGAGAGTGTAACCTGGGGACGATGGGTCCAGTGAGATTAGACAGTGTGTAACCCGGGGAAGATGGGCCCAGTGAGATCAGACAGTGTGTAATCTGGGGAGGATGGGCCCAGTGAGATCTGAAAGTGTGTAACCAGGGGAGGATGGGCCCAGTGAGATCAGACAGTGTGTAACGTGGGGAGGATGGGTCCAGTGAGATCAGACAGTGTGTAACCCGGGGAGGATGAGGCCAGTGGGATCAGACAGCGTGTAACCCGGGGATAATGGGTCCAGTGAGATTAGACAGTGTGTAACCCCGGGAAGATGGGCCCAGTGAGACCAGACAGTGTGTATCCCGGGGAGGATGGAGCCAGTGAGATCAGATAGTGTGTAACACGGGGAGGATGGGCCCAGTGAGATCAGACAGTGTGTAACCAGGGGAGGATGGGCCCAGTGAGATCAGACGGTGTGTAACCCGGGAGGATGCGCCCAGTGATATCAGACAGTGTGTAACCTGGAAGGATTGTTCCAGTGAGATCAGAAAGTGTGTAACACAGGCAGGATGGATCTACTGAGATGAGATGGTGTGTAACCCGTGGAGGATGGGCCCAGTGAGATCAGACAGTGTGTTACCCGAGTAGGATGGGCCCAGTGAGATCAGACAGTGTGCAACCGGGAGAGGATGGGCCCAGTGAGATCAGACAGTGTGCAACCGGGAGAGGATGGGCCCAGTGAGATCAGACAGTGTGTAAACCGGGGAGGATGGATCCAGTGACATCAGACAGTGTGTTACCTGGGGAGGATGGGCCCAGTGAGATCAGACAGTATGTAACCCGGGGAGGATGGTCCCATTGAGATCAGAGAGCGTGGAACCTGGGGACGATGGGTCCAGTGAGATTAGACAATGTGTAACCCGGGGAGGATGGGCCCAGTGAGATCAGGCAGTGTGTAACACGGGGAGGATGGGTCCAGTGAGATCAGACAGTGTGTAACCCGGGGAGGATGGGCCCAGTGTGATCAGACAGTGTGTTACCCGGGGAGGATGGGTTCAGTGAGATTAGACAGTGCGTAACCCGGGCATGATAGGCCCAGTGATATCAGACGGTGTGTAACCCGGGGTGGATGGGCCCAGTGAGATCTTACAGTATGTAACCCAGGAAGGATGGGCCCAGTGAGTACAGACAGAGTGTGACCCGGGGAGGATGGGCCAAGTGAGACCAGACAATGTGTAACCCGCGGAAGATGGGCCCAGTGAGATCAGACACTGTGTAACCCGGGGAGGATGGGCCCAGTGAGATCAGACCGTGTGTAATCCGGGGAGGATGGGCCCACTGAGATCAGTCAGAGTGTTACCCGGTCAGGATGAGACCATTGTGATTAGACAGTGTGTAACCAGGGCAGGATGTGCCAAGTGAGATCAAACAGTGTGTAACCCGGGGAGGATGGGCCCAGTGAGATCAGACAGTGTGTTACCCGCGAGGAACCGCCCAGTGATATAAGACAGTGTGTAACCTGGAAGGATTGTCCCAGTGAGATCAGAAAATGTGTAACACAGGCAGGATGGATCTACTGAGATGAGACGGTGTGTAACCCGGGGAGGATCGGCCCAGTGAGATCAGACAGTGTGTAACCCGGGGAGGATGGGCCCAGTGAGATCAGACAGTATGTAACTCGGGGAGGATGGTCCCATTGAGATCAGGGAGCGTGTAACCTTGGGACGATGTGTCCAGTGAGATTAGACAGTGTGTAACCCGGGGAAGATGGGCCTAGTGAGATCAGACAGTGTGTATCTGGGGAGGATGGGTGCAGTGAGATCAGACAGTGTGTAACCCGAGGAGGATGGACCCAGTGAGATCAGACAGTGTGTAACCCGGGGAGGATGGGCCCAGTGAGATAACACAGTGTGTAACACAGGGAGGATGGGTCCAGTGAGATCAGACAGTGTGTAACCCGGGGAGGATGGCCCAGTGTGATCAGACAGTGTGTTACCCGGGGAGGATGGGTCCAGTGAGACTAGACAGTGTGTAACCCGGGCATGATGGGCCCAGTGAGATCAGACGGTGTGTAACCCGGGGAGGATGGGCCCAGTGAGATCTTACAGTATGTAACCCAGGGAGGATGGGCCCAGTGAGTACAGACAGTGTGTAACCCATGGAAGATGGGCACAGTGAGATCAGACAGTGTGTAACCCGGGGAGGATGGGCCCAGTGAGATCAGACAGTGTGTAGCACTGGAAGGATGGGCCCAGTGAAATCAGACAGTGTGTAACACTGGGAGGATGGGACCAGTGAGATCAGACAGTGTTTAACCAAGGGAGGATGGGCCAGTGAGATTAGACAGTGTGTAACCCGGCGAGGATGGGCCCAGTGAGATCAGACAGTGTGTAACACTGGGAGGATGGGCCCAGTGAGATCAGACAGTGTGTAACCCGGGGACGATGGACACAGTGAGATCAGACAGTGTGTAACCCGGGGAGGATGGGCCCAGTGAGATCAGACAGTGTGCTACCCGGGGAGGATTGGCCCAGTGAGATCAAACAGTTTGTAAACCGGGGAGGATGGGTCCAGTAAGATTAGACAGTGTGTAACCCGGGCAGGATGGGCCAAGTGAGATCAGTCGGTGTGTAACCCGGGGTGGATGGGCCCAGTGAGTTCAGACAGTGTGTAACCCGGGAGGATGCGCCCAGTGAGATCAGACAATTTGTAGCCGGGGGAGGATTGGCCCAGTGATATCAGACAGTGTGTAACAGGGAAGGATTGTTCCAGTGAGATCAGAAAGTGTGTAACACAGGCAGGATGGATCTACTGAGATGAGACGGTGTGTAACCCGGGGAGGATGGGCCCAGTGAGATCAGACAGTGTTTATCCCGGGGAGGATGGATCCAGTGAGATCAGACAGTGTGTAACCCGGGGAGGATGGGCCCAGTGAGATCAGACAGTATGTAACCCGGGGAGGATGGTCCCATTGAGATCAGGGAGCGTGTAACCTGGGGACGATGGGTCCAGTGAGATTAGACAGTGTGTAACCCGGGGAGGATGGGCCCAGTCAGATCAGACAGTGTGTAACCCGGGGAGGATGGGCCCAGTGAGATAAGGCAGTGTGTAACACGGGGAGGATGGGCCCAGTGTGATCAGACAGTGTGTTACCCGGGGAGGATGGGTCCAGTGAGATTAGACAGTGAGTAATCCGGGCATGATGTGCCCAGTGAGATCAGACGCTGTGTAACCTGGGGAGAATGGGCCCAGTGAGATTTTACAGTATTTAACCCAGGGAGGATGGGCCCAGTGAGTACAGACAGTGTGTAACCTGGGGAGGATGGGCCAAGTGAGTCCAGACAGTGTGTAACCCGCGGAAGATGTGCACAGTGAGATCAGACAGTGTGTAACCCGGGGAGGATGGGCCCAGTGAGATCAGACAGTGTGTAACACTGGGAGAATGGGCCCAGTGAAATCAGACAACGTGTAACACTGGGAGGATGGGAGCAGTGACATCAGACAGTGTTTAACCAAGGGAGGATGGGCCAGTGAGATTAGACAGTGTGTAACCCGGCGAGGATGGGCCCAGTGAGATCAGACAGTGTGTAACACTGGGAGGATGGGACCAGTGAGATCAGACAGTGTGTAACCCGGGGACGGTGGGCACAGTGAGATCAGACAGTGTGTAACCCGGGGAGGATGGTCCCAGTGAGATCAGACAGTGTGTAACCCGGGGAGGATGGATCCAGTGAGATCAGACAGTGGGTAATCCGGGGAGGATGGGCCAAGTGAGTCCAGACAGTGTGTAACTCGGGGAGGATGGTCCCATTGAGATCAGGGAGCGTGTAACCTGGGGACGATGTGTCCAGTGAGATTAGACAGTGTGTAACCCGGGGAAGATGGGCCTAGTGAGATCAGACAGTGTGTATCTGGGGAGGATGGGCGCAGTGAGATCAAACAGTGTGTAACCCGGGGAGGATGGACCCAGTGAGATCAGACAGTGTGTAACCCGGGGAGGATGCGTCCAGTGAGATCAGACAGTGTGTAACCCGGGGAGGATGGCCCAGTGTGATCAGACAGTGTGTTACCCGGGGAGGATGGGTCCAGTGAGATTAGACAGTGTGTAACCCGGGCATGATGGGCCCAGTGAGATCAGACGGTGTGTAACCCGGGGAGGATGGGCCCAGTGAGATCTTACAGTATGTAACCCGGGGAGGATGGGCCAAGTGAGTCCAGACAGTGTGTAACCCACGGAAGATGGCCACAGTGAGATCAGACAGTGTGTAACCCGGGGAGGATGGGCCCAGTGAGATCAGACAGTGTGTAACACTGGAAGGATGGGCCCAGTGAAATCAGACAGTGTGTAACACTGGGAGGATGGGACCAGTGAGATCAGACAGTGTTTAACCAAGGGAGGATGGGCCAGTGAGATTAGACAGTGTGTAACCCGGCGAGGATGGGCCCAGTGAGATCAGACAGTGTGTAACACTGGGAGGATGGGCCCAGTGAGATCAGACAGTGTGTAACCCGAGGAGGATGGGCCCAGTGAGATCAGACAGTGTGTTACCCGGGGAGGATTGGCCCAGTGAGATCAAACAGTTTGTAAACCGGGGAGGATGGGCCCAGTGAGATCAGTCAGTGTGTAACCCGGGGAGGATGGGTCCAGTAAGATTAGACAGTGTGTAAACCGGGCAGAATGGGCCAAGTGATATCAGTCGGTGTGTAACCCGGGGAGGATGGGCCCAGTGAGTTCAGACAGTGTGTAAACCGAGAGGATGCGCCCAGTGAGATCAGACAGTATTTAACCCAGGGAGGATGGGCCCAGTGAGATCAGACAGTGTGTAACCCAGGGAGGATGGGCCCAGTGAGATCAGACAGTATATAACCCGGGGAGGATGGTCCCATTGAGATCAGGGAGCGAGTAACCTGGGAACGATGGGTCCAGTGAGATTAGACAGTGTGTAACCCGGGGAAGATGGGCCTAGTGAGATCAGACAGTGTGTATCTGGGGAGGATGGGCCCAGTGAGATCAGACAGTGTGTAACCCGGGGAGGATGGACCCAGTGAGATCAGACAGTGTGGAACCCGGAGAGGATGGGCCCAGTGAGATAAGACAGTGTGTAACACGGGGAGGATGGGTCCAGTGAGATCAGACAGTGTGTAACCCGGGGAGGATGGCCCAGTGTGATCTTACAGTATTTAACCCAGGGAGGATGGCCCAGTGAGTACAGACAGTGTGTAACCCGGGGAGGATGGGCCAAGTGAGTCCAGACAGTGTGTAACCCGCGGAAGATGGGCACAGTGAGATCAGACAGTGTGTAACCCGGGGAGGATGGGCCCAGTGAGATCAGACAGTGTGTAACACTGGGAGAATGGGCCCAGTGAAATCAGACAATGTGTAACACTGGGAGGATGGGACCAGTGAGATCAGACAGTGTTTAACCAAGGGAGGATGGGCCAGTGAGATTAGACAGTGTGTAACCCGGCGAGGATGGGCCCAGTGAGATCAGACAGTGTGTAACACTGGGAGGATGGGCCCAGTGAGATCAGACAGTGTGTAACCCGGGGACGATGGACACAGTGAGATCAGACAGTGTGTAACCCGGGGAGGATGGGCCCAGTGAGATCAGACAGTGTGCTACCCGGGGAGGATTGGCCCAGTGAGATCAAACAGTTTGTAAACCGGGGAGGATGGGCCCAGTGAGATCAGTCAGTGTGTAACCCGGGGAGGATGGGTCCAGTAAGATTAGACAGTGTGTAACCCGGGCAGGATGGGCCAAGTGAGATCAGTCGGTGTGTAACCCGGGGTGGATGGGCCCAGTGAGTTCAGACAGTGTGTAACCCGGGAGGATGCGCCCAGTGAGATCAGACAATTTGTAACCGGGGGAGGATGGGCCCAGTGATATCAGACAGTGTGTAACAGGGAAGGATTGTTCCAGTGAGATCAGAAAGTGTGTAACACAGGCAGGATGGATCTACTGAGATGAGACGGTGTGTAACCGGGGGAGGATGGGCCCAGTGAGATCAGACAGTGTTTACCCCGGGGAGGATGGATCCAGTGAGATCAGACAGTGTGTAACCCGGGGAGGATGGGCCCAGTGAGATCAGACAGTATGTAACCCGGGGAGGATGGTCCCATTGAGATCAGACAGTGTGTTACCCGGGGAGGATGGGTCCAGTGAGATTAGACAGTGTGTAACCCGGGCATGATGGGCCCAGTGAGATCAGACGCTGTGTAACCTGGGGAGAATCGGCCCAGTGAGATTTTACAGTATTTAACCCAGGGAGGATGGGCCCAGTGAGTACAGACAGTGTGTAACCCGGGGAGGATGGGCCAAGTGAGTCCAGACAGTGTGTAACCCGCGGAAGATGTGCACAGTGAGATCAGACAGTGTGTAACCCGGGGAGGATGGGCCCAGTGAGATCAGACAGTGTGTAACACTGGGAGAATGGGCCCAGTGAAATCAGACAACGTGTAACACTGGGAGGATGGGAGCAGTGACATCAGACAGTGTTTAACCAAGGGAGGATGGGCCAGTGAGATTAGACAGTGTGTAACCCGGCGAGGATGGGCCCAGTGAGATCAGACAGTGTGTAACACTGGGAGGATGGGACCAGTGAGATCAGACAGTGTGTAACCCGGGGACGACGGGCACAGTGAGATCAGACAGTGTGTAACCCGGGGAGGATGGTCCCAGTGAGATCAGACAGTGTGTAACCCGGGGAGGATGGATCCAGTGAGATCAGACAGTGGGTAATCCGGGGAGGATGGGCCCAGTGAGATCAGACAGTATGTAACTCGGGGAGGATGGTCCCATTGAGATCAGGGAGCATGTAACCTGGGGACGATGTGTCCAGTGAGATTAGACAGTGTGTAACCCGGGGAAGATGGGCCTAGTGAGATCAGACAGTGTGTATCTGGGGAGGATGGGCGCAGTGAGATCAAACAGTGTGTAACCCGGGGAGGATGGACCCAGTGAGATCAGACAGTGTGTAACCCGGGGAGGATGCGTCCAGTGAGATCAGACAGTGTGTAACCCGGGGAGGATGGCCCAGTGTGATCAGAGAGTGTGTTACCCGGGGAGGATGGGTCCAGTGAGATTAGACAGTGTGTAACCCGGGCATGATGGGCCCAGTGAGATCAGACGGTGTGTAACCCGGGGAGGATGGGCCCAGTGAGATCTTACAGTATGTAACCCAGGGAGGATGGGCCCAGTAAGTACAGACAGTGTGTAACCCGGGGTGGATGGGCCAAGTGAGTCCAGACAGTGTGTTACCCACGGAAGATGGCCACAGTGAGATCAGACTGTGTGTAACCCGGGGAGGATGGGCCCAGTGAGATCAGACAGTGTGTAACACTGGAAGGATGGGCCCAGTGAAATCAGACAGTGTGTAACACTGGGAGGATGGGACCAGTGAGATCAGACAGTGTTTAACCAAGGGAGGATGGGCCAGTGAGATTAGACAGTGTGTAACCCGGCGAGGATGGGCCCAGTGAGATCAGACAGTGTGTAACACTGGGAGGATGGGCCCAGTGAGATCAGACAGTGTGTAACCCGGGGAGGATGGGCCCAGTGAGATCAGACAGTGTGTTACCCGGGGAGGATTGGCCCAGTGAGATCAGACAGTTTGTAAACCGGGGAGGATGGGCCCAGTGAGATCAGTCAGTGTGTAACCCGGGGAGGATGGGTCCAGTATGATTAGACAGTGTGTAACCCGGGCAGAATGGGCCAAGTGATATCAGTCGGTGTGTAACCCGGGGAGGATGGGCCCAGTGAGTTCAGACAGTGTGTAACCCGGGAGGATGCGCCCAGTGAGATCAGACAGTTTTTAACCGGGGGAGGATGGGCCCAGTGATATCAGACAGTGTGTAACAGGGAAGGATTGTCCCAGTGAGATCAGAAAGTGTGTAACACAGGCAGGATGGATCTACTGAGATGAGACGGTGTGTAACCCGGGGAGGATGGGCCCAGTGAGATCAGACAGTGTGTTACCCGGGGAGGATGGATCCAGTGAGATCAGACAGTGTGTAACCCAGGGAGGATGGGCCCAGTGAGATCAGACAGTATATAACCCGGGGAGGATGGTCCCATTGAGATCAGGGAGCGTGTAACCTGGGTACGATGGGTCCAGTGAGATTAGACAGTGTGTAACCCGGGGAAGATGGGCCGAGTGAGATCAGACAGTGTGTATCTGGGGAGGATGGGCCCAGTGAGATCAGACAGTGTGTAACCCGGGGAGGATGGACCCAGTGAGATCAGACAGTGTGTAACCCGGAGAGGATGGGCCCAGTGAGATAAGACAGTGTGTAACACGGGGAGGATGGGTCCAGTGAGATCAGACAGTGTGTAACCCGGGGAGGATGGCCCAGTGTGATCTTACAGTATTTAACCCAGGGAGGATGGCCCAGTGAGTACAGACAGTGTGTAACCCGGGGAGGATGGGCCCAGTGAGATCAGACAGTGTGTAACCCGGGGAGGATGGGCCCAGTGAGATCAGACAGTGTGTAACCCTGGGAGAATGGGCCCAGAGAGATCAGACAGTGTGTTACCCGGGGAGGATGGTCCCAGTGAGATCAGACAGTGTGTTACCCGGGGAGGATTGGCCCAGTGCGATCAGACAGTTTGTAAACCGGGGAGGATGAGCCCAGTGAGATCAGTCAGTGTGTAACCCGGGGAGGATGGGTCCAGTAAGATTAGACAGTGTGTAACACTGGGAGGATGGGACCACTGAGATCAGACAGTGTTTAACCAGGGGAGGATGGGACAGTGAGATTAGACAGTGTGTAACCCAGCGAGGATGGGCCCAGTGAGATCAGACAGTGTGTAACCCGGGGAGGATGGGTCCAGTGAGATTACACAATGTGTAACCTGTGGAGGATGGGCCCAGTGAGATCAGACAGTGTGTAACCAGGGGAGGATGAGCCCATTGAGATAAGAAAGTGTGTAATCCGGGGAGGGTGAGCCCGGTGAGATTAAACAGTGTGTTCCCCGGGGAGGATGTGTCCAGTGAGATCAGCCAGTGTGTATCCCAGGGAGGATGGGCCCAGTGAGAACCGAAAATGTGTAACCCGGGGAGGATGGGCACAGTGAGATCAGACAGTGTGTCACTTGGGGAGGATGGGACCAGTGAGATCAGACAGAGTGTAACCCGGAGGAGGATGGGCCCAGTGAGATCATACATTGTGTAGCCCTGGAGGATGCGGCCAGTGAGATCAGACAGTGTGTAACCAGGGGAGGATGAGCCCAATGAGATCAGACAGCGTGTAACCCCGGGAAGATGGGCCCAGTGATATCAGACAGTGTGTAACCCGGGGAGGATGGACACAGTGAGATCAGACAGTGTGTAACACGGGGAGGATGGGCCCAGTGAGATCAGACGGTGTGTAACCCGGGGAGGATGGGCCCAGTGAGATCAGACGGTGTGTAACAGGGAAGGATGAGCCCAGTGAGATCAGAAAGTGTGTAACACAGGCAGGATGGATCTACTGAGTTGAGACGGTGTGTAACCCGGGGAGGATGGGCCCAGTGAGATGAGACAGTGTTTTACCCGGGTAGGATGGGCCCAGTGAGATCAGAGAGTGTGTCACCCGGGGAGGATGGATCCAGTGAGATCAGACAACCCGGGGACGATGGGGCCAGTGAGATCAGACAGTATGTAACCCGGTGAGGATGGTCCCATTGAGATCAGAGAGCGTGTAACCTGGGGACGATGGGTCCAGTGAGATTAGACAGTGTGTAACCCGGGGAAGATGGGCCCAGTGAGATCAGACAGTGTGTAATCTGGGGAGGATGGGCCCAGTGAGATCAGACAGTGTGTAACCCTGGGAGGTTGGGCCCAGTGAGATCAGACAGTGTGTAACACGGGGAGGATGGGTCCAGTGATATCAGACAGTGTGTAACCCGGGGAGGATGGGCCCAGTGAGATCAGACAGTGTGTTAGCCGGGGAGGATGGGTCCAGTGAGATTAGACAGAAAGTAACCCGGGCAGGATGGGTCCAGTGAGATCAGACGGTGTGTAATCCGGGGGGGATGGGCCCAGTGAGATCAGACAGTGTGTTAGTCGGGGAGGATGGGTCCAGTGAGATTAGACAGAAAGCAACCCGGGCAGGATGGGTCCAGTGAGATCAGACGGTGTGTAACCCGGGGAGGATGGGCCCAGTGAGTACAGATAGTGTGTATCCCGGGCAGGATGGGTGCAGTGCGATCAGACAGTGTGTAACCAGGGGAGGATGAGCCCAGTGAGATCAGACAGCGTGTAACCCGGGGATAATGGGTGCAGTGAGATTAGACAGTGTGTAACCCCGGGAAGATGGGCCCAGTGATATCAGACAGTGTGTATCCCGGGGAGGATGGAGCCAGTGAGATCAGACAGTGTGAAACACGGGGAGGATGGGCCCAGTGAGATCAGACAGTGTGTAACCCGGGGAGGATGGGCCCAGAGAGATCAGACAGTGTGTTACCCGGTCAGGATGAGACCAGTGTGATTAGACAGTGTGTAACCCATTCAGGATGGGCCAAGTGACATCAGACGGTGTGTAACACGGGGAGGATGGGCCCAGTGAGATCAGACAGTGTGTAATCCGGGAGGATGCGCCCAGTGATATCAGACAGTGTGTAACCTGGAAGGATTGTCCCAGTGAGATCAGAAAGTGTGTAACAGAGGCAGGATGGATCTACTGAGATCAGACAGTGTGTAACCGGGAGAGGATGGGCCCAGTGAGATCAGACAGTATGTAAACCGGGGAGGATGGACCCATTGAGATCAGAGAGCGTAAAGCCTGGGGACGATGGGTCCAGTGAGATTAGACAATGTGTAACCCGTGGAACATGGGCCTAGTGAGATCAGTCAGTGTGTAACCCGGGGAGGCTGGGCCCAGTGAGATCAGACAGTGTGTAACACGGGGAGGATGGGTCTAGTGAGATCAGACAGTGTGTAACCCGGGGAGGATGGGCCCAGTGAGATCAGACAGTGTGTTAGCCGGGGAGGATGGTTCCAGTGAGATTAGACAGAAAGTAACCCGGGCAGGATGGGTCCAGTGAGATCAGACGGTGTGTAACCCGGGGAGGATGGGCCCAATGAGATGAGACAGTGTGTAACCCAGGGAGGATGGGCCCAGTGAGTACAGATCGTGTGTAACCCACGGAAGATGGGCACAGTGAGATCAGACAGTGTGTAACCCGGGGAGGATGAGCCCAGTGAGATCAGACAGTGTGTAACCCGGGGAGGATGGGCCCAGTGAGATCAGAGAGTGTGTAACCCGGGGAGGATGGGCCCAGTGAGATCAGAGAGTGTGTAACCCGGGAGGATGCGCCCAGTGATATCAGACAGTGTGTAACCTGGAAGGATTGTCCCAGTGAGATCAGAAAGTGTGTAACACAGGCAGGATGGATCTACTGAGATGAGACGGTGTGTAAGGCGGGGAGGATGGGCCCAGTGAGATCAGACAGTGTGTTACCCGGGTAGGATGGGCCCAGTGAGATCAGACAGTGTGGAACCGGGGGAGGATGGGCCCAGTGAGATCAAACAGTGTGTAACCCGGGGAGGATGGGCCCAGTGAGATCAGAGAGTGTGTAACCCGGGGAGGATGGATCCAGTGAGATCAGACAACCCGGGGACAATGGGGCCAGTGAGATCAGACAGTATGTAACCCGGGGAGGATGGTCCCATTGAGATCAGAGAGCGTGTAACCTGGGGACGATGGGTCCAGTGAGATTAGACAGTGTGTAACCCGGGGAAGATGGGCCCAGTGAGATCAGACAGTGTGTAATCTGGGGAGGATGGGCCCAGTGAGATCAGACAGTGTGTAACCCGGGGAGGTTGGGTCCAGTGAGATCAGACAGTGTGTAACACGGGGAGGATGGGTCCAGTGAGATCAGACTGTGTGTTAGCCGGGGAGGATGGGTCCAGTGAGATTAGACAGAAAGTAACCCGGGCAGGATGTGTCCATTGAGATCAGACAGTGTGTAACCCGGGGAGGATGGGCCCAGTGAGATCAGACAGTATGTAACCCAGGGAGGATGGGCCCAGTGAGACCAGACAGTGTGTAACCCGCGGAAGATGGGCACAGTGAGATCAGTCAGTGTGTAACCCGGGGAGGATGAACCCAGTGAGATCAGACAGCGTGTAACCCGGGGATAATGGGTGCAGTGAGATTAGACAGTGCGTAACCCCGGGAAGATGGGCCCAGTGATATCAGACAGTGTGTATCCCGGGGAGGATGGGCCCAGTGAGATCAGACAGTGTGTTACCCGGTCAGGATGGGACCAGTGTGATTAGACAGTGTGTAACCCGGGCAGGATGGGCCAAGTGAGATCAGACAGTGTGTAACACGGGAGGATGCGACCAGTGAGATCAGACAGTGTGTAACCCGGGGAGGATGGGCCCAGTGAGATCAGACAGTGTGTTACCCGGTCAGGATGGGACCAGTGTGATTAGACAGTGTGTAACCCGGGCAGGATGGGCCAAGTGAGATCAGACAGTGTGTAACACGGGAGGATGCGACCAGTGAGATCAGACAGTGTGTAACCCGGGAGGATGCGCCCAGTGATATCAGACAGTGTGTAACCTGGAAGGATTGTCCCAGTGAGATCAGAAAGTGTGTAACACAGGCAGGATGGATCTACTGAGATGAGACGGTGTGTAACCCGGGGAGGATGGGCCCAGTGAAATCAGACAGTGTGTTACCCGGGTAGGATGGGCCCAGTGAGATCAGACAGTGTGTAACCGGGAGAGGATGGGCCCAGTGAGATCAGACAGTATGTAACCCGGGGAGGATGGTCCCATTGAGATCAGAGAGCGTGTAACCTGGGGACGATGGGTCCAGTGAGATTAGACAATGTGTAACCCGGGGAAGATGGGCCTAGTGAGATCAGACAGTGTGTAATCTGGGGAGGATGGGCCCAGTGAGATCAGAAAGTGTGTAACCCGGGGAGGATGGGCCCAGTGAGATCAGACAGTGTGTAACATGGGGAGGATGGGTCCAGTGTGATCAGACAGTGTGTTACCCGGGGAGGATGGGTCCAGTGAGATCAGACAGTGTGTAACCCGGGGAGGATGGGCCCAGTGTGATCAGACAGTGTGTTACCCGGGGAGGGTGGGTCCAGTGAGATTAGACAGTGTGTAACCCGGGCATGATAGGCGCAATGAGATCAGACGGTGTGCAACCCGGGGCGGATGGGCCCAGTGAGATCTTACAGTATGTAACCCAGGGAGGATGGGCCCAGTGAGTACAGACAGAGTGTAACCCGGGGAGGATGAGCCCAGTGAGTACAGATAGTGTATAACCCGGGGATAATGGGTCCAGTGAGATTAGACAGTGTGTAACCCCGGGAAGATGGGCCCAGTGATATCAGTCAGTGTGTATCCCGGGAGGATGGACCCAGTGAGATCAGACAGTGTCTAACACGGGGAGGATGGGCCCAGTGAGATCAGACAGTGTGTAACACGGGGAGGATGGGCCCACTGAGATCAGTCAGAGTGTTACCCGGTCAGGATGAGACCATTGTGATTAGACAGTGAGTAACCCGGGCAGGATGGGCCAAGTGAGATCTGATGTTGTGTAACCCGGGGAGGATGGGCCCAGTGAGATCAGACAGTGTGTAACCCGGGAGGAAGCGCCCAGTGATATCAGACAGTGTGTAACCGGGAAAGATTGTCCCAGTGAGATAAGAAAGTGTGTAACACATGCAGGATGGATCTACTGAGATGAGGCGGTGTGTAACCCGGGGAGGATGGGCCCAGTGAGATCAGACAGTGTGTAACCCGGGGAGGATGGATCCAGTGAGATCAGTCAGTGTGTAACCCGGGGAGGATGGGCCCAGTGAGATCAGACAGTATGTAACCCGTGGAGGGTGGTCCCATTGAGATCAGGGAGCGTGTAACCTGGGGACGATGGGTCCAGTGAGATTAGACAGTGTGTAAGCCGGGGAAGATGGGCCTCGTGAGATCAGACAGTGTGTATCTGGGGAGGATGGGCCCAGTGAGATCAGACAGTGTGTAACCCGGGGAGGATGGGCCCAGTGAGATAAGAAAGTGTGTAACACGGGGAGGATGGGTCCAGTGAGATCAGACAATGTGTAACCCGGGGAGGATGGCCCAGTGTGATCAGACAGTGTGTTACCCGGGGAGGATGGGTCCAGTGAGATTAGACAGTGTGTAACCCGGGCATGATGGGCCCAGTGAGGTCAGACGGTGCGTAACCCGGGGAGGATGGGCCCAGTGAGTACAGGCAGTGTGTAAACCGGGGAGGATGGGCCAAGTGAGTCCAGACAGTGTGTAACCCGCGGAAGATGGGCACAGTGAGATTAGACAGTGTGCAACCCGGGGAGGATGGGCCCGGTGAGATCAGACAGTGTGTAACACTGGGAGGATGGGCCCAGTGAAATCAGACAGTGTGTAACACTGGGAGGATGGGACCAGTGAGATCAGACAGTGCTTAACGAAGGGAGGATGGGCCAGTGAGATTAGACAGTGTGTAACCCGGCGAGGATGGGCCCAGTGAAATCAGACAGTGTGTAACACTGGGAGGATGGGACCAGTGAGATCAGACAGTGCTTAACGAAGGGAGGATGGGCCAGTGAGATTAGACAGTGTGTAACCCGGCGAGGATGGGCCCAGTGAGATCAGACAGTGTGTAACCCGGGGAGGATGGGCCCAGTGAGAAAAGACAGTGTGTAACACGGGGAGGATGGGTCCAGTGAGATCAGACAGTGTGTAACCCGGGGAGGATGGACACAGTGAGATCAGACAGTTTCTAAACCGGGGAGGATGGGCCCAGTGAGATCAGTCAGTGTGTAACCCGGTGAGGATGGGTCAAGTAAGATTAGACAGTGTGTAACACTGGAAGGATGGGACCAGTGAGATCAGACAGAGTTTTACCAGGGGAGGATGGGACAGTGAGATTAGACAGTGTGTAACCCGGGGAGGATGGCCCAGTGTGATCAGACAGTTTGTTACCCGGGGAGGATGGGTCCAGTGAGATTAGACAGTGTGTAACCCGGGCATGATGGGCCCAGTGAGATCAGACGGTGTGTAACCCGCGGAGGATGGGCCCAGTGAGTACAGGCAGTGTGTAAACCGGGGAGGATGGGCCAAGTAAGTCCAGACAGTGTGTAACCCGCGGAAGATGGGCACAGTGAGATTAGACAGTGTGTAACCCGGGGAGGATGGGCCCGGTGAGATCAGACGGTGTGTAACACTGGGAGGATGGGCCCAGTGAAATCAGACAGTGTGTAACACTGGGAGGATGGGACCAGTGAGATCAGACAGTGTTTAACCAAGGGAGGATGGGCCAGTGAGATTAGACAGTGTGTAACCCGGCGAGGATGGGCCCAGTGAGGTCAGACAGTGTGTAACCCGGGGAGGATAGGCCCAGTGAGATAAGACAGTGTGTAACACGGGGAGGATGTGTCCAGTGAGATCAGACAGTGTCTAACCCTGGGAGGATGGCCCAGTGTGATCAAACAGTGTGTTACCCGGGGAGGATGGGTCCAGTGAGATTAGACAGTGTGTAACCCGGCCATGATGGGCCCAGTGAGATCAGACGGTGTGTAACCCGGGGAGGATGGGCCCAGTGAGATCTTACAGTATGAAACCCAGGGAGGATGGGCCCAGTGAGTACAGACAGTGTGTAACCCGGGGAGGATGGGCCAAGTGAGTCCAGACAGTGTGTAACCCGCGGAAGATGGGCACAGTGAGATTAGACAGTGTGTAACCCGTGGAGGATGGGCCCGGTGAGATCAGACAGTGTGTAACACTTGGAGGATGGGCCCAGTGAAATCAGACAGTGTGTAACACTGGGAGGATGGGACCAGTGAGATCAGACAGTGTTTAAAACTGGGAGGATGGGCCCAGTGAGATCAGACAGTGTGTAAGCCGGGGACGATGGACACAGTGAGATCAGACAGTTTGTAAACCGGGGAGGATGGGCCCAGTGAGATCAGTCAGTGTGTAACCCGGTGAGGATGGGTCCAGTAAGATTAGACAGTGTGTAACACTGGGAGGATGGGACCAGTGAGATCAGACAGAGTTTTACCAGGGGAGGATGGGACAGTGAGATTAGACAGTGTGTAACCCGGCGAGGATGGGCCCAGTGAGATCAGACATTGTG
This sequence comes from Somniosus microcephalus, assembly GCF_052327205.1. Lineage (NCBI taxonomy): Eukaryota > Metazoa > Chordata > Chondrichthyes > Squaliformes > Somniosidae > Somniosus > Somniosus microcephalus. Next base: position 31,177,279 of record NW_028225180.1, on the reverse strand, counting down.
TAACCCGGGGAGGATGGGTCCAGTGAGATTACACAATGCGTAACCCGTGGAGGATGGATCTAATGAGATCAGACAGTGTGTAACCCGCGCAGGATGGGCCCAGTGAGATCAGACAGTGTGTTACCCGGTCAGGATGGGACCAGTGTGATTAGACAGTGTGTAACCCGGGCAGGATGGGCCAAGTGAGATCAGACAGTGTGTAACACGGGAGGATGCGCCCAGTGAGATCAGACAGTGTGTAACCCGGGAGGATGCGCCCAGTGATATCAGACAGTGTGTAACCTGGAAGGATTGTCCCAGTGAGATCAGAAAGTGTGTAACACAGGCAGGATGGATCTACTGAGATGAGACGGTGTGTAACCCGGGGAGGATGGGCCCAGTGAAATCAGACAGTGTGTTACCCGGGTAGGATGGGCCCAGTGAGATCAGACAGTGTGTAACCGGGAGAGGATGGGCCCAGTGAGATCAGACAGTATGTAACCCGGGGAGGATGGTCCCATTGAGATCAGAGAGCGTGTAACCTGGGGACGATGGGTCCAGTGAGATTAGACAATGTGTAACCCGGGGAAGATGGGCCTAGTGAGATCAGACAGTGTGTAATCTGGGGAGGATGGGCCCAGTGAGATCAGAAAGTGTGTAACCCGGGGAGGATGGGCCCAGTGAGATCAGACAGTGTGTAACATGGGGAGGATGGGTCCAGTGTGATCAGACAGTGTGTTACCCGGGGAGGATGGGTCCAGTGAGATCAGACAGTGTGTAACCCGGGGAGGATGGGCCCAGTGTGATCAGACAGTGTGTTACCCGGGGAGGGTGGGTCCAGTGAGATTAGACAGTGTGTAACCCGGGCATGATAGGCGCAATGAGATCAGACGGTGTGCAACCCGGGGCGGATGGGCCCAGTGAGATCTTACAGTATGTAACCCAGGGAGGATGGGCCCAGTGAGTACAGACAGAGTGTAACCCGGGGAGGATGAGCCCAGTGAGTACAGATAGTGTATAACCCGGGGATAATGGGTCCAGTGAGATTAGACAGTGTGTAACCCCGGGAAGATGGGCCCAGTGATATCAGTCAGTGTGTATCCCGGGAGGATGGACCCAGTGAGATCAGACAGTGTCTAACACGGGGAGGATGGGCCCAGTGAGATCAGACAGTGTGTAACACGGGGAGGATGGGCCCACTGAGATCAGTCAGAGTGTTACCCGGTCAGGATGAGACCATTGTGATTAGACAGTGAGTAACCCGGGCAGGATGGGCCAAGTGAGATCAGATGTTGTGTAACCCGGGGAGGATGGGCCCAGTGAGATCAGACAGTGTGTAACCCGGGAGGAAGCGCCCAGTGATATCAGACAGTGTGTAACCGGGAAAGATTGTCCCAGTGAGATAAGAAAGTGTGTAACACATGCAGGATGGATCTACTGAGATGAGGCGGTGTGTAACCCGGGGAGGATGGGCCCAGTGAGATCAGACAGTGTGTAACCCGGGGAGGATGGATCCAGTGAGATCAGTCAGTGTGTAACCCGGGGAGGATGGGCCCAGTGAGATCAGACAGTATGTAACCCGTGGAGGGTGGTCCCATTGAGATCAGGGAGCGTGTAACCTGGGGACGATGGGTCCAGTGAGATTAGACAGTGTGTAAGCCGGGGAAGATGGGCCTCGTGAGATCAGACAGTGTGTATCTGGGGAGGATGGGCCCAGTGAGATCAGACAGTGTGTAACCCGGGGAGGATGGGCCCAGTGAGATAAGAAAGTGTGTAACACGGGGAGGATGGGTCCAGTGAGATCAGACAATGTGTAACCCGGGGAGGATGGCCCAGTGTGATCAGACAGTGTGTTACCCGGGGAGGATGGGTCCAGTGAGATTAGACAGTGTGTAACCCGGGCATGATGGGCCCAGTGAGGTCAGACGGTGCGTAACCCGGGGAGGATGGGCCCAGTGAGTACAGGCAGTGTGTAAACCGGGGAGGATGGGCCAAGTGAGTCCAGACAGTGTGTAACCCGCGGAAGATGGGCACAGTGAGATTAGACAGTGTGCAACCCGGGGAGGATGGGCCCGGTGAGATCAGACAGTGTGTAACACTGGGAGGATGGGCCCAGTGAAATCAGACAGTGTGTAACACTGGGAGGATGGGACCAGTGAGATCAGACAGTGCTTAACGAAGGGAGGATGGGCCAGTGAGATTAGACAGTGTGTTACCCGGCGAGGATGGGCCCAGTGAGATCAGACAGTGTGTAACCCGGGGAGGATGGGCCCAGTGAGAAAAGACAGTGTGTAACACGGGGAGGATGGGTCCAGTGAGATCAGACAGTGTGTAACCCGGGGAGGATGGACACAGTGAGATCAGACAGTTTCTAAACCGGGGAGGATGGGCCCAGTGAGATCAGTCAGTGTGTAACCCGGTGAGGATGGGTCAAGTAAGATTAGACAGTGTGTAACACTGGGAGGATGGGACCAGTGAGATCAGACAGAGTTTTACCAGGGGAGGATGGGACAGTGAGATTAGACAGTGTGTAACCCGGGGAGGATGGCCCAGTGTGATCAGACAGTGTGTTACCCGGGGAGGATGGGTCCAGTGAGATTAGACAGTGTGTAACCCGGGCATGATGGGCCCAGTGAGATCAGACGGTGTGTAACCCGCGGAGGATGGGCCCAGTGAGTACAGGCAGTGTGTAAACCGGGGAGGATGGGCCAAGTAAGTCCAGACAGTGTGTAACCCGCGGAAGATGGGCACAGTGAGATTAGACAGTGTGTAACCCGGGGAGGATGGGCCCGGTGAGATCAGACGGTGTGTAACACTGGGAGGATGGGCCCAGTGAAATCAGACAGTGTGTAACACTGGGAGGATGGGACCAGTGAGATCAGACAGTGTTTAACCAAGGGAGGATGGGCCAGTGAGATTAGACAGTGTGTAACCCGGCGAGGATGGGCCCAGTGAGGTCAGACAGTGTGTAACCCGGGGAGGATAGGCCCAGTGAGATAAGACAGTGTGTAACACGGGGAGGATGTGTCCAGTGAGATCAGACAGTGTCTAACCCTGGGAGGATGGCCCAGTGTGATCAGACAGTGTGTTACCCGGGGAGGATGGGTCCAGTGAGATTAGACAGTGTGTAACCCGGCCATGATGGGCCCAGTGAGATCAGACGGTGTGTAACCCGGGGAGGATGGGCCCAGTGAGATCTTACAGTATGAAACCCAGGGAGGATGGGCCCAGTGAGTACAGACAGTGTGTAACCCGGGGAGGATGGGCCAAGTGAGTCCAGACAGTGTGTAACCCGCGGAAGATGGGCACAGTGAGATTAGACAGTGTGTAACCCGGGGAGGATGGGCCCGGTGAGATCAGACAGTGTGTAACACTTGGAGGATGGGCCCTGTGAAATCAGACAGTGTGTAACACTGGGAGGATGGGACCAGTGAGATCAGACAGTGTTTAACCAAGGGAGGATGGGCCAGTGAGATTAGACAGTGTGTAACCCGGCGAGGATGGGCCCAGTGAGATCAGACAGTGTTTAAAACTGGGAGGATGGGCCCAGTGAGATCAGACAGTGTGTAAGCCGGGGACGATGGACACAGTGAGATCAGACAGTTTGTAAACCGGGGAGGATGGGCCCAGTGAGATCAGTCAGTGTGTAACCCGGTGAGGATGGGTCCAGTAAGATTAGACAGTGTGTAACACTGGGAGGATGGGACCAGTGAGATCAGACAGAGTTTTACCAGGGGAGGATGGGACAGTGAGATTAGACAGTGTGTAACCCGGCGAGGATGGGCCCAGTGAGATCAGACATTGTGTAACCCGGGGAGGATGGGTCCAGTGAGATTACACAATGCGTAACCCGTGGAGGATGGATCTAATGAGATCAGACAGTGTGTAACCCGCGCAGGATAGGCCCAGAGAGATTAGACAGTGTGTAATCCGGGGAGGATGGGCCCACTGAGATCAGACAGTGTGTAACCCGGGGAGGATGGGCCCCGTTGAGATTCGGCAGTGCGTCACCCAGTGAGGATGGGCCCAGCGGGATCAGACAGTGTGTAACCAGGGGAGGATGGGCCCATTGAGATAAGAAAGTGTGTAATGCGGGGAGGGTGAGCCTGGTGAGATTAAACAGTGTGCTCCCCGGGGAGGATATGTCCAGTGAGATCAAACAGTGTGTAACCCAGGGAGGATGGGCCCAGTGTGATCCGAAAATGTATAACCCAGGGAGGATGGGCACAGTGAGATCAGACAGAATGTAACCCGGAGGAGGATGGGCCCAGTAAGATCAGACGGTGTGTAACCCGGGGAGGATGGGCCCAGTGAGATCATACATTGTGTAGCCATGGAGGATGGGCCCAGTGAGATCAGACAGTGTGTAACCAGGGGAGGATGGGCCCAGTGAGATCAGACAGCTTGTAACCCGGGGATGATGGGTCCAGTGAGATTAGACAGTGTGTAACACCGGGAAGCTGGGCCCAGTGATATCAGACAGTGTGTAACCCGGGCAGGATGGACAAAGTGAGATCAGACAGTGTGTTACCCGGTCAGGATGTCTCCAGTGTGATTCGACGGTGTGTAACCCAGGCAGGATGGGCCAAGTGAGATCAGTCGGTGTGTAACCCGGGGAGGATGGGCCCTGTGAGATCAGCAGTGTGTAACCCGGGAGGATGCATCCAGTGAGATCAGACAGTTTGTCACCGGGGGAGGATGGGCCCAGTGATATCAGACAGTGTGTAACAGGGAAGGATTGTCCGAGTGAGATCAGAAAGTGTGTAACACAGGCAGGATGGATCTACTGAGATGAGACGGTGTGTAACCCGGGGAGGATGGGCCCAGTGAGATCAGACAGTGTGTTACCCGGGTAGGATGGGCCCAGTGAGATCAGACAGTGTGTAACCGGGGATGGATGGGCCCAGTGAGATCAAACAGTGTGTAACCCGGGGAGGATGGGCGCAGTGAGTTTGGACAGGGTGTAGCCATGGAGGATGGGCCCAGTGAGATCGGAGAGTGTGTAACCCGGGGAGGATAGATCCAGTGAGATCAGACACTGTGTAACCCGGGGACGATGGGCCCAGTGAGATCAGACAGTGTGTAACCCGGGGAGGATGGACCCAGTGAGATCAGACAGTGTGTAACCCGGGGAGGATGGGCCCAGTGAGATCAGACAGTGTGTAACCCGGGGAGGATCGGCCCAGTTTGATCAGACAATGTGTTACCCGGGGAGGATGGGTCCAGTGAGATTAGACAGTGTGTAACCCGGTCATGATGGGCCCAGTGAGATCAGACGGTGTGCAACCCGGGGAGGATGGGCCCAGTGAGATCTTACAGTATGTAACCGAGGGAGGATGGGCCCAGTGAGACCAGACAGTGTGTAACCCGGAGAGGATGGATCCAGCGAGATCAGAGAGCGTGTAACCAGGGGCCGATGGGTCCAGTGAGATTAGACAGTGTGTAACCCGGGGAAGATGGGCCTAGTGAGATCAGACAGTGTGTAATCTGTGGAGGATGGGCCCAGTGAGATCAGACAGTGTGTAACCCGGGGAGGATGGACCCAGTGAGATCAGACAGTGTGTAACACGAGGAGGATGAGTCCAGTGAGATCAGACAGTGTATAACCCAGGGAGGATGGGCCCAGTGTGATCAGACAGTGTGTTACCCGGGGAGGATGGGTCCAGTGAAATTAGACAGTGTGTAACCCGGGCATGATGGGCCCAGTGAGATCAGACGGTGTGTAAACCGGGGAGGATGGGTCCAGTGAGATTAGACAGTGTGTAACCCGGGGAGGATGGGTCCAGTGAGATTAGACAGTGTGTAACCCGGGGAGGATGGGCCCAGTGAGATCAGACAGTGTGTAACACTGGGAGGATGGGACCAGTGAGATCAGACAGTGTTTAACCAAGGGAGGATGGGCCAGTGAGGTTAGACAGTGTCTAACCCGACGATGATGGGCCCAGTGAGATCAGACAGTGTGTAACACTGGGAGGATGGGCCCAGTGAGATCAGACAGTGTCTAACCCGGGGACGATGGGCACAGTGAGATCAGACAGTGTGTAACCCGGGGAGGATGGGCCCAGTGAGATCAGACAGTGTGTTACCCGGGGAGGATTGGTCCAGTGAGATCAGACAGTTTGTAAACGGGGAGGATGGGCCCAGTGAGATCAGTCAGTGTGTAACCCGGAGAGGATGGGTCCAGTAAGATTAGACTGTGTCAAACACTGGGAGGATGGGATCAGTGAGAGCAGACAGTGTTTAACCAGAGGAGGATGGGACAGTGAGATTAAGCAGTGTGTAACCCGGCGAGGATGGGCCCAGTGAGATCAGACAGTGTGTAACCCGGGGAAGATGGGTCCAGTGAGATAACACAATGTGTAACCCGTGGAGGATGGGTCTAATTAGATCAGACAGTGTATAACCCACGCAGGATGGGCCCAGCGAGATTAGACAGTGTGTAACCCGGGGAGAATGGGCCCACTGAGATCAGACAGTGTGTAACCCGGGGAGGATGGGCCCAGTGAGATTCCGCAGTGCGTAACCCGGTGAGGATGGGCCCAGTGAGATCAGACAGTGTGTAACCAGTGGAGGATGGGCCCCTTGAGATAAGAAAGTGTGTAATCCGGGGAGGGTGAGCCCGGTCAGTTTAAACAGTGTGTTCCCCGGGGAGGATGTGTCCAGTGAGATCAGTCAGTGTGTAACCAGGGGAGGATGGGCCCCTTGAGATAAGAAAGTGTGTAATCCGGGGAGGGTGAGCCCGGTGAGATTAAACAGTGTGTTCCCCGGGGAGGAGGTGTCCAGTGAGATCAGCCAGTGTGTAACCCAGGGAGGATGGGCCCAGTGAGATCAGAAAATGTGTAACCCAGGGAGGATGGGCACAGTGAGATCAGACAGTGTGTAACCCGGTGAGGATGGACACAGTGATATCAGACAGTGTATAACCCGGGGAGGATGGGACCAGTGAGATCAGACCGTGTGTAACCGGGAAGGATTGGCCCAGTGAGATCAGAAAGTGTGTAACCCGGGGACGATGGGCACAGTGAAATCAGACAGTGTGTAACCCGGTGACGATGGGCACAGTGAAATCAGACAGTGTGTAACCCGGGGAGGATGGGGCCAGTGAGATCAGACAGTGTGTAACCCGGGGAGGATGGGGGCAGTGAGATCAGACGGTTTGTAACCCGGTGAGGATGTGCCCAGTGAGATCAGACAGTGTGTATCCCAGGAGGATGGGCCCAGGGAGATCAGACAGTTTGTAACTCGGGGAGGATGGGCCCAGTTATATCAGACAGTGTGTAACCGGGAAGGATTGGCCCAGTGAGATTAGACAGTGTGTAACCCGGGGAGGATGGGCCCAGTGAGATTAGGCAGTGAGTAACCCGGTGAGGCGGGCCCAATGAGATCAGACAGTGTGTAACCTGGGGAGGATGGGCCCATTGAGATCAGATAGTGTGTAACCCGGGGAGGGTGAGCGCAGAGAGATTTAACAGGGTGTTTCCCGGGGAGGATGTGTCCAGTGAGATCAGACAGTGTGTAACCCAGGGAAGATAGGACCAGTGAAATCAGACAGTGTGTAACCCAGGGAGGATGGGCCCAGTGAGATCAGACAGTGTGTAACCTGTGGAGGATGGGCCCAGTGAGATCAGACATAGTGTAACCCGTGAGGATGGGCCCAGTGAGGTCAGACAGTGTGTAACCCGGGGAGGATGGGCCCAGTGACATCAGACAGTGCTTAACCTGGGGAGGATGGGCCCAGTGAAATCAGACAGTGTGTACCCCGGGGAGAATACGCCCAGTGAGTTCAGACAATGTGTAACCCGGGGAGGATGGGCCCAGTGAGATTAGACCGGGTGTTACCCGGGGGGGGTGGGCCCAGTGAGATTAGACAGTGTGTCACCCGAGGAGGATGGGCCCAGTGTGATCAGACAGTGTGTTACCCGGGGAGGATGGGTCCAGTGAGATTAGACAGTGTGTAACCTGGGCATGATGGGCCCAGAGAGATCAGACAGTGTGTAACCCGGGGAGGATGGGCCCAGTGTGATCAGACAGTGTGTTACCCGGGGAGGATGTGTCCAGTGAGATTAGACAGTGTGTAACCCGGGCATGATGGGCCCAGTGAGATCAGACGGTGTGTAACCTGGGGAGGATGGGCCCAGTGAGATCTTACAGTATTTAACCCAGGGAGGATGGGCCCAGTGAGTACAGACAGAATGTAACCCGGGGAGGATGTGCCCAGTGAGATCAGACAGTGTGTAACACTGGGAGGATGGGTCCAGTGAGATTAGACAGTGTGTAACCCGGGGAGGATGGGCCCAGTGAGATCAGACAGTGTGTAACACTGGGAGGATGGGCCCAGTGAGATCAGACAGTGTCTAACCCGGGGACGATGGGCACAGTGAGATCAGACAGTGTGTAACCCGGGGAGGATGGGCCCAGTGAGATCAGATAGTGTGTTACCCGGGGAGGATTGGTCCAGTGAGATCAGACAGTTTGTAAACCGGGAGGATGGGCCCAGTGAGATCAGTCAGTGTGTAACCCGGAGAGGATGGGTCCAGTAAGATTAGACTGTGTCTAACACTGGGAGGATGGGATCAGTGAGATCAGACAGTGTTTAACCAGAGGAGGATGGGACAGTGAGATTAAGCAGTGTGTAACCCGGCGAGGATGGGCCCAGTGAGATCAGACAGTGTGCAACCCGGGGAGGATGGGTCCAGTGAGATAACACAATGTGTAACCCGTGGAGGATGGGTCTAATGAGATCAGACAGTGTATAACCCACGCAGGATGGGCCCAGAGAGATTAGACAGTGTGTAACCCGGGGAGAATGGGCCCACTGAGATCAGACAGTGTGTAACCCGGGGAGGATGGGCCCAGTGAGATTCCGCAGTGCGTAACCTGGTGAGGATGGGCCCAGTGAGATCAGACAGTGTGTAACCAGTGGAGGATGGGCCCCTTGAGATAAGAAATTGTGTAATCCGGGGAGGGTGAGCCCGGTCAGATTAAACAGTGTGTTCCCCGGGGAGGATGTGTCCAGTGAGATCAGTCAGTGTGTAACCAAGGGAGGATGGGCCCCTTGAGATAAGAAAGTGTGTAATCCGGGGAGGGTGAGCCCGGTGAGATTAAACAGTGTGTTCCCCGGGGAGGAGGTGTCCAGTGAGATCAGCCAGTGTGTAACCCAGGGAGGGTGGGCCCAGTGAGATCAGAAAATGTGTAACCCGGGGAGGATGGGCACAGTGAGATCAGACACTGTGTAACCCGGTGAGGATGGACACAGTGATATCAGACAGTGTATAACCCGGGGAGGATGGGCCCAGTGAGATCAGACCGTGTGTAACCGGGAAGGATTGGCCCAGTGAGATCAGAAAGTGTGTAACCCGGGGACGATGGGCACAGTGAAATCAGACAGTGTGTAACCCGGGGAGGATGGGGAAGTGAGATCAGACGGTTTGTAACCCGGTGAGGATGTGCCCAGTGAGATCAGATAGTGTGTAACCCGGGAGGATGGGCCCAGGGAGATCAGACAGTTTGTAACTCGGGGAGGATGGGCCCAGTTATATCAGACAGTGTGTAACCGGGAAGGATTGGCCCAGTGAGATTAGACAGTGTGTAACCCGGGGAGGATGGGCCCAGTGAGATTAGGCAGTGAGTAACCCGGTGAGGCGGGCCCAATGAGATCAGACAGTGTGTAACCTGGGGAGGATGGGCCCATTGAGATCAGATAGTGTGTAACCCGGGGAGGGTGAGCGCAGAGAGATTTAACAGGGTGTTTGCCGGGGAGGATGTGTCCAGTGAGATCAAACAGTGTGTAACCCAGGGAAGATAGGACCAGTGAAATCAGACAGTGTGTAACCCAGGGAGGATGGGCCCAGTGAGATCAGACAGTGTGTAACCTGTGGAGGATGGGCCCAGTGAGATCAGACATAGTGTAACCCGTGAGGATGGGCCCAGTGAGGTCAGACAGTGTGTAACCCGGGGAGGATGGGCCCAGTGACATCAGACAGTGCTTAACCTGGGGAGGATGGGCCCAGTGAAATCAGACAGTGTGTACCCCGGGGAGAATACGCCCAGTGAGTTCAGACAATGTGGAACCCGGGGAGGATGGGCCCAGTGAGATTAGACCGGGTGTTACCCGGGGGGGGTGGGCCCAGTGAGATTAGACAGTGTGTCACCCGAGGAGGATGGGCCCAGTGTGATCAGACAGTGTGTTACCCGGGGAGGATGGGTCCAGTGAGATTAGACAGTGTGTAACCTGGGCATGATGGGCCCAGAGAGATCAGACAGTGTGTAACCCGGGGAGGATGGGCCCAGTGTGATCAGACAGTGTGTTACCCGGGGAGGATGTGTCCAGTGAGATTAGACAGTGTGTAACCCGGGCATGATGGGCCCAGTGAGATCAGACGGTGTGTAACCTGGGGAGGATGGACCCAGTGAGATCTTACAGTATTTAACCCAGGGAGGATGGGCCCAGTGAGTACAGACAGAATGTAACCCGGGGAGGATGTGCCCAGTGAGATCAGACAGTGTGTAACACTGGGAGGATGGGACCAGTGATTTCAGACAGTGTTCAACCAAGGGAGGATGGGCCACTGAGATTAGACAGTGTGTAACCCGGCGATGATGGGCCCAGTGAGATCAGACAGTGTGTAACCAGAGGAGGATGGGACAGTGAGATTAGACAGTGTGTAACCCGTGGAGGATGGGTCTAATTAGATCAGACAGTGTATAACCCGCGCAGGATGGGCGCTGAGAGATTAGACAGTGTGTAACCCGGGGAGGATGGGCCCACTGAGATCAGACAGTGTGTAACCCGGGGAGGATGGGCCCAGTGAGATTCCGCAGTGCATACCCCGGTGAGGATGGGCCTCGTGAGATCAGACAGTGTGTAACCAGGGGAGGATGGGCCCTTTGAGATAAGAAAATGTGTAATCCGGGGAGGGTGAGCCCGGTGAGATTAAACAGCGTGTTCCCCGGGGAGGATGTGTCCAGTGAGATCAGACAGTGTGTAACCCAGGGAGGATGAGCCCAGTGAGATCAGAATATGTGTAACCCGGGCAGGATGGGCATAGTGAGATCAGACAGTGTGTAACCCGGTGAGGATGGACACAGTGATATCAGACAGTGTATAACCTGGGGAGGATGGGCCCAGTGAGATCAGTCAGTGTGTAACCCGGGGAGGATGGGTCCAGTGAGATCAGACAGTGTGTAACACGTGAAGGATGGGTCCAGTGAGATCATACAGTGTGTAAACCAGGGGAGGATGGGCCCAGTGGGATCAGAGAGTATGTAACCCGGGAGGATGGGCCCAGTGAGCTCAGACAGTGTGTAACCGGGGAGGATGGGCCCAGTGAGCTCAGACAGTGTGTAACCGGGAAGGATTGGCCCAGTGAGATCAGACAGCGTGTAACCCGGGGACGATGGGCCCAGTGAAATCAGACAGTGTGTAACCCGGGGAGGATGTGCCCAGTGAGATCAGATAGTGTGTAACGCGGGGAGGATAGTCCCAGTGAGATTAGGCAGTGAGTAACCCGGTGAAGCGGGCCCAATGAGATAAGACAGTGTGTAACCTGGGGAGCATGGGCCCATTGATCAGATAGTGTGTAACCCGGGGAGGGTGAGCCCAGTGAGATTAAACAGGGTGTTACCCGGGGAGGATGTGTCCAGTGAGATCAGACAGTGTGTAACCCAGGGAAGATGGGACCAGTGAAATCAGACAGTGTTTAACCCAGGGAGGATGGGCCCAGTGAGATCAGACAGTGTGTAACCTGTGGAGGATGGGCCCAGTGAGATCAGACGGTGTGTAACCCGGGGAGGATGGGCCCTGTGACATCAGACAGTGTGTAACCTGGGGCGGATGGGCCCAGTGTAATCAGACAGTGTGTACCCCGGGGAGAATACGCCCAGTGAGTTCAGACAATGTGTAACCCGGGGAGGATGGGCCCAGTGATATTAGACCGGGTGTTACCCGGGGGGATGGGCCCAGTGAGATTAGACAGTGTGTACCCCGGGGAGGATGGGCCCAGTGAGATAAGACACTGTGTAATCCGGGGAGGATGGGCCCAGTGAGATCAGACAGTATGTAACCCGGGGAGGATGGGCTCAGTGAGATCAGACAGTGCGTAACACGGGAAGGATGCGTCCAGTGAGATCAGACAGTGTGTAAACCGGGGAGGATGGGCCCACTGAGATCAGACAGTGTGTTACCCGGTGAGGATGGGTCCAGTGAGATCAGACAGTGTGTAACCCGGGGACGATGGGCACAGTGAAATCAGACAGTGTGTAACCCGGGGAGGATGGGGCCAGTGAGATCAGACAGTGTGTAACCCGGGGAGGATTGGCCCAGTGAGATCAGGCAGTGTGTATCCCGGGGAGGTTGGGCCCAGTGAGATAAGTCAGTGTGTAACCCGGGGAGGATGGGCCCAGTGAGATCAACAGTGCGTAGCCCGGGGAGTATTGGCCCAGTGAGATTAGACAGTGTGTAACCTGGGGAGGATGGGTCCAGTTAGATGAGACAGTGTGAAACCCGTGGAGGATGGGTCTAATGAGATCAGTCAGAATTTAACCCGCGCAGTATGTGCCCAGAGAGATTAGACAGTGTGTAACGCGGGGAGGATGGGTCCAGTTAGATGAGACAGTGTGAAACCCGTGGAGGATGGGTCTAATGAGATCAGTCAGAATTTAATCCGCGCAGTATGGGCCCAGAGAGATTAGACAGTGTGTAACGCGGGGAGGATGGGCCCAGTGTGATCAGACAGTGTGTAACCCGAGGAGGATGGGCCCAGTGCGATTTGGCAGTGTGTAACCCGGTGAGGATGGGCCCAGTGAGATCACACAGTGTGTAACCTGGGGTGGATGGGCCCATTGAGATCAGAAAGTGTGTAACCCGAGGAGGGTGAGCCCAGTGAGATTAAACAGTGTGTTAACCGGGGAGGATGTGTCCAGTGAGATCATACATTGTGCAACCCAGGGAGGATGGGCCCAGTGAGATCAGACAGTGTGTAACCCAGGGAGGATGGGCCCTGTGAGATCAGACAGTGTGTAACCTGGGGAGGATGGGCACAGTGAGATCAGACAGTGTGTAACCCGGTGAGGATGGACCCAGTGAGATCAGACAGCGTGTGACCCCGGATGGATGGGCCCAGTGAGATCAGACAGTGTTTAACACGGGGAGGATGGGACCAGTGAGATCAGACAGTGTGTAACACGTGGAGGGTGAGCCCAGTGAGATTAAACAGTGTGTTACCCGGGGGGGATCTGTCCAGTGAGATTAGACAGTGTGTAACCCGGGCAGGATGGGCCCAGTGACATCAGACAGTGTGTAACCCGGGAGGATGGGCCCAGTGAGATCAGACAGTTTGTAACCTGGAAGGATTGGCCCAGTGAGATCAGACAGTGTGTAACCCTGGAGGATGGGCCCAGTGAGATCAGACAGTGTGTAACCGGGAAGGATTGGCCCAGTGAGATCAGACAGTGTGTAACACGGGGAGGATGGATACAGTCAGATGAGACAGTGTGTAACCCGGGGACGATGGGCCCAGTGAGATCAGCCAGTGTGTTACGCAGGTAGGATTGGCTCAGTGAGATCAGACGGTGTGTATCCCGGGGAGGTTGGGCCCACTGAGATCAGACAGTGTGTAACCCGGGGACGATGGGCACAGTGAGATCAGACAGTGTGTAGCCCGGGGAGGATGGGCCCAGTGAGATCAGACAGTGTGTATCCCGGGGAGGATGGGCCCAGTGAAATCAGACAGTGTGTAACCGGGAAGGATTGTCCCAGTGAGATCAGACAGTGTGTAACCCGGTGACGATGGGCGCAGTGAAATCAGACAGTGTGTAACCCGGGGAGGATGGGGAAGTGAGATCAGACGGTTTGTAACCCGGGGAGGATGTGCCCAGTGAGATCAGACAGTGTGTAACCCGGGAGGATGGGTCCAGTGAGATCAGACAATTTGTAACTCGAGGAGGATGGGCCCAGTTATATCAGACAGTGTGTAACCGGGAAGGATTGGCCCAGTGAGATCAAACAGTGTGTAACCCGGGGAGGATGGGCCCAGTTCATTTAGGCAGTGTGTAACCCAGTGAGGTGGGCCCAATGAGATCAGACAGTGTGTAACCTGGGGAGGATGGGCCCATTGAGATAAGATAGTGTGTAACCCGGGGAGGGTGAGCCCTGTGAGATTGAACAGGTTGTTACCCGGGGAGGATGAGTCCAGTGAGATCAGACAGTGTGTAACCCAGGGAAGATGGGACCAGTGAAATCAGACAGTGTGTTACCCAGGGACGATGGGCCCAGTGAGATCAGACAGTGTGTAACCTGTGGAGGATGGGCCCAGTGAGATCAGTCATAGTGTAACCCGAGAGGATGGGCCCAGTGAGATCAGACAGTGTGTAACCCGAGGAGGATGGGCCCAGTGACATCAGACAGTGTGTTACGCAGGTAGGATTGGCTCAGTGAGATCAGACGGTGTGTATCCCGGGGAGGATGGGCCCACTGAGATCAGACAGTGTGTAACCCGGGGACGATGGGCACAGTGAGATCAGACAGTGTGTAGCCCGGGGAGGATGGGCCCAGTGAGATCAGACAGTGTGTATCCCGGGGAGGATGGGCCCAGTGAGATCAGACAGTTTTTAACATGGGGTGGATCCGTCCAGTGAGATTAGACAGTGTGTAACCGGGCAGGATGGGCACAGTGAGATCAGACGGAGTGTAATCCGGGGAGGGTGTGCCCAGTGAGATCAGAGAGTTTGTAACCCGGGGAGGATGGGACCAGTGAGATCAGGCAGTGTGTAACCCGGGGATGATGGGCCCAGTGAGATCAGACAGTGTGTAACACGGCGAGGATGGGACCAGTGAGATCAGGCAGTGTGTAACCCGGGGAGGATTGGCCCAGTGAGATCAGGCAATGTGTTACCCGGTGAGGATGGGCCAACTGAGATCAGTCAGTGTGTAACCCGGGGAGTATGGGCCCAGTGAGATTAGACAGTGTGTAGCCCGCGCAGGATGGGCCCAGTGAGATTAGACAGTGTGTAAGCCGGGAAGGATGGGTCCAGTGAGATTAGACAGTGTGAAACCCGTGGAGGATGGGTCTAATGAGATCAGTCAGAGTGTAACCCGCGCAGGATGGGCCCAGAGAGATTAGACAGCGTGTAATCTCGGGAGGATGGTCCCAGTGAGATCAGACAGTGTGTATCCCGGGGAGGATGTGCCCAGTGAGATTAGGCAGTGTGTAACCCGGTGAGGATGGGCCCAGTGAGATCAGACAGTGTGTAACCCAGGCAGGATGGGCCCATTGACATCAGACAGTTTGTAACCCGGAGAGGGTGAGCCCAGTGAGATTAAACAGTGTGTTACCCAGGGAGGATGTGTCCGGTGAGATCAGACAGTGTGTTACCCAGGGAGGATGTGTCCGGTGAGATCAGACAGTGTGTAACCCAGGGAGGATGGGCCCAGTGAGATCAGACAGTGTGTAACCCAGGGAGGATGGGCCCAGTGAGATCAGACAGTGTGCAACCCGGGGAGCATGGGCCTAGTGAGATCAGACAGTGGGTAACCCGGGGAGGATAGGCCCAGTGAGATCAGACAGTGTGTAACACGGGGAGGATGGGTCCATTTAGATCATACAGTGTTTAACCCGGGGAGGATGGGCCCAGTGAGATCAGACAGTGTGTTACCCGGGGAGGATGGGTCCAGTGAGATTAGACAGTGTGTAACCCGGGCAGGATGGGCCCAGTGAGATCAGACGGTGTGTAACCCGGGGAGGATGGGCTCAGTGAGATCAGACAGTTTGTAAACCGGGGTGGATGGGCCTAGTGAGACCAGTCAGTGTGTAACCCGGGGAGGATGGGTCCAGTGAGATTAGAGAGTGTGTAACACAGGGAGGATGGGACCAGTGAGATCAGACAGTGTTTAACCAAGGGAGGATGGGACAGTGAGATTAGACAGTGTGTAACCCGGTGAGGATGGGCCCAGTGATATCAGACAGTGTGTAACCCGGGGAGGATGGGTCCAGTGAGATTACAGAATGTGTAACCCGTGGAGGATGGATCTAATGAGATCAGACAGTGTGCAACCCACACAGGATGAGCCCAGAGAGATTAGACAGTGTGTAACACGGGGAGGATGGGCCCAGTGAGATCAGACAGTGTGTAACCAGGGGAGGATGGGCCCATTGAGATAAGAAAGTGTGTCATCCGGGGAGGGTGAGGCCGGTGATATAAAACAGTGTGTTCCACGGGGAGGATGTGTCCAGTGAGATCAGACAGTGTGTAACCCAGGGAGGATGGGCCCAGTGAGATCAGAAAATGTGTAACCCGGGTGGATGGGCACAGTGAGATCAGACAGTGTGTAACCCGGTGAGGATGGACACAGTGATATCAGACAGTGTGTAACCCGGGGAGGATGGGACCAGTGAGATCAGTCAGTGTGTAACCCGGGGAGGTTGGGCCCAGTGAGATCAGACAGTGTGTAACACGGGAAGGATGGGTCCAGTGAGATCATACAGTGTTTAAACCGGGGAGGATGGGCCCAGTGAGATCAGACAGTGTGTAACCGGGAAGGATTGTCCCAGTGAGATCAGACAGTGTGTAACCCGGTGACGATGGGCACAGTGAAATCAGACAGTGTGTAACCCGGGGAGGATTGTCCCAGTGAGATCAGACAGTGTGTAACCCGGTGACGATGGGCGCAGTGAAATCAGACAGTGTGTAACCGGGAAGGATTGTCCCAGTGAGATCAGACAGTGTGTAACCCGGTGACGATGGGCGCAGTGAAATCAGACAGTGTGTAACCGGAAAGGATTGGCCCAGTGAGATCAGACAGTGTGTAACCCGGTGACGATGGGCGCAGTGAAATCAGACAGTGTGTAACCCGGGGAGGATGGGGAAGTGAGATCAGACGGTTTGTAACCCGGGGAGGATGTGCCCAGTGAGATCAGACAGTGTGTAACCCGGGAGGATGGGTCCAGTGAGATCAGACAGTTTGTAACTCGAGGAGGATGGGCCCAGTTATATCAGACAGTGTGTAACCGGGAAGGATTGGCCCAGTGAGATCAGACAGTGTGTAACCCGGGGAGGATGGGCCCAGTTCGTTTAGGCAGTGTGTAACCCAGTGAGGTGGGCCCAATGAGATCAGACAGTGTGTAACCCAGGGAAGATGAGTCCAGTGAGATCAGACAGTGTGTAACCCAGGGAAGATGGGACCAGTGAAATCAGACAGTGTGTTACCCAGGGACGATGGGCCCAGTGAGATCAGACAGTGTGTAACCTGTGGAGGATGGGCCCAGTGAGATCAGTCATAGTGTAACCCGAGAGGATGGGCCCAGTGAGATCAGACAGTGTGTAACCCGAGGAGGATGGGCCCAGTGACATCAGACAGTGTGTAACCTGGGGAGGATGGGCCAAGTGTAATCAGACAGTGTGTACCCCGGGGAGAATACGCCCAGTGAGTTCAGACAATGTGTAACCCGGGGAGGAGGGGCGCAGTGAGATTAGACCGGGTGTTACCCGGGGAGGATGGGCCCAGTGAGATTAAACAGTGTGTACCCCGGGGAGGATGGGCCCAGAGAGATAAGGCACTGTGTAATCCGGGGAGGATGGGCCCAGTGAGATCAGACAGTATGTAACCCGGGGAGGATGGGCTCAGTGAGATCAGACAGTGTGTAACATGGGAAGGATGTGTCCAGTGCGATCAGACAGTGTGTAAACCGGGGAGGATGGGCCCACTGAGATCAGACAGTGTGTAACCCGGGGAGGATGGGGCCAGTGAGATCAGACAGTGTGTAACCCGGGGAGGATTGGCCCAGTGAGATCAGGCAGTGTGTATCCTGGGGATGTTGGGCCCAGTGAGATAAGCCAGTGTGTAACCTGGGGAGGATGGGCCCAGTGAGATCAGACAGTGTGTAGCCCGGGGAGGATGGACACAGTGAGATCAGACAGTTTCTAAACCGGGGAGGATGGGCCCAGTGAGATCAGTCAGTGTGTAACCCGGTGAGGATGGGTCAAGTAAGATTAGACAGTGTGTAACACTGGGAGGATGGGACCAGTGAGATCAGACAGAGTTTTACCAGGGGAGGATGGGACAGTGAGATTAGACAGTGTGTAACCCGGGGAGGATGGCCCAGTGTGATCAGACAGTGTGTTACCCGGGAGGAAGCGCCCAGTGATATCAGACAGTGTGTAACCGGGAAAGATTGTCCCAGTGAGATCAGAAAGTGTGTAACACAGGCAGGATGGATCTACTGAGATGAGGCGGTGTGTAACCCGGGGAGGATGGGCCCAGTGAGATCAGACAGTGTGTAACCCGGGGAGGATGGATCCAGTGAGATCAGTCAGTGTGTAACCCGGGGGGGATGGGCCCAGTGAGATCAGACAGTATGTAACCCGTGGAGGATGGTCCCATTGAGATCAGGGAGCGTGTAACCTGGGGACGATGGGTCCAGTGAGATTAGACAGTATGTAAGCCGGGGAAGATGGGCCTCGTGAGATCAGACAGTGTGTATCTGGGGAGGATGGGCCCAGTGAGATCAGACAGTGTGTAACCCGGGGAGGATGGGCCCAGTGAGATAAGACAGTGTGTAACACGGGGAGGATGGGTCCAGTGAGATCAGACAGTGTGTAACCCGGGGAGGATGGCCCAGTGTGATCAGACAGTGTGTTACCCGGGGAGGATGGGTCCAGTGAGATTAGACAGTGTGCAACCCGGGCATGATGGGCCCAGTGAGGTCAGACGGTGCGTAACCCGGGGAGGATGGGCCCAGTGAGTACAGACAGTGTGTAAACCGGGGAGAATGGGCCAAGTGAGTCCAGACAGTGTGTAACCCGCGGAAGATGGGCACAGTGAGATTAGACAGTGTGTAACCCGGGGAGGATGGGCCCGGTGAGATCAGACAGTGTGTAACACTGGGAGGATGGGCCCAGTGAAATCAGACAGTGTTTAACACTGGGAGGATGGGACCAGTGAGATCAGACAGTGCTTAACCAAGGGAGGATGGGCCAGTGAGATTAGACAGTGTGTAACCCGGCGAGGATGGGCCCAGTGAGATCAGACAGTGTGTAACCCGGGGAGGATGGGCCCAGTGAGATAAGACAGTGTGTTACCCGGGGAGGATGGGTCCAGTGAGATTAGACAGTGTGCAACCCGGGCATGATGGGCCCAGTGAGGTCAGACGGTGCGTAACCCGGGGAGGATGGGCCCAGTGAGTACAGACAGTGTGTAAACCGGGGAGAATGTGCCAAGTGAGTCCAGACAGTGTGTAACCCGCGGAAGATGGGCACAGTGAGATTAGACAGTGTGTAACCCGGGGAGGATGGGCCCGGTGAGATCAGAGAGTGTGTAACACTGGGAGGATGGGCCCAGTGAAATCAGACAGTGTTTAACACTGGGAGGATGGGACCAGTGAGATCAGACAGTGCTTAACCAAGGGAGGATGGGCCAGTGAGATTAGACAGTGTGTAACCCGGCGAGGATGGGCCCAGTGAGATCAGACAGTGTGTAACCCGGGGAGGATGGGCCCAGTGAGATAAGACAGTGTGTAACACGGGGAGGATGGGTCCAGTGAGATCAGGCAGTGTGTAACCCGGGGAGGATGGAGACAGTGAGATCAGACAGTTTCTAAACCAGGGAGGATGAGCCCAGTGAGATCAGTCAGTGTGTAACCCGGTGGGGATGGGTCAGGTAAGATTAGACAGTGTGTAACAGTGGGAGGATGGGACCAGTGAGATCAGACAGAGTTTTACCAGGGGAGGATGGGACAGTGAGATTAGACAGTGTGTAACCCGGGGAGGATGGCCCAGTGTGATCAGACAGTGTGTTACCCGGGGAGGATGGGTCCAGTGAGATTAGACAGTGTGTAACCCGGGCATGATGGGCCCAGTGAGATCAGACGTTGTGTAACTCGCGGAGGATGGGCCCAGTGAGTACAGGCAGTGTGTAAACCGGGGAGGATGGGCCAAGTAAGTCCAGACAGTGTGTAACCCGCGGAAGATGGGCACAGTGAGATTAGACAGTGTGTAACCCGGGGAGGATGGGCCCGGTGAGATCAGACGGTGTGTAACACTGGGAGGATGGGCCCAGTGAAATCAGACAGTGTGTAACACTGGGAGGATGGGACCAGTGAGATCAGACAGTGTTTAACCAAGGGAGGATGGGCCAGTGAGATTAGACAGTGTGTAACCCGGCGAGGATGGGCCCAGTGAGGTCAGACAGTGTGTAACCCGGGGAGGATGGGCCCAGTGAGATCAGACGGTGTGTAACCCGGGGAGGATGGGCCCAGTGAGATCAGACAGTGTGTAACCGGGAAGGATTGGCCCAGTGAGATCAGACAGTGTGTAACCCGGTGACGATGGGCGCAGTGAAATCAGACAGTGTGTAACCGGAAAGGATTGGCCCAGTGAGATCAGACAGTGTGTAACCCGGTGACGATGGGCGCAGTGAAATCAGACAGTGTGTAACCCGGGGAGGATGGGGAAGTGAGATCAGACGGTTTGTAACCCGGGGAGGATGTGCCCAGTGAGATCAGACAGTGTGTAACCCGGGAGGATGGGTCCAGTGAGATCAGACAGTTTGTAACTCGAGGAGGATGGGCCCAGTTATATCAGACAGTGTGTAACCGGGAAGGATTGGCCCAGTGAGATCAGACAGTGTGTAACCCGGGGAGGATGGGCCCAGTTCGTTTAGGCAGTGTGTAACCCAGTGAGGTGGGCCCAATGAGATCAGACAGTGTGTAACCCAGGGAAGATGAGTCCAGTGAGATCAGACAGTGTGTAACCCAGGGAAGATGGGACCAGTGAAATCAGACAGTGTGTTACCCAGGGACGATGGGCCCAGTGAGATCAGACAGTGTGTAACCTGTGGAGGATGGGCCCAGTGAGATCAGTCATAGTGTAACCCGAGAGGATGGGCCCAGTGAGATCAGACAGTGTGTAACCCGAGGAGGATGGGCCCAGTGACATCAGACAGTGTGTAACCTGGGGAGGATGGGCCAAGTGTAATCAGACAGTGTGTACCCCGGGGAGAATACGCCCAGTGAGTTCAGACAATGTGTAACCCGGGGAGGAGGGGCGCAGTGAGATTAGACCGGGTGTTACCCGGGGAGGATGGGCCCAGTGAGATTAAACAGTGTGTACCCCGGGGAGGATGGGCCCAGAGAGATAAGGCACTGTGTAATCCGGGGAGGATGGGCCCAGTGAGATCAGACAGTATGTAACCCGGGGAGGATGGGCTCAGTGAGATCAGACAGTGTGTAACATGGGAAGGATGTGTCCAGTGCGATCAGACAGTGTGTAAACCGGGGAGGATGGGCCCACTGAGATCAGACAGTGTGTAACCCGGGGAGGATGGGGCCAGTGAGATCAGACAGTGTGTAACCCGGGGAGGATTGGCCCAGTGAGATCAGGCAGTGTGTATCCTGGGGATGTTGGGCCCAGTGAGATAAGCCAGTGTGTAACCTGGGGAGGATGGGCCCAGTGAGATCAGACAGTGTTTAGCCCGGGGAGGATGGACACAGTGAGATCAGACAGTTTCTAAACCGGGGAGGATGGGCCCAGTGAGATCAGTCAGTGTGTAACCCGGTGAGGATGGGTCAAGTAAGATTAGACAGTGTGTAACACTGGGAGGATGGGACCAGTGAGATCAGACAGAGTTTTACCAGGGGAGGATGGGACAGTGAGATTAGACAGTGTGTAACCCGGGGAGGATGGCCCAGTGTGATCAGACAGTGTGTTACCCGGGAGGAAGCGCCCAGTGATATCAGACAGTGTGTAACCGGGAAAGATTGTCCCAGTGAGATCAGAAAGTGTGTAACACAGGCAGGATGGATCTACTGAGATGAGGCGGTGTGTAACCCGGGGAGGATGGGCCCAGTGAGATCAGACAGTGTGTAACCCGGGGAGGATGGATCCAGTGAGATCAGTCAGTGTGTAACCCGGGGGGGATGGGCCCAGTGAGATCAGACAGTATGTAACCCGTGGAGGATGGTCCCATTGAGATCAGGGAGCGTGTAACCTGGGGACGATGGGTCCAGTGAGATTAGACAGTATGTAAGCCGGGGAAGATGGGCCTCGTGAGATCAGACAGTGTGTATCTGGGGAGGATGGGCCCAGTGAGATCAGACAGTGTGTAACCCGGGGAGGATGGGCCCAGTGAGATAAGACAGTGTGTAACACGGGGAGGATGGGTCCAGTGAGATCAGACAGTGTGTAACCCGGGGAGGATGGCCCAGTGTGATCAGACAGTGTGTTACCCGGGGAGGATGGGTCCAGTGAGATTAGACAGTGTGCAACCCGGGCATGATGGGCCCAGTGAGGTCAGACGGTGCGTAACCCGGGGAGGATGGGCCCAGTGAGTACAGACAGTGTGTAAACCGGGGAGAATGGGCCAAGTGAGTCCAGACAGTGTGTAACCCGCGGAAGATGGGCACAGTGAGATTAGACAGTGTGTAACCCGGGGAGGATGGGCCCGGTGAGATCAGACAGTGTGTAACACTGGGAGGATGGGCCCAGTGAAATCAGACAGTGTTTAACACTGGGAGGATGGGACCAGTGAGATCAGACAGTGCTTAACCAAGGGAGGATGGGCCAGTGAGATTAGACAGTGTGTAACCCGGCGAGGATGGGCCCAGTGAGATCAGACAGTGTGTAACCCGGGGAGGATGGGCCCAGTGAGATAAGACAGTGTGTTACCCGGGGAGGATGGGTCCAGTGAGATTAGACAGTGTGCAACCCGGGCATGATGGGCCCAGTGAGGTCAGACGGTGCGTAACCCGGGGAGGATGGGCCCAGTGAGTACAGACAGTGTGTAAACCGGGGAGAATGTGCCAAGTGAGTCCAGACAGTGTGTAACCCGCGGAAGATGGGCACAGTGAGATTAGACAGTGTGTAACCCGGGGAGGATGGGCCCGGTGAGATCAGAGAGTGTGTAACACTGGGAGGATGGGCCCAGTGAAATCAGACAGTGTTTAACACTGGGAGGATGGGACCAGTGAGATCAGACAGTGCTTAACCAAGGGAGGATGGGCCAGTGAGATTAGACAGTGTGTAACCCGGCGAGGATGGGCCCAGTGAGATCAGACAGTGTGTAACCCGGGGAGGATGGGCCCAGTGAGATAAGACAGTGTGTAACACGGGGAGGATGGGTCCAGTGAGATCAGGCAGTGTGTAACCCGGGGAGGATGGAGACAGTGAGATCAGACAGTTTCTAAACCAGGGAGGATGAGCCCAGTGAGATCAGTCAGTGTGTAACCCGGTGGGGATGGGTCAGGTAAGATTAGACAGTGTGTAACAGTGGGAGGATGGGACCAGTGAGATCAGACAGAGTTTTACCAGGGGAGGATGGGACAGTGAGATTAGACAGTGTGTAACCCGGGGAGGATGGCCCAGTGTGATCAGACAGTGTGTTACCCGGGGAGGATGGGTCCAGTGAGATTAGACAGTGTGTAACCCGGGCATGATGGGCCCAGTGAGATCAGACGTTGTGTAACTCGCGGAGGATGGGCCCAGTGAGTACAGGCAGTGTGTAAACCGGGGAGGATGGGCCAAGTAAGTCCAGACAGTGTGTAACCCGCGGAAGATGGGCACAGTGAGATTAGACAGTGTGTAACCCGGGGAGGATGGGCCCGGTGAGATCAGACGGTGTGTAACACTGGGAGGATGGGCCCAGTGAAATCAGACAGTGTGTAACACTGGGAGGATGGGACCAGTGAGATCAGACAGTGTTTAACCAAGGGAGGATGGGCCAGTGAGATTAGACAGTGTGTAACCCGGCGAGGATGGGCCCAGTGAGGTCAGACAGTGTGTAACCCGGGGAGGATAGGCCCAGTGAGATCAGACGGTGTGTAACCCGGGGAGGATGGGCCCAGTGAGATCAGACAGTGTGTAACCGGGAAGGATTGGCCCAGTGAGATCAGACAGTGTGTAACACGGGGAGGATGGATACAGTCAGATGAGACAGTGTGTAACCCGGGGACGATGGGCCCAGTGAGATCAGCCAGTGTGTTACGCAGGTAGGATTGGCCCAGTGAGATCAGACAGTGTGTAACACGGGGAGGATGGATACAGTCAGATGAGACGGTGTGTATCCCGGGGAGGATGGGCCCAGAGACATCAGACATGGTGTAACCCGGGGAGGATGGGCCCACTGAGATCAGACAGTGTGTAACCCGGGGACGATGGGCACAGTGAGATCAGACAGTGTGTAGCCCGGGGAGGATGGGCCCAGTGAGATCAGACAGTGTGTATCCCGGGGAGGATGGGCCCAGTGAGATCAGACAGTTTTTAACATGGGGTGGATCCGTCCAGTGAGATTAGACAGTGTGTAACCGGGCAGGATGGGCACAGTGAGATCAGAGAGTTTGTAACCCGGGGAGGATTGGACCAGTGAGATCAGGCAGTGTGTAACCCGGGGATGATGGGCCCAGTGAGATCAGACAGTGTGTAACACGGCGAGGATGGGACCAGTGAGATCAGGCAGTGTGTAACCCGGGGAGGATTGGCCCAGTGAGATCAGGCAATGTGTTACCCGGTGAGGATGGGCCAACTGAGATCAGTCAGTGTGTAACCCGGGGAGTATGGGCCCAGTGAGATTAGACAGTGTGTAGCCCGCGCAGGATGGGCCCAGTGAGATTAGACAGTGTGAAACCCGTGGAGGATGGGTCTAATGAGATCAGTCAGAGTGTAACCCGCGCAGGATGGGCCCAGAGAGATTAGACAGCGTGTAATCTCGGGAGGATGGTCCCAGTGAGATCAGACAGTGTGTATCCCGGGGAGGATGTGCCCAGTGAGATTAGGCAGTGTGTAACCCGGTGAGGATGGGCCCAGTGAGATTAGGCAGTGTGTAACCCGGTGAGGATGGGCCCAGTGAGATTAGACAGTGTGTAACTTGGGGAGGATGGGCCCATTGACATCAGACAGTTTGTAACCCGGAGAGGGTGAGCCCAGTGAGATTAAACAGTGTGTTACCCAGGGAGGATGGGCCCAGTGAGATCAGACAGTGTGTAACCCAAGCAGGATGGGCCCAGTGAGATCAGACAGTGTGTAACCCGGGGAGGATAGGCCCAGTGAGATCAGACAGTGTGTAACACGGGGAGGATGGGTCCATTTAGATCATACAGTGTTTAACCCGGGGAGGATGGGCCCAGTGAGATCAGACAGTGTGTTACCCGGGGAGGATGGGTCCAGTGAGATTAGACAGTGTGTAACCCGGGGAGGATGGGCTCAGTGAGATCAGACAGTTTGTAAACCGGGGTGGATGGGCCTAGTGAGACCAGTCAGTGTGTAACCCGGGGAGGATGGGTCCAGTGAGATTAGAGAGTGTGTAACACAGGGAGGTTGGGACCAGTGAGATCAGACAGTGTTTAACCAAGGGAGGATGGGACAGTGAGATTAGACAGTGTGTAACCCGGTGAGGATGGGCCCAGTGATATCAGACAGTGTGTAACCCGGGGAGGATGGGTCCAGTGAGATTACAGAATGTGTAACCCGTGGAGGATGGATCTAATGAGATCAGACAGTGTGCATCCCACACAGGATGGGCCCAGAGAGATTAGACAGTGTGTAACACGGGGAGGATGGGCCCAGTGAGATCAGACAGTGTGTAACCAGGGGAGGATGGGCCCATTGAGATAAGAAAGTGTGTCATCCGGGGAGGGTGAGGCCGGTGATATTAAACAGTGTGTTCCACGGGGAGGATGTGTCCAGTGAGATCAGACAGTGTGTAACCCAGGGAGGATGGGCCCAGTGAGATCAGAAAATGTGTAACCCGGGTGGATGGGCACAGTGAGATCAGACAGTGTGTAACCCGGTGAGGATGGACACAGTGATATCAGACAGTGTGTAACCCGGGGAGGATGGGACCAGTGAGATCAGTCAGTGTGTAACCCGGGGAGGTTGGGCCCAGTGAGATCAGACAGTGTGTAACACGGGAAGGATGGGTCCAGTGAGATCATACAGTGTTTAAACCGGGGAGGATGGGCCCAGTGAGATCAGACAGTGTGTAACCGGGAAGGATTGTCCCAGTGAGATCAGACAGTGTGTAACCCGGGGAGGATTGTCCCAGTGAGATCAGACAGTGTGTAACCCGGTGACGATGGGCGCAGTGAAATCAGACAGTGTGTAACCGGGAAGGATTGTCCCAGTGAGATCAGACAGTGTGTAACCCGGTGACGATGGGCGCAGTGAAATCAGACAGTGTGTAACCCGGGGAGGATGGGGAAGTGAGATCAGACGGTTTGTAACCCGGGGAGGATGTGCCCAGTGAGATCAGACAGTGTGTAACCCGGGAGGATGGGTCCAGTGAGATCAGACAGTTTGTAACTCGAGGAGGATGGGCCCAGTTATATCAGACAGTGTGTAACCGGGAAGGATTGGCCCAGTGAGATCAAACAGTGTGTAACCCGGGGAGGATGGGCCCAGTTCATTTAGGCAGTGTGTAACCCAGTGAGGTGGGCCCAATGAGATCAGACAGTGTGTAACCTGGGGAGGATGGGCCCATTGAGATAAGATAGTGTGTAACCCGGGGAGGGTGAGCCCTGTGAGATTGAACAGGTTGTTACCCGGGGAGGATGAGTCCAGTGAGATCAGACAGTGTGTAACCCAGGGAAGATGGGACCAGTGAAATCAGACAGTGTGTTACCCAGGGACGATGGGCCCAGTGAGATCAGACAGTGTGTAACCTGTGGAGGATGGGCCCAGTGAGATCAGTCATAGTGTAACCCGAGAGGATGGGCCCAGTGAGATCAGACAGTGTGTAACCCGAGGAGGATGGGCCCAGTGACATCAGACGGTGTGTTACGCAGGTAGGATTGGCTCAGTGAGATCAGACGGTGTGTATCCCGGGGAGGATGGGCCCACTGAGATCAGACAGTGTGTAACCCGGGGACGATGGGCACAGTGAGATCAGACAGTGTGTAGCCCGGGGAGGATGGGCCCAGTGAGATCAGACAGTGTGTATCCCGGGGAGGATGGGCCCAGTGAGATCAGACAGTTTTTAACATGGGGTGGATCCGTCCAGTGAGATTAGACAGTGTGTAACCGGGCAGGATGGGCACAGTGAGATCAGACGGAGTGTAATCCGGGGAGGGTGTGCCCAGTGAGATCAGAGAGTTTGTAACCCGGGGAGGATGGGACCAGTGAGATCAGGCAGTGTGTAACCCGGGGATGATGGGCCCAGTGAGATCAGACAGTGTGTAACACGGCGAGGATGGGACCAGTGAGATCAGGCAGTGTGTAACCCGGGGAGGATTGGCCCAGTGAGATCAGGCAATGTGTTACCCGGTGAGGATGGGCCAACTGAGATCAGTCAGTGTGTAACCCGGGGAGTATGGGCCCAGTGAGATTAGACAGTGTGTAGCCCGTGCAGGATGGGCCCAGTGAGATTAGACAGTGTGTAAGCCGGGAAGGATGGGTCCAGTGAGATTAGACAGTGTGAAACCCGTGGAGGATGGGTCTAATGAGATCAGTCAGAGTGTAACCCGCGCAGGATGGGCCCAGAGAGATTAGACAGCGTGTAATCTCGGGAGGATGGTCCCAGTGAGATCAGACAGTGTGTATCCCGGGGAGGATGTGCCCAGTGAGATTAGGCAGTGTGTAACCCGGTGAGGATGGGCCCAGTGAGATCAGACAGTGTGTAACCCAGGCAGGATGGGCCCATTGACATCAGACAGTTTGTAACCCGGAGAGGGTGAGCCCAGTGAGATTAAACAGTGTGTTACCCAGGGAGGATGTGTCCGGTGAGATCAGACAGTGTGTTACCCAGGGAGGATGTGTCCGGTGAGATCAGACAGTGTGTAACCCAGGGAGGATGGGCCCAGTGAGATCAGACAGTGTGTAACCCAGGGAGGATGGGCCCAGTGAGATCAGACAGTGTGCAACCCGGGGAGCATGGGCCTAGTGAGATCAGACAGTGGGTAACCCGGGGAGGATAGGCCCAGTGAGATCAGACAGTGTGTAACACGGGGAGGATGGGTCCATTTAGATCATACAGTGTTTAACCCGGGGAGGATGGGCCCAGTGAGATCAGACAGTGTGTTACCCGGGGAGGATGGGTCCAGTGAGATTAGACAGTGTGTAACCCGGGCAGGATGGGCCCAGTGAGATCAGACGGTGTGTAACCCGGGGAGGATGGGCTCAGTGAGATCAGACAGTTTGTAAACCGGGGTGGATGGGCCTAGTGAGACCAGTCAGTGTGTAACCCGGGGAGGATGGGTCCAGTGAGATTAGAGAGTGTGTAACACAGGGAGGATGGGACCAGTGAGATCAGACAGTGTTTAACCAAGGGAGGATGGGACAGTGAGATTAGACAGTGTGTAACCCGGTGAGGATGGGCCCAGTGATATCAGACAGTGTGTAACCCGGGGAGGATGGGTCCAGTGAGATTACAGAATGTGTAACCCGTGGAGGATGGATCTAATGAGATCAGACAGTGTGCAACCCACACAGGATGAGCCCAGAGAGATTAGACAGTGTGTAACACGGGGAGGATGGGCCCAGTGAGATCAGACAGTGTGTAACCAGGGGAGGATGGGCCCATTGAGATAAGAAAGTGTGTCATCCGGGGAGGGTGAGGCCGGTGATATAAAACAGTGTGTTCCACGGGGAGGATGTGTCCAGTGAGATCAGACAGTGTGTAACCCAGGGAGGATGGGCCCAGTGAGATCAGAAAATGTGTAACCCGGGTGGATGGGCACAGTGAGATCAGACAGTGTGTAACCCGGTGAGGATGGACACAGTGATATCAGACAGTGTGTAACCCGGGGAGGATGGGACCAGTGAGATCAGTCAGTGTGTAACCCGGGGAGGTTGGGCCCAGTGAGATCAGACAGTGTGTAACACGGGAAGGATGGGTCCAGTGAGATCATACAGTGTTTAAACCGGGGAGGATGGGCCCAGTGAGATCAGACAGTGTGTAACCGGGAAGGATTGTCCCAGTGAGATCAGACAGTGTGTAACCCGGTGACGATGGGCACAGTGAAATCAGACAGTGTGTAACCCGGGGAGGATTGTCCCAGTGAGATCAGACAGTGTGTAACCCGGTGACGATGGGCGCAGTGAAATCAGACAGTGTGTAACCGGGAAGGATTGTCCCAGTGAGATCAGACAGTGTGTAACCCGGTGACGATGGGCGCAGTGAAATCAGACAGTGTGTAACCGGAAAGGATTGGCCCAGTGAGATCAGACAGTGTGTAACCCGGTGACGATGGGCGCAGTGAAATCAGACAGTGTGTAACCCGGGGAGGATGGGGAAGTGAGATCAGACAGTGTGTAACCCGGGGAGGATGTGCCCAGTGAGATCAGACAGTGTGTAACCCGGGAGGATGGGTCCAGTGAGATCAGACAGTTTGTAACTCGAGGAGGATGGGCCCAGTTATATCAGACAGTGTGTAACCGGGAAGGATTGGCCCAGTGAGATCAAACAGTGTGTAACCCGGGGAGGATGGGCCCAGTTCGTTTAGGCAGTGTGTAACCCAGTGAGGTGGGCCCAATGAGATCAGACAGTGTGTAACCTGGGGAGGATGGGCCCATTGAGATAAGATAGTGTGTAACCCGGGGAGGGTGAGCCCTGTGAGATTGAACAGGTTGTTACCCGGGGAGGATGAGTCCAGTGAGATCAGACAGTGTGTAACCCAGGGAAGATGGGACCAGTGAAATCAGACAGTGTGTTACCCAGGGACGATGGGCCCAGTGAGATCAGACAGTGTGTAACCTGTGGAGGATGGGCCCAGTGAGATCAGTCATAGTGTAACCCGAGAGGATGGGCCCAGTGAGATCAGACAGTGTGTAACCCGAGGAGGATGGGCCCAGTGACATCAGACAGTGTGTAACCTGGGGAGGATGGGCCAAGTGTAATCAGACAGTGTGTACCCCGGGGAGAATACGCCCAGTGAGTTCAGACAATGTGTAACCCGGGGAGGAGGGGCGCAGTGAGATTAGACCGGGTGTTACCCGGGGAGGATGGGCCCAGTGAGATTAAACAGTGTGTACCCCGGGGAGGATGGGCCCAGAGAGATAAGGCACTGTGTAATCCGGGGAGGATGGGCCCAGTGAGATCAGACAGTATGTAACCCGGGGAGGATGGGCTCAGTGAGATCAGACAGTGTGTAACATGGGAAGGATGTGTCCAGTGCGATCAGACAGTGTGTAAACCGGGGAGGATGGGCCCACTGAGATCAGACAGTGTGTAACCCGGGGAGGATGGGGCCAGTGAGATCAGACAGTGTGTAACCCGGGGAGGATTGGCCCAGTGAGATCAGGCAGTGTGTATCCTGGGGATGTTGGGCCCAGTGAGATAAGCCAGTGTGTAACCTGGGGAGGATGGGCCCAGTGAGATCAGACAGTGTGTAGCCCGGGGAGGATGGACACAGTGAGATCAGACAGTTTCTAAACCGGGGAGGATGGGCCCAGTGAGATCAGTCAGTGTGTAACCCGGTGAGGATGGGTCAAGTAAGATTAGACAGTGTGTAACACTGGGAGGATGGGACCAGTGAGATCAGACAGAGTTTTACCAGGGGAGGATGGGACAGTGAGATTAGACAGTGTGTAACCCGGGGAGGATGGCCCAGTGTGATCAGACAGTGTGTTACCCGGGAGGAAGCGCCCAGTGATATCAGACAGTGTGTAACCGGGAAAGATTGTCCCAGTGAGATCAGAAAGTGTGTAACACAGGCAGGATGGATCTACTGAGATGAGGCGGTGTGTAACCCGGGGAGGATGGGCCCAGTGAGATCAGACAGTGTGTAACCCGGGGAGGATGGATCCAGTGAGATCAGTCAGTGTGTAACCCGGGGGGGATGGGCCCAGTGAGATCAGACAGTATGTAACCCGTGGAGGATGGTCCCATTGAGATCAGGGAGCGTGTAACCTGGGGACGATGGGTCCAGTGAGATTAGACAGTATGTAAGCCGGGGAAGATGGGCCTCGTGAGATCAGACAGTGTGTATCTGGGGAGGATGGGCCCAGTGAGATCAGACAGTGTGTAACCCGGGGAGGATGGGCCCAGTGAGATAAGACAGTGTGTAACACGGGGAGGATGGGTCCAGTGAGATCAGACAGTGTGTAACCCGGGGAGGATGGCCCAGTGTGATCAGACAGTGTGTTACCCGGGGAGGATGGGTCCAGTGAGATTAGACAGTGTGCAACCCGGGCATGATGGGCCCAGTGAGGTCAGACGGTGCGTAACCCGGGGAGGATGGGCCCAGTGAGTACAGACAGTGTGTAAACCGGGGAGAATGGGCCAAGTGAGTCCAGACAGTGTGTAACCCGCGGAAGATGGGCACAGTGAGATTAGACAGTGTGTAACCCGGGGAGGATGGGCCCGGTGAGATCAGACAGTGTGTAACACTGGGAGGATGGGCCCAGTGAAATCAGACAGTGTTTAACACTGGGAGGATGGGACCAGTGAGATCAGACAGTGCTTAACCAAGGGAGGATGGGCCAGTGAGATTAGACAGTGTGTAACCCGGCGAGGATGGGCCCAGTGAGATCAGACAGTGTGTAACCCGGGGAGGATGGGCCCAGTGAGATAAGACAGTGTGTTACCCGGGGAGGATGGGTCCAGTGAGATTAGACAGTGTGCAACCCGGGCATGATGGGCCCAGTGAGGTCAGACGGTGCGTAACCCGGGGAGGATGGGCCCAGTGAGTACAGACAGTGTGTAAACCGGGGAGAATGTGCCAAGTGAGTCCAGACAGTGTGTAACCCGCGGAAGATGGGCACAGTGAGATTAGACAGTGTGTAACCCGGGGAGGATGGGCCCGGTGAGATCAGAGAGTGTGTAACACTGGGAGGATGGGCCCAGTGAAATCAGACAGTGTTTAACACTGGGAGGATGGGACCAGTGAGATCAGACAGTGCTTAACCAAGGGAGGATGGGCCAGTGAGATTAGACAGTGTGTAACCCGGCGAGGATGGGCCCAGTGAGATCAGACAGTGTGTAACCCGGGGAGGATGGGCCCAGTGAGATAAGACAGTGTGTAACACGGGGAGGATGGGTCCAGTGAGATCAGGCAGTGTGTAACCCGGGGAGGATGGAGACAGTGAGATCAGACAGTTTCTAAACCAGGGAGGATGAGCCCAGTGAGATCAGTCAGTGTGTAACCCGGTGGGGATGGGTCAGGTAAGATTAGACAGTGTGTAACAGTGGGAGGATGGGACCAGTGAGATCAGACAGAGTTTTACCAGGGGAGGATGGGACAGTGAGATTAGACAGTGTGTAACCCGGGGAGGATGGCCCAGTGTGATCAGACAGTGTGTTACCCGGGGAGGATGGGTCCAGTGAGATTAGACAGTGTGTAACCCGGGCATGATGGGCCCAGTGAGATCAGACGTTGTGTAACTCGCGGAGGATGGGCCCAGTGAGTACAGGCAGTGTGTAAACCGGGGAGGATGGGCCAAGTAAGTCCAGACAGTGTGTAACCCGCGGAAGATGGGCACAGTGAGATTAGACAGTGTGTAACCCGGGGAGGATGGGCCCGGTGAGATCAGACGGTGTGTAACACTGGGAGGATGGGCCCAGTGAAATCAGACAGTGTGTAACACTGGGAGGATGGGACCAGTGAGATCAGACAGTGTTTAACCAAGGGAGGATGGGCCAGTGAGATTAGACAGTGTGTAACCCGGCGAGGATGGGCCCAGTGAGGTCAGACAGTGTGTAACCCGGGGAGGATAGGCCCAGTGAGATCAGACGGTGTGTAACCCGGGGAGGATGGGCCCAGTGAGATCAGACAGTGTGTAACCGGGAAGGATTGGCCCAGTGAGATCAGACAGTGTGTAACACGGGGAGGATGGATACAGTCAGATGAGACAGTGTGTAACCCGGGGACGATGGGCCCAGTGAGATCAGCCAGTGTGTTACGCAGGTAGGATTGGCCCAGTGAGATCAGACAGTGTGTAACACGGGGAGGATGGATACAGTCAGATGAGACGGTGTGTATCCCGGGGAGGATGGGCCCAGAGACATCAGACATGGTGTAACCCGGGGAGGATGGGCCCACTGAGATCAGACAGTGTGTAACCCGGGGACGATGGGCACAGTGAGATCAGACAGTGTGTAGCCCGGGGAGGATGGGCCCAGTGAGATCAGACAGTGTGTATCCCGGGGAGGATGGGCCCAGTGAGATCAGACAGTTTTTAACATGGGGTGGATCCGTCCAGTGAGATTAGACAGTGTGTAACCGGGCAGGATGGGCACAGTGAGATCAGAGAGTTTGTAACCCGGGGAGGATTGGACCAGTGAGATCAGGCAGTGTGTAACCCGGGGATGATGGGCCCAGTGAGATCAGACAGTGTGTAACACGGCGAGGATGGGACCAGTGAGATCAGGCAGTGTGTAACCCGGGGAGGATTGGCCCAGTGAGATCAGGCAATGTGTTACCCGGTGAGGATGGGCCAACTGAGATCAGTCAGTGTGTAACCCGGGGAGTATGGGCCCAGTGAGATTAGACAGTGTGTAGCCCGCGCAGGATGGGCCCAGTGAGATTAGACAGTGTGAAACCCGTGGAGGATGGGTCTAATGAGATCAGTCAGAGTGTAACCCGCGCAGGATGGGCCCAGAGAGATTAGACAGCGTGTAATCTCGGGAGGATGGTCCCAGTGAGATCAGACAGTGTGTATCCCGGGGAGGATGTGCCCAGTGAGATTAGGCAGTGTGTAACCCGGTGAGGATGGGCCCAGTGAGATTAGGCAGTGTGTAACCCGGTGAGGATGGGCCCAGTGAGATTAGACAGTGTGTAACTTGGGGAGGATGGGCCCATTGACATCAGACAGTTTGTAACCCGGAGAGGGTGAGCCCAGTGAGATTAAACAGTGTGTTACCCAGGGAGGATGGGCCCAGTGAGATCAGACAGTGTGTAACCCAAGCAGGATGGGCCCAGTGAGATCAGACAGTGTGTAACCCGGGGAGGATAGGCCCAGTGAGATCAGACAGTGTGTAACACGGGGAGGATGGGTCCATTTAGATCATACAGTGTTTAACCCGGGGAGGATGGGCCCAGTGAGATCAGACAGTGTGTTACCCGGGGAGGATGGGTCCAGTGAGATTAGACAGTGTGTAACCCGGGCAGGATGGGCCCAGTGAGATCAGACGGTGTGTAACCCGGGGAGGATGGGCTCAGTGAGATCAGACAGTTTGTAAACCGGGGTGGATGGGCCT
The DNA here is from genome assembly GCF_052327205.1 of Somniosus microcephalus. Lineage (NCBI taxonomy): Eukaryota > Metazoa > Chordata > Chondrichthyes > Squaliformes > Somniosidae > Somniosus > Somniosus microcephalus. The sequence continues at coordinate 31,143,186 of NW_028225180.1, read as the reverse complement.
AGTGAGACCAGTCAGTGTGTAACCCGGGGAGGATGGGTCCAGTGAGATTAGAGAGTGTGTAACACAGGGAGGTTGGGACCAGTGAGATCAGACAGTGTTTAACCAAGGGAGGATGGGACAGTGAGATTAGACAGTGTGTAACCCGGTGAGGATGGGCCCAGTGATATCAGACAGTGTGTAACCCGGGGAGGATGGGTCCAGTGAGATTACAGAATGTGTAACCCGTGGAGGATGGATCTAATGAGATCAGACAGTGTGCATCCCACACAGGATGGGCCCAGAGAGATTAGACAGTGTGTAACACGGGGAGGATGGGCCCAGTGAGATCAGACAGTGTGTAACCAGGGGAGGATGGGCCCATTGAGATAAGAAAGTGTGTCATCCGGGGAGGGTGAGGCCGGTGATATTAAACAGTGTGTTCCACGGGGAGGATGTGTCCAGTGAGATCAGACAGTGTGTAACCCAGGGAGGATGGGCCCAGTGAGATCAGAAAATGTGTAACCCGGGTGGATGGGCACAGTGAGATCAGACAGTGTGTAACCCGGTGAGGATGGACACAGTGATATCAGACAGTGTGTAACCCGGGGAGGATGGGACCAGTGAGATCAGTCAGTGTGTAACCCGGGGAGGTTGGGCCCAGTGAGATCAGACAGTGTGTAACACGGGAAGGATGGGTCCAGTGAGATCATACAGTGTTTAAACCGGGGAGGATGGGCCCAGTGAGATCAGACAGTGTGTAACCGGGAAGGATTGTCCCAGTGAGATCAGACAGTGTGTAACCCGGTGACGATGGGCACAGTGAAATCAGACAGTGTGTAACCCGGGGAGGATTGTCCCAGTGAGATCAGACAGTGTGTAACCCGGTGACGATGGGCGCAGTGAAATCAGACAGTGTGTAACCGGGAAGGATTGTCCCAGTGAGATCAGACAGTGTGTAACCCGGTGACGATGGGCGCAGTGAAATCAGACAGTGTGTAACCGGGAAGGATTGTCCCAGTGAGATCAGACAGTGTGTAACCCGGTGACGATGGGCGCAGTGAAATCAGACAGTGTGTAACCCGGGGAGGATGGGGAAGTGAGATCAGACGGTTTGTAACCCGGGGAGGATGTGCCCAGTGAGATCAGACAGTGTGTAACCCGGGAGGATGGGTCCAGTGAGATCAGACAGTTTGTAACTCGAGGAGGATGGGCCCAGTTATATCAGACAGTGTGTAACCGGGAAGGATTGGCCCAGTGAGATCAAACAGTGTGTAACCCGGGGAGGATGGGCCCAGTTCATTTAGGCAGTGTGTAACCCAGTGAGGTGGGCCCAATGAGATCAGACAGTGTGTAACCTGGGGAGGATGGGCCCATTGAGATAAGATAGTGTGTAACCCGGGGAGGGTGAGCCCTGTGAGATTGAACAGGTTGTTACCCGGGGAGGATGAGTCCAGTGAGATCAGACAGTGTGTAACCCAGGGAAGATGGGACCAGTGAAATCAGACAGTGTGTTACCCAGGGACGATGGGCCCAGTGAGATCAGACAGTGTGTAACCTGTGGAGGATGGGCCCAGTGAGATCAGTCATAGTGTAACCCGAGAGGATGGGCCCAGTGAGATCAGACAGTGTGTAACCCGAGGAGGATGGGCCCAGTGACATCAGACAGTGTGTAACCTGGGGAGGATGGGCCAAGTGTAATCAGACAGTGTGTACCCCGGGGAGAATACGCCCAGTGAGTTCAGACAATGTGTAACCCGGGGAGGAGGGGCGCAGTGAGATTAGACCGGGTGTTACCCGGGGAGGATGGGCCCAGTGAGATTAAACAGTGTGTACCCCGGGGAGGATGGGCCCAGAGAGATAAGGCACTGTGTAATCCGGGGAGGATGGGCCCAGTGAGATCAGACAGTATGTAACCCGGGGAGGATGGGCTCAGTGAGATCAGACAGTGTGTAACATGGGAAGGATGTGTCCAGTGCGATCAGACAGTGTGTAAACCGGGGAGGATGGGCCCACTGAGATCAGACAGTGTGTAACCCGGGGAGGATGGGGCCAGTGAGATCAGACAGTGTGTAACCCGGGGAGGATTGGCCCAGTGAGATCAGGCAGTGTGTATCCTGGGGATGTTGGGCCCAGTGAGATAAGTCAGTGTGTAACCTGGGGAGGATGGGCCCAGTGAGATCAGACAGTGTGTAGCCCGGGGAGGATGGACACAGTGAGATCAGACAGTTTCTAAACCGGGGAGGATGGGCCCAGTGAGATCAGTCAGTGTGTAACCCGGCGAGGATGGGTCAAGTAAGATTAGACAGTGTGTAACACTGGGAGGATGGGACCAGTGAGATCAGACAGAGTTTTACCAGGGGAGGATGGGACAGTGAGATTAGACAGTGTGTAACCCGGGGAGGATGGCCCAGTGTGATCAGACAGTGTGTTACCCGGGAGGAAGCGCCCAGTGATATCAGACAGTGTGTAACCGGGAAAGATTGTCCCAGTGAGATCAGAAAGTGTGTAACACAGGCAGGATGGATCTACTGAGATGAGGCGCTGTGTAACCCGGGGAGGATGGGCCCAGTGAGATCAGACAGTGTGTAACCCGGGGAGGATGGATCCAGTGAGATCAGTCAGTGTGTAACCCGGGGGGGATGGGCCCAGTGAGATCAGACAGTATGTAACCCGTGGAGGATGGTCCCATTGAGATCAGGGAGCGTGTAACCTGGGGACGATGGGTCCAGTGAGATTAGACAGTATGTAAGCCGGGGAAGATGGGCCTCGTGAGATCAGATAGTGTGTATCTGGGGAGGATGGGCCCAGTGAGATCAGACAGTGTGTAACCCGGGGAGGATGGGCCCAGTGAGATAAGACAGTGTGTAACACGGGGAGGATGGGTCCAGTGAGATCAGACAGTGTGTAACCCGGGGAGGATGGCCCAGTGTGATCAGACAGTGTGTTACCTGGGGAGGATGGGTCCAGTGAGATTAGACAGTGTGCAACCCGGGCATGATGGGCCCAGTGAGGTCAGACGGTGCGTAACCCGGGGAGGATGGGCCCAGTGAGTACAGACAGTGTGTAAACCGGGGAGAATGGGCCAAGTGAGTCCAGACAGTGTGTAACCCGCGGAAGATGGGCACAGTGAGATTAGACAGTGTGTAACCCGGGGAGGATGGGCCCGGTGAGATCAGACAGTGTGTAACACTGGGAGGATGGGCCCAGTGAAATCAGACAGTGTTTAACACTGGGAGGATGGGACCAGTGAGATCAGACAGTGCTTAACCAAGGGAGGATGGGCCAGTGAGATTAGACAGTGTGTAACCCGGCGAGGATGGGCCCAGTGAGATCAGACAGTGTGTAACCCGGGGAGGATGGGCCCAGTGAGATAAGACAGTGTGTAACACGGGGAGGATGGGTCCAGTGAGATCAGGCAGTGTGTAACCCGGGGAGGATGGAGACAGTGAGATCAGACAGTTTCTAAACCGGGGAGGATGAGCCCAGTGAGATCACTCAGTGTGTAACCCGGTGGGGATGGGTCAAGTAAGATTAGACAGTGTGTAACAGTGGGAGGATGGGACCAGTGAGATCAGACAGAGTTTTACCAGGGGAGGATGGGACAGTGAGATTAGACAGTGTGTAACCCGGGGAGGATGGCCCAGTGTGATCAGACAGTGTGTTACCCGGGGAGGATGGGTCCAGTGAGATTAGACAGTGTGTAACCCGGGCATGATGGGCCCAGTGAGATCAGACGTTGTGTAACTCGCGGAGGATGGGCCCAGTGAGTACAGGCAGTGTGTAAACCGGGGAGGATGGGCCAAGTAAGTCCAGACAGTGTGTAACCCGCGGAAGATGGGCACAGTGAGATTAGACAGTGTGTAACCCGGGGAGGATGGGCCCGGTGAGATCAGACGGTGTGTAATACTGGGAGGATGGGCCCAGTGAAATCAGACAGTGTGTAACACTGGGAGGATGGGACCAGTGAGATCAGACAGTGTTTAACCAAGGTAGGATGGGCCAGTGAGATTAGACAGTGTGTGACCCGGCGAGGATGGGCCCAGTGCGGTCAGACAGTGTGTAACCCGGGGAGGATAGGCCCAGTGAGATCAGACGGTGTGTAACCCGGGGAGGATGGGCCCAGTGAGATCTTACAGTATGTAACCCAGGGAGGATGGGCCCAGTGAGACCAGACAGTGTGTAACCCGCAGAGGATGGATCCAGTGAGATCAGACAGTGTGTAACCCGGGGAGGATGGGCCCAGTGAAATCAGACAGTATGTAACCCGGGGAGGATGGTCCCATTGAGTTCAGAGAGCGTGTAACCAGGGGCCGATGGGTCCAGTGAGATTAGACAGTGTTTAACCCGGGGAAGATGGGCCTAGTGAGATCAGACAGTGTGTAATCTGTGGAGGATGGGCCCAGTGAGATCAGACAGTGTGTAACCCGGGGTGGATGGACCCAGTGAGATCAGACAGTGTGTAACACGCGGAGGATGAGTCCAGTGAGATCAGACAGTGTGTAACCCAGGGAGGATGGGCCCAGTGTGATCAGACAGTGTGTTACCCGGGGAGGATGGGTCCAGTGAAATTAGACAGTGTGTAACCCGGGCATGATGGGCCCAGTGAGATCAGACGGTGTGTAACCCGGGGAGGATGGGTCCAGTGAGATCAGACAGTGTGTAACACTGGGAGGATGGGACCAGTGAGATCAGACAGTGTTTAACCAAGGGAGGATGGGCCAGTGAGGTTAGACAGTGTGTAACCCGACGATGATGGGCCCAGTGAGATCAGACAGTGTGTAACACTGGGAGGATGGGCCCAGTGAGATCAGACAGTGTCTAACCCGGGGACGATGGGCACAGTGAGATCAGACAGTATGTAACCCGGGGACGATGGGCCCAGTGAGATCAGACAGTGTGTTACCCGGAGAGGATGGGTCCAGTAAGATTAGACTGTGTCTAACACTGGGAGGATGGGATCAGTGAGATCAGACAGTGTTTAACCAGAGGAGGATGGGACAGTGAGATTAGACAATGTGTAACCCGGGGAGGATGGGGGCAGTGAGATCAGATAGTGTGTATCCCAGGAGGATGGCCCAGGGAGATCAGACAGTTTGTAACTCGGGGAGGATGGGCCCAGTTATATCAGACAGTGTGTAACCGGGAAGGATTGGCCCAGTGAGATTAGACAGTGTGTAACGCGGGGAGGATGGGCCCAGTTATATCAGACAGTGTGTAACCGGGAAGGATTGGCCCAGTGAGATTAGACAGTGTGTAACGCGGGGAGGATGGGCCCAGTTATATCAGACAGTGTGTAACCGGGAAGGATTGGCCCAGTGAGATTAGACAGTGTGTAACTCGGGGAGGATGGGCCCAGTTATATCAGACAGTGTGTATCCCAGGAGGATGGCCCAGTGAGATCAGACAGTGTGTAACGCGGGGAGGATGGGCCCAGTGAGATTAGGCAGTGAGTAACCCGGTGAGACGGGCCCAATGAGATAAGACAGTGTGTAACCTGGGGAGGATGGGCCCATTGAGATCAGATAGTGTGTAACCCGGGGAGGGTGAGCCCAGTGAGATTAAACAGGGTGTTACCCGGGGAGGATGTGTCCAGTGAGATCAGACAGTGTGTAACCCAGGGAAGATGGGACCAGTGAAATCAGACAGTGTTTAACCCAGGGAGGATGGGCCCAGTGAGATCAGACAGTGTGTAACCTGTGGAGGATGGGCCCAGTGAGATCAGACAGTGTGTAACCCGGGGAGGATGGGCCCTGTGACATCAGACAGTGTGTAACCTGGGGCGGATGGGCCCAGTGTAATCAGACAATGTGTAACCCGGGGAGGATCGACCCAGTGATATTAGACCGGGTGTTACCCGGGGGGATGGGCCCAGTGAGATTAGACAGTGTGTACCCCGGGGAGGATGGGCCCAGTGAGATAAGACACTGTGTAATCCGGGGAGGAAGGGCCCAGTGAGATCAGACAGTATGTAACCCGGGAAGGATGCGTCCAGTGAGATCAGACAGTGTGTAAACCGGGGAGGATGGGCCCACTGAGATCAGACAGTGTGTTACCCAGTGAGGATGGGTCCAGTGAGATTAGACAGTGTGTAACCCGGGCAGGATGGGCCCAGTGAGATCAGACGGTGTGTAACGCGGGGACGATGGACCCAGTGAGATCAGACAGTATGTAACCCGGAAGGATGGGCCCAGTGAGATCAGACAGTTTATAACCCACGGAGGATGGGCCCAGTGATATCAGACAGTGTGTAACCGGGAAGGATTGGCCCAGTGAGATCAGGCAGTGTGTATCCCGGGGAGGTTGGGCCCAGTGAGATAAGTCAGTGTGTAACCCGGGGAGGATGGGCCCAGTGAGATCAAAAGTGTGTAGCCCGGGGAGTATTGGCCCAGTGAGATTAGACAGTGTGTAACCCGGGGAGGATGGGTCCAGTTAGATGAGACAGTGTGAAACCCGTGGAGGATGGGTCTAATGAGATCAGTCAGAATTTAACCCGCGCAGTATGGGCCCAGAGAGATTAGACAGTGTGTAACCCGGGGAGGATGGGCCCAGTGTGATCAGACAGTGTGTAACCCGGTGAGGATGGGCCCAGTGAGATCACACAGTGTGTAACCTGGGGTGGATGGGCCCATTGAGATCAGAAAGTGTGTAACCCGAGGAGGGTGAGCCCAGTGAGATTAAACAGTGTGTTAACCGGGGAGGATGTGTCCAGTGAGATCAGACATTGTGTAACCCAGGGAGGATGGGCCCAGTGAGATCAGACATTGTGTAACCCAGGGAGGATGGGCCCAGTGAGATCAGACAGTGTGTAACCCAGGGAGGATGGGCCCAGTGTGATCAGACAGCGTGTAACCCGGGGAGGATGGGCACAGTGAGATCAGACAGTGTGTAACCCGGTGAGGATGGACCCAGTGAGATCAGACAGCGTGTGACCCCGGGTGGATGGGCCCAGTGAGATCAGACAGTGTGTAACACGGGGAGGATGGGACCAGTGAGATCAGAAAGTGTTTAAGCCGGGGAGGATGGGCCCAATGAGATCAGACAGTGTGTAACCCGTGGAGGGTGAGCCCAGTGAGATTAAACAGTGTGTTACCCGGGGGGGGATCTGTCCAGTGAGATCAGACAGTGTGTAACCCAGGGAGGATGGGCCCAGTGAGATCAGACAGTGTTATACCCGGGGAGGATGGGTCCAGTGAGATTAGACAGTGTGTAACCCGGGCAGGATTGGCCCAGTCAGATCAGACGGTGTGTAACCCGGGGAGGATGGGCCCAGTGACATCAGACAGTGTGTAACCCGGGGAGGATGGGACCAGTGTGATTAGACAGTGTGTAACCCGGGCAGGATGGGCCAAGTGAGATGCGACGATGTGTTACACGGGGAGGATGGGCCCAGTGAGATCAGACAGTGTGTAACCAGGAAGGATTGTCCCAGTGAGATCAGAAAGTGTGTAACACAGGCAGGATGGACCTACTGAGATGAGACGGTGTGTAACCCGGGGAGGATGGGCCCAGTGAGATCAGACAGTGTGTTACCCGGGTAGGATGGGCCCAGTGAGATCAGACAGTGTGTAACCGGGAGAGGATGGGCCCAGTGAGATCAGACAGTGTGTAACCCAGGGAGGATGTATCCAGTGAGATTAGACAGTGTGTAACCCGGGGAAGATGGGCCTAGTGAGATCAGACAGTGTGTAACCCGGGGAGGATGGACCCAGTCAGATCAGACAGTGTGTAACCCGGGGAGGATGGGCCCAGTGAGATCAGACAGTGTGTAACCCGTGGAGGATCGGCCCAGTCTGATCAGACAATGTGTAACCCGAGGAGGATGGGCCCAGTGCGATTTGGCAGTGTGTAACCCGGTGAGGATGGGCCCAGTGAGATCACACAGTGTGTAACCTGGGGTGGATGGGCCCATTGAGATCAGAAAGTGTGTAACCCGAGGAGGGTGAGCCCAGTGAGATTAAACTGTGTGTTAACCGGGGAGGATGTGTCCAGTGAGATCAGACATTGTGTAACCCAGGGAGGATGGACCCAGTCAGATCAGACAGTGTGTAACCCGGGGAGGATGGGCCCAGTGAGATCAGACAGTGTGTAACCCGTGGAGGATCGGCCCAGTCTGATCAGACAATGTGTAACCCGAGGAGGATGGGCCCAGTGCGATTTGGCAGTGTGTAACCCGGTGAGGATGGGCCCAGTGAGATCACACAGTGTGTAACCTGGGGTGGATGGGCCCATTGAGATCAGAAAGTGTGTAACCCGAGGAGGGTGAGCCCAGTGAGATTAAACTGTGTGTTAACCGGGGAGGATGTGTCCAGTGAGATCAGACATTGTGTAACCCAGGGAGGATGGGCCCAGTGAGATCAGACAGTGTGTAACCCAGGGAGGATGGGCCCTGTGAGATCAGACAGTGTGTAACCTGGGGAGGATGGGCACAGTGAGATCAGACAGTGTGTAACCCGGTGAGGATGGACCCAGTGAGATCAGACAGCGTGTGACCCCGGGTGGATGGGCCCAGTGAGATCAGACAGTGTTTAACACGGGGAGGATGGGACCAGTGAGATCAGAAAGTGTTTAAGCCGGTGAGGATGGGCCCAATGAGATCAGACAGTGTGTAACCCGTGGAGGGTGAGCCCAGTGAGATTAAACAGTGTGTTACCCGGGGAGGATGGGTCCAGTGAGATTAGACAGTGTGTAACCCGGGCAGGATTGGCCCAGTCAGATCAGACGGTGTGTAACCCGGGGAGGATGGGCCCAGTGAGATCAGACAGTGTGTAACCCGGGGACGATGGGCCCAGTGATATCAGACAGTGTGTTACCGGGAAGGATTGGCCCAGTGAGATCAGAAAGTGTGTAACACGGGGAGGATGGATACAGTCAGATGAGACAGTGTGTAACCCGGGGACGATGGGCCCAGTGAGATCAGCCAGTGTGTTACGCAGGTAGGATTGGCTCAGTGAGATCAGACAGTGTGTATCCCGGGGAGGTTGGGCCCAGAGACATCAGACATGGTGTAACCCGGGGAGGATGGGCACAGTGAGATCAGCCAGTGTGTTACGCAGGTAGGATTGGCTCAGTGAGATCAGACAGTGTGTATCCCGGGGAGGTTGGGCCCAGAGACATCAGACAGTGTGTAAACCGGGGAGGATGGGCCCAGTGAGTTCAGACAGTGTGTAACCCGTGGAGGATGGGCCCATTGAGATCAGACAGTGTGTAACCCGGGGAGAATGGGCCAGTGAGATCAGACCGTGTGTATCCCGGGGAGATGGGCCCAGTGACATCAGACAGTGTGTTACGCAGGTAGGATTGGCTCAGTGAGATCAGACAGTGTGTATCCCGGGGAGGTTGGGCCCAGAGACATCAGACAGTGTGTAAATCGGGGAGGATGGGCCCAGTGAGTTCAGACAGTGTGTAAACCGGGGAGGATGGGCCCAGAGAGATCAGACATGGTGTAACCCGGGGAGGATGGGCCCATTGAGATCAGACAGTGTGTAACCCGGGGACGATGGGCACAGTGAGATCAGACAGTGTGTATCCCGGGGAGGATGGGCCCAGTGAGATCAGACAGTTTTTAACATGGGGTGGATCGGTCCAGTGAGATTAGACAGTGTGTAACCGGGCAGGATGGGCCCAGTGAGATCAGAGAGTTTGTAACCCGGGGAGGATGGGCCCAGTGAGATCAGACAGTGTGTAACCCGGGGTGGATGGGCCAGTGAGATTAGACAGTGTGTAACACGGCGAGGATGGGCCCAGTGAGATCAGGCAGTGTGTAACCCGGGGAGGATTGGCCCAGTGAGATCAGGCAATGTGTTACCCGGGGAGGATGGGCCCAGTGAGATCAGGCAGTTTGTAGCCCGGGGAGTATGGGCCCAGTGAGATTAGACAGTGTGAAACCCGTGGAGGATGGGTCGAATGAGATCAGTCAGAGTGTAACCCGCGCAGGATGGGCCCAGAGAGATTAGACAGCGTGTATCCCGGGGAGGATGTGCCCAGTGAGATTAGACAGTGTGTAACCCGGTGAGGATGGGCCCAGTGAGATCAGACAGTGAGTAACCTGGGGAGGGTGAGCCCGATTATATTAAACAGTGTGTATCCCGGGGAGGATGTGCCCAGTGAGATTAGGCAGTGTGTAACCCAGTGAGGATGGGCCCAGTGAGATCAGACAGTGTGTAACCCAGGCAGGATGGGCCCAGTGAGATCAGACAGTTTGTAACCCGGAGAGGGTGAGCCCAGTGAGATTAAACAGTGTGTTACCCAGGGAGGATGTGTCCGGTGAGATCAGACAGTGTGTAACCCAGGGAGGATGGGCCCAGTGAGATCAGACAGTGTGTAACCCAGGCAGGATGGGCCCAGTGAGATCAGACAGTGTGCAACCCGGGGAGGATGATAACAGTGAGATAAGACAGTGTGTAACCCGGCGAGGATGGACCCAGTGAGATCAGACAGTGTGTAACACGGGGAGGATGGGTCCATTTAGATCATACAGTGTTTAACCCGGGGAGGATGGGCCCAGTGAGATCAGACAGTGTGTTACCCAGGGAGGATGGGTCCAGTGAGATTAGACAGTGTGTAACCCGGGGAAGATGGGCCTAGTGAGATCAGGCAGTGTGTAACCCGGGGAGGATGGACCCAGTGAGATCAGACAGTGTGTAACCCGGGGAGGATGGGCCCAGTGAGATCAGACAGTGTGTAACCCGGGGAGGATCGGCCCAGTCTGATCAGACAATGTGTTACCCGGGGAGGATGGGTCCAGTGAGATTAGACAGTGTGTAACCCGGTCATGATGGGCCCAGTGAGATCAGACGGTGTGTAACCCGCGGAGGATGGGCCCAGTGAGATCTTACATTATGTAACCCAGGGAGGATGGGCCCAGTGAGACCAGACAGTGTGTAATCCGGAGAGGATGGATCCAGTGAGATCAGACAGTGTGTAACCCGGGGAGGATGGGCCCATTGAAATCAGACAGTATGTAACCCGGGGAGGATGGTCCCATTGAGATCAGAGAGCGTGTAACCAGGGGCCGATGGGTCCAGTGAGATTAGACAGTGTGTAACCCGGGGAAGATGGGCCTAGTGAGATCAGACAGTGTGTAATCTGTGGAGGATGGGGCCAGTGAGATCAGACAGTGTGTAACCCGGGGTGGATGGACCCAGTGAGATCAGACAGTGTGTAACACGCGGAGGATGAGTCCAGTGAGATCAGACAGTGTGTAACCCAGGGAGGATGGGCCCAGTGTGATCAGACAGTGTGTTACCCGGGGAGGATGGGTCCAGTGAAATTAGACAGTGTGTAACCCGGGCATGATGGGCCCAGTGAGATCAGACGGTGTGTAACCCGGGGAGGATGGGTCCAGTGAGATTAGACAGTGTGTAACCCGGGGAGGATGGGTCCAGTGAGATTAGACAGTGTGTAACCCGGGGAGGATGGGCCCAGTGAGATCAGACAGTGTGTAACACTGGGAGGATGGGACCAGTGAGATCAGACAGTGTTTAACCAAGGGAGGATGGGCCAGTGAGGTTAGACAGTGTGTAACCCGACGATGATGGGCCCAGTGAGATCAGACAGTGTGTAACACTGGGAGGATGGGCCCAGTGAGATCAGACAGTGTCTAACCCGGGGACGATGGGCACAGTGAGATCAGACAGTGTGTAACCCGGGGAGGATGGGCCCAGTGAGATCAGACAGTGTGTTACCCGGGGAGGGTTGGTCCAGTGAGATCAGACAGTTTGTAAACCGGGAGGATGGGCCCAGTGAGATCAGACAGTGTGTAACCCGGAGAGGATGGGTCCAGTAAGATTAGACTGTGTCTAACACTGGGAGGATGGGATCAGTGAGATCAGACAGTGTTTAACCAGAGGAGGATGGGACAGTGAGATTAAGCAGTGTGTAACCCGGGGACGATGGGCCCAGTGAGATCAGACAGTGTGTAACCCGGTGACGATGGGCACAGTGAAATTAGACAGTGTGTAACCCGGGGAGGATGTGCCCAGTGAGATCAGATAGTGTGTATCCCAGGAGGATGGGTCCAGTGAGATCAGACAGTTTGTAACTCGGGGAGGATGGGCCCAGTTATATCAGACAGTGTGTAACCGGGAAGGATTGGCCCAGTGAGATTAGACAGTGTGTAACGCGGGGAGGATGGGGCCAGTGAGATTAGGCAGTGAGTAACCCGGTGAGGCGGGCCCGATGAGATCAGACAGTGTGTAACCTGGGGAGGATGGGCCCATTGAGATCAGATAGTGTGTAACCCGGGGAGGGTGAGCCCAGTGAGATTAAACAGGGTGTTACCCGGGGAGGATGTGTCCAGTGAGATCAGACAGTGTGTAACCCAGGGAAGATGGGACCAGTGAAATCAGACAGTGTTTAACCCAGGGAGGATGGGCCCAGTGAGATCAGACAGTGTGTAAACTGTGGAGGATGGGCCCAGTGAGATCAGACATAGTGTAACCCTTGAGGATGGGCCCAGTGAGATCAGACAGTGTGTAACCCGGGGAGGATGGGCCCTGTGACATCAGACAGTGTGTAACCTGGGGCGGATGGGCCCAGTGTAATCAGACAATGTGTAACCCGGGGAGGATGGGCCCAGTGATATTAGACCGGGTGTTACCCGGGGGGATGGGCCCAGTGAGATTAGACAGTGTGTACCCCGGGGAGGATGGGCCCAGTCAGATAAGACACTGTGTAATCCGGGGAGGAAGGGCCCAGTGAGATCAGACAGTATGTAACCCGGGGAGGATGGGCTCAGTGAGATCAGACAGTGTGTAACACGGGAAGGATGCGTCCAGTGAGATCAGACAGTGTGTAAACCGGGGAGGATGGGCCCACTGAGATCAGACAGTGTGTTACCCAGTGAGGATGGGTCCAGTGAGATTAGACAGTGTGTAACCCGGGCAGGATGGGCCCAGTGAGATCAGACGGTGTGAAACCCGAGGAGGATGGGCCCAGTGACATCAGACAGTGTGTAACCTGGGGAGGATGGGCCAAGTGTAATCAGACAGTGTGTACCCCGGGGAGAATACGCCCAGTGAGTTCAGACAATGTGTAACCCGGGGAGGAGGGGCGCAGTGAGATTAGACCGGGTGTTACCCGGGGAGGATGGGCCCAGTGAGATGAAACAGTGTGTACCCCGGGGAGGATGGGCCCAGAGAGATATGGCACTGTGTAATCCGGGGAGGATGGGCCCAGTGAGATCAGACAGTATGTAACCCGGGGAGGATGGGCTCAGTGAGATCAGACAGTGTGTAACATGGGAAGGATGTGTCCAGTGCGATCAGACAGTGTGTAAACCGGGGAGGATGGGCCCACTGAGATCAGACAGTGTGTAACCCGGGGAGGATGCGGCCAGTGAGATCAGACATTGTGTAACCCGGGGAGGATTGGCCCAGTGAGATCAGGCAGTGTGTATCCTGGGGATGTTGGGCCCAGTGAGATAAGTCAGTGTGTAACCTGGGGAGGATGGGCCCAGTGAGATCAGACAGTGTGTAGCCCGGGGATAATTGGCCCAGTGAGATTAGACAGTGTGTAACCCGGGGAGGATGGGTCCAGTTAGATTAGACAGTGTGAAACCCGTGGAGGATGCGTCTAATGAGATCAGTCAGAATGTAACCCGCGCAGGATGGGCCCAGAGAGATTAGACAGTGTGTAACCCGGGTAGGATGGGCCCAGTGTGATCAGACAGTGTGTAACCCGGGGAGGATGGGCCCAGTGAGATTAGGCAATGTGTAACCCGGTGAGGATGGGCCCAGTGAGATCACACAGTGTGTAACCTGGGGTGGATGGGCCCATTGAGATCAGACAGTGTGTAACCCGAGGAGGGTGAGCCCAGTGAGATTAAACAGGGGGTTACCCGGTGAGGATGTGTCCAGTGAGATCAGACAGTGTGTAACCCAGGGAGGATGGGCCCTGTCAGATCAGACAGTGTTTAACCTGGGGAGGATGGGCACGGTGAGATCAGACAGTGTGTAACCCGGGGAGGATGGACCCAGTGAGATCAGACAGTGTGTAACCCGTGGTGGATGGGCCCAGTGAGATCAGACAGTGTTTAACATGGGGAGGATGGGTCCAGTGAGATCAGAAAGTGTTTAAGCCGGGGAGGATGGGCCCAATGAGATCAGACAGTGTGTAACCCGTGGAGGGTGAGCCCAGTGAGATTAAACAGTGTGTTACCCGGGAAGGATCTGTCCAGTGATTTCAGACAGTGTGTAACCCAGGGAGGATGGGCCCAGTGAGATCAGACAGTGTGTCACCCGGGCAGGATTGGCCCAGTCAGATCAGACGGTGCGTAACCCGGGGAGGATGGGCCCAGTGACATCAGACAGTGTGTAACCCGGGAGGATGGGCCCAGTGAGATCAGACAGTTTGTAACACGGGGACGATGGGCCCAGTGATATCAGACAGTGTGTAACCGGGAAGGATTGGCCCAGTGAGATCAGACAGTGTGTAACACGGGGAGGATGGATACAGTCAGATGACACAGTGTGTAACCCGGGGACGATGGGCCCAGTGAGATCAGCCAGTGTGTTACGCAGGTAGGATTGGCCCAGTGAGATCAGACAGTGTGTAACCCGGGGAGGATGGGCCCAGTGAGTTCAGACAATGCGTAACCCGGGGAGGATGGGCCCAGTGAGTTCAGACAGTGTGTAACCCGGGGAGGATGGGCCTAGTGAGATCAGACAGTGTGTAACCCGGGGAGGATGGGCACAGTGAGATCAGACAGTGTGTATCCCGGGGAGAATGGGCTCAGTGAGGTCAGACGGTGTGTAACGCGGGGACGATGGGCCCAGTGAGATCAGACAGTATGTAACCCAGGAGGATGGGCCCAGTGAGATCAGACAGTTTATAACCCGGGGACGATGGGCACAGTGAAATCAGACAGTGTGTAACCTGGGGAGGATGGGCCCATTGAGATAAGATAGTGTGTAACCCGGGGAGGGCGAGCCCTGTGAGATTAAACAGGTTGTTACCCGGGGAGGATGAGTCCAGTGAGATCAGACAGTGTGTAACCCAGGGAAGAAGGGACCAGTGAAATCAGACAGTGTGTTACCCAGGGACGATGGGCCCAGTGAGATCAGACAGTGTGTAACCCGGGGAGGATGGGCCCAGTGAGATCAGTCATAGTGTAACCCGAGAGGATGGGCCCAGTGAGATCAGACAGTGTGTAACCCGAGGAGGATGGGCCCAGTGACATCAGACCGTGTGTAACCTGGGGAGGATGGGCCAAGTGTAATCAGACAGTGTGTACCCCGGGGAGAATACGCCCAGTGAGTTCAGACAATGTGTAACCCGGGGAGGAGGGGCGCAGTGAGATTAGACCGGGTGTTACCCGGGGAGGATGGGCCCAGTGAGATTAAACAGTGTGTACCCCGGGGAGGATGGGCCCAGAGAGATAAGGCACTGTGTAATCCGGGGAGGATGGGCCCAGTGATATCAGACAGTGTGTAACCCGGGGAGGATGGGCCCAGTGAGATCAGACAGTGTGTAACACGGGAAGGATGGGTCCAGTGAGATCATACAGTGTTTAAACCGGGGAGGATGGGCCCAGTGAGATCAGACAGTGTGTAACCGGGAAGGATTGTCCCAGTGAGATCAGACAGTGTGTAACCCGGTGACGATGGGCGCAGTGAAATCAGACAGTGTGTAACCCGGGGAGGATGGGGAAGTGAGATCAGACGGTTTGTAACCCGGGGAGGATGTGCCCAGTGAGATCAGACAGTGTGTAACCCGGGAGGATGGGTCCAGTGAGATCAGACAGTTTGTAACTGGAGGAGGATGGGCCCAGTTATATCAGACAGTGTGTAACCGGGAAGGATTGGCCCAGTGAGATCAGACAGTGTGTAACCCGGGGAGGATGGGCCCAGTTCGTTTAGGCAGTGTGTAACCCAGTGAGGTGGGCCCAATGAGATCAGACAGTGTTTAACCTGGGGAGGATGGGCCCATTGAGATAAGATAGTGTTTAACCGGGGAGGGTGAGCCCTGTGAGATTAAACAGGTTGTTACCCGGGGAGGATGAGTCCAGTGAGATCAGACAGTGTGTAACCCAGGGAAGATGGGACCAGTGAAATCAGACAGTGTGTTACCCAGGGACGATGGGCCCAGTGAGATCAGACAGTGTGTAACCTGTGGAGGATGGGCCCAGTGAGATCAGTCATAGTGTAACCCGAGAGGATGGGCCCAGTGAGATCAGACAGTGTGTAACCCGAGGAGGATGGGCCCAGTGACATCAGACAGTGTGTAACCTGGGGAGGATGGGCCAAGTGTAATCAGACAGTGTGTACCCCGGGGAGAATACGCCCAGTGAGTTCAGACAATGTGTAACCCGGGGAGGAGGGGCGCAGTGAGATTAGACCGGGTGTTACCCGGGGAGGATGGGCCCAGTGAGATCAAACAGTGTGTACCCCGGGTAGGATGGGCCCAGAGAGATATGGCACTGTGTAATCCGGGGAGGATGGGCCCAGTGAGATCAGACAGTATGTAACCCGGGGAGGATGGGCTCAGTGAGATCAGACGGTGTGTAACATGGGAAGGATGTGTCCAGTGCGATCAGACAGTGTGTAACCCGGGGAGGATGGGCCCACTGAGATCAGACAGTGTGTAACCCGGGGAGGATGCGGCCAGTGAGATCAGACATTGTGTAACCCGGGGAGGATTGGCCCAGTGAGATCAGGCAGTGTGTATCCTGGGGATGTTGGGCCCAGTGAGATAAGTCAGTGTGTAACCTGGGGAGGATGGGCCCAGTGAGATCAGACAGTGTGTAGCCCGGGGATAATTGGCCCAGTGAGATTAGACAGTGTGTAACCCGGGGAGGATGGGTCCAGTTAGATTAGACAGTGTGAAACCCGTGGAGGATGCGTCTAATGAGATCAGTCAGAATGTAACCCGCGCAGGATGGGCCCAGAGAGATTAGACAGTGTGTAACCCGGGTAGGATGGGCCCAGTGTGATCAGACAGTGTGTAACCCGGGGAGGATGGGCCCAGTGAGATTAGGCAATGTGTAACCCGGTGAGGATGGGCCCAGTGAGATCACACAGTGTGTAACCTGGGGTGGATGGGCCCATTGAGATCAGACAGTGTGTAACCCGAGGAGGGTGAGCCCAGTGAGATTAAACAGGGGGTTAACCGGTGAGGATGTGTCCAGTGAGATCAGACAGTGTGTAACCCAGGGAGGATGGGCCCTGTCAGATCAGACAGTGTTTAACCTGGGGAGGATGGGCACGGTGAGATCAGACAGTGTGTAACCCGGGGAGGATGGACCCAGTGAGATCAGACAGTGTGTAACCCGTGGTGGATGGGCCCAGTGAGATCAGACAGTGTTTAACATGGGGAGGATGGGTCCAGTGAGATCAGAAAGTGTTTAAGCCGGGGAGGATGGGCCCAATGAGATCAGACAGTGTGTAACCCGTGGAGGGTGAGCCCAGTGAGATTAAACAGTGTGTTACCCGGGAAGGATCTGTCCAGTGATTTCAGACAGTGTGTAACCCAGGGAGGATGGGCCCAGTGAGATCAGACAGTGTGTCACCCGGGCAGGATTGGCCCAGTCAGATCAGACGGTGCGTAACCCGGGGAGGATGGGCCCAGTGACATCAGACAGTGTGTAACCCGGGAGGATGGGCCCAGTGAGATCAGACAGTTTGTAACACGGGGACGATGGGCCCAGTGATATCAGACAGTGTGTAACCGGGAAGGATTGGCCCAGTGAGATCAGACAGTGTGTAACACGGGGAGGATGGATACAGTCAGATGACACAGTGTGTAACCCGGGGACGATGGGCCCAGTGAGATCAGCCAGTGTGTTACGCAGGTAGGATTGGCCCAGTGAGATCAGACAGTGTGTAACCCGGGGAGGATGGGCCCAGTGAGTTCAGACAATGCGTAACCCGGGGAGGATGGGCCCAGTGAGTTCAGACAGTGTGTAACCCGGGGAGGATGGGCCTAGTGAGATCAGACAGTGTGTAACCCGGGGAGGATGGGCACAGTGAGATCAGACAGTGTGTATCCCGGGGAGAATGGGCTCAGTGAGGTCAGACGGTGTGTAACGCGGGGACGATGGGCCCAGTGAGATCAGACAGTATGTAACCCAGGAGGATGGGCCCAGTGAGATCAGACAGTTTATAACCCGGGGACGATGGGCACAGTGAAATCAGACAGTGTGTAACCTGGGGAGGATGGGCCCATTGAGATAAGATAGTGTGTAACCCGGGGAGGGCGAGCCCTGTGAGATTAAACAGGTTGTTACCCGGGGAGGATGAGTCCAGTGAGATCAGACAGTGTGTAACCCAGGGAAGAAGGGACCAGTGAAATCAGACAGTGTGTTACCCAGGGACGATGGGCCCAGTGAGATCAGACAGTGTGTAACCCGGGGAGGATGGGCCCAGTGAGATCAGTCATAGTGTAACCCGAGAGGATGGGCCCAGTGAGATCAGACAGTGTGTAACCCGAGGAGGATGGGCCCAGTGACATCAGACCATGTGTAACCTGGGGAGGATGGGCCAAGTGTAATCAGACAGTGTGTACCCCGGGGAGAATACGCCCAGTGAGTTCAGACAATGTGTAACCCGGGGAGGAGGGGCGCAGTGAGATTAGACCGGGTGTTACCCGGGGAGGATGGGCCCAGTGAGATTAAACAGTGTGTACCCCGGGGAGGATGGGCCCAGAGAGATATGGCACTGTGTAATCCGGGGAGGATGGGCCCAGTGAGATCAGACAGTATGTAACCCGGGGAGGATGGGCTCAGTGAGATCAGACAGTGTGTAACACGGGAAGGATGGGTCCAGTGAGATCATACAGTGTTTAAACCGGGGAGGATGGGCCCAGTGAGATCAGACAGTGTGTAACCCGGTGACGATGGGCGCAGTGAAATCAGACAGTGTGTAACCCGGGGAGGATGGGGAAGTGAGATCAGACGGTTTGTAACCCGGGGAGGATGTGCCCAGTGAGATCAGACAGTGTGTAACCCGGGAGGATGGGTCCAGTGAGATCAGACAGTTTGTAACTCGAGGAGGATGGGCCCAGTTATATCAGACAGTGTGTAACCGGGAAGGATTGTCCCAGTGAGATCAGACAGTGTGTAACCCGGTGACGATGGGCACAGTGAAATCAGACAGTGTGTTACCCAGGGACGATGGGCCCAGTGAGATCAGACAGTGTGTAACCTGTGGAGGATGGGCCCAGTGAGATCAGTCATAGTGTAACCCGAGAGGATGGGCCCAGTGAGATCAGACAGTGTGTAACCCGAGGAGGATGGGCCCAGTGACATCAGACAGTGTGTAACCTGGGGAGGATGGGCCAAGTGTAATCAGACAGTGTGTACCCCGGGGAGAATACGCCCAGTGAGTTCAGACAATGTGTAACCCGGGGAGGAGGGGCGCAGTGAGATTAGACCGGGTGTTACCCGGGGAGGATGGGCCCAGTGAGATCAAACAGTGTGTACCCCGGGTAGGATGGGCCCAGAGAGATATGGCACTGTGTAATCCGGGGAGGATGGGCCCAGTGAGATCAGACAGTATGTAACCCGGGGAGGATGGGCTCAGTGAGATCAGACGGTGTGTAACATGGGAAGGATGTGTCCAGTGCGATCAGACAGTGTGTAACCCGGGGAGGATGGGCCCACTGAGATCAGACAGTGTGTAACCCGGGGAGGATGCGGCCAGTGAGATCAGACATTGTGTAACCCGGGGAGGATTGGCCCAGTGAGATCAGGCAGTGTGTATCCTGGGGATGTTGGGCCCAGTGAGATAAGTCAGTGTGTAACCTGGGGAGGATGGGCCCAGTGAGATCAGACAGTGTGTAGCCCGGGGATAATTGGCCCAGTGAGATTAGACAGTGTGTAACCCGGGGAGGATGGGTCCAGTTAGATTAGACAGTGTGAAACCCGTGGAGGATGCGTCTAATGAGATCAGTCAGAATGTAACCCGCGCAGGATGGGCCCAGAGAGATTAGACAGTGTGTAACCCGGGTAGGATGGGCCCAGTGTGATCAGACAGTGTGTAACCCGGGGAGGATGGGCCCAGTGAGATTAGGCAATGTGTAACCCGGTGAGGATGGGCCCAGTGAGATCACACAGTGTGTAACCTGGGGTGGATGGGCCCATTGAGATCAGACAGTGTGTAACCCGAGGAGGGTGAGCCCAGTGAGATTAAACAGGGGGTTACCCGGTGAGGATGTGTCCAGTGAGATCAGACAGTGTGTAACCCAGGGAGGATGGGCCCTGTCAGATCAGACAGTGTTTAACCTGGGGAGGATGGGCACGGTGAGATCAGACAGTGTGTAACCCGGGGAGGATGGACCCAGTGAGATCAGACAGTGTGTAACCCGTGGTGGATGGGCCCAGTGAGATCAGACAGTGTTTAACATGGGGAGGATGGGTCCAGTGAGATCAGAAAGTGTTTAAGCCGGGGAGGATGGGCCCAATGAGATCAGACAGTGTGTAACCCGTGGAGGGTGAGCCCAGTGAGATTAAACAGTGTGTTACCCGGGAAGGATCTGTCCAGTGATTTCAGACAGTGTGTAACCCAGGGAGGATGGGCCCAGTGAGATCAGACAGTGTGTCACCCGGGCAGGATTGGCCCAGTCAGATCAGACGGTGCGTAACCCGGGGAGGATGGGCCCAGTGACATCAGACAGTGTGTAACCCGGGAGGATGGGCCCAGTGAGATCAGACAGTTTGTAACACGGGGACGATGGGCCCAGTGATATCAGACAGTGTGTAACCGGGAAGGATTGGCCCAGTGAGATCAGACAGTGTGTAACACGGGGAGGATGGATACAGTCAGATGACACAGTGTGTAACCCGGGGACGATGGGCCCAGTGAGATCAGCCAGTGTGTTACGCAGGTAGGATTGGCCCAGTGAGATCAGACAGTGTGTAACCCGGGGAGGATGGGCCCAGTGAGTTCAGACAATGCGTAACCCGGGGAGGATGGGCCCAGTGAGTTCAGACAGTGTGTAACCCGGGGAGGATGGGCCTAGTGAGATCAGACAGTGTGTAACCCGGGGAGGATGGGCACAGTGAGATCAGACAGTGTGTATCCCGGGGAGAATGGGCTCAGTGAGGTCAGACGGTGTGTAACGCGGGGACGATGGGCCCAGTGAGATCAGACAGTATGTAACCCAGGAGGATGGGCCCAGTGAGATCAGACAGTTTATAACCCGGGGACGATGGGCACAGTGAAATCAGACAGTGTGTAACCTGGGGAGGATGGGCCCATTGAGATAAGATAGTGTGTAACCCGGGGAGGGCGAGCCCTGTGAGATTAAACAGGTTGTTACCCGGGGAGGATGAGTCCAGTGAGATCAGACAGTGTGTAACCCAGGGAAGAAGGGACCAGTGAAATCAGACAGTGTGTTACCCAGGGACGATGGGCCCAGTGAGATCAGACAGTGTGTAACCCGGGGAGGATGGGCCCAGTGAGATCAGTCATAGTGTAACCCGAGAGGATGGGCCCAGTGAGATCAGACAGTGTGTAACCCGAGGAGGATGGGCCCAGTGACATCAGACCATGTGTAACCTGGGAAGGATGGGCCAAGTGTAATCAGACAGTGTGTACCCCGGGGAGAATACGCCCAGTGAGTTCAGACAATGTGTAACCCGGGGAGGAGGGGCGCAGTGAGATTAGACCGGGTGTTACCCGGGGAGGATGGGCCCAGTGAGATTAAACAGTGTGTACCCCGGGGAGGATGGGCCCAGAGAGATATGGCACTGTGTAATCCGGGGAGGATGGGCCCAGTGAGATCAGACAGTATGTAACCCGGGGAGGATGGGCTCAGTGAGATCAGACAGTGTGTAACACGGGAAGGATGGGTCCAGTGAGATCATACAGTGTTTAAACCGGGGAGGATGGGCCCAGTGAGATCAGACAGTGTGTAACCCGGTGACGATGGGCGCAGTGAAATCAGACAGTGTGTAACCCGGGGAGGATGGGGAAGTGAGATCAGACGGTTTGTAACCCGGGGAGGATGTGCCCAGTGAGATCAGACAGTGTGTAACCCGGGAGGATGGGTCCAGTGAGATCAGACAGTTTGTAACTCGAGGAGGATGGGCCCAGTTATATCAGACAGTGTGTAACCGGGAAGGATTGTCCCAGTGAGATCAGACAGTGTGTAACCCGGTGACGATGGGCACAGTGAAATCAGACAGTGTGTTACCCAGGGACGATGGGCCCAGTGAGATCAGACAGTGTGTAACCTGTGGAGGATGGGCCCAGTGAGATCAGTCATAGTGTAACCCGAGAGGATGGGCCCAGTGAGATCAGACAGTGTGTAACCCGAGGAGGATGGGCCCAGTGACATCAGACAGTGTGTAACCTGGGGAGGATGGGCCAAGTGTAATCAGACAGTGTGTACCCCGGGGAGAATACGCCCAGTGAGTTCAGACAATGTGTAACCCGGGGAGGAGGGGCGCAGTGAGATTAGACCGGGTGTTACCCGGGGAGGATGGGCCCAGTGAGATCAAACAGTGTGTACCCCGGGTAGGATGGGCCCAGAGAGATATGGCACTGTTTAATCCGGGGAGGATGGGCCCAGTGAGATCAGACAGTATGTAACCCGGGGAGGATGGGCTCAGTGAGATCAGACGGTGTGTAACATGGGAAGGATGTGTCCAGTGCGATCAGACAGTGTGTAACCCGGGGAGGATGGGCCCACTGAGATCAGACAGTGTGTAACCCGGGGAGGATGCGGCCAGTGAGATCAGACATTGTGTAACCCGGGGAGGATTGGCCCAGTGAGATCAGGCAGTGTGTATCCTGGGGATGTTGGGCCCAGTGAGATAAGTCAGTGTGTAACCTGGGGAGGATGGGCCCAGTGAGATCAGACAGTGTGTAGCCCGGGGATAATTGGCCCAGTGAGATTAGACAGTGTGTAACCCGGGGAGGATGGGTCCAGTTAGATTAGACAGTGTGAAACCCGTGGAGGATGCGTCTAATGAGATCAGTCAGAATGTAACCCGCGCAGGATGGGCCCAGAGAGATTAGACAGTGTGTAACCCGGGTAGGATGGGCCCAGTGTGATCAGACAGTGTGTAACCCGGGGAGGATGGGCCCAGTGAGATTAGGCAATGTGTAACCCGGTGAGGATGGGCCCAGTGAGATCACACAGTGTGTAACCTGGGGTGGATGGGCCCATTGAGATCAGACAGTGTGTAACCCGAGGAGGGTGAGCCCAGTGAGATTAAACAGGGGGTTACCCGGTGAGGATGTGTCCAGTGAGATCAGACAGTGTGTAACCCAGGGAGGATGGGCCCTGTCAGATCAGACAGTGTTTAACCTGGGGAGGATGGGCACGGTGAGATCAGACAGTGTGTAACCCGGGGAGGATGGACCCAGTGAGATCAGACAGTGTGTAACCCGTGGTGGATGGGCCCAGTGAGATCAGACAGTGTTTAACATGGGGAGGATGGGTCCAGTGAGATCAGAAAGTGTTTAAGCCGGGGAGGATGGGCCCAATGAGATCAGACAGTGTGTAACCCGTGGAGGGTGAGCCCAGTGAGATTAAACAGTGTGTTACCCGGGAAGGATCTGTCCAGTGATTTCAGACAGTGTGTAACCCAGGGAGGATGGGCCCAGTGAGATCAGACAGTGTGTCACCCGGGCAGGATTGGCCCAGTCAGATCAGACGGTGCGTAACCCGGGGAGGATGGGCCCAGTGACATCAGACAGTGTGTAACCCGGGAGGATGGGCCCAGTGAGATCAGACAGTTTGTAACACGGGGACGATGGGCCCAGTGATATCAGACAGTGTGTAACCGGGAAGGATTGGCCCAGTGAGATCAGACAGTGTGTAACACGGGGAGGATGGATACAGTCAGATGACACAGTGTGTAACCCGGGGACGATGGGCCCAGTGAGATCAGCCAGTGTGTTACGCAGGTAGGATTGGCCCAGTGAGATCAGACAGTGTGTAACCCGGGGAGGATGGGCCCAGTGAGTTCAGACAATGCGTAACCCGGGGAGGATGGGCCCAGTGAGTTCAGACAGTGTGTAACCCGGGGAGGATGGGCCTAGTGAGATCAGACAGTGTGTAACCCGGGGAGGATGGGCACAGTGAGATCAGACAGTGTGTATCCCGGGGAGAATGGGCTCAGTGAGGTCAGACGGTGTGTAACGCGGGGACGATGGGCCCAGTGAGATCAGACAGTATGTAACCCAGGAGGATGGGCCCAGTGAGATCAGACAGTTTATAACCCGGGGACGATGGGCACAGTGAAATCAGACAGTGTGTAACCTGGGGAGGATGGGCCCATTGAGATAAGATAGTGTGTAACCCGGGGAGGGCGAGCCCTGTGAGATTAAACAGGTTGTTACCCGGGGAGGATGAGTCCAGTGAGATCAGACAGTGTGTAACCCAGGGAAGAAGGGACCAGTGAAATCAGACAGTGTGTTACCCAGGGACGATGGGCCCAGTGAGATCAGACAGTGTGTAACCCGGGGAGGATGGGCCCAGTGAGATCAGTCATAGTGTAACCCGAGAGGATGGGCCCAGTGAGATCAGACAGTGTGTAACCCGAGGAGGATGGGCCCAGTGACATCAGACCATGTGTAACCTGGGAAGGATGGGCCAAGTGTAATCAGACAGTGTGTACCCCGGGGAGAATACGCCCAGTGAGTTCAGACAATGTGTAACCCGGGGAGGAGGGGCGCAGTGAGATTAGACCGGGTGTTACCCGGGGAGGATGGGCCCAGTGAGATTAAACAGTGTGTACCCCGGGGAGGATGGGCCCAGAGAGATATGGCACTGTGTAATCCGGGGAGGATGGGCCCAGTGAGATCAGACAGTATGTAACCCGGGGAGGATGGGCTCAGTGAGATCAGACAGTGTGTAACACGGGAAGGATGGGTCCAGTGAGATCATACAGTGTTTAAACCGGGGAGGATGGGCCCAGTGAGATCAGACAGTGTGTAACCCGGTGACGATGGGCGCAGTGAAATCAGACAGTGTGTAACCCGGGGAGGATGGGGAAGTGAGATCAGACGGTTTGTAACCCGGGGAGGATGTGCCCAGTGAGATCAGACAGTGTGTAACCCGGGAGGATGGGTCCAGTGAGATCAGACAGTTTGTAACTCGAGGAGGATGGGCCCAGTTATATCAGACAGTGTGTAACCGGGAAGGATTGTCCCAGTGAGATCAGACAGTGTGTAACCCGGTGACGATGGGCACAGTGAAATCAGACAGTGTGTAACCCGGGGAGGATGGGGAAGTGAGATCAGACAGTGTGTAACCCGGGAGGATGGGTCCAGTGAGATCAGACAGTGTGTAACCCGGGAGGATGGGTCCAGTGAGATCAGACAGTTTGTAACTGGAGGAGGATGTGCCCAGTGAGATCAGACAGTGTGTAACCGGGAAGGATTGGCCCAGTGAGATTAGACAGTGTGTAACCCGGGGAGGATGGGCCCAGTTCGTTTAGGCAGTGTGTAACCCAGTGAGGTGGGCCCAATGAGATCAGACAGTGTTTAACCTGGGGAGGTTGGGCCCATTGAGGTAAGATAGTGTTTAACCGGGGAGGGTGAGCCCTGTGAGATTAAACAGGTTGTTACCCGGGGAGGATGAGTCCAGTGAGATCAGACAGTGTGTAACCCAGGGAAGATGGGACCAGTGAAATCAGACAGTGTGTTACCCAGGGACGATGGGCCCAGTGAGATCAGACAGTGTGTAACCTGTGGAGGATGGGCCCAGTGAGATCAGTCATAGTGTAACCCGAGAGGATGGGCCCAGTGAGATCAGACAGTGTGTAACCCGAGGAGGATGGGCCCAGTGACATCAGACAGTGTGTAACCTGGGGAGGATGGGCCAAGTGTAATCAGACAGTGTGTACCCCGGGGAGAATACGCCCAGTGAGTTCAGACAATGTGTAACCCGGGGAGGAGGGGCGCAGTGAGATTAGACCGGGTGTTACCCGGGGAGGATGGGCCCAGTGAGATTAAACAGTGTGTACCCCGGGGAGGATGGGCCCAGAGAGATATGGCACTGTGTAATCCGGGGAGGATGGGCCCAGTGAGATCAGACAGTATGTAACCCGGGGAGGATGGGCTCAGTGAGATCAGACAGTGTGTAACATGGGAAGGATGCGTCCAGTGCGATCAGACAGTGTGTAAACCGGGGAGGATGGGCCCACTGAGATCAGACAGTGTGTAACCCGGGGAGGATGCGGCCAGTGAGATCAGACAGTGTGTAACCCGGGGAGGATTGGCCCAGTGAGATCAGGCAGTGTGTATCCTGGGGATGTTGGGCCCAGTGAGATAAGTCAGTGTGTAACCTGGGGAGGATGGGCCCAGTGAGATCAGACAGTGTGTAGCCCGGGGATAATTGGCCCAGTGAGATTAGACAGTGTGTAACCCGGGGAGGATGGGTCCAGTTAGATAAGACAGTGTGAAACCCGTGGAGGATGCGTCTAATGAGATCAGTCAGAATGTAACCCGCGCAGGATGGGCCCAGAGAGATTAGACAGTGTGTAACCCGGGTAGGATGGGCCCAGTGTGATCAGACAGTGTGTAACCCGGGGAGGATGGGCCCAGTGAGATTAGGCAATGTGTAACCCGGTGAGGATGGGCCCAGTGAGATCACACAGTGTGTAACCTGGGGTGGATGGGCCCATTGAGATCAGGCAGTGTGTAACCCGAGGAGGGTGAGCCCAGTGAGATTAAACAGGGTGTTACCCGGTGAGGATGTGTCCAGTGAGATCAGACATTGTGTAACCCAGGGAGGATGGGCCCTCTGAGATCAGACAGTGTTTAACCTGGGGAGGATGGGCACGGTGAGATCAGACAGTGTGTAACCCGGGGAGGATGGACCCAGTGAGATCAGACAGTGTGTAACCCGTGGTGGATGGGCCCAGTGAGATCAGACAGAGTTTAACATGGGGAGGATGGGTCCAGTGAGATCAGAAAGTGTTTAAGCCGGGGAGGATGGGCCCAATGAGATCAGACAGTGTGTAACCCGTGGAGGGTGAGCCTAGTGAGATTAAACAGTGTGTTACCCGGGGAGGATCTGTCCAGTGAGTTCAGACAGTGTGTAACCCAGGGAGGATGGACCCAGTGAGATCAGACAGTGTGTCACCCGGGCAGGATTGGCCCAGTCAGATCAGACGGTGTGTAACCCGGGGAGGAAGGGCCCAGTGACATCAGACAGTGTGTAACCCGGGAGGATGGGCCCAGTGAGATCAGACAGTTTGTAACGCGGGGACGATGGGCCCAGTGACATCAGACAGTGTGTAACCGGGAAGGTTTGGCCCAGTGAGATCAGACTGTGTGTAACACGGGGAGGATGGATACAGTCAGATGACACAGTGTGTAACCCGGGGACGATGGGCCCAGTGAGATCAGCCAGTGTGTTACGCAGGTAGGATTGGCCCAGTGAGATCAGACAGTGTGTAACCCGGGGAGGATGGGCCCAGTGAGTTCAGACAATGCGTAACCCGGGTAGGATGGGCCCAGTGAGTTCAGACAGTGTGTAACCCGGGGAGGATGGGCCTAGTGAGATCAGACAGTGTGTAACCCGGGGACGATGGGCACAGTGAAATCAGACAGTGTGTAACCTGGGGAGGATGGGCCCATTGAGATAAGATAGTGTGTAACCCGGGGAGGGCGAGCCCTGTGAGATTAAACAGGTTGTTACCCGGGGAGGATGAGTCCAGTGAGATCAGACAGTGTGTAACCCGGGCAGGATTGGCCCAGTCAGATCAGACGGTGCGTAACCCGGGGAGGATGGGCCCAGTGACATCAGACAGTGTGTAACCCGGGAGGATGGGCCCAGTGAGATCAGACAGTGTGTAACCGGGAAGGATTGGCCCAGTGAGATCAGACAGTGTGTAACACGGGGAGGATGGATACAGTCAGATGACACAGTGTGTAACCCGGGGACGATGGGCCCAGTGAGATCAGCCAGTGTGTTACGCAGGTAGGATTGGCCCAGTGAGATCAGACAGTGTGTAACCCGGGGAGGATGGGCCCAGTGAGTTCAGACAATGCGTAACCCGGGGAGGATGGGCCCAGTGAGATCAGACAGTGTGTAACCCGGGGAGGATGGGCCTAGTGAGATCAGACAGTGTGTAACCCGGGGAGGATGGGCACAGTGAGATCAGACAGTGTGTATCCCGGGGAGAATGGGCTCAGTGAGGTCAGACGGTGTGTAACGCGGGGACGATGGGCCCAGTGAGATCAGACAGTATGTAACCCAGGAGGATGGGCCCAGTGAGATCAGACAGTTTATAACCCGGGGACGATGGGCACAGTGAAATCAGACAGTGTGTAACCTGGGGAGGATGGGCCCATTGAGATAAGATAGTGTGTAACCCGGGGAGGGCGAGCCCTGTGAGATTAAACAGGTTGTTACCCGGGGAGGATGAGTGCAGTGAGATCAGACAGTGTGTAACCCAGGGAAGAAGGGACCAGTGAAATCAGACAGTGTGTTACCCAGGGACGATGGGCCCAGTGAGATCAGACAGTGTGTAACCCGGGGAGGATGGGCCCAGTGAGATCAGTCATAGTGTAACCCGAGAGGATGGGCCCAGTGAGATCAGACAGTGTGTAACCCGAGGAGGATGGGCCCAGTGACATCAGACCGTGTGTAACCTGGGGAGGATGGGCCAAGTGTAATCAGACAGTGTGTACCCCGGGGAGAATACGCCCAGTGAGTTCAGACAATGTGTAACCCGGGGAGGAGGGGCGCAGTGAGATTAGACCGGGTGTTACCCGGGGAGGATGGGCCCAGTGAGATTAAACAGTGTGTACCCCGGGGAGGATGGGCCCAGAGAGATAAGGCACTGTGTAATCCGGGGAGGATGGGCCCAGTGAGATCAGACAGTGTGTAACCCGGGGAGGATGGGCTCAGTGAGATCAGACAGTGTGTAACACGGGAAGGATGTGTCCAGTGCGATCAGACAGTGTATAAACCGGGGAGGATGGGCCCACTGAGATCAGACAGTGTGTAACCCGGGGAGGATGTGGCCAGTGAGATCAGACAGTGTGTAACCCGGGGAGGATTGGCCCAGTGAGATCAGGCAGTGTGTACCCTGGGGATGTTGGGCCCAGTGAGATAAGTCAGTGTGTAACCTGGGGAGGATGGGCCCAGTGAGATCAGACAGTGTGTAGCCCGGGGATAATTGGCCCAGTGAGATTAGACAGTGTGTAACCCGGGGAGGATGGGTCCAGTTAGATTAGACAGTGTGAAACCCGTGGAGGAAGGGTCTAATGAGATCCATCAGAATGTAACCCGCGCAGGATGGGCCCAGAGAGATTAGACAGTGTGTAACCCGGGGAGGATGGGCCCAGTGTGATCAGACAGTGTGTAACCTGGGCAGGATGGGCCCAGTGAGATTAGGCAGTGTGTAACCCGGTGAGGATGGGCCCAGTGAGATCACACAGTGTGTAACCTGGGGTGGATGGGCCCATTGAGATCAGGCAGTGTGTAACCCGAGGAGGGTGAGCCCAGTGAGATTAAACAGTGTGTAACCCGGTGAGGATGTGTCCAGTGAGATCAGACAGTGTGTAACCCAGGGAGGATGGGCCCTGTGAGATCAGACAGTGTGTAACCTGGGGAGGATGGGCACGGTGAGATCAGACAGTGTGTAACCCGGAGAGGATGGACCCAGTGAGATCAGACAGTGTGTAACCCGTGGTGGATGGGCCCAGTGAGATCAGACAGTGTTTAACACGGGGAGGATGGGTCCAGTGAGATCAGAAAGTGTTTAAGCCGGGGAGGATGAGCCCAATGAGATCAGACAGTGTGTAACCCGTGGAGGGTGAGCCCAGTGAGATTAAACAGTGTGTTACCCGGGGAGGATCTGTCCAGTGAGTTCAGACAGTGTGTAACCCAGGGAGGATGGGCCCAGTGAGATCAGACAGTGTGTCACCCGGGCAGGATTGGCCTAGTCAGATCAGACGGTGTGTAACCCGGGGAGGATGGGCCCAGTGACATCAGACAGTGTGTAACCCGGGAGGATGGGCCCAGTGAGATCAGACAGTTTGTAACGCGGGGACGATGGGCCCAGTGATATCAGACAGAGTGTAACCGGGAAGGATTGGCCCAGTGAGATCAGACAGTGTGTAACACGGGGAGGATGGATACAGTCAGATGAGACAGTGTGTAACCCGGGGACGATGGGCCCAGTGAGATCAGCCAGTGTGTTACGCAGGTAGGATTGGCCCAGTGAGATCAGACAGTGTGTAACCCAGGGAGGATGGGCCCAGTGAGTTCAGACAATGCGTAAACCGGGGAGGATGGGCCCAGTGAGTTCAGACAGTGTGTAACCCGGGGAGGATGGGCCTAGTGAGATCAGACAGTGTGTAACCCGGGGAGGATGGGCACAGTGAGATCAGACAGTGTGTAACACGGGAAGGATGTGTCCAGTGCGATCAGACAGTGTGTAAACCGGGGAGGATGGGCCCACTGAGATCAGACAGTGTGTAACCCGGGGAGGATGTGGCCAGTGAGATCAGACAGTGTGTAACCCGGGGAGGATTGGCCCAGTGAGATCAGGCAGTGTGTATCCTGGGGATGTTGGGCCCAGTGAGATAAGTCATTGTGTAACCTGGCGAGGATGGGCCGAGTGAGATCAGACAGTGTGTAGCCCGGGGATAATTGGCCCAGTGAGATTAGACAGTGTGTAACCCGGGGAGGATGGGTCCAGTTAGATTAGACAGTGTGAAACCCGTGGAGGATGGGTCTAATGAGATCAGTCAGAATGTAACCCGCGCAGGATGGGCCCAGAGAGATTAGACAGTGTGTAACCCGGGTAGGATGGGCCCAGTGTGATCAGACAGTGTGTAACCCGGGAGGATGGGTCCAGTGAGATCAGACAGTTTGTAACTCGAGGAGGATGGGCCCAGTTATATCAGACAGTGTGTAACCGGGAAGGATTGGTCCAGTGAGATCAGACAGTGTGTAACCCGGGGAGGCTGGGCCCAGTTCGTTTAGGCAGTGTGTAACCCAGTGAGGTGGGCCCAATGAGATCAGACAGTGTGTAACCTGGGGAGGATGGGCCCATTGAGATAAGATAGTGTTTAACCGGGGAGGGTGAGCCCTGTGAGATTAAACAGGTTGTTACCCGGGGAGGATGAGTCCAGTGAGATCAGACAGTGTGTAACCCAGGGAAGATGGGACCAGTGAAATCAGACAGTGTGTTACCCAGGGACGATGGGCCCAGTGAGATCAGACAGTGTGTAACCTGTGGAGGGTGGGCCCAGTGAGATCAGTCATAGTGTAACCCGAGAGGATGGGCCCAGTGAGATCAGACAGTGTGTAACCCGAGGAGGATGGGCCCAGTGACATCAGACAGTGTGTAACCTGGGGAGGATGGGCCAAGTGTAATCAGACAGTGTGTACCCCGGGGAGAATACGCCCAGTGAGTTCAGACAATGTGTAACCCGGGGAGGAGGGGCGCAGTGAGATTAGACCGGGTGTTACCCGGGGAGGATGGGCCCAGTGAGATGAAACAGTGTGTACCCCGGGGAGGATGGGCCCAGAGAGATATGGCACTGTGTAATCCGGGGAGGATGGGCCCAGTGAGATCAGACAGTATGTAACCCGGGGAGGATGGGCTCAGTGAGATCAGACAGTGTGTAACATGGGAAGGATGTGTCCAGTGCGATCAGACAGTGTGTAAACCGGGGAGGATGGGCCCACTGAGATCAGACAGTGTGTAACCCGGGGAGGATGCGGCCAGTGAGATCAGACAGTGTGTAACCCGGGGAGGATTGGCCCAGTGAGATCAGGCAGTGTGTATCCTGGGGATGTTGGGCCCAGTGAGATAAGTCAGTGTGTAACCTGGGGAGGATGGGCCCAGTGAGATCAGACAGTGTGTAGCCCGGGGATAATTGGCCCAGTGAGATTAGACAGTGTGTAACCCGGGGAGGATGGGTCCAGTTAGATAAGACAGTGTGAAACCCGTGGAGGATGCGTCTAATGAGATCAGTCAGAATGTAACCCGCGCAGGATGGGCCCAGAGAGATTAGACAGTGTGTAACCCGGGTAGGATGGGCCCAGTGTGATCAGACAGTGTGTAACCCGGGGAGGATGGGCCCAGTGAGATTAGGCAATGTGTAACCCAGTGAGGATGGGCCCAGTGAGATCACACAGTGTGTAACCTGGGGTGGATGGGCCCATTGAGATCAGACAGTGTGTAACCCGAGGAGGGTGAGCCCAGTGAGATTAAACAGGGTGTTACCCGGTGAGGATGTGTCCAGTGAGATCAGACATTGTGTAACCCAGGGAGGATGGGCCCTGTGAGATCAGACAGTGTTTAACCTGGGGAGGATGGGCACGGTGAGATCAGACAGTGTGTAACCCGGGGAGGATGGACCCAGTGAGATCAGACAGTGTGTAACCCGTGGTGGATGGGCCCAGTGAGATCAGACAGTGTTTAACATGGGGAGGATGGGTCCAGTGAGATCAGAAAGTGTTTAAGCCGGGGAGGATGGGCCCAATGAGATCAGACAGTGTGTAACCCGTGGAGGGTGAGCCTAGTGAGATTAAACAGTGTGTTACCCGGGGAGGATCTGTCCAGTGAGTTCAGACAGTGTGTAACCCAGGGAGGATGGACCCAGTGAGATCAGACAGTGTGTCACCCGGGCAGGATTGGCCCAGTCAGATCAGACGGTGTGTAACCCGGGGAGGAAGGGCCCAGTGACATCAGACAGTGTGTAACCCGGGAGGATGGGCCCAGTGAGATCAGACAGTTTGTAACGCGGGGACGATGGGCCCAGTGATATCAGACAGTGTGTAACCGGGAAGGATTGGCCCAGTGAGATCAGACTGTGTGTAACACGGGGAGGATGGATACAGTCAGGTGACACAGTGTGTAACCCGGGGACGATGGGTCCAGTGAGATCAGCCAGTGTGTTACGCAGGTAGGATTGGCCCAGTGAGATCAGACAGTGTGTAACCCGGGGAGGATGGGCCCAGTGAGTTCAGACAATGCGTAACCCGGGTAGGATGGGCCCAGTGAGTTCAGACAGTGTGTAACCCGGGGAGGATGGGCCTAGTGAGATCAGACAGTGTGTAACCCGGGGAGGATGGGCACAGTGAGATCAGACAGTGTGTATCCCGGGGAGAATGGGCTCAGTGAGGTCAGACGGTGTGTAACGCGGGGACGATGGGCCCAGTGAGATCAGACAGTATGTAACCCAGGAGGATGGGCCCAGTGAGATCAGACAGTTGAAACCCGGGGACGATGGGCACAGTGAAATCAGACAGTGTGTAACCTGGGGAGGATGGGCCCATTGAGATAAGATAGTGTGTAACCCGGGGAGGGCGAGCCCTGTGAGATTAAACAGGTTGTTACCCGGGGAGGATGAGTCCAGTGAGATCAGACAGTGTGTAACCCAGCGAAGATGGGACCAGTGAAATCAGACAGTGTGTTACCCAGGGACGATGGGCCCAGTGAGATCAGACAGTGTGTAACCCGGGGAGGATGGGCCCAGTGAGATCAGTCATAGTGTAACCCGAGAGGATGGGCCCAGTGAGATCAGACAGTGTGTAACCCGAGGAGGATGGGCCCAGTGACATCAGACAGTGTGTAACCTGGGGAGGATGGGCCAAGTGTAATCAGACAGTGTGTACCCCGGGGAGAATACGCCCAGTGAGTTCAGACAATGTGTAAACCGGGGAGGATGGGCCCAGTGAGATCAGACAGTGTGTAACCCGGGGAGGATGTGGCCAGTGAGATCAGACAGTGTGTAACCCGGGGAGGATTGGCCCAGTGAGATCAGGCAGTGTGTATCCTGGGGATGTTGGGCCCAGTGAGATAAGTCAGTGTGTAACCTGGGGAGGATGGGCCCAGTGAGATCAGACAGTGTGTAGCCCGGGGATAATTGGCCCAGTGAGATTAGACAGTGTGTAACCCGGGGAGGATGCGTCCAGTTAGATTAGACAGTGTGAAACCCGTGGAGGATGGGCCCAGAGAGATTAGACAGTGTGTAACCCGGGGAGGATGGGCCCAGTGTGATCAGACAGTGTGTAACCTGGGGAGGATGGGCCCAGTGAGATTAGGCAGTGTGTAACCCGGTGAGGATGGGCCCAGTGAGATCACACAGTGTGTAACCTGGGGTGGATGGGCCCATTGAGATCAGGCAGTGTGTAACCCGAGGAGGGTGAGCCCAGTGAGATTAAACAGTGTGTTACCCGGTGAGGATGTGTCCAGTGAGATCAGACAGTGTGTAACCCAGGGAGGATGGGCCCTGTGAGATCAGACAGTGTGTAACCTGGGGAGGATGGGCACGGTGAGATCAGACAGTGTGTAACCCGGGGAGGATGGACCCAGTGAGATCAGACAGTGTGTAACCCGTGGTGGATGGGCCCAGTGAGATCAGACAGTGTTTAACACGGGGAGGATGGGTCCAGTGAGATCAGAAAGTGTTTAAGCCGGGGAGGATGAGCCCAATGAGATCAGACAGTGTGTAACCCGTGGAGGGTGAGCCCAGTGAGATTAAACAGTGTGTTACCCGGGGAGGATCTGTCCAGTGAGTTCAGACAGTGTGTAACCCAGGGAGGATGGGCCCAGTGAGATCAGACAGTGTGTCACCCGGGCAGGATTGGCCTAGTCAGATCAGACGGTGTGTAACCCGGGGAGGATGGGCCCAGTGACATCAGACAGTGTGTAACCCGGGAGGATGGGCCCAGTGAGATCAGACAGTTTGTAACGCGGGGACGATGGGCCCAGTGATATCAGACAGAGTGTAACCGGGAAGGATTGGCCCACTGAGCTCAGACAGTGTGTAACACGGGGAGGATGGATACAGTCAGATGAGACAGTGTGTAACCCGGGGACGATGGGCCCAGTGAGATCAGCCAGTGTGTTACGCAGGTAGGATTGGCCCAGTGAGATCAGACAGTGTGTAACCCGGGGAGGATGGGCCCAGTGAGTTCAGACAATGCGTAAACCGGGGAGGATGGGCCCAGTGAGTTCAGACAGTGTGTAACCCGGGGAGGATGGGCCTAGTGAGATCAGACAGTGTGTAACCCGGGGAGGATGGGCACAGTGAGATCAGACAGTGTGTAACACGGGAAGGATGTGTCCAGTGCGATCAGACAGTGTGTAAACCGGGGAGGATGGGCCCACTGAGATCAGACAGTGTGTAACCCGGGGAGGATGTGGCCAGTGAGATCAGACAGTGTGTAACCCGGGGAGGATTGGCCCAGTGAGATCAGGCAGTGTGTATCCTGGGGATGTTGGGCCCAGTGAGATAAGTCATTGTGTAACCTGGCGAGGATGGGCCGAGTGAGATCAGACAGTGTGTAGCCCGGGGATAATTGGCCCAGTGAGATTAGACAGTGTGTAACCCGGGGAGGATGGGCCCAGTGAGATCAGACAGTGTGTCGCCCGGGGAGTATAGGCCCAGTGAGATTAGACAGTGTGTAACCCGGGGAGGTTGGGTCCAGTTAGATTAGACAGTGTGAAACCCATGGAGGATGGGTCTAATGAGATCAGTTAAAATGTAACCCGCGCAGGATGGGCCCAGAGAGATTAGACAGTGTGTAAACCGGAGAGGATGGGCCCAGTGTGATCAGACAGTGTGTAACCTGGGGTGGGTGGGCCCATTGAGATCAGACAGTGTGTAACCCGAGGAGGGTGAGCCCAGTGAGATTAAACAGTGTGTTCCCCGGGGAGGATATGTCCAGTGAGATCAGACATTGTGTAACCCAGGGAGGATGGGCCCAGTGAGATCAGACAGTGTGTAACCCAGGGAGGATGGGCCCTGTGAGATCAGACAGTGTGTAACCTGGGGAGGATGGGCACAGTTAGATCAGACAGTGTGTAACCCGGGGAGGATGGACCCAGTGAGATCAGACAGTGTGTAACCCTTGGTGGATTGTCCCAGTGAGATCAGACAGTGTTTAACACGGGGAGGATGGGTCCAGTGAGATCAGAAAGTGTTTAAGCCGGGGAGGATGGGCCCAATGAGATCAGACAGTGTGTAACCCGTGGAGGGTGAGCCCAGTGAGATTAAACAGTGTGTTACCCGGGGGGGATCTGTCCAGTGAGATCAGACAGTGTGTAACCCAGGGAGGATGGGCCCAGTGAGATCAGACAGTGTGTTACCCGGGGAGGGTGGGTCCAGTGAGATTAAACAGTGGGTAACTCGGGCAGGATTGGCCCAGTCAGATCAGACGGTGTGTAACCCGGGGACGATGGGCCCAGTGATACCAGACAGTGTGTAACTGGGAAGGATTGGCCCAGTGAGATCAGAAAGTGTGTAACACGGGGAGGATGGATATAGTCAGATGAGACAGTGTTTACCCCGGGGACGATGGGCCCAGTGAAATCAGCCAGTGTGTAACCCGGGGAGGATGGGCCCATTGAGATCAGACAATGTGTAACCCGGGGACGATGGGCACAGTGAGATCAGACCGTGTGTATCCCGGGGAGGATGGGCCCAGTGAGTTCAGACAGTGTGTAACCCGGGGACGATGGGCACAGTGAGATCAGACCGTGTGTATCCCGGGGAGATGGGCCCAGTGAAATCAGACAGTTTCTAACATGGGGTGGATCGGTCCAGTGAGATTAGACAGTGTGTAACCGGGCTGGATGGGCACAGTGAGATCAGATGGTGTGTAATCCGGGGAGGGTGTGCCCAGTGAGATCAGACAGTGTGTAACCCGGGGACGATGGGCACAGTGAGATCAGACAGTGTGTAACCTGGGGAGGATGGGCCAGTGAGATCAGACAGTGTGTAACCTGGGGAGGATGGTCCCAGTGAGATCAGACAGTGTGTATCCCGGGGATGATGGGCCCAGTGAGATCAGACAGTGAGTAACCCTGGGAGGATGGGCCCAGTGAGATCAGACAATGTGTTTCCCGGGGAGGTTGGGCCCAGTAAGATAAGTCAGTGTGTAACCCGGGGAGGATGGGCCCAGTGATATCTGACAGTGTGTAGCCCGGGGAGGATGGGCCCAGTGAGATCAGGCAGTGTGTAAGCCGGGAAGGATGGGTCCAGTGAGATTAGACAGTGTGTAAGCCGGGAAGGATGGGTCCAGTGAGATTAGACAGTGTGAAACCCGTGGAGGATGGGTCTAATGAGATCAGTCAGAGTGTAACCCGCGCAGGATGGGCCCAGAGAGATTAGACAGCGTGTAACCTGGGGAGGATGGTCCCAGTGAGATCAGACAGTGTGTATCCCGGGCAGGATGGGCCCAGTGAGATACGGCAGTGTGTTACCCGGGGAGGATGGGCCCAGTGAGATTAGACAGTGTGTAACCCGGGCAGGATGGGCCCAGTGAGATCAGCCGGTGTGTAACGCGGGGACGCTGGGCCCAGTGAGATCAGACAGTATGTAACCCAGGAGGATGGGCCCAGTGAGATCAGACAGTTTATAACCCGCGGAGGATGGGCCCAGTGATATCAGACAGTGCGTAACCGGGAAGGATGGGCCCAGTGAGATCAGACAGCGTGTAACCGGGGGAGGATGGGCCCAGTGAGATCAGACAGTGTATAACCCGGGGAGGATGGATCCAGTGAGATTAGACAGTGTGTAACCCAGGGAAGATGGGCCCAGTGAGATCAGACAATGTGTAATCTGCGGAGGATGGGCCCAGTGAGATCAGACAGTGTGTAACCCGGGGAGGATGGACCCAGTGAGATCCGACAGTGTATAACCCTGGGAGGATGGGCCCAGTGAGATCAGACAGTGTGTAACACGGGGAGGAGGGGCCAGTGAGATCAGACAGTGTGTAACCCGGGGAGGATGGGCCCAGTGAGATCAGACAGTGTGTTACCTGGGGAGGATGGGTCCTGTGAGATTAGACACTGTGTAACCCGGGCATGATGGGCCCAGTGAGATCAGACGGTGTGTAACTCGGGGAGGATGGGCCCAGTGAGATCAGACAGTGTGTAACCCACGGAAGATGGGCACAGTGAGATCAGACAGTGTGTAACCCGGGGAGGATGGGCCCACTGAGATCAGACAGTGTGTAACACTGAGAGGATGGGCCCAGTGAGATCAGACAGTGTGTAACACTGGGAGGATGGGACCAGTGAGATTAGACAGTGTTTAACCAAGGGAGGATGGGCCAGTGAGATTAGACAGTGTGTAAACCAGCGAGGATGGGCCCAGTGAGATCAGACAGTATGTAACACTGGGAGGATGGGCCCAGTGAGATCAGACAGTGTGTAACCCGGGGACGATTTGCACAGTGAGATCAGACAGTGTGTAACCCGGGGAGGATGGGCCCAGTGAGATCAGACAGTGTGTTACCCGCGGAGGATTGGCCCTGTGAGATCAGACAGTGTGTAACCCGGGGTGGATGGGACCAGTGAGATCAGACAGTGTTTAACCCGGCGAGGATGGGCCCAGTGAGATCAGACAGTGTGTAACCCGGGGAGGATGGGTCCAGTGAGATTGCACAATGTGTAACCCGTGGAGGATGTATCTAATGAGATCAGACAGTGTGTAACCCGCGCAGGATGGGCCCAGAGATATTAGACAGTGTGTAACACGGGGAGGATGGGCCCACTGAGATCAGACAGTGTGTAACCCGGGGAGGATGGGCCCAGTGAGATTCGGCAGTGCGTAACCCGGTGAGGATGGCCCCAGTGAGATCAGACAGTGTGTAACCAGGGTAGGATGGGCCCATTGAGATAAGAAAGTGTGTAATCCGGGGAGGGTGAGCCCGGTGATATTAAACAGTGTGTTCCACGGGGAGGATGTGTCCAGTGAGATCAGACAGTGTGTAACCCAGGGAGGATGGGCCCAGTGAGATCAGAAAATGTGTAACCCGGGGAGGATGGGCACAGTGAGATCAGACAGTGTGTAACCCGGTGAGGATGGGACCAGTTAGATCAGTCAGTGTGTAACCCGGGGAGGATGGGCCCAGTGAGATCAGTCAATGTGTAACCCGGGGAGGATGGGCCCAGTGAGATCAGAGAGTGTGTAACCCGGGGAGGATGGGACCAGTGAGATCAGTCAGTGTGTAACCCGGGGAGGATGGGACCAGTGAGATCAGTCAGTGTGTAACCCGGGGAGGATGGGCCCAGTGAGATCAGACAGTGTGTTACACGGGAAGGATGGGTCCAGTGAGATCATACAATGTTTAAACCGGGGAGAATGGTCCCAGTGAGATCAGACAGTGTGTAACCGGGAAGGATTGTCCCAGTGAAATCAGACAGTGTGCAACCCGGGGAGGATGCGGAAGTGAGATCAGACGGTTTGTAACCCGGGGAGGATGGGCCCACTGAGATCAGACAGTGTGTAACCCGGGGATGATTGGCCCAGTGAGATCAGACAATGTGTTACCCAGGGGGGATGGGCCCAGTGAGATCAGACGGTGTGTAACCCGGGGAGGATGTTCCCTATTGAGATCAGAGAGTTTGTAGCCCCGGGAGGATGGGCCCAATGAGATCAGACAGTGTGTAACCCGTGGAGGGTGAGCCTAGTGAGATTAAACAGTGTGTTACCCGGGGAGGATCTGTCCAGTGAGTTCAGACAGTGTGTAACCCAGGGAGGATGGACCCAGTGAGATCAGACAGTGTGTCACCCGGGCAGGATTGGCCCAGTCAGATCAGACGGTGTGTAACCCGGGGAGGAAGGGCCCAGTGACATCAGACAGTGTGTAACCCGGGAGGATGGGCCCAGTGAGATCAGACAGTTTGTAACGCGGGGACGATGGGCCCAGTGATATCAGACAGTGTGTAACCGGGAAGGATTGGCCCAGTGAGATCAGACTGTGTGTAACACGGGGAGGATGGATACAGTCAGATGACACAGTGTGTAACCCGGGGACGATGGGTCCAGTGAGATCAGCCAGTGTGTTACGCAGGTAGGATTGGCCCAGTGAGATCAGACAGTGTGTAACCCGGGAGGATGGGCCCAGTGAGATCAGACAGTTTGTAACGCGGGGACGATGGGCCCAGTGATATCAGACAGTGTGTAACCGGGAAGGATTGGCCCAGTGAGATCAGACTGTGTGTAACACGGGGAGGATGGATACAGTCAGATGACACAGTGTGTAACCCGGGGACGATGGGTCCAGTGAGATCAGCCAGTGTGTTACGCAGGTAGGATTGGCCCAGTGAGATCAGACAGTGTGTAACCCGGGGAGGATGGGCCCAGTGAGTTCAGACAATGCGTAACCCGGGTAGGATGGGCCCAGTGAGTTCAGACAGTGTGTAACCCGGGGAGGATGGGCCTAGTGAGATCAGACAGTGTGTAACCCGGGGAGGATGGGCACAGTGAGATCAGACAGTGTGTATCCCGGGGAGAATGGGCTCAGTGAGGTCAGACGGTGTGTAACGCGGGGACGATGGGCCCAGTGAGTTCAGACAGTATGTAACCCAGGAGGATGGGCCCAGTGAGGTCAGACAGTTGAAACCCGGGGACGATGGGCACAGTGAAATCAGACAGTGTGTAACCTGGGGAGGATGGGCCCATTGAGATAAGATAGTGTGTAACCCGGGGAGGGCGAGCCCTGTGAGATTAAACAGGTTGTTACCCGGGGAGGATGAGTCCAGTGAGATCAGACAGTGTGTAACCCAGCGAAGATGGGACCAGTGAAATCAGACAGTGTGTTACCCAGGGACGATGGGCCCAGTGAGATCAGACAGTGTGTAACCCGGGGAGGATGGGCCCAGTGAGATCAGTCATAGTGTAACCCGAGAGGATGGGCCCAGTGAGATCAGACAGTGTGTAACCCGAGGAGGATGGGCCCAGTGACATCAGACCGTGTGTAACCTGGGGAGGATGGGCCAAGTGTAATCAGACAGTGTGTACCCCGGGGAGAATACGCCCAGTGAGTTCAGACAATGTGTAACCCGGGGAGGAGGGGCGCAGTGAGATTAGACCGGGTGTTAC
Organism: Somniosus microcephalus; assembly: GCF_052327205.1. Classification (NCBI taxonomy): domain Eukaryota; kingdom Metazoa; phylum Chordata; class Chondrichthyes; order Squaliformes; family Somniosidae; genus Somniosus; species Somniosus microcephalus. Next base: position 31,102,447 of record NW_028225180.1, on the reverse strand, counting down.
CCGGGGAGGATGGGCCCAGTGAGATTAAACAGTGTGTACCCCGGGGAGGATGGGCCCAGAGAGATAAGGCACTGTGTAATCCGGGGAGGATGGGCCCAGTGAGATCAGACAGTGTGTAACCCGGGGAGGATGGGCTCAGTGAGATCAGACAGTGTGTAACACGGGAAGGATGTGTCCAGTGCGATCAGACAGTGTGTAAACCGGGGAGGATGGGCCCACTGAGATCAGACAGTGTGTAACCCGGGGAGCATGGATCCAGTGAGATCAGACAGGATGTAACCCGGGGTGGATGGGCCCAGTACGATCAGACGGTGCACAACCCGGGGAGGATGAGCCCAGTGAGATCAGACAGCGTGTAACCCGGGGAGGATGAGTCCAGTGAGAGTAGACACTGTATAACCCGGGGAAGATGGGCCCAGTGAGATCAGACAGTGTGCAACCTGGGGAGGATGGGCCCAGTGAGATCATACATTGTGTAGCCATGGAGGATGGGCACAGTGAGATCAGACAGTGTGTAACCAGGGGAGGATGAGCCCAGTGAGATCAGACAGCGTGTAACCCGGGGATAATGGGTCCAGTGAGATTAGACCGTGTGTAACCCCGGGAACATGGGCCCAGTGATATGAGACAGTGTGTAACCCGGGGAGGATGGACACAGTGAGATCAGACAGTGTGTAACCCGGGGAGGATGAGCCCAGTGAGATGAGACAGAGTGTTACCCGGTCAGGATGGGTCCAGTGTGATTAGACAGTGTGTAACCCGGGCAGGATGGGCCAAGTGAGGTCAGTCGGTGTGTAAACCGGGAGGATGCGCCCAGTGAGATCAGACTGTTTGTAACCGGGGGAGGATGGGCCCATTGATATCAGACAGTGTGTAACAGGGAAGGATTGTCCCAGTGAGATCAAAAAGTGTGTAACACAGGCAGGATGGATATACTGAGATGAAACGGTGTGTAACCCGGGGAGGATGGGCCCAGTGAGATCAGACAGTGTGTTACCCGTGTAGGATGGGCCCAGTGAGATCAGACAGTGTGTAACCCGGGGAGGATGGGCCCAGTGAGATCAGACAGTGTGTAACCGGGGGAGGATGGGCCCAGTGAGATCAGACAGTATGTAACCCGGGGAGGATGGATCCAGTGAGATCAGACACTGTTTAACCCGAGGAGGATGGGCCCAGTGAGATCAGGCAGTATGTAACCCGGGGAGGATGGTCCCATTGAGATCAGAGAGCGTGTAACCCGGGGACGATGGGTCAAGTGAGATTAGACAGTGTGTAACCCGGGGAAGATGGGCCCAGTGAGATCAGACAGTGTGTAACCCGGGGAGGATGGTCCTTGTGAGATCAGACAGTGTGTAATCCGGGGAGGATGGGCCCAGTGAGATAAGACAGTGTGTAACCCGAGGAGGATGGTTCCAGTGTGATTAGACAGTGTGTAACCTGGGGTGGATTGGCCCAGTGACATCAGACAGTGTTTCACCCGGGGATGATGGTCCCAGTGTATTCAGACAGTGTGTAACCTGGGGAGGATGGGCCCAGTGTGATCAGACAGTGTGTAATCCGGGGAGGATGGGCCCAGTGGGATCAGACAGTGTGTAACCCGGGGAGGAGGGGCCCAGTGAGATAAGACAGTGTGTAACTCGTTCAGGATGGGCCCAGTAAGATTAGACAGTGTGTAACCCGGGGAGGATGTGCCCAGTGAGATCAGCCAGTGTGTAACCTGGGGAGGATGGTCCCTGTGAGATCAGACAGTGTGTAACCTGGGGAGGATGGGCCCAGTGAGGTCAGACAGTGTGTAACCCGAGGAGGATGGGCCCAGTGAGATCAGACATTGTGAAGCCGTGGAGGATGCGCCCAGTGACATCAGACAGTGGGTAACCCGAGGAGGATGGATCCAGTGAGATCAGACAGGGTGTAACCCGGGGAGGATGGGCCCAGTAAGATCAGAAGGTGTGTAACCCGGGGAGGATGAGCCCAGTGAGATCAGACAGCGTGTAACCCGGGGAGGATGAGTTCAGTGAGAGAAGACACTGTGTAACCCGGGGAAGATGGGCCCATTGAGATCAGACAGTGTGTAACATGGGGAGGATGGGACCAGTGAGATCAGACAGAGTGTAACCCCGAGGAGGGTGGGCCCATTGAGATCAGACGGTGTGTAACCCGGGGAAGATGGGCCCAGTGATATGAGACAGTGTGTAATCCGGGCAGGATGGACACAGTGAGATCAGACAGTGTGTAACACGGGTAGGATGGGCCCAGTGAGATCAGACAGTGTGTAACCCGGGGAGGATGAGCCCAGTGAGATCAGACAGAGTGTTACCCGGTCAGGATGGGTCCAGTGTGATTAGACAGTGTGTAACCCGGGCAGGATGGGCCAAATGAGATCAGTCGGTGTGTAACCCGGGGAGGATGGGCCCAGTGAGATCAGACAGTGTGTTACCCGGGTAGGATGGGCCCAGTGAGATCAAACAGTGTGTAACCCGGGGAGGATGGGCCCAGTGAATTTGGACAGTGTGTAGCCGTGGAGGATGGGCCCAGTGAGATCAGACACTGTTTAACCCGGGGGCGATGGGCCCAGTGAGATCAGGCAGTATGTAACCCGGGGAGGATGGTCCCCTGTGAGATCAGACAGTGTGTAACATGCGGAGGATGGTCCCATTGAGATCAGAGAGCGTGTAACCTGGGGACGAAGCGTCCAGTGAGATTAGACAGTGTGTAACCCGGGGAAGATGGGCCCAGTGAGATCAGACAGTGTGTAATCTGGGGAGGATGGGCCCAGTGAGGTCAGACAGTGTGTAACCCGGGGAGGATGGGCCCAGTGAGATCAGACAGTGTGTAACACGGGGAGGATGGGTCCAGTGAGATCAGGCAGTGTGTAACCCGGGGAGGATGGGCCCAGTGAGATCAGACAGTGTGTTAGCCGGGGAGGATGAGTCCAGTGAGATTAGACAGTGTGTAACCCGGGCAGGATGGGCCCAGTGAAATCAGACGGTGTGTAACCCGGGGAGGATGGGCCCAGTGAAATCAGACAGTGTGTAACCCGGGGAGGATGGGTCCAGTAAGATTAGACAGTGTGTAACACTGGGAGGATGGGACCAGTGAGATCAGACAGTGTTTAACCAGGGGGGATGGGCCCAGTGAGATTAGACAGTGTTTAACCAGGGGGGATGGGACAGGGAGATTAGACAGTGTGTAACCCAGCGAGGATGGGCCCAGTGAGATTACACAATGTGTAACCCGGCGAGGATTGGCCCACTGAGATCAGACAGTGTGTAACCCGGGGAGGATGGGCCCCGTTGAGATTCGGCAGTGCGTAACCCAGTGAGGATGGGCCCAGTGAGATCAGTGAGTGTGTAACCAGGGGAGGGTGGGCCCATTGAGATAAGAAAGTGTGTAATCCGGGGTGGGTGAGCCCGGTGAGATTAAACAGTGTGTTCCCCGGGGAGGATGTGTCCAGTGAGATCAGACAGTGTGTAACCCAGGGAGGATGGGCCCAGTGAGAACCGAAAATGTGTAACCCGGGGAGGATGGGCACAGTGAGATCAGACAGTGTGTAACCTGGGGATGATGGGACCAGTGAGATCAGACAGAGTGTAACCCGGAGGAGGATGGGCCCAGTGAAATCAGAAGGTGTGTAACCCGGGGAGGATGGGCCCAGTGAGATCATACATTGTGTTGCCGTGGAGGATGGGCCCAGTGAGATCAGACAGTGTGTGACCAGGGGAGGATGAGCCCAGTGAGATCAGACAGCGTGTAACCCGGGGATAATGGATCCAGTGAGATTAGACAGTGTGTAAACCCGGGAAGATGGGCCCAGTGATATCAGACAGTGTGTAACCCGGGGAGGATGGACACAGTGCGATCAGACAGTGTGTAACACGGGGAGGATGGGCCCAGTGAGATCAGACAGTGTGTAACCCGGGGAGGATGAGCCCATTGAGATCAGACAGAGTGTTACCCGGTCAGGATGGGTCCCGTGCGATTCGACAGTGTGTAACCCGGGCCGGATGGGCCAAGTGAGATCAGTCGGTGTGTAACCCGGGGAGGATGGGGCCAGTGAGATCAGACAGTGTATAACCCGGGAGGATGCGCCCAGTGAGATCAGACAGTTTGTAACCGGGTGAGGATGGGCCCAGTGATATCAGACAGTGTGTAACAGGGAAGGATTGTCCCAGTGAGATCAGAAAGTGTGGAGCACAGGCAGGATGGATCTACTGAGATGAGACGGCGTGTAACACGGGGAGGATGGGCCCAGTGAGATCAGACAGTGTGTTACCCGGGTAGGATGGGCCCAGTGAGATCAGACAGTGTGTAACCGGGGGAGGATGGGCCCAGTGAGATCAAACAGTGTGTAACCCGGGGAGGATGGGCCCAGTGAGCTAGGACAGTGTGTAGCCATGGAGGATGGGCCCAGTGAGATCAGAGAGTGTGTAACCCGGTGAGGATGGATCCAGTGAGATCAGACAACCCAGGGACGATGGGCCCAGTGAGATCAGACAGTATGTAACCCGGGGAGGATGGTCCCATTGAGATCAGAGAGAGTGTAACCTGGGGACGATGGGTCCAGTGAGATTAGACAATGTGTAACCCGGGGAAGATGGGCCCAGTGAGATCAGACAGTGTGTAACGTGGGGAGGATGGGCCCAGTGAGATCAGACAGTGTGTAACCAGGGGAGGGTGGGCCCATTGAGATAAGAAAGTGTGTAATCCGGGGTGGGTGAGCCCGGTGAGATTAAACAGTGTGTTCCCCGGGGAGGATGTGTCCAGTGAGATCAGACAGTGTGTAACCCAGGGAGGATGGGCCCAGTGAGAACCGAAAATGTGTAACCCGGGGAGGATGGGCACAGTGAGATCAGACAGTGTGTAACCTGGGGATGATGGGACCAGTGAGATCAGACAGAGTGTAACCCGGAGGAGGATGGGCCCAGTGAAATCAGACGGTGTGTAACCCGGGGAGGATGGGCCCAGTGAGATCATACATTGTGTTGCCGTGGAGGATGGGCCCAGTGAGATCAGACAGTGTGTGACCAGGGGAGGATGAGCCCAGTGAGATCAGACAGCGTGTAACCCGGGGATAATGGATCCAGTGAGATTAGACAGTGTGTAACCCCGGGAAGATGGGCCCAGTGATATCAGACAGTGTGTAACCCGGGGAGGATGGACACAGTGCGATCAGACAGTGTGTAACACGGGGAGGATGGGCCCAGTGAGATCAGACAGTGTGTAACCCGGGGAGGATGAGCCCATTGAGATCAGACAGAGTGTTACCCGGTCAGGATGGGTCCCGTGCGATTCGACAGTGTGTAACCCGGGCAGGATGGGCCAAGTGAGATCAGTCGGTGTGTAACCCGGGGAGGATGGGGCCAGTGAGATCAGACAGTGTATAACCCGGGAGGATGCGCCCAGTGAGATCAGACAGTTTGTAACCGAGTGAGGATGGGCCCAGTGATATCAGACAGTGTGTAACAGGGAAGGATTGTCCCAGTGAGATCAGAAAGTGTGGAGCACAGGCAGGATGGATCTACTGAGATGAGACGGCGTGTAACACGGGGAGGATGGGCCCAGTGAGATCAGACAGTGTGTTACCCGGGTAGGATGGGCCCAGTGAGATCAGACAGTGTGTAACCGGGGGAGGATGGGCCCAGTGAGATCAAACAGTGTGTAACCCGGGGAGGATGGGCCCAGTGAGCTAGGACAGTGTGTAGCCATGGAGGATGGGCCCAGTGAGATCAGAGAGTGTGTAACCCGGTGAGGATGGATCCAGTGAGATCACACTACCCAGGGACGATGGGCCCAGTGAGATCAGACAGTATGTAACCCGGGGAGGATGGTCCCATTGAGATCAGAGAGAGTGTAACCTGGGGACGATGGGTCCAGTGAGATTAGACAATGTGTAACCCGGGGAAGATGGGCCCAGTGAGATCAGACAGTGTGTAACGTGGGGAGGATGGGTCCAGTGAGATCAGACAGTGTGTAACCCAGGGAGGATGGGCCCAGTGAGTACAGATAGTGTGTAACCCGGGGAGGATGAGGCCAGTGAGATCAGACAGCGTGTAACCCGGGGATAATGGGTCCAGTGAGATTAGACAGTGTGTAACCCCGGGAAGATGGGCCCAGTGATACCAGACAGTGTGTATCCCGGGGAGGATGGAGCCAGTGAGATCAGATAGTGTGTAACACGGGGAGGATGGGCCCAGTGAGATCAGACAGTGTGTAACCCGGGAGGATGCGCCCAGTGATATCAGACAGTGTGTAACCTGGAAGGATTGTTCCAGTGAGATCAGACAGTGTGTTACCCGGGTAGGATGGGCCCAGTGAGATCAGACAGTGTGCAACCGGGAGAGGATGGGCCCAGTGAGATCAGACAGTGTGCAACCGGGAGAGGATGGGCCCAGTGAGATCAGACAGTGTGTAAACCGGGGAGGATGGATCCAGTGACATCAAACAGTGTGTTACCTGGGGAGGATGGGCCCAGTGAGATCAGACAGTATGTAACCCGGGGAGGATGGTCCCATTGAGATCAGAGAGCGTGTAACCTGGGGACGATGGGTCCAGTGAGATTAGACAATGTGTAACCCGGGGAGGATGGGCCCAGTGAGATCAGGCAGTGTGTAACACGGGGAGGATGGGTCCAGTGAGATCAGACAGTGTGTAACCCGGGGAGGATGGGCCCAGTGTGATCAGACAGTGTGTTACCCGGGGAGGATGGGTTCAGTGAGATTAGACAGTGCGTAACCCGGGCATGATAGGCCCAGTGATATCAGACGGTGTGTAACCCGGGGTGGATGTGCCCAGTGAGATCTTACAGTATGTAACCCAGGAAGGATGGGCCCAGTGAGTACAGACAGAGTGTGACCCGGGGAGGATGGGCCAAGTGAGACCAGACAGTGTGTAACCCGCGGAAGATGGGCCCAGTGAGATCAGACACTGTGTAACCCGGGGAGGATGGGCCCAGTGAGATCAGACCGTGTGTAATCCGGGGAGGATGGGCCCACTGAGATCAGTCAGAGTGTTACCCGGTCAGGATGAGACCATTGTGATTAGACAGTGTGTAACCAGGGCAGGATGGGCCAAGTGAGATCAGACAGTGTGTAACCCGGGGAGGATGGGCCCAGTGAGATCAGACAGTGTGTAACCCGCGAGGAACCGCCCAGTGATATCAGACAGTGTGTAACCTGGAAGGATTGTCCCAGTGAGATCAGAAAATGTGTAACACAGGCAGGATGGATCTACTGAGATGAGACGTTGTGTAACCCGGGAAGGATCGGCCCAGTGAGATCAGACAGTGTGTAACCCGGGGAGGATGGGCCCAGTGAGATCAGACAGTATGTAACTCGGGGAGGATGGTCCCATTGAGATCAGGGAGCGTGTAACCTGGGGACGATGTGTCCAGTGAGATTAGACAGTGTCTAACCCGGGGAAGATGGGCCTAGTGGGATCAGACAGTGTGTATCTGGGGAGGATGGGTGCAGTGAGATCAGACAGTGTGTAACCCGGGGAGGATGGACCCAGTGAGATCAGACAGTGTGTAACCCGGGGAGGATGGGCCCAGTGAGATAACACAGTGTGTAACACAGGGAGGATGGGTCCAGTGAGATCAGACAGTGTGTAACCCGGGGAGGATGGCCCAGTGTGATCAGACAGTGTGTTACCCGGGGAGGATGGGTCCAGTGAGATTAGACAGTGTGTAACCCGGGCATGATGGGCCCAGTGAGATCAGACGGTGTGTAACCCGGGGAGGATGGGCCCAGTGAGATCTTACAGTATGTAACCCAGGGAGGATGGGCCCAGTGAGTGCAGACAGTGTGTAACCCACGGAAGATGGGCACAGTGAGATCAGACAGTGTGTAACCCGGGGAGGATGGGCCCAGTGAGATCAGACAGTGTGTAGCACTGGAAGGATGGGCCCAGTGAAATCAGACAGTGTGTAACACTGGGAGGATGTGACCAGTGAGATCAGACAGTGTTTAACCAAGGGAGGATGGGCCAGTGAGATTAGACAGTGTGTAACCCGGCGAGGATGGGCCCAGTGAGATCAGACAGTGTGTAACACTGGGAGGATGGGCCCAGTGAGATCAGACAGTGTGTAACCCGGGGACGATGGACACAGTGAGATCAGACAGTGTGTAACCCGGGGAGGATGGGCCCAGTGAGATCAGACAGTGTGCTACCCGGGGAGGATTGGCCCAGTGAGATCAAGCAGTTTGTAAACCGGGGAGGATGGGCCCAGTGAGATCAGTCAGTGTGTAACCCGGGGAGGATGGGTCCAGTAAGATTAGACAGTGTGTAACCCGGGCAGGATGGGCCAAGTGAGATCAGTCGGTGTGTAACCCGGGGAGGATGGGCCCAGTGAGTTCAGACAGTGTGTAACCCGGGAGGATGCGCCCAGTGAGATCAGACAATTTGTAACCGGGGGAGGATGGGCCCAGTGATATCAGACAGTGTGTAACAGGGAAGGATTGTTCCAGTGAGATCAGAAAGTGTGTAACACAGGCAGGATGGATCTACTGAGATGAGACGGTGTGTAACCCGGGGAGGATGGGCCCAGTGAGATCAGACAGTGTTTATCCCGGGGAGGATGGATCCAGTGAGATCAGACAGTGTGTAACCCGGGGAGGATGGGCCCAGTGATATCAGACAGTATGTAACCCGGGGAGAATGGTCCCATTGAGATCAGGGAGCGTGTAACCTGGGGACGATGGGTCCAGTGAGATTAGACAGTGTGTAACCCGGGGAGGATGGACCCAGTGAGATCAGACAGTGTGTAACCCGGGGAGGATGGGCCCAGTGAGATAAGGCAGTGTGTAACACGGGGAGGATGGGTCCAGTGAGATCAGACAGTGTTTAACCCGGGGAGGATGGCCCAGTGTGATCAGACAGTGTGTTACCCGGGGAGGATGGGTCCAGTGAGATTAGACAGTGAGTAATCCGGGCATGATGTGCCCAGTGAGATCAGACGCTGTGTAACCCGGGGAGAATGGGCCCAGTGAGATTTTACAGTATTTAACCCAGGGAGGATGGGCCCAGTGAGTACAGACAGTGTGTAACCCGGGGAGGATGGGCCAAGTGAGTCCAGACAGTGTGTTACCCGCGGAAGATGTGCACAGTGAGATCAGACAGTGTGTAACCCGGGGAGGATGGGCCCAGTGAGATCAGACAGTGTGTAACACTGGGAGAATGGGCCCAGTGAAATCAGACAACGTGTAACACTGGGAGGATGGGAGCAGTGACATCAGACAGTGTTTAACCAAGGGAGGATGGGCCAGTGAGGTTAGACAGTGTGTAACCCGGCGAGGATGGGCCCAGTGAGATCAGACAGTGTGTAACACTGGGAGGATGGGACCAGTGAGATCAGACAGTGTGTAACCCGGGGACGATGGGCACAGTGAGATCAGACAGTGTGTAACCCGGGGAGGATGGTCCCAGTGAGATCAGACAGTGTGTAACCCGGGGAGGATCGATCCAGTGAGATCAGACAGTGGGTAATCCGGGGAGGATGGGCCCAGTGAGATCAGACAGTATGTAACTCGGGGAGGATGGTCCCATTGAGATCAGGGACCGTGTAACCTGGGGACGATGTGTCCAGTGAGATTAGACCGTGTGTAACCCGGGGAAGATCGGCCTAGTGAGATCAGACAGTGTGTATCTGGGGAGGATGGGCGCAGTGAGATCAAACAGTGTGTAACCCGGGGAGGATGGACCCAGTGAGATCAGACAGTGTGTAACCCGGGGAGGATGCGTCCAGTGAGATCAGACAGTGTGTAACCCGGGGAGGATGGCCCAGTGTGATCAGACAGTGTGTTACCCGGGGAGGATGGGTCCAGTGAGATTAGACAGTGTGTAACCCGGGCATGATGGGCCCAGTGAGATCAGACGGTGTGTAACCCGGGGAGGATGGGCCCAGTGAGATCTTACAGTATGTAACCCAGGGAGGATGGGCCCAGTAAGTACAGACAGTGTGTAACCCGGGGAGGATGGGCCAAGTGAGTCCAGACAGTGTGTAACCCACGGAAGATGGCCACAGTGAGATCAGACAGTGTGTAACCCGGGGAGGATGGGCCCAGTGAGATCAGACAGTGTGTAACACTGGAAGGATGGGCCCAGTGAAATCAGACAGTGTGTAACACTGGGAGGATGGGACCAGTGAGATCAGACAGTGTTTAACAAAGGGAGGATGGGCCAGTGAGATTAGACAGTGTGTAACCCGGCGAGGATGGGCCCAGTGAGATCAGACAGTGTGTAACACTGGGAGGATGGGCCCAGTGAGATCAGACAGTGTGTAACCCGGGGACGATGGGCCCAGTGAGATCAGACAGTGTGTTACCCGGGGAGGATTGGCCCAGTGAGATCAAACAGTTTGTAAACCGGGGAGGATGGGCCCAGTGAGATCAGTCAGTGTGTAACCCGGGCAGGATGGGTCCAGTAAGATTAGACAGTGTGTAACCCGGGCAGGATGGGCCAAGTGATATCAGTCGGTGCGTAACCCGGGGAGGATGGGCCCAGTGAGTTCAGACAGTGTGTAACCAGGGGAGGATGAGCCCAGTGAGATCAGACAGTGTGTAACCCGGGGATAATGGATCCAGTGAGATTAGACAGTGTGTAACCCCGGGAAGATGGGCCCAGTGATATCAGACAGTGTGTAACCCGGGGAGGATGGACACAGTGCCATCAGACAGTGTGTAACACGGGGAGGATGGGCCCAGTGAGATCAGACAGTGTGTAACCCGGGGAGGATGAGCCCATTGAGATCAGACAGAGTGTTACCCGGTCAGGATGGGTCCCGTGCGATTAGACAGTGTGTAACCCGTGCAGGATTGGCCAAGTGAGATCAGTCGGTGTGTAACCCGGGGAGGATGGGCCCAGTGAGATCAGACAGTGTGTAACCCGGGAGGATGCGCCCAGTGAGATCAGACAGTTTGTAACCGGGTGAGGATGGGCCCAGTGATATCAGACAGTGTGTAACAGGGAAGGATTGTCCCAGTGAGATCAGAAAGTGTGTAACACAGGCAGGATGGATCTACTGAGATGAGACGGTGTGTAACCCGGGGAGGATGGGCCCAGTGAGATCAGACAGTGTGTTACCCGGGTAGGATGGGCCCAGTGAGATCAGACAGTGTGTAACCGGGGGAGGATGGGCCCAGTGAGATCAAACAGTGTGTAACCCGGGGAGGATGGGCCCAGTGAGCTTGGACAGTGTGTAGCCAAGGAGGATGGGCCCAGTGAGATCAGAGAGTGTGTAACCCGGTGAGGATGGAGCCAGTGAGATCAGATAGTGTGTAACACGGGGAGGATGGGCCCAGTGAGATCAGACAGTGTGTAACCAGGGGAGGATGGGCCCAGTGATATCAGACAATGTGTAACCTGGAAGGATTGTTCCAGTGAGATCAGAAAGTGTGTAACACAGGCAGGATGGATCTACTGAGATGAGATGGTGTGTAACCCGTGGAGGATGGGCCCAGTGAGATCAGACAGTGTGTTACCCGGGTATGATGGGCCCAGTGAGATCAGACAGTGTGCAACCGGGAGAGGATGGGCCCAGTGAGATCAGACAGTGTGTAAACCGGGGAAGATGGATCCAGTGACATCAGACAGTGTGTTACCCGGGGAGGATGGGCCCAGTGAGATCAGACAGTATGTAACCCGGGGAGGATGGTCCCATTGAGATCAGAGAGCGTGTAACCTGGGGACGATGGGTCCAGTGAGATTAGACAATGTGTAACCCGGGGAGGATGGGCCCAGTGAGATCGGGCAGTGTGTAACACAGGGAGGATGGGTCCAGTGAGATCAGACAGTATGTAACCCGGGGAGGATGGGCCCAGTGTGATCAGACAGTGTGTTACCCCGGGGAGGATGGGTTCAGTGAGATTAGACAGTGCGTAACCCGGGCATGATAGGCCCAGTGATATCAGACGGTGTGTAACCCGGGGTGGATGGGCCCAGTGAGATCTTACAGTATGTAACCCAGGAAGGATGGGCCCAGTGCGTACAGACAGAGTGTGACCCGGGGAGGATGGGCCAAGTGAGACCAGACAGTGTGTAACCCGCGGAAGATGGTCCCAGTGAGATCAGACACTGTGTAACCCGGGGAGGATGGGCCCAGTGAGATCAGACCGTGTGTAATCCGGGGAGGATGGGCCCACTGAGATCAGTCAGAGTGTAACCTGGTCAGGATGAGACCATTGTGATTAGACAGTGTGTAACCAGGGCAGGATGGGCCAAGTGAGATCAGACAGTGTGTAACCCGGGGAGGATGGGCCCAGTGAGATCAGACAGTGTGTAACCCGCGAGGAACCGCCCAGTGATATCAGACAGTGTGCAACCTGGAAGGATTGTCCCAGTGAGATCAGAAAATGTGTAACACAGGCAGGATGGATCTACTGAGATGAGACGGTGTGTAACCCGGGGGGGATCGGCCCAGTGAGATCAGACAGTGTGTAACCTGGGGAGGATGGGCCCAGTGAGATCAGACAGTATGTAATCCGGGGAAGATGGGCCTAGTGAGATCAGACAGTGTGTATCTGGGGAGGATGGGTGCAGTGATATCAGACAGTGTGTAACCCGGGGAGGATGGACCCAGTGAGATCAGACAGTGTGTAACCCGGGGAGGATGGGCCCAGTGAGATAACACAGTGTGTAACACAGGGAGGATGGGTCCAGTGAGATCAGACAGTGTGTAACCCGGGGAGGATGGCCCAGTGTGATCAGACAGTGTGTTACCCGGGGAGGATGGGTCCAGTGAGATCAGACGGTGTGTAACCCGGGGAGGATGGGCCCAGTGAGATCTTACAGTGTGTAACCCATGGAAGATGGGCACAGTGAGATCAGACAGTGTGTAACCCGGGGAGGACTGGGCCAGTGAGATCAGACAGTGTGTAGCACTGGAAGGATGGGCCCAGTGAGATCAGACAGTGTTTAACCAAGGGAGGATGGGCCAGTGAGATTAGACAGTGTGTAACCCGGCGAGGATGGGCCCAGTGAGATCAGACAGTGTGTAACACTGGGAGGATGGGCCCAGTGAGATCAGACGGTGTGTAACCCGGGGAGGATGGGCCCAGTGAGATCTTACAGTGTGTAACCCATGGAAGATGGGCACAGTGAGATCAGACAGTGTGTAACCCGGGGAGGATGGGGCCAGTGAGATCAGACAGTGTTTAGCACTGGAAGGATGGGCCCAGTGAGATCAGACAGTGTTTAACCAAGGGAGGATGGGCCAGTGAGATTAGACAGTGTGTAACCCGGCGAGGATGGGCCCAGTGAGATCAGACAGTGTGTAACACTGGGAGGATGGGCCCAGTGAGATCAGACGGTGTGTTACCCGGGGACGATGGACACAGTGAGATCAGACAGTGTGTAACCCGGGGAGGATGGGCCCAGTGAGATCAGACAGTGTGCTACCCAGGGAGGATTGGCCCAGTGAGATCAAACAGTTTGTAAACCGGGGAGGATGGGCCCAGTGAGATCAGTCAGTGTGTAACCCGGGGAGGATGGGTCCAGTAAGATTAGACAGTGTGTAACCCGGGCAGGATGTGCCAAGTGAGATCAGTCGGTGTGTAACCCGGGGTGGATGGGCCCAGTGAGTTCAGACAGTGTGTAACCCGGGAGGATGCGCCCAGTGAGATCAGACAATTTGTAACAGGGAAGGATTGTTCCAGTGAGATCAGAAAGTGTGTAACACAGGCAGGATGGATCTACTGAGATGAGACGGTGTGTAACCCGGGGAGGATGGGCCCAGTGAGATCAGACAGTGTTTATCCCGGGGAGGATGGATCCAGTGAGATCAGACAGTGTGTAACCCGGGGAGGATGGGCCCAGTGAGATCAGACAGTATGTAACCCGGGGAGGATGGTCCCATTGAGATCAGGGAGCGTGTAACCTGGGGACGATGGGTCCAGTGAGATTAGACAGTGTGTAACCCGGGGAGGATGGGCCCAGTGAGATCAGACAGTGTGTAACCCGGGGAGGATGGGCCCAGTGAGATTAGGCAGTGTGTAACACGGGGAGGATGGGTCCAGTGAGATCAGACAGTGTTTAACCCGGGGAGGATGCCCCAGTGTGATCAGACAGTGTGTTACCCGGGGAGGATGGGTCCAGTGAGATTAGACAGTGAGTAATCCGGGCATGATGTGCCCAGTGAGATCAGACGCTGTGTAACCCGGGGAGAATGGGCCCAGTGAGATTTTACAGTATTTAACCCAGGGAGGATGGGCCTAGTGAGTACAGACAGTGTGTAACCCGGGGAGGATGGGCCAAGTGAGTCCAGACAGTGTGTAACCCGCGGAAGATGTGCACAGTGAGATCAGACAGTGTGTAACCCGGGGAGGCTGGGCCCAGTGAGATCAGACAGTGTGTAACACTGGGAGAATGGGCCCAGTGAAATCAGACAACGTGTAACACTGGGAGGATGGGAGCAGTGACATCAGACAGTGTTTAACCAAGGGAGGATGGGCCAGTGAGATTAGACAGTGTGTAACCCGGCGAGGATGGGCCCAGTGAGATCAGACAGTGTGTAACACTGGGAGGATGGGACCAGTGAGATCAGACAGTGTTTATCCCGGGGAGGATGGATCCAGTGAGATCAGACAGTGTGTAACCCGGGGAGGATGGGCCCAGTGAGATCAGACAGTATGTAACCCGGGGAGGATGGTCCCATTGAGATCAGACAGTGTGTTACCCGGGGAGGATGGGTCCAGTGAGATTAGACAGTGTGTAACCCGGGCATGATGGGCCCAGTGAGATCAGACGCTGTGTAACCCGGGGAGAATGGGCCCAGTGAGATTTTACAGTATTTAGCCCAGGGAGGATGGGCCCAGTGAGTACAGACAGAGTGTAACCCGGGGAGGATGGGCCAAGTGAGTCCAGACAGTGTGTAACCCGGGGAGGATGGGCCCAGTGAGATCAGACAGTGTGTAACACTGGGAGAATGGGCCCAGTGAAATCAGACAACGTGTAACACTGGGAGGATGGGAGCAGTGACATCAGACAGTGTTTAACCAAGGGAGGATGGGCCAGTGAGATTAGACAGTGTGTAACCCGGCGAGGATGGGCCCAGTGAGATCAGACAGTGTGTAACACTGGGAGGATGGGACCAGTGAGATCAGACAGTGTGTAACCCGGGGACGATGGGCACAGTGAGATCAGACAGTGTGTAACCCGGGGAGGATGGTCCCAGTGAGATCAGACAGTGTGTAACCCGGGGAGGATGGATGTAGTGAGATCAGACAGTGGGTAATCCTGGGAGGATGGGCCCAGTGAGATCAGACAGTATGTAACTCGGGGAGGATGGTCCCATTGAGATCAGGGAGCGTGTAACCTGGGGACGATGTGTCCAGTGAGATCAGACAGTGTGTAACACTGGGAGGATGGGACCAGTGAGATCAGACAGTGTGTAACCCGGGGACGATGGGCACAGTGAGATCAGACAGTGTGTATCTGGGGAGGATGGGCTCAGTGAGATCAAACAGTGTGTAACCCGGGGAGAATGGACCCAGTGAGATCAGACAGTGTGTAACCCGGGGAGGATGCGTCCAGTGAGATCAGACAGTGTGTAACCCGGGGAGGATGGCCCAGTGTGATCAGACAGTGTGTTACCCGGGGAGGATTGGTCCAGTGAGATTAGACAGTGTGTAACCCAGGCATGATGGGCCCAGTGAGATCAGACGGTGTGTAACCCGGGGAGGATGGGCCCAGTGAGATCTTACAGTATGTAAGCCAGAGAGGATGGGCCCAGTAAGCACAGACAGTGTGTAACCCGGGGAGGATGGGCCAAGTGAGTCCAGACAGTGTGTAACCCACGGAAGATGGCCACAGTGAGATCAGACAGTGTGTAACCCGGGGAGGATGGGCCCAGTGAGATCAGACAGTGTGTAACACTGGAAGGATGGGCCCAGTGAAATCAGACAGTGTGTAACACTGGGAGGATGGATCTACTGAGATGAGACGGTGTGTAACCCGGGGAGGATGGGCCCAGTGAGATCAGACAGTGTTTATCCCGGGGAGGGTGGATCCAGTGAGATCAGACAGTGTGTAACCCGGGGAGGATGGGCCCAGTGAGATCAGACAGTATGTAACCCGGGGAGGATGGTCCCATTGAGATCAGACAGTGTGTTACCCGGGGAGGATGGGTCCAGTGAGATTAGACAGTGTGTAACCCGGGCATGATGGGCCCAGTGAGATCAGACGCTGTGTAACCCGGGGAGAATGGGCCCAGTGAGATTTTACAGTATTTAACCCAGGGAGGATGGGCCCAGTGAGTACAGACAGTGTGTAACCCGGAGAGGATGGGCCAAGTGAGTCCAGACAGTGTGTAACCCGCAGAAGATGTGCACAGTGAGATCAGACAGTGTGTAACCCGGGGAGGATGGGCCCAGTGAGATCAGACAGTGTGTAACACTGGGAGAATGGGCCCAGTGAAATCAGACAACGTGTAACACTGGGAGGATGGGAGCAGTGACATCAGACAGTGTTTAACCAAGGGAGGATGGGCCAGTGAGATTAGACAGTGTGTAACCCGGCGAGGATGGGCCCAGTGAGATCAGACAGTGTGTAAGACTGGGAGGATGGGACCAGTGAGATCAGACAGTGTGTAACCCGGGGACGATGGGCCAAGTGAGTCCAGACAGTGTGTAACCCGCGGAAGATGTGCACAGTGAGATCAGACAGTGTGTAACCCGGGGAGGATGGGCCCAGTGAGATCAGACAGTGTGTAACACTGGGAGAATGGGCCCAGTGAAATCAGACAACGTGTAACACTGGGAGGATGGGAGCAGTGACATCAGACAGTGTTTAACCAAGGGAGGATGGGCCAGTGAGATTAGACAGTGTGTAACCCGGCGAGAATGGGCCCAGTGAGATCAGACAGTGTGTAACACTGGGTGGATGGGACCAGTGAGATCAGACAGTGTGTAACCCGGGGACGATGGGCACAGTGAGATCAGACAGTGTGTAACCCAGAGAGGATGGTCCCAGTGAGATCAGACAGTGTGTAACCCGGGGAGGATGGATCCAGTGAGATCAGACAGTGGGTAATCCGGGGAGGATGGGCCCAGTGAGATCAGACAGTATGTAACTCGGGGAGGATGGTCCCATTGAGATCAGGGAGCGTGTAACCTGGGGACGATGTGTCCAGTGAGATTAGACAGTGTGTAACCCGGGGAAGATGGGCCTAGTGAGATCAGACAGTGTGTATCTGGGGAGGATGGGCTCAGTGAGATCAAACAGTGTGTAACCCGGGGAGAATGGACCCAGTGAGATCAGACAGTGTGTAACCCGGGGAGGATGCGTCCAGTGAGATCAGACAGTGTGTAACCCGGGGAGGATGGCCCAGTGTGATCAGACAGTGTGTTACCCGGGGAGGATGGGTCCAGTGAGATTAGACAGTGTGTAACCCAGGCATGATGGGCCCAGTGAGATCAGACGGTGTGTAACCCGGGGAGGATGGGCCCAGTGAGATCTTACAGTATGTTACCCAGAGAGGATGGGCCCAGTAAGCACAGACAGTGTGTAACCCGGGGAGGATGGGCCAAGTGAGTCCAGACAGTGTGTAACCCACGGAAGATGGCCACAGTGAGATCAGACAGTGTGTAACCCGGGGAGGATGGGCCCAGTGAGATCAGACAGTGTGTAACACTGGAAGGATGGGCCCAGTGAAATCAGACAGTGTGTAACACTGGGAGGATGGGACCATGAGATCAGACAGTGTTTAACCAAGGGAGGATGGGCCAGTGAGATTAGACAGTGTGTAACCCGGCGAGGATGGGCCCAGTGAGATCAGACAGTGTGTAACACTGGGAGGATGGGCCCAGTGAGATCAGACAGTGTGCAACCCGGGGAGGATGGGCCCAGTGAGATCAGACAGTGTGTTACCCGGGGAGGATTGGCCCAGTGAGATCAAACAGATTGTAACCCGGGCAGAATGGGCCAAGTGATATCAGTCGGTGTGTAACCCGGGGAGGATGGGCCCAGTGAGTTCAGACAGTGTGTAACCCGGGAGGATGCGCCCAGTGAGATCAGACAGTTTTTAACCGGGGGAGGATGGGCCCAGTGATATCAGACAGTGTGTAACAGGGAAGGATTGTCCCAGTGAGATCAGAAAGTGTGTAACACAGGCAGGATGGATCTACTGAGATGAGACGGTGTGTAACCCGGGGAGGATGGGCCCAGTGAGATCAGACAGTGTGTATCCCGGGGAGGATGGATCCAGTGAGATCAGACAGTGTGTAACCCAGGGAGGATGGGCCCAGTGAGATCAGACAGTATATAACCCGGGGAGGATGGTCCCATTGAGATCAGGGAGCGTGTAACCTGGGGACGATGGGTCCAGTGAGATTGGACAGTGTGTAACCCGGGGAAGATGGGCCTAGTGAGATCAGACAGTGTGTATCTGGGGAGGATGGGCCCAGTGAGATCAGACAGTGTGTAACCCGGGGAGGATGGACCCAGTGAGATCAGACAGTGTGTAACCCGGAGAGGATGGGCCCAGTGAGATAAGACAGTGTGTAACACGGGGAGGATGGGTCCAGTGAGATCAGACAGTGTGTAACCCGGGGAGGATGGCCCAGTGTGATCTTACAGTATTTAACCCAGGGAGGATGGCCCAGTGAGTACAGACAGTGTGTAACCCGGGGAGGATGGGCCAAGTGAGTCCAGACAGTGTGTAACCCGCGGAAGATGGGCACAGTGAGATCAGACAGTGTGTAACCCGGGGAGGATGGGCCCAGTGAGATCAGACAGTGTGTAACACTGGGAGAATGGGCCCAGTGAAATCAGACAATGTGTAACACTGGGAGGATGGGACCAGTGAGATCAGACAGTGTTTAACCAAGGGAGGATGGGCCAGTGAGATTAGACAGTGTGTAACCCGGCGAGGATGGGCCCAGTGAGATCAGACAGTGTGTAACACTGGGAGGATAGGACCAGTGAGATCAGACAGTGTGTAACCCGGGGACGATGGGCACAGTGAGATCAGACAGTGTGTTACCCGGGGAGGATTGGCCCAGTGTGATCAGACAGTTTGTAAACCGGGGAGGATGAGCCCAGTGAGATCAGTCAGTGTGTAACCCGGGGAGGATGGGTCCAGTAAGATTAGACAGTGTGTAACACTGGGAGGATGGGACCACTGAGATCAGACAGTGTTTAACCAGGGGAGGATGGGACAGTGAGATTAGACAGTGTGTAACCCAGCGAGGATGGGCCCAGTGAGATCAGACAGTGTGTAACCCGGGGAGGATGGGTCCAGTGAGATTACACAATGTGTAACCTGTGGAGGATGGGTCTAATGAGATCAGACAGTGTGTAACCTGCGCAGGATGGGCCCAGAGAGATTAGACAGTGTGTAACCCGGGGAGGATGGGCCCACTGAGATCAGACAGTGTGTAAACCGGGGAGGATGGGCCCACTGAGATCAGACAGTGTGTTACCCGGTGAGGATGGGTCCAGTGAGATCAGACAGTGTGTAACCCGGGGACGATGGGCACAGTGAAATCAGACAGTGTGTAACCCGGGGAGGATGGGGCCAGTGAGATCAGACAGTGTGTAACCCGGGGAGGATTGGCCCAGTGAGATCAGGCAGTGTGTATCCCGGGGAGGTTGGGCCCAGTGAGATAAGTCAGTGTGTAACCCGGGGAGGATGGGCCCAGTGAGATCAACAGTGCGTAGCCCGGGGAGTATTGGCCCAGTGAGATTAGACAGTGTGTAACCTGGGGAGGATGGGTCCAGTTAGATGAGACAGTGTGAAACCCGTGGAGGATGGGTCTAATGAGATCAGTCAGAATTTAACCCGCGCAGTATGTGCCCAGAGAGATTAGACAGTGTGTAACGCGGGGAGGATGGGTCCAGTTAGATGAGACAGTGTGAAACCCGTGGAGGATGGGTCTAATGAGATCAGTCAGAATTTAATCCGCGCAGTATGGGCCCAGAGAGATTAGACAGTGTGTAACGCGGGGAGGATGGGCCCAGTGTGATCAGACAGTGTGTAACCCGAGGAGGATGGGCCCAGTGCGATTTGGCAGTGTGTAACCCGGTGAGGATGGGCCCAGTGAGATCACACAGTGTGTAACCTGGGGTGGATGGGCCCATTGAGATCAGAAAGTGTGTAACCCGAGGAGGGTGAGCCCAGTGAGATTAAACAGTGTGTTAACCGGGGAGGATGTGTCCAGTGAGATCATACATTGTGCAACCCAGGGAGGATGGGCCCAGTGAGATCAGACAGTGTGTAACCCAGGGAGGATGGGCCCTGTGAGATCAGACAGTGTGTAACCTGGGGAGGATGGGCACAGTGAGATCAGACAGTGTGTAACCCGGTGAGGATGGACCCAGTGAGATCAGACAGCGTGTGACCCCGGATGGATGGGCCCAGTGAGATCAGACAGTGTTTAACACGGGGAGGATGGGACCAGTGAGATCAGACAGTGTGTAACACGTGGAGGGTGAGCCCAGTGAGATTAAACAGTGTGTTACCCGGGGGGGATCTGTCCAGTGAGATTAGACAGTGTGTAACCCGGGCAGGATGGGCCCAGTGACATCAGACAGTGTGTAACCCGGGAGGATGGGCCCAGTGAGATCAGACAGTTTGTAACCTGGAAGGATTGGCCCAGTGAGATCAGACAGTGTGTAACCCTGGAGGATGGGCCCAGTGAGATCAGACAGTGTGTAACCGGGAAGGATTGGCCCAGTGAGATCAGACAGTGTGTAACACGGGGAGGATGGATACAGTCAGATGAGACAGTGTGTAACCCGGGGACGATGGGCCCAGTGAGATCAGCCAGTGTGTTACGCAGGTAGGATTGGCTCAGTGAGATCAGACGGTGTGTATCCCGGGGAGGTTGGGCCCACTGAGATCAGACAGTGTGTAACCCGGGGACGATGGGCACAGTGAGATCAGACAGTGTGTAGCCCGGGGAGGATGGGCCCAGTGAGATCAGACAGTGTGTATCCCGGGGAGGATGGGCCCAGTGAAATCAGACAGTGTGTAACCGGGAAGGATTGTCCCAGTGAGATCAGACAGTGTGTAACCCGGTGACGATGGGCGCAGTGAAATCAGACAGTGTGTAACCCGGGGAGGATGGGGAAGTGAGATCAGACGGTTTGTAACCCGGGGAGGATGTGCCCAGTGAGATCAGACAGTGTGTAACCCGGGAGGATGGGTCCAGTGAGATCAGACAATTTGTAACTCGAGGAGGATGGGCCCAGTTATATCAGACAGTGTGTAACCGGGAAGGATTGGCCCAGTGAGATCAAACAGTGTGTAACCCGGGGAGGATGGGCCCAGTTCATTTAGGCAGTGTGTAACCCAGTGAGGTGGGCCCAATGAGATCAGACAGTGTGTAACCTGGGGAGGATGGGCCCATTGAGATAAGATAGTGTGTAACCCGGGGAGGGTGAGCCCTGTGAGATTGAACAGGTTGTTACCCGGGGAGGATGAGTCCAGTGAGATCAGACAGTGTGTAACCCAGGGAAGATGGGACCAGTGAAATCAGACAGTGTGTTACCCAGGGACGATGGGCCCAGTGAGATCAGACAGTGTGTAACCTGTGGAGGATGGGCCCAGTGAGATCAGTCATAGTGTAACCCGAGAGGATGGGCCCAGTGAGATCAGACAGTGTGTAACCCGAGGAGGATGGGCCCAGTGACATCAGACAGTGTGTTACGCAGGTAGGATTGGCTCAGTGAGATCAGACGGTGTGTATCCCGGGGAGGATGGGCCCACTGAGATCAGACAGTGTGTAACCCGGGGACGATGGGCACAGTGAGATCAGACAGTGTGTAGCCCGGGGAGGATGGGCCCAGTGAGATCAGACAGTGTGTATCCCGGGGAGGATGGGCCCAGTGAGATCAGACAGTTTTTAACATGGGGTGGATCCGTCCAGTGAGATTAGACAGTGTGTAACCGGGCAGGATGGGCACAGTGAGATCAGACGGAGTGTAATCCGGGGAGGGTGTGCCCAGTGAGATCAGAGAGTTTGTAACCCGGGGAGGATGGGACCAGTGAGATCAGGCAGTGTGTAACCCGGGGATGATGGGCCCAGTGAGATCAGACAGTGTGTAACACGGCGAGGATGGGACCAGTGAGATCAGGCAGTGTGTAACCCGGGGAGGATTGGCCCAGTGAGATCAGGCAATGTGTTACCCGGTGAGGATGGGCCAACTGAGATCAGTCAGTGTGTAACCCGGGGAGTATGGGCCCAGTGAGATTAGACAGTGTGTAGCCCGCGCAGGATGGGCCCAGTGAGATTAGACAGTGTGTAAGCCGGGAAGGATGGGTCCAGTGAGATTAGACAGTGTGAAACCCGTGGAGGATGGGTCTAATGAGATCAGTCAGAGTGTAACCCGCGCAGGATGGGCCCAGAGAGATTAGACAGCGTGTAATCTCGGGAGGATGGTCCCAGTGAGATCAGACAGTGTGTATCCCGGGGAGGATGTGCCCAGTGAGATTAGGCAGTGTGTAACCCGGTGAGGATGGGCCCAGTGAGATCAGACAGTGTGTAACCCAGGCAGGATGGGCCCATTGACATCAGACAGTTTGTAACCCGGAGAGGGTGAGCCCAGTGAGATTAAACAGTGTGTTACCCAGGGAGGATGTGTCCGGTGAGATCAGACAGTGTGTTACCCAGGGAGGATGTGTCCGGTGAGATCAGACAGTGTGTAACCCAGGGAGGATGGGCCCAGTGAGATCAGACAGTGTGTAACCCAGGGAGGATGGGCCCAGTGAGATCAGACAGTGTGCAACCCGGTGAGGATGGGCCCAGTGAGATCACACAGTGTGTAACCTGGGGTGGATGGGCCCATTGAGATCAGAAAGTGTGTAACCCGAGGAGGGTGAGCCCAGTGAGATTAAACAGTGTGTTAACCGGGGAGGATGTGTCCAGTGAGATCATACATTGTGCAACCCAGGGAGGATGGGCCCAGTGAGATCAGACAGTGTGTAACCCAGGGAGGATGGGCCCTGTGAGATCAGACAGTGTGTAACCTGGGGAGGATGGGCACAGTGAGATCAGACAGTGTGTAACCCGGTGAGGATGGACCCAGTGAGATCAGACAGCGTGTGACCCCGGATGGATGGGCCCAGTGAGATCAGACAGTGTTTAACACGGGGAGGATGGGACCAGTGAGATCAGACAGTGTGTAACACGTGGAGGGTGAGCCCAGTGAGATTAAACAGTGTGTTACCCGGGGGGGATCTGTCCAGTGAGATTAGACAGTGTGTAACCCGGGCAGGATGGGCCCAGTGACATCAGACAGTGTGTAACCCGGGAGGATGGGCCCAGTGAGATCAGACAGTTTGTAACCTGGAAGGATTGGCCCAGTGAGATCAGACAGTGTGTAACCCTGGAGGATGGGCCCAGTGAGATCAGACAGTGTGTAACCGGGAAGGATTGGCCCAGTGAGATCAGACAGTGTGTAACACGGGGAGGATGGATACAGTCAGATGAGACAGTGTGTAACCCGGGGACGATGGGCCCAGTGAGATCAGCCAGTGTGTTACGCAGGTAGGATTGGCTCAGTGAGATCAGACGGTGTGTATCCCGGGGAGGTTGGGCCCACTGAGATCAGACAGTGTGTAACCCGGGGACGATGGGCACAGTGAGATCAGACAGTGTGTAGCCCGGGGAGGATGGGCCCAGTGAGATCAGACAGTGTGTATCCCGGGGAGGATGGGCCCAGTGAAATCAGACAGTGTGTAACCGGGAAGGATTGTCCCAGTGAGATCAGACAGTGTGTAACCCGGTGACGATGGGCGCAGTGAAATCAGACAGTGTGTAACCCGGGGAGGATGGGGAAGTGAGATCAGACGGTTTGTAACCCGGGGAGGATGTGCCCAGTGAGATCAGACAGTGTGTAACCCGGGAGGATGGGTCCAGTGAGATCAGACAATTTGTAACTCGAGGAGGATGGGCCCAGTTATATCAGACAGTGTGTAACCGGGAAGGATTGGCCCAGTGAGATCAAACAGTGTGTAACCCGGGGAGGATGGGCCCAGTTCATTTAGGCAGTGTGTAACCCAGTGAGGTGGGCCCAATGAGATCAGACAGTGTGTAACCTGGGGAGGATGGGCCCATTGAGATAAGATAGTGTGTAACCCGGGGAGGGTGAGCCCTGTGAGATTGAACAGGTTGTTACCCGGGGAGGATGAGTCCAGTGAGATCAGACAGTGTGTAACCCAGGGAAGATGGGACCAGTGAAATCAGACAGTGTGTTACCCAGGGACGATGGGCCCAGTGAGATCAGACAGTGTGTAACCTGTGGAGGATGGGCCCAGTGAGATCAGTCATAGTGTAACCCGAGAGGATGGGCCCAGTGAGATCAGACAGTGTGTAACCCGAGGAGGATGGGCCCAGTGACATCAGACAGTGTGTTACGCAGGTAGGATTGGCTCAGTGAGATCAGACGGTGTGTATCCCGGGGAGGATGGGCCCACTGAGATCAGACAGTGTGTAACCCGGGGACGATGGGCACAGTGAGATCAGACAGTGTGTAGCCCGGGGAGGATGGGCCCAGTGAGATCAGACAGTGTGTATCCCGGGGAGGATGGGCCCAGTGAGATCAGACAGTTTTTAACATGGGGTGGATCCGTCCAGTGAGATTAGACAGTGTGTAACCGGGCAGGATGGGCACAGTGAGATCAGACGGAGTGTAATCCGGGGAGGGTGTGCCCAGTGAGATCAGAGAGTTTGTAACCCGGGGAGGATGGGACCAGTGAGATCAGGCAGTGTGTAACCCGGGGATGATGGGCCCAGTGAGATCAGACAGTGTGTAACACGGCGAGGATGGGACCAGTGAGATCAGGCAGTGTGTAACCTGGGGAGGATTGGCCCAGTGAGATCAGGCAATGTGTTACCCGGTGAGGATGGGCCAACTGAGATCAGTCAGTGTGTAACCCGGGGAGTATGGGCCCAGTGAGATTAGACAGTGTGTAGCCCGCGCAGGATGGGCCCAGTGAGATTAGACAGTGTGTAAGCCGGGAAGGATGGGTCCAGTGAGATTAGACAGTGTGAAACCCGTGGAGGATGGGTCTAATGAGATCAGTCAGAGTGTAACCCGCGCAGGATGGGCCCAGAGAGATTAGACAGCGTGTAATCTCGGGAGGATGGTCCCAGTGAGATCAGACAGTGTGTATCCCGGGGAGGATGTGCCCAGTGAGATTAGGCAGTGTGTAACCCGGTGAGGATGGGCCCAGTGAGATCAGACAGTGTGTAACCCAGGCAGGATGGGCCCATTGACATCAGACAGTTTGTAACCCGGAGAGGGTGAGCCCAGTGAGATTAAACAGTGTGTTACCCAGGGAGGATGTGTCCGGTGAGATCAGACAGTGTGTTACCCAGGGAGGATGTGTCCGGTGAGATCAGACAGTGTGTAACCCAGGGAGGATGGGCCCAGTGAGATCAGACAGTGTGTAACCCAGGGAGGATGGGCCCAGTGAGATCAGACAGTGTGCAACCCGGGGAGCATGGGCCTAGTGAGATCAGACAGTGGGTAACCCGGGGAGGATAGGCCCAGTGAGATCAGACAGTGTGTAACACGGGGAGGATGAGTCCATTTAGATCATACAGTGTTTAACCCGGGGAGGATGGGCCCAGTGAGATCAGACAGTGTGTTACCCGGGGAGGATGGGTCCAGTGAGATTAGACAGTGTGTAACCCGGGCAGGATGGGCCCAGTGAGATCAGACGGTGTGTAACCCGGGGAGGATGGGCTCAGTGAGATCAGACAGTTTGTAAACCGGGGTGGATGGGCCTAGTGAGACCAGTCAGTGTGTAACCCGGGGAGGATGGGTCCAGTGAGATTAGAGAGTGTGTAACACAGGGAGGATGGGACCAGTGAGATCAGACAGTGTTTAACCAAGGGAGGATGGGACAGTGAGATTAGACAGTGTGTAACCCGGTGAGGATGGGCCCAGTGATATCAGACAGTGTGTAACCCGGGGAGGATGGGTCCAGTGAGATTACAGAATGTGTAACCCGTGGAGGATGGATCTAATGAGATCAGACAGTGTGCAACCCACACAGGATGAGCCCAGAGAGATTAGACAGTGTGTAACACGGGGAGGATGGGCCCAGTGAGATCAGACAGTGTGTAACCAGGGGAGGATGGGCCCATTGAGATAAGAAAGTGTGTCATCCGGGGAGGGTGAGGCCGGTGATATAAAACAGTGTGTTCCACGGGGAGGATGTGTCCAGTGAGATCAGACAGTGTGTAACCCAGGGAGGATGGGCCCAGTGAGATCAGAAAATGTGTAACCCGGGTGGATGGGCACAGTGAGATCAGACAGTGTGTAACCCGGTGAGGATGGACACAGTGATATCAGACAGTGTGTAACCCGGGGAGGATGGGACCAGTGAGATCAGTCAGTGTGTAACCCGGGGAGGTTGGGCCCAGTGAGATCAGACAGTGTGTAACACGGGAAGGATGGGTCCAGTGAGATCATACAGTGTTTAAACCGGGGAGGATGGGCCCAGTGAGATCAGACAGTGTGTAACCGGGAAGGATTGTCCCAGTGAGATCAGACAGTGTGTAACCCGGTGACGATGGGCACAGTGAAATCAGACAGTGTGTAACCCGGGGAGGATTGTCCCAGTGAGATCAGACAGTGTGTAACCCGGTGACGATGGGCGCAGTGAAATCAGACAGTGTGTAACCGGGAAGGATTGTCCCAGTGAGATCAGACAGTGTGTAACCCGGTGACGATGGGCGCAGTGAAATCAGACAGTGTGTAACCGGAAAGGATTGGCCCAGTGAGATCAGACAGTGTGTAACCCGGTGACGATGGGCGCAGTGAAATCAGACAGTGTGTAACCCGGGGAGGATGGGGAAGTGAGATCAGACGGTTTGTAACCCGGGGAGGATGTGCCCAGTGAGATCAGACAGTGTGTAACCCGGGAGGATGGGTCCAGTGAGATCAGACAGTTTGTAACTCGAGGAGGATGGGCCCAGTTATATCAGACAGTGTGTAACCGGGAAGGATTGGCCCAGTGAGATCAGACAGTGTGTAACCCGGGGAGGATGGGCCCAGTTCGTTTAGGCAGTGTGTAACCCAGTGAGGTGGGCCCAATGAGATCAGACAGTGTGTAACCCAGGGAAGATGAGTCCAGTGAGATCAGACAGTGTGTAACCCAGGGAAGATGGGACCAGTGAAATCAGACAGTGTGTTACCCAGGGACGATGGGCCCAGTGAGATCAGACAGTGTGTAACCTGTGGAGGATGGGCCCAGTGAGATCAGTCATAGTGTAACCCGAGAGGATGGGCCCAGTGAGATCAGACAGTGTGTAACCCGAGGAGGATGGGCCCAGTGACATCAGACAGTGTGTAACCTGGGGAGGATGGGCCAAGTGTAATCAGACAGTGTGTACCCCGGGGAGAATACGCCCAGTGAGTTCAGACAATGTGTAACCCGGGGAGGAGGGGCGCAGTGAGATTAGACCGGGTGTTACCCGGGGAGGATGGGCCCAGTGAGATTAAACAGTGTGTACCCCGGGGAGGATGGGCCCAGAGAGATAAGGCACTGTGTAATCCGGGGAGGATGGGCCCAGTGAGATCAGACAGTATGTAACCCGGGGAGGATGGGCTCAGTGAGATCAGACAGTGTGTAACATGGGAAGGATGTGTCCAGTGCGATCAGACAGTGTGTAAACCGGGGAGGATGGGCCCACTGAGATCAGACAGTGTGTAACCCGGGGAGGATGGGGCCAGTGAGATCAGACAGTGTGTAACCCGGGGAGGATTGGCCCAGTGAGATCAGGCAGTGTGTATCCTGGGGATGTTGGGCCCAGTGAGATAAGCCAGTGTGTAACCTGGGGAGGATGGGCCCAGTGAGATCAGACAGTGTGTAGCCCGGGGAGGATGGACACAGTGAGATCAGACAGTTTCTAAACCGGGGAGGATGGGCCCAGTGAGATCAGTCAGTGTGTAACCCGGTGAGGATGGGTCAAGTAAGATTAGACAGTGTGTAACACTGGGAGGATGGGACCAGTGAGATCAGACAGAGTTTTACCAGGGGAGGATGGGACAGTGAGATTAGACAGTGTGTAACCCGGGGAGGATGGCCCAGTGTGATCAGACAGTGTGTTACCCGGGAGGAAGCGCCCAGTGATATCAGACAGTGTGTAACCGGGAAAGATTGTCCCAGTGAGATCAGAAAGTGTGTAACACAGGCAGGATGGATCTACTGAGATGAGGCGGTGTGTAACCCGGGGAGGATGGGCCCAGTGAGATCAGACAGTGTGTAACCCGGGGAGGATGGATCCAGTGAGATCAGTCAGTGTGTAACCCGGGGGGGATGGGCCCAGTGAGATCAGACAGTATGTAACCCGTGGAGGATGGTCCCATTGAGATCAGGGAGCGTGTAACCTGGGGACGATGGGTCCAGTGAGATTAGACAGTATGTAAGCCGGGGAAGATGGGCCTCGTGAGATCAGACAGTGTGTATCTGGGGAGGATGGGCCCAGTGAGATCAGACAGTGTGTAACCCGGGGAGGATGGGCCCAGTGAGATAAGACAGTGTGTAACACGGGGAGGATGGGTCCAGTGAGATCAGACAGTGTGTAACCCGGGGAGGATGGCCCAGTGTGATCAGACAGTGTGTTACCCGGGGAGGATGGGTCCAGTGAGATTAGACAGTGTGCAACCCGGGCATGATGGGCCCAGTGAGGTCAGACGGTGCGTAACCCGGGGAGGATGGGCCCAGTGAGTACAGACAGTGTGTAAACCGGGGAGAATGGGCCAAGTGAGTCCAGACAGTGTGTAACCCGCGGAAGATGGGCACAGTGAGATTAGACAGTGTGTAACCCGGGGAGGATGGGCCCGGTGAGATCAGACAGTGTGTAACACTGGGAGGATGGGCCCAGTGAAATCAGACAGTGTTTAACACTGGGAGGATGGGACCAGTGAGATCAGACAGTGCTTAACCAAGGGAGGATGGGCCAGTGAGATTAGACAGTGTGTAACCCGGCGAGGATGGGCCCAGTGAGATCAGACAGTGTGTAACCCGGGGAGGATGGGCCCAGTGAGATAAGACAGTGTGTTACCCGGGGAGGATGGGTCCAGTGAGATTAGACAGTGTGCAACCCGGGCATGATGGGCCCAGTGAGGTCAGACGGTGCGTAACCCGGGGAGGATGGGCCCAGTGAGTACAGACAGTGTGTAAACCGGGGAGAATGTGCCAAGTGAGTCCAGACAGTGTGTAACCCGCGGAAGATGGGCACAGTGAGATTAGACAGTGTGTAACCCGGGGAGGATGGGCCCGGTGAGATCAGAGAGTGTGTAACACTGGGAGGATGGGCCCAGTGAAATCAGACAGTGTTTAACACTGGGAGGATGGGACCAGTGAGATCAGACAGTGCTTAACCAAGGGAGGATGGGCCAGTGAGATTAGACAGTGTGTAACCCGGCGAGGATGGGCCCAGTGAGATCAGACAGTGTGTAACCCGGGGAGGATGGGCCCAGTGAGATAAGACAGTGTGTAACACGGGGAGGATGGGTCCAGTGAGATCAGGCAGTGTGTAACCCGGGGAGGATGGAGACAGTGAGATCAGACAGTTTCTAAACCAGGGAGGATGAGCCCAGTGAGATCAGTCAGTGTGTAACCCGGTGGGGATGGGTCAGGTAAGATTAGACAGTGTGTAACAGTGGGAGGATGGGACCAGTGAGATCAGACAGAGTTTTACCAGGGGAGGATGGGACAGTGAGATTAGACAGTGTGTAACCCGGGGAGGATGGCCCAGTGTGATCAGACAGTGTGTTACCCGGGGAGGATGGGTCCAGTGAGATTAGACAGTGTGTAACCCGGGCATGATGGGCCCAGTGAGATCAGACGTTGTGTAACTCGCGGAGGATGGGCCCAGTGAGTACAGGCAGTGTGTAAACCGGGGAGGATGGGCCAAGTAAGTCCAGACAGTGTGTAACCCGCGGAAGATGGGCACAGTGAGATTAGACAGTGTGTAACCCGGGGAGGATGGGCCCGGTGAGATCAGACGGTGTGTAACACTGGGAGGATGGGCCCAGTGAAATCAGACAGTGTGTAACACTGGGAGGATGGGACCAGTGAGATCAGACAGTGTTTAACCAAGGGAGGATGGGCCAGTGAGATTAGACAGTGTGTAACCCGGCGAGGATGGGCCCAGTGAGGTCAGACAGTGTGTAACCCGGGGAGGATAGGCCCAGTGAGATCAGACGGTGTGTAACCCGGGGAGGATGGGCCCAGTGAGATCAGACAGTGTGTAACCGGGAAGGATTGGCCCAGTGAGATCAGACAGTGTGTAACCCGGTGACGATGGGCGCAGTGAAATCAGACAGTGTGTAACCGGAAAGGATTGGCCCAGTGAGATCAGACAGTGTGTAACCCGGTGACGATGGGCGCAGTGAAATCAGACAGTGTGTAACCCGGGGAGGATGGGGAAGTGAGATCAGACGGTTTGTAACCCGGGGAGGATGTGCCCAGTGAGATCAGACAGTGTGTAACCCGGGAGGATGGGTCCAGTGAGATCAGACAGTTTGTAACTCGAGGAGGATGGGCCCAGTTATATCAGACAGTGTGTAACCGGGAAGGATTGGCCCAGTGAGATCAGACAGTGTGTAACCCGGGGAGGATGGGCCCAGTTCGTTTAGGCAGTGTGTAACCCAGTGAGGTGGGCCCAATGAGATCAGACAGTGTGTAACCCAGGGAAGATGAGTCCAGTGAGATCAGACAGTGTGTAACCCAGGGAAGATGGGACCAGTGAAATCAGACAGTGTGTTACCCAGGGACGATGGGCCCAGTGAGATCAGACAGTGTGTAACCTGTGGAGGATGGGCCCAGTGAGATCAGTCATAGTGTAACCCGAGAGGATGGGCCCAGTGAGATCAGACAGTGTGTAACCCGAGGAGGATGGGCCCAGTGACATCAGACAGTGTGTAACCTGGGGAGGATGGCCCAAGTGTAATCAGACAGTGTGTACCCCGGGGAGAATACGCCCAGTGAGTTCAGACAATGTGTAACCCGGGGAGGAGGGGCGCAGTGAGATTAGACCGGGTGTTACCCGGGGAGGATGGGCCCAGTGAGATTAAACAGTGTGTACCCCGGGGAGGATGGGCCCAGAGAGATAAGGCACTGTGTAATCCGGGGAGGATGGGCCCAGTGAGATCAGACAGTATGTAACCCGGGGAGGATGGGCTCAGTGAGATCAGACAGTGTGTAACATGGGAAGGATGTGTCCAGTGCGATCAGACAGTGTGTAAACCGGGGAGGATGGGCCCACTGAGATCAGACAGTGTGTAACCCGGGGAGGATGGGGCCAGTGAGATCAGACAGTGTGTAACCCGGGGAGGATTGGCCCAGTGAGATCAGGCAGTGTGTATCCTGGGGATGTTGGGCCCAGTGAGATAAGCCAGTGTGTAACCTGGGGAGGATGGGCCCAGTGAGATCAGACAGTGTGTAGCCCGGGGAGGATGGACACAGTGAGATCAGACAGTTTCTAAACCGGGGAGGATGGGCCCAGTGAGATCAGTCAGTGTGTAACCCGGTGAGGATGGGTCAAGTAAGATTAGACAGTGTGTAACACTGGGAGGATGGGACCAGTGAGATCAGACAGAGTTTTACCAGGGGAGGATGGGACAGTGAGATTAGACAGTGTGTAACCCGGGGAGGATGGCCCAGTGTGATCAGACAGTGTGTTACCCGGGAGGAAGCGCCCAGTGATATCAGACAGTGTGTAACCGGGAAAGATTGTCCCAGTGAGATCAGAAAGTGTGTAACACAGGCAGGATGGATCTACTGAGATGAGGCGGTGTGTAACCCGGGGAGGATGGGCCCAGTGAGATCAGACAGTGTGTAACCCGGGGAGGATGGATCCAGTGAGATCAGTCAGTGTGTAACCCGGGGGGGATGGGCCCAGTGAGATCAGACAGTATGTAACCCGTGGAGGATGGTCCCATTGAGATCAGGGAGCGTGTAACCTGGGGACGATGGGTCCAGTGAGATTAGACAGTATGTAAGCCGGGGAAGATGGGCCTCGTGAGATCAGACAGTGTGTATCTGGGGAGGATGGGCCCAGTGAGATCAGACAGTGTGTAACCCGGGGAGGATGGGCCCAGTGAGATAAGACAGTGTGTAACACGGGGAGGATGGGTCCAGTGAGATCAGACAGTGTGTAACCCGGGGAGGATGGCCCAGTGTGATCAGACAGTGTGTTACCCGGGGAGGATGGGTCCAGTGAGATTAGACAGTGTGCAACCCGGGCATGATGGGCCCAGTGAGGTCAGACGGTGCGTAACCCGGGGAGGATGGGCCCAGTGAGTACAGACAGTGTGTAAACCGGGGAGAATGGGCCAAGTGAGTCCAGACAGTGTGTAACCCGCGGAAGATGGGCACAGTGAGATTAGACAGTGTGTAACCCGGGGAGGATGGGCCCGGTGAGATCAGACAGTGTGTAACACTGGGAGGATGGGCCCAGTGAAATCAGACAGTGTTTAACACTGGGAGGATGGGACCAGTGAGATCAGACAGTGCTTAACCAAGGGAGGA
The DNA here is from genome assembly GCF_052327205.1 of Somniosus microcephalus. Taxonomy (NCBI): domain Eukaryota; kingdom Metazoa; phylum Chordata; class Chondrichthyes; order Squaliformes; family Somniosidae; genus Somniosus; species Somniosus microcephalus. Next base: position 31,069,962 of record NW_028225180.1, on the reverse strand, counting down.
TGGGCCAGTGAGATTAGACAGTGTGTAACCCGGCGAGGATGGGCCCAGTGAGATCAGACAGTGTGTAACCCGGGGAGGATGGGCCCAGTGAGATAAGACAGTGTGTTACCCGGGGAGGATGGGTCCAGTGAGATTAGACAGTGTGCAACCCGGGCATGATGGGCCCAGTGAGGTCAGACGGTGCGTAACCCGGGGAGGATGGGCCCAGTGAGTACAGACAGTGTGTAAACCGGGGAGAATGTGCCAAGTGAGTCCAGACAGTGTGTAACCCGCGGAAGATGGGCACAGTGAGATTAGACAGTGTGTAACCCGGGGAGGATGGGCCCGGTGAGATCAGAGAGTGTGTAACACTGGGAGGATGGGCCCAGTGAAATCAGACAGTGTTTAACACTGGGAGGATGGGACCAGTGAGATCAGACAGTGCTTAACCAAGGGAGGATGGGCCAGTGAGATTAGACAGTGTGTAACCCGGCGAGGATGGGCCCAGTGAGATCAGACAGTGTGTAACCCGGGGAGGATGGGCCCAGTGAGATAAGACAGTGTGTAACACGGGGAGGATGGGTCCAGTGAGATCAGGCAGTGTGTAACCCGGGGAGGATGGAGACAGTGAGATCAGACAGTTTCTAAACCAGGGAGGATGAGCCCAGTGAGATCAGTCAGTGTGTAACCCGGTGGGGATGGGTCAGGTAAGATTAGACAGTGTGTAACAGTGGGAGGATGGGACCAGTGAGATCAGACAGAGTTTTACCAGGGGAGGATGGGACAGTGAGATTAGACAGTGTGTAACCCGGGGAGGATGGCCCAGTGTGATCAGACAGTGTGTTACCCGGGGAGGATGGGTCCAGTGAGATTAGACAGTGTGTAACCCGGGCATGATGGGCCCAGTGAGATCAGACGTTGTGTAACTCGCGGAGGATGGGCCCAGTGAGTACAGGCAGTGTGTAAACCGGGGAGGATGGGCCAAGTAAGTCCAGACAGTGTGTAACCCGCGGAAGATGGGCACAGTGAGATTAGACAGTGTGTAACCCGGGGAGGATGGGCCCGGTGAGATCAGACGGTGTGTAACACTGGGAGGATGGGCCCAGTGAAATCAGACAGTGTGTAACACTGGGAGGATGGGACCAGTGAGATCAGACAGTGTTTAACCAAGGGAGGATGGGCCAGTGAGATTAGACAGTGTGTAACCCGGCGAGGATGGGCCCAGTGAGGTCAGACAGTGTGTAACCCGGGGAGGATAGGCCCAGTGAGATCAGACGGTGTGTAACCCGGGGAGGATGGGCCCAGTGAGATCAGACAGTGTGTAACCGGGAAGGATTGGCCCAGTGAGATCAGACAGTGTGTAACACGGGGAGGATGGATACAGTCAGATGAGACAGTGTGTAACCCGGGGACGATGGGCCCAGTGAGATCAGCCAGTGTGTTACGCAGGTAGGATTGGCCCAGTGAGATCAGACAGTGTGTAACACGGGGAGGATGGATACAGTCAGATGAGACGGTGTGTATCCCGGGGAGGATGGGCCCAGAGACATCAGACATGGTGTAACCCGGGGAGGATGGGCCCACTGAGATCAGACAGTGTGTAACCCGGGGACGATGGGCACAGTGAGATCAGACAGTGTGTAGCCCGGGGAGGATGGGCCCAGTGAGATCAGACAGTGTGTATCCCGGGGAGGATGGGCCCAGTGAGATCAGACAGTTTTTAACATGGGGTGGATCCGTCCAGTGAGATTAGACAGTGTGTAACCGGGCAGGATGGGCACAGTGAGATCAGAGAGTTTGTAACCCGGGGAGGATTGGACCAGTGAGATCAGGCAGTGTGTAACCCGGGGATGATGGGCCCAGTGAGATCAGACAGTGTGTAACACGGCGAGGATGGGACCAGTGAGATCAGGCAGTGTGTAACCCGGGGAGGATTGGCCCAGTGAGATCAGGCAATGTGTTACCCGGTGAGGATGGGCCAACTGAGATCAGTCAGTGTGTAACCCGGGGAGTATGGGCCCAGTGAGATTAGACAGTGTGTAGCCCGCGCAGGATGGGCCCAGTGAGATTAGACAGTGTGAAACCCGTGGAGGATGGGTCTAATGAGATCAGTCAGAGTGTAACCCGCGCAGGATGGGCCCAGAGAGATTAGACAGCGTGTAATCTCGGGAGGATGGTCCCAGTGAGATCAGACAGTGTGTATCCCGGGGAGGATGTGCCCAGTGAGATTAGGCAGTGTGTAACCCGGTGAGGATGGGCCCAGTGAGATTAGGCAGTGTGTAACCCGGTGAGGATGGGCCCAGTGAGATTAGACAGTGTGTAACTTGGGGAGGATGGGCCCATTGACATCAGACAGTTTGTAACCCGGAGAGGGTGAGCCCAGTGAGATTAAACAGTGTGTTACCCAGGGAGGATGGGCCCAGTGAGATCAGACAGTGTGTAACCCAAGCAGGATGGGCCCAGTGAGATCAGACAGTGTGTAACCCGGGGAGGATAGGCCCAGTGAGATCAGACAGTGTGTAACACGGGGAGGATGGGTCCATTTAGATCATACAGTGTTTAACCCGGGGAGGATGGGCCCAGTGAGATCAGACAGTGTGTTACCCGGGGAGGATGGGTCCAGTGAGATTAGACAGTGTGTAACCCGGGGAGGATGGGCTCAGTGAGATCAGACAGTTTGTAAACCGGGGTGGATGGGCCTAGTGAGACCAGTCAGTGTGTAACCCGGGGAGGATGGGTCCAGTGAGATTAGAGAGTGTGTAACACAGGGAGGTTGGGACCAGTGAGATCAGACAGTGTTTAACCAAGGGAGGATGGGACAGTGAGATTAGACAGTGTGTAACCCGGTGAGGATGGGCCCAGTGATATCAGACAGTGTGTAACCCGGGGAGGATGGGTCCAGTGAGATTACAGAATGTGTAACCCGTGGAGGATGGATCTAATGAGATCAGACAGTGTGCATCCCACACAGGATGGGCCCAGAGAGATTAGACAGTGTGTAACACGGGGAGGATGGGCCCAGTGAGATCAGACAGTGTGTAACCAGGGGAGGATGGGCCCATTGAGATAAGAAAGTGTGTCATCCGGGGAGGGTGAGGCCGGTGATATTAAACAGTGTGTTCCACGGGGAGGATGTGTCCAGTGAGATCAGACAGTGTGTAACCCAGGGAGGATGGGCCCAGTGAGATCAGAAAATGTGTAACCCGGGTGGATGGGCACAGTGAGATCAGACAGTGTGTAACCCGGTGAGGATGGACACAGTGATATCAGACAGTGTGTAACCCGGGGAGGATGGGACCAGTGAGATCAGTCAGTGTGTAACCCGGGGAGGTTGGGCCCAGTGAGATCAGACAGTGTGTAACACGGGAAGGATGGGTCCAGTGAGATCATACAGTGTTTAAACCGGGGAGGATGGGCCCAGTGAGATCAGACAGTGTGTAACCGGGAAGGATTGTCCCAGTGAGATCAGACAGTGTGTAACCCGGGGAGGATTGTCCCAGTGAGATCAGACAGTGTGTAACCCGGTGACGATGGGCGCAGTGAAATCAGACAGTGTGTAACCGGGAAGGATTGTCCCAGTGAGATCAGACAGTGTGTAACCCGGTGACGATGGGCGCAGTGAAATCAGACAGTGTGTAACCCGGGGAGGATGGGGAAGTGAGATCAGACGGTTTGTAACCCGGGGAGGATGTGCCCAGTGAGATCAGACAGTGTGTAACCCGGGAGGATGGGTCCAGTGAGATCAGACAGTTTGTAACTCGAGGAGGATGGGCCCAGTTATATCAGACAGTGTGTAACCGGGAAGGATTGGCCCAGTGAGATCAAACAGTGTGTAACCCGGGGAGGATGGGCCCAGTTCATTTAGGCAGTGTGTAACCCAGTGAGGTGGGCCCAATGAGATCAGACAGTGTGTAACCTGGGGAGGATGGGCCCATTGAGATAAGATAGTGTGTAACCCGGGGAGGGTGAGCCCTGTGAGATTGAACAGGTTGTTACCCGGGGAGGATGAGTCCAGTGAGATCAGACAGTGTGTAACCCAGGGAAGATGGGACCAGTGAAATCAGACAGTGTGTTACCCAGGGACGATGGGCCCAGTGAGATCAGACAGTGTGTAACCTGTGGAGGATGGGCCCAGTGAGATCAGTCATAGTGTAACCCGAGAGGATGGGCCCAGTGAGATCAGACAGTGTGTAACCCGAGGAGGATGGGCCCAGTGACATCAGACGGTGTGTTACGCAGGTAGGATTGGCTCAGTGAGATCAGACGGTGTGTATCCCGGGGAGGATGGGCCCACTGAGATCAGACAGTGTGTAACCCGGGGACGATGGGCACAGTGAGATCAGACAGTGTGTAGCCCGGGGAGGATGGGCCCAGTGAGATCAGACAGTGTGTATCCCGGGGAGGATGGGCCCAGTGAGATCAGACAGTTTTTAACATGGGGTGGATCCGTCCAGTGAGATTAGACAGTGTGTAACCGGGCAGGATGGGCACAGTGAGATCAGACGGAGTGTAATCCGGGGAGGGTGTGCCCAGTGAGATCAGAGAGTTTGTAACCCGGGGAGGATGGGACCAGTGAGATCAGGCAGTGTGTAACCCGGGGATGATGGGCCCAGTGAGATCAGACAGTGTGTAACACGGCGAGGATGGGACCAGTGAGATCAGGCAGTGTGTAACCCGGGGAGGATTGGCCCAGTGAGATCAGGCAATGTGTTACCCGGTGAGGATGGGCCAACTGAGATCAGTCAGTGTGTAACCCGGGGAGTATGGGCCCAGTGAGATTAGACAGTGTGTAGCCCGTGCAGGATGGGCCCAGTGAGATTAGACAGTGTGTAAGCCGGGAAGGATGGGTCCAGTGAGATTAGACAGTGTGAAACCCGTGGAGGATGGGTCTAATGAGATCAGTCAGAGTGTAACCCGCGCAGGATGGGCCCAGAGAGATTAGACAGCGTGTAATCTCGGGAGGATGGTCCCAGTGAGATCAGACAGTGTGTATCCCGGGGAGGATGTGCCCAGTGAGATTAGGCAGTGTGTAACCCGGTGAGGATGGGCCCAGTGAGATCAGACAGTGTGTAACCCAGGCAGGATGGGCCCATTGACATCAGACAGTTTGTAACCCGGAGAGGGTGAGCCCAGTGAGATTAAACAGTGTGTTACCCAGGGAGGATGTGTCCGGTGAGATCAGACAGTGTGTTACCCAGGGAGGATGTGTCCGGTGAGATCAGACAGTGTGTAACCCAGGGAGGATGGGCCCAGTGAGATCAGACAGTGTGTAACCCAGGGAGGATGGGCCCAGTGAGATCAGACAGTGTGCAACCCGGGGAGCATGGGCCTAGTGAGATCAGACAGTGGGTAACCCGGGGAGGATAGGCCCAGTGAGATCAGACAGTGTGTAACACGGGGAGGATGGGTCCATTTAGATCATACAGTGTTTAACCCGGGGAGGATGGGCCCAGTGAGATCAGACAGTGTGTTACCCGGGGAGGATGGGTCCAGTGAGATTAGACAGTGTGTAACCCGGGCAGGATGGGCCCAGTGAGATCAGACGGTGTGTAACCCGGGGAGGATGGGCTCAGTGAGATCAGACAGTTTGTAAACCGGGGTGGATGGGCCTAGTGAGACCAGTCAGTGTGTAACCCGGGGAGGATGGGTCCAGTGAGATTAGAGAGTGTGTAACACAGGGAGGATGGGACCAGTGAGATCAGACAGTGTTTAACCAAGGGAGGATGGGACAGTGAGATTAGACAGTGTGTAACCCGGTGAGGATGGGCCCAGTGATATCAGACAGTGTGTAACCCGGGGAGGATGGGTCCAGTGAGATTACAGAATGTGTAACCCGTGGAGGATGGATCTAATGAGATCAGACAGTGTGCAACCCACACAGGATGAGCCCAGAGAGATTAGACAGTGTGTAACACGGGGAGGATGGGCCCAGTGAGATCAGACAGTGTGTAACCAGGGGAGGATGGGCCCATTGAGATAAGAAAGTGTGTCATCCGGGGAGGGTGAGGCCGGTGATATAAAACAGTGTGTTCCACGGGGAGGATGTGTCCAGTGAGATCAGACAGTGTGTAACCCAGGGAGGATGGGCCCAGTGAGATCAGAAAATGTGTAACCCGGGTGGATGGGCACAGTGAGATCAGACAGTGTGTAACCCGGTGAGGATGGACACAGTGATATCAGACAGTGTGTAACCCGGGGAGGATGGGACCAGTGAGATCAGTCAGTGTGTAACCCGGGGAGGTTGGGCCCAGTGAGATCAGACAGTGTGTAACACGGGAAGGATGGGTCCAGTGAGATCATACAGTGTTTAAACCGGGGAGGATGGGCCCAGTGAGATCAGACAGTGTGTAACCGGGAAGGATTGTCCCAGTGAGATCAGACAGTGTGTAACCCGGTGACGATGGGCACAGTGAAATCAGACAGTGTGTAACCCGGGGAGGATTGTCCCAGTGAGATCAGACAGTGTGTAACCCGGTGAAGATGGGCGCAGTGAAATCAGACAGTGTGTAACCGGGAAGGATTGTCCCAGTGAGATCAGACAGTGTGTAACCCGGTGACGATGGGCGCAGTGAAATCAGACAGTGTGTAACCGGGAAGGATTGTCCCAGTGAGATCAGACAGTGTGTAACCCGGTGACGATGGGCGCAGTGAAATCAGACAGTGTGTAACCCGGGGAGGATGGGGAAGTGAGATCAGACGGTTTGTAACCCGGGGAGGATGTGCCCAGTGAGATCAGACAGTGTGTAACCCGGGAGGATGGGTCCAGTGAGATCAGACAATTTGTAACTCGAGGAGGATGGGCCCAGTTATATCAGACAGTGTGTAACCGGGAAGGATTGGCCCAGTGAGATCAAACAGTGTGTAACCCGGGGAGGATGGGCCCAGTTCATTTAGGCAGTGTGTAACCCAGTGAGGTGGGCCCAATGAGATCAGACAGTGTGTAACCTGGGGAGGATGGGCCCATTGAGATAAGATAGTGTGTAACCCGGGGAGGGTGAGCCCTGTGAGATTGAACAGGTTGTTACCCGGGGAGGATGAGTCCAGTGAGATCAGACAGTGTGTAACCCAGGGAAGATGGGACCAGTGAAATCAGACAGTGTGTTACCCAGGGACGATGGGCCCAGTGAGATCAGACAGTGTGTAACCTGTGGAGGATGGGCCCAGTGAGATCAGTCATAGTGTAACCCGAGAGGATGGGCCCAGTGAGATCAGACAGTGTGTAACCCGAGGAGGATGGGCCCAGTGACATCAGACAGTGTGTTACGCAGGTAGGATTGGCTCAGTGAGATCAGACGGTGTGTATCCCGGGGAGGATGGGCCCACTGAGATCAGACAGTGTGTAACCCGGGGACGATGGGCACAGTGAGATCAGACAGTGTGTAGCCCGGGGAGGATGGGCCCAGTGAGATCAGACAGTGTGTATCCCGGGGAGGATGGGCCCAGTGAGATCAGACAGTTTTTAACATGGGGTGGATCCGTCCAGTGAGATTAGACAGTGTGTAACCGGGCAGGATGGGCACAGTGAGATCAGACGGAGTGTAATCCGGGGAGGGTGTGCCCAGTGAGATCAGAGAGTTTGTAACCCGGGGAGGATGGGACCAGTGAGATCAGGCAGTGTGTAACCCGGGGATGATGGGCCCAGTGAGATCAGACAGTGTGTAACACGGCGAGGATGGGACCAGTGAGATCAGGCAGTGTGTAACCCGGGGAGGATTGGCCCAGTGAGATCAGGCAATGTGTTACCCGGTGAGGATGGGCCAACTGAGATCAGTCAGTGTGTAACCCGGGGAGTATGGGCCCAGTGAGATTAGACAGTGTGTAGCCCGCGCAGGATGGGCCCAGTGAGATTAGACAGTGTGTAAGCCGGGAAGGATGGGTCCAGTGAGATTAGACAGTGTGAAACCCGTGGAGGATGGGTCTAATGAGATCAGTCAGAGTGTAACCCGCGCAGGATGGGCCCAGAGAGATTAGACAGCGTGTAATCTCGGGAGGATGGTCCCAGTGAGATCAGACAGTGTGTATCCCGGGGAGGATGTGCCCAGTGAGATTAGGCAGTGTGTAACCCGGTGAGGATGGGCCCAGTGAGATCAGACAGTGTGTAACCCAGGCAGGATGGGCCCATTGACATCAGACAGTTTGTAACCCGGAGAGGGTGAGCCCAGTGAGATTAAACAGTGTGTTACCCAGGGAGGATGTGTCCGGTGAGATCAGACAGTGTGTTACCCAGGGAGGATGTGTCCGGTGAGATCAGACAGTGTGTAACCCAGGGAGGATGGGCCCAGTGAGATCAGACAGTGTGTAACCCAGGGAGGATGGGCCCAGTGAGATCAGACAGTGTGCAACCCGGGGAGCATGGGCCTAGTGAGATCAGACAGTGGGTAACCCGGGGAGGATAGGCCCAGTGAGATCAGACAGTGTGTAACACGGGGAGGATGGGTCCATTTAGATCATACAGTGTTTAACCCGGGGAGGATGGGCCCAGTGAGATCAGACAGTGTGTTACCCGGGGAGGATGGGTCCAGTGAGATTAGACAGTGTGTAACCCGGGCAGGATGGGCCCAGTGAGATCAGACGGTGTGTAACCCGGGGAGGATGGGCTCAGTGAGATCAGACAGTTTGTAAACCGGGGTGGATGGGCCTAGTGAGACCAGTCAGTGTGTAACCCGGGGAGGATGGGTCCAGTGAGATTAGAGAGTGTGTAACACAGGGAGGATGGGACCAGTGAGATCAGACAGTGTTTAACCAAGGGAGGATGGGACAGTGAGATTAGACAGTGTGTAACCCGGTGAGGATGGGCCCAGTGATATCAGACAGTGTGTAACCCGGGGAGGATGGGTCCAGTGAGATTACAGAATGTGTAACCCGTGGAGGATGGATCTAATGAGATCAGACAGTGTGCAACCCACACAGGATGAGCCCAGAGAGATTAGACAGTGTGTAACACGGGGAGGATGGGCCCAGTGAGATCAGACAGTGTGTAACCAGGGGAGGATGGGCCCATTGAGATAAGAAAGTGTGTCATCCGGGGAGGGTGAGGCCGGTGATATAAAACAGTGTGTTCCACGGGGAGGATGTGTCCAGTGAGATCAGACAGTGTGTAACCCAGGGAGGATGGGCCCAGTGAGATCAGAAAATGTGTAACCCGGGTGGATGGGCACAGTGAGATCAGACAGTGTGTAACCCGGTGAGGATGGACACAGTGATATCAGACAGTGTGTAACCCGGGGAGGATGGGACCAGTGAGATCAGTCAGTGTGTAACCCGGGGAGGTTGGGCCCAGTGAGATCAGACAGTGTGTAACACGGGAAGGATGGGTCCAGTGAGATCATACAGTGTTTAAACCGGGGAGGATGGGCCCAGTGAGATCAGACAGTGTGTAACCGGGAAGGATTGTCCCAGTGAGATCAGACAGTGTGTAACCCGGTGACGATGGGCACAGTGAAATCAGACAGTGTGTAACCCGGGGAGGATTGTCCCAGTGAGATCAGACAGTGTGTAACCCGGTGACGATGGGCGCAGTGAAATCAGACAGTGTGTAACCGGGAAGGATTGTCCCAGTGAGATCAGACAGTGTGTAACCCGGTGACGATGGGCGCAGTGAAATCAGACAGTGTGTAACCGGAAAGGATTGGCCCAGTGAGATCAGACAGTGTGTAACCCGGTGACGATGGGCGCAGTGAAATCAGACAGTGTGTAACCCGGGGAGGATGGGGAAGTGAGATCAGACAGTGTGTAACCCGGGGAGGATGTGCCCAGTGAGATCAGACAGTGTGTAACCCGGGAGGATGGGTCCAGTGAGATCAGACAGTTTGTAACTCGAGGAGGATGGGCCCAGTTATATCAGACAGTGTGTAACCGGGAAGGATTGGCCCAGTGAGATCAAACAGTGTGTAACCCGGGGAGGATGGGCCCAGTTCGTTTAGGCAGTGTGTAACCCAGTGAGGTGGGCCCAATGAGATCAGACAGTGTGTAACCTGGGGAGGATGGGCCCATTGAGATAAGATAGTGTGTAACCCGGGGAGGGTGAGCCCTGTGAGATTGAACAGGTTGTTACCCGGGGAGGATGAGTCCAGTGAGATCAGACAGTGTGTAACCCAGGGAAGATGGGACCAGTGAAATCAGACAGTGTGTTACCCAGGGACGATGGGCCCAGTGAGATCAGACAGTGTGTAACCTGTGGAGGATGGGCCCAGTGAGATCAGTCATAGTGTAACCCGAGAGGATGGGCCCAGTGAGATCAGACAGTGTGTAACCCGAGGAGGATGGGCCCAGTGACATCAGACAGTGTGTAACCTGGGGAGGATGGGCCAAGTGTAATCAGACAGTGTGTACCCCGGGGAGAATACGCCCAGTGAGTTCAGACAATGTGTAACCCGGGGAGGAGGGGCGCAGTGAGATTAGACCGGGTGTTACCCGGGGAGGATGGGCCCAGTGAGATTAAACAGTGTGTACCCCGGGGAGGATGGGCCCAGAGAGATAAGGCACTGTGTAATCCGGGGAGGATGGGCCCAGTGAGATCAGACAGTATGTAACCCGGGGAGGATGGGCTCAGTGAGATCAGACAGTGTGTAACATGGGAAGGATGTGTCCAGTGCGATCAGACAGTGTGTAAACCGGGGAGGATGGGCCCACTGAGATCAGACAGTGTGTAACCCGGGGAGGATGGGGCCAGTGAGATCAGACAGTGTGTAACCCGGGGAGGATTGGCCCAGTGAGATCAGGCAGTGTGTATCCTGGGGATGTTGGGCCCAGTGAGATAAGCCAGTGTGTAACCTGGGGAGGATGGGCCCAGTGAGATCAGACAGTGTGTAGCCCGGGGAGGATGGACACAGTGAGATCAGACAGTTTCTAAACCGGGGAGGATGGGCCCAGTGAGATCAGTCAGTGTGTAACCCGGTGAGGATGGGTCAAGTAAGATTAGACAGTGTGTAACACTGGGAGGATGGGACCAGTGAGATCAGACAGAGTTTTACCAGGGGAGGATGGGACAGTGAGATTAGACAGTGTGTAACCCGGGGAGGATGGCCCAGTGTGATCAGACAGTGTGTTACCCGGGAGGAAGCGCCCAGTGATATCAGACAGTGTGTAACCGGGAAAGATTGTCCCAGTGAGATCAGAAAGTGTGTAACACAGGCAGGATGGATCTACTGAGATGAGGCGGTGTGTAACCCGGGGAGGATGGGCCCAGTGAGATCAGACAGTGTGTAACCCGGGGAGGATGGATCCAGTGAGATCAGTCAGTGTGTAACCCGGGGGGGATGGGCCCAGTGAGATCAGACAGTATGTAACCCGTGGAGGATGGTCCCATTGAGATCAGGGAGCGTGTAACCTGGGGACGATGGGTCCAGTGAGATTAGACAGTATGTAAGCCGGGGAAGATGGGCCTCGTGAGATCAGACAGTGTGTATCTGGGGAGGATGGGCCCAGTGAGATCAGACAGTGTGTAACCCGGGGAGGATGGGCCCAGTGAGATAAGACAGTGTGTAACACGGGGAGGATGGGTCCAGTGAGATCAGACAGTGTGTAACCCGGGGAGGATGGCCCAGTGTGATCAGACAGTGTGTTACCCGGGGAGGATGGGTCCAGTGAGATTAGACAGTGTGCAACCCGGGCATGATGGGCCCAGTGAGGTCAGACGGTGCGTAACCCGGGGAGGATGGGCCCAGTGAGTACAGACAGTGTGTAAACCGGGGAGAATGGGCCAAGTGAGTCCAGACAGTGTGTAACCCGCGGAAGATGGGCACAGTGAGATTAGACAGTGTGTAACCCGGGGAGGATGGGCCCGGTGAGATCAGACAGTGTGTAACACTGGGAGGATGGGCCCAGTGAAATCAGACAGTGTTTAACACTGGGAGGATGGGACCAGTGAGATCAGACAGTGCTTAACCAAGGGAGGATGGGCCAGTGAGATTAGACAGTGTGTAACCCGGCGAGGATGGGCCCAGTGAGATCAGACAGTGTGTAACCCGGGGAGGATGGGCCCAGTGAGATAAGACAGTGTGTTACCCGGGGAGGATGGGTCCAGTGAGATTAGACAGTGTGCAACCCGGGCATGATGGGCCCAGTGAGGTCAGACGGTGCGTAACCCGGGGAGGATGGGCCCAGTGAGTACAGACAGTGTGTAAACCGGGGAGAATGTGCCAAGTGAGTCCAGACAGTGTGTAACCCGCGGAAGATGGGCACAGTGAGATTAGACAGTGTGTAACCCGGGGAGGATGGGCCCGGTGAGATCAGACAGTGTGTAACACTGGGAGGATGGGCCCAGTGAAATCAGACAGTGTTTAACACTGGGAGGATGGGACCAGTGAGATCAGACAGTGCTTAACCAAGGGAGGATGGGCCAGTGAGATTAGACAGTGTGTAACCCGGCGAGGATGGGCCCAGTGAGATCAGACAGTGTGTAACCCGGGGAGGATGGGCCCAGTGAGATAAGACAGTGTGTAACACGGGGAGGATGGGTCCAGTGAGATCAGGCAGTGTGTAACCCGGGGAGGATGGAGACAGTGAGATCAGACAGTTTCTAAACCAGGGAGGATGAGCCCAGTGAGATCAGTCAGTGTGTAACCCGGTGGGGATGGGTCAGGTAAGATTAGACAGTGTGTAACAGTGGGAGGATGGGACCAGTGAGATCAGACAGAGTTTTACCAGGGGAGGATGGGACAGTGAGATTAGACAGTGTGTAACCCGGGGAGGATGGCCCAGTGTGATCAGACAGTGTGTTACCCGGGGAGGATGGGTCCAGTGAGATTAGACAGTGTGTAACCCGGGCATGATGGGCCCAGTGAGATCAGACGTTGTGTAACTCGCGGAGGATGGGCCCAGTGAGTACAGGCAGTGTGTAAACCGGGGAGGATGGGCCAAGTAAGTCCAGACAGTGTGTAACCCGCGGAAGATGGGCACAGTGAGATTAGACAGTGTGTAACCCGGGGAGGATGGGCCCGGTGAGATCAGACGGTGTGTAACACTGGGAGGATGGGCCCAGTGAAATCAGACAGTGTGTAACACTGGGAGGATGGGACCAGTGAGATCAGACAGTGTTTAACCAAGGGAGGATGGGCCAGTGAGATTAGACAGTGTGTAACCCGGCGAGGATGGGCCCAGTGAGGTCAGACAGTGTGTAACCCGGGGAGGATAGGCCCAGTGAGATCAGACGGTGTGTAACCCGGGGAGGATGGGCCCAGTGAGATCAGACAGTGTGTAACCGGGAAGGATTGGCCCAGTGAGATCAGACAGTGTGTAACACGGGGAGGATGGATACAGTCAGATGAGACAGTGTGTAACCCGGGGACGATGGGCCCAGTGAGATCAGCCAGTGTGTTACGCAGGTAGGATTGGCCCAGTGAGATCAGACAGTGTGTAACACGGGGAGGATGGATACAGTCAGATGAGACGGTGTGTATCCCGGGGAGGATGGGCCCAGAGACATCAGACATGGTGTAACCCGGGGAGGATGGGCCCACTGAGATCAGACAGTGTGTAACCCGGGGACGATGGGCACAGTGAGATCAGACAGTGTGTAGCCCGGGGAGGATGGGCCCAGTGAGATCAGACAGTGTGTATCCCGGGGAGGATGGGCCCAGTGAGATCAGACAGTTTTTAACATGGGGTGGATCCGTCCAGTGAGATTAGACAGTGTGTAACCGGGCAGGATGGGCACAGTGAGATCAGAGAGTTTGTAACCCGGGGAGGATTGGACCAGTGAGATCAGGCAGTGTGTAACCCGGGGATGATGGGCCCAGTGAGATCAGACAGTGTGTAACACGGCGAGGATGGGACCAGTGAGATCAGGCAGTGTGTAACCCGGGGAGGATTGGCCCAGTGAGATCAGGCAATGTGTTACCCGGTGAGGATGGGCCAACTGAGATCAGTCAGTGTGTAACCCGGGGAGTATGGGCCCAGTGAGATTAGACAGTGTGTAGCCCGCGCAGGATGGGCCCAGTGAGATTAGACAGTGTGAAACCCGTGGAGGATGGGTCTAATGAGATCAGTCAGAGTGTAACCCGCGCAGGATGGGCCCAGAGAGATTAGACAGCGTGTAATCTCGGGAGGATGGTCCCAGTGAGATCAGACAGTGTGTATCCCGGGGAGGATGTGCCCAGTGAGATTAGGCAGTGTGTAACCCGGTGAGGATGGGCCCAGTGAGATTAGGCAGTGTGTAACCCGGTGAGGATGGGCCCAGTGAGATTAGACAGTGTGTAACTTGGGGAGGATGGGCCCATTGACATCAGACAGTTTGTAACCCGGAGAGGGTGAGCCCAGTGAGATTAAACAGTGTGTTACCCAGGGAGGATGGGCCCAGTGAGATCAGACAGTGTGTAACCCAAGCAGGATGGGCCCAGTGAGATCAGACAGTGTGTAACCCGGGGAGGATAGGCCCAGTGAGATCAGACAGTGTGTAACACGGGGAGGATGGGTCCATTTAGATCATACAGTGTTTAACCCGGGGAGGATGGGCCCAGTGAGATCAGACAGTGTGTTACCCGGGGAGGATGGGTCCAGTGAGATTAGACAGTGTGTAACCCGGGCAGGATGGGCCCAGTGAGATCAGACGGTGTGTAACCCGGGGAGGATGGGCTCAGTGAGATCAGACAGTTTGTAAACCGGGGTGGATGGGCCTAGTGAGACCAGTCAGTGTGTAACCCGGGGAGGATGGGTCCAGTGAGATTAGAGAGTGTGTAACACAGGGAGGTTGGGACCAGTGAGATCAGACAGTGTTTAACCAAGGGAGGATGGGACAGTGAGATTAGACAGTGTGTAACCCGGTGAGGATGGGCCCAGTGATATCAGACAGTGTGTAACCCGGGGAGGATGGGTCCAGTGAGATTACAGAATGTGTAACCCGTGGAGGATGGATCTAATGAGATCAGACAGTGTGCATCCCACACAGGATGGGCCCAGAGAGATTAGACAGTGTGTAACACGGGGAGGATGGGCCCAGTGAGATCAGACAGTGTGTAACCAGGGGAGGATGGGCCCATTGAGATAAGAAAGTGTGTCATCCGGGGAGGGTGAGGCCGGTGATATTAAACAGTGTGTTCCACGGGGAGGATGTGTCCAGTGAGATCAGACAGTGTGTAACCCAGGGAGGATGGGCCCAGTGAGATCAGAAAATGTGTAACCCGGGTGGATGGGCACAGTGAGATCAGACAGTGTGTAACCCGGTGAGGATGGACACAGTGATATCAGACAGTGTGTAACCCGGGGAGGATGGGACCAGTGAGATCAGTCAGTGTGTAACCCGGGGAGGTTGGGCCCAGTGAGATCAGACAGTGTGTAACACGGGAAGGATGGGTCCAGTGAGATCATACAGTGTTTAAACCGGGGAGGATGGGCCCAGTGAGATCAGACAGTGTGTAACCGGGAAGGATTGTCCCAGTGAGATCAGACAGTGTGTAACCCGGTGACGATGGGCACAGTGAAATCAGACAGTGTGTAACCCGGGGAGGATTGTCCCAGTGAGATCAGACAGTGTGTAACCCGGTGACGATGGGCGCAGTGAAATCAGACAGTGTGTAACCGGGAAGGATTGTCCCAGTGAGATCAGACAGTGTGTAACCCGGTGACGATGGGCGCAGTGAAATCAGACAGTGTGTAACCGGGAAGGATTGTCCCAGTGAGATCAGACAGTGTGTAACCCGGTGACGATGGGCGCAGTGAAATCAGACAGTGTGTAACCCGGGGAGGATGGGGAAGTGAGATCAGACGGTTTGTAACCCGGGGAGGATGTGCCCAGTGAGATCAGACAGTGTGTAACCCGGGAGGATGGGTCCAGTGAGATCAGACAGTTTGTAACTCGAGGAGGATGGGCCCAGTTATATCAGACAGTGTGTAACCGGGAAGGATTGGCCCAGTGAGATCAAACAGTGTGTAACCCGGGGAGGATGGGCCCAGTTCATTTAGGCAGTGTGTAACCCAGTGAGGTGGGCCCAATGAGATCAGACAGTGTGTAACCTGGGGAGGATGGGCCCATTGAGATAAGATAGTGTGTAACCCGGGGAGGGTGAGCCCTGTGAGATTGAACAGGTTGTTACCCGGGGAGGATGAGTCCAGTGAGATCAGACAGTGTGTAACCCAGGGAAGATGGGACCAGTGAAATCAGACAGTGTGTTACCCAGGGACGATGGGCCCAGTGAGATCAGACAGTGTGTAACCTGTGGAGGATGGGCCCAGTGAGATCAGTCATAGTGTAACCCGAGAGGATGGGCCCAGTGAGATCAGACAGTGTGTAACCCGAGGAGGATGGGCCCAGTGACATCAGACAGTGTGTAACCTGGGGAGGATGGGCCAAGTGTAATCAGACAGTGTGTACCCCGGGGAGAATACGCCCAGTGAGTTCAGACAATGTGTAACCCGGGGAGGAGGGGCGCAGTGAGATTAGACCGGGTGTTACCCGGGGAGGATGGGCCCAGTGAGATTAAACAGTGTGTACCCCGGGGAGGATGGGCCCAGAGAGATAAGGCACTGTGTAATCCGGGGAGGATGGGCCCAGTGAGATCAGACAGTATGTAACCCGGGGAGGATGGGCTCAGTGAGATCAGACAGTGTGTAACATGGGAAGGATGTGTCCAGTGCGATCAGACAGTGTGTAAACCGGGGAGGATGGGCCCACTGAGATCAGACAGTGTGTAACCCGGGGAGGATGGGGCCAGTGAGATCAGACAGTGTGTAACCCGGGGAGGATTGGCCCAGTGAGATCAGGCAGTGTGTATCCTGGGGATGTTGGGCCCAGTGAGATAAGTCAGTGTGTAACCTGGGGAGGATGGGCCCAGTGAGATCAGACAGTGTGTAGCCCGGGGAGGATGGACACAGTGAGATCAGACAGTTTCTAAACCGGGGAGGATGGGCCCAGTGAGATCAGTCAGTGTGTAACCCGGCGAGGATGGGTCAAGTAAGATTAGACAGTGTGTAACACTGGGAGGATGGGACCAGTGAGATCAGACAGAGTTTTACCAGGGGAGGATGGGACAGTGAGATTAGACAGTGTGTAACCCGGGGAGGATGGCCCAGTGTGATCAGACAGTGTGTTACCCGGGAGGAAGCGCCCAGTGATATCAGACAGTGTGTAACCGGGAAAGATTGTCCCAGTGAGATCAGAAAGTGTGTAACACAGGCAGGATGGATCTACTGAGATGAGGCGCTGTGTAACCCGGGGAGGATGGGCCCAGTGAGATCAGACAGTGTGTAACCCGGGGAGGATGGATCCAGTGAGATCAGTCAGTGTGTAACCCGGGGGGGATGGGCCCAGTGAGATCAGACAGTATGTAACCCGTGGAGGATGGTCCCATTGAGATCAGGGAGCGTGTAACCTGGGGACGATGGGTCCAGTGAGATTAGACAGTATGTAAGCCGGGGAAGATGGGCCTCGTGAGATCAGATAGTGTGTATCTGGGGAGGATGGGCCCAGTGAGATCAGACAGTGTGTAACCCGGGGAGGATGGGCCCAGTGAGATAAGACAGTGTGTAACACGGGGAGGATGGGTCCAGTGAGATCAGACAGTGTGTAACCCGGGGAGGATGGCCCAGTGTGATCAGACAGTGTGTTACCCGGGGAGGATGGGTCCAGTGAGATTAGACAGTGTGCAACCCGGGCATGATGGGCCCAGTGAGGTCAGACGGTGCGTAACCCGGGGAGGATGGGCCCAGTGAGTACAGACAGTGTGTAAACCGGGGAGAATGGGCCAAGTGAGTCCAGACAGTGTGTAACCCGCGGAAGATGGGCACAGTGAGATTAGACAGTGTGTAACCCGGGGAGGATGGGCCCGGTGAGATCAGACAGTGTGTAACACTGGGAGGATGGGCCCAGTGAAATCAGACAGTGTTTAACACTGGGAGGATGGGACCAGTGAGATCAGACAGTGCTTAACCAAGGGAGGATGGGCCAGTGAGATTAGACAGTGTGTAACCCGGCGAGGATGGGCCCAGTGAGATCAGACAGTGTGTAACCCGGGGAGGATGGGCCCAGTGAGATAAGACAGTGTGTAACACGGGGAGGATGGGTCCAGTGAGATCAGGCAGTGTGTAACCCGGGGAGGATGGAGACAGTGAGATCAGACAGTTTCTAAACCGGGGAGGATGAGCCCAGTGAGATCACTCAGTGTGTAACCCGGTGGGGATGGGTCAAGTAAGATTAGACAGTGTGTAACAGTGGGAGGATGGGACCAGTGAGATCAGACAGAGTTTTACCAGGGGAGGATGGGACAGTGAGATTAGACAGTGTGTAACCCGGGGAGGATGGCCCAGTGTGATCAGACAGTGTGTTACCCGGGGAGGATGGGTCCAGTGAGATTAGACAGTGTGTAACCCGGGCATGATGGGCCCAGTGAGATCAGACGTTGTGTAACTCGCGGAGGATGGGCCCAGTGAGTACAGGCAGTGTGTAAACCGGGGAGGATGGGCCAAGTAAGTCCAGACAGTGTGTAACCCGCGGAAGATGGGCACAGTGAGATTAGACAGTGTGTAACCCGGGGAGGATGGGCCCGGTGAGATCAGACGGTGTGTAATACTGGGAGGATGGGCCCAGTGAAATCAGACAGTGTGTAACACTGGGAGGATGGGACCAGTGAGATCAGACAGTGTTTAACCAAGGTAGGATGGGCCAGTGAGATTAGACAGTGTGTGACCCGGCGAGGATGGGCCCAGTGAGGTCAGACAGTGTGTAACCCGGGGAGGATAGGCCCAGTGAGATCAGACGGTGTGTAACCCGGGGAGGATGGGCCCAGTGAGATCTTACAGTATGTAACCCAGGGAGGATGGGCCCAGTGAGACCAGACAGTGTGTAACCCGCAGAGGATGGATCCAGTGAGATCAGACAGTGTGTAACCCGGGGAGGATGGGCCCAGTGAAATCAGACAGTATGTAACCCGGGGAGGATGGTCCCATTGAGTTCAGAGAGCGTGTAACCAGGGGCCGATGGGTCCAGTGAGATTAGACAGTGTTTAACCCGGGGAAGATGGGCCTAGTGAGATCAGACAGTGTGTAATCTGTGGAGGATGGGCCCAGTGAGATCAGACAGTGTGTAACCCGGGGTGGATGGACCCAGTGAGATCAGACAGTGTGTAACACGCGGAGGATGAGTCCAGTGAGATCAGACAGTGTGTAACCCAGGGAGGATGGGCCCAGTGTGATCAGACAGTGTGTTACCCGGGGAGGATGGGTCCAGTGAAATTAGACAGTGTGTAACCCGGGCATGATGGGCCCAGTGAGATCAGACGGTGTGTAACCCGGGGAGGATGGGTCCAGTGAGATCAGACAGTGTGTAACACTGGGAGGATGGGACCAGTGAGATCAGACAGTGTTTAACCAAGGGAGGATGGGCCAGTGAGGTTAGACAGTGTGTAACCCGACGATGATGGGCCCAGTGAGATCAGACAGTGTGTAACACTGGGAGGATGGGCCCAGTGAGATCAGACAGTGTCTAACCCGGGGACGATGGGCACAGTGAGATCAGACAGTATGTAACCCGGGGACGATGGGCCCAGTGAGATCAGACAGTGTGTTACCCGGAGAGGATGGGTCCAGTAAGATTAGACTGTGTCTAACACTGGGAGGATGGGATCAGTGAGATCAGACAGTGTTTAACCAGAGGAGGATGGGACAGTGAGATTAGACAATGTGTAACCCGGGGAGGATGGGGGCAGTGAGATCAGATAGTGTGTATCCCAGGAGGATGGCCCAGGGAGATCAGACAGTTTGTAACTCGGGGAGGATGGGCCCAGTTATATCAGACAGTGTGTAACCGGGAAGGATTGGCCCAGTGAGATTAGACAGTGTGTAACGCGGGGAGGATGGGCCCAGTTATATCAGACAGTGTGTAACCGGGAAGGATTGGCCCAGTGAGATTAGACAGTGTGTAACGCGGGGAGGATGGGCCCAGTTATATCAGACAGTGTGTAACCGGGAAGGATTGGCCCAGTGAGATTAGACAGTGTGTAACTCGGGGAGGATGGGCCCAGTTATATCAGACAGTGTGTATCCCAGGAGGATGGCCCAGTGAGATCAGACAGTGTGTAACGCGGGGAGGATGGGCCCAGTGAGATTAGGCAGTGAGTAACCCGGTGAGACGGGCCCAATGAGATAAGACAGTGTGTAACCTGGGGAGGATGGGCCCATTGAGATCAGATAGTGTGTAACCCGGGGAGGGTGAGCCCAGTGAGATTAAACAGGGTGTTACCCGGGGAGGATGTGTCCAGTGAGATCAGACAGTGTGTAACCCAGGGAAGATGGGACCAGTGAAATCAGACAGTGTTTAACCCAGGGAGGATGGGCCCAGTGAGATCAGACAGTGTGTAACCTGTGGAGGATGGGCCCAGTGAGATCAGACAGTGTGTAACCCGGGGAGGATGGGCCCTGTGACATCAGACAGTGTGTAACCTGGGGCGGATGGGCCCAGTGTAATCAGACAATGTGTAACCCGGGGAGGATCGACCCAGTGATATTAGACCGGGTGTTACCCGGGGGGATGGGCCCAGTGAGATTAGACAGTGTGTACCCCGGGGAGGATGGGCCCAGTGAGATAAGACACTGTGTAATCCGGGGAGGAAGGGCCCAGTGAGATCAGACAGTATGTAACCCGGGAAGGATGCGTCCAGTGAGATCAGACAGTGTGTAAACCGGGGAGGATGGGCCCACTGAGATCAGACAGTGTGTTACCCAGTGAGGATGGGTCCAGTGAGATTAGACAGTGTGTAACCCGGGCAGGATGGGCCCAGTGAGATCAGACGGTGTGTAACGCGGGGACGATGGACCCAGTGAGATCAGACAGTATGTAACCCGGAAGGATGGGCCCAGTGAGATCAGACAGTTTATAACCCACGGAGGATGGGCCCAGTGATATCAGACAGTGTGTAACCGGGAAGGATTGGCCCAGTGAGATCAGGCAGTGTGTATCCCGGGGAGGTTGGGCCCAGTGAGATAAGTCAGTGTGTAACCCGGGGAGGATGGGCCCAGTGAGATCAAAAGTGTGTAGCCCGGGGAGTATTGGCCCAGTGAGATTAGACAGTGTGTAACCCGGGGAGGATGGGTCCAGTTAGATGAGACAGTGTGAAACCCGTGGAGGATGGGTCTAATGAGATCAGTCAGAATTTAACCCGCGCAGTATGGGCCCAGAGAGATTAGACAGTGTGTAACCCGGGGAGGATGGGCCCAGTGTGATCAGACAGTGTGTAACCCGGTGAGGATGGGCCCAGTGAGATCACACAGTGTGTAACCTGGGGTGGATGGGCCCATTGAGATCAGAAAGTGTGTAACCCGAGGAGGGTGAGCCCAGTGAGATTAAACAGTGTGTTAACCGGGGAGGATGTGTCCAGTGAGATCAGACATTGTGTAACCCAGGGAGGATGGGCCCAGTGAGATCAGACAGTGTGTAACCCAGGGAGGATGGGCCCAGTGTGATCAGACAGCGTGTAACCCGGGGAGGATGGGCACAGTGAGATCAGACAGTGTGTAACCCGGTGAGGATGGACCCAGTGAGATCAGACAGCGTGTGACCCCGGGTGGATGGGCCCAGTGAGATCAGACAGTGTGTAACACGGGGAGGATGGGACCAGTGAGATCAGAAAGTGTTTAAGCCGGGGAGGATGGGCCCAATGAGATCAGACAGTGTGTAACCCGTGGAGGGTGAGCCCAGTGAGATTAAACAGTGTGTTACCCGGGGGGGGATCTGTCCAGTGAGATCAGACAGTGTGTAACCCAGGGAGGATGGGCCCAGTGAGATCAGACAGTGTTATACCCGGGGAGGATGGGTCCAGTGAGATTAGACAGTGTGTAACCCGGGCAGGATTGGCCCAGTCAGATCAGACGGTGTGTAACCCGGGGAGGATGGGCCCAGTGACATCAGACAGTGTGTAACCCGGGGAGGATGGGACCAGTGTGATTAGACAGTGTGTAACCCGGGCAGGATGGGCCAAGTGAGATGCGACGATGTGTTACACGGGGAGGATGGGCCCAGTGAGATCAGACAGTGTGTAACCAGGAAGGATTGTCCCAGTGAGATCAGAAAGTGTGTAACACAGGCAGGATGGACCTACTGAGATGAGACGGTGTGTAACCCGGGGAGGATGGGCCCAGTGAGATCAGACAGTGTGTTACCCGGGTAGGATGGGCCCAGTGAGATCAGACAGTGTGTAACCGGGAGAGGATGGGCCCAGTGAGATCAGACAGTGTGTAACCCAGGGAGGATGTATCCAGTGAGATTAGACAGTGTGTAACCCGGGGAAGATGGGCCTAGTGAGATCAGACAGTGTGTAACCCGGGGAGGATGGACCCAGTCAGATCAGACAGTGTGTAACCCGGGGAGGATGGGCCCAGTGAGATCAGACAGTGTGTAACCCATGGAGGATCGGCCCAGTCTGATCAGACAATGTGTAACCCGAGGAGGATGGGCCCAGTGCGATTTGGCAGTGTGTAACCCGGTGAGGATGGGCCCAGTGAGATCACACAGTGTGTAACCTGGGGTGGATGGGCCCATTGAGATCAGAAAGTGTGTAACCCGAGGAGGGTGAGCCCAGTGAGATTAAACTGTGTGTTAACCGGGGAGGATGTGTCCAGTGAGATCAGACATTGTGTAACCCAGGGAGGATGGACCCAGTCAGATCAGACAGTGTGTAACCCGGGGAGGATGGGCCCAGTGAGATCAGACAGTGTGTAACCCGTGGAGGATCGGCCCAGTCTGATCAGACAATGTGTAACCCGAGGAGGATGGGCCCAGTGCGATTTGGCAGTGTGTAACCCGGTGAGGATGGGCCCAGTGAGATCACACAGTGTGTAACCTGGGGTGGATGGGCCCATTGAGATCAGAAAGTGTGTAACCCGAGGAGGGTGAGCCCAGTGAGATTAAACTGTGTGTTAACCGGGGAGGATGTGTCCAGTGAGATCAGACATTGTGTAACCCAGGGAGGATGGGCCCAGTGAGATCAGACAGTGTGTAACCCAGGGAGGATGGGCCCTGTGAGATCAGACAGTGTGTAACCTGGGGAGGATGGGCACAGTGAGATCAGACAGTGTGTAACCCGGTGAGGATGGACCCAGTGAGATCAGACAGCGTGTGACCCCGGGTGGATGGGCCCAGTGAGATCAGACAGTGTTTAACACGGGGAGGATGGGACCAGTGAGATCAGAAAGTGTTTAAGCCGGTGAGGATGGGCCCAATGAGATCAGACAGTGTGTAACCCGTGGAGGGTGAGCCCAGTGAGATTAAACAGTGTGTTACCCGGGGAGGATGGGTCCAGTGAGATTAGACAGTGTGTAACCCGGGCAGGATTGGCCCAGTCAGATCAGACGGTGTGTAACCCGGGGAGGATGGGCCCAGTGAGATCAGACAGTGTGTAACCCGGGGACGATGGGCCCAGTGATATCAGACAGTGTGTTACCGGGAAGGATTGGCCCAGTGAGATCAGAAAGTGTGTAACACGGGGAGGATGGATACAGTCAGATGAGACAGTGTGTAACCCGGGGACGATGGGCCCAGTGAGATCAGCCAGTGTGTTACGCAGGTAGGATTGGCTCAGTGAGATCAGACAGTGTGTATCCCGGGGAGGTTGGGCCCAGAGACATCAGACAGTGTGTAAACCGGGGAGGATGGGCCCAGTGAGTTCAGACAGTGTGTAACCCGTGGAGGATGGGCCCATTGAGATCAGACAGTGTGTAACCCGGGGAGAATGGGCCAGTGAGATCAGACCGTGTGTATCCCGGGGAGATGGGCCCAGTGACATCAGACAGTGTGTTACGCAGGTAGGATTGGCTCAGTGAGATCAGACAGTGTGTATCCCGGGGAGGTTGGGCCCAGAGACATCAGACAGTGTGTAAATCGGGGAGGATGGGCCCAGTGAGTTCAGACAGTGTGTAAACCGGGGAGGATGGGCCCAGAGAGATCAGACATGGTGTAACCCGGGGAGGATGGGCCCATTGAGATCAGACAGTGTGTAACCCGGGGACGATGGGCACAGTGAGATCAGACAGTGTGTATCCCGGGGAGGATGGGCCCAGTGAGATCAGACAGTTTTTAACATGGGGTGGATCGGTCCAGTGAGATTAGACAGTGTGTAACCGGGCAGGATGGGCCCAGTGAGATCAGAGAGTTTGTAACCCGGGGAGGATGGGCCCAGTGAGATCAGACAGTGTGTAACCCGGGGTGGATGGGCCAGTGAGATTAGACAGTGTGTAACACGGCGAGGATGGGCCCAGTGAGATCAGGCAGTGTGTAACCCGGGGAGGATTGGCCCAGTGAGATCAGGCAATGTGTTACCCGGGGAGGATGGGCCCAGTGAGATCAGGCAGTTTGTAGCCCGGGGAGTATGGGCCCAGTGAGATTAGACAGTGTGAAACCCGTGGAGGATGGGTCGAATGAGATCAGTCAGAGTGTAACCCGCGCAGGATGGGCCCAGAGAGATTAGACAGCGTGTATCCCGGGGAGGATGTGCCCAGTGAGATTAGACAGTGTGTAACCCGGTGAGGATGGGCCCAGTGAGATCAGACAGTGAGTAACCTGGGGAGGGTGAGCCCGATTATATTAAACAGTGTGTATCCCGGGGAGGATGTGCCCAGTGAGATTAGGCAGTGTGTAACCCGGTGAGGATGGGCCCAGTGAGATCAGACAGTGTGTAACCCAGGCAGGATGGGCCCAGTGAGATCAGACAGTTTGTAACCCGGAGAGGGTGAGCCCAGTGAGATTAAACAGTGTGTTACCCAGGGAGGATGTGTCCGGTGAGATCAGACAGTGTGTAACCCAGGGAGGATGGGCCCAGTGAGATCAGACAGTGTGTAACCCAGGCAGGATGGGCCCAGTGAGATCAGACAGTGTGCAACCCGGGGAGGATGATAACAGTGAGATAAGACAGTGTGTAACCCGGCGAGGATGGACCCAGTGAGATCAGACAGTGTGTAACACGGGGAGGATGGGTCCATTTAGATCATACAGTGTTTAACCCGGGGAGGATGGGCCCAGTGAGATCAGACAGTGTGTTACCCAGGGAGGATGGGTCCAGTGAGATTAGACAGTGTGTAACCCGGGGAAGATGGGCCTAGTGAGATCAGGCAGTGTGTAACCCGGGGAGGATGGACCCAGTGAGATCAGACAGTGTGTAACCCGGGGAGGATGGGCCCAGTGAGATCAGACAGTGTGTAACCCGGGGAGGATCGGCCCAGTCTGATCAGACAATGTGTTACCCGGGGAGGATGGGTCCAGTGAGATTAGACAGTGTGTAACCCGGTCATGATGGGCCCAGTGAGATCAGACGGTGTGTAACCCGCGGAGGATGGGCCCAGTGAGATCTTACATTATGTAACCCAGGGAGGATGGGCCCAGTGAGACCAGACAGTGTGTAATCCGGAGAGGATGGATCCAGTGAGATCAGACAGTGTGTAACCCGGGGAGGATGGGCCCATTGAAATCAGACAGTATGTAACCCGGGGAGGATGGTCCCATTGAGATCAGAGAGCGTGTAACCAGGGGCCGATGGGTCCAGTGAGATTAGACAGTGTGTAACCCGGGGAAGATGGGCCTAGTGAGATCAGACAGTGTGTAATCTGTGGAGGATGGGGCCAGTGAGATCAGACAGTGTGTAACCCGGGGTGGATGGACCCAGTGAGATCAGACAGTGTGTAACACGCGGAGGATGAGTCCAGTGAGATCAGACAGTGTGTAACCCAGGGAGGATGGGCCCAGTGTGATCAGACAGTGTGTTACCCGGGGAGGATGGGTCCAGTGAAATTAGACAGTGTGTAACCCGGGCATGATGGGCCCAGTGAGATCAGACGGTGTGTAACCCGGGGAGGATGGGTCCAGTGAGATTAGACAGTGTGTAACCCGGGGAGGATGGGTCCAGTGAGATTAGACAGTGTGTAACCCGGGGAGGATGGGCCCAGTGAGATCAGACAGTGTGTAACACTGGGAGGATGGGACCAGTGAGATCAGACAGTGTTTAACCAAGGGAGGATGGGCCAGTGAGGTTAGACAGTGTGTAACCCGACGATGATGGGCCCAGTGAGATCAGACAGTGTGTAACACTGGGAGGATGGGCCCAGTGAGATCAGACAGTGTCTAACCCGGGGACGATGGGCACAGTGAGATCAGACAGTGTGTAACCCGGGGAGGATGGGCCCAGTGAGATCAGACAGTGTGTTACCCGGGGAGGGTTGGTCCAGTGAGATCAGACAGTTTGTAAACCGGGAGGATGGGCCCAGTGAGATCAGACAGTGTGTAACCCGGAGAGGATGGGTCCAGTAAGATTAGACTGTGTCTAACACTGGGAGGATGGGATCAGTGAGATCAGACAGTGTTTAACCAGAGGAGGATGGGACAGTGAGATTAAGCAGTGTGTAACCCGGGGACGATGGGCCCAGTGAGATCAGACAGTGTGTAACCCGGTGACGATGGGCACAGTGAAATTAGACAGTGTGTAACCCGGGGAGGATGTGCCCAGTGAGATCAGATAGTGTGTATCCCAGGAGGATGGGTCCAGTGAGATCAGACAGTTTGTAACTCGGGGAGGATGGGCCCAGTTATATCAGACAGTGTGTAACCGGGAAGGATTGGCCCAGTGAGATTAGACAGTGTGTAACGCGGGGAGGATGGGGCCAGTGAGATTAGGCAGTGAGTAACCCGGTGAGGCGGGCCCGATGAGATCAGACAGTGTGTAACCTGGGGAGGATGGGCCCATTGAGATCAGATAGTGTGTAACCCGGGGAGGGTGAGCCCAGTGAGATTAAACAGGGTGTTACCCGGGGAGGATGTGTCCAGTGAGATCAGACAGTGTGTAACCCAGGGAAGATGGGACCAGTGAAATCAGACAGTGTTTAACCCAGGGAGGATGGGCCCAGTGAGATCAGACAGTGTGTAAACTGTGGAGGATGGGCCCAGTGAGATCAGACATAGTGTAACCCTTGAGGATGGGCCCAGTGAGATCAGACAGTGTGTAACCCGGGGAGGATGGGCCCTGTGACATCAGACAGTGTGTAACCTGGGGCGGATGGGCCCAGTGTAATCAGACAATGTGTAACCCGGGGAGGATGGGCCCAGTGATATTAGACCGGGTGTTACCCGGGGGGATGGGCCCAGTGAGATTAGACAGTGTGTACCCCGGGGAGGATGGGCCCAGTCAGATAAGACACTGTGTAATCCGGGGAGGAAGGGCCCAGTGAGATCAGACAGTATGTAACCCGGGGAGGATGGGCTCAGTGAGATCAGACAGTGTGTAACACGGGAAGGATGCGTCCAGTGAGATCAGACAGTGTGTAAACCGGGGAGGATGGGCCCACTGAGATCAGACAGTGTGTTACCCAGTGAGGATGGGTCCAGTGAGATTAGACAGTGTGTAACCCGGGCAGGATGGGCCCAGTGAGATCAGACGGTGTGAAACCCGAGGAGGATGGGCCCAGTGACATCAGACAGTGTGTAACCTGGGGAGGATGGGCCAAGTGTAATCAGACAGTGTGTACCCCGGGGAGAATACGCCCAGTGAGTTCAGACAATGTGTAACCCGGGGAGGAGGGGCGCAGTGAGATTAGACCGGGTGTTACCCGGGGAGGATGGGCCCAGTGAGATGAAACAGTGTGTACCCCGGGGAGGATGGGCCCAGAGAGATATGGCACTGTGTAATCCGGGGAGGATGGGCCCAGTGAGATCAGACAGTATGTAACCCGGGGAGGATGGGCTCAGTGAGATCAGACAGTGTGTAACATGGGAAGGATGTGTCCAGTGCGATCAGACAGTGTGTAAACCGGGGAGGATGGGCCCACTGAGATCAGACAGTGTGTAACCCGGGGAGGATGCGGCCAGTGAGATCAGACATTGTGTAACCCGGGGAGGATTGGCCCAGTGAGATCAGGCAGTGTGTATCCTGGGGATGTTGGGCCCAGTGAGATAAGTCAGTGTGTAACCTGGGGAGGATGGGCCCAGTGAGATCAGACAGTGTGTAGCCCGGGGATAATTGGCCCAGTGAGATTAGACAGTGTGTAACCCGGGGAGGATGGGTCCAGTTAGATTAGACAGTGTGAAACCCGTGGAGGATGCGTCTAATGAGATCAGTCAGAATGTAACCCGCGCAGGATGGGCCCAGAGAGATTAGACAGTGTGTAACCCGGGTAGGATGGGCCCAGTGTGATCAGACAGTGTGTAACCCGGGGAGGATGGGCCCAGTGAGATTAGGCAATGTGTAACCCGGTGAGGATGGGCCCAGTGAGATCACACAGTGTGTAACCTGGGGTGGATGGGCCCATTGAGATCAGACAGTGTGTAACCCGAGGAGGGTGAGCCCAGTGAGATTAAACAGGGGGTTACCCGGTGAGGATGTGTCCAGTGAGATCAGACAGTGTGTAACCCAGGGAGGATGGGCCCTGTCAGATCAGACAGTGTTTAACCTGGGGAGGATGGGCACGGTGAGATCAGACAGTGTGTAACCCGGGGAGGATGGACCCAGTGAGATCAGACAGTGTGTAACCCGTGGTGGATGGGCCCAGTGAGATCAGACAGTGTTTAACATGGGGAGGATGGGTCCAGTGAGATCAGAAAGTGTTTAAGCCGGGGAGGATGGGCCCAATGAGATCAGACAGTGTGTAACCCGTGGAGGGTGAGCCCAGTGAGATTAAACAGTGTGTTACCCGGGAAGGATCTGTCCAGTGATTTCAGACAGTGTGTAACCCAGGGAGGATGGGCCCAGTGAGATCAGACAGTGTGTCACCCGGGCAGGATTGGCCCAGTCAGATCAGACGGTGCGTAACCCGGGGAGGATGGGCCCAGTGACATCAGACAGTGTGTAACCCGGGAGGATGGGCCCAGTGAGATCAGACAGTTTGTAACACGGGGACGATGGGCCCAGTGATATCAGACAGTGTGTAACCGGGAAGGATTGGCCCAGTGAGATCAGACAGTGTGTAACACGGGGAGGATGGATACAGTCAGATGACACAGTGTGTAACCCGGGGACGATGGGCCCAGTGAGATCAGCCAGTGTGTTACGCAGGTAGGATTGGCCCAGTGAGATCAGACAGTGTGTAACCCGGGGAGGATGGGCCCAGTGAGTTCAGACAATGCGTAACCCGGGGAGGATGGGCCCAGTGAGTTCAGACAGTGTGTAACCCGGGGAGGATGGGCCTAGTGAGATCAGACAGTGTGTAACCCGGGGAGGATGGGCACAGTGAGATCAGACAGTGTGTATCCCGGGGAGAATGGGCTCAGTGAGGTCAGACGGTGTGTAACGCGGGGACGATGGGCCCAGTGAGATCAGACAGTATGTAACCCAGGAGGATGGGCCCAGTGAGATCAGACAGTTTATAACCCGGGGACGATGGGCACAGTGAAATCAGACAGTGTGTAACCTGGGGAGGATGGGCCCATTGAGATAAGATAGTGTGTAACCCGGGGAGGGCGAGCCCTGTGAGATTAAACAGGTTGTTACCCGGGGAGGATGAGTCCAGTGAGATCAGACAGTGTGTAACCCAGGGAAGAAGGGACCAGTGAAATCAGACAGTGTGTTACCCAGGGACGATGGGCCCAGTGAGATCAGACAGTGTGTAACCCGGGGAGGATGGGCCCAGTGAGATCAGTCATAGTGTAACCCGAGAGGATGGGCCCAGTGAGATCAGACAGTGTGTAACCCGAGGAGGATGGGCCCAGTGACATCAGACCGTGTGTAACCTGGGGAGGATGGGCCAAGTGTAATCAGACAGTGTGTACCCCGGGGAGAATACGCCCAGTGAGTTCAGACAATGTGTAACCCGGGGAGGAGGGGCGCAGTGAGATTAGACCGGGTGTTACCCGGGGAGGATGGGCCCAGTGAGATTAAACAGTGTGTACCCCGGGGAGGATGGGCCCAGAGAGATAAGGCACTGTGTAATCCGGGGAGGATGGGCCCAGTGATATCAGACAGTGTGTAACCCGGGGAGGATGGGCCCAGTGAGATCAGACAGTGTGTAACACGGGAAGGATGGGTCCAGTGAGATCATACAGTGTTTAAACCGGGGAGGATGGGCCCAGTGAGATCAGACAGTGTGTAACCGGGAAGGATTGTCCCAGTGAGATCAGACAGTGTGTAACCCGGTGACGATGGGCGCAGTGAAATCAGACAGTGTGTAACCCGGGGAGGATGGGGAAGTGAGATCAGACGGTTTGTAACCCGGGGAGGATGTGCCCAGTGAGATCAGACAGTGTGTAACCCGGGAGGATGGGTCCAGTGAGATCAGACAGTTTGTAACTGGAGGAGGATGGGCCCAGTTATATCAGACAGTGTGTAACCGGGAAGGATTGGCCCAGTGAGATCAGACAGTGTGTAACCCGGGGAGGATGGGCCCAGTTCGTTTAGGCAGTGTGTAACCCAGTGAGGTGGGCCCAATGAGATCAGACAGTGTTTAACCTGGGGAGGATGGGCCCATTGAGATAAGATAGTGTTTAACCGGGGAGGGTGAGCCCTGTGAGATTAAACAGGTTGTTACCCGGGGAGGATGAGTCCAGTGAGATCAGACAGTGTGTAACCCAGGGAAGATGGGACCAGTGAAATCAGACAGTGTGTTACCCAGGGACGATGGGCCCAGTGAGATCAGACAGTGTGTAACCTGTGGAGGATGGGCCCAGTGAGATCAGTCATAGTGTAACCCGAGAGGATGGGCCCAGTGAGATCAGACAGTGTGTAACCCGAGGAGGATGGGCCCAGTGACATCAGACAGTGTGTAACCTGGGGAGGATGGGCCAAGTGTAATCAGACAGTGTGTACCCCGGGGAGAATACGCCCAGTGAGTTCAGACAATGTGTAACCCGGGGAGGAGGGGCGCAGTGAGATTAGACCGGGTGTTACCCGGGGAGGATGGGCCCAGTGAGATCAAACAGTGTGTACCCCGGGTAGGATGGGCCCAGAGAGATATGGCACTGTGTAATCCGGGGAGGATGGGCCCAGTGAGATCAGACAGTATGTAACCCGGGGAGGATGGGCTCAGTGAGATCAGACGGTGTGTAACATGGGAAGGATGTGTCCAGTGCGATCAGACAGTGTGTAACCCGGGGAGGATGGGCCCACTGAGATCAGACAGTGTGTAACCCGGGGAGGATGCGGCCAGTGAGATCAGACATTGTGTAACCCGGGGAGGATTGGCCCAGTGAGATCAGGCAGTGTGTATCCTGGGGATGTTGGGCCCAGTGAGATAAGTCAGTGTGTAACCTGGGGAGGATGGGCCCAGTGAGATCAGACAGTGTGTAGCCCGGGGATAATTGGCCCAGTGAGATTAGACAGTGTGTAACCCGGGGAGGATGGGTCCAGTTAGATTAGACAGTGTGAAACCCGTGGAGGATGCGTCTAATGAGATCAGTCAGAATGTAACCCGCGCAGGATGGGCCCAGAGAGATTAGACAGTGTGTAACCCGGGTAGGATGGGCCCAGTGTGATCAGACAGTGTGTAACCCGGGGAGGATGGGCCCAGTGAGATTAGGCAATGTGTAACCCGGTGAGGATGGGCCCAGTGAGATCACACAGTGTGTAACCTGGGGTGGATGGGCCCATTGAGATCAGACAGTGTGTAACCCGAGGAGGGTGAGCCCAGTGAGATTAAACAGGGGGTTACCCGGTGAGGATGTGTCCAGTGAGATCAGACAGTGTGTAACCCAGGGAGGATGGGCCCTGTCAGATCAGACAGTGTTTAACCTGGGGAGGATGGGCACGGTGAGATCAGACAGTGTGTAACCCGGGGAGGATGGACCCAGTGAGATCAGACAGTGTGTAACCCGTGGTGGATGGGCCCAGTGAGATCAGACAGTGTTTAACATGGGGAGGATGGGTCCAGTGAGATCAGAAAGTGTTTAAGCCGGGGAGGATGGGCCCAATGAGATCAGACAGTGTGTAACCCGTGGAGGGTGAGCCCAGTGAGATTAAACAGTGTGTTACCCGGGAAGGATCTGTCCAGTGATTTCAGACAGTGTGTAACCCAGGGAGGATGGGCCCAGTGAGATCAGACAGTGTGTCACCCGGGCAGGATTGGCCCAGTCAGATCAGACGGTGCGTAACCCGGGGAGGATGGGCCCAGTGACATCAGACAGTGTGTAACCCGGGAGGATGGGCCCAGTGAGATCAGACAGTTTGTAACACGGGGACGATGGGCCCAGTGATATCAGACAGTGTGTAACCGGGAAGGATTGGCCCAGTGAGATCAGACAGTGTGTAACACGGGGAGGATGGATACAGTCAGATGACACAGTGTGTAACCCGGGGACGATGGGCCCAGTGAGATCAGCCAGTGTGTTACGCAGGTAGGATTGGCCCAGTGAGATCAGACAGTGTGTAACCCGGGGAGGATGGGCCCAGTGAGTTCAGACAATGCGTAACCCGGGGAGGATGGGCCCAGTGAGTTCAGACAGTGTGTAACCCGGGGAGGATGGGCCTAGTGAGATCAGACAGTGTGTAACCCGGGGAGGATGGGCACAGTGAGATCAGACAGTGTGTATCCCGGGGAGAATGGGCTCAGTGAGGTCAGACGGTGTGTAACGCGGGGACGATGGGCCCAGTGAGATCAGACAGTATGTAACCCAGGAGGATGGGCCCAGTGAGATCAGACAGTTTATAACCCGGGGACGATGGGCACAGTGAAATCAGACAGTGTGTAACCTGGGGAGGATGGGCCCATTGAGATAAGATAGTGTGTAACCCGGGGAGGGCGAGCCCTGTGAGATTAAACAGGTTGTTACCCGGGGAGGATGAGTCCAGTGAGATCAGACAGTGTGTAACCCAGGGAAGAAGGGACCAGTGAAATCAGACAGTGTGTTACCCAGGGACGATGGGCCCAGTGAGATCAGACAGTGTGTAACCCGGGGAGGATGGGCCCAGTGAGATCAGTCATAGTGTAACCCGAGAGGATGGGCCCAGTGAGATCAGACAGTGTGTAACCCGAGGAGGATGGGCCCAGTGACATCAGACCATGTGTAACCTGGGGAGGATGGGCCAAGTGTAATCAGACAGTGTGTACCCCGGGGAGAATACGCCCAGTGAGTTCAGACAATGTGTAACCCGGGGAGGAGGGGCGCAGTGAGATTAGACCGGGTGTTACCCGGGGAGGATGGGCCCAGTGAGATTAAACAGTGTGTACCCCGGGGAGGATGGGCCCAGAGAGATATGGCACTGTGTAATCCGGGGAGGATGGGCCCAGTGAGATCAGACAGTATGTAACCCGGGGAGGATGGGCTCAGTGAGATCAGACAGTGTGTAACACGGGAAGGATGGGTCCAGTGAGATCATACAGTGTTTAAACCGGGGAGGATGGGCCCAGTGAGATCAGACAGTGTGTAACCCGGTGACGATGGGCGCAGTGAAATCAGACAGTGTGTAACCCGGGGAGGATGGGGAAGTGAGATCAGACGGTTTGTAACCCGGGGAGGATGTGCCCAGTGAGATCAGACAGTGTGTAACCCGGGAGGATGGGTCCAGTGAGATCAGACAGTTTGTAACTCGAGGAGGATGGGCCCAGTTATATCAGACAGTGTGTAACCGGGAAGGATTGTCCCAGTGAGATCAGACAGTGTGTAACCCGGTGACGATGGGCACAGTGAAATCAGACAGTGTGTTACCCAGGGACGATGGGCCCAGTGAGATCAGACAGTGTGTAACCTGTGGAGGATGGGCCCAGTGAGATCAGTCATAGTGTAACCCGAGAGGATGGGCCCAGTGAGATCAGACAGTGTGTAACCCGAGGAGGATGGGCCCAGTGACATCAGACAGTGTGTAACCTGGGGAGGATGGGCCAAGTGTAATCAGACAGTGTGTACCCCGGGGAGAATACGCCCAGTGAGTTCAGACAATGTGTAACCCGGGGAGGAGGGGCGCAGTGAGATTAGACCGGGTGTTACCCGGGGAGGATGGGCCCAGTGAGATCAAACAGTGTGTACCCCGGGTAGGATGGGCCCAGAGAGATATGGCACTGTGTAATCCGGGGAGGATGGGCCCAGTGAGATCAGACAGTATGTAACCCGGGGAGGATGGGCTCAGTGAGATCAGACGGTGTGTAACATGGGAAGGATGTGTCCAGTGCGATCAGACAGTGTGTAACCCGGGGAGGATGGGCCCACTGAGATCAGACAGTGTGTAACCCGGGGAGGATGCGGCCAGTGAGATCAGACATTGTGTAACCCGGGGAGGATTGGCCCAGTGAGATCAGGCAGTGTGTATCCTGGGGATGTTGGGCCCAGTGAGATAAGTCAGTGTGTAACCTGGGGAGGATGGGCCCAGTGAGATCAGACAGTGTGTAGCCCGGGGATAATTGGCCCAGTGAGATTAGACAGTGTGTAACCCGGGGAGGATGGGTCCAGTTAGATTAGACAGTGTGAAACCCGTGGAGGATGCGTCTAATGAGATCAGTCAGAATGTAACCCGCGCAGGATGGGCCCAGAGAGATTAGACAGTGTGTAACCCGGGTAGGATGGGCCCAGTGTGATCAGACAGTGTGTAACCCGGGGAGGATGGGCCCAGTGAGATTAGGCAATGTGTAACCCGGTGAGGATGGGCCCAGTGAGATCACACAGTGTGTAACCTGGGGTGGATGGGCCCATTGAGATCAGACAGTGTGTAACCCGAGGAGGGTGAGCCCAGTGAGATTAAACAGGGGGTTACCCGGTGAGGATGTGTCCAGTGAGATCAGACAGTGTGTAACCCAGGGAGGATGGGCCCTGTCAGATCAGACAGTGTTTAACCTGGGGAGGATGGGCACGGTGAGATCAGACAGTGTGTAACCCGGGGAGGATGGACCCAGTGAGATCAGACAGTGTGTAACCCGTGGTGGATGGGCCCAGTGAGATCAGACAGTGTTTAACATGGGGAGGATGGGTCCAGTGAGATCAGAAAGTGTTTAAGCCGGGGAGGATGGGCCCAATGAGATCAGACAGTGTGTAACCCGTGGAGGGTGAGCCCAGTGAGATTAAACAGTGTGTTACCCGGGAAGGATCTGTCCAGTGATTTCAGACAGTGTGTAACCCAGGGAGGATGGGCCCAGTGAGATCAGACAGTGTGTCACCCGGGCAGGATTGGCCCAGTCAGATCAGACGGTGCGTAACCCGGGGAGGATGGGCCCAGTGACATCAGACAGTGTGTAACCCGGGAGGATGGGCCCAGTGAGATCAGACAGTTTGTAACACGGGGACGATGGGCCCAGTGATATCAGACAGTGTGTAACCGGGAAGGATTGGCCCAGTGAGATCAGACAGTGTGTAACACGGGGAGGATGGATACAGTCAGATGACACAGTGTGTAACCCGGGGACGATGGGCCCAGTGAGATCAGCCAGTGTGTTACGCAGGTAGGATTGGCCCAGTGAGATCAGACAGTGTGTAACCCGGGGAGGATGGGCCCAGTGAGTTCAGACAATGCGTAACCCGGGGAGGATGGGCCCAGTGAGTTCAGACAGTGTGTAACCCGGGGAGGATGGGCCTAGTGAGATCAGACAGTGTGTAACCCGGGGAGGATGGGCACAGTGAGATCAGACAGTGTGTATCCCGGGGAGAATGGGCTCAGTGAGGTCAGACGGTGTGTAACGCGGGGACGATGGGCCCAGTGAGATCAGACAGTATGTAACCCAGGAGGATGGGCCCAGTGAGATCAGACAGTTTATAACCCGGGGACGATGGGCACAGTGAAATCAGACAGTGTGTAACCTGGGGAGGATGGGCCCATTGAGATAAGATAGTGTGTAACCCGGGGAGGGCGAGCCCTGTGAGATTAAACAGGTTGTTACCCGGGGAGGATGAGTCCAGTGAGATCAGACAGTGTGTAACCCAGGGAAGAAGGGACCAGTGAAATCAGACAGTGTGTTACCCAGGGACGATGGGCCCAGTGAGATCAGACAGTGTGTAACCCGGGGAGGATGGGCCCAGTGAGATCAGTCATAGTGTAACCCGAGAGGATGGGCCCAGTGAGATCAGACAGTGTGTAACCCGAGGAGGATGGGCCCAGTGACATCAGACCATGTGTAACCTGGGGAGGATGGGCCAAGTGTAATCAGACAGTGTGTACCCCGGGGAGAATACGCCCAGTGAGTTCAGACAATGTGTAACCCGGGGAGGAGGGGCGCAGTGAGATTAGACCGGGTGTTACCCGGGGAGGATGGGCCCAGTGAGATTAAACAGTGTGTACCCCGGGGAGGATGGGCCCAGAGAGATATGGCACTGTGTAATCCGGGGAGGATGGGCCCAGTGAGATCAGACAGTATGTAACCCGGGGAGGATGGGCTCAGTGAGATCAGACAGTGTGTAACACGGGAAGGATGGGTCCAGTGAGATCATACAGTGTTTAAACCGGGGAGGATGGGCCCAGTGAGATCAGACAGTGTGTAACCCGGTGACGATGGGCGCAGTGAAATCAGACAGTGTGTAACCCGGGGAGGATGGGGAAGTGAGATCAGACGGTTTGTAACCCGGGGAGGATGTGCCCAGTGAGATCAGACAGTGTGTAACCCGGGAGGATGGGTCCAGTGAGATCAGACAGTTTGTAACTCGAGGAGGATGGGCCCAGTTATATCAGACAGTGTGTAACCGGGAAGGATTGTCCCAGTGAGATCAGACAGTGTGTAACCCGGTGACGATGGGCACAGTGAAATCAGACAGTGTGTAACCCGGGGAGGATGGGGAAGTGAGATCAGACAGTGTGTAACCCGGGAGGATGGGTCCAGTGAGATCAGACAGTGTGTAACCCGGGAGGATGGGTCCAGTGAGATCAGACAGTTTGTAACTGGAGGAGGATGTGCCCAGTGAGATCAGACAGTGTGTAACCGGGAAGGATTGGCCCAGTGAGATTAGACAGTGTGTAACCCGGGGAGGATGGGCCCAGTTCGTTTAGGCAGTGTGTAACCCAGTGAGGTGGGCCCAATGAGATCAGACAGTGTTTAACCTGGGGAGGTTGGGCCCATTGAGGTAAGATAGTGTTTAACCGGGGAGGGTGAGCCCTGTGAGATTAAACAGGTTGTTACCCGGGGAGGATGAGTCCAGTGAGATCAGACAGTGTGTAACCCAGGGAAGATGGGACCAGTGAAATCAGACAGTGTGTTACCCAGGGACGATGGGCCCAGTGAGATCAGACAGTGTGTAACCTGTGGAGGATGGGCCCAGTGAGATCAGTCATAGTGTAACCCGAGAGGATGGGCCCAGTGAGATCAGACAGTGTGTAACCCGAGGAGGATGGGCCCAGTGACATCAGACAGTGTGTAACCTGGGGAGGATGGGCCAAGTGTAATCAGACAGTGTGTACCCCGGGGAGAATACGCCCAGTGAGTTCAGACAATGTGTAACCCGGGGAGGAGGGGCGCAGTGAGATTAGACCGGGTGTTACCCGGGGAGGATGGGCCCAGTGAGATTAAACAGTGTGTACCCCGGGGAGGATGGGCCCAGAGAGATATGGCACTGTGTAATCCGGGGAGGATGGGCCCAGTGAGATCAGACAGTATGTAACCCGGGGAGGATGGGCTCAGTGAGATCAGACAGTGTGTAACATGGGAAGGATGCGTCCAGTGCGATCAGACAGTGTGTAAACCGGGGAGGATGGGCCCACTGAGATCAGACAGTGTGTAACCCGGGGAGGATGCGGCCAGTGAGATCAGACAGTGTGTAACCCGGGGAGGATTGGCCCAGTGAGATCAGGCAGTGTGTATCCTGGGGATGTTGGGCCCAGTGAGATAAGTCAGTGTGTAACCTGGGGAGGATGGGCCCAGTGAGATCAGACAGTGTGTAGCCCGGGGATAATTGGCCCAGTGAGATTAGACAGTGTGTAACCCGGGGAGGATGGGTCCAGTTAGATAAGACAGTGTGAAACCCGTGGAGGATGCGTCTAATGAGATCAGTCAGAATGTAACCCGCGCAGGATGGGCCCAGAGAGATTAGACAGTGTGTAACCCGGGTAGGATGGGCCCAGTGTGATCAGACAGTGTGTAACCCGGGGAGGATGGGCCCAGTGAGATTAGGCAATGTGTAACCCGGTGAGGATGGGCCCAGTGAGATCACACAGTGTGTAACCTGGGGTGGATGGGCCCATTGAGATCAGGCAGTGTGTAACCCGAGGAGGGTGAGCCCAGTGAGATTAAACAGGGTGTTACCCGGTGAGGATGTGTCCAGTGAGATCAGACATTGTGTAACCCAGGGAGGATGGGCCCTCTGAGATCAGACAGTGTTTAACCTGGGGAGGATGGGCACGGTGAGATCAGACAGTGTGTAACCCGGGGAGGATGGACCCAGTGAGATCAGACAGTGTGTAACCCGTGGTGGATGGGCCCAGTGAGATCAGACAGAGTTTAACATGGGGAGGATGGGTCCAGTGAGATCAGAAAGTGTTTAAGCCGGGGAGGATGGGCCCAATGAGATCAGACAGTGTGTAACTCGTGGAGGGTGAGCCTAGTGAGATTAAACAGTGTGTTACCCGGGGAGGATCTGTCCAGTGAGTTCAGACAGTGTGTAACCCAGGGAGGATGGACCCAGTGAGATCAGACAGTGTGTCACCCGGGCAGGATTGGCCCAGTCAGATCAGACGGTGTGTAACCCGGGGAGGAAGGGCCCAGTGACATCAGACAGTGTGTAACCCGGGAGGATGGGCCCAGTGAGATCAGACAGTTTGTAACGCGGGGGACGATGGGCCCAGTGACATCAGACAGTGTGTAACCGGGAAGGTTTGGCCCAGTGAGATCAGACTGTGTGTAACACGGGGAGGATGGATACAGTCAGATGACACAGTGTGTAACCCGGGGACGATGGGCCCAGTGAGATCAGCCAGTGTGTTACGCAGGTAGGATTGGCCCAGTGAGATCAGACAGTGTGTAACCCGGGGAGGATGGGCCCAGTGAGTTCAGACAATGCGTAACCCGGGTAGGATGGGCCCAGTGAGTTCAGACAGTGTGTAACCCGGGGAGGATGGGCCTAGTGAGATCAGACAGTGTGTAACCCGGGGACGATGGGCACAGTGAAATCAGACAGTGTGTAACCTGGGGAGGATGGGCCCATTGAGATAAGATAGTGTGTAACCCGGGGAGGGCGAGCCCTGTGAGATTAAACAGGTTGTTACCCGGGGAGGATGAGTCCAGTGAGATCAGACAGTGTGTAACCCGGGCAGGATTGGCCCAGTCAGATCAGACGGTGCGTAACCCGGGGAGGATGGGCCCAGTGACATCAGACAGTGTGTAACCCGGGAGGATGGGCCCAGTGAGATCAGACAGTGTGTAACCGGGAAGGATTGGCCCAGTGAGATCAGACAGTGTGTAACACGGGGAGGATGGATACAGTCAGATGACACAGTGTGTAACCCGGGGACGATGGGCCCAGTGAGATCAGCCAGTGTGTTACGCAGGTAGGATTGGCCCAGTGAGATCAGACAGTGTGTAACCCAGGGAGGATGGGCCCAGTGAGTTCAGACAATGCGTAACCCGGGGAGGATGGGCCCAGTGAGATCAGACAGTGTGTAACCCGGGGAGGATGGGCCTAGTGAGATCAGACAGTGTGTAACCCGGGGAGGATGGGCACAGTGAGATCAGACAGTGTGTATCCCGGGGAGAATGGGCTCAGTGAGGTCAGACGGTGTGTAACGCGGGGACGATGGGCCCAGTGAGATCAGACAGTATGTAACCCAGGAGGATGGGCCCAGTGAGATCAGACAGTTTATAACCCGGGGACGATGGGCACAGTGAAATCAGACAGTGTGTAACCTGGGGAGGATGGGCCCATTGAGATAAGATAGTGTGTAACCCGGGGAGGGCGAGCCCTGTGAGATTAAACAGGTTGTTACCCGGGGAGGATGAGTCCAGTGAGATCAGACAGTGTGTAACCCAGGGAAGAAGGGACCAGTGAAATCAGACAGTGTGTTACCCAGGGACGATGGGCCCAGTGAGATCAGACAGTGTGTAACCCGGGGAGGATGGGCCCAGTGAGATCAGTCATAGTGTAACCCGAGAGGATGGGCCCAGTGAGATCAGACAGTGTGTAACCCGAGGAGGATGGGCCCAGTGACATCAGACCGTGTGTAACCTGGGGAGGATGGGCCAAGTGTAATCAGACAGTGTGTACCCCGGGGAGAATACGCCCAGTGAGTTCAGACAATGTGTAACCCGGGGAGGAGGGGCGCAGTGAGATTAGACCGGGTGTTACCCGGGGAGGATGGGCCCAGTGAGATTAAACAGTGTGTACCCCGGGGAGGATGGGCCCAGAGAGATAAGGCACTGTGTAATCCGGGGAGGATGGGCCCAGTGAGATCAGACAGTGTGTAACCCGGGGAGGATGGGCTCAGTGAGATCAGACAGTGTGTAACACGGGAAGGATGTGTCCAGTGCGATCAGACAGTGTATAAACCGGGGAGGATGGGCCCACTGAGATCAGACAGTGTGTAACCCGGGGAGGATGTGGCCAGTGAGATCAGACAGTGTGTAACCCGGGGAGGATTGGCCCAGTGAGATCAGGCAGTGTGTACCCTGGGGATGTTGGGCCCAGTGAGATAAGTCAGTGTGTAACCTGGGGAGGATGGGCCCAGTGAGATCAGACAGTGTGTAGCCCGGGGATAATTGGCCCAGTGAGATTAGACAG
Organism: Somniosus microcephalus; assembly: GCF_052327205.1. NCBI lineage: Eukaryota > Metazoa > Chordata > Chondrichthyes > Squaliformes > Somniosidae > Somniosus > Somniosus microcephalus. The sequence goes on along the minus strand of NW_028225180.1, from coordinate 31,029,476 downwards.
TGTGTAACCCGGGGAGGATGGGTCCAGTTAGATTAGACAGTGTGAAACCCGTGGAGGAAGGGTCTAATGAGATCCATCAGAATGTAACCCGCGCAGGATGGGCCCAGAGAGATTAGACAGTGTGTAACCCGGGGAGGATGGGCCCAGTGTGATCAGACAGTGTGTAACCTGGGCAGGATGGGCCCAGTGAGATTAGGCAGTGTGTAACCCGGTGAGGATGGGCCCAGTGAGATCACACAGTGTGTAACCTGGGGTGGATGGGCCCATTGAGATCAGGCAGTGTGTAACCCGAGGAGGGTGAGCCCAGTGAGATTAAACAGTGTGTAACCCGGTGAGGATGTGTCCAGTGAGATCAGACAGTGTGTAACCCAGGGAGGATGGGCCCTGTGAGATCAGACAGTGTGTAACCTGGGGAGGATGGGCACGGTGAGATCAGACAGTGTGTAACCCGGGGAGGATGGACCCAGTGAGATCAGACAGTGTGTAACCCGTGGTGGATGGGCCCAGTGAGATCAGACAGTGTTTAACACGGGGAGGATGGGTCCAGTGAGATCAGAAAGTGTTTAAGCCGGGGAGGATGAGCCCAATGAGATCAGACAGTGTGTAACCCGTGGAGGGTGAGCCCAGTGAGATTAAACAGTGTGTTACCCGGGGAGGATCTGTCCAGTGAGTTCAGACAGTGTGTAACCCAGGGAGGATGGGCCCAGTGAGATCAGACAGTGTGTCACCCGGGCAGGATTGGCCTAGTCAGATCAGACGGTGTGTAACCCGGGGAGGATGGGCCCAGTGACATCAGACAGTGTGTAACCCGGGAGGATGGGCCCAGTGAGATCAGACAGTTTGTAACGCGGGGACGATGGGCCCAGTGATATCAGACAGAGTGTAACCGGGAAGGATTGGCCCAGTGAGATCAGACAGTGTGTAACACGGGGAGGATGGATACAGTCAGATGAGACAGTGTGTAACCCGGGGACGATGGGCCCAGTGAGATCAGCCAGTGTGTTACGCAGGTAGGATTGGCCCAGTGAGATCAGACAGTGTGTAACCCAGGGAGGATGGGCCCAGTGAGTTCAGACAATGCGTAAACCGGGGAGGATGGGCCCAGTGAGTTCAGACAGTGTGTAACCCGGGGAGGATGGGCCTAGTGAGATCAGACAGTGTGTAACCCGGGGAGGATGGGCACAGTGAGATCAGACAGTGTGTAACACGGGAAGGATGTGTCCAGTGCGATCAGACAGTGTGTAAACCGGGGAGGATGGGCCCACTGAGATCAGACAGTGTGTAACCCGGGGAGGATGTGGCCAGTGAGATCAGACAGTGTGTAACCCGGGGAGGATTGGCCCAGTGAGATCAGGCAGTGTGTATCCTGGGGATGTTGGGCCCAGTGAGATAAGTCATTGTGTAACCTGGCGAGGATGGGCCGAGTGAGATCAGACAGTGTGTAGCCCGGGGATAATTGGCCCAGTGAGATTAGACAGTGTGTAACCCGGGGAGGATGGATCCAGTTAGATTAGACAGTGTGAAACCCGTGGAGGATGGGTCTAATGAGATCAGTCAGAATGTAACCCGCGCAGGATGGGCCCAGAGAGATTAGACAGTGTGTAACCCGGGTAGGATGGGCCCAGTGTGATCAGACAGTGTGTAACCCGGGAGGATGGGTCCAGTGAGATCAGACAGTTTGTAACTCGAGGAGGATGGGCCCAGTTATATCAGACAGTGTGTAACCGGGAAGGATTGGTCCAGTGAGATCAGACAGTGTGTAACCCGGGGAGGCTGGGCCCAGTTCGTTTAGGCAGTGTGTAACCCAGTGAGGTGGGCCCAATGAGATCAGACAGTGTGTAACCTGGGGAGGATGGGCCCATTGAGATAAGATAGTGTTTAACCGGGGAGGGTGAGCCCTGTGAGATTAAACAGGTTGTTACCCGGGGAGGATGAGTCCAGTGAGATCAGACAGTGTGTAACCCAGGGAAGATGGGACCAGTGAAATCAGACAGTGTGTTACCCAGGGACGATGGGCCCAGTGAGATCAGACAGTGTGTAACCTGTGGAGGGTGGGCCCAGTGAGATCAGTCATAGTGTAACCCGAGAGGATGGGCCCAGTGAGATCAGACAGTGTGTAACCCGAGGAGGATGGGCCCAGTGACATCAGACAGTGTGTAACCTGGGGAGGATGGGCCAAGTGTAATCAGACAGTGTGTACCCCGGGGAGAATACGCCCAGTGAGTTCAGACAATGTGTAACCCGGGGAGGAGGGGCGCAGTGAGATTAGACCGGGTGTTACCCGGGGAGGATGGGCCCAGTGAGATGAAACAGTGTGTACCCCGGGGAGGATGGGCCCAGAGAGATATGGCACTGTGTAATCCGGGGAGGATGGGCCCAGTGAGATCAGACAGTATGTAACCCGGGGAGGATGGGCTCAGTGAGATCAGACAGTGTGTAACATGGGAAGGATGTGTCCAGTGCGATCAGACAGTGTGTAAACCGGGGAGGATGGGCCCACTGAGATCAGACAGTGTGTAACCCGGGGAGGATGCGGCCAGTGAGATCAGACAGTGTGTAACCCGGGGAGGATTGGCCCAGTGAGATCAGGCAGTGTGTATCCTGGGGATGTTGGGCCCAGTGAGATAAGTCAGTGTGTAACCTGGGGAGGATGGGCCCAGTGAGATCAGACAGTGTGTAGCCCGGGGATAATTGGCCCAGTGAGATTAGACAGTGTGTAACCCGGGGAGGATGGGTCCAGTTAGATAAGACAGTGTGAAACCCGTGGAGGATGCGTCTAATGAGATCAGTCAGAATGTAACCCGCGCAGGATGGGCCCAGAGAGATTAGACAGTGTGTAACCCGGGTAGGATGGGCCCAGTGTGATCAGACAGTGTGTAACCCGGGGAGGATGGGCCCAGTGAGATTAGGCAATGTGTAACCCAGTGAGGATGGGCCCAGTGAGATCACACAGTGTGTAACCTGGGGTGGATGGGCCCATTGAGATCAGACAGTGTGTAACCCGAGGAGGGTGAGCCCAGTGAGATTAAACAGGGTGTTACCCGGTGAGGATGTGTCCAGTGAGATCAGACATTGTGTAACCCAGGGAGGATGGGCCCTGTGAGATCAGACAGTGTTTAACCTGGGGAGGATGGGCACGGTGAGATCAGACAGTGTGTAACCCGGGGAGGATGGACCCAGTGAGATCAGACAGTGTGTAACCCGTGGTGGATGGGCCCAGTGAGATCAGACAGTGTTTAACATGGGGAGGATGGGTCCAGTGAGATCAGAAAGTGTTTAAGCCGGGGAGGATGGGCCCAATGAGATCAGACAGTGTGTAACCCGTGGAGGGTGAGCCTAGTGAGATTAAACAGTGTGTTACCCGGGGAGGATCTGTCCAGTGAGTTCAGACAGTGTGTAACCCAGGGAGGATGGACCCAGTGAGATCAGACAGTGTGTCACCCGGGCAGGATTGGCCCAGTCAGATCAGACGGTGTGTAACCCGGGGAGGAAGGGCCCAGTGACATCAGACAGTGTGTAACCCGGGAGGATGGGCCCAGTGAGATCAGACAGTTTGTAACGCGGGGACGATGGGCCCAGTGATATCAGACAGTGTGTAACCGGGAAGGATTGGCCCAGTGAGATCAGACTGTGTGTAACACGGGGAGGATGGATACAGTCAGGTGACACAGTGTGTAACCCGGGGACGATGGGTCCAGTGAGATCAGCCAGTGTGTTACGCAGGTAGGATTGGCCCAGTGAGATCAGACAGTGTGTAACCCGGGGAGGATGGGCCCAGTGAGTTCAGACAATGCGTAACCCGGGTAGGATGGGCCCAGTGAGTTCAGACAGTGTGTAACCCGGGGAGGATGGGCCTAGTGAGATCAGACAGTGTGTAACCCGGGGAGGATGGGCACAGTGAGATCAGACAGTGTGTATCCCGGGGAGAATGGGCTCAGTGAGGTCAGACGGTGTGTAACGCGGGGACGATGGGCCCAGTGAGATCAGACAGTATGTAACCCAGGAGGATGGGCCCAGTGAGATCAGACAGTTGAAACCCGGGGACGATGGGCACAGTGAAATCAGACAGTGTGTAACCTGGGGAGGATGGGCCCATTGAGATAAGATAGTGTGTAACCCGGGGAGGGCGAGCCCTGTGAGATTAAACAGGTTGTTACCCGGGGAGGATGAGTCCAGTGAGATCAGACAGTGTGTAACCCAGCGAAGATGGGACCAGTGAAATCAGACAGTGTGTTACCCAGGGACGATGGGCCCAGTGAGATCAGACAGTGTGTAACCCGGGGAGGATGGGCCCAGTGAGATCAGACAGTGTGTAACCCAGTGAGGATGGGCCCAGTGAGATCAGACAGTGTGTAACCAGGGGAGGATGAGCCCAGTGAGATCATACATTGTGTAGCCCTGGAGGATGCGCCCAGTGAGATCAGACAGTGTGTAACCAGGGGAGGATGGGCCCAGTGAGAACCGAAAATGTGTAACCCGGGGAGGATGGGACCAGTGAGATCAGACAGATTGTAACCCGGAGGAGGATGGGCCCAGTGAAATCAGACGGTGTGTAACCCGGGGAGGATGGGCCCAGTGAGATCATACATTGTGTAGCCCTGGAGGAAGCGCCCAGTGAGATCAGACAGTGTGTAACCAGGGGAGGATGAGCCCAGTGAGATCAGACAGCGTGTTACCCCGGGAAGATGGGCCCACTGATATCAGACAGTGTGTAACCCGGGGAGGATGGACACAGTGAGATCAGACAGTGTGTAACACGGGGAGGATGGGCCCAGTGAGATCAGACGGTGTGTAACAGGGAAGGATGAGCCCAGTGAGATTAGAAAGTGTGTAACACAGGCAGGATGGATCTACTGAGATGAGACGGTGTGTAACCCGGGGAGGATGGGCCCAGTGAGATCAGAGAGTGTGTAACCCGGGGAGGATGGTCCCATTGAGATCAGAGAGCGTGTAACCCGGGGAAGATGGGCCCAGTGAGATCAGACAGTGTGTAACCCTGGGAGGTTGGGCCCAGTGAGATCAGACAGTGTGTAACACGGGGAGGATGGGTCCAGTGATATCAGACAGTGTGTAACCCGGGGAGGATGGGCCCAGTGAGATCAGACAGTGTGTTAGCCGGGGAGGATGGGTCCAGTGAGATTAGACAGAAAGTAACCCGGGCAGGATGGGTCCAGTGAGACCAGACGGTGTGTAATCCGGGGGGGATGGGCCCAGTGAGATCAGACAGTGTGTTAGTCGGGGAGGATGGGTCCAGTGAGGTTAGACAGAAAGCTACCCGGGCAGGATGGGTCCAGTGAGATCAGACGGTGTGTAACCCGGGGAGGATGGGCCCAGTGAGTACAGATAGTGTGTATCCCGGGGAGGATGGGTGCAGTGAGATTAGACAGTGTGTATCCCGGGGAGGATGGAGCCAGTGAGATCAGACAGTGTGAAACACGGGGAGGATGGGCCCAGTGAGATCAGACAGTGTGTCACCCGGGGAGGATGGGCCCAGAGAGATCAGACAGTGTGTTACCCGGTCAGGATGGGACCAGTGTGATTAGACAGTGTGTAACCCATTCAGGATGGGCCAAGTGAGATCAGACGGTGTGTAACACGGGGAGGATGGGCCCAGTGAGATCAGACAGTGTGTAATCCGGGAGGATGCGCCCAGTGATATCAGACAGTGTGTAACCTGGAAGGATTGTCCCAGTGAGATCAGAAAGTGTGTAACAGAGGCAGGATGGATCTACTGAGATCAGACAGTGTGTAACCGGGAGAGGATGGGCCCAGTGAGATCAGACAGGATGTAACCCGGGGAGGATGGACCCATTGAGATCAGAGAGCGTATAACCTGGGGACGATGGGTCCAGTGAGATTAGACAATGTGTAACCCGTGGAACATGGGCTTAGTGACATCAGTCAGTGTGTAATCTGGGGAGGATGGGCCCAGTGAGATCAGAAAGTGTGTAACCCGGGGAGGCTGGGCCCAGTGAGATCAGACAGTGTGTAACACCGGGAGGATGGGTCTAGTGAGATCAGACAGTGTGTAACCCGGGGAGGATGGGCCCAGTGAGATCAGACAGTGTGTTAGCCGGGGAGGATGGTTCCAGTGAGATTAGACAGAAAGTAACCCGGGCAGGATGGGTCCAGTGAGATCAGAAAGTGTGTAACACAGGCAGGATGGATCTACTGAGATGAGACGGTGTGTAACCCGGGGAGGATGGGCCCAGTGAAATCAGACAGTGTGTTACCCGGGTAGGATGGGCCCAGTGAGATCAGACAGTGTGTAACCCGTGGAGGATGGGCCCAGTGAGAGCAGACAGTATGTAACCCGGGGACGATGGTCCCATTGAGATCAGAGAGCGTGTAACCTGGGGACGATGGGTCCAGTGAGATTAGACAATGTGTAACCCGGGGAAGATGGGCCTAGTGAGATCAGACAGTGTGTAATCTGGGGAGGATGGGCCCAGTGAGATCAGAAAGTGTGTAACCCGGGAAGGATGGGCCCAGTGAGATCAGACAGTGTGTAACATTGGGAGGATGGGTCCAGTGTGATCAGACAGTGTGTTACCCGGGGAGGATGGGTCCAGTGAGATCAGACAGTGTGTAACCCGGGGAGGATGGGCCCAGTGTGATCAGACAGTGTGTTACCCGGGCATGATAGGCGCAATGAGATCAGACTGTGTGCCACCTGGGGCGGATGGGCCCAGTGAGATCTTACAGTATGTAACCCAGGGAGGATGGGCCCAGTGAGTACAGACAGAGTGTAACCCGGGGAGGATGAGCCCAGTGAGTACAGATAGTGTATAACCCGGGGATAATGGGTCCAGTGAGATTAGACAGTGTGTAACCCCGGGAAGATGGGCCCAGTGATATCAGTCAGTGTGTATCCCGGGAGGATGGACCCAGTGAGATCAGACAGTGTCTAACACGGGGAGGATGGGCCCAGTGAGATCAGACAGTGTGTAACACGGGGAGGATGGGCCCACTGAGATCAGTCAGAGTGTTACCCGGTCAGGATGAGACCATTGTGATTAGACAGTGAGTAACCCGGGCAGGATGGGCCAAGTGAGATCAGATGTTGTGTAACCCGGGGAGGATGGGCCCAGTGAGATCAGACAGTGTGCAAACCGGGAGGAAGCGCCCAGTGATATCAGACAGTGTGGAACCGGGAAAGATTGTCCCAGTGAGATCAGAAAGTGTGTAACACATGCAGGATGGATCTACTGAGATGAGGCGGTGTGTAACCCGGGGAGGATGGGCCCAGTGAGATCAGACAGTGTGTAACCCGGGGAGGATGGATCCAGTGAGATCAGTCAGTGTGTAACCCGGGGAGGATGGGCCCAGTGAGATCAGACAGTATGTAACCCATGGAGGATGGTCCCATTGAGATCAGGGAGCGTGTAACCTGGGGACGATGGGTCCAGTGAGATTAGACAGTGTGTAAGCCGGGGAAGATGGGCCTCGTGAGATCAGACAGTGTGTATCTGGGGAGGATGGGCCCAGTGAGATCAGACAGTGTGTAACCCGGGGAGGATGGGCCCAGTGAGATAAGAAAGTGTGTAACACGGGGAGGATGGGTCCAGTGAGATCAGACAGTGTGTAACCCGGGGAGGATGGCCCAGTGTGATCAGACAATGTGTTACCCGGGGAGGATGGGTCCAGTGAGATTAGACAGTGTGTAACCCGGGGAGGAGGGGCCCAGTGAGATAAGACAGTGTGTAACCCGGGGAGGATGGGTCCAGTGAGATCAGACAGTGTGTAACCCGGGGAGGATGGCCCAGTGTGATCAGACAGTGTGTAACCCGGGCATGATGGGCCCAGTGAGGTCAGACGGTGCGTAACCCGGGGAGGATGGGCCCAGTGAGTACAGACAGTGTGTAAACCGGGGAGGATGGGCCAAGTGAGTCCAGACAGTGTGTAACCCGCGGAAGATGGGCACAGTGAGATTAGACAGTGTGCAACCCGGGGAGGATGGGCCCGGTGAGATCAGACAGTGTGTTACACTGGGAGGATGGGCCCAGTGAAATCAGACAGTGTGTAATACTGGGAGGATGGGACCAGTGAGATCAGACAGTGCTTAACGAAGGGAGGATGGGCCAGTGAGATTAGACAGTGTGTAACCCGGCGAGGATGGGCCCAGTGAGATCAGACAGTGTGTCACCCGGGGAGGATGAGCCCAGTGAGAAAAGACAGTGTGTAACACGGGGAGGATGGGTCCAGTGAGATCAGACAGTGTGTAACCCGGGGAGGATGGACACAGTGAGATCAGACAGTTTCTAAACCGGGGAGGATGGGCCCAGTGAGATCAGTCAGTGTGTAACCCGGTGAGGATGGGTCAAGTAAGATTAGACAGTGTGTAACACTGGGAGGATGGGACCAGTGAGATCAGACAGAGTTTTACCAGGGGAGGATGGGACAGTGAGATTAGACAGTGTGTAACCCGGGGAGGATGGCCCAGTGTGATCAGACAGTGTGTTACCCGGGGAGGATGGGTCCAGTGTGATTAGACAGTGTGTAACCCGGGCATGATGGGCCCAGTGAGATCAGACGGTGTGTAACCCGCGGACGATGGGCCCAGTGAGTACAGGCAGTGTGTAAACCGGGGAGGATGGGCCAAGTAAGTCCAGACAGTGTGTAACCCGCGGAAGATGGGCACAGTGAGATTAGACAGTGTGTAACCCGGGGAGGATGGGCCCGGTGAGATCAGACGGTGTGTAACACTGGGAGGATGGGCCCAGTGAAATCAGACAGTGTGTAACACTGGGAGGATGGGACCAGTGAGATCAGACAGTGTTTAACCAAGGGAGGATGGGCCAGTGAGTTTAGACAGTGTGTAACCCGGCGAGGATGGGCCCAGTGAGGTCAGACAGTGTGTAACCCGGGGAGGATAGGCCCAGTGAGATAAGACAGTGTGTAACACGGGGAAGATGTGTCCAGTGAGATCAGACAGTGTCTAACCCTGGGAGGATGGCCCAGTGTGATCAGACAGTGTGTTACCCGGGGAGGATGGGTCCAGTGAGATTAGACAGTGTGTAACCCGGCCATGATGGGCCCAGTGAGATCAGACGGTGTGTAACCCGGGGAGGATGGGCCCAGTGAGATCTTACAGTATGAAACCCAGGGAGGATGGGCCCAGTGAGTACAGACAGTGTGTAACCCGGGGAGGATGGGCACAGTGAGATTAGACAGTGTGTAACCCGGGGAGGTTGGGCCCGGTGAGAGCAGACAGTGTGTAACACTGGGAGGATGGGCCCAGTGAAATCAGACAGTGTGTAACACTGGGAGGATGGGACCAGTGAGATCAGACAGTGTTTAACCAAGGGAGGATGGGCCAGTGAGATTAGACAGTGTGTAACCCGGCGTGGATGGGCCCAGTGAGATCAGACAGTGTGTAAAACTGGGAGGATGGGCCCAGTGATATCAGACAGTGTGTAAGCCGGGGACGATGGACACAGTGAGATCAGACAGTTTGTAAACCGGGGAGGATGGGCCCAGTGAGATCAGTCAGTGTGTAACCCGGTGAGGATGGGTCCAGTAAGATTAGACAGTGTGTAACACTGGGAGGATGGGACCAGTGAGATCAGACAGAGTTTTACCAGGGGAGGATGGGACAGTGAGATTAGACAGTGTGTAACCCGGCGAGGATGGGCCCAGTGAGATCAGACATTGTGTAACCCGGGGAGGATGGGTCCAGTGAGATTACACAATGTGTAACCCGTGGAGGATGGGTCTAATGAGATCAGACAGTGTGTAACCCGCGCAGGATAGGCCCAGAGAGATTAGACAGTGTGTAACCCGGGGAGGATGGGTCCACTGAGATCAGACAGTGTGTAACCCGGGGAGGATGGGCCCCGTTGAGATTCGGCAGTGCGTCACCCAGTGAGGATGGGCCCAGCGGGATCAGACAGTGTGTAACCAGGGGAGGATGGGCCCATTGAGATAAGAAAGTGTGTAATGCGGGGAGGGTGAGCCTGGTGAGATTAAACAGTGTGTTCCCCGGGGAGGATATGTCCAGTGTGATCAAACAGTGTGTAACCCAGGGAGGATGGGCCCAGTGTGAACCGAAAATGTATAACCCAGGGAGGATGGGCACAGTGAGATCAGACAGTGTGTAACCTGCGGAGGATGGGACCAGTGAGATCAGACAGAATGTAACCCGGAGGAGGATGGGCCCAGTAAGATCAGACGGTGTGTAACCCGGGGAGGATGGGCCCAGTGAGATCATACATTGTGTAGCCATGGAGGATGGGCCCAGTGAGATCAGACAGTGTGTAACCAGGGGAGGATGAGCCCAGTGAGATCAGACAGCTTGTAACCCGGGGATGATGGGTCCAGTGAGATTAGACAGTGTGTAACACCGGGAAGATGGGCCCAGTGATATCAGACAGTGTGTTACCCGGTCAGGATGGGTCCAGTGTGATTAGACAGTGTGTAACCCGGGCAGGATGGGCCAAGTGAGATCAGTCGGTGTGTAACCCGGGGAGGATGGGCCCTGTGAGATCAGCAGTGTGTAACCCGGGAGGATGCACCCAGTGAGATCAGACAGTTTGTAACCGGGGGAGGATGGGCCCAGTGATATCAGACAGTGTGTAACAGGGAAGGATTGTCCGAGTGAGATCAGAAAGTGTGTAACACAGGCAGGATGGATTAACTGAGATGAGACGGTGTGTAACCCGGGGAGGATGGGCCCAGTGAGATCAGACAGTGTGTTACCCGGGTAGGATGGGCCCAGTGAGATCAGACAGTGTGTAACCGGGGGAGGATGGGCCCAGTGAGATCAAACAGTGTGTAACCCGGGGAGGATGGGCGCAGTGAGTTTGGACAGGGTGTAGCCATGGAGGATGGGCCCAGTGAGATCGGAGAGTGTGTAACCCGGGGAGGATAGATCCAGTGAGATCAGACACTGTGTAACCCGGGGACGATGGGCCCAGTGAGATCAGACAGTATGTAACCCGGGGAGGATGGTCCCATTGAGACCAGAGAGCGTGTAACCTGGGGACGATGGGTCCAGTGAGATCAGACAGTGTGTAACCGGGAGAGGATGGGCCCAGTGAGATCAGACAGTATGTAACCCGGGGAGGAGGGTCCCATTGAGATCAGAGAGCGTGTAACCTGGGGACGATGGGTCCAGTGAGATTAGACAATGTGTAACCTGGGGAAGATGGGCCTAGTGAGATCCGACAGTGTGTAATCTGGGGAGGATGGGCCCAGTGAGATCAGACAGTGTGTAACCCGGGGAGGATGGCCCAGTGTGATCAGACAGTGTGTTACCCGGGGAGGATGGGTCCAGTGAGATTAGACAGTGTGTAACCCGGGGAGGATGGCCCAGTGTGATCAGACAGTGTGTTACCCGGGGAGGATGGGCCCAGTGAGATAAGACAGTGTGTAACCCGGGGAGGATGTGTCCAGTGAGATCAGACAGTGTGTAACCCGGGGAGGATGGCCCAGTGTGATCAGACAGTGTGTTACCCGGGGAGGATGGGTCCAGTGAGATTAGACAGTGTGTAACCCGGGCATGATGGGCCCAGTGAGGTCAGACGGTGCGTAACCCGGGGAGGATGGGCCCAGTGAGTACAGACAGTGTGTAAACCGGGGAGGATGGGCCAAGTGAGTCCAGACAGTCTGTAACCCGCGGAAGATGGGCACAGTGAGATTAGACAGTGTGCAACCCGGGGAGGATGGGCCCGGTGAGATCAGACAGTGTGTAACACTGGGAAGATGGGCCCCGTTGAGATTCGGCAGTGCGTCACCCAGTGAGGATGGGCCCAGCGGGATCAGACAGTGTGTAACCAGGGGAGGATGGGCCCATTGAGATTAGAAAGTGTGTAATGCGGGGAGGGTGAGCCTGGTGAGATTAAACAGTGTGTTCCCCGGGGAGGATATGTCCAGTGAGATCAAACAGTGTGTAACCCAGGGAGGATGGGCCCAGTGTGAACCGAAAATGTATAACCCAGGGAGGATGGGCACAGTGAGATCAGACAGTGTGTAACCTGCGGAGGATGGGACCAGTGAGATCAGACAGAATGTAACCCGGAGGAGGATGGGCCCAGTAAGATCAGACGGTGTGTAACCCGGGGAGGATGGGCCCAGTGAGATCATACATTGTGTAGCCATGGAGGATGGGCCCAGTGAGATCAGACAGTGTGTAACCAGGGGAGGATGAGCCCAGTGAGATCAGACAGCTTGTAACCCGGGGATGATGGGTCCAGTGAGATTAGACAGTGTGTAACACCGGGAAGATGGGCCCAGTGATATCAGACAGTGTGTAACCCGGGGAGGATGGACAAAGTGAGATCAGACAGTGTGTTACCCGGTCAGGATGGGTCCAGTGTGATTAGACAGTGTGTAACCCGGGCAGGATGGGCCAAGTGAGATCAGTCGGTGTGTAACCCGGGGAGGATGGGCCCTGTGAGATCAGCAGTGTGTAACCCGGGAGGATGCACCCAGTGAGATCAGACAGTTTGTAACCGGGGGAGGATGGGCCCAGTGATATCAGACAGTGTGTAACAGGGAAGGATTGTCCGAGTGAGATCAGAAAGTGTGTAACACAGGCAGGATGGATTAACTGAGATGAGACAGTGTGTAACCCGGGGAGGATGGGCCCAGTGAGATCAGACAGTGTGTTACCCGGGTAGGATGGGCCCAGTGAGATCAGACAGTGTGTAACCGGGGGAGGATGGGCCCAGTGAGATCAAACAGTGTGTAACCCGGGGAGGATGGGCGCAGTGAGTTTGGACAGGGTGTAGCCATGGAGGATGGGCCCAGTGAGATCGGAGAGTGTGTAACCCGGGGAGGATAGATCCAGTGAGATCAGACACTGTGTAACCCGGGGACGATGGGCCCAGTGAGATCAGACAGTATGTAACCCGGGGAGGATGGTCTCTTTGAGACCAGAGAGCGTGTAACCTGGGGATGATGGGTCCAGTGAGATCAGACAGTGTGTAACCGGGAGAGGATGGGCCCAGTGAGATCAGACAGTATGTAACCCGGGGAGGAGGGTCCCATTGAGATCAGAGAGCGTGTAACCTGGGGACGATGGGTCCAGTGAGATTAGACAATGTGTAAACTGGGGAAGATGGGCCTAGTGAGATCAGACAGTGTGTAATCTGGGGAGGATGGGCCCAGTGAGATCAGACAGTGTGTAACCCGGGGAGGATGGCCCAGTGTGATCAGACAGTGTGTTACCCGGGGAGGATGGGTCCAGTGAGATTAGACAGTGTGTAACCCGGGGAGGATGGCCCAGTGTGATCAGACAGTGTGTTACCCGGGGAGGATGGGCCCAGTGAGATAAGACAGTGTGTAACCCAGGGAGGATGGGTCCAGTGAGATCAGACAGTGCGTAACCCGGGGAGGATGGGCCCAGTGAGTACAGACAGTGTGTAAACCGGGGAGGATGGGCCAAGTGAGTCCAGACAGTGTGTAACCCGTGGAAGATGGGCACAGTGAGATTAGACAGTGTGCAACCCGGGGAGGATGGGCCCGGTGAGATCAGACAGTGTGTAACACTGGGAGGATGGGCCCCGTTGAGATTCGGCAATGCGTCACCCAGTGAGGATGGGCCCAGCGGGATCAGACAGTGTGTAACCAGGGGAGGATGGGCCCATTGAGATAAGAAAGTGTGTAATGCGGGGAGGGTGAGCCTGGTGAGATTAAACAGTGTGTTCCCCGGGGAGGATATGCCCAGTGAGATCAAACAGTGTGTAACCCAGGGAGGATGGGCCCAGTGTGAACCGAAAATGTATAACCCAGGGAGGATGGGCACAGTGAGATCAGACAGTGTGTAACCTGCGGAGGATGGGACCAGTGAGATCAGACAGAATGCAACCCGGAGGAGGATGGGCCCAGTAAGATCAGACGGTGTGTAACCCGGGGAGGATGGGCCCAGTGAGATCATACATTGTGTAGCCATGGAGGATGGGCCCAGTGAGATCAGACAGTGTGTAACCAGGGGAGGATGAGCCCAGTGAGATCAGACAGCTTGTAACCCGGGGATGATGGGTCCAGTGAGATTAGACAGTGTGTAACACCGGGAAGATGGGCCCAGTGATATCAGACAGTGTGTAACCCGGGGAGGATGGACAAAGTGAGATCAGACAGTGTGTTACCCGGTCAGGATGGGTCCAGTGTGATTAGACAGTGTGTAACCCGGGCAGGATGGGCCAAGTGAGATCAGTCGGTGTGTAACCCGGGGAGGATGGGCCCTGTGAGATCAGCAGTGTGTAACCCGGGAGGATGCACCCAGTGAGATCAGACAGTTTGTAACCGGGGGAGGATGGGCCCAGTGATATCAGACAGTGTGTAACAGGGAAGGATTGTCCGAGTGAGATCAGAAAGCGTGTAACACAGGCAGGATGGATTAACTGAGATGAGACAGTGTGTAACCCGGGGAGGATGGGCCCAGTGAGATCAGACAGTGTGTTACCCGGGTAGGATGGGCCCAGTGAGATCAGACAGTGTGTAACCGGGGGAGGATGGGCCCAGTGAGATCAAACAGTGTGTAACCCGGGGAGGATGGGCGCAGTGAGTTTGGACAGGGTGTAGCCATGGAGGATGGGCCCAGTGAGATCGGAGAGTGTGTAACCCGGGGAGGATAGATCCAGTGAGATCAGACACTGTGTAACCCGGGGACGATGGGCCCAGTGAGATCAGACAGTATGTAACCCGGGGAGGATGGTCTCTTTGAGACCAGAGAGCGTGTAACCTGGGGACGATGGGTCCAGTGAGATCAGACAGTGTGTAACCGGGAGAGGATGGGCCCAGTGAGATCAGACAGTATGTAACCCGGGGAGGAGGGTCCCATTGAGATCAGAGAGCGTGTAACCTGGGGACGATGGGTCCAGTGAGATTAGACAATGTGTAACCTGGGGAAGATGGGCCTAGTGAGATCAGACAGTTTATAATCTGGGGAGGATGGGCCCAGTGAGATCAGACAGTGTGTAACCCGGGGAGGATGGCCCAGTGTGATCAGACAGTGTGTTACCCGGGGAGGATGGGTCCAGTGAGATTAGACAGTGTGTAACCCGGGGAGGATGGCCCAGTGTGATCAGACAGTGTGTTACCCGGGGAGGATGGGCCCAGTGAGATAAGACAGTGTGTAACCCGGGGAGGATGGGTCCAGTGAGATCAGACAGTGTGTAACCCGGGGAGGATGGCCCAGTGTGATCAGACAGTGTGTTACCCGGGGAGGATGGGTCCAGTGAGATTAGACAGTGTGTAACCCGGGCATGATGGGCCCAGTGAGGTCAGACGGTGCGTAACCCGGGGAGGATGGGCCCAGTGAGTACAGACAGTGTGTAAACCGGGGAGGATGGGCCAAGTGAGTCCAGACAGTGTGTAACCCGCGGAAGATGGGCACAGTGAGATTAGACAGTGTGCAACCCGGGGAGGATGGGCCCGGTGAGATCAGACAGTGTGTAACACTGGGAGGATGGGACCAGTGAGATCAGACAGTGCTTAACGAAGGGAGGATGGGCCAGTGAGATTAGACAGTGTGTAACCCGGCGAGGATGGGCCCAGTGAGATCAGACAGTGTGTAACCCAGGGAGGATGAGCCCAGTGAGAAAAGACAGTGTGTAACACGGGGAGGATGGGTCCAGTGAGATCAGACAGTGTGTAACCCGGGGAGGATGGACACAGTGAGATCAGACAGTTTCTAAACCGGGGAGGATGGGCCCAGTGAGATCAGTCAGTGTGTAACCCGGTGAGGATGGGTCAAGTAAGATTAGACAGTGTGTAACACTGGGAGGATGGGACCAGTGAGATCAGACAGAGTTTTACCAGGGGAGGATGGGACAGTGAGATTAGACAGTGTGTAACCCGGGGAGGATGGCCCAGTGTGATCAGACAGTGTGTTACCCGGGGAGGATGGGTCCAGTGAGATTAGACAGTGTGTAACCCGGGCATGATGGGCCCAGTGAGATCAGACGGTGTGTAACCCGCGGAGGATGGGCCCAGTGAGTACAGGCAGTGTGTAAACCGGGGAGGATGGGCCAAGTAAGTCCAGACAGTGTGTAACCCGCGGAAGATGGGCACAGTGAGATTAGACAGTGTGTAACCCGGGGAGGATGGGTCCGGTGAGATCAGATGGTGTGTAACACTGGGAGGATGGGCCCAGTGAAATCAGACAGTGTGTAACACTGGGAGGATGGGACCAGTGAGATCAGACAGTGTTTAACCAAGGGAGGATGGGCCAGTGAGTTTAGACAGTGTGTAACCCGGCGAGGATGGGCCCAGTGAGGTCAGACAGTGTGTAACCCGGGGAGGATAGGCCCAGTGAGATAAGACAGTGTGTAACACGGGGAGGATGTGTCCAGTGAGATCAGACAGTGTCTAACCCTGGGAGGATGGCCCAGTGTGATCAGACAGTGTGTTACCCGGGGAGGATGGGTCCAGTGAGATTAGACAGTGTGTAACCCGGCCATGATGGGCCCAGTGAGATCAGACGGTGTGTAACCCGGGGAGGATGGGCCCAGTGAGATCTTACAGTATGAAACCCAGGGAGGATGGGCCCAGTGAGTACAGACAGTGTGTAACCCGGGGAGGATGGGCACAGTGAGATTAGACAGTGTGTAACCCGGGGAGGATGGGCCCGGTGAGATCAGACAGTGTGTAACACTGGGAGGATGGGCCCAGTGAAATCAGACAGTGTGTAACACTGGGAGGATGGGACCAGTGAGATCAGACAGTGTTTAACCAAGGGAGGATGGGCCAGTGAGATTAGACAGTGTGTAACCCGGCGAGGATGGGCCCAGTGAGATCAGACAGTGTGTAAAACTGGGAGGATGGGCCCAGTGAGATCAGACAGTGTGTAAGCCGGGGACGATGGACACAGTGAGACCAGACAGTATGTAAACCGGGGAGGATGGGCCCAGTGAGATCAGTCAGTGTGTAACCCGGTGAGGATGGGTCCAGTAAGATTAGACAGTGTGTAACACTGGGAGGATGGGACCAGTGAGATCAGACAGAGTTTTACCAGGGGAGGATGGGACAGTGAGATTAGACAGTGTGTAACCCGGCGAGGATGGGCCCAGTGAGATCAGACATTGTGTAACCCGGGGAGGATGGGCCCAGTGAGATTACACAATGTGTAACCCGTGGAGGATGGGTCTAATGAGATCAGACAGTGTGTAACCCGCGCAGGATAGGCCCAGAGAGATTAGACAGTGTGTAACCCGGGGAGGATGGGTCCACTGAGATCAGACAGTGTGTAACCCGGGGAGGATGGGCCCCGTTGAGATTCGGC
The DNA here is from genome assembly GCF_052327205.1 of Somniosus microcephalus. NCBI lineage: Eukaryota > Metazoa > Chordata > Chondrichthyes > Squaliformes > Somniosidae > Somniosus > Somniosus microcephalus. The sequence goes on along the minus strand of NW_028225180.1, from coordinate 31,012,249 downwards.
AGTGCGTCACCCAGTGAGGATGGGCCCAGCGGGATCAGACAGTGTGTAACCAGGGGAGGATGGGCCCATTGAGATAAGAAAGTGTGTAATGCGGGGAGGGTGAGCCTGGTGAGATTAAACAGTGTGTTCCCCGGGGAGGATATGTCCAGTGAGATCAAACAGTGTGTAACCCAGGGAGGATGGGCCCAGTGTGAACCGAAAATGTATAACCCAGGGAGGATGGGCACAGTGAGATCAGACAGTGTGTAACCTGCGGAGGATGGGACCAGTGAGATCAGACAGAATGTAACCCGGAGGAGGATGGGCCCAGTAAGATCAGACGGTGTGTAACCCGGGGAGGATGGGACCAGTGAGATCATACATTGTGTAGCCATGGAGGATGGGCCCAGTGAGATCAGACAGTGTGTAACCAGGGGAGGATGAGCCCAGTGAGATCAGACAGCTTGTAACCCGGGGATGATGGGTCCAGTGAGATTAGACAGTGTGTAACACCGGGAAGATGGGCCCAGTGATATCAGACAGTGTGTAACCCGGGGAGGATGGACAAAGTGAGATCAGACAGTGTGTTACCCGGTCAGGATGGGTCCAGTGTGATTAGACAGTGTGTAACCCGGGCAGGATGGGCCAAGTGAGATCAGTCGGTGTGTAACCCGGGGAGGATGGGCCCTGTGAGATCAGCAGTGTGTAACCCGGGAGGATGCACCCAGTGAGATCAGACAGTTTGTAACCGGGGGAGGATGGGCCCAGTGATATCAGACAGTGTGTAACAGGGAAGGATTGTCCGAGTGAGATCAGAAAGTGTGTAACACAGGCAGGATGGATTAACTGAGATGAGACGGTGTGTAACCCGGGGAGGATGGGCCCAGTGAGATCAGATAGTGTGTTACCCGGGTAGGATGGGCCCAGTGAGATCAGACAGTGTGTAACCGGGGGAGGATGGGCCCAGTGAGAACAAACAGTGTGTAACCCGGGGTGGATGGGCGCAGTGAGTTTGGACAGGGTGTAGCCATGGAGGATGGGCCCAGTGAGATCGGAGAGTGTGTAACCCGGGGAGGATAGATCCAGTGAGATCAGACACTGTGTAACCCGGGGACGATGGGCCCAGTGAGATCAGACAGTATGTAACCCGGGGAGGATGGTCCCATTGAGACCAGAGAGCGTGTAACCTGGGGACGATGGGTCCAGTGAGATCAGACAGTGTGTAACCAGGAGAGGATGGGCCCAGTGAGATCAGACAGTATGTAACCCGGGGAGGAGGGTCCCATTGAGATCAGAGAGCGTGTAACCTGGGGACGATGGGTCCAGTGAGATTAGACAATGTGTAACCTGGGGAAGATGGGCCTAGTGAGATCAGACAGTGTGTAATCTGGGGAGGATGGGCCCAGTGAGATCAGAAAGTGTGTAACCCGTGGAGGATGGGCCCAGTGAGATCAGACAGTGTGTAACATGGGGAGGATGGGTCCAGTGTGATCAGACAGTGTGTTACCCGGGGAGGATGGGTCCAGTGAGATCAGACAGTGTGTAACCCGGGGAGGATGGGCCCAGTGTGATCAGACAGTGTGTTACCCGGGGAGGGTGGGTCCAGTGAGATTAGACAGTGTGTAACCCGGGCATGATAGGCCCAATGAGATCAGACGGTGTGCAACCCGGGGTGGATGGACCCAGTGAGATCTTACAGTATGTAACCCAGGGAGGATGGGCCCAGTGAGTACAGACAGAGTGTAACCCGGGGAGGATAAGCCCAGTGAGTACAGATAGTGTTTCACCCGGGGATAATGTGTCCAGTGAGATTAGACAGTGTGTAACCCCGGGAAGATGGGCCCAGTGATATCAGTCAGTGTGTATCCCGGGAGGATGGACCCAGTGAGATCAGACAGTGTCTAACACGGGGAGGATGGGCCCAGTGAGATCAGACAGTGTGTAACACGGGGAGGATGGGCCCACTGAGATCAGTCAGAGTGTTACCCGGTCAGGATGAGACCATTGTGATTAGACAGTGAGTAACCCGGGCAGGATGGGCCAAGTGAGATCCGACGTTGTGTAACCCGGGGAGGATGGGCCCAGTGAGATCAGACAGTGTGTAACCCGGGAGGAAGCGCCCAGTGATATCAGACAGTGTGTAACCGGGAAAGATTGTCCCAGTGAGATCAGAAAGTGTGTAACACAGGCAGGATGGATCTACTGAGATGAGGCGGTGTGTAACCCGGGGAGGATGGGCCCAGTGAGATCAGACAGTGTGTAACCCGGGGAGGATGGATCCAGTGAGATCAGTCAGTGTGTAACCCGAGGAGGATGGGCCCAGTGAGATCAGACAGTATGTAACCCGTGGAGGATGGTCCAATTGAGATCAGTGAGCGTGTAACCTGGGGACGATGGGTCCAGTGAGATTAGACAGTGTGTAAGCCGGGGAAGATGGGCCTCGTGAGATCAGACAGTGTGTATCTGGGGAGGATGGGCCCAGTGAGATCAGACAGTGTGTAACCAGGGGAGGATGGGCCCAGTGAGATAAGACAGTGTGTAACACGGGGAGGATGGGTCCAGTGAGATCAGACAGTGTGTAACCCGGGGAGGATGGGCCCAGTGAGGTCAGACAGTGTGTAACCCGGGGAGGATGGGCCCAGTGAGATAAGACAGTGTGTAACACGGGGAGGATGGGTCCAGTGAGATCAGACAGTGTGTAACCCGGGGAGGATGGCCCAGTGTGATCAGACAGTGTGTTACCCGGGGAGGATGGGTCCAGTGAGATTAGACAGTGTGTAACCCGGGCATGATGGGCCCAGTGAGGTCAGACGGTGCGTAACCCGGGGAGGATGGGCCCAGTGAGTACAGACAGTGTGTAAACCGGGGAGGATGGGCCAAGTGAGCCCAGACAGTGTGTAACCCGCGGAAGATGGGCACAGTGAGATTAGACAGTGTGTAACCCGGAGAGGATGGGCCCGGTGAGATCAGACAATGTGTAACACTGGGAGGATGGGCCCAGTGAAATCAGGCAGTGTGTAACACTGGGAGGATGGGACCAGTGAGATCAGACAGTGCTTAACCAAGGGAGGATGGGCCAGTGAGATTAGACAGTGTGTAACCCGGCGAGGATGGGCCCAATGAGATCAGACAGTGTGTAACCCGGGGAGGATGGGCCCAGTGAGATAAGACAGTGTGTAACACGGGGAGGATGGGTCCAGTGAGATCACACAGTGTGTAACCCGGGGAGGATGGACACAGTGAGATCAGACAGTTTCTAAACCGGGGAGGATGGGCCCAGTGAGATCAGTCAGTGTGTAACCCGGTGAGGATGGGTCAAGTAATATTAGACAGTGTGTAACACTGGGAGGATGGGACCAGTGAGATCAGACAGAGTTTTACCAGGGGAGGATGGGACAGTGAGATTATTCAGTGTGTAACCCGGGGAGGATGGCCCAGTGTGATCAGACAGTGTGTTACCCGGGGAGGATGGGTCCAGTGAGATTAGACAGTGTGTAACCCGGGCATGATGGGCCCAGTGAGATCAGACGGTGTGTAACCCGCGGAGGATGGGCCCAGTGAGTACAGGCAGTGTGTAAACCGGGGAGGATGGGCCAAGTAAGTCCAGACAGTGTGTAACCCGCGGAAGATGGGCACAGTGAGATTAGACAGTGTGTAACCCGGGGAGGATGGGCCCGGTGAGATCAGACGGTGTGTAACACTGGGAGGATGGGCCCAGTGAAATCAGACAGTGTGTAACACTGGGAGGATGGGACCAGTGAGATCAGACAGTGTTTAACCAAGGGAGGATGGGCCAGTGAGATTAGACAGTGTGTAACCCGGCGAGGATGGGCCCAGTGAGGTCAGACAGTGTGTAACACGGGGAGGATAGGCCCAGTGAGATAAGACAGTGTGTAACACGGGGAGGATGGGTCCAGTGAGATCAGACAGTGTGTAACCCTGGGAGGATGGCCCAGTGTGATCAGACAGTGTGTTACCCGGGGAGGATGGGTCCAGTGAGATTAGACAGTGTGTAACCCGGCCATGATGGGCCCAGTGAGATCAGACGGTGTGTAACCCGGGGAGGATGGGCCCAGTGAGATCTTACAGTATGAAACCCAGGGAGGATGGGCCCAGTGTGTACAGACAGTGTGTAACCCGGGGAGGATGGGCCAAGTGAGTCCAGACAGTGTGTAACCCGCGGAAGATGGGCACAGTGAGATTAGACAGTGTGTAACCCGGGGAGGATGGGCCCGGTGAGATCAGACAGTGTGTAACACTGGGAGGATGGGCCCAGTGAAATCAGACAGTGTGTAACACTGGGAGGATGGGACCAGTGAGATCAGACAGTGTTTAACCAAGGGAGGATGGGCCAGTGAGATTAGACAGTGTGTAACCCGGCGAGGATGGGCCTAGTGAGATCAGACAGTGTGTAAAACTGGGAGGATGGGCCCAGTGAGATCAGACAGTGTGTAAGCCGGGGACGATGGACACAGTGAGATCAGACAGTTTGTAAACCGGGGAGGATGGGCCCAGTGAGATCAGTCAGTGTGTAACCCGGTGAGGATGGGTCCAGTAAGATTAGACAGTGTGTTACACTGGGAGGATGGGACCAGTGAGATCAGACAGAGTTTTACCAGGGGAGGATGGGACAGTGAGATAAGACAGTGTGTAACCCGGCGAGGATGGGCCCAGTGAGATCAGACATTGTGTAACCCGGGGAGGATGGGTCCAGTGAGATTACACAATGTGTAACCCGTGGAGGATGGGTCTAATGAGATCAGACAGTGTGTAACCCGCGCAGGATAGGCCCAGAGAGATTACACAGTGTGTAACCCGGGGAGGATGGGCCCACTGAGATCAGACAGTGTGTAACCCGGAGGAGGATGGGCCCAGTGAGATCAGACGGTGTGTAACCCGGGGAGGATGGGCCCAGTGAGATCATACATTGTGTAGCCATGGAGGATGGGCCCAGTGAGATCAGACAGTGTGTAACCAGGGGAGGATGAGCCCAGTGAGATCAGACAGCCTGTAACCCGGGGATGATGGGTCCAGTCAGATTAGACAGTGTGTAACACCGGGAAGATGGGCCCAGTGATATGAGACAGTGTGTAACCCGGGGAGGATGGACACAGTGAGATCAGACAGTGTGTTACCCTGTCAGGATGCGTCCAGTGTGATTAGACAGTGTGTAACCCGGGCAGGATGGGCCAAGTGAGATCAGTCGGTGTGTAACCCGGGGAGGATGGGCCCTGTGAGATCAGCAGTGTGTAACCCGGGAGGATGCGCCCAGTGAGATCAGACAGTTTGTAACTGGGGGAGGATGGGCCCAGTGATATCAGACAGTGTGTAACAGGGAAGGATTGTCCGAGTGAGATCAGAAAGTGTGTAACACAGGCAGGATGGATCTACTGAGATGAGACGGTGTGTAACCCGGGGAGGATGGGCCCAGTGAGATCAGACAGTGTGTTACCCGGGTAGGATGGGCCCAGTGAGATCAGACAGTGTGTAACCGGGGGAGGATGGGCCCAGTGAGATCAAACAGTGTGTAACCCGGGGAGGATGGGCCCAGTGAGTTTGGACAGGGTGTAGCCATGGAGGATGGGCCCAGTGAGATCGGAGAGTGTGTAACCCGGGGAGGATAGATCCAGTGAGATCAGACACTGTGTAACCCGGGGACGATGGGCCCAGTGAGATCAGACAGTATGTAACCTGGGGAGGATGGTCCCATTGAGACCAGAGAGCATGTAACCTGGGGACGATGGGTCCAGTGAGATTAGACAGTGTGTAACCCGGGGAGGATGGACCCAGTGAGATCAAACAGTGTGTTAGCCAGGGCGTATGGGACCAGTGAGATTAGACAGTGTGAAACCCGGGCAGGAAGGGTCCAGTGAAATCAGACGGTGTGTAACCCTGGGAAGAATGGGCCCAGTGAGATCAGACAGTGTGTAACCCAGGGAGAATGGGCCCAGTGAGTACAGGTAGTGTGTAACCCGGGGAGGATGGGCCAAGTGAGACCAGACAGTGTGTAACCCGGGGAGGATGAGCCCAGTGTGATCAGACAGCGTGTAACCCGGGGATGATGGATCCAGTGAGATTAGACAGTGTGTAACCCCGGGAAGATGGGCCCAGTCATATCAGACAATGTGTATCCCGGGCAGGATGGAGCCAGTGAGATCAGACAGTGTGTAACACGGGGAGGATGGGCCCAGTGAGATCAGACAGTGTGTAACCCAGGGAGGATGGGACCAGTGTGATTAGACAGTGTGTAACCCGGGCAGGATGGGCCAAGTGAGATGCGACGGTGTGTTACACGGGGAGGATGGTCCCAGTGAGATCAGACAGTGTGTAACCCGGGAGGATGCGCCCAGTGATATCAGACAGTGTGTAACCGGGAAGGATTGTCCCAGTGAGATCAGAAAGTGTGTAACACAGGCAGGATGGATCTACTGAGATGAGACGGTGTGTAACCCGGGGAGGATGGGCCCAGTGAGATCAGACAGTGTGTTACCCGGGTAGGATGGGCCCAGTGAGATCAGACAGTGTGTAACCGGGAGAGGATGGGCCCAGTGAGATCAGACAGTGTGTAACCCGGGGAGGATGGATCCAGTGAGATCAGACAGTGTGTAACCCGGGGAAGATGGGCCCAGTGAGATCAGACAGTATGTAACCCGGGGAGGTTGGTCCCACTGAGATCAGAGAGCGTGTAACCTGGGGACAATGGGTCCAGTGAGATTAGACAGTGTGTAACCCGGGGAAGATGGGCCTAATGAGATCAGACAGTGTGTAACCCGGGGAGGATGGACCCAGTGAGATCAGACAGTGTGTAACCCGGGGAGGATGGTCCCAGTGAGATCAGACAGTGTGTAACCCGGGGAGGATCGGCCCAGTTTGATCAGACAATGTGTTACCCGGGGAGGATGGGTCCAGTGAGATTAGACAGTGTGTAACCCGGTCATGATGCGCCCAGTGAGATCAGACGGTGTGTAACCCGGGGAGGATGGGCCCAGTGAGATCTTACAGTATGTAACCGAGGGAGGGTGGGCCCAGTGAGACCAGACAGTGTGTAACCCGGAGAGGATGGATCCAGTGAGATCAGACAGTGTGTAACCCGGGGAGGATGGGCCCAGTGAAATCAGACAGTATGTAACCCGGGGAGGATGGTCCCATTGAGATCAGAGAGCGTGTAACCAGGGGCCGATGGGTCCAGTGAGATTAGACAGTGTGTAACCCGGGGAAGATGGGCCTAGTGAGATCAGACAGTGTGTAATCTGTGGAGGATGGGCCCAGTGAGATAAGACAGTGTGTAACCCGGGAAGGATGGACCCAGTGAGATCAGACAGTGTGTAACACGAGGAGGATGAGTCCAGTGAGATCAGACAGTATGTAACCCAGGGAGGATGGGCCCAGTGTGATCAGACAGTGTGTTACCCGGGGAGGATGGGTCCAGTGAAATTAGACAGTGTGTAACCCGGGCATGATGGGCCCAGTGAGATCAGACGGTGTGTAAACCGGGGAGGATGGGTCCAGTGAGATTAGACAGTGTGTAACCCGGGGAGGATGGGTCCAGTGAGATTAGACAGTGTGTAACCCGGGGAGGATGGGCCCAGTGAGATCAGACAGTGTGTAACACTGGGAGGATGGGCCCAGTGAGATCAGACAGTGTCTAACCCGGGGACGATGGGCACAGTGAGATCAGACAGTGTGTAACCCGGGGAGGATGGGCCCAGTGAGATCAGATAGTGTGTTACCCGGGGAGGATTGGTCCAGTGAGATCAGACAGTTTGTAAACCGGGAGGATGGGCCCAGTGAGATCAGTCAGTGTGTAACCCGGAGAGGATGGGTCCAGTAAGATTAGACTGTGTCTAACACTGGGAGGATGGGATCAGTGAGATCAGACAGTGTTTAACCAGAGGAGGATGGGACAGTGAGATTAAGCAGTGTGTAACCCGGCGAGGATGGGCCCAGTGAGATCAGACAGTGTGCAACCCGGGGAGGATGGGTCCAGTGAGATAACACAATGTGTAACCCGTGGAGGATGGGTCTAATGAGATCAGACAGTGTATAACCCACGCAGGATGGGCCCAGAGAGATTAGACAGTGTGTAACCCGGGGAGAATGGGCCCACTGAGATCAGACAGTGTGTAACCCGGGGAGGATGGGCCCAGTGAGATTCCGCAGTGCGTAACCCGGTGAGGATGGGCCCAGTGAGATCAGACAGTGTGTAACCAGTGGAGGATGGGCCCCTTGAGATAAGAAATTGTGTAATCCGGGGAGGGTGAGCCCGGTCAGAGTAAACAGTGTGTTCCCCGGGGAGGATGTGTCCAGTGAGATCAGTCAGTGTGTAACCAAGGGAGGATGGGCCCCTTGAGAGAAGAAAGTGTGTAATCCGGGGAGGGTGAGCCCGGTGACATTAAACAGTGTGTTCCCCGGGGAGGAGGTGTCCAGTGAGATCAGCCAGTGTGTAACCCAGGGAGGGTGGGCCCAGTGATATCAGAAAATGTGTAACCCGGGGAGGATGGGCACAGTGAGATCAGACACTGTGTAACCCGGTGAGGATGGACACAGTGATATCAGACAGAGTATAACCCGGGGAGGATGGGCCCAGTGAGATCAGACCGTGTGTAACCGGGAAGGATTGGCCCAGTGAGATCAGAAAGTGTGTAACCCGGGGACGATGGGCACAGTGAAATCAGACAGTGTGTAACCCGGGGAGGATGGGGCCAGTGAGATCAGACAGTGTGTATCCCAGGAGGATGGGCCCAGGGAGATCAGACAGTTTGTAACTCGGGGAGGATGGGCCCAGTAAAATCAGACAGTGTGTAACCGGGAAGGATTGGCCCAGTGAGATTAGACAGTGTGTAACCCGGGGAGGATGGGCCCAGTGAGATTAGGCAGTGAGTAACCCGGTGAGGCGGGCCCAATGAGATCAGACAGTGTGTAACCTGGGGAGGATGGGCCCATTGAGATCAGATAGTGTGTAACCCGGGGAGGGTGAGCGCAGAGAGATTTAACAGGGTGTTTCCCGGGGAGGATGTGTCCAGTGAGATCAGACAGTGTGTAACCCAGGGAAGATAGGACCAGTGAAATCAGACAGTGTGTAACCCAGGGAGGATGGGCCCAGTGAGATCAGACAGTGTGTAACCTGTGGAGGATGGGCCCAGTGAGATCAGACATAGTGTAACCCGTGAGGATGGGCCCAGTGAGGTCAGACAGTGTGTAACCCGGGGAGGATGGGCCCAGTGACATCAGACAGTGCTTAACCTGGGGAGGTTGGGCCCAGTGAAATCAGACAGTGTGTACCCCGGGGAGAATACGCCCAGTGAGTTCAGACAATGTGTAACCCGGGGAGGATGGGCCCAGTGAGATTAGACCGGGTGTTACCCGGGGGGGGTGGGCCCAGTGAGATTAGACAGTGTGTCACCCGAGGAGGATGGGCCCAGTGTGATCAGACAGTGTGTTACCCGGGGAGGATGGGTCCAGTTAGATGAGACAGTGTGAAACCCGTGGAGGATGGGTCTAATGAGATCAGTCAGAATTTAACCCGCGCAGTATGGGCCCAGAGAGATTAGACAGTGTGTAACGCGGGGAGGATGGGCCCAGTGTGATCAGACAGTGTGTAACCCGGTGAGGATGGGCCCAGTGAGATCACACAGTGTGTAACCTGGGGTGGATGGGCCCATTGAGATCAGAAAGTGTGTAACCCGAGGAGGGTGAGCCCAGTGAGATTAAACAGTGTGTTAACCGGGGAGGATGTGTCCAGTGAGATCATACATTGTGCAAACCAGGGAGGATGGGCCCAGTGAGATCAGACAGTGTGTAACCCAGGGAGGATGGGCCCTGTGAGATCAGACAGTGTGTAACCTGGGGAGGATGGGCCCAGTGAGATCAGACAGTGTGTAACCCAGGGAGGATGGGCCCTGTGAGATCAGACAGTGTGTAACCCAGGGAGGATGGGCCCAGTGAGATCAGACAGTGTGTAACCCAGGGAGGATGGGCCCTGTGAGATCAGACAGTGTGTAACCTGGGGAGGATGGGCACAGTGAGATCAGACAGTGTGTAACCCGGTGAGGATGGGCCCAGTGAGATCAGACAGTGTGTAACACGTGGAGGGTGAGCCCAGTGAGATTAAACAGTGTGTTACCCGGGGGGGATCTGTCCAGTGAGATCAGAAAGCGTGTAACCCAGGGAGGATGGGCCCAGTGAGATCAGACAGTGTTATACCCGGGGAGGATGGGTCCAGTGAGATTAGACAGTGTGTAACCCGGGCAGGATTGGCCCAGTCAGATCAGACGGTGTGTAACCCGGGGAGGATGGGCCCAGTGACATCAGACAGTGTGTAACCCGGGAGGATGGGCCCAGTGAGATCAGACAGTTTGTAACCTGGAAGGATTGGCCCAGTGAGATCAGACAGTGTGTAACCCTGGAGGATGGGCCCAGTGAGATCAGACAGTGTGTAACCGGGAAGGATTGGCCCAGTGAGATCAGCCAGTGTGTTACGCAGGTAGGATTGGCTCAGTGAGATCAGACGGTGTGTATCCCGGGGAGGATGGGCCCACTGAGATCAGACAGTGTGTAACCCGGGGACGATGGGCACAGTGAGATCAGACAGTGTGTAGCCCGGGGAGGATGGGCCCAGTGAGATCAGACAGTGTGTATCCCGGGGAGGATGGGCCCAGTGAGATCAGACAGTTTTTAACATGGGGTGGATCCGTCCAGTGAGATTAGACAGTGTGTAACCGGGCAGGATGGGCACAGTGAGATCAGACGGAGTGTAATCCGGGGAGGGTGTGCCCAGTGAGATCAGAGAGTTTGTAACCCGGGGAGGATGGGACCAGTGAGATCAGGCAGTGTGTAACCCGGGGAGTATGGGCCCAGTGAGATTAGACAGTGTGTAGCCCGCGCAGGATGGGCCCAGTGAGATTAGACAGTGTGTAAGCCGGGAAGGATGGGTCCAGTGAGATTAGACAGTGTGAAACCCGTGGAGGATGGGTCTAATGAGATCAGTCAGAGTGTAACCCGCGCAGGATGGGCCCAGAGAGATTAGACAGCGTGTAATCTCGGGAGGATGGTCCCAGTGAGATCAGACAGTGTGTATCCCGGGGAGGATGTGCCCAGTGAGATTAGGCAGTGTGTAACCCGGTGAGGATGGGCCCAGTGAGATCAGACAGTGTGTAACCCAGGCAGGATGGGCCCATTGACATCAGACAGTTTGTAACCCGGAGAGGGTGAGCCCAGTGAGATTAAACAGTGTGTTACCCAGGGAGGATGTGTCCGGTGAGATCAGACAGTGTGTTACCCAGGGAGGATGTGTCCGGTGAGATCAGACAGTGTGTAACCCAGGGAGGATGGGCCCAGTGAGATCAGACAGTGTGTAACCCAGGGAGGATGGGCCCAGTGAGATAAGACAGTGTGTAACCCAAGCAGGATGGGCCCAGTGAGATCAGACAGTGTGCAACCCGGGGAGCATGGGCCTAGTGAGATCAGACAGTGGGTAATCCGGGGAGGATAGGCCCAGTGAGATCAGACAGTGTGTAACACGGGGAGGATGGGTCCATTTAGATCATACAGTGTTTAACCCGGGGAGGATGGGCCCAGTGAGATCAGACAGTGTGTTACCCGGGGAGGATGGGTCCAGTGAGATTAGACAGTGTGTAACCCGGGCAGGATGGGCCCAGTGAGATCAGACGGTGTGTAACCCGGGGAGGATGGGCTCAGTGAGATCAGACAGTTTGTAAACCGGGGTGGATGGGCCTAGTGAGACCAGTCAGTGTGTAACCCGGGGAGGATGGGTCCAGTGAGATTAGAGAGTGTGTAACACAGGGAGGATGGGACCAGTGAGATCAGACAGTGTTTAACCAAGGGAGGATGGGACAGTGAGATTAGACAGTGTGTAACCCGGTGAGGATGGGCCCAGTGATATCAGACAGTGTGTAACCCGGGGAGGATGGGTCCAGTGAGATTACAGAATGTGTAACCCGTGGAGGATGGATCTAATGAGATCAGACAGTGTGCAACCCACACAGGATGGGCCCAGAGAGATTAGACAGTGTGTAACACGGGGAGGATGGGCCCAGTGAGATCAGACAGTGTGTAACCAGGGGAGGATGGGCCCATTGAGATAAGAAAGTGTGTCATCCGGGGAGGGTGAGGCCGGTGATATTAAACAGTGTGTTCCACGGGGAGGATGTGTCCAGTGAGATCAGACAGTGTGTAACCCAGGGAGGATGGGCCCAGTGAGATCAGAAAATGTGTAACCCGGGTGGATGGGCACAGTGAGATCAGACAGTGTGTAACCCGGTGAGGATGGACACAGTGATATCAGACAGTGTGTAACCCGGGGAGGATGGGACCAGTGAGATCAGTCAGTGTGTAACCCGGGGAGGTTGGGCCCAGTGAGATCAGACAGTGTGTAACACGGGAAGGATGGGTCCAGTGAGATCATACAGTGTTTAAACCGGGGAGGATGGGCCCAGTGAGATCAGACAGTGTGTAACCGGGAAGGATTGTCCCAGTGAGATCAGACAGTGTGTAACCCGGTGACGATGGGCACAGTGAAATCAGACAGTGTGTAACCCGGGGAGGATTGTCCCAGTGAGATCAGACAGTGTGTAACCCGGTGACGATGGGCGCAGTGAAATCAGACAGTGTGTAACCGGGAAGGATTGTCCCAGTGAGATCAGACAGTGTGTAACCCGGTGACGATGGGCGCAGTGAAATCAGACAGTGTGTAACCGGAAAGGATTGTCCCAGTGAGATCAGACAGTGTGTAACCCGGTGACGATGGGCGCAGTGAAATCAGACAGTGTGTAACCCGGGGAGGATGGGGAAGTGAGATCAGACAGTTTGTAACCCGGGGAGGATGTGCCCAGTGAGATCAGACAGTGTGTAACCCGGGAGGATGGGTCCAGTGAGATCAGACAGTTTGTAACTCGAGGAGGATGGGCCCAGTTATATCAGACAGTGTGTAACCGGGAAGGATTGGCCCAGTGAGATCAAACAGTGTGTAACCCGGGGAGGATGGGCCCAGTTCGTTTAGGCAGTGTGTAACCCAGTGAGGTGGGCCCAATGAGATCAGACAGTGTGTAACCTGGGGAGGATGGGCCCATTGAGATAAGATAGTGTTTAACCCGGGGAGGGTGAGCCCTGTGAGATTGAACAGGTTGTTACCCGGGGAGGATGAGTCCAGTGAGATCAGACAGTGTGTAACCCAGGGAAGATGGGACCAGTGAAATCAGACAGTGTGTTACCCAGGGACGATGGGCCCAGTGAGATCAGACAGTGTGTAACCTGTGGAGGATGGGCCCAGTGAGACCAGTCATAGTGTAACCCGAGAGGATGGGCCCAGTGAGATCAGACAGTGTGTAACCCGAGGAGGATGGGCCCAGTGACATCAGACAGTGTGTAACCTGGGGAGGATGGGCCAAGTGTAATCAGACAGTGTGTACCCCGGGGAGAATACGCCCAGTGAGTTCAGACAATGTGTAACCCGGGGAGGAGGGGCGCAGTGAGATTAGACCGGGTGTTACCCGGGGAGGATGGGCCCAGTGAGATTAAACAGTGTGTACCCCGGGGAGGATGGGCCCAGAGAGATAAGGCACTGTGTAATCCGGGGAGGATGGGCCCAGTGAGATCAGACAGTATGTAACCCGGGGAGGATGGGCTCAGTGAGATCAGACAGTGTGTAACATGGGAAGGATGTGTCCAGTGCGATCAGACAGTGTGTAAACCGGGGAGGATGGGCCCACTGAGATCAGACAGTGTGTAACCCGGGGAGGATGGGGCCAGTGAGATCAGACAGTGTGTAACCCGGGGAGGATTGGCCCAGTGAGATCAGGCAGTGTGTATCCTGGGGATGTTGGGCCCAGTGAGATAAGCCAGTGTGTAACCTGGGGAGGATGGGCCCAGTGAGATCAGACAGTGTGTAGCCCGGGGAGGATGGACACAGTGAGATCAGACAGTTTCTAAACCGGGGAGGATGGGCCCAGTGAGATCAGTCAGTGTGTAACCCGGTGAGGATGGGTCAAGTAAGATTAGACAGTGTGTAACACTGGGAGGATGGGACCAGTGAGATCAGACAGAGTTTTACCAGGGGAGGATGGGACAGTGAGATTAGACAGTGTGTAACCCGGGGAGGATGGCCCAGTGTGATCAGACAGTGTGTTACCCGGGAGGAAGCGCCCAGTGATATCAGACAGTGTGTAACCGGGAAAGATTGTCCCAGTGAGATCAGAAAGTGTGTAACACAGGCAGGATGGATCTACTGAGATGAGGCGGTGTGTAACCCGGGGAGGATGGGCCCAGTGAGATCAGACAGTGTGTAACCCGGGGAGGATGGATCCAGTGAGATCAGTCAGTGTGTAACCCGGGGGGGATGGGCCCAGTGAGATCAGACAGTATGTAACCCGTGGAGGATGGTCCCATTGAGATCAGGTAGCGTGTAACCTGGGGACGATGGGTCCAGTGAGATTAGACAGTATGTAAGCCGGGGAAGATGGGCCTCGTGAGATCAGATAGTGTGTATCTGGGGAGGATGGACCCAGTGAGATCAGACAGTGTGTAACCCGGGGAGGATGGGCCCAGTGAGATAAGACAGTGTGTAACACGGGGAGGATGGGTCCAGTGAGATCAGACAGTGTGTAACCCGGGGAGGATGGCCCAGTGTGATCAGACAGTGTGTTACCCGGGGAGGATGGGTCCAGTGAGATTAGACAGTGTGCAACCCGGGCATGATGGGCCCAGTGAGGTCAGACGGTGCGTAACCCGGGGAGGATGGGCCCAGTGAGTACAGACAGTGTGTAAACCGGGGAGAATGGGCCAAGTGAGTCCAGACAGTGTGTAACCCGCGGAAGATGGGCACAGTGAGATTAGACAGTGTGTAACCCGGGGAGGATGGGCCCGGTGAGATCAGACAGTGTGTAACACTGGGAGGATGGGCCCAGTGAAATCAGACAGTGTTTAACACTGGGAGGATGGGACCAGTGAGATCAGACAGTGCTTAACCAAGGGAGGATGGGCCAGTGAGATTAGACAGTGTGTAACACGGGGAGGATGGGTCCAGTGAGATCAGGCAGTGTGTAACCCGGGGAGGATGGAGACAGTGAGATCAGACAGTTTCTAAACCGGGGAGGATGAGCCCAGTGAGATCAGTCAGTGTGTAACCCGGTGGGGATGGGTCAAGTAAGATTAGACAGTGTGTAACAGTGGGAGGATGGGACCAGTGAGATCAGACTGAGTATTACCAGGGGAGGATGGGACAGTGAGATTAGACAGTGTGTAACCCGGGGAGGATGGCCCAGTGTGATCAGACAGTGTGTTACCCGGGGAGGATGGGTCCAGTGAGATTAGACAGTGTGTAACCCGGGCATGATGGGCCCAGTGAGATCAGACGTTGTGTAACTCGCGGAGGATGGGCCCAGTGAGTACAGGCAGTGTGTAAACCGGGGAGGATGGGCCAAGTAAGTCCAGACAGTGTGTAACCCGCGGAAGATGGGCACAGTGAGATTAGACAGTGTGTAACCCGGGGAGGATGGGCCCGGTGAGATCAGACGGTGTGTAATACTGGGAGGATGGGCCCAGTGAAATCAGACAGTGTGTAACACTGGGAGGATGGGACCAGTGAGATCAGACAGTGTTTAACCAAGGGAGGATGGGCCAGTGAGATTAGACAGTGTGTGACCCGGCGAGGATGGGCCCAGTGAGGTCAGACAGTGTGTAACCCGGGGAGGATAGGCCCAGTGAGATCAGACGGTGTGTAACCCGGGGAGGATGGGCCCAGTGAGATCTTACAGTATGTAACCCAGGGAGGATGGGCCCAGTGAGACCAGACAGTGTGTAACCCGGAGAGGATGGATCCAGTGAGATCAGACAGTGTGTAAGCCGGGGAGGATGGGCCCAGTGAAATCAGACAGTATGTAACCCGGGGAGGATGGTCCCATTGAGTTCAGAGAGTGTGTAACCAGGGGCCGATGGGTCCAGTGAGATTAGACAGTGTGTAACCCGGGGAAGATGGGCCTAGTGAGATCAGACAGTGTGTAATCTGTGGAGGATGGGCCCAGTGAGATCAGACAGTGTGTAACCCGGGGTGGATGGACCCAGTGAGATCAGACAGTGTGTAACACGCGGAGGATGAGTCCAGTGAGATCAGACAGTGTGTAACCCAGGGAGGATGGGCCCAGTGTGATCAGACAGTGTGTTACCCGGGGAGGATGGGTCCAGTGAGATCAGACGGTGTGTAACCCGGGGAGGATGGGTCCAGTGAGATCAGACAGTGTGTAACACTGGGAGGATGGGACCAGTGAGATCAGACAGTGTTTAACCAAGGGAGGATGGGCCAGTGAGGTTAGACAGTGTGTAACCCGACGATGATGGGCCCAGTGAGATCAGACAGTGTGTAACACTGGGAGGATGGGCCCAGTGAGATCAGACAGTGTCTAACCCGGGGACGATGGGCACAGTGAGATCAGACAGTATGTAACCCGGGGACGATGGGCCCAGTGAGATCAGACAGTGTGTTACCCGGGGAGGATTGGTCCAGTGAGATCAGACAGTTTGTAAACCGGGAGGATGGGCCCAGTGAGATCAGTCAGTGTGTAACCCGGAGAGGATGGGTCCAGTAAGATTAGACTGTGTCTAACACTGGGAGGATGGGATCAGTGAGATCAGACAGTGTTTAACCAGAGGAGGATGGGACAGTGAGATTAAGCAGTGTGTAACCCGGGGACGATGGGCACAGTGAAATTAGACAGTGTGTAACCCGGGGAGGATGTGCCCAGTGAGATCAGACAGTGTGTATCCCAGGAGGATGGCCCAGGGAGATCAGACAGTTTGTAACTCGGGGAGGATGGGCCCAGTTATATCAGACAGTGTGTAACCGGGAAGGATTGGCCCAGTGAGATTAGACAGTGTGTAACGCGGGGAGGATGGGCCCAGTTATATCAGACAGTGTGTAACCGGGAAGGATTGGCCCAGTGAGATTAGACAGTGTGTAACTCGGGGAGGATGGGCCCAGTTATATCAGACAGTGTGTATCCCAGGAGGATGGCCCAGTGAGATCAGACAGTGTGTAACGCGGGGAGGATGGGCCCAGTGAGATTAGGCAGTGAGTAACCCGGTGAGACGGGCCCAATGAGATAAGACAGTGTGTAACCTGGGGAGGATGGGCCCATTGAGATCAGATAGTGTGTAACCCGGGGAGGGTGAGCCCAGTGAGATTAAACAGGGTGTTACCCGGGGAGGATGTGTCCAGTGAGATCAGACAGTGTGTAACCCAGGGAAGATGGGACCAGTGAAATCAGACAGTGTTTAACCCAGGGAGGATGGGCCCAGTGAGATCAGACAGTGTGTAACCTGTGGAGGATGGGCCCAGTGAGATCAGACATAGTGTAACCCTTGAGGATGGGCCCAGTGAGATCAGACAGTGTGTAACCCGGGGAGGATGGGCCCTGTGACATCAGACAGTGTGTAACCTGGGGCGGATGGGCCCAGTGTAATCTGACAATGTGTAACCTGGGGAGGATCGGCCCAGTGATATTAGACCGGGTGTTAGCCGGGGGGATGGGCCCAGTGAGATTAGACAGTGTGTACCCCGGGGAGGATGGGCCCAGTGAGATAAGACACTGTGTAATCCGGGGAGGAAGGGCCCAGTGAGATCAGACAGTATGTAACCCGGGGAGGATGGGCTCAGTGAGATCAGACAGTGTGTAACACGGGAAGGATGCGTCCAGTGAGATCAGACAGTGTGTAAACCGGGGAGGATGGGCCCACTGAGATCAGACAGTGTGTTACCCAGTGAGGATGGGTCCAGTGAGATTAGACAGTGTGTAACCCGGGCAGGATGGGCCCAGTGAGATCAGACGGTGTGTAACGCGGGGACGATGGACCCAGTGAGATCAGACAGTATGTAACCCGGAAGGATGGGCCCAGTGAGATCAGACAGTGTGTAACCCGGGGACGATGGGCACAGTGAAATCAGACAGTGTGTAATCCGGGGAGGATGGGGCCAGTGAGATCAGACAGTGTGTAACCCGGGGAGGATTGGCCCAGTGAGATCAGGCAGTGTGTATCCCGGGGAGGTTGGGCCCAGTGAGATAAGTCAGTGTGTAACCCGGGGAGGATGGGCCCAGTGAGATCAAAAGTGTGTAGCCCGGGGAGTATTGGCCCAGTGAGATTAGACAGTGTGTAACCCGGGGAGGATGGGTCTAGTTAGATGAGACAGTGTGAAACCCGTGGAGGATGGGTCTAATGAGATCAGTCAGAATTTAACCCGCGCAGTATGGGCCCAGAGAGATTAGACAGTGTGTAACGCGTGGAGGATGGGCCCAGTGTGATCAGACAGTGTGTAACTCGGGGAGGATGGGCCCAGTGCGATTTGGCAGTGTGTAACCCGGTGAGGATGGGCCCAGTGAGATCACACAGTGTGTAACCTGGGGTGGATGGGCCCAGTGAGATCAGAAAGTGTGTAACCCGAGGAGGGTGAGCCCAGTGAGATTAAACAGTGTGTTAACCGGGGAGGATGTGTCCAGTGAGATCAGACATTGTGTAACCCAGGGAGGATGGGCCCAGTGAGATCAGACAGTGTGTAACCCAGGGAGGATGGGCCCAGTGTGATCAGACAGCGTGTAACCAGGGGAGGATGGGCCCAGTGCGATTTGGCAGTGTGTAACCCGGTGAGGATGGGCCCAGTGAGATCACACAGTGTGTAACCTGGGGTGGATGGGCCCATTGAGATCAGAAAGTGTGTAACCCGAGGAGGGTGAGCCCAGTGAGATTAAACAGTGTGTTAACCGGGGAGGATGTGTCCAGTGAGATCAGACATTGTGTAACCCAGGGAGGATGGGCCCAGTGAGATCAGACAGTGTGTAACCCAGGGAGGATGGGCCCTGTGAGATCAGACAGTGTGTAACCTGGGGAGGATGGGCACAGTGAGATCAGACAGTGTGTAACCCGGTGAGGATGGACCCAGTGAGATCAGACAGCATGTGACCCCGGGTGGATGGGCCCAGTGAGATCAGACAGTGTTTAACACGGGGAGGATGGGACCAGTGAGATCAGAAAGTGTTTAAGCCGGGGAGGATGGGCCCAATGAGATCAGACAGTGTGTAACCCGTGGAGGGTGAGCCCAGTGAGATTAAACAGTGTGTTACCCGGGGGGGATCTGTCCAGTGAGATCAGACAGTGTGTAACCCAGGGAGGATGGGCCCAGTGAGATCAGACAGTGTTATACCCGGGGAGGATGGGTCCAGTGAGATTAGACAGTGTGTAACCCGGGCAGGATTGGCCCAGTCAGATCAGACGGTGTGTAACCCGGGGAGGATGGGCCCAGTGACATCAGACAGTGTGTAACCCGGGGAGGATGGGACCAGTGTGATTAGACAGTGTGTAACCCGGGCAGATGGGCCAAGTGAGATGCGACGATGTGTTACACGGGGAGGATGGGCCCAGTGAGATCAGACAGTGTGTAACCAGGAAGGATTGTCCCAGTGAGATCAGAAAGTGTGTAACACAGGCAGGATGGACCTACTGAGATGAGACGGTGTGTAACCCGGGGAGGATGGGCCCAGTGAGATCAGACAGTGTGTTACTCGGGTAGGATGGGCCCAGTGAGATCAGACAGTGTGTAACCGGGGGAGGATGGGCCCAGTGCGATTTGGCAGTGTGTAACCCGGTGAGGATGGGCCCAGTGAGATCACACAGTGTGTAACCTGGGGTGGATGGGCCCATTGAGATCAGAAAGTGTGTAACCCGAGGAGGGTGAGCCCAGTGAGATTAAACAGTGTGTTAACCGGGGAGGATGTGTCCAGTGAGATCAGACATTGTGTAACCCAGGGAGGATGGGCCCAGTGAGATCAGACAGTGTGTAACCCAGGGAGGATGGGCCCTGTGAGATCAGACAGTGTGTAACCTGGGGAGGATGGGCACAGTGAGATCAGACAGTGTGTAACCCGGTGAGGATGGACCCAGTGAGATCAGACAGCATGTGACCCCGGGTGGATGGGCCCAGTGAGATCAGACAGTGTTTAACACGGGGAGGATGGGACCAGTGAGATCAGAAAGTGTTTAAGCCGGGGAGGATGGGCCCAATGAGATCAGACAGTGTGTAACCCGTGGAGGGTGAGCCCAGTGAGATTAAACAGTGTGTTACCCGGGGGGGATCTGTCCAGTGAGATCAGACAGTGTGTAACCCAGGGAGGATGGGCCCAGTGAGATCAGACAGTGTTATACCCGGGGAGGATGGGTCCAGTGAGATTAGACAGTGTGTAACCCGGGCAGGATTGGCCCAGTCAGATCAGACGGTGTGTAACCCGGGGAGGATGGGCCCAGTGACATCAGACAGTGTGTAACCCGGGGAGGATGGGACCAGTGTGATTAGACAGTGTGTAACCCGGGCAGGATGGGCCAAGTGAGATGCGACGATGTGTTACACGGGGAGGATGGGCCCAGTGAGATCAGACAGTGTGTAACCAGGAAGGATTGTCCCAGTGAGATCAGAAAGTGTGTAACACAGGCAGGATGGACCTACTGAGATGAGACGGTGTGTAACCCGGGGAGGATGGGCCCAGTGAGATCAGACAGTGTGTTACTCGGGTAGGATGGGCCCAGTGAGATCAGACAGTGTGTAACCGGGAGAGGATGGGCCCAGTGAGATCAGACAGTGTGTAACCCAGGGAGGATGTATCCAGTGAGATCAGACAGTGTGTAACCCGGGGAAGATGGGCCCAGTGAGATCAGACAGTATGTAACCCGGGGAGGATGGTCCCATTGAGATCAGAGAGCGTGTAACCTGGGGACGATGGGTCCAGTGAGATTAGACAGTGTGTAACCCGGGGAAGATGGGCCTAGTGAGATCAGACAGTGTGTAACCCGGGGAGGATGGACCCAGTCAGATCAGACAGTGTGTAACCCGGGGAGGATGGGCCCAGTGAGATCAGACAGTGTGTAACCCGGGGAGGATCGGCCCAGTCTGATCAGACAATGTGTTACCCGGGGAGGATGGGTCCAGTGAGATTAGACAGTGTGTAACCCGGTCATGATGGGCCCAGTGAGATCAGACGGTGTGTAACCCGGGGAGGATGGGCCCAGTGAGATCTTACAGTATGTAACCCAGGGAGGATGGGCCCAGTGAGACCAGACAGTGTGTAACCCGGAGAGGATGGATCCAGTGAGATCAGACAGTGTGTAACCCGGGGAGGATGGGCCCAGTGAAATCAGACAGTATGTAACCCGGGGAGGATGGTCCCATTGAGATCAGAGAGCGTGTAACCAGGGGCCGATGGGTCCAGTGAGATTAGACAGTGTGTAACCCGGGGAAGATGGGCCTAGTGAGATCAGACAGTGTGTAATCTGTGGAGGATGGGCCCAGTGAGATCAGACAGTGTGTAACCCGGGGTGGATGGACCCAGTGAGATCAGACAGTGTGTAACACGCGGAGGATGAGTCCAGTGAGATCAGACAGTGTGTAACCCAGGGAGGACGGGCCCAGTGTGATCAGACAGTGTGTTACCCGGGGAGGATGGGTCCAGTGAAATTAGACAGTGTGTAACCCGGGCATGATGGGCCCAGTGAGATCAGATGGTGTGTAACCCGGGGAGGATGGGTCCAGTGAGATTAGACAGTGTGTAACCCGGGGAGGATGGGTCCAGTGAGATTAGACAGTGTGTAACCCGGGGAGGATGGGCCCAGTGAGATCAGACAGTGTGTAACACTGGGAGGATGGGACCAGTGAGATCAGACAGTGTTTAACCAAGGGAGGATGGGCCAGTGAGGTTAGACAGTGTGTAACCCGACGATGATGGGCCCAGTGAGATCAGACAGTGTGTAACACTGGGAGGATGGGCCCAGTGAGATCAGACAGTGTCTAACCCGGGGACGATGGGCACAGTGAGATCAGACAGTGTGTAACCCGGGGACGATGGGCCCAGTGAGATCAGACAGTGTGTTACCCGGGGAGGATGGGCCCAGTGAGATCAGACAGTTTGTAAACCGGGAGGATGGGCCCAGTGAGATCAGTCAGTGTGTAACCCGGAGAGGATGGGTCCAGTAAGATTAGACTGTGTCTAACACTGGGAGGATGGGATCAGTGAGATCAGACAGTGTTTAACCAGAGGAGGATGGGACAGTGAGATTAAGCAGTGTGTAACCCGGGGACGATGGGCACAGTGAAATTAGACAGTGTGTAACCCGGGGAGGATGGGGGCAGTGAGATCAGACGGTTTGTAACCCGGTGAGGATGTGCCCAGTTATATCAGACAGTGTGTAACCGGGAAGGATTGGCCCAGTGAGATTAGACAGTGTGTAACGCGGGGAGGATGGGGCCAGTGAGATTAGGCAGTGAGTAACCCGGTGAGGCGGGCCCAATGAGATAAGACAGTGTGTAACCTGGGGAGGATGGGCCCATTGAGATCAGATAGTGTGTAACCCGGGGAGGGTGAGCCCAGTGAGATTAAACAGGGTGTTACCCGGGGAGGATGTGTCCAGTGAGATCAGACAGTGTGTAACCCAGGGAAGATGGGACCAGTGAAATCAGACAGTGTTTAACCCAGGGAGGATGGGCCCAGTGAGATCAGACAGTGTGTAACCTGTGGAGGATGGGCCCAGTGAGATCAGACAGTGTGTAACCCGGGGAGGATGGGCCCTGTGACATCAGACAGTGTGTAACCTGGGGCGGATGGGCCCAGTGTAATCAGACAGTGTGTACCCCGGGGAGAATACGCCCAGTGAGTTCAGACAATGTGTAACCCGGGGGGATGGGCCCAGTGAGATTAGACAGTGTGTACCCCGGGGAGGATGGGCCCAGTCAGATAAGACACTGTGTAATCCGGGGAGGAAGGGCCCAGTGAGATCAGACAGTATGTAACCCGGGGAGGATGGGCTCAGTGAGATCAGACAGTGTGTAACACGGGAAGGATGCGTCCAGTGAGATCAGACAGTGTGTAAACCGGGGAGGATGGGCCCACTGAGATCAGATAGTGTGTTACCCGGTGAGGATGGGTCCAGTGAGATTAGACAGTGTGTAACCCGGGCAGGATGGGCCCAGTGAGATCAGACGGTGTGTAACGCGGGGACGATGGACCCAGTGAGATCAGACAGTATGTAACCCGGAAGGATGGGCCCAGTGAGATCAGACAGTTTATAACCCACGGAGAATGGGCCCAGTGATATCAGACAGTGTGTAACCGGGAAGGATTGGCCCAGTGAGATCAGACAGTGTGTAACCCGGGGACGATGGGCACAGTGAAATCAGACAGTGTGTAACCCGGGGAGGATGGGGCCAGTGAGATCAGACAGTGTGTAACCCGGGGAGGATTGGCCCAGTGAGATCAGGCAGTGTGTATCCCGGGGAGGTTGGGCCCAGTGAGATAAGTCAGTGTGTAACCCGGGGAGGATGGGCCCAGTGAGATCAAAAGTGTGTAGCCCGGGGAGTATTGGCCCAGTGAGATTAGACAGTGTGTAACCCGGGGAGGATGGGTCCAGTTAGATGAGACAGTGTGAAACCCGTGGAGGATGGGTCGAATGAGATCAGTCAGAATTTAACCCGCGCAGTATGTGCCCAGAGTGATTAGACAGTGTGTAACGCGGGGAGGATGGGCCCAGTGTGATCAGACAGTGTGTAACCCAGGGAGGATGGGCCCAGTGTGATCAGACAGTGTGTAACCCAGGGAGGATGGGCCCAGTGTGATCAGACAGTGTGTAACCCAGGGAGGATGGGCCCAGTGTGATCAGACAGTGTGTAACCCGAGGAGGATGGGCCCAGTGCGATTTGGCAGTGTGTAACCCGGTGAGGATGGGCCCAGTGAGATCACACAGTGTGTAACCTGGGGTGGATGGGCCCATTGAGATCAGAAAGTGTGTAACCCGAGGAGGGTGAGCCCAGTGAGATTAAACAGTGTGTTAACCGGGGAGGATGTGTCCAGTGAGATCAGACATTGTGTAACCCAGGGAGGATGGGCCCAGTGAGATCAGACAGTGTGTAACCCAGGGAGGATGGGCCCTGTGAGATCAGACAGTGTGTAACCTGGGGAGGATGGGCACAGTGAGATCAGACAGTGTGTAACCCGGTGAGGATGGACCCAGTGAGATCAGACAGCGTGTGACCCCGGGTGGATGGGCCCAGTGAGATCAGACAGTGTTTAACACGGGGAGGATGGGACCAGTGAGATCAGAAAGTGTTTAAGCCGGGGAGGATGGGCCCAATGAGATCAGACAGTGTGTAACCCGTGGAGGGTGAGCCCAGTGAGATTAAACAGTGTGTTACCCGGGGGGGATTTTTCCAGTGAGATCAGACAGTGTGTAACCCAGGGAGGATGGGCCCAGTGAGATCAGACAGTGTTATACCCGGGGAGGATGGGTCCAGTGAGATTAGACAGTGTGTAACCCGGGCAGGATTGGCCCAGTCAGATCAGACGGTGTGTAACCCGGGGAGGATGGGCCCAGTGAGATCAGACAGTGTGTAACCCGGGGACGATGGGCCCAGTGATATCAGACAGTGTGTTACCGGGAAGGATTGGCCCAGTGAGATCAGAAAGTGTGTAACACGGGGAGGATGGATACAGTCAGATGAGACAGTGTGCAACCCGGGGACGATGGGCCCAGTGAGATCAGCCAGTGTGTTACGCAGGTAGGATTGGCTCAGTGAGATCAGACAGTGTGTATCCCGGGGAGGTTGGGCCCAGAGACATCAGACAGTGTGTAAACCGGGGAGGATGGGCCCAGTGAGTTCAGACAGTGTGTAACCCGTGGAGGATGGGCCCATTGAGATCAGACAGTGTGTAACCCGGGGAGAATGGGCCAGTGAGATCAGACCGTGTGTATCCCGGGGAGATGGGCCCAGTGACATCAGACAGTGTGTTACGCAGGTAGGATTGGCTCAGTGAGATCAGACAGTGTGTATCCCGGGGAGGTTGGGCCCAGAGACATCAGACAGTGTGTAAACCGGGGAGGATGGGCCCAGTGAGTTCAGACAGTGTGTAAACCGGGGAGGATGGGCCCAGAGAGATCAGACATGGTGTAACCCGGGGAGGATGGGCCCATTGAGATCAGACAGTGTGTAACCCGGGGACGATGGGCACAGTGAGATCAGACAGTGTGTATCCCGGGGAGGATGGGCCCAGTGAGATCAGACAGTGTGTATCCCGGGGAGGATGCGCCCAGTGAGATCAGACAGTTTTTAACATGGGGTGGATCGGTCCAGTGAGATTAGACAGTGTGTAACCGGGCAGGATGGGCCCAGTGAGATCAGAGAGTTTGTAACCCGGGGAGGATGGGCCCAGTGAGATCAGACAGTGTGTAACCCGGGGAGGATGGGCCAGTGAGATTAGACAGTGTGTAACACGGCGAGGATGGGCCCAGTGAGATCAGGCAGTGTGTAACCCGGGGAGGATTGGCCCAGTGAGATCAGGCAATGTGTTACCCGGGGAGGATGGGCCAACTGAGATCAGTCAGTGTGTAACCCGGGGAGGATGGGCCCAGTGAGATCAGGCAGTTTGTAGCCCGGGGAGTATGGGCCCAGTGAGATTAGACAGTGTGTAAGCCGGGAAGGATGGGTCCAGTGAGATTAGACAGTGTGAAACCCGTGGAGGATGGGTCGAATGAGATCAGTCAGAGTGTAACCCGCGCAGGATGGGCCCAGAGAGATTAGACAGCGTGTAATCTCGGGAGGATGGTCCCAGTGAGATCAGACAGTGTGTATCCCGGGGAGGATGTGCCCAGTGAGATTAGACAGTGTGAAACCCGGTGAGGATGGGCCCAGTGAGATCAGACAGTGAGTAACCTGGGGAGGGTGAGCCCGATGATATTAAACAGTGTGTATCCCGGGGAGGATGTGCCCAGTGAGATCAGACAGTGTGTAACCTGGGGAGGATGGGCCCATTGACATCAGACAGTTTGTAACCCGGAGAGGGTGAGCCCAGTGAGATTAAACAGTGTGTTACCCAGGGAGGATGTGTCCGGTGAGATCAGACAGTGTGTAACCCAGGGAGGATGGGCCCATTGAGATCAGACAGTTTGTAACCCGGAGAGGGTGAGCCCAGTGAGATTAAACAGTGTGTTACCCAGGGAGGATGTGTCCGGTGAGATCAGACAGTGTGTAACCCAGGGAGGATGGGCCCAGTGAGATGAGACAGTGTGTAACCCAGGCTGGATGGGCCCAGTGAGATCAGACAGTGTGCAACCCGGGGAGGATGATTACAGTGAGATAAGACAGTGTGTAACCCGGCGAGGATGGACCCAGTGAGATCAGACAGTGTGTAACCAGGGGAGCATTGGCCTAGTGAGATCAGACAGTGGGTAACCCGGGGAGGATAGGCCCAGTGAGATCAGACAGTGTGTAACACGGGGAGGATGGGTCCATTTAGATCATACAGTGTTTAACCCGGGGAGGATGGGCCCAGTGAGATCAGACAGTGTGTTACCCAGGGAGGATGGGTCCAGTGAGATTAGACAGTGTGCAACCCGGGCAGGATGGGCCCAGTGAGATCAGACGGTGTGTAACCCGGGGAGGATGGGCTCAGTGAGATCAGACAGTTTGTAAACCGGGGTGGATGGGCCTAGTGAGACCAGTCAGTGTGTAACCCGGGGAGGATGGGTCCAGTGAGATTAGAGAGTGTATAACACAGGGAGGATGGGACTAGTGAGATCAGACAGTGTTTAACCAAGGGAGGATGGGACAGTGAGATTAGACAGTGTGTAACCCGGTGAGGATGGGCCCAGTGATATCAGACAGTGTGTAACCCGGGGAGGATGGGTCCAGTGAGATTACAGAATGTGTAACCCGTGGAGGATGGATCTAATGAGATCAGACAGTGTGCAACCCGCACAGGATGGGCCCAGAGAGATTAGACAGTGTGTAACCAGGGGAGGATGGGCCCATTGAGATAAGAAAGTGTGTAATCCGGGGAGGGTGAGCTGGGTGATATTAAACAGTGTGTTCCACGGGGAGGATGTGTCCAGTGAGATCAGACAGTGTGTAACCCAGGGAGGGTGGGCCCAGTGAGATCAGAAAATGTGTAACCCGGGTGGATGGGCACAGTGAGATCAGACAGTGTGTAACCCGGTGAGGATGGACACAGTGATATCAGACAGTGTGTAACCCGGGGAGGATGGGCCCAGTGAGATCAGACAGTGTGTAACACGGGAAGGATGGGTCCAGTGAGATCATACAGTGTTTAAACCGGGGAGGATGGGCCCAGTGAGATCAGACAGTGTGTAACCCGGTGACGATGGGCACAGTGAAATCAGACAGTGTGTAACCCGGGGAGGATGGGGAAGTGAGATCAGACGGTTTGTAACCCGGGAGGATGGGTCCAGTGAGATCAGACAGTTTGTAACTCGAGGAGGATGGGTCCAGTGAGATCAGACAGTTTGTAACTCGAGGAGGATGGGCCCAGTTATATCAGACAGTGTGTAACCGGGAAGGATTGGCCCAGTGAGATCAGACAGTGTGTAACCCGGGGAGGATGGGCCCAGTTCGTTTAGGCAGTGTGTAACCCAGTGAGGTGGGCCCAATGAGATCAGACAGTGTTTAACCTGGGGAGGATGGGCCCATTGAGATAAGATAGTGTTTAACCGGGGAGGGTGAGCCCTGTGAGATTAAACAGGTTGTTACCCGGGGAGGATGAGTCCAGTGAGATCAGACAGTGTGTAACCCAGGGAAGATGGGACCAGTGAAATCAGACAGTGTGTTACCCAGGGACGATGGGCCCAGTGAGATCAGACAGTGTGTAACCTGTGGAGGATGGGCCCAGTGAGATCAGTCATAGTGTAACCCGAGAGGATGGGCCCAGTGAGATCAGACAGTGTGTAACCCGAGGAGGATGGGCCCAGTGACATCAGACAGTGTGTAACCTGGGGAGGATGGGCCAAGTGTAATCAGACAGTGTGTACCCCGGGGAGAATACGCCCAGTGAGTTCAGACAATGTGTAACCCGGGGAGGAGGGGCGCAGTGAGATTAGACCGGGTGTTACCCGGGGAGGATGGGCCCAGTGAGATGAAACAGTGTGTACCCCGGGGAGGATGGGCCCAGAGAGATATGGCACTGTGTAATCCGGGGAGGATGGGCCCAGTGAGATCAGACAGTGTGTAACATGGGAAGGATGTGTCCAGTGCGATCAGACAGTGTGTAAACCGGGGAGGATGGGCCCACTGAGATCAGACAGTGTGTAACCCGGGGAGGATGCGGCCAGTGAGATCAGACATTGTGTAACCCGGGGAGGATTGGCCCAGTGAGATCAGGCAGTGTGTATCCTGGGGATGTTGGGCCCAGTGAGATAAGTCAGTGTGTAACCTGGGGAGGATGGGCCCAGTGAGATCAGACAGTGTGTAGCCCGGGGATAATTGGCCCAGTGAGATTAGACAGTGTGTAACCCGGGGAGGATGGGTCCAGTTAGATTAGACAGTGTGAAACCCGTGGAGGATGCGTCTAATGAGATCAGTCAGAATGTAACCCGCGCAGGATGGGCCCAGAGAGATTAGACAGTGTGTAACCCGGGTAGGATGGGCCCAGTGTGATCAGACAGTGTGTAACCCGGGGAGGATGGGCCCAGTGAGATTAGGCTATGTGTAACCCGGTGAGGATGGGCCCAGTGAGATCACACAGTGTGTAACCTGGGGTGGATGGGCCCATTGAGATCAGACAGTGTGTAACCCGAGGAGGGTGAGCCCAGTGAGATTAAACAGGGGGTTACCCGGTGAGGATGTGTCCAGTGAGATCAGACAGTGTGTAACCCAGGGAGGATGGGCCCTGTCAGATCAGACAGTGTTTAACCTGGGGAGGATGGGCACGGTGAGATCAGACAGTGTGTAACCCGGGGAGGATGGACCCAGTGAGATCAGACAGTGTGTAACCCGTGGTGGATGGGCCCAGTGAGATCAGACAGTGTTTAACATGGGGAGGATGGGTCCAGTGAGATCAGAAAGTGTTTAAGCCGGGGAGGATGGGCCCAATGAGATCAGACAGTGTGTAACCCGTGGAGGGTGAGCCCAGTGAGATTAAACAGTGTGTTACCCGGGAAGGATCTGTCCAGTGATTTCAGACAGTGTGTAACCCAGGGAGGATGGGCCCAGTGAGATCAGACAGTGTGTCACCCGGGCAGGATTGGCCCAGTCAGATCAGACGGTGCGTAACCCGGGGAGGATGGGCCCAGTGACATCAGACAGTGTGTAACCCGGGAGGATGGGCCCAGTGAGATCAGACAGTTTGTAACACGGGGACGATGGGCCCAGTGATATCAGACAGTGTGTAACCGGGAAGGATTGGCCCAGTGAGATCAGACAGTGTGTAACACGGGGAGGGTGGATACAGTCAGATGACACAGTGTGTAACCCGGGGACGATGGGCCCAGTGAGATCAGCCAGTGTGTTACGCAGGTAGGATTGGCCCAGTGAGATCAGACAGTGTGTAACCCGGGGAGGATGGGCCCAGTGAGTTCAGACAATGCGTAACCCGGGGAGGATGGGCCCAGTGAGTTCAGACAGTGTGTAACCCGGGGAGTATGGGCCTAGTGAGATCAGACAGTGTGTAACCCGGGGAGGATGGGCACAGTGAGATCAGACAGTGTGTATCCCGGGGAGAATGGACTCAGTGAGGTCAGACGGTGTGTAACGCGGGGACGATGGGCCCAGTGAGATCAGACAGTATGTAACCCAGGAGGATGGGCCCAGTGAGATCAGACAGTTTATAACCCGGGGACGATGGGCACAGTGAAATCAGACAGTGTGTAACCTGGGGAGGATGGGCCCATTGAGATAAGATAGTGTGTAACCCGGGGAGGGCGAGCCCTGTGAGATTAAACAGGTTGTTACCCGGGGAGGATGAGTCCAGTGAGATCAGACAGTGTGTAACCCAGGGAAGAAGGGACCAGTGAAATCAGACAGTGTGTTACCCAGGGACGATGGGCCCAGTGAGATCAGACAGTGTGTAACCCGGGGAGGATGGGCCCAGTGAGATCAGTCATAGTGTAACCCGAGAGGATGGGCCCAGTGAGATCAGACAGTGTGTAACCCGAGGAGGATGGGCCCAGTGACATCAGACCGTGTGTAACCTGGGGAGGATGGGCCAAGTGTAATCAGACAGTGTGTACCCCGGGGAGAATACGCCCAGTGAGTTCAGACAATGTGTAACCCGGGGAGGAGGGGCGCAGTGAGATTAGACCGGGTGTTACCCGGGGAGGATGGGCCCAGTGAGATTAAACAGTGTGTACCCCGGGGAGGATGGGCCCAGAGAGATAAGGCACTGTGTAATCCGGGGAGGATGGGCCCAGTGAGATCAGACAGTGTGTAACCCGGGGAGGATGGGCTCAGTGAGATCAGACAGTGTGTAACACGGGAAGGATGTGTCCAGTGCGATCAGACAGTGTGTAAACCGGGGAGGATGGGCCCACTGAGATCAGACAGTGTGTAACCCGGGGAGGATGTGGCCAGTGAGATCAGACAGTGTGTAACCCGGGGAGGATTGGCCCAGTGAGATCAGGCAGTGTGTACCCTGGGGATGTTGGGCCCAGTGAGATAAGTCAGTGTGTAACCTGGGGAGGATGGGCCCAGTGAGATCAGACAGTGTGTAACCCGGGGAAGATGGGCCCAGTGAGATCAGACAGTATGTAACCCGGGGAGGATGGTCCCATTGAGATCAGAGAGCGTGTAACCTGGGGACGATGGGTCCAGTGAGATTAGACAGTGTGTAACCCGGGGAAGATGGGCCTAGTGAGATCAGACAGTGTGTAACCCGGGGAGGATGGACCCAGTCAGATCAGACAGTGTGTAACCCGGGGAGGATGGGCCCAGTGAGATCAGACAGTGTGTAACCCGGGGAGGATCGGCCCAGTCTGATCAGACAATGTGTTACCCGGGGAGGATGGGTCCAGTGAGATTAGACAGTGTGTAACCCGGTCATGATGGGCCCAGTGAGATCAGACGGTGTGTAACCCGGGGAGGATGGGCCCAGTGAGATCTTACAGTATGTAACCCAGGGAGGATGGGCCCAGTGAGACCAGACAGTGTGTAACCCGGAGAGGATGGATCCAGTGAGATCAGACAGTGTGTAACCCGGGGAGGATGGGCCCAGTGAAATCAGACAGTATGTAACCCGGGGAGGATGGTCCCATTGAGATCAGAGAGCGTGTAACCAGGGGCCGATGGGTCCAGTGAGATTAGACAGTGTGTAACCCGGGGAAGATGGGCCTAGTGAGATCAGACAGTGTGTAATCTGTGGAGGATGGGCCCAGTGAGATCAGACAGTGTGTAACCCGGGGTGGATGGACCCAGTGAGATCAGACAGTGTGTAACACGCGGAGGATGAGTCCAGTGAGATCAGACAGTGTGTAACCCAGGGAGGACGGGCCCAGTGTGATCAGACAGTGTGTTACCCGGGGAGGATGGCTCCAGTGAAATTAGACAGTGTGTAACCCGGGCATGATGGGCCCAGTGAGATCAGATGGTGTGTAACCCGGGGAGGATGGGTCCAGTGAGATTAGACAGTGTGTAACCCGGGGAGGATGGGTCCAGTGAGATTAGACAGTGTGTAACCCGGGGAGGATGGGCCCAGTGAGATCAGACAGTGTGTAACACTGGGAGGATGGGACCAGTGAGATCAGACAGTGTTTAACCAAGGGAGGATGGGCCAGTGAGGTTAGACAGTGTGTAACCCGACGATGATGGGCCCAGTGAGATCAGACAGTGTGTAACACTGGGAGGATGGGCCCAGTGAGATCAGACAGTGTCTAACCCGGGGACGATGGGCACAGTGAGATCAGACAGTGTGTAACCCGGGGACGATGGGCCCAGTGAGATCAGACAGTGTGTTACCCGGGGAGGATGGGCCCAGTGAGATCAGACAGTTTGTAAACCGGGAGGATGGGCCCAGTGAGATCAGTCAGTGTGTAACCCGGAGAGGATGGGTCCAGTAAGATTAGACTGTGTCTAACACTGGGAGGATGGGATCAGTGAGATCAGACAGTGTTTAACCAGAGGAGGATGGGACAGTGAGATTAAGCAGTGTGTAACCCGGGGACGATGGGCACAGTGAAATTAGACAGTGTGTAACCCGGGGAGGATGGGGGCAGTGAGATCAGACGGTTTGTAACCCGGTGAGGATGTGCCCAGTTATATCAGACAGTGTGTAACCGGGAAGGATTGGCCCAGTGAGATTAGACAGTGTGTAACGCGGGGAGGATGGGGCCAGTGAGATTAGGCAGTGAGTAACCCGGTGAGGCGGGCCCAATGAGATAAGACAGTGTGTAACCTGGGGAGGATGGGCCCATTGAGATCAGATAGTGTGTAACCCGGGGAGGGTGAGCCCAGTGAGATTAAACAGGGTGTTACCCGGGGAGGATGTGTCCAGTGAGATCAGACAGTGTGTAACCCAGGGAAGATGGGACCAGTGAAATCAGACAGTGTTTAACCCAGGGAGGATGGGCCCAGTGAGATCAGACAGTGTGTAACCTGTGGAGGATGGGCCCAGTGAGATCAGACAGTGTGTAACCCGGGGAGGATGGGCCCTGTGACATCAGACAGTGTGTAACCTGGGGCGGATGGGCCCAGTGTAATCAGACAGTGTGTACCCCGGGGAGAATACGCCCAGTGAGTTCAGACAATGTGTAACCCGGGGGGATGGGCCCAGTGAGATTAGACAGTGTGTACCCCGGGGAGGATGGGCCCAGTCAGATAAGACACTGTGTAATCCGGGGAGGAAGGGCCCAGTGAGATCAGACAGTATGTAACCCGGGGAGGATGGGCTCAGTGAGATCAGACAGTGTGTAACACGGGAAGGATGCGTCCAGTGAGATCAGACAGTGTGTAAACCGGGGAGGATGGGCCCACTGAGATCAGATAGTGTGTTACCCGGTGAGGATGGGTCCAGTGAGATTAGACAGTGTGTAACCCGGGCAGGATGGGCCCAGTGAGATCAGACGGTGTGTAACGCGGGGACGATGGACCCAGTGAGATCAGACAGTATGTAACCCGGAAGGATGGGCCCAGTGAGATCAGACAGTTTATAACCCACGGAGAATGGGCCCAGTGATATCAGACAGTGTGTAACCGGGAAGGATTGGCCCAGTGAGATCAGACAGTGTGTAACCCGGGGACGATGGGCACAGTGAAATCAGACAGTGTGTAACCCGGGGAGGATGGGGCCAGTGAGATCAGACAGTGTGTAACCCGGGGAGGATTGGCCCAGTGAGATCAGGCAGTGTGTATCCCGGGGAGGTTGGGCCCAGTGAGATAAGTCAGTGTGTAACCCGGGGAGGATGGGCCCAGTGAGATCAAAAGTGTGTAGCCCGGGGAGTATTGGCCCAGTGAGATTAGACAGTGTGTAACCCGGGGAGGATGGGTCCAGTTAGATGAGACAGTGTGAAACCCGTGGAGGATGGGTCGAATGAGATCAGTCAGAATTTAACCCGCGCAGTATGTGCCCAGAGTGATTAGACAGTGTGTAACGCGGGGAGGATGGGCCCAGTGTGATCAGACAGTGTGTAACCCAGGGAGGATGGGCCCAGTGTGATCAGACAGTGTGTAACCCAGGGAGGATGGGCCCAGTGTGATCAGACAGTGTGTAACCCAGGGAGGATGGGCCCAGTGTGATCAGACAGTGTGTAACCCGAGGAGGATGGGCCCAGTGCGATTTGGCAGTGTGTAACCCGGTGAGGATGGGCCCAGTGAGATCACACAGTGTGTAACCTGGGGTGGATGGGCCCATTGAGATCAGAAAGTGTGTAACCCGAGGAGGGTGAGCCCAGTGAGATTAAACAGTGTGTTAACCGGGGAGGATGTGTCCAGTGAGATCAGACATTGTGTAACCCAGGGAGGATGGGCCCAGTGAGATCAGACAGTGTGTAACCCAGGGAGGATGGGCCCTGTGAGATCAGACAGTGTGTAACCTGGGGAGGATGGGCACAGTGAGATCAGACAGTGTGTAACCCGGTGAGGATGGACCCAGTGAGATCAGACAGCGTGTGACCCCGGGTGGATGGGCCCAGTGAGATCAGACAGTGTTTAACACGGGGAGGATGGGACCAGTGAGATCAGAAAGTGTTTAAGCCGGGGAGGATGGGCCCAATGAGATCAGACAGTGTGTAACCCGTGGAGGGTGAGCCCAGTGAGATTAAACAGTGTGTTACCCGGGGGGGATCTGTCCAGTGAGATCAGACAGTGTGTAACCCAGGGAGGATGGGCCCAGTGAGATCAGACAGTGTTATACCCGGGGAGGATGGGTCCAGTGAGATTAGACAGTGTGTAACCCGGGCAGGATTGGCCCAGTCAGATCAGACGGTGTGTACCCCGGGGAGGATGGGCCCAGTGAGATCAGACAGTGTGTAACCCGGGGACGATGGGCCCAGTGATATCAGACAGTGTGTTACCGGGAAGGATTGGCCCAGTGAGATCAGAAAGTGTGTAACACGGGGAGGAT
This sequence comes from Somniosus microcephalus, assembly GCF_052327205.1. Lineage (NCBI taxonomy): Eukaryota > Metazoa > Chordata > Chondrichthyes > Squaliformes > Somniosidae > Somniosus > Somniosus microcephalus. Next base: position 30,977,894 of record NW_028225180.1, on the reverse strand, counting down.
GGATACAGTCAGATGAGACAGTGTGCAACCCGGGGACGATGGGCCCAGTGAGATCAGCCAGTGTGTATCCCGGGGAGGTTGGGCCCAGAGACATCAGACAGTGTGTAAACCGGGGAGGATGGGCCCAGTGAGTTCAGACAGTGTGTAACCCGTGGAGGATGGGCCCATTGAGATCAGACAGTGTGTAACCCGGGGAGAATGGGCCAGTGAGATCAGACCGTGTGTATCCCGGGGAGATGGGCCCAGTGACATCAGACAGTGTGTTACGCAGGTAGGATTGGCTCAGTGAGATCAGACAGTGTGTATCCCGGGGAGGTTGGGCCCAGAGACATCAGACAGTGTGTAAACCGGGGAGGATGGGCCCAGTGAGTTCAGACAGTGTGTAAACCGGGGAGGATGGGCCCAGAGAGATCAGACATGGTGTAACCCGGGGAGGATGGGCCCATTGAGATCAGACAGTGTGTAACCCGGGGACGATGGGCACAGTGAGATCAGACAGTGTGTATCCCGGGGAGGATGCGCCCAGTGAGATCAGACAGTTTTTAACATGGGGTGGATCGGTCCAGTGAGATTAGACAGTGTGTAACCGGGCAGGATGGGCCCAGTGAGATCAGAGAGTTTGTAACCCGGGGAGGATGGGCCCAGTGAGATCAGACAGTGTGTAACCCGGGGAGGATGGGCCAGTGAGATTAGACAGTGTGTAACACGGCGAGGATGGGCCCAGTGAGATCAGGCAGTGTGTAACCCGGGGAGGATTGGCCCAGTGAGATCAGGCAATGTGTTACCCGGGGAGGATGGGCCAACTGAGATCAGTCAGTGTGTAACCCGGGGAGGATGGGCCCAGTGAGATCAGGCAGTTTGTAGCCCGGGGAGTATGGGCCCAGTGAGATTAGACAGTGTGTAAGCCGGGAAGGATGGGTCCAGTGAGATTAGACAGTGTGAAACCCGTGGAGGATGGGTCGAATGAGATCAGTCAGAGTGTAACCCGTGCAGGATGGGCCCAGAGAGATTAGACAGCGTGTAATCTCGGGAGGATGGTCCCAGTGAGATCAGACAGTGTGTATCCCGGGGAGGATGTGCCCAGTGAGATTAGACAGTGTGAAACCCGGTGAGGATGGGCCCAGTGAGATCAGACAGTGAGTAACCTGGGGAGGGTGAGCCCGATGATATTAAACAGTGTGTATCCCGGGGAGGATGTGCCCAGTGAGATCAGACAGTGTGTAACCTGGGGAGGATGGGCCCATTGACATCAGACAGTTTGTAACCCGGAGAGGGTGAGCCCAGTGAGATTAAACAGTGTGTTACCCAGGGAGGATGTGTCCGGTGAGATCAGACAGTGTGTAACCCAGGGAGGATGGGCCCATTGAGATCAGACAGTTTGTAACCCGGAGAGGGTGAGCCCAGTGAGATTAAACAGTGTGTTACCCAGGGAGGATGTGTCCGGTGAGATCAGACAGTGTGTAACCCAGGGAGGATGGGCCCAGTGAGATGAGACAGTGTGTAACCCAGGCAGGATGGGCCCAGTGAGATCAGACAGTGTGCAACCCGGGGAGGATGATTACAGTGAGATAAGACAGTGTGTAACCCGGCGAGGATGGACCCAGTGAGATCAGACAGTGTGTAACCAGGGGAGCATTGGCCTAGTGAGATCAGACAGTGGGTAACCCGGGGAGGATAGGCCCAGTGAGATCAGACAGTGTGTAACACGGGGAGGATGGGTCCATTTAGATCATACAGTGTTTAACCCGGGGAGGATGGGCCCAGTGAGATCAGACAGTGTGTTACCCAGGGAGGATGGGTCCAGTGAGATTAGACAGTGTGCAACCCGGGCAGGATGGGCCCAGTGAGATCAGACGGTGTGTAACCCGGGGAGGATGGGCTCAGTGAGATCAGACAGTTTGTAAACCGGGGTGGATGGGCCTAGTGAGACCAGTCAGTGTGTAACCCGGGGAGGATGGGTCCAGTGAGATTAGAGAGTGTATAACACAGGGAGGATGGGACTAGTGAGATCAGACAGTGTTTAACCAAGGGAGGATGGGACAGTGAGATTAGACAGTGTGTAACCCGGTGAGGATGGGCCCAGTGATATCAGACAGTGTGTAACCCGGGGAGGATGGGTCCAGTGAGATTACAGAATGTGTAACCCGTGGAGGATGGATCTAATGAGATCAGACAGTGTGCAACCCGCACAGGATGGGCCCAGAGAGATTAGACAGTGTGTAACCAGGGGAGGATGGGCCCATTGAGATAAGAAAGTGTGTAATCCGGGGAGGGTGAGCTGGGTGATATTAAACAGTGTGTTCCACGGGGAGGATGTGTCCAGTGAGATCAGACAGTGTGTAACCCAGGGAGGGTGGGCCCAGTGAGATCAGAAAATGTGTAACCCGGGTGGATGGGCACAGTGAGATCAGACAGTGTGTAACCCGGTGAGGATGGACACAGTGATATCAGACAGTGTGTAACCCGGGGAGGATGGGCCCAGTGAGATCAGACAGTGTGTAACACGGGAAGGATGGGTCCAGTGAGATCATACAGTGTTTAAACCGGGGAGGATGGGCCCAGTGAGATCAGACAGTGTGTAACCCGGTGACGATGGGCACAGTGAAATCAGACAGTGTGTAACCCGGGGAGGATGGGGAAGTGAGATCAGACGGTTTGTAACCCGGGAGGATGGGTCCAGTGAGATCAGACAGTTTGTAACTCGAGGAGGATGGGTCCAGTGAGATCAGACAGTTTGTAACTCGAGGAGGATGGGCCCAGTTATATCAGACAGTGTGTAACCGGGAAGGATTGGCCCAGTGAGATCAGACAGTGTGTAACCCGGGGAGGATGGGCCCAGTTCGTTTAGGCAGTGTGTAACCCAGTGAGGTGGGCCCAATGAGACCAGACAGTGTTTAACCTGGGGAGGATGGGCCCATTGAGATAAGATAGTGTTTAACCGGGGAGGGTGAGCCCTGTGAGATTAAACAGGTTGTTACCCGGGGAGGATGAGTCCAGTGAGATCAGACAGTGTGTAACCCAGGGAAGATGGGACCAGTGAAATCAGACAGTGTGTTACCCAGGGACGATGGGCCCAGTGAGATCAGACAGTGTGTAACCTGTGGAGGATGGGCCCAGTGAGATCAGTCATAGTGTAACCCGAGAGGATGGGCCCAGTGAGATCAGACAGTGTGTAACCCGAGGAGGATGGGCCCAGTGACATCAGACAGTGTGTAACCTGGGGAGGATGGGCCAAGTGTAATCAGACAGTGTGTACCCCGGGGAGAATACGCCCAGTGAGTTCAGACAATGTGTAACCCGGGGAGGAGGGGCGCAGTGAGATTAGACCGGGTGTTACCCGGGGAGGATGGGCCCAGTGAGATGAAACAGTGTGTACCCCGGGGAGGATGGGCCCAGAGAGATATGGCACTGTGTAATCCGGGGAGGATGGGCCCAGTGAGATCAGACAGTGTGTAACATGGGAAGGATGTGTCCAGTGCGATCAGACAGTGTGTAAACCGGGGAGGATGGGCCCACTGAGATCAGACAGTGTGTAACCCGGGGAGGATGCGGCCAGTGAGATCAGACATTGTGTAACCCGGGGAGGATTGGCCCAGTGAGATCAGGCAGTGTGTATCCTGGGGATGTTGGGCCCAGTGAGATAAGTCAGTGTGTAACCTGGGGAGGATGGGCCCAGTGAGATCAGACAGTGTGTAGCCCGGGGATAATTGGCCCAGTGAGATTAGACAGTGTGTAACCCGGGGAGGATGGGTCCAGTTAGATTAGACAGTGTGAAACCCGTGGAGGATGCGTCTAATGAGATCAGTCAGAATGTAACCCGCGCAGGATGGGCCCAGAGAGATTAGACAGTGTGTAACCCGGGTAGGATGGGCCCAGTGTGATCAGACAGTGTGTAACCCGGGGACGATGGGCACAGTGAGATCAGACAGTGTGTATCCCGGGGAGGATGCGCCCAGTGTGATCAGACAGTGTGTAACCCGGGGACGATGGGCACAGTGAGATTAGACAGTGTGTAACCCGGGGAGGATGGGTCCAGTTAGATTAGACAGTGTGAAACCCGTGGAGGATGCGTCTAATGAGATCAGTCAGAATGTAACCCGCGCAGGATGGGCCCAGAGAGATCAGACATGGTGTAACCCGGGGAGGATGGGCCCATTGAGATCAGACAGTGTGTAACCCGGGGACGATGGGCACAGTGAGATCAGACAGTGTGTATCCCGGGGAGGATGCGCCCAGTGAGATCAGACAGTTTTTAACATGGGGTGGATCGGTCCAGTGAGATTAGACAGTGTGTAACCGGGCAGGATGGGCCCAGTGAGATCAGAGAGTTTGTAACCCGGGGAGGATGGGCCCAGTGAGATCAGACAGTGTGTAACCCGGGGAGGATGGGCCAGTGAGATTAGACAGTGTGTAACACGGCGAGGATGGGCCCAGTGAGATCAGGCAGTGTGTAACCCGGGGAGGATTGGCCCAGTGAGATCAGGCAATGTGTTACCCGGGGAGGATGGGCCAACTGAGATCAGTCAGTGTGTAACCCGGGGAGGATGGGCCCAGTGAGATCAGGCAGTTTGTAGCCCGGGGAGTATGGGCCCAGTGAGATTAGACAGTGTGTAAGCCGGGAAGGATGGGTCCAGTGAGATTAGACAGTGTGAAACCCGTGGAGGATGGGTCTAATGAGATCAGTCAGAGTGTAACCCGCGCAGGATGGGCCCAGAGAGATTCGACAGCGTGTAATCTCGGGAGGATGGTCCCAGTGAGATCAGACAGTGTGTATCCCGGGGAGGATGTGCCCAGTGAGATTAGACAGTGTGAAACCCGGTGAGGATGGGCCCAGTGAGATCAGACAGTGAGTAACCTGGGGAGGGTGAGCCCGATGATATTAAACAGTGTGTATCCCGGGGAGGATGTGCCCAGTGAGATCAGACAGTGTGTAACCTGGGGAGGATGGGCCCATTGACATCAGACAGTTTGTAACCCGGAGAGGGTGAGCCCAGTGAGATTAAACAGTGTGTTACCCAGGGAGGATGTGTCCGGTGAGATCAGACAGTGTGTAACCCAGGGAGGATGGGCCCATTGAGATCAGACAGTTTGTAACCCGGAGAGGGTGAGCCCAGTGAGATTAAACAGTGTGTTACCCAGGGAGGATGTGTCCGGTGAGATCAGACAGTGTGTAACCCAGGGAGGATGGGCCCAGTGAGATGAGACAGTGTGTAACCCAGGCAGGATGGGCCCAGTGAGATCAGACAGTGTGCAACCCGGGGAGGATGATTACAGTGAGATAAGACAGTGTGTAACCCGGCGAGGATGGACCCAGTGAGATCAGACAGTGTGTAACCAGGGGAGCATTGGCCTAGTGAGATCAGACAGTGGGTAACCCGGGGAGGATAGGCCCAGTGAGATCAGACAGTGTGTAACACGGGGAGGATGGGTCCATTTAGATCATACAGTGTTTAACCCGGGGAGGATGGGCCCAGTGAGATCAGACAGTGTGTTACCCAGGGAGGATGGGTCCAGTGAGATTAGACAGTGTGCAACCCGGGCAGGATGGGCCCAGTGAGATCAGACGGTGTGTAACCCGGGGAGGATGGGCTCAGTGAGATCAGACAGTTTGTAAACCGGGGTGGATGGGCCTAGTGAGACCAGTCAGTGTGTAACCCGGGGAGGATGGGTCCAGTGAGATTAGAGAGTGTATAACACAGGGAGGATGGGACTAGTGAGATCAGACAGTGTTTAACCAAGGGAGGATGGGACAGTGAGATTAGACAGTGTGTAACCCGGTGAGGATGGGCCCAGTGATATCAGACAGTGTGTAACCCGGGGAGGATGGGTCCAGTGAGATTACAGAATGTGTAACCCGTGGAGGATGGATCTAATGAGATCAGACAGTGTGCAACCCGCACAGGATGGGCCCAGAGAGATTAGACAGTGTGTAACCAGGGGAGGATGGGCCCATTGAGATAAGAAAGTGTGTAATCCGGGGAGGGTGAGCTGGGTGATATTAAACAGTGTGTTCCACGGGGAGGATGTGTCCAGTGAGATCAGACAGTGTGTAACCCAGGGAGGGTGGGCCCAGTGAGATCAGAAAATGTGTAACCCGGGTGGATGGGCACAGTGAGATCAGACAGTGTGTAACCCGGTGAGGATGGACACAGTGATATCAGACAGTGTGTAACCCGGGGAGGATGGGCCCAGTGAGATCAGACAGTGTGTAACACGGGAAGGATGGGTCCAGTGAGATCATACAGTGTTTAAACCGGGGAGGATGGGCCCAGTGAGATCAGACAGTGTGTAACCCGGTGACGATGGGCACAGTGAAATCAGACAGTGTGTAACCCGGGGAGGATGGGGAAGTGAGATCAGACGGTTTGTAACCCGGGAGGATGGGTCCAGTGAGATCAGACAGTTTGTAACTCGAGGAGGATGGGTCCAGTGAGATCAGACAGTTTGTAACTCGAGGAGGATGGGCCCAGTTATATCAGACAGTGTGTAACCGGGAAGGATTGGCCCAGTGAGATCAGACAGTGTGTAACCCGGGGAGGATGGGCCCAGTTCGTTTAGGCAGTGTGTAACCCAGTGAGGTGGGCCCAATGAGACCAGACAGTGTTTAACCTGGGGAGGATGGGCCCATTGAGATAAGATAGTGTTTAACCGGGGAGGGTGAGCCCTGTGAGATTAAACAGGTTGTTACCCGGGGAGGATGAGTCCAGTGAGATCAGACAGTGTGTAACCCAGGGAAGATGGGACCAGTGAAATCAGACAGTGTGTTACCCAGGGACGATGGGCCCAGTGAGATCAGACAGTGTGTAACCTGTGGAGGATGGGCCCAGTGAGATCAGTCATAGTGTAACCCGAGAGGATGGGCCCAGTGAGATCAGACAGTGTGTAAGCCGAGGAGGATGGGCCCAGTGACATCAGACAGTGTGTAACCTGGGGAGGATGGGCCAAGTGTAATCAGACAGTGTGTACCCCGGGGAGAATACGCCCAGTGAGTTCAGACAATGTGTAACCCGGGGAGGAGGGGCGCAGTGAGATTAGACCGGGTGTTACCCGGGGAGGATGGGCCCAGTGAGATGAAACAGTGTGTACCCCGGGGAGGATGGGCCCAGAGAGATATGGCACTGTGTAATCCGGGGAGGATGGGCCCAGTGAGATCAGACAGTGTGTAACATGGGAAGGATGTGTCCAGTGCGATCAGACAGTGTGTAAACCGGGGAGGATGGGCCCACTGAGATCAGACAGTGTGTAACCCGGGGAGGATGCGGCCAGTGAGATCAGACATTGTGTAACCCGGGGAGGATTGGCCCAGTGAGATCAGGCAGTGTGTATCCTGGGGATGTTGGGCCCAGTGAGATAAGTCAGTGTGTAACCTGGGGAGGATGGGCCCAGTGAGATCAGACAGTGTGTAGCCCGGGGATAATTGGCCCAGTGAGATTAGACAGTGTGTAACCCGGGGAGGATGGGTCCAGTTAGATTAGACAGTGTGAAACCCGTGGAGGATGCGTCTAATGAGATCAGTCAGAATGTAACCCGCGCAGGATGGGCCCAGAGAGATTAGACAGTGTGTAACCCGGGTAGGATGGGCCCAGTGTGATCAGACAGTGTGTAACCCGGGGAGGATGGGCCCAGTGAGATTAGGCTATGTGTAACCCGGTGAGGATGGGCCCAGTGAGATCACACAGTGTGTAACCTGGGGTGGATGGGCCCATTGAGATCAGACAGTGTGTAACCCGAGGAGGGTGAGCCCAGTGAGATTAAACAGGGGGTTACCCGGTGAGGATGTGTCCAGTGAGATCAGACAGTGTGTAACCCAGGGAGGATGGGCCCTGTCAGATCAGACAGTGTTTAACCTGGGGAGGATGGGCACGGTGAGATCAGACAGTGTGTAACCCGGGGAGGATGGACCCAGTGAGATCAGACAGTGTGTAACCCGTGGTGGATGGGCCCAGTGAGATCAGACAGTGTTTAACATGGGGAGGATGGGTCCAGTGAGATCAGAAAGTGTTTAAGCCGGGGAGGATGGGCCCAATGAGATCAGACAGTGTGTAACCCGTGGAGGGTGAGCCCAGTGAGATTAAACAGTGTGTTACCCGGGAAGGATCTGTCCAGTGATTTCAGACAGTGTGTAACCCAGGGAGGATGGGCCCAGTGAGATCAGACAGTGTGTCACCCGGGCAGGATTGGCCCAGTCAGATCAGACGGTGCGTAACCCGGGGAGGATGGGCCCAGTGACATCAGACAGTGTGTAACCCGGGAGGATGGGCCCAGTGAGATCAGACAGTTTGTAACACGGGGACGATGGGCCCAGTGATATCAGACAGTGTGTAACCGGGAAGGATTGGCCCAGTGAGATCAGACAGTGTGTAACACGGGGAGGGTGGATACAGTCAGATGACACAGTGTGTAACCCGGGGACGATGGGCCCAGTGAGATCAGCCAGTGTGTTACGCAGGTAGGATTGGCCCAGTGAGATCAGACAGTGTGTAACCCGGGGAGGATGGGCCCAGTGAGTTCAGACAATGCGTAACCCGGGGAGGATGGGCCCAGTGAGTTCAGACAGTGTGTAACCCGGGGAGGATGGGCCTAGTGAGATCAGACAGTGTGTAACCCGGGGAGGATGGGCACAGTGAGATCAGACAGTGTGTATCCCGGGGAGAATGGACTCAGTGAGGTCAGACGGTGTGTAACGCGGGGACGATGGGCCCAGTGAGATCAGACAGTATGTAACCCAGGAGGATGGGCCCAGTGAGATCAGACAGTTTATAACCCGGGGACGATGGGCACAGTGAAATCAGACAGTGTGTAACCTGGGGAGGATGGGCCCATTGAGATAAGATAGTGTGTAACCCGGGGAGGGCGAGCCCTGTGAGATTAAACAGGTTGTTACCCGGGGAGGATGAGTCCAGTGAGATCAGACAGTGTGTAACCCAGGGAAGAAGGGACCAGTGAAATCAGACAGTGTGTTACCCAGGGACGATGGGCCCAGTGAGATCAGACAGTGTGTAACCCGGGGAGGATGGGCCCAGTGAGATCAGTCATAGTGTAACCCGAGAGGATGGGCCCAGTGAGATCAGACAGTGTGTAACCCGAGGAGGATGGGCCCAGTGACATCAGACCGTGTGTAACCTGGGGAGGATGGGCCAAGTGTAATCAGACAGTGTGTACCCCGGGGAGAATACGCCCAGTGAGTTCAGACAATGTGTAACCCGGGGAGGAGGGGCGCAGTGAGATTAGACCGGGTGTTACCCGGGGAGGATGGGCCCAGTGAGATTAAACAGTGTGTACCCCGGGGAGGATGGGCCCAGAGAGATAAGGCACTGTGTAATCCGGGGAGGATGGGCCCAGTGAGATCAGACAGTGTGTAACCCGGGGAGGATGGGCTCAGTGAGATCAGACAGTGTGTAACACGGGAAGGATGTGTCCAGTGCGATCAGACAGTGTGTAAACCGGGGAGGATGGGCCCACTGAGATCAGACAGTGTGTAACCCGGGGAGGATGTGGCCAGTGAGATCAGACAGTGTGTAACCCGGGGAGGATTGGCCCAGTGAGATCAGGCAGTGTGTACCCTGGGGATGTTGGGCCCAGTGAGATAAGTCAGTGTGTAACCTGGGGAGGATGGGCCCAGTGAGATCAGACAGTGTGTAGCCCGGGGATAATTGGCCCAGTGAGATTAGACAGTGTGTAACCCGGGGAGGATGGGTCCAGTTAGATTAGACAGTGTGAAACCCGTGGAGGATGGGTCTAATGAGATCCATCAGAATGTAACCCGCGCAGGATGGGCCCAGAGAGATTAGACAGTGTGTAACCCGGGGAGGATGGGCCCAGTGTGATCAGACAGTGTGTAACCTGGGCAGGATGGGCCCAGTGAGATTAGGCAGTGTGTAACCCGGTGAGGATGGGCCCAGTGAGATCACACAGTGTGTAACCTGGGGTGGATGGGCCCATTGAGATCAGGCAGTGTGTAACCCGAGGAGGGTGAGCCCAGTGAGATTAAACAGTGTGTAACCCGGTGAGGATGTGTCCAGTGAGATCAGACAGTGTGTAACCCAGGGAGGATGGGCCCTGTGAGATCAGACAGTGTGTAACCTGGGGAGGATGGGCACGGTGAGATCAGACAGTGTGTAACCCGGGGAGGATGGACCCAGTGAGATCAGACAGTGTGTAACCCGTGGTGGATGGGCCCAGTGAGATCAGACAGTGTTTAACACGGGGAGGATGGGTCCAGTGAGATCAGAAAGTGTTTAAGCCGGGGAGGATGAGCCCAATGAGATCAGACAGTGTGTAACCCGTGGAGGGTGAGCCCAGTGAGATTAAACAGTGTGTTACCCGGGGAGGATCTGTCCAGTGAGTTCAGACAGTGTGTAACCCAGGGAGGATGGGCCCAGTGAGATCAGACAGTGTGTCACCCGGGAAGGATTGGCCTAGTCAGATCAGACGGTGTGTAACCCGGGGAGGATGGGCCCAGTGACATCAGACAGTGTGTAACCCGGGAGGATGGGCCCAGTGAGATCAGACAGTTTGTAACGCGGGGACGATGGGCCCAGTGATATCAGACAGAGTGTAACCGGGAAGGATTGGCCCAGTGAGATCAGACAGTGTGTAACACGGGGAGGATGGATACAGTCAGATGAGACAGTGTGTAACCCGGGGACGATGGGCCCAGTGAGATCAGCCAGTGTGTTACGCAGGTAGGATTGGCCCAGTGAGATCAGACAGTGTGTAACCCAGGGAGGATGGGCCCAGTGAGTTCAGACAATGCGTAAACCGGGGAGGATGGGCCCAGTGAGTTCAGACAGTGTGTAACCCGGGGAGGATGGGCCTAGTGAGATCAGACAGTGTGTAACCCGGGGAGGATGGGCACAGTGAGATCAGACAGTGTGTAACACGGGAAGGATGTGTCCAGTGCGATCAGATAGTGTGTAAACCGGGGAGGATGGGCCCACTGAGATCAGACAGTGTGTAACCCGGGGAGGATGTGGCCAGTGAGATCAGACAGTGTGTAACCCGGGGAGGATTGGCCCAGTGAGATCAGGCAGTGTGTATCCTGGGGATGTTGGGCCCAGTGAGATAAGTCATTGTGTAACCTGGCGAGGATGGGCCGAGTGAGATCAGACAGTGTGTAGCCCGGGGATAATTGGCCCAGTGAGATTAGACAGTGTGTAACCCGGGGAGGATGGGTCCAGTTAGATTAGACAGTGTGAAACCCGTGGAGGATGGGTCTAATGAGATCAGTCAGAATGTAACCCGCGCAGGATGGGCCCAGAGAGATTAGACAGTGTGTAACCCGGGGAGGATGGGCCCAGTGTGATCAGACAGTGTGTAACCCGGGAGGATGGGTCCAGTGAGATCAGACAGTTTGTAACTCGAGGAGGATGGGCCCAGTTATATCAGACAGTGTGTAACCGGGAAGGATTGGCCCAGTGAGATCAGACAGTGTGTAACCCGGGGAGGATGGGCCCAGTTCGTTTAGGCAGTGTGTAACCCAGTGAGGTGGGCCCAATGAGATCAGACAGTGTGTAACCTGGGGAGGATGGGCCCATTGAGATAAGATAGTGTTTAACCGGGGAGGGTGAGCCCTGTGAGATTAAACAGGTTGTTACCCGGGGAGGATGAGTCCAGTGAGATCAGACAGTGTGTAACCCAGGGAAGATGGGACCAGTGAAATCAGACAGTGTGTTACCCAGGGACGATGGGCCCAGTGAGATCAGACAGTGTGTAACCTGTGGAGGGTGGGCCCAGTGAGATCAGTCATAGTGTAACCCGAGAGGATGGGCCCAGTGAGATCAGACAGTGTGTAACCCGAGGAGGATGGGCCCAGTGACATCAGACAGTGTGTAACCTGGGGAGGATGGGCCAAGTGTAATCAGACAGTGTGTACCCCGGGGAGAATACGCCCAGTGAGTTCAGACAATGTGTAACCCGGGGAGGAGGGGCGCAGTGAGATTAGACCGGGTGTTACCCGGGGAGGATGGGCCCAGTGAGATGAAACAGTGTGTACCCCGGGGAGGATGGGCCCAGAGAGATATGGCACTGTGTAATCCGGGGAGGATGGGCCCAGTGAGATCAGACAGTATGTAACCCGGGGAGGATGGGCTCAGTGAGATCAGACAGTGTGTAACATGGGAAGGATGTGTCCAGTGCGATCAGACAGTGTGTAAACCGGGGAGGATGGGCCCACTGAGATCAGACAGTGTGTAACCCGGGGAGGATGCGGCCAGTGAGATCAGACAGTGTGTAACCCGGGGAGGATTGGCCCAGTGAGATCAGGCAGTGTGTATCCTGGGGATGTTGGGCCCAGTGAGATAAGTCAGTGTGTAACCTGGGGAGGATGGGCCCAGTGAGATCAGACAGTGTGTAGCCCGGGGATAATTGGCCCAGTGAGATTAGACAGTGTGTAACCCGGGGAGGATGGGTCCAGTTAGATAAGACAGTGTGAAACCCGTGGAGGATGCGTCTAATGAGATCAGTCAGAATGTAACCCGCGCAGGATGGGCCCAGAGAGATTAGACAGTGTGTAACCCGGGTAGGATGGGCCCAGTGTGATCAGACAGTGTGTAACCCAGGGAGGATGGGCCCAGTGAGATTAGGCAATGTGTAACCCGGTGAGGATGGGCCCAGTGAGATCACACAGTGTGTAACCTGGGGTGGATGGGCCCATTGAGATCAGACAGTGTGTAACCCGAGGAGGGTGAGCCCAGTGAGATTAAACAGGGTGTTACCCGGTGAGGATGTGTCCAGTGAGATCAGACATTGTGTAACCCAGGGAGGATGGGCCCTGTGAGATCAGACAGTGTTTAACCTGGGGAGGATGGGCATGGTGAGATCAGACAGTGTGTAACCCGGGGAGGATGGACCCAGTGAGATCAGACAGTGTGTAACCCGTGGTGGATGGGCCCAGTGAGATCAGACAGTGTTTAACATGGGGAGGATGGGTCCAGTGAGATCAGAAAGTGTTTAAGCCGGGGAGGATGGGCCCAATGAGATCAGACAGTGTGTAACCCGTGGAGGGTGAGCCTAGTGAGATTAAACAGTGTGTTACCCGGGGAGGATCTGTCCAGTGAGTTCAGACAGTGTGTAACCCAGGGAGGATGGACCCAGTGAGATCAGACAGTGTGTCACCCGGGCAGGATTGGCCCAGTCAGATCAGACGGTGTGTAACCCGGGGAGGAAGGGCCCAGTGACATCAGACAGTGTGTAACCCGGGAGGATGGGCCCAGTGAGATCAGACAGTTTGTAACGCGGGGACGATGGGCCCAGTGATATCAGACAGTGTGTAACCGGGAAGGATTGGCCCAGTGAGATCAGACTGTGTGTAACACGGGGAGGATGGATACAGTCAGATGACACAGTGTGTAACCCGGGGACGATGGGTCCAGTGAGATCAGCCAGTGTGTTACGCAGGTAGGATTGGCCCAGTGAGATCAGACAGTGTGTAACCCGGGGAGGATGGGCCCAGTGAGTTCAGACAATGCGTAACCCGGGTAGGATGGGCCCAGTGAGTTCAGACAGTGTGTAACCCGGGGAGGATGGGCCTAGTGAGATCAGACAGTGTGTAACCCGGGGAGGATGGGCACAGTGAGATCAGACAGTGTGTATCCCGGGGAGAATGGGCTCAGTGAGGTCAGACGGTGTGTAACGCGGGGACGATGGGCCCAGTGAGATCAGACAGTATGTAACCCAGGAGGATGGGCCCAGTGAGATCAGACTGTTGAAACCCGGGGACGATGGGCACAGTGAAATCAGACAGTGTGTAACCTGGGGAGGATGGGCCCATTGAGATAAGATAGTGTGTAACCCGGGGAGGGCGAGCCCTGTGAGATTAAACAGGTTGTTACCCGGGGAGGATGAGTCCAGTGAGATCAGACAGTGTGTAACCCAGCGAAGATGGGACCAGTGAAATCAGACAGTGTGTTACCCAGGGACGATGGGCCCAGTGAGATCAGACAGTGTGTAACCCGGGGAGGATGGGCCCAGTGAGATCAGTCATAGTGTAACCCGAGAGGATGGGCCCAGTGAGATCAGACAGTGTGTAACCCGAGGAGGATGGGCCCAGTGACATCAGACGGTGTGTAACCTGGGGAGGATGGGCCAAGTGTAATCAGACAGTGTGTACCCCGGGGAGAATACGCCCAGTGAGTTCAGACAATGTGTAACCCGGGGAGGAGGGGCGCAGTGAGATTAGACCGGGTGTTACCCGGGGAGGATGGGCCCAGTGAGATTAAACAGTGTGTACCCCGGGGAGGATGGGCCCAGAGAGATAAGGCACTGTGTAATCCGGGGAGGATGGGCCCAGTGAGATCAGACAGTGTGTAACCCGGGGAGGATGGGCTCAGTGAGATCAGACAGTGTGTAACACGGGAAGGATATGTCCAGTGCGATCAGACAGTGTGTAAACCGGGGAGGATGGGCCCACTGAGATCAGACAGTGTGTAACCCGGGGAGGATGTGGCCAGTGAGATCAGACAGTGTGTAACCCGGGGAGGATTGGCCCAGTGAGATCAGGCAGTGTGTATCCTGGGGATGTTGGGCCCAGTGAGATAAGTCAGTGTGTAACCTGGGGAGGATGGGCCCAGTGAGATCAGACAGTGTGTAGCCCGGGGATAATTGGCCCAGTGAGATTAGACAGTGTGTAACCCGGGGAGGATGGGTCCAGTTAGATTAGACAGTGTGAAACCCGTGGAGGATGGGCCCAGTGAGATTAGACAGTGTGTAACCCGGGGAGGATGGGCCCAGTGTGATCAGACAGTGTGTAACCTGGGGAGGATGGGCCCAGTGAGATTAGGCAGTGTGTAACCCGGTGACGATGGGCCCAGTGAGATCACACAGTGTGTAACCTGGGGTGGATGGGCCCATTGAGATCAGGCAGTGTGTAACCCGAGGAGGGTGAGCCCAGTGAGATTAAACAGTGTGTTACCCGGTGAGGATGTGTCCAGTGAGATCAGACAGTGTGTAACCCAGGGAGGATGGGCCCTGTGAGATCAGACAGTGTGTAACCTGGGGAGGATGGGCACGGTGAGATCAGACAGTGTGTAACCCGGGGAGGATGGACCCAGTGAGATCAGACAGTGTGTAACCCATGGTGGATGGGCCCAGTGAGATCAGACAGTGTTTAACACGGGGAGGATGGGTCCAGTGAGATCAGAAAGTGTTTAAGCCGGGGAGGATGAGCCCAATGAGATCAGACAGTGTGTAACCCGTGGAGGGTGAGCCCAGTGAGATTAAACAGTGTGTTACCCGGGGAGGATCTGTCCAGTGAGTTCAGACAGTGTGTAACCCAGGGAGGATGGGCCCAGTGAGATCAGACAGTGTGTCACCCGGGCAGGATTGGCCTAGTCAGATCAGACGGTGTGTAACCCGGGGAGGATGGGCCCAGTGACATCAGACAGTGTGTAACCCGGGAGGATGGGCCCAGTGAGATCAGACAGTTTGTAACGCGGGGACGATGGGCCCAGTGATATCAGACAGAGTGTAACCGGGAAGGATTGGCCCACTGAGCTCAGACAGTGTGTAACACGGGGAGGATGGATACAGTCAGATGAGACAGTGTGTAACCCGGGGACGATGGGCCCAGTGAGATCAGACAATGCGTAAACCGGGGAGGATGGGCCCAGTGAGTTCAGACAGTGTGTAACCCGGGGAGGATGGGCCTAGTGAGATCAGACAGTGTGTAACCCGGGGAGGATGGGCACAGTGAGATCAGACAGTGTGTAACACGGGAAGGATGTGTCCAGTGCGATCAGACAGTGTGTAAACCGGGGAGGATGGGCCCACTGAGATCAGACAGTGTGTAACCCGGGGAGGATGTGGCCAGTGAGATCAGACAGTGTGTAACCCGGGGAGGATTGGCCCAGTGAGATCAGGCAGTGTGTATCCTGGGGATGTTGGGCCCAGTGAGATAAGTCATTGTGTAACCTGGCGAGGATGGGCCGAGTGAGATCAGACAGTGTGTAGCCCGGGGATAATTGGCCCAGTGAGATTAGACAGTGTGTAACCCGGGGAGGATGGGCCCAGTGAGATCAGACAGTGTGTCGCCCGGGGAGTATAGGCCCAGTGAGATTAGACAGTGTGTAACCCGGGGAGGATGGGTCCAGTTAGATTAGACAGTGTGAAACCCGTGGAGGATGGGTCTAATGAGATCAGTTAAAATGTAACCCGCGCAGGATGGGCCCAGAGAGATTAGACAGTGTGTAAACCGGAGAGGATGGGCCCAGTGTGATCAGACAGTGTGTAACCTGGGGTGGGTGGTCCCATTGAGATCAGACAGTGTGTAACCCGAGGAGGGTGAGCCCAGTGAGATTAAACAGTGTGTTCCCCGGGGAGGATATGTCCAGTGAGATCAGACATTGTGTAACCCAGGGAGGATGGGCCCAGTGAGATCAGACAGTGTGTAACCCAGGGAGGATGGGCCCTGTGAGATCAGACAGTGTGTAACCTGGGGAGGATGGGCACAGTTAGATCAGACAGTGTGTAACCCGGGGAGGATGGACCCAGTGAGATCAGACAGTGTGTAACCCTTGGTGGATTGTCCCAGTGAGATCAGACAGTGTTTAACACGGGGAGGATGGGTCCAGTGAGATCAGAAAGTGTTTAAGCCGGGGAGGATGGGCCCAATGAGATCAGACAGTGTGTAACCCGTGGAGGGTGAGCCCAGTGAGATTAAACAGTGTGTTACCCGGGGGGGATCTGTCCAGTGAGATCAGACAGTGTGTAACCCAGGGAGGATGGGCCCAGTGAGATCAGACAGTGTGTTACCCGGGGAGGGTGGGTCCAGTGAGATTAAACAGTGGGTAACTCGGGCAGGATTGGCCCAGTCAGATCAGACGGTGTGTAACCCGGGGACGATGGGCCCAGTGATACCAGACAGTGTGTAACCGGGAAGGATTGGCCCAGTGAGATCAGAAAGTGTGTAACACGGGGAGGATGGATATAGTCAGATGAGACAGTGTTTACCCCGGGGACGATGGGCCCAGTGAAATCAGCCAGTGTGTAACCCGGGGAGGATGGGCCCATTGAGATCAGACAATGTGTAACCCGGGGACGATGGGCACAGTGAGATCAGACCGTGTGTATCCCGGGGAGGATGGGCCCAGTGAGTTCAGACAGTGTGTAACCCGGGGACGATGGGCACAGTGAGATCAGACCGTGTGTATCCCGGGGAGATGGGCCCAGTGAAATCAGACAGTTTCTAACATGGGGTGGATCGGTCCAGTGAGATTTGACAGTGTGTATCCGGGCTGGATGGGCACAGTGAGATCAGATGGTGTGTAATCCGGGGAGGGTGTGCCCAGTGAGATCAGACAGTGTGTAACCCGGGGACGATGGGCACAGTGAGATCAGACAGTGTGTAACCCGGGGAGGATGGGCCAGTGAGATCAGACAGTGTGTAACCTGGGGAGGATGGTCCCAGTGAGATCAGACAGTGTGTATCCCGGGGATGATGGGCCCAGTGAGATCAGACAGTGAGTAACCCGGGGAGGATGGGCCCAGTGAGATCAGACAATGTGTTTCCCGGGGAGGTTGGGCCCAGTAAGATAAGTCAGTGTGTAACCCGGGGAGGATGGGCCCAGTGAGATCTGACAGTGTGTAGCCCGGGGAGGATGGGCCCAGTGAGATCAGGCAGTGTGTAAGCCGGGAAGGATGGGTCCAGTGAGATTAGACAGTGTGTAAGCCGGGAAGGATGGGTCCAGTGAGATTAGACAGTGTGAAACCCGTGGAGGATGGGTCTAATGAGATCAGTCAGAGTGTAACCCGCGCAGGATGGGCCCAGAGAGATTAGACAGCGTGTAACCTGGGGAGGATGGTCCCAGTGAGATCAGACAGTGTGTATCCCGGGGAGGATGGGCCCAGTGAGATTCGGCAGTGTGTTACCCGGGGAGGATGGGCCCAGTGAGATTAGACAGTGTGTAACCCGGGCAGGATGGGCCCAGTGAGATCAGCCGGTGTGTAACGCGGGGACGCTGGGCCCAGTGAGATCAGACAGTATGTAACCCAGGAGGATGCGCCCAGTGAGATCAGACAGTTTATAACCCGCGGAGGATGGGCCCAGTGATATCAGACAGTGCGTAACCGGGAAGGATGGGCCCAGTGAGATCAGACAGCGTGTAACCGGGGGAGGATGGGCCCAGTGAGATCAGACAGTGTATAACCCGGGGAGGATGGATCCAGTGAGATTAGACAGTGTGTAACCCAGGGAAGATGGGCCCAGTGAGATCAGACAATGCGTAATCTGCGGAGGATGGGCCAAGTGAGATCAGACAGTGTGTAACCCGGGGAGGATGGACCCAGTGAGATCCGACAGTGTATAACCCTGGGAGGATGGGCCCAGTGAGATCAGACAGTGTGTAACACGGGGAGGAGGGGCCAGTGAGATCAGACAGTGTGTAACCCGGGGAGGATGGGCCCAGTGAGATCAGACAGTGTGTTACCTGGGGAGGATGGGTCCTGTGAGATTAGACACTGTGTAACCCGGGCATGATGGGCCCAGTGAGATCAGACGGTGTGTAACTCGGGGAGGATGGGCCCAGTGAGATCAGACAGTGTGTAACCCACGGAAGATGGGCACAGTGAGATCAGACAGTGTGTAACCCGGGGAGGATGGGCCCACTGAGATCAGACAGTGTGTAACACTGAGAGGATGGGCCCAGTGAGATCAGACAGTGTGTAACACTGGGAGGATGGGACCAGTGAGATTAGACAGTGTTTAACCAAGGGAGGATGGGCCAGTGAGATTAGACAGTGTGTAAACCAGCGAGGATGGGCCCAGTGAGATCAGACAGTATGTAACACTGGGAGGATGGGCCCAGTGAGATCAGACAGTGTGTAACCCGGGGACGATTTGCACAGTGAGATCAGACAGTGTGTAACCCGGGGAGGATGGGCCCAGTGAGATCAGACAGTGTGTTACCCGCGGAGGATTGGCCCTGTGAGATCAGACAGTGTGTAACCCGGGGTGGATGGGACCAGTGAGATCAGACAGTGTTTAACCCGGCGAGGATGGGCCCAGTGAGATCAGACAGTGTGTAACCCGGGGAGGATGGGTCCAGTGAGATTACACAATGTGTAACCCGTGGAGGATGTATCTAAAGAGATCAGACAGTGTGTAACCCGAGCAGGATGGGCCCAGAGATATTAGACAGTGTGTAACACGGGGAGGATGGGCCCACTGAGATCAGACAGTGTGTAACCCGGGGAGGATGGGCCCAGTGAGATTCGGCAGTGCGTAACCCGGTGAGGATGGCCCCAGTGAGATCAGACAGTGTGTAACCAGGGTAGGATGGGCCCATTGAGATAAGAAAGTGTGTAATCCGGGGAGGGTGAGCCCGGTGATATTAAACAGTGTGTTCCACGGGGAGGATGTGTCCAGTGAGATCAGACAGTGTGTAACCCAGGGAGGATGGGCCCAGTGAGATCAGAAAATGTGTAACCCGGGGAGGATGGGCACAGTGAGATCAGACAGTGTGTAACCCGGTGAGGATGGGACCAGTTAGATCAGTCAGTGTGTAACCCGGGGAGGATGGGCCCAGTGAGATCAGTCAGTGTGTAACCCGGGGAGGATGGGCCCAGTGAGATCAGACAGTGTGTAACCCGGGGAGGATGGGACCAGTGAGATCAGTCAGTGTGTAACCCGGGGAGGATGGTACCAGTGAGATCAGTCAGTTTGTAACCCGGGGAGGATGGGCCCAGTGAGATCAGACAGTGTGTTACACGGGAAGGATGGGTCCAGTGAGATCATACAATGTTTAAACCGGGGAGAATGGTCCCAGTGAGATCAGACAGTGTGTAACCGGGAAGGATTGTCCCAGTGAAATCAGACAGTGTGCAACCCGGGGAGGATGGGGAAGTGAGATCAGACGGTTTGTAACCCGGGGAGGATGGGCCCACTGAGATCAGACAGTGTGTAACCCGGGGAGGATTGGCCCAGTGAGATCAGACAATGTGTTACCCAGGGGGGATGGGCCCAGTGATATCAGACGGTGTGTAACCCGGGGAGGATGTTCCCTATTGAGATCAGAGAGTTTGTAGCCCCGGGAGGATGGGCCCAATGAGATCAGACAGTGTGTAACCCGTGGAGGGTGAGCCTAGTGAGATTAAACAGTGTGTTACCCGGGGAGGATCTGTCCAGTGAGTTCAGACAGTGTGTAACCCAGGGAGGATGGACCCAGTGAGATCAGACAGTGTGTCACCCGGGCAGGATTGGCCCAGTCAGATCAGACGGTGTGTAACCCGGGGAGGAAGGGCCCAGTGACATCAGACAGTGTGTAACCCGGGAGGATGGGCCCAGTGAGATCAGACAGTTTGTAACGCGGGGACGATGGGCCCAGTGATATCAGACAGTGTGTAACCGGGAAGGATTGGCCCAGTGAGATCAGACTGTGTGTAACACGGGGAGGATGGATACAGTCAGATGACACAGTGTGTAACCCGGGGACGATGGGTCCAGTGAGATCAGCCAGTGTCTTACGCAGGTAGGATTGGCCCAGTGAGATCAGACAGTGTGTAACCCGGGGAGGATGGGCCCAGTGAGTTCAGACAATGCGTAACCCGGGTAGGATGGGCCCAGTGAGTTCAGACAGTGTGTAACCCGGGGAGGATGGGCCTAGTGAGATCAGACAGTGTGTAACCCGGGGAGGATGGGCACAGTGAGATCAGACAGTGTGTATCCCGGGGAGAATGGGCTCAGTGAGGTCAGACGGTGTGTAACGCGGGGACGATGGGCCCAGTGAGATCAGACAGTATGTAACCCAGGAGGATGGGCCCAGTGAGATCAGACAGTTGAAACCCGGGGACGATGGGCACAGTGAAATCAGACAGTGTGTAACCTGGGGAGGATGGGCCCATTGAGATAAGATAGTGTGTAACCCGGGGAGGGCGAGCCCTGTGAGATTAAACAGGTTGTTACCCGGGGAGGATGAGTCCAGTGAGATCAGACAGTGTGTAACCCAGCGAAGATGGGACCAGTGAAATCAGACAGTGTGTTACCCAGGGACGATGGGCCCAGTGAGATCAGACAGTGTGTAACCCGGGGAGGATGGGCCCAGTGAGATCAGTCATAGTGTAACCCGAGAGGATGGGCCCAGTGAGATCAGACAGTGTGTAACCCGAGGAGGATGGGCCCAGTGACATCAGACCGTGTGTAACCTGGGGAGGATGGGCCAAGTGTAATCAGACAGTGTGTACCCCGGGGAGAATACGCCCAGTGAGTTCAGACAATGTGTAACCCGGGGAGGAGGGGCGCAGTGAGATTAGACCGGGTGTTACCCGGGGAGGATGGGCCCAGTGAGATTAAACAGTGTGTACCCCGGGGAGGATGGGCCCAGAGAGATAAGGCACTGTGTAATCCGGGGAGGATGGGCCCAGTGAGATCAGACAGTGTGTAACCCGGGGAGGATGGGCTCAGTGAGATCAGACAGTGTGTAACACGGGAAGGATGTGTCCAGTGCGATCAGACAGTGTGTAAACCGGGGAGGATGGGCCCACTGAGATCAGACAGTGTGTAACCCGGGGAGGATGTGGCCAGTGAGATCAGACAGTGTGTAACCCGGGGAGGATTGGCCCAGTGAGATCAGGCAGTGTGTATCCTGGGGATGTTGGGCCCAGTGAGATAAGTCAGTGTGTAACCTGGGGAGGATGGGCCCAGTGAGATCAGACAGTGTGTAGCCCGGGGATAATTGGCCCAGTGAGATTAGACAGTGTGTAACCCGGGGAGGATGGGTCCAGTTAGATTAGACAGTGTGAAACCCGTGGAGGATAGGCCCAGAGAGATTAGACAGTGTGTAACCCGGGGAGGATGGGCCCAGTGTGATCAGACAGTGTGTAACCTGGGGAGGATGGGCCCAGTGAGATTAGGCAGTGTGTAACCCGTTGAGGATGGGCCCAGTGAGATCACACAGTGTGTAACCTGGGGTGGATGGGCCCATTGAGATCAGGCAGTGTGTAACCCGAGGAGGGTGAGCCCAGTGAGATTAAACAGTGTGTTACCCGGTGAGGATGTGTCCAGTGAGATCAGACAGTGTGTAACCCAGGGAGGATGGGCCCTGTGAGATCAGACAGTGTGTAACCTGGGGAGGATGGGCACGGTGAGATCAGACAGTGTGTAACCCGGGGAGGATGGACCCAGTGAGATCAGACAGTGTGTAACCCGTGGTGGATGGGCCCAGTGAGATCAGACAGTGTTTAACACGGGGAGGATGGGTCCAGTGAGATCAGAAAGTGTTTAAGCCGGGGAGGATGAGCCCAATGAGATCAGACAGTGTGTAACCCGTGGAGGGTGAGCCCAGTGAGATTAAACAGTGTGTTACCCGGGGAGGATCTGTCCAGTGAGTTCAGACAGTGTGTAACCCAGGGAGGATGGGCCCAGTGAGATCAGACAGTGTGTCACCCGGGCAGGATTGGCCTAGTCAGATCAGACGGTGTGTAACCCGGGGAGGATGGGCCCAGTGACATCAGACAGTGTGTAACCCGGGAGGATGGGCCCAGTGAGATCAGACAGTTTGTAACGCGGGGACGATGGGCCCAGTGATATCAGACAGAGTGTAACCGGGAAGGATTGGCCCACTGAGCTCAGACAGTGTGTAACACGGGGAGGATGGATACAGTCAGATGAGACAGTGTGTAACCCGGGGACGATGGGCCCAGTGAGATCAGCCAGTGTGTTACGCAGGTAGGATTGGCCCAGTGAGATCAGACAGTGTGTAACCCGGGGAGGATGGGCCCAGTGAGTTCAGACAATGCGTAACCCGGGGAGGATGGGCCTAGTGAGATCAGACAGTGTGTAACCCGGGGAGGATGGGCACAGTGAGATCAGACAGTGTGTAACACGGGAAGGATGTGTCCAGTGCGATCAGACAGTGTGTAAACCGGGGAGGATGGGCCCACTGAGATCAGACAGTGTGTAACCCGGGGAGGATGTGGCCAGTGAGATCAGACAGTGTGTAACCCGGGGAGGATTGGCCCAGTGAGATCAGGCAGTGTGTATCCTGGGGATGTTGGGCCCAGTGAGATAAGTCATTGTGTAACCTGGCGAGGATGGGCCGAGTGAGATCAGACAGTGTGTAGCCCGGGGATAATTGGCCCAGTGAGATTAGACAGTGTGTAACCCGGGGAGGATGGGCCCAGTGAGATCAGACAGTGTGTCGCCCGGGGAGTATAGGCCCAGTGAGATTAGACAGTGTGTAACCCGGGGAGGATGGGTCCAGTTAGATTAGACAGTGTGAAACCCGTGGAGGATGGGTCTAATGAGATCAGTTAAAATGTAACCCGCGCAGGATGGGCCCAGAGAGATTAGACAGTGTGTAAACCGGAGAGGATGGGCCCAGTGTGATCAGACAGTGTGTAACCTGGGGTGGGTGGGCCCATTGAGATCAGACAGTGTGTAACCCGAGGAGGGTGAGCCCAGTGAGATTAAACAGTGTGTTCCCCGGGGAGGATATGTCCAGTGAGATCAGACATTGTGTAACCCAGGGAGGATGGGCCCAGTGAGATCAGACAGCGTGTAACCCAGGGAGGATGGGCCCTGTGAGATCAGACAGTGTGTAACCTGGGGAGGATGGGCACAGTTAGATCAGACAGTGTGTAACCCGGGGAGGATGGACCCAGTGAGATCAGACAGTGTGTAACCCTTGGTGGATTGTCCCAGTGAGATCAGACAGTGTTTAACACGGGGAGGATGGGTCCAGTGAGATCAGAAAGTGTTTAAGCCGGGGAGGATGGGTCCAATGAGATCAGACAGTGTGTAACCCGTGGAGGGTGAGCCCAGTGAGATTAAACAGTGTGTTACCCGGGGGGGATCTGTCCAGTGAGATCAGACAGTGTGTAACCCAGGGAGGATGGGCCCAGTGAGATCAGACAGTGTGTTACCCGGGGAGGGTGGGTCCAGTGAGATTAAACAGTGGGTAACTCGGGCAGGATTGGCCCAGTCAGATCAGACGGTGTGTAACCTGGGGACGATGGGCCCAGTGATACCAGACAGTGTGTAACCGGGAAGGATTGGCCCAGTGAGATCAGAAAGTGTGTAACACGGGGAGGATGGATATAGTCAGATGAGACAGTGTTTACCCCGGGGACGATGGGCCCAGTGAAATCAGCCAGTGTGTAACCCGGGGAGGATGGGCCCATTGAGATCAGACAATGTGTAACCCGGGGACGATGGGCACAGTGAGATCAGACCGTGTGTATCCCGGGGAGGATGGGCCCAGTGAGTTCAGACAGTGTGTAACCCGGGGACGATGGGCACAGTGAGATCAGACCGTGTGTATCCCGGGGAGATGGGCCCAGTGAAATCAGACAGTTTCTAACATGGGGTGGATCGGTCCAGTGAGATTAGACAGTGTGTAACCGGGCTGGATGGGCACAGTGAGATCAGATGGTGTGTAATCCGGGGAGGGTGTGCCCAGTGAGATAAGACAGTGTGTAACCCGGGGACGATGGGCACAGTGAGATCAGACAGTGTGTAACCCGGGGAGGATGGGCCAGTGAGATCAGACAGTGTGTAACCTGGGGAGGATGGTCCCAGTGAGATCAGACAGTGTGTATCCCGGGGATGATGGGCCCAGTGAGATCAGACAGTGAGTAACCCGGGGAGGATGGGCCCAGTGAGATCAGACAATGTGTTTCCCGGGGAGGTTGGGCCCAGTAAGATAAGTCAGTGTGTAACCCGGGGAGGATGGGCCCAGTGAGATCTGACAGTGTGTAGCCCGGGGAGGATGGGCCCAGTGAGATCAGGCAGTGTGTAAGCCGGGAAGGATGGGTCCAGTGAGATTAGACAGTGTGTAAGCCGGGAAGGATGGGTCCAGTGAGATTAGACAGTGTGAAACCCGTGGAGGATGGGTCTAATGAGATCAGTCAGAGTGTAACCCACGCAGGATGGGCCCAGAGAGATTAGACAGCGTGTAACCTGGGGAGGATGGTCCCAGTGAGATCAGACAGTGTGTATCCCGGGGAGGATGGGCCCAGTGAGATTCGGCAGTGTGTTACCCGGGGAGGATGGGCCCAGTGAGATTAGACAGTGTGTAACCCGGGCAGGATGGGCCCAGTGAGATCAGCCGGTGTGTAACGCGGGGACGCTGGGCCCAGTGAGATCAGACAGTATGTAACCCAGGAGGATGGGCCCAGTGAGATCAGACAGTTTATAACCCGCGGAGGATGGGCCCAGTGATATCAGACAGTGCGTAACCGGGAAGGATGGGCCCAGTGAGATCAGACAGCGTGTAACCGGGGGAGGATGGGCCCAGTGAGATCAGACAGTGTATAACCCGGGGAGGATGGATCCAGTGAGATTAGACAGTGTGTAACCCAGGGAAGATGGGCCCAGTGAGATCAGACAATGCGTAATCTGCGGAGGATGGGCCCAGTGAGATCAGACAGTGTGTAACCCGGGGAGGATGGACCCAGTGAGATCCGACAGTGTATAACCCTGGGAGGATGGGCCCAGTGAGATCAGACAGTGTGTAACACGGGGAGGAGGGGCCAGTGAGATCAGACAGTGTGTAACCCGGGGAGGATGGGCCCAGTGAGATCAGACAGTGTGTTACCTGGGGAGGATGGGTCCTGTGAGATTAGACACTGTGTAACCCGGGCATGATGGGCCCAGTGAGATCAGACGGTGTGTAACTCGGGGAGGATGGGCCCAGTGAGATCAGACAGCGTGTAACCCACGGAAGATGGGCACAGTGAGATCAGACAGTGTGTAACCCGGGGAGGATGGGCCCACTGAGATCAGACAGTGTGTAACACTGAGAGGATGGGCCCAGTGAGATAAGACAGTGTGTAACACTGGGAGGATGGGACCAGTGAGATTAGACAGTGTTTAACCAAGGGAGGATGGGCCAGTGAGATTAGACAGTGTGTAAACCAGCGAGGATGGGCCCAGTGAGATCAGACAGTATGTAACACTGGGAGGATGGGCCCAGTGAGATCAGACAGTGTGTAACCCGGGGACGATTTGCACAGTGAGATCAGACAGTGTGTAACCCGGGGAGGATGGGCCCAGTGAGATCAGACAGTGTGTTACCCGCGGAGGATTGGCCCTGTGAGATCAGACAGTGTGTAACCCGGGGTGGATGGGACCAGTGAGATCAGACAGTGTTTAACCCGGCGAGGATGGGCCCAGTGAGATCAGACAGTGTGTAACCCGGGGAGGATGGGTCCAGTGAGATTACACAATGTGTAACCCGTGGAGGATGTATCTAATGAGATCAGACAGTGTGTAACCCGAGCAGGATGGGCCCAGAGATATTAGACAGTGTGTAACACGGGGAGGATGGGCCCACTGAGATCAGACAGTGTGTAACCCGTGGAGGATGGGCCCAGTGAGATTCGGCAGTGCGTAACCCGGTGAGGATGGCCCCAGTGAGATCAGACAGTGTGTAACCAGGGTAGGATGGGCCCATTGAGATAAGAAAGTGTGTAATCCGGGGAGGGTGAGCCCGGTGATATTAAACAGTGTGTTCCACGGGGAGGATGTGTCCAGTGAGATCAGACAGTGTGTAACCCAGGGAGGATGGGCCCAGTGAGATCAGAAAATGTGTAACCCGGGGAGGATGGGCACAGTGAGATCAGAGAGTGTGTAACCCGGTGAGGATGGGACCAGTTAGATCAGTCAGTGTGTAACCCGGGGAGGATGGGCCCAGTGAGATCAGTCAGTGTGTAACCCGGGGAGGATGGGCCCAGTGAGATCAGACAGTGTGTAACCCGGGGAGGATGGGACCAGTGAGATCAGTCAGTGTGTAACCCGGGGAGGATGGGACCAGTGAGATCAGTCAGTGTGTAACCCGGGGAGGATGGGCCCAGTGAGATCAGACAGTGTGTTACACGGGAAGGATGGGTCCAGTAAGATCATACAATGTTTAAACCGGGGAGAATGGTCCCAGTGAGATCAGACATTGTGTAACCGGGAAGGATTGTCCCAGTGAAATCAGACAGTGTGCAACCCGGGGAGGATGGGGAAGTGAGATCAGACGGTTTGTAACCCGGGGAGGATGGGCCCACTGAGATCAGACAGTGTGTAACCCGGGGAGGATTGGCCCAGTGAGATCAGACAATGTGTTACCCAGGGGGGATGGGCCCAGTGAGATCAGACGGTGTGTAACCCGGGGAGGATGTTCCCTATTGAGATCAGAGAGTTTGTAGCCCCGGGAGGATGGGCCCAGTGAGATCAGACAGTGTGTAACCCGGGGAGGATAGGCCCAGTGAGATCAGACAGTGTGTAACCCGGGGAGGATTGGCCCAGTGAGATCAGACAATGTGTTACCCGGGGAGGATGGGCCAAGTGATATCAGTCAATGTGTAACCCGGGGAGGATGGGCCCAATGAGATCAGACAGTGTGTAGCCCGGGGAGTATGGGCCCAGTGAGATTAGGCAGTGTGTAAGCCGGGAAGGATGGGTCCAGTGAGATTAGACAGTGTGAAACCCGTGGAGCATGGGTCTAATGAGATCAGTCAGAGTGTAACCCGCGCAGGATGGGCCCAGAGAGATTAGACAGCGTGTAACCTGGGGAGGATGTTCCCAGTGAGATCAGACAGTGTGTATCCCGGGGAGGATGTGCCCAGTGAGATTCGGCAGTGTGTAACCCGGTGAGGATGGGCCCAGTGAGATTAGGCAGTGTGTAACCCGGTGAGGATGGGCCCAGTGAGATCAGACAGTGTGTAACCTGGGGAGGATGGGCCCATTGACATCAGACAGTGTGTAACCCGGAGAGGGTGAGCCCAGTGAAATTAAACAGTGTGTTACCCAGGGAGGATGTGTCCGGTGAGATCAGACAGTGTGTAACCAGGGAGGATGGGCCCAGTGAGATCAGACAGTGTGTAACCCGGGAAGGATGGGTACAGTGAGATCAGACAGTGTGTAACCCGGTGAGGATGGACCCAGTGAGATCAGACAGTGTGTAACCCGGGGAGGATGGGCTTAGTGAGATCAGACAGTGGGTAACCCAGGGAGGATGGGCCCAGTGAGATCAGACAGTGTGTAACACGGGGAGGATGGGTCCATTTAGATCATACAGTGTTTAACCGGGGAGGATGGGCCCAGTGAGATCAGACAGTGTGTTACCCGGGGAGGATGGGTCCAGTGAGATTAGACAGGGTGTAACCCGGGCAGGATGGGCCCAGTGAGATCAGACGGTGTGTAACACGGGGAGGATGGGCCCAGTGAAATCAGACAGTGTGTAACCCAGGGAGGATGGGCCCCGTCAGTACAGATAGTGTGTAACCCGGGGATAATGGGTCCAGTAAGATTAGACAGTGTGTAAACCCGGGAAGATGGGCCCAGTGATATCAGACAGTGTGTAACCCGGGGAGGATGGACCCAGTGAGATCAGACAGTGTGTAACATGGGAAGGATGGGCCCAGTGAGATCAGACAGTGTGTAACCCGGGGAGGATGGACCCAGTGAGATCAGACAGAGTGTTGTTACCCGGTCAGGATGGGTCCAGTGTGATTAGACAGTGTGTAACCAGGGCAGGATGGGCCAAGTGAGATCAGACGGTCTGTAACCCGGGGAGGATGGGCCCAGTGAGATCAGCAGTGTGTAACCGGGGAGGATGTGCCCAGTGATATCAGAAAGTGGGTAACCGGGAAGGATTGTCCCAGTGAGATCAGAAAGTGTGTAACACAGGCAGGATGGATCTACTGAGGTGAGACGGTGTGTAACCCGTGGAGGATGGGCCCAGTGAGATCAGACAGTATGTAACCCGGGGAGGATGGTCCCATTGAGATCAGAGAGCGTGTAACCTGGGGACGATGAGTCCAGTGAGATTAGACAGTGTGGAACCCGGGGAAGATGGGCCCAGTAAGATCAGACAGTGTATAACCCGGGGAGGATGGGCCCAGTGAGATCAAACAGTGTGTAACATGGGGAGGAGGGGTCCAGTGAGATCAGACAGTGTGTAACCCGGGGAGGATGGGCCCAGTGAGATCAGACAGTGTGTAACCCGGGGAGGATGGGTCCAGTGAGATTAGACAGTGTGTAACCCAGGCATGATGGGCCCAGTGAGATCAGACGGTGTGTAACTCGGGGAGGATGGGCCCAGTGAGATCAGACAGTATGTAACCCGGGGAGGATGGGCACAGTGAGATCAGACAGTGTGTAACCCGGGGAGGATGGGCCCAGTGAGATCTGACAGTATGTAGCCTGGGGAGGATGGGCCCAGTGAGATCAGACAGTGTGTAACACTGGGAGGATGGGCCCAGTGAGATCAGACAGTATGTAACCCGGGGACGATGGGCACAGTGAGATCAGACAGTGTGTAACCCGGGGAGGATGGGCCCAGTGAGATCAGACAGAGTGTAACACGGAAAGGATGGGTCCAGTGAGATCATACAGTGTTTAAACCGGGGAGGATGGGCCCAGTGAGATCAGACAATGTGTAACCGGGAATGATTGTCCCAGTGAGATCAAAAAGTGTGTAACCCGGGGAGGTTGGGTCCAGTGAGATCAGACAGTTTGTAAACCGGGGTGGATGGGCCTAGTGAGATCAGACAGTGTGTAACACAGGGAGGATGGGACCAGCGAGATCAGACAGTGTGTAACACAGGGAGGATGGGACCAGTGAGATCAGACAGTGTTTAACCAGGGGAGGATGGGACAGTGAGATTAGACAGTGTGTAACCCGGCGAGGATGGGCCCAGTGAGATCAGACAGTGTGTAACCCGGGGAGTTTGGGTCCAGTGAGATTACACAATGTGTAACCCGTGGAGGATGGGTCTAATGAGATCAGACAGTGTGTAACCCGCGCAGGATGGGCCCAGAGAGATTAGACAGTGTGTAACACGGGGAGGATGGTCCCACTGAGATCAGACAGTGTGTAACCCGGGGAGGATGGGCCCAGTGAGATTCGGCAGTGCGTAACCCGGTGAGGATGGGCCCAGTGAGATCAGACAGTGTGTAATCCGGGGAGGGTGAGCCCGATGATATTAAACAGTGTGTTCCACGGGGAGGATGTGTCCAGTGAGATCAGACAGTGTGTAACCCAGGGAGGATGGGCCCAGTGAAATCAGAAAATGTGTAACCCGGGGAGGATGGGCACAGTGAGATCAGACAGTGTGTAACCCGGTGAGGATGGACACAGTGATATCAGACAGTGTGTAACCCGGGGAGGATGGGACCAGTGAGATCAGTCAGTGTGTAACCCGGGGAGGATGGGCCCAGTGAGATCAGACAGTGTGTAACACGGAAAGGATGGGTCCAGTGAGATCATACAGTGTTTAAACCGGGGAGGATGGGCCCAGTGAGATCAGACAATGTGTAACCGGGAAGGATTGTCCCAGTGAGATCAGACAGTGTGTAACCCGGTGACGATGGGCACAGTGAAATCAGACAGTGTGTAACCCGGGGAGGATGGGGAAGTGAGATCAGACGGTTTGTAACCCGGGGAGGATGTGCCCAGTGAGATCAGACAGTGTGTATCCCAGGAGGATGGGTCCAGTGAGATCAGACAGTTTGTAACTCGGGGAGGATGGGCCCAGTAATATCAGACAGTGTGTAACCGGGAAGGATTGGCCCAGTGAGATCAGACAGTGTGTAACCCGTGGAGGACGGGCCCAGTTGGTTTTGGCAGTGTGTAACCTGGTGAGGTTTGCCCAATGAGATCAGACAGTGTGTAACCTGGGGAGGATGGGCCCATTGAGATCAGATAGTGTGCAACCCGGGGAGGGTGAGCCCAGTGAGATCAGACAGTGTGTAACCCAGGGAAGATGGGACCAGTGAAATCAGACAGTGTGTAAACCAGGGAGGATGGGCCCAGTGAGATCAGACAGTGTGTAACCCGGGAAGGATGGACCCAGTGAGATCAGACAGAGTGTTGTTACCCGGTCAGGATGGGTCCAGTGTGATTAGACAGTGTGTAACCCGGGCAGGATGGGCCAAGTGAGATCAGACGGTCTGTAACCCGGGGAGGATGGGCCCAGTGAAATCAGACAGTGTGTAACCGGGGAGGATGTGCCCAGTGATATCAGACAGTGGGTAACCGGGAAGGATTGTCCCAGTGAGATCAGAAAGTGTGTAACACAGGCAGGATGGATCTACTGAGGTGAGACGGTGTGTAACCCGTGGAGGATGGGCCCAGTGAGATCAGACAGTATGTAACCCGGGGAGGATGGTCCCATTGAGATCAGAGAGCGTGTAACCTGGGGACGATGAGTCCAGTGAGATTAGACAGTGTGGAACCCGGGGAAGATGGGCCCAGTGAGATCAGACAGTGTCAAATCTGGGGAGGATGAACCCAGTGAGATCAGTCAGTGTATAACCCGGGGAGGATGGGCCCAGTGAGATCAGACAGTGTGTAACTTGGGGAGGAGGGGTCCAGTGAGATCAGACAGTGTGTAACCCGGGGAGGATGGGCCCAGTGAGATCAGACAGTGTGTAACCCGGGGAGGATGGGTCCAGTGAGATTAGACAGTGTGTAACCCAGGCATGATGGGCCCAGTGAGATCAGACGGTGTGTAACTCGGGGAGGATGGGCCCAGTGAGATCAGACAGTGTGTAACCCGGGGAGGATGGGCACAGTGAGATCAGACAGTGTGTAACCCGGGGAGGATGGGCCCAGTGAGATCTGACAGTATGTAGCCTGGGGAGGATGGGCCCAGTGAGATCAGACAGTGTGTAACACTGGGAGGATGGGCCCAGTGAGATCAGACAGTGTGTAACCCGGGGACGATGGGCACAGTGAGATCAGACAGAGTGTAACCCGGGGAGGATGGGCACAGTGAGATCAGACAGTTTGTAAACCGGGGTGGATGGGCCTTGTGAGATCAGACAGTGTGTAACACAGGGAGGATGGGACCAGTGAGATCAGACAGTGTGTAACACAGGGAGGATGGGACCAGTGAGATCAGACAGTGTTGAACCAGGGGAGGATGGGACAGTGAGATTAGACAGTGTGTAACCCGGCGAGGATGGGCCCTGTGAGATCAGACAGTGTGTAACCCGGGGAGTTTGGGTCCAGTGAGATTACACAATGTGTAACCCGTGGAGGATGGGTCTAATGAGATCAGACAGTGTGTAACCCGCGCAGGATGGGCCCAGAGAGATTAGACAGTGTGTAACACGGGGAGGATGGTCCCACTGAGATCAGACAGTGTGTAACCCGGGGAGGATGGGCCCAGTGAGGTTCGGCAGTGCGTAACCCGGTGAGGATGGGCCCAGTGAGATCAGACAGTGTGTAACCAGGGGAGGATGGGCCCATTGAGATAAGAAAGTGTGTAATCCGGAGAGGGTGAGCCCGATGATATTAAACAGTGTGTTCCACGGGGAGGATGTGTCCAGTGAGATCAGACAGTGTGTAACCCAGGGAGGATGGGCCCAGTGAAATCAGAAAATGTGTAACCCGGGGAGGATGGGCACAGTGAGATCAGACAGTGTTTAACCCGGTGAGGATGGACACAGTGATATCAGACAGTGTGTAACCCGGGGAGGATGGGCCCAGTGAGATCAGTCAGTGTGTAACCCGGGGAGGATGGGCCCAGTGAGATCAGACAGTGTGTAACACGGAAAGGATGGGTCCAGTGAGATCATACAGTGTTTAAACCGGGGAGGATGGGCCCAGTGAGATCAGACAATGTGTAACCGGGAAGGATTGTCCCAGTGAGATCAGACGGTTTGTAACCCGGGGAGGATGGGCCCAGTGTGATCAGGCAGTATGTGACTCACGGAGGATGGGGCCAGTGAGATCAGAAAGATGTGACCTGTGGAGGATTGGTCCTGTGAGATCAGACAGTATGTAACACGGGGAGGATGGGCCCAGTGAGAACAGCCAGTTTTTAACCCGGGGAGGTTGGGCCCAGTGAGATCATACAGTGTGTGACCCGGCGAGGATTGCCCCAGTGAGATCAGTCAGTGTGTAACCAGGGGAGGATGGGCCCAGTGAATCAGACAGCGTATAACCCGGGGAGGAAAGGCCCAGTGAGATCTGACAGTTTGTAACCCGGGAAGGTTATGCCCAGTGAGATCAGACTGCATGAAATCTGGCGGGGATGTGTGCAGTGATATCAGACATGTGTCTTCTGTGGAGGATGGGCCCAGTGAGTTACGACAGTGTGTAATCCGGGGAGGATGGGCGCATTGAGATCAGAAAGTGTCTGACCCGGGTGCAAGGGCCCAGTGAGAACAGATAGTGTATAAGCTGGTGAGGATGTGTTCTGTCAAATAAGCCAGTGTGAAACTTGGGGAGAATGGGTCCAGTGAGATCAGGTATATGTAATCCATGGAAGATAGGCCCAGTGAGATCAGACGGTGAGCAACACGGGGAGGATGGCACAGTGAGATCCGACAGTGTGCAACCCGGGATCCTGTGAGGTCAGAAAGTGTGTGACCCGGGTGCCTGGGCCCAGTGATTTCAGACAGCGTATAAGCCAGTGAGGTTGAGCCCAGTGAAATAAGCTGGTGTGAAACCCGTGGAGAATGGGCCCAGTGTAATCACATGTGTGTAACATTTGTAGGATAGGCCCAAAGAGATCAGAGAGTGTGTGACCCGGGGAGGATGGGCCCAGTAACATCAGCCAGTGCATAACCCGGGGAGGATGCGCTCTATGTGATCAGACAGTTTTTAACCCGTGAAGAATGGGCCAATGAGATCAAATGAGTTTAACCAGTGTAGGATGGGCCCAGTGAGATCAGACAGTGAGTAAACCAGGGAACTGGGCCCAGTGAGATCAGACATTGTGTAACCCAGGGAGGATGGGCCCAGTGAGATCGGATAGTGTGTAACCTGAGGTGGATAGGCACCGTGAGATAAGATAGTGTGTATCCCGTGGAGGATGGGCCAGTGAGATCATTTGTGCGTAACCTGTGTAGGATGGGCCCAGTGAGATGAGACATTGGGTAAACCGGCGAGGTTGGGCCCTGTGTGGTCAGCCAGTGCATAACCTGTTTAGGATGGGCCCAGTGAGAAGAGAGGATGTGTAACCCGGAGTTGTTGTGCCCAGTGTGATCAGCCAGTGTGTAACCAGGGGAGGAAGGTGCCTGTGTGATCAGACAGTGTGTAACCCAGGGAGGTTGGTCCCAGTGAGATCAGATAGTGTTTAAACCGGGGAGGATGGGCCAAGTGGGAAAAGTCACTGTGTAAGCTGAGGAGCATGGAACCAGTGAGATCAGGCAGTGTGTCACCCGGTAGGATGGGCCCAGTGAGGTCAGACAGTGAGTCACCCAGCGAGGATTGTCACAGTGTCGGATCACACTGCAGATGAGATGAGACAGTGTGTAACTCGGGGTGGACGGGGCCTGTTTGGTCAGCCAGTGTGTAACCAGAGGAGGATGGGCCCAGTGTGGTCAGGCAGTGTGTGACCCACGGAAGATGGGGCCAATGAGATCAGAAAGTCTGTGACCTGCGGAGGATTGGTCCTGTGATATCAGACAGTGTGTAACACGGGGAGGATGGGCCCAGTGAGATCAGACAGTTTGTAACCCGGGGAGGATGCACTCAGTGAGAACAGCCAATTTTTATCCCGGGGATGATGGGCCCAGTGAGATCAGTCAGTGTGTAGCCGGGGGAGGTTGGGCCAAGTGAGAGCAGACAGTGTGTAACCCGTGGAGAATGGGCACTGTAAGATCAAATGAGTTTACCCAGTGTAGGATGGGCCCAGTGAGATCAGACAGTGAGTAACCCAGGGAGACTGGGCCCAGTGAGATCAGACATTGTGTAACCCAGGGACGATGGGCCCAGTGAGATCTGATAGTGTGTAACCTGAGGTGGATAGGCCCAGTGAGATAAGATAGTGTGTAACCCGTTGAGGATGGGCCAGTGAGATGATTTATGCGTAACCTGTGTAGGATGGGCCCAGTGAGAAGAGTCATTGGGTAAACCGGGGAGCTCGGGCCCTATGTGATCAGCCAGTGCATAACCTGTTTAGGATCGGCCCAGTAAGATGAGAGGATGTGTAAGCCTGGGTTGTTGTGCCCAGTGTGATCAGCCAGTGTATAACCAGGGGAGGATGGGTCCAGTGTGATCAGACAGTGTGTAACCCGGGTAGGATGGGCCCAGTGAGATCAGACAGTGTGTAACCCGGGTAGGATGGGCACAGTGAGATCAGACGTTGTGTAATGCGGGGAAGATGGGCCGAGTGAGATCAGACAGTATGTAACCTGGGAGGATGGGCCAAGTGAGATCAGACAGTTTATAACCCACGGAGGATGGGCCCAGTGATATCAGACATTGTGTAACCGGGAAGGATTGGCCCAGTGAGATCAGACAGTGTGCTACCCGGGGACGATGGGCACAGTGAAATGAGACAGTGTGTAGCCCAGGGAGGATGGGGCCAGTGAGATCAGACAGTGTGTAACCCGGGGAGGTTGGGCCCAGTGAGATAAGTCAGTGTGTAACCCGGGGAGGATGGGCCCAGTGAGATCAGACAGTGTGTAGCCCGGGGAGTATTGGCCCAGTGAGATTAGACAGTGTGTAACCCGGGGAGGATGGGTCCAGTTCGATTAGACAGTGTGAAACCCGTGGAGGATGGGTCTAATGAGATCAGTCAGAATGTAACCAGCGCTGGATGGGCCCAGAGAGATTAGACAGTGTGTAACCTGGGGTGGATGGGCCCATTGAGATCAGACAGTGTGTAACCCGGGGAGGGTGAGCCCAGTGAGATTAAACAGTGTGTTACCCGGGGAGGATGTGTCCATTGAGATCAGACATTGTGTAACCCAGGGAGGATGGGCCCAGTGAGATCAGACAGTGTGTAACACGGGGAGGATGGGCCTAGTGAGATCAGACAGTGTGTAACCCGAGGAGGATGGGCACAGTGAGATCAGACAGTGTGTAACACGGGGAGGATGGATCCATTTAGATCATACAGTGTTTAACCCTGGGAGGAAGATCCCAGTGAGATCAGACAGTGTGTTACCTGGGGAGGATGGGTCCAGTGAGATTAGACAGTGTGTACTCCGGGCAGGATGGGGCCAGTGAGATCAGATGCTTTGTAACCCGGGGAGGATGGGCCCAGTGAGATCAGACAGTGTGTAACCCGGGAGGATGCGCCCACTGAGATCAGACAGTGTGTTACACGGGGAGGATGGGTCCAGAGAGATTAGACAGTGTGTAACCCGGGCAGGATGGGCCCAGTGAGATCAGACGGTGTGTAACGCGGGGACGATGGGCCCAGTGAGATCAGACAGTATGTAACCTGGGAGGATGGGCCAAGTGAGATCAGACAGTTTATAACCCACGGAGGATGGGCCCAGTGATATCACACAGTGTGTAACCGGGAAGGATTGGCCCAGTGAGATCAGACAGTGTGTAACCCGGGGACGATGGGCACAGTGAAATCAGACAGTGTGTAGCCCAGGGAGGATGGGGACAGTGAGATCAGACAGTGTGTAACCGAGGAGGTTTGACCCAGTGAGATCAGGCAGTGTGTATCCCGGGGAGGTTGGGCCCAGTGAGATAAGTCAGTGTGTAACCCGGGGAGGATGGGCCCAGTGAGATCAGACAGTGTGTAGCCCGGGGAGTATTGGCCCAGTGAGATTAGACAGTGTGTAACCCGGGGAGGATGGGTCCAGTTAGATTAGACAGTGTGAAACCCATGGAGGATGGGTCTAATGAGATCAGTCAGAATGTAACCAGCGCTGGATGGGCCCAGAGAGATTAGACAGTGTGTAACCCGGGGAGGATGGGCCCAGTGCGATCAGACAGTGAGTAACCCGGGGAGGATGGGCCCAGTGTAATTAGCCAGTGTGTAACCCGGTGAGGAAGGGCCCAGTGAGATCACACAGTGTGTAACCTGGGGTGGATGGGCCCATTGAGATCAGACATTGTGTAACCCAGGGAGGATGGGCCCAGTGAGATCAGACAGTGTGTAACCCGGGGAGGATGGGCCTAGTGAGATCAGACAGTGGGTAACCCGAGGAGGATGGGCCCAGTGAGATCAGACAGTGTGTAACACGGGGAGGATGGGTCCATTTAGATCATACACTGTTTAACCCTGGGAGGATGGGCCCAGTGAGATCAGACAGTATGTAACCCGGGCAGGATGGGGCCAGTGAGATCAGACGGTTTGCAACCCGGGGAGGATGGGCCCAGTGAGATCAGACAGTGTGTAACCAGGAAGGATTGGCCCAGTGAGATCAGACAGTGTGCAACCCGGGTAGGATGGGCCCAGTGAGATTAGGCAGTGTGTAACCCGGTGAGGTGGGCCCAGTGAGATCAGACAGTGTGTAACCTGGGGAGGATGTGTCCAGCGAGATCAGACAGTGTGTAACCCAGGGAAGATGGGCCCAGTGAAATCAGACAGTGTGTAACCCAGGGAGGATGGGCCCAGTGAGATCAGACAGTGTATAACCTGTGGAGGATAGGCCCAGTGAGATCAGACATAGTGTAACCCGTGAGGATGGGCCCAGTGAGATCAGACAGTGTGTAACCCGGGGAGGATGGGCCCAGTGACATCAGACTGTGTTTAACCTGGGGAGGATGGGCCCAGTGTAATCAGACAGTGTGTAACCCGGGGAGTATACGCCCAGTGAGATCAGACAATGTGTAACCCGGGGAGGATGGTCCCATTGAGATCAGAGAGCGTGTAACCTGGGGACGATGAGTCCAGTGAGATTAGACAGTGTGGAACCCGGGGAAGATGGGCCCAGTGAGATCAGACAGTGTGAAATCTGGGGAGGATGAACCCAGTGAGATCAGTCAGTGTATAACCCGGGGAGGATGGGCCCAGTGAGATCAGACAGTGTGTAACCCGGGGAGGATGGGTCCAGTGAGATTAGACAGTATGTAACCCAGGCATGATGGGCCCAGTGAGATCAGACGGTGTGTAACTCGGGGAGGATGGGCCCAGTGAGATCAGACAGTGTGTAACCCGGGGAGGATGGGCACAGTGAGATCAGACAGTGTGTAACCCGGGGAGGATGGGCCCAGTGAGATCTGACAGTATGTAGCCTGGGGAGGAAGGGCCCAGTGAGATCAGACAGTGTGTAACACTGGGAGGATGGGCCCAGTGAGATCAGACAGTATGTAACCCGGGGACGATGGGCACAGTGAGATCAGACAGTGTGTAACCCGGGGAGGATGGGTCCAGTGAGATCAGACAGTTTGTAAACCGGGGTGGATGGGCCTAGTGAGATCAGACAGTGTGTAACACAGGGAGGATGGGACCAGTGAGATCAGACAGTGTGTAATACAGGGAGGATGGGACCAGTGAGATCAGACAGTGTTTAACCAGGGGAGGATGGGACAGTGAGATTAGACAGTGTGTAACCCGGCGAGGATGGGCCCAGTGAGGTCAGACAGTGTCTAACCCGGGGAGTTTGGGTCCAGTGAGATTACACAATGTGTAACCCGTGGAGGATGGGTCTAATGAGATCAGACAGTGTGTAACCCGCGCAGGATGGGCCCAGAGAGATTAGACAGTGTGTAACACGGGGAGGATGGTCCCACTGAGATCAGACAGTGTGTAACCCGGGGAGGATGGACCCAGTGAGATTCGGCAGTGCGTAACCCGGTGAGGATGGGCCCAGTGAGATCAGACAGTGTGTAACCAGGGGAGGATGGGCCCAGTGAAATCAGAAAATGTGTAACCCGGGGAGGATGGGCACAGTGAGATCAGACAGTGTTTAACCCGGTGAGGATGGACACAGTGATATCAGACAGTGTGTAACCCGGGGAGGATGGGACCAGTGAGATCAGTCAGTGTGTAACCCAGGGAGGATGGGCCCAGTGAGATCAGACAGTGTGTAACACGGAAAGGATGGGTCCAGTGAGATCATACAGTGTTTAAACCGGGGAGGATGGGCCCAGTGAGATCAGACAATGTGTAACCGGGAAGGATTGTCCCAGTGAGATCAGACAGTGTGTAACCCGGTGATGATGGGCACAGTGAAATCAGACAGTGTGTAACCGGGGGAGGATGGGGAAGTGAGATCAGACAGTTTGTAACTCGGGGAGGATGGGCCCAGTTATATCAGACAGTGTGTAACCGGGAAGGATTGGCCCAGTGAGATCAGACAGTGTGTAACCCGTGGAGGACGGGCCCAGTTGGTTTTGGCAGTGTGTAACCCGGTGAGGTTTGCCCAATGAGATCAGACAGTGTGTAACCTGGGGAGGATGGGCCCATTGAGATCAGATAGTGTGTAACCCGGGGAGGGTGAGCCCAGTGAGATCAGACAGTGTGTAACCCAGGGAAGATGGGACCAGTGAAATCAGACAGTGTGTAAACCAGGGAGGATGGGCCCAGTGAGATCAGACAGTGTGTAACCCGGGGAGGATGGACCCAGTGAGATCAGACAGAGTGTTGTTACCCGGTCAGGATGGCTCCAGTGTGATTAGACAGTGTGTAACCCGGGCAGGATGGGCCAAGTGAGATCAGACGGTCTGTAACCCGGGGAGGATGGGCCCAGTGAGATCAGACAGTGTGTAACCGGGGAGGATGTGCCCAGTGATATCAGACAGTGGGTAACCGGGAAGGATTGTCCCAGTGAGATCAGAAAGTGTGTAACACAGGCAGGATGGATCTACTGAGGTGAGACGGTGTGTAACCCGTGGAGGATGGGCCCAGTGA
The DNA here is from genome assembly GCF_052327205.1 of Somniosus microcephalus. Classification (NCBI taxonomy): domain Eukaryota; kingdom Metazoa; phylum Chordata; class Chondrichthyes; order Squaliformes; family Somniosidae; genus Somniosus; species Somniosus microcephalus. The sequence goes on along the minus strand of NW_028225180.1, from coordinate 30,938,417 downwards.
GATCAGACAGTATGTAACCCGGGGAGGATGGTCCCATTGAGATCAGAGAGCGTGTAACCTGGGGACGATGAGTCCAGTGAGATTAGACAGTGTGAAACCCGGGGAAGATGGGCCCAGTGAGATCAGACAGTGTGAAATCTGGGGAGGATGATCCCAGTGAGATCAGTCAGTGTATAACCCGGGGAGGATGGGCCCAGTGAGATCAGACAGTGTGTAACATGGGGAGGAGGGGTCCAGTGAGATCAGACAGTGTGTAACCCGGGGAGGATGGGCCCAGTGAGATCAGACAGTGTGTAACCCGGGGAGGATGGGCCCAGTGAGATTAGGCAGTGTGTAACCCGGTGAGGTGGGCCCAGTGAGATCAGACAGTGTGTAACCTGGGGAGGATGTGTCCAGCGAGATCAGACAGTGTGTAACCCAGGGAAGATGGGCCCAGTGAAATCAGACAGTGTGTAACCCAGGGAGGATGGGCCCAGTGAGATCAGACAGTGTATAACCTGTGGAGGATAGGCCCAGTGAGATCAGACATAGTGTAACCCGTGAGGATGGGCCCAGTGAGATCAGACAGTGTGTAACCCGGGGAGGATGGGCCCAGTGACATCAGACTGTGTTTAACCTGGGGAGGATGGGCCCAGTGTAATCAGACAGTGTGTAACCCGGGGAGTATACGCCCAGTGAGATCAGACAATGTGTAACCCGGGGAGGATGGTCCCATTGAGATCAGAGAGCGTGTAACCTGGGGACGATGAGTCCAGTGAGATTAGACAGTGTGGAACCCGGGGAAGATGGGCCCAGTGAGATCAGACAGTGTGAAATCTGGGGAGGATGAACCCAGTGAGATCAGTCAGTGTATAACTCGGGGAGGATGGGCCCAGTGAGATCAGACAGTGTGTAACCCGGGGAGGATGGGTCCAGTGAGATTAGACAGTATGTAACCCAGGCATGATGGGCCCAGTGAGATCAGACGGTGTGTAACTCGGGGAGGATGGGCCCAGTGAGATCAGACAGTGTGTAACCCGGGGAGGATGGGCACAGTGAGATCAGACAGTGTGTAACCCGGGGAGGATGGGCCCAGTGAGATCTGACAGTATGTAGCCTGGGGAGGAAGGGCCCAGTGAGATCAGACAGTGTGTAACACTGGGAGGATGGGCCCAGTGAGATCAGACAGTATGTAACCCGGGGACGATGGGCACAGTGAGATCAGACAGTGTGTAACCCGGGGAGGATGGGTCCAGTGAGATCAGACAGTTTGTAAACCGGGGTGGATGGGCCTAGTGAGATCAGACAGTGTGTAACACAGGGAGGATGGGACCAGTGAGATCAGACAGTGTGTAATACAGGGAGGATGGGACCAGTGAGATCAGACAGTGTTTAACCAGGGGAGGATGGGACAGTGAGATTAGACAGTGTGTAACCCGGCGAGGATGGGCCCAGTGAGGTCAGACAGTGTCTAACCCGGGGAGTTTGGGTCCAGTGAGATTACACAATGTGTAACCCGTGGAGGATGGGTATAATGAGATCAGACAGTGTGTAACCCGCGCAGGATGGGCCCAGAGAGATTAGACAGTGTGTAACACGGGGAGGATGGTCCCACTGAGATCAGACAGTGTGTAACCCGGGGAGGATGGACCCAGTGAGATTCGGCAGTGCGTAACCCGGTGAGGATGGGCCCAGTGAGATCAGACAGTGTGTAACCAGGGGAGGATGGGCCCAGTGAAATCAGAAAATGTGTAACCCGGGGAGGATGGGCACAGTGAGATCAGACAGTGTTTAACCCGGTGAGGATGGACACAGTGATATCAGACAGTGTGTAACCCGGGGAGGATGGGACCAGTGAGATCAGTCAGTGTGTAACCCAGGGAGGATGGGCCCAGTGAGATCAGACAGTGTGTAACACGGAAAGGATGGGTCCAGTGAGATCATACAGTGTTTAAACCGGGGAGGATGGGCCCAGTGAGATCAGACAATGTGTAACCGGGAAGGATTGTCCCAGTGAGATCAGACAGTGTGTAACCCGGTGATGATGGGCACAGTGAAATCAGACAGTGTGTAACCCGGGGAGGATGGGGAAGTGAGATCAGACGGTTTGTAACCCGGGGAGGATGGGCCCAGTGAGATCAGACAGTGTGTAACCCGGGAGGATGGGTCCAGTGAGATCAGACAGTTTGTAACTCGGGGAGGATGGGCCCAGTTATATCAGACAGTGTGTAACCGGGAAGGATTGGCCCAGTGAGATCAGACAGTGTGTAACCCGTGGAGGACGGGCCCAGTTGGTTTTGGCAGTGTGTAACCCGGTGAGGTTTGCCCAATGAGATCAGACAGTGTGTAACCTGGGGAGGATGGGCCCATTGAGATCAGATAGTGTGTAACCCGGGGAGGGTGAGCCCAGTGAGATCAGACAGTGTGTAACCCAGGGAAGATGGGACCAGTGAAATCAGACAGTGTGTAAACCAGGGAGGATGGGCCCAGTGAGATCAGACAGTGTGTAACCCGGGGAGGATGGACCCAGTGAGATCAGACAGAGTGTTGTTACCCGGTCAGGATGGGTCCAGTGTGATTAGACAGTGTGTAACCCGGGCAGGATGGGCCAAGTGAGATCAGACGGTCTGTAACCCGGGGAGGATGGGCCCAGTGAGATCAGACAGTGTGTAACCGGGGAGGATGTGCCCAGTGATATCAGACAGTGGGTAACCGGGAAGGATTGTCCCAGTGAGATCAGAAAGTGTGTAACACAGGCAGGATGGATCTACTGAGGTGAGACGGTGTGTAACCCGTGGAGGATGGGCCCAGTGAGATCAGACAGTATGTAACCCGGGGAGGATGGTCCCATTGAGATCAGAGAGCGTGTAATCTGGGGACGATGAGTCCAGTGAGATTAGACAGTGTGGAACCCGGGGAAGATGGGCCCAGTGAGATCAGACAGTGTGAAATCTGGGGAGGATGATCCCAGTGAGATCAGTCAGTGTATAACCCGGGGAGGATGGGCCCAGTGAGATCAGACAGTGTGTAACATGGGGAGGAGGGGTCCAGTGAGATCAGACAGTGTGTAACCCGGGGAGGATGGGCCCAGTGAGATCAGACAGTGTGTAACCCGGGGAGGATGGGTCCAGTGAGATTAGACAGTGTGTAACCCAGGCATGATGGGCCCAGTGAGATCAGACGGTGTGTAACTCGGGGAGGATGGGCCCAGTGAGATCAGACAGTGTGTAACCCGGGGAGGATGGGCCCAGTGAGATCAGACAGTGTGTAACCCGGGGAGGATGGGCACAGTGAGATCAGACAGTGTGTAACCCGGGGAGGATGGGCCCAGTGAGATCTGACAGTATGTAGCCTGGGGAGGATGGGCCCAGTGAGATCAGACAGTGTGTAACACTGGGAGGATGGGCCCAGTGAGATCAGACAGTATGTAACCCGGGGACGATGGGCACAGTGAGATCAGACAGTGTGTAACCCGGGGAGGATGGGTCCAGTGAGATCAGACAGTTTGTAAACCGGGGTGGATGGGCCTAGTGAGATCAGACAGTGTGTAACACAGGGAGGATGGGACCAGTGAGATCAGACAGTGTGTAACACAGGGAGGATGGGACCAGTGAGATCAGACAGTGTTTAACCAGGGGAGGATGGGACAGTGAGATTAGACAGTGTGTAACCCGGCGAGGATGGGCCCAGTGAGATCAGACAGTGTGTAACCCGGGGAGTTTGGGTCCAGTGAGATTACACAATGTGTAACCCGTGGAGGATGGGTCTAATGAGATCAGACAGTGTGTAACCCGCGCAGGATGGGCCCAGAGAGATTAGACAGTGTGTAACACGGGGAGGATGGTCCCACTGAGATCAGACAGTGTGTAACCCGGGGAGGATGGGCCCAGTAAGGTTCGGCAGTGCGTAACCCGGTGAGGATGGGCCCAGTGAGATCAGACAGTGTGTAACCAGGGGAGGATGGGCCCATTGAGATAAGAAAGTGTGTAATCCGGAGAGGGTGAGCCCGATGATATTAAACAGTGTGTTCCACGGGGAGGATGTGTCCAGTGAGATCAGACAGTGTGTAACCCAGGGAGGATGGGCCCAGTGAAATCAGAAAATGTGTAACCCGGGGAGGATGGGCACAGTGAGATCAGACAGTGTTTAACCCGGTGAGGATGGACACAGTGATATCAGACAGTGTGTAACCCGGGGAGGATGGGACCAGTGAGATCAGTCAGTGTGTAACCCGGGGAGGATGGGCCCAGTGAGATCAGACTGTGTGTAACACGGAAAGGATGGGTCCAGTGAGATCATACAGTGTTTAAACCGGGGAGGATGGGCCCAGTGAGATCAGACAATGTGTAACCGGGAAGGATTGTCCCAGTGAGATCAGACAGTGTGTAACCCGGTGACGATGGGCACAGTGAAATCAAACAGTGTGTAACCCGGGGAGGATGGGGAAGTGAGATTAGACGGTTTGTAACTCGGGGAGGATGAGCCCAGTGAGATCAGACAGTGTGTAACCGGGAAGGATTGGCCCAGTGAGATCAGACAGTGTGTAACCCGTGGAGGACGGGCCCAGTTGGTTTTGGCAGTGTGTAACCCGGTGAGGTTTGCCCAATGAGATCAGACAGTGTGTAACCTGGGGAGGATGGGCCCATTGAGATCAGATAGTGTGTAACCCGGGGAGGGTGAGCCCAGTGAGATCAGACAGTGTGTAACCCAGGGAAGATGGGACCAGTGAAATCAGACAGTGTGTAAACCAGGGAGGATGGGCCCAGTGAGATCAGACAGTGTGTAACCCGGGGAGGATGGACCCAGTGAGATCAGACAGAGTGTTGTTACCCGGTCAGGGTGGGTCCAGTGTGATTAGACAGTGTGTAACCCGGGAAGGATGGGCCAAGTGAGATCAGACGGTCTGTAACCCGGGGAGGATGGGCCCAGTGAGATCAGACAGTGTGTAACCGGGGAGGATGTGCCCAGTGATATCAGACAGTGAGTAACCGGGAAGGATTGTCCCAGTGAGATCAGAAAGTGTGTAACACAGGCAGGATGGATCTACTGAGGTGAGACGGTGTGTAACCCGTGGAGGATGGGCCCAGTGAGATCAGACAGTATGTAACCCGGGGAGGATGGTCCCATGGAGATCAGAGAGCGTGTAACCTGGGGACGATGAGTCCAGTGAGATTAGACAGTGTGGAACCCGGGGAAGATGGGCCCAGTGAGATCAGACAGTGTGAAATCTGGGGAGGATGAACCCAGTGAGATCAGTCAGTGTATAACCCGGGGAGGATGGGCCCAGTGAGATCAGACAGTGTGTAACACGGGGAGGAGGGGTCCAGTGAGATCAGACAGTGTGTAACCCGGGGAGGATCGGCCCAGTGAGATCAGACAGTGTGTAACCCGGGGAGGATGGGTCCAGTGAGATTAGACAGTGTGTAACCCAGGCATGATGGGCCCAGTGAGATCAGACGTTGTGTAACTCGGGGAGGATGGGCCCAGTGAGATCAGACAGTGCGTAACCCGGGGAGGATGGGCACAGTGAGATCAGACAGTGTGTAACCCGGGGAGGATGGGCCCAGTGAGATCTGACAGTATGTAGCCCGGGGAGGATGGGCCCAATGAGATCAGACAGTGTGTAACACTGGGAGGATGGGCCTAGTGAGATCAGACAGTATGTAACCCGGGGACGATGGGCACAGTGAGATCAGACAGTGTGTAACCCGGGGAGGATGGGTCCAGTGAGATCAGACAATTTGTAAACTGGGGTGGATGGGCCTAGTGAGATGAGACAGTGTGTAACACAGGGAGGATGGGACCAGTGAGATCAGACAGTGTGTAACACAGGGAGGATGGGACCAGTGAGATCAGACAGTGTTTAACCAGGGGAGGATGGGACAGTGAGATTAGACAGTGTGTAACCCGGCGAGGATGGGCCCTGTGAGATCAGACAGTGTGTAACCCGGAGAGTTTGGGTCCAGTGAGATTACACAATGTGTAACCCGTGGAGGATGCGTCTAATGAGATCAGACAGTGTGTAACTCGCGCAGGATGGGCCCAGAGAGATTAGACAGTGTGTAACACGGGGAGGATGGTCCCACTGAGATCAGACAGTGTGTAACCCGGGGAGGATGGGCCCAGTGAGATTCGGCAGTGCGTAACCCGGTGAGGATGGGCCCAGTGAGATCAGACAGTGTGTAAACAGGGGAGGATGGGCCCATTGAAATAAGAAAGTGTGTAATCCGGGGAGGGTGAGCCCGATGATATTAAACAGTGTGTTCCACGGGGAGGATGTGTCCAGTGAGATCAGACAGTGTGTAACCCAGGGAGGATGGGCCCAGTGAAATCAGAAAATGTCTAACCCGGGGAGGATGGGCACAGTGAGATCAGACAGTGTGTAACCCGGTGAGGATGGACACAGTGATATCAGACAGTGTGTAACCCGGGGAGGATGGGACCAGTGAGATCAGTCAGTGTGTAACCCGGGGAGGATGGGCCCAGTGAGATCAGACAGTGAGTAACACGGAAAGGATGGGTCCAGTGAGATCATACAGTGTTTCAACCGGGGAGGATGGGCCCAGTGAGATCAGACAATGTGTGACCGGGAAGGATTGTCCCAGTGAGATCAGACAGTGTGTAACCCAGTGACGATGGGCACAGTGAAATCAGACAGTGTGTAACCCGGGGAGGATGGGGAAGTGAGATCAGACGGTTTTTAACCCGGGGAGGATGTGCCCAGTGAGATCAGACAGTGTGTAACCCGGGAGGATGGGTCCAGTGAGATCAGACAGTTTGTAACTCGGGGAGGATGGGCCCAGTTATATCAGACAGTGTGTAACCGGGAAGGATTGGCCCAGTGAGATCAGACAGTGTGTAACCCGTGGAGGATGGGCCCAGTTGGTTTTGGCAGTGTGTAACCCGGTGATGTTTGCCCAATGAGATCAGACAGTGTGTAACCTGGGGAGGATGGGCCCATTGAGATCAGATAGTGTGTAACCCGGGGAGGGTGAGCCCAGTGAGATCAGACAGTGTGTAACCCAGGGAAGATGGGACCAGTGAAATCAGACAGTGTGTAAACCAGAGAGGATGCGCCCAGTGAGATCAGACCGTGTGTAACCTGTGGAGGATGGGCCCAGTGAGATCAGACATAGTGTAACCCGAGAGGATGGGCCCAGTGAGATCAGACAGTGTGTAACCCGGGGAGGATGGGCCCAGTGACATCAGACAGTGTGTAACCTGGGGAGGATGGGCCCAGTGTAATCAGACAGTGTGTACCCCGGGGAGAATACGCCCAGTGAGTTCAGACAATGTGTAACCCGGGGAGGAGGGGCCCAGTGAGATTAGACCGGGTGTTTCCCGGGGAGGATGGGCCCAGTGAGATTAGACAGTGTGTACCCCGGGTAGGATGGGCCCAGAGAGATAAGGCACTGTGTAATCCGGGGAGCATGGGCCCAGTGAGATCAGACAGTGTGTAATCCGGGGAGGATGGGCTCAGTGAGAACAGACAGTGTGTAACACCGGAAGGATGGGTCCAGTGAGATCAGACAGTGTGTAAACCGGGGAGGATGGGCCCACTGAGATCAGACAGTGTGTTACACGGGGAGGATGGTTCCAGTGAGATTAGACAGTGTGTAACCCGGGCAGGATGGGCCCAGTGAGATCAGACGTTGTGTAACGCGGGGACGATGGGCCCAGTGAGATCAGACATTATGTAACCTGGGAGGATGGGCCAAGTGAGATCAGACAGTTTATAACCCACGGAGGATGGGCCCAGTGATATCAGACAGTGTGTAACCGGGAAGGATTGGCCCAGTGAGATCAGACAGTGTGTAACCCGGGGACGATGGGCACAGTGAAATCAGACAGTGTGTAGCCCAGGGAGGATGGGGCCAGTGAGATCAGACAGTGTGTAACCCGGGGCGGTTTGGCCCAGTGAGATCAGGCAGTGTGTATCCCGGGAAGGTTGGGCCCAGTGAGATAAGTCAGTGTGTAACCCGGGGAGGATGGGCCCAGTGAGATCAGACAGTGTGTAGCCCGGGGAGTATTGGCCCAGTGAGATTAGACAGTGTGTAACCCGGGGAGGATGGTTCCAGTTAGATTAGACAGTGTGAAACCCGTGGAGGATGGGTCTAATGAGATCAGTCAGAATGTAACCAGCGCTGGATGGGCCCAGAGAGATTAGACAGTGTGTAACCCGGGGAGGATGGGCCCAGTGCGATCAGACAGCGTGTAACCCGGGGAGGATGGGCCCAGTGTGATTAGGCAGTGTGTAACCCGGTGAGGAAGGGCCCAGTGAGATCACACAGTGTGTAACCTGGGGTGGATGGGCCCATTGAGATCAGCCAGTGTGTAACCCGAGGAGGGTGAGCCCAGTGAGATTAAACAGTGTGTTACCTGAGGAGGATGTGTCCACTGAGATCAGACATTGTGTAACCCAGGGAGGATGGGCCCAGTGAGATCAGACAGTGTGTAACCCGGGGAGGATGGGCCTAGTGAGATCAGACAGTGTGTAACCCGAGGAGGATGGGCCCAGTGACATCAGACAGTGTGTAACACGGGGAGGATGGGTCCATTTAGATCATACAGTGTTTAATCCTGGGAGGATGGGCCCAGTGAGATCAGACAGTGTGTTACCTGGGGAGGATGGGTCCAGTGAGATTAGACAGTGTGTAACCCAGGCAGGATGGGGCCAGTGAGATCAGACGGTTTGTAACCCGGGGAGGATGGGCCCAGTGAGATCAGGCAGTGTGTAACCCGGGAGGATGGGCCCACTGAGATCATACAGTATGTTACACGGGGAGGATGGGTCGAGAGAGATTAGACAGTGTGTAACCCGGGCAGGATGGGCCCAGTGAGATCAGACGGTGTGTAACGCGGGGACGATGGGCCCAGTGAGATCAGACAGTATGTAACCTGGGAGGATGGGCCAAGTGTGATCAGACAGTTTATAACCCACGGAGGATGGGCCCAGTGATATCACACAGTGTGTAACCGGGAAGGATTGGCCCAGTGAGATCAGACAGTGTATAACCCGGGGAGGATGGGCACAGTGAAATCAGACAGTGTGTAGCCCAGGGAGGATGGGGCCAGTGAGATCAGTCAGTGTGTAACCCGGGGTGGTTTGGCCCAGTGAGATCAGCCAGTGTGTATCCCGGGGAGGTTGGGCCCAGTGAGATAAGTCAGTGTGTAACCCGGGGAGGATGGGCCCAGTGAGATCAGACAGTGTGTAGCCCGGGGAGTATTAGCCCAGTGAGATTAGACAGTGTGTAACCCAGGGAGGATGGGTCCAGTTAGATTAGACAGTGTGAAACCCGTGGAGGATGGGTCTAATGAGATCAGTCAGAATGTAACCAGCGCTGGATGGGCCCAGAGAGATTAGACAGTGTGTAACCCGGGGCGGATGGGCCCAGTGCGATCAGACAGTGTGTAACCCGGGGAGGATGGGCCCAGTGTGATTAGTCAGTGTGTAACCCGGTGAGGAAGGGCCCAGTGAGATCACACAGTGTGTAACCTGGGGTGGATGGGCCCATTGAGATCAGACATTGTGTAACCCAGGGAGGATGGGCCCAGTGAGATCAGACAGTGTGTAACCCGGGGAGGATGGGCCTCGTGAGATCAGACAGTGTGTAACCCGAGGAGGATGGGCCCAGTGAGATCAGACAGTGTGTAACATGGGGAGGATGGGTCCATTTAGATCATACAGTGTTTAACCCTGGGAGGACGGGCCCAGTGAGATCAGACAGTGTGTTACCTGGGGAGGATGGGTCCAGTGAGATTAGACAGTGTGTAACCCGGGCAGGATGGGGCCAGTGAGATCAGATGGTTTGTAACCCGGGGAGGATGGGCCCAGTGAGATCAGACAGTGTGTAACCCGGGGAGGATGGGCCCAGTGAGATTAGGCAGTGTGTAACCCGGTGAGGTGGGCCCAGTGAGATCAGACAGTGTGTAACCTGGGGAGGATGTGCTCATTGAGATCAGATAGTGTGTAACCCGGGGAGGGTGAGACCAGTGAGATGAAACAGGGTGTTACCCGGGGAGGATGTGTCCAGTGAGATCAGACAGTGTGTAACCCAAGGAAGATGGGCCCAGTGAAATCAGACAGTGTGTAACCCAGGGAGGATGGGCCCAGTATGATCAGACATAGTGTAACCCGTGAGGATGGGCCCAGTGAGATCAGTCAGTGTGTAACCCAGGGAGGATAGGCCCAGTGTGATCAGACATAGTGTAACCCGTGAGGATGGGCCCAGTGAAATCAGACAGTGTGTAACCCAGGGAGGATAGGCCCAGTGAGATCAGACATAGTGTAACCCGTGAGGATGGGCCCAGTGAGATCAGTCAGTGTGTAACCCGGGGAGGATGGGCCCAGTGACATCAGACAGTGTTTAACCTGGGGAGGATGGGCCCAGTGTAATCAGACAGTGTGTAACCCGGGGAGTATACGCCCAGTGAGGTCAGACAATGCGTAACCCGGGGAGGATGGTCCCAGTGAGATAAGACCGGGTGTTACCCTTGGAGGATGGGCAATTTGAGATTAGGCAGTGTGTAACCCGGGGAGGATGGGCTCAGTGAGATAAGTCAATGTGTAATCGGGGAGGATGGGCCCAGTGAGATCAGACAGTGTGTAACCCGGGGAGGATGGGCCCAGTGAGATCAGACAGTGTGTAACCCGGGAAGGATGGGTCCAGTGAGATCAGACAGTGTGTAAACCGGGGAGGATGGGTCCAGTGAGATCAGACAGTGTGTAAACCGGGGAGGATGGGTCCACTGATATCAGACAGTGTGTTACCCGGGGAGAATGGGTCCAGTGAGATTAGACAGTGTGTTACGCGGGCAGGATGGGCCCAGTGAGATCAGAAAGTTTGTATCCCGCGGAGGATGGGCCCAGTGATATCAGACAGTGTGTAACCCGGGGAGGATGGGGCCAGTGAGATCAGACAGTGTGTAACCCGGGGAGGATTGGCCCAGTGAGATCAGGCAGTGTGTATCCCGGGGAGGTTGGGCCCAGTGAGATAAGTCAGTGTGTAAACCGGGGAGGATGGGCCCAGTGAGATCAGACAGTGTGTAGCCCGGGGAGTATTGGCCCAGTGAGATTAGACAGTGTGTAACCCGGGGAGGATGGGTCCAGTTAGATTAGACAGTGTGAAACCCGTGGAGGATGGGTCTAATGAGATCAGTCAGAATGTAACCCGCGCAGGATGGGCCCAGAGAGATTAGACAGTGTGTAACCCGGGGAGGATGGGCCCAGTGAGATTAGGCAGTGTGTAACCCGGTGAGGATGGGCCCAGTGAGATCACACAGTGTTTAACCTGGGTTGGATGGGCCCATTGAGATCAGACAGTGTGTATCCCGGGGAGGGTGAGCCCAGTGAGATTAAACAGTGTGTTACCCGGGGAGGATGTGTCCAGTGAGATCAGACATTGTGTAACCCAGGGAGGATGGGCCCAGTGAGATCAGACAGTGTGTAACCCAGCGACAATGGGCCCTGTGAGATCAGACAGTGTGTAAACTGGGAAGGATGGGCACAGTGAGATAACCCGGGGAGGATGGACCCAGTGAGATCAGACAGTGTGTAACCCGGGATGGATGGGCCAAGTAAGATCAGACAGTGTTTAACACGGGGAGGATGTGTCCAGTGAGATCAGACAGGGTTTAACCCGGGGAGGATGGTCCCAATGAGATCAGACTTTGTGTAACCCGGGGAGGGTGAGCCCAGTGAGATTAAACAGTGCGTTACCCGGGGAGGATCTGTCCAGTGTGGTCAGACAGTGTGTAACCTAAGGAGGATGGGGCCAGTGAGTTCAGACAGTGTGTTACCCGGGGAGGATGGGTCCAGTGAGATTAGACAGTGTGTAACCCGGGCAGGATTGGCCCAGTGAAATCAGACGGTGTGTTACCCGGGGAGGATGGGCCCAGTGACATCAGACGGTGTGTTACCCGGGGAGGATGGGTCCAGTGTGATTAGACAGTGTGTAACCCGGGCAGGATTGGCCCAGTGAAATCAGACGGTGTGTTACCCGGGGAGGATGGGCCCAGTGACATCAGACAGTGTGTTACCCGGGGGGATGGGTCCAGTGTGATTAGACAGTGTGTAACCCGGGCAGGATTGGCCCAGTGAAATCAGACGGTGTGTTACCCGGGGAGGATGGGCCCTGTGAAATCAGACGGTGTGTTACCCGGGGAGGATGGGCCCAGTGACATCAGACAGTGTGTAACCCGGGGACGATGGGCCCAGTGATATCAGACAGTGTGTAACCGGGAAGGATTGGCCCAGTGAGATCAGACAGTGTGTAACACGGGGAGGATGGATGCATTCAGATGAGACAGTGTGTAATCCGTGGACGATGGGCCCAGTGAGATCAGCCAGTGTGTTACGCAGGTAGGATTAGCCCAGTGAGATCAGACAGTGTTTTACCCGGGGAGGATGGGTCCAGTGAGATTAGACAGTGTGTAACCCGGGCAGGATTGGCCCAGTGAAATCAGACGGTGTGTTACCCGGGGAGGATGGGCCCAGTGACATCAGACGGTGTGTAACCCGGGAGGATGTGCCCATTGAGACCAGACAGTTTGTAACACGGGGAGGATGGATGCATTCAGATGAGACAGTGTGTAATCCGTGGACGATGGGCCCAGTGAGATCAGCCAGTGTGTTACCGGGAAGGATTGGCCCAGTGAGATCAGACAGTGTGTAACACGGGGAGGATGGATGCATTCAGATGAGACAGTGTGTAATCCGTGGACGATGGGCCCAGTGAGATCAGCCAGTGTGTTACGCAGGTAGGATGGGCCCAGTGAGATCAGACAGTGTGTAACCCGGGGAGGTTGGGCCCAGTGAGATCAGACAGTGTGTAAACCGGGGAGGATGGGTCCAGTGAGATCAGACAGTGTGTAAAACGGGGAGGATGGGTCCACTGATATCAGACAGTGTGTTACCCGGGGAGAATGGGTCCAGTGAGATTAGACAGTGTGTTACGTGGGCAGGATGGGCCCAGTGAGATCAGACGGTGTGTAACGCGGGGAGGATGGGCCCAGTGAGATCAGACAGTATGTAACCCGGGAGTATGGCCCAGTGAGATCAGAAAGTTTGTAACCCACCGAGGATGGGCCCAGTGATATCAGACACTGTGTAACCGGGAAGTATTGGCCCAGTGAGATCAGACGGTGTGTAACCCGGGGACGATGGGCACAGTGAAATCAGACAGTGTGTAACCCGGGGAGGATGGGCCCAGTGAGATCAGACAGTCTGTAACCCGGGGAGGATTGGCCCAATGAGATCAGGCAGTGTGTATCCCGGGGAGGATGGGCCCAGTGAGATAAGTCAGTGTGTTACCCGGGGAGGATGGGCCCAGTGATATCAGACAGTGTGTAGCCCGGGGAGTATAGGCCCAGTGAGATTAGACGTTGTGTAACCCGGGGAGGATGGGTCCAGTTAGATTAGACAGTGTGAAACCTGTGGAGGACGTGTCTAATGAGATCAGTCAGAGTGTAACCCGCGCAGGATGGGCCCAGAGAGATTAGACAGTGTGTAACCCAGGGAGGATGGGCCCAGTGAGATCAGACAGTGTTTAACCCGGTGAGGATGGGCCCTGTGAGGTCAGACAGTGTGTAACCTGGGGAGGATGGGCAAAGTGTGATCAGACAGTGTGTAACCCGGGAGGATGGGCCCAGTGAGATCAGACAGTGTTTAAAACGGGGAGGATGGGTCCAGTGAGGTCAGACAGTGTTTAAACCGGGGAGGATGGGCCCAATGAGATCAGACAGTGTGTAAACCTGGGAGGGTGAGCCCAGTGAGATTAAACAGTGTGTTACCCGGGGCGGATCTGTCCAGTGAGATCAGACAGTGTGTAACCCAGGGAGGATGGGCCCAGTGAGATCAGACAGTGTGCAAACCGGGGAGGATGGGCACAGTGAGATCAGACAGTGTGTAACCCGGGGAGGATGCACCCAGTGAGATCAGACAGTGTGTAACCGGGGAGGATGGGCCCAGTGAGATCAGACAGGGTGTAACCCGGGGAGGATGGGCCCAGTGAGATCAAACAGTGTGTAACACGGGGAGGATGGGTCCAGTGAGATCAGACAGTGTGTAACCCGTGGAGGATGCGCCCAGTGAGATCAGACAGTGTTTTACCCGGGGAGGATGGGTCCAGTGAGGTTAGACAGTGTGTAACCCGGGTAGGATGGGCCCATTGTGATCAGACAGTCTGTAAACCGGGGAGGGTGAGCCCAGTGAGATTAAACAGTGTGTTACCCGGGGAGGATGTGTCCAGCGAGATCAGACATTGTTTAACCCAGGGAGGATGGGCCCAGTGAGATCAGACAGTGTGTAACCCAGGGAGGATGGGCCCTGTGAGGTCAGACAGTGTGTAACCTGGGGAGGATCGGCACAGTGAGATCAGACAGTGTGTAACCCGGGGAGGAAGGACCCAGTGAGATCAGACAGTGTATAACCGGGGGAAGATGAGCCCAGTGATATCAAAAGGTTTGTAACCGCTGAGGATGGACCCAGTGAGATCAGACAGTTTATAGCCGGGGGAGGATTGAACCAGTGAGATCAGACTGTGTGCTACCCGGGGAAGATCGGCCCAGTGAGATCAGACATATGTAACCCGTGGAGAATGGGCCCAGTGAGATTAGCCAGCGTGTAATCCGAGGAGGATGGGCACTATGTGATCAGACAGTGTGTAACCCGGGGAGGATGGGCACTATGTGATCAGACAGTGTGTAATCCGGGGAGGATGGGCACTATGTGAATAGACAGTGTGTAACCAGGGGAGGATGGATCGTAGAAACATAGAAACATAGAAGATAGGAGCAGGAGTAGGCCATTCGGCCCCTCGAGCCTGCTCCACCATTCAATGAGATCATGGCTGATCATCCTAATTAAGTACCCTGTCCCTGCCTTCTCCCCATACACCTTGATCCCTTTAGCCTTAAGAAATATATCTAACTCCTTCTTGAATATATTTAATGAATTAATCTCCACTGCCTTCCGTGGCAGAGAATTCCAGATGTTCACCACTCTCTGGGTGAAGTAATGCCTCCTCATCTCAGTCATAAATGGCTTACCAGTTATCCTTAGACTATGACCCCTAGTTCTGGACTCCCCGGCCATCGGGAACATCCTCCCTGCATCTAGTCTGTCCAGACCTGACAGAATATTATAAGTTTCAATGGGATCCCCTCTCAGTCATCTAACCTACAGTGAGTACAAGCACAATCGACCTAAACTCTCCTCGTACGTCATTCCTGCCATCCCAGGTATCAGCCTGGTGAATCTTCGCTGCACTCCTTCCATGGCAAGAACATCCTTCCTCAGATAAGGCGGCCAGTGAGATCCAGTGAGATAAGACATTGTGTAACACGGGGGTGATGGGCCCAGTGAATTCAAACATGGTTTTAGCCGAGGAGGATGGATCCAATGAGATAAGATAGTGTGTAACCCGTGGAGGGTGCATCCAGTGAGATCACATGTGCGTAACCTGTTTAGGATGGGCACAGTGAGATCAGACAGTTTGTAAGCGGGGGAGGATGTTGTCCAGTGTGATCAGACAGTGTGTAACCCGGGGAGGATGGGCCCAGTGAGATCAGACGTTGGGTAACCCGGAGATGATGTGCCCAGTGTGATCAGACTGTGTGTAACCCAGGGAGGATGGGCCCAGTGAGATCAGATAGTGTGTAAACGGGGGAGGATGGGGCCAGTGGGAGCAGTCACTGTGTAACCCGGGGAGCATGGCCCCAGTGAGACCAGACAGTGTGTCAACTGGCAGGATGGGCCCTGTGAGGTCAGAAAGTTTATCACAGAGGTAGGATTGTCGCAGTGAGATCAGCCAGTTTCCAGTCCAGGTATATGTGCCCAGCGAGATCAGAGTTTGTTTAAATCTGGGAGAATGGACCCAGTGAGATTAGGCATTGCGTACCTCGAGAAGGATGTGCCCAGTGAGATCAGACACTGTATAAAGCAGGGAGGATGTGCCCAGTGAGATCAGACAGTGTGCATCACGGGGTGGATGGGGCCAGTGAGATCAGTCAGTGTTTAAACCGTGGATGATAGAGCCAGTGAGATCAAACTGTGTGTAACGCGGGGCAGATGGGTCCAGTGAGGTCAGACATATGTAACCCGTGGAAGATGGGCACAGTGAGTTCAGATGTGTGTAAAATGTGCAGGGTGGGCCCAGTGAGATCAGACAGTGTGTTACACGGGGAGGATGGGTCCAGTGAGATTAGACAGTGTGTAACCCGGGCAGGATGGGCCCAGTGAGATCAGACGTTGTGTAACGCGGGGACGATGGGCCCAGTAAGATCAGACATTATGTAACCTGGGAGGATGGGCCAAGTGCGATCAGACAGTTTATAACCCACGGAGGATGGGCCCAGTGATATCAGACAGTGTGTAACCGGGAAGGATTGGCCCAGTGAGATCAGACACTGTGTAACCCGGGGACGATGGGCACAGTGAAATCAGACAGTGTGTAGCCCAGGGAGGATGGGGCCAGTGAGATCAGACAGTGTGTAACCCGTGGAGGTTTGGCCCAGTGAGATCAGGCAGTGTGTATCCCGGGGAGGTTGGGCCCAGTGAGATAAGTCAGTGTGTAACCCGGGGAGGATGGGCCCAGTGAGATCAGACAGTGTGTAGCCCGGGGAGTATTGGCCCAGTGAGATTAGACAGTGTGTAACCCGGGGAGGATGGGTCCAGTTAGATTAGACAGTGTGAAACCCGTGGAGGATGGGTCTAATGAGATCAGTCAGAATGTAACCAGCGCTGGATGGGCCCAGAGAGATTAGACAGTGTGTAACCCGGGGAGGATGGGCCCAGTGCGATCAGAGAGTGTGTCACCCGGGGAGGATGGGCCCAGTGTGATTAGGCAGTGTGTAACCTGGGGTGGATGGGCCCATTGAGATCAGACAGTGTGTAACCCGGGGAGGGTGAGCCCAGTGAGATTAAACAGTGTGTTACCGGGGAGGATGTGTCCAGTGAGATCAGACATTGTGTAACCCAGGGAGGATGGGCCCAGTGAGATCAGACAGTGTGTAACACGGGGAGGATGGGTCCATTTAGATCATACAGTGTTTAACCCTGGGAGGACGGGCCCAGTGAGATCAGACAGTGTGTTACCTGGGGAGGATGGGTCCAGTGAGATTAGACAGTGTGTAACCCGGGCAGGATGGGGCCAGTGAGATCAGACGGTTTGTAACCCGGGGAGGATGGGCCCAGTGAGATCAGACAGTGTGTAACCGGGAAGGATTGGCCCAGTGAGATCAGACAGTGTGCAACCCGGGGAGGATGGGCCCAGTGAGTTTAGGCAGTGTGTAACCCGGTGAGGTGGGCCCAGTGAGATCAGACAGTGTGTAACCTGGGGAGGATGTGCCCATTGAGATCAGATAGTGTGTAACCCGGGGAGGGTGAGCCCAGTGAGATGAAACAGGGTGTTACCCGGGGAGGATGTGTCCAGTGAGATCAGACAGTGTGTAACCCAGGGAAGATGGGCCCAGTGAAATCAGACAGTGTGTAACCCAGGGAGGATGGGCCCAGTGAGATCAGACAGTGTATAACCTGTGGAGGATAGGCCCATTGAGATCAGACATAGTGTAACCCGTGAGGATGGGCCCAGTGAGATCAGTTAGTGTGTAACCCGGGGAGGATGGGCCCAGTGACATCAGACAGTGTTTAACCTGGGGAGGATGGGCCCAGTGTAATCAGACAGTGTGTAACCCGGGGAGTATACGCCCAGTGAGATCAGACAATGTGTAACCCGGGGAGGATGGTCCCAGTGAGATAAGACCGGGTGTTACCCTTGGAGGATGGTCAATTTGAGATTAGGCAGTGTGTAACCCGGGGAGGATGGGCTCAGTGAGATAAGTCAATGTGTAATCGGGGAGGATGGGCCCAGTGAGATCAGACAGTGTGTAACCTGGGGAGGATGGGCCCAGTGAGATCAGACAGTGTGTAACCCGGGGAGGATGGGCTCAGTGAGATCAGACAGTGTGTAACACGGGAAGGATGGGTCCAGTGAGATCAGACAGTGTGTAAACCGGGGAGGATGGGTCCACTGATATCAGACAGTGTGTTACCCGGGCAGAATGGGTCCAGTGATATTAGACAGTGTGTTACGCGGGCAGGATGTGCCCAGTGAGATCAGAAAGTTTGTAACCCGCGGAGGATGGGCCCAGTGTTTTCAGACAGTGTGTAACCCGGGGAGGATGGGGCCAGTGAGATCAGACAGTGTGTAACCCGGGGAGGATTGGCCCAGTGAGATCAGGCAGTGTGTATCCCGGGGAGGTTGGGCCCAGTGAGATAAGTCAGTGTGTAAACCGGGGAGGATGGGCCCAGTGAGATCAGACAGTGTGTAGCCCGGGGAGTATTGGCCCAGTGAGATTAGACAGTGTGTAACCCGGGGAGGATGGGTCCAGTTAGATTAGACAGTGTGAAACCCGTGGAGGATGGGTCTAATGAGATCAGTCAGAATGTAACCCGCGCAGGATGGGCCCAGAGAGATTAGACAGTGTGTAACCCGGGTAGGATGGGCCCAGTGAGATCAGACAGTGTGTAACCCGGGGAGGATGGGCCCAGTGAGATTAGGCAGTGTGTAACCCGGTGAGGATGGGCCCAGTGAGATCACACAGTGTATAACCTGGGTTGGATGGGCCCATTGAGATCAGACAGTGTGTATCCCGGGGAGGGTGAGCCCAGTGAGATTAAACAGTGTGTTACCTGGGGAGGATGTGTCCAGTGAGATCAGACATTGTGTAACCCAGGGAGGATGGGCCCAGTGTGATCAGACAGTGTGTAACCCAGCGACAATGGGCCCTGTGAGATCAGACAGTGTGTAAACTGGGAAGGATGGGCACAGTGAGATAACCCGGGGAGGATGGACCCAGTGAGATCAGACAGTGTGATAAATCCCCAAAATAAATCCCCAAAAAACCAAAGTCCTTGTGTTCCAGCAAAGATCCAAACAACATGGACCCACAATAAATTTCACAGTAGGAACAACCAAAATTGAACAAACCACTCACTGCACATACTTGGGCTTAAAAATCAGTTCTACGGGAAACTTCAAACTGGCTGTGAATGAACTGAAAGAGAAAGCAAGAAGGGCTTTCTATGCCATCAAAAAATCAATCCAAATAGAAATCCCAATTAGCATTTGGCTCAAAATTTTCAAATCAGTAATTGAACCAATTGCACTCTATGGCAGTGAGGTCTGGGGACCACTTACACAACAAGATTTTGCAAAATGGGACAAACACCCAATTGAGATCCTACATGCGGAATTCTGTAAAAGTATCCTCCGGACTCAAAGGAAAACAGTAAACAACGCATGCAGGGCGGAACTAGGCCAATACCCATTAATAATCACTATCCAAAAAAGAGCCACCAAATTTTGGAATCACCTACAAATGAGCAACCCCCAATGCTATCACTACGACGCCCTGAAATGCCAAGAGCTGACCATAAAGAAGAATACCCTCAGTCAACTAGTCCTGGGACTCAATAAAGTAACTAATAACAATACTAACAATAACCAGTCCCAGGACAGTGACAGGGTAACACAAAGAATTCGACCCAACACAATCGTCGCTAAGCAAAAGGAAAAATATCTGTCATATTGGGCAGAAACAACAAAAACCCAAAGCAAACTCAATTGCTACTTGGCCCTAAACAGACAATACAACATAGCTGATTACCTGACCATGGTAAAGGATAACAAACTGAGAAGAACCTTGACAAGGTACAGACTTAGCGAACATAGCCTAGCGATCGAAAAAGGCAGACACAGGCAGACCAGGCTGCCAAGAGAAGACAGGATATGCTCTCACTGCAGTCAGGGAGTAGTTGAGACAGAGATGCACTTCCTCACAGCCTGTGGAAAATATCAGGGCATCAGAGAGAATTTCTATCAAAAATTCTCACAAATATGCCCTGAATTCAGAAATCTGACTGACAACCAAAAACTCCCATTCCTACTGGGGGAGGAGAGAAGCTGTGTAACACTGGCGGCACACTATGTTACAGCTTGCCATGAACAGAGGGACAACCAGTAAACTAAGACAAGAGTATATATAAACAAGGCGAAAATATATTTATAAACTCAGGGATATACCTGTTTATACACTGTATGAATGGAACCGCGTTTATGTGTTCAACCATAAATGTATTTTGATGCTTTGGCAACATAAGATGTACCTTATCATGCCAATAAAGCGATTTGTATAGTATTGTATTGTATTGTGTAACCCGGGATGGATGGGCCAAGTAAGATCAGACAGTGTTTAACACGGGGAGGATGTGTCCAGTGAGAGCAGACAGGGTTTAACCCGGGGAGGATGGTCCCAATGAGATCAGACAGTGTGTAACCCGGGGAGGGTGAGCCCAGTGAGATTAAACAGTGCGTTACCCGGGGAGGATCTGTCCAGTGTGGTCAGACAGTGTGTAACCTAAGGAGGATGGGGCCAGTGAGTTCAGACAGTGTTTTACCCGGGGAGGATGGGTCCAGTGTGATTAGACAGTGTGTAACCCGAGCAGGATTGGCCCAGTGAAATCAGACGGTGTGTTACCCGGGGAGGATGGGCCCAGTGAAATCAGACGGTGTGTTACCCGGGGAGGATGTGCCCAGTGAGATCAGACAGTTTGTAACACGGGGACGATGGGCCCAGTGAGATCAGGCAGTGTGTAACCGGGAAGGATGGATGCATTCAGATCAGACAGTGTGTAACCCGGGGACGATGGGCCCATCGAGATCAGCCAGTGTGTAACCCGGGAGGATGGGCCCAGTGACATCAGACAGTTTGTAACCCGGGGACGATGGGCCCAGTGATATCAGACAGTGTGTAAACCGGGGAGGATGGGTCCAGTGAGATCAGACAGTGTGTAAAACGGGGAGGATGGGTCCACTGATATCAGACAGTGTGTTACCCGGGGAGAATGGGTCCAGTGAGATTAGACAGTGCGTTACGTGGGCAGGATGGGCCCAGTGAGATCAGACGGTGTGTAACGCGGGGAGGATGGGCCCAGTGAGATCAGACAGTATGTAACCCGGGAGTATGGCCCAGTGAGATCAGAAAGTTTGTAACCCGCCGAGGATGGGCCCAGTGATATCAGACACTGTGTAACCGGGAAGTATTGGCCCAGTGAGATCAGACGGTATGTAACCCGGGAGTATGGCCCAGTGAGATCAGATAGTCTGTAACCCGGGGAGGATTGGCCCAATGAGATCAGGCAGTGTGTATCCCGGGGAGGATGGGCCCAGTGAGATCAGAAAGTTTGTAACCCGCCGAGGATGGGCCCAGTGAGATCAGAAAGTTTGTAACCCGGGGAGGATGGGCCCAGTGAGATCAGACAGTGTTTAACCCGGTGAGGATGGGCCCAGTGAGATCAGGCAGTGTGTAACCTAGGGTGGATGGGCCCATTGTGATCAGACAGTCTGTAAACCGGGGAGGGTGAGCCCAGTGAGATTAAACAGTGTGTTACCCGGGGAGGATGTGTCCAGCGAGATCAGACATTGTGTAACCCAGGGATTTTGGGCTCACTGAGATCAGACATTGTGTTACCCGGGGAGGATGTGTCCAGCGAGATCAGACATTGTGTAACCCCGGGAGGATGGGCCCTGTGAGGTCAGACAGTGTTTAACCTGGGGAGGATGGACAAAGTGTGATCAGACAGTGTGTAACCCGGGAGGAAGGACCCAGTGAGATCAGACAGTGTATAACCAGGGGAGGATGGCTCTAGTGAGATCAGACAGTGTGTAACCCGGGGAGGATGGGCCCAGTGAGATCAGACAGTGTTTAAAACGGGGAGGATGGGTCCAGTGAGATCAGACAGTGTTTAAAACGGGGACGCTGGGCCCAATGAGATCAGACAGTGTGTAAACCTGGGAGGGTGAGCCCAGTGAGATAAAACAGTTTGTTACCCGGGGCGGTCTGTCCAGTGAGATCAGACAGTGTGTAACCCAGGGAGGATGGGCCCAGTGAGATCAGACAGGTTGCAAACCGGGGAGGATGGGCACAGTGAGATCAAACAGTGTGTAACCCGTGGAGGATGCGCCCAGTGAGATCAGACAGTGTGTAACCCGTGGAGGATGCACCCAGTGAGATCAGACAGTGTATAACCGGGGAGGATGGGCCCAGTGAGATCAGACAGGGTGTAACCCGGGGAGGATGGGCCCAGTGAGATCAAACAGTGTGTAACCCGTGGAGGATGCGCCCAGTGAGATGAGACAGTGTTTTACCCGGGGAGGATGGGTCCAGTGAGATTAGACAGTGTGTAACCCGGGTAGGATGGGCCCATTGTGATCAGACAGTCTGTAAACCGGGGAGGGTGAGCCCAGTGAGATTAAACAGTGTGTTACCCGGGGAGGATGTGTCCAGCGAGATCAGACATTGTGTAACCCAGGGAGGATGGGCCCTGTGAGGGCAGACAGTGTGTAACCTGGGGAGGATCGGCACAGTGAGATCAGACAGTGTGTAACCCGGGGAGGAAGGACCCAGTGAGATCAGACAGGGTATAACCGGGGGAAGATGAGCCCAGTGATATCAAAAGGTGTGTAACCGCTGAGGATGGACCCAGTGAGATTAGACAGTTTGTAGCCGGGGGAGGATTGAACCAGTGAGATCAGACTGTGTGCTACCCGGGGAAGATCGGCCCAGTGAGATCAGACATATGTAACCCGTGGAGAATGGGCCCAGTGACATTAGCCAGCGTGTAATCCGGGGAGGATGGGCACTATGTGATCAGACAGTGTGTAACCCGGGGAGGATGGGCACTATGTGATCAGACAGTGTGTAATCCGGGGAGGATGGGCACTCTGTGATCAGACAGTGTGTAACCAGGGGAGGATGGATCGTAGAAACTTAGAAACATAGAAGATAGGAGCAGGAGTAGGCCATTCGGCCCCTCGAGCCTGCTCCACCATTCAATGAGATCATGGCTGATCATCCTAATTAAGTACCCTGTCCCTGCCTTCTCCCCATACACCTTGATCCCTTTAGCCTTAAGAAATATATCTAACTCCTTCTTGAATATATTTAATGAATTAATTTCCACTGCCTTCCGTGGCAGAGAATTCCAGATGTTCACCACTCTCTGGGTGAAGTAATGCCTCCTCATCTCAGTCATAAATGGCTTACCAGTTATCCTTAGACTATGACCCCTAGTTCTGGACTCCCCGGCCATCGGGAACATCCTCCCTGCATCTAGTCTGTCCAGACCTGACAGAATATTATAAGTTTCAATGGGATCCCCTCTCAATCATCTAACCTACAGTGAGTACAAGCACAATCGACCTAAACTCTCCTCGTACGTCATTCCTGCCATCCCAGGTATCAGCCTGGTGAATCTTCGCTGCACTCCTTCCATGGCAAGAACATCCTTCCTCAGATAAGGCGGCCAGTGAGATCCAGTGAGATAAGACATTGTGTAACACGGGGGTGATGGGCCCAGTGAATTCAAACATGGTTTTAGCCGAGGAGGATGGATCCAATGAGATAAGATAGTGTGTAACCCGTGGAGGATGCATCCAGTGAGATCACATGTGCGTAACCTGTTTAGGATGGGCACAGTGAGATCAGACAGTGAGTAAACCAGGGAACTGGGCCCAGTGAAATCAGACAGTGTGTAAACCAGAGAGGATGGGCCCAGTGAGATCAGACCGTGTGTAACCTGTGGAGGATGGGCCAAGTGGGAAAAGTCACTGTGTAAGCTGAGGAGCATGGAACCAGTGAGATCAGGCAGTGTGTCACCCGGTAGGATGGGCCCAGTGAGGTCAGACAGTGAGTCACCCAGCGAGGATTGTCACAGTGTCGGATCACACTGCAGATGAGATGAGACAGTGTGTAACTCGGGGTGGACGGAGCCTGTTTGGTCAGCCAGTGTGTAACCAGAGGAGGATGGGCCCAGTGTGGTCAGGCAGTGTGTGACCCGCGGAAGATGGGGCCAATGAGATCAGAAAGTCTGTGACCTGCGGAGGATTGGTCCTGTGATATCAGACAGTGTGTAACACGGGGAGGATGGGCCCAGTGAGATCAGACAGTTTGTAACCCGGGGAGGATGCACTCAGTGAGAACAGCCAGTTTTTATCCCGGGGATGATGGGCCCAGTGAGATCAGTCAGTGTGTAGCCGGGGGAGGTTGGGCCAAGTGAGAGCAGACAGTGTGTAACCCGTGGAGAATGGGCACTGTAAGATCAAATGAGTTTACCCAGTGTAGGATGGGCCCAGTGAGATCAGACAGTGAGTAACCCAGGGAGACTGGGCCCAGTGAGATCAGACATTGTGTAACCCAGGGACGATGGGCCCAGTGAGATCTGATAGTGTGTAACCTGAGGTGGATAGGCCCAGTGAGATAAGATAGTGTGTAACCCGTTGAGGATGGGCCAGTGAGATGATTTATGCGTAACCTGTGTAGGATGGGCCCAGTGAGAAGAGTCATTGGGTAAACCGGGGAGCTCGGGCCCTATGTGATCAGCCAGTGCATAACCTGTTTAGGATGGGCCCAGTGAGATGAGAGGATGTGTAAGCCTGGGTTGTTGTGCCCAGTGTGATCAGCCAGTGTATAACCAGGGGAGGATGGGTCCAGTGTGATCAGACAGTGTGTAACCCGGGTAGGATGGGCCCAGTGAGATCAGACAGTGTGTAACCCGGGTAGGATGGGCACAGTGAGATCAGACGTTGTGTAATGCGGGGAAGATGGGCCCAGTGAGATCAGACAGTATGTAACCTGGGAGGATGGGCCAAGTGAGATCAGACAGCTTATAACCCACGGAGGATGGGCCCAGTGATATCAGACATTGTGTAACCGGGAAGGATTGGCCCAGTGAGATCAGACAGTGTGTAACCCGGGGACGATGGGCACAGTGAAATCAGACAGTGTGTAGCCCAGGGAGGATGGGGCCAGTGAAATCAGACAGTGTGTAACCCGGGGAGGTTTGGCCCAGTGAGATCAGGCAGTGTGTATCCCGGGGAGGTTGGGCCCAGTGAGATAAGTCAGTGTGTAACCCGGGGAGGATGGGCCCAGTGAGATCAGACAGTGTGTAGCCCGGGGAGTATTGGCCCAGTGAGATTAGACAGTGTGTAACCCGGGGAGGATGGGTCCAGTTAGATTAGACAGTGTGAAACCCGTGGAGGATGGGTCCAATGAGATCAGTCAGAATGTAACCAGCGCTGGATGGGCCCAGAGAGATTAGACAGTGTGTAACCTGGGGTGGATGGGCCCATTGAGATCAGACAGTGTGTAACCCGGGGAGGGTGAGCCCAGTGAGATTAAACAGTGTGTTACCCGGGGAGGATGTGTCCATTGAGATCAGACATTGTGTAACCCAGGGAGGATGGGCCCAGTGAGATCAGACAGTGTGTAACACGGGGAGGATGGGCCTAGTGAGATCAGACAGTGTGTAACCCGAGGAGGATGGGCACAGTGAGATCAGACAGTGTGTAACACGGGGAGGATGGATCCATTTAGATCATACAGTGTTTAACCCTGGGAGGAAGAGCCCAGTGAGATCAGACAGTGTGTTACCTGGGGAGGATGGGTCCAGTGAGATTAGACAGTGTGTACCCCGGGCAGGATGGGGCCAGTGAGATCAGACGCTTTGTAACCCGGGGAGGATGGGCCCAGTGAGATCAGACAGCGTGTAACCCGGGAGCATGCGCCCACTGAGATCAGACAGTGTGTTACACGGGGAGGATGGGTCCAGAGAGATTAGACAGTGTGTAACCCGGGCAGGATGGGCCCAGTGAGATCAGACGGTGTGTAACGCGGGGACGATGGGCCCAGTGAGATCAGACAGTATGTAACCTGGGAGGATGGGCCAAGTGAGATCAGACAGTTTATAACCCACGGAGGATGGGCCCAGTGATATCACACAGTGTGTAACCGGGAAGGATTGGCCCAGTGAGATCAGACAGTGTGTAACCCGGGGACGATGGGCACAGTGAAATCAGACAGTGTGTAGCCCAGGGAGGATGGGGACAGTGAGATCAGACAGTGTGTAACCGGGGAGGTTTGACCCAGTGAGATCAGGCAGTGTTTATCCCGGGGAGGTTGGGCCCAGTGAGATAAGTCAGTGTGTAACCCGGGGAGGATGGGCCCAGTGAGATCAGACAGTGTGTAGCCCGGGGAGTATTGGCCCAGTGAGATTAGACAGTGTGTAACCCGGGGAGGATGGGTCCAGTTAGATTAGACAGTGTGAAACCCATGGAGGATGGGTCTAATGAGATCAGTCAGAATGTAACCAGCGCTGGATGGGCCCAGAGAGATTAGACAGTGTGTAACCCGGGGAGGATGGGCCCAGTGCGATCAGACAGTGAGTAACCCGGGGAGGATGGGCCCAGTATGATTAGTCAGTGTGTAACCCGGTGAGGAAGGGCCCAGTGAGATCACACAGTGTGTAACCTGGGGTGGATGGGCCCATTGAGATCAGACATTGTGTAACCCAGGGAGGATGGGCCTAGTGAGATCAGACAGTGGGTAACCCGAGGAGGATGGGCCCAGTGAGATCAGACAGTGTGTAACACGGGGAGGATGGGTCCATTTAGATCATACACTGTTTAACCCTGGGAGGATGGGCCCAGTGAGATCAGACAGTGTGTTACCTGGGGAGGATGGGTCCAGTGAGATTAGACAGTGTGTAACCCGGGCAGGATGGGGCCAGTGAGATCTGACGGTTTGCAACCCGGGGAGGATGGGCCCAGTGAGATCAGACAGTGTGTAACCGGGAAGGATTGGCCCAGTGAGATCAGACAGTGTGCAACCCGGGGAGGATGGGCCCAGTGAGATTAGGCAGTGTGTAACCCGGTGAGGTGGGCCTAGTGAGATCAGACAGTGTGTAACCTGGGGAGGATGTGTCCAGCGAGATCAGACAGTGTGTAACCCAGGGAAGATGGGCCCAGTGAAATCAGACAGTGTGTAACCCAGGGAGGATGGGCCCAGTGAGATCAGACAGTGTATAACCTGTGGAGGATAGGCCCAGTGAGATCAGACATAGTGTAACCCGTGGGGATGGGCCCAGTGAGATCAGACAGTGTGTAACCCGGGGAGGATGGGCCCAGTGACATCAGACTGTGTTTAACCTGGGGAGGATGGGCCCAGTGTAATCAGACAGTGTGTAACCCGGGGAGTATACGCCCAGTGAGATCAGACAATGTGTAACCCGGGGAGAATGGACCCAGTGAGATTAGGCATTGCGTACCTTGAGAAGGATGTGCCCAGTGAGATCAGACACTGTATAAACCGGGGAGGATGTGCCCAGTGAGATCAGACAGTGTGCATCACAGGGTGGATGGGGCCAGTGAGATCAGTCAGTGTTTAAACCGTGGATGATATAGCCAGTGAGATCAGACTGTGTGTAACGCGGGGCAGATGGGTCCAGTGAGGTCAGACATATGTAACCCGTGGAAGATGGGCACAGTGAGTTCAGATGTGTGTAAAATGTGAAGGGTGGGCCCAGTGAGATCAGTCAGTTTTTAATCCGGGGAGGAGGGGCCCAGTGAGGTCAGAGAGAGTGTAACTTGGGGAGCATGAGTCCAATGACATCAGTCAGTGAGTACCCCGGGGAGGATAGGCCCAGTGTGATCCTACAGTGTGTAACGTGGGGAGGATGTGTAAAGTGATATCAGATAGTGTGTAACCCGGGGAGGATGGGCCCAGTGTGATCAGGCAGTATGTGACTCACGGAGGATGGGGCCAGTGAGATCAGAAAGATGTGACCTGTGGAGGATTGGTCCTGTGAGATCAGACAGTATGTAACACGGGGAGGATGGGCCCAGTGAGAACAGCCAGTTTTTAACCCGGGGAGGTTGGGCCCAGTGAGATCATACAGTGTGTGACCCGGCGAGGATTGCCCCAGTGAGATCAGTCAGTGTGTAACCAGGGGAGGATGGGCCCAGTGAATCAGACAGCGTATAACCCGGGGAGGAAAGGCCCAGTGAGATCTGACAGTTTGTAACCCGGGAAGGTTATGCCCAGTGAGATCAGACTGCATGAAATCTGGCGGGGATGTGTGCAGTGATATCAGACATGTGTCTTCTGTGGAGGATGGGCCCAGTGAGTTACGACAGTGTGTAATCCGGGGAGGATGGGCGCATTGAGATCAGAAAGTGTTTAAACCGGGGAGGATGGGCCAAGTGGGAAAAGTCACTGTGTAAGCTGAGGAGCATGGACCCAGTGAGATGAGGCATTGTGTCACCCGGTAGGATGGGCCCAGTGAGGTCAGACAGTGAGTCACCCGGTAGGATGGGCCCAGTGAGGTCAGACAGTGAGTCACCCGGTAGGATGGGCCCAGTGAGGTCAGACAGTGAGTCACCCAGCGAGGATTGTCACAGTGTCGGATCACACTGCAGATGAGATCACAGTGTGTAACTCGGGGTGGACGGGGCCTGTTTGGTCAGCCAGTGTGTAACCAGAGTAGGATGGGCCCAGTGTGGTCAGGCAGTGTGTGACCCGCGGAAGATGGGGCCAATGAGATCAGAAAGTCTGTGACCTGCGGAGGATTGGTCCTGTGATATCAGAGAGTGTGTAACACGGGGAGGATGGGCCCAGTGAGAACAGCCAGTTTTTATCCCGGGGATGATGGGCCCAGTGAGATCAGTCAGTGTGTAGCCGGGGGAGGTTGGGCCAAGTGAGAGCAGACAGTGTGTAACCCGTGGAGAATGGGCACTGTAAGATCAAATGAGTTTACCCAGTGTAGGATGGGCCCAGTGAGATCAGACAGTGAGTAACCCAGGGAGACTGGGCCCAGTGAGATCAGACATTGTGTAACCCAGGGACGATGGGCCCAGTGAGATCTGATAGTGTGTAACCTGAGGTGGATAGGCCCAGTGAGATAAGATAGTGTGTAACCCGTTGAGGATGGGCCAGTGAGATGATTTATGCATAACCTGTGTAGGAATGGCCCAGTGAGAAGAGTCATTGGGTAAACCGGGGAGGTCGGGCCCTATGTGATCAGCCAGTGCATAACCTGTTTAGGATGGGCCCCGTGAGATGGGAGGATGTGTAACCCTGGGTTGTTGTGCCCAGTGTGATCAGCCAGTGTATAACCAGGGGAGGATGGGCCCAGTGTGATCAGACAGTGTGTAACCCGGGTAGGATGGGCCCAGTGAGATCAGACTGCATGAAATCTGGCGGGGATGTGTGCAGTGATATCAGACATGTGTCTTCTGTGGAGGATGGGCCCAGTGAGGTACGACAGTGTGTAATCCGGAGAGGATGGGCGCATTGAGATCAGAAAGTGTCTGACCCGGGTGCAAGGGCCCAGTGAGAACAGATAGTGTATAAGCTGGTGAGGATGTGTTCTGTCAAATAAGCCAGTGTGAAACTTGGGGAGAATGGGTCCAGTGAGATCAGGTATATGTAATCCATGGAGGATAGGCCCAGTGAGATCAGACGGTGAGCAACACGGGGAGGATGGCACAGTGAGATCCGACAGTGTGCAACCCGGGATCCTGTGAGGTCAGAAAGTGTGTGACCCGGGTGCCTGGGCCCAGGGATTTCAGACAGCGTATAAGCCAGTGAGGTTGAGCCCAGTGAAATAAGCTGGTGTGAAACCCGTGGAGAATGGGCCCAGTGTAATCACATGTGTGTAACATTTGTAGGATAGGCCCAAAGAGATCAGAGAGTGTGTGACCCGGGGAGGATGGGCCCAGTAACATCAGCCAGTGCATAACCCGGGGAGGATGCGCTCTATGTGATCAGACAGTTTTTAACCCGTGAAGAATGGGCCAATGAGATCAAATGAGTTTAACCAGTGTAGGATGGGCCCAGTGAGATCAGACAGTGAGTAAACCAGGGAACTGGGCCCAGTGAGATCAGACATTGTGTAACCCAGGGAAGATGGGCCCAGTGAGATCGGATAGTGTGTAACCTGAGGTGGATAGGCCCCGTGAGATAAGATAGTGTGTATCCCGTGGAGGATGGGCCAGTGAGATCATTTGTGCGTAACCTGTGTAGGATGGGCCCAGTGAGATGAGACATTGGGTAAACCGGCGAGGTTGGGCCCTGTGTGATCAGCCAGTGCATAACCTGTTTAGGATGGGCCCAGTGAGAAGAGAGGATGTGTAACCCTGGGTTGTTGTGCCCAGTGTGATCAGCCAGTGTATAACCAGGGGAGGATGGGCCCAGTGTGATCAGACAGTGTGTAACCCGGGTAGGATGGGCCCAGTGAGATCAGACATTGTGTAACCCAGGGAGGATGGTCCCAGTGAGATCAGATAGTGTTTAAACCGGGGAGGATGGGCCAAGTGGGAATAGTTACTGTGTAAGCCAAGGAGCATGGACTCAGTGAGATGAGGCATTGTTTCACCCGGGAGCATGGACCCAGTGAGATCAGGCAGTTTGTCACCCGGGACGATGGGCCCAGTGAGGTCAGACAGTGTGTCACCCAGGGAGGATTGTCATAGTGTCGGGTCATACTGGAGATGAGATGAGACAGTGTGCAACTCGGGGTGGGCGGGGACTACTTGTTCAGCCAGTGTATAACTAGGGGAGGATGGGCCCAGTGTTCAGCATTTTCTGTTGTTATTTTGGATTTCAAGCATCTGCAGTATTTTGCTATCGAGGTCAAATGACACTTGGGTTTCCATGAACATAATCATTAAAATGTCATGGACAGGTACAGAATATAATCAAAAAGACTAATTGAATGCAGGCCGTTATATATAAAGGACTACAATACAAGGAGGTAGAAATTATGCTATAGTTATACAACACCCTTTTATACCACACCTAGAGTACTGTGAGCAGTTCTGGGTACCAAACTTTCGGAAGGAAAAATTGGCCTTGGAGGAAGTGCATTTTAGATTTACCAAAATGATACCTGCACTCCAAGGTTTAAACTAAGAGGAAAGATTACACAAACTGCTCCCTGGAATTTAGAAGTTTAAGTAGTGATTTGGGTGATGTTTTCAAGATATTCAGGGGAAATGATAAGGTAGACAAAGAGAAAATATTCCGCTGGTTGCGTAGTCTTGGACAAGGGATTAGGGTCTAAAAATTAGAGCCAGGCCTTTCAGGAGTGAAGGTAGAAAAAATCTCCACGAGCAAAGTGTGGCAGAAGCTTTGAATTCTCTTCTGCAATCGCCCAATTGTGATAGCTCAATTGCTAATTTTAAATCTGGGATCAGTTTTCTTCGTTAACCAAAGGTTTGAAGGGACATGGAGCAAAGGACGATATAAGGTGTTAGGCTCGAAGGGCTGTTTCTGTGTACCTATATTCCTATAATGTTACTGTATTAAAACATATTTCATATCGAACTATCAAAATAAATATTCTTGCAATTCTTAACTAGAAGCTGGAATATTCTTCTCAAAGTTATTGCCCTAATTTAATTTTTATCTGGAGTTAGCAATTGTCGTTCAATTAAATGGTCATTAATGAACGATAAACCCGAGATAAAATTATGAATAAATGTTACTTTTTTAAATAAGGGTGTGTAAATATAATTCCAATTGATTATTTTGTGTGTTGTGTCAGAATGAAGGTTTTCAGTGGTCACCTGATCCCGCTGCCTGCATTTGCCGTAGGTTCTTTTTATTAAACTGAGAGCGGTATTTGTCCTGACACATTCTGGATTCTTGTCCTTGCTCTTTCGACACAATCGCACGATTATTATGTGGAATTGATTTTAGCAGGAAATAAAAGCACAATGTTTCAGCCATTTAAACACTAACTGGAGTTCAAGAAATTTGTTTATTCATTTTTTTAACATTTCAAATGTAGAAATTTTGTGCCGTAGAATTCGGTAAATGGGCACGGTTAAGTTGCAGATGCACATGGTTTAGGACGATCTGATTTTTGGAGATGACACGCCGACTTCTAATAATGTGATTAGTTTGTAGCTTTACTTCTGAAGATGCTGTTTAATTCTCTTTACAGCTAGAACTGGCGATGCAGTCAGTAAATATGCAATATCCGGTCTTGTGGTGTAAAATGTGTTGCTGGAATCGCAGCTGCAAAGTTATAATGTTCAGGGCTAATGCTCCGAAATAAACTCAGACAACTTGATGTTGGTTTTGTTATTTCTGTTTCAGTTATTCTGCCTGAGCGATTTCCTCTATTGCCAGGGCAACAATCTGTGAGATCTCAGTACGAGAGACGTTGACACCAATTTATATTCGGAAGACGGCTAGACATTCAGTGTAAACCCCATTCTACGTGTTTGGGAGTCCAGTAGTAGGAAGATCTTCTGGTTATTTGTGATATATTTTATATAATTTCTACACCAGTAAAATTATATTATAATAGCTACATAGGAACAGGAAAAGACTATTCAACCTTTGGTCTGTTCCTCCATTCAATTAGATCATGGCTGACCTCTATCTTAGCTCAATCATCAGCATTGCCCGTCTAACTCTAATACCATAACATACCAATAATATATCAATTTTGATTTTCGTTTTGGCTGATCTGTTTATTAACTCCTTGGACCTACCTTAGTTCCGTAAACCTTAATGCCTAACAAACATCTATTAATCTCAGTTTTGACAATTGTAATTGACCGAGCCTCATCAGCTATGTGAGGGAAAGTGTTCCAGAGTTCCACTAACATTGGTGCGAGGAAGAGCTTTCTGACATCACCCCTGAATGGCCAGGCTCTAATTTTAAGTTCATGCCACCTTGTGCTAGACTCCCCCACCAGAGGAATTAGTTTCTCTCCATTTACCCAATTAAATGTTTTGACTGTAATAAATGCATCAATTCGATAACCCATAGTCTCCTATACTCAAGGCAATAAAAGACTGGTGAATCTGCGCTGCATCCACTCCAAGGCCAGTATATCTTTCCTGAAGTAAGGTGCCAAAAACGGAATACAATTCTCCAGACGGGGTCTAACCAGAGCTCTGTGCAGCTGGAGCATAAATTCTACACCTTTGGATAATTTCATAGAATCATAGAATGGTTATAGCACGGAAGAAGTCCATATGGCCGTAGAGACTGTGCCGACTCCCAGCTAGTCCCACCCCGCTGCCCTGTCCACATAGAGCTGCATTTCTTTCCTTCAGATTTTAATCCAAATCTCTTTTGAAAGATAAAATTGGGTCTGCCTCCACCACCCTTTCAGGCAGTGCATTCCAGATCTTAACCACTCGCTGCGTAGAAATGTCTTTTCTTATGTTGCCTTTTGTTCTATTGCCTATCACCTTGTATCTGTGTCCTCTGGTTCTCGACAATTCTGCAAATGGGAACAGTTTCCCTCTATCTACCCTGTCCAAATCCCTCATGATTTTGAACACCTCTATCAAATCTCCTCTCAATCTTCTCTGCTCCAAGGTGAACAACCCCAGCTTCACCAGTCTATCAACGTAACTGAAGTCCCTCAATACTGGAATCATTCTCGTAAATCTTTACTGCACCATCTCCAAGGCCCTCACATCCATCCTCAAGCATGCAGCCCAGAATTGTACACAGTACTCCTGTTAGGGCCAAACCAGTGTTTTATACAGATTCATCATAATTTCCACACTTTTGAACTCCATACCTCCATTTACCTAGCACAGGATCCTTTTTAACTGCTTTCTCAAACTGCCCTGCGGCCTTCAAATATTTATGCACACATGCCCCAGGTCTCTCTGTTCGTGCACCTACTTTATAATTGTACCATTTAGTTTATATGTCCCCTCCTCTTTCTTTCTACCAAAATGCATCACGTCACACTTCTCTGCATTAAATTTCATCGAACACGAGTCCGCCCATTTCACCAGCCTGTCTATGTCTTCCTGTAGTCTGTCACTCTCCTCCTCACTATTCACTATGCTTGCAAGTTTAGTGTAATGTGCAATTTTTTAAATTTTGACATGTACACCCACGTCCAAGTCATTAATATATATCAATAAAAGCCGTTGTCCTGGAACCGAACCGTGGGGAACACACTGTATACATTACTCCAGTCCGAAAAACAACCGTTCACAACGCATCTCTGTTATCTTTCACTCAGCCAATTTCGTATCCAGGCTGCCTCTGTTCCAAAGCTAGTAGGACAGTAAGCCGTGAGGAGAACGCAAATAGTCTGCAAAGGGATATTGATCGGAAAAGTGAGTGGGCAGCAAGGTGGCAGATGGAGTATAACGTAGGGAATTGTGAGGTTATTCACTTTGCTAGGAAGAATAGAAAAACAGAATATTTTATAAATGGAGAGAAACTTTTAAATGTTGGTAATCAGGTAGATTTGGGTGTCCTCGTGCAAAATGCACAGAAAGCTAGCATGCAGGCACAGCAAGCAATAAGAAAGGCAAATGGAATGTTAGCCTTTATTGCATGGGGGTTGGAGTATAAGAGTAAGGAAGTCTTGCTACAATTGTACAGGGCCATGGTGAGACCACACCTGGAGTACTGTGGAGAGTTTTGGTCTCCTTATCTCAGGAAGGATATAATTGTCTTGGAGGCGCTGCAACAAAGGTTCAGTAGATAGATTCCTGGATTGAAAGGACTATCCTATGATGAGAGATGTTATATAATGGACCTGTATTCTATGGAGTTAGAAGCATAAGAGGTGATCTCATTGTAACATGTAAGACTCTGAAAGGGATTGACAGAGTAAATGCTGAGACGTTGTTTCCCCTGCCTGGAGTGTCTAGCACTAGGCGGCAAACTCTCAGGATAAGTGGTCGCCATTTAAGACCGATATTAGGAGGAATTTCTTCACTCAGAGGTTTGTGAGTCTTTGGAATTCTCTGCCCCAAAGGGGCTGTGAATGCTGAGTCTTTGAGTATATTCAAGTCTAAGAAAGATAGATTTTTGGGCTCGAGCGGAATGAAGGGATATGGAGATCGGGTGGAAAAGTGGAGTTGAGGTCGATGATCAGCCATGATCTTACTGTGGAGCCGTATTTCTTATGTTCTTATATTCTGTTCCATGGGCTTCAAATTTGGCTGCAAGCCTATTAAGAGGCACTTTGTTGAACGGCTGTTGGAAATCCATGTACACTACGTCAACTGCATTACCCTCATCAACCTCATCAAAAAACTCAATCAATTTGGTTAAACACGATTTGCCTTTAACAAATCAATGCTAGCATTCCTTAATTATGCAATATGCAAGTGACTGCTGTATTTGTCCCTGATTATTGTTTTTAACAGCTTCCCCACTACCGAGGTTAAACTGACTGGCCTGTAGTTGCTGGGTTTAGCTTTAAACCCTTTTTTGAACAATGGTGTAACATTTGCAATTCTCCAGTACTCGGGCACCACCCCCGTACCTATGTAGGATTGGAATATTATGGCCAGTAACTCTGCGATTATACCCTAATTTTTGTATATTTTTTTATTCGTTTATGGGATGTGGGCATTGCTGGCAAGGCCAGCATTTATTGTCCATCCATAAATGCACTTGAGAAGGTGGTGGTGAGCAGCCATCTTGAACCACTGCAGTCTGTGCTTTGGAGGTACTCCCAGCTGCTGTAAGGGAGGGAGTTCCAAGACTTTGAACCAGCGACGATGAATGATTGGCGATATACTTCTAAGTTAGAATGGAATGTAACTTGGAGGGGAACTTGTAGGTGATGATGTTCCCATGCGCCTACTGCCCTTGTCCTTCTAGGTGGAAGAGGTCATGGGTTTGGGAGGTGCTGCCGAAGAAGCCTTGGCGAGTTGCTGCAGTGCATCTTGTAGATAGTACACACTGCAGCCACTTTACTCCAGTGTTGGGGGACTGAATGTTTATGGTGGTGGATGGGGTGCCAATCAAGCAGGCTGCTTTGTCATGGATGGTGTCCAGCTTCTTTAGTGTTGTTGGCGCTGCACACATTCAGGCAAGTGGACAGTATTGCATCACAATACCCTCAGCATCTTAGGATGCACCTCATCCACCCTGGTAATTTATTTACATTAAGTACAGCCACATTTTCTCATACCTATTCTTTATGAATTTTTATCCTACCAAGTCTCTCCGCTACCACCTCCTTCAGTATGTCTTTTGCAGCATCCTCTTCCTTGGTGAAGACAAATGCTACATACTCACCTAGTACCTCAGCTATACCCTCTGCTTCCATGCATAGATCTCGTTTTTGGTTCATAATCGGCCCCACTCCTGCTGTTTATAACCTTTTACTATATATATGCCTAAAGAAGACTTTTGAATTACCTTTTAACGTGGCTGCCAGTCTGTTCTCATATCCGCTCTTTGCTACTTTTTTCTTTTCACTTCTCCTCTGACCTATATAAAGCCTGGTTCGCAGATGCATTTGCAACCTAACATCTGCCATACGCGCTCTCGTTCTTCTTCATCATATTCTCTGTCACTTTTGCCATCAAAAGAGCTCTGATTTTAGTTGCCCTAGCTTTCTCCTTCGTTGGCAATGTACATCGAATGTACCCGAACTATTTCCTCTTTAAAGGCAGCCCATTGGTCCACTACAGTTTAGCCTGCCAATCTTTGACCCTAATTTAACCGGCCAGATCCGTTCTCATTCCACTGAAGTTGCCCTTCCCCCAGATAAACATCTTACTCTAGATTGCTCCATGTACTTTTCCATAGCTAATTTAAACCTTATGACATTTTGATCACTGTTTCCTAAATGTTCTTCCACTGCCACATGCCCCACTTGATCTACCTCTTTTCCCAGAACCAGCTCCAGCAAAGCTTCCTCCCTCGTCGGGCCGGAAACATACTGATCTGGAAAGTTTTCCTGAACACACTTCAGAAATTCTTCCCCTTCTCCTCCCTTAACACTATTACAATCCCAGTCTATATTAGGATACTTGAATCCCCCGTTATTACTATTCTATTGTCCTTGCACCTCTCTGTAATTTCTCTGCTAATTTTCCTCTCCATATCTTTCCAACTATTTGGTGATCTGTAGAATCCATCTAGTAGTGTAGTGGCACCTCTATTATTTCTTTAGCCATATAGATTCTGTCCTTTACCCCTCCAGGACATCCTCCCTCTCCAGCACTGTAACATTCTCCTTAAACAATACTGCCACACCACATCCTTTCTTTTCAACCCAGCTTTCCTGACAACTTATAACCAGGAATATTTAATAACCAATCCTGCCCATTTTTGAGCGAGGTCTCCATTACTGACACATCTTATTCCCATGTGGATATTCGTGCCTGCAGCTCATTTACCTTGTTTACTACGCTTCGTGCGTTCACATACATACATTATAAACCCATCTTAGGTCATCCTGTATTCTCTCTTTGTCTGAGCCCATCTTATAACTTACTATTTCTTACTTTACTGCTCTCTGCCCCTCCCAACCTGTGAGCACTGCATTTCACCTTTCTAACGTTACTTCCTGGTGCCCATCCATTTGACAAATTAGTTCAAAACCCTCCCCAACAGCATTAGCAAACCTACCCTCGAGGATATTGGTTCTGGTCCAGTTGAGCTGCAACCCGTCCAGTCTGTACAGGTCCCACCTCAACCAGAACCGGTCCCAATGCCTCAGGAATCTAAAACCCTTCCCTCCTGCACCATCTCTCCAGTCACGCATTCTTCAGCTCAGTCCTTCTATTTCTATACTCACTCCCGTGTGGCAGCGGGAGTACGACCGCTAATGTCCTGAGAGGTTACTACCTTTGAGGTATTGCTATTTAAACTCTTTCCTAGCTCCCTAAAATCTGCCTGCACGACTTCATCCCTCTTTTTCCTTATGTCATTGGTACCAATATGGACCACGAATGCTGGCTGTTGACCCTCCTGTCTGAGATTGTTCTGCAGCCGCTCAGCGACATCTTTAAATCTGGCACCAGGGAGGCAACGTGCCATCTGGGAGTCACGTCTGCAGCCGCAGAAACCCCTGTCTGCTCCATTAATTATCGCATCCCCTACCACTCATCTTCCTTCCCCCTATAAATCTGAGCCACCCGTGGTGCTGCGGACATGGCTCTGGCTGCACTCCCAATAGGAACCATCGCTCTCACCATTACTCAGAACAGAATACTGGTTGGAGAGAGGGATACATTCAGAGGAGTACTAAACTACCTGCCTGATCCTCCTTTTCTGTATATCGGTAACCATTTCCTTCTCTGCCTGCAAACTCATTAGCTGCGGGGTGACCACATCCTGGAGCGTGCTATCCACATAGCTCTCAGCCTCACGGATGCACCGCAGTGCCGCCAGCTGCTGTTAAAGCTCCGAAACCCGGAGCTCAAGATCCTCAAGCTGATGACACCTCCTGCACACGTGGTTGTCCAGAATACGGGAAGCATCCTGGATTTCCCACATAGCACAGGGTTTTCACTCCATGGGACTGAGTTGCACTGCCATGCCTCTATTTAATAGGCTGTTAAATTGCTTTCCAAAAACTTAAGACCACGATGTATCGAATTCTATTAATTAATATAATATAGTATTAACAGTTACTAATTTAATAAATTATTAACAGTTACCCATCTCTAAGTTTCTGTTTTATCTCTAACCAGCTTTTTAAACCCGGCCCCTTGAGGAGCAAGAAAAATTTAAAAACTACATGAGCTTTACCAACCAATCAGTTGCGAGATGTCCTGTGACGTCCTTGTGGTTTTTCTCTCTCTCCCATTATCGGTGCTCAGTCTCCACCCAGTACTGCTCTCGCTGCCTCTGCCACCGGTGTGTCTGGGCCACTCTCTATCTCCCCACTCTTTAAATCCGCGGTCTCTGGGCTCAGTCTTCACCCAGTGCTGCTGTCGCTGCTGATGATACCGGTGAGTCCAGCACTCTTGAGATAGAGACCAATATTATAATAGCCTTTGTAATTAAATTTGTATCTGTCCACTTTCTTTCACTGATTTCTGTAATTGTACACCTACATTTCTCTGTTCCTCCACTGTTCTTAAATTCTCGCTATTTAGAAATGACTCTGATCTATCTTTCTTAGGTCCATAGTGGATCACCGCATGCTTTCCACTCACTTAATCCAACAATGTCAGTTTGATGCTTTATTTTCCATCTGCACTGCTTACTGTGCGAACGAGCTTAGTGTCGTCAGCAAATTTAGAAATGCGGTTCTGTACCCCTTCACCAAAGTCAATTATGATATAGTTAAAAGATGAATGCCCAAAACAGATCACTGGGGACACCACTGCTCCCATTATGTTGCTTTTGAGCACTAGGTTAATATATATGTAACGTTAAGACTTCTTATTGCAATGGTTTAATAACACATTGCTTATATTGATAAGGCTTATTTCAGTGCATTTTGAACAGACAATATTATTCCACATGCTATTCCTTACTCCCAGTACTGGGGGCGGTGCAGTGAACATTCGCACATGACCGTTTGACTATCTGGCTTCTTCCAACAAACGCAGTGAGAAGTCATTCCAGTCCATCTAAGTATGAGCCAGGCATTCGAGATTAAAAAAGAATACATTAAAAGTCTTATTCGTACCGCAATCATACTGCAAGCGTCACACTTACTGTTGGTCCAACACATTTCCTGTCACATTCATTTCCTGTTGCACATAAGATGTCAAGGTTCTGGTTTAACCTTTCACTCGCCGTTACGAATAGATGAGGATTGCGTGGTGCTGATTAAATAAGACCCATTTTTGCAGCTTAGAATATTTGACAGAGACGAGGATAAAATTGCTTCCAGATAATTAACACAATATAGAAATATCGGACAGTAAAACAGCACAGAGAATTAGAAGAGGTGTGCAGCCCAGAGAGGGTAGGTTTAGGAAGAGCAGACAGGGTGTAGCCCAGGGAGAATGAGTAAAGTGTGATCAGACAGTGTGTAACATGGAGGGGATGGGCGCAGTGATATCAGACAGTGTGTAACCCGGGGAGGATGGGCCCAGTGAGATCAGACACTGTGTAACTCGGGGAGGATGGGCCCAGTGAGATCAGACAGTGTGTAACCCGGGGAGGTGGGCCCAGTGTGATCAGACAGTGTGTAACACGGGGAGGATGGGCCCAATGTGATCAGACAGTGTGCAACCCGGGGAGGATGGTCCCAGTGAGATCAGACAGTGTGTATCCCGGGGAGGATGGGCCCAGTGAAATCAGACAGTGTGTAACCCGGGGAGGTGGGCCCAGTGTGATCAGACAGTGTGTAACACGGGGAGGATGGGCCCAATGTGATCAGACAGTGTGCAACCCGGGGAGGATGGTCCCAGTGAGATCAGACAGTGTGTATCCCGGGGAGGATGGGCCCAGTGAAATCAGACAGTGTCTATCCCGGGGAGGATGGGCCCATGAGATCAGTCAGTGTGTAACTCGGGGATTATGGGCCCAGTGAGATCAGTCAGTGTGTAACTCGGGGAGGATGGGCCCATTAAATCAGACAGATTGTAACCCATGGAG
Organism: Somniosus microcephalus; assembly: GCF_052327205.1. Taxonomy (NCBI): domain Eukaryota; kingdom Metazoa; phylum Chordata; class Chondrichthyes; order Squaliformes; family Somniosidae; genus Somniosus; species Somniosus microcephalus. The sequence continues at coordinate 30,898,243 of NW_028225180.1, read as the reverse complement.
GATGGGTCCAGTGAGTTCAGACAGTTCGTAACTCGAGGAGGATGGGCCCAGTGAGAACAGAGAGTGCGCAAGTCGGGGAGGATGAGCCCAGTGAAATCAGCCTGTTTGAAACCCGGGGAGGATGGGCCCAGTGAGATCAGCCAGTTTGAAACCCCGGGAGGATGGGCCCAGTGAGATCAGTCACTGTGTAATCCGGGCAGGATTGGCCCAGTGATATCAGTCAGTGTGTAACTCGGGGAGGATGCGCTCAGTGAGATCAGACAGTGTGTAATCTGGGGAGCATGGGTCCAGTGAGATCAGACAGTGTGTAAACCGGGGAGGATGGTCTCAGTGAGATCAGGCAATGTGAAACGCGGGAAGGATGTGCCCAGTGAGATCAGGCAGTGTGTAACTTTGTGAGGTTGGGCCCAGTGAGATCAGATAGCATGTAACCCATGGAGGATCGACCCAGTGAGATCAGATAGTGTGTATCCCAGAGAGGATGTGCCCAGTGTTCTCAGACAGTGTGTAACCCGAGGAGGATATGCCCATGTGAGATCAGCCAGTAAGTGACTCGGAGAGGATGCACTCAGTGGATCATAAGAACATTATAGCATAAAAACACAAAAAATAGGAGCAGGAGTAGGCCATTCGGCCGTTCGAGCCTGCTCCGCCATTCATTGAGATCATCGCTGATCTTCTGCCTCAACTCCATTCATCGGCCCATCGCCATATCCCTCGATGTCATTATTAGTCAGTTCTGTTTTGAATATACCTAGTGTCTGAGCCTGCACAACGCTCTGGGGTAGAGAAACCCAATGATTCACCTCCCTCTCTTTGAATAAATGTCTTCTCATCTTAGTCCTGCATGGCCTGCCCTTTATCTTTAGGCTGTGGCCCCGATTCTAGACTCCCCAGCCAAGGGAAACTTTCTCCCAGCATCCACCCTATCAAGCCCAGTAATAATTTTGTATGCTTCAAAGAGATCCCCTCCCATCCTTCTGAATTCAAGACAACACAGGCCTAGTTTACTCAATCTATTCTCATACGACATTCCAACATTCCAGGAATTAATCCCCTCAACCTTCGTTGCACTCCCTCTATGGCAAGTATATCCTTCCTTTGGCAAGGAGACTTAAGTAAGCACATTACTCCAGGTATGGCCTCAACAAGGCCCTATATAATTGGAGTATGACCTCTATACTCCTGTACTCAAATCTTCTTCTAAAGAAGGCCAGCATTTGCCTTCCTAATGGCTTGCTGCACCTGCACATTCACTTTCAGTGACTCATGTAAAAGGACACCCAGGTCCCTTTGAGCATCTGCATTTACCAATCTTTCACCATTTAGGAAATACTCTGCCTTTCTGTTTTTTCTACCGAAGTGGATAACTTCACATTTATACACATTATATTCCATCTGCCATGTTCTCGCCCATACACTGAGTCTGTCGAGATCTCCTGGAAGCCTCTTCACATCCTCTTCACAACTGACACTGCCACTTAGCTTTGTATCATCAGCAAACATGTAAATGTTACATTTAGTCCCCTCATCCACATCATTGATATAGATTGTGAATAGCAGGTGCCCAAGTACCGATTCTTGTGGTACCCCACTAGTAACAGCCATTCTGAAAAAGTCCCGTTTATCCCTACTCTTTGTTTTCTGTCTCTTAAGCAATGCGAGTATATTATCCCCAATTCCCTGTGCCCTAATTTTCTTCACCAACCTCTTGCGTGGGACCTTAGTGAAGGACTTCTGAAAATCCAGATACACCACATATACCGGTCTACTGCACTAGTTACACCCTCGGAAAACACCAATGGGTTTATCAAACAGTATTTCCCTTTCATAAATCCATGTTGAATCTGCCCAAACTTACTATTAGTTTCTAATTTCCAAGTTATTGCAAACTTTATAATAGTATTCCAGCATTTTCCCAACTACCGATGTGAGGCTAACAGGTCTGTAGTTCCCCGTTTTCGCTCTCCCTCCTTTCTTAAATAGCGCAGTTACATTTGCTACCCTCCAATCTGCAGGAACCATTACAGAATCTATTGAATATTGGAAGATGGGAACCAATGCTTCCAGTATTCCAATGGCCACCTCTTACAAAACCCTAGGATGTAGGTCATCCAGTCCTTGGGATTTACCGGCCTTTCGTCCCATTAATTTTGCTGGCACTGTTTCTTTACTATTATTAATTTCTTTAAGTTCCTCATTTTCATCACGGCCTTGGTTTTATCGTATTTCTGGGAGGGTTTTAGTGTCTTCCTCCGTGAAGACAGAAACAAAGTATGTACTGAAATTAACTGCCATTTCCTCATTTCCCCATTATAAATTCTCCTGTCTCTGAATGTAAAGAATCTTCATTTACCTTCGCCAGTCTTTTGCTTTTCACATACCTATAGAAGCTTTTTTAATCTGTTTTTATATTTTTCGCTGGTTTGTACACATATTCCATTTTCCCCTTCTTTATCAATGTCTTGGTCCCCGTTTGCTGTTTTCTAAATCCGCAGGCTGACTGCTTTTTCTGGCAACTTTATAAGCTTCCTTCTTTGACTTAATATTAGCTTCAATTTCTTTTGTTAGCCATGGTTGGATCACTTTTCCTTTGGGGTTTTTATGCCCTAGAGGAATATATATGTTTGTTGCAAATTATTCATTATATTCTTGAACGTTAGCCATTGTATGTCCACCTTGATATCTTTTAGTGTAGTCTCCCAATTTACCATGACCATCCTGTCATGCATACCCTTTTAGTTTCCTCTGTTTAGATTCAATACCTTAGCTTCAGATTGGACAACATCACTTTCAAACTTACTGTAAAATGCTAACATATTATGGTCTCTTGTACCTAAAGGCCGCTTTACCAAAAGATTATTGAATAGCCCTTTCAAATTACACTGTACCAGATCCAGTATAGCCTTTTCCCTGGTTGGTACCTCCACTTACTGATCCAGGAAACCATCTTGCATGCCTTCCAAGAATTCGTCCTCCACACCATAAGTGGTAATTTGATTTGCCAGGTCAATATGCAAATTAAAGTCCCCCATGATTACCGTATTGCCCTTGTTACATGCCCTTCAAATCTCTTGAATGATACTGTGCCCTACTTTACCATTATTGTTTGGTGGCCTATACACAAATCCCACCAATGATTTCCGCCCTTTGCTGTTCCTTAGCTTCGCCCAAACTGATTCCAGTTCTGCTTCATAATCTGCCAAGCCAAGAACTTTTATGTTTTCCGTACCGATCAGACAGTGTGTAACCCGACGAGGATGGACCCAGTGATATTAGACAGTTGTAATCCGGGTAGGATGGGTCCAGTGAGATCAGATAATGAGAACCTCGGGGAGGATGTGCCCAGTCATATCAGACATGGTGTAATCCAGGGAAGATGTGTCCAGTGACATCAGACAGTGTTTACCCCGGGGAGGATGGGCTCAGTGAGATCAGTCAGTGTGTAACTCGCGGTAGATGGTCCCAGAGAGATCAGAAAGTTGGTATCTTGGGAGGATGGTCCCAGTGAGATCCGACAGTTTCTAACCCGGGAAGGATGTGCGCAGTGAGTTCAGACAGAGTGTAACTCGGGGAAGATGTGCCCAGTGAGATCAGATAGGGCGTAAATCGGGGAGGATGGGCCCAGTGAGATCAGTCAGTTTTAACTCGGGGAGGATGGGCTCAGTGAGATAAACCTGTTTGTAAACTGGGAGGCTGGGCCAAGTGAGATCAGACAGTCTGTAACACCGAGAGGATGGTCCCAGTGAGATCAGACAATGTGTAACCCGGGGAGGATTGGCCCAGTGAGATCAGAGAGTGTGTAACCCCGGGATGATGAGTGATTTCAGACAATGTTTGATGCGGGGAAGATGGGCCCAGTGAGATAAGGCAGAGTGTAGCAATTCCAGTGAGATCAGCAAGTTGTAACCCGGGAAGGAATAGGCCCAGTGAGCTCAGACAGTGTTTAACCCGGGGAGGATGTGTTCAGTGAGATCAGGCCGAGTGTAACCCGGGGAGGATGGACCCAGTGATATCAGGTATGGTGTAACCCAGGGAGGATGGTCCCAGTGTCATCAAACAGTGTCTAGCCCGGGAAGGATGGGCCTAGTGAGTTCAGACAGTGAATCCCGTGGGGTGGATGTGCCCAGTGTTTTCATACAGTGTGTAACCCGGGAGGATGGGCCCAGTGAGATCGGACAGTGTTGCACCCGGAGAGGATAGCCCCAGTGAGATGAGAGAGTTTTTAACACGTGGAGGATGGTTCCAGTGAGATCAGAGTGTGTATCCCGTAGAAAATGGTCCCAGTGAGAACAGACAGTGTTTAACCCATAGAGGATGGGCTCATTTGAGATCATTCTAGGAGTAACTCGGGGAAAATGGGCCCAATGAGATCAGAAAATGTAACTCGGGGAGAATGGGCCCAGTGAGATCAGAAAATGTAACCCGGGAACGGTGGGCCCAGTGAGATCAGACAGACTGTAACCCGGGGAAGATGGACACAGTGAGATCAGACCATGTGTAACATGGGGAGGGTGGCTCCAGTGAGATCAGACAATGTCTAACCTGTGGAGGATGGGACAAGTGATTTCAGACAGTGTGTACCCAGGGGAGCATCGGCAAAATGGGATCTTTCAGTGTTTATACCGGGGAGAATGGACCCAGTCAGATCAGTCAGTGTGTACCTCGGGGTGGATGGGCACAGTGACATCAGACAGTGTGTACCTCGGGGGGATGGGCACAGTGAGATCAGTCAGTGTTTACCTCGGGGTGGATGGGCACAGTGAGATAAGGCAGTGTGTACCTCGGGGTGGATGGGCACAGTGAGATCACACGGTGTGTAACACATGGAGGATGGACCCAGTGAGATCAGTCTGTGTGTAACTAGGTAGGATGAGCCCAGTGAGATCAGACACTTTGCAACCCTGGGAGGATGGGTCCAGTGAGATCAACAAGTGCGTAACTCAGGGAGGATGGGCCCAGTGAGAACAGCCAGTTTGTAACCCGGAGAGGATGGGCCCAGTGGGATCAGTCAGTTATAACTCGGGGAGGATGGGACCAGTGAGATCAGACAGTGTGTAAATCCGTGAGGATGGGCCCAGTGAGTTCAGTAATGTGTAATGCGGGGCAGATGGGCCCAGTGAGATCAGACATGGTGTAACCCGCGGAGGATGGTCCTAGTGAGATCAGACAGTGTGTAACTCGGGGAGGTTGGGCCTAGTGAGATCAGACAGTGTGTAACCCGTGGAGGATGGGCCCAGTGAGATCAGACAGTGTGCAACCCGCGGAACATGGTCGCAGTGAGGTCCGACTGTGTGTAACCCGTGGAGGATGGATCCAGTGAGATCAGGCAGTGGGTAAGCCGGAAAAGAATATGTCCAGTGAGCTCAGACAGTGTTTAACACTGGGAGGATCGGTTCAGTGAGGTCAGACAATGAGCATCTCGGGGAAAATGGGCTCAGTGATATCAGGCATGGTGCATCCCATGGAAGGTGGGCCCAGTGACATTTAACAGTGTATAACCACGGTAGGATGGGCCCAGTGAGATCAGACAGTGCGTAGCTCGCGAGGATGGGCCCAGTAAGATCAGAGAGAGTGCAACAGGGGGAAGATGGGCCCTGTGAGATCAGAAAACGTGCAACCAGGGGAGGATTGGCCCAGTGAGATCTGACAGTGTATAACTCGGTGTTGATTGGCCTAGTGAGCTCAGAAATTGTTTATCCCACGGAGGCTGGGCCCAGTGAGATCAGCCATTCTGTAACCCAGGGACCATGTGAAATTTGTCAGTGTGCAACTCGGGGAGGAAGCGCTCAGTGAGATCAGACACTGTTTAACCTGGCTGTGATGGGCCCAGTGAGATCATACAATGTGTAACACGGGGAGGGTGGCTCATGTGAGATCAGACAATGTATAACCTGTGGAGGATGGGCCCAGTGAGCTCAGACAGTGTGTACCCTGGGGAGGATCGGCCCAATGAAATCAGTCAGAGTTTAAACCGGGGAGATTGGACCCAGTGAGAAAAGGCAGTGTGTACCTCGGGGTGGATGGGCACAGTGAGATCATACGGTGTGTAACCCATGGTGGATGGACCCAGTGAGGTCAGTATGTGTGTAAATAGGTAGGATGAGCCCAATGAGATCAGACAGTTTGCAACTCTGGCAGGATGGGACCAGTGAGATCAGACAGTGCTTAACTCGGTATTATTTGGCCCACTGAGATCCGACATTGTTTAGCTCGCGGAGGATGGGCCCAGTAAGATCAGACAGTGTGCATCCCGGGGAGGATGGGCCAAGCGAGATGAGACAGTGTTTAACCCGGGGTAGATGGGCCCAGTGACTTCAGACAATATGCACCACGGTGTGGATAGGCCCAGTATTCACGGGGGGTGGGGCGGGGCCAGTGACATCAGTCAGTGTGTAACACGTGGAGAATGGGTCCAGTGAGTCATGACAATATATGCGGCGGGGAGGATGAGGTCAGTGGGATAAGACAGTTTGTAAACAGGGGAGGATGGGCCTAGTGATATCAGACAGTTTGTAAACCACCGGGGAGGTTGGGTCTGTGAGATCAGACAGTGTGTAATCAGGGGATGATGGGGTCAGTGAGATCAGACAATTAGCATCTCGGGGACAATGGGCCCAGTGATAACAGGCATGGTGTAACCCAAGGAGGATGTGCCCACTGACATGAAACAGTGTGTAACCCGGGAAGGATGGGCCCAGTGAGATCAGACAATAAGTAACCCGGGGAGGGTGGGCCCAGTGAGAACAGACATTTGTTAACCCGGGAAGGATGGGTCTAGTGAGATCAGACAGTCTGTAAACCGGGGAGGATGGGCCCATTGAGGTCAGACTGTGTGTAAGCGGGGGAGGATGTGCTAAGCGAGATGATTCATTTTGTAATCCGTGGAGGATGGGTCCAGTGATTTCAGACAATAGTTATCCCGGGGAGTATGGGCCCAGTGGGATCAGACAGGTTGTAACCCAGGCATGTTGGGCCCAGTGACATCAAACACTGTGTATCCCGGGAGGATGATTCTAGTGAAATCAGACAGTGTGTAACCCGGGGATGATGGCTCTAGTGAGAACAGCAAATGAGCAAACTGTGGAAGATGGGGCCAGTGATATCAGGCATGGTGTAACCCAGGGAGAACCCAAGGATGTACTTGCCATGGAAGGAGTGCAGCGAAGATTCACCAGGCTGATACCTGGGATGGCAGGAATGACGTATGAGGAAAGATTGGTTCGATTGGGCTTGTACTCGCTGGAGTTTAAAAGAATGAGAGGGGATCTCATCGAAACATATAAAATTCCAGCCGGACTAGACAAACTAGATGCTGGACGGATGTTCCCGATGGTCGGGGAGTCCAGAACCAGTGGTCACAGTCTAAGGATAAGGGGTAAGCCATTTAGGCCAGAGGTGAGGAGGAATTTATTCACCCAGAGAGTGGTGAACCTGTGGAATTCAGTACCAAAGAAGGCAGTAGAGGCCAATTCATACAATATATTCAAGAAGGAGTTGGATATATTTCTTAAGGCTAAAGGGATCAAGGCGAATGAAGAGAATGCAGGAACAGGGTACTGAATTTGGATGATCAGCTATGATCTCATTGAATGGCGGAGCAAGCTCGAGGGGCCGAATGGCTTTCTCCTGCACCTCTCTTCTATATTTCTATGTATCTAGAACGTGCTCAGTGAGCTCAATCAGTTTGTTTCCTGTGGAGTATGGGCCTCGTGAGGTCAGACAGTGTTTAACTCATGGACGATGGACCCAGTGAGGTCAGACTGCGTGTCATTGGGAGGATGGGCACAGTGAGATCAGACAATGTGCAACTCGGGGAAGATGGGCCCAATGAGATCAGACAGTGTGTAACCCGGGGAGGATGGGCCCAGTGAGATCAGACAGTGTGGAACACGGGGAGGATGGGTCCATTTGAGATCAGTCAGTGGGTAACTGGAGGAGGATGCAGTCCGTGAGATCAGACAGTGTGAAATCTGGATAGAGTGTGGCCATAAAGCTCATGCAGTGTGTAACACGGGGAGGATGGGTCCAGTGTGGTCACACATTGAGCAAGTCGGGGACGATGGACCCAGTGATATCAGGCATGGTGTAACTCAGGGAGCATGGGCCCAATGACATCAGACAGTGTGAAAGCCGGTAAGGATGGGCCTATGTGAGATCAGACAGTGTGTAACCCGGGGAGGATGTGTCCAGATGGTTCAGACAGTGTGTAACCCGGGGACGATGGGCCAAGTGAGATCAGACTGTGTGTATCCCAGGGAAGAAGGGCCAAGTGAGATCAGACAGTGTTTAACCAGGGGAGGATGGGCCAAGTGAGATCAGACAGTATGTATCCCGGGGAGGCTGGGCCAAATGAGGTTAGACAGGGTTTATCCCGGTTAGGATGGGCCCATGTGAGATCATTCAGTGAGTAACGTGTGGAGGATGTGCACAGTGAGATCAGTCAATGTCTAAACCGGGGAGAATGGGCCCCTTGAGATCAGAAAGCGTGTAACATGGGGAGGATGGAGCCAGTGAGATCAGACAGCGTGTAACCCGGTGAGGAGGGATTCAGAGAGATCAGTCAATCTGTAAATCGGGGAGGATGTGCCCAGTGATAGCATGCATGGTCTGATCAAGGAAGGATGGGCCCAGTAACACCAGACAGAGTGTAAACCGGGAAGGATGGGCCCAGTGAGATCAAACAGAGTGTAACCTGGGGAGGATGAACCCAGTGAGATCAGACGGTGTGTAACCCGGGGACGATGGGCCCAGTGTGATCAGACAGTGTGTAACTCGGGGAAGTTGGGACCAGTGAGTTCAGACAGTGTGTAACCCGGGGAGGATGGGCCCATGTGAGATCTGTCAGTGTGCAACTCGAGAAGGATGCGCTCAATGAGATCAGACAGTGTGTAACCCGGGGAGGATGGACCCAGTGATGTCAGGCATTGTGTAATCAAGGGTGGATGGGCCCAGTGACATCAGACAGTGTGTAACCCGTGTAGATTCGGCCCAGTGACATCAGACAGAGTGTAACCCAGGGAGGATCAGCCCAGTGGCATCAAACACTGTGTAACCCAGGAGGATGGGTCCAGTGAGATCAGACAGTGTGTAACTCGGAGAGGATGGGTCAGGTGAGATGAGACAGTGTTTCGCCCGGGGAGAATAGGTCCAATGATTTTTGACAATATGATCAGGCAGACTGTAAACCGGGATTGATGGACCCAATGAGGACAGACATTGTGTAATCCGGGTTGGATGGGCCCAGTGAAATCAGACAGTGTTTAAACCGGGGAGGATGGCTCCAGCGAGATCAAAAAATGAGCAACCTGGGGAGGATGGGGCCAGAGATATCAGGCATGGTGCAACCCAGGGAGAACGTGCTCAGTGAGCTCAGTCTGAAAGCAACCTGTGGAGGATGGCCCTTGTGAGTTCAGACAGTGTGTAACCCGGGGAGGATGGGTCCAGTGAGATCAGACAGTGTGTAACTCGGCTAAGGTGGGCCCAGTGAAATCAGATCGTGCGTAACCGGTGGAGAATGGGCCCAGTGAGATCAAACAGTGTGTAACACTGGGGAGGAAGGGGACAGCGGGATAGACAGATTCTAACACAGGGCGGTTGGGTACTGTGAGATCAGACACTTAGTAACCCGGGGAGAATGGGCCCAGTGAGATCAGACAGAGATACCAGCTGGTGGAAGGCCCCAGTGACATCAGTCAAAGTGCACCACGGGGAAGTTGGGCCCACTGAGACCAGACTTTGTGTTACCGGGGGTGATGGGCCCAGGGAGATCAGACAGTGTGTAAGCCGGGGAGGATGGGCCAAGCGAGATGAGACAGTGTGTAACCCGGGGAGAATGGTTTCAGTGATTTTGGACAATATGTACCCCGCGGAGGATGGGACCAGTGGGATCACACAGTTTATAACTCGGGTGAAGGGGGCCAGTGAGGTAAGTCAGTGTGTAACTCGGGGATGAGGGCCCATTGATATCAGACAGATTTTAACCCGGGGAGGATGGGCCCAGTGAGTTCAGACAGTGTGTGTATCTTGGGTAGGATGGGTCGAGTAAGATCAGACAGGATGTATCGCGGGAAGGATTGTCCCTGAGTGATCAGATAGTTTTTAGCACCTGAAGGATAGGCCCATGTGAGATCACTAAATGAGTAACACGGGGAGGAAGGGTCCAGTGTGATCAGACAATATAACCCGGGAGGATGAATCCAGTGAGATAAGAAAAAGAACAATCTGGGGAGGATGGGCCCAGTGATATCAGGCTTGGTGTAACCCAGGGAGAACATGTCCAGTGTGCTCAGTCAGTGAGTAACCTGTGGAGGATGGAGCCAGTGAGATCAGTTGCATGTAATTGATAGGATGGGTCTAGTGAGATCGGACATTTTGCAAACCTGAAGGGTTGGGTCCAGGGAGATCAGGCTATGTGTAACTCGGGGAAGATGGGCCCAGTGAGATCTGACAGTGTGTAACCCGGGGAGGATGGGCCCAGTGAGATCAAATAGTGTGTAACCCGGGGATGTTGGTCCCAGTGAGATCAATCAGTGTGTAACTCGGGGAGGATGTGCCCACTGAGATCGGACAGTGTCTAACCCGTGGAGAATGGGCCCAGTGAGATGAGACAGTGTGTAAATGTGGCAGATGGACTCAGTGTGAACAGACAGTGTTTTAGCTGATTAGGAATGTGTAAAGTGAGATCAGACAGTGTTTAACCCGGGGAGGATGGGCCCAGCGATTCCAGACATCTGTAACCCAGGGAGGATGGGTCCGGTGAGATCAGACGGTGTGTAACCAGTTGAGGATGTGTCCAGTGAGATCAGGCAGTGTGTATCACGGTGAGGATGGGTCCAGTGAGATCAGACAATTTTTAACTTGGGAAGGATGTGCCCAGTGACTTCATCGTTCTGTAACCGACGGACGATGGGTCCAGTGATATAAGACAGTTTTTAACCCAGGTAGGATGGGCCCAGTGCGATCAGACAGAATGTTAAACTGTGAGGATGTGCCCAGTGAGATCAGACAGTGTGCAAATCGGGGAGAATGGGACAAGTGAGATCAGACGGTGTGTAAATCTGGGAGGATGGGCCCAGTGACATCAGACTGTATGTAACCCGCGGAGGATGGGCCCAGTGAGATCTCACAGTGTGTGTCCCGGGAAGGATGTGCCCAGTGACATCAGACAGTGTGTAACCCGATGTGGATGGGCCCAGTGAGATCAGACAGTGTGTAACAAATGGAGGATGGGCCCAGTGACATCAGACAGGATGTACCCAAGGAAGATGGGCCATGTGAGATCAGAAAGTGTATAACCCGGTGAAGAATGGGCCCAGTGAGTTCAGACAGAGTGTAATCAGGGGAGGTTTGGACACAGTGAGATCAGACAGTTTGTAGCTCGGGGATTATGGGCCCATGTGAAATCAGACAGTGTGTAACACGGGGAGGATGCCACAGTGAAATCAGAAAATGTATCCCGAGGATAATGGGCACAGTGAGAACAGACAGTGTGTAACCCGGGGAGGATGGGCCCAGTGAGATCAGACAGTGTGTAACCAGGGCTGGATGGTCCCATGTGTGTTCAGACAGTGTGTACCCGGGGACGATGGGCCCAGTGAGATCAGACAGTGTGTAACCCGGGGAAGATGGGCCCAGTGAAATCAGACATTGTGTAACCAGTGCTGGATGGGCCCATGTGTGTTCAGACAGTGTGTAACCCGGGGAGGATGGGCCCAGTGAGATCAGACAGTATGTAACCCGGGGAGGAATGGCCCAGTGAGAACAGACAGTCTGTAAACTGGGGAGGATGGGACCATTGAGGTCAGACTGTGTGTAACCTGAGGAGGATGGCTAAGCGAGATGAGTCATTTTATAATCCGTGGGGGATGGGTCCAGTGATTTCAGACAATATGTACCCTGGGGCGGATGGGCCCAGTGGGATCAGACAGGTTGTAACCCAGGGATGTTGGGCCCCGTGACATCAAACACTGTGCATCCTGGGGAGGATGGGTCCTGTGAAATCAGACAGTGTGTAAACCGGGGATGATGGCTCGAGTGAGAACAGCAAATGAGCAACCTGTGGAGGATGGTGCCAGTGATATCAGGCATGGTGTAACCCAAGGAGAGCCCAAGGATGTACTTGCCATGGAAGGAGTGCAGCGAAGATTCACCAGGCTGATACCTGGGATGGCACGAATGACGTATGAGGAGAGATTGGTTCGTTTGGGCTTGTACTCGCTGGAGTTTAGAAGAATGACAGGGGATCTCATCGAAACTTATAAAATTCCAACCGGTGTAGACAAACTAGATGCTGGAAGGATGTTCCCGATGGTCGGGGAGTCCAGAACCAGTGGTCACAGTCGAAGGATAAGGAGTAAGCCATTTAGGACAGAGGTGAGGAGGAATTTATTCACCCAGAGAGTGGTGAACCTGTGGAATTCACTACCAAAGAAGGCAGTAGAGGCCAATTGATTAAATATATTCAAGAAGGAGTTGGATATATTTCTTAAGGCAAAAGGGACCAAGGCCTATGAAGAGAATGTAGGAACAGGGTACTGAATTTGGATGATCAGCCATGATCTCATTGAATGGCGGAGCAGGCTCGAGGGGCAGAATGGCCTACTCCTGCACCTCTCTTCTATATTTCTATGTTTCTAGAACGTGCCCAGTGAGCTCAGTCAGTTTGTATCCTGTGGAGTATAGGCCTCGTGAGGTCAGACAGTGTTTATCTCGTGGAGGATGGACCCAGTGAGATCAGACAGCGTGTCATTGGGAGGATGGGCACAGTGAGATCAGACAATGTGCAACTTGGGGAAGATGGGCCCAATGAGACCAGACAGTGTGTAATCCGGGGAGAATGGGCCAAGTGAGATCAGACAGTGTGGAACACGGGGAGGATGGGTCCATTTGAGATCAGTCAGTGAGTAACTGGTGGAGGAAGCATTCCGTGAGATCATACAGTGTGAAAACTGGGTAGAGTGTGGCCATTAAGCTCATGCAGTGTGTAACACGGTGAGGATGGGTCCAGTGTGGTCAGACATTGAGCAAGTCGGGGTCAATGGGCCCAGTGATATCAGGCATGGTGTAACTCAGGGAGCATGGGCCCAATGCCATCAGACACTGTGAAAGCCGGTGAGGATGGGCCCATGTGAGATCAGACAGTGTGTAACCCGGGGAGGATGTGTCCAGATGGTTCAGACAGTGTGTAACCCGGGAACGATTGACCAAGTGAGATCAGACTGTGTGTATCCCGGGGAGGAAGGGCCAAATGAGATCAGACAGTGTGTAACCCGGGGAGGATGGGCCAAGTGAGATCAGACAGTGTGTACCCCGGGGAGATGGGCCAAATGAGGTTAGACAGGGTGTATCCCAGTTAGGATGGGCCCATGTGAGATGATTCAGTGAGTAACGTGTGGAGGATGCGCACAGTGAGATCAGTCAATTTCGAAACCGGGGAGGATGGGCCCCTTGAGATCAGAAAGCATGTAACATGGGGAGGCTGGACCCAGTGAGATCAGACACTGTGTAACCCGGGGAGGATGGATTCAGAGAGATCAGTCAATCTGAAAATCGGGGAGGATGTGCCCAGTGATAGCACGCATGGTCTGATCAAGGAAGGATGGGCCCAGTGACACCAGACAGAGTGTAACCCGGGAAGGATGGGCCCAGTGAGATCAGACAGTGTGTAACCCGGGGAGGATGGGCCCAGTGAGATCAAACAGAGTGTAACCTGGGGAGGATGAACCCAGTGAGTTCAGACAGTGTGTAACCCAGGGAGGATGGGCCCAGTGTGATCAGACAATGTGTAACCTGGGGAGGATGGGCCCAGTGAGTTCAGACAGTGTGTAACCCGGGGAGGATGGGCCATGTGAGATCTGTCAGTGTGCAACTCGAGAAGGATGCGCTCAGTGAGATCAGACAGTGTGTAACCCGGGGAGGATGGACCCAGTGATGTCAGGCATTGTGTAATCAAATTTGGATGGGTCCAGTGACATCAGACAATATGTAACCCGGGGAGAATCGGCCCAGTGACATCAGACAGAGTGTAACCCAGGGAGGTTCAGCCCAGTGGCATCAAACACTGTGTAAACCAGGGAGGATGGGTCCAGTGAGATCAGACAGTGTTTAACTCAGGGAGGATGGGCCAAGCGAGATGAGACAGTGTGTAGCCCGGGGAGAATGGGTCTAGTGATTTTTGACAATATGATCAGGCAGACTGTAAACCGGGGATGATGGACCCAATGAGGACAGACATTGTGTAAACCCGGGTTGGATGGGCCCAGTGAAATCAGACAGTGTGTAAACCGGGGAGGATGGCTCCAGCGAGATCAAAAAATGATCAACCTGGGGAGGATGGGGCCAGTGATATCAGGCATGGTGCAACCCAGGGAGAACGTGCTCAGTGAGCTCAGTCTGAAGGTAGTCTGTGGAGGATGGGCCTAGTGAGTTCAGACAGTGCGTAACCCGGGGAGGATGGGTCCAGTGAGATCAGACAGTGTGTAACTCTGCTAAGGTGGGCCCAGTGTAATCAGATCGTGTGTAACCGGTGGAGAATGGGCCCAGTGAGATCAAACAGTGTGTAACACTGGGGAGGATGGGGACAGCGGGATAGACAGATTCTAACCCAGGGCGGTTGGGTCCTGTGAGATCAGACAATTTGTAACCCGGGGAGAATGGGCCCAGTGAGATCAAACAGAGATAACAGGTGGTGAAAGGGCCCAGTGAGATCAGTCAAAGTGCACCCCGGGGAGGTTGGGCCCACTGAGACAAGACATTGTGTTACCCGGGGATGATGGGCCCAGTGAGATCAGACAGTGTGTAAGCCGTGGAGGATGGACCAAGCGAGATGAGACAGTGTGTATCCCGGCGGAGGATGGGCCCAGTGGGATCAGACAGTTTATAACCCGGTTGAATCGGGCCAGTGAGATATGTCAGTGTGTAACTCGTTGATGAGGGCCCAGTGATATATGACAGATTTGAACCCGGGGAGGATGGGCCCAGTGAGATCAGACTGTGTGTATATCTTGGGTAGGATGGGTCCAGTAAGATCAGACAGGATGTATCGCGGGAAGGATTGTCCCTGAGAGATCAGATAGTTTGTAGCAGCTGGAGGATAGGCCCATGTGAGATCACTCAATGAGTAACACGGGGAGGAAGGACCCATTGTGATCAGACAATATAACCCGGGAGGATGAACCCAGTTAGATCAGAAAAAGAGCAATCTGGGGAGGATGTGCCCAGTGATATCAGGCTTGGTGTAACCCAGGGGGAACATGTCCAGTGCGCTCAGTCAGTGAGTAACCTGTGGAGGATGGAGCCAGTGAGATCAGTCTGCATGCAATTGATAGGATGGGCCCAGTGAGATCGGACATTTTGCAAACCTGGGGCGTTGGGTCCAGTGAGATCAGGCTATGTTTAACTCAGGGAAGATGGGCCCAGTGAGATCAGACAGTCTGTAACCCGGAAATGATGCGCCCAGTGAGTTCAGACTGTGTATAATCTGGGCAGGATGGGCCAAGTGAGGTCAGACAGTGTTAAACCCGAGGAGGATTTTCACAATGAGATCAGACAATGTGTAACCCGGGGAGAATGGGCCCAGTGAGATCAGACAGTGTGTAGCCCGGGGAGGATGGGCCCAGTGATATCAGACAGTGTGTAACCCGGGGAGGATCGGCCCAGTGAGATCAAATAGTGTGTAACCCGGGGATGATGGGCCCAGTGAGATCAGTCAGTGTGTAACTCCGGGAGGATGTGCCCACTGAGATAGGACAGTGTCTAACCCATGGAGGATGGGCCCAGTGAGATGAGACAGTGTGTAAATGTGGCAGATTGACTCAATATGAACAGACAGTGTTTTAGCTGATTAGGAATGTGTAAAGTGAGATCAGACAGTGTTTAATCCGGGGAGGATGGGCCCAGCGAGTCCAGACATCTGTAACCCGGAGACGATGGGGCCAGTAAGATCAGACGGTGTGTAACCCATGGAGGATGGGTCCAGTGAGATCAGGCAGTGTGTATCACGGTGAGGATGGGCCCAGTGAGATCAGACAATTTTTAACTTGGGAATGATGTGCCCAGTGACTTCATCATTCTGTAACCGAAGGACGATGGGTCCAGTGATATAACACAGTTATTAACTCGGGTAGGATGGGCCCAGTGAGATCAGACAGGATGTTAAAATGTGAGGATGTGCCCAGTGAGATCAGACAGTGTGCAAATCGGGGAGAATGGGACCAGTGAGATCAGACAGTGTGTAAACCTGGGAGGATGGGCCCAGTGAGATCAGACAGTATGTAACCCGGGGAGGATGGGCCCAGTGAGCTCAGACACTGTGTTACCCGGTGTGGATGGGCCCAATGAGATCAGACAGTGTGTACCAAATGGAGAATGGGCCCAGTGACATCAGACAGGATGTACCCAGGGTGGATGGGCCATGTGAGATCAGAACGTGTATAACCCGGAGAAGAATGGGCCCAGTGAGTTCAGACAGAGTGTAATCCGGGGAGGTTTGTACACAGTGAGATCAGACAGTTTGTAGCTCGGGGATTATGGGCCCATGTGAAATCAGACAATGTGTAACACGGGGAGGATGCCACAGTGAAATCAGATAATGTAACCCCAGGATGATGGGCACAGTGAGAACAGACTGTGTGTAACCCGGGAGGATGGGCCCACTGAGATCAGACAGTGTGTAACCAGGGCTGGATGGGCCCATGTGTGCTCAGACAGTGTGTACCCGGGGAGGATGGGCCAAGTGAGATCAGACAGTGCGTAACCCGGGGAGGTTGGGCCCAGTGAGATCAGACAGTGTGTAACCCGGGGACGATGGGCCCAGTGAGATCAGACTATTTTTTAACCCGGGGAGGATGGGACAAGTGAGATCAGACAGTGTGTAACCTGTGGAGGATGGGCCCAGTGAGATCAGACAGTGTGTAACCCGGGGTGGATGGGCCCAGTGATATCAGAGAGTGTGTAACCAGTTGAGGATGGGCCCAGTGAGATCAGACAGTGTGTAGCTCAGGGAGGATGGGCCCAGTGATATCAGAGAGTGTGTAACTCGGGGAGGATGGGCCCAGTGAGATCAGACAGTGTGTCGCTCAGGGAGGATGGGCCCAGTGAGATCAGACAGTGTGTAACTCGGGGAGGATGGGCCCAGTGAGTTTAGGCAGTGTGTAACCCAAGGAGGATGGTCCCAGTGAGATTAGACATTGTGCACCCCGGGAAGGATTTGCCCAGTGATATCATTATTCAGTAAGCGAGGAACGATAGGCCCAGCGACCAGAGACAGTTTTTAACCAGGGGAGCCTGGGCTCAGTGAGATCAGATAGTGTGTATCCCGGGAAAGATGTCCCTGTGAGATCAGACAGTGTATAACCTGGTGAGGATGGGCCCAGTGAGATCAGAAAGTGTGTAACCCAGGGAGGATTCCTTTGAGATCAGATAGTTTGTAACCCAGGGAGGAACGGCCCAGTGCGATCAGACAGGGTGTAACCCGGGGAGGATGGTCCCATTGAGAGCAAACACTGTATAACCCGGGGAGGATGGGCCCAGTGAGATCAGACAGTGTTTAACCCAGGGAGGATGGGCCCAGTGAAAAAAGACAGAGTGCAACCCGGGGAGGATGGGCCCAGTGAGATCAGACACTGTGTAACCCGTGGTGGATGGGCCCAGTGAGATCAGACAGTGTGTAACCCAGGGAGGATGGGCTCATTGAGATCTGACAGTGTGTAACTCGGGGAGAATGAGTCCAGTGACATCAGACAGTGTGTAACACTTGGAGGATGGTCCCAGTGAGATCCGACAGTGTGTAACCCTGGGAGTGTGGGCCCAGTGAGATCAGAAAGTGTGTAGCTTGGAGAGAATGGTTCCAGTGAGTTCATACTATGTGTAACCCGTGGAGAATGTTCCCAGTTGATTCAAACAGTGTGTAACACAGGAAGAATGGGCCCAGTGAGATCAGGCAGTGTGTAACCCGGGGAGCATGGGCCAAGTGAAATCAGGAAATGTGTAACCCGGGCAGGATGGGCCCTGTGAAATCAGGCAGTGTGGAACCCAGGGAGGAGGGTCCAAGTGATATCATCGGTCTGTAAAACAGGGAGGATGGGCCCAGTGACATCAGACAGTGTTTAGCCCGGGAGAATGTGCCCAGTGAGATCAGAGAGTGTGTAATCCGGGGAGGATGTGTCCAACGAGATCAAACAGTGTATAACACGGTGATTATGGGCCCAGTGAGATCAGAGCGTGTGTAACATAAAAACATATGAACATCAGACATAGGAGCAGGAGTAGACATTTCGGCCCTTCGAGCCTGCTCACCCATTAAATGAGCTCATGGCTGGCCTTCAGCCTCATTTCCATTCACTGGCCCTTTTGTTATATCTCTTGGTGCGCTTACTAGTCTGAAATATATCGACTTCTGTTTGGAATATACCCAATGACTAAGCCTCCACAGTCGTCTCGGGTAGAGAATTCCAAAGATTCACCACCCTCTGTGTGAAGAAATGTGTTTTCATCTCAGTCCTGAATGGCCTACCATTTATCTTCCGACTGTGGCCCCTGGTTCTAGAGTCCACAGCCAAGGGAAACATTCTCCTGCATGCACCCTATCAAGGCTTATAATAATGGTGTATGCTTCAATGAGATCCCCTCTCATTCTTCTGAATTCAATAGAATACAGTCCTAGTTTACTGAATCTCTTCGCATACGGCATCCCGCCATTCCCGGAATCAACCTCATGAACCGCTGATGCACTCTCTCTATGGCAAGTATATCCTTCCATAGGAAAGGAAACCAAAATTGTACACAGTACTCCAGGTTTGGTCTCACCGAGGCCCTCTATATTTGGAGTAAGACTTCTTTACTCCTGTACTCAAATCCTCTGGTAATGGAGGGCAGCAGACCATTTGCCTTCCTAATGGCTTGCTGCACCTGCACATTCACTTTCAGTGAGTAATGTACAAGGACACCCAAGCTCCTTTGAGCATCTGCATTCCCCAATCTTTCAGCCTTTAGGTAATACTCTGCCGTTCTGTTTTTCCAACCAAAGTGGATAACTTCACATTTATCCACATTATATTGAATCTGCCATAGTCTCGCCCACTCACTGAGCCTGTCGAGATCACCTTGGAACCGCTTCACATTCCCTTCGCAATTGACACTAGCCACCTAGCTTTGTACCATCAGCAAATTTGGAAATTTTACATTTAGTCCCCTCATCCAAATCATTGAGATGGATTGTTACTAGCAGGTGCCCAAGATCCGATCCTTGCGGTACCCCATAATTCATAGCCTGCCATCCTGAAACCCGTTTATCCCTACACTTTGTTTTCTGTCTGTTAACTAATTCTCAATCCATGCTGGTATTTTACCATCAATTCCATGTACCCTAATTTTGTTCACCATCTCTTGTGTGGGACCTTATCGAAGGACTTCTGAAAATCCAGATACACCACATCTGCTGGATCCCCTTTGCCTACTCCAGTAGTTACATCCTCAAAGAAATCCAATAAGTTTGTCAAACAGGAATTCCCTTTCATAAATCTATGTTGACTCTGCCCAATCTTACTAACTATTCTAAAGGCTCAATTATTGCATCCTTTATAATAGATTCCAGCATTTTCCGAACTACTGATGTGAGGCTAACAGGTCTGTAGTTCCCCGTTTTCTCGCTCCCTCCTTTCTTAAATAGAGGGTTTACATTTGCTATCCTGGAATCTGCAGGAACCGTTCCAGAATCTATAGAATTTTGTAGGATGACAACCAATGCGTCCACTATTCCAACGGCTACATCTTTCAAAACCCTAGGATGTAGGTCATCAGGTCCTTGGGATTTATCCAGTTTTCGTCCCATTAATTTTGCTTGTCCTGTTTTTTTACTTATAATAATTTCTTTAAGCTCCTCATTCTCGTCACACCCTTGGCTTTATCGTATTTCTGGGCGGTATTTAATGTCTTCCTCCATGAAGACAGAAACAAAGTATGCATTTAATTTCTCAGCCACTTCCTCATTTCCCATTTTAAATCCTCTGATCTCTGACTGTAAAGCACCTAAATTTACCGTCGCTAGTGTTTTACTTTTCACATACCTATAGAAGCTTTTACAGTCCGTTTTTATATTTTTCGCTAGTTTATGCTCATATTTCATTTTCCCTTTCTTTATCAATTTCTTTGTCCCCCTTTGCTGATTTGTAAAAATACCCCAATCCTCAGGCTGACCGCTTTTTCTGGCAACTTTATAAGCTTCGCCTTTTGACTTAATGCCAGCTATAATTTCTTTTGTTAGCCATGGTTGGATCACTTTTCCTTTTGGGTTTTTATGCCCTAGAGGAATATATATTTGTAGCAAATTATACATTATTTCCTCGACTGTTAGCCATTGTGTGTCCACCTTCCTACATTTTAGTGTAGTCTCCCAATCTACCATGGCCAACTTGTCACTCATACACTTGTAGTTTCCTCTGTTTAGATTGAAGACCTTAGTTTCAAATTGGTATATATCACTCTCCAGCGTAATGTAAATTTCAATCATATTATGGTCACATATCCCTAAATGCCCCTTTACCACAAGATTATTGATTAGCACTTTTTCAGTACACAGTACCAGATCCAGAATAGCCTGTTCCCTGGTTGGTTCCTCCACGTACTGATCCAGGAAACCACCTCACATGCATTCCAAGAATTCGTCCTCCACATGATTAGTGGAAATTTGATTTGCCCAGTCAATATGTAGATCAAAGTCCCCCATGATTACCGTATTACCCTTGTTGCATGCACTTCTAATCTATTGATTGATACTCTGTCCTTCATTACCATTACTGTTTGGTGGCCTATACACAACTCCCACCAATGCTTTCCACCCTTTGCTCTTTCTTAGCTCCACCCAAACTGATTCCAGTTCTAAATCACGGTCTGCCAAGCCAAGATCTTTTATCTCTGTTGTAACAATCTCATCTCTTATTAACAGTGCTACACCACGTCCTTTTCTCTTTTGTCTGTCCTTCCTACATGTTGAGTACCCTGGAACAGTCAGTTCCCGGATTTGGTTACCATGCAACCATATCTCTGTAATGGCAATTACATCATACCCATTTACTTCTATTACTGCATTTAATTCATCCACTGTGTTGCTGTGCCGGGGAGGATGGGCCCAGTGAGATCAGACAGTGTGTAACCCAGGGAGGATGGGCCCAGTCAGATCAGACAGTGTGTAATCCGGGGAGGATGGTACCAGTGAGAACAGACAGTGTGTAACCCAAGGAGGATGGGCCCAGTGAGATCAGACAGTGTGTAATCCGGGAGAATGGGCCCAATGATATCAGACAGTGTGTAACCCGGGGAGACTGGGCCCAGTGAGATAACACAGCGTGTGACCCAGGGAGGATGGGCCCAGTGAGATCAGCAAGTTTGTAACCTGGTGAGGATGAGCCCAATGAATTCAAACAGCGCCGTTTTGTCTAATGCACAGAGAGAAACTGTTACATTTCTGCCTCGAATTCTGGGTATTTGGAGGCAGCCCGGGTGTTCCTGCCGGGTACCTGAGAAACAGGAAGAATCGAACAGAAATACTCGACCCTGAAGCATTAACGTGGATGATCCGGCAGTGATTGGTCCCACTGTTTTCTCGGCAACGAGGGAGATAGTTTCAGATACCGCCCTGGATCTCCTGTTGTAAACTGCAGAGAAACGCAGAGTCTCATAAACCGCTGTATTCAACAGGGCAGAAACTGGGCGTTGTTTAAAATAAACTGGAATTGTATTTCAGCGTGGCTGGAGCAGGGAATAACTGGCAGTTTATACAGGAATTCTCTGAGGATATTTGAGTCGAAAGTTCAAGCAGTATGATTTCGGTTTTTGGAATTGGCGACGCTGCTGTGGAGGAGAACGAGCAAAGCACAGATCTTTCACTCCGGTGAATGATGGAAACGGCAGCGAGCAAATTAATGCCAGAGCTATGGTTTACTTCACGGTCAATATTACATTGTTTTCAGGCCTGCCACAATTAGATAATTACAGGAAACGTGCACATTATGTTCTAGTTCACACGGTCAATCTTGTTCTCGTTTTCTGTCCTGCCATAATTAGATCTCCTGGTAAATGATGGAGTGGTTGAGGAAGCTGCACAGCTGGAAGTAAACAGGGATTGTAGATGGAGGAATGACAGCACGTGAACCAGCACATGATTGTGAGAGCACAATTCAGAGAGAAAACTTCCGATTCAAAGAGCATCCATAGATCGACTGGAGAGAAAGGGAACAGACAGTCCTGTTGACTTAGATATACACTGGCCCCTGAGATGGACCGGGAAGAATGGTCAGAGAGATTCCCAGTGACTCAGGTAGACACTGGTCCTGGAGATTGATCGGGGAGAATGTTCAGAGGGAGAATCCTGTTGACTCAGGTACACACTGGTCCTGGAGATGGACTTTGGAGAATAGTCAGAGAGAGTCCCATTGACTCAGATAAACACTGGTCCTGGAGATGGACTGAGGAGAATTGTCAGAGAGAGTCCATTTGACTCAGATACACACTGGTCCTGGAGATGGACTTTGGAGAATGGTCAGAGAGAGTCCCATTGACTCAGATACACACTGGTCCTGGAGATGGACTGGGGAGAATTGTCAGAGAGAGTCCATTTGACTCAGATACACACTGGTCCTGGAGATGGACTTTAGAGAATGGTCAGAGAGAGTCCCATTGACTCAGATACACACTGGTCCTGGAGATGGACTTTGGAGAATGGTCAGAGAGAGTCCCATTGACTCAGATAAACAGTGGTACTGGAGATGGACTGTGGAGAATGGTCAGAGAGAGTCCCATTGACATAGATACATACTGGTCCTGGAGATGGACTGGGGAGAAAGGTCAGAGAGAGTCCCATTGACTCAGATACACACTGGTCCTGGAGATGGATTGGGGAGAAAGGTCAGAGAGAGTCCCATTGACTCAGATACACACTGGTCCTGGAGATGGATTGGGGAGAAAGGTCAGAGAGAATCTAATTATCTCAGATATACCCTATTACTTTAAATGCTACACAACGGTTGCAAAGTGAGGCATTAAATGGTGATAATGAGACTGGGAAAGTCTAACAACTGAGCACAATTATCCAGCATGAGGCCGTGCAATGGGATATGAAGAGTGATCAATTTCTGTCTCTAAACACAAAGTTACAGGTGAATCTTGTGTGTGGTTTCTAGTAAAGGGATTTGATCTAATTAGTGACTCCGGTCTGAGGTAGAGCCCAGCAGATGGACATGTGCCTGTTTATTAGGTGGGACTGAACTCACACCGACACCCTTAGATCGCTATAATAAATTAGCTCTTCTTTGACATCACTCACTCCCTCCAAATTAAAGGTGTTGCTATGCATTTTCGTCAGATAGGTGGAACATTCTTTCTTCCAGTTCTATTCGTGTCCCCTCCCCGACATTTGTCCAGTACAATGATGATTGTATCGAAGCCGTTTCCTGCTGTTACCCTAGACTGGAAAATTACATTCACTTTGCTTCCAATTTCCATCATTCCCTCATCATCACGTTATCCATCTCCGACTCCTTCCTTCCGTTCCTCGACTTCTCTGCATCCATTTCTGGGGGTAGGCTTTCGAGAAACATTCATAAAATTCCCCTGACTCCCACAGCTAGTTGGATTACACTTCCTCTCACCCCACTTCCTGTAAAGACTCTATTCAATTCTCCTAGTTTCTTCATCTCTGTGACATTTGTTCTGATCATGCCTCCTTCCAAACTAATGCTTTCTATATGCCTTCCTTTTTCCTAAACCAAGGATTCCTCTCCAGCGAGGTTGACATGGCCCTCCACCATTCCATTTCCCAAAATTCTGCTCTTAACCCTACCCCTCCCTCGTAGAATCACAAAAGGGTTGCCCTTATCACCCCACCAGCCTCCACATTAAACGCATCATCCTCCGCCATTTCCGCCACCTCTGGTGTAATAACATAACTAAACATATTTTCCCCTCCTCTTTCAGCCTTCTGAAGGTATCACTCCCTGCGCGACAGCCTGGTCCACCTCTCAATCACCACCAATCTCTGCTCCACTTGCCACGACACCTTATGGTGCAAAGGCAGGAGGTGCAACACCTGCCCTTTTAACTCCTCCCTTCCACTGTACAGGGACCCAAACATTCCTTCCAGGTGAAACAGCGATTTACTTGTTGTAGTTGCAATTTAGTGCACTGTATTCGCTGCTGACGATGCGGTCTCCACTATATTGGGGCCATCAAACTCAGATTGTCTGATTGTTTTGCGGAACACCACTGCTCATTCTGCAAGCACGACCCCAATCTTCCGGTCGCCTGTCACTTTAATTCTCCGCTCCACTCCCAATCTAACCTGCTTGTCCTGGGCCTCTTACACTCTTCCAATTTAGCTCAATGTAAGCTCGAGGAACAGCACATCATCCTTCGATTCTGCACTTTACAGGCTTCCAGACTCAATATCGAGTTCAACAATTTCAGGCCATAACCTCTGCACCTATTTTTTCAGATGGCAGATGTTGACAATTCTGGCATTCCCATTTGCATTTCTTCTAGACATATATTTTGTTTCTTCACTTGTCCCATTAACATCTCCTTTTCCTTTGCACAATCATCCCTATTGTCATTTTATCACTCCAGCTTTCCACCCGATCACAGACTTTCTGTTTCGTTCTTTCCCCCCTCCCCGTTTGCCTGCCCCGAACTTACTTAAAATTGGTTACCTGTACAACTTTTGCCAGTTCTGACAAAAGGTCATCGATTTGAAACGTTACACTGTTTCTCTCTTCACAGATACTGCCTGACCTGCTGAGCATTTCCAGCACCCGCAGTGTTGTGCTTTTATACTAGTCTATGCTTCATTGAATTACTATGTTTTGAAATTTTGTAGATTGTAATTCATTGGGAGTAATTTAAAGTAGTAGAAACAGGGCGGTAGTGTAATATTGGTGATATGGAATTGGCCTCCCAGTATAAAGCACGCCTGATACCCACTCTGTTGACGTTAAAGGGAAGGAAAATCGTCCATTGTGTAAAATGATTGGCTAATTCGATATTGCTCACATTACACTATCGCCCAGAGATAAAAATAAAACCTGATTAGCTTTAGCACAGCACTCTCTGTTTTTAACTTCAAATGATTTACTGCCATAATAACCGTGCGTAGCTAATCATTTTTAGAATAAAGTACGATTTGAAGTTAAGAAATATCTTGGCACTGATCCACAAGCAGGTCCCGCACTCACCTGAAAGCACCGCACGTCCCACACTCACACTGATCCATCTGCACATCCCACACTCACTCTGACGCATCCGCATGTCCCGCAGTCACCATGACCCACCTGCAGGGCCCGCACTCACCCTGACCCGGCCGCACATTCCGCACTCGCCCTGACACTCCCGCACGTCGCGCACTCACCTGACCCATGCGCACTTCCCGCAATCAAACTCCAGTATGATTTGGACAGGTTGGGTAATTGGGCAGAAGCATGGCAGATGCAATATAACGTGGATAAATGCGAGGTTATCCACTTTGGTGGCAAAAACAAGAAGGCAGATTATTATGTGAATGGCAATAGATTGGGAGAAGGGGAAGTGTAACGAGACCTGGGTGTCCTTGTGCACCAGTCACTGAAGGTAAGCATGCAGGTGCAGCAGGCGGGTAAGAAGGCAAATGGTATGTTGGCCTTTGTAGAGAGAGGGTTTGAGTACTGGAACAAGGATGTCTTGCTGCAGTTGTACAGGGCCTTGGTGAGACTACATCTTGAGTATTGTGTGCAGTTTTGCTTGCCTTATCTGAGGAAGGATGTTCTTGCCATGGAAGGAGTTCAGCGATGATTCACCAGGCTGAAAACTGGGAGGGCAGGAACGACGTATGAGGAGAGATTGGGTCAATTTGTCTTGTACTCGCTGGAGTTTAGAAGAATGAGAGGGTATCTCATTGATACTTATAAAATTCTAACAGGACTAAACAGACTAGATGCAGGAAGGATGTTCCCGATGGTCGGGGAGTCCAGAACCAGGGGTCACCATCTAAGGATAAGGGGCAAGCCATTTAGGACAGAGATGTGGAGGAACTTCTTCACACAGAGAGTGGTGAAACTCTGAAATTCTCTACCACAGAAGGCAGTAGAGGCCAATTCATTAAATATATTCAAGAAGGAGTTGGATATATTTCTTAACGCTAAAGGGATCAAGGGATATGGGGAGAAAGCAGGGACAGGGTACTGCATTTGGATGAGCAGCCATGATCGCATTGAATGGCGGAGCAGGCTCGAGGCGCCGAATGGCCCACTCCTGCTCCTATCTTCTATGTTTCAACTTGGTCTAGCCGCACGTCCCGCACTCAGCTGAACCACGTGCACATTCAGCACTCAAACCCTGATCCACTGTTTTTTCTGCACTCACCCTGACACACCCACACGTCCCGCACTCACCCTGACCCTTCCGCACTCATCCTGACCCACCCGCACCCTCCCTGGTCCACCCGCACATCCTGCACTCACCACCTGATAAACAAACAGCGGAAATATTTTTCACGACTTTAGAATTTACAAATTCGATGGCCTTGTCTCTCGATTTAGTATCAGCGGTGCAATGAATATATTTTGAATATACATATGTCTGTTCTATTCTAATATGCCCTGCTATAACCTGAAATTAATTTTTTTACAGCTAACAAGTTGCCTGAGATGGGGCATTCATCAAGTAAACCAAGCAGTGCTAGAAAACAATCCCAGATTCAAGGCCCTCCTCTTGGGGAAGGTGATCAGGTCCCAGGAACTGGTGCAAGTGAACTGAGTCAGATTCAAGTCCCTGCTCCTGGGGAAGATGATCAGGCTGCAGGAATAGGTACAAGTGAACAAAGTCAGGTTCAAGGCACTGCTCCTGGGAAAGGTGATCAGGTCGCAAGAACTGGTACAAGTGAACAGAGTCAGATTCAATACCCTTCTCCTGGGGAAGGTGATCAGACTGCAGGAACCGGTACAAGTGAACAGAGTCAGATTCAAGGTCCTGCTCCTGGGGAAGGTGATCACGCCTCAGGAACCGCTACATGTGAACAGGGCCAGGAAAATTGTCCTGCTCCTGGGGAAAGTGATCAGGCCCCAGGAACCAGTACAAGTGAACAGAGTCAGATTCAATGCCCTGCTAGTGGGGAAGGAGATCAGGCCACAGGAACTGGTACAAGTGAAAATATTCATTCCCCCGGAGATTTATTAAGTACGAATGCTACAAGATTTGAACAAAAAACAGGTTAGTAGAATGAAACTCACTTCAAATAAAACATCTCTGATCATTTCAACCACTACAACTAAACTCAATCCATTCATTTATTGACCTGATAAAAATATATAATATAGTTACAAATATGAAACTTTTGTCAACGGCTATATTTGTGGCATATTCTGGTTCCTGTTCTCTGCCCCTATACTTTATTGATTCGGGGATTTTTTTAGACAAAAATGCCCAGGGGCTAGAAATTGCTTTTAGTGCGCAGGATGGTCACCGCCCTTTTAATGCGCACAGAATCATGCGGCCTCATAGAAGGCCTTAAATGTGCCCGTTCCTTGAGTTTAAGTAAAGTAAGTGTGTTGTCAGCGCCACTTGTGCTGTGGATTGGCCACACGCAGATTAAGTGTCATAAACTTCACCATTTCTGAAGCCAGATATAGAGAAACTGCGCCTCTAAAAGTGGGGGAGCTCTCTGTCTGTACGCAACTGAAAGTGAAGATTGTGAACAATGGACGGCACAGCAGACGCAGCAAGGGCCGCCCAATTTTCAGACACTGAATTTGAGGGTTTGCAGGTGGGTTCCAGGAATAGGGACTTCTTCTATCCACCCGGCGCCAGGAAGATATCCAGGCAAGCTGTGATTTAGGAGAGTTAGCAGAAATATAGCCCTAGAACAGATGCATTGCGGGAAGAAGTACTACCACCTCACATGGAAACCCAAGGTAAGACTACTAACTAAGTTATATCATTACTCTCACGTTAGCCTTGCAATAACTGTTGCCCCGGCACTATCAACTCTTCCCTCTCCAATTACCAGAACTCTCCTCGATTCACTGCAAATTCCTATCTGTGTATTCGGCAGCCCAGTCGCAGCAGCAATATCTTCTGGATATGGGGAATACATTTTAATAGTTTCTGCTAAATGACATAATGACACAACAGGTTGAATAGAAACATATAACTCAAAAGGTTTCCCGTTGCCATGGCTTAATAAATGATTTTAATATTGACAATGCCTGTTTCACTTCCTTTTATAATATAGAATATTGTTCATTTGTTCAGTCCTCCCAGCACTGGGGGGGGGGGGGCGTAAAGTGACCATTCACTCATGTCCGCCTGCCATTCTCGCCAGTTTCAACAAACACAGTGAGAACACATTCCAATTCATCTGCCAAATCATTAGCAAAACCATGGAGATTCGCCAGTAACGAATTATAGTTCTTATTTATAATGCGCACTTTCTGTAAGCGTCACAATTATTGCTGCCCTCGTCCCTTGTCACATTCACTTCCTACTTTCAGTGGGGTGTCGGTGTGAGGCTGGGTCAGTGGGGTGATGGTGTAAGGCCGAGTCAGTGGTGTCTCGGTCAAGGGCTGGGTCAGTGGGGTGTCGGTGTAGGGCTGTGTCAGTGGGGTGTCGGTGTGGGACTGGGTCAGTAGGGTGGCAGTGTAGGGCTGATTCAGTATGTTGTCGGTAATGGGCTGACTTAGTGGCCTCTCGGTGTAGGGCTGGGTCAGTATGGTGTCGGTGAGGGGCTGAGTCAGTAGCGTGTCGGTGTAGGGCAGGATCAGTGGGGTGTCTGTGTGGGGCTGGATCAGTGGGGTGTCTGTGTAGGGCTGGGTCAGTAGGGTGTCAGTTTAGGGTGGGTCAGTAGGCTGTCAGTGTAGGCTGGGTCAGTATGGTGTCGGTTTAGCGCTGGATCACTGTGTTGTCGGTGTGGGGCTGGGCCAGTAGGGTGTCAGTTTAGGGTGGGTCAGTAGGGTGTCAGTGTAGGGCTGTATCAGTGGGGTGTCGGTGTAGGGCTCCGACAGTGGGCTGTCGTTGTAGGGCTGGGTCAGTAGTGTGTCGGTGCAGGGCTTGGTCAGTAGTGATCGGTATATGGCTGGATCAATGGGGTGTCGATGTAGGGCTGAATCAGTGGGGTGTCGATGTAGAGCTGGGTCAATGTGGCTTCGGTGTAGGGCTGGGTCAGTAGGGTTTTGAAGTGGGGCTGTGTCAGTAGGGTGTCAGTGTAGGGCTGTATCAGTGGGGTTTTGGTGTAGGGCTGGAGCAGCGGGGTGTCGATGTAGGGCTGGGTCACTAGTGTGTCGGTATAGGGCTGGGTCAGTAGTGTGTCACTGTAGGGCTGGGTCAGTATTGTGTCTGTGTAGGACTGGATCAGTGGCGTATCCATGTAGACCTGAGTAAGTACGGTGTTGCTATAGGGCTGGGTCAGTAGAGTGTCAGTGTAGCGCTGTATCAGTGGGTTGTTGATGTAGGGCTGGGTCTGTGTGGTGTTGGTGTAGGGCTGTGTCAGTAGGGTTTCAGTGTAGAACTGGATCAGTGGGGAGTTGGTGTAGGGCTCGGTCCCTGTGGTTTTGAAGTAGGGCTGGGTCTGTGTGGTGTTCGTGTAGGGCTGGGTCAGTTGGCTGTCGGTGTAGGGCTGGGTCAGTGGGGTTTCGGTGTGGGACTGGGTCCGTAGTGTATTGTTGCAGGGCTGGAGTGGGAGGAGACTTGCACAAGTTGAGTCAATTGGCCAAATTGTGTGCTGTACATTCTATGTAATTCTATGTAAAGTGGGAAGCGACAATATCACATTTTCTGAAGCAGTTATCTGAAACGGAACTATTGGAAGCTTTGTTCTTATTTTGAAGCCTGCAACACGCACACTCCTCCAGTGGAACTGGGAGATTCCAGTCACCAGCTAGAGGATGTGGAAAGTTATGTTAACTAGAAATGAGTATAACCATTTCTAAAATATTTATCTGCAAATGGGAATGATGTATTTCAGAGGAGAGAGTTTGATCAAAGAGACTCGCCCAGTTTGACACGTTGGTGAAGAGTTAGACATGTTTATATCCATCTCCCCGTCTTCGCTCGGTGTCCCAAATTTCTTCCCAAATGTCTGCCGATCTTTCTCATAACTACAGGTTTGAATCTCTCCAATCGTGTTTCAGCTCCTGCCACAACACTGAATTGGCAATATACAAAGTCACAAATGAAACCTTCTATGACTGAACGTAGTAAACCATTTCTTCTCGACTTCTGCAGTCTTTGACACGGTCGAGCACAACATCATCCAACACCTCTCCTCCATTGCCCAGCTCAGTGGGGCTGCCCTTGCTTATTTCCACTTTTACCCATCCAGTCCTATCCAGAGAATCTTCATCATCGGCTTCTCATCCTGCTCCCGGACTATTAACATTGGATTCCCCCATTGCTCGCCCCTTGCCTCCTCCTACTGTTCTACATGAAGACGTTATCCAAAGACCAGAGATCAGCTATCATGTGCAAGCACGTAACACTTTGCTCCACATCTCCACAACCTCTCTCCACCCACCCACTGTATCTTCTTGTCACGCTGTTTGTCTGAGATGAGCTACATATTTCTCAAATTAAACAGTTGGAAGATCGAAGACACGATCTTCAGCCCTCGCCACGAATTCTGCTCCCTTGCGAATGATTCCATCCCCGTTCCAGACAGTGTCTCGGATTGAACCGGACTGTTTACAACCTCAGCATTTGATGTAACCTCAAGCTGAGCTTCCGACACGATATTCTCTCCATCTCAAAGACCGCCTACATCCAACTCTTTACTATTATGCAGCTTCGCACCTGCATCAGCCCACCTGCTGCTGAAATCCTCATCCATGCTTTTCTCACCCAGTGACTCGATTTTTCCAATACTCCCAGTCACTTTGCCCCTTTCACTCTTCGTAAATTTAAACGCATGAAAATCCCTGCTCACTGACCACCCCGTCCTTGTGAACCTACATTGGCTCCCGGTCCCTCGACACATCCAAATGAAAACTCCCATCATCGAGTTTAACTCCCTCAATGGGCTCATCGCTCACTCGCTCTGTAACTGCCTCCAGACTTACAATCCCCAACCTCTCTGCTCCTCCGACTCTGGCCTCTTGTGCATTTTCGTCCTCTCCTCCCCTGATCTATGAGGTCGAGGCCTTCGACTGTCCCGGTTCTCTGCGCTGAAATTCCCCACCTAAGCATATACTCCTCCCTCCTCCTTTAAGACACTCCTAAAACACAGTTATTTGACTAATCTTTGACTAGCCTTCCTTCTACCCACTTTATTCAGCGTCCACCTTTTGTCTGATTCGGCTCCTGTGACGCGCCTTGCGATGTTTTTAGATGTTAAAAGCGCTGTAGAAATGTCAGATGTTGTTGTGTGTTTAATTTACTCGTGTCAGCGTGCGTGATACAGCAGATAAATGAATCTTAATAGGTTTCAAACTTGGGTTCAACTTAATTCTGGAGAATAACTTCAACTATATTTTGGATAATTTACTGATCCTAGACTGAATCACTTTTACATTTCCACAGTGGGGAAAGGGAAGGACGCTGACTGATAGATTGACTGGACACACTCACAGCGAGACACGTGGGGAAGTGGAGAATATTCACTGTAAAACAGCAGTCAAATCTACCACATATAGTAGTGATAATGGGGGACTTAATTATACTAATATAGACTGGGATAATAATACTGAAAAGGGCAGAGAGGGGGAAGAATGTCTGAAGTGTGTTCAGGAGAACATTCTTGATTAGTACATTTCCAGCCCAACGAGGAATTGCTGGATCTGGTTTTGGGGAATGAGGTGGGTCAAGTGTCAGTCAGTGACCACCCCTGTATAAAAGGCACTAACAGCCTTCTGTAGTTTCAGTTTCCCGTTTGTCTCCATTCAGTAAAGACTTGTTATGATCAACTCCTGCTGTCCGTGTCTCAATTATACATGGACATAATATTGGCGACGAGCAGATACGAACTTACCTACAGTCTGCAACACCTCCTGGGATCCATTCCTGAAGCGAAGTGAGCAGAGGTCGAGGCCAGAAGGAAGAAAGAAGCAGTAGAAACGGGCGTCGACCGTGGGCATCCGCCCCTGCGTCAGCGGAGTTGAAGATTGCAGGAGAGGCTGTCGAGAGCGGGGCTTGGTTCCTGTCGATAGTGCTTCAGCTAATCGGGCTGGTGGCAGGTAGTAAACTGATCCTTCCTGGGCTGCGGCGGTCTAGAACTCGAGTGGGTGGCTTGCAACGGGGCCGAGCAGCGTTGTCGGGAAGAGGAGAGAGAGAGAGGGTGGAGCACACAGGGCGCGGCCGGTGCTATGAAGCCGGGCAGCGTACAGACCCGAGAAGAGGGAGGCAAGAGTCCCACTGGGTTGTTCCACGACGGAAAAATATTAAAATAACAAAATATATATATATTAAACGCGCAGAAAGCCGCAAGGAGCTGCAGGTTGCAACAGAAACCTTGGAAAGCAGCGCTAGCAGCAGCGGGGAAGAAGGCAAAGCGCGGGAGGTGCCATTTAGTTAAATCGGGAAAGAAGGCAAAGCGCGGGAGGAGCCATTTTAGATTTTCAAGATGCCAAAGACTGGCTGTGTCACTGCCTTTGATAATGCAATAGAGGACTGGACCACGTATGTGGAAAGAGTCGAGGTATATTGTGAGGCAAACGAAATAGCCGATAAGAAAAAGGCATTGGTACTGCTAAACTTAATGGGCACAAGAACGTACGGCTTATTGCGGGACCTGATTGCTCCAGCCAAACCGAAGGCGAAGAGTTTTAACAAAATTATTGCTATCCTACAGGAACACCTAAACCCTGCACCGCTGCTGATAGCAGAAAGATTTAAATTTCACAGGAGAACTCAGCTTAAAGATGAGAGCAATGCTGAGTACCTTACGGAACTACACAAGCTATCAAAGCACTCCCAGTTCGGAGCAGGACTGGCAGATACCCTACGGGACAAATTTGTCTGTGGACTCCGGAGTAAAGAAACCCAGAAGAGGTTACTCTCAGAGAAAGAGCTGACGCTAGATAAGGCTTTCAGCGTGGCAGTATCGTACGAAGCAGCAGCCAGGGGAGCTGCGGAAATACAACAAAAGCCACAGGAATACGACACCCACGAAATGACACGGGGATTTGCAAAATGTTATTGCTGCGGCAAAACTAACCATGACCAGAAGGACTGCTGGTCCAAACACAAAATATGCAGGCAATGCGGAAAGATGGGACACATTGCATGAGTTTGCAGGTCTGGGAAGAAGACCAACAACAACAAAAATGCTACTAAGGAACCGTACAGGAAAGTACAAAAGATGACGGACAGTAGTTCCGAAGACCAGATGAGTGATAGTGAATCCGGGAACAAGAGACTAAGCTGTCTCAAACTTCACAATGTAATCGCAAAAGCGGATCACCGAACCATTTGGGTCACCCTCACGATAGCAGGGACCCAAGTCAAAATCGGATTGGATACAGGATCAGCTCTAACCATCATGAATCGACGAGACTACGAGCGGCTATTCTCACACATACCCTTGAGAGAGACATCCATTGTCTTGAGGATGTATGCGGTGGAAAAGTATACCCCAGAAGAAAAATAAGGGTGCCTGTCGAATACAACGGCAAGAAAATAAGGAAATTGTATCTCTACATTCTGCAAGATGGTGGACCACTGTTATTGGGACGTGAATGGATCAGAAAGATAAGTTTAGACTGGCACTCCATTCAGGCACTGACGGTGGCGGGTAAAAAAGATGACGACGTCACTTCTGGACGATTGTCAACAATCTTAGCTGACGCCAAAGAGGTAATTCAATAAGAACTGGGCACTCTTAAAGGCGTAACCGCCTCGATAAAAATAGAGGAGAATGCAACTCCCAAGTTTTTCAAAGCAAGACCGGTACCATATGCAATTCGCCCAAGCCGCCGAGGCAGAGCTGGAGAATCTGGAGCATGCAGACGTGTTATCTAAGGTAGACTGGAGCGAGTGGGCGACACCCATCATTCCGGTCACGAAGAAAACGCTAAGCAAAAGGTCTGAGGAGCCAAGGAAGGTTCGCATCTGTGGGGACTTCAAGTTGATGGTGAACCCAGTCCTTCACACAGTACAATATCCTCTTCCAAGGATAGAAGATATCTTCGCCTCACTATCTGGCGGGAAGCATTTTACAAAAATTGACCTAGCACAAGCATATTTGCAGATGGAGGTTGAAGAATCCTCTAGGAAGTATCTCACGATAAACACTCACAAAGGTCTTTACCAGTATAATCGACTGGTATTCGGAGCAGCATCAGCTCCGGCGATCTGGCAAAGAGCGATGGAACAAGTCCTGCAAGGGATTCCGGGGACTCAGTGTTACTTAGACGACATCCTAGTGACAGGTGAAGATGACAGTGCACACCTTGCCAACCTAAAGCAGGTGCTCACTAGACTACGTGAACATGGGCTGCGAGCCAACCGCCCCAAGTGCGAGTTTTTTAAGAAACAGATATCGTATTGTGGCCACGTGATTGATGAAGAGGGGTTGCATAAGTCCCCTGACAAAATTGAAGTGGTAGTTATGGCTCCAGCGCCTGAAAATGTGTCACAACTGAGGTCATTCCTCGGATTGGTGAATTACTACCATAAGTTTTTGCCGAATTTGTCCACAATTCTGCATCCACTGAACGCCCTACTATGAACGGGAGTAGCATGGAAATGGAGCGATGAATGTAAGCGGGCCTTTCAGGAGTGTAAGGACCTAATCACTTCAAGAAAAGTATTGGCTCACTACATCCCATCACTACCGATAAGGCTGGCTTGTGATGCGTCTCCCTATGGCATTGGGGCGGTACTGTCACATAAATTCCTTAATGGTTCAGAGAGGCCGATAGCTTTTGCGTCACGCTCGTTAACTTCAGCCGAGCGTAACTACGCTGAGATTGACAGAGAGGCCCTCAGCCTGGTGTGGGGGGTGAAGAAGTTCAATCACTACCTGCACGGTCAGAAATTTACACTACTAACGGATCATCAACCTCTCGTCTCCATTTTCAGCCCTCAGAAGGGCGTACCGATAATGACAGCACAACGGCTGCAGAGGTGGTCCCTTTTTCTAGGGGCACACCACTAAGACATCGAGTATAAGGGAACTAAACAGCATGGGAATGCTGATGGATTGTCACGCCTACCGTTACCGACGGTGGAAGAAGAACTGGCGGTGGATCCAGTGGAGTTATTCCACTCGACCATAGTCGAATGACTCCCTGTGATGAATGCAAACATAGAAAAGGAAACACGAAATGACCCGACACTCTCCTGGGTCTATGATTTAACGGTGAAGGGATGGCCAACACATGGTGAACCACTGCTGCCAGCATTCTCGCCGAGAAGAGAACAGCTGTCAGTGTGCAGGGGGACCTTGATGTGTGGATCCAGAGTAGTAATTCCACCTAAATTGACGGATAGAGTGCTCAATGAGCTTCATCAGGGTCATCTGGTTGGGGTAAAAATGAAGAACTTAGCCAGAGCGTTTGTTTGGTGGCCGGGAATCGATAGAGAAATCGAAATGATGACCAAGAGCTGTACAGGATGCCAGAAGGCCCAAAACGCCCCACCACAAGTTCCTCTACATCCATGGGAGTGGCCCTCATCTCCATGGCAAAGGGTGCACATTGATTTTGCTGGTCCCTTTATGGATTCGATGTTTTTAATTGCGATGGATGCACATTCAAAGTGGCCAGTGGTAATAAAAATGTCCCCAACCACCACAGAAAAAACTATCACAGTCTTACGAACCATATTCACCAGAAATGGGCTGCCTGAACAGATTTGCTCTGACAATGGACCACAGTTTGTGTCTGAAGAGTTCCAGAGGTTTTTAAAGAACATGGCTTTGGACATGAAAAAGTCACATCGAGCCCAGTCGACCGTGCAAAGTGCGCCTCATTAACATCTGGGGAAGTGTGTCAAAATTTGGAGAGCTGTCCCACAGAATAGGCAAGCAACAGCCTGTCAAAATCATACTCACAGAATCATAGCTTTCAGCTAATGTCCCAGAATATGCCATCATCACCAGATGAGGCGTAAAGCTCACTTTGCCATTACCATCAAGCCAGGGGGCCAAAACTGGTTCAATGAAGAGTGCAGAAGAGCATGCCAGGAGCAGTAGCATGAGTACCTAAACAGCATGCTACAGACATAAGTAATCGATTCAACAACCAGCGGATCAGAACAAAGCTCCGCAGTCCTGCCATATACATAGATACATAGATACATAGAAGATAGGAGCAGGAGTAGGCCATTCGGCCCTTCGTGCCTGCTCCGCCATTCGATGAGATCATGGCTGATCCTTTAATTCAGTATCCCGTCCCCGCCTTCTCTCCGTAACCCTTAACCCCTTTTGCCCGTAGAAATATATCTAATTCCCTCTTAAATATATTTAATGAGCTGGCGTACACTGCCCTCTGTGGCAATGAGTTCCACAGGTTCACCACTCTCTGAGTGAAGAAATTCCCCCTCATCTCTGTCCTAAATGGTTTAGCCCTTATCCTTAAATTATGTCCTCTAGTTCTGTTCTCACGCGCCAAGGGAAACATTCCTTCTGCATCCAGTCTGTCTAGACCTGTCAGAATTTTATACACTTCTATGAGGTCCCCTCTCAATCTTCTAAACTCCAGTGTGTACATCCCTAAACTACATAGTCTCTCCTCATAGGTCATTCCCGCCATTCCTGGTATCAGCCTGGTGAATCGCCGCTGCACCCCCTCCATGGCAAGAACATCCTTCCTCAGATGAGGCGACCAAAACTGTACACAGTACTCGAGGTGTGGTCTCACCAGTGCCCTGTACAGCTGCAGCAAGGTATCCCTGTTCCTGTATTCTAACCCTTTTGCTATGAAGGCCAGCATACCGTTTGCCTTCTTGACCGCCTGTTGCACCTGCATGCTCGCCTTCAGTGACTGGTGTACAAGAACACCCAGGTCTCTCTGTACTTCCCCCTCTCCCAATCTATTGCCATTTAAATAATAATTTGCCCTCCCGTTCCTGCACCCAAGGTGGATAACTTCGCACTTGTCCACATTATAGTGCATCTGCCATTTATCCGCCCAATCGCCCAGTCTGTCCAAATCGCTCTGGAGCTTCCTGGTCTCTTCCTCTGAGCCCACCCCCCCTCCTAGTTTAGTGTCGTCTGCAAATTTGGAAATGCTGCATCCGACTCCCTGATCCAGGTCATTAATGTAAATTGTGAACAGCTGGGGGCCCAGGACAGATCCCTGTGGTACCCCACTTGTTACTGCCTGCCATTCAGAAAATGAGCCGTTTATTCCAACTCTCTGTTTTCTATCTGACAGCCAGTTCCCTATCCACGCCAAAACTTTCCCCTTTATCCCATGAGCCTCAATTTTCCATGCTAATCTTTTATGTGGGACCTTATCGAAGGCCTTTTGGAAGTTCAGGTACACCACATCTACTGGCTCTCCCCCATCTATTCTACCAGTTACTCCCTCAAAAAATTCCAATAGATTAGTCAAGCACGATTTACCCTTTGTAAATCCATGTTGACTCTGTCCTATCCTGTCCCCATTTGCTAAGTGCTCCGCTATTTCATCCTTAATGATGGACTCCAGCATTTTGCCCACAACTGATGTAAGGCTTACAGGTCTGTAATTACCTGCTTTTTCCCTACCCCCCTTTTTGAATAGTGGGGTAACGTTAGCTACCCTCCAATCCATCGGCACTGTTCCCGAGTCTAATGAATTCTGAAAAATCATCCTTAGTGCATCCGCTATCTCTAGGGCCACCTCCTTCAGTACCCTAGGATGCATGTTATCAGGCCCTGGGGATTTGTCCACCTTCAATCCCTTTAGCTTCCTTAACACCATATCCTTAGAGATATTGATTTGCGTCAGTTCCTCCTTTGCCAATGTCCCTATTTTTCCCGATATCCCAGGGAGGTTTTTTGTGTCTTCCTTCGTAAAGACTGACCCAAAGTATGCATTTAGTTGATCTGCCATTTCCTTATTTCCCATTATATATTCCCCCGTATCTGACTGCAATGGACCAACTTTGGTTTTCACCAGTCTTTTCCTTTTGATATATTTATAAAAGCTTTTGGAGTTAGTTTTTATATTTTCCGCCAGCTTGTTTTCGTAAGCTATTTTGCCCCTCTTGATCATGCCCTTTGCCCTCCTTTGCTCTATCTTAAACTGTTCCCAATCTTCCGCTCTGGCGCTTTTTTTGGCTATTTTATACGCCCTATCTTTGGATTTTATGCTGTCTCTAATTTCCCCTGTTATCCACGGTTGAGTCACCTTTTTAGATTTCCTTTTATGCCAGATTGGTATAAACAATTTTTGCAATTTTGTCATTCTATCTTTAAATGTTTGCCATTGTTTATCTACCTCCAGTCCTCCCAGGAACGTTGTCCAATCAGACCTACTCAGTTCCCGTCTCATGGCATCATAATTCCCCTTGTTTAAATTCAGGACCTTAGTCTCTGAGTCAATTTCTTCGCTCTCCATTTCGAGTGAGAAATCGATCATGTTATGATCGCTCTGACCCAAGGGTCCCCGTACAACAAGATTACTGATTAGTCCCTTCTCATTGCACAGTACCCAGTCCAATATATCCGTCGTGAATTTTGGTGGACAATTCAACAACTATTGGAAGGAGGAGGCTCCATGAATATTCCCATCCTCAATGCTGGAGGAGCCAAGCACGGAAGTGCAAAAGACAAGGCAGAAGCGTTCACAACCATCTTCAGCCTCCTCTGGAATTCATCACCATCACAGAAGCCAGTCTTCAGGCAATTTGATTCACTCCACGTGATATCAAGAAACGGCTGAGTGCACTGGGTACATCAAAGGCTTTGGGCCCGAAAACTTCCCGGCTGTTGTGCTGACGGCTTGTGCTCCAGCACGAGCCGCATGTCTAGCCAAGCTGTTCCAGTACAGCTTTAACATTATCATCCAACCGAGAATTTGGAATACTGCCCAGGTATGTCCTGTCCACAAAAAGCAAGACAAATCCAATTCTGCCAATTAGCATCCCATCAGTGTGCTTGCCATCATAAGCCAGTGATGGAAGGTGTCGTCGCAGTGCTATCAAGCACCACTTACTCACCAATAACCTGCTCACTGATGCACAGTTTGGGTTCTGCCAGGACCACTTGGCTCCAGACCTCATTAGAACCTTGGTCCAAACATGGAGAAAGGAGCTGAGTTCCAGAGATGAGATAAGAGTGACTGTTCTTGACATCAAGGAAGCATTTGACCGAGCGCGGCACCAAGGAGACCTAGTAAAATTGAAGTGAATGGGATACAGGGAAAACTCTCCACGAGCTGTAGTCATAACAAGCACAAAGATAGGTGGTTGTGTTTTTTGGAGGCCAATCATCACAGCCCCAGGGAATCGCTGCAGGAGTTACTCAGTGCAGTGCCTAGGCCCAAACATCTACAACTGCTTCAATTAATGAACTTCCGTCCATCATAATGTCAAACATGGGGATGTTCGTTGATGATTGCACAGTATACAGTTCCATTCGCAACTACTCAGATAATGAAGCAGCCCATGTCCACATGCAGCAAGATCTCGACAACATTTAGGCTTGCGCTGATATGTGACAGGTAATAATCGGGTCCCAGGAGTGCCAATGAATGATTATCTCCAACAAGCGTGAATCTAACAACCACCCTTGAAATTTAACGGCGTGCCATCGCCGAATCCCCCACCAGCAATATCCTGGGGCTCATCATTGACTAGAAATTTAACTGGACAAGCCACATAAAAAATGTGACTACAAGAGAAGCTCAGAGGCTGGGTATTCTGTGGCGAGTGTCTCACCTCCTGTATCCCCAAAGCCTTTCCTCCATCTACAAGACACAAGTCAAAAGCGTGATGGAATATTCTCCACTTTCCTGGATGAGTGAAGCTCCAGCAACACTCAAGAAGCTCGACACCATCCAAGACAAAGCAGTCCGCTTCATTGCACAGCATCAACCATCATAAACATTCACTCCCTCCACCATCGGCGCACCCTTTATGCAGTGTGTACCATCTACAAGATGCACTGCAGCAACTCGCCAATGCTTTTTCGGCAGCACCTCCCAAACCCGTGACCTCCAACACCTAGAAGGAAAATGGCAGCTGGCGCACAGGAACTCTATCACCTACTTCCCCCAATCAAACACCATCCTGACTTGGAAGTATAGCGCCGTTCCTTCATTGTCGCTGGAACAAAATCATGGAAGTTCGTCATTAACAGCACTGTGAGATTACCTTAACCACAGGGACTGCAGCGGTTCAAGAAGGTGGCTCAGCTCCTCCACATCAAGGTCAATTAGGGATGGGCAATAAATGCCCGCCTTGCCAGCGACTCCCACATCCCAGGTATGAAAAAAAGATCAATGCCTGACACTTGTGTGGTTCGAATATTCTTTTCCAGTTATCAGCCCAAACCTCGATGTTATCCATGTTTTGCTGTATGCGGGCATGGACTATTTCATTATCTGAGGAATTACCAACAGAGGTAAACTCACTGAGCAATCATCAATGAGCAGCCCCACCTCTGATGGAGCGAAGGTGAATCAGCTTGAGATAGTTGCGGCTAGTACGTTGCCCTGGTATGAGAAATATTTTGAGGTAATTGAATGTCAGACAATAGACTGAAAAACAAGGCATCAAGTGGGTGATTTCTGGATTTTTTTGCACTGGTCTGCTTAAGGCGGCAGTCAACGTGTGACTTCAATGTTGGAGCAGCACAGAAGGATTCACGTTGTTGGGACATAGAAACATAGAAACAGAGAAGATGGGAGCAGGAGTTGGCCATTCGGCCCCTCGAGACTGTTCTGCCATTTAATGAGATCATGACTGATCATCCAAATTCCGTACCCCTGTCCATGTTTTCTGCCCATATCCCTTGATCCCTTTAGCCTTAAGATATTAGAGTGAGTTCGGGGAAAAGGGAAGGGACGGCCACGATCTGAACAGACCATGAATAATGGTTTTC
Source organism: Somniosus microcephalus (assembly GCF_052327205.1). Lineage (NCBI taxonomy): Eukaryota > Metazoa > Chordata > Chondrichthyes > Squaliformes > Somniosidae > Somniosus > Somniosus microcephalus. The sequence goes on along the minus strand of NW_028225180.1, from coordinate 30,857,262 downwards.
AGAAAAGCTGGATGCAGCAGGCGAAAGAGAATCAGTTGAAATGTCCGGAGTTTGGGGAAATCCTGATCTGAGTATATAAGGGAGTTTAATTATTACAACTTCTTTTGAGCAGGATCAACAGATTTATGAAATAGTGCAAAGATATTACCAGGAAAAAAGAAGGGAGATTTTGAAGTAATGAGCGATAAAGTTAGTTTATTTATTTTTTCAAAAGGGAAACAAACTAGGGTGAGCATTAACAACATCGACTGAATGTTATGTGTGTGAATGTAAAAATCGTTCCAAAACATATGAAAGCTAAAAGCAAGACTGTTGGAGTCCAGTATCTCTGCGACGTTTGTACAGGACTAGGAGAGAAATGCTTGTGGTTAGAACGCTTTCAGCAGCGAGAGAAAATTGTTGCTGTTTGCTGTATTAATAGCTGGATTGCATCAATCCCAAAATCAGACCAGAGCACTCAATACTGCAGCAAATCATTAGGAATGTTGAAAATGTAGTAGCAAGGTGCAAAGGGAGATAGGGCGGGGGTGGTTAAAATGGTATATGCGACAAGGCCAACGGAAAATATAAAAAGTCAGGGTCAATATGAAGTGATATAATAATTCAAGGCTGGAGGACTCGGGGCGAAGTGGGAATCTAGATGTGAAGGATGAAGTTTTGTGGAGATACCATGTGATTTCTTTAGTTTCTAAACATGATTTTGGTAGTGCGAATGTAGGTGTAATAGAGGAAGATGTGGGACCATAGTTAGAGATAACTGTAGAGAAGGATTTGGATTTTAGAAAAATTGCAACGTGGATAAGTCACTGGCCCCCGAGAAAATGCATTCCAGGACGTTAAAGGAAGTCACAGAGGAGATAGGAGAGAGACTCCACAATTTTTCAATTCTCTTTAGATATAAGCAATATACTTGAACACTGAAGGAGCCTAAGTAATGTCTCTGTTCAACAATGGCGGAGAGAGGAAAAATCGGGTAACTGGAACATTTAGTCTATGGCAGTCATGAGCAGACTCCTCGGATTTGTAATTTAAGGTTGAATTAGTGAACGTTGAGATAAAGGGAATGATCAGGGGAGGCTTGAACAGATTAGCTGTAGACAATCGTGTTTGAAAAATTTAAAAACTTTTTTTAAAGAATTGAAATTGTAGATCGACGAGATATAGCAAGTGCGTTGAATGTGATTTTTCACAAGGTGTTCGATATAGCTCGCAGGAGGCTTCAGCCATTTGGTATAAGAGGAAATGTTGCAGCTTGGATATAAAGTGGATAATGTGTTTAGTTTTCTCCATTTGTGTTCACAGATCCGAACTCTTCAATCACTGAGATCTTGACAAAGTGCAACGATTGCAAGCTTTTCAAGTTGACGAATTTCTACTGGGACAGACTGGAAAATGCGGTTGAAGAAGGGGTGGACGGAGTCAGCTCGTTGTTAACATACGAGAAGCATTTCAGTGGAAAAGAACATGGGGTAAGAGGGAGGGACACAGAATGAGTTTGAATTATTAAAACATCACAAAACTGACAGGATGTCAGATCTTAGAACCATATAATGTTACCGAAGAGAAACAGGCCAAATAGGAAAGAAAGGATTATAACTGTTAATGGAGTATATCTGAAACAACAACACAGAAGTGAAAATACCCAGCAGATCTGTCAGTATCTGTACAAAGAAAGGTTAAGATACCAGTTACGATATAACCCTTTGTGGGCTGAATTCAAAGTGAACTTGTACTTTTAGTAGTACTGGGAAACAGAAAGGCAGGAATCAACTGACGGGATTTGGATGGAAGTTCATGAGTTGACTGATATACAAACTACTTAAAGTAAATCGAGGAACTGTGAGAAGATAACCATGTGCCTGCAAAATGAAACTAATTTTTTTTTGAAAATGCTAAATCAGTGAACAGGTTTGGACCCAAACAGCGCAAGCAATCAAAAAATAACCTGTGGGGAGCTTAGGATCAACCGAATAGAATGATCCAATTTATATTGATTCAGATACCAGAGCTAAATCAACTTGTTGGTTCTATGAGGAGCCTCAGGATGTTTAAGCAAATTATACAGCTATAGTTAGTAGAATCACAGAAAAGTATTGCACAGGAGGAGGCCACTCGATGTGTTGTGTCTCTGCTCACTCTTTGAAATAATAGTCCTGCTTAGACCCAAGTTCCAACATTTTGTCCATAGCCCTGTAAGTTCCTCATCCTCAAGTACTTGTCCAACTCCATTGAAATTATTTATGGAATCAGCTTTCACCATCTTTTCAGGGACAGCGTTCCTAATTCTGACAACTCTGAGTGAAAACAATTGGCCTCATCCTCCCTCTAGATCTTTTTCAATGATTTTAAAGCTATGACATCTGGTTATTGAACTACTCACCAGAGGCAATCGTTTTTCTCTATCTTCTCTATCAAAACCTCTCATCATCTTTAATATGCCTATTAGGTCACCTTCTTTGTTACAAGGAGAACGTTCCTAACTTTTCCAACCTAGTAGTAGAAAAGATTGGAGTCTGAATACTAACCAATCCAGGCAAGTTCTCAGCACGGGATACCAAAGAATTACTGACAGTGCCCTAATTAATACACCTAGATCAGGGGTGTTAAACAGAGAGTTCCATCCCGTCCATGTAACAGAAGTCCCTCATCCCTGGTGCTTTCTGTAATTTGTTAACATATGTCTTTCCAAGTGACAATTTTGTCCTGTATGATGGTCTTACAGTTTCCCCACCACTGGCATTAGGCCAACTGGCCTGTAGATGCGATACCTCTCCTCTTTATTGAACAGGGGTGTGACATTGGCAACTCTCCAGTCCTCTGACACCACTCACATGTTCAAGGAGGATTGGAAGTTTTGAAGGCTGCAGCTAAAACAACGACAATTTCCACCCTTACTTCCCTCAGCAACTGAAGATGCATTTCATCCGGACATGGTAGGGTTTATATTTTAATTGCTGCCAATATTTTAAGCGCCTCCCCTTTACCTATTTGCATCTTGTCCAATTTCTCTATTATGTCTTCATTTACTGTGACATTGTCAGTACACTCTTCATTTGTGAAGACAGATGAAAAGTATTAATTTAGCACCTCAGCCATGCCCTTTGGCTCCACAAAAGATGTCTTTTTTGGTTGTTAATCGGCCCCACCTTTTGTTTGATTAACCTTTACCAAATGACTATAGTATTCACCTTTACATTAACCAATGATATTTTCTCATACATTCTCTTGGCCCCTCGTATTTCCGGTTTCAGTTCTCCTCTGCACTTTCTCTATTCTTCTTGATTCTCTCTATTGTATTATGAATATGACATTTATTATAAGCCAACTTTTTCTGTTTAATGTTAACCTCTATAACATTAGTCATCCAGGGAGCTCTAGATTTGGATGCCCTTCTCCCCCCCCCATAGGAACGGGGCTGGTCTGTACCTGTGATATCTCCGCTTTGAATGCCTCCCATTACTCATATACTGTTTTACCTGCCAATCTTTGTTTCCAATTCAACAGATCCGTTTACACCTCACTGAAGTAAGCCCAATTTCAGTTGAGCATCTTCACCTTAGATTGTTCATTGTTCATTGTCCCTTTCCATTACTAACCGAAACTTAATAACATTGTGATCGCTGTTCCCCAGATGCTGTCCCACTGAAACCTGCTCCGCTTTCCCACTTCATTGCCCATAAATAGATCAAGCACTGTTTCCTTCCTTGTTGGGCTGGAAAGGTATTAATCAAGAATGTTCACGTCTAAACATTTCAGGAGTTCCATCTCTCCTTAGCATTTACGATGTGTATTCCCCAATCAAATGTCACCGTCCCCCACCGCAATATTTTTCTTCCATATTCCCCCTGAACTCACTGTGTCCAGGAATGTTAAGTTCTGATGCCTCCCCTTGTTTGAGGCAGGACTCCATATAGCTATTATATCATAACCCATATGTCTGCAGCTTACCAACATTATTGGTCATGCCCCGTGCATTGATGTATATGCATTCTAAACAAGCCTTAGTATTTTTGCATATCTCTCCTCTGTAATTCCTCCTCTTTCTGGATTGTTTCATATTCTAGGGCTATCTGTATCTCGCAATGCACGATACAACTTGCTTGTCCTCTCTAATTCTATATCCTGGTTCACGTCCCCCTATCAAATTAGGCTAAACACTCCCATTCATGGCCAATATTTGCTCAGAGCATTGCTCAGACCACAAAAGACTGAGCAGTATTGAGCCCCCTAACATCAGAATGAACGAATAATGTGGAGTGGGGTCAGAGCAGGGCAGGACGGGTCATACTAGGACCTAGGACCTTCCATTATAAACCACAGTCACAGAGCTGAATTTATCAACTTACAGGAAAAAACAGATCAGTGGATCATTATCTGGGTCTTATGAATGCTTGAAAAGTTAAAACAATCGAACTGTGGACCTTGGACCGTAAGGACTAACCCAGACACATGATACAAGTCTCAGACGAGACCAATGGTCATCCCCAATTCACATTGAATTGAATGTGTGGCAGCCCGTCCAGTATCGAAAGCATTGATGTGTCCAGAACACCTCTCAAAAAATAGGTGTATTTTGAATAAAAATGTGTATTATCGAAATAAGCATGGAGTGAAAAAATTATTGGAGAGAACATATTGTTGCTACAGCAGAAGCAATAAGTATAAATAAGCAAACCACAGTTAATTAGTGGCGATGTCAATGAGCAGATATTCAGGATTCCCCTTGACAGCATTGGATGGAGTCAGACAGCTGTGTTCAGATTAATGCGGGGAGATTGAGGTGTGGAGATTAAATACATGAAGTACAGTCCCTGGTGGGGTGGGGTCTACATGGTCTTAGCAGGATGAGAGCTTCTAGGTAAAATAGACTGGCATATTCCCATGGAGAAGCGGTTTTTCCCACCACTTCAATAACTCCCTGCATGATTCATTGAAATTTCATGGACCTCAGAGTATCTGCATTTCCTGAGATGGAGTAAAATACGTGTGCTTGAGGATTTATAACCTGCTGCCCAATATTCTGCTGTACATCGTCATTCATCCATGTCAAACAGACTGGCGAAGTTAGTGTCAAAAGATTAACCAATCTGTAACTAATATTCACGCCAATTAAATGAATTATCATGGTCCTGCTGTTGAACGGAATCAAACATATTGAATTCAATAGACATGGTGAGTATGGGGCTAAATTAATCTTTCTCTCCGCTCATCAATATATTCATTATTATTCTTTACAGAAAGTCATTGAGCTCACAAAGAGAAACCGGGCGGACAGTTCCAAACTTCTCCTAAATCTAGTGATGGAGAAAGGCTCTCAGGCCCAAAGGACAATGTGGGAATCATTTGTGAAAATGCGCCATGGTGTACCAAAGCTGGACAAAATACTGAAAGAAATACAGGAATTTGGTACAGTAAAATCACTCACTGAATTCAACTTCACATCTAAATTTCCATATTTTACTAAAGTAGTGCACAGATTGGCTTTCATGAAAACTAATTTATTTAAACAGGTCTCCTTCGAATTAATGACGTGGAAGCCACAAAATGTTTATCCGAACTTCCCACTCAACTGAAAGGTAGGTGATGGGGTAATGATTTCAAACAGATTATTTCGGTTCTGATGATCAGAGGCTTTCAACTTGAACATTGGTTTCGAGATGTTTAGAATCTGGGGGTGAAATATTCAACAGCTGGGCAAACAGCATTCAACTTCATTTTCACTTGTCATTGATGCTGAAATGTGTCATTGAAAGGTGTGGGATGAAGTTACAATACACACCCGGCTTGGGATTATCTGTAAATTTGCAGATGTTGTCATTACTCCAGTAATTTATTCAACTGTTCATGCGATTGGCCATTGCTGCCAGTGCACATCACTGACCAGGATAAAACATCAAACTCCCAGTTTGTCAGTCGGTCTAATAAAGCGATTAATTAGCAGAGAAAATCAATTTATTGGGGCTTCCCTGGATGACTCAATGGATGATGTACCAGTGAGTGTAGTGCTTAACCATTGGCTTAGATATTTGGTCGCGCACTGCACGTTTTTCAGCAGGTTATCGGACTCCTGTGGCCAATATACTGGACAAGAAGTGTACACACATTTCCAGCCTGAAGTGTGGATCGGGCCTCGCTGTGATGTCGGGAATGCACGGCACCAAGCGGCGGGTCAGCCAATTTAAATACTGAAAAACTGGTTAAAATGTAGTTAAGCATAATTTCCCCATGTACTTACCCTTTTACCAGGTTTTTAACAACGTGCCTGGAGAGCGGGTATTATGTCAGGTAAGTATGTTGTGTTCTTAATGACTCTCCATTGCTGTGAGTAGGTGACAGATGCAAAAGTGTTCTAAAACCTACCATTTCACAGCAGTTCATTTTACAAACGTCGATGCTGGAGCCTTCATGAGTTGCAACCCACTTTTGCACTTTATGCAGTTTGGAAGTGTTTGGAGTAAACTCCCTATCCTTGTCACCTCCTTGGAGCAAATTCTCTCACCATTAACAGATCGCTTCCGTCATCTAAAGTTCAGCTGCCACCTATTCCAGCAGAATCGGTACTCTTGAAAAAAGCTCACCTAGTTCCTCAGAATCCCACCATGATCAGCCCCAACACCAGCTGCACCAGCCACACCAGCATCACTAACAACAACACCAACCTGCTCCGCAATAACCAAATGCTGCACAGGACACAGGGCATCAGCACTCGAGCACATTGCTGCCCAGGATGCCAGGGATGGACTCACCATGGCCAGATTTATTTCACTTAACACTGTCTGCCACATGATGCGCCAGGTTGGCACGACCACAGACCCGCACCATTAACATCTCTACAACGCCCAAACCATTCCATTCACACTCATCAGCACTGTGGGGGATACCGTTGGGTCTCACAATTCACTGCAACTCACTTATCCAATTCCAAAGGTGCAGACAATTCTGTCCAAGAACGCAATGCGCTGAAAATAAAGATTTCAATGTTTCACAGCATACCACCACAAACTTCGCATGACTATTTGCTAAAGCACCCATGTGCCTACCCTTGTGTGTTCTTTTTTGGTATACTTGCAGTAGGATGAGGGTGAGTGTGAGGGGTAGCGAGTGAGATGGAGAGGGATGGGTGGAGGTGCAACGTAAGTTGGTGTGAGCAAGGATATGCAGGAGTGGGGTAGGGATGGCAGATGGTTGGAGATGTGATGAGTGTCACAGCAGGATGAGGTTGAGTGTGGCGTTGCAGTAACTTTCCGTGCACTACTGAGATCACTGAAGGGTTTGCACCACTGCAGCCTGGTCCTCCTGATTACAACCATGTTTGTGCCTTCCGGTGCAATGTGCAACCAGGCTGTGTTGGTGTCCTGGGGAGGTGTCTTCCACCCATTGGAAGGGAAGAGAACCTCCCTGCCTGCTGTGAATCCCTCTATAAGTAATTAGAGAGAGTCAAGGGAGAGCCTGGGTTCAGCCGTGCACATCTGTGCGGTGGTTGTCTGTGTTTGCAGCACCTCAATACTGTAGAACACTGACAGCACAAATGTCAAAATATACTTGGACATGGGTCCTTTAAGAAAAGCGGCAGATGAGACGTCACGAAATTACGTTACCAGACCTGCTTCCGTTTAATTGGCCTGGAACCGCGCAGGGTGGGGCTTAACAAGCCCTATCAATGGAAAATGGTTCTCACACAGCGGGATGGAGCCGGGAACGGTGTCGCCATCCGACACCAAGCTCGGTCGCACTTAACCCGCCTCGGCAAGAGAAATTGCGGTTTTGTGTCTGTATTGCTTGCTCGTTTCCCTATCCTAGTGCTCTTATGGGGTAGTTCCCCTGTGGCTACAGCTTTTGAGCTGGAACGCTGCTGAATGACCCTTGTCGACACTTCAGATGGCTGTGATGGGTGAACTCGAGCAGCCCTGTGCTCAACATGGCCGGCTGCAGACTGCGGAATCTTGACGTGGGCCCAGGTGGCTGTTTGACACTAACAGGAGCACTGGTGGACTGGCTTTTGGGGGAGCAGACATCCTGTCCTCCTGAGAGAGGACAGTAGGTGCCTCTCCCATGGAGCCAAGGCCATCGTCCTGGGACTGTCCCTCAGCACTCCTAGCAGCAACGTCAGCTGCCATGGAAGATGCCAGCAGCCAGTCCACCAGTGCTCCTATTAGTGCCATTATGGTGGGCTCCACTGGTGTGCTGATGGAGCTGATCACTCGGCCCGTGTTGCACAGAGTGGGCTCCAGGCCTGCGCAAAGCCTTTACAGAAGTTGGGGCTGGACACCTCCATGGTCTGCAACACTGTGCACTAGAAGGCTGCCCCGTGCACCGAGCATTTCCTGGTATATGTCCATCAGCTTTCTTCGGTAGGTGGGCCCCTCGAAGTCAGTATCTAAGTCCACTGCAGCAAAGCTAGAATGTGGTCTCTCCCTCCAGTGAGCACGTGCCCAATCATCCATCCACATCTCCTGCACATTCACCATGCAAGGACCCCTTATCTATCCTAGCCTCTAAAGCACCTGTGGTGCCAATATCTGAGATGCTACTTGCGATGGTTAGCTCGAGTAATGTTGCATCTCCAGGAAGACTAGCCTCCTGTTCCTCTACTGGCAGAAGGATGTCAACATCTTCAGCAGCTGAACTGAAAGAGATGGCCAGTTGTTATATTTTAGATTAAATTTGGAAAAGAGAAAGAGAGAGAGAGAGAGAGAGCGTTAATTGTTCTGGTGAAAACATCTGTAGGTTGTCTTGCACAGTATCTAGGAGAAATAGATGTAAAAAGTGAAAAATAGGAAACGGTGTGAGGAAATCTGAAACGTTTCCTCCAGTGATATCAGTCACCGCAGACAAGGCTCTGACCTTGCCGGTGATGGTCAGTACATATTCTCTGCGGTGGGAGAGTGTGTGCAGACAGGCTTGGCCTCTTCTGGTGAGAGTTTCAAGTCTCAAGTCCACTTGAACTTCTGCAAGAATGAAGAGAATGTTTTCATAACATTCTTGTGAGGTGTTTGAAAATGTGCATGTCATGGTAGGAACGCTGATATGCAGCGTGTGAGATGTTAGATTTGGGGTGTGTGACTTTGAGGGGAAGAATATATAGTAATTTGTGATGCAGTGCTTGTAGGAGCGTGAAGAGCATTGGGTTGGGTAGTATTATGAGTGTAGTGAGTTATGAGGCTAGAGATAGGGTAGCTGTGAGCAGAGGGTAAGAGAGTGATATTCTTACCTTGACAACCCCAATGCTGTCATTACGGAACTGCAGCCATGTCTTGGGAGCTAAGCCTCTACCACAGCTAAAATTATCAGGGAGGTGCATAAAATGATGTGGGGCTTATATGGTGTGGATATGGAGCACCTATTTCGCTAGAAGAGAGGTCAGTAACCAGGGGGCAGAGATTTCTAGTAATTGGTAGAAGGATTAGAGGGGAGCTGAGTACTTTTTTCACCCAGAGGTTTCTGAGGGTCTGGAACACCCTGCCTGAAAGGGTAATAGAGGCAGAAACCCTCATTGCTTTGATATAGTACTTGGATTTGCACTTGATGGGCCATAAAATTCAAAGTGGGATTAGGCGGGACAGCTCTTTTTCGACTGGCACAGGCACGAAGAACCAAATGGCCTACTTCTGTGCCATAAACTTCCATCATTCTCTGATTCCTTGATTTGCTCTGCCACCTCTCACACTGTCGATGGGGTTGCTGACTGGAAATTTCTTGCCCACTAGGGGACGGAGCATGTTCCTCCTTCTGTCCACTGCCACGATCAGGGCCTCTAGGGCATTAGGGGGCACCATCTAAAAACATAGGAAATAGGAGCAGGTGTAGGCCATTTGGTTCTTCGAGTCTGTTCCGCCATTCAATAAGATCATGACTGATCTTCTACCATGTCTCCATTTTCCTGAACTATCCAAATATCGCTTGATTCACTTAATATCCAAAAATCATTCGATCTCTGTCTTGAATATACTCAACAACTGAGCCTCCACAGCTTTCCAGGGTAGAGAATTCCAAAGTTTCACCACCATCCGAGTGAAGATATTTCTCCTCATCTCAGTCCTTACTGTCCGACTTCTTATTCTGAGCCTGTGACCCTCTGGTTCTAGACTCCCCAGCCAGGGGAAACATCCTCCTTGCATCTACCCTATGAAGCCCTGTAAGAAGTTTGTATTTTTCAATGAGATTATCTCTCATTCTTCTGTACTCTAGAGAATATAGGCCCAGTCTACTTAAGGAGTCATAGGACAATCCCCCCATCCCCGGAGCTGTTTGGTGAACCTTAGTTACACTCCGTCTATGTCAAATATATCCTCTGTTAGGTGAGAAGACCAAAATTGTACAGAATACTCCAGTTGTGGTCTCACCAGAGCCCTACATAATTGCAGGAGGACATATTTACAATTATACTCAAATCCTCTTGTAATAAGTCGAACATACCATTTGCTTTCCTAATGCTTGCTGTTGTCTGTAGCTCTAGCAGCCATTTGACCAATTCACCATTTTCTCCCAGAGAGTACCTTAACAAAGTGCTGGTTACCTCTTAAGTTGAGTCAGGGAGGCCCGATGTTTAGCACCCACCCCCGGCCAAAAGAAAACACAGTCACATAGCCATTGAATAGTATGGGTAGTGCCAGCCGCACCACTGGTTCATTAAAATCAGAACAAATAATAGCTTCTGCCTTATTCGATGCTAAGAGGATTCTGCAGTGCACGCTCCATTCACCACACCCCCGTTTTCACGCCCAATCCAATTTGAGGCCATGCGGTCTGTATGTGCATCACAATTCAAACAGTGTTAGTATTTTCTGAAACAAAATTACAGCAGGAACATTCTGAAGTGCAGAATATATCCACTTGATGCAAACAAGTCTGTCTTTGTAACAGTGAAAATCTCACCTGCCCGTCTGTTCCGTGTCCCCACAAACACATCAAATTGTCTCTCGGGTGACCACCAGACAGAAGAGAATAACCAAGCAGGTAGTGCAGGAGACATCAGAATGCATCTCGCTCACCAAACAGTATTCTGATCTGAGTACTGGTGAGTGACATGGTTCTTCTGGGGAATGTAGCCAGAGTCAAGTGCAAGGCACCACTTGTGGTTCAGCTGCACGTGGGGGGGGGAGGAAAAAGAGTGGCAACCAATAGTGACATGGCATTCTATAGTTAGGGGAGCAGACAGGCGCTTCTGCGGTTGTAGACGTGACTCCAGGACGGTATGTTGCCTCCCTTGGTGCCAGCATCAAGGATGTCGCTGAAAGGCTGCAAAACACTCTGATCGGGGAAGGTGAACAGCCAGAGGTCGTTGTCCATATTGGTTCCAACGACATGGGCAGGAAGAGGGATGAGGTCCTGCAGGTAGAGTTTAGGGAGCTAGGAGAGAGATTAAACAGCAGGACCTCAAAGATAATTATCTCTGGGTTACTCCCGGTGCCACAGGCTAGCGAGTACAGGAATAGGAGGATAGAACAGATGAATGCGTGGCTGGAGAGATGGTGCAGGAGGGAGAGCTGTAGATTTCTGAGGCATTGGGATCTTTTCTGGCCAAGTTGGGACCTGTACAATCTGGACGGATTAAACTTCATGGGCACTATCAGTAGCATATAGGAATAGAAAAGAGGAGTACCATATTAGATAGGAGCAGACTAAGAAAGACTACGAAAAATTCAAAAATATATTTAGAATGCATGTACGCAAACGAAGAAAGTGTGGTGAATAAGTTTTGTGAGCTACAAGCACAATTAGCCTTGTGGCAGTATGATGATCTGGCAGTTACAGAAACTTGGCATTAAAACGATTAGGACTGGGCACTTAATTTTCGAGGGTGCAAGGTGTTCATAAAAGATAGGTAAGAAAAAAGCGAGGTGCAGTGGCAGTGCTGATTAAGGAAGACGTTTTAGTGTTGGAAAGGGAGGATGTTTTTGAGGGGACAAGGACAGAATCAATTTGTTTATAGTTGAGCAACAAAAAGATATAGATATAGAAAGGCTATATGATCAAGCTATTGAGGGTATTCTATAGGCCTCCAAATAGTGAGAGAGGGGTGGAGGAGCAAATCTGCAGGGAATTCGCAAAGATATGAAAGAGCAATAGAGTGGTGATATTGGAGGACTTTAATTATCCAAATGTCGATTGGGATAATGCTACTGTAAAGGTAATGCAGGGGCAGAAATTTCTGAAATGTCTTCAGGAGTATTTCCTTGACCAGTATGTTCTTGGCCCAACTATGAAGGAGGCATTGCTGGACCTGGTGCTGGGGAATGAGGTGGGCCAGGTGGACCAAGTTTCTGTGGGAGAACACTTGGGTACGACTGATCATCGTATCGTATGTTTTATATTAGCAATGGAGAGGAGCAAGGAAAAATCTAGAGTGGAACTTCTAAACTGCAGTAGGGCCAATTTCAATGAGATGTGAAAGGACCTAGCCAGGGTAAAATGGAATCCAAACTGCCAGGGAAACTGTAATGGAACAATAGGTGATCTTTAAGGAGGAGATGTTCCAAGTACTGGCTAGGAACAATCCAAGAGGAGGGAAGGCTAAAAAAAACAAAGCAAGGGCTCCATGGATAAGGAGGGAGATAGAGAAGATAATGAAACCGAAAAAGAGGGTGTATGATGCATGTCAGGTGAATTCTTCAAGGGAGAACCAGGCGAAATACAACGGCCCAGAAATTTGTGTCCCAACACGTGAATACGCACGGGGTACTCACGCGTGGACCCGGTGGAAGTGCTGGTTTCTTGCATGCACTACGCAAGCGTGGGAAAGCGGCACTTCCGATCCCCTGAACGAAGGGGTTCAGAGGTCGAAAGCATGCGCGCGGGAGTCTGCGCGTGCGCTTTGAACTTCCGTTTTCTTTACAGGTTTTTCCGTGAGGGTAAGTCTTTAGATTTTAGAAATGTAAAAACCAGGCGTAAGGACTGCATTTTAAAACGTAACTTCTCAATTAATTAAAATTAAATCATTTTTTCCACAGGTTTATTATTTTTAAATACTTTAAAGCAAGGTAAGTTTATTTTTAGCCCCGTTTTTTTATAAAATTATTTTTTTCAAAATTTTAAATTATTGTTTAAAATAGTTATTTAATGTAAGTTATAGTTTTTTTTTAAAGTGTGATGTTTTTTATAAATTTATTTGAAGGTTAATAACTGTTTTGAGCCCTCGGCATTCATACATGTTGACAGGTCTTTCTGTCAATCTTATGACTGGGCTTTTCCCTCCTCCGATTGGCTTCCCATGGCTCACGTGATCCCAGGGGATGCATCGCACTAACTATGCCCCTGGGATATGCAAGCACAGTGCGTCTGGGTCTGGGCCTGGGCCAGGCCCCAGAGAGGAATTTCACACAGGCCCAAAGCTCAACTGCCGGCGCGCTAGGTAAGTGTAGGTTGGGGGCTTGCACCCGCGGGAAGCCCCTGACCCGAATTTCTGGGCCATTAACTTGAGAGGGGAAGTGAAGATGAAAATAAGATTGGCAAAGATAGTATATGAGAGTAGAATGGAGTTTAAAATAACAGTGAACCCAAAAACCTTCTACCGTCATGTAAGCAGTAAGCAGGTAGTAAGAGGCGGGGTGGGGCCTATTGGAGTCAAAGAAGATGTTATATGTTTAGAGGTGCAAGACAAGGCTAGAATACTCAATGAGTACTTGTTATCGGTGTTTACTAAGGAAGTGGATGCTGATAAAATATCGGTAGGAGTGGAAAAGTTAGAAGCAATGCAAGGGTTGCAAATTGATAGGCAGGATTTAATAGAATGGCTGTGTTTGCTTAGAGTTGATAAGTCGCCTTGTCCAGGTGGCTTGCATCCCCGGTTGCTAAGGGAATTTGGGGAGGAGATAGCGGAAGTGCTGGCCATAATTTCCAGATCTTCCCTAGAGGCAGGGGAGATGACTGAGGATTGGAAAGTGGCAAATGTGACACCATTGTTCAAGAAAGGTGTGAGGACAAACCTAGTAACTATAGGCCGGTCATTATAACATCAGCAGTGGGTATGGTTTTAGAAACAATAATCAAGGATAAAACTAACGGGCATTTGGAGAGGTTTAAGCTAATTAAGGAGAGGCAACACGGATTTGTAAAATGTTGATCATGTTTGACTGAACTAATTGAAATTTTTTCTGAAATAACAGGGAGGATTGATGAAGGGAATGGAGTGGATGTTGTCCACGTGGATGTTAGGAAGGTGTTTGATAAAGTATCACATAGAAGGCTGGTTATAAAAATTGAGGCTCATGGAAAAGGTGGGTCAGTGGCAGCTTGGATAAGGAATTGTCTAAGGGACAGAAAACAGAGAGTTGTGGTAAATGGCTGCTTTTCAGTCTGGAGGATGGTAGACAGTGATGTTCCCCAAGTGTCAGTGCTGGGGCCACTGCTTTATGTATTGATACCTATGAATCTAAATAAGCTGGATATTGGAACACATTTAGAATTTCTAAATTTGCTGCTCACACCAAAATTGGGGGTGTGACAAACTGCCTGGATGATACCAAGTGATTGCATCAGGACGTCGAATGGATGGCCGAATAGGCAAACAAGTGGCAGATGGAATTTAATGCAGAGAAGTGTGAGGTGAAGCATTTTGGCAGAAGGAACAGGAAGAGGCAATTTAAATGTAATGGTACAGTTTTAAAGAGTGTGCAAGGACAAAGGCCCTGGGAGTTAATGTGCATAGGTCCCTGAAGTGGGCGGGAAATATTGAGAGAGTGGTTAGCAAAGCATATGGTATCTTGGGTTTCATAAATAGAGGGATTGAGTGCACAAGTCAAAATGAAATGCTGAATCTTGATAAAGCGCTGGTTAGGCCACAACTGGAATACTGTGCCCAGATCTGGTCCACACACTTTAGGAAGAATGTGAAGGCCACTCAGAGGGTTCAGAGGAGATTTAACAGAATGGCTCTGGGGACGGGGGATCTTAGCTCAAGGACTGGTTGGGGAAGCTGGGTTTGTTTTCATTAGACCAAAGGAGGTTGTGGAGTGATTTGATAGATGTGTACAATATTATGACGGGTTTGGATAGGCTAGATGGGGAAAGGCTGTTCCCACTATTTGATGGTACAAGGAATAGGAGACACAGATTTAAGGTTGTGGGCAAGAGTTACAGAGGGGATGTGAGGAAAAACCTCTTTACACAGCGAGTGGTGATGAGCTGGAACTCACTGCCGATGGAAGTGGTGGAAGCGGACACATTCAATGTTTTTAAAATAGACTGGATAGGCACTTGAGGGAAATAACTTGCAGGGCTACGGGGATAGAGCGGGGGATTGGGACAGATTCGATTGCTCTGCAGAGAGCCGGCATGGATTCGATGGGCCGAATGGTCTCCTTCTGTGCCGTTATGACTCGATGTCCATGACTCATCCAATCGTAGCAAAATAATCGAATCTCCTACATTTTCTCCTCTACCCGCTCCTGCACCTGCACCTTTGGTAACCCCCAAGGATATATCCTTGGTTCCCTCCTATTTATGATCTGCATTCTGCTCCTTGGCGACATCATCCGAAAACAAAATGTCAGATTACACTGAAGAGATCCTGCTCTACCGCACCACCATCTCTCTCACGTGCTCCAATTCTCGGATGTGTCACATAGCTTGTCCAACATCCAGTATTGGCTGAGCAAACACTTCCTCCTGTTAAATATTGGCAAACCAAAACAATTATCTTTGGTCGCGGCCACAAACTCCATTCCCTAGCCACGGACTCCATCCCTCTTCCTGTCAACTGTGTGATCTGAACCAAAAAGTTAGCAACCAATGCATCCTATTAGATCCTGAGCTGAGCTTTCACTCCCATACACTCTCCATCAACAATACCTCCTATTTGCAACTCGGTAAAATTCTCTGCCTGCGCCCCTGCCTCAGCCCATCTAATGCTGAAATCCTCATCTATTCCTTTGCTATGTCCAGTCACAATTATTCCAACACGCCATGGTTTGCCAAGCAACCAATCTGTAAATTTGAGCTTATCCAAAATTCTGCTGTGCCTATCTGCTCGCACCGAGTCCCGTTCACCCATCACCCATGTGCTCGCTGACCTACTTTGTCTACCGGTCTGGCAAAACCATGCTTTTGAAATTATCATTGATGTATTCAATCCCTCCATGACCTCACCCATCCTTATCACTACAATCTGCTCCAGGCCTACAACCCTCCGAGATCTCTGTACTCCTCAATGTTGAACTTTGTGCATCCCTGATTTTCACTCCTCTGCTATTGGCGGCTGTGTTCTCAGCAGTCTCGACCCTGAACTCTGCAATTCCCTCTCCAACCCTATCCACCTCATTTATCGCCTTTTCACGCTGAACAGTCTACCTCCTTGACAAAGCTTTTGGTTACTCGTTCTAATATCTCTTTATTTGGCTCGGTGTTTCATTTTATCTGATTATTCTCCTGCTAAGCCACTTGAGTCGTTTGTACTAAGTTAAGGGGGCGATATCAATTCAAGTTATTGTTGTTAATCCCCTTTTTACCTTCACAATAACACTAACAATACCCTGTGACGTGTTAACAGGAAATGTATAGAATTTCCCAAGAGCTCACCCAAGAGATGAGCAAACATTAGTACATTGTGAGCCTGTCCCTCTCTCAGTGCTGCCCAATCAGTACATTGTGAGACTGTCCCGCTCTCAGTGCTGCCCAATCAGTACATTGTGAACCTGTCCCTCTCTCACTGCTGCCCAATCAGTACATTGTGAGTCTGTCCCTCTCTCAGTGCTGCCCAATCAGTACATTGTGATCCTGTCCCTCTCTCAGTGCCGCCCAATCAATACATTGTGAATCTGTCCCTCTCTCAGTGCTGCCCATTCAGTACAATGTGAGCCTGTCCCTCTCTCAGTGCTGCCCAATCAGTGCATTGTGAGCCTGTCACTCTCTCAGTGCTGCCCAATCAATACATTGTGAGTCTGTCCCTCTCTCAGTGCTGCCCAATCAGTACATTGTGAGCCTGTCCCTCTCTCAGTGCTGCCCAATCAGTACATTGTGAGCCTGTCCCTCTCTCAGTGCTGCCCAATCAGTACATTGTGAGCCTGTCCCTCTCTCAGTGCTGCCCAATCAGTACATTGTGAGTCTGTCCCTCTCTTAGTGCTGCCCAATCAGCACATTCTGAACCTGTCCCTCTCTCAGTGCTGCCCAATCAGTACATTGGGAGCCTGTCCCCCTCTCAGTGCTGCCCAATCAGTACATTCTGAAACTGTCCCTCTCTCCATGCTGCCCAATCATTATATTGTGAGCCTGTCCCTTCTCAGTGTTGGCCAATCAGTACATTGGGAGCCTGTCCCCCTCTATGTGCTGCCCAATCAGTGCATTGGGAGTCTGTCCCTCTCTCAGTGCTGCCCAGTCAGTACATTGTGAGTGTGTGACTCTCTCACTGCTGCCCAATCAGTACATTGTGAGCCTGTCCCTCGCTCTGTGCTGCCCATTCAGTATATTGTGAGTCTGTCCCTCTCTCAGTGCTGCCCAATCAGTACACTGTGAGCCTTTCCCTCTCTCAATGCTGCCCAATCAGTACATTGTGAGACGGTCCCTCTCTCAGTGCTGCCCAATCAGTATATTTTGAGCCTGTCCCTCTCAGAGCTGACCAATCAGTACATTGTGAGCCTGTCCCCCTCTCAATGCTGCCCAATCAGTATATTTTGAGCCTGTCCCTCTCAGAGCTGACCAATCAGTACATTGTGAGTCTGTCCCTCTCTCAGTGCTGTCCAATCAGTACATTGTGAGCCTGTCCCTCTCTCAGTCCTGCCCAATCAGTACATTGTGAGTCTGTCCCTCTCTCAGTGCTGTCCAATCAGTACATTGTGAGCCTGTCCCTCTCTCAGTGCTGCCAACTCAGTATATTTTGAGTCTGTCCCTCTCCGAGCTGACCAATCAGTACATTGTGAGTCTGTCCCTCTCTCCGTGCTGCCCAGTAAGTACATTGTGAGACTGTCCCTCTCTCAGTGCTGCCCAATCAGTACATTGTGAGCCTGTCCCTCTCACAGTGCTGCCCAATCAGTACATTCTGAACCTGTCCCTCTCTCAGTGCTGCCCAATTCCCGATTTGTTATTTATACAAAAGCTCAGCTCTGCTGGTTGGGGGGTTCAATGATTTTTCCATTATAACCACTGCAGCCATAAAACCAGATTCACCTGTGGATTTGTAATGAGATGTCGGCAGTACATTGTGCGACAGATAGTATTCACCATCAGAGGGAACATTTCACCTTCACCCAGCTCACCATGTTAAGTAAATATTAGTGTCCCATGTAGATTTGGATCATCTCTCAGAAATGTACTCTGTCAACCAAGATTCACATGAACTGTTTTGCTTTTCTAACTGTCCTTGATTAAAATATCGAAGTAGATCCTGTGACATTTTACTGTAAACAGTAAATCGGAGATTTCTTAGAATATATAACTAACATTGAGACCATTTTTTGTCTGTTCTATTTGAAGATCTTCAACAGAAACACAAGGAAACACTGCGGGAACAAACTGAAACACTGAGAGTGAACACTATCCTAATAAAGGAGAAGGTTAAGATTTTCCAGCTGGTTGATCGATACGCTGAGCTAACGGTCATTTCTACTGTTCGAGATCGGACACTTGTAGAACATGAACTGCTGGCAAGAGGCCGAGACCATGAAGAGTGGAGAGAGAAACACCTCCGGAAAGAGCTGGAGAAAATCCGAACTGATCAATTGTTCCAGAGCAGTTTTTCCCGGAGTAAGTCCAATTTTGGGAGTTCAGGAGCAGTGAGCGGAGTCCCGGGGATTGGAAAAACAACAATGGTACAAAAGATTGTTCATGACTGGGCAACTGGGAAAATATATCCACACTTTCAATTTGTTTTCAGCTTTAAATTCCGGGATTTGAACGCTATTAGCTGTAGAATAAACCTAAGGAATCTGATACTGGATCTGTATCCTTACTTTGGGAATGTTCTGGGAGAGCTCTGGAAGAACCCAGAGAGATTGCTCTTTATATTCGATGGTTTGGATGAATTCAAGGACAGTATCAATTTTGCTGACAATCGGAGAAATACAGAACCTCAGCACATGTGCACAGATCCCGAATGCTGGTGTGAAGTGTCTGACATTGTGTACAGTTTAATACAGCACAAGCTGCTCCCAGGATGTTCAGTGCTAGTGACCAGCCGCCCCACTTCATTACATTTATTAGAAAAGGCTGAGATCAGTGTCTGGGTTGAAATCCTGGGATTTGTTGGTGAAGAACGTAAGGAATATTTCAACAAGTTTTTTGAAGATCAGGAGGTGGCAGCAGCTGTTTTCAAACACGTGGAAGAGAACGAGATCCTGTACACAATGTGCTACAACCCTTCCTACTGCTGGATCCTCGGTCTGTCACTGGGTCCATTCTTTACACAAAGAGAAAGCAATCAGCAGCGAGTTCCTAAGACCATTACCCAACTATATTCCTACTATATCTACAACATTCTGAAAAACCATGGCCGAGAGATTGAAAGCCCCCGTGCTGTGATACTGAATCTTGGTGAGATGGCCTTCACAGGAGTCTCTGAGAAGAAGATTGTATTTAGAGATGGAGATTTGAACAAGTACAATCTGCAACCTACCCAGTTCCTGTCTGGGTTCATGATGGAACTTTTGGAGAGAGATGATTCTGCCCAGAGCGTGGTGTACACATTCCCACACCTCACCATCCAAGAGTTTGTAGCCGCACTCGCACAATTCCTGACTCCAGATCCCGGGGACATCCTGAAACTCCTCAGAGAATCTTTCAGCAAGGAAGATGGGCGATTTGAGATATTTCTCCGTTTTGCTGCTGGTCTCTCCTCCCCACAGGCAGCTCGGCCCCTGGAGGAGTTTATGGGTCCATTTCTTCATCAAACCACATGCCGGGTGATTGACTGGGTGCAGGAGAAGGTTGAAGGACAGATTGGGAACACAGGGAGTGAAACTGATAAAAGGAACCTCCTGAACACATTCCACTACCTGTTTGAGTCTCAGAATAAAGCATTGGCTCGGGCCACAGTGGGATCTGTGAAAACACTTTCATTTCGTGGATTAAGATTGACCCCAATTGACTGTGCGGTCCTGTCTCATGTCATTGGACTCTGTGATACAGTAAAAGACCTCGATATGCAGAACTGTTACATTCAGTGTGAAGGGCTCCAGCGGCTTGGACCTGTACTGCACAAATGCCTGGCTTTGGGGTAACTGTTATTTGTCTATAACTGTTGGGCGAATTGTAGAACAGTCACAGATTGTGTTGTTTCTCCATAATGAACGTAAACAAACAGTTCAGTCAAACAAGAGAGAAGCAGATTCGACACAAATATGACCAAAAATAAGAGGCAATAGTCTGTAATCGCTGTGGACTGGAGAATCTCAAATGAATCCTTATGGACAAGTAGGGATTTTATAGTGTTTGTCGGATCAGCAAATACAGGTCACTGAGGCCTAGAAATTCGGTATGGCCCCGCCAGGTCTTTTGCGCCCGAAATTTAGTGCTCGCCAGGATTCCCGTAGCGCCCGCCTAAAATTCAGTTGCGACGGGCCAAGACGGCGGCGGGCGCTATTGCAGGGTTTGGCCGCCTCACTAGGGGCGTTAAATGTCACTTTCAGGCGTTCAGCTCCCGCTGCGGCACCTGATGCGGTGCGGCAGGCTGGGGTACTGCAGGCCTCCTCCTTCTCTTAAGGAGGAGCTGCCTGCAGCCGTCAGATCACCGGTGGATTCCCCCGGCAAATGAGCCCGGCACCACGGAGAAGTGCCGGGCTCGCGGGACACAGACATCAGTGCCGCGGGGGGGGTGGTGCAGGAGTCCGGGGAGGGAGGTGTGGCCAGGTGGCCACCGGGAAAGCGGCCGGCCGCCGCTCCACCTTTATGCGCCGGCCTTTCGGAGCTGCAAGACCCCGTTTCACAAACGCTGTTTGCGGCTGCCACGGGCGAGGCGGCCGCAACTGAATTTGGCCATCGGGCCGGAATAGCATTGCAACCGGGGTGCTGCGCACACCGATGACGTCATCGGTGCCGGCGCAGCGCTACCGGCTAACGCCGATGTTAGGGTCCATCTGAATTTCGGGCGGTAAAAAACTTTAGGCGCAAACCACTTTATAGCCAATAAGTGGGCACAAACGCAACTGAATTTCTAGGCCTGAGTGTCTGATAATTTAATTACAATAAATCATATTTAATCAGGCTGTTTTGCAGAAGATAAGCATAAAATATAATCCGGCAGTAAAGATAAAATGAATTTAAAATATTTTCCAAACCCACCAATTCAACTGGAAACAGGAGAGAAACCCAAGTTTAAATCACTAACTGTTCAATATTTACTCGAATAGCATGCAGGGTGTGTCATGTCAAGGGTTTAGTTTCCTGGATTGGGAATATTGTGGAATCGGGAAATATTTCAGCTCTAAACATTTACAACTATACACAGTCCTGAACATTGAGTAAGGATTGATATTCAGGATCTTCTGTCAGCCGGTAAAAAGTTTCCAATCTAACGTGTTGTGGGGTATTAGTCCCGGAGTACAGACACGCACTGGCCAGCGGTGGGGCCTCACACACAGCGGGCGGCTCCTGGGTAAACCGGAGGGAGTGAACCCTGTGAGGCCCAAATCGGGGAAGGAACTTCCGAAAATTACCCAAAAATTCTCAGGCCAGTTACACCACTCCACTATAAACTAGGAACACAGGGACTTATAAAACTTGTAACGGGACAGAATAAACTCCATTGCAGCTTTTGAAAAACATTCACTTTAAACCAAAAGCAAAATACTGCGGTTTCTGGAATTCTGAAATAAATACAGAAAATGCTGGAAATACTCAACAGGTCAGGCAGCATCTGTGGAGAGAGAAAGAGATTTAACGTTTCAAGTTGATGACCCTTCATCACCGTTCTGAAAAATGGTCATCGACCTGAAATGTTAACTCTGTTCCTGTCTCCACAGATGTTGCCTTGACCTGCTGAGTATTTCCAGCATTTTTGTATTCATTATAAGCCCTCTGACACCCACAGCTTCATCTGACCTCGCTTCCTTTAAGGACACTGGTTCATTCTTCCAGTTTTACCATCTCTGCCGCAGGTGCTCTGATAATGCCACGTTGCATACTATTGATTCTGACATGTCTTCCTTTTTCCTCAAACTTGGATTCCCATTTACCATAGTGGACATGGCTCTTGACCATGTCCATTCTCCTTCCCGCAATTCTGCTCTCATCCCTTCCCCTCCCTCCCGGAACCAGGATATGGTTCCCCTTGTCACCTTTCAGCACACCAGCCTCCGCATTCAACGGATCATCCTCCACCATTTCCGTCACGTCCAGCATAATTCCACCACAAAACACATCTTCCCCTCACCTCCACTTTCAGCATTCCGAAGGGGCCACTCCCTTCACGACACCCTGGTTCACTCCTGAATCACCCCCAACAACCCTTCCCCTTCCCACGGCACCTTCCCTTGCAAGCACAGGAGATGCAACACCCGCCATTTACCACTTCCCTTCCCACCATCCAGGACCCCAAACACTTCCAGGTAAAACAGTGATTTACTTGTACATCTTGCAATTTAGTATACCGTATTCACTGCCCATTGCCATTCACATCTCATCTAGATTCAACTTTTGTTTCTTAACTTGTCCCATTACCACCTCCTTTTTCTTGCACCATCATCCCTTTTGTCTTTTAATCTCTCCTTTCTTCCACACTATCATAGACTATCCCTTTTGTTCTTTCCTCCACTACCCCCTCCCGCACATTTGCCTGCCCCTACAAGTGCTTAAAAATCTGTTATACCTGTAACTTTTTCCAGTTCTGACAAAGGGTCGTCGAGCTGAAACTTTACCTCTGTTTATCTCTCTATAAATGCTGCCTGACCTGCTGGGTATTTCCACATTTTTCTGCTTTTATTTCAGAATTAATCCTCCCTGTTATATAAAATCCTGGGGGATGGATTTTTACAGCAGCAGTTAGCGTTTCACAATGTAACTCACCCCTAGATTAATATAATGCACAGAGCATAAAGTACAGGGTATCACCGCTTTATCATATAATTCATGAAAATCGCCCCATTCCCATAAAATCCGGGATTTATGGAGCAGCATAAATGAGACAGGATTTCCCAGACATGATGGAGCCAGTCACTGAGCTCCAGAAGGGTAATTCTGATCATCAGGGAATGAAACCGGACTGAGGCATATTTAAAGGCATGATACAGACAGCATTTTACTTAATAAATACATTTACGTACAGTCCCTGAATATATGGGGAGTTGGACAGAATGAGATTCATCCCCAGTGACATGAATAGGGGGGAATTTTGCGGGGGTCAGCGGGCGCGATCGGTGGCGGGTCGATAGGAAAACTGGATTTTTCCTGGATCTGTCAGCGCTGAGCAGACCTGACAGACAGCGACGTGGGTCGGGGGGGGGGTGGTGGAATTCAATTCATTATGACCTTGTTAACAAAGGATTAACAACTATTTTAGCTCACCTTCAGAGTTTACCAGGTCGCCCACGTGGTCCACGCTGCTCGGGGATCACGTCAGGTAAACAGGGCGGTAGTTGAATGGTCATAGAATCATTTGATTACTTGACAGCTGGAAATGTGCTATAAAATCTCCCATCTCACAGCTGTTCACTTTCCAAGCTCAGAAGCTGCTGGTCACTGCATTTGGAAGACAGAGTGGGCTTTATGCAGTTTGCAAGTGTTTGGAGCAAACTCTCTATCCAGTATCCCCTCAATTGTACCACCTCCCTCACCATTGACAGATCGCTTCTGTCATCTCAAGTTCACCTGCCATCTATTACATCAGCATGGTTAAGGAAAATACTGTCTCACTTTGTGCCTCAGAATCCCACCACGATCAGCCCCAACACCAGCAGCACCACCAACAACACCAAACTGTTCCGCAACTCCTGATGCTGCACAGCATAGAGGGCATCAACACCTGTCCACATTGCTTTCCGGGACGCCAGAGATGGCCTCAGCATGGCCAGATTTTCTTGACTTGATGCTGCACCCCCAGGATGCCACATGATGCGCCAGGTTGCCACCAGCCCAAACCAACAACTTAAAGCATCCCTACATGACCAAACCATTCCTGCCACACTCGTCAGCATTGCTGGGGGTACCGTTATGAGACACCATTCACTGCAACTCAATAAGCCACATCCAAAGGTGCACACTAATGTGTCGAACAATGGAAAGTCTTGAAAATAAAGATTTCAATGTTTGACACCACATTAAGCGAAACTTCACATGAACATTGGCTAAAACATACAAGTGCCTATCCTTGTGTGTTGTTAGTTGATATGTTTTGACTAGGATGAGTGAGAGTGTGAAGTTTGGTTAGTGAGATGGGGATGTGATAATAAAGTTAGAGAGGGATGGGTGGAGGTGCAAGGTAAGTTGGTGTGAGTAAGAATGTTCAGGAGTAGGGCAGGGAAGGCAGAGTGAAGGGGATGTGATGAGTGGCACAGCAGGATGTGGTTGAGTGTGGCTTTGCAGTAATGTTTTGTGATCTGAGATCATTGAAAGGTTTGCACCACTGCAGCCTGGTCCTCCTAATGACATTCCTGCTTGAGCCCCACTGTGCAATGTGCAACGAGGCTGCATTGGTCTCTTCCATCCAACGGAAGTGAAGAGAATCACCCTGTTTGCTGTGGGAGATCCTAGGTGCAGAGGTTGTCAGTGTTTGCAGCACCTCAATACTGTAGCACAATGGTCAATCTCAATGTGAGTGTCATTAAATGACATAATCAATCCTGCTTCCTCGCATTCTCCAGAGCGAGACCGCGACCCGACCCTGTACCCGGCCACACCCGACCCGCCACCAACCCCGGCCGCTCCTGACCCGACACCGACCCCGGCCGCACTTGACCCGCCACCGACCCTGGCCGCACCCGACCCACCACCGACTCCAGCCGCACCCGACCCACCACTTACCCCGGCCGCACCCAACCCGCCACCGACCCCGGCTGCACCAGACCCACCACCGACCCCGGCCGCACCCGACCCGCCACCGAACCCGGCCGCACCAGAACCGCACAGGGAGAGAAATCTGTTTATTAATGCCCTGGAGCACTTTCAGTGATTGTTGTAATATCCGAGAGAGAAAAATATATCAGATCCGGTGTTTGATTCAGTTTGTTTCTCTCTCTCTCTTTGCGTTTAGACTGATCGGCAATGAACTGAGAGATTCAGGAATGAAAATATTGTCTGAGGCTCTGAGGAACCCGGAATGTAAAATAGAGAAACTGGAGTAAGTAGCAGACTGTGTGAGATTGTGTTTATAATGGGCCAGAAAATCGGGTCCCCACGAGTGAGTACACGCTGGGTACTCACAGGCAGGGCCAACAAAAGTGCCAGTTTTGTGCATGCACTGCACATGCATGGGAAACCGGAACTTCTGTTCCCTTGAAGGAAGTCGTTCACAGGTAGGACGCGTGCGCCGGGCCTGTTTTTAACAAGGTAAGTGGTGAATTAAGTAAAATTAAAACATTTATTCCACAGGTTTATTATTATTAAATAATTTAAAGAAAGGTAAGTTTATTTTTAGCCCCTTTAAAAACTGTAATTAATTTTTCCAAAAATTTAAATTATTGGTTAAAATATTTATTTTATGTAATTTATAGTTGTTTTAAAAATGTGATTTATTAAAAAATGTATTTGAAGATTTAGTTCGGTTTTGGGGCTGATCTCTATTCATAGATTTGACAGGTCTTCCTGTCAAATCTAAGAACAGAGATTCCCTGCTACGATTGGCTCTCCATGGACCACATGATCCCAGGCGATGCTTCGAACTAACTGCGCCCCTGGGATATGCAAGCACTGCATGCTGGCACCTGGAGGAGGCCCAGGATCAGAATCCCACACGGGCCCACAGCACAACAGCCGGCGCGTTAGGTAAGTGCAGATCGCGGGCGCAACCTCCAACCCGAATTTCTGACCCATAATAACTGGTTTTCCGACACTGTACACTATTATTATTTATAGTAATAGTGTTATTAATAAACTCTGGGGATTTACTCTGATTCATGTTATATCTCTCTCTGATCCCCAGGCTGGATAATAACGATCTCACAGATTCTTGTGCCGAGGTCTTTGCCTCCGCCCTCAGTACAAACCGGTCACTGATGGTTCTGGGCCTGGGAAATAATAAACTGGGAGATTCAGCAATAAAACTATTGTCTGCGGCTCTGAGGAACCTGGATTGTAAAATACAGGAACTGGAGTAAGTGACAGACTGTGTGAGATTGTGTTTATAATAACTGTTTGTCTGACACTGAGCATTATTATTAGTATCAGTAAAAGTATTATTAATAAACACTGGGGATTTACACTGATTCCTGTTATTTCTCTCCCTGAATCCCAGGCTGTGTGGTGTCTGTCTCACAGATTCTTGTACCGAGGACCTCGCCTCCGCTCTCAGTACAAACCGGTCACTGAGGGATCTGTCCCTGGGGTCAAACTCTTTCACAGACCGATCTGTCCTCGCTCTCTGCCACCTGACACTGAACTGCAAGAGTCTAGAGCGGATCCGGTGAGTGTGTTAATGTTTAATGTAATATATAAAATATCAATGGGATTCAGTCACTTTTATGTGTAACATTTGTCTGTAATTATTATTGAAATATTAACCCCAGTCTCCCTGATATTTACAATGCTGTTCAATCTGTTTATTTCCTGTTTACACTTTAATCTGTTTCAGGCTGTGGGAAAATGAATTCAATTCAACCGGAAAGAGAATTCTGAGCGCGCTGCGGGGAATAGAGCGTGACCTGAGAGTGGATCTGTGAGAGCGCCCGTCATCTCCCATTGTGATGTCGGAGGCCCAGCCACAGTGTACCAAGAATCTGCCGACTGGGCCCACAGCGCTGCTTCTGCAGGAGGTCAGGGGCTGAATGCACAGACAGGATGGGCCCAGGGTGGGGCTCAGTCTGGGCTGCAGTGGGACACTGACAATTGCACTCAGTGCTCCTGGGTGTCTCTCCCAGTGAGGAGTCAGGCTCTGTTACATGTGTACCTTTTTACAGTGTGTTTCTCTCCCAGTGAGGTTTCAGACTCTGTAACAAGCGTCCCTGTGTACAGTGTGTGTGTCTCTCCCAGTGAGGAGTCAGGATCTGTAACAAGTGTCCCTGTGTACAGTGTGTGTATCTCCCAGTGAGGAGTCAGGATCTGTAACAAGTGTCCCTGTGTACAGTGTGTGTATCTCCCAGTGAGGAGTCAGGATCTGTAACAAGTGTTCCTGTGTACAGTGTGTGCCTCTCCCAGTGAGGAGCCGGACTCTGTAACAAGTGTCCCTGTGTACAGTGTGTGTCTCTTCCAGTGAGGAGTCAGACTCTGTAACAAGTGTCCCTGTGTACAGTGAGTGTCTCTCCCAGTGAGGAGCCGGACTCTGTAACAAGTGTCCCTGTGTACAGTGTGTGTCTCTTCCCGTCTGGAGTCAGACACTGTAACAAATGGCCCTGTGTACAGTGTGTGTGTCTCCCAGTGAGGCATCTGAATCTGTAACAAGTGTCCCTGTGTGCAATCTGTGTCTCTCCCAGTGAGGAGCCAGACTCTGTAACAGGTGTCCCTGTGTACAGTTTGTGTGTCTCCCAGTGAGGCATCTGAATCTGTAACACGTGTCCCTGTGTGCAATCTCTGTCTCTGCCAGTGAGGAGTCATACACTGCAACAAGTGTCCCTGTGTACAGTCTGTGTCTCTCCCAGTGACGTGTCAGACTCTGCAACAGGTGTCCCTGTGTACAGTGTGTGACGCTCCCAGTGAGGAGACAGACTCTGTAACAAGTCTCCCTTTGTACAGTGCATGTCTCTCCCAGTAACGAGTCAGATTCTGTAACAAGTGTCCCTGTGTAAAGTGTGTGTCTCTCCCAGTGAGGCATTTGAATCTGTAACAAGTGTCCCTGTGTACAGTGTGTGTCTCTCCCAGTGAGTCATCAGGCACTGTATCAAGTGACCCTGTGTACAGTGGGTGATTCGCCCAGTGAGGAGTCGGACTCTGTAACAAATGCCCCTGTGTAAAGTGTTTGTCTCTCCCAGTATGGATTCGGACTCTGTATCAAGTGTCCCTGTGTACAGTGATTGTATCTTGCAGTGAGGAGTCACACTCTGTAACAAGTGTCCCTATAACCCTCCGAGATCTCTCCACACCTCTGACCTGTTGCACATTCTCGACTTTTCTTGCTCCACATTGGCGCCATGACTTCAGCTGTGAAGGCCATAAATTGTGGACATCCCTCCCTAAATCTCCTCGCAGCTCTAACTCTCCTTCCCCCTCCTTTAAACGCTTCTTAACACCTAACTCTTTCACCAAGCTTTGGGCCCGCTCCCCTAAAATCTCCATGTTGCTCAGTGTCGAATTTTGTCTGAGAATTGCCTTGTGTCATTTCATTACATTAAAGCCGCTATATAAATGCAAGTTATTGTTGTTGTTCCTTTGTTGTCTTAATAAAACTCCACCGCTTACTTCAGCTCACGCCAGGTCTCCTCGACATTTTCAAAAACTGGCTTCATTGTTTTAATATATTAAATAAAGATTCCTCAAAAGCACATCCCACCTTCTTCCCCTCTGGGAAGGCATCGGTTATTCCCCTCTGGACGAGTTCTCGGTCGGTCCCCTCTGGACGAGGCCTCAATCAGTCCCCTGTGGAGGAGGTCTGATAGTAAAAGCTACTGAGGGATCTTTGCATTCTTCTAATTCCCCTCCACTCAAATCAAGACAAGGAAGGCAGGCAGTGAGAGAGACACATGAAATCAAGACAAAATGCAGGATAGAAATCAAAACAGAAAATGCTGGAAATAACCAGCAGGTCCGGCAGCACCTGTGGAGAGTGAAACAGAGTTAATGTTTCACGTCGATGAACTTTCATCAGAACCTTGACTGAATCCAACATTTTCTGCTTTTATTCCTATTTCCAGCACCAGCATTATTTTGCTTTTGATTCCGAATAGAAAGCCTACATCTGTAGGCTGCAAAATGAAAATATAAAATACTGAAAATTGTCTTTCTGCTTTAAAAATGCCAAAAACAGGCAGAGCAATGAGAGAAATCAAATTTTTGTTTGCTGACAGTGTTGCGTGGCAATTTTGCAGGCTGCCCTGTGTGTGTGTGTTTGTGTGTGTGTGTGAGGGAGAGACAGCAAAAGCTGGTGTGTATGTGGGGCTTGACCGAGTGCAAGTTACCTGTTGTGTGCATTGGTACTGCACCTAATATCTTGAAAAAAAACAGAATGTAAACACCATTAGATCACACTGATTTAATTCCAGACTGCAATGCTTTGAGATCTTATGTTGCCTTTCTTTAAAGACTTTGGTAAAAAGCAAAGCTACATATATACATTGACCCAATTGATATGTTCTGGACTGGACTTTATCGAGGAATGTTTGTGGGGTGTTTCAGTGCATATCCTGCAGTGGGATTTTACTCTACCATTAATCCCAACCCAACCAAAACAAGTGAAGACTTTTGCAATAAAAAAAATTATATATTTTAGAAATATTTTCAGTATAACCCATTTGATGTTTTTCAGGACTAGGCTTTATTGTGGAATGTGCTTGGGGTGTTTTCAGAGCAAAAGCTGCTGTGGGATCTTTGCATTCATTTTATTGCATTCCACGCTAATCACAGCCAGACAGACATTTAGTTAACAAAAGTGAAGTAGATATATAATTATTTATCCATGTTTGTATTTGCTTCTTTTCAAACTCCTGGTCTTTCATTTCCCTGTGGGGACCCGGATTTTTGCGGCCTTGGCTTCACCTCTTCCTGTTGGATTGTCCTCATCAAACATGGCCAACAACCAGGAAGGGGCATTATCAAAAATAGACACACACTGGCTGCACCCCTTTCAAAATGAATGTGTGTATGTGTGAGAGTTAGTTTCTGCAAATTGCAGAGTCTGCGTGAGTGTGCTGTATGCGCAGGGGTGTCTGTGTTTCTGCAAATTGCAGAGTCTGTCTGGGTGTGTGTGTCATGTCACTGTAAAGTTTAGTTCAATGTGGGTGGGGGAGAGACTGTGTGAGTGACAGACAGACAGAAAGTCAGTGAGAGCGAGAGAGACATGAAATCAAAAGGCAAGTTGTAGAATAGAAAGCCTGTTTCTGTAGGCCACAATGTGAAAAGATAAGATACTGAAAAGTCTCTTTTTGGTTTTAATCTTCCAACATGGCAGTCATCTCTCTGCAGGCTGGCCAGGCTGTGAGTGTGTGTGTGAGAGAGAGAGATGTGGTCTGCTGTCTTATGGCCTGCTGTTGTTGTATTAAACCCTATTTATTTCATTCTGACCTGGTCCACATGTAATGCTTTTGTGTCTCTCTTTATTGCACTTTATTTCATTTCACTCCACTTCAAGACAGACAGTCAGTCAGTGAGACAATGAAAAATGTCTTTGTGGACTGGCTGACATTAAACAATTCTGTGGGATCTTTGCATTATTTTTTATTGCACTCCACTCAAATCAAGACAAGGCAGGCAGGCAGTGAGAGAGACACATGAAATCAGGACAACGTGCAGAATAGAACTTGAAACAGTAAGTGCTGGAAATACTCAGCAGGTCAGTCAGCATCTGTGGAGAGAGAGCGTGAAACAGAGTTAACATTTCAGCTCGATGGCCTTTCATCAGAACTTTGCCAGAATCTGATGAAAGGTCAACGAGCTGAAACATTATCTCTGTTTCTCTCTCTCTCCGCAGATGCTGCCTGACATGCTGAGTAGTTCCAGAATTTTCAGTTTTTATTTCAGATTTCCCACAACCACAGCTTTTGCTTTTGATGCAGAATAGAAAGCCTGTTTCTGTAGGCCGCAAAATGAAAAGATATGATACTGAAAAGTGTCTGTTTCTTTTTAAACTGCCGAACACAGCAGAGGAATGATAGAAATCAACTTTCTGTTATTGCTGACAGTGTTTTGTGGTAATTTTGCAGGCTGGCCTGTGTGTGTGTATGCGTGTGTGAGAGGGAGACAGACAGCAAAAGCAGGTGGGTATGCAGGGCTTGTCTGTGTTCAAGTTATCTGCCATGTGCAGTGGTACTGCATCTCATGCCTGAAACAACCAGAAAGTATACACCATTAGATCATGCTGACTTCTTTCCAGACTGCGCTGCTGTGGGATCTTACTGTGCCTTTCCTTCAAGAAATTTGTAAAAAGCAAAGCTACATATATACATCAAGCCATTTGATATTTTTCTGGACTGGACTTTATAGGGGAATGTTTGTGGAGAAGCCGGAAGTGCAGGGCGGGACCCCGCTCTCTGCAACACAAGCTACGCGCCCATTTAAAGTGACAGTCCACTGCAAAGCACAATTATATTGCAAAGTGATATTCCATTGTAAAGTGATATTCAATTGGTAAAGGGCTATTATGTTGCAAAATGCTACTCCATTGCAAAGAACTATTATATTGCAAAAACCTATTCCAATACACAGGACTATCCCATTGGAAAGTGCTATTGCATTGCAAAGCAATATTCAATTGCAAGGCATTAATTCATTGCAAGGGGAAATTATGTTGCAAAGTGATAGTCCATTGCAAAGGACTATAATATTGCAAAATGCTATTCCATTGCAAAATTCTATTCTATTGTAAAGTTCTATTCCATTGCAACCTACTATTATATTGCAAAGTTGATGCGCCATCAATTACTCAAAAGACTGAGGTTGAGCGAGTAACAATCAGGCTTTTATTAACTAAAGAATGAAGGTCTTGTCTCGAGTGGTCGACCCGTCCAGAATACTAAGGGACTGGGAGGTAGTCACTTATATACCTGGAATAGTGGGAGGAGTCAGCCGAGGCATGTCCAGACCTGTACCTAGTGGAATACACATACAGACACAGACAGGTATGACAGTGGTTTACCACATTCACCCCTTGTTTAAAAATGAGTCCGGCGGGGTGAAGTGTATTTAAAAGTTCGTGTATTGGAGTCTCTCTGGAGGTCTTGTCTGCCGCTGTGATCGACGTGGCGACGGCAGGGGTGGTGGAGCTTCCGGCATCGCGTCCCGTGTAGGCTGGGGCCCTGGAGTGTAGTCCTCGTGGGTGACGGGCTCAGGCGTGCCGGCTGCTGGGGTTGGATATCGGGTCGTGGGGGGGGGTGGTAATGGGTAGTGGGTTACAGCGGTCCCCGAGGGTGCGAGGTCTCGTATGGAGACTGTGTCCTCCCGCCCGTCCGGGTACGCAATGTAAGCGTACTGGGGGTTGGCGTGGAGGAGGTCGACCCTCTCGACCAGGGGGTCCGTTTTATTGGCCCTCACGTGTCTTTTCAGTAGTACCGGCCCTGGGGACGTCAGCCATGGCGGTAGCGATGTCCCCGATGTGGACTTCCTTGGGAAGACAAACATTTTCTCGTGAGGGGTGGCATTGGTGGCAGTGCAGAGAAGTGACCGAATCGAGTGGAGCGCATCGGGGAGCACCTCCTGCCAGCGGGAGGTCGGAAGGCCCCTAGACTTTAGGGCTAGTAGGGCGGCCTTCCAAACAGTTGCATTCTCTCTTTCCACCTGTCCGTTCCCCCGGGGGTTGTAACTGGTGGTCCTGCTTGTGGCTATACCCCTAGCGAGCAGGTACTGGCGGAGTTCGTCGCTCATAAACGATGAGCCCCGGTCGCTATGGATATAGCTGGGGAAACCGAACAGGGTGAAGAGGCTGTTCAGAGATTTAATGACCGTGGCACTGGTCATGTCCGGGCAGGGGATAGCGAACGGGAACCGGGAGTACTCGTCAATGATGTTGAGGAAGTACACATTGCGGTCGGAGGAGGGGAGAGGCCCTTTGAAATCGACGCTCAGGCGTTCGAAAGGGCGAGTGGCTTTTATCAGGTGGGCTCTGTCTGGTCTATAAAAGTGCGGTTTGCACTCAGCGCAGACTTGGCAGTTCTTGGTCATGGTCCTGACCTCCTCGATGGAGTAAGGCAGGTTGCGGGCCTTGATGAAGTGGAAGAACCTGGTGACCCCCGGGTGGCAGAGGTCATTGTGGAGGGCCCTCAGCCTATCGATCTGCGCGCTGGCGCAGGTGCCACGCGATAGGGCATCTGGGGGTTCATTGAGCTTCCCAGGCCGGTACAAGATCTCGTAATTGTAGGTGGAAAGTTCGATTCTCCACCTCAAGATCTTGTCATTTTTGATTTTGCCCCTCTGCTTGTTGTTGAACATAAAAGCAACTGAACGCTGGTCAGTGAGCAGGGTAAATCGTTTTCCGGCCAGGTAGTGCCTCCAATGACGCACAGCCTCCACGATAGCCTGGGCCTCCTTCTCGACCGCGGAGTGTCTGGTCTCTGGGCCCTGGAGGGTTCGTGAGAAGAATGCCACAGGTCTCCCCGCCTGATTAAGGGTGGCGGCCAGAGCGAAGTCGGACGCATCGCTTTCCACCTGGAAGGGGATGGATTCGTCCACTGCGTGCATGGTGGCTTTGGCAATGTCTTCCTTGATACGGTGGAAGGCTAAGCGGGCCTCTGCCGTCACGGGAAAAGAGGTGGACTTGATCAGCGGACGGGCTTTGTCTGCATAGTAGGGGACCCACTGAGCGTAGTAGGAAAAAAACCCTAGGCACCTCTTCAGAGCTTTTAGGCAGTGGGGCAGTGGGAGTTCCATAAGGGGACGCATCCGGTCCGGGTCGGGACCGATGACCCCGTGTTCTACAACACAGCCAAGGATGGCGAGGCGGTCTGTGCGGAATATGCACTTCTCCTTGTTATATGTCAGGTTCAGGAGTTGGGCGGTGCGGAGGAATTTCTCGAGGTTTGCGTCATGGTCCTGCAAGTCATGGCCGCAGATGGTCACATTATCTAGGTAAGGGAAAGTGGCCTGCAGCTCGTTTTGATCGACCATCCGGTCCATCTCCCTTTGGAAGACGGAGACCCCATTGGTAACGCCGAAGGGAACCCTAAGGAAGTGATAGAGGCGGCCGTTTGCCTCAAAAGCAGTATACTGGCGGTCTTCAGGGCTGATGGGGAGCTGGTGGTATGCTGATTTCAGGTCAATGGTCGAAAAGACGCGGTACTGCGCGATCTGGTTGACCATGTCAGCTATGCGGGGGAGTGGGTAGGCGTCCAGCAGGGTGTAGCGGTTTATTGTTTGGCTGTAGTCGATGACCAGGCGTTGTTTCTCGCCGGTCTTAACGACCACAACCTGGGCTCGCCAGGGGCTGGAGCTGCCCTCAATAATCCCCTCCTTCAGGAGCCGTTCCACTTCGGTTTTGATGAAAACCCTGTCCCCGGCACTGTATCGCCTGCTCTTTGTGGCGATGGGCTTACAGTCGGGGGTGAGGTTAGCAAACAGTGGGGGGGGTGGGACTCTGAGTGTGGAGAGGTTGCATCTGGTGCGCAGCGGGCAATTTGGAGGCTGCTGGCTGCGGACTGTGAGTGGGGGGAGGGGGCCACCGTACGCCATCGTAACGCTTTTGAGGTGGCACTGGAAATCCAACCCCAGTAGAACGGCAGCGCAGAGGTCGGGCAGGACCAGGAGTTTAAAATTATTGAACACAGTCCCATCTACTACTAGTGTCACCACGCAGTAGCCGCCAATGTCCGCTGACTGGGACTCGGAGGCCATAGAAATCCGCTGGTGCGCAGGCAGGACTGGGAGAGAGCAACGCCGCACCGTGTCGGGGTGGATGAAGCTCTCTGTGCTCCCGGAGTCAAAAAGGCAGTTTATTGCATGGCCGTTTACCTTAACGTCCATTTTGGACCGAGCTAGCTGGTGCGGTCTCGTTTGGTCCAGCGTCACAGAGGCCAGCGTAGGGGTCGGTGTGTTGCTGCGAGTATCAGATGGGGGGGGGTTGGCGGTCTGCTGCGTCCCGGCTGGTGTCCAAGATGGCAGTGTCCATGATTCCCATGTGGCTGGAGTCGTCCAAGATGGCTGCTGCTGCGGTGGTTCGCACATGGCTGGGGTTGCCCAAGATGGCGGCTCGCACGGCCCACACGC
The DNA here is from genome assembly GCF_052327205.1 of Somniosus microcephalus. Classification (NCBI taxonomy): domain Eukaryota; kingdom Metazoa; phylum Chordata; class Chondrichthyes; order Squaliformes; family Somniosidae; genus Somniosus; species Somniosus microcephalus. Next base: position 30,822,408 of record NW_028225180.1, on the reverse strand, counting down.
GGCGCTGCTGGCGTTCGGGGTGGCTTTGGCCTTGCAGACGCTGGCGTAGTGTCCCTTTTTCCCGCAGCCCGAGCAGGTCGCATTCTTCGCCGGGCAGCGCGCTCTGGGGTGTTTGGCCTGGCCACAGAAGTAGCATTTCTGGCCTTGGGATACTGCTGTCTGGCTTTGGGACACTGCTGCGGTAGTTGGGCCGTTGTTGGGCTGTGGCTGGGGTGGCACGGTGCTATGGGGCTGTCCTACCGTGTCCCAGGTTGTCGTTCCCCGCGGCGTCCATGGTGCAGAGGAGTAGGCATCCATGCCCCGGAAGGCTGCGTCCAGCGTTAGTGCGATGTCGGAGGCTTTGTCGAGGGTGAGGTCACTCTGCTCCAGCAGTCGCTGTCGGGTGTAGTTGGACCTGTGGCCCGCTACGAAGGCATCCCGGATCAGTTCCTCCATGTACTTAGTGGGCGTTACCGCCTTACACCCACAGGCCCGGCCAAGCACGGACAGTGCTTGGAGGTATTCCTCAGTCGATTCCCCAGGTTGTTGCTTGCGACTCCCCAGAAGGTGCCTAGCATATACTTCGTTCACAGGGCGCGTGTACTGGGTCTTGAGGAGCTGGAGGGCGGCTGTGTATGAGGTCGCGTCCCGGATGACTGAGTACACTCGGTGGTTCACCTTGGAGAACAGGACAGACAGTTTGTCCGCATCCGTTTCGACCGCAGTGGAGGCAGTCAGGAATGTCTCGAAGCACGTGAGCCAGTGAGCAAACTTGGTGGAAGCGTCCGCTTCCCGACTGTCCAGGTCCAGGCATGCTGGTGTGAGGATCTTCTCCATTATAAAAAATTTAGTTAATAAAATTGATGCGCCATCAATTACTCAAAAGACTGAGGTTGAGCGAGTAACAATCAGGCTTTTATTAACTAAAGAATGAAGGTCTTGTCTCGAGTGGTCGACCCGTCCAGAATACTAAGGGACTGGGAGGTAGTCACTTATATACCTGGAATAGTGGGAGGAGTCAGCCGAGGCATGTCCAGACCTGTACCTAGTGGAATACACATACAGACACAGACAGGTATGACAGTGGTTTACCACATTATGCTATTCCATTGCAAAATTCTATTCTATTGTAAAGTTCTATTCCATTGCAACCTACTATTATATTGCAAAGTGCTGTTCCATTAAGAGGACAATTGTACAATCAGAGAAATTTACCGCACAGAAGGGGATCATTTGGCCCATCCAGCCCGTTCTGGCTTTCTGCAAGAGCAATTCAGTACGTCCCAGTTTCCTTTCCTTTCCTGTAGCCCAGATTTTTTTCCCTTCACGTACTTATCCAATTCCCTTTTGAAAGCCACAATTTAATCTGCCCCCTCCACCCTTTCAGGCAGTGCATTCCAGATCTTAATCACTCGCTGCGTAAAAATGTTTTTCCTCATATCGCCATTGTTTCTTCTGCCAATCACCATAAAGCTGTGTCCTCTGGTTCAGGACTCTTCCACCAATGGGAACAGTTTCCCTCTATCTACTCGGTCTTCACACCTCATGATTTGGAACACCTCTATCAAATGTCCTTTCAAACTTCTCTGCTCCACGGAGAATAACCCCAGCTTCTCCAGTCTATCCATGTAACTGAAGTCACTCATCCCTGGAACCATTCTTGTAAATCTTTTCTGCGCCCTCTCTAAGGCCGTCACATCCTTCCGAAAGTGCGGTGCCATGAATTGGACACAATACTGCAGTTGAGGCCCAACCAGTGTTTTATAAATGTTCATCATAACTTCCACGCTTTTCTACTCTATATGCTTCTATTTATTAAGCCCAGGATCCCGCATGATTTTTTAACAGCTTTCTCAACCTGCCTTGCCAATTTAAATGATTGTGCACATGTAACCCCAGGTCTCCCTGTTCATGTAACCCCTTTAGAACTGTACTCTTTGTAATATATTGCCTCTTCTCATTCTTCCTACCGAAATGTATCACTTCGCACATTTCTGCATTAAATTTAATCTGCAAAGTGTCCACCCATTCCCCCAGCCTGTCAATGTCCTCTTGCAGTCTATCACTATCCTCCTCACTCTTCACTATATTTCCAAGTTCTGTGTCATCTGCAAATTTTGAAATTAGGCCCTGTACACCCCCAAAAAAGCCACTGATATATATCAAGTAAAGCTGTGGGCCAGATGCCGTTGCCTGGGGAACACCACTGCATAATTTCCTCAAGTCCAAAAAACAACCGTTCACCACTACGCTCTGTGTCCTATTACTTAGCCAATTTCATATCCATGCTGTCACTGTCCCTGTTATTACATGGGCATCAACTTTTCTGGCAAGTCTATTGTGTGGCATTTTATCAAACGCCTTTTGCAAATCCATGTACACTATATCAATCGCATTGCCCTCATCAACACGCTCTCTTACCTCATCAAAATCCTCTATACAGACGCTTAATTTTAATATTTCCTGAAATGCTTTGACAGGCAAAAAGCTTTTGCAAAGTAAAATATTGTTGGTAAATGTAACAAGCAGTCTTTCACTGATAAGGCAGGGAACATGGTTGTGACTGCAGGGGGTAGTGATAGACAACAGAGATAATCAAACCCTCTCAGATTGTAGACATGGTGTCTCTGGTGATCTTTCTGAGGTGAGAAGTCAAACCTTTGAAGTTTTGAAATGCAAAATATGATATGACTCATGAACCTAACCAAGTGGTTCTCTGCCACCTTTGTAAGTGAACTTTAGGAGTGAATGAACAATTTTGGGCTGTGATAAGGACAAACTGAATAATAGCCACACAGGTTGTGTGAGTGTAAACGTTTGCCATCTCAAACCGCTCAGACCAACATTAAAGGAAGATTTCACTCTCTCTGAATGAATGATTTAATGCAAAAGACAAGGACAGCTGCATAAAACACAGTCGCTAAAGAAAATCAGCACTGCAGTCAGAAGAAGGTGGCTTGACCAGTCATCTTGCCTATGAGCATCAAGCTGCAGTCGGAGGAAGGAGGTGCCAGGCCAGTCTTTTCGTGTACAAAGATCTACAATCAACGTTGGATGGATCATTGGCGGGTGGTTGTATGTATGATTTCCTGTGATATTATTGTCGAACTGCTCGAACAGTGATTGTGATTTTGAATCTGTCTTGGAAAAAATAAAAGGTTGTGGCAACATGCCACCATTGGACATAATCCGCTCACGGCGGCACGGACAGTTTACGCAGGTGCACTGCCAGCAGCAGCCGCCCCCAGCCGTGGGCCCTTTCCTCCGGCAGCTTGTTTCCCGCAGGGACAGGCTGCCGGGAGCACTTCCTGTCTGAGGAGTATTTAAGTGGTTGCGCGGGCTTTTTAAGCACTTGTTTTTGCCATGATGTAAATTAAAGCAGTTGTGTTCCATCAACTCTGGTCTCGACTCCCACGATTGCCGTGGTATCTCAACAAGGTTAAAGACAGAACCCGTGTGTCTGGTGTAATTTCTCATAAGTCTACAGTCCGAACTCTATAACCTGTTGGATGGGGCGAGGGGTAATTCCGCACATCTTAAACAAGTTAGTTATATTCGATTTGACTTTGACAAATCCGTGCTGGCTTTGCTTAATTAACCCACACTTGTCCAAGTGACTGCTACTTATGTCCCGGTTTATCGATTCTAAAAGCTTCCCCACTATCGAGCTTGAACTGGCAGGCATGTAGTTGCTGGGATTATCCTTACAGCCTCTTGTTGTACCAGGGTGTAACATTTGCAATTCTCCTTTACTCTGACACCACACCGTATGTAAAGAGGATTGGAAGATTATGGCCAGTACATCCGCAATTCCAACCATTACATCCCTCAGTTACTTTGGATTCATCCCATTCAGTACTGGTCATTATCTAATTTAAGTACTGCCAGCCATTCTACTACAGCCTCTTTATCAATTTTTAACGCATCCAGTATCTCATCTACCTCCTCTTTCACTATAAACTTGGCAGCATTTCTTCCTTGGTAAAGACTGATGCAAAATACTCATTTAGTATCTCAGCCATGCCCTCTGCCTCCATGTGTAGGTCTCCATTTTGGCCCCGAATTGGTCTCACCTCTCCTCTTACAACCCTTTCATTATTTATATGCCTACAAAAGACTTTTGGATTCCATTTTATGTTAGCTGCCAGTCTAATCTCATAATCCCTTTGCCCCTCGTATTTACTTTTTCACTTCCCCTCTGAACTTTCTATATTCCCGTTATACGCAGCACCTGATATTCCGTTATAAAGCATGCAATGGAACTGAATATCATGCATTGCGTATTCCCATCCCTGGCCAGTGTCTCAGGTTGAGTCGGACTATTGTCCACCTCACTGTCCTGCTTGACCCTGAGCTGAGCTTCTGTTCCCAGACCCTGTCCAACACAAATACTGTGTCACATCGATCAGCTCCGCTCTATCTGGCACAAAAACCACATTCCTATCTTTGTCTTCTCCAGACATGTTAAAGCCAATGCTCCCTGAACTGCCTCACGCCGTCCGCTCTCCATAAACATCAGCTCATCCAAAACTCTGCTGCCTGTAACCTTACTCGCACTAAGTCGGAATCACAGCTCAAGCCTGCGCTCGCTGATCTACGCTGGCTCTCGGCCAAGAAACGTCTCGATTAGAAAATCATCCATCATTGCCTCGCCCCTCCCTATCTCTGTAAACTCCCCCAACTCTACAAGTCATACAATGTGTAGTTGCTGCCGTACAAGAGCAGAGATGGCCAGGATGCTTTTCAATGTCTCCGAGAAATCTGTGTTGCTCCTACTCCGGCCTCTTGTGAATCGCCCACATTTTTCAGCCCTCCATTTGTGGCCGTGCTTTCAGCTGTCCAGTCCTTAAGCTCTGGCGTTAAATCCTGGATTTTGCAGTCAGCAGTGAATTAACAGCGTTCGCTGTTCATTACACTTCCTCTTGCCCACAGATTTTCTCTGGATTTTGCTCATGAATTTCGGTGAATAGAAATCCAAAACAGCGCGGCGCCCTCTACATGGGATGTGGGACCCGGGTGAAATGGACAAACAATTGTGCATCTCCTCAACCCATCAGATTGAAGACTCCTTACTGAGGCTCTCAGTGTCTGAATCAGGAACTGAAAATTAGAACAGCTAATTCAGTGACAAATCATGTACAGAGAGCGAAATGAACAGAGAAAAGAAAGCGATGATTCAGAGAGTGAAAGATACAATAGACAAAATTAAATGTTGAAAAAGAATTATTTATATATATTTATTTCATTCTTCGGATGTGGGCGTCGCTGGCAAGGCTAGAATAAAATACCTATTGCTAATGGCCGTTGAGAAGGTCGTGGTGAGCCATCATCTTGAACCATTGCAGTCTGTTTGGTGAAAGCACTCGCATAGCGCTGTTAGGAAGGGAGTTCCAGGATTTTGTCCCAGCAAAGATGATGGAACGGTGATATATTACCATCCTCAGTGACTTATATCATATGTGACTTGGACAGGAACTTGGTGGTTATGGTGTTCCCATGCATCTGCTGCCCTTATCCTTCCAGGTGTTAGAGGTTCTAGGTTTGGGAGATGCTGTCGAAGAAACCTTGGCAATTTGCTGCAGTGTATCTTGCAGATGGTACACACTGCAGCCACAGTACACTGGTGAACGTTTAAGGTGGTGAATGGTGTGCAAATCAAGCGAGCTTCTTTCTCTTCGATGGTATCGAGATTCGTGAGTGTTGGTGGAAGGGAACCCATCCAGGCAAGTGAAGAGTATCCCATCACACTCCTTCTTTGTGCCTTGTAGATAGATGGTGGAAAGGCATTGAGGAGTCAGGAGATTAGACACATGCCGCAGAATAACCAGCTTTTGACCAGCTCTTGTAGCCACAGTAGCTATGTGGCTGATCCAGTTTAGTTTCTGATCAATGGTGACCACCATGATATTGATGGTGGGGGATTCGGTAATGGTAATCACGTTTAATTTCAAGGGGCGGTGGTTAGACACTCTATTGTTGGAGATAGTCATTGCCTGACACTTGTGTGGTGCGAATAATACTCGGCACTTATCTTGTCCAGGTATTTCTGCATGTGGACATGGACTGCTTCATTATCTGAGGATTTGCGAGTGGAACTGAACACTGAGCAATCATCAGCGATCATTCCCACTTGTGCCCTTATGATGAAGGGAAGGCCATTGACGAAGCTGCTGAAGATAGTTGGGCCGAGAACACTGCCCTGCGGATCACATGCAGTGTTTACCTGGGGCTGAAATGTTTGGCCTCCAACAACCACAATCATTTTCCTTTGTGCTGGTATGACTGCAGCAAGTGGAGAGTTTTACCCTGATTCCCATTTACTTCAATTTTACTAGCTCTTTGACGCCACACTCGAGCTTATGCTGTCTTGATGTCAAGCACAGTCACTCTCACCTCACCTCACCACTGAAAAACTGCACAAGAGAATTCCAAATTTCTACCAACCTTTGCACGTCAAATGGTTTCCTAACTTCACTCCTGGCTATATTTTTTAGCCTTTGTCCACTAGTCCTAGACTTCTCAACCATCGCAAATTGTTTCTTTCTATCTGCCTTAATAGTTTGCCTTACTATCTCCAAACATAATAAATCCTTCCTAATGTGCCCAGAACTGAATCCAGTCCTCCAGCTGTGTTCTAACCAGGGCTTTGTATCGCTGGAGCAAAACTTCTACCACTTATATTCTAGTCGGCTAGATATAAATCCCAGCATTCCGTTAGAATTTTTGATTATTTTCTGCACCTGTCTATGATATTTTAATGACCTATGTACACGGCTCTGTAAGTTTGTTTGGACCTCCACTGTTTCTAGCTTTTCCCCATTTAGAAAGTACTCGGATCTATCCTATTAAGGTCCAAAGTCGATGAACTCACATTTGCCTACGTTAAAATCCATGTGCCAGTTTTATCCAGTCACGTAATCTATTAATATCTCTTTGTAATATTATGTTTCCATCTACATTGCTTACAATGCTGCATATATCGGCAAACTTAGATACCTGGTTTGGATCTGCGTCTTGTTAAGAAGATGGAAACTCATGGAATGAAGTGGAAAGTGACGTATGGCTACGAAATTGGCTCAGTGAAAGAAAGCAAATTGTGATAGTGGATGGGTGTTTTTCAGGCTGGGAATTAGTTTGCCGTGTTGTTCCCCAAGGGTCATTTTTGGGTCCAGTATTCTTTTCATTTTTTTTAATAAACAACCTAGGGAGAAGCATTACAAAGTTTGCAGAAGACACGACACTTGCAAACGTAGTAGATAATGATGATGATATTTATTTGGCTTCTGGATGACATAGCAAGGATGGTGCAATTGGAAGAAGCATGGCAGAGAAGTGCGGAGAAGTGTAAGTGATGCACTTTGGGAGGACTAAAATAGAAAGACAGTGTAGTATAATTGGCACAATTTTGAAACATTTAAATGATCAGAGGAACCTAGAAGTCCATACAGCAAATCCTTAAAGGAGGCAGGGCAAGTTGATAAGTTGGTTAAACAAATTAGATGGTTTACTTGGGTTTTAAATAGAGGAATAGAATATAAAAGAGAAGAGACCGTGTTAGAAATTTATAAATCACGGTTAAAGCCTCAGCTGGAGTATTGTTGACAATTCTGAGCACAACACTTCAGGAAAGATGTAAAGGCATTAGAAAGGGAATAGAGGAGGTTCACCAGGATGTTAACAGGGATAAGGGACTTCAGTTATGAGCAGTGGTTGGAAAAGTTAGTTCAGTTCTCCTTGGAAAAAACAAGTTAAGAGGAGGCCTAATAGAGGTTTTCAGGATGATGTGAGGTTTGATAGAGTAGACAGTGAGAAACTATTCCCTCTAGTGAGTGGGTCAAGAATGAAAGATATTGGCTACCAGTGAATCTGCAGTCAATTTGCCACATCAAAGGCCGAGTTTTATACCAGATGCTAAACTTCTCCCAATAGCGTGTTAGACTCTCACCTCGACTGAAGAGATTCTCAGTAAACTTCCTCAAATTTCCAATCATTGTTCAAGCTTTCTGTTTCCAGTTTTCGACTCTGGGGGTCTTGGTCTCAACAGGTCTTCTCTATGAACCTAGCGAAATTTCTCCTGTCCCAGTTAGTGTAGTGATGATTCGACTTCTCTCTCTCGACCTTCCTGGGATACTACTTACTCAAAGACATTTTTTATATAAAAATTATTCATCTTTATTAAAGAATATGTTACAGGAAAACAATGGGAATATTTATATGACTATTAATATATTTAATTGGAAAATATTTACAATTTCTTTGAATCACATACTTTAAATTAAATTGTTCTTTTCTTTCCTTACCACTATTTATAGGGACTGTACTCACTCAATGTCAAAAAGCAGCCAGAGCTCCGCCCCTTCGATGTGTTCCAGGGTCACATGACTGTGCTCTGCTGCTGGTGCGCAGTCTCACTGAACATGAGCGCAGGTTGTACAATCAGGCCTGTCTCCGAATCCACCCCCATTTCCTGAGGCTCGAGACAGAGAGCAGAGACTCGCTAAATTACATCTTATGCATTCTCCCTCGTGTCATCCAAATGCGAGGTTCCACTATTTAATGCACCCCATGTCCTCCACGTGTTTCTAAATTCAAAGTACCCCTTCTCTATATATCAGGCAAAGTGTCTCCCTCCAGCTTTGGCAGTGACAGGCACTCTGAGGTGAGAGTGCTGAGATGAGGCAGGGATATTACAACCACCTCTCTGTACTAAAAATAGTCTGCTCGCTTTAACAAGAACGAGCATCAGAGGCAATAATATAAGGGATCATCAGTGGTATCAAGTGATTGAATCATCCGGCTAGGAACAGCACGCGTAAGATATTGGGATAAATTCCCTCAACACTGTACCATCAAACACTGCCAGGTAGGGCATGGGTTAGATACAGAGTAAAGATCCATCTACACTGTGCAATCAAAGTATTCATGGCAGGTGCAGTACGGGTTAGATACAGAGTAAAGCTCAATTTACAGTGTCCCCTCAAGCACTCCAATGGCAGGTACAGGACGGGCTAGATACAGTGTAAAGCTCACTCTATACTTTCCCATCAAACACTCCCAGGGCAGGTACAGCCCGGCTAGATACAGAGTAAAGCTCACACTACACTGCCCCATCAAACACTCCCAGGGCAGGTACAGCACGGGCAAGATACAGAGTAAAGCTCAATCTGCACTGCCGTATCAAATACTCCCAAGACAGGTACAGCAATGGGTTAGATACAGAGTAAAGCTCCAGCTACACTCTCCCCTCAAGCACTCCAATGGCAGGTAAAGCACGGGGTAGATACAATGTAAAGCTGCCTCTACACTCCCCCCTCAAGCACTCCAACAGCAGGTACAGCACGGGTAGATACAATGTAAAGCTCCCTCTACACTGTCTCATCAAACACTCCCAGGGTAGATACAGCACGGGTTAGGTGCAGAGTAAAGCTCCCTCTACACTGTCCCCATCAAACACACCGAGGGCAAGTACAGCACGGGTTAGATACAGAGTAAAGCTCCCTCTACACTGTCCCATCAAACAGTCCCAGGGCAGGTACTGCAATGATTAGATACTGTACAAAACTTCCTTTCTACTGTCCCGTCACTAATGGCCAGGGCAGGTACGGCAGGGTATCAGTACAGGGTAAATCTCGCTGTATTTTGCTTCATCAAGCACAGTCAACTCAGATACAGCATGTGGTGAATGCAGTGTAAAGCTCCACAGACACTATCCAGTGAAACACACCAACTCAGGTGCAGCACAGTACGCTTACAGGATAAATTTCCGTGTACATATAATTCTCACGTGCTCCCAGGGGCAAGGTTCACACGCGAGTCAATCCTCAGTCAAATTATGGTATCAAAAGCCGAGCCTTCAGCCAAATATTCAACAGCTGCCGATACCGGGTTCGACTCTCACCTCGGCAAAATCCTGCACTGATTGGATTATAAGGAAAGATCCTCATCCGTCCAATCATTGCAGAAGCTTCCTGTTTTATCCCGTCTTTGACACGGGAGTCATTTTACCATCAGATATGTTCTGTGAACCCAATGACTTTTCTCTCTTTAATGTGATGATGATTCTCCTTCTCTATTTGTAGGGGCTATATTCACTAACAATATCTGCTGCCAACTCCAGCTCTGCCCACAGTAACACACCTGTTGGGCCGTAACCAGGTGTGGAAACTGTCACCAGGTGACATCAAAAAGGAGCCAGGAGCCAATCACACAGCAGCCAGTAACAATGACACAAAGCAGCCGGAGCCCCACCAAGGCGAGGTTTCACAGGGTCACTTAACCACGCTCTGCTCCTGGTGTGCAGTCTCATTGGTGATGAACACATGTTGTACATTCAGTCCTGTTTCGAAACCCATACCCAGGTATTAGATACAAGGCAGGGAGCAGAACCACGAATAATTGCCCCTTACGCATTCTCCACCCATCCTTCAAATATGAATACGCACTATTCACTGGCCCAAAGACTCCCTCGCACAAAGCCGGCAGTGGGTCTCGCGCCTGCCTTGGCAGTGAAATGCAGTTTCAAGTATTGGTCCTTGAATGAAGATATAAAAAGCACCTCTGTGTTCTATTACCATTATATTCCCTGTAACAGGAAGAGGTGTCAGAGGCACGTTGTTGAGATCATTAGGGCTATGGGTGTGTTGAACCATCGGAGCAATAATTAGCGGGGAAATCATGGGCAATAATAGATAAAGTTCCGTTTACACTGACCCATCAAACACTCGCAGTTCAGGCACTGCTCGAGATACGTGCAGAGTAAAACTACATCTACACTGTCCCATCAAACACGTCCAAATCATGTACGGCATGGGTTAGGTACACCGTAGAGCACATTTTAAAATGTCCCATCAAACACTTCTATGTCAGGTACAGCACGGGATAGGTACTCAGTAAAGCTCACTCTAAACTGCACCATCAAACCCGCCCAGATCAGCTACAACATTGTTTAGATACAGAGTTAATCTCTCTCTAAACTGTCCCATCAAACGCAAATAGGTGTGGTACAGTATATATTAAATACCGAGTAGAGGTCCTTTTACTAATTCCCATAAACTTCCCCAGGTTAGAAAAAGCACGGGTCAGATACAGAATAAAGCTCCCACGACGCTGTTCCAACAAACTCTCACATGGGTAAAAAGTCCCATCATACGCTCCCATGGCAGTTGCAGCACGGGCTAGATACAGAATAATGCTCCCTCGAAGCTGTCCCAGAAAACACACACAGGTGAGGAACAGCACGGGTCCGATACAGAGTAAAGGTACCTCGACACTGTTCAATCAAACACTCTCAGTTGAGGTAGACAGGGGTTTTGATACAGTGTATATCACACTATATTCGTTTACCACGCAGAGTGAAGCACAGCATCTCATGGACAGTATGGTATGAGTACAAGCCCAAATCCCTGTACATATAAGAATCACGCACTCCCAGGTGAGGTACGGGCTAGCTTTGTATACCAGTGAATCCACAGTCAAGTTGCTGCATCAAATGTCAAGCCTTTTGCCAGAAATTAAGCGGCACCCAATAGCTTGTTAGACTCTCACATTTAAGAAATCCTGTACTGATTGGATACTCACTGGATCACCTCGCCTTTCCAAGAGTATCCCAAAATCTATGGATCTCGGTCTTGAATATAGTCAATGACTGAGCATCGACAGTCCTCTGGGGTAGAGAATTCCAAAGATTCACAACCCTTTGACTGAAGAAACTGTCTCCTCATCTCAGTCCTTTATGGCTTCCCGCATATTCTGCGACACTGATCATTCAGTTCCAGACTCCACAGCCAGGGGAAACATCCTCCCAAAATCTACCCTATCAAGACCATTAAGAATTCTAAACGTTTCAGTGAAAGCACCTCTCATTCTACTAAACTGTAGGGAATATATGCCTAGTCTACCCAATCTCTCCTCATAGTCAATCACCCCATTCCAAGAGTCAGTCTAATGAAATGTCGTGGAACTCCTTCTAAGGCAAGTATATCGTCCCTTACGTTAGGAGACCAAAACTGTACACAGTACTCCAGGTGTGGTCTCACCACCGCCCTATATATTGCAGTAAGACGTCTTTACAATTATCTTCTAATTATTTTGTAATAAAGGCTAACATACCATTTGCTGTCCTAATGTATTGTTTAACCTCCATGTGAACATTCTATGATTCGTGTAGAAGGCACCCATTACCCTCTGAACTCTGACGATTCCCAAACTCTCACCATTCTGCTTTTCTATGTTCCCCGCGAAAGTGGAGAGCTTTGTACGTCTCCACGTTATATTCCATCTGCCTTATTCTTGCTCAGTCACTGAAACTGTCTATAAAAGCTTTGCAGCCACTTTGTGTCCTCACAACTTATTATTCCACCTAGCTTTGTTTCGTCATCAAACTTGGATACATTCCACTCCGGCCCTTCATCTAAGTCATTAACACAGATTGTAAGTAGCTGACCCCAAGCACTGATGCATGCTGTACCACACTAGTTACAACCTGTTAACTCGAAATTACCTGTTTATTCCTACTCACTGTTTTCTGCCCATTAGCCAATCCTCAGTCCATATTAATATCTTACCGCCAATCCCATGAGCTCAAATGTTGTGTAATAACCTTTAGTGTGGCACATTATCGAATGATTTTTGAGAATCCACATCTACTCCATTCACTGGTGATTCTGTGGCTGAAGGGCAGCATATAGATGAGAAGTAGGAGGGGACAAAGAACAAAGAAACATAGGAAATGCTAGTGGAAAAATGACCACACTTCACCTAGTTAACCTTCTAACATCCTGCTAGTCGCATGTTACATTAATACAGTTGTTTACTGTTCATCGTAATCGATCTCCATCAATTTGTCTACAACAAACCCAGTAAAGACAAGAGTAAATCTCCTGTGACACAGCGCTCTGTGGAACACCGGTTCAAAGTCACCAGTTCACCCGAAGCTTGCACACTTAGGTCATGTCTCAAATTATTCATATACCGTTTCCCAAAATGTAACTTCCTGAAAGCAATCACTCTAATTTTCAGTTGAGTTAGTTATTTCTAACCGCTTCCACGGTCTTTCCAGGGAACCTGTAACAAAGATTGTTTATGATATTGTTTATATGGATTTATATAGAATGTACAGCACAGGAATAGACCATAAGGCCCAACTGGTCCATGTCGGTTTTATGCTCCGCACGAGCCTCCTCCCACCTCACTCACCTGAACATATCAGCATCTCCTTCTATTCCTTTCTTTCTTATGTACGAACCGAGCATCCCCTTCAATGTATCGATGTCACTCGCCAAAACTAATTCTTGTAGTAGCGAATTCCACATTCTAACCAGTCTCTTGTTGAATAGGTTTATCCTGGACTCCCTGTTGGATGTATTAGTGCCTATCTTATACTCATGGCCATTAGTTTCCTTCTCCTCACAAGTGGGAATGTCTTCTTTTCGTTTACCCGATCAAACCCATTCATAATTTTAAAGATTTCTATCAGGACACCCGTCAGTACTCTCTTTTCTAGAGAAAAGTGCCGCACATTGTTGAAACTTTCCTGACAGGTACAATCTCTCATTTCTCGTATAAAACTTTTAAATACCTTCTTCACCTCATTCAGTGCCTTTTCTTCCTATTTATTTTATGAAAATCAGAGCCTAGCCTCTGAACCACAGTGTAAGTGCAATGGTAATTCATAGAATCATAGAATCTTAGAAGGTTACAGCATGGAAGGAAGCCATTTCGGCCCATTGTGCCTGTGCCGGCCAACAAAGAGCTATTCAGCTTAATCCCACTTCACATCGCTTGGTCCGTAGCCCTGCAGGTTAGAGCATCCAAAGTGCACATCCAAGTTCTTCTTTAATGTGGCTGGTGTTCATGCCTCTACCACACTTTCAGGCAGCGAGTTCCAGTCTCCCAAAATTTTCTCGCTGGAGACATTTCCCCTCAAATCCCGTCTAAACCTTACATCAATTACTTCAAAACTGTGCCCCCTCTGCTAAGGGAAATAGGGCATTTCTATCCACTTCTCTATGCCCCCCATTATTTTGTACCCTCAACAAGGTCTCCCCTCAGACTCCTCTGTTCCAATGACAAGAGACCCAGCTGGTACTTCTACTTCCAGAGGAGGATGTTTAACTCTAGTGTAAGTATAGGTTGACACTAATATTTGAGGAGAACGGTCAGTTCTATTGTAAGCGTAGGATACCAATAGTACGGGAGTAGCATGTTCACATATACAGTAAGTGTAGGGTAATACTCGTACCAGAGAAGCACTGACACCGCTAGTTAAAGTGTAGAAGCACCACTAGTGGTGGAGGGGCATGATCGACTCTTCTGTATGTTTAGCAAATCTCTAGTAGCGGAGGAGTGCGCATAACCCTGGTGTAAATATAGGCTATCATGAGAACCAGAGGAGCACGGTCATCTCTAATGAGGGGTAGGATACATATAGTACAGGAGGAGCACGGTCATCTCTACTGTAGGTGTAGGATATAAACAGTACAGGAGGAGCACGGTCATCTCTACTGTAGGTGCAGGATTTAAATAGTACCAGAGGAGCACGGTCATCTGTACTGAAGGTGTAGGATATAAATAGTACTGGAGGAGCACGGCCATCTCTACTGCAGGTGTAGGATATAAATAGTACAGGAGGAGCACGGTCATCTCTACTGTAGGTGTAGGATATAATTAGTACAGGAGGAGCGCAGTCATCTCTACTGTAGGTGTAGGATATAAATAGTACAGGAGGAGCACGGCCATCTCTAATGTAGGTGTAGGATATAAATAGTACAGGAGGAGCACGGTCATCTCTACTGTAGCTGTAGAATATAAATAGTACTGGAGGAGCACGGTCATCTCTACTGTAGGTGTAGGATATAAATAGTACCGGAGGAGCACAGTCATCTCTACTGTAGGTGTAGGATATAAATAGTACAGGAAGAGCACGGTCATCTCTACTGTAGGTGTAGGTTATAAATAGTACAGGAGGGGCACGGTCGTCTGTACTGTAGGTGTAGGATTTAAATAGTACAGGAGGAGCACGGTCATCTCTACTGTCGGTGTAGGATATAAATAGTACTGGAGGAGCACGGAGTTCTCTACTGTAGGTGTAGGATATAAATAGTACAGGAGGAGCACGGTCATCACTACTGTAGGTGCAGGATATAAATACTACAGGAGGAGCACGGCCATCTCTACTGTAGGTGCAGGATATAAATAGTACAGGAGGAGCACGGTCATCTCTACTGTAGGTGTAGGATATAAATAGTACAGGAGGAGCACGGTCATCACTACTGTAGGTGTAGGATATAAATAGTACAGTAAGTGCACGGTCATCTCTACTGTAGGTGTAGGATATAAATAGTACAGGAGGAGCACGGCCATCTCTACTCTAGGTGTAGGATATAAATAGTACAGGAGGAGCACGGTCATCTCTACTGTAGGTGTAGGATATAAATAGTACTGGAGGAGCGCGTTCATCACTACTAAAGGTGTAGGATATAAATAGTGCCGGAGGAGCATGGTCATCTCTACTGTAGGTGTAGGATATAAATAGTACAGTAAGTGCACGGTCATCTCTACTGTAGGTGTAGGATATAAATAGTACTGGAGGAGCACGGTCATCTCTACTGTAGGTGTAGGATATAAATAGTACAGGAGGAGCACGGTCATCTCTACTGTAGGTGTAGGTTATAAATAGTACTGGAGGAGCACGGTCATCTCTACTGTAGGTGTAGGTTATAAATAGTACAGGAGGAGCACGGTCATCACTACTCTAGGTGTATGGTTTAAATAGTACAGGAGGAGCAGGCTCATCTCTACTGTAGGTGTAGGATATAAATAGTACAGGAGGAGCACGGTCATCTCTACTCTAGGTGTAGGATATAAATAGTACAGGAGGAGCACGGTCATCTCTACTGTAGGTGTAGGATGGAGCGCGTTCATCACTACTAAAGGTGTAGGATATAAATAGTGCCGGAGGAGCATGGTCATCTCTACTGTAGGTGTAGGATATAAATAGTACAGTAAGTGCACGGTCATCTCTACTGTAGGTGTAGGATATAAATAGTACTGGAGGAGCACAGTCATCTCTACTGTAGGTGTAGGATATAAATAGTACTGGAGGAGCACGGTCATCTCTACTGTAGGTGTAGGTTATAAATAGTACAGGAGGAGCACGGTCATCTCTACTGTAGGTGTAGGTTATAAATAGTACAGGAGGAGCACGGTCATCACTACTCTAGGTGTAGGGTTTAAATAGTACAGGAGGAGCACGCTCATCTCGACTGTAGGTGTAGGATATAAATAGTACAGGAGGAGCACGGTCATCTCTACTGTAGGTGTAGGGTATAAATAGTACAGGAGGAGCACGGTAATCTCTACTGTAGGTGTAGGGTTTAAATAGTACAGGAGGAGCACGGTCATCACTACTGTAGGTGTGGGATATAAATAGTACAGGAGGAGCACGGTCATCTCTACTGTAGGTGTAGGGTATAAATAGTACAGGAGGAGCACGGTCATCTCTACTGTAGGTGTAGGATATAAATAGTACAGGAGGAGCACGGTCATCTCTACTGTAGTTGTAGGTTATAAATAATACAGGAGGAGCACGGTCATCTCTACTGTCGGTGTAGGATATAAATAGTACTGGAGGAGCACGGAGTTCTCTACTGTAGGTGTAGGATATAAATAGTACAGGAGGAGCACGGTCATCACTACTGTAGGTGCAGGATATAAATAGTACAGTAAGTGCACGGTCATCTCTACTGTAGGTGTAGGATATAAAAATACAGGAGGAGCACGGTCATCACTACTTTAGGTGTAGGATAAAAATAGTACAGTAAGTGCACGGTCATCTCTACTGTAGGTGTAGGGTATAAATAGTACAGGAGGAGCACGATAATCACTACTCTAGGTGTAGGATATAAATAGTACAGGAGGAGCACGGCCATTTCTACTGTAGGTGTAGGATATAAATAGTACAGGAGGAGCACGGCCATTTCTACAGTAGGTGTAGGATATAAATAGTACTGGAGGAGCACGGTCATCTCTACTGTAGGTGTAGGATATAAATAGTACAGGAGGAGCACGGTCATCTCTACTGTAGTTGTAGGTTATAAATAATACAGGAGGAGCACGGTCATCTCTACTGTCGGTGTAGGATATAAATAGTACTGGAGGAGCACGGAGTTCTCTACTGTAGGTGTAGGATATAAATAGTACAGGAGGAGCACGGTCATCACTACTGTAGGTGCAGGATATAAATACTACAGGAGGAGCACGGCCATCTCTACTGTAGGTGCAGGATATAAATAGTACAGGAGGAGCACGGTCATCTCTACTGTAGGTGTAGGATATAAATAGTACAGGAGGAGCACGGTCATCACTACTGTAGGTGTAGGATATAAATAGTACAGTAAGTGCACGGTCATCTCTACTGTAGGTGTAGGATATAAAAATACAGGAGGAGCACGGTCATCACTACTTTAGGTGTAGGATAAAAATAGTACAGTAAGTGCACGGTCATCTCTACTGTAGGTGTAGGGTATAAATAGTACAGGAGGAGCACGATAATCACTACTCTAGGTGTAGGATATAAATAGTACAGGAGGAGCACGGCCATTTCTACTGTAGGTGTAGGATATAAATAGTACAGGAGGAGCACGGCCATTTCTACTGTAGGTGTAGGATATAAATAGTACTGGAGGAGCACGGTCATCTCTACTGTAGGTGTAGGATATAAATAGTACAGGAGGAGCACGGTCATCTCTACTGTAGTTGTAGGTTATAAATAATACAGGAGGAGCACGGTCATCTCTACTGTCGGTGTAGGATATAAATAGTACTGGAGGAGCACGGAGTTCTCTACTGTAGGTGTAGGATATAAATAGTACAGGAGGAGCACGGTCATCACTACTGTAGGTGCAGGATATAAATACTACAGGAGGAGCACGGCCATCTCTACTGTAGGTGCAGGATATAAATAGTACAGGAGGAGCACGGTCATCTCTACTGTAGGTGTAGGATATAAATAGTACAGGAGGAGCATGGTAATCTCTACTAAAGGTGCAGGATATAAATAGTACAGGAGGAGCACGGTCATCACTACTGTAGGTGTAGGGTATAAATAGTACAGGAGGAGCACGGTCATCTCTACTGTAGGTGTAGGATATAAATAGTACAGGAGGAGCACGGTCATCTCTACTCTAGGTGTAGGATATAAATAGGACAGGAGGAGCACGATCATCTCTTCTGTAGGTGTAGGATATAAATAGTACAGGAGGAGCACGGTCATCACTACTCTAGGTGTAGGGTATAAATAGTACAGGAGGAGCACGGTCATCTCTACTGTAGGTGTAGGATATAAATAGTACAGGAGGAGCACGGTCATCACTACTCTAGGTGTAGGATATAAATAGTACAGGAGGAGCACGGTCATCTCTACTCTAGGTGTAGGATATAAATAGTACAGGAGGAGCACGGTCATCTCTACTGTAGGTGTAGGATATAAATAGTACTGGAGGAGCACGTTCATCACTACTAAAGGTGTAGGATATAAATAGTGCCGGAGGAGCATGGTCATCTCTACTGTAGGTGTAGGATATAAATAGTACAGTAAGTGCACGGTCATCTCTACTGTAGGTGTAGGATATAAATAGTACTGGAGGAGCACGGTCATCTCTACTGTAGGTGTAGGATATAAATAGTACAGGAGGAGCACGGTCATCTCTACTGTAGGTGTAGGTTATAAATAGTACTGGAGGAGCACGGTCATCTCTACTGTAGGTGTAGGTTATAAATAGTACAGGAGGAGCACGGTCATCACTACTCTAGGTGTAGGGTTTAAATAGTACAGGAGGAGCACGCTCATCTGTACTGTAGGTGTAGGATATAAATAGTACAGGAGGAGCACGGTCATCTCTACTCTAGTTGTAGGATATAAATAGTACAGGAGGAGCACGGTCATCTCTACTGTAGGTGTAGGATGGAGCGCGTTCATCACTACTAAAGGTGTCGGATATAAATAGTGCCGGAGGAGCATGGTCATCTCTACTGTAGGTGTAGGATATAAATAGTACAGTAAGTGCACGGTCATCTCTACTGTAGGTGTAGGATATAAATAGTACTGGAGGAGCACAGTCATCTCTACTGTAGGTGTAGGATATAAATAGTACTGGAGGAGCACGGTCATCTCTACTGTAGGTGTAGGTTATAAATAGTACAGGAGGAGCACGGTCATCTCTACTGTAGGTGTAGGTTATAAATAGTACAGGAGGAGCACGGTCATCACTACTGTAGGTGTAGGATATAAATACTACAGGAAGAGCACGGCCATCTCTACTGTAGGTGTAGGATATAAATAGTACAGAAGGAGCACGGTCATCTCTACTGTAGGTGTAGGATATAAATAGTACAGGAGGAGCACGGTAATCTCTACTAAAGGTGCAGGATATAAATAGTACAGGAGGAGCACGGTCATCACTACTGTAGGTGTAGGGTATAAATAGTACAGGAGGAGCACGGTCATCTCTACTGTAGGTGTAGGGTATAAATAGTACAGGAGGAGCACGGTCATCACTACTGTAGGTGTGGAATATAAATAGTACAGGAGGAGCAAGGTCATCTCTACTGTAGGTGTAGGATATAAATAGTACTGGAGGAGCGCGTTCATCACTGCTAAAGGTGTAGGATATTAATAGTGCCGGAGGAGCACGGTCATCTCTACTGTAGGTGTAGGTTATAAATAATACAGGAGGGGCGCGGTCATCTCTACTGTAGGTGTAGGTTATAAATAATACAGGAGGGGCAAGGTCATCTCTACTGTAGGTGTAGGTTATAAATAGTACAGGAGGAGCACGGTCAACACTACACTAGGTGTAGGGTTTAAATAGTACAGGAGGAGCACGCTCATCTCTACTGTAGGTGTAGGATATAAATAGTACAGGAGGAGCACGGTCATCTCTACTGTAGGTGTAGGGTTTAAATAGTACAGGAGGAGCACGGTCATCTCTACTGTAGGTGTAGGATATAAATAGTACAGGAGGAGCACGGTCAACACTACTCTAGGTGTAGGGTTTAAATAGTACAGGAGGAGCACGGTCATCTCTACTGTAGGTGTGGGATATAAATAGTACAGGAGGAGCACGGTCATCTCTACTGTAGGTGTAGGGTATCAATAGTACAAGAGGAGCATGGTCATCTCTACTGTAGGTGCAGGATGCAAATAGTACAGGAGGAGCACGGTCATCACTACTGTAGGTGTAGGGTATAAATAGTACAGGAGGAGCACGGTCATCTCTACTGTAGGTGTAGGATATAAATAGTACAGGAGGAGCACGGTCATCTCTACTGTAGGTGTAGGATATAAATAGTACAGGAGGAGCACGGTCATCACTACTTTAGGTGTAGGATAAAAATAGTACAGTAAGTGCACGGTCATCTCTACTGTAGGTGTAGGATATAAATAGTACAGGAGGAGCACGATCATCACTACTCTAGGTGTAGGATATAAATAGTACAGGAGGAGCACGGTCATCTCTACTGCAGGTGTAGGATATAAATAGTACAGGAGGAGCACGATCATCACTACTCTAGGTGTAGGATATAAATAGTACAGGAGGAGCACGGCCATTTCTACTGTAGGTGTAGGATATAAATAGTACAGGTGGAGCACGGCCATTTCTACTGTAGGTGTAGAATATAAATAGTACAGGAGGAGCACGGCCATTTCTACTGTAGGTGTAGGATATAAATAGTACAGGAGGAGCACGGTCATCACTACATTAGGTGTAGGATAAAAATAGTACAGTAAGTGCACGGTCATCTCTACTGTAGGTGTAGGGTATAAATAGTACAGGAGGAGCACGGTCATCTCTACTGTAGGTGTAGGATATAAATAGTACAGGAGGAGCACGGTCATCACTACTTTAGGTGTAGGATAAAAATAGTACAGTAAGTGCACGGTCATCTCTACTGTAGGTGTAGGGTATAAATAGTACAGGAGGAGCACGATCATCACTATTCTAGGTGTAGGATATAAATAGTACAGGAGGAGCACGGCCATTTCTACTGTAGGTGTAGGATATAAATAGTACTGGAGGAGCGCGGCCATTTCTACTGTAGGTGTAGGATATAAATAGTACTGGAGGAGCACGGCCATTTCTACTGTAGGTGTAGGTTATAAATAATACAGGAGGAGCATGGTCATCTCTACTGTAGGTGTAGGATATAAATAGTACTGGAGGAGCACGGAGTTCTCTACTGTAGGTGTAGGATATAAATAGTACAGGAGGAGCACGGTCATCACTACTGTAGGTGCAGGATATAAATACTACAGGAGGAGCACGGCCATCTCTGCTGTAGGTGTAGGATATAAATAGTACAGGAGGAGCACGGTAATCTCTACTAAAGGTGCAGGATATAAATAGTACAGGAGGAGCACGGTCATCACTACTGTAGGTGTAGGATATAAATAGTACAGGAGGAGCACGGTCATCTCTACTGTAGGTGTAGGGTATAAATAGTACAGGAGGAGCACGATCATCACTACACTAGGTGTAGGATATAAATAGTACAGGAGGAGCACGGTCATCTCCACTGTAGGTGTAGGATATAAATAGTACTGGAGGAGCACGGTCATCACTACTGTAGGTGTAGGATATAAATAGTACAGGAGGAGCACGGTCATCTCTACTGTAGGTGTAGGATATAAATAGTACTGGAGGAGCGCGTACATCACTACTAAAGGTGTAGGATATAAATAGTGCCGTAGGAGCATGGTCATCTCTACTGTAGGTGTAGGATATAAATAGTACAGTAAGTGCACGGTCATCTCTACTGTAGGTGTAGGATATAAATAGTACAGGAGGAGCACGGTCATCTCTACTGTAGGTGTAGGTTATCAATAGTACAGGAGGAGCACGGTCATCTCTACTGTAGGTGTAGGGTTTAAATAGTACAGGAGGAGCACGGTCATCTCTACTTTAGGTGTGGGATATAAATAGTACAGGAGGAGCACGGTCATCTCTACTGTAGGTGTAGGGTATCAATAGTACAGGAGGAGCATGGTCATCTCTACTGTAGGTGCAGGATGCAAATAGTACAGGAGGAGCACGGTCATCACTACTGTAGGTGTAGGATATAAATAGTACAGTAAGTGCACGGTCATCTCTACTGTAGGTGTAGGATATAAAAATACAGGAGGAGCACGGTCATCACTACTTTAGGTGTAGGATAAAAATAGTACAGTAAGTGCACGGTCATCTCTACTGTAGGTGTAGGGTATAAATAGTACAGGAGGAGCACGATAATCACTACTCTAGGTGTAGGATATAAATAGTACAGGAGGAGCACGGCCATTTCTACTGTAGGTGTAGGATATAAATAGTACAGGAGGAGCACGGCCATTTCTACTGTAGGTGTAGGATATAAATAGTACTGGAGGAGCACGGTCATCTCTACTGTAGGTGTAGGATATAAATAGTACAGGAGGAGCACGGTCATCTCTACTGTCGGTGTAGGATATAAATAGTACTGGAGGAGCACGGAGTTCTCTACTGTAGGTGTAGGATATAAATAGTACAGGAGGAGCACGGTCATCACTACTGTAGGTGCAGGATATAAATACTACAGGAGGAGCACGGCCATCTCTACTGTAGGTGCAGGATATAAATAGTACAGGAGGAGCACGGTCATCTCTACTGTAGGTGTAGGATATAAATAGTACAGGAGGAGCACGGTAATCTCTACTAAAGGTGCAGGATATAAATAGTACAGGAGGAGCACGGTCATCACTACTGTAGGTGTAGGGTATAAATAGTACAGGAGGAGCACGGTCATCTCTACTGTAGGTGTAGGATATAAATAGTACAGGAGGAGCACGGTCATCTCTACTCTAGGTGTAGGATATAAATAGTACAGGAGGAGCACGATCATCTCTTCTGTAGGTGTAGGATATAAATAGTACAGAAGGAGCACGGTCATCACTACTCTAGGTGTAGGGTATAAATAGTACAGGAGGAGCACGGTCATCTCTACTGTAGGTGTAGGATATAAATAGTACAGGAGGAGCACGGTCATCACTACTCTAGGTGTAGGATATAAATAGTACAGGAGGAGCACGGCCATCTCTACTCTAGGTGTAGGATATAAATAGTACAGGAGGAGCACGGTCATCTCTACTGTAGGTGTAGGATATAAATAGTACTGGAGGAGCGCGTTCATCACTACTAAAGGTGTAGGATATAAATAGTGCCGGAGGAGCATGGTCATCTCTACTGTAGGTGTAGGATATAAATAGTACAGTAAGTGCACGGTCATCTCTACTGTAGGTGTAGGATATAAATAGTACTGGAGGAGCACGGTCATCTCTACTGTAGGTGTAGGATATAAATAGTACAGGAGGAGCACGGTCATCTCTACTGTAGGTGTAGGTTATAAATAGTACTGGAGGAGCACGGTCATCTCTACTGTAGGTGTAGGTTATAAATAGTACAGGAGGAGCACGGTCATCACTACTCTAGGTGTAGGGTTTAAATAGTACAGGAGGAGCAGGCTCATCTCTACTGCAGGTGTAGGATATAAATAGTACAGGAGGAGCACGGTCATCTCTACTCTAGTTGTAGGATATAAATAGTACAGGAGGAGCACGGTCATCTCTGCTGTAGGTGTAGGATGGAGCGCGTTCATCACTACTAAAGGTGTAGGATATAAATAGTGCCGGAGGAGCATGGTCATCTCTACTGTAGGTGTAGGATATAAATAGTACAGTAAGTGCACGGTCATCTCTACTGTAGGTGTAGGATATAAATAGTACTGGAGGAGCACAGTCATCTCTACTGTAGGTGTAGGATATAAATAGTACTGGAGGAGCACGGTCATCTCTACTGTAGGTGTAGGTTATAAATAGTACAGGAGGAGCACTGTCATCTCTACTGTAGGTGTAGGTTATAAATAGTACAGGAGGAGCACGGTCATCACTACTCTAGGTGTAGGGTTTAAATAGTACAGGAGGAGCACGCTCATCTCGACTGTAGGTGTAGGATATAAATAGTACAGGAGGAGCACGGTCATCTCTACTGTAGGTGTAGGGTATAAATAGTACAGGAGGAGCACGGTAATCTCTACTGTAGGTGTAGGGTTTAAATAGTACAGGAGGAGCACGGTCATCACTACTGTAGGTGTGGGATATAAATAGTACAGGAGGAGCACGGTCATCTCTACTGTAGGTGTAGGGTATAAATAGTACAGGAGGAGCACGGTCATCTCTACTGTAGGTGTAGGATATAAATAGTACAGGAGGAGCACGGTCATCTCTACTGTAGTTGTAGGTTATAAATAATACAGGAGGAGCACGGTCATCTCTACTGTCGGTGTAGGATATAAATAGTAGTGGAGGAGCACGGAGTTCTCTACTGTAGGTGTAGGATATAAATAGTACAGGAGGAGCACGGTCATCACTACTGTAGGTGCAGGATATAAATAGTACAGTAAGTGCACGGTCATCTCGACTGTAGGTGTAGGATATAAAAATACAGGAGGAGCACGGTCATCACTACTTTAGGTGTAGGATATAAATAGTACAGGAGGAGCACGGCCATTTCTACTGTAGGTGTAGGATATAAATAGTACTGGAGGAGCGCGGCCATTTCTACTGTAGGTGTAGGATATAAATAGTACTGGAGGAGCACGGCCATTTCTACTGTAGGTGTAGGTTATAAATAATACAGGAGGAGCATGGTCATCTCTACTGTAGGTGTAGGATATAAATAGTACTGGAGGAGCACGGAGTTCTCTACTGTAGGTGTAGGATATAAATAGTACAGGAGGAGCACGGCCATCTCTGCTGTAGGTGTAGGATATAAATAGTACAGGAGGAGCACGGTAATCTCTACTAAAGGTGCAGGATATAAATAGTACAGGAGGAGCACGGTCATCACTACTGTAGGTGTAGGATATAAATAGTACAGGAGGAGCACGGTCATCTCTACTGTAGGTGTAGGGTATAAATAGTACAGGAGGAGCACGATCATCACTACACTAGGTGTAGGATATAAATAGTACAGGAGGAGCACGGTCATCTCTACTGTAGGTGTAGGATATAAATAGTACTGGAGGAGCGCGTTCATCACTACTAAAGGTGTAGGATATAAATAGTGCCGGAGGAGCATGGTCATCTCTACTGTAGGTGTAGGATATAAATAGTACAGTAAGTGCACGGTCATCTCTACTGTAGGTGTAGGATATAAATAGTACTGGAGGAGCACGGTCATCTCTACTGTAGGTGTAGGATATAAATAGTACAGGAGGAGCACGGTCATCTCTACTGTAGGTGTAGGTTATAAATAGTACTGGAGGAGCACGGTCATCTCTACTGTAGGTGTAGGTTATAAATAGTACAGGAGGAGCACGGTCATCACTACTCTAGGTGTAGGGTTTAAATAGTACAGGAGGAGCACGCTCATCTGTACTGTAGGTGTAGGATATAAATAGTACAGGAGGAGCACGGTCATCTCTACTCTAGTTGTAGGATATAAATAGTACAGGAGGAGCACGGTCATCTCTACTGTAGGTGTAGGATGGAGCGCGTTCATCACTACTAAAGGTGTCGGATATAAGTAGTGCCGGAGGAGCATGGTCATCTCTACTGTAGGTGTAGGATATAAATAGTACAGTAAGTGCACGGTCATCTCTACTGTAGGTGTAGGATATAAATAGTACTGGAGGAGCACAGTCATCTCTACTGTAGGTGTAGGATATAAATAGTACTGGAGGAGCACGGTCATCTCTACTGTAGGTGTAGGTTATAAATAGTACAGGAGGAGCACGGTCATCTCTACTGTAGGTGTAGGTTATAAATAGTACAGGAGGAGCACGGTCATCACTACTCTAGGTGTAGGGTTTAAATAGTACAGGAGGAGCACGCTCATCTCTACTGTAGGTGTAGGATATAAATAGTACTGGAGGAGCACGGAGTTCTCAACTGTAGGTGTAGGATATAAATAGTACCGGAGGAGCACGGTCATCTCTACTGAAGTGGTAGACTATAAATAGTACAGGAGGAGCACGGTCATCACTACTGTAGGTGTAGGATATAAATACTACAGGAAGAGCACGGCCATCTCTACTGTAGGTGTAGGATATAAATAGTACAGAAGGAGCACGGTCATCTCTACTGTAGGTGTAGGATATAAATAGTACAGGAGGAGCACGGTAATCTCTACTAAAGGTGCAGGATATAAATAGTACAGGAGGAGCACGGTCATCACTACTGTAGGTGTAGGGTATAAATAGTACAGGAGGAGCACGGTCATCTCTACTGTAGGTGTAGGGTATAAATAGTACAGGAGGAGCACGGTCATCACTACTGTAGGTGTGGAATATAAATAGTACAGGAGGAGCAAGGTCATCTCTACTGTAGGTGTAGGATATAAATAGTACTGGAGGAGCGCGTTCATCACTGCTAAAGGTGTAGGATATTAATAGTGCCGGAGGAGCACGGTCATCTCTACTGTAGGTGTAGGTTATAAATAATACAGGAGGGGCGCGGTCATCTCTACTGTAGGTGTAGGTTATAAATAATACAGGAGGGGCACGGTCATCTCTACTGTAGGTGTAGGTTATAAATAGTACAGGAGGAGCACGGTCAACACTACACTAGGTGTAGGGTTTAAATAGTACAGGAGGAGCACGCTCATCTCTACTGTAGGTGTAGGATATAAATAGTACAGGAGGAGCACGGTCATCTCTACTGTAGGTGTAGGGTTTAAATAGTACAGGAGGAGCACGGTCATCTCTACTGTAGGTGTAGGATATAAATAGTACAGGAGGAGCACGGTCAACACTACTCTAGGTGTAGGGTTTAAATAGTACAGGAGGAGCACGGTCATCTCTACTGTAGGTGTGGGATATAAATAGTACAGGAGGAGCACGGTCATCTCTACTGTAGGTGTAGGGTATCAATAGTACAAGAGGAGCATGGTCATCTCTACTGTAGGTGCAGGATGCAAATAGTACAGGAGGAGCACGGTCATCACTACTGTAGGTGTAGGGTATAAATAGTACAGGAGGAGCACGGTCATCTCTACTGTAGGTGTAGGATATAAATAGTACAGGAGGAGCACGGTCATCTCTACTGTAGGTGTAGGATATAAATAGTACAGGAGGAGCACGGTCATCACTACTTTAGGTGTAGGTTAAAAATAGTACAGTAAGTGCACGGTCATCTCTACTGTAGGTGTAGGATATAAATAGTACAGGAGGAGCACGATCATCACTACTCTAGGTGTAGGATATAAATAGTACAGGAGGAGCACGGTCATCTCTACTGCAGGTGTAGGATATAAATAGTACAGGAGGAGCACGATCATCACTACTCTAGGTGTAGGATATAAATAGTACAGGAGGAGCACGGCCATTTCTACTGTTGGTGTAGGATATAAATAGTACAGGTGGAGCACGGCCATTTCTACTGTAGGTGTAGAATATAAATAGTACAGGAGGAGCACGGCCATTTCTACTGTAGGTGTAGGATATAAATAGTACAGGAGGAGCACGGTCATCACTACTTTAGGTGTAGGATAAAAATAGTACAGTAAGTGCACGGTCATCTCTACTGTAGGTGTAGGGTATAAATAGTACAGGAGGAGCACGGTCATCTCTACTGTAGGTGTAGGATATAAATAGTACAGGAGGAGCACGGTCATCACTACTTTAGGTGTAGGATAAAAATAGTACAGTAAGTGCACGGTCATCTCTACTGTAGGTGTAGGGTATAAATAGTACAGGAGGAGCACGATCATCACTATTCTAGGTGTAGGATATAAATAGTACAGGAGGAGCACGGCCATTTCTACTGTAGGTGTAGGATATAAATAGTACTGGAGGAGCGCGGCCATTTCTACTGTAGGTGTAGGATATAAATAGTACTGGAGGAGCACGGCCATTTCTACTGTAGGTGTAGGTTATAAATAATACAGGAGGAGCATGGTCATCTCTACTGTAGGTGTAGGATATAAATAGTACTGGAGGAGCACGGAGTTCTCTACTGTAGGTGTAGGATATAAATAGTACAGGAGGAGCACGGTCATCACTACTGTAGGTGCAGGATATAAATACTACAGGAGGAGCACGGCCATCTCTGCTGTAGGTGTAGGATATAAATAGTACAGGAGGAGCACGGTAATCTCTACTAAAGGTGCAGGATATAAATAGTACAGGAGGAGCACGGTCATCACTACTGTAGGTGTAGGATATAAATAGTACAGGAGGAGCACGGTCATCTCTACTGTAGGTGTAGGGTATAAATAGTACAGGAGGAGCACGATCATCACTACACTAGGTGTAGGATATAAATAGTACAGGAGGAGCACGGTCATCTCCACTGTAGGTGTAGGATATAAATAGTACTGGAGGAGCACGGTCATCACTACTGTAGGTGTAGGATATAAATAGTACAGGAGGAGCACGGTCATCTCTACTGTAGGTGTAGGATATAAATAGTACTGGAGGAGCGCGTACATCACTACTAAAGGTGTAGGATATAAATAGTGCCGTAGGAGCATGGTCATCTCTACTGTAGGTGTAGGATATAAATAGTACAGTAAGTGCACGGTCATCTCTACTGTAGGTGTAGGATATAAATAGTACAGGAGGAGCACGGTCATCTCTACTGTAGGTGTAGGTTATCAATAGTACAGGAGGAGCACGGTCATCTCTACTGTAGGTGTAGGGTTTAAATAGTACAGGAGGAGCACGGTCATCTCTACTTTAGGTGTGGGATATAAATAGTACAGGAGGAGCACGGTCATCTCTACTGTAGGTGTAGGGTATCAATAGTACAGGAGGAGCATGGTCATCTCTACTGTAGGTGCAGGATGCAAATAGTACAGGAGGAGCACGGTCATCACTACTGTAGGTGTAGGATATAAATAGTACAGTAAGTGCACGGTCATCTCTACTGTAGGTGTAGGATATAAAAATACAGGAGGAGCACGGTCATCACTACTTTAGGTGTAGGATAAAAATAGTACAGTAAGTGCACGGTCATCTCTACTGTAGGTGTAGGGTATAAATAGTACAGGAGGAGCACGATAATCACTACTCTAGGTGTAGGATATAAATAGTACAGGAGGAGCACGGCCATTTCTACTGTAGGTGTAGGATATAAATAGTACAGGAGGAGCACGGCCATTTCTACTGTAGGTGTAGGATATAAATAGTACTGGAGGAGCACGGTCATCTCTACTGTAGGTGTAGGATATAAATAGTACAGGAGGAGCACGGTCATCTCTACTGTCGGTGTAGAATATAAATAGTACTGGAGGAGCACGGAGTTCTCTACTGTAGGTGTAGGATATAAATAGTACAGGAGGAGCACGGTCATCACTACTGTAGGTGCAGGATATAAATACTACAGGAGGAGCACGGCCATCTCTACTGTAGGTGCAGGATATAAATAGTACAGGAGGAGCACGGTCATCTCTACTGTAGGTGTAGGATATAAATAGTACAGGAGGAGCACGGTAATCTCTACTAAAGGTGCAGGATATAAATAGTACAGGAGGAGCACGGTCATCACTACTGTAGGTGTAGGGTATAAATAGTACAGGAGGAGCACGGTCATCTCTACTGTAGGTGTAGGATATAAATAGTACAGGAGGAGCACGGTCATCTCTACTCTAGGTGTAGGATATAAATAGTACAGGAGGAGCACGATCATCTCTTCTGTAGGTGTAGGATATAAATAGTACAGGAGGAGCACGGTCATCACTACTCTAGGTGTAGGGTATAAATAGTACAGGAGGAGCACGGTCATCTCTACTGTAGGTGTAGGATATAAATAGTACAGGAGGAGCACGGTCATCACTACTCTAGGTGTAGGATATAAATAGTACAGGAGGAGCACGGCCATCTCTACTCTAGGTGTAGGATATAAATAGTACAGGAGGAGCACGGTCATCTCTACTGTAGGTGTAGGATATAAATAGTACTGGAGGAGCGCGTTCATCACTACTAAAGGTGTAGGATATAAATAGTGCCGGAGGAGCATGGTCATCTCTACTGTAGGTGTAGGATATAAATAGTACAGTAAGTGCACGGTCATCTCTACTGTAGGTGTAGGATATAAATAGTACTGGAGGAGCACGGTCATCTCTACTGTAGGTGAAGGATATAAATAGTACAGGAGGAGCACGGTCATCTCTACTGTAGGTGTAGGTTATAAATAGTACTGGAGGAGCACGGTCATCTCTACTGTAGGTGTAGGTTATAAATAGTACAGGAGGAGCACGGTCATCACTACTCTAGGTGTAGGGTTTAAATAGTACAGGAGGAGCAGGCTCATCTCTACTGTAGGTGTAGGATATAAATAGTACAGGAGGAGCACGGTCATCTCTACTCTAGGTGTAGGATATAAATAGTACAGGAGGAGCACGGTCATCTCTACTGTAGGTGTAGGATGGAGCGCGTTCATCACTACTAAAGGTGTAGGATATAAATAGTGCCGGAGGAGCATGGTCATCTCTACTGTAGGTGTAGGATATAAATAGTACAGTAAGTGCACGGTCATCTCTACTGTAGGTGTAGGATATAAATAGTACTGGAGGAGCACAGTCATCTCTACTGTAGGTGTAGGATATAAATAGTACTGGAGGAGCACGGTCATCTCTACTGTAGGTGTAGGTTATAAATAGTACAGGAGGAGCACGGTCATCTCTACTGTAGGTGTAGGTTATAAATAGTACAGGAGGAGCACGGTCATCACTACTCTATGTGTAGGGTTTAAATAGTACAGGAGGAGCACGCTCATCTCGACTGTAGGTGTAGGATATAAATAGTACAGGAGGAGCACGGTCATCTCTACTGTAGGTGTAGGGTATAAATAGTACAGGAGGAGCACGGTAATCTCTACTGTAGGTGTAGGGTTTAAATAGTACAGGAGGAGCACGGTCATCACTACTGTAGGTGTGGGATATAAATAGTACAGGAGGAGCACGGTCATCTCTACTGTAGGTGTAGGGTATAAATAGTACAGGAGGAGCACGGTCATCTCTACTGTAGGTGTAGGATATAAATAGTACAGGAGGAGCACGGTCATCTCTACTGTAGTTGTAGGTTATAAATAATACAGGAGGAGCACGGTCATCTCTACTGTCGGTGTAGGATATAAATAGTACTGGAGGAGCACGGAGTTCTCTACTGTAGGTGTAGGATATAAATAGTACAGGAGGAGCATGGTCATCACTACTGTAGGTGCAGGATATAAATAGTACAGTAAGTGCACGGTCATCTCTACTGTAGGTGTAGGATATAAAAATACAGGAGGAGCACGGTCATCACTACTTTAGGTGTAGGATATAAATAGTACAGGAGGAGCACGGCCATTTCTACTGTAGGTGTAGGATATAAATAGTACTGGAGGAGCGCGGCCATTTCTACTGTAGGTGTAGGATATAAATAATACTGGAGGAGCACGGCCATTTCTACTGTAGGTGTAGGTTATAAATAATACAGGAGGAGCATGGTCATCTCTACTGTAGGTGTAGGATATAAATAGTACTGGAGGAGCACGGAGTTCTCTACTGTAGGTGTAGGATATAAATAGTACAGGAGGAGCACGGTCATCACTACTGTAGGTGCAGGATATAAATACTACAGGAGGAGCACGGCCATCTCTGCTGTAGGTGTAGGATATAAATAGTACAGGAGGAGCACGGTAATCTCTACTAAAGGTGCAGGATATAAATAGTACAGGAGGAGCACGGTCATCACTACTGTAGGTGTAGGATATAAATAGTACAGGAGGAGCACGGTCATCTCTACTGTAGGTGTAGGGTATAAATAGTACAGGAGGAGCACGATCATCACTACACTAGGTGTAGGATATAAATAGTACAGGAGGAGCACGGTCATCTCCACTGTAGGTGTAGGATATAAATAGTACTGGAGGAGCACGGTCATCACTACTGTAGGTGTAGGATATAAATAGTACAGGAGGAGCACGGTCATCTCTACTGTAGGTGTAGGATATAAATAGTACTGGAGGAGCGCGTACATCACTACTAAAGGTGTAGGATATAAATAGTGCCGTAGGAGCATGGTCATCTCTACTGTAGGTGTAGGATATAAATAGTACAGTAAGTGCACGGTCATCTCTACTGTAGGTGTAGGATATAAATAGTACAGGAGGAGCACGGTCATCTCTACTGTAGGTGTAGGTTATCAATAGTACAGGAGGAGCACGGTCATCTCTACTGTAGGTGTAGGGTTTAAATAGTACAGGAGGAGCACGGTCATCTCTACTTTAGGTGTGGGATATAAATAGTACAGGAGGAGCACGGTCATCTCTACTGTAGGTGTAGGGTATCAATAGTACAGGAGGAGCACGGTCATCACTACTGTAGGTGTAGGATATAAATAGTACAGTAAGTGCACGGTCATCTCTACTGTAGGTGTAGGATATAAAAATACAGGAGGAGCACGGTCATCACTACTTTAGGTGTAGGATAAAAATAGTACAGTAAGTGCACGGTCATCTCTACTGTAGGTGTAGGGTATAAATAGTACAGGAGGAGCACGATAATCACTACTCTAGGTGTAGGATATAAATAGTACAGGAGGAGCACGGCCATTTCTACTGTAGGTGTAGGATATAAATAGTACAGGAGGAGCACGGCCATTTCTACTGTAGGTGTAGGATATAAATAGTACTGGAGGAGCACGGTCATCTCTACTGTAGGTGTAGGATATAAATAGTACAGGAGGAGCACGGTCATCTCTACTGTCGGTGTAGGATATAAATAGTACTGGAGGAGCACGGAGTTCTCTACTGTAGGTGTAGGATATAAATAGTACAGGAGGAGCACGGTCATCACTACTGTAGGTGCAGGATATAAATACTAGAGGAGGAGCACGGCCATCTCTACTGTAGGTGCAGGATATAAATAGTACAGGAGGAGCACGGTCATCTCTACTGTAGGTGTAGGATATAAATAGTACAGGAGGAGCACGGTAATCTCTACTAAAGGTGCAGGATATAAATAGTACAGGAGGAGCACGGTCATCACTACTGTAGGTGTAGGGTATAAATAGTACAGGAGGAGCACGGTCATCTCTACTGTAGGTGTAGGATATAAATAGTACAGGAGGAGCACGGTCATCGCTACTCTAGGTGTAGGATATAAATAGTACAGGAGGAGCACGGTCATCTCTACTCTAGGTGTAGGATATAAATAGTACAGGAGGAGCACGGTCATCACTACTCTAGGTGTAGGATATAAATAGTACAGGAGGAGCACGGCCATCTCTACTCTAGGTGTAGGATATAAATAGTACAGGAGGAGCACGGTCATCTCTACTGTAGGTGTAGGATATAAATAGTACTGGAGGAGCGCGTTCATCACTACTAAAGGTGTAGGATATAAATAGTGCCGGAGGAGCATGGTCATCTCTACTGTCGGTGTAGGATATAAATAGTACAGTAAGTGCACGGTCATCTCTACTGTAGGTGTAGGATATAAATAGTACTGGAGGAGCACGGTCATCTCTACTGTAGGTGTAGGATATAAATAGTACAGGAGGAGCACGGTCATCTCTACTGTAGGTGTAGGTTATAAATAGTACTGGAGGAGCACGGTCATCTCTACTGTAGGTGTAGGTTATAAATAGTACAGGAGGAGCACGGTCATCACTACTCTAGGTGTAGGGTTTAAATAGTACAGGAGGAGCAGGCTCATCTCTACTGTAGGTGTAGGATATAAATAGTACAGGAGGAGCACGGTCATCTCTACTCTAGGTGTAGGATATAAATAGTACAGGAGGAGCACGGTCATCTCTACTGTAGGTGTAGGATGGAGCGCGTTCATCACTACTAAAGGTGTAGGATATAAATAGTGCCGGAGGAGCATGGTCATCTCTACTGTAGGTGTAGGATATAAATAGTACAGTAAGTGCACGGTCATCTCTACTGTAGGTGTAGGATATAAATAGTACTGGAGGAGCACAGTCATCTCTACTGTAGGTGTAGGATATAAATAGTACTGGAGGAGCACGGTCATCTCTACTGTAGGTGTAGGTTATAAATAGTACAGGAGGAGCACGGTCATCTCTACTGTAGGTGTAGGTTATAAATAGTACAGGAGGAGCACGGTCATCACTACTCTAGGTGTAGGGTTTAAATAGTACAGGAGGAGCACGCTCATCTCGACTGTAGGTGTAGGATATAAATAGTACAGGAGGAGCACGGTCATCTCTACTGTAGGTGTAGGGTATAAATAGTACAGGAGGAGCACGGTAATCTCTACTGTAGGTGTAGGGTTTAAATAGTACAGGAGGAGCACGGTCATCACTACTGTAGGTGTGGGATATAAATAGTACAGGAGGAGCACGGTCATCTCTACTGTAGGTGTAGGGTATAAATAGTACAGGAGGAGCACGGTCATCTCTACTGTAGGTGTAGGATATAAATAGTACAGGAGGAGCACGGTCATCTCTACTGTAGTTGTAGGTTATAAATAATACAGGAGGAGCACGGTCATCTCTACTGTCGGTGTAGGATATAAATAGTACTGGAGGAGCACGGAGTTCTCTACTGTAGGTGTAGGATATAAATAGTACAGGAGGAGCACGGTCATCACTACTGTAGGTGCAGGATATAAATAGTACAGTAAGTGCACGGTCATCTCTACTGTAGGTGTAGGATATAAAAATACAGGAGGAGCACGGTCATCACTACTTTAGGTGTAGGATAAAAATAGTACAGTAAGTGCACGGTCATCTCTACTGTAGGTGTAGGGTATAAATAGTACAGGAGGAGCACGATAATCACTACTCTAGGTGTAGGATATAAATAGTACAGGAGGAGCACGGCCATTTCTACTGTAGGTGTAGGATATAAATAGTACAGGAGGAGCACGGCCATTTCTACTGTAGGTGTAGGATATAAATAGTACTGGAGGAGCACGGTCATCTCTACTGTAGGTGTAGGATATAAATAGTACAGGAGGAGCACGGTCATCTCTACTGTAGTTGTAGGTTATAAATAATACAGGAGGAGCACGGTCATCTCTACTGTCGGTGTAGGATATAAATAGTACTGGAGGAGCACGGAGTTCTCTACTGTAGGTGTAGGATATAAATAGTACAGGAGGAGCACGGTCATCACTACTGTAGGTGCAGGATATAAATACTACAGGAGGAGCACGGCCATCTCTACTGTAGGTGCAGGATATAAATAGTACAGGAGGAGCACGGTCATCTCTACTGTAGGTGTAGGATATAAATAGTACAGGAGGAGCACGGTCATCACTACTGTAGGTGTAGGATATAAATAGTACAGTAAGTGCACGGTCATCTCTACTGTAGGTGTAGGATATAAAAATACAGGAGGAGCACGGTCATCACTACTTTAGGTGTAGGATAAAAATAGTACAGTAAGTGCACGGTCATCTCTACTGTAGGTGTAGGGTATAAATAGTACAGGAGGAGCACGATAATCACTACTCTAGGTGTAGGATATAAATAGTACAGGAGGAGCACGGCCATTTCTACTGTAGGTGTAGGATATAAATAGTACAGGAGGAGCACGGCCATTTCTACTGTAGGTGTAGGATATAAATAGTACTGGAGGAGCACGGTCATCTCTACTGTAGGTGTAGGATATAAATAGTACAGGAGGAGCACGGTGATCTCTACTGTAGTTGTAGGTTATAAATAATACAGGAGGAGCACGGTCATCTCTACTGTCGGTGTAGGATATAAATAGTACTGGAGGAGCACGGAGTTCTCTACTGTAGGTGTAGGATATAAATAGTACAGGAGGAGCACGGTCATCACTACTGTAGGTGCAGGATATAAATACTACAGGAGGAGCACGGCCATCTCTACTGTAGGTGCAGGATATAAATAGTACAGGAGGAGCACGGTCATCTCTACTGTAGGTGTAGGATATAAATAGTACAGGAGGAGCACGGTAATCTCTACTAAAGGTGCAGGATATAAATAGTACAGGAGGAGCACGGTCATCACTACTGTAGGTGTAGGGTATAAATAGTACAGGAGGAGCACGGTCATCTCTACTGTAGGTGTAGGATATAAATAGTACAGGAGGAGCACGGTCATCTCTACTCTAGGTGTAGGATATAAATAGTACAGGAGGAGCACGATCATCTCTTCTGTAGGTGTAGGATATAAATAGTACAGGAGGAGCACGGTCATCACTACTCTAGGTGTAGGGTATAAATAGTACAGGAGGAGCACGGTCATCTCTACTGTAGGTGTAGGATATAAATAG
Source organism: Somniosus microcephalus (assembly GCF_052327205.1). Taxonomy (NCBI): domain Eukaryota; kingdom Metazoa; phylum Chordata; class Chondrichthyes; order Squaliformes; family Somniosidae; genus Somniosus; species Somniosus microcephalus. The sequence goes on along the minus strand of NW_028225180.1, from coordinate 30,786,164 downwards.
TACAGGAGGAGCACGGTCATCACTACTCTAGGTGTAGGATATAAATAGTACAGGAGGAGCACGGTCATCTCTACTCTAGGTGTAGGATATAAATAGTACAGGAGGAGCACGGTCATCTCTACTGTAGGTGTAGGATATAAATAGTACTGGAGGAGCGCGTTCATCACTACTAAAGGTGTAGGATATAAATAGTGCCGGAGGAGCATGGTCATCTCTACTGTAGGTGTAGGATATAAATAGTACAGTAAGTGCACGGTCATCTCTACTGTAGGTGTAGGATATAAATAGTACTGGAGGAGCACGGTCATCTCTACTGTAGGTGTAGGATATAAATAGTACAGGAGGAGCACGGTCATCTCTACTGTAGGTGTAGGTTATAAATAGTACTGGAGGAGCACGGTCATCTCTACTGTAGGTGTAGGTTATAAATAGTACAGGAGGAGCACGGTCATCACTACTCTAGGTGTAGGGTTTAAATAGTACAGGAGGAGCACGCTCATCTCTACTGTAGGTGTAGGATATAAATAGTACAGGAGGAGCACGGTCATCTCTACTCTAGTTGTAGGATATAAATAGTACAGGAGGAGCACGGTCATCTCTACTGTAGGTGTAGGATGGAGCGCGTTCATCACTACTAAAGGTGTCGGATATAAATAGTGCCGGAGGAGCATGGTCATCTCTACTGTAGGTGTAGGATATAAATAGTACAGTAAGTGCACGGTCATCTCTACTGTAGGTGTAGGATATAAATAGTACTGGAGGAGCACAGTCATCTCTACTGTAGGTGTAGGATATAAATAGTACTGGAGGAGCACGGTCATCTCTACTGTAGGTGTAGGTTATAAATAGTACAGGAGGAGCACGGTCATCTCTACTGTAGGTGTAGGTTATAAATAGTACAGGAGGAGCACGGTCATCACTACTCTAGGTGTAGGGTTTAAATAGTACAGGAGGAGCACGCTCATCTCTACTGTAGGTGTAGGATATAAATAGTACAGGAGGAGCACGGTCATCTCTACTGTAGGTGTAGGGTATAAATAGTACAGGAGGAGCACGGTAATCTCTACTGTAGGTGTAGGGTTTAAATAGTACAGGAGGAGCACGGTCATCACTACTGTAGGTGTGGGATATAAATAGTACAGGAGGAGCACGGTCATCTCTACTGTAGGTGTAGGGTATAAATAGTACAGGAGGAGCACGGTAATCTCTACTGTCGGTGTGGGATATAAATAGTACAGGAGGAGCACGGTCATCTCTACTGTAGGTGTGGGATATAAATAGTACAGGAGGAGCACGGTCATCTCTACTGTAGGTGCAGGATGCAAATAGTACAGGAGGAGCACGGTCATCACTACTGTAGGTGTAGGATATAAATAGTACATTAAGTGCACGGTCATCTCTACTGTAGGTGTAGGATATAAAAATACAGGAGGAGCACGGTCATCACTACTTTAGGTGTAGGATAAAAATAGTACAGTAAGTGCACGGTCATCTCTACTGTAGGTGTAGGATATAAATAGTACAGGAGGAGCACGGTCCTCTCCACTGTAGGTGTAGTATATAAATAGTACAGGAGGGGCACGGTCATCTCTACTGTAGGTGTAAGAGGTAAATAGTACAGGAGGAGCACGGTCATCTCCACTGTAGTTGTAGGATATAAATAGTGCAGGAGGGGCACGGTCATGTCTACTGTACGTGTAGGATATAAATAGTACCGGGGGGGCACGGGCATCTCCACTGTAGTTGTAGGATATAAATAGTACAGGAGGAGCACGGTCATCTCCACTGTAGTTGTAGGATATAAATAGTACAGGAGGAGCACGGTCATCTCTACTGTAGGTGTAGGGTATAAATAGTACAGGGGGGGCACGGGCATCTCCACTGTAGTTGTAGGATATAAATAGTACAGGAGGAGCACGGTCATCTCCACTGTAGTTGTAGGATATAAATTGTACAGGAGGAGCATGGTCCTCTCTACTGTAGGTGTAGGATATAAATAGTACAGGACGGGCACCTTCAACTCTACTGTAGGTGTAGGGTATAAAAAGTACAGGAGGAGCACGGTCATCTCCACTGTAGTTGTAGGGTATAAAAAGTGCAGTAGGAGCACGGTCATCTCTACTGTAGGTGTAGGGTATCAATAGTACAGGAGGAGCACGGTCATCTCTCCTGTAGGTGTAGGATATAAATAGTGCAGGAGGGGCACGTTCATCAAAACTTTAGGTGTAGGATATAAATAGTACAGGAGGAGCACGGTCATCTCTACTGTAGGTGTAGGATATAAACAGTACAGGAGGAGCACGGTCAACTCTAGTGTCAGTTTAGGTTATCACTGGTAGTGGAGGAGCACGGCATCGTCTAGTGTCAGAGTAAGAACTGCCAGAGAGCTGACTCATGAATCTGAGTAGTATAAACAAGGGAGGTTGGTGTGCAGTTTGTCACGGAGTGCCGCTTGACATAAAGTGAACATATTAGGTGTCTGGTAAGCATGGGAGTTCGGTGAAGTGGAGGGAGGACGTGCTGCTTTGCCTTGCATTTCCTAACTTCTCCCTCAGAGTGGTGGAGGACCTGAGCGGGAGCAGAACGAGGCCCGCGAGCGGGGCTGAAAGCATCAACAGACCTGCAACAACAAGAGAAAACTTCCGTGTGACGTCACAGGTAAAGCAGGTAACTGATTGGTAGTGACTGTGGGCTGACGTTTAAGTTAACATATAGCATATAACTAAATTTTAAAAACGAAGCTTAATTTAATTAATTGAATATATTAAGCGAGGAAAATACTTTGATTTCCACTAAACTAATTATTTAAATAAATAAAATAATGGGAGAACAGGAGATGTGTTGCTGCTGCAATATGTAGGAGCTTGTGCTCATTTTAGTCCAGCACGCCTACATCTGTGGTAAGTGTCTGAGGCTCGAGGAACTTTGGCTCTGATTTGAGGAGATGGGAGATGGAGTACGAGCTGTAGACATTGCGAGACATCAGGAAGGGAGAAAGTCACTTCGACTTTTGATCCAGGAGGCAGCCACACCATTTATACTAAATACTTTAGAATTGAAACGCTGTCAGGGACCGGATGGTGTGATTGCAAGTGAGGCAAGTACCGTGATCCATGAGGTAGTACTGCAGGAGCCTCTGTCCCTGCACTTGTCCAATAGATTCAAGGTCCTTGCAACCCTTGTGGACCAGTGCGGGGACTGCAGGGAGGACGACTAAACTGACCACAGCACCGTGGTACAGGAAGCCGTTCAAGTGTGAGGAGTAAAAAGGAAGGTGGGTGTTGTAGTCGACGGTATAGCTAGGGGGATAGACACTGTTCTCTGCAGCCAGGAGCGTGAGTCCCGAAGGCTATGTTGCTTACCTGGTGCCAGGGTAAAGGACATCTCCTCCAGGCTGGAGAATAACTTCGACTGGGAGGGGGAGGATCCAGTTGCCATGTTCATGTAGTTACCAACGACATAAGTAGGATTAAGAAAGAGGTGCTGCTGAGAGAGTTTGTGAAGCTAGCGACTAAATTAAAAAGCAGAACCACGAACATAATAATCTCTAGATTATTACCTGAGCCACGAGCAAATTGGAATCGGGCCAACAGGATCAGTGAGAAGAATGGGTGGCTCAAAGATTGGTGTGGGAGAAGAGATTTCGATTCGTGGGGCACTGGCACCAGTACTGGAGAAAGAGAGAGCTGTTTCATTGGGACGGGCTATACCTGAACCATGCTGGGACAAGAGTTCTAGCGAATCGAATAACTAGTGAGTTAGATAGAGCTTTAAGCTAAATAAGCGGGCCAGTCACGGGGGAGAGACATCTAGAATGCTAGAGAGAAAAGTGAAGGAAGCAGTGCAGGACAGGGATTGATGTAAGGATACCAGATTGTGTCAGGAAGGGACAGAGCGTACAAACAAAAGAGTGCACTAACAAATAGGGACCTGGTAAGAAAAATGGGAAGACAAATATGCCCATAGTACCAAAAATGTTTTGATATAAAAAAATGTTAGAAAGACAAATCTAAAGGCACTGTATCTGAATGCACGAAGCATTCATAATAAAGTAGACGAATTACGAGCACAAATAGATATAACTGCATTCACAGAGACATGGCTGCAGGGTGACCAAGACTGGGAGCTGAATATCCAAGGATATTCCATATTTAGGACGGATATGTGAAAAGGAAAATGAGGTGGGGTGGCGTTGTTCGTAAAGGATGAAATCAAAGCAATAGAGATAATGGATATTGGCTCAGAAAATCAAGATGTAGAATTACACAAGGTGTAGCTAAGAAGCACCAAGGGACAGAACACTTTGGTAAGAGTTGTATATAGGCCTCCAAACAGTAGTGGTAATGTAGGGGACGGCATCAAACAGGAAATTAGAGATGCATGTAACAAGCATACTACAGTAATCATGGGTGTATTTAATCGACATATAGACTGGCCAAATCAAATTTGCAATCATACTGTGCAGGATGAATTCCTGGATTTTGTATGAGATTGTTTTTAGACCTGTAAGATGAGGAGCCATCTAGTGAGCAGGCTATCAAAGATTGGGCATGGTGCAATGAGAAGTGGTTAATTAATAATCTTGTTGTGCGGCAACCTTTAAGAAGAGTGACCATAGCATGATAGAATTCTTCATTAAGATGGAAAGTGAAGTAGTCCAATCCGAAACTAGGGTCCTAAATCTAAACAAAGGAAACTACGAATATATGAGGAGGGAGTTGGCTATGATAGATTGGGGAGCTTCATTACAAGGCATGCCGGTGGATAAACAATGGCTAACATTTAAGGGACGAATGCATGAGTTGCAACAGTTACACATTCCTTTCTGGTACAAAAACACAAAAGGAAAAGCGGCCCAGCCATGGCTAACAAAAGAAATTAAGGATAGTATTGAATCAAAAGAGGAGTCATATAAAGTTACCAGAAAAAGTAGCAAGCCTGGGGATTGGGAGCAGTTTAGAATTCAGCAAAAAAGGACCAAGAGATTGAATAAGAGGGGAAAAATAGAGTATGAGAATAAACTGGCAAGGAACATAAAAGCGGCTTCTACAAGTATGTAAAAAGTTCAAGATTAGTGACGACAAAAGCAGGTCCCTTGAAGTCAGAAACGGGAGAAAGTAAAATGGGAAACAAGGAAATGGCTGAGCAATTAATCAAATACTTTGGTTCTGTCCGCATGGTAGAGGACACAAATAACTGTCCATAAATGCTAAGGAACAAGGGTCTAGTGAGAAGGAGGAATTAAAGGAAATTAGTAACAGTAATAAAATTGTGTTAGAGAAGGCAATGGTACTGAATGCCGATAATTCGCCAGGGCCTGGAAATCTGCATCCCAGAGTAATAAAAGAGGTAACCATGGGTATAGTGGAGGCATTGGTTGTCATCTTCCAAAATTCTATAGATTATGGAACAGTTCCTGCAGATTGGAGAGTGTCAAATGCAACCCCACTATTTAAAAAAGGAGGGAGGGAGAAAACAGGGAACCACAGACCGGTTAGCCTAATATCAGTAGTAGGGAAAATGCTAGAGTCTGTTATCAAGGATGTGATAACAGGACACTTAGAAAATATCAACGGGATTAGACAAAGTCATCATGAATTTTGAAAGGGAAATCGTGTTTGACAAACATACTGGAGTTTGTTGAGGAAGTAACTGGTAGAATAGATAAGGGAGAACCAGTGGATGTGGTGTATTTGGATTTTCAGAAGGCCTTTGAAAATTTCCCATAAAAGAGGTTAGTGTGCAAATTTAAAGCACATGGAATTGGTGTTAATATACTGGCATGCATTGAAAATTGGTTGACAGGGAACAAAGAGAAGGAATAAATGGGTCTTTTTCGGGGTGTCAGGCGGTGATTGGGGTGTACTGCAGGGATCAGTGAGTTGGCAAATACATGGCAGATGCAGTATAACGTGGATAAATGTGAAGTTATCCACTTCGATAGGAAAAACAGAAAGGCAGACTATTAATTAAACGGTGATAGATTGGGAAATGTTGATGTACAAAGGGACCTGTCATTCCTTGTACACCAGTCACTGAAGGCAAACATGCAGGTACAGCAATCAGCTAGGAAGGCAAATAGTATGTTGGCCTTCATTGTAAGAGGAGTGGAGACAGGAGCAAGGATTTCTTACTACATTTATACAGTGCCTTGGTGAGACACCACCTGGAGTACTGTGTGTAGTTTTGATCTCCTTACCTAAGAAAGGTTATACTTGCCACAGAGGGAGCGCATCGAAGGTTCAGCAGACTGATTCCTGGGGTTGCAGGGCTGTCATTTGAGGAATAGACTTGTATTCACCAGAGTTTAAAAGAAAGAGAGGGGATCTCATTGAAACAGTTAAATTCTGACAGGGCTAGACAGAATGGATGAAGGGAGGATGTTTCCCCTGGCTGGGAAGTTTAGAGCGAAGGTTCACATTCTCAGGAAACGGGGTAGGACATTTAGGACTCAGATGAGGATTCATTTCTTCACTCAGAGGGTGGTGAACCTAAGGAATTCTCTACCACAGATGGCTCTGGATGCCAAGTCACTGAATATATTTAAGATAGAGATCGATATATTTGCAGACACAGAAGGCTTCAAGGGGTTTGGGGAGAGAGCGGGAATATGGTATTGAGATAGAGGTTCAGCCATGATCATATTGAATGGCGGAGCAGGCCCGAATGGCCTACTCCTGCTCCTATTTTCTATGTTTCTATGTTGGTTAGCACCCGCAGTGGAGGAGCAGGGGCACGTCTAGTGTAATTTGTGGGAGCTAATATTACCAGTGGAACAAGGTCATCTCTAATGCTGCAGGACTGTTTCATGTATTACTGGATTTGTTTCAGCGCCTGTTCTGGAGGCGTTGGAGCACTAGGAGTCAGTGAAGGGCTGGGTCAGGGCGATGGCTGCCATTGTAGCTGTTTCAACCAGTTCTGCTGGAATAGGTTCAGCTCTAGTAGTGGGTGATTCCAGTTTCCATTTGTAAAGGATGTTTGTATTGTGTGTGTTTTTCAAACTGTACAATAACAATTTAATTGATTTCTCTTAATCGGAATTAACAGTAAAAAAAAGCAACTTACCTCAGTCTATTTGTTAAATGACTGTAACTAATGCCAATTATGAGTTAACCTGATTGACTCCCTGGCGGATTGATGTGTGGATAAGTATAGGTTCCCCTCTACTGTCTCAGCCGTGCGCCAGTCACAGTCTTTCAGCTCCAACTGAATTGATCCATTCTCACTGAAAATGGGGCGACCAGCTATTCTGCTGATGAAAGAGATTTACTACCCGATTGTCGCAGCTTTCGGTGTCCCCGGTGAGCCACTGTAACCTGCTTGTTGTTAATCGTTGTTAACGTCTCCCTGTTCATATCGCATGTTGGATAGAGTAACAGTTTTACGGATGTCAGCATGACACAGTGACCGCGTGTCCACGCTGTCCACGTTCCCGTTAATACCATAACATTACTGATGTTACAATGTTCTTTGAAGCTCAAACACAGGGATTTTAGCGGATTTCCGGACCGTTTTGTCCCCCCGTGCAGAGTGAGCGGTGCAGCAGCTCATTAAATGTGTGGGTGGGTTTCCCAGGTAATGGCTCCAATACTAATCCTGTTCTCACACTGCTCCGTGTTGATAATCACACTGAATGGAGTAAAATGCTCTCCACAGGTATCTCCATATATAATTCAATTAGACGCTGGAACATTATTTTTCTCCTCTCTCTTTCTTACAGCGAACCTGATGACAATTGTGATTCTCTCCCGAGGAAACTGCGGCCTTTCCAAGTGTATCTCTGTCTACATGGTGGCCATGGCAACAGCAGATCTACTGGTCATGATCTTCAATGTAATGGTGTATTATATTTTCAGTTATCACTTTCCACTTTCATTCCTGTCCCAGACTCCCGTGTGTAAGTCCAATCTATACATGAATGCTGTCACCTTCGATTTGTCTGTTTGGTTCACCGTCTCCTTCACATTTGACCGATTTATAGTTATCTGCTGTCAGAAGTTTAAAGTAAATTATTGCACCGAGAGAATTGCCGTCATGGTTACAACAGCGTTCACGGTTCTAATCTTATTAAAGGGCATTGCCATTTTGTTTGCATATGAATCTCAGCAAATAATTAACAACGTGCAGTGGGGCTGTCGGTCAAGTGTTGCTTTTTTTTCCTCCCCTTCAGGTGTAGCGTATCTCTGGTTTCACACTGTATGGCTCGTTTGGCTTCCCTTTACCTTAATGGCCTTGTTTAATTGTTTGACTGTCAGACGTATTTTAGTGGCCAGCAGAGCCCGCAGAGGACTCCGGGGTCACAGCAGTGAGAATCAGAGCGATCCAGAGATGGAGAGCCGAAGGAAATCCATCATTTTGCTCTTCGCTATATCGGGCAGTTTTATATTGCTGTGGCTGACAGCTGCCGTCAATTTTTTAATTACCAGAATGTCGAACATCAATTATTATCGAGGCGACCGCACAAACCCAGCGTATATCGCCACTGAAACCGGAGCTATGCTGAAACATTTGAGTTCCTGCCCGAACACGTGCATTTATGCAGCGACCCAGAGGAAGTTCAGAGAAGAGCTGAAGAAGCTGCTGAAATCTCCCTGGACTCAGATTCTAAGATTGGTTAAACATGAAAGAAAGCCGAACTAGAGCTTCGGTAGGGACGCTGGAATTCCGTTCTAGCTCGTGTTCTAGCTTAGACCGGGGTTCCCTCTGCTAACCGCTACATAAGGGTTTTTCTTGTAAAAACTCACAGGTACGCGACTATATTTGAGGCCCTTTGTAGCATTTAACGCCAACAAGGACTGTGGTTTTCCGCAGTTCTTTGGCCGAGTGTCTCATTCTAAACAAGGACATTCCCCCTTATGTATGAAACATGTCAGCGATGAAGTGAAATTTAACAGTGGAATATAATAGTTGATCAATGGGTTTAATATCTGATCCTGAGAGGACTGTAATCAATTCTATCAGATATTGCTCGGATCAGTCACTAGTTTTAGGGAAAGATTTTGTCGTTTTCAACTCTCGGTCCGGTTACTTTTTCCAGCAGGTTTGATGAAAATGTTGCTTGGACTGATTGCAGCTGCAAGGGCCGCTTCACCCCTTCTCCTGGGAATAAGGAGCGGTGCCGCTGTTCCCTTCTCAGTGTTGCGATGTTTCACCATGTTTTGAATGTTTACTGGAGTTGCCTCGGTATTACCTGTTTTTTTTTCCTGACGTATTGATTAATGAGAATGAGTTGAAGGCTGTCCAGCAACATTAAATAAAGTTGTTACTTGCTGTTACTAAATGTATCATGGTGAATCTGCGTGTTATTAATGTGAATCAGCGACCTTGTAACCTGGTAACACAGTGTAAGAAATAAGAATTTATAGTCGGGGCATTTCAGGCATGGATCAGTAATCAAGACTCTCAGATATTTACATGGAATACTCCGCTGTGTGTTAGTGCACTAACAGAAGAATGTAATATCCCCATCCCTTTACCAACTGGCATTGAACGGGTACCCCCAGTGCAAGGCCGTGTATTCATAGCTCCGTCCGGCACCACTGAGGACCTGGGTTTGAGAGTGTTTCTCGCTGTAACGGCTTCAGATAAGGTTTCGAGCCAATTAACTAGCATTTTGTTCGTCCGATAATTTCAGTGCCTCGGTTAAAGCTTTTTTCCAATTTATTCTGGAGTATATGTGTTGCAGGTTGCAAGATGTGGAAGAGAACCTGTTCCTCGAACTGGGTAAATCTACTGTTCACACTGCAGGATGTGTAAGAGAGTCAGAGCACTGTCTCTGACTGCTTCCGTTGTTCTATTCAGTTTACCGGGTTACACATATAAACAGACAGCGCTGTTTCAGCTCCATCTTTACACACCTTCAGCGATTGATGGGCGCCGGAGATAGTAATTGTTCTGTTGATTTATATTAATTTTAAAATGATTGGCTTGCATGCATTTTTTCGCCCATTCGGATTGTATTTTTATCGCGGAGCCTACCATCTATTGTATGCCTGTAATTATCAGTCCATTTGGGATTAGTGGAATCTGAATATTCTAAAGCTAAGGTCATTTTCAATTTCGGCCTGGACGAAAATCTGACTGGAGTGGACTGTGCGCCAGTCATGCATCCCGCCGAATTTCCCTTTTCGTTGACTGTAATGAAAAATAAAATTGTGTGGGTGTAAAATTCGCTGCTGCCAATCGACAAAATCCACTAAAGCGGTGGAAAGTACAGTCAAATCACGGAATTATTGACATGTATTCTATTTCCGAATAGTAATTGATAATATACCGACACTTTTGAAGGAGCCTCCAATTGTATCAAGACCCTTTACTGTCAGAGTCAGTTGGGCAGTGTTTGGATTGTGGGTCAAATTTTAGTCCTTGTAGATGAAACCTAGGGCTAGATTTTCAGTATAGGCAGTTTTGGGGCGCTAACCTTAGCGCCCGCCCGAAGTTAGCGCCCGCCCCAAAGTAGCGCCCCGTTGCCGGAAATTCAGTGGCTTCGCCCTAAGAGGTTGGTGGAGCGCTAAAAGAGGCGTTCCACTACTATCTTTAGGCGCTAAGCCGGTGGTCCAGAGGGATAGCGCCCAGGCGGGGCGCAGCGCGGGTGCGGTCATTTTTGGGCTGACAGCAGACCCCGTGGCGCCGACCAGCTCTTAAAGGGGGAAGGGACGAATTGGTCTGCTGCCATGCCCTGCACACTGCAGCCTTGCAAAGAGGCCTCAACACTGCTGCTCAGCCCCAGGGAGTCATGGCAACACCAGAGAAGGCCCGTCAGCGTGCCCTGCGCTTCTCAGAGGGTGATCTGGACATAATGGTCACAGCTCTGGAGGTGAGGCGCAAGATCTTGTTTCCAGAGAGTGGGAGGAATCCAACCCACCACGACTACACCAAAGCCTGGAAGCAGATCGCCCAGAGGGTGACGTTCACCGGCGATGCCCCCAGGACCCACAAACAATGTCGTAAAAAATACAACGACCTGACCAGGATTGTCAGGGTGAGTACCCTTTCCAGTCTCCTCCTCATTCTTGCATGTACACCTGACATGATGGGCAAAGGGAGCTGAAAGTCCTATTGGCCAGCCCTCAGCCAGCAGCATTGGGACAGTCATGAGCATCAATTGGCCTATCGGCACTCTACACTCTGGCCAAGCTATTCCACCATGGGAGGCTGTGCACACTACATCAGGGCTTCACTCTGTCCAAGCTATTCCACCATGGGAGGCTGTGCACACTACATCAGGGCTTCACTCTGGCCAAGCTATTCCACCATGGGAGGCAGTGCACACTACATCAGGGCTTCACTCTGGCCAAGCTATTCCACCATGGGAGGCAGTGCACACTACATCAGGGCTACACTGCGCACTTACAGCCCGTCCTTTCTCTTGCAGGCTAAAGTAGCCTTTAATCACCAGGCCCGTGCCAGGGGTGGCCGCGCCAAGCTGCAGAAGCTCACTCGGCTGGAGGAGCGCGTGTGTGTGCTCATGGGAGCCCGTGTGCTCGTCCCCACAGCGTGCGGAGTAGCTGACCCTCCACTGCCCGGCAATGGTAAGGACCTCGCCTTTTTTGCCCTCTCGCGTCGCACTGGCCCATCCGAGCTACCTCCTTTGCCACTGTCCCACCAATGCGCTGAATCCCACCAGTCCTAACTCCCTCGCTGACGCCGTCTCCTCACTCTGAAGCTACTCTTGTGCATTCCTGCTTTCAGCTGGTGACGACCAGGACCCTGAAGCTGCCAGTGACAGCACCTCCGAGCAGGAGGAGGAGGAGGAGCAAGCCGGACCATCGGGGGAACAGTCACGTCCCGCAGGAGAGGAGGAAATGCTTGACACCTCCTCACTGGACGAGTGCCTGGAGGAACTGTCGCAGGGCAATGCAGCTTCTGGGACCAGTGGCGTCCAGCCACCCAGGAGCCGTGCGCGTGGCCTGCGGCCTTCCCCCCAAAGTGGGCAAGGATCAGAGGGGAGTGCTGCTGATCGGCACACTCGCCGCCACCAACGTGGCAAGGGTCCCCTAGTTCGGCCCCCTCCTCCCCAGCGGGAGAGTCGCGACTCCAGTCCGGACACCTTCACCTCGGAGGAGGTGTGGAAGCTGGATAAGATGGCCGAGGATTCGGACCGGCGCCACACGGAGCTCATGAGCGTGGTGGGGCGCATGCCTGAGGCCATCGAGTCGCTGGCGACCAGTGTGCGCGAGTTCGGGGCAGCAACTGCCGCGAGTGGCCGCATGCTGACTGATGCCGTCAAGACCCTGGCGGATGTGATGCGGGCGCACAGCAGGACAACAGGGGCACTCACTGTTGCCACACGCGCTGTCTCAGGCAGGCATCGCCAGGGCAGCCGCCGCGCTGGACCATCCCAGCAAGCCGCCCCTCGGCTGATTGTTGCGGATCCTGCAGTGTGGGCCCGGCCGAGTGCCACCGTGCCACAGCACCAGCCAGCGCATCCCAGACGCCAGCTGGCCCACATTGCGCCATCCGTCGCCGCCATTCCCCCACTGGGGCGTCAAGGGCAAGCAGCTGCAGCTGATGGTGGCCAGGCTCAGGTGCGCCACTCAGCAGACGGCCCCTCGAGGCCCAAACGCCGTGTAGGCCGCCCCCCAGCGGCATCTGGCGGAAGGGCACCTGAGCCTCAGGCGCCTTCCCCCAGCCTCGCAGCAGCCACTGGGCAGAGCTTGCGAAAGAGCAGCAGGCCGGGCAGGGGAGGCAAAAGGCTGGGCAAGGTCTCACCCTCGCGGGCCACTCAGTAGAGGGTGTGGCCAGCTTTCCTTTTATATGGCGGTGGCCATCTTTATTTTGCCCATGGTTGTGTTGTTGGAGTGCTTATTTTTTGCGTTAGGCCGACGTTGAGGCCCGGTTTGAAGAAATGTGGAGTGACTCCTGCCCAGTTTGTGCGAGTGAGTCGTTTGTTGGGCTTTTTGTGGGGCCCGTTTATTGTTTTTGGGGATTCATGTGGGAAGGGCTTTTCATTTTTGTGTAATAAATAATTATCTTTATTCATGCAGTCTCCATGGTTGTTCTTCTTAGTGTTTGTTGGCTTCGCCGGCTGAGGGCTTGCGGACGGCTGCATTCATCTTCCCTCATGGCCCCTGGCCATTCCCTGACAGGGGGCTTAGAAGTACCGTGTAATAAGGTGGCGTCGTGCGGCCCTTGGCCCTGGTCGCTCCCTCCTGGGAACGTACTCCTGCTCCTCCTCCTCCTCCTCCTCATGCTCCTCCTGCTCCTCCTCCTGAGGCGCTGGTCCAACGTCAGGTGGCAGTGCCTGAGTCCTGCGGATAGCCAGGTTGTGTAGCATGCAGCAAACCACCACAAATTGGGAGACCTGGTCCAGCGAATACTGGAGAGCTCCTCCGGAGCGATCAAGGCAGCGGAACTGCTGCTTGAGGACCCCAATAGTTTGCTCGATGATGTTGTGGGTGGTTTGATGGCTCTCGTTGTAGGCATCTTCAGCATCGGTCCGGGGCGCGCAGAGCGGGGTCATGAGCCAGGTGCACAAAGGATAGCCTTTGTCCCCGAGTAGCCATCCTCTTGGGGGAGGCTGTGCCTGGAACATGTCATGCACAGTACTCTGCCGCAGGATAAAGGCATCGTGGCTGCTGCCTGGGAAGCTGGCATTGACTGCCATGATGCGCTGCTTGTGGTCACACACCAGCTGCACATTCAGAGAATGGTAGCCCTTCCTGTTGCGATACTGCTCGCCATGCTCCAGAGGGGCCCGCAAAGCCACATGCATACAGTCAATGGCGCCCTGCACCAAGGGGAATTCCCCGAGTCTGGAAAATCCCAATGCGCGCTGATGCTGGCTCTCCAGGGCCATGGGGAAGGAGATGAATTGGCTTCTCCTTCTGAACAGTGCTTCGGTCACCTGGCGGATGCAGCGATGTGCGCCATACTGGGAGATGTTTGCTATGTCCCCAGCAGCGTATTGGAAGGAGCCGGTGGCATAGAAGTTCAATGCCACCGTCACCTTCACTTCCACCGACAGAGACGTCCTGCACCTGAGCTTTGGCCGCAGATCTCGGCGAAGCAGGTGGCAGATCTCTGCAATCACCTCCTTTCGGAATCGGAGCCTTTTAACACATCGCGCGGCACTCATGTTTAGGTAGGAGCGCTGCTGGCGGTATAGCCTGACTGGGTAAGGCCTACGTGGCCGACGCCTGTAGCCCCCTCTGCCTCTAGCCAGGGCTGCCCCTCTCACAATGCGTCTGCGAGCCCTACGGACATGGAGCTGCAGCTCCGCGTTGGCACCCCATGCAACCCCCATCAAATCCTGGCAAACACTCAAATTTCCAAAAGGCCAGTTGCAGCGCTCTGGCCTGAGTCCAAAAATACCTGAGCTCTTGCTGCTTGAAACCAGTTAGCTATCCTCCTTGTTGTGTCTCCAGAAATGCGTTGCACAAGAGTGTTTTCTGAAAAAAGGCTGGCCTTTATACTGGAGAGCACGTCCCCTTTAATTCACGCCCCCCGGGGCCCGCGCTGGTTGTGTTGCGTTCCTTTTTCCAAACGCTCCGGCCGCCAGCCGCACAATGGGGCGGTCTGACTGAAGTTTGGAATCGGGGCGGCCAAAGGGCGTTGCACGAGGATGTGACGTCATTTTCTGCGTGCGCATCTGGCCGGGCGCTAAACTTTGCGCCGGCGCTAACGGGCAACTTAATTTGGGGCGAGGTGCAAACAGCGCTGCGCACGGGCGCTACACGCATAGCGCCCGAAAACCACTTCTCTTAAGGCGCTAACTGCTGGTGCTAGCAACTGAAAATCTAGCCCCTAGTCTCTCATAAATTCTTAGACACAGTAACAGATTTAAATGTTATTAAAAATGTATTGCACAATTGGATCGAAAGAAGACTTAAAAATTTGGGGTGTAACTCACGCGAAGTTCTCCATCGCGTATCAACATGTCGGAACAGGATGATCGCATTGGATGTCTTTGTATAACAGTGCAGAGTGTTCTGTGGATTTAGACTGTTAGTGGAGGATTACAGAGCTCCATCGAGGGGCGGACGGCCGCCCTTAACATCGGCATCTGCCTTTTGTTCCACTCAATGCAAGAAGAATGTAAAGGGATCTTTAACTCAGCCGGAATTAAATACATCTTGATTTATATTATTGTTAAGAAAACCAATGCCCAGAGCTGATGTCCACAATCCTAATGATCCCTAAAAAACAGTAGTGATTTATTTATTATCCTCGAATTGAAAAAGTAAAATAAATCTGCGCTACAAACAAACTGCAAGGAGCGAAAGATGCAGGTTTCCTGAATATAATTGGTGACATGTTACAGAATCGCTTGAGCGTTGAACTCATTGGCTGTTAGTGACAGAAGTGTGACGAAACAGATTCACTTTTGAAGCACTCGCTAAGTCATCAGGAGCCCGACACTCCAGAATGTGGCGCTCTTCACGATGGGCCGCAGGAAGTGAGGTCACAGTCTGAGTGTCTGAGAACAGGAAATGCTGCCGCCGATCAGTGTCTGTGTCAGAACGCTTCGGCTTTCTCAATGGCCAGATGTAATTTCCCCCAGTCCCGAAATTCCGCCGTACCAACAAGTTAGCGGAGTAAAACCCAACACCAAGTCCGTCAGTCCCAGAATATCAGTTCACTCTACAACTCTACAAGCAAAGGATATAAGAGGATTGGAAGAAATATCACTGGGCAATTCAAATCGGACTTTAATTATGTAATGCCTAAAGTGCTATATAATAAACTAGATTTAATTTAATGTAATTAGTTTAATTTCATTTGATTTAATTTATTTCAAATTAAATTTAGTCTTACGAACTTTCGTTTAATTTAAATTAATGGTAATTTATTTTCAAAATCTCCTTACGCTTCCATCGTGATTTCTGTC
Source organism: Somniosus microcephalus (assembly GCF_052327205.1). Classification (NCBI taxonomy): domain Eukaryota; kingdom Metazoa; phylum Chordata; class Chondrichthyes; order Squaliformes; family Somniosidae; genus Somniosus; species Somniosus microcephalus. The sequence goes on along the minus strand of NW_028225180.1, from coordinate 30,770,335 downwards.
ACTGTTGAATTTAAATGCTGCAACTTACATTGATAACAACAGTGGATATTCAGGTGACATGTTGGAACTCCAGGGCGCTTCACCTATCCATGATAATCACATGTCCATGAAGTGTCTCCATCTGCTCGAACTTTAGCTCAGTGTTTCTGAGCTTGAGGGGCGGCTGGCGTCATTGTAGGGCTGAGAATTTGCTCGATCACATGTTCCAGGGGCTGGTAACCCCGCAGCCACAGCGAGTTCAGAAGGATAGTAAGTTGTTCGCCATCGGCAGGGTGTGAAGAGGCTGGTGGTGCAGCGATTGTCCTGGAACGTGGCAATCCAAAGGATGGGGCCAATTACAGAACAAAACGGAGATTTTCTTGTGCAGGCAGGAGGTCTAGCTTGGGTTCAGAATGAATACTTTGCATGTGACTTCACTAAAGAAAACGATGGTGCGAATGTTACAGTAAAGTAGGTGATAGTTGAGAAATTGGATAGGAAGAACGTAAATAAAAATGAGGTACATGAAAGGTTGGTTGCGCTCAAAATAGAAAAGTCACCTGGTCCAAATGGGCTGTATACTTGGTAGCTGAGGGAAGTAAGGGTTGAAATTGCAGAGGCTCTGCAGTCGCTAAATGTTCCAATCCACCTTAGATATGGGAGAGCTGCCAGAGTAGTGGTACATCGCAAACATTGCACCCCGTTTAAAAAACGGGAGAGGGATAAATCTACTAATTGCAGGCCAGTCAGCCTAACGTCGTGCAGAAACATTTAGAGACAATAATCCGACAGGAACTTAATTGGCACTTGGAAAATGTGGGTTAATCAATGAAAGCCAGCATGGATATTTTCATGGGGAATCATGTTTTACTAAGTTGATCGAGTCCTTTCATGGAGTAACTAAGAGGATTGTTGAGGATAGTACAGTTGATGTTGTGTATATGGGCCTAGAAATTCAGTATAGCCACTTTTGGGGCGGTAAAGTCGGGCGGGCGCTAAAGTTAGCGCCCGCCGGAAAGTGGAGGCCACTTCGCCGAAATTCAGTAGATTTGGCCAAGGAGTTTGGGCGAGCGCTGAAACTGGCGTTGCACTCCTATCTTTAGGCGCAAAGCCGGCGGTGCGGACTGATAACGCCGAGGCCGGGCACAGCACCGGTGCGGTCATGTTTTGATTGACAGCAGACACCCTGACGCCGGCCAGCTCTTAAAGGGGGAAGGGTCGACTTTGTCTGCAGCCACGCCCTGGATAGTGGAGCCCTGCAGCTAGGCCTGAACACTGCTGGTGGACCCAAATAGCGCCTGAAGCCATGCAGAAGGCCCGTGAACGAGCGCAGCGCTTCTCAGAGCATGCTTTGAGGGTGCTGCTTAGGGGGTTGGGAAAGAACAGAGAGATCTTGTGCCCGGACAGTGGCAAGAAGGCTCCCAGGAGGCAGTACAGGAGAGCCTGGAGGGAAATCGCCCTGAGGGTGTCAGCCAACAGCGATGTCCCCAGGACTGCTGACCAATGCCGCAAGAAGTACAACGACCTTAGTCGGTTGGTCAGGGTGAGTACCCTTTCCAGTGTCCTCCTCATCCTTGCATGTGCACCTCACATTATGGGCAAAGGGACCTCAAAGGCCTAATGGTTAGCCCTCCTCCTGCAGCTATGGCACTGGCATGATCATCAATAGCACTCTCTGCACTTAACACACTGGCCAAGCTATTCGACCATGGGAGGCAGTGCACACAACAACAGGGCACCACACTGGCCAAGCTATTCGACCATGGGAGGCAGTGCACACAACAACAGGGCACCACACTGTACTTAGAGGCCGTTCTTTCTCTTGCAGGCCAAGCTGGCGCAGAATTTGAAGAGCCAGACTGTCACCGGGGGAGGCCGTCCCCAGTTCCAGCAGCTCAGTCAGCTGGAGGAGAGCGTGGCTCGACTTGTGCGTGGCCGGGTGACTGGCCCCGTTGCTATTGGAGATGCCGACCCTGTGCTGGGACCCAATGGTAAGGACATGACCGTTTGGACCTCTCTGGTTCCCCTTGCGCTTCAGATCTACATCCTTTGCCACTGTCCCACCAATGCGCATAATGGCACCACTCATGCCTCCCTCGCTGACGCCCTGTCCTCACTCTAAAGCTACTCTTGTGCCTTCCTGCTTTCAGCTGGTGAGGAGGAGGTCCCTGAAGCTGAGAGTGCCAGTCCCTCGGAAGAGGAGGACGACGAGGACCAAGAGGAAGGCAGCACATCGGGGAAACCCTCATCCGTGCCAGGGGATGGCAATGGAGGGGACACGTCTTGCCTGGAGGAGAGCCAGGGGGAAGTGTTGCAGGGGGGTGTAGCTCCTGGGCCCAGTGGCGTCCAGGCACGCGGGAAGGGTCGGGCAGCACGGCTGCCTTCTCCCCAGAGGTGGGATGTGTTGCAGGGGAGGACAGTTGCTGGGCCCAGTGGCGTCCAGGCACGCGGGAAGGGTCGGGCAGCTCGGCAGCCTTCTCCCCAGGGGGGGAGTCCGCCCTCCAGTCCGGAGACGGTCCTCGCCCAGGAGGTGCGCCTCCTTGATGAAATGTCTGCGGCCTTGGAGCGGCACCACAAAGAGTTCATGGGGGTTGTGGGACATTTGCCTCAGGCCATTGAGTCCCTGGCTCATAGTGTGGCCAATTTCGGGGACTCACAGGCCAGGGGTGTCGAGCAACTCGCGGCAGCACAGGCCAGGGGTGTCGAGCAACTCGCGGCAGCACAGGCCAGGGGTGTCAACCAACTCGCGGCAGCACAGGACGCGAGTCGCGAGTTCATGAGTGGTGCCGTCCAGACACTGGCTGATCTGACGCGGGCACAGACCAGGGCAGTTCGCGCACTCACTTCTGCCACACTCGCTGTGTCACAGAAGCATCGCCAGGGCACCCGCCACCCTGCTGCAGCACAGCGGTCTGGCCTTCACCAGATTGCTGTGTTTGCTGCAGTGCCAGGCCGGCCGAGTGCCAGTGTCTCTGGCGACCAGCGAGCGCCTGGCATCAGCCAGCTTGCCCCCATTGCTGCAGCTGCCACTGCCACTCCCCCAGCCAAGGTGCGACGAGCTGCTGGAGAGACTGATGCTGGCCAGCCACAGCTGCAGCTGTCAGCAGCCGGCCCCTCCAGGGCCGGACCTCGTCTAGGCCGACCCCCAAGGGCATCTGCCATCACACATTGTGCCCCTCAGGAGCCTTCCCCCAGCCTTGCAACACCCACAGGGCCCAGGTTGAGGTGGAGCAACAGGTCGGGCAGGGGCCGGAGAAGCCTGCACAAGGACTCGCCCTCTCGGCACACCAAGTAGAGTGTGTTGCCAACTGTTTTTTTTATATGGGGGTGTTTGTGTTCTGGAGGGGGGGGGCTTATTTTGGTAAGGCCGAGGATGAAGGCCAATTGGAAGGACAATTTTTGTTATTCCTCCCCAGGTTGTGGGAGTGAGATATGTTTGTGACTGTTTTTTGGGGGTCTTGTCTGTTTTTCTGTTTCATGTGGGAAGGGCCCTGAGTTTGTTAAATAAAGCTTTTTATTTATTCAGCTTGTCCAGGTGTCATGTTTCAAGTGGTTGTTGCGTTAACCGGCTGAGGGCTTGCGGAGCGGCTGCATTCAGGTGCGTTCATTGCCACAAGCCATTCCCTGACAGGGGGCCTAGAAGTGTCGTTCAATAAGCCGCCGGCGGACGGCCCTTGGACATTGTGGCTCCCTCCTGGGCTGGTACTCCTCCTCCTCCTCCTCCTCATGGTCCTCCTGCTCGTCCTCCTGAGGTGGTGGTCCAACGCGAGGTGGCAGTGCCTGAGTCCTGCGGATAGCCAGGTTGTGCAGCATGCAGCAAACGACGACGAACTGGGAGACTCTATCCGACGAATACTGTAGAGATCCACCGGAACGATCCAGGCAGCGGAACCATTGCAAAAGGACGCCAATCGTTTGCTCTATGATGTTCCTTGTGGCTTGATGGCTTTCATTGTATGCCTCCTCCGCAGGGGTCCTGGGCACACGGAGCGGGGTCATGAGCCATGTACACAAAGGGTAGCCCTTGTCCCCGATAAGCCATCCCCTTGGTGGAGGCTGTGCCTCGAACATGTCAGCCACAGTAGTCTGGCGCAGGATAAATGCATCGTGGCTGCTTCCTGGAAAGCGGGCATTGACAGCTAGGATGCGCTGCCTGTGGTCACACACCAGCTGTACATTGAGGGAATGGTAGCCCTTCCGGTTGCGGTAATCCTCGGCATTGTTGATAGGTGCCCGCATAGCCACATGCGTGCAGTCAATGGCGCCCTGCACCATGGGGAAGTCGGCGATCCTGGCAAATCCGACTGCACGCTGCTCCTGCCTCTCTAGGGTCATGGGGAAGGAGATGAATTGGCGTCTCTTTGCGAAAAGGGCATCGGTGACCTGCCGGATGCAGTGATGCACGGTGAACTGGGAGATGTTCGCTATGTCCCCAGCAGCGGCTTGGAAGGAGCCGCTTGCATAAAAGTTCAGAGCCACCGTGACCTTCACTTCCACCGACAGAGACGTCCTGCACATCAGCTGTGGACGCAGATCTCTGTGAAGCAGCTGGCAGATCCCTGCAACCACCTCCCTTCTGAAGCGCAGCCTCTTAACACAATGCGCGGCAGTCATGGTGAGATAGGACACCTGCTGGCAGTATTCCCTGAGTGGGTAAGGCCTACGTTGCCGACGCCTGATGGCCCCTCTGCGCCTAGGCATGGCTGGCCCTCTCACACAACGTCTGCGAGCCCTTCGCACATAATGCTGGGACTGAGGGTTGGAACACCATGCAGCCCCCATAATAAACTTGCAAACAGTGAAATCACAATGAGTCTAATTTCCAAGCTCTGGCCAGAAGCCAAAAATACCTCTCCTATGTTGTCCCAAATCAGTAAGGTCTGTTCCTTGGTCTCTGTCCAGAAATCCAAAGCACTAAAGTCATTGCAGCAAAATGGCTGGCCTTTATAGTTCAGTCTCAGTGCCCTTTAATTAGCGCTCCCCGAGGCCTGCAGCGCCTCTGCTGCGTTCCAGTTCACAGTTCTTAACAGCACCACGCCCACATTGGGCGGGCGCCACTGAATTTCCGGTTTGGGGCGCACAAACAGCGTTGCACGACGAAATGACGTCATAAGCTGCGCGCGCAGCTGAGCGGGCGGAAACACTTTGCGCTGGCGCTAAATGTCAACTGAAGTTGGGCGTAGGCGCAGATCGGACTGCGCCCGGGCGCTAAGTGCCTAGCGCTGGAAATCTACCCCTCTTAAGGCGTTAACGGCTGGCGAACGCTACTGAATTTCTAGGCGATGGACTTTAAAAAGGCCTACATGATAGACCTGTTAGCAAAATTGAAGCCAAAATTTAATTGAAAATTGATAACAGAAAAAAAGGATGCTTAACATAATTACGATAGCAAAATACTGCAGATGCTGGAAATCCGAAATAACAACAGAAAATGCTGGAAAAGCTCAGCAGGCCAGGCAACATCCGTGGAGAGAAAATAGACTCAACGTTTCAGGTGAACCTGAAACCTCTTGACAAAGGGTTCAGCATTTTCTGTTGTTATTTTGCTTAGCATAATTGTTAGGTAAATAATTCAGTGGAGCACCAAGCTGAATACAAATTAGGCAGGGTTTTGATCAATTAAAATTCGACGAAATTGTTTCCAGGGGCAGTTTTCTCGGTAACCAGAGGCACAGATTAAAGATAATTGGCACAAAAACCAGCGGGGACATGAGGTAAAAAATAAATTTAAAAAATAAGTGGCAGAGTTGAGGAATTAATTGGTTATCCCTTTCAAAGAGCCAGCACAGACACAATGGGTCACATGGCCTCCTTCTGTACTGTATAATTCTATGATTCTATGATTCTGTGATTCCCGTGCCATTGTTCATAGTATGTCGCAGTGTAGGGTGTAAATTTAGCACTTGCTGCATGGAGAAAGCGGAGAGACTGATTGTGGGAAGCGGACGTGGGATCTTGCAGTAACTTTGGGAGCTGTGGTTTCACAGTGAAGAGCTCAGACTGCAGAGAAAGACACAAATCCACGTGAATCCTCCGTGATATCTTTCTCATCAATTCTTACTAATATTTAAGTAAGGGTGAAAGGGCTTTAAATTTCCTTTAAGATAAATTGGAGTCAATCAGATAACTATAGAAATTATGTTATTATTGCTAGTGGTCCAACAGAAGCGAATCACGCACTATATCCAATCATTCCAATACATTAGTAAAGGTAATACATTCATAATAAACATTAAAATTGCAATTGAAACTAAACATTAGGGGTTTAGCAGCAATTATCTCTGAGAAATGCCTCCTGTAGTTTCACCCCAATCTTGCATCTCTTTCTGGAGCTGGATCCTTGTATTATGCTAAATTTTCAAAATCAAGATAATCAGCCCAGTACCAATCTCCCATAATTCACCAGTTCAGTTTGAGTCGCTGTCACCGGCGGACTACAATTCCCAGAATGCAACAGAGTCGCATTGCACGTCGGGCTGTGTAGCTCTGAATTATGAAATGCAGCATAACCCCGGCCCTACTCCTCTTTAGTCCAATTCCTTCGTAAGGAGTTATAAGAGTGAATGAAGGATTCATCTTGTTTCTGAGCATTTATCTTTCAGGGTAATCAAATCGAACTTTCCAACAATGGGATCTCCACGACGTGAGAAAATATTTGAATCACAACACAGGGGATTCCGTGCATTTGATGTTGTTTGGGCTCCCGTCAACACAACACAACAACATTCCTCTGTTTGTATTTCAATAGAGTGTATATAACTGGGTCTCCAGCTTTTCATTTCTTAATGTCAGGACAGGCAACACAGATTATGCCATTAACAACTATGAGAATGATTAGGATAAATTGGCAACTTAACAAAAACACGTTAAATAATAGAGTTTCCGTTATTGCCTCCTAAACTGCAGTATATGTAGTGATGGTGTACTCCATTTATAGCTGTACTTTTTGATAATCTTCCCATTTTTCAAGATTATTTCTTGCTTTCTTCATTGTCTACGTTGATTGTTTTACTCCTCAGATCGAGATCCATCTGTTTGACTTTGCCTGTGTTAGGCAGCACATGAATATTGCAGTTTGTTAGACAAGGTTCTGTTTGGCATGTGAGGAACTGTCGATAATGTAGTTGTCTACTTCAGAGCCAGATAAATAGGCTTGTGCGGAATGAAACTTCTGGTAATTCGGTAAATAACATACACAATACAGTTACCCAGTGAGCTGAAATGTTGTGCCGGGCCCCCCTTCTCACTCCTAATTTCATATTTTGAAGTTATAGATCTTTATGATTGAACTCCTTGCTACAGTGAAGAATTTGAGTAATTTGTGCATGCTCCTCGTAACATTAAAATTGACATGAGGTCACCTGGGGGGTACACACTTTTCTAAAGATAGAGAGCAGGATTGTCTATAATTTCTACAAAACCGGAATTCTGAATCCCTGGAATCTCTGGTACAGAGCTGTGTGACCTATAAAGTGTAGAAATATACTTTCCACAATTAGCTTATCAGAACTGCCCACACAGCCAAAATGAGGTAAACACAACACTTCTGGTGACAACAATGATAGATTTCATTGGAACTCTATTCCTCTGATATTCGAGGGGCCATTCTCGAACAAAGGGGAGATCGGGAACTGGCAGAGTGCGGGAACCTGTCGGACTGTAAACTGGCAGAGTGCGGGAACCCGTGGGACTGTAAACTGGCAGAGTGCGGGAACCTGTGGGACTGTAAACTGGCAGAGTGCGGGAACCTGTGGGACTGTAAACTGGCAGAGTGCGGGAACCTGTCGGACTGTAAACTGGCAGAGTGCGGGAACCTGTCGGACTGTAAACTGGCCGAGTGTGGGAACCCGTGGGACTGGAAACTGGCAGAGTGCGGCAACCCGTGGGATTGTAAACTGGCAGAGTGGGGGAACCTTGAGACTGGGACCTGGCAGAGTGTGGGAACCCGTGAGACTGGGATCTGGCAGAGTATGGGAATCCGTGGGACTGGGATCTAGCAGAGTGTGTGAAACTTTGGGAATGGGATCTGGCAGAGTGCGGGAACCAGTGGGACTGGAAACTGGCAGTGTGTGGGAACCCATGGGACTGGGATCTGGCAGAGTGTGGGAACCCGTGGGACTGGGATCTGGCAGAGTGTGGGAACCCGTGGGACTGGGATCTGGCAGATTCCGGAACCTGTGGGAATGGGATCTGGCAGAGTGTGGGAGCCCGTGGGACTGGGATCTGACAGAGTGCGGGAACCCGTGGGACTGGTATCTGACAGAGTGTGGGAACCCGTTGGACTGGGATCTTTCAGAGTGCGGGATCCAACAGAAAGAAAGGGAACCAGGAGAGCGGGGCCATGATGCGAAGGAGAGCGGGAGGAGCCGAACAAATCACTAGACGGCGAGAGCCCCACTTTGAGTTAATAAAATATCAATCATAATTTGTTTTCAACTCTTTAAACCGATCAGTGAAATGAAAGGAAGAGGGATTCGATCAAATCGTTAAAGGAAGAGATTGGATCATTCCAAAAGGGGAATTTGTTAACATATTTGAAATGTGATTCTTAAATTGTTGCTAATACGAAAAAAATAAAGAATAATCTTCTAAACTGAGCAAGGAAGAGATGAAGGTCAGACTGGAGGTACCCGGATGTGAGGTCTCGGGCGGGCCCTCGCCCACAGCGGGTGAAAGACCTGAAAACTGCCGATATGGCGAGAAGCTGGGATCATTCTCCATAGAGCAGAGGATGTTCAGGTGAGATTCAACAGAGATTTTCAAAATTATGAGGGGTTTTGAGTAAATAAGGAGAGATTGTTTCCACTGGTAGGAGGGTAAGTAATCAGAGGACGCGTAATTAAAGCAATTGGATAAAGATCCAGGGAGGAGATGAGGAGATTTGTTTTACATAGCGAACTGTTATACTCTGGAATGAATTGCTTGAAAGGGACTTGGAAGTGAATTCAATAATAAAACAGAAGTATTACATGTATACAGCTCCTTTCAAGATCCAAGACAACCTAAAGTGCATTACAGCCAATAAAGTACTTTTCAAGTGCAGACACTGTTGTCATGTTGGAAGCAAGATACCAAGTTGCCCACAGCCAGGTCTCACCAATAACGGTGAGATGATGACAAGGGATGTTTGTTGAAGGATGAATATTGTCCAAGACACTGTGGAGACCTCCCCTGCTCTTCTGTCAAATACTGCTGTGGGATCTTTAAGTCCTCCTGACAGGGCAGTCGGGGTCTCGGTTTAACGTCCCATCTGTAAGACGGCACCTCCGACAATGCAGTATACCCTCAGTACTGCATTGGAATGTCAACCTTGATTTTGTGTTCAAGTCTCACGAGCGGGACTTTAACCCACTGCCACCTGATTCAGAGGCGAGAGTGCTACTACAGAGCCACTGCTGACACCTTAATAAAAATAGTAACTTTAAAAGTGAATTGGATATTTACTTCAAAAGGCAAGGTTTGCTGGGCTTTGGTGAAAAGGCAGGGTAGTTGGACTAATTGGATACCCATTTCAAAGAGCCGGGACAGGCATGACAGGCCGCATGGTCTCCTTATGTGCTTTCTGATTCTATGATTCTAGGCCGCTTGTGTTGTCCACCCATTAATGTCCATAGATTAAACTAATGAAGGGTGGAGGGCGGGAGGATTCAGGAAAGAGTATATTTAAAAGCAGCGAAATGTCAAGGCACTAGAACAGAGTAATGTTTTGGGTAAAAATAAACAGAGAGGGTCAGGAAGGGACAGAGAGTGTAACAAAGGTAAAAAGGCATCAGTGACTAAGGTGACAGCAGGGAGAGAAGAGAAATAAGTCAAAGCTAAAGACATTATATCTGATTGTGCGAAGCATTCACAACAAAATAGATGAATTAATAGTGCAAATAGAAATGAGCAAGTTTGAACTAATAGCCATAACGGAGACGTGGTTGCAAAGTGGCCAAAGTTGGGAACTAAATATTCCAGGATACATAACCTTTAGAAGAGATAGGCAAAATGAAAAAAGAGGAGGGTTAGCCCTGATAATAAACGATGGGATACAGACAGTAGAGAGAAAGGGTCTTAGCTGTGAATATCAAGAAGTAGAATTAGTTTGGGTGGAGCTCAGAAACTGCAAGGGGCTGTATGCAAGATAGCTTTCTAGATCAGTACGTTGAGGAAACAGCTAGAGAACAGGAACTTAGATCTAGTATTTTGCAACGAGAAAGGGTTAATTCATAACTTTGTAGTAAAGGGGCACTTAGGGAAAAGCGACCATAATATTACAGACTTTTATATTGGATTTGGAAGTAACATTGTTAAATCCGAAACTAGGATCTTAATCTAAACAAAGCAAATTACATAGGTATGAGGGGCGAGCTGGCAAAGGTAGATTGGGAAAATAAATTAAAAGGTATGACAGTGGACGAGTAATGGCTAGCATTTAAATAAGTAATACATAATTTACAACAAATATACATTCCTTTAAGGCACATAATCCCCACAGGAAAAGTGGTCCAACCGTGGCTAACAAGAGAATTAAAGGTAGTACTAGATCAAACGAAGAGGCTTTTAATGCTGCCAAAAAGTGTAGTAAGCCTGAGGATTGGGAAGATTTTAGAATTCAGCAAAGGAGCACCAAGAAATTTATGAAGGAAGGGAAAATAGAATATGAGAGTAAACTAGTGAGAGACATAAAAACAGTCTGTTAAAGCTTCTATAGATATGTAAAAAGGGAAAGATAAACGAAAGTAAATGTGGTTCCCTTAGAGACTGAGACAGGAGAAATTATAATGGGGAATAAGGAAATTGGCAGAAAAATTTAACAAAAACTTTGTGTCCGTCTTCACAGAAGAAGACTCAAAAAACTTCCAGGAAATAGTGGACAACCAAGGGTCTAGCAACAATGAGGAGCGGGAAGAAATTAGGATTAGAATAAAAGTAGTACTGGAGAAATTAATGGAACTGAAAGACGATAAATCTCCTGGATCTGTTGGCCTACATCGTAGGGTTTTGAAAGAGATCGCTATAGAGATAGTGGGTGCATTGCTTGTAATTATCCAATTTTCTGTAGTTTCTAGAATGGTTCCACGGATTGGAAGGTAGCAAATATAACCCCACTACTTAAGAAAGGAGGGAGAGAGCAAACGGGGAAGTACAGACCAGTTAGCCTGACATCATTAGTAATTAAATGCTAGAATCTATTATTACATACATGGTAACAGGGCGCTTAGAAAGTAATAAAAGGATTAGGCAGAGTCAACACGGATTCATGAAAGGGAAAGGGAAATCTGTTAGAGCTTTTTAGGTTGTAACTAGTAGAATAGATAAGGGGAACCAGTGGATGTGGTGTATTTGGAGTTTCAGAAGGCATTCGATAAGGTGCCACACAAGAGGTTATTCAACAAAATGAGGGCTCATGGGATTGGGGGTAATATTCTAGCATGGATTGAGGGTTGGTTAAATGACTGAAAACAGAGAGTAGGAATAAACGGGTCATTTTAGGGTTGGCAGGCTGTAATTAGTGGGGTACCACAAGGATGAATGCTTGGACCGCAGCTATTCAGAATCTAAATCAATTCTTTGGATGAAGGGACCAAATGTAATATATCCAAATTTTCTGATGATACAAAGCTAGGTGGGAATGTAAGTTGTGAGGAGGATGGAAAGAGGCATCAAGGGCATACAGACAGGCTAAGTGAGTGAGCAAGAACATGGCAAATGGAATATAATGTCGAAAAATATGAAATTATTCACTTTGGTAGGAAAAACAGAAAAGCAAAGTGTTTTTTAAATGGTGCGAGTTTGGGAAAAGTTGGTGTTCAGAGGGACATGGTTATCCTTGTACACGAATCACTGAAATTTAACATGCAGGTGCAGCAAGCAATTCGGAAATACAAAGTATGATGTCCTTTTTGACAAGAGGATTTCAGTATAAGAATCAAGACGACTTCCTGCAATTATAAAGGGCCCTGGTGAGACCACACCTTGAGTATTGCGGAATGTTGTTATCTCCTTACCTAAGGAAGAATATATTTGCCATAGAGGGAGTGCAACGAATGTTCACCAGATTGATTCCTGGGATCCGGGGATTGTCCTATGAGAACAGATTGAGTAGACTAGGCCTATATTCTCTCGAGTCTCGAAGAATGAGAGGTGATCTCATTGAAACATACAAAATTCTTACAGGGCTTTACAGGCTAGATGAAGGGAGGATGTTTCCCCTGGGTGGGGAGTATAGAACCAGGGGTCACATAAAGTGTCGTCCATTTAGGGCTGAGATGAGGAAAAATTTCTTCGCTCAGAGTGTGGTGAATCTTTGGAATTCTTTACCCCAGGTTGCTGTAGAGGCTCAGTCGTTGATTATATTCAAGACAGAGGTCGTTTGGTCTTTGAATATTAAGGGGATAAAGGGAGATGGAGATAGTTTAGGAAGTGGAGATGAGGTCGAACATCAGACATGATCTTATTGAATGGCGGAGCAGGCTCGAAGGGCGAAATGATCTATCCCTGCTCCTATTCCTTATGTTCTATTGCTTTTAGGATTGAAACCCAAGGAAGTCTTTCCATAATTAGTCGATAATCCGCCCGCTGTCCTTATGAGACTCCGACCGTGGGGCAGGTCTGGGATTTCACAGCACTGGAGTAGAGAAGCGGAAAGTAGTTAAGAAAGTTGAAGTGAGTGTGGAATTAAAATGTATTTATCCATTTAAAAGACATTAGGAGACACCGTGGGTAGAAGTCATTATGTAGGGAGCAATATTGAGGATAATGTAAAAGCTTTTTAATTATCCAAAATTCCAGCAGGTAGATAGTAAGGAGTAGCCAAGACTTTTAGGTAAATATTCGAAGTAGAACACAAGTGAATAATAGAAGGAGGGCTTGTATGAGCGACAGAGAGCAACAGGTTTTGAAATATAGTTACAGTGTTCAACCACACAACATGGGAATATGGATTCTAGGGATGCAGATACCGGGAGATAAAGGAATGGGGACTGACAGGAGTGAGGGTTTACTGACACTGGTACAAATTACCTCAATTAGAGAAGATTCCTGACGATCCGACAGGGATTTCACAGCACTGGAGTAGAGAAGCGGAAAGTAGTTAAGAAAGTTGAAGTGAGTGTGGAATTAAAATGTATTTATCCATTTAAAAGACATTAGGAGACACCGTGGGTAGAAGTCATTATGTAGGGAGCAATATTGAGGATAATGTAAAAGCTTTTTAATTATCCAAAATTCCAGCAGGTAGATAGTAAGGAGTAGCCAAGACTTTTAGGTAAATATTCGAAGTAGAACACAAGTGAATAATTGAAGGAGGGCTTGTATGAGCGACAGAGAGCAACAGGTTTTGAAATATAGTTACAGTGTTCAACCACACAACATGGGAATATGGATTCTAGGGATGCAGATACCGGGAGATAAAGGAATGGGGACTGACAGGAGTGAGGGTTTACTGACACTGGTACAAATTACCTCAATTAGAGAAGATTCCTGACGATCCGACAGCGATTCAAATAATCGCAGTCTTTAAAATAAGGCCAGGATAGATCCAATCGGTGAGCACCTGGGAGAGGTGCAATGTAAAAGTGAACTGTATTGGTTTAAAGGATGATGTGTCACCTTCAACTAACTTGCTGGAGTTTCTGAAACACATCACGGGCCTATTGGGCAGGGGAAATGCAGCTGGACTGACCCAGTCGGATTTTAACGAAGCAGCAGACAAGGTTCCACATCTGCAAACGGTGAGGGATTATGGGATGGGGTGGGAGAGCTGGCACTGCACAGAGAGCTCATTACAAACTGAAAGTAAGTTATTGACAAATGGGAACCTGTACGGGACAGGTGACTATTTAACCTCTAGGATCTTCTTTGATATCAGTTTATTTATAATCTTTTGTTCAATAGGAGTTCAACGGGGATGAGTGTATCTTAAAAAAATGAAAATGATACCAACAGAGAAGATACTATAAAACCATAGAAATTTACTGGGCGGGATTAAGTAATTTGACCCATTCTATCTGTACTGGGGTCTTTGAGACAGCAATGATAAACTATCGGCACTGTCCTCCTCTCTCCACAGAAAATTATTTTCTCGTTTTCAATAATTCACCTAACTTTCCTCAGAATATTCTGTGAGGTAAATCATTCCATGCCCCTTCACCCTATGCACAAGGAAGTTACTTCTAAGCTCTCTTCTCATTCCCTTTCTGGCCATTTTAAGTCAATCACCCTTTATTGCTAGCTCCCTTACGAGATGTAGTAATCTCTCCCTCTTCACTGTGACAAAACATTTGATATTTTTTAGAATCTCTATGAAATCTCCTCTTAGCTTTAGCTGCTCCAGTATAAATAGTCCCAGTATCTTGACCGTCATCACCAGTATAGTTCTGAGCCATGGCACCATCCTGGTGTATCTACACCGCCCGCTCGCAGTGCATTTAATGGCCTTTCCACAAAGAGGGACTGAAGCTGTCCCTGTTGTTCAAACGGTGGCCTCATCAACATTTTGCAGAAATTGATCATCACTCGTTTTTTCTTGTAATTAATGTCTCTGTCTATAAACAGTCATTCCTGTTGGTTTGCTCATTAACTTTCTAGGAATTCAATATTTGGATCCCTAACGTTCGCTGTCCATCCACACCCTTCAGCTCCTTCCCATTGAGATTCTGCGCCCATTCCTTGGCATTTCTCCCACAATCAGGCGAGATCACTGATGAACAATTTGGAACTGATTCAAAGTTTCTTGTATTTTTCAATTATTATTTTGAACAACGTGTAACCGTATAAAAAAATGACACTTACCAAAGATTCTTTCTGACCATCTGCAAGTGTTCATCCAATCACAGAATACTGAATATTAGTTATATTTTATCTGAATTTCTGGCAGTGTTTTTAACAGACCTCTTGCAACAATTCTAACAATGATTAACTTTTTGAAAAATCATTCAATTTACTTTCGTTTATACCTTTGTTTGGGAGACTGATTGAGACAGAATATCAATAATATTACACATGATAGTTTTATCGACAGCACAAAACAAGCTCAGACTCCAACTTTGTGCTGAGTGGGAGACACCAGTCAGCGCACAATCGAGATTTTAAGTCAGGATCTGGGACAAAGGAGGTGAAAGGTCACATCGATGCATCGAGTTCCGACTGTTTCCTCCATTCGAACACTGAACCCGGGACAAGAGCTATTTGTCAATGAGGAATGGAGTCAGATATAGAGACCCACCCCAACAATATTCACAACAAACTTCCAAGAAAGGTACGAATATCGGTGATCGCAAGACCTTTGATTGTTTCGGCACCGAATGTATCCTTATTGATGATTTTAACTGCCGTGCCTGATCACAATATCTGCAGTGTTAGGTGGATTACTCTGTTGCCCACATGTCCGCTGTTGAACCTCATCATTGTTATCATTGATCCCTGAATTTGAAATATGCTAATTTTGCAGGAATAGGTTATGTTTTCTCAAAGAAAGAAGCGTCAAAAATGAAGCACTGAAGCCATCAAACGCATGCTGCAAAATGGAACAAAGGTTCACACAAGAACTCTCCCATGTCTCGCATTATCAGGAAGAAGGACGTTCTACGGTGGAAACTGAGTTAACATTGAGCTTTAGTTACGAGGAAGCTTTCGTTTGATTGATTAATTTTATTCTCATTTTCTAACTAATCTCAGAATGAGTGTCCAGGGGGATTTTACCACCTTCTTCAGCTATTCTCTGAATTTCCTTTGGGTCTCTACATAAATGCAAGGGTTTTGGAAGCAACTCAAAAACTTCAACATTGTTCCCGTTTCTGTGGCGATATATCCAGGATCTGTGCGGTAGCCTCGATAATAAGTGGTGTTTGTCAGTCTGGTAGTTACAAAACTCACGGTAGTTGTCAGCCACAACAATATAAAACTGCCCGATGCAGTGAACAGTAAAATGATGAATTTCCTTCTGTTCTCCATCTCTGGATCGCTTTGATTATCACTTCTGTGACCCCGGAGTCCCCTGCGGGCTCTGCTGGCCACTAAAATACGTCTGACTGACTGTTAAATAATTAAACAAGGCAATTAAAGTAAAGGAAGCCAAACTAACCAGGCGCTGTGAAACCAGATGTAGGCTACACCTGGAGGTGAGGAAACAAAAGCCACCCTGTTCCGGCAGCCCCACTGCACCTTGTTAATTATTTATTCAGCTTCAATTGCAAACAAAATGGAGATGCCCCTTAAAAAGATCAGGACCGTGAAAGCTGTTATAACCGCGGCCGCAGTTCTCGCGGTTCAATACTTTGCTTTAAACTTCTGGCAGCCGATAACTACAAATCGGTCAAATGTGAAGGAGACAGTGAACCAAACAGACAAATCGATGTTGACAGCAGCCACGTATAAAATGAACTTGCACACGGGAGTGTGGTACATGAATGAAAGTGGAAAGTGATAATTGAAAATATAATATAGTAATCCATTGAAGATCATGACTAGTAGATCTGCTGTTGCCATGGTCACCATGTAGACAGATATACATTTAGGAAGGCCGCAGTTTCCTCGGGAGAGAATCACAATTGTCACCAAGTTCGCTGTGAGAAAGAGAGAGGAGAGAAATAATGTTCCAGCTTCTGATGAAATATATATGGAGATACCTGTGGAGACCATTTTACTCCAGTCAGTGTGCTTATCAATAGGGAGAAATGTGAGAACAGGCTAAGTATTGGATCAATTACCTAGGAATCCGCCCCATACATTTTAATGAGCTGCTGCAGCGCTCACTCTGCAAGGGGTGACAAGACGATCCGGAAATCCGCTAAAATTCCTTGTGTTGTAGCTTCAACGAACATTGTAATATCAGTGAAGTTTTCAGTTAAGGGGAATGCAGTAAGTGACGACATGCGGTTCAGGATTTGGTTCCAGTCACTACCGACTGTGTAATGCTGCCATCTAGAAAACCCGTTAGCTTATTAAACAGGCTCTATATACATGGATACAGTTAACACCGATAAACAACAAACAGCTTACAAAGGCTCACCGGGGACACCGGCGGCCGCGAGAAATGGATAGTAAATCTCTTTATCAGCGTAATAGTTGATTGCCCCATTCTCTGTCAGAATGGATGAATTCTGTAGTAGATGAAAGACTCCGACTGGCGCACCGCTGAGGCAGTGGAAGGGAACCTATATTGATCCACAAATCAATCCTCCAGCGAATCAATCAGGTTAAATCATAATTAGCATTAGTTACAGTGATTGAAGTAATAGACTCAGTAAAGATGATTTTTACCTGATACGTCAGA
Source organism: Somniosus microcephalus (assembly GCF_052327205.1). Lineage (NCBI taxonomy): Eukaryota > Metazoa > Chordata > Chondrichthyes > Squaliformes > Somniosidae > Somniosus > Somniosus microcephalus. The sequence continues at coordinate 30,753,096 of NW_028225180.1, read as the reverse complement.
TTAAGAGAAATCTGTGAAATTTTTATTGGACAATTTTTAAAAAACAATTAAAACGTTGTTTACGAGTAGGAAGTGCAATCTCCCAGTACCAGTGCCGGTCCTAGTCCTACAGGCCTGGTGAAGGAAATTCCGGAGGCAATATTCTTCATGACCCTGCCATTGGTTCATTCCTAGTGCACCAACTCCTCCAAAAAAGGCGGTATAACAAATCCTGCAATACTGGTGATGAACCCAGTCTAGCGGCATTAGAGGTGACAGTGCTCCCCCCGTACCAGTGGTACGCTACATTTCGATTAGAGGGAGAGTTATTCTCCTGTACTAGTGATATCCTACATTTAGATTAGAGGGACAGTACTTCTCCTGTACTAGTGATACCCTACATTTAGAGTGGAGGTGACAGTTCTTCACCTGTACTCGTGTTACCCTACATTTAGATTAGAGGTGATAGTTCTTCACCTGTACTAGTGGTACCCAACATTTTGATTAGAGGGACAGTTCTTCTCCTGTACTAGTGGTACCCAACATTTAGATTAGAGGGACAGTTGTTCTCCTGTACTAGTGATACCCTACATTTAGATTAGAGGGACAGTTCTTCACATGTACTAGTGGTACCCTACATTTAGATTAGACGTGACAGTTCTTCACCTGTACTCGTGGTACACTACATTTAGATTAGAGGAACAGTTCTTCACCTGTACTAGTTGTACCGTAAATTTAGATTAGAGGGACAGTTCTTCTCCTGTACTAGTGATACCCTACATTTAGAGTGGAGGTGACAGTTCTTCACCTGTAATAGTGGTACCCTACATCTAGATTAGAGGAATAGTTCTTCTCCTGTACTAGTGATACCCTACATTTAGATTAGAGGGACAGTTCTTCACATGTACTAGTGGTACCCAACATTTAGATTAGAGGTGACAGTTCTTCACCTGTACTCGTGGTACCCTACATTTAGATTAGAGGTGACAGTTCTTCTCCTGCACTAGTGGTACCCTACATTTAGATTTGAGGTGACAGTGCTCCTCCTGTACTAGTGGTACCCTACATTTAGATTAGAGGTGACAGTGATCCTCCTGTACTAATGGTACCCTACACTTCGATTAGAGGTGAGCGTTCTGCTCCTGTACTACTGGCACCATACATGTATGCAAGATGTGTCCATGCTCCTCAGGTACTAGTACATTACTAGATTTGAAAGTGCTGCTATACTAATAGAGGCTGCACTACACTAACCTTACTATTGACAATGCTCCTCTAGTACTAGTGAAAATCACCATCATACACTAGATGTGCCCCTCCTGTCCCAATGTTACCCCTACACTGACATTAGATGTGACCTTGTCCCACATGTCCCAGAATTTCAGCTACACTGGCACTAGATGTGACCTTGTCCCACATGTCCCAGAATTTCACCTACACTGACACTGGATGTGACCGTGCCCCTCCTTTCCCAGTGGGTCCCTTACACCTACTCTAGATGTGACTGTGCCCCTCCTGTCCCATTGTTACCCCGACACCTACTCTCGATGTGACCGTGCCCCTCCTGTCCCATTTTAACCCCGACACTTACATTGATGTGACCGTGCCCCACCTGTCCCATTGTTACCCCTACTCTGACACTAGATGAGACCGTGTCCCTCCTGTCCCAGTGCTACACCTACACTGACACTAGATGTGACCGTGTCCCTCCTGTCCCAATGTTACCCCTACACTGACACTAGTGGTGACCGTGCCCCTCCTGTCACAGTGTTACTGCTACGCTTACACTAGGTTTGTGCGAGCGCCTCCAGTAAAAGTGGTATCACTAAAGTTACACCAATGGTGAACCTTGTCCTCCGGTGCCAGTGGGACCCCTACACTTACACTAGATGTGACCGTCTATCTCCGGTATTATTGGTACCCTACATTTGCATTAAAGGTGACCCTAGTCTTCCGGTACTGCTGGTATCACTGAAATTATACTAGAGCTGGCTGTGCTCCTCAGGTACCAGTGGTACCCCTCTATTTACATTGGGATTGACTATACTCTTTCGGTTCAAGTGGTACCACTACACTTACACCAGATATAATCGTGCTCCTCTCGTACTTGTGCCCCCAAAACATACACTTGATGTGAATGTGCTGCTCAAAATGTGGCACTTGCACTATATGTGGCCATGCTGCTCGGGTAACCGACACTGACACTATATATGATTAAGCTCCCGTTGTACTTATTGTACATACACTTACACTAGGGATGGGTATTCACCTCATGTACTAGTGGTATCTCTAGAGTTACACTAGAGGTGATAGTGCTCACCTGGTACTAGTGGTACTCTACACTTACACTAGTGGTAACCCTACATTTAGTCTAGATTGGTGCATGCTGCTCCAAAAATAGTTGTATCAATAAAATTACAGTCGTGGTTAACTTGCTCAACCTACACTCGTGGTGCCCCTACAGTTACACTAGAGGTGACCGTGCTCCTCATTCACTAGTGATACCCTTACACTAACACTAGTGTTGACCGTGCTCATCTGACACTAGTTGTAACATACAGTTACTCTAGTTTTGACCATGCTCCTCCTACACTAGTGTTGACCGTGCTCCTCCTACACAGTGTTGACCGTGCTCCTCCTACACAAGTAGTACCCCTGCACTAAAACTAGCGTTGACTGTGCTCCTCCTACACAAGTGGTACCCTTGCACTAAAACTAGTATTGGCAGTGCTCCTCCTACACAAGTGGTACACCTGCAGTTAAACTAGTTTTGACCGTGCTCCTCCAACACAATTGGTACCCCTGCACTACAACTAGTGTTGACCGTGCTCCTCCTACACAAGTGGTACCCCAGACCGTGCTCCTCCTAAGCAAGTGCTGCCCCTGCACTAAAACTAGTGTTGACCATGCTCCTCCTACACTCGTGGTTCTCTACACTTACACCAGCGATGATGCTGAATGTACAGTACTAGTGGTAGCATTACACTTAACAACAAAACAACTTGATTCTTTATAGTGCCTTTAAGGTAGCAAAACTTCACGCTTCACAGGAGAGTTATCAAACAAGAATTGACACCAATTCACATAGGTAGATATTAGTTGTAATAACCAAAATCTTGATCAAAGAGGCAGGTTTTAATGCGTGTCTTAAAGAAGGAAAGAGAAGTAGAGAGGAGGAGAAGTTTAGGAAGGGAATAGCAGCGCTTAGGGGCTTAGCAGCTGAAGGCACGGCCATCACTGTTTCAGAGATTAAATCAGCGAAGCTCAATAGGCCGGAATTGGAGAAGCACAGATATCTCGCTGTTTGTGGGGCTTGAAGTGATTACAGGGATAGGGAGGGGCTAGGCCATGTAGGGATTTGAGAACAAGGATGAGAATTTTAAAAATGAGGTGTTTCTTAACTGGGAGTAAATGTTGGTCAGCGAGCACAGGGACAATGTGTGAATGGAGCTCAGTGCGAGATAGGACATGGACAGCAGCGTCTTGGATGAGCTCAATTTAATGGCAAGTAGAAAGTGGCAGACTGTCCAGAAGTACTTTGCAATGGACAAGTCTAGAGGTAAGAAAGGCTTGGATGAGGGTTTCAGCCAGAGATGAGCTGAGACAGGAGCGTGTTGGGGGATGTTCCAGTGGTGGAAATAGGTGGTCTTGGTGATGGTGCGGTTATGTGGTCTGAAGCTCATCTCGGGGTCAATTATTACAGCAGGTTTGCAAACTGTCTGAATCAGCCTCAGACATTTGCCAGGGTGAGAGATGGAGTCTGGTGCTAGGGAACGGTCTTCATGGTGGGGACCGAAGAAAATGACTTTGGTCTTTAATATATTTAGTTGGAGGAAATTTCTGCTCATCCAGTAATGGTAGTCAGACAAGCAGTGTGACAACTTAGGAAAGGTGGAGGTGTCCAGAGATGTTTAAATGTGGAAACTGATGTTGTCATTTCGGATCGGGCACATGTACGCTGATGATACCCAACTTTACATTGCTACCACATCTCCCGACAGCTCCACTGTCTCCAAATTGTCGCACTGCTTATCCGACATCCAGCAGTGTATGAGCAGAACTCTCCTCCAAATAAATATTGGCAAAATTGCAGCCATTGTCTTCTGTCCCCGCCACAAACCCCATTCCATAGACTCCGACTCCATCGCTCTCCCTACAATGAAGATGACCGTGCTCCTCTGGTACTGGTGGTACCCTACATTTACACTGGTGGTAACCGAGCTCTTCCTGTACTGGTGGAACCCTACATTTATACTAAGTGTGAGCGTTCTCCTCCTGTATGCGTACCACCTATACTTACATGAGATGTGACCGTGATCCCCCGGTATTACTCACACCACTACCTTTACACTGGATGTGACTGCACTCCTCCAGTACTGGTGGAACCACTGCATTTCCACCAGGTGTGACTGCGCTCCTGCAATATTGGTGATACACGACAATTACAGAAGAGTTGATCCATGCAGAACATGTGGTGGAAATGTCTTGCTGTGATTTTCTGATGGTCCAAGATTTCCAGCACCGGCGCTGCCCACTGGATGAAAATGGGAGTTAAAATTATTGTAATGTCCCCCTGTACCATCCGTATTCCGACTCACAAACCCCCATGAAAGAGAGGCTGCTTGTTCCTCGGTGGCGGTTGTCAGGAGCGACTCCTATGGGACCACTTTATTAGGATAGTGTACTTGGGGAATCTTTCTTTCTGAAGAGTCCCTGTTATTGGCCTTTTACATATCTTCAGTTCGCGAGTGGTTTTTCCATCAATACCGAGGGATATTTAGGACCGTCCCCATTACCCATGTCTATGGAGAGCAGGAAGAGGCAAATGATGAGGAGCAGCAGGGATCGCTTCAGGAAGAAGTCGCCCAGGAGTGCCCAGTGCCCGCTTTCAGATATCTGTGACCGCAGGTCAGAGGCAGGACCAGAACAGGAATAAGAACAGAGATATCTGAAATTAAACTAGTCCCATTATCATGGAGCTCTACCCCACAACTACCGAGGCTCCCATCGGAAAACATCCTGATTGTAGTGTATGTGCCTTTAAGAGCCCCATATGTGCTGTAATGCTGGTAATGGCCACTTGGGCTATATAAGCCTGTATATTGTGTTATATCCGTTAGTACCCCTCCAGACTTTGCTTCGTAAACACCTATGAACCAACTCCTGTGTTCAGTGTCTCTATCAACACACGGACATTACAGTGGCGACGAAGTGGAAACGGACTTACCTACAATTCGGCAGCACCTCAAGGACATCGATTCCTCTGGCGTCCAGAAGAATCAAGAAGTGAAAGAAGCTGTTGTTTCACCAGCTGGCCAAGCTGGTGGCAAGTACTGCAGTAATCCTTCCTGGGCGTCAGACTGGGGCTCCAGCGGCTGGCTCTACAGCTGGGCCAAGCAGCAAAAGCGGAGGCAAGCAGTAACAGACGGGGAGGGAGCACTCGGGAGACGACCGCGGCTGCAAGCAGGTCAGCGAGCAGACCTACAGAGAGAGTCCGGCGGGAACGTGTCTCCAACTGTAAATAAATAAATAAATTTAAAAAAAGAACGGAAACCACGGGAAACAGCGTTGTCATCGGCAGCAGCGGTGGGAAAGTGCAGGAAGAACCATATCTTTTCAGCAGAAAAGAAAGAAAAGCGCGGGAAGCGCCATATCTTTTCTAAGATGCCTAATTCTGGCAATATTGATGCTTTTGATAACGAGATAGAGGATTGGACCACATATGTGGAAAGAGTGGAGGTATATTGCACCACAAATGGAATAGAAGATGAGAAAAATGCTTCAGTACTTCTGGATCTAATGGGTGCAAAGACATACAAGCTGTTACGAAACGTAATCAGTCCAGCCGAACCGATGGACAAGAATTGTTGATACCCTACACTGCCAATTCGAGGCAGGACTGGCAGATTCTCTGTGAGACAAATTCGTCTGCGGTCTCCGAAGTGTAGGAACACAAAAAAGGCTATTTTCTGAGAAAGATTTAACACTGGACAAGGCTTTCAGTGCAAGAGGAGCTGCAGAGATACAGCAAAGGCCACAGGAATTTGGCACCCAAGAAATGACACGGGGTTTCGAGAGATGTTATCGCTGCGGCAGATCCACCCATGACCAGAGGGACTGCTGGTTCAAAGGCAAAGCATGCAGGCAATGTGGAAAGATGGGACACATTACACGTGTGTGCCGATCTGGAAAAAAAAATCCACTAACAGGAATAGAATCAATAAGGAAAAGCACAGAAAGGTACAAATGATGACAGACAGTAGCTCCAAAGACCAGAAGAGTGATAGCGACTCCGGGAACAAGAGACGAAGCTCTCTCAAATTACATAATGTAATTGCCAAAGAAGATTACCAGACCATTTGGGTTACCCTCACAATAGCAGGGTCCCCAGTTAAAATGGAGCTAGATACAGGATCAACTCTGACCGTCATAAATCGATGAGATTACGAGCGGCTATTTCCGCATATACCTTTAAAAGACACATCCATTATCTTGAAAACATATACGGGGCAGAAAGTATAACCCAGAGGAAAAATAAGGGTGCCTGTTGTATACAACAGCAAGGAAATACAGAAGTTGTATTTATACGTTCTACAAGATAGTGGTCCACCGCTGTTGGGACGTGAATGGATCAGGAAAATACGTTTAGACTGGCACTCCATTCAGGCACTGACGGTGACAAGTAAGGAAAAAAATGAGGATGACATCATACCTGAACGATTAAAAGACATCTTGGCCAACGCCAAGGAAGTGTTTCAAGAGAAACTAGGAACCTTGAAAGGCATCACCGCCTCAATAAATGTGGAAGATGCAGCATTTCCCAAGTTTTATAAGGCAAGACCGGTGCCATACACAATTCGTCCAGCAGTCGAGGCAGAGCTGGAGAATTTGGAAAAGGCAGGCGTATTATCAAAAATAGATTGGAGCGAGTGGGCAACACCCATCGTTCCAGTCATGAAGAAAGCACTGAAGAATGATAAAGCTGAAGAACAGAGAAAAATTCGCATCTGTGGAGACTTCAAGGTGACTGTAAACCCGGTCCTTCACATGGTACAGTATCCTCTTCCGAGGATAGAAGATATTTTCGCCTCACTATCCGGAGGGAAACGTTTCACCAAAATTGACTTGGCACAGGCATATCTACAGATGGAAGTTGAAGAGGCATCTAAAAAAAATCTCACGATAAATACACACAAAGCTCCAGCTATGTGGCAAAGAGCTATGGAGCAAGTCCTCCAAGGGATTCCGGGGACTCAATGCTACCTAGACGACATCCTTGTAACAGGAGAAAACGACAATGAGCACCTTGCCAATTTGGAGCAGGTGCTCACTAGGCTGAGAGAACGGGGCCTACGAGCAAATCGCCCCAAGTGTGAATTTTTCCGAAATCAAATATCATATTGTGGCCACATAATAAATAAGGAAGGGTTGCATAAGTCACCTAAAAAATTGAAGCGGTCATAAAAGCCCCAGCACCTGAAAATGTTTCACAATTAAGGTCGTTCCTGGGATTAAGAAATTACGATCATAAATTTTTACCGAACTTATCAACTCTTCGACAGCCTCTTAATGAACTGCTACAAACAGGAGTAATTTGGAAATGGAACGAAGACTGCAAACGTGCCTTCCATAAATGCAAAGGCTTACTCACATCCAAAGAAGTTTTGGCTCATTACAACCCATCACTGCCAATCAGACTGGCGTGCGATGCATCCCCTTACGGCATAAATTCCCTGATGGCTCGGAACGGCCGATAGCTTTTGCGTCACGCTCATTGAACTCAGCTGAGCGTAACTATGCCCAAATCGACAGGGAAGCACTCAGCCTGGTATGGGGAGTGAAGAAATTCAACCATTACCTACACGGACAAAAATTTACCTTGTTGACTGACCATTAACCCCTCATCTCCATATTCAACCCTAAAAAGGGTGTTCCCATTATGACAGCGCAAAGGCTACAGAGGTGGTCGCTTTTTCTAGGGGCACACCAATACAACATAGAATATAAAGGATCAAAACAGCATGGGAATGCTGACAGTTTATCGCGCCTACCATTGCCAACGGTAGAAGAGGCACCTACAGTGGACCCAGTGGAGATGTTCCACTCTACCATAGTGGAATGTCTACCAGTAACAAAATCTGCCATTGAAAGGGAAACGAGAAATGACCCGACTCTCTCACGGGTCTACGATTTAACAGTGAAGGGATGGTCAGCACATGGCGAACCACTGTTGCCAGCAATCTCGCAAAGAAGAGAACAGCTGTCAGTGTGCCGAGGAACCTTGATGTGTGGATCCAGAGTGGTGATTCCACCCAAACTCCAGGATAAAGTGCTAAAGGAGCTTCACGAGGGACATCTGGGTGGAGTGAAAATGAAGAACCTAGCCAGGGCGTTTGTATGGTGGCCAGGTATGGATGGAGACATCGAAGAAATGACCAAGAGCTGCCTAGGATGCCAGAAGGTCCAAAACGCCCCACCACAAGCCCCTCTACATCCATGGGAGTGGCCTTCATCTCCCTGGCAAAGGGTACCCATCGACTTTGCTGGTCCATTTATGGACTCAATGTTCTTAATCGCGGTTGATGCACACTCCAAGTGGCCGGAGGTAATAAAGATGTCCTCCACCACCACAGAAAAAACCAGCACAGTATTAAGGAGCATATTTGCCAGGAATGGGCTGCCGGAACATATCTGTTCTGATACTGGACCGCAATTTGTGTCCGAAGAATTCAGGAAGTTCTTAAAAAACAATGGGGTTAAGCACTACACGTCCGCCCCATACCATCCCGCCACCAATGGATTGGCTGAAAGGTTTGTCCAGACCTTCAAGAAGGCCATAAAGGCCATGGGTAATGAAGACATAAAACTTCAGCACAAGGTGGATAACTTATTGTTCGCATACAGGAATGCAACACATATGGTTACCAACCAAACTCCCGCCATGATGCTCTTCAATAGAAACGTAAGATGCCGGCTGGATTTGGTCAAGCCCAACATCAGAAGGGACGTGGAGAACCGGCAGTTTCAAGGCATGAATGAAAGGCCAACTAGAACCTTCCAGATAGGTCAACAAGTTTTGGCCCGGGACTACCGTACCGAGAAATGGCAGCCTGGAACTCTCTGCACACGACTAGGACCACTGATGTATACCGTGGACATCGGAGAAAGCATAATAAGGCGCCATGCTGACCAAATCATAGAGTCATCTGAAAAGGGACAACCTACACCACAACTCTATACACCGAACGATGAAGTGGAGATACCCATATCTACCTCCGATCCGGTGATACTGGAACCCGATGAACCTGACACTGGCATTCAAGCCGAATCAGCCTTGCCAAAAGAACCTACTACACCACCAGAAACTACTACACCACCGAGGCATTATCTGGACCGAGTCAGGCAGCCTCCAGAGAGACAGACTTATAATTAATTAACTACAGCAATGTGTATATTATTTTTCTTATAACATGTAATTAATAATTATTAAAATAAGATGTACTGGTTAGCTAAAAGGGGAGGAATTGTAGTGTATGTGCCTTTAAGAGCCCCATATGTGCTGTAAAGCCGGTAATGGCCACTCAGGCTATATAAGCCTGTATATTGTGTTATATCCATTAGTACCCCTCCAGACTTTGCTTAGCAAACACCTATGAACCAACTCCTGTCTTCAGTGTCTCTATCAACACACGGACACTACACTGATTCTCTTTTTACAAACAATTGCATGGAATCTACAGCACAGAAACAGGCCATTCGGCCCCACTGATCCAGGCCAGTGTTTATGTTCCACAGGAGACTCCTCCCACCCAACATCATGTAAATGTATAGGCATATCATTTTTTCCCCTTTCTCCCTCGTGTACTTATCTAGCTTCCCCTTAAATGCATCTAAGCTATTTGCCTCAATTATTCCATAGTATAACGGGTTCTACATGCTCACAACTACCTATGCAAATAATTTTCTCCTGAATTCCCTGTTGGATTTATTAGTGAAGATCCAACGCGGTCCCTAGTTTAGGATAATCCAGCAAGTGGAAACAGCTTCTCTACATCTCCCCTATCAAAGCGCTTCATATGTTTAAAGACCTCTATCAGGTCACCCTTCAGCCTTCTCTTTTCTTGAGAAAAAGTCCCAGCCTCTTCAATTTTTCGTGATAGTTATAACCTTTGAGTTCTGGTATAAATCTTGTAAATATTTCGGAAATTTTCTCCAGTGACTCTCTATCGTTTCAATAATACGTCTATCTCGCCAGGACACCCCACCTTGCCCAAATTATTCCCTCTTATCCAAATAGTGCTAATAATGAAAGGAAACCATTCTGTGTACTTTCCTCTTTTGACAACCTCGGTACCCCCACCGAATTCTGCAATTATAGGCCATTTAATCCCAGCCTCTCCCCTCTCCTCAGTGGGCCTTCAGCACCAGGCGGTTCTAACCTGCTGACTGATGCTGATCAGCCCGTTTCTTGTGAGACTGAGGCGGCTCTTCCTTAGATTTGGTGTCGTGTTGTTTCCCCTTTCAGAAGAAAGTGCAGAGTGTGAAGCCGCTCCATTTGGTTTATATAGAATGTAAACCAGGGGTCAGAAAGCGGTCTTTAATGTGCGTGATAACAGGGACAGAAAGCAGATAATAAGCGTCATGTGAGTCTTCCACTGATTTTCGACATGTCAGTCTGAATGAATGAAGGCCTGTCGGGAAAGGATGGGTTGGGGTGAAGGATATTGTGCCCCTCCTGCACATTATTCTACAGTTGTCTGGTGACTAATGCAATTAGGCCCGGGGACTGGCAATGGTGAACATGTTGAATAAGTTGAGAGGGGAAGTGAAGATGAAAATAAGATTGGCAAAGAAAAAATATGAGGGAAAATGCTTAAGTCTATTATAAAGGATGTGATAACAGGACACTTAGAAAATATCAACGGGATTAGACAAATGCAACATGGATTTATGAAAGGGAAATCGTGTTTGACACACCTACTGGAGTTTTTTCAGTATTCAACAGATAGAATAGATAAAGGAGAACCAGTGGATGTGGTGTATTTGGATTTTCAGAAGCCCTTTGTTAAAGTCCCATGTAAGAAGTTAGTGTGCAAAATTAAAACACATGGGATTGGCGGTAATATACTGGCATGAATTGAAAACTGGTTAACAGACAGGAAACAGAGAGTAGGAATAAATGGTTCTTTTTCGTGGTTGCAGGCGGTGACTAGTGGTGTACCGCAGGGATCAGTGCTTGGGCTCCAGCTATTCACAATATATATAAATGATTTGGATGAGGGAACCAAATGTAATATTTCCAAGTTTGCTGATGACACAAAACTAGGTGGGATTGTGAGCTGTGAGGAGGATGTAAAGAGGCTTCAAGGGAATTTAGACAAGTTGAGTGAGTGGGCAAATACATGGCAGATGCAGTATAATGTGCATAAATGTGAAGTTATCCACTTTGGTCGGAAAAACAGAAAGGTAGAGTATTATTTAAATGGTGATAGATTGGGAAATGCTGATGTACAAAGGGACCTGGATGTCCTTTTACAGCAGTCACTGAAAGCAAATATGCAGGTGCAGCAAGCAGTTAAGAAGGCAAATGGTATGTTTGAACTTCATTGCAAGAGGATTTGCATACAGGAGCAAGAATATCTTGCTGCAGTTGTACAGGGCCTTGGTAATACCATACCTGAAGTATTGTGTGCAGTTTTGTTCTCCTTACCTAAGAAATGATATATTTCCCATAGAGGGTGTGCATCGAACGTTCACCAGGCTGATTCCTGGGATGGCAGGACTGTCGTATGAGGAGAGATTGGGTCGACTAGGCCTGTATTCACTACAGTTTAGAAGAATGAGAGCGGATCTCATTGAACCATATAAAAATCTGGCAGGGCTATACAGACTGGATGATGGGAGGATATTACCGCTGGCTTGGGGGTCTAGAACGAGTGGTCACAGTCTCAGGATACGGGGTAGGGCATTTAGGACTGAGATGAGAAATTTCTTGACTCAGAGGGTGGTGAACCTGTGGAATTCTCTACCCAGAAGGCTGTGGAGCCAATCACTGAATATATTTAAGAAGGACAGAGGTGGAATTCTATACAAAAAAGGCATCAAGGGGTATGGGGAATGAGCTGGAATATGTTATTGAGATAGAGGATCAGCCATGATCATATTGAATGTCGGAGCAGGGCTCGAAGGGCCGAATGGCCTGCTCCTGCTTCTATTTTTCTATGTTTCTATGTTTCTATGAGAGTAGAATGGAGGATAACATGAAAGGGAACCCTCAAATCTTCTACAGGCATCTAAACAGTAAGCGGGTTGTGTAAGGGGTTTTGCTACTTGCTTTGGCCAGTCGCTTCTGTCTCCGGCTGCCTTATCTCGGAGCGGCTCGGATCGCTCACTCCTTTGTTCTGATCCCCGCACTTATTGGCAGATAGCGATATAGACAAACGAGCAGACCAGTGGTTTGGTACAAAGAAAACCAAAATATATTAACAGAGAAAATAAGATAACAATACTATACAAAAGGATGATATTAATGCAGTACATTTACACTTAACAGGGGAGGAGAAATGGCACATCGAGGGAAAATGGCTAAAATGACAATTCAGCAATCCCCTTAACTCCCACACTCTGCACCTCGCTAGATTATCTTGCGGTGGGTCAGAAGTATAATGCTTACCGGTCTGAGATGTTGAAAGAAAAGCCTTGCCCCTTTGCCCTGTTGCCTGCCGATGTCACGTGGTCCCGCTGTTGCACAGACTTCACCATCCAGGTAGAGAAACCCCAATAATTATAAGGTCTCTGACAGGGTATCCTACCTCTCTGAACGGGCTCTCCTTCGTTGGTCTTCTTCCTTGGTTGATGGTGAGGCAGGGCGCAGGAGGCGAGGTGAGAGAGCAAATGGGTTCTCCAGATGCTAGTTATACCCCCCCCTCGGTAGTTCTTATCTCTATGCTCAATCAGCTCATTCTTTTGTCTGATATGAGCTGGCTGCAATTAAACAAAAGGTATCGATCATGGCCTATCGACTTGGATGGCCGGTAATCGGTTCCTGCCTGTTCTGCAACTGCTCTCCTTTGTGAAACCGGTTCTTTGATGGGGGCCAGCCCAGTCTCGATGGCCCCACTGATTATTTTGATTGTTTGAGCAAACACCTTGATGGCCTTTATTCGTAGGTCTGATTGTAATTGGGTTTGTCCCCAGTGCATATGCAAAAGTCTTGTCTGGTTTCGTGATGTCATTGCTGCAGACATTGAAATGCACAAGCTGTTAGCTTGCCAGGGTCCGAATTGAAACTTACAGGCTTTCGTTCACGCGGTCTGACTGCAGCCATTTAATTGTGCCCTGGATTTTAAAACTCAATCTGACAATTAAATCTTCGGGGGGTTGGGGGGAGATGTATGAAATTTTCGAATCCTTCAGTCCCCCCACAAGGATACAGAAACTTGCTTGAAGTATCCAACCAAGGTGTGCAAAATTTCTGACCCCCCACAAATAACCTTCCCCTGTATTTACCTATCCATAATCCCTCAGCCCACATTTCCCATAGTTAGAGAAAATGCAGTGTCCGACAGCCATCTACAGATGGCAAATACGATTCGTTACAAACAATCCAAGCGTGGAGGGGGACAACACCCCTGCACCACTTGGTACATTACAACATTTTTATTATGTAGTATCAAACAGTCACAACCTTTATTAAAATAACACAATGAAATGAAGAAACTGTTGCAGAGCCACCAAGGAACTCTTATACGAATGTATATAATTGCCTTTAAATCTGCATTCTTTCGCTGCATGTAAATAGCGCGGTCTCTAAAGGGTTAAGACCGAACGCGATTACATCATCACGTGGGTCACGTGACGTTCCCAACGGCGGGAAACGTGATGACGTCATGACGTCGGGCGGAGGGGCTACCTCTTCTCTGTCCTCGTGGAGCCAGCATTAAGCAAGCACCTGTTGATTTGTTCTCCTGCGTTTTTGTTTCTTACTTCCACCACTTTGCATTAAACATCATTATGGTTAGCTGATTGACTCGCTCTCAGTATTTTCGTCAGGAATTTACCAATTCCTACAAAAGAATCTTTATTAAAAATAACAAACAATGACCATCACGTTTAAGTGATGCGACGCAAAACTCAAACGGGTGTCTCTTCTTCCACCCGGGCATAATGTTCCTTCCACACATTTTTAGTTTTAAACTCTAATCAAGGACCCTTTCTCCTACACTGGATGCACACCAGGTAGAGAAATATCCCTAACTGTCACACCACCAGGATGTGGGATGCCATACGGATCCAGGAAGGGACCTCTATAGTTTCAAAAACGTCCCACCAGGGTGGGGTCGTAAACGTTGGCCCCTATCTGGACAGTCTTCTATTCCAGGGTATAGAAGTGTTTGTGTGACACTAAAACGGCTTTTAACAATTTGGTGAGGTGTTCTGGGAGAGGAGGAATCTGATATCCGAAATGCGCAACATTTTTCTGCAGATGGGTGAAATCCTCTTTCACAGTGAGGTGAACAGTGGAGGGTTCAGGAATGGGGACTTTTCGTAGTTATGTCACTTGAACTTCTGCCTCAGGATTGAAACAGAAACTGCTGTCACCCACCGCACACCAGCTATGCTGCCCGTACTGGTAGTGAGGCACTCCTGTGGTGACACAATGGCCCCGATTTTCGGCTTGTGTGGGAAATGGTCGGGCTTCCCGAATGTGGGGTTTCTGACACACATAAAAAAGTGTCAGCCAGCTCCACGCAATTTTCCCTCAAGTGGCCAATTAATTCCCAGCATGTGGGAAGCCTTGCTAATTGTCCAATTCCAGTTAGAAATCCCCACATTATGATGTCATCATTCGTGGTGCTTTCAATGTCCATAGCAAGCACTGCATCCTCTGAAGGCTTCCAAACGAACCATACAGGATGGCAGAGGAGCCAGCAGCAGCTGTGGCCAGTGCCAGACCCCGAGCTGCCTTCAAATTCGATGAGGCTTCGCTGCAGGCATTATTGGATGGGGTTAGGGCCCACAGGGATGTCCCCTTCCCTAGGTCAGGGAGGAAGAGGTCTCCCACTGAAACCAGTACTGCATGGATGCAGGTGTCAGCAGATGCCAACTCGTTGGGAATCACCAGAGTAACCTTGGCAATACATCTCTAACTCCTTCCTTTACACCCCCACAGTACCATCCAGAGCCCCCGTCCTCACTGTGGAGGAGGAAGAGGCTGTGCAGCCACACTCCTCAGAGGACGCTCCAACCTCTGATGGCGCAGCATCAGCAGAAGTAAGCGCACCCAGCACCAGCGCAGACACTCACACCTCGGGGGGACCTTCTGGACATAGAGTAGTGTTGTCAGCTGGTGTTTCACAGCTCACAAGTGAGCCTCAGCAGATTCTGGAGACAGGGACCGCAGTGGAGAGTCCTCGTCGGAGGGTGCGGGACTCTGCCAGCTCAGCTCAGCTGTGCTGCATGTCGACCCTCTGCCTCTGGGTCCATCCGCAAGAGAAGAGGTGATGGATCTCCATGCACAGATTCAGGAGTCTCTGGCAGGTTTTGTTTCCAGGGTCACTGTGAGTGTGGAGCGAATGGAGGAGTCCATAGCAACCTTGAGTAGAACCTTTGTGGAGTCATTGGCGCATGAATGCATCACCATGGAAAGGTTGGCAACCTCCATGGAGCAGATAACTCGCCAGGGTACGGAAAACATGGTGCGTGCTCATAAGAGAATGACATATCTTGAGGAGCGCTGGCCATCTGTTGAACAGAGAATCCAGATCTTCGTGGAAGTCCTTTTGAGTAGGACTGCCAGTGCAGAAACGGGTCCCCGTGGCCCTCTAAAGCACGGCAGGGTGCTCTCAAGCCACTTCCAAGCACTGGCCCATTCTGGCCTGTGCAGCTTCAGCTGAGTGAGCAGCAGCCTGGTGCTCCTGGTGCTGATCCTACTGTTCCTGGTTCTGCTGCTGCCGCCTCTGCTGCTGGAGATCCTCTAATGGCAAGAAGGGAAGGAAAAAAAGGCATCCCATGCTTCTCGTAGATGCCTCCACTGAGGAAGCGCTGAGTGAGGGTGGCAATAGGGGCTTCCCAGGAGCTCGCATTGGAGAAGTGTGTGAGGCTCCAACCTTCCACAGCTGTGCCTAAGCCTTGAAGAAGTAGCCCCAAACCGGCAACAACAAAGTCCTTCAACATAAAAGTGCTGTCCCTTTAAATCGCAGCTTCTCCGATTGACCTGCAGCTGACAGCAAGCAAGCCGGCAAGCTTCAGCAGGTCTCAGCAGCAGGGTTCCCCGTAGGCGGGTTTGATGTGGGGAAAGCCCCAAAGTTGCAACGACCCCGGAATAAATACGTCAACAAGCTGATAATTGGTAATTAGTGTGCCAACGACCAGTCCCACCAGCGGCGGCCGGGACTGAAGCGGGTCACGGGGAAACGGCGGTCCGAAACTCGGACTGGGTGGGGAATCAGGCGAGGGGGGCCCGACCCGCTTTTTCGCCGATTTTTGACCCCCGGCCGCATGAAATGCCGCCCGACAGCGGCCAGAAAATTGACACCAATATGTCCCACCTCCTATATATGCTACCTGGGGGGGAACATGGCCTTGTGCCATTGCCTCCATGTTGCAATTTATCGGTTTTGCGCCAGCAGCTCTGAACCCGCACTTTGGTTTGGAATAGGCATTCAAGTCCTGGGGACACAGGGTTATATGTGCTCCCTGGCTACGGCACCACGAGAGGTCAGTGCCCGTCATAGCATGCTCCCACATTATGATGTAAGGCGGGACCACTGTAAAACGAGTGTGTGCACCCCCCTGAATGACTCCAATGTTCTCCACCCTTAACACCGGCGTGGGTCGGGCTGTCCCGCCAATGACCGGCATTCTTACAACTATCCCCATGATGGTGTGGTTGGACCGCCCACAGTCCACTGGGACTGCGAAGACCTCCGCAGCTAGCCGGAGCTGGCACGGGCTTAATGCATTCTCAAAAGGGTGGAGGGCTGCGAGGTGTTTGTTGCTGATTCAGGAGGGGACTAAACCTTGCTTTAAATCCTCCAGATTGCTGCGGCCCTCGCCCAGCAACCATGTCCCATATAGTATGCACACTTCATTCTGCGCAGCTTGGTCAGAAGCGTTTCTGTCCTCCCTAATGAGAGCGTTAACCGTTTTGGCATGTTCCTCCAGCTCCGCTATGATCTCCTTTAAGTGGAGTGTCATGGCCTGGTCCTCATGCAACTCGGAACCCACTACCTCATTCTCATCGATGAATATTTTCTTTAATTGCGTTTTTAAACCATTAATCTGGGTCTGCAGCTCGATGCCATCTAAGCTGTTGATGACAGAAGACCCCGTGTTAAAACCAGTTAAAACATCATTAAAAGCACCCCTTCTTTGTCTCCCAATCCCGTCCAAAAGCTCGTGGGCGTATAGTCTGGTTCTGTCAACGTCTGAAAAATCAATCTCATAGAATTTACGGAATATATCATTTAAGAGGGCTTGATACAATTGCGTGGTCTCTGTGGGGCAACACGCGGATAGGTGTACCTCGGTGAGGTTTAAAATCATGGAGGCTACCGCATAGTGCACCCCTTGATACAGCACCTGGTCTGTAGGTACTAGCACCAAGCCGTTCCCTGGTCCCTTGGTGGTGGCAGGGCATCCCTCTACTATCGTCCGTGATGTCGCAGTCGTGGGCAGGTGCTGTGGGGGCGGGTCACTAGATCAGTGGCATTAACTGAGATTGGGGAGTATGGGGTCGCGCATGCATCCAGGTGAGACTCCCAGTCCATCCCCCTCCCGTTATCTTGCCACTGGCTGCGGAAAATGATGGAAATGCCTGTGGAGCAGGCCTTCTCTGATCCCCACATATAGACATAGATCCCCGGATCAGGTTCCCACCATTTATCCCAGCACACACTTAACCCCCCCGTGAGTCCCTGAGATAGTGCGATGAGTGTTGTTCTCCAACCGTTCCCACTCAACTCTGGGGTTCCCCATGCCTTTACTTAGTTTCCTGAGCCACCACCACCTATCCAGGGGAACGTCTCCCTTTCCTGTTAAACATATCCTTTTGCCCACGGTGACACTAATCCTGGGAGTGACGATCCGTATCCTGCGGCACAGGAGGGAGGCCTCCCTGTAGGTGAACCCAGTCTGGCTGGAGTACTGGGACGAATTGGATCCCAGCCACGCCGGCAACGTCACCTCGTGTTAGTAAGCGGTTGGCTCCTCCACCTCCCGTATGCCGCTACCATCAACCACCACCGGTGCCCTGTTCCCCGAGCACCCGAAGATGTGATGGTCCTCAATGTCCCCTCTCCTACCGATGCTCAGCCCGAGCAGGGTGAGCATGATTACGCCTCTGTACATTCCGAAATTTCCTGCAATATACATAAAGGCACCTAGCCAGGTTCCCTGGAGACTCGCTGGCTTGGGTGATGTATGGTCGGGTCTCGCAACCTCGACTCACATGGACAATACTCTGAGATGGCTTCATCGTTAAATTGAAACTAACTGTTCCTTACTTAGAATCAAATTAAAATAGCCTAAATTAACAGTATAAACTTAAACTAATAAAACTATATACATCTGCAGCCCATCTCCATGCGGCCAGCCTAATTCCTGCCTGGGTTGTTGCAGCCTGCTCCCTGCAGCGTGGCTGCACTGACCTGCACTTCCGGTCCCTTGCAGTCTGCAGCTGCTAGCTTGGGACCTTTGTCTTCTCTCTTTAACTCGGGAGGTTGCCCTTTCAAACTGGGGAGCCAGCGACCATGCCTTCCTAGGCTGGGATGTCCGAGGGGACCTCCTAGGAAGTGCTACTGGTGAAGCTACCCTGGTGAGCAGACCTTTTGCTCGGACTGCATCCCTCGCTGGCTGGGGTTCTTCTCCCTGGGATCCCTCTCCTCCCAAACCTGAACTGGGTACTGGTAATCTCCCGCTGCCGGCTGCCGGTGGCTGAGGGTCTCCACCTCCAGGTTCAAAACCTGGCTCGGGGGCGGGGCCATCTGGCTCGGGCTCCTCCGCCTCGGAGTCCCAAAGGAGGGGGGAGTGGTCTGAACAAGGTGCTGGGGGGCTCCTCCCTTGATGCACGTGACTGCGCCTGTGTGTGCAGCCTGTGTGTGTGCACCCACTGCGGGCTGAGGATTTCTAACCTCGGGTTGGATCCCAGCTGCCTGCTTCTTCGCTTCCGGCTTGAACAGCTTACACTGGTTGATATGAAACCATTTTGTGCGCCGGGGCAATTTTACTGCATACACCATGGTGCTGGCTTTATCTATAGGGTCCCATGTACAATGGCTCTAAACTCCCCACTCGGTCATAGTTCCTAACCATTACCTGGTCCCCTATCTCCCATTGGTGACTTTTGTTAAGCTCGAGCAGCAACCGGTTATTCCGGTGCTTCTTCCCCATGCTAGCTGCTGCCTGCTCGTAAATCTGCTTCAGGTGCTCGAGGAGTGTTCAGGCGAATTCATCCTAATTTACCTCCTGAAGCTGCCCTTCGGTAAGAACTGGGGCTAGGACATGAATGGGGCTCCGCATAACCCTGCCAGTCATTAACTCGTACGGGGAATACCCTGTACTTTTGGACTGGCTGGCCCGGATCCCCATGAGGACTAGAGGCAGGACCTCTGCCCATTTTTGGGGCGAGTCCACTGTCTCTTTCCTCAGCTTTTGTTTTACGGTGCGGTTCATGCGCTCCTCAATCCCTGAGGACTGTGCATTGTGAGCTATGTGCCACTTCCCCTTGATGGCGAGCTGCACAAGGGTGTTCTGCATGACTTGGCCGGTGAAGTGGCTTCCCTGGTTGGACTCCACAAACTGGGGTAGTCCCCACCACGACAACACCTCCCATACCAATATCCTTGCAGTGCCCAGTGCTGTGGCTGTTCTACAGGGGAAGGCTTCTACCCACTAAGAAAACACGTCCACCAGGACGAGGCAGTAGTTGTAGCCTCCCTGGGCGGCAGGCAGGGGCCCGATGTAGTCGATCTGGATCGACTGCCATGTTCCTTCTACCCTCCTAACGTGTCCCATGGGCACCTTCTTTCTGTGGGGGTTGGGGTTGTTTGCAACGCACACAAGACAGCTAGCACAGAACTCGCGGACATCTTCTCGGAGTCCCGGCCAACATCCCGCCTGTTCCACCTGTTGCCAGGTGGTCTCAGGCCCGGGGTGTCCCGCTCCCTGACCCTCATGGGCCAGTTGAAGGAACTCCCTCTAGTGCTGCTGCGGTACTACCCACTGTTCTTCTTTGAACAGCATGCCTTCCCTTATGGAGAGGGCCGCTGTGCCGTAAGGGCCTTCTATGCTCCTACCCTCGCTCACTGCACTGATGGCAGTTTTCAGGACAGGGTCCTGGGCTTGGACCGTTTTAAGATCCGGGGCTAATGCTGCTCCTAAGCTCCTCTGGGTCCCATCCCTGCCTTTAACTGCCACCATGGGCCCGGAACCATAGGGGTCCCAGAAAATGCCGGTGCGGGCACCCTCCTTTACCAGCGTGTCAGCTTGCTGGTTACCCTGGCTGCGGGGTTCTGTGGAGGAGTGGGCCTTCACTTTGTGGATGAAGATCTCGCCTTCCTCCCCCACGGCTGCCAGGATTTTCTCCAGCAGGGGTTTTACTACTAAGGGTCTCCCGTCGGCGGAGGTATACCCACGGTGAGACCAAATGGCCAGGTATTCCGTGCATGATTTGCAAGTGAACATACTGTCCGAGCAAATCGTGTACGGGGTAGGGAAGATTTCTAGGTGGGTCATGATATACACCACCGTGGACAGCTCCGCCTGCTGGGTGCTCATGGTACTGGGGAGCCTGACCGCCAGGGCAATGTTTGACGTTGGGTCATAAACTCCACACCCCATGAGTCGTTCGCCAGCAGATACCATGCTGGAACCGTCTACATAGATATCACGGCCTGTGGGATGCATCGTGGCCTGTAAACCTATGTTCACCTCCCATACCCCTTCTATGGAACACCGATGGGCTGTTCCAGGACATACCATATTGGCCACGAGCTTTGGCTTGCAAAGGCCCCTAACCTTCAGATCCATCTGCGAGAGGAGGAGGGTCCAGTGCACAATGCGGGCACTGCTGACTGTCCCATCTTTAATCCACCCGTCCAGAAGCATCTGGGCGGGTGTGTGATGTGCGAGGAGGACAATGGGAGAGGTGCCTGTGAAGATCGAGGATCTTTTCACAGCCCAATACGTGGCCTAAAGGTTCTGTTCACAAATTGAGTAGCTGCTCTCCACATCAGTGAGTACTCTGGAGGAGTAGACCACGGGTCTTAGCCTGCCATGCCACTCTGGGAGCAGCACAGCACTGAGACTATCCCCGCTGGCCGCTACCTCCAAGAAGAACTCCTTCCCCCCACCGATGGCTCCCAGGGCTGGTGCGGCCTACAGGTCCCCCTTGAGCGGGACAAATGCTGCCTGGCACCCCTCATCCCAACACCACTCCACTCCCTTGTGTAGGAGTCGGAGCAGAGGGGCTGCTGTGGCTGCATAGTCTTCAATGAAGTCTCTGCAGTACCCCATTAACCCTAGGAACGACCTCACTACTCTAACTGTGTTGGGGACCAGTAGCTCTTGGCCCGCTTCCCTCCTCGCCTTGCCTATGGCTCTCTCTCTGGCGCGGACTGTCAGGCCCAGGAATTTAACTTCCCGCTGGCCGATCTGTGCCTTTTTCAGGTTCACTTTGAACCCCTTACACTGTAGCAGCTCCAGCAGTTTGGCCAGCAGCGGGTCGTGCTCCCCGACTGAGTCGGTAAACAGCATGTCATCCACATATTGCACTAACTGGGTGGGCTGACTAAATTCTTTTAAACTATCCGCCATACACTGGTGGAAAATGCTGGGGCTGTTATGAAAGCCTTGTGGCAAGCAGTTCCAAGTGTACTGTTGCCCTTTAAAAGTAAAGACAAATTTGTGCTGGTCCTCCCGCCTTAAAGGGATGGACCAAAACCCATTTGAAATATCCAGCACCATGAACATGGTGGCAGATGCTGGGATACTTCTGATGAGGTCGGCAACTGCTTCCACTGTGGGGGCACACACGGGGATGTTGCTGTTGAGCACTCGATAGTCCACCATGGCTGTCAGTGAATTGTCCGGTTTCATAACATTGGTGGCTGTGGGCCTCAACACTCCCTGCTGTACTAAAGAGGACATGGCTGCTTCCATGTCGGCCTTTGCTTCTCGGGGGAAGCTGTACTGCTTCTGGGGCCGGGCCATGGGGTCCCCGTCTACTCTGACCTCAAACCCGGTGACCCTCCCGCAGTTGTGTTTGTGTGTGGCAAACGCGGCCAGGTGGGCTTGCACGAATGCTTGGAATTTCCTCGGGACACCATCGACCATGCGCCCGAGGCTGTAACACTCTTTCGGCTTCAGAGTACACAGGGTCCCCTTCCCTTCCTTTCCTGGGATGACTACCACACAGCTCTCCTTACCCGTGTCGGCTCCCCAGAGGCAATGATTGCGGAGATCCACGAGGATCCAGTGGCCCACGATAAATCGGCCCCTAGGATCCCTTTGCCTCCCTCCGCTTCCCACCTCGCCAGGACGCACGTCCACTTGGTCTGGAGCGTGCCCAGCCGGATTGAGAGCAGCTTGGAGAACGCTCCCGCCTGTTGCTTGCCTGTGAATCCCAATAGGATGTATGGAACACCGGTAGACAGAGATGAGGTGGTATGGTTAGCTGCTTGGATCACGGTGCACGATGCTCCTGTATCCAGCAGATAAGTCCCTTTAACCTTCTCTACCTCCATCTGCACGAGCGGTCTCTTCAATCCATCACACAGGTGGACAGGCTGCATGGGCTCCAGTCATTGCGGGGTGTCAGATGGGGCTGAGGGAACTACAACACCGGTGGTGGCAGCTATTTTCTCCTGGCTGGCCAGGAGGAGAGCTCATAGGGACTGTATCGACTCCAGGAGTGGCTCGATCACAGCGGGAGGGACAGCTGGCCCTGCCTTTTGGGCTGGGGCTGGTGAATTTCTCCCCTTATTCTCCTTCCAGGGATTCTTGCAATCCTTTCGCCACTGGCCGTACTTCCACACCCGGAGCTATGGGTGGTGGCCATGAAACCTCTGGTTCCCTTGCTGCTCATCTTTTTGCGCTGCCTGTGGGACCATTCTGCTTGGGTTGCTGGTAAAGCCGGACTGGCCTGCCTTTGAGCTGATAAGGCATATCATCCCCTTAGCCCTCGCTAAAGCCATACTCAACGTTGCTATCTCTTCCCTACAGGGGCCATGATCTGCTTCCTCAATGCCTCGGTCGCAAGCCAACCTGTATGCTGCCTTTACTTCTTTAACCTTCTCCTCCTGTTCTCTTATCTCTTGGGTTAGGCGGGCAATTGTATCCTGTAACCTTATCTCACTACTTCTTGCCTCTCTGACCTGGAACTCCAAACACTCCACCTTGTACCTTGCGCTACCTTTGACTTCCAGGTGCTCTATTTTTGCTCTTGTATTATTTTTAACTTCAGCGGCCCGGCTCTCCAGGCGCTCCGTTTTTGCCTGGTGTTCTGTTGCCATCTGCACTCTTTCTTGGTTTAGTGCCTGAAGCGCCACTATCAATTTCACCTCTGCTATAGCCTTATCCTGTATCTCTATCTCCTTGTCCTGGATTTCTAGGGCCGATTTGTTAAGCATGGCAGCCTGTGCTGCTGCAACTCCATCCAACAGTAGGACCTGTTTCTTGTAGCACATAAGCCACACTGCTTTCTCTATTGACCCCTTATGTTTTTACTGGCCGTCCACTGGGCGGCTGCATCTATGGGACACTCAGCCTGTAATAGGGTGAGCATCCACTTCTTGGTGATATTCACATTTCTAAACACATAATCGGACAACTTCTCTTCCATTACGGCTCCTTCGTCCGCACTACTGTCTGCTATATCGCACACTGCTGCCGGGATCCTGCCGCCGGTCACCATTCTGGAAGGAGTTTTGCTACTTGCTTTGGCCAGTCGCTTATGTGTCCGGCTGCCTTATGTCTGAGCGGTTCGGATCGCTCACCCCTTAATTCCGATCTCCACACTTATTGGCAGATAGCGATATAGACAAACGAGCAGACCAGTGGTTTGATACAAAGAAAACCAAAATTTATTAACAGAGAAAATAAGATAACAATACTATAGAAAAGGATGATATGAATGCAGTACACTTACATTTAACAGGGGAGGAGAAACGGCACATCGAGGGAATATGGCTAAAATGACAATTCAGCAATCCCCTTAACTCCCACCCTCTACACCTAGCTAGATTATCTTGCAATGGGTCAGAACTATAATGCTCACCGGTCTGAGATGTTGAAAGAAAAGCCTTGCCCCTTTGCCCTGTTGCCAGCCGATGTCACGTGGTCCCGCTCTTGCACAGACTTCACCACCCAGATAGAGATACCCCAGTAATTAAAAGGTCTCTGACAGGGTATCCTACCTCTCTGGACAGGATCTCCTTCGATGGTCTTCTTCCTTGGTTGATGGCGAGGCAGGGCGCAGGAGGCGAGGTGAGAGAGGAAATGGCTTCTCGAGAGGCCAGTTATACCCCCACCCTCGGTAGCTCTTATCTCTATGCTCAATCAGCTCATTCATTTGTCTGATATGAGCGGGCTGGAATTAAACAAAAGCTATTGATCTTGGCCCATCGCCTTGGATGGCCGGTAATCGGTTCCTGCCGGTTCTGCAACTGCTCTCCTTTATCCAACAGGTTACTTGATGGGATCCAGCCCAGTCTCGAGGGCCCCGCTGATTATTGTGATTGTTTGTGCAAACACCTTGATGGCCTTTATGTGTAGGTCTGGTTGTAATTGGGTTTGTCCCCAATGCCTATGCAAAAGTCTTGTTTGGTTTCGTGATCTCCTTGCTGCCGACATTGAAATGCACATGCTTTTAGCTTGCCAGGGTCCGAATTGAAACTGACAGGCTTTCGGTCACGAGGTCTGACTGCAGCCATTTTGTTGTGCCCTGGATTTTAAAACTCAGCCTGAACAGGGTTTCTTTACAAAAAAAGAAATAAATCTTCGGGGGGGTGGGGGGAGATGTATGAAATTTTCGAATCCTTCAGTTTTAAGAGGATGGGTTTGGCCTATTAGCGACAATGAAGGCAAAGGAACACAAAGGAAGTTGGCTGTGGTTGTTGGTGGTCATTCATCTCAATCACATGACATCACTGCAGCAGTTCCTCAGGGCAGTGTTCTTGGCCCAACCATCTTCAGCTGTTTCATCAATGACCTTCCCTCCATCATAAGGTCAGAAGTGAGGATGTTCACTGATGATTGCACACTGTTCAGCACCATTAGAAACTCGTCAGATACTGACGCCGTCCGTGTCCATATGCAGCAAGACCCGGACAACATTCAGACTTGGGCTGACAAGTTGCAAGTAACATTCGCACCACACAAGTGCCAGACAATGAGCAACTCCAACAAGCGAGACTCTAACCATCTCCCCTTCACATTCAATGGCATTACCATCGCTGAATCCCCCACTTTCAACATCCTGGGGGTGACCATTAATCAGAAACTGAACTGGACCAGCCATATAAATACTATGGCTACAAGGGCAGGCCAGAGGCTGGGAATTCTGCGGCGAGTGTCTCACCTCCTGACTCCCCAAAGCCTTTCCACCATCTACAAGGCACAAGTCAGGAGTGTGATGGAATACTGTCCACTTGCCTGGATGAGTGCAGCTCCAACAACACTCAAGAAGCTCGACACCATTCAGGATAAAGCAGCCCGCTTGATTGGCACTCCATCCACCACCTTCAACATTCACTCCCTCCACCACCAGCACACTGTGGCTGCAGTGGGTACCATCTACAAGATGCACTGCAGCAACTCGCCAAAGCTCCTTCAACAGCACCTTCCAAACCCGTGACCTCTACCACTTAGAAGGACAAGGGCAGCAGATGCATGGGAACATCACCACCTACAAGTTCCCCTCCAAGCCACACCCCATCCTGAATTGGACCTGTATCGCCGTTCCTTCACTGTCGCTGGGCCAAAATCCTGGAACTCCCTTCCAAACAGCATTGTGGGTGTAACTACACCATATGGGCTGCAGCGGTTCAAGAAGGCGGCTCACCACCATCTTCTCAAGGGCAATTAGGGATGGGCACTAAATGCAGGCCTAGCCAGCGACGCCCACATCCCAACAATGAATTTAAAAATGTTTTTTAAAAAATATGCTTAGAGGCGCAGGGCGAGGCTAGAATACTTAATTAATACTTTGTATCGAAGATTACTAAGGAGGTGGATGCTGACAAAATATCGGTAGAAGTGGAAAAGGTAGAAGCAATGGAAGGGGTGAAATTTAATAGACAGGATGTATTGAAAGTCTAGGTATGCTTAGAGTGTATAAGTTGCCTGGTCCAGATGGCTTAGATCCCAGGTTGCTAATGGAATTGGGGGAGGAGATAGCGGAAGGCCTTGCCATAATTTTCCAATCTTCCAAAATGTGGGGGAGGTGTCTGAGAATTGGAAAGTGGCAAACGTGACACCATTGTTCAAGAAAGGGTGTAAGAATAATATTAGTAACTACAGGCTGAACCGTTTATTGTTTTAGAAACAATAATCAAAGAAAAAGTTAACGGGCACTTGCAGAGGTTTAAGCTAATTAAGGAGAGCCAACTGGGATTTGTAAAAGGCAGATCATGTTTGAATAATCTACTTGAATATTTTGATGAATGAACAGAGTGGATTGATGAAGGGAATGCAATGGGTATTGTCTAAATGGATTTTCGGAAGGCATTTGACAAAGTACCACATAAAAGGTTGGTTAACAAAATTGAGGCTCATGGAATAGGAGGGTCCATGGCAGCTTGGATAAGGAATTGAATTAAGGACAGAACACATCGAGTTGTGGTAAATAGCTGTTTTTCAGACCGGAGCATGTTAGACAGTATGTTCCCCATGTGTCAGTGCTGGGGCCACTGCATTTTTTGATCTATATTATTTACCTGGATATTGGAATACAGTGTAGAATTTCTAAATTTGTGAATGACACCCAACTTGGATTCGTGGCAAACAGTGAGGATCAAACCAATCTATTACAACAGGACATAGAAAGGCTAACAAAATAGGCAGAGAACTGGCAGATGGAATATAATACAGAGAAGTGTGAGGTGATGCATTGTGGCAGAAGGAACAGGGAGAGGCAAGATACCCGTAAAGGCACAGTTTTAAAGAGTGTGCTGGGACAGAGGGACCTGGGAGTTAATGAGCCTAGGTCCCTGAAGGTGGCAGGACATATTGAGAGAGTGGTTAACAAAGCATATGGGATCTTTGGCTTCATAAATAGAGGTATTGAGTGCAAAAGTAGAGAAGATATGCTGAACCTTTATAAAGCACTGGTTAGGCCACAACTGGAGTATTGCATCCAGTTCTGGTCACCACACTTTAGGAACGATGTGAAGGCCCTTGAGAGTGTGAAGAGGAGATTTACCAGGATGGTTCCGGGGATGGTGATCTTACCTACAATGAGAGGTTGGTGAAACTGGGTTTGTTTCTATCAGAGCAAAGGAGGTTGAGGGGTGATTTGATAGAGGCATACAAGGTTATTACTGGTTTGGATAGGCTGGACGTGGAAGGGAATTCCCACTACATGACGGTATAAGAAATAGGGGACACAGGTTTCAGGGTTTGGGCAAGAGAAACAGGGGGAATGTGAGGAAAAACCTGTTTACACAGCGAGTGGTGAGGACCTGGAAATCACTGCCGATGGAAGTGGTGGAAGCGGAGACACTCAATGCTTTCATGGGGAGACTGGATAGGCACTTGAGGGAAGTAAACCTACAGGGCTACGGGGAGAGAGCGGGGGAATGGGACTGACTGGAATACTCTACGGAGAGCCGGCATGGACTCGATGGGCCGAATGGCATCCGTCTTTGCCATTCTGGCTCTATGATGCTTTGGTTATTATAGTGCACTGCTACATGGGGAACTGACACATTTTTCCTTGGCTTCGCCGGAGAGTTCACTGAAATTATTCCGCCTTGCAGTAGCCAAGCAGTGATTGCTGGAGGTAACACTCTTTGTCAAGGTCAACCTGCTCCTACTGAGTTTGGACCATGCCCTCCGTGGGCCTCCTGCCCTCAGGACCATGAATCCGGGTGTTCCTTTGTTGTGTTTCACACAGTAAGAACAAGCTGAAGAGTATGTGAATGTGAGGGCTCAGTGTGTGAGGAACCAGCATCTCGGGATGTTTCTGAGCCACGGAATTAAACCTGACTGGGACAGTTGTTTGTGTTTCCGCACTCGGGAGTAAAGTAGCGACTACACTGTGTACACAGAGCAAAACAGGGCGAGGAGGATCTGCATGGATCAAGAAAACTCGCCCAATATTCTCTCCATTCATTTTTCTCTCTGTGCACCGCCCAGGTGATCCTTTACTCCCCAGCGCTATGAGGGCACATCCGCCCTCGGGGACCCTCCCTGCCGGGGGGTCAGTATACCTGACTCGGGCTGGCGCAGCCCTCTGATGCCCGCTTCTGCCCCACTATATATTGTAAGATTGGTAGTTAAAACTTTATTTTGTCTGCTCACCACATCCTCCCAGCCCAACGGCCGCCGCCTCAATGCCCATGTCATTGTATTCTTTGGACTACAGGAAAGACTACGATGCTTTGCTCGGAGTTTTATGGATTCACTGCCCCTGGACTGGGTTCTAGTGACTGAGTTGGGAACGTTACATCACCAATTGTGATTGGTCAATAAAACGGGGACTCGGTTTGTTAACCACCAGGTGGGTTTCAGTGTAAACTCTTTCTATCCCCCTGGCCAGTGAAGCGCATGCGCTCTTTATACAGAACAGTCGGATATTCAGCATAACAGCGTGAGCTACAGCTGGCCTCATCCAAAGGCTGGAGTTTTCTCCATATCTGGATCATTCCCATCACGCTCCCATTTGTGGTCAGGACTCGCATTGCTAAAGTGGTGAATCAGGAGGTTATTCTCTTCCAGCAAGTTAGATAATCTGCACTGTGCAATATTAAATTGAGACGTCTCATCCGTCCCTCTCGTTTTTACCATTACCACAACCCTTTTTGAAGCCATCAAATACCGACATCCCTACAGCACTGACCGAGCCCGGCCTGACATGGCAAACTCTATAGGGAGCAGTTGAGGGCCCATTAGTTGAGAACAGTCACTGAGCTCTGACACTCTCTGCCCCACTGCTGATTACAGGTGAACGCGATGTTAATCGGGATTGAATTCCTTTCCTGTGCTGAACCAGTAGACTGTGATGATCAGCGATTCAGCACAATTAATGGATTCAGTCCAACCCAATCCCACTGATCATTGTAAATGGACCGAACCACCTAGATGCATTTGGGTGATGGGACTGGCCAGGATGTATTGATTGTTACAATAAATTGATCGCTGCAGCCTAATCCCACTGATCATTATAAATGTACCATATAGCTGCATGAGGAAAAGGGGAGTGGCAAGGATGCTCATTATAACAACAAAAACCTTTATTTATATACTGCATTTAACTTAGTAAAATGCCCAAGGTGCTTCCCGTTAGCGGAATCAGTGAAAATAGGATACCGAGCCAAAGAAGGAGATATTAGGAAAGGTGATCAAAGTTTGGTCAAAGACGTAGGTTCTAAGGATGTTTTTATAGAAGGAGAGATAGGCAAAAAGTTTAAGGGAGCGAATTCCAGAGATTAGGGCCTAGGCAGCTGAAGGCACCGCCGCCAATATTGGGGAGAAGAAAGTAAGGGGTGTACAAGCAGCCAGAGTTGGCTATGGGCAGCAGAGTTTTGGGTAAGATTAAGTTTATGGAGGGTGGGAGATCGGAGGCCAGACAGGATGGCATTGGATAGTCAAGTCTGGAGGTGGCAAAAACATGGAGCATTCTGGTGATCGAAGGGGTGGAGCTGGGAGTTGTTACACAGTATTTGTGATGGAGACGATATGGGGTCAGCAGCTGAGCTGGGCCGCCAAGTTTGTGAACACGCTGGTTCAGCCTGAGACATTGGCCATGGACGTAACTTGAATCAGTAGCGAGAGAACAGAATTTGTCGCCGGGTCCAAGGACAATGGATTCTGACTGCCAAAAGTGTAATTTAAGGCTCATCCATGACTGCAGGTCAGACACGCGATTTGACAACACAGAGGGAGTAGAGGGATCGAGAGCGGTGGTGGTGAGGTAGAATGGTGTGTCGTCAGCATACATGTGGAATCATCCACGCCCTCTGCCACTGCCGTGTCGTTTCTTGGAAATATATTGGGCCGGATATTCCGATCCCTATGGGTGGGTACGTGCTGTGTACCCACCCATAGGGACATCGGAAATACTGGCATCAAGCATGCACAGCGCATGCGTTGAAAACCGGCATTTCCAATCTGTCAAGAATGGTCTTGACAGATCCTCTGGCTGCCCTTGGGAAGGGTCTCTCTGGGCGGATATTTCCACTTTTTGGCGACCGTCCACCCACAGAAAACCCTTACAATTCTTACGCCTGGTAAAAGCAGGATAAGAGTAGAAAAAAAGTTTTTTTTAAAAATTCTCTGATTTATCTTAAATAAAATGTAAGTTTACTTGTAGCCCCGTAAAATAATTTAATTATTTTTAACAAATTTGCGACTGCTTTTTAAAAGCATAGCTCCTGCAGACTTACCCTCCTGGTGAAATTTGGCCATGCGTTTGACCTGTGAACCTCTTCCTTTAAGGGAACGGAAGTTTCGGTTTCCCATGCATGTGCAGTGCATGCACGAAACTGGCACTTTCTTTGGGACTACGCGTGAGTACCCAACGCGTATCACCCGTGGGGACCCGAATTTCTGGCCCAACTATGTTTTTTCATTGATCTCCATTCATATATTTGACAGGTCTTCCTGTCAATTGTATGAAGGGAGATTCCCTTCTCTGATTGGCTCCCCATGGCCCACGTGATCCCCGGGACGCTGCTAACTGCATGCGCCTCTCGGAAACGTGGGCCCTGCGCTCCTTGGTGTTTGGTGAGGCCCAGCATCAGAACTGTGCGCATCTCAGGAGACCTCAGGTAAGGGCGCACATTTTTGCAGATAGCAGGTCTCGGCCCGCGGAAGGCCTGCAATCGGAAAATATGGGCCAATACCTTTCCTTCAGCGTCACTGGGTCAATGTCCTAGAAATCCCTACCTAACAGGAATGTGGGAGTACCTTCATGAAACGGACTGCAAGGGTGCAAGAATGCAGAACTTGCAGATGATGGTGACATTCCAGAAATTCGGGTCGGGGACTTCCCGCGGGTGCAAGCCCCCAACCTGCACTTACCTTGTGCGCCGGCAGTTGAGTTGTAGGGCCCCGTGGAATTCCGCTCCGGGGCCTGGCCCAGCTGCCGGCGCGCTGTGCTTGCATGTCCCAGGGGCGTAGTTAGTGTGATGCGTCCACTGGGATCACGTGAGCTATGGGCAGCCAAGCGGAGGAGGGAAAAGCCCATTCATAAGATTAAAACGAAGGCCTGTCAAAACTTATGAATACTATGGGCCCCAAAATAGCAGTAAACCTTCAAATAAATTATTTTAAAAATTACACTTTTTAAATAAATTATAAATTTCATTAAATAACTATTTTAAACAATAATTTAAATTTTTGTAAAAGATAAGTTTATAATAACACGGGGCTAAAAGTAAACTTACCTTGCTTTAAATATTTAAAAATAATAAACCTGTGGAAAAAATGTTTAATTTTAATTAATTGACCACTTACTTTGTAAAAAGCAGGCCTTACGCCTGGTTTTTAAATGTGTAAATCCTACAGGCTTAACCTCGCTTGAAAACCTGCAAAAAAAAAGAGTTCATAGCGCACGCGCAGCCTCTCCTGCACGCGCGTTCGACCTCTGAACCCCTTTGTTCAGAGGATCGGATGTGCAGGTTTCCTGCGCATGCGCAGTGCATGCAGAAAACCAGCACTTCCATTCGGCCTACGGGTGAGTACCCCGTGTGTACTCACCCGTGGAGTGCCGAATTTCTGGGCCATTGTTACTGGCTGTTGGATGATTGGCTCCTGGCTCCTTTGTAATGTTAGGATGGCGTGTGACTTGGAGGGGAAGGTGTTCCCATGTGGCTGCTGCCCTTGTCCTTCTCAGGGGTAGATGTTGCATGTTTGGGAGGTGCTGCCGAAGAATCCTTGGCAAGTTACTGCACTGCATCTTGTAGATGGTGCACCCTGCAGCCACGATATGCTGGTGGTGGAGAGAGTAATTGTTCCTGGTGGTGGATGGGCTGCCAATCAAGGGGGCTGCTTTTTCCAGATTGTGCAGAGCTTCTTGAGAGGTGTTGGAGCTACGCTCATCCAATCAAGTGGAGATTATTCCATCCAAATCCTGATTTGTGACCTGCAGATATTTTGAAGCTGAGGTTTTTGTAAACCAAAGGTATTAACGGACGTGGAGCAAAGGGATGCCAAAGAAGTTAGGTCGCAGAGCTCATTGAATGGCAGAAAGGCTCACGTACTTAAATGGCCAGCCCCTTTTATTATTCTCATTGTCAAATTTTCAGAGGACGAATGTGGAGATGAGAATCGCGATTTTCAAGCAGCGCCCGAGCAGGGACTTGAATCCTTGCCCTTCATAATTAAAGTCTGATGCTCTACCCGACTGAGCTATCCAGGCTTTGGTTGGCAAAGGTCATAAAAGGACTTTCAGTGGCTGCCGTGCATTATTGCACCCTCTAAAAATTCAATTTTCTTATCTGGTAATCAAGCCTGGACTGCGCATTTCTCTCACAAATCCAGGCTGACTGCCTCAAACCGGCTTAATTTCAGAAATATTCTCCCTCCCACAAACGACATGCTCTTTAGCAGTGGTGTCAGATGTGAGAAGTGCGGTCCTCCAGATATCTGTATTGGATCTGAAACTTTTCACCATATTTATTATTGACCTGGATGCAGCAGTGGATCGCTGTAGATCAATGTTTGAAGATCGCACTAAGTTAGGAAACATGGTAATAGAGCAAATGGGAATGGGGCGTAACCAAAGGGACAGAGACAGACTAAGTAAGGGGACAACATTATGTCAAATCGAGTTTACTGAGCGCAAGTGAGACACCATCCACGTTGGAACCAAATAAGATAGTTTGGAGTATTTTCTAAATAATGGGAAGCTATTAGCTGTCGAGGAGCAAAGAGGATTTTGAGTCCCAGTTTACAAATCATTATCAGATAGCAAACATGGAGCAACATACATTGATGAAGTCCCACATGGGGGACTGTTAGGTAAAGTTGAAGCTCATGGAATTGAAGGTGTATTTTTGTCCTGGTTAGGAAATTTGTTGAGTGACAGGAGACACAGTGTACGGATAATGGACAGGTATGTTAATTTACAGGATATGACTAGTGGTGTCCCTGAGAGATCTATTTTGGGGCCTCAACTATTCACCATTTTTATTAAAAACTTAATTGGTGGGATTGAGAGACACATATCTAACTTTGACGACATCACGAAAATAGACGGCATTATAAACAGTTTAGATGCAAGTAAGAAGTTAGAACAGATATTAATAGATTAAGTGAAGGGACAAAACTGTGGCAAGTTCGTTAAATATTAGCAAGCATGAGGTCATCCACTTTGGCACTAAAAAGGAGAGATCAGAATACATTCCAAACGGTGAAGAACTGGAACCGGTGGCTGTCCATTGAGACTTAAGGGTCTTGTTCGTTTATCATTAAATTGTCATGGGCAGGTACAGAAAAGAATCAAAAAGGCTAACTGAATGATGGCATTTATATGGAGGAGAAATTAAGCTACAGCTATACAAAGCACTGGTTAGACAACAGCTGGAGTACGGTGTACAATTCTGGAAAGCACACCTTAGGAAGGTAGTATTAGGATTAAAGAGTGAAGTGTAGACTTACCAGAATGATAAAAGGGATAAATTTAAAGGGGGGATTGTAATCACTGGAATTTACAAACATAAGGGGTGATTTGATTGATGTATTCACGATATTAAGGGGAACTGATAGGGTAGATAGAGAGAAGCTATTGACGATGATTGGCGAGTCTAGGACTAGGGGACATGGCCTAAACATTAGAGCGAAGCCTTTCAGGAAAGACTTCTACATGGAATGGGTGGTAGAAATTTGAAACTCACTTTCATAAGCAGCAGTTAATGTTGGGTCAATTGTCAATATTCAACCTGAGATTGATAATTTTTTGTTAACCAAAGGTATTAAGGAATCTGGATCAATCAGAGTTAGATCACAGATCTCATTGAATGTCAGAAAGGCTCGAGGGGTTAAATGGCCTACTCCTGTTACTATTCTCACTGTTAAAGGATCAGAGCACGAATGTGGAGATGAGAATTGCGATTTAAAAGCAGCGCCGAAACAGGGACTTGATTCCTGAACCCTCAGACTAAAAGTCTGATGCTCTACCGACTGAGATATCCGGGCTCACAAAAGGACTTTCACTGGTTGCCGTACATCATTGCATGCTCTACAACTTCCAAATTCTTTCCAGTAAACGAGCCTGTACAGCGCATTTCTCTCACAAATCCCCCTGCCAGGGCTCCCATATACAGTCCTTCAAGCCTAAGGATCACAGATTTAATCATATCTGGCACAGAACTGGCTTATCCACCCATCACCAGAACTGATTGGGCCACGTCAACTGCTATTCGGCCTCATTCTCCTCTGCCAACATCCAAAAAAGTTACAGAATCATCCTGGGGGTCAATAATATCACAAGGCTTTCTTCGCCACTGCCACCCATCTCCTTAAACCTAGCTCTCTTATCCACCAAGCCAAAACTTTCCCCAGACTCCCTCTGTCACAGCTGGGAAATCAAGTGTTTCTTGTTTCTCTCCTATTTGCTCTAAGTCCTTTATGAGAGCGTCTTATTCATGAGAGCCATCTCTTGCTCCCTGGAAGCCATTCCAAAGAAACGGCTGACGATTTAACTTCCTTTCCTGAATCGCAAGTAAGCTGTCATTGTAAATGGTTCCATCTCCTCAGGTGCATTATTTCCACGCCCTTTCAAAGCCGCCATTTTCACCCCTTTTAAAATAAATGCCCTTGATCCCTCTGTCCCAGCACACTACTGCCCCATCTCCAACATTCTTTTCCTCTCCAAAATTATTGAACACCTTGTCGCCTCTCAAATCAATTCTTATCGTTCCTGAAACTCCATGTTTGACTCTCTCCAGTCAGCTTCCAGTGTCTGGCACAAGACCCAAATGGCCCGAATCAAATTGAGAAAGGACAGCCTTTGTGCCTGACCACAAAGCATTATCCGTCCTTGTCTTCCTCGAACCCTCCGCAGCCTTTAACACACTCAACAAAGCCATTCTCCTTCAAAACCTCTCCTCCCTTGTCCAGCTCAGTGGGGCTTCCCTCTGTGGAACAACTCTAACCTATCCGATTGCAGGTAGAGCGCATCCTGCAATGTTTTATCCTATCACTACCAGCACCTTCTGAGTCCCCCAAGGATCTATTTTTAATCCCTTGTCTGCCCTTAGGTGACATCATCCGCAGACATGGCTCACCTTCCACATGTATCCCAACGATACTCAGCTCCATCTCTACAATACCTCTCTCGACCCCGGCACTGGCACTGTGCTGCCAGATGGCTTGTCTGCCAGGTTGATGTTTCGCGTTTTGACCCTGTGACAGTACTGATTTCCAGCCTTTACTTAGTCTGCTTGTGAACAAATGCAGGGAGCAACAACATGGCTATAACCCCAAGTCATTACTAGGGCGCCCAGCAGGCTGCTGCACTGAGTGCATTGCCACAGTGAATTACGTTTATTAATCGCACGAAACAAACATAGGGTTCAACAATAAAATAACACGGGTGACATTATGAAAACCAAATTCACCCTCATTGTGTTCATCTAGCCTGCTTCTTTAGAAATATGTTAAACCAACTCATGCATGCGGCATCAAAAAGAACAAAAGAAGCAGTAAGTGTGAGAAACCAGTGTCAGATAGAAACCACAACCGTTTCAGCAAAACTGATGCAGAGATTCTGATAAAAACTTCAGTAAAGCTTCACATTTTCTTGCACTTAGAACAACCACACCTCACAACGTTTCCTCATTGAAGGGTTCAAAGCTGCTCACCGCAAGCCTCACCAGGCTTTGCACTTCAGCCCCTCGCTCTCTCCTCCCACTCCACTCTGGTTTGTATCACTAAATATATCAGCAAACAAGCAATTGTTACAAGTCAGTTGAGACCCCTCAGAGAAGATTGTTAATTTGTTTAGGATGATCAAAAATAGAGGGGTTTAAGAAGTACTTCGAATTGACTCGATAAAGAGAAGGGAATCAGAGAGGAGACGAATTCTGTTGTACTTGAGAGCGGGATTAGTGATATTATGACAGTTATAAGAAATATTTTAGATAAGTAAGCAAAATTCAGACAAAGAGCCAGGGCCCGACAGGAAATATCCTACAACAATGGCGGATTTGACTAAAGAAATTGCAAAGTGTACAGAAGGTATATCTTTGGGCTCTACTGAGTGTGGGTGTGTACCAGACGACTTGTGTGTAGTCAATGTAGTACCCATATTAATAAAGGGAAATAAAGCTAATCCAGGTAACAACAGACCCATTAGCTTAACATCTGAGCTAAGATAACTTTAAGGGTCTCTAATTAGGAATGAAATTACCATGTATCTAGTTGAAGAGTTAGTTAGTTAGAAGTAGCCTGCACCACTTTCAAAAGGGACAGTCGCGCTTGACAAAGCTCAGTGAATTCTTTGAGGATCTAACAGGCATCTAAAAACCGGCGCGAAGGCAGAGGCCCGACCAGTTCGGGGGAGAGAAGAAGCGGAGGAGGAGCCCGGCTTAAAAACCGGCGCGAAGGCAGAGGCCCGACCAGTTCGGGGGAGAGCAGCAGCGGAGGAGGAGCCCGGCTTAAAAACCGACGCGAAGGCAGAGGCCCGACCAGTTCGGGGGAGAGCAGCAGCGGAGGAGGTGAGCCCGGCTTAAAAACCAGCGCGAAGGCAGAGGCCCGACCAGTTCGGGGGAGAGCAGCAGCGGAGGAGGTGAGCCCGGCTTAAAAACTGGCGCGAAGGCAGAGGCCCGACCAGTTCGGGGGAGAGCAGCAGCGGAGGAGGTGAGCCCGGCTTAAAAACCGGCGCCAAGACAGAGGCCCACCAAATCAACAGCAGAGGAGAGAGGTAAAAAGTAATCAGAGTGTGACGTCACCAGGGAGCAGGTAAGTGATTGGTTGGTGAGTATTTCTCTCTTTTCAATACAAGCTTGACTTCTGTGGTGTTAAATTTCTAGGGTCTCTGGTGTAGTGGGGACGGTTGGTAAATAAAGCGCCCTAGAGTATACCTGTAACTGGGGTATTGAATACATTTTTTAATTAATTAAAGGAGTAAGTCATGGCAGGAGAGCTCAGACCCGTGTTCTGCTCCTCTTGCTCCATGTGGGAAATCAGGGACGCTGCCAGTGTCCCTGGCGACCATGTGTGCGGGAAATGCATCCAGCTGCAGCTACTTGCAGACCGCATTGCGGCGCTCGAGCTGCGGGTGGATGAATTTTGGAGCATGCGCGATGCTGAGAGGCTCGTGGATAGCACGTTTAGCGAGTTGTTCACGCCTCAGGGTAGGGCAGCACAGGGGGTGACCATCAGGCGGAGCAACAAAGGCAGGCAGGTAGTGCAGGGAACCCCTGCGGACATCCCCCTTTCAAACATGTATACCGCTTTGGATACTGTTGAGGGGGATGACTCACCAGGGGAAGGCAGCAGCACCCAACTTCCTGGCACTGGGGGTGCTCCTGCTGCCCAGGAAGGGGGGAAAAAGAGTGGGAGAGCAATAGTGGTAGGAGATTGTATAGTAAGGGGAACAGATAGGCCTTTCTGTGGCTGTAGACGTGAATCCAGGATGGTTTGTTTCCTCCCTGGTGCCAGGGTCAAGGATGTCACTGAGCGGCTGCAGGGCATTCTGGAGGGGGAGGGTGAACAGCCAGTGGTCGTGGTCCACATTGGTACCAACGACATAGGTAAAAAGAGGGATGAGGTCCTGCATCAAGAATTTAGGGAGCTAGGTAACAGATTAAAGAGCAGGACCTCAAAGGTTGTAATCTCTGGATTACTCCCAGTGCCACGTTCTAGTAAGTATAGGAATGGGAGGATAGAGCAGATGAATGCGTGGCTAAAGAGTTGGTGTAGGGGGGAGGGTTTTACTTTCCTGGATCACTGGGCCTGCTTCTGGGAAAGGTGGGACTTGTACAAGTCGGACGGGTTGCACCTGAACCAGAGCGGGACAAATATCCTTGCGGGGAGGTTTGCTAGCACTGTTGGGGGGGGTTTAAACTAACTTGGCAGGGGGATGGGATACAGAGGGGAGCTGAAATAGGGGGGGATGTGCTGCCAATTATAGAGAAAAAAACAAGTCAGCTTGGTAGACAGGGCAAATATATAAGGGCAAGGCTGGATGGCATCTATTTTAATGCAAGGAGTCTTGCAAATAAGGTGGATGAACTGAAGGTGTTGATAAACACATGGGAGTATGATATTGTTGCTATCACGGAGACATGGTTGAGGGAAGGGCAAGATTGGCAGCTCAATATTCCGGGGTACAGAATCTTCAGGCGAGACAGAGGGGGAGGTATAAGAGGAGGGGGTGTCGCAATATTAATTAAGGAGTCAATTACTGCAGTAAGGAGGGATGATATATTAGCAGGGTCCTCTAATGAGGCCATATGGGTGGAGCTTAAAAACAAAAAGGGGGCATGCACTTTGCTGGGAGTGTACTATAGGCCTCCAAACAGTCAGGGGGAGATAGAGGAACAGATATGTAGGCAAATCTCAGAGAAATGTGCAAATAATAGGGTAATAATAATGGGGGATTTCAACTTCCCCAATATTAACTGGGATAGTCAGAGTGTGAAAGGCTCAGAGGGTGTAGAATTCTTAAAGTGCATCCAGGAGAGTTTTTGAGCCAGCATGTAGAAAGTCCTACAAGAGAGGGGGCGGTACTGGACCTAATTCTAGGGAATGTGGCCGGCCAAGTGGAAAAAGTGCTAGTAGGTGAGCACTTTGGTGATAGTGACCATAATATGGTAAGATTTAAGGTGGTCATGGAAAAGGACAGGGATGGGCCAGAAATAAAGGTTCTAAATTGGGGGAAGGCCGATTTTAATAGGATAAGGCAGGATCTGGCCAAAATGGACTGGGATCAGCTACTTGTAGGAAAATCCGCATCGGAGCAATGGGAGGCTTTCAGAAGGGAGATTGAGATCATACAATGGCAACATGTTCCCATAAAGGTCAAGGGTGGTTCCAAAAACCACAGGGAACCTTGGATGTCAGGGGATATACGAGAATGGATTAGGAAAAAAAGGAGGGCTTTCGGTAGATACAAAAGGCTAAAGACGGAGGAAGCCCTAGAGGAGTACAAAAAGTGCAGGGGGATACTTAAAAAAGAAATTAGGAGATCAAGGAGGGGCCATGAAATAACACTGGCGAGCAAAATAAAGGAAAATCCGAAGATGTTTTATAAGTATATTAAGGGTAAGAGGATAACTAGGGAAAAAATAGGGCCCTTTAGGGACAAAAGTGGCAATCTGTGTGTGGAGCCGGAAGATGTAGGAGGGGTTCTAAATGAATTTTTTGCATCTGTTTTCACTATGGAGAAGGACGATGTAGACATAGAAATAGGGCGGGGGGACTGTGATATGCTCGAACATATTAACATCGAGAGGGAGGAGGTATTGGCGGTTTTAGCTGGCCTAAAAATGGATAAATCCCCAGGTCTGGATGAAATGTATCCCAGGCTGCTGTGTGAGGCAAAGGAGGAGATTGCGGGGGCTCTAACACATATATTCAGGACATCTCTGGCCACAGGGGATGTGCCAGAGGACTGGAGAACCGCTAATGTAGTACCATTATTCAAGAAGGGTAGTAGGGAAAAACCGGGGAACTACAGGCCAGTGAGCCTAACATCAGGGGTAGGAAAATTATTGGAAAA
The DNA here is from genome assembly GCF_052327205.1 of Somniosus microcephalus. Lineage (NCBI taxonomy): Eukaryota > Metazoa > Chordata > Chondrichthyes > Squaliformes > Somniosidae > Somniosus > Somniosus microcephalus. Next base: position 30,713,228 of record NW_028225180.1, on the reverse strand, counting down.
AGTCCTGAGGGACAAAATTTGTCTCAACTTGGAGAGGCAAGGATTAATCAGGGATAGTCAACATGGCTTTGTCAAGGGAAGATCATGTCTGACTAATTTGATTGAATTTTTTGAGGGGGTGACTAGGTTTGTGGATGAGGGTAACGCAGTGGATGTGGTATACATGGATTTCAGTAAGGCCTTCGATAAAGTCCCGCACAGGAGACTGGTCAAGAAGGTAAGAGCCCATGGAATCCAGGGTGCCTTGGCACATTGGATAAAAAACTGGCTTTGTGGCAGAAGGCAGAGGGTGATGGTCGAAGGTTGTTTTTGTGACTGGAAGCCTGTGGCCAGTGGGGTCCCACAAGGGTCGGTGCTGGGTCCCTTGCTGTTTGTGGTCTACATTAATGACTTGGATATGAATGTAAAGGGTATGATCAGTAAGTTCGCGGATGATACAAAAATTGGTAGGGTGGTAAATAGCGAGGAGGGTAGCCTCAGTCTGCAGGACGATATAGATGGGTTGGTCAGATGGGTGGAACAGTGGCAAATGGAATTTAACCCGGAAAAGTGTGAGGTGATGCACTTTGGGGGGACTAACAAGGCAAAGGAATACACAATGAATGGAAAGACCCTAGGCAAGACGGAGGGTCAGAGGGATCTGGGTGTGCAAGTACACAGATCCCTGAAGGCGGCGGAACAGGTGGATAAGGTGGTAAAAAAGGCATATGGGATACTTGCCTTCATTAGCCGAGGCATTGAATATAAGAGCAAGGAGGTTATGATGGAGCTGTATAAAACACTGGTTAGGCCACAGCTGGAATACTGTGTGCAGTTCTGGTCGCCACACTACAAGAAGGATGTGATCGCGTTAGAGAGGGTGCAGAGGAGGTTCACCAGGATGTTACCAGGGCTGGAGCGCTTCAGCTATGAAGAGAGACTGGGCAGATTGGGTTTGTTTTCCTTGGAGCAGAGGAGGCTGAGGGGGGGCATGATTGAGGTGTACAAAATTATGAGGGGCATAGATAGGATGGATGCTGAGGAGCTTTTTCCCTTAGTAGAGGGGTCAATAACTATGGGGCATAGATTCAAGGTAAAGGGCGGGAGGTTTAGAGGGGATTTGAGAAAGAACTTTTTCACCCAGAGGGTGGTTGGAGTCTGGAACTCACTGCCTGAAAGGGTTGTGGAGGCAGAAACCCTCACAACATTTAAGAAGCATTTGGATGTGCACTTGAAATGCCATAGCATAGAAGGCTACGGGCCAAAGGCTGGAATATGGGATTAGATTAGGCAGGGCTTGATGGCCGGCGCGGACACGATGGGCCGAAGGGCCTCTATCCGTGCTGTATTACTCTATGACTCTATGACTCTATGACATGGGGATTTGGGTATAAGATTAAAGAAGTCTTATAGCAATTATATAGGGCCCTGGTGAGTCCACACCTGGAGTATTGTGAACAGTTTTGGTCCCCTTACCGAAGGAAGGATATACGTGCAAAAGAGGGAGTTCAACAAAGGTTCACCAGACTGGCTCCTGGGATGGGGGTATTGTCCTATAAGGAGAGATTGAGTCTAGGCTTAGCTTCTCTAGAGTTTAGAAGAATGAGTGGTGATCTGATTGAAACATGCAAAATTCTTACAGGTCTTGACAGGGTAGATGCAGAGAGGATGTTTCCCCTGGCTGGGGAGTCTAGAACCAAGGGTCGCAGTCTCATGATAAGAAATCAGCCATTTCGGAATGAGATAAGGAGAAATTTCTTCAGTCAGAAGGTGGTGAATCTTTGAAATGCTCTACCCCAGAGGGCTGTGGAGGTCCTGGCTCTTTGGCTGAATTTTGCTTACGTATCTAAAAATTTTCTTATAACCATCATAATATCACTCATCTCACTCTCAAGTACAACAGAATTCGTCTCCTCTCTGATTCCCTTCTCTTTATCAAATCAATTCGAAGTACTTCTTAAACACCTCTATTTTTGATCATTCTAAACAAATTAACATCTTCATGCACAAGATCGAGCAAGACTTCTTCGCTGCACAAGACCTCCAACCAATGCTATACACCAGATACATCGATGACATTTTCTTCCTATGGAACCACAGCGAAGAATCACTGAAAAGACTACACGATAACATCAACAAGTTCCATCCCACCATCAAATTCCATGGACTACTCCTCAGAATCGGTTTCATTCTTGGACACAAGAATCTCCATCAAAGACGGACACCTCAGCACTTCACTCTACTGCAAGCCCGCAGACAACCTCAGGATGCTCCACTTCTCCAGCTTCCACCCTAACCACGTTAAAGAAGCCATCCCCTATGGAAAAGCCCTGCGAATACACAGAAACTGCTCTGACGAGGAGGAACGTGATGGACACCTACAGACGCTGAAAGATGCCCTCGTAAGAACGGGATATGACGCTCGACTCATCGATTGACAGTTCCGACGGGCCACAGCAAAAAATCGCATTGACTTCCTCAGAAGACAAACACGGGACACAACCAACAGAGTACCCTTCGTCGTCCGGTACTTCCCCGGAGAGGAGAAACTACGCCATGTTCTTCGCAGCCTTCAACATGTCATCGATGACGATGAACACCTCGCTAAGGCCATCCCCACACCTCCACTACTCGCCTTCAAACAGCTGCCTAACCTCAAACAGGCCATCGTTTGCAGAAAATTACCCAGCTTTCAGGAGAACAGCGACCACGACACCACACAGCCCTGCCACGGCAACCTCTGCAAGAAATGCCAGATCATCAACACAGATACCATCATCACACATGAGGACACGACCCACCAGGTACATGGTACATACTCATGTGACTCGGCCAATGTTGTCTACCTCATACGTTGCAGGAAATGATGCCCCGGAGCAGGGTACATCGGCGAGACCATGCAGACACTGCAACAACGGATGAACGGACACTGCACAACAATCGCCAGGCAGGAGTGTTCCCTCCCAGTCGTGGAACACTTCAGCAGTCAAGGAAATCCAGCCACCAATCTTCGGGTAAGCATTCTCCAAGGCGGCCTTCGAGACACACGACAATGCAAAATCGTAGAGCAGAAATTGATAACCAAGCTCCGCACTAATGAGGACGGCCTCAACCGGGATGTTGGGTTCATGTCATGCTACATCTAACCCCACCTGACGTAGGTTCATCCATACTCGAGTCGTCGTTGGCTGGTTCTCTGTACACAGATTCGGCCGGACCTGCTGTGATTTCCAGCAAAAAAAATGTTTTTTCTGTCTGTTTTATGTTTTTCATACAGACCCCAGCATCTGCAACATTTGAACCCTTGTGACCCCACCTTATTGTTCTTTTCTGTAATGTTCTCCTGACTGACCTGTTTGGACACCATTCACACCTTTGATTGCTGTGACTATCTCTCTGCCGAGGTGTGATAAATGGCAGTTGGAAAGATTACCTGTAATCATCTGGCATTATTCTCTGACTATGTAAGCTGTGTCTTTATGCATCTCTCCACTGCACCTGATGAAGGAACAGCGGTCCGAAAGCTTGTGATTTCAAATAAAACTGTTGGACTATAACCTGGTGTTGTGTGACTTCTTACATTTGTCCACCCCAGTCCAACACCGGCATCTCCACACCATGGCTACTATCGACACCACAAACTGCCGGCTAAAAGTGGAGAGGAACTCCAAGAAGGTCGTGCATATCGACACAGACATCAAGTTTCTACAGAGATGCAAGAAAGCAGACCATATCCCAAAAGGACTACAGATCACGTACCCAATCAAGTCGACCTACAACACAGACTACGCTGAGAGACTCTGCCGTCATACCTCTCACACGCTCCTCAACCATCTTGTACACCAGCTCTACAACAGACGCCGCAAACTCGAAACCAAGATAGAGTCCATGTTCTCAGCCTGTGCTCAGGACACAGCAGACCAGCTAGGAGACACCGCCAAACAGACGAGGCAACGGAACTACACTGCCTACATGCACACCAAGAACAGGAAGCTTGAGAAATTCGGCATCACCACCAGCAGCAACCAAGCCTCCCCTGGTACCAGGGTTGAAACCACAGGGAAGTCCATCATCAACTTGACCGACCACACCCTTCAACCAGACGAAATTGAAGTTCTCAGCCGCGGGCTCAATTTCTGCCCCACCACCAAAATGGACCCCATCGGTCTCACGGCAGACACAGAGGAATTCATCAGGAGAATGAGGCTCCGGGAATTCTTCCACAAATCCCAAGATGTCAGCAGCGAACCCAATGAGACAACCAATGATCCGGAACAGCAGACAGAGGGATCTGCAGTGCAGCAACTGAAGAAGAAATAGTCAATTCGGACCCCTCCGGAGGGTCGCTGCCCTAAGCTTGACATGTATGCTCAAGCTGTCAGTAGATGCATCAACGCCAGATTCATCAGCCGCACTCACAAGATAGTCCAGAATGTAACCCGAGCACAGCACAACGCCATCCACGCTCTCAAGACCAACCGCAACATCATCATCAAACCAGTAGACAAAGGAGGAGCCATCGTCATACAGAACAGAACGGACCATTGCAAAGAAGCATACCGACAACTGGACAACCAGGAACACTACAGACAGTTACCCACAGATCCGACCAAAGAACACACATGCCAACTCAACAGACAGATCAAGAGCTTCGATCCAGACCTTCAAAGCATCCTACGCACTCTCATCCCATGTACTTCCCGCGTGGGAGACGTCTACTGCATCCCAAAGATACACAAAGCCAACACACCCGGACGTCCTATCGTATCAGGCAACGGAACCCTGTGTGAGAACCTCTCTGGATACGTCAAGAACATCCTGAAACCCATCAGACAGGGAACCCCCAGCTTCTGTCGCGACACTACAGTCCTCTTACAGAAACTCAGCACCCACAGACAAGTCGAACCAGGAACACGCCTCACCACGATCGACGTCTCGGCACTCTACACCAGTATCCGCCACGATGACGGCATTGCTGCGACAGCCTCAGTACTCAACACGAACAACAGCCAATCTCCAGACGCCATCCTACAACTCATCCACTTCATCCTTGACCACAATGTCTTCACCTTCGACAACCAGTTCTTTACCCAAACACACGGAACAGCCATGGGGACAAAATTCGCACCCCAATATGCCAACATCTTCATGCACAAGTTCGAGCAAGGCTTCTTCACTGCACAGGACGTCCAACCAATGCTATACACCAGATACATCGACTACATTTTCTTCCTATGGACCCACGGCGAAGAATCACTGAAAAGACTACATGATCACATCAACAAGTTCCATCCCACCATCAAACTCACCATGGACTACTCCTCAGAATCGTTTTCATTCTTGGACACACGAATCTCCATCAAAGACAGACACCTCAGCACTTCACTCTACCACAAGCCCACGGACAACCTCAGGAAGCTCCACTTCTCCAGTTTGCACCCTAACCACGTTAAAGAAGCCATCCCCTATGGACAAGCCCTGCGAATACACAGGATCTGTCTCAGACGAGGAGAAACGCGATGGACACCTACAGACACTGAAAGACGCCCTCGTAAGAATGGGATATGACGCTCGAACCTTCGATCGACAATTCCGAAGGGCCAGAGCAAAAAATTGCATAGACTTCCTCAGAAGACAAACACGGGACACAACCAACAGAGTACCGTTCATCGTCCAGTACTTCCCCGGAGCGGAGAAACTACGCCATGTTCTTCGCAGCCTTCAACATGTCAGCGATGACGATGAACACCTCACTAAGGCCATCCCCACGCCTCCACTACTCGCCTTCAAACAGCCGCCTAACTTCGAACAGACCATCGTTCGCAGCAAATTACCCAGCTTTCAGGAGAACAGCAACCACGACACCACACAACCCAGCCACGGCAACCTCTGCAGGATATGACAGATCATCAACACAGATACCATCATCACACATGAGGACACGACCCACCAGGTACATGGTACATACTCATGTGACTCGGCCAATGTTGTCTACCTCATACGTTGCAGGAAATGATGCCCCGGAGCAGGGTACATCGGCGAGACCATGCAGACACTGCAACAACGGATGAACGGACACTGCACAACAATCGCCAGGCAGGAGTGTTCCCTCCCAGTCGTGGAACACTTCAGCAGTCAAGGAAATCCAGCCACCAATCTTCGGGTAAGCATTCTCCAAGGCGGCCTTCGAGACACACGACAATGCAAAATCGTAGAGCAGAAATTGATAACCAAGCTCCGCACTAATGAGGACGGCCTCAACCGGGATGTTGGGTTCATGTCATGCTACATCTAACCCCACCTGACGTAGGTTCATCCATACTCGAGTCGTCGTTGGCTGGTTCTCTGTACACAGATTCGGCCGGACCTGCTGTGATTTCCAGCAAAAAAAATGTTTTTTCTGTCTGTTTTATGTTTTTCATACAGACCCCAGCATCTGCAACATTTGAACCCTTGTGACCCCACCTTATTGTTCTTTTCTGTAATGTTCTCCTGACTGACCTGTTTGGACACCATTCACACCTTTGATTGCTGTGACTATCTCTCTGCCGAGGTGTGATAAATGGCAGTTGGAAAGATTACCTGTAATCATCTGGCATTATTCTCTGACTATGTAAGCTGTGTCTTTATGCATCTCTCCACTGCACCTGATGAAGGAACAGCGGTCCGAAAGCTTGTGATTTCAAATAAAACTGTTGGACTATAACCTGGTGTTGTGTGACTTCTTACATTTGTCCACCCCAGTCCAACACCAGCATCTCCACACCATGGCTACTATCGACACCACAAACTGCCGGCTAAAAGTGGAGAGGAACTCCAAGAAGGTCGTGCATATCGACACAGACATCAAGTTTCTACAGAGATGCAAGAAAGCAGACCATATCCCAAAAGGACTACAGATCACGAACCCACTCAAGTCGACCTACAACACAGACTACGCTGAGAGACTCTGCCGTCATACCTCTCACACGCTCCTCAACCATCTTGTACACCAGCTCTACAACAGACGCCGCAAACTCGAAACCAAGATAGAGTCCATGTTCTCAGCCTGTGCTCAGGACACAGCAGACCAGCTAGGAGACACCGCCAAACAGACGAGGCAACGGAACTACACTGCCTACATGCACACCAGGAACAGGAAGCTTGAGAAATTCGGCATCACCACCAGCAGCAACCAAGCCTCCCCTGGTACCACGGTTGAAACCACAGGGAAGTCCATCATCAACTTGACCGACCACACCCTTCAACCAGACGAAATTGAAGTTCTCAGCCGCGGGCTCAATTTCTGCCCCACCACCAAAATGGACCCCATCGGTCTCACGGCAGACACAGAGGAATTCATCAGGAGAATGAGGCTCCGGGAATTCTTCCACAAATCCCAAGATGTCAGCAGCGAACCCAATGAGACAACCAATGATCCGGAACAGCAGACAGAGGGATCTGCAGTGCAGCAACTGAAGAAGAAATAGTCAATTCGGACCCCTCCGGAGGGTCGCTGCCCTAAGCTTGACATGTATGCTCAAGCTGTCAGTAGATGCATCAACGCCAGGTTCATCAGCCGCACTCAGAAGATAGTCCAGAATGTAACCCGAGCACAACACAACGCCATCCACGCTCTCAAGACCAACCGCAACATCATCATCAAACCAGTAGACAAAGGAGGAGCCATCGTCATACAGAACAGAACGAACCATTGCAAAGAAGCATACCGACAACTGGACAACCAGGAACACTACAGACAGTTACCCACAGATCCGACCAAAGAACACACATGCCAACTCAACAGACAGATCAAGAGCTTCGATCCAGACCTTCAAAGCATCCTACGCACTCTCATCCCATGTACTTCCCGCGTGGGAGACGTCTACTGCATCCCAAAGATACACAAAGCCAACACACCCGGACGTCCTATCGTATCAGGCAACGGAACCCTGTGTGAGAACCTCTCTGGATACGTCAAGAACATCCTGAAACCCATCAGACAGGGAACCCCCAGCTTCTGTCGCGACACTACAGTCCTCTTACAGAAACTCAGCACCCACGGACAAGTCGAACCAGGAACACGCCTCACCACGATCGACGTCTCGGCACTCTACACCAGTATCCCCCACGATGACGGCATTGCTGCGACAGCCTCAGTACTCAACACGAACAACAGCCAATCTCCAGACGCCATCCTACAACTCATCCACTTCATCCTTGACCACAATGTCTTCACCTTCGACAACCAGTTCTTTACCCAAACACACGGAACAGCCATGGGGACAAAATTCGCACCCCAATATGCCAACATCTTCATGCACAAGTTCGAGCAAGGCTTCTTCGCTGCACAGGACGTCCAACCAATGCTATACACCAGATACATCGACTACATTTTCTTCCTATGGACCCACGGCGAAGAATCACTGAAAAGACTACATGATCACATCAACAAGTTCCATCCCACCATCAAACTCACCATGGACTACTCCTCAGAATCGTTTTCATTCTTGGACACACGAATCTCCATCAAAGACAGACACCTCAGCACTTCACTCTACCACAAGCCCACGGACAACCTCAGGAAGCTCCACTTCTCCAGCTTGCACACTAACCACGTTAAAGAAGCCATCCCCTATGGACAAGCCCTGCGAATACACAGGATCTGTCTCAGACGAGGAGAAACGCGATGGACACCTACAGACACTGAAAGACGCCCTCGTAAGAATGGGATATGACGCTCGAACCTTCGATCGACAATTCCGAAGGGCCAGAGCAAAAAATTGCATAGACTTCCTCAGAAGACAAACACGGGACACAACCAACAGAGTACCGTTCATCGTCCAGTACTTCCCCGGAGCGGAGAAACTACGCCATGTTCTTCGCAGCCTTCAACATGTCAGCGATGACGATGAACACCTCACTAAGGCCATCCCCACGCCTCCACTACTCGCCTTCAAACAGCCGCCTAACTTCGAACAGACCATCGTTCGCAGCAAATTACCCAGCTTTCAGGAGAACAGCGACCACGACACCACACAACCCAGCCACGGCAACCTCTGCAAGATATGACAGATCATCAACACAGATATCATCATCACACGTGAGGACACCACCCACCAGGTACATGGTACTTACTCATGTGACTCGGCCAACGTTGTCTACCTCATACGTGGCAGGAAAGAATGCCCCGGAGCATGGAACATCGGCGAGACCATGCAGACACTTCGACAACGGATGAATGGACACCACGCAACAATCGCCAGGCAGGAGTGTTCCCTCCCAGTCGGGGAACACTTCAGCAGTCAAGGACATTCAGCCTCCGATCTTCGGGTAAGCATTCTCCAAGGCGACCTTCGAGACACACGACAACGCAAAATCGTAGAGCAGAAACTGATAGCCAAGTTCCGCACTCATGAGGATGGCCTCAACCGGGATCTTGGGTTCATGTCACGCTACATGTAACCCCACCTGACGTAGGGTCATCCAGACTCGAGTCGTCATTGGTTGCTCTCTCTACACAGATGCGGTCGGACCTGCTGTGATTTCCAGCAAAAAAAATGTTTTTTTGTCTGTTTTTTTTCATACAGACCCCAGCATCTGCAACATGTGACCCCACCTCATTGTTCTTTTATGTAATGTTTTCCTGACTGACCTGTTTGGAAACCATTCACACCTTTGATTGCTTTGATTATCTCTCTGCCGAGGTGTGATAAATGGCAGTTAGAAAGTTTACCTGTAATCATCTGGCATTATTCTCTGACTATATAAGCTGTGTCTTTATGCATCTCTGCAGTGCACCTGACGAAGGAGCAGCGCTCCAAAAGCTTGTGATTTCAAATAAAACTGTTGGACGTTAACCTGGTGTTGTGTGACTTCATACATGAGTATATTTAAGGCAGAGGTCGATAGATTTTTAAATATTAAGGGAATCAAGGGAAAGTGCAGATGAGGTAGAAGATCAGCCATGGTCTTATTGGATGGCGGAGCAGGCTCGAAGGGACAAATGTCCTACTCCTGCTACTTTTTCTTATGTTCTTATTGTGGATGGAATGTTATATTCCCATAAACTTTACATCAGTCTTTGACAAGGTACCACATGGTAGATTACTAGAGAAGATAAAGGGTGTTGAATTAGGGGAGGGCACCAAACTGACAGGCAAGGCCACAGATCTGCGTGTTTGGTGGGGTGGGGTGCTTACAAACCACACCAGCCAACTTAACGGTAGAGCCTGACACATGGGAGCTACATTTCTATTTCATGCTGTGTAAACTGTTTGCAGTCAGACTGTATACATACATTTCTCTTGAACGCAATGAAAAATAATTACACATCAAAATTAACCATACAACAAATTAGAGACATTTGCATCACCAATAATTAAACAGTAACTGTTACAAAGCAACCAGACGGATTTTTATTCGAGGGACATTCCATTGGCTCCTGATGCTGAAAGTCCTGTCACATTGGCCCGGATTTTGAGGTGGGTATGACTGTTTAATCTGAGACTACATCATCAGGGGTATGATGACGTAGTCTCAGAGTACACCATCATACCCACCTCAAACATGATACAAGTTCGGGATTTATGCACATGCACTGAATCCTGATCTTGTGATCTTTCCTTTGCAGATCCTCCGCACCACCTGAGAAAAACCAATTGTTGCGCAGAGTTGGGCTGTTTGCCCACCAATACCGAACAATTATGGCGGTGATTATCCTGTTTGGTGAAAGCAAGTGAAGGAGCCTGTTTCACATCGGAAAAGAAGATCTGCAGGGGAAAAATCAACATTTTCATTTCCCCGAAAACAAGACAAACAAAGGATAGCGCCGTTTACAATCTGCTCAACCAATTTTGATTGGAAAATGATTAGACGGTCCTTACATGTCTTCTTAACAATGCTACAAAGCAATTTTAGGAAAAAATACGCTGTCATTTGCAATAAAACAGGTTCATGAATAGTGGTGGAGAAAATGTATTAAACAGACTCCTCCCTTACGGCCTAGAAATTCGGTTGGTTGCACCAGCGATTAGCGCCTATTGGCCTAGAAATTCAGTGGCCTGCGCCACCAGTTTGCACCCAAAGAGGGCTATTGCGCCACTGTGCAAACCTACCGCCATATTTAGCGGGGCGCTAATGGCGGCGTTAGCCAGTAGCGCTGTGCCGTCACCGATGACATCATCGGTGTGCGCAGTGCCCCGCTATCGCCCCGCTGGCCACATTTGGTTGCTGCCGCCTCCCCCGTGCCAGCCGCAAACAGCGACCGGTACACGGGGCCTACCTGTGCCGGTAGTGGGGCGAGTTAAGGTAGAGGTGCGGCCGGCCACTTTTTCGGCGGCCGCTTGCCCGCACCTCCTTCCCCGGCCTCCTACACCACCCCCCCCGCGGCATTGCCGGCTGTTTCCAGAGAGCCCGGCACTTCTCCTTGGTGCCGGGCTCATTTGCCGGCACTCGCGAGCGGGGATCGCGCTGTTGCAGGCACCGCCCCCTTAAGAATGAGAGGAAGGCCTGCAGTACCGCAGGCTGCCGTGCCACAGCGGGTGGCGCTGTGGCACTTTACACGCCGATATTCAGTTTCTGCGCCCAAGCGGGGCACCGAAACCCTTGTTTAGCGGCCGGCTTCCACTTGGGGCGCTGAAACTGAATTTCCCACTGGCGCAAGTGGCTCCGCACGCAGCGGTAATTCCGGTGCCCAGGCAAGCTGGGCGCCCCTAACTGAATTTCTAGGCCAATGAGCCCAATATTTAGGGCTATACCCAATGTTCAGGTGGGCGCAATGAGGATAGCGACAACTCCCATACTGAGTATCCATTTAGCACCTGCGCTAATTGTAAGCGCGTACCCGCATGCACAGGCAGATCATGATGTCATTTCAGTGTGCAACGCCCTTTTGGCGCTGCTGACCGGATATTCGGTGGTGCCTGGAACCTTTACGCCTGGCGCTATTAGTGACAATTTGATGGAGCGATCCCAGGCCCTTCTCGGAGTCGGGGGGCGCTAGTTAAAGGGGACAGCTCTAGTCTGAAAGCTGCAGCCACTTGGCCTGTTCATTCTGGTCATTGCTGGAGAGAGTTGGAGAGTTACTGTTGCACAGGATTATTGGATTTAGCCTTTGAATACTTGCGACCTTCAGTCCTGTCCGGAGCAGTTGGAGCACTAGACATTACAGCGTGTTGCCCTTCTGGCATAGCAATGGGAGCTGCTTTGGACGGAACGTCCTCATGGCCGGGCACTTTGAAGGGGCACAGAGACGGCAGGAGAGAGGGCCGGGATTGGCCAGAAGGAGGAGGGGCAATGGAGGTCGGCCACTCCGAAGATATGCTGCGAGGGTCTTCAGGCAGCAGGTGTCATACCTTACCATGTCGGAGGAGCAGTGTCTGCGAAGGCTCCAATTTGGTAAGGAGGTTGTGACTGAGCTGTGCCACCTACTTGCTGAGGATCTGCAGCCGCGTCTATGGTGCAGGAGCTCTCTATAGGTGGCCGTCAAAGTGACTGTTGCCCTAAACATTTACGCCACCGGATCCTTACAGTCAGCCACTGGGGACACAGCGAATATATCTAAATTTGCAGTGCATTGTTGCATCCGGCAAGTGACAGCTGCCCTCTATAGAAGAAGGCGTCGATTAATCACCTTCCCTCTGACCCTGGAGAAGCAGGCGGAGCACGCGCAGGGCTTCGCTGCTATTGTGGACTTCCCCATGTTGCAGGGGGCCATTGATTGCACACACGTGGCTTTGCGGGCGCCATTACTGAATCCTGAGGAGTTCTGCAACTGCAAGGGGTTCCACTCCCTCAATGTCCAGCTGGTCTGTGACCACCGCCAGATGATCATGGCAGTCAACGCGCAATTCCCTGGGAGCAGCCATGATGCGTTCATCCTGTGGCAGACATCAGTTTCTGACCTTTTTGAGGGGCCGGCTCACCCACGAGGCTGGCTTCTTGGTGACAAGGGTTATCCTCTCTGCCCATGGCTCATGACCCCACTCCATTTGCCTGCCACCCCGGCAGAAGAGCTTTACAATAGCAGCCATCAGGCGACCAGGAACATTGTGGAGCACACTATTGGTGTGCTCAAACAGCGTTTCTGCTGTCTAGACCATTCGGGGGGAGTCCTGCAGTACTCGCCGGAGCAAGTGGGTCGCATCGTAGCCGTCTGGTGCATGCTCCACAACTTGGCCATTCGACGAACTCAGCCAATGCCAGCTGCCCCTCAAGGTCCAGCAGAGCAGGCGGACGAGGAGGAGGAGGAGGAGGAGGAAGAGCAGGTGGACAAGGAGGAGGAGGAGGAGCATGCAGATGAGGAGGAGGAGGAGGAGGAAGATGGGAGGGCTCCTGAAACGGGAAGAGCCGTCTGTCAGAGGCTCATAAGGGCTCGGTTCGAGGACCCTCTGATGGAATGATGGGTCTCATTCATCCTGCGCACTTCTGATTGTTCAAAGCCTATGAAGGCCATCATGAGTGTAAATAGTTACGAATACCATTGTAAATAAAAAAAATCTTTATTTTCAAAAAAGTGCTTTCTTCCATCATAACAACGTCATGTCAACAGAAACCATAACTAACAAAATAACAGTTAACTCTCTGGCAAAGCCGAAAAACTAAACAAACCATCAACAACAATCAGAACAGGTGAGGGCGTCCTTGAATTTGGGGAAAGAATGTCTCAACACCTCACTCTACTGCTGGCCCCTTGATGGAGACCGACTTCTCTTTCGTGGTCGGCCGCTTCCTTCCCTGCTGCTCCTCCGTAGTTGAACCCAAGTGGCAGTGTCAAGGATGGGGGACGCCTGGTGAGTGTCTGCAAGCACAGAAGCCCCTGAGGGACGGCCTGGACGAGCTCTGGGCTTGGAGGGGGCGAAGGCTGGCTTCTTGATCTGGCCATGACTGGAAGCAGTGTGCACTGCAGGTGGCAGCTGCACTGCAGATGTTCCAGCGGTGGCATGAGCAATGGTCACCTGCTGAGAGAGGACACCTGCGCCATGGTCGGATGATACACTGGCTCTCAGAGGGGACCGGCTCGGTTCTACCACCACAAGCGGCTGCTCCACTGATTCCTGGCCTCGTGTGGTACTGGAAAAAAGAAAGGGAGGAGGGGTAGCATTGCTAGTAAAAGAGGGGATAAATGCAATTGAAAGGAAGGATATTAACTCAGTTAATACAGAATCTATATGGGTGGAGCTAAGAAATAGCGAGGGGTGAAAAACATTAATAGGAGTGGTATATAGGCCTCCAAATAGTAAAATAGAGGTTAGGGAGGGCATCACGAGGGAAATTAGAGAAGCGTGCAATAAGAGCACAGCTGTCATCATAGGTGACTTTAACTTACATATAGATTGGACTAGCCTAATCAGTAAAAATAATGAGGAGGAGGAATTCCTTGAGTGTTTGAGGGATGGTTATCTGGATCAATATGTCGAGGAACCAACTCGGGAACAGGCTATATTGGACTGGGTACTGTGCAATGAGAAGGGACTAATCAGTAATCTTGTTGTACGGGGACCCTTGGGTCAGAGCGATCATAACATGATCGATTTCTCACTCGAAATGGAGAGCGAAGAAATTGACTCAGAGACTAAGGTCCTGAATTTAAACAAGGGGAATTATGATGCCATGAGACGGGAACTGAGTAGGTCTGATTGGACAACGTTCCTGGGAGGACTGGAGGTAGATAAACAATGGCAAACATTTAAAGATAGAATGACAAAATTGCAAAAATTGTTTATACCAATCTGGCATAAAAGGAAATCTAAAAAGGTGACTCAACCGTGGATAACAGGGGAAATTAGAGACAGCATAAAATCCAAAGATAGGGCGTATAAAATAGCCAAAAAAAGCGCCAGAGCGGAAGATTGGGAACAGTTTAAGATAGAGCAAAGGAGGGCAAAGGGCATAATCAAGAGGGGCAAAATAGCTTACGAAAACAAGCTGGCGGAAAATATAAAAACTAACTCCAAAAGCTTTTATAAGTATATCAAAAGGAAAAGACTGGTGAAAACCAAAGTTGGTCCATTGCAGTCAGATACGGGGGAATATATAATGGGAAATAAGGAAATGGCAGATCAACTAAATGCATACTTTGGGTCAGTCTTTACGAAGGAAGACACAAAAAACCTCCCTGGGATATCGGGAAAAATAGGGACATTGGCAAAGGAGGAACTGACGCAAATCAATATCTCTAAGTATATGGTGTTAAGGAAGCTAAAGGGATTGAAGGTGGACAAATCCCCAGGGCCTGATAACATGCATCCTAGGGTACTGAAGGAGGTGGCCCTAGAGATAGCGGATGCACTAAGGATGATTTTTCAGAATTCATTAGACTCGGGAACAGTGCCGATGGATTGGAGGGTAGCTAACGTTACCCCACTATTCAAAAAGGGGGGTAGGGAAAAAGCAGGTAATTACAGACCTGTAAGCCTTACATCAGTTGTGGGCAAAATGCTGGAGTCCATCATTAAGGATGAAATAGCGGAGCACTTAGCAAATGGGGACAGGATAGGACAGAGTCAACATGGATTTACAAAGGGTAAATCGTGCTTGACTAATCTATTGGAATTTTTTGAGGGAGTAACTGGTAGAATAGATGGGGGAGAGCCAGTAGATGTGGTGTACCTGGACTTCCAAAAGGCCTTCGATAAGGTCCCACATAAAAGATTAGCATGGAAAATTGAGGCTCATGGGATAAAGGGGAAAGTTTTGGCGTGGATAGGGAACTGGCTGTCAGATAGAAAACAGAGAGTTGGAATAAACGGCTCATTTTCTGAATGGCAGGCAGTAACAAGTGGGGTACCACAGGGATCTGTCCTGGGCCCCCAGCTGTTCACAATTTACATTAATGACCTGGATCAGGGAGTCGGATGCAGCATTTCCAAATTTGCAGACGACACTAAACTAGGAGGGGGGGTGGGCTCAGAGGAAGAGACCAGGAAGCTCCAGAGCGATTTGGACAGACTGGGCGATTGGGCGGATAAATGGCAGATGCACTATAATGTGGACAAGTGCGAAGTTATCCACCTTGGGTGCAGGAACGGGAGGGCAAATTATTATTTAAATGGCAATAGATTGGGAGAGGGGGAAGTACAGAGAGACCTGGGTGTTCTTGTACACCAGTCACTGAAGGCGAGCATGCAGGTGCAACAGGCGGTCAAGAAGGCAAACGGTATGCTGGCCTTCATAGCAAAAGGGTTAGAATACAGGAACAGGGATACCTTGCTGCAGCTGTACAGGGCACTGGTGAGACCACACCTCGAGTACTGTGTACAGTTTTGGTCGCCTCATCTGAGGAAGGATGTTCTTGCCATGGAGGGGGTGCAGCGGCGATTCACCAGGCTGATACCAGGAATGGCGGGAATGACCTATGAGGAGAGACTATGTAGTTTAGGGATGTACACACTGGAGTTTAGAAGATTGAGAGGGGACCTCATAGAAGTGTATAAAATTCTGACAGGTCTAGACAGACTGGATGCAGAAGGAATGTTTCCCTTGGCGGGTGAGAACAGAACTAGAGGACATAATTTAAGGATAAGGGCTAAACCATTTAGGACAGAGATGAGGGGGAATTTCTTCACTCAGAGAGTGGTGAACCTGTGGAACTCATTGCCACAGAGGGCAGTGTACGCCAGCTCATTAAATATATTTAAGAGGGAATTAGATATATTTCTACGGGCAAAAGGGGTTAAGGGTTACGGAGAGAAGGCGGGGACGGGATACTGAATTAAAGGATCAGCCATGATCTCATCGAATGGCGGAGCAGGCACGAAGGGCCGAATGGCCTACTCCTGCTCCTATCTTCTATGTATCTATGTATCTATGGAAGGGACCGGGGTGGTCCTAGCTGATGCAGATAGGGTGGCAGCAGTGAGAGTTCACCTTGCCTCAATCTGGGTCTGGACGAGGCCAGCAAGTGACTGCGTGGCAGCAGTGAGGACCTGTGTGGTAGGTGCCAGTGCTTCGGAGAAGCCCTGGACAGTTCTCTCCATTGCTTCAGACAAGGCCGGAGCAGTCCATTCCACTGCCTCGGAGAAGCCCTGGACAGACATTTCCAGGGATTGTCCGAAGCTCTGAACAGTCCTTTCCATAGAGGCCTCAAAGACCTGGATAGTCCTCTCCATTGCTGCCCCGAAGCCCTGGACAGTCCTCTCCATTGCAGTGCCAAAGTCCAGCACACTCTTTGCCAGTGTTTATATCAACTGCAGCATCCTCCCCACTGCAGCCATAAGCTCAGTGTGCCTGAGCCGGGCCTGGGTGCTCATTTCAGCCAGGCTATGCACTTCCTCTGCACTCTGTGCAGCAGTCATCGCTCCCTGCCTCGCCCTCCGGGGAGCCGGTGCCCGAACTTGCCTACCCCCCTCACGTTGATGCAGGCCGCTTGTTCTGGCAACTGGCTCCTAATCAGAGCCCCCCCTCCCCTCCAGGGAGCTACTATCCCCAGTCAGCAGATGTGTTGGTTACCCTGCAGCTGGAACGGATGGCGCGCCTTCCTCCTGATCCTCGCCTCCGGAGGCACTGGCACTGGCAGCTTCAGGGCCTGGATCCCGAGCTGGTTATGCTGCATCTGAAAGCAGGGAGGTGGAAGAGTGGCTTTAGCAAAAGGACAGGTTGGCAGCAAGGCATGCCAGATTGCAGCAAGGCTATGACATGGCTCCACAGTGAGAAAGCATGCTGCCGGGGGGTTCAAGTGGAAGGAGACAGCAGAAAAAGGTGAGATCAAGACCATCGCTTTCGACAATGGGGTCGGCAGCTGCAGTGGTAACAGGACCACTCAGACGTCCTCCAAGAATCTGGTGCACTCTCTCCTCAAGATCCGTCAGAGTGACCACTTGTGGAGGTCCTCCACCGGTTCGAAGCTGGTCCTTGCGAATCGTCGCCAGCTTGGACTGCAGGGGAAAGAAGGGGATGTTCTGTTACATGACTCCCTGAGTGATCATCTCATGCCCCCCATGGTGCAAGAGCCCTTGCATGATGCCCTGAGTGATTATCTCATGCCCCCCATGGTGCAAGAGCCCTTACATGACGCCCTGAGTGATCATCTCATGCGCCCCATGGTGCAAGAGCCCTTACATGATGCCTTGAGTCAAATGTGCATGTGTGTGCCCAGAAATGGCCATGGGTGCTGGCTGACACATGGCCATTGGGGCATCACGCACCCTGTAGCCATGAAGTCAGGTGCAGATGGAGGGAATCAGAAGTTTGCATAAACACCACTCACCCTCACGACCCGAGTGAGGTGGTTGAATTTCTTCCTGCACTGAACAGTGCTCCTGGTCGCCATGCTGCTGGAGTTGACCCTCTGACAAACATCCCTCCAAGCTCGGCGGTAGTCCTTTTGATTCGGCCTCCTGCCATTGTCAGGATAGAGAACATCTCGACGGTGCTCCACTGCGGCCAGCAAGTGCTCCTGAGCCTCAGTGCTGAAGCGCTCTGCTCTCTGTCTCACCTTCTCTATCTTGACCAAGTTTTTTGCGCCAGCGAAGGGCGTGTGCCGATTCTGAGGCCTACAGGGCGATGAGTGTGGAAGCTGAGGCTGACTGACCCACCCCTTCAAGAGCCGGCCCGCGCCTGGAAGTCTCGTGGTTATCGGTAATTGAGATCACCTGCGCTGTGCCCGTCCGCGCCGATATTGGTTAGCGCCAGAAGTTTTGCGCCTTAGGAGGCCTGTGCAATGTCTGAATTCACGCCTCAATCACCTTTGGGGGCGATGCAACCCAATATCGCGCCAGGCGGCGATAACTTTTGTCTGGCTATAAATTTTGTGCAGCACCAGTTCTAACGCCTCAAGCGGGGCTATACCCAATTTCTAGGCCAACACTGCAGAGTTGTTTGAATTGATTTGATGCAGATACAGAGGACAATAATCTCATTCCTCCTGTGAGGTTTCTATGATGAATAAAGCTTTTTAGAACAAAGAACCCAGCACACAGATGCTTAGACGGGTTGAGGCTGATTTATTAATAGCAAATCTACATTGTGCAGGTTTAGGTGGAGGAGACGTTTTTACGTCGACCGAGTTTCATGTTAATTACTTGGGAGGTTGAATGAGATATTTAATAAAGTGAACATCTGTCAGATTTCAGTGACCAATTCTGTCCCTTCAACTAAAAAACGAACAAGATAACAAACAATATAATGCATCAATAACAAGGAAAATATTTTTCTCTATTAACTCTATAAATGATATATTTTAAAACTGAAAATTAACATTGAATATATGGCTGGGAATCTCTTTCGGAATTTCAGCAACATTACTTGTAGGAGGAATAAAGCATTGTTAGTCTTTAGTGAGCAGCAAAACAGGAAATTGTAAACATAGGGACTAATAGAAACATAGAAACATAGAAGATAGGAGCAGGAGTAGGCCATTCGGCCCTCCGAGCCTGCTCCGCAATTCAATCAGATCATGGCTGATCATCCAAATTCAGTACCCTGTCCCTGCCTTCGCCCCATATCCCTTGATCCCTTTAGCCTCAAGAAATATATCCAACTCTTTCTTGAATCTATTTAATGAACTGGCCTCCAACGCCCTCTGTGGCAGAGAATTCCACAGGTTCACCATTCTCTGGGTGAAGAAATTCCTCCTCATTTCTGTCCTAAATGGCTTACCACTTATCCTTAGACTATGACCCCTGGTTATGGACTCCCCGACCATCAGAAACATCCGTTCTGCATCTAGTCTGTCCAGACATAACAGAATTTTATAGGTTTCGATGAGATCCCCTCTCAATGTTTTAAACTCCAGTGAGTATAAGCCCAATCGACACAATCCCTCCTCGTACGTCATTCCTGCCATCCCAGGTATCAGCCTGGTGAATCTTCGCTGCACTCCCTCCATGGCAAGAACGTTTTTCCTCAGGTAAGGTGACCAAAACAGCACACAATACTCAAGGTGCGGTCTCACCAAGGCCCTGTACAACTGCAGAAAGACATCCTTGTTCTTGTACTCGAACCCTCTTGCTACAAAGGCCAACATACCATTTGCCTTCTTAACCGCCTGCTGCACCTGCATGCTTACCTTCAGCGACTGGTGCACAATAACAGCTAGGTCTCTTTGCACTTCCCATTCTCCCAATCTATTGCTATTCAAATAATAATCTGCCTTCCTGTTTTTGCCACCAAAGTGCATAACCTCACATTTATCCACATTATAGTGCATTTGCCATGTTTCTGCCCAATCACCCAACCTGTCCAAATCATACTGGAGTTTCACGACATCTTCCTCACAGCTTACCCTCCCACCCAGCTTTGTGTCGTCTGCAAATTTGGAGATATTACATCCAATTCCGTCGTCCAGATCATTAATATATATTGTGTACAGCTGGGGTCCTAGGACGGATCCTTGTGGTACCCCACCAGTCGCTGCCTGCCACTCAGAAAATGACCCGTTTATTCCAAACTCTTTGTTTTCTGTCCGCCAACAGTTCTCTATCCAAGTCAATACCTTGCCCCCAATCCCATGTGCCTTAATTTTGTACGCTAATCTCTTATGTGGGACCTTATCGAAAGCCTTCTGAAAGTCCAAATACACCACATCCACTGGTTCTCCCTTATCTATTTTACCAGTTACATCCTCAAAATATTCCAGTAGATTAGTCAAGAATGATTTACCTTTTGTAATTCCATGTTGACTTTGTCCGATCCTATCACTGCTTTCCAAGTGCTCTGCTATTACATCTTTTATAATAGACTCTAGCATTTTCCCCACTACCGATGCCAGGCTTACCAGTCTATTATTCCCCACTTTTTCTCTACCACCTTTTTTGAATAGTGGGGTAACATTAGCTTCCCTCCAATCCATGGGTACTGTTCCAGAGTCTATCGAGTTCTGGAAGATGACCAGCAATGCATCTACTATCTCTAGGGCCACTTCCTTACGCACCCTGGGATGCAGACCATCAGGCACTGGGGATTTATTGGCCATCAGTCCCATCAATTTTCCTAACACAATTTCCCTACAGATACTGATTTCTTTCAGTTCCTCCCTCTCATTAGACCCTATGTTCCCCGGCATCTCTGGGAGGTTATTTGTGCCCTCCTTTGTGAAGACAGAACCAAAGTATGCATTTATTTGTCCAGCCATTTCCTTGTTTCCCATTATAAATTCCCCTGATTGTGACTGTAAGGGGCCTACGCTTGACTTCACCAATCTTTTTCTCTTCACATATTAATAAAAGCTTTTACAGTCAGTTTTTATGTTCCCTGTTAGGTTACTCTCATATTCTATTTTTACCTTTCTTAATTAATCCCTTTGTCCTCCTTTGCTGACTCCAAAACTGCTCCCAATCCTCAGGATTATTGCTTTTTCTAGCCAATGTATATTTCCTCTCCTTGGATCTTATGCTATCCGTAATTTCCCTTGTTAGCCACAGTTGAGTCACCTTTTTTGTTTTATTCTTATGCCAAACTGGGATGAACAAATTCTGTAGCTCATCCATTCGGTCTTTGAAAGTTTGCCATTGCCTATCCACCGTCAACCCTTTGAGTGCCATTCCCCAATCAATTCTACCCAACTCGCTCCTCAGACCATCGTAGTTTCCTTTTTTTAAATTGAGGACCCTTGTCTCTGAGTCAACTACTTCATTCTCCATCTTAATGAAGAATTCGATCATATTATGATTGCTCCGACCCAAGGGGCCTCGTACAACAAGATTGCTAATTAATCCTTTCTCAATACATAATACCCAGTCTAAGATGGCCTGATCTTTGGTTGGTTCCTCGACATATTGGTCCAGGAAACCATCCTGTAAACACTCCAGGAATTCCTCCTCCACAGTACTGTTACTAATTTGGTTGGCCCAATCTATATGCAGATTAAAGTCACCCATGATGACTGCTGTGACCTTATTGCACACTTCTTTAATTTCCCTTTTAATGCCATCACCAACCTTCGCCTTACTGTTTGGAGGTCTATATATCAGACCCACTAATGTTTTCTTCCCCTTAGTATTTCTCAATTCTACCCATACAGGTTCCACATTATCAGAGCTAATATCCTTCATTACAATTGTATTAATCCCTTCTTTAGCCAGTAATGCTACCCCACCTCCCTTTCCTTTTTGCCTATCTTTCCTGAATATCGAATACCCCTGGATGTTGAATTCCCAGTCTTGGCCATCCTTGAGCCACGTTTCCGTAATCCCAACCAAATCATATTCGTTTACCTCTATTTGCGCAGCCAATTCAACCACCTTATTACAAATGCTCCTCGCATTAAGACACAAAACCTTCAGGCTTGTTTTTTTAACGCTCTTAGACCTATAAGAATTATTGGCCCAGAAATTCGGGTCTCCACGGGTGAGTACGCACGGGGTACTCACCCGTAAGCCCAATGGAAGTGTCGGTTTCCTGCATGCACTGCACATGCGCGGGAAACCGGCACTTCCGACCTTCTGAACGAAGGGGTTCCGAGGTTGAACGGGTGCGCAGGGGAGGCTGCGCTTGTGCTTTAAACTTAGGTTCTTATTGCAGGTTTTCCCGGGAGGCCTGCTTTTTGCAAGGTAAGTGGTCAATTAATTAAAATTAAAACATTTTTTTGCACAGGTTTATTATTTTTGAATAGTTTAAAGCAAGGTAAGTTTATTTTTAGCTGCGTTAGAATATAAAATTATATTTTTCAAAAATTTAAATTATTGTTTAAAATAGTTATTTAATGTAATTTATAGTTTATTTAAAAAGTTTGATTTAAAAAAAAAATGGATTTGTAGGTTTACTGCTATTTTGGGGCCCGTAGTATTTATAAGTTTTGACAGGTCTTCCTGTCAATCTTATGAATGGGCTTTTCCCTTCTCCGATTGGCTGCCCATGGCTCACGTGATCCCAGGGGACACATCGCACTAACTATGCCCCTGGGACAAGCAAGCAATGTGCGCTGGCAGCTGGGCCATGCCCCGGAGCGGAAATCCATGGGGCCCTACAGCTCAACTGCCGGCGCGCAATGTAAGTGCAGGTCGGGGGCTTACACCCGCGGGAAGCCCCCGACCCGAATTTCTGGGCCATTGTATCTAACCATGTCTACCTGCCCTGAAAGCTTGTGATGGGACTGTGTTGAGGGAGCTTTATTCTGTCTCTAACCGGTGCTGTACCTGCCCAGTGAGTGTATGATGGAATAGCGTCGAGGGAACATTGCTCTGTATCTGACCCGTGCTGTTCATGACCTGGGAGTCTTTGATGGGATAGTGTGGAGGGAGCTTTACTCTGTATGTGACCCGTGCTGGTCCTGTTGTGGGTGTCTGTGATCGGTAGTTTACATATGCATTAAACTGTATGTAGCCGATGCTGTAGCAGACCTGGGAGTGTTTGAGGGACGGTGTAGGGTTAGTTTTACCTTCTATATATCCCATGCTGTACCTGGGCTGGGAGTGTTTGATGGGAAGGTGTAGGGGTAGTTTTACTCAGTATTTAGCCCATGCTGTATCTAAAATGCGAGTGTTTGATGGACAGTGTAGGGGTAGTTTTACTGTCTATGTACCCCATGCTGTACCTGACCTGGTTGTTTTTGATGGGCTGGTGTAGAGGTAGTTTTACTCTGTATGTACCCCATGCTGTACCTGAGCTGGGAGTGTTTGATGGGCCGGTGTAGGGGAAGTTTAACTCTGTATGTAGCCCATGCTGTACCTGAGCTGGGAGTGTTTGATTGGCTGGTGTCGGGGTGCGTTTACTCTGTTTGTACACCATGCTGTACCTGAGCTGGGAGTGTCTGATGGGCCGGTGTAGGGGTAGTTTTACTCAGTTTGAACCCAATGCTGTGCCTTACCTGCTATCAGTCTGGTGAATCTTCGCTGCACTCCCTCCATGGCAAGAACATCCTTCCTCAGATAAGATGACCCAAACTGCACACAATACTCAAGATGTGGTCTCACCAAGGCCCTGTACAACTGCAGCAAGACATCCTTGTTCCTGTACTCAAACGCTCTCGGTACGAAGGCCAACGTACCATTTGCCTTCTTATCCGCCTGCTGCACCTGTATGCTTACCTTCAGCAACTGGCGCACAAGTACACCCAGGTCTCGTTGCACTTCCCCTTCTCCCAGTCTATTGCCATTCAAATAATAATCTGCCTTCCTGTTTTTGACACCAAAGTGGATAACCCCACATTTCCCCACGTTATATTGCATCTCCCATGCTTCTGCCCAATCAGCCAACCTGTCCAAATCATCCTGGAGTTTCTCAGCATCCTTCTCACAGCACACACGCCCAGCCAGCTTTGTGTTGTCTGCAAACTTGGAGATATTACATCTAGTTCCCTTGTCTAGATCATTAATATATATTGTGAATAGCTGGGATCCAAGGACCGATCCCTGCGGTACCCCGCTAGCCACTGCCTGCCACTCAGAAAAAGACTCGTTTATTCCAACTCTTTGCTTTCTATTTGCCAACCATTTCTCTATCCAAGTCAATACCTTGCCCCCAATCCCACTAATTTATGCGGGACCTTATCAAAAGCCTTTTGAAAGACCAAGTACACCACATACACTGATTCTCCCTTGTCTATTTTACCAGTTACATCCTCAAAAAATTCCAATAGATTAGTCAAGCACGATTTACCTTTTGTAAATCCTTGTTGACTTTGTCCAATCCTGTCACTGTTTTCCAAGTGTTCAGCTATTACATCTTTTATAATGGACTCTAGCATTTTCCCCACTATCGATCTCAGGCATACCGGTCTGTAATTCCCCACTTTCTCTCTACCACCTTTTTTGAATAGTGGGGTAACATTAGCTACCCTCCAATCCATGGGTACTGTTCCAGATTCCATCGAACGTTGGAAGATGATCAGAAATGCATCTACTATTTCTAGGGCCACTTCCTTAAGTACCCTAGGATGTAGATTATCAGGCCCTGGGGATTTATCGGCCTTCAATCCCGTCAATTTCTCTAACACCATTTCCCTATAAATACTGATTAATTTCAGTTCCTCCCTTTTATCAGGCCCTATGTTCCCCGAAATCTCTGGGAGGTTATTTGTGTCCTCCTTTGTGAAGACAGAACAAAAATTTGTATTTAATTGGTCAGCCATTTCTTTGTTCCCCATTAAAATTCCCCTGATTCTGACTGCAAGGGACTTACGCTTGACTTCACCAATCTTTTTCTCTTCACATATCTATAAAAGCTTTAACAGTCAGTTTTTATGTTCCCTGAAAGCTTACTCTCATAATCTATTTTCCCCTTCTTAATTAATCACTTTGTCCTCCTTTGTTGAATCCTAAACTGCTCCCAATCATCAGATTTACTGCTTCTTCTGGCCAATATATATGTCCTCTCCTTGGATCTTATGCTATCCCTAATTTCCCTTGTTAGCCACGGTTGAGTCACCTTTTTTGTTTTATTTTTATGCCAAACTGGGATGAACATTACTGGTGATGACCCTACTCTAACATTACTGGTAGTGACCCTACTCGAACAATACTGGTTGCGACTCTACTCTATCATTAGAACTGGTGACCCTACTCTAACATTACTTTTGGTGACCCTACTGTAACATTAATGGTGGTTACCCTGCTCTAACATTTCTGGTGGTGACTGTACTCTAACTTTACTGGTGGTGACTCTACTCTAACATTAATGGCGGTTACCCTACCCGAACATTACTGGTTGTGACCATACTCTAACATTACAAGTGGTGAACCTACACTTACATTAATTGTGGTGACCCTACGCTAACATTAATGGTGGTTAACCTACTCTATCATTAATGACGGTGACCCTAACCTATCACTAGTTTTGGTGATCCTAAACTTACATTACTGGTGGTGACCCTACTCCAATAGTAATGCTGGTGACCCTACACTAGCATTACAGGTGGTGATTCAATTCTAACATTATTGTTCTAGGCTCTACACTAACATTACTGTTGGTGACGCTATAATATTATTACTGGTGAAGACCGGCTCTAAAATTAATGGTGGTGACCCTACACTAGCATTACTCGTCTTGGCTCTACTCTAACATTACTGGTGGTGACGCTACAATATCATTACTGGTGTTGACCCTACTCTAACATTAATCGTGTTGACCCTATTATAACATTGATGGCGATGCCCCTACTCTAACATTACTGGTGGTGACGCTACACTAACATGACTGGTGTTGACCGTACATGAACATTACTGGTTGCGAACCTTCGCTAACATTACTAGTGGTGACCCTACTCCAACATGACTGGTGGTGACTCTACTCTAACATTACTGGTGGTGACTCTACTCTAATATTAATTGTGGTAACGCTACTTAACCATTTCTGGCGGTGACTCTACTCTAAAATTAATGGTGGTGAATTTACTATAACATTACTAATGGTGACCCTACACTACCGTCACTGGGGGTGACTCTAATATAGCATTACTTGTGGTGACTCAACACTAACATTACTTGTCTTGGCTCAATCTAGCATTACTGGTGGTGACTCTACTCTAATATTACTGGTGGTGACACTACTCTAACATTATTGGTGTTGGCTCTACTCTCACATTATTGTGGTGCCCCCTAATCGAAGATTACTGGTGGTGACTCGACACTAGCATTCCTGGCCTTGGCTCTAATCTATCTTTACTGGTGGTAACCCTGCTCTAACATTACTGGTGATGACAATACTCTAAAATTAATGGTTGTGACTCTGTTCTAACATTACTGGTGGCGACCCTACTCTACCATTACTGGTGTTGACTCTACTCTAACATTTCTGGTGGTGATGCTACACAAATATTAATGGTGGTCAACCTACACTAACATTACTGGTGGTGACTCAGCTCTAACATTACTGGTCTTGGCTCTACTCTAACATTACTGATGGAGACGCTGCAATATCATTAGTGGTGGTGACTCTACTCTATCATTACTGGTGTTGGCACTTCTCTAACAATAATGGTTGTGACTCTATTCTAACATTACTGGTGTTGACCCTACTCTAATATTAATGGTGGTGACCCTACTATATCATTGACGGCGGTGCCCCTACTCTAACATGACTGGTGGTGACCGTACATGATCATTATTGGTTGCGAACCTTCGCTATCATTACAAGTGGTGAGCCAACTCTAACATTACTGGTGGTGACTCTACTCTAACATTACTAGTGGTGACTTTACTCTAACATTACTGGTGGTGACTCTACTCTAACGTTACTGGTGGTGACTCTACTCTAATATTAATGGTGGTGAATCTACTATAACATTACTAATGGTGACCTTACACTACCATCACTGGTGGTGACTCTAATATAACATTAATTGTGGTGACTCAACTCTAACATTACTTGTCTTGGCTCAATCTAACATTACTGGTGGTGACTCCACTCTAACATTACTGGTGGTGAATCTAATCTAACATTACTGGTGGTGACCCTACTCTAACATTACTGGTGGTGACCCTACTCTAACATTACTGGTGGTGACCCTACTCTAACATTACTGGTGGTGACCCTACTGTCACATTACTGGTGGTGACCCTACTCTAATATTGCTAGTGGTGAACCTACTCCAGCATTAATGATGGTGTCCCTAATCTAACATTACTGGTGGCGACTCTGCACTAACATTAATGTTCTTGGCTCGAATCTATCTTTACTGGTGGTGACCCTGCTGAAACATTAATAGTGGTGTCCCTACTCTAACATTACTGGTGGTGACACTATAACATTACACGTGGAGAACCTACTCTTAAATTACTGGTGGTGAACCTACTCTAGCATTAATGATGGTGTCCCGACTCTAACATTTCTGGTGGTGACTCTACTCTAACATTACTAGTGGCGACTCTAATCTACAATTACTGGTGGTGAATCTTCTGTATCATTAATGGTGTTGCCCCTACTCTAACATTACTCGTTGTGACACTACTCTAGCATTACTGGTGTTGACTCTACTCTAACATTACTAGTGGTGCCCCTAATCCAACATTACAGGTGGTGACTCTTCACCAGCATTCCTGGTGTTGGCTCCAATTTATCTTTACTGGAGGTGACCCTGCCCTAACATTACTGGTTGTGACACTACTCTAACAAAAATGGTTGTGACTCTATTCTAATATTACTGGTGTTGACCCTGCTCTAACATTACTGTTGGTGCCCCTACTCTAACATTACTGTTGGTGCCCCTACTCTAACATTACTGGTGGTGACTCTACTCAAACATGACTGGTGGTGACACTATTCTAACATTAATGGTGGTGATTCTACTCTAACATTACTGGTGGTGACTCTACTCTAACATTACTGGTGGTGACTCTACTCTAACATTACTGGTGGAGAATCTTCCGTAATATTACTGGTGGTGCCCCTACTCTGACATTACTGGTGGTGACTCTACTCTAGCATTACTGGTGGTGACTCTACTCTAACATTACTGGTGGTGACTCTACTCTAACATTACTGGTGGAGAATCTTCCCTAATATTACTGGTGGTACCCCTACTCTAACATTGCTGGTGGTGAGTCTACTCTAACATTACTGGTGGTGAACCTGCTCAAATATTACTAGTGGTGACTCTAGTCTAACATTAATGGTGGTGAGCCTAATCTAACATTACTGTTGGTGACCCCACTCTAACATTACTGTTGGTGACACCAATCTAACATTACTGGTGGTGACTCTATTCTAACATTACTGGTGGTGATCTTACACTAACATTACTGTTGGTGACCCTACTCCAACGTTAATGGTGGATACTCTACTCTAACATTACTGGTGGTGACCCTATTCTAACATTATTGGTGGTGGCTCTACTGTAACATTACTGTTGGTGACCCTACACTAACATTGCAGATGGTGAAACTACACTAACATTACTGGTGGTGACCTACTCTAACATTAATAGCGGTGCCCCTACACTAGCATTGCAGGTGATGTCCCAACTCTAACATAAGTGGTTGTGACCCTACTCTAACATTACTGTTGTGACTCTACTCTAACATTACTGGTGGTGACCATACTCTAATATTACTGCTGGTGAACCAAAACTAACATGACTGGTGGTGAACCTAATCTATCATTAATGGTGGTGACCCTGCTCTAACTTTAATGGTGGTGCCCCTACTGTAACTTTAATGGTGGTGTCTCTATCTAACAATACTGGTGGTGAGTCTGCACTAACATTACTCTTGGTGACCCTGCACTAAAATTACTGTTGGTGACTCCACTATAACATTACTAGTGGTGTCAATAATATAACATTTCTGGCGGTTTATCTACTCTAACATTACTGCTAGTGACCCTACAACAACATTACTGGTGGTGACCCTACTCTAACATTACTGGTGGTGACCCTACTCTAATATTAGTGCTGATGAAACTACTGTAACATTAATGGAAGTGACACTACTCTAACATTATTGGTGGTGACTCTACTCTAACATTACTGGCGGTGTTCCTGCTCTAAACTTACTGGTGGTGACACTACCCTAACATTAATGGTGATGAACCTACTCTAACATTACTGGTTGTGACTCTTCTGTAACATTACTGGTGTTGAACCTACTCTAACATTAATGGTGGCGACCCTACTCTAACTTTTCCGTTGGTGACTCTATTCTAACATTAATGTGGTGGATCTAATCTAACATTACTAATGGTGACCTAAACTAACGTTACTGGTGGTGACTCTAATCCAGCATTACTGATGGTGACTCTACTCTAACATTAATGGTGTTGACCCTACCCTAACATCACTAGTGATTAATCTACAATTACATTATTGGTGGTGATCCCACCCTAACATTACTGGAGGTGGAGCTACACTAACATTACTGGTGCTGACCCTACTCAAACAAAGTTGTTGGTGACGCACGTCTAACCTTATTGGTATTGGCTGTACTCTAACATTACTGGTGATGACGCTACAATATCATTACTGGTGTTCACCCTGCCCTAACGTTACTGGTGCTGACCCTACTCTAACATTACTGGTGGTGACACTATTCTAACCTTACTGGTATTGGCTCTACTCTAACATTACTGGTGGTGACGCTACAATATCATTACTGGTTGTGACCCTGCCCTAACGGTAATTGTGGTGACCTTACTCTAACATTAACGGCAGTATGCCTACTCTATCATTACTGGTGTTGACCCTACTCTAGCATTACTGCTGGTCACCCTACTCGAACATTATTGGTTGTGAGCCTACTCTAACATTAAAAGTGGTGACTCTACTCTGACATTAATGGTTGTGACCCTAAAATAACATTACTGGTGGGGATTCTAGACTAACATTACTGGTGGTGAATCAGCTCTAACATTAATAATGGTGACTGACGTAATAAAACTCACTATGCACTTGGTTTGAGTATAACACAAGGCTTTAAACAACTTGTTTCTGAACATGTAGGTCTAGTTGTACTTCACTAGCTCCTGTCGAACAAAATGTCCCTAGGCAAGCTGGGCCCACGCCCGAGTATTTATACTCCTTGGACGGCGCCACCAGCTGGCCGTCCAGTGTTATTTCATGAGTTGCTCCTTTATGATGACGAGACTTATAACAGTGACCTTACAACAACTTTACTTGTGGCGACTCTACTGTAACATTACTGGTGGAGAATCTTCACTAATATTACTGGTGGTGTCCCTACTCTAACATTACTGTTGGTGCCCCTACTCTAACATTACTGTTGGTGCCCCTACTCTAAAATTACTGGTGGTGACTCTACTCAAACATGACTGGTGGTGACACTACTCTAACATTACTGGTGGTTACTCTACTCTAACATTACTGGTGGTGACTCTACTCTAACATTACTGGTGGAGAATCTTCTCTAATATTACTGTTGGTGAGTCTACTCTAACATTACTGGTGGTGACCCTGCTCAAACATTACTAGTGGTGAATCTAGTCTAACATTACTGGTGGTGACTCTACTCTAACATTACTGGTGGAGAATCTTCTCTAATATTACTGGTGGTGCCGCTACTCTATCATTACTGCTGCTGACTCTACTCTAACATTATTGATGGTGATCCTACTCTAACATTACTGGTGGTGACTCTACTTTATCATTACTGGTGGAGACTCTTCTCTAATATTACTGGTGGAGCCCCTACTCTAACATTACTGGTGTTGACTCTACTCTAACATTACTGGTGGTGACTCTACTCTAACATTACTGGTGGAGAATCTTCTCTAATATTACTGTTGGTGAGTCTACTCTAACCTTACTGGTGGTGAACCTGCTCAAACATTACTAGTGGTGAATCTAATCTAACATTAATGGTGGTGATCCTGATCTAACATTACTGTTGGTGACCCCACTCTAACATTACTGTTGGTGACCCCAATCTAACATTACTGGTGGTGAATCTATTCTAGCATTACTGGTGGTGATCCTACACTAACATTACTGTTGGTGACCCTACTCCAACGTTGATGGTGGATACTCTACTCTAACATTACTGGTGGTGACCCTATTCTAACATTATTGGTGGTGACTCTACTGAAACAATACTGTTGGTGACCCTACACTAACATTGCTGGTGGTGAATCTCCTCTAACATTACTGGTGGTGACTCTACACGAACATTTCTGCTGGTGACCCAACTCTAAATTACTGGTGCTGAATCTACCCTAACATTAATTTTGGTTAACCTACACTAACATTATTGGTGGTGACTGTACTCTAACATAACTGGTGCTGACCCTACTCTAACATTATTGGTGGTGACTCTACTGTAACACTATTGTTGGTGACCCTACTCCAACATTGCTGGTGGTGAATCTACTCTAACATTTCTGCTGGTGACTCTACTCTAACATTTCTGTTGGTGATCGTACACTAAAATTACTGGTGGTGACCCTACTCTAACATTAATTTTGGTGACTCTACTCTATCATTAATTGTGGTGACCCTACTCTAACGTTATTGGTGGTGACACTACTCTATCATTACTGGTGGTGATCCTACTCTAACATTACTGTTGGTGACCCTACTGTAACATAATTGGTGGTGACTCTAGGCTTGCATTACTGGTGGTGAACCTACTCTATCTTTATTCTAACAGTCAGTCTTAAGTTTAAATGGCCTCAGTTTCCTGAGTTCTATTTTCTTGCTTTCTGTATATTTTTCTCTGTCATTTTCTCTGGAATTATTTTTTTCTTTTATTTTGGTTTCACTTGTTCCTCGCGCTTACTGACTCCTAAATTTCCTCATTCGTGTTCCATGTGTTTCCCTTGATAGCTGTGATAGCTCAAGTCCAAAGAATGTTTGAGGGAACCAAATTGCTAATTGAAAGGGAGCAATAAGTGCCTCCAAAAAAACTGGATCTCCTAAGTCAGAATTGCATAGAAGTTACAATATGCAATAGGCCCAACCATTCCATAAAGTTGATAAATAGCTCCTAATTACATGTGCCCACCGGGTTCCCATATCACTTTGTCCCACTTTACTTGTTGTATTCGTTTATTGAATGTGGGCGTCGCTGGCAAGGCCAGCATTTATTTCCCATCACTAATTGCCCTTGAGAATGTGGTGCTGAGGCACCTTATTGAACTGCTGCCAACCGTGTGTTGAAGTTACTCCCACAGTGCTGTTAGGGAGGAGGTTCGAGGACTTTAACCCAGCGATGATGATGGATCGCCGATATACTTCTAAGTCAGGATGGTGTGTGACTTGGGGGAACTTGGAGGAGCTGGTTTTCCCATGCGCCTGCTGCCCCATGTGGAAGATGTCATATGTTCAAACATCTATCTAATCTATTCATAACCGGTGACATTTTTAAACTTAATTCAATGATGTTGCCAGTTACTGCCCATCAAAGTAGTCATGAGAAGGTGATTTGAATAAACAATCTAGGTTGCCGGAGACTTCCTGACGAGATGTTAAATCGATGCCTTCTCTGACCTCTTTGGTGGCCGTAAAAAATCCCATGGTACTATTGAGAAGTAGAGCAGTGGAAATGTCCCCGGCGACCTCACCAATAATTAACCTCGAACAACAACATTGAAACAGATTCTCTGGTGAATATTACATTGTGGGAGTATGCTGTGCCCAAATTGGCTAACACATATACTGCACCACAACAGTGACTGCACCTCAAAAGTACTGAAATAAAAACAGAAAATGCTGGAAATACTCAGCAGGTCAGGCAGCATCTGTGAAGACAGAAAAAGAGTTAACGTTTCTGGCCGTTGTCCTTTTGTAAGAACTGGAAAAAAGCAGGAAATGGAACAGCTTTTTAAGCAAGTGTAGGGGCTGGGAAAGGGGGACATGAAAGAACAAAATGGAAGGTATGTGATAGAATGGAAGGCAGGAGAGTTTATGAGATATTAAGAGATATTCAAGGCAAAAGGAGATAGGTTAAGGGACAGGTTCAGAAACAAAGGAAGGCTCTAGATGAAGTGTAAATTGCGCTGGCAGAATGAAAGACGTCCAAAGTGATGGAGAAGGTTCGGGCCAGGAAACTGGATACTAGCAGAAGCTGAACACCAACTCTCCGACCCCTCCCCCTACTCCGCCTGGACCATGATCCCACAACCGAACACTTTCCTGTCCCCAACTGCCTCCTTTTCACTATGGACGTACAATCCCTCTACACCTCCATCCACCACCTGGATGGCCTGAGGGCACATCACTTATTCCTTGAACAGAGGTCCAACCAGTTCCCATCCACCAGCGCCCTGCTCCGCCTGTCTGAACTTGTTCTCAGTTTGAACAACTTCTCCTTTGAATCCACTCACTTCATCCAATTCAAAGGTGCCACTATGGGAACCCGCATGTGTCCTAGCTATGCCTGCCTTTTCGTGGGATATGTGGATCAATCTTTTTTCCAGTCCTACTCAGGTCCCCTGCCCTACCTGCTTTTCCGGTATATCAATGACTGCATCAGTGCCGTTTCCTGCTCTCGCCCTGAACAAGATAATTTAATTCACTTCGCTTCCAATTTCCACCTTTCCCTCACCTTCACATGATCCATGTCTGACTCTTCCCTTTCCTTCCTCAACTTCTCCATCTACATCTCTGGGGATAGGTTATTGACCAACAATCACTACAAGCCCACTGACTCCAACAGCTACCTGGACTACACTTCCTCCCACCCCGCCGCCTGTAAGACCTCTATTCCAACATCCCAGTTTTTCCATCTTCGTCGCATCTGCTCTGACAATGGCACCATCCATACCAGTGCTTGCGACATTTCTTCCTTATTTGCTCAACCAAAGATTCCCCTCTACTCTGGTTGACACGGCCCTTGACCTTGACCGTTCTATCTCCTGCACCTCTGCCCTCACCCCTGCCCCTCCATCCCGGAACTACGATAGCTTTTCCCTTGTCCTCCCACCAGCCTGCACATTCAACAGATCATCCTGTGTCATTTCTGCCACATCCAGCGTGATCACACCACCAATCACATGTTCCCCTCATCTTGCCTTTCAGCATTACGTAGGGACTGCTCCCACAGCGACGCCCTGGTCCACTCCGCTATCTTCCCCAACACCCATTCCCCTTTGCTCGGCGCCTTCCCATGCAAGTGCAGGAGATGCAACACATGTCCTTCTACATCCTCCCTTCCCACTGCCCAGGGCCCCACCCCCCCCTTCCAGGTGAAACAGCAATTTACTTGTACTTCTTGCAATTTTGTATACTGTATTCGCTGCACACGATGCGGTCTCCTCTACTTTGGGGTGAGCAAACGCAGATTGGGTGAACACTTTGCGGAACAGCTCCTTTCAGTCCGTATGGGGGCACCCGAGCTTCAGTCACTTTAATTCACCACTCCACTCCCATTCAGACCTCACCATCCTCGGCCCCTTGCACTGTTCCACTGAAGCTCAGCGTAAGCTCGAGGAGCAGCATCACATCTTTCGCTTAGGCACTTTACAGCCTTCTGGACTCAAGATAGATTTAAATAATTTCAGATCATAACCTCGGCCCCTATCACATATATATTTTATCGACACATTTTGCCTGTGTCTTGTTCTTCTCTCTCCCACATGGCAGCTGTCTTTCATTCTGCCAGGGCAATTTACACTTCATCTAGAGCCTTCCTTTGTTTCTTAACCGGTCCAATTACCATCTCCTTTTGCCTTGAATATCTCTTAATATCTCTTAACCTCTCCTGCCTTCTATCCTATCACAGGTCTTCCCTTTTGTTCTTCCCCCCACCCTTTCCCAGCTCCTACATTTGCCTAAAAATCTGTTCCTTTTCCTTTTTTTTACAGTTCTGATGAAAGGTCATCGACCTGAAACGTTAACTCTGTTTCTCCCTTCACAGTTGCTGCCTGACCTGCTGAGTATCTCCACCATTTTCTGTTTTTATTGCAAATTTCCAGCATCTGCAGTATTTTCTTTTTGTCTCAAAGGTACTGAATTAGCTATAATTTGCTTCGTGATATCCTGAGCTGGTGAAAGGCACCATATCAATGCAAGGCTTCCTTTGATAAGCATATAACACAAAACTGCTCTCGGATTGTGCAGGACAGGTTAAGCAGTGAGCATTTAATGAATGGTGATGTGACTGAGGAGAGCGGTACACTGAGGGCTGTGGAGCAGCAAACAAACAAACAGCGAACTGAGCTACAACGGCCAATCAATATGACGTTTCAGGCTATAATGCTGCAGCTGTGAAGTGCTCCAGTCAGGACTGACCCTGGGTATTGAACTTATTTCGGATCACTCATGTTAAAAGGATGCATCCACTCCTGGGAGCGGGGTAGAGGGAGGCCACTAGGCCGTGATCCAGTGCCAGAGAGCTCGGCCACGAGGAAAGTGCAGCGAAAAGTCACACTGTTAAAACTTAATGGCAGTGCAGGAACATACAAAGATAGGAAAATACCAGCTGGCCCAGCAATCCTGCTCCCACAGGCTTGTAGCATCAGAGCTGTCTTCCTCCATGTGATCTCCTGGGAGCAGTAAAATACTAGGAAAGAAACAGGGCCAATAACGGGGGAAATCCTCTCCGACATGCTCAGGCGATCAAAACCATTCCAGTGGATCACAGCGGCCATGCACACGTTAATAGTTAAACCATTTACATTTAATATGAGGCGATCTCTGGCCCATCCAACACCAGTCCAGCTCCCTGCTGAAGTGCTGCAGAGAGTCAGCACACACCGCACAAACTGGCAATGCAATCCAAACACTCACTGCTCTCTGGGAAAGCCGAGCATCCAGCCTATTCCTACTTTAGTGTAATTTAAATTCTTGTCCCCTGGTCCGCTCCATCCTCTCAAACTCAAATAACCTAAGAATAGAAATCCTATCCATGGCATACATTATTTTATATAACTCTCAGGTCGCTTCTAAGATGTGGACCTGTGAAGTTAGGCAAGGTACGAGGGGTGGTAAACAAGGGTTATCCTAAGCGGGTTTAAGGACACGGAGCTTTAAAGGACCAGAGCTTGGACCATGTGTCAATGCTTCATACTTGTGCTGACTGATCACTGAATTGATATTCTGGGTTGGGTTGGGCGGAAGACTGTTGAACAGTTCAAGTAGCAGCTAGAGGCGGTGATGGGATTGTGGGTTCCAGTGGATTGATCTGCTCGATGGATCGAACATCATTCCTCATCCACACATATCTGAGTGAACCAGGGCTTCGCCAGAGTTGTGATCGCACAATGAAGAGGTTGAACATTAACTAGAGGATCGGTAGTTAGTTGCACTAAGCGTTTAACAAGGGGCTTGAAAATAACTAGTTAATAAATAAGGCAGCACCTCTAAGGTTTAGCCATATTTTTATTAGAGTTTGATCTTAGCTAGTTGATGCTTTTGACAGAGGACTGAGCTACATTAATAGATTAATAGATATTTGCTATAGTTACTTTGAGACTGTACATGGAAAGTTTATTCCTGCATTGTAGTTTTACGATTTCATTAGACACCTAGGGCTAGAAATTCAGCAGGCTTTGCGCCCAGTTTTCGCCCAAAGAGGGCTTTTGCGCCACTTGCTGAGATTGCGCCGATATTCAGCGCTGCGGTAATGGTGGCGTTAGCCAGTAGCGCTGCGCCGCCACTGATGACGTCATCGGTGTGCGCAGTGAACCGCTACCGCCCCGCTACCGGCCTGACCACCATATTTAGTTGCGGCCGCCTCTTCCGCAGTGGCCGCAAACAGCGATCTGAAAATAGGGCCGTCCTGCAGCCTTAGTGGGGCGTGTTAAGGCGGAGGTGCGGCTGGCCGCTTTTTCGGCGGCCGCCTGCCCGCACCTCCTTCCTCTGCCTCCTCCACCCCACCCCCCGAGGCATTGCTGGCTGTTTTCCGGGAGCCCGGCACTTCTCCGTGGTGCCGGCCTCATTTGCCGGCACTAGCGAGCGGCGATCTCGCTTTTGCAGGCACCTCCCCCTTAAGAGAGGGAGGAAGGCCTGCAGTACCGCAGCCTGCCGCTTCGCAGCAGGTGGCGCTGCGGCACCTAGCGCGCCGAAATTCAGTTTCAGCGCCCCAAGCGGGGGCGGCCACACCCTGGAATAGCGGCCGGCTTCGACTTGGGGCGCTGAAACTGAATTTCCGGCGGGCGCAAGTGGCGCCGCGCGCAGTGGCAACTTCTG
This sequence comes from Somniosus microcephalus, assembly GCF_052327205.1. Taxonomy (NCBI): domain Eukaryota; kingdom Metazoa; phylum Chordata; class Chondrichthyes; order Squaliformes; family Somniosidae; genus Somniosus; species Somniosus microcephalus. Next base: position 30,675,817 of record NW_028225180.1, on the reverse strand, counting down.
GGCGCAAGCGAGCTGGCGGGCCCAAACTGAATTTCTAGGCCCTAGTTTCCAGTATAAACTTGGAAAAAGGAATTTTTTTAAAGGAGAAATATTGATATGGAAATGTGACAACAGGAATTAGGTTTGGTAGACAGGAAGCACACGCAGGCATAAGGTTTTGAATAGGTTGTAGACAATAAAAGGATTAACAATTGCCAATTGCTGTCTGTAGCAATATCTGCCAACGTGATTTGAATCCAGCGTTGGAATGGTTTGCATGATAACAGAGCAAGTTTCCAGATCCTAATATTCAAGGTATGAGGTTTTGAGATACTTTTCACCCCGTATCACTAACTGTACACCATCCTCACGGTGCACCAGAACAAAATTGATGGCACAGGCAGCATTTGCCGATTGACATGAACAAAAAGTATAGTAACAGAGCTCTGGGATCAGGTTAGCAACGCATTTAAAAGAATAGTTGGAGCGCAATGGAGGGTGCACACAACGGATACTAGGCTGGACTCTATGGGACAGATTGGGGGTCGGGGAGTCTAGGACTTGCAATGCAAAGGTCGGGATTAAACACCAACCACAGCTAGGTGTGCCATTGAATTTAATAAAATATGATATTTTCTGGACTGGGACCAAAGAAATTATGGTGAATGTTACTGAAGATCAGGAGGAGTTAATGGATCCCCTCTCAGGATTTGATGAATCTTGTAGTTTCGGCTAACCTTCAATTCTTAACTAAAGCCACCAAAGGACAGAATAACTGGTCATTTATCTCAACCTCAGGATTGATCTATAAACTCAACTGGTGCCATAATGTTCTCCAGGGAAAGAAAGCTTCCTCATCTACCTGTTTTGGATTACACATAACTCCAGTTCTGGGAACATTTCGACTTTGTACAATACAGTATCATGTGTAATAGCGCGGCGTCTGAATGTCGTCCATCTCCCCCTGATTTTTAGTTTCATTGAATTCCATGGAAGTCATCCGTTTTACACTATCACACACATTCAAAATATACTCCAACGTGCTAACTCTTAATGCCCCCATTGCAAACAAGATGGGCAACAAATGCAGCTGCACTGCGAGAGCAAAATTACAAATTGATCCCGTAAAGACACTCAGAGATATGAAACCTGGGGGCAGAATGTAATGCATGAAAGCTTTTAACGCTGATTTTGCTACTTCTACTCCTTTATCAGCAGTTAGATCTTCCAATAACCCCGTATTCTCAGCAAAATAAAGAGGGTGTAAAATAGGAAACAAAAAGTTTATTTTTGGTTCAATGCCTGTATCGAAATAATGGCCTAGAAATTCAGTTAGGGGCGCCCAGCTCGCCTGGGCGCCGGAATTACCGCTGCGCGCGGAGCCACTTGCGCCAGCGGGAAATTCAGTTTCAGCGCCCCAAGTGGAAGCCGGCCGCTAAACAAGGGTTTCGCCGCCCCGCTTGGGGCGCTGAAACTGAATATCGGTGTGTAAAGTGCCGCAGTGCCACCCGCTGTGGCATGGCAGCCTGCGGTACTGCTGGCCTTCCTCTCATTCTTAAGGGGGAGGTGCCTGCAACAGCACGATCCCCGCTCGCGAGTACCGGCAAATGAGCCCGGCACCAAGGAGAAGTGCCGGGCTCTCTGGAAACAGCCGGCAATGCCGCGGGGGGGGGTGTAGGAGGCCGGGGAAGGAGGTGCGGGCAGGCGCCCACCGAAAAAGCAGCCGGCCGCACCTCCACCTTAACTCGCCCCACTACCGGCACAGGTAGGCCCCGTGTACTGGTCGCTGTTTGCGGCCAGCGCGGGGGAGGCGGTAGCAAACAAGTATGGCCAGCGGTGCGATAGCGGGGCACTGCGCACAACAAAGACATCATCGGTGGCGGCGCAGCGCTACTGGCTAATGCCGCCATTAGCGCCCCGCTAAATATCATGGTAGGTTTGCACAGTGGCGCAAAAGCCCTCTTTGGGTGCAAACTGGTGGCGCAGGCCACTGAATTTTTAGCCCAATGGATCGGAATCAGCAAACTGTGTTTCCTACTCTAAGGCTAGAAATTCAGTAAGGTGCCACCAGCTTTGCGGCCAGTTACCGCCCAAAGAGGGCTTCTGCGCCAATAGAGGAGTTTGCGCTGACATTCCGCGCAGCGGTAATGTCAGCGGTAGCCGTTAGCGCTGCGCCAGCACCGATGACGTCATCGGTGTGCGCAGTGCCCCAGTTCCGCGCCGATACCGGCCCGTCCCCCATATTTAGTTGTGGCCGCCTCTTCCGCAGCGGCCGCAAACAGTAATCAGAAAACGGGGCCATACTGTAGCGTTAGTGGGGCGAGTTAAGGCGGATGTGCGGCCGGCCGCTTTTTCGGCCGCCGCCTGCCCGCACCTCCTTCCCCGGCCTCCTCCACCTCCCCCCCACGGCATTGCCAGCTGCTTTCCACAAACCCGGCACTTCTCCGTGGTGCCGGGCTCATTTGCCAGCACTATCCAGCGGCGATCTCCCCGTTGCAGGCACCTCCCCCTTAAGAGAAGGAGGAGGCCTGCAGTACCGCAGCCTGCCGCTCCTCAGCGGGTGGTGCAGTGGCACCTAGAGCGCTGACATTCAGTTTCAGTGCCCCAAGCGGGGGCGGGCACACCCTGGAATAGCGCCCGGTTCCGACTTGGGGTGCAAAAACTGAATATCTGACAGGCGCAACTGGCTCCGCGCTCAGCGCTAACTTTTGGGCGCACGCCAGCTGGCGGGCCCAAAGTGAATTTCTAGGCCTAAGTATTTTTGTAGCAGTTTTGTGTCTTCAGAATTGCCTGCTTTGTTTCACGGTTTAAGTATAGTCTTCGTAAATCATTGACTGCAGATAAAATACCAATTTTACAGATCCTTAGTAGCTTCTTGAGGTCGATAGCCGGGCAGGGCACTGATTGGCTTTGACCAATATCTCACATATTGCACAGGCGGCTCTCATTTATTCCTAAACACTCACCTCAGAATCAGAAGAACACCGGTTCATGCCTCATTCTAGAAGTTATGTCCATAATGCAGGTTGACGCCCAGTGCAGTGCTGGGTAAGTACAGCCATGTGGAAGTGATCCTCTTTTGGACCAGAAGTTAAACTGAAGCCTCGTCTGCCTGTTCAGGTGAACGTGAAATTATTCTGGCACTATTTGAAGAAGGTAGTGATGTTAACAAATATTCATTCCTTAATCAACGCCACTAAAATAACTTATCTGGTCAGTTATCTCAATACCATTTGCAGGATATTGCTTTGCTCCAGCGTTTGCCTTACAATAACAGTGACTGCATTCTGCAGCTAATTAATTGTGAAATGCTTCACGACATTCTGAGGATTTGAAAAGCTCTATAACAGTAGGATTTTTTTTATTTCTGATGGGATGTTGTTTGCTGAAGTCCGGACATGCGCTGAATTTTACAGTGGAATATATTTGTTTCTTTCCTCAGAGAGTGATGATGCAGATAGTGCAAGAGCTGTGCAAGAGACCCGGGCTGAAGAAATGTGGCTTTGATATGCCAACCATCTACATCCCAGATCCCAGCAAGGTAGGTCCGTGTTACCGCAATGTTAATCAGGAATGTACAGAGCTCACAGAAACAATGCTCTGTAGATGCTGCCCGCACAGTTTCCAATTTGCACGTTGGATAAGGGACTGGTAGCATAATGGTTATATTACTGGACTAGCATTCCTAGAGGCCTGGACTACTGATCCAGAGACGTTAGTTCAGAATCCCACCACAGCAGCTGGGGAATTTATATTAAGATAATTAACTAAACCTGGAATAAAAAGCTAGTATCAGTAATGGTGAGGATTGAAACTATCAGATTGTCATTAAAAAGAAACATCTGGTTCACTAATGTCCTTAAGGGAAGGAAATATGCCGTCCTTATCTGGTCAAGCCTATATGTGACTCTAGACCCATAGAAATGTGGTTGAATCTTAACTGCCCTAGCAAACAGCAACGGGAACAATAATGCTGTAGCGGCTGAAGAAGGCGGCTCACCACCACCTTCTCAAGGGCAATTAGCGCTGGGTAATAAATGTTGGCCTTGCCAGCAGCGCCCTCATTCCAGAATGAATAAGAAAAAGGTCATCTTCATCAACAGGATAAATCCACCTGAAGCGAGATAACAATTTAAATGCTTCGTGTTGCGTGACTGCCGTTAACCAACTTCATTACTGATTTGAATGAAATGATGCAATGTTAACAAGTCTTCCTATCAAAATATTTGTGCGTTGGAGTTACGAGTTGGAATTATTTTCCCTTTAGTTGTTCTCAACATATGGTTGGTTCTGGATAAGTATCTTTTATTGGCCCTTCCAAGATGCCTGGAGGAGATGGCGGGCATTCTCTTTGAATCACTGAAGGCCTTTTGATGCTGGTGCTCCCAGGGTGGTGTCAGGAGAGTAATTTCACAATATTGACCCAATCCGGTGAATAAATGGTGGTATATATCCCTGTGAGGTGAAGTGTAGCTTGGAGGGTAAATTGGGGTTCTTGGGGGCTCCCGTTATTCTGCTGCTCTTGTTTTTATTTGGGTTCGAGTTCTCAGAGGAGGAAAATGTTGTTGAACAATCCTCAGAGAGTTGCTGCAGTACATCCTGCAGACCATACATACAGCAGCCGCATTGTGTCGGTAGTGGTGTGGATAGTATTGTGTTGAATAAAGGCCAATTTAGGGAATGGGCCCAGATATCCTTCAATTTGGATAAGTGTAGGCTGGAGGATTGTTATACCAGAAACTCCAGGAATGTGTAGACAATGTAACGGGACCGGTTAATGTCTGACAGGCAGGCAGAAAACGTGGTGTCATAACCAATAAATCACTGACAATCCACAAGCAGTATTATTGGGAAGGTAAATAGAGATTTAGGTTGTATTGCTGCAATAGTACAATATAAACTAAAAACACTCTAACGAGGATTTGACGTGTTTCTGCTTGGAATGTTGCAGACCATTTTGGCAGGCATAGATAGTGAGGATAAAGGAGGAGAGCGATCAAAGCGATACACATTATCAGGGCACTATAATATTGGGATAGGCTTAATAAATTGAGGTGATTTTCATAAGAGAAATGTTAGATCGGTGAAGATATCATTGTGGGCTGTAAAATGAGGTGGAGATTAAATTCTGCTCAGCTGTATGAGGTACACGATCCCTGGGAGAACTCAGGAGAGTGAGTATAAATCACGTCAACAAAGAGTTAGTTTGGACAGTCGGACCCAGAGTCCTCAACTCTGCAGCAGATTACTGAGCCATGCAGTGAAGGTAAATTCACCACAGTCCAATTGGAGCAACACGAGTTACCGAGTTAGCGGTACAGTTCTGTTATTGGTAAGTCACGGGCTAGCTGGAGGACTCATGGTTATTGTACTTTCCTGTAGCTTTGCTCGATTACCTTAGAGGATTGGAAAGAAATAGCCCCGAGTTTTTCCTGAATTCACAACTGTTCTTTTCTCTGCGTTTTACTTCTGCGAGGGATTGTATGACCTGGAGGCAGATGGTGGGGGGTGTGGAGTGGTGGTGGGAGGTTGATATTTGGTCATTGGCTACAACATGCCTGGTTGGGAAGGGTTTACAGATCAGAGGACATTTATTAGTCCCTTTCCTGTTTTCGTTTGTGTATTCTAATATCTAACAACAACCCCTTTATTGAAATGCCTGGTAGAAATCAGAAGGAGCAGATGCATGTTGAATAGAGCAGTAGAGCAGAATAATAATGGACAATCATCGTCAGATTTGGGGTTCAATACCTGATTTTATATCATGAAATGAATAATCATGTGGGCAAGGATCTTCTGGATTCTGTCGTCATTTAAGAGTAATTTCATCTGTTCGTGTTAGAGTACAACGGACGATAGTTGATTGACCGTCCAATACACATCACCCGATTTAATTCCCCATTGCGGTAATCCGATATAATAATAACATAAGAAATAGGAGCAGGAGTAGGCCAATCAGCCCCTCGAGCCTGCTCCGCCATTCAATAAGATCATGGCTGATCTGATCCTAACCTCAAATCTACTTCCAAACTCCATCCCACCCGAACCCATGTGATCTCCCGGGAGAGGCGCAAAACCAGATAAAAAAAAACAATGGCCAATTTGGGAGGAAAAATCTGGGAAATTCCTCTCCGACCCATCAAGGCGATCGAAATTCGTCCAGGAGATCACTCTGTCCCTGTATTTCTTGCAGTACTTACCTTCTGTAAAAGGTGATCTCCACCCCAGCCAGGAACAGGACCAAGATACTCTTGAAGGACTCCTAGCTGGCAGCCTGTTCCCGAGGTCTCCACTAATCCCTGTGAATAGAACCATCTCATGAATTCTAACAGAGAATTAGAACACAAGAAGTAGGAGCAGGAGCAGGCGACACGGCCCCTGGGCCCGCTCCACCACCCACAGGGCCATGACCGATCCGAACCTAGACTCATGTCCAATTTACTGCCCGCTCCCCATAACCCCTAATTCCCTTTACTTCTAAGAAACTGTCTATGTCTGTTTTAAATTTATTTAATGATGTAGCTTCCACAGCTTTCTGGGGCAGCAAATTCCACAGATCTACTACCCTCTGAGTGAAGAAGTTTCTCCTCATCTCAGTTTTGAAAGAGCAGCCCCTATTCTAAGATTATGCCCCCTAGTTCTAGTTTCACCCATCATTGGGAACATCCTCACAGCATCCACAAGATCAAGCCCCTTCACAATCTTATATGTTTCAATAAGTGCGCCTCTCATTCTTCTGAACTCCAATGAGTAGAGTCCCAATCTACTCAACCTCTCCTCATATGTCCACCCCCTCATTCCCGGGATCAACCGAGTGAACCTTCTTTGTACAGACTCGAGAGCAAGTATGTCTTTTCTTAAGTATGGACACCAAAACTGTATACAGTAGTCCAGGTGTGGTCTCACCAATACCTTGTATATCTGCAGCAATACCTTCCTGTTTTAATATTCTATCCCCCAGCAATAAAAGCCAACATTCCATTGGCCTTCTTGATCACCTGTTGCGCCAGCATACTAACTTTTTGAGTTTTGTGCACCAGGACCCCCAGATCCCATTGTGCTGCAGTACTTTGCAGTTTCTTGCCATTAAGATAATAACTTGCACTATGATTTTTCCTGCTAAAGTGCATAACCTCTCACTTTCCAGTATTGTATTCCATCTGCCAAATTTCTGCCCACCTACGTAGCCTGTCTATGTCCCTTTGCAGGTTTTTTTATGTCTTCCTCACCCACAACTTTCCCTCCCATCTTTGTAACATCTGCAAACTTTGATCTGTTACACTCGGTCCCCTCCTCCAAATCGTTAATATCGATTGTAAAGAGTTGGGGACCCAGCACTGACCCCTGCGGAACACTACTAGTTACTGATTGCCAGTCTGAGAATGAACCATTTATCCCAACTCTCTGCTTTCTGTTAGATAACCAATCCTCCACCCATGCCAGAATATTACCCCCAATCCCTTGATTTTTTTATCTTGAACAATAATCTTTTGTGTGGCACCTTGTCAAATGCCTTTTGGAAGTCTAAATACAATACATCCACTGGTTCCCCTTTATCCACCCTCTATGTTGCATCCTCAAAGAACTCAAGCAAATTTGTCAAACATGACTTCCCCTTCATATAACCATGCTAATTTAGCACTATTGAATTATGTTTATCTAAATGTTCCGTTACTGTCTCCTTAATAATGGACTCCAAAATTTTACCAACCACAGATGTTAGACTAACTGGTCTATAGTTTCCAGCCTTCTGACTAATACCCTTTTTAAATAAGGGTGTTACATTAGCAGTTTTCCAATCCGCTGGGACCTTTGCTCAGTCCAGGGAGTTTTGGAAAATTATTACCAATGCATCCACAATCTTTACTGCCACTTCCCTCAAGACCCTAGGATGTAAGCCATCAGGTCCAGGGGATTTATCCGCCTTGAGTCCCATTATTTTACCGAGTACCAATTCCTTAGTGATTTTAATCATATTTAGCTCCTCCCCCGCTAGAGCCCCCTGTTTGTCCAGTGCTGGGATATTCTTAGTGTCCTCTACCGTAAAGAATGAAACAAAATATTTGTTCAGCGTTTTTGCCATCTCCATGTTTTCCACCATTAAGTTCCCGGTCTAATCCTCTAAGGGACCAACATTTACTTTAGCCACCCTTTTTCTTTTTATATAACTATAGAAATTCTTGCTATCTGTTTTTATATTTTTTGCTAATATACTTTCATAATCTATCTTCCCTTTCTTAATCAATCTTTTATTTATTTTTGCTGTCTTTTGCAGACTTCCCAATCTTCTATCCTCCCACTATATTTGGCTACCTTATATGCCCTTGCTTTTAGTCGGATACTATCCTTAATTACTTCAGTTAGCCACGGATGGCTGTCATTTATTTTACAGCCTTTTGTCCTCAGTGGAATATATATTTTTTGAAAGTTGTAAAATATCTCCTTAAATATACACCACTGATCATGTACCGTCTTACCCTTTAATCTATTTTCCTAGTCCACTCTAATCAAGTCCGCTTTCATACCTTCATAGTCTCCTTTATTCAAGCTCAGTATGCTTGTTTGAGATCCAACCTTCTCACCCTCTAATTGAATATGGAATTCAACCATGTTATGGTCACTCATTCCAAGGGGATCCTTTGCTAGGACATTTCTAACTAATCCTGACTCATTACACAGGATCAGTTCTAAGGTTGCTTGCCCCCTGGTCGGTTCAGTTACATACTGCTCAAGAAACCCATCCCTAATACACTCAATGAACTCTTCCTCAAGGTTGCCCTGCCCAATTTGATTTGTCCAGTTAATATGACAGTTAAAATCCCCCATAATTATAGCTGCACCCTTATTGCAAGCCCTAACTATTTCCTGATTAATACTCCGTCCAACAAAGTTGCAACTGTTAGGAGGCCTATAGACTACGCCCACTAGCATTTTTTCCCCTTATTATTCCTTATCTCCACCCAAACTGTTTCACTATCCTGATCCTTTGACCCAATATAATTTCTCTGTATTACAGTGATTATTTCCTTTATTAACATAGCCACCCCACCTTCCCTTCCTTCCTGCCTGTCCTTCCTGATTGTTAAATACCCTGGTATGTTTAATTCCCAGTCATGTTCAACCTGCAGCCATGTTTCTGTAATGGCCACAAGATCATACCCATATGTAGTTATTTGTGCCGTTAACTCGTCCATTTTGTTATGAATGCTACGTGCATTCAGATAAAGAACTTTCAAATATGTTTTGTGACACTTAGTTCCTATTTTTTCCCCTTTTACTACTTTACCTTTTACTCCATACCTTCTTTCCCTTCCTGACACGCTCTGGTTTTTAATTCCCCTACTGCTACCTAGGTCTATAACCTTCTCCGTTGTCATTTTTATTGTTTGCTCTCTAGAACCCCCCCCCCCACTAATTAGTCGATCCGATATAGCCAGTTTCAAACTATTGGACACAATTAAAATGAACCCCATTGAGTTAGTGTCGGAAACAGCGCCCCGACATCTCAGTTAAATACAGCCTGGAGGTAGGGAGGTCGCAGTATGATCAGTTATTCATCGATGTGGATAAGAGAATGCAGTGTGTACTTCAGAATGGGAACCCTCTAATTTATCAGTTGGTAGTTCCTATGGCCTAGAAATTCAGTTGCGTTTGCGCCCACTTAGCGGCGAAAGAGTGGGTTGCGCCGGAAGTTTTTTAGTGCCCGAAATTAAGTTGGGCCCTAACATCGGCGTTAGCTGGTAGCGCTGCGCCGGCACCGATGACGTCAACGGTGTGCGCAGCGCCCCGGTTCCAACGCAATTCCGTTCCGAAGGCAAAATCCAGTTGCGGCCGCCTCGCCCGCAGCGGCCGCAAACAACGTTTGGAAAACGGGGCCTTGCAGCTCCGAGAGGCCGGCGCATAAAGGTGGAGGGGCGGCTGGCCGCTTTCCCGGTGGCCACATGGCCGCACCTCCCTCCCCGGACTCCTGCACCACCCCCCTGCCGGGCTCATTTGCCGGGGGAATCCAGCGGCGATCTCACGGCTGCAGGCAGCTCCTCCTTAAGAGAAGGAGGAGGCCTGCAGTACCCCAGCCTGCCGCACCGCATCGGGTGGCGCAGCGGCAGCTGGACGCCTGAAATAGACTTTCATCGCCCCAAGCGAGGCGGCCAAACCCTGCAGTAGCGCCTGCCTCCGTCTTGGCCTGTCGCAACTGAATTTCAGGTGGGCGCTGCGGGAATCCGGGCGAGCGCTAAATTTCGGGTGCTGAAGACCTGGCGGGGCCTTACTGAATTTCTAGGCCTATGACTTTTTGGAAATTTTGGACTGGCAGCCAACACGTTGCGTCAATCAGATCCAAGAGGTGTGCACAATAGAACAGATGGTAAACCGGACAGTTCAGAACACGCTGAACCAGCTGGAGAAGGAGTGTGCACTGAGCATGCGCACCACCAGGAGCCAGGTCGAGGAGAGCAGGTGAGGCTTTAGAGTGAGTTGTGTTCAGGACAGGTGCAGTGAGACTGGGCAAACAAGGATAGGAATAAACAACATTGTCAGAAATGATAACAGAAAGTATTATATTTGAAGAGGGCATCGGGGCAAGGGGACTGGGCTCGATATTCCTTTCTGTGCTCCTCTAATTCTGGCTTCTTGCACATCTCCGATTTTATTCGTTCCACGATTGGCGGCCCTGCCTTCAACTGCCGAGGCTCTAAGGTTTGGAATCCCCTTTCTGAGCCTCACCACCTCTTCACTGCTCTTTCCTCCTTCAAGAGGCCGGTTAAAAACTTTTCATCTGCCCTATTATCTCCTTATGTGGCTCGGTGTCAAATTCTGTTTGATAACGCTCCTGTGAAGCGCCTTGGGACATTTTATTACATTAAAAGCGCTATATCAATATAAGCTGTTATCATATCATGAATATTTAGATAGGAAATTTGGACTTATTTTCTTCAGCAGATATTATACTTCAAGAAGATCTTATCCAAGATTTCAAGTTAATGGGCCAGTTGAAAAGATTATTGTGAACTGTTCATATACCAAGACACGCGAGGTAGAATCGGGGAATTAGGAGCAAGAACAGAAGTCGAATGCCCCATTTTATCCGAAGTGAACGGAGATTCTGGAATCATTTACCATTGAAGTGAATTGAAGCGAGCAGCGTAAAGGGCCTGGAGTCCGGATTGAGCGATATGTGGGTGGATGCACAAAGCATTCTAAAAAGAGTTTGAGCTGAAAGCTATAATAATTATGGAAAATAGAATGTTTCTGTATTGGGAACATAACTTAGATTTGGACTAGACTTGATACTTAATTTTTCAGGTTTGCGAGTAGGAGAGAACCTTGGAAATAGTGACCATCATATATTGGGAGGAAGGGGCGCATCAGGCTGTTGGCCATTTTAACTATGGGCAATAATGCCAAATGTATGATATCGGTTGGACCACTCGTGATAAACCTCACAAAATTTTCCTTTCAATTAGAGTCATTCGGGAGAGATGTAAAACCGGCTGCCAATTCACGATCACCCGTTTTACACCATGGCACACAACCAGAATTACTCCCACGGCAAGGAAATTCGAACGGGCCTATAATGGACGGCTAAATGGACATCACCCATTGAACACTATCGCCCAGAGTTAAAATTACCCACAATGTGAAACTTCAAATGAAGGCATCTGGTGAAGTTTGGGGCTAATGATCGTAAATCACGTGGAATGCAAAAAGTTTAATGGCGTTTTCAAACGGGAGAGGAGAAGGTTTAAAATGGGTTATTAAACTGACAAAAGGTCGCATAACAACAAATAGCAAGGGCTTTTTCAAATATACAAAATTAAACAATTAGTTAGACAGGGTAGGGCCGAGCAGGAATAAAGTATATGGTGGTGGGTAATTATAACGTTGTGTGATGGTGAAAAATCGACAATATAGAATTATGCACCCAACATACAACATCAAGTCAATCGAAGGGAAAATTGGACGTGGCATAAAATGGCGACCAATTCAAAAACGTCCATTTTGCATCCGCGCCCAAAGTTAAAATTACCCCCATAGAATCTAATTGAGATAAATTTATGGTAATGATAGTTGATCTCCTAACATAAGAAATGATCCAGCTTCGGATCACTGTTTTTGATTTCTGGTGTCCTGCGGTGCAGAGTTTCCATTATTACACTGATTTGGTGGACTTGTGGAATCTGTTTTACACCAGTTACTGAAGAGAATTATTCTGATTTCCATTTCAGTGAACTGGCATCTCAGAACAGGAAAGCCTGGATCAAACATATGTTCTTCAGCTCCTTGACATACCTGGCACCACTCTCACTGCTGACAAGTTTCATAATTTCCAACACATCAAGAGAAAGGCTCACTGATATAATGGGAGAGGACTTGGCCCACATTTCGCTGACCTGGGCGGTATGACTCTCTTTAGTCTAATCAATGAATATCTGCCAGTGTCAGGCGTCCATTTGTTTGATTGGACTGCATAGATGGAGCACTATTCCATCTCCCGATCTGTACCTGCCCCATGAGTCTTTGAGGAGAAAATATAGACGGGGCTTAATTCTGTATTAAACACGTATTGTACCAAACCTAGGATTGTTTTATTGAACAGTGTATAAAGAGCTTTACTCTGTATCTAACCCGTGCTGTACCTTCATGGGAGGTTTTGATGGGACATTGTAGCGAAAGCTTCAAACTGTATCTATCCTGTGCTGTACCTGCCCTGGGAGTGCTTAATGGGACTGTATAGGTGCAGCATTACTCTCTATCTGACGCATGTTTTATCTAAATCATACTGTATTTCACCTCATGTTATTTGATGTGATTGTTTGACTCGGCATTTTACAGGACGTTGTATTCTGTATCTGATGCATGCTGCACCTTCACTAGGAGTGTTTGATGGGATAGTGTAGCGAGTGCTTTATGCTGTATATAACCTATGCTGTAACTAACATAGGTGTGTTTTATGGGGCAGTTTAGATGGAGCTTTACTCTGTATCTGACGCTTGCTTTATCTAACCCTTACTGTGTATAACCTGACGGTAGTTGATGAGTGCGTTTGATGGGATATTGTAGAGGGAGTTCTGCTCGGTATCTGACCAGTGCCACACCTGCAATGGAAATATTAAATGTCCCATTGTAGAGGGAGCTTGACTTTGTATCTAACCCGTGCTGTACCTGCCCTATATATGTTTGAAGGGACAATGTTGAGGGAGGTTTACTTTGTGTTAAACTCCTACTGTACTTAACCTGGTGGTAGTTGATGGTATGTGTAGCTGGAGTTTTTTCAGATCTTTGTCTTGCTTTGCAGATAAGATGCTAGAATTTACTGTGGGCATAGAATGAGGGAGTGGTCGAGAAGAACTTAATGGCCCAGAAATTCGGGTCTCCACGGGTGAGTACCCATGGGATACTCACCCGTAGGCCCAATAGAAGTGCCGCTTTCCTGCATGCACTGCGCAGACACGGGAAACTGGCACTTCCATTCCACTAAACGAAGGGGTTGAGAGGTCGATTGCATGCGTGGGAGAGGATGCGCGTAATCATCGAACTTAGGTTTTATTTACAGCGTGAGGCCTGCTTTTTACAAGGTAAGTGGTGAATTAATTAAAATTAAACAATTTTTCCACAGGTTTATTATTTTTAAATACATTAATGCAAGGTAAGTTTATTTTTAGCCCTGGTAGAAAAAAAAATTATTTCTTTCAAAAATTTAAATTATTGTTTTAATTATTTCATGTAATTTATAGTTTATTTAAAAAATGTGATTTAAAAAAAATGTAATTTAAGATTTAGTGCTATTTTGGGGCCGTAGTATTTATAAGTTTTGACAGCTCTTCCTGTCAATCTTATGAATGGAGCATTCCCTGTTCCGATTGGCTGTCGATGGTCCACGTGACCCCAGGGGATGCATCGAACTAACTGCGCCCCTGGGATACACAAGCACTGCATGCCGGCAGCTGGACCAGGCCCCGGATCGGAATTCCACGCGGGCCCACAGCACAAAGGCTGGCGCGCAAAATAAGTGCAGCCCCCAACCCGAATTCATGGGTCTATATATTTCAGTGAAATCATGAGGTTGATCCAATTCTCCGGTCAATTTCATTTCTGCAAAATAAAATTGGAAATCAGATTTGCTTTGATGGCCATTTCAAATGTTCACTTTTAGCTAAGTTGATCTCAGATGCCTTTGACTTTCCCCTAGATTTCTCAAGAGCTATAAGTTATTGGCCCAGAAATTCAGTCTGGCCACTTTTGGGGCGGTAAAGTCGGGCGGTCGCTAAAGGTAGCGCCCGCCGGAAAGTGTAGGCCACTTCGCCAAAATTCAGTAGATTTGGCCAAGAGTTTGGGCGAGCGCTGAAACTGGCGTTGCACTGCTATCTACAGGCGCTAAGCCGGCGATGCGGACTGATAACGCCGAGGCCGGGCGCAGCGCAGGTGCAGTCATGTTTTGCTTGACAGCAGGCACCCTGACGCCGGCCAGCTCTTAAACGGGGAAGGGTTGAATTTGACTGCTGCCACGCCCTGCATAGTGGAGCCCTGCAGCTAGGCCTCAACACTGCTGGTGGACCCAAATAGCGCCTGAAGCCATGGAGATGGCCCGTGAACGAGTGCAGCGCTTCTCCCAGCATGCTTTGAGGGTGCTGGTTAATGGTGTGGAAAAGAAAAGAGTGATCTTGTGCCCGGACAGTGGCAAGAAGGCTCCCAGGAGGCAGTACAGGAGAGCCTGGAAGAAAATCGCCCACAGGGTGTCATCCACCAGCGATGTCCCCAGGAGTGCGGACCAATGCCGAAAGAAGTACAACGACCTCACTCGGATGGTGAAGGTGAGTACCCTTTCCAGTGTCCACCTCACCCTTGCATGTGCACCTCACATTATGGGCAAAGGGACCTCAAAGGCCTAATGGCCAGCCCTCCTCCCGCAGCTATGGCACTGGCATGATCATCAATAGCACTTTCTGCACTCAACACACTGGCCAAGCTATTCGACCATGGGAGGCAGTGCACACAGCAACAGGGCACCACACTGGCCAAGCTATACGACCATGGGAGGCAGTGCACACAGCAACAGGGCACCACACTGGCCAAGCTATTCGACCATGGGAGGCAGTGCACACAGCAAAAGGGC
Organism: Somniosus microcephalus; assembly: GCF_052327205.1. Taxonomy (NCBI): domain Eukaryota; kingdom Metazoa; phylum Chordata; class Chondrichthyes; order Squaliformes; family Somniosidae; genus Somniosus; species Somniosus microcephalus. The sequence goes on along the minus strand of NW_028225180.1, from coordinate 30,660,726 downwards.
ACCACACTGGCCAAGCTATTCGACCATGGGAGGCAGTAAACACAGCAACAGGGCACCACACTGGCCAAGCTATTCGACCATGGGAGGCCGTGCACACAGCAACAGGGCACCACACTGGCCAAGCTATTCGACCATGGGAGGCAGTGCACAAAGCAACAGGGCACCACACTGTACTTAGAGGCCGTCCTTTCTCTTGCAGGCCAAGCTGGCGCGGAATTTGAGGAGCCAGTCTGCCACCAGGGGAGGCCGTCCCCAGTACCAGGTGCTCAGTGAGCTGGAGGAGAGTGTGGCTCGACTCATGCGTGGCCGGGTGACTGGCCCTGTTGCCATTGGAGATGCGGACCCTGTACTGGGACCCACTGGTAAGGACATGACCGGTTGGACCTCTCTCGTTGCCCTTGCGCTTCAGATCTACATACTTTCCCACTGTCCGACCAATGCGCATAATGCCACCACTCATGCCTCCCTCGCTGACGCCCTGTCCTCACTCTAAAGCTACTCTTGTGCCTTCCTGCTTTCAGCTGGTGAGGAGGAGGTGGTCCCTGAAGCTCAGAGTGCCAGGCCCTTGGAGGAGGAGGATGACGAGGACCAGGATGAAGGCGGCACATCGGGGGAACCCTCATCCACGCCAGGGGATGGCAATGGAGGGGAGATGTCTGGCCTGGAGGAGAGGCAGGGGGAAGTGTTGCAGGGGGGTGTAGGTCCTGGGCCCAGTGGGGTCGAGGCACGCGGGAAAGGTCGGGCAGCACGGTGGCCTTCTCCCCAGAGGGGGGAAGTGTTGCAGGGGAGGGCAGTTCCTGGGCCCAGTGGGGTCGAGGCACGCAGGAAGGGTCGGGCAGCTCGGTGGCCTTCTCCCCAGAGGGAGAGTCCGCCCTCCAGTCCGGAGACGGTCCTCGCCCAGGAGGTGCGCCTCCTTGATGAGATGTCCACGGCGTCGGAGTGGTGCCACAAGGAGTTCATGGGGGTTGTGGGACAGTTGCCTCAGGCCATTGAGTCCCTGGCTCATAGTGTGGTCGCTTTCAGGGAATCACAGGCCAGGGGGGTCGAGCAACTCGCGGCAGCACACGACAGGGGTGTCCAGCAACTCGCGGCAGTGCAGGACAGGGGTGTCCAGCAACTCGCGGCAGCGCAGGACGCGAGTCACGAGTCCATGAGTGGTGCCGTCCAGACACTGGCAGATCTGATGCGGGCACATACCAGGGCAGTTCGGGCACTCGCTTCTGCCACACTCGCTGTGGCGCAGAAGCATCGCCAGGGCACCCGCAGCCCTGCTGCAGCACAGCGGTCTGGCCTCCACCAGATTGCTGCGCTTGCTGCACTGCCAGCCCGGCTGAGTGCCAGTGTCTCTGGCGAACAGCGCGCACCTGGCATCAGCCAGCTTGCCCCCATTGGTGCAGCCGACACTGCCACTCCCCCAGCCAAGGTGCGACGAGCTGCTGCTGAGACTGATGCTGGCCAGCCACAGCTGCAGCAGTCAGCAGCTGGCACCTCCCGGGCCGGGCCTCGTCTAGGCCAACCCCCAAGGGCATCTGCCGTCACGCATTGTGGCCCTCATGAGCCTTCCCCCAGCCTTGCCACACCCACAGAGCCCAGGTTGAGGTGGAGCAGCAGGTCGGGCAGGGGCCGGAGAAGCCTGCATAAGGACTCGCCCTCTCGGCACACCCAGTAGAGTGTGGTGATAGCGGTTTTTTTTATATGGGGGTGTTTGTGTTCTGGGGGGGGGCTTATTTTGGTAAGGCCGAAGATGAAGGCATTTTTTGTTTTTATGGGGGTGTTTGTGTTGTGGAGGGGCGGGCTTATATTTGTAAGGCCGATGATGAAGGCCAATTGGATGGGCAAGTTTTGTTATTCCTCCCCAGGTTGTGGGAGTGACAGATGTTTTTGACTGTTTTTTGGGGGTCTCGTCTGTTTTTCTGTTTCATGTGGGAAGGGCCCTGAGTTGGGAAAATAAAGCTTTTTATTTATTCAGCATGTCCAGGTGTCATGTTTCAAGTGGTTGTTGCGTTAACCGGCTGAGGGCTTGCGGAGCGGCTGCATTCAGGTGCGTTCATTGCCACAGGCCATTCCCTGACAGGGGGCCTAGAAGTGTCGTTCAATAAGCCACCGGCGGACGGCCCTTGGACCTTGTGGCTCCCTCCTGGGCTGGTACTCCTCCTCCTCCTCCTCATGGTCCTCCTGCTCGTCCTCCTGAGGTGGTGGTGCAATGTCAGGTGGCAGTGCCTGAGTCCTGCGGATAGCCAGGTTGTGCAGCATGCAGCACATGACGACGAACTGGGAGACTCTATCCGGCGAATACTGTAGAGATCCACCGGAACGATCCAGGCAGCGGAACCGTTGCTTGAGGACGCCAATCATTTGCTCTATGATGTTCCTTGTGGCTTGATGGCTTTCGTTGTATGCCTCCTCCGCAGGGGTCCTGGGCGCACGGAGCGGGGTCATGAGCCATGTACACAAAGGGTAGCCCTTGTCCCCAATAAGCCATCCCCTTGGTGGAGGCTGTGCCTCGAACATGTCAGCCACAGTAGTCTGGCGCCGGATAAATGCATCGTGGCTGCTTCCTGGAAAGTGGGCATTGACAGCTAGGATGCGCTGCCTGTGGCCACACACCAGCTGTACATTGAGGGAATGGTAGCCCTTCCGGTTGCGGTAATCCTCAGCATTGTCGATAGGTGCCCGCATAGCCACATGCGTGCAGTCAATGGTGCCCTGCACCATGGGGAAGTCCACGATCCTGCCAATTCCGACTGCACGCTGCTCCTGCCTCTCTAGGGTCATGGGGAAGGAGATGAATTGGTGTCTCCTCGCAAAAAGTGCATCGGTGACCTGCCGGATGCAGCGATGCGCGGTGAACTGGGAGATGTTCACTATGTCCCCAGCAGCGGCTTGGAAGGAGCCACTTGCATAAAAGTTCAGAGCCACCGTGACCTTCACTTCCACCGAGAGAGACGTCCTGCACATCAGCTGTGGACGCAGATCTCTGTGAAGCAGCTGGCAGATCTCTGCAACCACCTCCCTTCTGAAGCGCAGCCTGTTAACACAATGCGCCGCAGTCATGGTGAGATAGGACACCTGCTGCCCGTATTGCCTGAGTGGATAAGGCCTACGTTGCCGACGCCTGATGGCCCCTCTGCGTCTAGGCATGGCTGGCCCTCTCACACAGCATCTGCGAGCCCTTCGCACATAATGCTGCAACTGAGGGTTGGAACACCATACAGCCCCCATAATAAACTTGCAAACAGTGAAATCACAATGATTCAAATGTCAAAGCTCTGGCCAGAAGCCAAAAATACCTCTCCTATGTTGTTCCAAATCAGTAAGCTCTGTTCCTTGGTCTCTGTCCAGAAATCCAAAGCAGTAAAGTCATTGCAGCAAAACGGCTGGGCTTGATAGGTCAGTGTAAGTGCCCTTTAATTAGCGCTCCCCAAGGCCCACAGGGCCTCTGTTGCGTTCCACTTCACAGTTCTTAACAGCACCACGCCCACATTGGCCGGGCGCCACTGAATTTCCGGTTTGGGGTGCACAAACAGCGTTGCACGACGAAATGACGTCATAAGCTGCGCGCGCAGCTGAGCGGGCGCAAACACTTTGCGCCAGCGCTAAATGTCTACTGAATTTGGGCGTAGGCGCAGATCGGCCTGCGCCCGGGTGCTAAGTGCCTAGTGCTGGAAATATACCCCTCTTATGGCGTTAACGGCTGGCGAACGCAACTGAATTTATAGGCCATTGTCTTGTAACAGGGGCCAGCGCTTTATTTCATCAAGATAAGTTCAATCTAACCTGAAATGTACCATCATAACTTCTTACCATAAACGTAAATTACAAAGATTGCAATGTGAGACTTTCACTCCACCTTTATTACAGACCTGCTCAATGTGTCACTTTGTTACTCTTCTCTTCTGTCTAATGGTGTGTATCTCAAACCTGGAAATTGTTAACCGGAGAAATTTACCTTCTGGCGCTGGTTATGCTGATCGGATTCATGTTCGTTTCGATGTTCCTTTCAAAGTGCTATTCAAGGTAAATGTTACTCTGACAGCAGAAGATGCAGTAGAACAAAAACAAAGGGAAAGCGATGTAAAGGGATTAGGCTAGAGAGACTGAAAGAGTCAGATATAGGGAAACAAGGAGTAACAGATGAAGGAAGCTAGGTAATGTCAGAAGGAGCCAAAGACATCTACAAACACACAGGCAGACGTAAGGGAACAAAGAGAGACAAGTGGAGCCAGAAACAGAGAGAGGGGGCTTAAAGAGAAATACAGGCGAAACTCAGGGACAGAGATATAACGAAGCACAGAGAGAGAGGTGAAAGGCAGAGACAGAAACAGAGATTGAGAAGTCCAAGAGAGCGACAAGGAAAAAGAAAGAGGGACAGAAAGAGAGAGTAAAGCAAAGATAGAGGGAAGAGAGAGACAGCGATATACAGCAAGAGAGAGAGAGATAGTTTGAAGGAGACTATGATCAGTAGAGGTGTAAGCATGTAATCAGGGAGGAAGACATCTGCAGGTGCAGTTTGCCAGATGTAAAATAATGCTAGATTGTGACAGAGGAGACGAGGAAACTGTTCACCCACACATGGTATTCTAGGCTGTGCTGAATATCAGCCTCCATTTTTCAGCACCAAAACGACCCTATTGAGCAAGGAGAAAAAGAAACTAGTAGCAAACCGTGACTATGTCCAATGTGTTGTGGTTGAGAAACAGGTGAATTTTCCCTGTGTTCCTGTCCTCTCTCTGATCCTAACTATCTACCAATAAACTTCTCTATATCGACATTTGCATTACATTTGCCTTTTACAGGCCCTGTATTTACCTTCTGTATTTGGATATTTGTTTCCCGACAATTATATCCACCAGGCATTCCAGTTTTGATGCAATTCATTCTTGAATTTCCTTTATTAACACGGGAATAATCCTTTATTTGTTGCAAGCAGAGCTCTATGAGATATACCTCCGTCAGTGTGTCTCTGAACAGGAAGTGAGCTAAAACTGACCAGCAGTAGGACTTTGGAAAGTGAGACAATGACATGATGCGATTTCTAACTCTGGGCTCCATGAGTGCACGGTTGTATAGTGTTTATGTTACTGGGCTAGTAATCCAGAGACCTGGACTAATGATCCCGAGACGTGAGTTGAAATCCCACCATAATACCTGAGGAAATTAACTTCAGTTAATTAAATAAAAGTCTGGAATAAAATAGTTAGTATCAGTAATGATTACCATGAAACTATCAGATTGTCGTAAAGCCCCACCTGGTTCAATAATGTCCTTTAGGGAAGGCAATCTGCTGACTTTAGCTGGTCTGCCTGATATGTGACTCCAGACCCACTGCAATGTCCTTGACTCTGAACGAGCCTCTGAAATGGAATAGAAAATCAATCATTTGAACCAAACTGCTATGAATAAGAATAAAAGCGGACAGAACTCCTGGCTTGTACCTCGTCACTGGCATACCCAGCCCAGTCGAACCAGCCAAATCCTCGCCATGCACATTGGGAACTTGTAACAAAATTGGGAGAGCTGTCCCACAGACTAGTCAAGCAACAGCATGACATAGTCATACTCACAGATTCATATCTTTCAGCCAATGTCCCAGACTCCTCCATCACCATCCCTGGATATGTCATGTCCCACCAGAGGTGGGGGCACAGTGGTACACAATCGGGATGGACTGGACCCGCGAGTCCTCAACATTGACTGGGAACCCCGTGAAGTTTCAAGTCAAGCATGGGCAAGGAACCCGCCTGCTGATTACCACCTACTGCCCTTACTCAGCTGATGAATCAGTACTCCTCCATGTTGAACACCACTTGGAAGACGCACTGAGAGTAGAAAAGGCACAGAATGTACGCTGGGTGGGGGTCTTCAATGTACATCACCAAGATAGCACCACTAGTGGCCGAGTCCCGTAGGGCATAGCTGCCAGTCTGGACTAGCAGCAGGTGGTAAGAGAACCAACACGAGGGAAAAACCTACCTGACCTCTTCCTGACCAATCCACCTGTCGCAGATGCAGCTGTCCTTGATAGCAGTGGTAGCAGTGACCAATGTAAAGTTATTATGGAGACAAAGTCCCGTCCTTACACTGAGTACACCCTCCACATCGTGTTGTGTGGCACAATCACCGTGATAAATGTAAAATTCAGAACAGATCTAGCAGTTCAAAACTGGGCATCCATGAGGCGCTGTGGGCCATGAGCAGCAGCATAATTGTATTTCACCACAATCTGTAACCTCATGGCTCGGCAAAACCCTCAATTTCCCAATACCTTCGAGCCAGGGTAGCAAAGTTGGTTCAATAAGGAGTGCAGAAGTGTATGCGAGGAGAAACACCAGGCGTACCTAAAATGGGTTGCCAAACTGGGGAAGCTGCAACACAGGCACATGCATGCACAGCAGTGGAAGCAGCATGCTATAATCAGAGCTAAGCGATCCCACAATCAAAAGGGGTACACAGTAACAGTGTAATTAGATAAAGGGGACAGGGTAATTTAGGGAATCAAAGTAACTATTTAATTAGACATAGAGGACAAGGTAACTTAGGGGAACACAGTAACTCTGTAATTAAAGATAGAGGAGAGGGTAATTTAGGGGAACACAGTAACTGTGTAATTAGTGATAGAGGACAGGGTAATTTAGTGCAACACACTATGTATAATGAGGCACAGGTGACAGGATAATATAGAGGAACACAGTAAATGTAATTAGAGATAGAGGACAGGGTAATTTAGGGGAAAACTAACTATGTAATTAGTGATAGAGGACAGGGTAATTTAGGGGAAAACTAACTATAAAATTAGCGATAGAGGACAGTGAAATTTAGGGGAAGACAGTAAATGTGTAATTAGAAATAGAGGACAGGGTAATTTAGTGGAACACAGTAACTGTCTAATTAGAGATAGAGGGCAGGGTAATTTAGGGGAACACAGTAACTGTGTAATTAGTGATAGATGGCAGATTAATTTGGGGACATGGAAAGCTATTCACCGTTTAATAACAAATAGAGATCACAGGAATGCCAGGAGCACACAACAACCCTTCAATGAGAATAGCAAAATAGAGCAGAGCTGGAAATCTGAAATAACAACAGAAAATGCTGGAAACACTCAGCAGTTCAGGCCGCATGGAGGAGAGACAATTAAAAGCAACGTTTCGGATCGAACCCTTCGTCAGAATTGGAAAAGTTTAGGGAAGAGTGATTTTTAAGTACTGGCTGTTTAATTAGAAACGAGGTCGAGAATCACAACCATATGGAATGGAATTTAACATGGTAATGCAATTGTGAACTGTGGTTTCAATTTTACTTTTTGATTTTGGATGATGTGATTGATTACATATCAACTTCTCACGATTGTAGCTGGGTGCAGATGCATCTCATCTGAGTCTGATGGAGTGAAAACCTCTGCATGAAGCCTTACTGGTGCCTTATGTACGATTGATCATCTGATTCCAGTTAAATGAGAATGTGACTGCTACACAGACGTACTCGAAACTCATAATCACTTTCGTAGAAGCAGGATGGTAGCCGGATTGGCAAAGCCTGGGCTCCACAGAGACTTGAAACCAAGTGGAGTTTTGCTTTTACAGAAGCTCGGGATCAAGTGGAACATTGAAGAGGGTTAAGAGGGCACTTAAACACAATTAAAAAATGAAGCTCATTCACAATGTACTGAAGCTATTGTCAGCGAAAGGTTTTCAATCAGCTTCTTGAAAATTGAAGTGAGGTGGCATAGGTGTTTTAGCACAAAGTATAAGCAATAGTAATTAATCATACAATTAAAGTTACTAACTACTAAGCTGCTGATTGTTGGTTGGGGATTCAAACGTGTTATAGATCTGAACTCAATTTCTTGGACCATTGCAAATGCTCAGTCCAAACTGTCACATTTCCACGGCCTCTTCGTATCAATCCTCACAATTTTGCATTATCGAATCATACATAAGTAAAAATACAACTCTATATAAGGGAAATTTAATGGTCTCACCTTTTTATCATAAATGATAGTTTTCTATATTAAAGAGCATGTTTTCCTTTGGGCTGACCCGTATAATTACATTAGTTCATTTTATTAACAATAATTTCACTCTTGTTCCTTTAATTGCTATTCGACCAAGTTTAATTATAACTCTGTCTTTAATTCTGTGCTATTTGTACAAATGAACACGCCAAGGCTCCTTCGGCAGCACCTTCCAAATCCACGAACTTTTCCACCTAGAATGACAAGGGCATCAGGCTCAGGGGAACACCACCACCTCCAAGTTCCACTCCAAGTCACACACCATCCTGACTTGGAAGTATATCGACGTTCCTTCTTCATCGCTGGGTCAAAATCCTGGAACTCCCTACCTAACAGCACTGTAGGAATACCTTCACCACATGGACTGCAGTGGTTCAAGTCGGCGGCTCACCAGCACCTTCTCAAGGGCAATTAGGGATGGGCAATAAATGCTGGCCTTGCCAGCGCTCCCACATCCCATGAACGAATAAAAAATTACGATGACATTCCAGATGTTTTCCTTTACATAATTAACAGATTTCCAACACTGTTATCAAAGGAGTAAAGTTCTATGAAATATATGAATTAGTTTAAAATGATGTGGCTTTAATTACATTTCTTCTTACTGCATCCTGAATCTGATCATGCTGCAGGGTGAGCCCTCACTCATCAGCTCAGTACTATTTTAAATTAACTGCTTAAGAGGCAAAGGCTAAAGGTAAACATTAATACATTAAGATAAACCAATAGAGTATAACATTAGCAGACTTCAGGACAGTCTGATTATCCCTTCCAATACAGTGCCGTCCATCATAGGATTAGAGTATTTAATGTCAGCATTAAACTATATCTCATCAGCAACGTATATCTATCGTGGTCTATTCTTTTGTGCAGATCTCTACCCATTGGTTTTACACATTAAACTCTCCACAACCACAGTAACCTTTTCAAGTAGGGTTGTTTTCAGCATGATTGACCGTGTCTTGGACCTGTTCATCATAGCATCTTCATCATGAATACCGCATCATGAATAACGCAAGTTAATTGCTTCCTGCCGAACGCGTCACCTCTGCACACACAGCGATAATGCAATATCATACAGCGCAATACATCCGACACAAAACATTCCTGCCCTTTCTGTCAATCCGGGTGGGGGGAGGGGCGGATTCTGTAGGTGTTAGATTTCAAGATATTAACTACATTCTTCTAATTATTCAATTTAGGCAAGAACACAACCATGTCAAACGGAAAGCTATCAGTTAACCATCTTAACTAAAATTTCTTGACTTTCACGAGATTGTGCATTGATTCCAGACTTATATCTTTTGACGAGTTGTGCCAAGGTGACTTACGTTAAGAAGGGACGTGTGATAGCATAGATAGAATGAGAGACTTTGCATTAGTTCAGGATCAAGAACTAACTGCCATAGATAAAGGAATAAATGGAAGTGATTTAGAACTGCGAGTAGGATAATCCTCTTTAGATGGAGAGTTCTGAGGCTGTGGAATTCACAGAGGGTGAAATTACGTCCATTTCAAGTTTAAATTGTATATATCAATGAATAAAAATAGGTTGATGGGATGTTGAGATCAGGGGGTTTAAAGTGAATGGAACTATATTCTCGGGTGCAGTGTAAACGCGGACACAAACTCTTTGGCTAAAATGACCTGTTCCCCTGTTATCAATTCTACAACATTTCGGTGACCAGTTTGGGATGTAAGTAAATATCTGTGAACAAAGATGTCTAGTGTCACATTGACGAGTCAAGTTCCTACTGTCTCTATCATTAGACACTGATCAGGAGCCAGGGCCCCGTTCTATTGGTCCAGGAGACAATGGGGGCGGAGTCTGATGGGGAGACCAGCGCCTGCAACATTCACACCAAGATTACAGAATTACAGAAAACCACGATTGTATCACATAGTTTCTACATTAAAGAAACCTTTAACTATTGATTATACTGGAGCGTCTCATTCCAGTCCCTGCGGTGTAAGCAAGTTAACGCTGACGCCCACATGTTCTACTCCTGCTGAAGCTCAGTCATAACTGTTCTCTTTGGATCTTGAGCGGGTATCGATTATGTTTACCCGGGGAAAGCAGCAGACATCAAGGCATGAAGTGAAGTAACTGTTATCTAATGCCTTTTAATTTTCACTACAGCAAACCATAGTATTTGCTGTCTAGTTTGGACCAGAAACTATGTTTTATTTTTTCATTAATTTGCAAATAAATGTCCAAGGAGTTTTCATCAGCTGCTTCAGCTCTTCCCTGAATTTAGTTTGTGTAGCTGCATAAATGCACGTGTTTGTACAGGAACTCAAAAACATGAGCATATATCCGGTTTCAGCGGCAATGTAGGCAGGGGCTGCATAATTGCCTCTGTAATGCACGGTGCTTATCAAACTGGTAGTTACATAAGTAACGTTAGTTGTCAGCCACAGCAGTATAAAACTGCCCGATACAGAGAACAGTAAAATGATGGATTTCCTTCGGCTCTCCATCTCTGGATCGCTCTGATTCTCAATGCCGTGACTCCGGAGTGCCCTGCGGACTCGACTGGCCACTAAAATACGTCTGGCTGTCAAACAATTAAACAGTAATATCAAAGCAAAACTGAGCAAAGTAAAACAAATGGCACATAACCAGTAAAACACCACACCTACAGGCGATGAAAAAAACTCCGCTCTGAAGCGGCAACCCCAGTGAACATTGTTAATTATTCGCTCAGATTCAAATGCAAACCAATACAGGAGGCTTTGTAAACAGATCAGGACAGAAACCATTGTTATAACCGCGGCCGCAGTTCTCACTGTGCAATACTTGGATTTAAACTTCTTACAACATATAGCTACAAATCGGTCAAATGTGAATGAGACTGTAAACCACACCGACAAATACAGGGCGACACATTGCAGGCATATAATGAACTTACAGACGGCAGTTAATGACAGGAATGTATGTGGAAAGTAATAACGTAAAATGCGGTTCAATAATATATTGACGATCATGACCAGTAGATCTGCTGTTGCCATGGCCACCATGTAGACAGAGATACATTTGGAAAGGCCGCAGTTTCCTCTGGAGAGAATCACGATTGTCAGTAGGTTCGCTGTAAGAAGGAGCAACAAGAGGTCAGTAACGGGGTCATTCAGATAAATCTCACAGATGTGTCCCTATTTAGCGTTAAGTGCATGGATTTTTTCATTAATATAGGTGAAGACACTTTATTTAAAGGAACGAAATCATTGAACATTCAATATCGAGGACTGAAAACCCGCCTTCTGTCCAGCAAACTTCAGTCAAGTATTAAATATAATTACATGGCAATTAATGGAAATATATAATTCAAGTAAAATATTCAACTCCGATAAAAAAAACATTCACATTATACTCAGACGCTGCCGAGAGGAGGGGAGCACCTTCCTGAACGGAAATTATTTCGGAAAATACCTTTCAATTCCCCTGTTGGGTGGAGGTTTCTGCAGTCCGAGGAATTATCAACTTAATGCAGAGAGGGAACAACGGCACAAAAGGCATGATTACGATGGGCACTGAGCAGCACATTCTTTAATGAGCTATGTGCTGTTGGAGGGGCCGGGGAATCTGCCTCGCCCTCCCTCAGTATAGGGAGGAACATTGAGCGCCCGGTGCCCGTGATCCAGCGACCGGAAAAGTGCCTCAGTGGTCGTGCGGACGACTGGGATTGCCGCTGATTTTCAGAGACTGATCCCGGTGAATAAATGACTCTGCAGTGTGGACATTCTCGGAATCTGTTACATTAACACTGAGATAGTCAACAGGTATTAGGCAACAGGATACATTGACTCACCGGGAATGCCAAATGCTGCGAGGACATGGTAGTAAATGTCCCGTATCTGTACAATTATTGGCCGTACCATTGTTTTAAAGATTTGTGTGAATTCTGAGCTGCTTTACGGTTCCGGCTGGAGTGTTTCTGAGATCCGTAAATGCTCCTGCTTTATAGATCAATCGGTGCCCCGGTGAGACAATCCGGTTACACAATAATTGGCTTTAGTTACAGTCACTGAACAAACAAGGAGCGATTTCCAACTTCAGTGCACCCGGGCCGCCAATGGGGAAATTGAACAGCTCAGTCCATGAAACTCCGTCCATTAACACCAATTAACAGAAAGTAATCCCAGAGGGACTGCACTCTGCGCGTGTTCAGTAAACCCTGAAGGACAAAGCAAATATTCCCCCGACACTGCGTTGATTTCTTGGAGCCTCATCTTAATTTGGTGAAATCGTCACTCATCCATTGCCTAATTAAAATATGTTTTTTACTGCAATGATGAATGATGTTGAATCGGCTCTAACATTACTGATGGTGACGCTACTCCAACATTAATGTTGATGATTCTAATCTATCATTATAGGTGCTGAACCTACTCTAACATTACTGGTGATGACCCTAATCTAACATTAATTGTGCTGGCCCTACTCTAACTTTAGTGGTGGTGACTCTTCTCTATTATTACTGGTGGTGCCTGTACACTAACATGACTGGGGGAGACCCTACTCAAACATTACTTGCGATGACTACTTTAACATGACTAGGGGTGACCCTACTCTAACATTAATGGCTATGCCCCTACTGTTACATTCCTGCTGGTGACTACATGATTATATTACTGGTGCTTACATGGCTCTAATATTACTGTAGGTGACCCTAATAACAATTATTCCTGGTGATCCGATTCTAATATTGCTGTAGTGACTCTTCTCAAATGTTACTGCTGGTAACAATAATCTAAGCTAATGGGTGGTGACTCATCTCTACCATTACTGCTTCTGACATTTTTTTATTTGCTCACGGGATGTTGGTGTGCTAAGTCAAGGCCAAACGTTATTGCCCATCCCCAGTTGCCCTTGAGAATTTGGTGGTGAGCCGCCTTCTCAAACCGCTGCTGTCCATTTGTTGAAAGTCCTCCCACAGAGCTGTTAGGGAGGGATTTCCAGGATCTTCACCGAACGACGACGAAGAAACGGCGATATAATTCCAAGTCTGGATGGTGTGTAACTTGGAAGTGAACTGGCAGGTGGTGGTTTTCACAATGCGCCTGCTGTCCTTGTCCTTCCAGGCAACATAGTTTGCATGTTTGGGAGGGGCTGTCGAAGAAACTTTGCGAGTTGCTGCAGTACATGGTACATACTGCAGTCACAGTGCATCGGTGGTGGACGGAGTGAATGGGTAAAGTGGTAAATCGGTGCCAATCAAGGGAGCTGCTTTGTCCTGGATGGTGTTGAGCTTCTTGAGTGTTGTTGGAGCTGCATTCATCAAGGCAAGTGGCGAGTATTCCATCACACTCCTGCCTTGTAAATGGGAGAAAGAATTTGGGGAGTCAGGAGGTCGGATACTCACCGCAGAATACCCGATCTCTGACCTGTTCTTGCACACACATTACTTATTTGGCTCCTCCTGTTAATTTTCTGGTCATTGGTGTCTCCTACAATGTTTGTGGTGGGAGTTTCGACAATGGTAATACCGTTGACTTTCAAGGGGAGGTGTTTACACTCACTCATTTTGGATTATTTAATTTCCTGGCATATGTCTGTCAGCAATATTTCTTGCCATTTTTCAGCCATAGCCTGCAAGTTGTCCTGCTCGCGCTGCATTTGGGCTTCATTATCCCAAGAACTATGAATAGAACGGAACACTCTGTAATCAGCAGCGAACATCTGGACTCCTCTGTTCTTATGATGGCCAGAAGTTCAATCATAATCATAATCATAATCAACTTTATTGTCATTGTTAGTGCACAAGTGCAGTACAATGAAATGTAGGCTTGCGGCTCCCGAGAGTGTACATTTAGATTAAGACCTTTAAACATTCAACATTCATTTGGCTTGTAATACATTAACATAAACATAACCATAATAAAGTGCATTGGCAGATGTGCAGGCTTTAGAGTTTATTTGTGGAGTTCAGTAGGATGACAGCCCTGGGAAAGAAGCTGTTCCTAAACCTGGTCGTTTGGGTGCGAATGCATCTGTAGCGTCTCCCAGATGGCAGGAGGGTGACCAGACTGTGGCTGGGGTGGGTAGGGTCTTTGATGATGGTCCGTGACCTCTGTAAACAGCGTTTCTGGTATATGTGCTGGTGAAGTGGCTGATGAAGCTGTTGCAGATGGTTGGGTCTCGAACACTGCCCTGAGGAAATACTTCAGCGATGTTCTGTGGCTGATATGACTGACCTGCAACAATCTTCTTTTGCTAGGTATAACTCCAGCCAGAGAATTGTTTTCCCCCTGAAACCCATTTACATCAATTTTACCAGGGCTGCTGGATGTCACACTAGGTCAAATACTGTTTGATGTCGGGGTCAATCATCGTTACCTCACCTCTGGAATTCTGATCCTTTGTCCATGTTTGGAATAAGCTGTAATGAGATCTGGAGCCATGTTAATGTGGTGGAAACCAAACTGAGCATCTATGATCAGGTTATTGATCATTAAGGGATACTTGATAGCAATGACGACGACACCTTCCATCACTTTGCTGATAATTGAGTGGAAGGTGATGAGGCGGTAATTGGCCGAATTTGATTTGTCCTGCTTATTGTGGACAGGTCACTCCGGGGTAATTTTTCATTATGTCGGTCGATGCCAATGTTGTAGTTGTACTGAAAGAGCTTTGCTAGAAGTGCAGATGGATCTGGAGCACAAATCTGCAGCACCACAGCCCGGAGGCTGTCGGGCCACAGCCTTTGCGGTATCGAGTGCGCTCAGTCGTTTCTTGATGTCACGTGGAGTGAATCGAATTGGCTGAAACTTACATTGGCCCAGAAATTCGGGTCGGGGGCTCCGGCGGGTGCGAGCCCCCACCTGCACTTACCTTGCGCGCTGGCCATTGAGCTGTGGGCCCGCATGGAATTCCGATCTGGGGCCTGGTCCAGCTGCCGGTGCACAGTGCTTGCGTATCTCAGGGGCGCAGTTACTTCAATGCGTCCCCTGGGATCACATGAGCCATGGAGAGCCAATCGGAGCAGGGAATGCTCCATTCATAAGAGTGACAGGAAGAGCTGTCAAAACTTATAATAACTATGGCCCCAAAATAGCACTAAATCTTCAAATAAATTTTTTAAAAATCACATTTTTTAACTAAACTAAAACTTACATGAAATAACTATTTTAAACAATAATTTAAATTTTAGAAAAAAATAATTTTATTTTCTAACGGGGCTAAAAATAAACTTACCTTGCTTTAAAGTATTTAAAAAAAATAAACCTGTGGAAAAAATGTTTTAATTATAATTAGTTCACCACTTACCTTGTAATAAGCAGGCCTTACGCCTACTTTTTACATGTCTAACTTCTGGAGACTAACCCTCCAGGAAAAATCTGCAAAAAAACCGTAAGTTTGATGCGCATGCACAGCCTCTCCTGTGCACGCGTTCGACCTCTGAACCCCTTTGTTCAGGGGAATGGAAGTGCCGGTTCCCCGCGCATGCGCAGTGCATGCAGGAAACCAGCACTTCCATTGGGCTTACGGGTGAGTACCCCGTGCGTACTCACCCATGGAGATACGAATTTCTGGGCCATTCTGAAGGTGGCGATCCCAGGAGCAGGCCGAGATGGTTCATCCACTCGGCAATACTGGCTGAAGAAGTTTGCAACGGCCCTGGCTTGATGGTAACAGCACAATGAGGGATATGCCGTGCCATGAGTTTACAGATTCAGGTGAAATACAATGCTTCTGTTGCTGATGGCCACGTGCCTCACCGAGCCCAGCTTGGAGCTGCTTGATCTTATCTGATTCTATCCCATTTAGCACGCGATTCCATCTACACAACGACTGTGCGCTAGTCACTGCGATCAGTGCTGTAATGGCAGATGCAGCTGCAACAGGTAGATGGTGAGGACGAGTTCAAGTCGTTTTTACTCTCGTGATTGTTCTCTCACCACCTGCCAAAAGCCCAGTCCGGCAGCTAATGTCCAAGGCTCCTCTATCACCATCCGTGGGTATGTTCTGTCCCACCAGCAGGAGAAACCTCCAAGATGTGCCAACAGCGTGGTATACAGCCGTGAATGTGCGGCACTGGGAATACTCTACATTGACTTCGGCCCTCATGAAGTCGCATGCCATCAGGCCAAATTGGGCAAGCAAACCTCATGCTGATTACCACCTACCAGCCGCCGTCAGTGATGAAGACGTGCTGCCTCAGTAGCACCACTACTGACCGAATTGGCCGACTCCAGAAGGACATAGCTGCCAGACTGAGCTTGGGGCAGGTGGTGAGAGACACAACAGGAGAGATAACTTACTTGACCTCGTCCACAACAATCTACTTGTCGCAGATGCATCTGTCCATGGCAGTAGATTTAGGAGAGACCACCGCATAGTTCTTGTCGAGAAGAAGTGCCGTCTATACGCTGCGAACAACCTCCAATGTGTTGTGTGGCACTACCACCTTGCTAAGTGATTCAGAACAAAATTAGCAGCTCAAAACTTAGCTTCTACTAGACGCTGTGGGCCATCAGCAGCAACAAAATTGGATAACACCACAATCTGTAAAGCCATGGTGCAAGGTTATCTTACATTAATTGGATTTTAGAATATTGATTTAATATCTTATAGTAATAAATATCTATAATCGTAGAAACACAGAATAGTTACAGCACAGAAGGAAGCCATTCGGCCGGTCGAGCCCGTGCTTGCTCTGTGCAGGTGCACTTGAGCTAGTCCCACTCCCCCGCCCTTTCTTCGTAGCCCTGCATTTTTTTCTTCAGGTATTTATCCAATTCCCTTTTGAAAGCCCCGATGGAGTCTGCTGCCACCAGCCTTTCAGGCAATGCATTCCATCGCCTAAACACTCGCTGCATAAAAAAATATTTCTCATGTCGCTTTTGGTTCTTTTCCCAATCACCTTAAATCTGTGTCTTCAGGTTCATCGACCCTTTCGCCAATGGGAACAGTTTCTCTCTATCTACTCCATCTAAACCCATCATGATTTTGAATATATCTGTCAAATTTCCTTTCAACCTTCTCTGCTCTAAAGGGAATAACCCCAGTGCTTCTAGTCTATCCACATAACTGAAATCCCTCGTCCCTTTCGAAATTATTTTCTGCAATGTCTCTAAGGCCGTCACATTCTTGCTAAAGTGTGGCAGCCAGAATTGGACTCAATACTCCAGTTCATACTGAACCAGAGTTTTATAAAGCTTCATTATAACTTCTTTGCTTTTGTAATCTATGCCTCTATTTATGAAGCCCAGGATTCCGAATGTTTCTTTAATGGCTTTCTCAAACTGCCCTGCCTCCTTCAACTATTTGAGCACCTATACCTTCAGGTCTTGCTATTCATGCACCCACTTTAGAATTATACACTTTAGTTTATATTGCCTCTTCTCGTTCTTCCTAACAATATGTAACACTTCACATTTTTCTGCGTTAAATTTCATCTGCCACATGTCTGCCCATTTCCCCAGCCTGTCTATGTCTTCTTCAAGTCTATCGCTATCCTCCCCACTGTTCACTATACTTGCAAGTTTTGTGTCATCTGCAAATTTTCAAATTGTTCCCTGTATACCCAAGTCCAAGTCATTAATATATATCAAGAGAAGCAATGGTCCTTGTACAGACCTCTGGGGAACACCACTGTATAACTGCCTCCTGTCCAATCATCTGTAATGAGTATATAATCGTGTGTATGAATTAAATGTAGAAATGTGTTATCATTATTTTTATGTAATGGTAACCTGAATTATATATATGTAATCATTTTGCATATAATTTGAATTATATACTTATGCTGTAAGCTTATGTGTGAGAAAGGGAATTGCTATAGCCGAATAGGGAGGTTGTGGGTGAAAGGTGGATATTAGCCACAGTAAGGATGATACATAGAGTGCAGCTAGCCTGAGAAGCAAGGTCAGGTGTAGCTGCCACTGTAATGGAATGTTACAACATCTCCAGTGAAACTAAAACCTAAGCCTTTCACAGAAACAGCTAGGACGCTATATCTCTGCAAACTGGAGACATGTGCAATTGTATTGCCATATTTACCCCAAATATGTATCTTGTTGGTCAAAAACAGTTGGTAAAATATTCTCTTACATCTAGAACCTGCATAAGCCAAGTAGGTGCGGACCTGGCATCTCTGTGATTTGATTTGTGGCCTTTTGGATGGCAGCCAGCGATTGTACAGTAAGAGTCCAAAAGGTTTTGAATGCGAGTAAGTGTATAACAAGGGGGCCTTAACAGACACAAAGGCCCAGAAATTTGGGTCGGAGGCTTCCCGCGGGTACAAACCTCTGACCTGCACTTACTTTGCGCACTGGCCGTTGTGCTGTGGGCCCACATGGTATTCCAATCCTGGGCCTGCTCCAACTGCCGGTGTGCAGTGCTTGCGTAGCCCAGGGGCACAGTTAGTTTGAAGCCTCCCCTGGGATCACATGGGCCATGGAGAGTCAAAGGAAGAGCTGTCAAACCTATAAATGCTATAAGCCCCAAAACCTCACTAAAACTTCAATTAAATTTTAAAAAATCACATTTTTAAAATAACTATAAATGAAATATCTATTTTAAACAATAATTTACAATTTTGAAAACTCGAATCAGTGGATCAAGGTTCCCTCTGCGATCTTATAATGACCTGGCATATCCATCACTCTGCCATTACCATCAAGCCAGGAGAACATCCCTGGCTCAATGAAGCATATAGCGGAGAATGCCAGGAGCAGCAACCGATGTACCTGAAATTGTGGTGCCAATGTGGTGAAGCTAAAACACAGGACTGCATGCATGCTAAATAACGGTGCAACATGCTAATGACTGAGCTAAGTGACCCAACAACCAATGGATCAGATCAAAGCTCTGCAGTCCTGCCACATCCAGTCATAAATGGTTGTGGACTATTAATCAACTAACCAGAGGAGAAGGATCAATGAACATCCCCCTCCTCAATGTTGGCAGACCCAAGCAAGGACGTATAAAATTGCAGAAAGACTGATTTAATATTATACTTCAATCGGTTTGTAATAGAAACATAGAAACAGAAAAGATAAGAGCAGGAGTAGGCCATTCGGCCCCTCGAGCCTGTTCTGCCATTTAATGAGATCATGGCTGATCATCCAAATTCAGTACCATGTCCCTGTTTTCTCCCCTTATCCCTTGATCCCTTTAGCCTTAAGAAATATAGCTAACTCGTACTTGAATATAGTTAATGAATTGGCCTCAACTGCCTTGTGTGGTAGAGAATTCCATACGTTCACCACTCTATGGGTGAAGAAATTCCTACTCATCTCAGGCCTAAATGGCATACCCCTTATCATTAGACTCGGACCCCTGGTGCTGGACTCCCCCGCCATCGAGAACATCCTTCCTGCATCTAGTGTGTCTAGTCCTGTTAGAATTTTATAAGTTTCAAAGAGATCCTCTCTGATTCTTCTAAACTCTAGTGAATACATGCCTAATCGACCCAATCTCTCCTCATACGTCATTCCTGCCATCCCATATATCAGTCTGGTGAATCTTCGCTGCACTCTCTCCATTGCAAGAACATTCTTCCTTAGATAGGGCGAACAAAACTGCACGCAATACTCAAGGTGTGGTCTCACCAAGGCCCTGCACAACTGCAGCAAGACATCCTTGCTCCTGTACTCGAATCCTCTCGCTATGAAGGCCAACATACCATATGCCTTCTTAACCGCAAGCTGCACCTTCATGCTTACTTTCAGCGACTGGTGTACAAGGACACTCAGGCCTTGTTGCACTTCCCCTTTTCCCAATCAATTGCCGTTCAGATAATAATCTGCCTTCCTCTTTCTGCCACCGAAGTGGGAAACCTTGCATTTATCCACATTATACTGCATTTGCCATGCATCTGCCCAATCACCTAACCTGTCCAAATAATACGGGAGTTTCTCTACATCTACCTCACAGCACACACGACCAACCAGCTCTGTGTCGTCTGCAAACTTGGAGAGATTACAACTAGTTCCCTCGGCTAGATTATTTATATATATTGTGAATAGCTGGGGTCCTAGCACCAATCCCTGCAGCACACCGCTAGTCACTGCCTGCCACTCGGAAAAAGACCCATTAATTCCAACTCTTTGCTTCCTGTCTGCCAACCAGTTCTCTATCAAAGACAGTAGCTTACCCCCAATCCCGTGTGCTTTAACTTTGCTTGCTAATCTCTTATGTGGGACCTTATCGAAAGCCTTCTGAAGGTTAAATACACCACATCTACTCGTTCTCCCTTATATGTTCTACCAGTTACAGCTTCAAAAATTTCCAGTAGATCAGTCAAGCATGATTTATCTTTTGTAAATCCATGTTGACTTTGTCCGATCCTGTCACTGTTTTCCAAGTGCTCTGTTTTTACATCTTTTATAATGGACTCTAGCATTTTCCCCACTACCGATGTCAGACTTACCAGTCCATTATTTCCCGTTTTCTCTCTACCAACTTTTTTAAATAGCGGGGTTACATTAGCTCTCCTCCAATCCATGGGAACTCTTAAAGAGTCTATAGAATTTTGTAAGATGACCAGCAATGCATCTACTATTTCTAAGGTATTCTTAAGTACCCTAGCATGTAGATTATCAGACCCTGGAGATTTATCAGCCTTCAATCCCGTCAATTTCCCTAACACCACTTCCCTACAAATACTGATTTCATTCAATTCCTCCCGCTGATTAGATCCTATGTTCCCTGAGATCACTGGGAGGTTAACATAAGAACATAAGAACATAAGAAGTAGGAGAATGAGTAGGCCATACAGCCCCTCAGGCCTGCTCCACCATTCAATAGGATCATGGCTGATCTGAACCTAGACTCACGGCCACTTCCCTGCCCGCTCCCCGTAACCCCTAATTCCCTTTTCAGCTAGGAAATGTTCTATCTCCGTTTTAAATTTATTTAATGTCGCAGCTTCCACAGCTCTCTGAGGAAGCAAATTCCATAGACTTAATACCCTCTGAGTGAAGAAGTTTCTCCTCATCTCAGTTTTGAAAGGGCAGCACCTTATACTAAGATTATGCCCCCTAGTTCTAGTCTCACCCATTGTGTCCTCCTTTGTGAAGACAGTATCAAAGTATGTATTTAATTGGTCTGCCTTTTCTTCGTTCCCCTTTATAAATTCCTCTGATCCTGACTGCAAGGGGCCTACGCTTGACTTCACCCATCTTTTTCTCATCACATATCGATAGAAGCTTTTACAGTCAGTTTTTATGTTCCCAGCTAGCTTGCTCTCGTAATCTATTTTACCCCTCTTAATTAATCCCTTTGTCCTCCTTTGCTGAATCCTTAACTGCTGCCAACCTCAGATTTGCTGCTTTCTCTGGCCAAATTATATGTCCTCTCCTTGGATCTTATGCTATCCCTAATTTATCTTGTCACCACGGTTGAGTCTCGTTTTTTGTGTTATTTTAATGACAAACAGTGATGAACAAATTTGGGAGTTCATCCATGCGATCTTTAAATGTTTGCCATTGCCTATACACCGTCAGCCCTTTAAGTAACTTCCCCAATCCATCCTAGCCAACTCGCATCTCATAACCTCATAGTCTCATTTAATTAAATTCAGGAGCCTAGTTTTTGAGTCAACTGCTTCACTCTCCATTTTAATGATGAATTCTATCATATTATGATCGCTCCTCCCCAAGGGGCCTCGCACAATAATATTGTTAATTAATCCTTTCTCATTGCATAATACCCAGTCTAAGATGGCCTGATCTCTAGTTGGTTCCTCGACCTATTGGTTCAGGAAACCATCTCGAATACACTCTACGAATTCCTCCTCCACAGTATTGTTATTAATTTGGTTAGCTCAATCTATATGTAGATTAAAGTCAACCATGACAACTGCACTGCCCTTATTGCACGCTTCTCTAATTTCCTGTAAAATGCCATCCCCAAACTCAGCATTACTGTTTGGGGGTCTGTATACAACTCCCACTAACGGTTTCTTCCCCTTGGTATTTCTAAGCTCTTCCCATACTGTTTCCATATCATCAGAGCTAATATCCTTCCTTACTATTGCTGATCTCCTCTTTAACCAGCAATGCTACTCCACCTCCTTTTCCTTTTTTCCTCTCCTTCCTGAATATTGTATACACCTGGATGTTCAATCCCAGTCTTGGTCACCCTGGACCCAAGTCTCCATAATCCTAATGATATCATATCTGTTCACATCTATTTGCAAAGCTAATTCATCCAACTTATTATGAATGCTCCTCGAATTAAGACTCAAAGATCCCAGGCTTGATTTTTAATCACTCTTAGTCCTTTTAGAATTATTCTTTAATGTGGCCCTGTTTGATTTACACACTTGATTTCTCTGCCGTCCACTTTTGCTTTTCTCCTTCCTGTCTTTTGTTTCTATCCATTGCTTACCTTTCCCCTGTCGCCCTGCACATGCTCCCAACCCCCTGCCATTTTAGTATAAACCCTCCCCAACAGCACTAGGAAACACTGCCCCTAGGACATTGGTTCCGGTCCCACCCAGGTGCAAACCGTCCACTTTGTACTTGTCCCACCTCCCCCAGAACTGGTTCCATTGTCCCATGAATTTGAATCCCTCCCCCTTGCACCACTCCTCTAGCCAAGTATTCATCTGAAATTTCCTTCTATTTCTACACTGACTAGCAATCCTGAGAGCACAACATTTGAGTGCTTATTTATTAATTTACCTCCTAACTCCCTATATTCAGCTTTTAGGACCTCATCCTGTATTTTACCTATATCGTTGGTACATATCTGCACTACGGTAACTGTTTGTTCACCCTCCACCTCCAGTATATCCTGCAGCCGCTCCGAGACATCCTTGACCCTTGCACCAGGGAGGCAACATACCATTCTGGAGTCGCATTTGTGGCCGCAGAAACACCTATCTATTTTCCTTACATTAGCATACCCTATCAGTATAGCTCTCCCACACATTTTCCTCCCCTCCTGTGCAGCATGACTACCTATGCTGCCAGGAAGTTGGCTGCTGCTGCCTTCTCCCGATAACCCAACCCCCTCAACAATATCCAAAGTGGTATATCTGTTTGAAAGGGGATGGCCACAGGGGGCCACGGCACTACTCTGCCTGGTTGTCACCCAATCCCTTCCTGCCTGTGCAGCCATTACCTGCGGTGTGACCAACTCCCTATACGTGCTCTCCATGATGTGCTCAGCATCGTGAATACTTCAGTATATATTCATTCGCAGCTCCAGTGCCTCAATGCGGTCTGTTAGTAGCTGAAGCTGGATACACTTCCTGCACATTTGATCATCAGGGATACAGCAAGTGTCCCTGATTTCCAACATAGAGCAGGAGGAGCATGCCACGGAGCCAAGCAGTTCTGCCATTAATTACCCTTTAATTAATTCAAATTAATTTAAATCAAATCAATACCACTAATTACACTACAATTAAATGATATACTCAAGGGCCCTTCTTCACCAGCACTCCACACTGTACAACAGAGACCCTAGAAACTATAAAGCACAGAAATTAAATTTGGATAAAAAGCAAGAAAGAGTGAAATATACACCAACCAATCTTTTACCTGCTTTCTGTTGACGTCACACTTCAATTATTTTTACTTCTCTCTCTCCTCTCGCTGACTCTGTGCCTCTCGCAGGTCTGCTGCTCAGCTCCAGTCCCAGGCCTCCTCTCCATGCTGTTTATATCCTCCTCTCACTGACACTGTGCCTCTTGCATTTCCGCCGCTCAGCTCCAGTCCCAGGCCTCCTCTCAGTGCTCTTTTTATCCTCCTCTCGCTGACTCTGTGCCTCTCACACTTCCACCGCTCAGCTCCGGTCCCAGGCCTCCTCTCCGCGCTATTTTTATCCTCCTTTCACTGACTCTGTTCCTCTCGCAGGTCCATCAAACAGCTAATATGTCATTTGCTTTCCTAACTGCTTGCTGCACCTGCAGGCTAACTTGCAGTGTACAAGGACACCTAGTTCCCATTGAAGTCCAACATGACCCAATCTTCCATCATTTAAAAATATTCTGTTTTCCTATTTTTCTTACCGAAGTGGATAACGTCTCACATCTCCATCTTATATTCCATCATCCATGTTCTTTCCCACTCACTTAACCTGTCTATATTGCTTTGCATCAACTTTGCATTTGCCTCACACCTTACTTTCACACCCAACTTTGTATCATCAGCAAACTCGGATTCATTTGACACATTTGAGTCTCCAATTCACTCAATGTATTGCTGTTACCCCATATTGTTACTATATAGCACACATATTTGACCTGATGTTGTCTTTCTTACGCCGTTCAACTTAACACCTTTCTTATTTGTCTCGCCTGCTGTAATTACTTTAATTATTTTAGTACTCCCTTCACAGGAGTATCACGTCGTGACCTGAAATCTGCTCTTATCCTTTTTATCGTTCAATTATTATTTTTACTGTTGTTTATGACTGAATCCTCCCCCCACCCCATTTATGAGAATAATGTATTTTTGCCTCGCTATTTATACGTTCCACTAGGACCTTGCTTCTATATTAGTTCAGGTACAACATGTTCCAACGGTATGGCTATCTTTTTGCCCAGTACTTTGCCCCATGAAAAGGATCCCCTCCCTCATACACCACTCATCCAGCCATGTGTTCACTTCTCTGCTCTGTTTTTCACTAACAATTAGTACGTGGCCCGGGTAATAATGCTGAGATTAGTGCCCTTGTAGACCTGGTTTATAATTTTGCTCCTCACTCCACATACTCCCTCTGCTAGAACTCCTCCCTTTTTGCCCATTCTCACTTGTCCCAACATGAACCATGACAAATCTCCAAATGTAACGATTTCAGCAGCACTTCCCACTACTCGCCGCCTGAGGGCAGTTTTTGAGGCCTCGATGCACTGCTGCCGTGCCTTCTGGGCCCTTCTCCTCACCTGTTTCTTGAGTAATTTATCTCATCAGAGTAATTAGGCCAGTTAATAAAGTTGTTCAGTTTTGTCCTCTATTTATAGACCCAAAAAAAACCCTTAAACAAATAAACCCTTTAAATAAACCCGATAAATCAAATTAAAATTTGGCCCCTTAAATCGATTACGCACTCCAGTCCCCGCAGCGCCCACCGGTCACGAAAGAGCTCGAGCTAGCCAGCGGACACTGCGTGCTCCATCTCCAGGGCCACCCGGCCGTGAACATGGCCGCGGAAGAGAGGGAGGCAATCCGGCCGGACGACCCCCTCAGCTGCCCGCTGCCTGGACCAATTAATGGCTTTCTTGGCCAGGCCCAAGAGCAGGCCCACGAGGAGGTCCTCCGACCTGCCCGCTCCCCTCCGCACCGGGTGACCGTAGATCAAGAGCGTGGGACTGAAGTGCAACCAAAATTTGAGGAGCAGCCCCTTCAAATAGTGGAAGAGGGGCTGCAACCTCCCACACTCGACATAAACATGGAACACGGACTCCTCCAGACCGCAGAACATACAGGCGGCCCGGGAGTCCGTGAACCTACTTAAAAACCTATTGCACGGGACTGCTCTGTGCAACACCCTCCAGGCCAAGTCCCCAATAGAACAAGGGAAGACTCCCGCATAGAGAGCCCCCCATTGGGGACCTCCACCTCCGCCGGAAGGTAAAACGGCACGCCACGGCATGTCCGGACAGCAGGCGAAGATGGCAAAGTGGAAGGTGTGCAAGAGCAGCCTGTACAGGAAACCACTCTGCGCAGAATGGAAAGGCATGGAGGGCATCTCCTCGAGACGGCTCAAGTTGTGAGGCACCAAACCCCTAGGGGAGCTTTGGGGCAGGGCGCCGATAAGGAATTCCGTCCGAACGGGAGTAAGCTCGGGCGGGATCGCCCCACGCGCTGGAGCCGCCTCGATACACCTCGTGGCACCGGGGCGCAACCTCGCCTTCACCGCCTCGATGGCATCGACCGCGAGCCGGGCGTTGCCCCACAACATACGCTGCGCCAACTCCTCCGGCGCCATCCAGCCCACTCCTCCGCCATCGAGTAGGCCCCCGACTCTAGTCACCCTGCCAGGCACAGCCCTCCGCTCCGCCAGCTGCCCGAACTCACGGACGCGGAGGTGCGGATTCCTGAACAGCGGCTCTCGAAGGACAGCCGCCATTCCTGACGGGGGAGAGCTCCGCCTGGAGGTGACGGAGTTCCAAACACATAGCAGTTCCTGGTAAAAGACAGGCAGCTCCTGCAGGCTGGCACGCCTGCTGCCCACTTCCAGAAACAGGAGCTGCATGTCGTAATTGAGGCCGTGCAGCTGGCGGAAGAAATACGTCGCCAGCGCACACCATCTGGGAGGATTCTCGACGTACAGGTATCTCTGCAGCGTCTGAAGACGGAAAGTCGCAGCCTGGGTGTGAAGGCACACCAGCGCCTGACCGCCCTCCCTAAGCGGGAGACTCAGAACCGCGGCAGCGACCCAGTGTATCCTGTTGTTCCAGAAGAAGTCGATGAGCTTCTTCTGTATCTTGGTGACAAACGCAGGGGGGGGGATCAGAGTAACCAACTGGTACCACAACATGGCGGCCACCAGTTGGTTTATGACCAACGCCCGACCCCTGTAGGACAACACTCGGAGCAATCCTGTCCAGCGTCCTAAGCGAGCGGTGACTTTGGCCTCCAGCTCGTGCCAGTTCGCCGGCCAGGCGTCCTCGGCCGGGCTGAGGTAGACTCCCAAGTAGAGGAGGTGCGTCGTACTCCAGGGGAAGGGCCTGAACTCCTCCGGCAGAGATTCCACCTGCCACTGACCCACCAGGAGTCCAGAACATTTCCCCCAGTTGATCCTGGCGGAGGATGCGTCCGAGTAAATCTGCTGGCATTCCCGCATCCTCCGCAAGTCAACGGGATCCGTGACCATGAGGAGCACGTCATCGGCGTAAGCCGAGAGGACCACCTCCAAGCCCGGTCCTTGCAGAGCCAATCCCGCCAACCTCTTCCGCAAGAGGCGCAGGAAAGGCTCCACGCAAATGGCATATAACTGGCCGGACATGGGGCATCCCTGATGCACCCCCCTCCCGAAGCGAAGGGGCGCCGTCAAGGACCCGTTAACTTTAATCAGACACTCTGCAGCAGCGTACAGAAGTCGGATCCGGGCGACGAAATGCGTCCCGAACCCGAATGCGCGCAGAGTCCCGAAAAGATACTCGTGATCCACCCTGTCGAACGGTTTCTCCTGATCCAGGGAAAGGAAGGCAACCGACAGGCCAGCCCTCTGGGAATGGTGGACCAGGTCCCGGACCAGATGGATGTTATCGTGAATGGTCCGGCCCGGGACCGTGTAGGACTGGTCGGGATGGATCATGTGGGCCAGCACGGTGCCAAGTCGAACGGACATGGCCCTGGCAAAGATTCTGTAATCCGTGCTGAGGAGGGAGACCGGGCGCCAGTTCTTAAGGAGGCGGAGATCACCCCTCTTAGGCAGCAGGACGATCACCGCCCTGTGCCACGAGAGGGGCATCTCCCCGGTCGTCAAACATTCCCCCAGGACCCGCACGTAGTCGCCCTCCAGGATGCCCCAGAATGCCCTGTGGAACTCCACGGTCAGCCCGTCCAGCCCCGGGGACTTCCCCTAGAGAGCTGGCGGAGGGCGCCGGACAGCTCCTCCAAACTCAGAGGAGCGTCCAATTTTTCGGCGCCCTCCAGGCCGACCTTCGGCAGGTCCTCCCACAAAACTCTGCGCGCGTCCTCGCTGGACGGATCCGGAGAGAACAGAGCCCCGTAATAGGCGCGGGTCTCCGCGCGGATTCCCTCCGGATCCGAGACCGGAGATCCGTCGTCGGCCAGCAGCTCCAAAAGCTGCTTACGGACCCCCCGTCTTTTTTCCAGCGAGTAGAAGAAGGGGGAGCCGCGGTCCAGGTCCCGCAGGAACTGGATCCGCGACCTCACGTACGCGCCTCGGGACCCGACGAGCTGCAGGTCCTTCAGCGCGCCCTTCTTCTCTTCGTACGCCAGCCGCAGGGCCGGGTCCTTGGCGACTTGACCGAGACGGGACTCCAGGTCGAGCACCTCCTTCTCCAACTGCCCGACCCGGGCCTCCCGCCTCTTGGTCGACCCCTTCGCGTACTCCTGACAGAAGAGACGGATGTGAGCCTTGCCCACATCCCACCATAGCCTCAAGGAGGGGAAGCCCCCCTGCTTCCTTCTCCAGCCGGCCCAGAACCGACCGAACGAATCCCGGAACCGCGCGTCCTCCAACAGCAGGTTGTTAAAGTGCCAGTACGCGGACCCCCCCCGGCGCGCGGCGGCACGAGCTCCGCCCACACCAGGTGGTGGTCCGTGCATGGCACCGGCCGCATGGAAGCCGCCGGAACGCAGGAGACGTATGCCCGGGAAATGTAGAGGCGGTCGATCCTGGACGCTCCTCCCCCAGACCTCACAAAAGTGAAGGCGCTGGAGTCGGGATGGAGATTACGCCAGACGTCCACCAAGTCGAGGGACCCGACCAGGTCCCTCAGCTTCCCCATCGCCGCTGGGCACGGCTGGGTACCCGTGCGGTCCCTCGCCTCGAGGGTACAATTAAAATCCCCCCCGAGGATGACGCACTCGCCCGCGTCGATGGAGCCCAAAAGAGTGGACACTTCTTCAAAGAAGCGCGCTTGCTGCGCACCAGCCTGAGGGGCGTACACGTTCACTAGATGGAACGGCACGCCCCCCAGGCGAACAGTGACCTGGAGCAAGCGGCCCGGCACGAGCTCCTTGACCCCCAAGATCTCCGGCTGAAAATGCGGGGCCAACAAGATAGCCACCCCACTGGAAGCACTGGAGAGGTGACTCATGTTGACCCCTCCTTGCCACTCCAGGAGCCACGTGGCCTCGTCTCCCGGAACGGTGTGGGTTTCTTGCAGGAAGCACACCGCATACTTCCCGTCCCGAAGGACCGAAAAGTTATTAAATCTGCGGCTAGCCTCCCTGCTGCCGTTGACGTTGAGGCTGGCTATGGTTATCTTCATTTCAGAAGCACAACCAACCCCTACTTAAACCTAACGGGGGAAGGGAGGGCGGCCGCTAGCCGACCGCCACTCCCTTAGCAGCCCGGTGAGGAATGCCCGGAACCGACACAACTTGGACGGGCTCACGCCCGCGTCCGCACCCATGGTCTTGTAGGCGACGCGGGCCGACCCGATGAGCAGCGCCAGCCCCGACCATCTGTCGAGGGCCCGCTGGGTACTGCGGCGACCCTGGCTCGTGGCCACAAATTCCCGGAGCTCCCTGATGGGAATAGGAACGAGGGGGGTCCCGGCGAGGGGCGCGAGGTCATCCATTGCCTCGTCGGCGACGGACTCTAAGTCCTCCTCCGCCCCCACCACCGAGTCCCCGTCCTCCTCCGGGGGGTCGCCACCGGCGGCCGAACCGTCCACCACGCAATGCGCATCGGGCGGCCCGGACGCGACAGCCGGCCCCGCCTCCGCCCGGATCCCACCCCCAGGATCGGTAGCGGAGGATTCCCCCCCGGGCTCCTCTAGGGGGGCCGGGCCAGCAGGCGGCGGCGGTTCGGAGACCCCCTCCGCCCCAGGCGCCGGAACGACCGGAGAGGCCGGAGAGACCGGAGAATACAAAAACCGGACCTCCTCCAAGTCGCCCGGCGCCGGAGACACAGACCGAGGGCCCTCTTCAGCGACGCCACCGGCCTCTGACCCAGCAGACGGGGGAAAATTCTGACACACCTCGACGAGGTCGAGCAGCACCTGGGAAAAATCCTGGTCGTTCTGGGTGAGCTCGTCCTCAGACGACTCGCCCGACCCGGTCCCCTGGCCGCCCGACCCGTCGAGGGGCAATGCCACCAGCAATGGCTCAATAACCGCCGCGGGTTGTTCCGCGACCCCCCCCACGGGCAGGGTCTCGTCCCCATCCCCAGGAGGCACGAGCTGGGCAGACGCTTCTGCCTCAGCCTCCCCAGGGACAGGCGACCCCTGCCGTTCGCCCGTAATGGTGTTAGCGGTGGGGTGGGGCGCAGTGCCCGCGGCGGGCGACGACTCCCCCTGACCGGAGGGACCTTCCTCCTCCCGGTCCTCCTCCTCATCCAGGGGGTCGCGCCTTCATTTCAGCGCGGAGGGGTAAAGGGAGGCCTCCATTTCCTCAGGGGCCTCCCCTGCTCCTTCTGGTGGAGCGAGTTCTTTGGGTCCCCCGGGCCCGAGCCCGGCCGCAGGTTCTGGCGTGACCGCCTCGGCGGTCGCGGCCACAGGCTCGGGCACGAGGTCCCCCCCACCTCCGCACTCCGCGATTATCGCGATTACGCGCTCGGGCGTCAGGGCCTCCAAATTCAGGGGGACGCCCTCCGCGGGGGGACCCACCCTACGGTTTCTGGTCTTGTCCCGTGCCTTCTTTCTGACCGGACCTCCCTCCTCCCCCCCGCCGGAGGCCTGGATGTCGTTGGCCTCCGACGACGACCGCGCCCCGGTAGCATTCGATTGAGCGAGGGCGCGGCTAGACCCGGAAGGAGGAGCGGCGACGGCGCCAGCCTTGGCCACGCCAGATGACTTGGCGGCCTTGGAGGCGGGGCAGTTTTTCCGCACGTGCCCCACCTCCCTACAGGCGTGGCACCGCACGCCGTCCGACGTCCAGAAGACGTGGTACGAGGTCCCCCCGTGGAGGACCGTGAAAGCCCCGTCTGTCTCCCCCTCCCGCGCCAGCTGGATAAAGGCCTGGCGCCGGAAGGAGAAGACATGGCGAAGGCTGCTCTCCCGGAGTCCGAGCGGGATCGGGGAAATCCCCGACCTCACCTCCCCGAGTTGGTGTAGGTGGGGGAGGAGGAGCTCACAGGTGATAAAGGGCGGGACGTTTGATAACACCACCCTCTGCGCGGTGGCCTCCAGCGGGTCCACCGGCAGGAAAGTCCCGCCCACGGTGAGCCCCTGAGCGATGGCCAGGGCCACCGCCCGCTCGGACTCCAGGAAGAAGACAGCCTTCCCGTACATTTTTGAGGTGGCCACTATGGCCGGAGGGCCGACAACCCCGGCCATAGCCTTAACGCACGCCTCAATTGTCATATTGGGGTGGGTGTAGCTCTTCACCCCAAGCTTTTTAGTAATAAGTTTAAAAGGTGACGGGGCAGCAGAAGAAGCGAGAGCGGCTGTGGCTGCGGCTGCCACTCTCGCGTAGGTCCTGACTGACCCCGCCACCGGCGAAGATGTAGTCGCCATTATGGGGTGGTCCTTCTTTTTTTAAAAGAAAAAGCTACACTCACCCCAAGTCACAGGCCTGAAGGAGTTAAAAAGGCCTCCGTTTTTTAAAGTCTTCCCTTGAGCAGAGGGAGCTGTTAAATTAAAGGCCCGCCTCTCCCCTTGTTGAAAGTAATTGGGAGGGGGGCCTTCTTCCCTCGGCTCAAGTGGCAATTAGTATAAGTTTGGAGAAAGAGGTGCCTCCTGAGAGACAGGGAGAGAGAGAGACAAAGAGAGGGGGGGGGCGGTGGGAAGGAGGGAGGCCGCAAAGGCAGGGGCGCCACTCAGGATGGCAGGTGGGTGGGTGGGTGGGTGGGTGTCGGCAGGGGGTGCACTCCCCGATGGTAAAAATAAATAAAGTCTCTGCGGGTGGTCTTCAGGCAGGGGGAGAAGATGTCTTCACCTGGGGAAGCTGGAGAAAAGCCCAGGCTCAGCCCCACACCAGGTCTTCTTGATGTGCTGGAAAGGCTTCACCCGGGCAGCTCCAGCTAACCCAGGCCAGGCAATGGAAGGGGCTTTTGACACCCCTTGGTCTTCCGGCCGGTCTTCTTTCCTCCCCCCACCCACAATACAAAGTCTTTTGGGGAATGCACCGAATGACACCCACCTGCAGAAGTTCAATAAAAAAGAAGTTGTTCCTACCCTCCTTCCAAGTAGTGGGTGTTGCGTGCTGCTCCTCGTCCCTCTCCTGGAATGGAGGCCAATTTGGGGAGGCAATGATGGAAAGGCCTCTCCAGTTGTAAATGCTGGCCTCCTCTTCCCCTCTCCTCCTCTCTCTCCAGGCACCTCGGTAAATAAAGTTGGGTGGTGGCCTGGGGTCTCTCCTTCCCCTCCACTCCCTGGTCAAGGCGACCACCACTTTCCACTCTGCTGCAGCTCCAACCAGCACCACAGACAGCAAGGCAGAGAATGAATAAAGCTGTAAGGTTTTGTCCTTGTCTTGTTTCTCTGCCTTCTGGTCTCACCTGTGTGTTGTTAAAGTATTTGTCTCCTGTCTCATTTGAATAATTATGTCACGTGACAACTCTGACCTGTATTTAAGCTTCCTGTTTCCTGTCCTCTTTGCTCAATCCTGGGTTCACCTGCCTGCAAGTAACAGCTCGTGCTGTGTCTCTGGCGTTCTCAAGTTTCTCTGTGTTTTCGAGTCTCAAGTGAATCTCCTTTCGAGTGTTACCATGTCTCTGTGTTTTCGAGTATCAAGTGAGGCATCTTTCAAGTTCTACCTGGTCTCGAGTCCTTGGATAGGTTTCCTGCACTTGGGTCCACCACCGAAACCCTAGCAAAACGGCCCCGTGAATGCACGGCCCCGTGACACCAAATTAATTTTGCCGCATCGAGTAACCCCTTATTGTGGCAACATCTTATGGTTAAATGGGGCAATTAACCCAGGGATATCAGTTAATCTTCCATCTGTGTGTGAGGCCCCGCTCGGGGAGAGAACTTCTGTTATCTCCGCAAATAAATTCGGGCAAGTTGCACCTGAATTCGTTGTGGATCCAGTTAAATGGGAAATCAAGTGAGAGACTGCCCTCTCCTATAAATTAGGAGTACAGGGACATTTAAACTTGTAACGGGACAGAATAAACTCTCATTGCTTCATAACATGCCATGAGACGGATTTTACAGCAGCGGTTAGTGCTGTTTCCAATCCATTTTGCAATTTCCTATTGATTCTCTCCCCACCACCCTTTCAGGTGTTGCATTCCCGATAACAACAACTCGCTGTACAAAAGGAATATTTCCTCATGTCATCACTGGTTCTCCTGTCAATTACCTTGAAATTCGCAAATTTTGTTGAACGGGGCGGTCCATATGATTGGAGCTATTTGCTCGTGTGGAGGATAAAGAAAGTCATTGCCTGGTTGGGCGGAATGGATAGTTTCTGTTTTGTAACAGCGATGTATTTTTTTGTACATTGAGGTTTCACGGTTTAGCATTAGTTTTAGGACCCTGGGAAAATGATTGGGGATCTCAGGGTGTCAGCGCACTGAGTCCAGACCTGGGATCAGTGAGCACTGGGAATGTGTCCGAAAAGTTTGTGAACACAGAGAACGGCACTGGTGTTAGGTATTTGGGGGAAATATGAAACGTGGCTTTCTGGGATCCAGAAATTCGAACATCTTAGAATGTACATGTGACTTTGAAAGATTTATTTAACAATTCAAAGGTTAAAAATCTTCATGTAAACCCAAGTTTTTGAGATATCCTGAGGCTTTGAAGGTAAATCTTCATGGAAGGCCCTAAAATAAATATTTAAAAGAATGCAATCATTAGGTTGAATGATGTTGATGCGAAAATGATGTTTTTGTTTTTATTTAGATACTTATATTGAAGATTAGACATTTCAGTTACTGAAAAAAATGACAGGCATTATTTTCAACAAGCACTTTGATTAAATTTATTTGTTGATCAAGAAACTTGTTTCTGTGCTGGCTCTGTGAAAGAGCCTCTATTTAGTCCCGCTCCTCAGCTCCTTCCCTGTAGCCCAGCACAATTTCCCCTTGAAGTATTTATCCAATTCATTTTGAAAGTTACTATTGAAACTGCTTCCACCACCATTTCAAAGCACTGCATTCCAGATCATAACAAGTTGCTGCGAGAGAAAAATTCATCTCATCTTCACTCTGGTTCAATGGCTAACTCCCTTAAAAATAAACAACTTTATATATCTTGATTTTATATTATTACTAGCTGGGGTGGCCCGGCGTTGCCAGGGATTTTTTGGGCCGCAAGGCTTACAGCTGGGTGCTGCCGCTCCTGCGCTCTGTGTCACTCTTTCCCTCCCTGACCCTCTCTCTGTCCCTCCCCTCTCTCTCCCTGCCCCTCTCTCTCCCTGACCCCTCTCTCTCTCTCCCCCCTCTCTCCCTGCCCCAGTCTGTCCCCTCTGTCTCTGTCTCTCTCTCTCCCTCTCCTCTCCCTCCCTCCCCCTCTTTTGGCACCCGGGGAAGGGCTTTGAAAATTGAGCCAGGCCACGGTGGCTGTGCAGGGCCTAGCGGTTGAGGCCCGGCCGGGCTCTCGGGCCGAGACGGACCCCAGCTGAGTACCCAGTGCGCCCGGCCGCCGCGCCGCGCATAGTGCGGTTTATGGACGGCCGCTGACACTCCCCCGCCCACTCAGTATCTCGGGCCGAGCGGTTGTGAGGGCGGCCCGAGTGACTCCAACTCACCTCCCGCTCCCAGAGCTGCAATGTCGGCATTTGTTTGGCTGGTGCTGTCGCTGTGGGGATGATGAAAATGGCGGCGAAGATTCGGGAGGCTGCAAGATTAGGCCCGCCCACAGACGGCGGATTGGTCAACCATCAGGTCACTGAACTGTAGGATTGGTCAACCATCACGTCACCCAACGCTAATGAGCTGTAGAATTGGTCAACTGCTAAAGAGCGGATTTTTGAAAGTTTATTTTAGTGTCCAAACACTTTTTTTCTGACCAAAAAGTAAATACACCCATTAGACGCCCCTAATGATAAGCTTTCTTTTGATATAACATGCGTGTAGGTACGCTCTATAACTTTTGATTGTATAGCCAGACAGACAGACAGACAAACAGACAAACCAACTCTTTTATATATAAGACTAGGTGGAGTGCCTGGCGGTGCTGAGGCTTTTTTGAGGGCATGTTGTTGTTGGAAGAGAGACAGCGAGAGACTGGGGGGGGGGGAAGAGAGAGAGCAAGAGACTGGGGGGGAAGACAGAGCGAGAGACGGGGGGGGGAAGAGTGAGAGTGAGAGACTGGGGGGAAGAGAGAGAGCGAGAGACTGGGGGGAAGAGAGAGAGCGACGGGGGGGGAAGAGAGAGAGCGACGGGGGGAAGAGAGAGAGCGACTGGGGGGGGAAGAGAGAGAGCGACTGGGGGGGAAGAGAGAGAGCGACTGGGGGGAAGAGAGAGAGCGACTGGGGGGAAGAGAGAGAGCGACTGGGGAGGAAGAGAGAGCACAACTGGGGGGGAGGAGAGAGAGCGACTGGGGAGGAAGAGAGAGAGCGACTGGGGGGGAAGAGAGCGAGCGACTGGGGGAAGATAGAGAGCAACAGGGGGGAAGTGAGAGAGCAACTGGGGGCGAAGAGAGAGAGCGACTGGGGGAAGAGGGAGTGCGACTGGGGGGAAGAGAGTGTGCGACTGGGGGGAAGAGAGAGAGCGACTGGGGGGAAGAGAGAGAGCGACTGGGGGTAAGAGAGAGAGCGACTTGGGGGAAGAGAGAGAGCGACTGGGGGGAAGAGAGAGAGCGACTGGGGGGGAGAGAGGGAGCGACTGGGGGGGAAAGAGAGAGCGACTGGGGGGGAGAGAGAGAGCGACTGGGGGGAAGAGAGAGAGCGACTGGGGGGAAGAGAGAGAGCGACTGGGGTGAAGAGAGAGAACGACTGGGGGGAAGAGAGAGAGCGACTGGGGGGAAGAGAGAGAGCGACTGGGGGGAAGAGAGAGAGCGACTGGGGGGAAGAGAGAGAGCGACTGGGGAAGAGAGAGAGCGACTGGGGGGAAGGGGAAGGGGGAGGAAGAGGAAGGGGAAGGGGGAGGAACGGGAGGGGGAGAGGAAGGGGGGGAGGGGAGGGGAGGGGAGGGGGGAGAGGGGGGAGGAAGTGGCTGGGGGGAGGGGTGGTGGGGGGGGAGGAGGTGAGTTAGGGGAGGTGGTGGGGGGGAATCTGGGGGAGGGGCGTGGGAGGGGAGGGGGGAGGGAGGGGAGGTGGGTGTGGGAGTGGAGTGGAGGGGGGGGAGGGAGAAGGAGTGGGGAGAAAAGGAGGGGGGGAGAAAGGGAGGGGGAGCTAGCAGACCCTTTCCACTCTGCCGGCGATGGCTCCGCAGAGCTCCGTGCCGCCCCACGTACTGACATGGCTCAGCCCGAGCCCCGCCCTCCCGAGCCCCGGCCTCCCGAGCCCCACCCTGCCGAGCACCGGCCTCCCGAGCCCCGGCCTCCCGAGCACCGGCCTCCCGAGCCCCGCGATCCCGGCCTCCCGAGCCCCGCCCTCCCGAGCCCCATGATCACGCTATCCCGAGCCCCGCCCCCCCGAGCCGCGCACTCGCACTCTCCCAAGCCCCACCCCCCGAGCACCGCTCTCGCGCTCTCATGAGCCCCGCCCCCCTTAGCCCCGCGCATGCGCTCGCCCGATCCCCGCCCCCACGAGCTCCGCCCCCCCGAGCCCCACCCCCCGCCTGAGCTAGCTTCAAGACCAGAGAGAGAGACGCCGCCGCGCAACCATCCGCGTGATGCCCGCTCGGACTCAAGACGCGCTCCGGGCGGAAGTTGACGCGCGCGCTGACTCCCGCCCCGCCCGCCTTTACTAAGATGGCGGCAGTGGTGACACTCAGCTCAGGCCCGGCCCCTCCAGCCTTCACAAAGATGGCGGCGATCGCGGGCCTTTTGTTGATCGCGACGGTAGGTGCCTAGCTCAGGCGTGGCTGGGCAACAGAGGCCCAGGCTTCGTGACCTGGAAAAACGGTGAAAGGTAGGGAAATTATAGAGGTTAAAGAAAAGATTTACAAATTAATTAACGTTTTTTTAAAAACAATTTGTGTTTTAAAAACAACTTTTTTTTTGCTGGAAATGTAGGTTTGAAAAGAAGCACGCAGAAAGTGGGAAAAAGAAGTGAACAGTTAGGAATCAAGATGGTGGCCACTCACCTCGGTTCAGAACGATAAGGCCCACCCACACATGCACCGATTGGTCAACCGTCATGTCACTCGACTCTAGGAGGGCCCGCCCGCACGTGCGATGAACTCGCCCCCGCGACGCAGCGATTGGTCGACCGTCGGGTCGCGCGACTGTACGATTGGTCGACCTTGACGTCACTCGATGCTAATGAGCGGATAATGAGCGGAATTTTGAAAGTTTTTTGGATACCGCGGGCGCAACTTTTGTCTCGCCAAAACTTAAATATGCTTATGACCGTTCCGGAATCGTAAGCTTTCTTTTGATGTAACGCACATGTAGGTACGCTCT
This sequence comes from Somniosus microcephalus, assembly GCF_052327205.1. NCBI lineage: Eukaryota > Metazoa > Chordata > Chondrichthyes > Squaliformes > Somniosidae > Somniosus > Somniosus microcephalus. Next base: position 30,623,703 of record NW_028225180.1, on the reverse strand, counting down.
ATAACTGTAGAGTGCATAGCCAGACAGACAGACAGACAGACAGGCAGACAGACAGACAGATCGATCCTTTTATATATATAGATTTGTCATCATAAATCGAGGTAAATTGCAACTTGGGAAGCGGAGATGTGGATTTGGCTTCTCTGTGGTACAGGCGGAGGAAGTGGGAGACGTCAAACTGAGGCTCGTCAGCACCACAACTGGAAGGAGCGTGTAATTACAGCATGGAAGTCTATACTAGAGATAACCTTCCTGAAAGTGAGCAGAATGTAGCGAATCAATGGAGATCTACAAATTCCAATAAAGGGTAGATAATGGTAACACCTTGTCGAATCTCCGAGAAACACCTTCATGCATTTGACACAGCTTATTTTGGAGGGGCAGTGAGTATTCTGCCTGCACCCCAGCAGCAGCAGTGATGGGTTCAGACAGCATGCAGTGATGCCCCTCAAGAAATGGACTGGAGCATGTGGCATTTGGAGGGGCAAATGAAAAGGTGGCCTCCAGCACGTATCTCCAGGGCAGTCCTCAGTTTCCACATCTGTCAGTGTCTTCCAGTAGATCAGCAGTTGGAGGGTTACACCCCATGAGAGGTCACAAATTTACAAAAGTCACAAACAGAAATTGGCACCTTTGAAATGTGGAAAGTTTGCCACAAGTGGAGTTCCACCGGCGCTATCTTCAACTTAGCCAGACAGAGACCGACAAAAATGTCCTCGAGTTTCAATTTCGGGACGGTATTCACAACGTTCCAAACTCGGCAGGCGACATCAGTCGAGAGCACATACCCAGTGCCGGAGCAGTATGGCGGATACATTTCCAGAGGGTATTCCTGTTCACTCATGTACCATTTACTGGATTTGTCCCTGACGGGTCTTGATTTCTCTGTATGTGGCAGGTGTAGATGTGCCTGTGACTGGTTCGCAACAAGAGATCTCTTAAATAATCAACATTGACAAACATGTCTGAATCGGTTTTCATCACAAAGGAGGCAGACGGACAGAATCGGCTCACCCATTCCAGTCCCATCAGCACCTTGGTGTTCAGGTTGTAATAAGTGTCGCTGAGCTCTGTCTGTACGATGTTTTGTGCAGCAAACCTTCCTCTAGCAGATGCTCCTGATGCTCCCGGCTGTACCCGAGCAGGAAATAGGAAATAGGTCATGACCCTCTTGCCCTGTGTTGTCTGCTCTCTCCCCCAGGTCTGGCAAATGACGGAGCGATCTTTGAACTAGTCCTGGGCACTGGTAACGACGAAGGACCAGAAATGGGGGACTGATATCACATCTCCTATCGGGTCGCATTAAATAGGAAGTGTCATTTAATTCTGTGTAAAGACAAGGGTCAGGAATGTTGCGGCATAAATATCCAAATATACCAAGTGTCACCAAAAGGATCACAAAAAAAATAAACATTTTTTGGAAGAAATTTGAAACCACATATTGCAACAGAAAATATCTTCATGTTTTGAATCAACTGTAAAACAAAATACACACGTTGATTTTGGTGGTATCCGGGTAATGCAAGGGGAAACACTTTCCAATTTAAGATTATTTGTCTTGATTAGTAACATACGAATAGGAGAAGGCCATTCACCCCATCGAACATGTTCTGCCATTCAATTGGATCATGTTTGATCTGTATCTGATCTCCATTTACTCGCCTTGGTACTGTAAACGTTAATGCCGAATCATCATAGCAGTTCTTAACTTGTTGGGCTGGTGTTCCTCTGTCCCTGACTTTAAAACCCAATAACTGGCTTAATGTACTAAGTTGAAGTTGCCACTAACATAATAAAAGTCGAAGATCACAGGAGGGTCTGAATGGGTATTCATCTTGTTAGCAGTGATTTACAAATATGGTAAAAAGAATAATGTTTTGATGGTCGAAAAAGTGGTGATCCAAAGCTAGAAACAGAGGAAGCCCAAAGCTAGAAACAGTTGAGATCACAAGCTAGAAACAGTACAGGTCTAAATCTAGAAAGAGTGGAGGTCCAAATCTACAATCACTGGAGGTTCAAAGCTAGAAACATTGGAGATCCAAAACTAGAAAGAGGGGAGATCTAAAGCTAGAAACAATGGACGTCCAAAGAGATTTAGGTGATCCATGTATATAGATCGTTAAAATTTCATGGGCAAGTACAGAAACGAATTAAAAAGGCTAATGCAATGCTGACCATTATATGTAGAAGACGAGAATACAAGGGGGAAGATGTTATGCTACATCAATACTTAGCCCTCGTTAGACCATACCTGGAGTAATATGAGCAGTTCTGGGCACCACACCTTAGAAAGGACATATCGGCAATCGAGGAAATGTTAATGTTAATTTTAAATCAGGAATTGATAGATTATATTATATGGGGCAAATGTGAGTGTCTGGAGTTAGGTTCCAGATCAACCATGATCTCATTGAATGATGCAACAGGTTTGATGGGCCAAATGTCCTACTCTTGGTCCTATGTACCTAGTAGGAAGCCGATACCATTCTTATAATGATGATTACTGTTTCGATGAAACAATTTAGGAAATATTCTAACATGGGTTGTCACTTGGGCAGTGCGTTATCAAAGCCAATTTCGTTCCAATTAAAGGATCATAGATTCATAGAATAGTACAGCACATAAGGAGACCATTCGGCCCATTGGGTCTGTGCTGGATCTTTCGAAGAGCTATCCAGTTAGTCACATTTCTCTGCTCTTCCCCCATATCTCAGGATTTTTTTCTTCTCCAGCTATATTTTCTGTACCCTTTTGAAAGCTACTATTGAATCTGTATCCATCCCCTTTCAGGCTGAGCATTCCAAATGCTAACCACTTGTGAAAAAAGGTTTTCCCTCAAGTCGATTCTGGTTCCTTTGCCAAGCACCTTAAATCTGTGCCCTCTCGTTATCGATCATTCAGCCATTGTAAAGAGTTTCTCTTTATTTACTCTACATAAACCCTTCATGATATAAGCACATGTATCAAATATCCTCTTGTCCTTCTCTGCGCTAAGGAGAACAAACCCAGAATCTAAAGTCTATCAACTTAACTGTATATATCTCATTCCTGGAGCCGTTCTGGTAAATCTCTTCTACGCGCTCTACTAAGTCTTCACGTCCTTCCTAAAGCGTGGTTCCCATAATTGGACACAGTGCTGCAGCTGGGGCCGACTGGGGTTTTTTAAAGGTTTAATTCTTGGCTTTTGTACTCTAAGTCATAGAGTCATAGAGTCATGGAGTTATTACAGCATGGAAGGAGGACTTTCGGTGCATCGAGTCCATGCCATGTCGCTGTGTACCAATCCAGCCAGTGCCGTTCACCCGGTCTATCCCCGTAGCGCTGAAAGTTTATTTCATCTGGTGCCCATCTGATTTCCTTTTGAAATCATTGACCGTCTCTGTTTCCTCCACCCACATTGGCAGCGAGTTCCTGGTCATTACCACTCGCTGTGTAAAAATGTTCTTCCTCACATCCCCCCTGTATCTCTTATCCAAAACCTTAAATCTGTATCCCCTAGCCCTTATACCATCAGCTAATGAGAACGGTCTTTCTCTGTCTACCTTATCCAAACCCGTCATTATCTTGTCCACATCTATCAAATCCCCCCTCAACCTCGTTTTCTCCAAGGAGAACAACCCCAGCTTCTGCAACCTAACCTTCTGGCTAAAAACCCTCATCCCTGGAACCATTCTGGTCAATCTCCTCTGAACCAGCTCAAGGACCTTTGCATCCTTCCTAACTGTGGTGACCATAACTTGACGCAATAGTCTAGTTGTGGCCTAACTAGAGGTTTATAAAGGTCCAGCATAACTTCCCTGCATTTGTGCTCTAATCCTCTATTTATGAAGCCCAAGATCCCATATGCTTTGAAAACTAATCTCTCAATAATTCTTGCCACGTTCAAAGATCTGTGCTCATGAAACCCAGCTCCCTCTGTCCTTGCACACTCTTTAGAACTGCGCCATTAAGTCTATCTTGCCTCTCCCTATCCTTCTGCCAAAATGCATCATCTCATCCTTCTCTGTATTAAATTCCAGCTGCCACTTGTCTTCCCGTTATTCTAGCCTATCTATGTTCTGTAGATGTAGATTGGTATGCTCCTCACTGTTTGCCAAACCTCTAAGTTTGGTATCATTGGCAAACTTTAAAATTTGAATCTGTATTCCAATATTAAGTCGTAAAAACAGTGGCTCCAGCATTAACACTTAGGGAGGCCCACTGTCTACCATGCTCCAGTTTGAAGAACGACCATTTACAACGACTCGCTCTTTTCTGTCCTTAAGCCAGTTTCTTATGCAAGCTGACACTGACCCTCCTATTCAATGCGGCCCAATATTGAAAAAGAGCCTTTTATGTGGTACCTTGTCAAACGTGGTCTTCAAATCCATATAGACAACGTCCACTGCATTCCCTTCATCAACATTCTTTGTTATTTCATCAAAAATTTCAATTAGATTAATCAAACATGATCGGACTTTTATAAATCCGTGCTGGCTCTTCTTAGTTAACTTTAACCTCTACAAGTGCCTGTTAACCTTTTCCCTGATTATAGTTTCTAAAACCTGACCCACCACTGATGTTAAACTGACTGGCCTGCAGTTACGTGGATTGTCCTTGCACCCTTTCTTGAACAAGTGTGTCATGCTTGCCACGTTCCAGTCCTTTGGCACCTCACCCGTATCTAAGGAAGATTGGAAGATTATGGCAAGCCCTTCCACTATCTCAAACCCTACTTGTCTTAGCAATCTGGGATGCCAGCCATCCGGACCAGGCGACTTACCCACTCGAACGGCCATTCTACTCTCATATTCTCTCTTTGCCAATCTTACTTTCATCTTCACTTCCCCTCTCAACTTATTGTATTTAGTCAGGTTCTCCCTTGAAGAATTCACCTGACATGCATCATACACCCTCTTTTTTGTTTCATCTTCTCTATCTCTCTCGTAAACCAAGGAGCCCTTGCTTTGGTTCCCTTATGCTTCATTCTTGTTGGAATGTACCTTACTTTCAAAGAGATAGATTTGCTAGCACAGGGCGACTTTCCCTCGCAACTGTGTCCACTCTGGCTCTATGAGTGCGGTTTCAACAGAGTGCTGCGAGTTGGGTGAGTCAGGGAGTTGCTAAAATCAAACTTCTGTTCGTTTCACATTTACTGTTACTGTCTACTGTATAATATCTAAATTTCCCAGCTTTAAGCACGGTTATAAAGGGATATACTAGGCCTAGAATTCAGAGCAACTGAAGGCAGTTAATTAGGGAAACTAGATAAAATTAGTTCTCCTGCAGCTGTGCCCAGCAAGGCTCCCTTGTTTCAGGGCCTATAAAGCAGGCTTTGAAGTGCAATTTTGAACTGAGTGCGGTTTCAACAGAGTGCTGCGAGTTAGTTGAGATGGAGTTAGGTGAGGAGTGGAAGGAGGAGTTCGCTTGCTTCGCCATTATTTTTCATAGCTTTTCACCCTGTAGGAAGAGGCCGGTGTCGGGAGCAGCAGGAGAGTGCTGGTATTTAAGCTCACTTTTGCGGGCTTTTCTCAAAGGCAGGTCAATCTCACAGACTGGCAGTGGCGTTCCAGAGCCACACCACGATTCAAAACTTGATGCATGCAAGAGGAAGCAGCTGATTGTGTGAGTATGGCCAGGTGAGTATTTATACTACTCTGTAGTTTGACTGTTAAGTTTAATAGCTTATAAAGTTTAAACGGTTTTATTTATTGTGGTTAAAGTTTCTGAAGTCTATGTTGTGTATTGGGGAGTGCTAGTAACCAAGGGCCCTTAAATATATCATTTATTTGTAGTGTAATTGGTGGTATTGATTTGATTTAATTTAATTTAATTAATTGAAGGCTAATTCATGGCAGCACAGCTCGGCCCAGTGGCATGCTCCTCCTGCACTGTGGGAAATCAGGGACACTTCCTGTGTCCCTGACGACCATGTGTGCGGGAAGTGTATCCAGCTGCAGCTACCAGCAGACCACATTGCGGCACTGGAGCTGCGAATGGATACATACTGGAGCATTCGCGATGCTGAGGACGTCGTGGATATCACATTTAATCAGTTGTTCACACCGCAGGTAAAGGCTGCACAGGCAGGAAGGGAATGGGTGACTGGCAGGCAGTGTAGTAGGCGCGGGCAGGTAGCGCAGGGGTCCCCTGTGGCCATCCCCCTCACAAACAGATATACCCGTTCAGATATTGTTGAGGGAGATGTCTTATCGGGGGAAGGCAGCAGCAGCCAAATTCCTGGCACCGTGGGTGGTTCTGCTGCACAGGACGGGAGGAAAAATAAAGGGACAGCTACAGTGATAGGGGATTCTATTGTAATGGCAATAGATAGGCTTTTCTGCGGCCGCAAATGAGACTCCAGGATGGTATGTTGCCACCCTGGTGCAAGGGTCAAGGATGTCTCAGAGCAGCTTCAGGGCATTCTGGAGGGGCAGGGTGAACAGCCAGTTGTCGTGGTGCATATAGATGCCAGCGATATAGGTAAAACCTGACATGTGGTCCTAAAAGCTGAATATAGCGAGTTAGGAGGAAAATTTAAAAAATAGGCCCTCAGGTAGTAATCTCTGGATTCCTACCAGCGCCATATGCCAGTCAGAGTAGAAATAGAAGGATATTTCAGGTGAATAGGTGGGTAGAGGAATGGTGCAAAGGGGAGGGATTCAAATTCCTGGGATAAAGGAACCGGTTCTGGGGGACGTGGGACCAGTACAAACTGGACGGTTTACACCTGGGCAGGACTGGGACCAATGTCCTAGGAGTGTTTGCTAGTACTGTTGGGAAGGGTTTAAACTAAAATGGCAGGGGTTTGGGAACATGTGCAGGGAGATAGAGGAAAGGGAAGCGAGGATAGAAGCAACAGACAGGAAGGACAAACGCAAAGTGGCAGGCAGAGAAATTAAGGGTGTAAATCAAACAGGGCCACAGTGAATAATAATTCTAAAAGGACTGAGAGGGTTAAGAAATAAAGCGAGGAGCATTCATAATGAGGTGGATGTATTAGCTGCACAAATAGATGTAAACGGATGTGATATAGTTGAGATTACGGAGACATGTCTCCAGTGTGACCAAGGCTGTGAATTCAACATCCAGGGATATTTAATATTCAGGAAAGATAGGCTAAAAGGAAAAGGAGGTGGTGTAGCATTGCTGGTTAAAGAGGAGATTAACACAATAGTAAGGATGGATATAAGCTCTGATGATGTGGAATCTCTATGGGTCGAGCTGAGAAATACCAAGGGGCAGAAAATGTTAGTGTGAGCTGTATACAGATGCCCAAACAGTAAAGCTAAGGTTGGGGATGGCAAATTAAAGATGCATGCATTAAGGGCACAGCAGTTATCATGGGTGACATTAATTTACATATAGATTGGGCTAACCAAATTTGTAACAATTCTGTGGAGGCAGAATTCATAGAGTGTATACGGGATGGTTTCCTCGACCAATATGTCGAGAAACCAACTGGAGAACAGGCCATCTTAGACTGAGTATTATGCAATGAGAAATGATTAATTAACAATCTTATTGTGCGAGGCCCCTTGGGGTGGAGCGATCATAATATGATAGAATTCTTCATTAAAATGGAAAGTGAAGTAGTTGACTCAGAGACCAGGTTCTTGAATTTAAATAAAGGAAACTACGATGGTATGAGGCACGAGTTGGCTAGGATTGATTGGGGAACGTTACTTAAAGGGCTGACGGTGTATAGGCAATGACAAACATTTAAAGTTCGCATGGATGAACTACATAATTTGTTCATCCCTGTTTGGCATAAAAATAAAACACAAACGTGAATCAACCGTGGCTAACAAAGGAAATTAGGAATAGCATAAGATCCAAGGAGAGGATAAATAAATTGGCCAGAAAATGCAACAAACCTGAGGATTGGGAGCAGTTTAGGATTTGGCAAAGGAGGACAAAGGGATTAATTAAGAGGGGGAAATAGAATATGAGAGTAAGCATTCAGGGCACATAAAAACTGACTGTAAAAGCTTCTATAGATATGTGAAGAGAAAACGATTGGTGAAGTCAAGCTTAGGTCCATTGCAGTCAGAATCAGGGGAATTTATAATGGGGAACAAAGAAATGCCAGACCAATTAAATACATAAGAAGGTTCTATCTTCACAAAGGGGGACACAAATAACCTGCCAGAAATGTCGGGGAACATAGGGTCTAATGAGTGGGAGGAACTGAATGAAATCAGTATTTGTAGGGAAATGGCGTTAGGGAAATTGGCGGAAGTGAAGGCCGATACTTCCACAGGGCCTGATCATCTACATCCGAGGGTACATAAGGAAGTGGCCATAGAAATAGTAGATGCATTGCTGGTCATCTTGCAAAATTCTATAGACTCTGAAACTGTTCCCATGGATTGGAGGGTAGCAAATGTAACCCGACTTTTCAAAAAAGGTGATAGAGAGAAAACGGGAAGTTATAGACCAGTAAGCCTGACATCGGTAGTGGGGAAAATGCTAGAGTCCATTATAAAGGATGTTATAGCAGAGCACTTGGAAAACAGTGTCAGGATCACACAACGTCAGCATAGATTTACAAAAGATAAATTGTGCTTGACTAATCTACTGGAATTTTTTGAGGATGTAAATGGTAGAATAGATAAGGGAGAACTAGTGGATGTGGTATATTTTGATTTAAGAATGCTTTCGATAAGGTCCCGCATACGAGATTAGCGTGTAAAGTTAAAGAAGATGGGATTGGGGGTAGGGTACTGACTTGGATAGAGAACTGGTTGGCAGACAGGAAGCAAAGACTTGGAATAAATGGGTCTTTCTCCGAGTGGCAGGCAGTGACTAGTGGGGTACCGCAAGTATCGGTGCTAGGCCCCCAGCTATCACAATATATATTAATGAATTAGACAAGGGAATTGGATGTCGTATCTCCACGTTTGCCGACGACACAAAGCTGGGTGGGCGTGTGTGCTGTGAGGAGAATGCTGACAAACTCCTGTATGATTTGGATAGGTTGGGTGATTGGGCAGATGCATGGCAGATGCAGTATAACGTGGAAAAATGCGAGGTTATCCACTTTGGTGGCAAAAAACAGGAAGAGAGATTATTATCTGAACGGCAATAGATTGTGAGAAGGGGAAGTGCATCGAGACCTGGGTGCCCTTTTGCACTAGTCGCTGAAGGTAAGCATACAGGTGCAGCAGGCTTTTAAGAAGGCAAATAGTATGTTGGCCTTCATAGCAAGAAGATTTGAGTACAGCAGCAAGGATGTCTTGCTACAGTTGTACAGTGCGTTACTGAGACCACACCTTGAGTATTTGTGCAGTTTTGGTCGCCTTATCTGAGGAAGGTTGTCCTTGCCATGGAGGGAGTGCAGCGAAGATTCACCAGACTGATACATGGGATGGCAGGAATGACGTATGAAAAGAGATTGGATCGATTGGGCTTTTATTCACTGGAGTTCAGAAGAATGAGAGGGGATCTCATGGAAACTTAGAAAATTCTATCGGGACTAGACTGACTAGATGCAGGAAGGATGTTCCCGATGGTCGGTGAGTCCCAAACCAGGGGTCCCAGTCTAAAGATAAGGGGTAAGCCATTTAGGACAGAGCCAAGGAGGAATTTTTTGACCCAGAGAGTGGTGAACCTGTGGAATTCTCTACCACAGAAGGCAGTTGAGGCCAATTCATTAAATATAGTCAAGAAGGAGTTAGAATTTCTTAAGGCTGAAGGGATCAAGGGATATGGGGAGAAAGCAGTGACAGGGTCCTGAGTTTGGATGATTAACCATGATCTCATCAAATGGTGGAGCAGGCTCGAGGGGCCAAATGGTCTACTCCTGCTCCTATCTTCTATATTTCTATGTTTCTATTCGGAACACAGGAATGTACGAACAGTAGGTGGCCATTGTGCTGCTCGGGTCTGTACCGCCATTGAATGAAATCATGGCTGATCTGCGACCCAACTCCACATACCTGCCTTTGGCCCATATCCCTTTATACCATTGGTTAAGAAAAAAGCTATCAATCTCCGATTTAAAATGAACAATTGATGTAGCATCAATTGCCATTTGCAGAAGAAAGTTCCAAACTTGTACCACCCTTTGTGTGTAGAAGTGTTTCTAATTTCACCCCTGAAAGTTCTGGCCCTAATTGTTTGACTATGCCAACACTAGTCCCAGAATCCCCAACCAGTGGAAGTACTTTCTCTCTATCTACCCTATCTGGTCCCCTTAATATATTGAACACTTCGATGAGATGAACTCTTAACCATCTACCTTCTAGGGATTATAACCGCAATTTGTGTAATCTCGCCTTGTAACTTAAATATTGAAGTCCGGGTATAATTCTGGTAAACCTACTCTGCACTCCCTCCAAGGCCAATATATATTTCCTAAGGTTTGGTGCCCAGAACAGCTCACAGTTCTCCGGGTGTAGTCTAACCAGGGTTTTGTATAGCAGCAGCATAACTTCACCACCTTCTATTTTGATCATCTGGATATAAAGATTAGCTTTCCGTTAGCCTTTCTGATTAATTTCTGTACATGTTCATGATATTTTAATGATCCATGTACCAGGACCCCCAAGTCTCTTTGACCTCCACTGCTTTTAGCTTTCACCATTTGGAAAGTACCCTGTCTATCATTTTTAGTTCCAAAGTGGATGACCTCACATTTGCCTACATTGAAATATATTTGCCAAAATGTTGCCCATTCACTTCATCTATCGATATCCCTTTGTCATTTTACTGTTTTCATCTACACTGCCTACATTAGCAACTATCTTTGTGTCAATTGAAAATATGGACATATGACTTTCTATGCCATCATCTAAATCGTTAATAATTTCTGTGAATAGTTGAGGGCCCAAAACAGATCCCTGCGGGACACCACTTGTCACATCCTGCAAATCTGAATACCTAGTGTAGTGTATGTGCCTTTAAGAGCCCCCTGTGTACTGTAATGCCGGTAATGGCCACTCGGGCTATATAAGCCTGTATATTGTGTTGTATCAGTTAGTTCACCTCCAGACTTTGTTCAGTAAACACCTGTGAAACCAACTCCTGCCTTCAGTGTCTCTATTAACACACGGATACAACAGTGGCGACGAATTGGAAACGGACTTACCTGCAATTCAGCAGCATCTCAAGGACATCGATTCCTCAGAAGTCCAAAGTCGAAGAAAAGCAAGAAAAAAAAAAAAACTGTGGTTTCACCAGCTAGCCGAGCTGATGGCAGGTACTGCAATAATCCTTCCTGGGCAGCGGGCTGGGTCTCCATCAGCTGGCTCTGCAGCGAGGCCAAGCAGCGAAGGCGGAGGCAAACACAAACAGAGGGGGGGAGCACTCGGGAGATGGCCGGCGCTGCAAAGCAGGTCGGAGTTCGGACCTAGCAGAGGGGGAGAAAAGTCCCAGAGTGTCCGGCGGGAACGAGTCTCCACCTGTAAATAAAAAAAACGCGGAAAACAGCGTTGTCAGCAGCAGCAGCGGCGGGAAAGCGCGGGAAGCGCCATTTTTTTTCCAGGACACCTAAGGCTGGCAATATTGATGCTTTCAATAATGATATAGAGCATTGGATCACATATGTGAAAAGAGTGGAGGTATATTGCAGAGCAAATGGAATAGAAAATGATGAAAAGGCGTCAGTACTCCTAAATCAAATGGGCGCAAAAACATACGGGCTGTTATGAAACTTAATCACTCCAGCCAAACCAAAGGACAAGAATTTTAAGGACATTGTTGATACCCTACAGGAGCACTTAAACCCAACACCGTTGCTGATAGTGGAACGATTCAAATTCTTCAAGAGGAATCAGCACAAGAATGAAAGTAACGCTGATTACCTCACCGAATTAAGAAAGCTATCAAAGCACTGCCAATTCGGGGCAGGACTGGCAGATTCCCTTCGAGACAAATTCGTCTGCGGTCTCCTAAGTGAAGGAACACAGAAGAGGCTGCTTTCTGAGAAAGATTTGACACTGGACAAGGCTTTCAGTATGGCTGTATCATACGAAGCAGCCGCAAGAGGAGCTGCAGAGATACAGCAAAAGACACAGGACTGCGGCACCCATGAAATGACACAGGGTTTCGAGAGATGTTATCGCTGTGGCAGATCCACCCATGACCAGAGGGACTGCTGGTTCAAGGACAAATCTTGCAGGCAATGCGGAAAGATTGGACACATTGCACGTGTATGCCGATCTGGACAAAAAAAATCCACGGACAGGAAAAAAATCAATAAGGGAAAGTACGGAAAGGTACAAATGATGACGGACAGTAGCACTGAAGACCAGAAGAGTGATAGCGACTCTGGAAACAAGAGACTAAGCTGTCTCAAATTACATAATGTAATTGCCAAAGAAGATTACCAGACCATTTGGGTTACCCTCAGGATAGCAGGGTCCCCAGTTAAAATGGAGCTAGCTACAGGATCAGCTCTGACCGTCATAAGTCGACGGGATTATGAGCGGCTATTTCCACATATACCTTGAAAAGACACATCCATTATCTTGAAAACATATACGGGGCAGAAAGTACACCCCAAAGGAAAAATAAGTGTGCCTGTTGCATACAACGGCAAGGAAATACAGAAGTTGTATTTATACATTCTACAAGATGGTGGTCCACCGCTGTTGGGATGTGAATGGATCAGGAAGATACGTTTAGACTGGCACTCCATTCAGGCACTGACGGTGCCAAGTAAGAAAAAAAATGATGATGACGTCATACCTGAACGATTAAAAGACATCTTGGCCAACGCCAAGGAAGTGTTTCAAGAGAAACTAGGAACCTTGAAAGGCATCACCGCCTCAATAAAAGTGGAAGATGCGGCAATCCCCAAGTTTTTTAAGGCAAGGCCGGTGCCATACACAATTCGTCCAGCAGTCTAGGCAGAGCTGGAGAATTTGGTAAAGGCAGGCGTATTATCCAAGATAGATTGGAGCGAGTGGGCAACACCCATCGTCCCGGTCATTAAGAAAACGTTGAATAATGATAAATCTGAAGAACAGAGAAAAATTCGCATCTGTGGAGACTTCAAGGTGACTGTAAACCCGGTCCTTCACATGGTACAGTATCCTCTTCCGAGGATAGAAGATATTTTCGCCTCACTATCCGGAGGGAAACGTTTCACCAAAATTGACTTGGCACAGGCATATCTACAGATGGAGGTTGAAGAGGCCTCTAAAAAGTATCTCACGATAAATACACACAGAGGCCTGTACCAGTACAATCGACTGGTTTTCGGAGTAGCATCAGCTCCAGCTATATCTGGCAAAGAGCTATGGAGCAAGTCCTCCAAGGGATTCCGGGGACTCAATGCTACCTAGACGACATCGTTGTAACAGGAGAAAACGACAATGAACACCTTGCCAATTTGGAGCACGTGCTCACTAGGCTGAGAGAATGGGGCCTACGAGCAAATCGCCCCAAGTGCGAATTTTTCCAGAAACAAATATCATATTGTGGCCACATAATTAACAAGGAAGGGTTGCATAAGTCACCTGAAAAAATTGAAGCGGTCATAAAAGCCCCAGCACCTGAAAATGTCTCACAATTCAGGTCGTTCCTGGGATTGATAAATTACTATCATAAATTTTTACCGAACTTATCAACTCTTCTGCACCCGCTTAATGAACTGCTACAAACAGGAGTAATTTGGAAATGGAGCGAAGCCTGTAAACGTGCCTTCCATAAATGCAAAGATTTAATCATTTCCAAGGAAGTTTAGGCTCATTACAAACCATCACTGCCCATCAGACTGGTGTGCGATACATCCCCTTATGGCGTAGGAGCGGTATTATCGCATATATTCCCTGATGGCTCGGAGCAGGTGATAGCTTTTGCATCACGCTCATGGAACTCAGCTGAGCGTAGCTATGCCCAGATCGACAGGGAAGCACTCAGCCTGGTATGGGGAGTGATGAAATTCAACCATTACCTACACGGACAAAAATTTACCTTGTTGACTGACCATCAACCCCTCATCTCCATATTCAACCCTAAAAAGGGTGTTCCCATTATGACAACGCAAAGGCTACAGAGGTGGTCCCTTTTTCTAGGGGCACATCAATATGACATAGAATACAAAGGATCAAAACAGCATGGGAATGCTGATGGTTTATCGTGCCTACCATTGCCAATGGTAGAAGAGGCACCTACAGTAGGCCCAGTGGAGATGTTCCACTCTACCATAGTGGAATGTCTACCAGTAAAAAATTCTGCCATTGAAAAGGATACGAGAAATGACCCGACTCTCTCACGAGTCTACGATTTAACAGTGAAGGGATGGCCAGCACATGGCGAACCACTGTTGCCAGCATTCTCACAAAGATGAGAACAGCTGTCAGTGTGCCGAGGAACCTTGATGTGTGGATCCAGAGTGGTGATTCCACCCAAACTCCAGGATAAATTGCTAAAGGACCTTCACGAGGGGCATCTGGGTGGAGTAAAAATGAAGAATCTAGTCAGGGCGTTTGTATGGTGGCCAGGTATCGATGGAGACATCGAAGAAATGACCAAGAGCTGCCTAGGATGCCAGAAGGTCCAAAACGCTCCACCACAAGCCCCTCTACATCCATGGGAGTGGCCCTCATCTCCATGGCAAAGGGTACACATCGACTTTGCTGGTCCATTTATGGACTCAATGTTCTTAATCGCGGTTGATGCACACTCCAAGTGGCCGGAGGTAATAAAGATGTCCTCCACCACCACGGAAAAAACCATCACAGTATTAAGGACCATATTTCCTAGGAGTGGGCTGCCTGAACAGATCTGTTCTGATAATGGACCGCAATTTGTGTCCGAAGAATTCAGGAAGTTCATAAAAAACAATGGGGTTAAGCAATACACGTCCGCCCCATACCATCCCGCCACCAATGGATTGGCTGAAAGGTTTGTCCAGAGCTTCAAGAAAGCCATAAAGGCCATGGGTAATGAAGACATAAAACTTCAGCATAAGGTAGATAACTTCTTCTTTGCATACAGGAATGCAACACATATGGTTACAAACCAAACTCCCGCCATGATGTTCTTCAATAGAAGCCTAAGATGCCGGCTGGATTTGATCAAGCCAAACATCAGAAGGGATGTGGAGAACCGGCAATTTCAAGGCATGAATGAAAGGCCAACTAGAACCTTCCAGATAGGTCAACAAGTTTTGGCCCGGGACTACCGTACCGAGAAATGGCATCCTGGGACAATTTGCACACGACTAGGACTGCTGATGTATACCGTGGACATTGGAGAAAGCATAATAAGGCACCATGCTGACCAGATCATAGAGTCATCCGAAAAGGGACAACCTACACCACAACTCTATATGCCTAATGATGAAGTAGACATACCCATAGTATCTACCTCTGATCCGGTGATACTGGAACCAGATGAACCCGACACTGGCATTCAAGCCGAATCAGCCTTGCCAAAAGAACCTACTACACCACCAGAAACTACTACACCACCGAGGTGTTATCCGGACCGAGTCAGGAAGCCTCCAGAGAGACTGGCTTATAATTGATTAACTGCAGCAATGTGTAGATTATTGTTCTTGTAACATGTAATTAATGATTACTTAAAATATGATGTACTGGTTGGCTAAAAGGGGAGGAATTGTAGTGTATGTGCCTTTAAGAGCCCCCTGTGTACTGTAATGCCGGTAATGGCCACTCGGGCTATATAAGCCTGTATATTGTGTTGTATCAGTTAGTTCACCTCCAGACTTTGTTCAGTAAACACCTGTGAAACCAACTCCTGCCTTCAGTGTCTCTATTAACACATGGATACAACACTACCCATTATCTTTACTGCCTGTCTCCTGTCGCTCAGCCAATTTCATAACCAGGTCAATAGTTTGCCCTCAATTCCGCAGGCTTCCACCTTAGTTAACAATCTCTTATGTGGGACTTTATGAAATGCCTTCTGGAAGTCCATATTAGTAACATCCATAGATATTCCCCTGCCCACTAGTTTAGTCACCTCCTCAAAACCTGCAGTCAGATTTGTCAGGCATGACCTACCTTTCACATATCCATGCTGCTCTCTCTGATCAACTGAAAATTTTCAAGGAGTTCAGTCCCTCTTTCCTTATTTATAGACTCTAGCAATTCCCCCGACAACAGATGTTAGGCTAACTGCTCTATTATTCCCTGGTTTCACTCTCTCGCCATTCTTAAATAGCGGAATGACTTGCGCAATTTTTTCATCTAGTGGAACGATTCCTGAATCGTATTTGGTAATAACAGGTTAAATGATCCTCCTGCAAGATATGAATGTTTCCTAAAGGCAGAAAAAATTATCGCTATTTTGTTTAATCAGTTCTTCCTCGAAAAGCAGGCACAGCCACAGGGGCTGAAGTAATCACAATTTAGGGTTCTAACGTGCTGGTTACCACATTGCCTATGTATGGCCAATTTTCGAGTAGTTACCATAGAGACGGACCATCTATGTAGTGATTTGTACTCTCTCAAATGAAATACGTGGTCACTGCCTCACTTACTGCTTGTCCTTGCTCCACCATCGTTCCTTTATTGTATTGTTTATTGTAAAGAGAATTAAGCCTGCATAGATCAAGGATCATGTTCCAGTGCAGTTCTCTTTGTTCCGAGTTACAATATTTAATAATATCAAAAATCTGGCTACAGTTCCACGAGAACATTTAGTTTATGTTTCTATTTTTGATTAATCATCTCTTTTGGTGCAGTTGTTGTTAGAAGCAGCTTATTTCTGGCAGGTACTTCTCGATGGAATGTATGTGGCTCTTCTTGCTCAAAATCTCAAGATGTAGCAACAAAAAAATCAAGTAAACACGCATTAATGTTTTGAGTTGTCCCTGGAGTCGTGGCGAAAGAGAAAAGCACCCCATGTTACTCTTTAAAAAATGACGACCAGCTGGCGGTAATTTCAACTTTCAAAATTCATGTAAAGTGGCTATATCGAATTGGCTGCATATTTAAAGTTCAATGTTACTGAAACAACGGTTAACTTAAATTATCCATTAATTTCGAAACATCTGATAACCCCTTACCCCCACCACCAATGTTTTAGTGAACCTTTCATTTTGTGATATATTAGTGTCATTAATTGATTTTCATTATGCACTTCACCAATCCCTACTGGTGCATATAAAGTGGGATATCATTACACTATCGAAACATAGAAACATTGAAGGTAGGAGCAGGAGTAGGCCATTCGGCCCCTCGATCCTGCTCCACCACTCAATGCAATCATGGCTGATCATCCAAATTCAGTACCCGGTCCCTGCTTTCTCCCCATATCCCTTAATCCCTTTAGCCTTAAGAAATATATCCAACTCCTTCTTGAATATATTTAATGTATTGACCTCTACTGACTTCTGTGGTAGAGAATTCCACAGGTTCACCAATCTCTGGGTGAAGAAATTCCTCCTCATTTCTGTCCAAAATGGCCTGCCCCTTATCCTTAAACTGTGACCCCTAGTTCTGGACTCCCCGACCATCGGGAACATCCTTCCTGCATCTAGTCTGTCCAGTCCTGTCAGAATTTTATAAGTTTCAATGAGGACAACTACAGTGAGGGTCCTTGCTATTTAGTTCCCTTTCAATCTGTTGTGTGTGTGTAATATTTGATTGGCCACTGCTTGGCTCTTTCTCAATTAGCAGGGATGATCCACGCGTTTTTATAAAGCCTCACATTCTGTTCTATTTCCACATCAATGCCCCCAGTCGCTCAATCTTCAGCAGTATCCATTTTTACCCTTACAGCTCCTAGAATCTGGCGCCCAGAGTGAAGACAACTGCTGATTATATTATTCTGATTTTGTTCAAACATTTCATCTTGATCTTCGTTTGTGGAATTAAAATGTTGATTATATGATTGCTTCAGACTAATTCATGTATTTATGTGTCCTCCGTGTACAATGGAGTGTTATTATCTGTTATCTTCGCTGGACCCACCCTTCACCATTCTTTGTCGGCATTGGCTGCACCAATCCCCGTTTCAGATCAAATGGAGCGACCAAGTTATGTCATTTGCTGAATCTGCACCAAAACTCAGATTTTTTCGTTCGTGCCAAATAACGATTTTCCCCAAAAAATCTTCGGTCCCCATAGTTTTATTCTCACACTCCTTCCATATTTCTGTAGTTCATGACTCTGTCACAAACCTGAACGTGAAATAAGAAAACACTGCACGCGATGCAATCTCTTCTACATTGGGCAGCCCAAACACACATTGGGTGACCAACTTATGGAACAGCTCCGTTCAGTCCGCGAAGGAGGAAGCTTATAAAGTTGTCAGAAAAGGTGTTCAGCCTGAGGATTGGGATCTTTTTAGAAATCAGCACAGGGGACCAAGAAATTGATAAAGAAAGGGAAAATTGAATATGAGCACAAACTAGCGAAAATTATAAAAGCTTCTTTAGGTATGTGAAAAGGAAAAGACTGGCGAAGGTAAATGTAGGTCCTTTACAGTCAGAGATGGGAGAATTTATAATGGGGAATGAGGAAATGGCTGAGAAATTAAACAAATATTTTGTTTCTGTCTTCACGGAGGAAGACACAAAAAACCTCCCTAAAATACGAGGAAACCAAGGGTGTGACGAGAATAAGGAACTTAAATAAATTATTATTAGTAAAAAAACAGTACTAGCAAAATTAATGGGACTAAAGTTCGACAAATCCCAAGGACCGGCTGACATGCTAGGGTTTTGAAAGGTGTAGCCATTGGAATAGTGAACGCATTGGTTGTCATCTTCCAAAATTCTATAGATTCTGGAACGGTTCCTGCAGATTGGAGGATAGCAAATGTAACCCCACTTTTTAAGAAAGGAGAGAGAGAGAAAACGGGGAGCTACAGACTTGCTAACCTCACATCAGCAGTTGGGAAAATGCTGGAATCTAGTTTGAAGGATACAATAACTGGGCACTTAGAAATTAATAGTAAGATTGGGCAGAGTCAACATGGATTTATGAAAGGCAAAACCTGTTTGATTAAACTAGTGGAGTTATTTGAGGATGTAACCAGTGGAGTAGACAAAGAGGAGCCGGTAGATTAGGTGTACCTGGATTTTCAGAAGGCCTTAAAAAGGTCCCACACAAGAGGTTGGTGAACAAAATTAAGGCACATAGAATTAGGGTAATACACCTGCATGGATTGAGAATGGGTTAACAGACAGAAAACAAACATTAGGGATAAATGGGTGTTTTTCAGGATGGCAGTCTGTGACTGGTGGAGTACTGCAAGCATCGGTGCTTGGGCCCCAGCTATTCACAATCTATATCAATGATATGGATGAGGGGACGAAATGTAACATTTCCAAATTTGCTGATGATAGGTAGCTAGGTGGCAGTGTCAGTTGTGAAGAAGCTGTGAAGAGGCTTCAAGGAGAGCTTGACAGGCTCAGTGAGTGGGCGATAACGTGGCAGATGGAATATAATGTGGATAAATGTGAAGTTATCCACTTTGGAAGATCAAAAAAAAAGGCAGAGTATTTCCTAAATGGTGACAGATTGGGGAATGCAGATGCTCAAGGGACCTGGGTGTCTTTGTACACGAGTCACTGAAAGTGAATGTGCAGGTGCAGCAAGCCATTGGGAAGACAAAAGGCATGCTGGCCTTCATTACAAGAGGATATGAGTACAGGAGTAAATAAGTCTTACTCCAATTATATAGGGCTTTGCTGAGACCACACCTGGAGTACTGTGTACAATGTTGGTCTCCTTACCTAAGGAAGGATAAACTTGCCATAGATGGAGTGCAACGAAGGTTCATGACATTGATTCCTCGGATGGCGGGACTTTATTATGAGAAGAGATTGAGTAAACTAGGCTTGTATTCTATTCAATTCAGAAGAATGAGAGGGGATATCATTGAAGCATGCAAAATTATTACAGGGCTTGATAGGATGGATGCTGGTAGAATGTTTCCCTTAGCTGGGGAGTCTAGAGCTAGGGACCACAGCCTCAGGATAAAGGGTAGGCTATTGAGAACTGAGATGAGAAGAAAATTCTTCACAGAGGGTGGTGAATCTTTGGAATTCTCTACCCCAGAGGGCTGTGGAGGCTCAGTCATTGGGTATATTAAAAACAGAAGTCGATAGATTTCTGACTAGTAAGCGCATCAAGGGATATGGCAGGTGAAAGGAGTTGAGGCAGAAGATCAGCCATGATCTCACTGAATGGCAGAGCAGGCTCAAAGGGACGAATGGCCTACTCCTGCTCATATTTCTTATGCTCATGTTCTTATTGCGCCAAGCATCCACTGGCCTGCAGTATAATTGCCTTGACCACTCCCTCTCTGACCTCTCTGTCCTCAGCCTCCTACACTGTTCCAATGAAGCTCAATGTAAGCTCGAAGAACAGCAGCTCATTTTTAGATTAAGCACTTTACAGCCTTCTGGACTCAATATTGCATTCAAGGATTTCATATCTTAACATCTGCCACCATATTTTTCGGACGACATCTTTTGCTGATGATTTTGATATTCGCATTTACACCTCCTCTAGACCCAGCTTTTCCTTCCATCTCCTTTTGTCATGCACCATCATCCCATTTATCATTTAATCTCTACTGCCTTCCACCCTATCACAGACCTTATCTTTTGTCCTTTCCTCTCCTCCCCATTTGCTGCCTCTATTCTTGCCCTAAACCTGTTGCATCACTGACCTGTTCTAGTCCTGATGCATGGTTATCGACCTGAAAAGTTAACTTTGTTTCTCTCTCCACAGATGCTGCCTGACATACTGAGTATTTCCCGCATGTAGTGTTTTTATTTCAGATTTCCAGTATTTTGCTTCTGTCCTTCTCCATTTCTATCTGTCTCTATGCCTTTCTCAATTTTTAGCTCCCGGTTCCGGTCTCCCGTTCATTTCCCCTTTTTTATGTGGGAGATGACATTACAGATGAGGAAGCCTGAGGCGCGGATTCGCAGATTGAGGTTCACCACCTCTCTCACATCCGCAGATCTGGAAAACAAAGGCACATAAAAGGGAAGTAGTCTGAAGATAATTCTGCCTCTGTTCTATTTCGAACCAGTGAATCAAAGTACGGCAAACCCGTACAGTTGCTCAATGTGCAACATCTCCAGGTTTATAAAGAAAGATTGCCATAGGAGGTGGGTCAGGAAAAATAGAGCGTCTGGACAAGCAACGAGCTGCTCGGAACATAACGTCCAAAATAGAACCGACAGAGATGGGGTTCTAACTCACGTTCTTCCATTTATAAGACCAAGGCCTAGAAATTGGGGTGCCAAGCTCGTCTGGTCGCCGGAATTCACGCTGCGAACGGAGCCGCTTGCGCCCGCCGGAAATTCAGTTTGAGCGCCCCAAGAGGGACTCGGGTCGTTGCTAGAGGTTCCCCGCATCCCGCTTGGGACGCTCAAACTGAATATCACAGCACAATGTGGCGCTGCGGTACTGCAGGCCTTCCTCCCCTTCTTAAGGTGGACAGGCCTGCACCAGCAAGATCACCGATCGCGAATGCTGGCAAAAGAGCCCGGCACCGAGGAGAAGTGCCGGGCTCTTGGGACCCAGCCGGCACTGCCCGGGGGGGGGGAATCAGGAGGCCGGGAACTGTGGCGTGATGAGGTGCTGACAGGCGGCCACCGAAAAACATGGCAGCCCTGCACCTCCCCCATAATTTGCACCACTAGCGCTGCAGGTAGGCCCCCTTGAACCGATCATGATTTGCGACCGGCTCTACAGGGGGGGGCATGACCCAGTATCGGGTTCGGGGCGTTAGCATGGCACTGCACTCACCGATGATGTCATTGGTGGTGGCGCAGCGCTACAGGCTAATGTCGCCATTAGCGCCCCGCTAAATATCGCGGGAGGCGTGGCCAGTGGCTCTAAATCCACTGAGTGCCCTCTTTAGGTGCTAACTGGTGGTGCAGCCCAACGAATTTCTAGGCCCAAATGTCTTACTGCTGGCCCATCGCGCCTAATCGATGCAGCTTCTACGCTGCCTGGTGTGACATTCCAGATGTCACATTCCAGATGTCACACTCCAGATGTCACACTTTAGGTGTCAGATTCTAGGTGTCACACAGGTGTGTATGGGCTTTCACAGTTTATCAGGAACCTGCCAGGTATATATGAGTTTCACAGTATATATATGCATTTTGCCAGGTATATATGGGGTTTCGCAATGTAGCCTTTCCTGCCTGGTGTTTATGCAAATTCATAGAGTATCGAGCACCTCCCAAGTGTACATAGGGTTTCATAGAGTGTATCAGGATCCTGCTAGGAGTGTATGGGCTTTCACAGTGTATCTGGATTCTGGCAAGTGTGTTTAGGGATTCACAGTGTATCAGGATGCTGCCAATTGTGTATGGGGTTTCACATTGTATCAGTAACCTGGCAGGTGTGTACGGGGTTTCAAAGTGTATCAGGATCATGCCAGGTGTGTCAGCAGTTTCACATTGTATCAGGATCCGGCAAGGTGTCTATGGTGTTTAACATGTATCGGAATCCTGCCAGGTTTGTATGGGTTTTCACATTGCAACAGGTCCTGTCAGGTGTATATGGGTTTTCACAATGTATCAGGATCATTCAAGGTGTCTATTTTGTTTCACAGTGTATCGGAATCCTGCCAGGTGTGTATGGGTTTTCACATTGCAACAGCTCCTGCCGGTTGTGTATGTGGTTTCACAGTATTTTGGATGATGCCCGGTGTGCATGGGGTTACACAATGTATCAGGATACTGCCAGGTGTGTAGGGGTTTCACAATGTATCAGGATACTGCCAGGTGTGTATGGGGTTTCACAGTATATCAGGATCCTTCCCCGTTTGTATGGGGTTTGTCAGTCTATCAGGACTCTGCCAGGTGTGTATGGGGTTTCACAGTGTATCAGGACCCTGCCAGGTGTATATGGGGTTCCACAGTGTATCAGGATCCTGCCAGAGCTGTATGGTGTTTCTCAGCGTATCTGGATCCTGCCAGGTTTGTATAGGGTTTCAAAGTGTATCAGGATCCTGGCAGGTGTGTATGGTATTTCAAAATGTTTCAGGATCCTTCCAGGTGTGTCTAGGGTTTCATATTGTATCAGGATCCTGCAAGGTGTCTATGGTGTTTCACAGTGTATAGGAGCCCTTCCAGGCATGTATGGGTTTTCACAGTGTAACCAGTCCTGCCGCGTGAGTATGCTGTTTCACAGTGATTCAGTATCCTGCCGGGTGTAATTGGGGTTTCAAAGTATTTTAGCATGTTGCCCGGTGTGCATGGGGTTTCACAATGTATCAGAATCCTGCCAGGTGTGTATGTGGCTTCACAGTGTATCAGGATCCTGCCAGTTGTATATGGGGTTTCACGATGTATCAGTATCCTGCCAGATGTGTATGTGATTTCCGAATTTATCAGGATCCTGCCAGCAGCTTTTGGGGTTTCAATTTATCAGCACCCTGCCAGATGTGTACAGGACTTCACAAAACCGGCCACTGATATAATTTATTTACACAGTGCAGTCTAATACCAGCATTATTCCTGATGTAGCAAATTATCTGAAAGAATAATGAAGCAGGATTTTAATTCATGAATTCGATGATCGGTTTTACACAGTCTTGTGGTGATATATTATTTTTCTTGACAGATTTTTTGCTTAACATTTTTAATTTGTTGTGATTTGATGTTAAATTATTTTAATTTATGATTGCGGTTTTTATCCACTCACTATATATAGCTGGATGTGAATCTTCTGGTCTCTATGGGCAGTGAAATTGTGTGTGTGTTCCTGGAGATGTATCCTGGCTGGTGCTTCTATTTGAATATATTGACCATATCTCTCCAGTTGTCAGCACCTGACTAATGAGCACTGGAGGAGGTGAGGATATTTACTGCTGTTCCAGTAATATTAGCACTAATGTGTAATGTTCTGAATGACGTAAATTTAAACAGTGAGGTGATGCACAGCATTCATTAGTGGAATCTTTAGGGGTCTTGCAATATCATAAAACACAATAAGTATAAAAGTGGTAGATTTGCCTGCTGTTTTACAATCACAATACTGCACTTTGCATGCATCTCGTTTGTGAGCCCTCGCACGTGCGCCCAATGAAACTCTCAGTCAGCGTCCTTTCCTTTCCCCATTGAGTAAATGTAAAAGCTATTCAGCATTCGATCAGCAATTTCTCCAAACTGTAATTTGAGTTATTCTCCGGCATTAATTTCCAACCAAGTTTGAGTCCTTGCGCACTTAAGGTATCTACTGTTTCACGCACACTGACACTTTATCCATTTATGGGATGTGGGCGTCGCTGGGAATGCGAGCATGTATTGTCCATCCCTAATTGCCCTTGAGAAGCTGGTGGTGAGACACCTTCTTGAACCGCTGCAGTCCATGTGTTGAAGGTACTCCCACATTGCTGGTAGGGATGGAATTCCAGGATTTTGACCCAGAGCAGATGAAGGATCGGCATTATATTTCTAAGTCGGGATTATACGTGACTTGGAGGTGTACTTGGCGGTGGTGGTGTTTCCATGCTTCTGCTGCCTTTGTCCTTCTAGCTGGAAGAGGCCGCTGGTTTGGAAGGTGCTGCTGAATAGGCCTTGGTGCGTTGTTGCCATGCTTCTTTTAAATGGTACACACTGCAGCCACGGTTCGCCGGAAGTGGAGGAAGCGAATGTTTAAGTTGGTGGATGGGGTTCCAATAAAGCGGGCTGCTTTGTCCTGGATGGTGTCGAGCTTCTTAAGTGTTGTTGGAGCTGATCTCATCCAGGCAAGTGGGGAGTATTCCAACACACTCCTGACTTGTGCCTTGTAGAAAGGCTTTACGGAGTTGGAGGGGAGATGCTCGCCGCAGAATACCTAGCCTGTGACCTGCTCTTGTAGCCGCAGTGTTTATGTGGCTGGACCAGTTAAGTTTCTGGTCATTGGTGACCCCCCAGGATGTTGATGGTGGTGGATTCGCCGATGGTAATGCCGTTGAATGTCAAGCGGCAGTGCTTAGACTCGCCTGTTGGAGATTGTCATTGCCTGGCACGTGTTTGCTGTGAAAGTAACCTGCCACTTATCAGCCCAAGCCTGAACGTCGTCCAGGTCTTGTTTCTTGCGGGCATGGTCTGCTTCATTGTGTGTGGTGTTGTGAATGGCGCTGAACACTGCGCAGTCATCAGCGAACATCTCCATTTCTGAACTTATGTTGGAGGGAAGTTCATTGTTGAAGCAGCTGTAGATGGTTGGGCCTAGGACACTGCCTTGAGGTACTCCTGCAGTGCTGTCCTGCAGCAGTGATGATTGACCTTTAATCACCACAGCCAAATTTCTTTTTGCTAGATATGGCTCCAGCCAGTGTAGCATTTTCCCCCTAATTCCCATTGACTACAGTTTTACTAGGTCTTCTTCATGTCACACTCGGTCAAATGCTGCCTTGATGTCAAGGGCAGTCATACTCACCTCACCTCACCTCTGGAATTCAGCTACTCTGTCCATGTTTGGGCCAAGGCTGTAATGAAATTGGGAGCCGTGTGGTTGTGGGGGAACCCAAACTGGGCATCATTGAGCAGGTTATTGGTGAGTAATTGCCGCTTGATAGCACTGTCGGTTAAATGTTCCATCATTTTGCTGATTATTGAGAATAGACTGATGGGGCGTTTATTGGCCGGGTTGGAATTGTCCTGCTTTTTGTGGACAGGACATACCTGGGCAGTTTTCCACATTGTCGGATAGATGTCAGTGTTGTAGCTGTACAAGAACAGCTTGGCTAGAGGCGCGACTCGTCTGGTGCACAAGTCTTCAGCACGTTATCCGGAATGTTGTCGGGGCCCACAGGCATTGTTGTCTCCAGAGCGCTCAGCCGTTCCTTGATATCATGTGAAGTGAATCGATTTGGCTGCAGACTGGCTTCTGTCATAGTGGGGACCTCAGGAGGAGGTCGATATGGGTCATCCACTCTGGCACTTCTGGTTGAAGATGGTTGAAAACTATGTGGTTACAGATTTTGGTGGAATACAATTCTGCTGCCACTGATGTCCCACAGCGTCTCATGGATGTTCAATTGTTGAGCTGCTACATCTGTTCTGAATCTATCCAATTTAACACGGTGGTATTTACAAACAACACGATGGATGGTGACCTCAGTGTGAAGAAGGGACTTTGTCTAAACAATGACTGTGCGGTGGTCCCTGCTGCTAATACTGTCATGGACAGTTGCATATGCGACAGGTAGATTGGTGAGGATGAAGTCGTGTTGGTTCTCTCACCAACTGTCACAGGCCCAGACTGGCAGCTACGTCCTTCATGACTCGGCCTGCGGTGGTGCTACCGAGCGACATTGAAGTGCATTCTGTGCCCTTGCTGCTCTCAGTACTTCTTCCAAGTGGTGTTCAACATAGGTGGTAATCAGCAGGATTATTTCTTTCCTTGCCCATGCTTGACCTGATGCAATGACATTTCATAGGGTCCGGAGTCAAAGTTGACTCCTTCCCGACTGTATACCACTGTGCTGCCTGGTAGGTCTGTCATAGATGGAAGAGTTTGGGACAGCGGATGAAAGATATGAGTATGTAAGCATTCTATCAGGCTGTTGCTTGTCTAGTCTGTGGGACAGCTCTCCCATGGCCCAGGTGTTGGTGAGGAGGACGTTGCAGGGTCGACTGGGCTAGGTGTGCTATTGCCGTGTCCATAGCCGATGCTGGGTTTTATTCTTATTATTGTATTTCATCGCAGTTTGTTACAAAAGAGTGGTCTGTTGGGCTATTTTAGAGTCAGCCACATTGCTGACCCATGTGGGTGTGGAGTCACATATTGGCTAGACCAGGTAAGGTAGTTTCCTTCTCTAAAGCACCTTCGTGAAGCAGCTGTGTTTTCACGACAATGCGACACGTTAATGGTTACCATACTGATACTACCTTTTTATTCTAGATTTATTTAACTAACTGAATTTAAATTCCCCAGCTGTCATGGTGGAATTTGTGCTCACGTCTCTGGATCATTAGTCCAGGCCTTTGAATCACCAGCCCAGTAACATTACCACTATGCTACATTTCCCTTGTATAAAAAAACTAGAATAATAAACACACAACAGAAACAACTTGCATTTCCACATGCATTAAACATAGAAAACATCGCCAGGCATTTCACAGGAGATGAATCAAACAAATGATGGGCGCTGAATAAAGGAGGGGGAGGGGTGCTCAGAACATTGTTCAAAGAAGTGACTTTCAGGAGGGTCTAAAAAGGGAGAAGAAGGAAATGGAAAGGCTTAGGAGGAGAATTGCAGAGCAGAGAGCCTGGGCAGCCAAAAGCACGGCTGCCATTGAAAGTGTAAGGAGAACGTGAAATGCACAACAGGCCAGAGACATAGGAAAAGAGAGATCATGGAGGTGGAGGCTTGTAAGGCTGGAGGAGGTTCCAGAGACAGGACCATAAAAGGATATTTCCTTTGATGTGAGGCTCGGTAACCTGGAGCTTGCCTTCTCACTGACCTGTACAGTTCACCAATGTTCCCATTAGGTTGTGCATCTGCAGAGCGTTCGGCATGTTCCCA
This sequence comes from Somniosus microcephalus, assembly GCF_052327205.1. Classification (NCBI taxonomy): domain Eukaryota; kingdom Metazoa; phylum Chordata; class Chondrichthyes; order Squaliformes; family Somniosidae; genus Somniosus; species Somniosus microcephalus. The sequence goes on along the minus strand of NW_028225180.1, from coordinate 30,596,304 downwards.
CGCAGCCTGCTCACCAGATGGTAACTCACATCAACCGTGAATGTGCAGTATTTTCAATGCGTTGCACAGCCCATTAAAGGCACTGCGCACCCAAAAAAATCAAAGGGAACATTGCAATTTAAATCTAAGCTCCACGACAGCAACCTACTGACCCAGCCCAACACTTCACTGAGTCAGCCCCACATCCCACTGATCCATTCCCACACCGACAGCCCACTGACCCTGACCCACACAGACACACCACAGACCCAGTACCACATCACACAGAAGAAGCTTCATATCGACACCCCTCTTGCCCAGCTGCACACCAGCACCCAACTGAACCAGAGCTACACCGACACCCCACAGACCAGGCTCCAAAACAAACCCCCACAGACCCAGCCCTACACCACACAGACCAAGCTCCATACCGGCACAAAACTGACCCAGACCCGCAACGACACCCCACGGACCCAGCCCCACACTGACACCCCACTGACCCAGCTACATACCCACACCCCAATGACCTAGCCCGATACTGACACCCAACTGACCCAGCCACGCACCCACACTGCAGTGACCCAGCGCCACACTGACACCCCACTGGCCTATCCCCATACCCCACTGACGCACCCCCAAATTGAAACCCCACTGACCCAGCTCCACACGGACAGCTAATTGACCCAGTAACACAGTCACACCCCACTGACCCAGACCCAAACTGACACCACACTGACCCAGACCCACACTGAAACTCCACTGAACCAGCCACACACCCACATCCCATTGACCCAGCCACAGACCCAAACCCTACTGGCCTAGCCGCACACCGAAACTCCACTGAAATGTTACGCTGCTAAAAATAGTAACCATGTCCTATCTGTTTAAGAGTCTGAATAAACTGCATCCCGCTACAAATTCCTCAAATGCCTCTTCTCTTCTCTTCTATCCCGAGTGGACATCATGTCCTTGGACAGCGGGCAATGGTCGAAATTGCAGCAGCTCGGCAGTTGTACGGCTTCGAACTGCGAACAGCAATAAGGGATAAAAAGGCCAGGTATACTACCTATCTGGGCGTCATAGCAATTTGGTGTTAGTTTATTAATGCAGGAGGTTATAGACATTTATGAATGGCCTACTATTTCAGGGATTTAACTCAATTGTGGCCAGTTTATTAATATCAGAGTTTCCATGTATTTGTGGTTAGATCATTGTTGCTGAGGTTTAAACCCAATTGAGTTAGGTTAATGAATTTGCTAATGATCCATAGAGGTGTAGAAGGACTAGTATCGAATCTCACAGTGAAAACCAGAATAGGAGATATAGTTACTTATTTAGAAGAGCTGTAATTAAACTCGGAATGGAAGTGGGCTCGGTGCTGTGGATGAGCAGTGAGATTTGGGGATGCAGATTGAAAGGACATTAAAAGCAACATCGCAGGTTGAGAAATTCCTAAAGAAGCTGAAGAAATTCCAGGTTTAAGCGTGAGGTATAGAATATAAACCCAAAAGGTAGCGATGAGCTGATATACAATTTTAATATGACCTCAGTTAGAGTTTTGTGTGTAGCATTGAGCTACACTGTATAGGAAGGATGGAGACTTTAGAGAGGGTTAAACGCATTTTCACTGGTGCTGCCTGGAAGGAGGAACCACAAATATGCAGATGTCTTGAGCGTTGGTGCTTCTTTTTGATAAAACAACGCAGATTGTGGGGTGATATAATTGAAGTGTTTACAATTATGACAGGATGGGGCAAGGTTGTTGCAGGCTGTAACTATTCGGGTTAGATTAATAAGGACTGATGTGTTAACCACTAACAGATAATATCGTGCCTGTTGATAATTTATGTAGTTCGTTGTTAGCAACAGAGTAGTGATGGGGCTCTATTGATAATGTGAGTAATTAATATCATTAAATGATTATTAATGGAGACCCGCCTACCTTTTCATAATTTGAGTCATTTCTTTCTATGTAAATATTAGGGATGGGACGCTCCTGCCTGTTGGTAATCTGAGTAGTCAGTTTTTGTATAAAGAGCAGTGATGGAATCCTGCGACCTGTTGGTAATTTGAGAGTCCGTGGGGAGACTGGTGGAGACCAGGAATGAGTATAGCCTCGATATAGTCTGGGTAAAATGGGCTGCCCTCAGTCACTGTCTGAGCCCACCCTCACAGAACAGCTGCATCCCCGGCGCTGGGGAACACATCATTTCGCGGGATACTGGCGTTAGATAGAATGGGAGAAAATAAAGTTATAAAACAAAGGAATGAAGCTTCAAAGCTACATTAACCTTACCTTCATACCGCAACAACCCCCTGCACTTTGGTTCTCTGAGTGCGCTCTGCACCTTTGCTCAAATTCAGCTTCCAAATTCCTGGTCTTCAAACCTACGCTTCTTCACTGGACTACACTGTACCTTTCAGGTGTTGTTTCTCTGATCTGCGAATCATTTGTTTAGATTTCCGGTAACTTGATCTAAACTAGGACCCATCCCCCACCGCCGCTGTTACCTGCTGAGTTTATGACTGTCATACTGGTTTTTCAACTGCAGCGAGAATCTGGTTTCTTGTCAGAAATTCAATCTTCTAGGCCGAAGTCCATTTCTCTTCGCCTCTGGATCTTATGGTGATCTCCAACTGTGCCACCGTTTTTCTGCCATGCCACCGATTCTGCTCATCTCCCAACTCTTCAGTCACATGGAAATACCTCCAGCAGTGTGTCCGCTGAAACTCTACCCTTTAAATTGCTCCGAGACTCACTTGCCCTCCACACCTGGCTCAGAAACTGGACATCAGTTTTCAATGATTGAAATTGAATCCACCCTACCTACGGCAGCTTTATCCCACCACGGTACCTCTGACTCTAACTTTGAGCTCCTTCCTATTGCCTCATCTCTATTTATCAACATGTAACCAGGCTTATGCAACTTGAGTTTCTTGTAATTTCCGATTTCATGACCTGTTCCAATACGAACCTGATGTGTTACAAGATGGCTCCTGGGCTGGCAGCTCCAAGGTGAGCATCATTGCTGTGCAACTTAATCCTTGGTCATCCATTGTCCTGTCCCATTCAGTCTCCTCTCTTCCACTGGTTAACTTCACCCAGCTCTAATAGTGGGTGCATTTTACCCCTAAGTCGAAGTTAACTGCGAGTTAAAAGTTACCTGAGCCAACTGCCCATCCTCCCACCATGCCTGCTCTTTGGTTCTCTGAGTGCGCACTGCACTTTTGCTCAAATTCAGCTTCCAATTTCCTGGTCTTCAAAACTACGCTTCTTTACTGGACTACACTGTACGTCGCAGCACATTTATCGCTGATCTGCTATTCAGTTGTTAAGTTTTACAGTAACTTTTTCTAGCAAACAGCGCATCCCCCACCACCACTGTTACCTGTTCAGTTTATGATTGTCCTGATGAATTTTCAGCTTCAACTTGAGTCTGGTTCCTGCTCAGGAATTCATTCTCTTGGCCCGAAGTCCATTTCTCTTTAGCCTCTGGATCTTATGGTGATCTCCAAATGTGGCACCGTTATTGTGCCCCACTCAACTCTTCACTCACACGGCAATACCTCCAGCAGAGCATCCTCTGGTACTCTACCCTTTACACAGCTTGAGGACTGACTCACCTCCACACCTGGCTCCGAACCTGGCCATCATTCTGTCAATGATCCAAGCTGAGCCGACCTTTCTGAGGAAATGAGACCGAGGATGGAGACAGGGGGAGTACACAGGGTTCAAGAAGACGGGAGAAAATACGGTACGGCGAGGAGATGGCGGAGGTGATGGGGCATGGAGACAGAGAGTGAGTAGAAGTGGTGAGAGGATAAGGGGAGGCAAGGAGGCAAGCTGCGAGGAGATGGGGCGAGGAAACAGGGGCGTGGAGATGGGGATTCAAAGAGAAGGGGGTGAGAGGAGATAGTGGGTGAGGAGATGGGGTGCGAGGAGAAGGGGTGGTGAGGAGACAGGGGGTGATGGGACAGGGAGACATATATGCATCAGGATCCTCCACTTGTGTATGGGGTTTCACTGTGTATCAGGATCCTGCCAGGTGTGTATGTGGATTCACAGTGTATCAGGATCCTGCCAGGAGTGTATGGAGTTTCACAGTGTATCAGGATCCTGCCAGGTGTGTATGTGGTCTCACAGTGTATCGGGATCCTACCCAATATGTATGGGGCTTTGCCATGTATCGGGATCCTGCCCAGTATGAATGGGCTTTCACAGTGTATCAGGATCCTGCCCAGTGTTTATCGTGTTTCACAGTGTATCAGGATCCAGGCAGGTGTGTTTGGGGTTTCGCAGTGTATCAGGATCTTGCCAGGTTTCTATGGGATTTTACAGTTTATCTTTTAGGAACTTATGTTCGTTGTCAAGTTAATTCAGGGATTTAATTAATTTGGGTCGATTCCCATTGTGTGCCACCACCTAGTGGGTATTTGGTACCTAGCAAGTGCAATAAAGCGCAGTAAAGTGCAGCAAAGCAAGTGCAGTAAAGCGCAGTAAAGTGCAGTAAAGTAAGTGCTGTAAAGTAAATTGCTGTACATCACAAGACCAGCAGCTCGACACATGGACTTGGAAGTTATTTTCTTGTTACGCTTCGGCCTTGGACACTATTTGTCTGTAAGTACTTGAGAATGTTATAGATGATTAGTGTACACTATACTTTGCAGAAAATGTTTAGTTTGTAACCTTTCTCTGTAAGCAAACTTACACAGCTAGCCGTGAATTGCTCGCTCTCTGCATCTAGCTGGTTAGCTTGTAGCTGTATTTTGATGCACTATGTACAGGGCTAATTTAAAGTGAATGTAAGAGAATGCCTTTCAGTTTGCTAAATGTATATTCACAGTAAGCTGTGTTTTCACGTGTTTTGGTAAGTTACATACCAAATGTACTGTGTTGCTCACGCTTACCTAAGTTTGTGTATGCATATCAGTTACATGCTTGTGTACTAATCACAGAATCACAGAATCACAGAAACCCCACAGTGCAGATAGAGGCCATTTCGGCCCATCAAGCCTGCACCGACACATATCCCACCCGATCCCCGTAACACCTACACCAACACATATCCCACCCTATCCTTGTAACCCCACGTATTTAATCCCCCTAACACTAAGGGTCAATTGATCATAGCCAATCAACCTAACCCGCACATCTTTGGACTGTGGGAGGAAACCGGAGCACCCAGAGAAAACCCACGCAAACACGGGGAGAATGTGCAAACTCCACACAGACAGTCGCCCGAGGCCGGATTCGAACACGGGTCTCTGGCGCTGTGAGGCAACAGTGCTAACCAGGGTAGCAGGGATAAACCAGGGAATTACAGGCCAGTGAGTCTAACATCTGTGGTGGGGAAATTATTGGAAAAAATTCTGAGGGACAAAATTAATCTCCACTTGGAGAGGCAAGGATTAATCAGGGATAGTCAGCATGGCTTTGTCAAGGGTAAATCATGTCTAACAAATCTGATCGAATTTTTCGAGGGGGTGACTAGTGGGGTGGATGAGGGAAATGCTGTGGATGTGGTTTACATGGACTTCAGTAAAGCTTTTGACAAAGTCCCGCATAGGAGACTGGTCAAGAAGGTAAGAGCCCATGGGATCCAGGGTGCCTTGGCGCGTTGGATCCTAAACTGGCTGAGTGGCAGGAGGCAGAGGGTGATGGTCGAAGGTTGCTTTTGTGACTGGAAGCCTGTGTCCAGTGGGGTACCTCAGGGATCGGTGCTGGGTCCCTTATTGTTTGTGATCTACATAAATGATTTGGATGAGAATGTAAAAGGTATGATCAGTAAGTTCGCAGATGACACGAAAATTGGTGGGGTGGTAAATTGCGAGGAGGAAAGCCTCCGGCTAAAGGACGATATAAACGGGTTGGTCAGATGGGCGGAAAAGTGGCAAATGGAATTTAACCCTGAAAAGTGCGAGGTGATGCATTTTGGACGGACAAATAAGGCAAGGGAATACACAATGAGTGGTAGGACCCTAGGAAGTACAGAGGGTCAGAGGGACCTTGGTGTACATGTACATAGATCCCTGAAGGCAGCGGAGGAGGTAGATAAGGTGGTTAAAAAGGCATATGGGATACTTGCCTTCATTAGCCGAGGCATAGAATATAAGAGCAGGGAGGTTATGATGGAGCTGTACAAAACGCTGGTGAGGCCACAGCTGGAGTACTGTGTGCAGTTCTGGTCGCCTCACTATAGGAAGGATGTGATTGCTTTGGAGAGGGTGCAGAGAAGATTCACCAGGATGTTAGCTGGGATGGAGTGCCTCAGCTATGAAGAGAGGCTGGACAGGCTGGAGTTGTTTTCCTTGGAGCAGAGAAGGCTGAGGGGGGTCCTGATTGAGGTGTACAAAATAATGAGGGGCATAGATAGGGTAGATAAAGAGGAACTTTTTCCCTTAGTGGGGGGGTCAATAACAAGGGGGCATAGATTCAGGGTAAGGGGCAGGAGATTTAGAGGGGATTTGAGGAGGAACTTTTTCACCCAGAGGGTGGTTGGAATGTGGAACTCAATGCCTGAAAGGGTGGTGGAGGCAGTAACCCTCACAACATTCAAGAAGCATTTGGATGAGCACTTGAAATGCCATTGCATACAAGGCTATGGACCAAATGCTGGAAAATGGGAGTAGCCTGGACAGGGATGGATGGGCGGCGCAGACACGATGGGCCGAAGGGCCTCTTTCTGTGCTGTAAAACTCTATGACTCTATGACTCTATGACTTGGAGTGTGCATCAACTGCGATTAAGAACATTGAGTCCATAAATGGACCAGCAAAGTCGATGTGCACCCTTTGCCAGGGAGATGAGGGCCACTCCCATGGATGTAGAGGGGCCTGTGGCGGAGCATTTTGGACCTTCTGGCATCCTAGGCAGCTCTTGGTCATGTCTTCGATGTCTCCATCGATACCTGGCCACCATACAAACGCCCTAGCTAGGTTCTTCATTTTCACTCCACCCAGATGCCCCTCGTGAAGCTCCTTTAGCACTTTATCCTGGAGTTTGGGTGGAATCACCACTCTGGATCCACACATCAAGGTTCCTCGGCACACTGACAGCTGTTCTCTTCTTTCCGAGAATGCTGGCAACAGTGGTTCGCCATGTGCTGGCCATCCCTTCACTGTTAAATCGTAGACCCGTGAGAGAGTAGGGTCATTTCTTGTCTCCCTTTCAATGGCAGAATTTGTCACCGGTAGACATTCCACTATGGTAGAGTGGAATATCTCTACTGGGTCTACTGTAGATGCCTCTTCTATCATTGGCAATGGTAGGCGTGATAAACCGTCAGCATTCCCATGCTGTTTTGACCCTTTGTATTCAATGTTGTATTGGTGTGCCCCTAGAAAATGGGACCACCACTGTAGTCTTTGTGCCGTCATAATGGGGACACCTTTTTTAGGGTTGAATATGGAGATGAGGGGTTGATGGTCAGTCAGAAAGGTAAATTTTTGTCCGTGCAGGTAATGGTTGAATTTCTTCACTCCCCATACCAGGCTGAGTGCTTCCCTGTCTATCTGGGCATAGTTACGCTCAGCTGAGTTCAATGAGCGTGACGCAAAAGCTATCGGCCGTTCCGAGCCATCAGGGAATCTATGGGACAATACCGCTCCTATGCCATAAGGGGATGCATCGCACGCCAGTCTGATTGGTAGTGATGGGTTGTAATGAGCCAAAATTTTCTCGGATGTGATTAAGTCTTTACATTTATGGAAGGCACGTTTACAGTCTTCGTTCCATTTCCAAATCACTCCTGTCTGTAGAAGATCATTAAGAGGGTGTAGAATAGTTGATAAGTCCGGTAAAAATTTATGATAGTAATTTATTAATCCCAGGAATGACCTTAATTGTGAAACATTTTCAGGTGCTGGGGCTTTTATAACTGCTTCAATTTTCTCAGGTGACTTATGCAGCCCTTCCTAATTAATTATATGGCCACAATATGATATCTGATTTTGGAAAAATTCGCACTTGGGGCGATTTGCTCCAAATTGGCAAGGTGCTCGTGTCGTTTTCTCCTGTTATAAGGATGTCGTCTAGGTAGCATTGAGTCCCCGGAATCCCTTGCAGGACTTGCTCCATAGCTCTTTGCCAGATAGCTGGAGCTGATGCTCTTCCAAAAACCAGTCGATTGTACTGGTACAGGGCTTTGTGTGTGTTTATTGTGAGATACTTTTTAGAGGTCTCCTCAACCTCCATCTGTAGATATGCCTGTGCCAAGTCAATTTTTGTGAAACGTTTCCCTCCAGATAGCGAGGCGAAAATATCTTCTATCCTCGGAAGAGGATACTGTACCGTGTGAAGGACCGGGTTTACAGTCACCTTAAAGTCCCCACAGATGCGAATTTTTTTCTGTTCCTCAGAGTTATTTTTCAATGTTTTTTTCATGACTGGAACGATGGGTGTTGCCCATTCGCTCCAATCTATTTTGGATAATACGCCTGCCTTTTCCAAATTCTTCAGCTCTGCCTCGACTGCCGGACGTATTGCGTATGGCACCGGTCTTGCCTTAAAACATTTTGGAATTGCTGTATCTTCCACTTTTATTGAGGCGGTGATGCCTTTCAAGGTTCCTAGTTTCTCTTGAAACACTTCTTTGGCGTTGGCCAAGATGTCTTTTAATCGTTCAGGTATGATGTCATCATTGTTTTTTTCCTTACTGGTCACCGTCAGTGCCTGAATGGAGTGCCAGTCTAAACGTATCTTCCTTATCCATTCACGTCCCAACAACGGTGGACCACCATCTTGTAGAATGTATAAATACAACTTTTGTATTTCTTTGCCGTTGTATACCACAGGCACCCTTATTTTTCCTTTGGGGTAGACTTTCTGCCCCGTATATGTTTTTAAGATAATGGATGTGTCTTTTAGAGGTATATGCTAAAATAGCCTCTCGTAATCTCGTCGATTTATTACGGTTAGAGCTGATCCTGTATCTAGCTCCATTTTAACTGGGGACCGTGCTATTGTGAGGGTAACCCAAATGGTTTGGTAATCCTCTTTGGCCAGTACATTATGTAATTTGAGACAGCTTAGTCTCTTGTTTCCGGAGTCGCTATCGCTATTCTGGTCTTCGGAGCTATTGTCCGCCATCATTTGTACCTTCCTGTACTTTTCTTTATTGATTCTTTGTTTTCTGTCAGTGGATTTATTTTGTCCAGATTGGCATACCCGTGCAATGTGTCCAATCTTACCACATTGCCTGCATGCTTTGCCCTTGAAACAGCAGTCCCTCTGGTTATGGGTGGATCTGCCGCAGCGATAACATCTTCCGAACTCCTGTGTCATTTTATGGGTGCCGAAGTCCTGTGTCTCTTGTTGTATCTCTGCAGCTCCTTTTGCTGCTGCTTCATATGATACAGCCATACTGAAAGCTTTGTCCAAGAAAGCAGTCTTTTTTGTGTTCCTTCACTTAAGAGACCGCAAACAAATTTGTCTCGAAGATAATCCGTTGTCCTGCTCCGAATTGGCAGTACTTTGATAGCTTTCTTAATTCGGTTAGGTAATCAGCGTTACTTTCATTCTTGTGTTGATTTCTCTTGAAGAACTTGAATCGTTCCACTATCAGCAGCGGTGTTGGGTTTAAATGCTCCTGCAGGGTATCAACAATTTCTTTAAAAGTCTTGTCCTTTGGTTTGGCTGGAGTGATTAAATTTCGGAACAGCCCGTATGTCTTCGCGCCCATTAAGTTCAGAAGTACTGAAGCTTTTTTTTCATCTGTTATTCCATTTCCAGTGCAATAAACCTCTACTCTTTCCACGTATGTGGTCCAATCTTCTATTTCGCCATCAAAAGCCTCAATATTACCAGATTTAGGCATTTCAGAAAAGATATGGCGCTTCCCACGCTTTTTTTTTTTCTCTCTGTTTCAATGATATGGCGCTTCCCGCGCTTTCCCGCCGCTGCTACCGATAACAACGCTGTTTATTCACTGTTGGAGACTCGTTCCCGATGGAGGTCTAAACGCTGACCTGCTTGCCGCGCCGGCCGTCTCTCGAGTGCACCCTCCCAGTCCGTTATTGCTTGCCTCAGATTTCGCTGCCTGTCTCAGCTGTAGAGCCCACCGCTGGAGCTCCAGCCTGACGCCCAGGAAGGATTAGCGCAGTACCTGTCACCAGCTTGGCCAGTTGGTGAAACCACAGTTTCTCTTACTTCCTTGAGTCTTCTGGATGCTGGAGGAATCGATGTCCTTGAGGTGCTGCCAAATTGCAGGTAAGTCCGTTTCCACTTCGCCGCCACTGTAGTGTCCGTGTGTAGATAAAGACACTGAAGACAGGAGTTGGTTCATAGGTATTTACTAAGCAAGTCTGGGGGGGGGGTTTCTAAAGGATATACACAATACACAGGCTTATATAGCCCAAGTGGCAATTACCGGCATTACGCACACCTGGGGCTCTTAAAGGCACATACACCATAATTGCTCTTAAAAGCACATACACCACAGAAGCGGTCGTTAATGTGGGTGATAGCAGTGGCAGAAAGCAGATAATAAGCAACATGTGAGTCTTCCACTGGTTTCCGACATGTCGGTCTGATTGAAGGAAGGGCTGTCGGGAAATTATGGGGCGGGGTGAAGTTTATTGAGGCCCCTCCTGCACTTTGCTATCCAGCTGTCTGCTGATCACTGCAATGAGGCTCGTGGGTTGGTAGAGGTGTAAATGGTTATTATAACGCACTTTATTTTGGAAACTGACTCATGTTATCTTGGCTGCTCTGGAAGTTCACTGATCATCGCCTGAATTTCAGTGGCCATTGTATTGTAAGATGAGTAGTTGAGAACCTTTCCCTTGTCCACTCATCACATCCTCCCAGCCTGATGGCCGCCCACTCAATGCCAATTTAATGTTGTTGTTTGGATTGCCAGAGACCTCCCTGTGCTTTGCTCAGAACAGTCGGATATTCAGCATCACACCGTAATCTGGAGCTGGCCTCATCCAAAGGGGGAGTGTTCTCCACATCTGGATCTTTCCCATCACGTTCCCGTTCATGGTCAGGGCTCTCATTGCTCCGTTGGTCAATCACGGGTTCATTCTCCATCAGCTCGTAGATAACTTGCACTGTGGGACATTAAAGCGAAGCGACACCTTGCTCCCTCTCGATTTACCATTACAGCAACTCCTTCCGGAGCCAATACTTTCCATCATCTTTGCAGGGCAGATGGAGTCCAGCTTGACATGGTGAAATCTGTAGGGAGCTGTTCAGGGCCCCTGACATTCTCTGCCCCAGTGCTGATTGCAGATGAGCGCTTTGTGAGTCGGGATAAGATTACTTTCCTGTGCTGAACCATGAGATTGTGATGATCAGCGGTTCAGTACCACTGATGGAATCAATACAACCCAACGCCACGGATCATTGTGATGGAGACAATCTGGGGACAGAAGTTCAGCTTAGGGTCAAATGGGAGGCCGTGAATGTGAAAAGTCTGTTTCAGCCTGAGACATTGGCCAGGGAGGGAGATGGAGTCGTTAGCTAGAGAACGGAGTTTGTCGCAGGGACCAAAGACACTGGATTCAGTCTGCCCAATGTTTAATTGAAGGAAATGTTGACTCTTCCAGGACCGCATGTTAATCAAATACTTTGATGTCACAGAATTAGTGGAGGTGTGGAGAGAGCTGTTACTGAGCTAGAGAGATGTGTCATCAGTGTACTTATGCAACCTGACGTTGTATTACCGGATGATGTTGCTAAGGTGCAGAATGTAGATAGCAGGACGAAAGAATATAACCTTCGGGGACTCCAGAGGTAACGATGCAAAAGCTGGAATATAAGCCATTGCAGGATATTCTCTGGCTGTGACTGCATAGGGAGGAGTGAAACCAGGTGAAGGCAATTCACTCAGCTGGAAAATGGAGGAGTGTCATTGGAGAAGGATGGAGTCATCAACCGTGTCAAGAACAGAAGGAATGAGGAGGGACAGTTCACCATGGTGGCAGTCACGTAGGAATATCATTTGTGACTTCCATAAGGACCGTTTCAGTGCTGTGGCAAGGGCAGTAATTTAATTATATAGTTTCAAACATGGTGTGGCTAGAAAGATGGTCACGGATCTGTGAAACGACTATATGTTCAAGGAGAGGAATAGAAGTTTGGAGATGGGGTGGTAATTTGCAAAGACAGAGGGGTCAAGGGTGGATTTGTTAGATGGGGCGATGCCGGTACATTTGAAAGGAAACAGACAATAGCAGAGCTGAGGGAGCCGTTCATAATGACAGCTAGCATGAGGGATCGAACGGGAAGCTGGGTGATCAGCAGATTAGTGGGAAAAGGGCCGAGAGAGCACGAGGTTGGGCTCGTGGCCAAAATGGACTCAGAGAGGACACAATGGGAAATAGGGAACATAGGGAAATTCACGATAATATTGTAGCTATTCAAAAACAAATACAGAGCAAGCGAATTTAGAGGAATACGCCAACCGTTAATTAGAAGTAGAAGAAAGGTGACTTTAGTGGAACACAGTAACTGTTATATTATAAACTAGCTGAAGTGCCCTGCGGTGCCGAGGGTCTTTGGATGGCATGTTGTTGTTGGAAGAGAGAGAGAGAGTGAGCGACTGGGGGGAAGAGAGAGAGCAAGCGACTGGGGGGAAGAGAGAGAGCGAGAGACTGGGGGGAAGAGAGAGCGGGAGACTGGGGGGAAGAGAGAGAGTGAGAGATGGGGGAAGAGAGAGCGAGAGACTGGGGGGAAGAGAGAGAGCGAGAGACTGGGGGAAGTGAGAGAGCGAGAGACTGGGGGGCAGAGAGAGAGAGAGGGAGAGACTGGGGGGAGAGAGAGAGAGACTGGGGGGAGAGAGAGAGAAACTGGGGGAGAGAGAGAGAGACGGGGAGAGAGAGAGAGAGACTGGGGGGAGAAGACAGAGAGAGAGACTGGGGGAGACGAGAGAGAGAGAGAGAGAGAGACAGAGACTGCGGGAGAGAGAGTGACTGGGGGAGAGAGAGAATGGGGGAGAGAGACGTGGGGAGAGAGAGAGACTGGGGGAGAGAGTCACTGGGGGGAGAGAGAAAGGGGGAGAGAGAGAGAGGGGGAGAGAGAGTGGGGGATAGAGAAACTGGGGGGGAGAGAGAGTGGGGGGAGAGAGAGAGGGGAGGGGGAGGAGGGAGGGGAGGGGAGTGGAGAGTGGGGGGAAGGTGGGAGGGAAAGGGGAGGGAGGGGGAGGGAAGGGGGAGAGAGGGGGGGAAGGGAAGGGGGGAGGAAGGGGAAGAGAAGGGGGGAGGGAGGGGGGTTTAGTGGAGGAAGGGGGAGGGAGGGGGGTAAGGGGGGAGGGAGGGGGCGAAGGGGGGGAGGGTGGGGGAAGGGGGGAATGGAGGGAGGGAGGGAGGCAGGGAAGAGGAAGGGAAGGGGAGGGAGGAGGGGAAGGGAAGGGGGAGGGAGAGAGGGGGGAAGGGAAAGGGGGGGAGGAAGGGGGGAGGGGGGAAGGGAGGGAGGGAGGGGAAGGAAAAGGGGGGAAAGGGGGAAGGGAAGGGGAGAGGGGGGAAGGGAAGGGGGGAGGGAGGGAGGGGGAGAGGAGGGAGGGGAGGGATGGAGGGGAAGGGACGGGGGAAGGGAAGAGGGAACGAGAGAGGAAGAGAGGGGGGAAGGGAGGGGTGGAGGAGAGAGGGGGAAGGGAGGGGGAGGGGAGGGGAGGGGGACGGGAGGGAGGGGGAAGGGAGGGAGGGAGGGAGGGGAAAGGAGGGGAGAAGGGCAGGGGGAGGGGAGGGGGGAAGGGAGGGGGGAAGGTGAGGGGGAAGGGAGGGGTGGAAGGGGAGGAGGGGGTAAGGGAGGAGGGGGAAGGGAGGGGGCGGAAGGGAGGAAGGGGGGAGGATGTGGGAGGGGAGGGGGGAGGGGGGAAGGGAGGAAGGGGGTGTCTGGGAGGGGGAAGGGGTTGTGGGAGAGGGGGAAGGTTTTGTGTGGGAGTGGGGAATGTGATGTGTGGGAGGGGGGAAGGGGGTGTGTGGGAGTGGGGGAAGGGGGTGTGTGGGAGGGGGGAAGGGGGTTTGTGGGAGGGGGAAAGTGGGTGTGTGGGGGGGAAGGGGGTGTGTGGGAGGGGGGAAGGGCGTGTGTGGGAGGGGAGATGGGGTGTGTGGGACGGGGAGAGGGTGTGTGTGGGAGGGGGGATTGGAGATATGTGGGGGGAAGGGGGTGTGTGGAGGGGGAAGCGGGGAAATGAGGGGAGAGGAAGGGGGTGTGTGGGAAGGGGGAAGTTGGTTTGTGGGAGTTGGGTAATGGGGAGAAAGGGAGGGGGTGGAGCCAGCAGACCCTCTCCCCTCTGCCACTGTTGGTCCCTGTCTGTGCCGGAAGCCTGGGCCTGGATTTGCGCTGCCGGCCGTTGGAGATGACTAGGCCTCAGGCCCCTGCACTGACATGGCCCAGGTAACTTTTAATACCTTGAAGCATGAAACTTAAAGTACTTATAAAACATTTTTGGTAAATCTTTCTATAACATACACTTCACAACCTCACCAAAGTTTTTATTAAATAAGGGGGTCCTCACCTGTCACTGCTGTATCAGAAATAACAATGGCCACCGCTTGCTTTTCAGTTGGAAAGATTAGGACCCGATTGGGAGCACTGAAGCCCCACCCACTCTATGTTCCTGTACTAAGATGGCCGCGCATGCACTCTGTTACACACTGAATCAAAATGGCGTCACACTGAAACTTTTCACCCTCCTTGACAAAGATGGCTGCCGTTAACCTGGGGCTGTCAGCAGAAGAAATCCCATCAGCTGCAAACACGGGATCTTCAGATAGTTATTCGCGGCTTGCGACCTTCCCCAGTTGCTTATGAAGCCTCCCCACCTACCGACCCCGGGAATGCAGCTGAGGCAGCAGACCCTCTCCCCTCTGCCTGTGTTGGTCCCTGTCGAGGGCGGGAGCCTGGGACTGGAGTTCTGCTGCTGGCAGTTGGAGAAGCCTAGGCCCCGGGCCCCCGCACTGACAAGACCCCAAGAAATAAATCACATACTGGACTCATTTATTACACGCAAATTAAAAAATGAAATAGTTGGGCTCCTAAGTACCAAATTTGTGCTGGATAAAATCCCCTCCGCACACACAAAAAGTGGGAAAAATTAATCAATAGTTAATAGTTAGGAATCAAGATGGTGGTGGGATGGGTGGTGCCTAGCTCGGGCGTGGCTTTGAGGCCTGGAAAAACGGTGAAAGTTAGGGCAATTATAGAGGTTAGAGAAAAGATTTACAGGTTAATTAACTTTTTTAAAAGCAACTTATTTTTATGCTGGAAATTTACATTTGAAAAGAAACACGCAGAAAGTGGGAAAAAGAAATGAAGAGTTTGGAATCAAGATGGCGGCCTCTCACCTCATTTCAAAATGATAAGGCCCACCCACACACGCACCGATTGGTCAACCGTCAGGTCACTGAACTGTAGGATTGGTCAAACGTCCTGGCACTCGACTGTAGTATGGCCTGCCCACACACGCAATGAACCCGCCCCCATGACACAGCGATCGGTCGACCACCGGGTCACTCGACCGGACGATTGGTCAACCTTCACCTCACTCTATGCTAATGAGTGGATAATGAGCGCAATTTTGAAAGATTTTTTGGATACTTAAGGCACAATTTTTGTCCGATCAAAAAGTAAATATGCCTACAAGAGTCCCCTAATGATGGGCTTTCTTTTGATATAACATATGTGTAGATACGATCTATAACTTGTGAGTGTATAGCCGGACAGACAGACAGACAGAGAGACAGAGAGACAGACAGAGAGACATACGTTTTATTTATATATATATATAATGTACAGTGAAACACAGGAGAATGCAGAAAATGTTTAAATGTAAATGCGGAATAGGGGGATATATCTGAACACAGTAACATTTTATATATTAATGGGGAATAGGGGGTTATAGGAGAACACAGTAACTGTTTAATTATAAATGGATAAAAGTGGGATATAGTGGAACACAGTCACTGCTTAATTATAAATAGGGAATAGCAGGATATAGTGGAACACAGTAACTGTTTAATTATAAATGGGAAATAGCGGGATATAGTGGAACACAGTAACTATTTACTTATAAATGGGTAATAGTGGGAAATAGTGGAACACAGTAACTGTTTAATTATAAATGGGGAATAGTGGATATTGTCTAACACAGTAACTGTTTAATTATAAACGGGATTAGGAGGATATAGGGGAATACAGTAACTGTTTAATTATAAATGGGGAATAGGGGATATTGTCTAACACAGTAACTGTTTAATTATAAACGGGAATAGGAGGATATAGGGGAACACAGTAACTGTTTAATTATAAATGGGGAATAGGGGATATTGTCTAACACAGTAACTGTTTAATTATAAGCGGGAATAGGAGGATATAGGGGAACACAGTAACTGTTTAATTATAAATGGGGAATAGGGGATATTGTCTAACACAGTAACTGTTTAATTATAAGCGGGAATAGGAGGATATAGGGGAACACAGTAACTGTTTAATTATAAATGCAGAATGGGGACATAGGGGAACACACAAACTGTTTAATTATAAATGGGCAATATGGGGTTATAGGGGAACACAGTAACTGTTTACCTATAAATGTAGAACGGTGGATAAAGGTAAACACGTTAATGGGTTAATTATAAATGCGGAATAGGGGGATATAGGAGAACCCAGCCACTGTTCAACTATAATGGGGAATGGTCGATATAGGGGAACACAGTGTCTGTTCAATTATAAATGGGGAATGGGGTATAGGTGAACACTAACTATTTAATTAGTACAAGAATAAAGTTGAATGTAGTAGAAGGCAGTAACTTTTTAATTAAAAATGAGGCACACGGGGATTATGGGAAACATGGTAACGTTTTAATTAGGAACAGAAAACGGGGGAATTTAGAACTGAGGGTAGGTGAAACTTCTTTAAATGGAGAGTTGTGAGACTGGTTTATTGGAGGCAGAAATTACGTCAATATTCAATTGTACAGATGGATGAATAAAAATAGGTTGAAGTGATGTTGAGGCATTGCGTATGCAGAGATTGGAAGTAATTGTTAGGGTGGAGGGCAATCGCCAACTAGGACTTTTTGGTTCGAATAGCTTGCTCGCCTGTCGTAACACTGCAACATGTTGATGGCCCGTAGAAGTTTTCAGTAAATTTCTGTGAAAAAAGATGTCTAGTTTCACCTTGACCAGTCAATGTCTCCATCATTAGACTGATCAGGAGACAAGGCCCCGTTCTATTGGTCCAGGAGACAATGGGGAGCGGAGTCAGATGGGGAGACCAGCGCCTGCAACATTCACACCAAGATTACAGAATTACAGATAACCTCCATTGTAACACGTTGTTTCTACACTAAAGGAAACCGTATCTGTTAATTAAACTGTGGCGATTCCTTCAAGTCCCTGTGGTGTGAGGCAGTTAACGCTGATGCCCACATATTCTACCCCACCGCTGAAGCTCAGTCATGACTGTTCTAGAAACATAGAAGATAGGAGCAGGAGTAGGCCACTTCGCCCTTCGAGCCTGCTCCGCCATTCAACGAGATCATGGCTGATCATCCAACCCTAGCACCCGGTCCCTACCCCGACAGCCATCCCACACAAGCCCTATCCCCGTAACCCCGCGTATTTAATCCCCCCTAACACTAAGGGCCAATTTTTATCATGGCCCATCAACCTAACCCGCACATCTTTGGACTGTGGGAGGAAACCGGAGCACCCGGAGGAAACCCACACAAACACGGGGAGAATGTGCAAACTCCACACAGACAGTCACCCGAGGCCGGATTTGAATCCGGGTCCCTGGCACTGTGAGGCAACAGTGCTAACCACTATGCCACCGTGCTGCGGGGATAGGGCTTGTGTGGGATGGCTGTCGGTGTAGGGACTGGGTGCTACGGTTGGATGACCTCTTTGAATCTTGAGCAGGAAGGGCGCTGTTTTACAGGAATCGATTATGTTCACCCGGTGAAAACGGCAGACATCGAACACACGGCACAAATTGGAAGAAATGTTCTCTGATACCTGTTCATTCTCACAATAACAAACCATTTCCGTTCTGACGGAGAGACAGCTATTCTAAAATGGAACACGTGCTGTAATTTAACTCTAGTTCGGACAGGATGCTTTAGATAACTTTTTCATTAAAAAAAGATGTTCAAGGATATTTCACCACATTCTTCAGCTCTTCCCTGAATTTATTTTGGGTAGCTGCATAAATACGTGTGTTTGTACAGGAGCTCAAATACATGAGCATATATTCGGGTTCAGTGGCAATATAGGCAGGGGCTGCATAATCGGCTCGATAATGCAAGGTGTTTCTCAGTCTGGCAGTTTAAAAATTAACGATAGCGGATAACCACAATGGTATAAAACTGCGCAATACACTGAACAGTAAAATGATGCCCCCAGAACGCTGAAGGGAATATCACTCCCAGACACTGCGGTAGTTCTGGTGACCTCATATTAATTCTCTGAAAACTTCAGTCATCCATTGATCAATTAAATTTGTTATGTACTGTAATGATTACTAGTGATGACTCAGCTCGAATATGGCTGGTGTTGATCCGACTCCAACACTGACAATTATGACCATATTCTAACATTCATGGTGGTGATGTTATTCGAATATTACTGGTGGTGACTGTACTCCAACAGGAGCAGTGGGGAGTCTACTCTGAAATTAGTGGTGCTGACATTCATCTAACATTACTAATTCTGACCACACTCGAACATTACTGGTGATGCCCTACTCTAACATTACTGGTGGTGATGCCACTTTAACATTACTCATGGTAACTATAGGCTATCATTAATGGGAATGGCCCTATCCTAACATTACTGCTGGTGATCCTATTCTAATATTATTGGCGATGAACCGACTCTAACAATACTGGTGGTGATCCTATTCTAACATTATTGGTGTTGACGCTACTCTAACATTCTTGGTCTTCACCCAACTCTATTATTACTTTTGGTGACTCTACTCTAACATTACTGGCGGTGATCCTATTCTAACATTACTGCCGGTGATCCTATTCTAACATTATTGGTGTTGACCGTAATCCAGCATTATTGTGGTGACCCTACTCTAAAGTTTCTGGTGGTGACCCTACCCTAACATTACTGGTGGTGACTCTAAACTATCATTACTGAACACCTCGAATTTCTTCACAGGGAGCAAGCAGAAGCAAAGCACAAACAGGAAGGAGTGCACGTCAACCCAAGCACCCCACCAACCCACCCTTTCAATCACCGTCTGCCCCACCTGTGACAGAGACTGTAGGTCCCGCTTTGGACTCATCAATCACCTGAGAACTCGTTTTTTGTGTGGAAGCAAGTCATCCTCAGTTCCGAGGCACTGCCTAAGAAGAAGAGAAGATTAGTGCTGCTGACCCTAGTCTAACATTACTGGCGTTGACCCTACTCCAACATTAATGGTGGTGACTCTACTCTACAATTAGTGGTGGTGACTCAACCCTATCATTACTGGTGGCGACCCTAGACTAACATTACTGCTGCTGACCATACTCTATCATTACTGGTGTTGAGCCTACACTAACATTACTGGTTGTGAACCTACTCTATCGTTACTGGTGTTGGCCCTACTCTAACATTACTGGTGTTGATATTAATTTAAAATTAATAGTCGTGACCTCACACTAACATTAGTGATAGTGAATCTACTCTAATTGTACTGTTGTTGACACTACTAAAACGTTGATGGCAGCAACCCTACTCTAACATTACTGATGGTGACACAAATCTAACATTAGTGAAGGTGACCTTACTCCAATATTACAGATGCTGCATCTACTCTAACAATACATGTGGTATCTATCATCTGGCGTTACTGATGAGTACTATACTCCACCATTACTATTGGTGAATGCACTCAACAATGAATAGTGTTAATCCTATTCTAACTTGGTGGTGACCATAATCTAATATTTTGGCGGCGACCCACTCTAACTTTAATGATGGCAACTATACTGTAAAATTAATGGTGATGAACGTGACTATTGATGCCTTTACACTTATTAAAGGGTTTGATAGAATAGACGTCCAGAAGAATTTTATTCACATTTAGGGTGTCCAAAACTAGTAGTCATAAAGATAAGTTAGTCACTATTAAATCCAAAAGGGATTCAGGAGATTCATATTTAGTCAGAGAGTTGTTAGAATGTGGCATTTACTATATAATGGCACAGAAATTCGGGTCGGGGGGGCTTCCCGCGGGTGCAAGCCCCTGACCTGCACTTACCTAGCACACCGGCCGTTGAGCTGTGGGCCCCCGTGGAATTGCGATCCTGGGCCTCCTCCAACTGCCGCACGC
The DNA here is from genome assembly GCF_052327205.1 of Somniosus microcephalus. Lineage (NCBI taxonomy): Eukaryota > Metazoa > Chordata > Chondrichthyes > Squaliformes > Somniosidae > Somniosus > Somniosus microcephalus. The sequence continues at coordinate 30,576,049 of NW_028225180.1, read as the reverse complement.
AGTGCTTGCATATCCCAGGGTCGCAGTTAGTTTGATGCGTCCCCTGGGATCTCGTGGACCATGGAGAGCCAATGGTAGCAGGGAATGCTTCATTCATAAGTTTAACAGGAAGACCTGTCAAACCTATAAATACTATAAGCCCCAAAACATCACTAAATCTTCAAATAAATTTTAATAAATCACATTTTTAAAATAAACTATAAATTACATGAAATAACTATTTTAAACAATAATTTAATATTTTGAAAAAAATAATTTTATTTTCTAACGGGGCTAAAAATAAACATACCTTTCTTTAAAGTATTTAGAAATAATCAACCTGTGGAAATTCCTAACTTCTGGAGATTTACCTTCCTGGGAAAACCTGCAAAAAAAACGTAAGTTCGATGCACACGCGCTGCCACTCCTGCGCACGCGTTCCACCTCTTAACCCCTTCTTTCAGGGGAACAGAAGTGCCGGTTTCCCGCGCATGTGCAGTGCATGCTCGAAACCAGCACTTCCATTGGGCTTACGGGTGAGTACCCCATGCATACTCACCCGTGGAGACCAGAATTTCTGGGCCAATGAGTAGTTCAGGCGAGTGCCACCGATGCATTTAAGAGGAAGCTAGATAGGTACATGAATTAGAAAGAACTAGGAATAGATGATTGAGGTTACGTTAAGTAGGGTTGGGGGTGGCAAGTGTAGAGCATAAACACCTACACAGAGCAGTATGGCTAAATTCGCCAGCTTCTGTTCTGTAATCCTATGTCATGTATAATTCTATGTAAAAAAAATTAATAATTTATGAAATGTTAGACTTTATCTCAAGGGAGCCGAAAAACAAAGGACACAAGTTACACTACAGTTTAAATATTTTTTCCCTCCACCACTGGCGTACCATGGCGGCAGTGTGTACAATCTACAAGATGTACTGCAGCAACTTGCCAAGGATTCTTCGACAGCACCTCTCCCACCAGGAGCTCCACCAGAAGGACAGGAGCAGCAGGTGAAAAGGTACACCATCTTCGCCGAGTCCCTCTCCAAGTCACATACCATCAAGACTTGGGTATATATCACTGATTCTTCAAAGCCGCTGCCTCAAATTCCTGTCACTCCCTAACAGCACTGTAGGATTACCATCATCACACGGAATGCAGCGGTTCAAGAAGATGGTCCACCACCATCTTCTCAGGTGCAACTAGGGATGAGCTATATATTCCAACCTCTCCAGTGATACCCATACCCGTGACTCACTTTCAATGCTGCCATATTTCCGGGTTAGTACGCCTAGTGAAATGTGATCTTACTGAAGTTGATTATAATTTATATTAAGTATAATTGCATGGTGATTTCAACACAAAAAAGCCTATTCTGCCCAACTGGTCTTTGCCCGCATTTATACGCCACACCAACTTCCACCCACCCCTCTTCAGCTCACCCTATTACCATATCTTTCCGTTCCGTTCTACGTCATGTGCTTATTCAGCTTTCCCTTAAGTTCACTAAATTCGCTAGGAATAGAGATGGGAATTAATCTTCATCTGGTAATTAATGATGTCCCAATACATTATGACTGGAACTATATTTTCAAGATGCCCTGAAAGTAGACCAGTGCCAATTGAAATTGTGATCTTCCTGGGAAGGAAACAAAGAATAATAAAAAGGTTTTAATCTTACACCCAGTGCTTTTGGTTTTCCCATCTGATTTCCAGGACCGGTTACTCTTCTGGTCGGTGAATAAGTCCGGGAGCCTCCCCCTCTCACTGGGACTTTCCTTGTACCAGATTGTGGGTTAATATTGGTTCTGATGACGCTCCATTCAGTGCTCACTGAAGCCTCCATGTTCCAAGTAAAGTCAGGACAATATCACCTTAGTGAATAAGAAGCAAGTAGCACAGACATTAATATGCCAACATCTCACTTGCTAATGATTAAACAATACTCTTTATGGTGTTACAGTCTGACACTGGCAATTTGTGACACTTAACCAAGCTGGCACCGAAACTATATTAATATATTTCTAATTTAATTAATTTCGATTGTAGTTACAAATGTGATGATTTTATGTCATGTACATGGAGTTACTTTATTTCCATCTGGAGAAGTGCTTCGTTTTCACAATTCATGTGTTCAGGATTTTAATATTTTTTTCATAAAACCAGAAAAAAATGAGATCTCGGAAGATAACTTTGATCCCCAGTATTGAAGTTGAAAGAAGGAATGATTTGGGCCCCAATGATCAGCATATTGTTGCTGCCTTCCGTTTTTTTTTGCTCTCCGATATTCGTCCTGAGATTGTGAGCGTCTTGCTTTTGAATGAGATTTCACTGTAATTATCAACCAAAATAATGTTTTCCGGGGCACATTTATGTTAATCTGCCAATAGCGCCGTGTGAAAATCTTCCCACTTAAGTTATATCGTGGTGTCTATCATTATAATAATAAAACACTTTTGAAAAAAAAGTTATATTATTGATGTATGAGGCTACACTGTCCATTCAAATACAAAATAACATCATTGCATCAATGTAAAAATTATCTTCTTAATTTGGTTGAACCTATACAAGTTAAGACAATTCTTTTAACTCTACTTTCTGTGAAGTAGAAATTGAATAAACAGATATTAAAAATAAATGGACAGGATAAGATCCTTCCATTTGCCGAATAGACAGATTTTGGTGGAAATATCTTCATCTCTTCTAATTTCAAAAACGCAACATTAACTCAAGCAGGCATTTTAATTCACTTCTGACGTTCCAAACAACAATCATCTAAAGAACAGATATAGAATTAGAAACGTATTGAAGTTACAGCACAACACAACAGGCCAATTGGCCAAGCGAGTCACTGTTGGAGTTTAACATCAAAGCGGACAAATTACCGAAAATAATATTTGAGATAAAGGAGCTTGTTACAAACCCAGTGCTTATATTCATTAAACAGTGGATTGTGAAATTTTCAACCGCAGCTCGGGATTTCTACATATAAATATTAGCACGGAAAATTCTTATCAGTAAACACGGAATATTGTGTGTAATGGTTGGATTACAATTAAGACATAAGCGTCACTGAAACTTTCAGACTGAAGACATGCAACAATCCGAGAAGATGCTGGATTATTTATGCAGATAAAATTATCACATTTTTATGTATATATTTAAGTTTGAGTGACAGTGCAAAAGAGACGATATCGAGTAAACTTTTATATGTCCCCGCCAGATTTCCCCCTCAATGGAGTTAAATGGAAGGAAAATCGGATGCGGCGTGTAATGGGCACTGTTTCCATAGCGCCCATTATATTCCATCGCTCAGAGTTAAAATTACTCCCATTGTTCCCAACAACAGCCATGTCTCTTCCATAAAATGAATTGGATGTTCAGAATAAAGTCGGCATAGCTTACCCGTGATTATCAATCACCGATCGCTGCTCTGGGTCCTGTTTTAGAGCCCGAGAGCCTTGATGATCAGACACTTGGTTAATACTTCCTGATTTAACCGAAATTAATTATTGGCTAGCGTTCGGGAGCGGTGTGGTTCATTTTCACTGGTATTATGAATCACACTCATTGGGTTAATCAACTGCTTTTATGTTATAATTTATGTGCATTCTTTGGGACACCCTATTTCAAAGCATGAGTCCAATACCTGCCTCCCCTGTGAAACTGTTCTAGACAGTTCAATTCAGACGAGAACAAGAGAGTTTTGAAAGAAACATTGCGGTAACAATGGCCTGTAATGTGAGCATGGAATATAACCAAGCCTATTAGAGGAGATACGCTTCCGGGATGGAATAGGACACATGAGATGAAGCAAAGCATTCTAAATTCCATTTCCGGTCTGTAAAATGACAAGCATGATTTTCAGTTTTATTGAAGCCTCTGGGACTGAAAACCGGGCGAAACATATAACAGGCGACCTTAGCGATACCAAATGTGTTCCATTCACTCCCGAGGTGAATTTTCCACCACACCAAGTTTCCTTATTCTTCTGAGTTTTATTTTATCGGAATATTATACATTTGAAGGAAAGCCTTCGGTACCCGCACAAAAATTGGAAATCGATTGTTCATAGTCATAGAGTCATAGGCCTAGAAATTCAGTATAGCCACTTTTGGGGCGCTAAAGTCGGGCGGCCGCTAAAGATTGCGCCCGGCGCAAATTCGAGGCCACTTCGCCGATATTCACTAGCTTCGCCCGAAGAGTTTGCTCGAGCGCTAAAACTGGCGATGCACGGCTCTCTTTAGGCGCTAAGCCGGAGGTGCTGAGCGATACCACCGAGGCTGGGCGCAGCGCAGGTGCGGCCATTTCTTGTTTTACAGCAGACACCCTGGCACCGGCCAGCTCTTAAGGGGGAAGGGTCGAGTTGGTCTGCTGCCATGCCCTGGACACTGGAGTCCTCCAGCTAGGCCTGAACACTGCTGCTGGACCCAAATAGCACCTCAAAGTATGGAGAAGGCCCGTGAACGAGCGCAGCGCTTCTCAGAGCATGATCTGAGGGTGCTGGTTGGCGCTATGGAGAAGAGACGCCATATTTTGTTTCCGGACAATGGGAGGAAGCCGCTGGCACGTGTCTACCGGAAAGCCTGGAGGCATGTCGCCACCAGGGTAACATCCAACAGTGAGGTCCCCAGGAGCGCTGTAAAATGCCGCAAAAAGCTAAATGACCTCGACAGGATTGTCAGGGTGAGTACCCTTTCCAGTGTCCTCCTCATCCTTGCATGTGCACCTCACATTATGGGCAAAGGGACCTGAAAGCCCTAATGGCCAGCCCTCATGCAGCAGCTATGGGACAGTCATGAACATCAATTGCAAATTGTGCACTTAACACACTGGCCAGGCTATTCCACCATGGGAGGCAGTGCACACAAGATCAGGGCTACACACTGGCCAGGCTATTCCACCAGGGGAGGCAGTGCACACAAGATCAGGGCTACACACTGTACTTAGAGGCCGTCCTTTCTCTTGCAGGCCAAGCTGGCCAATAATAAGAGGAGCCGGACTGAAACCGGGGGAGGCGGACCCCAGCTCCAGCTGCTCACCGAGCTGCAACAGCGCATGGAGCGCATCATGGGTGCCCGGGTGATTGGAAATGTTGCATCTGGAGATGCTGACCCTGTTCTGGGCACCAATGGTAAGGACCTCACCTTTTGGACCTCTCTTGTCCCACTTGCACATCAGATCTACATCCTTTGCCACTGTCCGACCAATGCGCTGAATGCCACCACTCATGCATCCCTCGCTGACGCCCTCTCCTCACTCTAAAGCTACTCTTGTGCCTTCCTGCTTTCAGATGGTGAGGAGGAGGTCCCTGAAGTTGCCAGTGACAGCCCCTCAGAAGAGGAGGAGGAGGAGGAGCCAGAGGAAGGTGGCCCATCAGGGGAACCCTCAGCCGCGGCAAGCCATGCCAATGTAGGGGAGACATCTTCCCTGGAGGGGTGCGTGGGGGAAGTGTCGGTGGGGAGTGTAGCTCCAGGGACCAGCGGCCTGCAGAAATGCGGGAGGGGGGTGGAAGCTCAGAGGCCTTCTCCCCAGAGGGGGGAAGGGTTGGAGGGGAGTCCAATTGCTGGGCCCAGCGGCGTCCAGCAATGCAGGAAGGGTCGGCCAGTTCGGCGGCCTTCTCCCCAGAGGGAGAGTCCAGCTTCCAGTCCGGAGACGCTCAACGCCGAGGAGGTGTGCCGCCTCGAGGACATGTCCGTGGACTCGGAGCACCGGCACACGGAGCTCATGGGGGTAGTGGCACGGATGTCTGAGGCCATCGAGTCCCTGTCTCGGAGTGTGACCGAATTCGTGGCCTCTCTGGCAGCGACTGGCCAGGTGATCAGTGGTGCCGTGCAGTCACTGGCTGCTCTGATGCGGTCACAGAACAGGGCAACACGGGCACTCACTGCTGCCACACTCGCTGCGTCAGCCCGGCATTGCCAGGGCACCCGGCGCACTGCAGCAGCACAGCGGTCTGTCCCTCGGCAGATTGCTGCGCATGCTGCAGTGCTGGCCCGGGCAAGTGCCAGTGTCTCAGGCGACCAGTGAGTGCCTGCCATCCGCCAGCTTGCCCCCATTCCTCCAGCTGCCACTGCCACTCCCCCAGTGGAGCTGCCACGAGCTGCTGCAGCGACTGATGCTGGCCAGCCACTGCTGCAGCATTCACCAGCCGGCCCCTCGAGGGCCAGACCTCGTCTAGGCCGACCCCCAAGGGCATCTGCCGTCACGACATGTGCCCCTCAGGAGCCTTCCCCCAGCTTTGCAGCAGCCACTGGCCTCACTTTGAGGAGGAGCAGCAGGGCGTGCAGGGGCCGCCAAAGTTTGCAGAAGGCATCGCCCTCGCGGGACACAAAGTAGAGGGTGTGTCCAAATGTTGTGTTTTTTGGAATGGGTGTTTTGTGAAGGCCGAGGATGAAGGCCATTTTTGTTGACATCTTTTGTTAATCCTCCCCAGGTTGTGGGAGTGAGTCATGTGTGTGAGTGTTTTTTGGGGGTTTCGTGTGTTTTGGGTTTTCATGTGGGAAGGGCCCTGAGTTTGTACAATAAACCATTTTATTTATTCACATTGTCCATGTTTGATCATTGAAGTGTTTGTTGCCTTAACCTGCTGAGGGCTTGCCGAGCAGCTGCAATCATGTTCTTTCATTGGCACAAGCCATTCCCTGACAGGGGGCCTAGAAGTGACGTTCAATAAGCCGCCGACGGGCGGCCCTTGGACCTTCTGCCTCCCTCCTGGGCTGGTACTCCTCGTGCTCCTCCTCCTCATGCTCCTCCTGCTCCTCCTCCTGAGGTGGTGGTCCAACGTGAGGTGGCAGTGCCTGAGTCCTGCGGATAGCCAGGTTGTGCAGCATGCAGCAAACGATGACGAATTGGGAGACTCGATCCTGCGAATACTGGAGGGCTCCCCCGGAGCAATCCAGACAGCGGAACCATTGCTTCAGGATGCCGATTGTTTGTTCGATGAGGTTCCTGGTCGCTTGATGGCTCTCGTTGTATGCCTCTTCAGCAGGGGACATGGGCGCACGGAGCGGGGTCATGAGCCAGGTACACAAAGGATAGCCTTTGTCCCCGATAAGCCATCTTCTTGGGTGAGGCTGTGCCTGAAACATGTCAGCCACAGTTGTCTGTCGCAGGATAAAGGCATCGTGGCTGCTGCCTGGAAAGCGGGCATTGACAGCTAGGATGCGCTGCCTGTGGTCACACACCAGCTGTACATTGAGGGAATGGTAGCCCTTCCGGTTGCGGTAATCCTCGGCATGCTCCAGAGGTGCCCGCAAAGCCACATGCGTGCAGTCAATGGCGATCTGCACCATGGGGAAGCCCGCTATTCTTGCAAATCCCACTGCACGCTGCTGCTGCTTGTCCAGGGTCATGGGGAAGGAGATGAATTGACGTCTCCTTCTGAAAAGTGCATTGGTCACCTGGCGGATGCAGCAATGCACGTCGAACTGGGAGATGTTAGCGATGTCCCCAGCAGCGGATTGGAAGGAGCCGGTGGCATAGAAGTTGAGAGCCACCGTCACTTTCACTGCCACCGACAGAGACGTCCTGTGCATCAGCTGTGGGCGCAGATCTCTGTGAAGCAGAAAAGATGTCTGCAACCACCTCCCTTCTGAATCGCAGCCTCCTAACACACTGCGCGGCAGACAAGTTGAGATAGGAGAACTGCTGGTGGTATGCCCTGGGTGGGTAAGGCCTCACTTGGTGACGCCTGTTGCCCCCTCTGCGTCTAGCCAGGGCTGCCACTCTCTCACGGCGTCTGTAAGCCCTTCCGACATAAGGCTGAAACTCAGCATTGGCACCCATAATATGCTGGCAAACACTGAGATCTCAATGAAGGCAAAGATAATTGCAAAGCTCTGGCCTGAAGCCAAAAATAACTGTCCTAGTGTTGGGCCAAAGCAGGAAGCTCTCTTCCTTGGTCTCTCTCCAGAAATCCGTTGCACAAGAGTGAATGCTGCAAAATGGCTGCCCTTTATAGTGCAGGGTAAGTGCCCTTTAATTTGCGCTCCCCGCGGCCCGCCTCGGCTGTGTACCATTCCACTTCACAGTCGTTAGGGCCGCCCGGCGCACAATGGGGTGGCGCGAGTGAAGTTCCGGTTCCGGGTACACAAAGGGCGTTGCACGACGAAATGACGTCATGATCTGCGCGCGCAGCTGAGTGCACGCAAAGACTTTGCGCCGGCACTAAATGTCTACTGAAGTTGGGGCGAGGCGCAGATCGCGCTGCGCCCGGGCGCTAAGCGCCTAGCGCTCGAGATCTGCAACTCCTAAGGCGCTAACGGCTGGCACAGCCAACTGAATTTCTAGGCCATAGAGTCATAGAGTTATACAGCACAGAAAGAGGCCCTTCGGCCCATTGCATCCACGTCGTCTATCAAGCCCTGTCTAATCTTGCAGGGGCTCTGACACAAATTTTCATAAACTCTCTGGCCACAGGGGAGGTGACAGAGGACTGCAGGACAGCCAATGTAGTACCATTATTCAAGAAGTGTAGTAGGTATCAAACAGGGAATTACAGGCCAGTGAGCCTAACATCAGTGGCAGTGAAATTATTGGATAAAATTCTGAGGGACAGAATTAGTCTCCACTTGGAGAGGCAAGGATTAATCAAAGATAGTCAGCCTAGCTTTGCAGGGGGAGATCATGTCTAACCAATTTGAATGATTTTATCGAGGGGTTGACTCGGTGTGTGGATGAGGGGAGTGAAGTTGATGTAGACTTCATGTACTTCAGTAAGGCTTTTGACAAAATCCCGCATGGGAGACTGGTCTAGATGGTAAGAGCCCATGGGATCCAGCGCATTGGATCCAAAATTGTCTTAGCGGCAGGAGGCAAAGGGTGATGTTGAAGCTTGTTTTAGTGACTGGAAGCCTGTCTCCAGTGGTGTACCGCGGGGATTGCTGCTGGGTCCTTTGCTATTTGTAGTTTGCATTAATGATTTAGTTATGAATGTAGGAGGTATGATCAGTAAAGTCACAAATGACATGAAAATTTGTGGAGTGGAAAATAGCGAGGACGGAAGCCTCAGCCTACAGGATGATATAGACGGGATGGTCAGATCGGCAGAACAGTGGCAAAAGGAATTTAAACCTGAAAAGTGTGAGGTGATGCATTTTGGGAGGACTAAAAATGCAAGGGAATACACAATGAATGGTAGCACCCTAGAAAGGAGAAAGGATCAGAGCGACCTTGGCCTGCATGTACATAGATCCCTGAAGGCAACAGGACAGGTGGATAAGGTGGTTAAAAACGCATATGGGATAATTGCCTTCATTTACCGAGGCATAGATTATAAGAGCAGGGAGGTTTACGAAATGTTAGTTAGGCCACAGCTGGAATACTGTGGGCAGCTCTGGTCGCCACACTTTAGGAAGGATGTGATAGCATTGGAGAGGGTGCAGAGAAGATTCGCCAGGATAATACTTGGGCTGGAGCGCTTCAGCTAAGAAGACAGACTGGACAAGCTGGGGTAGTTTTCCATAGAGCAGAGAAGGCCGAGGGCGGACCTGATTGAGGTGTACAAAATTATGAGGTGCATAGATAGGGAAGATAGTTAGGAGCTTTATCCCTTAGTAGAGGGGTCAATAACCAGGGGGGTAGTTTCATGGTAAGGGGCAGAAGGTTTAGAGGGGATTTGAGGAAAACCTTTTTGACCCAGAGGGTGGATGGAATCTGGAACTCACTGCTAGAAAGTTTGGGAGAGGCAGGAGCCCTCACAACTTTCAAGAAGCAGTTAGATGAGCACTTGAAACGGCATAGAGTACAAGGCTACGGACCAAGTACTGGAAAATAGGATTCGAATAGACACGGCTTGATGGCCAGCATGGACACGATGGGCCGAAGGGCATCTTTCTGTTCTGTAAAGCTCTCTGACACCATGAGAAATAATAGGCTAATCATAGTAGGGGATTTCAACTTCCCCAATATTAACTGGATAGTCAGCGTGTGAAAGGCTTAGAGGCAGTGGAATTATTAAAGTGCATCCAGGAGAACTTTCTGAGCCAGCATGTAGAAAGTCCTACACGAGAGGGGGCGGTACTGGGGCCTGATTCTAGGGAATCCAGCCTGGCCAATGGTGGAAGTGTCAGTAGGGGTGCATTTTGGTGACTGTGAACATAATTCGGTGAGATTTAAGGTAGTCATGGAAAATGACAAATAAATAAATATTCTAAATTGGGGGAAGGATGATTGTAATATGATAAGGCAGGATCTGGTCAAAGTGGACTGGGATCAGCTACTTTTAGGAAAATCCACATCAGAGCAGTGCGAGTCATTCAGAAAGGAAAGAGAGAGAGAGTACAATGACAACATGTTCCCGTAAAGGTCATGGGTGGGGCAAACAAGCCCAGGGAACCCTGGTTGTCAAGGGATATACAAGAATGGATTAGGAAATAAATGGAGGCTTTTGGCAGATACAAAGAACTAAAAAGAATGGAAGCCCTAGAGGAGTATAGAAATTGCAGGGGGTACTTTAAAAATAAATTAGGAAAGCGAAGATGGGGTATTAAAATAAACTGGCGGGCAAAATAAAGGAAAATCCCTAGGTGTTTTATAATTATATTAAGGACAAGAGGATAACCAGGGAGAGAGTATAGCCCATTAGGGACAAAAGTGGCAATCTGTGTGTGGAGCCTTAAGATATAGCTGAGGTTTAAATGAATATTTTTCATCTGTGTGCAGTATGGAGAAGGATGATGTAGGCATAGAAATCAGGCAGGGGGATTGTGATATACTTGAACAAATTAGTATTGGGAGCAAGGAGGTACTAGCAGTTATAGCGGGCTTAAAAGTGGATAAATCTCCAGGCCCAGACGAGATGTATCCCAGGCTGCTGTGTGAGGCAAGGGGGGAGATTGCAGGGGCTCTGACACAAATTTTCATAAACTCTCTGGCCACAGGTGAGGTGACAGAGGACTGCAGGACAGCCAACGTAGTACCATTATTCAAGAAGTGTAGTAGGTATCAAACAGGGAATTACAGGCCAGTGAGCCTAACATCAGTGGCAGTGAAATTATTGGATAAAATTCTGAGGGACAGAATTAGTCTCCACTTGGCGAGGCAAGGATTAATCAAATATAGTCAGCCTAGCTTTGCAGGGGGAGATCATGTCTAACCAATTTGAATGATTTTATCGAGGGGTTGACTAGGTGTGTGGATGAGGGTAGTGAAGTTGATGTAGACTTCATGTACTTCAGTAAGGCTTTTGACAAAATCCCGCATGGGAGACTGGTCAAGAAGGTAAGAGCCCATGGGATCCAGCGTATTTAGCACATTGGATCCAAAATTTTCTTAGCGGCAGGAGGCAAAGAGTGATGTTGAAGCTTGTTTTAGTGACTGGAAACCTGTCTCCAGTGGTGTACCGCGGGGATTGCTGCTATGTCCTTTGCTATTAGTAGTTTGCATTAATGAATTAGTTATGAATGTAGGAGGTATGATCAGTAAACTCGCAAATGACAGGAAAATTGGTGGAGTGGAAAATAGCGAGGAGGGAAGCCTCAGCCTACAGGATGATAGAGACGGGATGGTCAGATGGGCAGAACAGTGGCAAAAGGAATTTAAACCTGAAAAGTGTGAGGTGATGCATTTTGGGAGGACTAAAAATGCAAGGGAATACTCAATGAATGGTAACACCCTAGGAAGTAGAGAGGATCAGGGCGACCTTGGCGTGCATGTACATAGATCCCTGAAGGGAACAGGACAGGTAGATATGGTGGATAAAAAGGCATATGGGATACTTGCCTTCATTTACCGAGGCATAGATTATAAGAGCAGGGAGGTTTACGAAATGTTAGTTAGGCCACAGCTGGAACACTGTGGGCAGCTCTGGTCGCCACACTTTTGGAAGGATGTGATAGCATTGGAGAGGGTGCAGATAAGATTCACCAGGATAATACCTGGGCTGGAGCGCTTCAGCTAAGAAGACAGACTGGACAGGCTGGGGTAGTTTTCCTCAGAGCAGTGAAGGCCGAGGGCGGACCTGATTGAGGTGTACAAAATTATGAGGTGCATCGATAGGGAAGATAGAAAGGAGCTTTATCCCTTAGTAGAGGGGTCAATAACCAGGGGGATAGTTTCATGGTAAGGGGCAGAAGGTTTAGAGGGGTTTTGAGGAAAATCTGTTTGACCCAGAGGGTGGCTAGAATCTGGAACTCACTGCTAGAAAGGGTGGGAGAGGCAGGAGCCCTCACAACTTTCAAGAAGCATTTAGATGAGCACTTGAAACGGCATAGTATACAAGGCTACGGACCAAGTGCTGGAAAATGGGATTAGAGTAGACAGGGCTTGATGGCCAGTGCGGACACGATGGGCCGAAGGGCGTCTTTCTGTTCTGTAAAGCTCTCTGACACTATGAGAAATAATAGGCTAATCATAGTAGGGGATTTCAACTTCCCCAATATTAATTGGATATTAGTGTGTGAAAGGCTTAGAGGGGGCGGAATTATTAAAGTGCATCCAGGAGAGCTTTCTGAGCCAGCATGTAGAAAGTCCTACACGAGAGGGGGCGGTACTGGGCCTGATTCTAGGGAATCCAGCCTGGCCAATGGTAGAAGTGTCATTATGGGTGCATCTTGGTGACTGTGAACATAATTCGGTGAGATTTAAGGTAGTCATGGAAAAGGACAAAAATGGACCGGAAATAAAAGTTCCAAATTGGGGGATGGCCGATTTTCAAATTGTAAGGCAGGATCTTGCCAAAATGGACTGGGATCAGCCACTTGTTGGAAAATCCATATCAGAGCAGTAGGAGTCATGCAGAAAGGAAATGGAGAGAGTACAGTGCCAACATGTTCCTGTAAATGTCAACAGTGGGAGCAACAAGTCCAGGGAACCCTGGATGTCCATGGATATACAAGAATGGATTTGGAAAAAAAGGGATGCTTTTGGCAGGTACAAAGTTTGGAAGCCCTATAGGAGTATAGAAAGTGCAGGGGGTTACGTAATACCAAATTAGGAGAACGAAGTGGGGGCATGAAAAAACACTGGCGGGCAAAATAAGGGAAAATCACAAGGTTCTTTATAAGTATATTAAGGGCAAGAGGCTAACCAGGGAAAGAGTAGGGCCCATTAGGGACCAAGGTGGCAATCTGTGTGTAGAGCCGGAATATATAGGTCAGGTATTAAAAGTATATTTTGCATCTATGTTCGCTACGGAGAAGGACGATGTAGACATAGAAATCAGGCAGGGGGATTGTGATATACTTGAACAAATTAGTATTGAGAGGGAGGAGGTACTGGCAGTTTCAGCAGGCTAAAATGGGATAAATCCCCAGGCCCAGGCGAGATTTATCCCAGGCTGCTGTGGGAGGCAAGCGAGGAGATTGCAGGGGCTCTGATACAAATTTTCAGAACCCCTCTAGCCACAGTGGAGGTGCCAGAAGTGTGGAGGGCAGCTAACGTAGTACCATTTTTCCATAAGGGTAGTAGGGATAAACCACGCAATTACAGGCCAGTGAGCCTCACATCAGTGGTAGGGAAATTATTGGAAAAAAATCTGAGGCAGAGAATCAGTCTCCAATTGGAGAGGCACGAATTAATCAAGGTTACTCAGCATAGCTTTATGAGGTGGAGATCATTTCTAACCAATTTGATTGAATTTGTTGAGGAGGTAACTAGATGTGTGGATGAGTGTAGTGTAGTTGATATGCTCTACATGGACTTCAGTAAAGCATTTGACAAAGCGCCTCATAGGAGATTGTACAGGAAGGTAAGACACCATGGGATCCAGGGCAATTTGGCACGTTGGATACAAAATATGCTTCGTGGCTGGAGGCAGAGTGATGGTCGAAGGTTGTTTTTGTGACTGGAACACTGTGTCCAGTGGTGTACCGCAGGTATCAGTGCTGGGTCCCTTGCTGTTTGTAGTGTACATTATTGATGTTGATTTGAAAGTAGGGGTATGATCAGTAAGTTCGCATATGACACGAAAATTGTTGGGGTGGTAAATAGCGACGATGGAAACCTCAGGCTAGAGGGCGATACAGATGGGCTGGTCAGAAGTGCAGAACAGTAGCAAATGTAACACCCTTATTTAAAAAGGGCAGTAGACAGAAGGCTGGAAACTATAGACCGGTTAGCCTAACATCTGTGGTAGGTAAAATTTTGGAGTCCATTATTAAGGAGACAGTAATAGGACATTTGGATAATCATAATTTAATAGGACAAAGTCAGCATGGTTTTATGAAGGGGAAGTCATGTTTGCCAAATTTGCTGGAGTTCTTTGAGGAAGTAACGTATAGGGTGGATAAAGGGGAACCAGTGGACGTAGTGTATTTAGACTTCCAAAAGGCATTTGACAAGGTGGCACACAAAAGATTATTGCTTAAGATAAAAAATCACGGGATTGATGTTAATATTCTGGCATGGATAGAGGATTGGCTATCGAACAGAAGGCAGAGAGTTGGGAAAAATGGTTTATTCTCAGACTGGCAATCAGTAACTAGTGGTGTTCCGCAGGGGTCAGTGCTGGGTCCCCAACTCTTTACAAACTATATTAACGATTTGGAGGAGGGGACCGAGTGTAACATATCAAAGTTTGCAGATGATACTAAGATGGGACGGAAAGTAGTGAGTGAGGAGGACATAAAAAACCTGCAAGGGGACATCGACAGGCTAAGTAACTGGGCAGAGATTTGGCAGATGGAATACAATACTGGAAAGTGTGAGGTTATGCACTTTGGCAGGAAAAATCGTAGAGCAATTTATTATCTTAATGGCAAGAAACTGGAAAGTACTGAAGTACAAAGGGATCTGGGGGTCCTGGTGCACGAAACTCAAAAGGTTAGTATGCAGGTGCAGCAAGTGATTAAGAAGGCCAATGGAATGTTGGCTTTCATTGCTAGGGGGATAGAATATAAAAATAGGGAGGTATTGCTTCAGTTGTACAAGGTATTGGTGAAGCCGCACCTGGAATACTGCGTACAGTTTTGGTGTCCATACTTAAGAAAGGACATACTTGCTCTCGAGTCAGTACAAAGAAGGTTCACTCGGTTAATCCCGGGGATGAGGGGATGGACATATGAGGAGAGGTTGAGTAGATTGGGACTCTTCTCATTGGAGTTCAGAAGAATGAAAGGCAATCTTATTGAAACATATAAGATTGTGAAGGGGTCGGATCGGGTGGATGCGGGGAAGATGTTCCCGATGATGGGTGTAACTAGAACTAGGGGGCATAGTCTTAGAATAAGGGGCTGCTCTTTCAAAACTGAGATGAGGAGGAACTACTTCACTCAGAGGGTGGTAGGTCCATGGAATATGCTGCCCCAAAAAGCTGTAGAAGCTACATCATTACATAAATTTAAAACAGAAATAGACAGTTTCCTAGAAGTAAAAGGGAATTAAGGGTTACGGGGATTGGGCAGGAATTTGGACATGAATCTAGATTCGGATCGGTCATGGCCCTGTGGGTAGCGGAGCAGGCCCAGGGGCCGTGTAGCCTGATCCTGCTCCTATTTCGTGTGTCTAATTCTGTTAGATTCAGGATTTGGTTCTGTGATAGTGGATTGGCGGTTAGGATCAGATCAGCCATGATCTTATTGAATGGCGGAGCAGGCTCGAGGGGCCGATTGGCCTACTCCTGCTCCTATTTCTTATGTTCTTATCTTCTTAATAGAATTTTACCATCAAAAGTGAGAGCTGAGACATTTTTGGAGGACTAACAATGCAAGGGAATACAAAATGAAGGGTAGGAATCTAGGAAGGACAGAGGATAAGATGGACCTTGGTGTGCATGTACATAGAGCCCTGAAGGCAGCAGGACAAGTAGATAAGGTGGTTAAGAAGGCATATGATGATACTTATATTCTATGCCTCGGCTAATGAAGGCAAGAGCAGGGAGGTTATGATGGAGCTGTAAAAAACGCTAGTTAGGCCACAGCTGGAATACTGTATGCAGTTCTGGTCGCCACACTATAGGACGGATGTGATTGCATTAGAGTGTGCAGAGGAGATTCACCAGGATGTTACCCGGGCTGGAGCGTTTCAGCTATGAAGAGAGACTGGACAGGCTGGGGTTGTTTCATTAGAGCAGAGAAGGCTGAGGGTTCACCTGATTGAGGTGTACAAAATTTTGATGGGCATAGATAGGGTAGATAGTAAGGAACTTATCACCTTTTGTGGAGGGATCAATAACCAGGGTGCATATTTCCAAGATAAGCGGCAGGAGGTTTATAGGGGTTTGAGTGAAAACATTTTCACCCAGCGGGTGGTTGGAATCTTGAACTCACTGCGTCAAACGGTGGTAGAGGCAGGAACACTCACAACATTCAAGAAGCATTTAGATGAGCACTTGAAACGCCAAAGCATGCAATGCTACGGACCAAATGCTGCAAAATGGGATTAGAATAGATAGGGGTTGATGGCCAGCGCAGACACGATGGGCTGAAGTGTTTCTTTCTGTGCTGTATAACACTATGGGGGAGAAATTGGGTGGAGCCGCAAACAGGGTGCCCACCTTGCCTGGGTGCCGGATTTAGCACAGCGATTGCAGCAGTTGCGACCGCCGGAAATTCAGCTTGAGCGCCCCAAGAGGAACACGGGGTGAGGCTCGAGGTGCTCCGTGTCCCTCTTACGGTGCTGAAACTGAATATCGCAGTGCAAGGTGCTGCAGCGCCACACGCTGCGGCATGGCGCGCTGCGGTACTGCAGGTCTTCCTCCCATTCTTAAGGGGGAGGGGACTGCACCAGCGCGATGGGAGATTGCGAGTGCTGGCAAAAGAGCCGGGCACCGAGGAGAAGTGCCGGGCTCTCGGAAAACAGCCGGCACTGCCGTGGGGGGAGATCAGGAGGCCGGAGATGGAGGTGCTGGCAGGCGGCTGCTGGAAAAAACGGCCGCCCCACACCTCCGCTTTAATTTGTGCCACTGCCGCCACAGGTAGGGCCTGTTAACTGGGCACGATTTGCGAACGGCGCTACAGAGGCGGGCACTGCGGAATTTCGAGATCGGGGCAGTAGCGGGGCGCTGCGCACACTGATGATGTCATCGGTGGTGGTGCAGCGCAACAGGCTAATGGCACCATTAGCGCCCCAGCTAAATATCATGGGAGGCATGGCCACTGACGCTAAAGCCACTGAGTGCCCTCTTTAGGCGCTAACTGGTGGCTCAGCCCACCGAATTTCTAGGCCTATGACTCGATGAATCCTCCCACTGTCCTTGGGTATGTACTGTCCCACCAGCAGGACACACCCCCAAGAGGTGCCAGCACAGTGTTATGCATTCTGGAGCTGTGGCGCTGGGAGTTCTCTACATTGATTCCAGACTCCATGAAGTCTTATGCTATCAGATCATACATGGGCAAGGAAACCTCATGCTGATTACCACATATCATCATCCGTCAGCTGTTGAAACAGTACTCTTTCATGTTGAGAACTACTTCGGAAGAGGCTCTGTGGTTAATAAGGGCACCGAATGTACTCATCAATGTCCATCACCAAGATTGTACATTTTTGAATGAGAGTAACGGTATAACAAGGGGATCTTAACTGACACAAAGTGTAGAAGACTTCAGCAAGATCCAAGGAGACACCCGGGAGACAAAGAGAGAAGAGAGACCAGAGAGAGGGTGCAGCTTAATCACGGTTGCACTTCTACCCATTGCTCGAATAATGTAAAGTATTAAGCCTTGCTTGTGCTGCAGAAAGAGAAATGACTGTCCCCAGTATGGTTCAACCTCGAATCATTGGGAACCAGGGCCCGGCATGTCCATCACTCTACCATTACCATCAAGCCAGGGAAATACCCTGCTTCAATGAAGAGTATAGAAGAGCATGCCAGCAGCAGCACCGGACGAACCTGAAAATGTGGTGCCAAATTGGTGAAGATAAAACACAGGACTACATGCATGCTAAATAGCGGTGCAACATATAAAATACTGAGCTAAGCGGCCCCACAACCAATGAATCAGATGAAAGCTCTGCAGTCCTGCCACATCCAGTCAGAAATGTTTGCGGACAATTAAACAACTAACCGCAGAAGAAGGCTCCATGAACATCCCCAATCTCAATGATAACAGAACCCAGCAAGGAATTAGATAATTTCGGTAAGACTTATTTTCTCTTATACGCCAATCCTTTTGTAATAAATGCTAATGTACCATTTGCTTTCCTAATTACTTGCTGCACCTGCAGGCTAACTTGCAGTGTACAAGGACACGCTGTTCTCCATGAATTCCAACATGACGTGATCTCTCATGAATTAAAAAGGTTCAATTTTTCTATTTCTCTTAACAAAGTGAATATCTTCACACTTCTCCATATTGGCGCATAAATTCCGCTACCTACGGGTGTTTACCTGATGTGTACTCTCCCGTAGGGCCAACGGAAGTGCCGATTTTATGCATGCACAGCGCATGCGCTGGAAACCGGAACTTCCGTTCTTCATAGAAAGGGCTTCACAGGTCAAACACCTCCGCTGCATCGGCAGACAGACGGCTGCAACTTCCGCTTTTTTCAACAGCTGCTTCAGTCCAAGTAAGGCTGAAACAGCTGCGCCTGGAAACGCAGGTACAAGGCCGCATGCTTTTCATAATGTAAGAGGTGAAGAAATTAAATAATTATTTTTTTCCACTGATTTATCATTTAAAGTACTTCAAATAAAGCCAACTTTATTATTAGCCCCGTTAAAAACTTTAATTATTTGTTACACAAATTTACATTTTTGTTTAAAATAGTTAATTTATGTAATTTATAGTTATTTTAAACATGTGAATCGAAAAAAAATGTTTTTGAAGTTTCACTTATGTTTTGGGGCTGAACTCTATTCATAGCTTTGACAAGTCTTCCTGTCAAATCTATAAATGGAGATTCCATAAACATAGAAACAGAGAAGATAGGAGCAGGAGAAGGCCATTCGGCCCCTCGAGCCTGCTCCGCAATTCAATGAGATCATGGCTGATCATTCAAACTCAATAACCTGTCCCTGCCTTTTCCCCATATCCCTTGATCCCTTTAGCCTCAAGAAATATATCTGACTCCTTCATGAATATATTTAATGAATTGGCCTCAACTGCCTTCTGGGTAGAGAATTCCACAGGTTCACCAATCTCTGGATGAAGACATTCCTCATCATCTCAGTCTTCAATGGCTTACCCTTATCCTTAGACTGTGACCCCTGGTTTTGGACTCCCCGGCCATCAGGAACATCCTTCCTGTATCTAGTCTGTCTAGTCCTATTAGAATTTTATAAGTTTCAAGGAGATCCCCTTTCATTCATCAAAACTCCAGGGGGTCTAAGCCCAATCGACCCAATCTCTCCTCATACGTCATTCCTGCCATCCCAGGTATCAGCCTGGTAAATCTTCGCTGCACTCCCGCCATGGCAAGAACATCCTTCCTCGGATAAGGCCACCAAAACTGCACACAATACTCAAGGTGTGGTCTCAACAAGGGGCAGTACAACTGCAGCAAGACATCCTTGTTCCTTTACTCGAACCCTCTGCCTGCTGCACCTGCATGCTTACCTTCAGCGACTGGTGCACAAGGACACCCAGGTCTCGTTGCAATTCCCATTCTCCCAATCTATTGCCATTCACATAACAATCCGCCTTCATGTTTTTGCCACCAAAGTGGTTAACCTCGCATTTATCCACATTATACTGCATTTGCCATGCATCTGCCCAATCAGCCAACCTTTCCAAATCATACTGGAATTTCTCTGCATCCTCCTCACAGCACACACGCCCTTCCAGCTTTGTGTCATCTGCAAACTTGGAGATATTACATCTAGTTCCATCGTCTAGATCATTAATATATATTGAACATAGCTGGGGTCCTATGACCGATCCCTGCGGTACCCCACTAGTCACTGCCTGCCATTCGGAAAAAGACGCATTTATTCCAACTGTTTGCTTCCTGTCTGCCAACCAGTTCTCTATCCAAATCAGTACCTTGCCCACAATCCCATGTGCCATTACTTTGCATGCTAATCTCTTATGCGGGATCTTATCGAAAGCCTACTGAAAGTCCAAATACACCACATCCACTGGTTCTCCCTTATCTATTCTACAAGTTACATCCTCAAAAAGTCCCAGTAGATTAGTCAAAACGATTTACCTTTTGTAAATCCATGTTGACTTTGTCAAATCCTGTCATTGTTTTCCAAGTGCTCTGTTAATACATCTTTTATAATGGATTCGAGCATGTTCCCCAGTAATAATGTCAGGCTTACCGGTCTATAATTCCCCATTTTCTCTCTACCACCTTTTTTGAATATTGGGGTAACATTAGCTACGCTCCAATCAATGTGAACTGTTCCAGAGTCTATAGAATTTTGAAAGATGACCAGCAATGTATCTATTACTTCTAGGGCCACTTCCTTAAGTACCCTAGGATGTAGATTATCAGGACCTGGGGTTTATCGGCCTTCAATCCCGTCAATTTTGCTAACTCCATTTCCCGACAAATACTTATTTCATTCAGTTCCTCCCTCTCATTAGTCACTATGTTCCCCGACATCTCTGGGAGGGTATTTGTGTCCTCCTTTGTGAAGACAGAAGCAAAGAATGTATTTTCTTGGTCAGCCATTTCTTTGTTCCCCATTATAAATTCCCCTGATTCTGACTGTAAGGGACCTACGCTTGACTTCACCAATCTTTTTCTATTCAGATATGTATAGAAGCTTTTACAGTCAGTTTTTATGATCTGCACAAGCTTACTCTCATACACTATTTACCCCTCTTAATTAATCGCTTTCGCCTCCTTTGCGGAATCCTATCTGCTCCCAATCCTCAGGTTTACTGCTTTTTCTGGCCAATATATATGACCTCTCCTTGGATCTTATGCTATCCCTAATTTCCCTTTTTAGCCACGGTTGAGTCACCTTTTTTTGTTTTATTTTTATGCCAAACAGGGATGAACAAATCCTGCCGTTCATCCGTGCGATATTTAAATGTTTGCCATTGCATAGCCACCGTCAACACTTTGAGTAACCTTCCCCAATCAATCCTAACCAACTCGCACCTCATACCATCGTATTGTCCTTTATTTAAATTCAGGACCCTAGTCTCTGAGTCAGCTACCTCACTCTCCATCTTAATGAAGAATTCTATCATATTATGCTCGCTCCGCCCCAAGGAGCCTCGCAAAAAAAAATTGCTAAATATTCCTTTCTCATTACTTAATAACCAGTCTAAGATGGCCTGATCTCTAGTTGGTTCCTCGACATATTGTTCCAGGAAACCATCCCGTATACACTCCAGGAATTCCTCCTCCACAGTATTGTTACTAATTTGATTAGCCCGATCTATATGAAAATTAAAGTCAACCATGATAACTGCTGTACCCTTATTGCACGCATCTCTAACTTCACGTGTATTGCCATCCCCAAAATCTGCATTACTGTTTGGGGGTCTGCATACAAGTCCCTCAAACGTTTTCTGCCGTTTGGTATTTCTCAGCTCTTCCCATACAGATTCCACATCATCAGAGCTAATTACCTTCCTTACAATTGTGTTAATCTCCTCTTTAACCAGTAATGCTACCCCACCTCCTTTTCCTTTTTGCCTGTCTTTCCTGAATATTGAATACCGCTGGATGTCGAGTTCCCAGACTTGGTCACCCTGGAGCCATATTTCCATAATCCCAATCATATCATATCCATTTACATCTATTTGCACATCTAATTCATCCACCTTATTACGAATGCTTCTCGCATTAAAACACAAAGCCTTCAGGCTTGTTTTATTAACACTCTTAGACATTTTAGAATGATTATTTTCTGTGGCCATGTTTGATTTAAACCCTTGATTTCTATTACTGCCACTTTTGCTTTTCTCCTTCCTGTCTTTTGCTTCTATCCTTGTTTCCCTTTCCTCTGTCTCCCTGCACAGGTTCCCAACCCACTGCCATTTAAGTTTAAACCCACACCAACAGCACTAGAAAACACTCCCCCTAGGACATCGGGCCTGGTCCTGCCCGGGTGCAAACTGTCCAGTTTGTACTGGTCCCACCTCCCCCAGAACCGGTTCCAATATCCCAGGAATTTGAACCCCTCCCCCTTGCATCATTCCTCTAGCCACGTATTCATCTGAAATATCATTCTATTTCTACTCTAACTAGCACGTGGCACTGGTAGCAATACTGCAATAACTACCTTTGAGGCCATATTTTTTAATTTACCTCCAACTCCCTATTTTCAGCTTTTAGGACCTCATCCTGGTTTTTACCTGTATCGTTGGCACTTACATGCACCACGACACTTGGCTGTTCACCCTCCACCTCCAGAACGCACTGCAGCCACCCCGAGACATCCTTGACTCTTTCACGAGGGAGAGGCAACATAACATCCTCGGGTGTCGTTTGAAGCTGCAGAAACGCCAATCTAGTCCACATACAATAGAATCACCGATCACTATAGGTCTCCCACTCTTTTTCCTCTTGTGCTGCAGAGCCACCCATGGTGCCAGGAAGTTGGCTGCTGCTGCCTTCCCCCGATAAGCCATCCCCCTTAGGTGGTATTTCTGTTTGAACGGGGAATGGCCTCAGGGGACCTCTGCAGTACCAGCCTGCGGCTAGTACTCTACCTGGTGGTCACACATTCCCTTCCTGCCTGTACAGCCTTTACCTGCGGTGTGACCAACTCCCTAAACATGCTCTCCATGATGTGCTCAGCATCGCGAATAATCTAGTATGTATCCATTCTAAGCTCCAGCGCCGCAATGCGGTCTTTCAGTAGCTGCAGCTGGATACACTTCCTGCACACATGGTTGTCAGGGACACAAGAAGTGTCCCTGATTTCCAACATAGTGCAGGAGAAGCATGACACGGGGCCAAGCTGGGCTGCCATGACTTACACCTTAATTATTCAAGTTAAATTAAATCAAATCGATACCACTAATTACACCACAATTAAATGATATACTCAAGGGCCCTTGTTTACCAGTACTCCCCGCTATACAACAGAGACCCTAGAAACTATAAGCCACAAAAATTATGTTTGGAAAAAAGCGAGGAAGAAAGAAATTTTCACCAACCAAGCACTTACCTGCTTTCTGGTGACGTCACACTTCGATTACTTTTTACTTCTCTCTCTCCTCTTTCTGACTCTGTGCCTCTCACAGGTCTGCCACTCAGCTGCGGCCCCAGGCCGCTAGCCCGCTCTCTTTTTATCCTCCTTTCGCTGACTCTGTTCCTCTCGCATGTCCGCTGCTCAGCTCTGGTCCCAGGCCTCCTCGCCATGCTCTTTTTATCCTCCTCTCGCTGACTCTGTGCCTCTCGCAGGTCCACCGCACAGCTCCGATCCCATGCCTCATCTGTGCATTCTTTGTATCCTCCTTTCGCTTACACTGTGCCTCTCGCAGGTTAACTGCTATGCTCTGGTCCCAGTCCTGCTGTCTGCACTCTTTTTATCCTCCACTTGCTGACTCTGTGCCTCTCGCAGGTCCTCCGCTCATCACTGGTCCCATTCCTCCTCTCTGTGCTCTGTTTATCCTCCACTTGCTGACTCTGGGCCTCTCGCAGGTCTGCCGCTCAGCTCCGGTCCCAGTCCTCCTCTCTGCGATCTTTTTATCGTCCGCTCACTGACTCTGTGCCTCTCTCAGATCTGCCACTCAGCTCCAGTCCCAGGCCTCCTCTCTGCCCTCTTTTTTCCTCTTCTTGCTGACTCTGTGCCTCTCGCACGTCCGCCACTCAGCTCCGGTTCCAGAATTATACAGTAGAGAAGGAGGCCATTTGGCCCAATGTGCCTGTACCAGCTCTTTGAAAGAGATAGCCAATTAGTCCCACTCCTCTGCTACTTCTATTTAAATTCATTTTTACCTCTTCTCCCCGCTGTTTTGTGAACCATTTTCAATACATCTGACATATGGCGATAAGGCTGGTGAATGGAAATGAGGCAGAAGATCAGCCAAGATCTCATTGAATGGCGAAGCAGAATCGAAGGGCCGAATGGCCTACGCCTTCTCCTATTCGTATGTTCTTATGTTCTTATGTGTCCTTTGGTTACCGGGAAGTCTGCCCCTGGAAACAGTTTCTTCGAATTTACTTTATCAAAACCCTTTTCATATGCATTCAACTTGGTGTTCCGCTAATTATTTACCTAACATTATCTTAGGCTTCCTGTTTTCTATTTTCAATTTTGACTTCTATTTTGGCTTCAGTTTTGCTAACTGGTCTATCATGTAATACGTTATCAAACACCTTTTTATAGTTCGTATATACATCACCTGCACTATCCTCATCAACCCGCTCAGTTATCCATGAAAGGACTCGATCAAGTTAGTAAAACAATCCGTGCTGGCTTTCATTGATTAACCCACATTGTCCAAGTGCTAAGTAAGTTTCTGTCGGATTATTGTCTTCAAATGTTTCTGCATGACGTTAGCCTGACTGGCCCATATTTGTCAGGTTTTGCACTATCCCCTTTCTTGAACAGGTGTAATATTTGGAATCCATTAATACTCGGACAGCACTCCCATATCTAAGGAAGATTTGAAGATTTTGTTCAGAGTATCTGCAATTTCAACCGTTGCTTCCATCAGCTACCTCGGATACAGCCCATTTGGACCAGTTGACCTTTCTACTTTGAGCACTGTCAACCTTTTATGTGCCTCCTCTTTATTTATGTTTTTCCTATCTAATTTCGCAACTGTCGCTACTTATACTGTGACATTGGCCACATTCTGTTCTTTAGTGAAGACACATGCAACATAGTCATTTAGTACGTAAGCCATGTCCCCTGCTTGCACAAGAAGATCTCCTTTTTGGTCCCTAACAAGCACCATTCTTGAAAGTGCCACACTCCCGGAGGAGCCCTGAAGCACCTGCCTCTTCACACGCTGCCGATGGCCAACAACTTATTACCCTCCTGAACTCATTGCAGCTGCGGGGTGACCAGCTCCTGGAACATGTGGTGGAGCAAATTCTCAGCCTTGCAGCGATGCCAGCCGCTCCTCAAGCTCAGAAACACTGAGCTAATGTTCGAGCAGGTGGAGGCACTTCATGGACACGTGATTATCATGGACAGCTCTGGATTTCCAACATATCTCAGTAATATCACAGTTGTTATCAATGTAAATGCAGCATTTAAATTCAGCAGTGACAGAAATCACAATGGAAGCTTAAACAGAGCTTCGAAATAGAAGAACATTAAATTATATTTCACGAGAGTAACTTAAGCTTAATTAAATTGAAATAAATGAATATTAAATTATAGTAAATTAATTACAATAAATCACATCTTGTTTTTTATATGGGACTTTAGGCATTACAGAAATAGTGTCCCATTTGCCTTGACCAGTGATTTTTGCTCCAATTTTATTATGTCCTTTGTTTGCAGAGCTGTCGAGTAAACTGTTATCCTGGGGCTGACGCGCTTGGTGTTGGGTTTTACTCACCTAGCTTGTTGGTCCGATGGAATTCCGGGACTGGGGAAACTGACACCTGGTCACTGAGAAAGCCGAAGCATTCTGACACAGACAATGATCGGCGGCGGCATTTCCTGTTAGAAGACAATCAGACTGTGACCTCACTTCCTGCGGCCCATCGTGAAGAGCGCTCCAGTCTGGAGTAGGGACTCATGATGACGTAGGGGGCCTTTCAAAGGTGACTCTGGTTCGCCACACTTCCGATACGAACAGCCAATAGGGGCAACGCTCAGGCGATTCTGTGACGTGTCACCAATTATATTCAGGAGCTCCTGAATTTTTCACTCCCTACAGTTTGTTTCTTCAGCAGTTTTGTTTTATTTTTTGCAGTTCAAGGATAAAAAATACGTGGCTAATATTTATGCTTACTGTTTTTTCGAGATAAATTGACTTGTGGACATCGGCTCTGTGCATTGATTTTGTGCCTTTAATCTAAAGCAAAATGTATTAATTCCGGCCAATGTAAAGATCCCTTTAGATTCATCTAACATTGAATGGAAAATGTGGCAGATTCCAACGGTAAGTGCGGCCGTCAGACTCAGGACGGAACTCTGCAATCCTCCACTAACAGCCTACAACCACAGAGCTCTCTGCACTGTTATACAAACACATTCAACATTGTTTTCCGACTTATAGATACAAAACGGAGAACTTCGTTCCAGTTACACCCCTATTATTCCAGTCTTTCTTTCAACCTCATTATGCATTAGATTGACAGCAAACATGTAAATATGTTGCTGCGTTGAAGAGTTTATTAGAGAGCAGGGTTGATCTACAGGAACTGAAACCTGACCCAAAATCCAAATGCTGTCACTGCCCAACTATTCATAGCAGAGTTTTGAAGCAATTGCTGGCTACTTCACCAGTATCGGCACTGACACTTTTCATACTTATGGCGGAATGTGCTTATTTGTCAGGAATCATCAGCAACGAACTGTTGAAGCCCATGGTCAATGCTGGGTTAAATGACACAAAGAGGCACAAATATAGTCGTGTTCCTGTGAGATTTTTCAAGCAACATCTTGGTGCTCTGTAAGGAGGGAACACCCCAGTCTAAGCTGAAAGCGGAGCTAAAAGTGAATTCTGATGTTCTGAAGTGAGCTCTAGTTCGTATTTCTTTTATTTGAAACAAATCTTTGAATCAGTGTCCAGGAAGAATTCAGCACCTTCTTCAGCTCTTCTCTGAACTTCCTCTGGGTCGCTGCATAAATAGAGGTGTTCAGACAGGAACTAAAAAGCTGCAGCATAGCTCTGGTTTCAATGGCGATATAAGCTGGGTTTGTGCGGTCGCCTCTGTAATAATTGGGGTTTGACTATCGAGTAGTTGCAAAACTAGTGACAACTGTCAGCCACAACAGAATAAAACTGCCCGATATAGCGAAGAGTAAAATTATAGATTTCCTTCTGTTGTCCATCTCATGATCACACACGTTTTCAGTCCGGTGAGCCCAGAGATCCCTGTCAGCTCTGCTGGCCACTAAAATACGTCGATTCTCAAAGAATTACACAAGGCGATTAATGTAAAAGGAAGTAAAATTACCCAGACTGTGTGAACCCAGAGGTAGGCTACATCTGGAGGTGAGAGGAAAGAAACCACACTTGGCTGGCAGCCCCACTGCGCCTGGTTAATTATTTGCTGAGATTCACATGCAAACAGAAAGGGGATGTCCTTTAAGAAGATCAGGACCGAGAACGTTGTTATAGCCGCGGCCGCAGTTCTCTCGGTGCAATACATTGTTTTAAACTGCTGGCAGCAGATAACTAAAAATTGGTCAATTGTGAAGGAGACGGTGAACCAAACAGAGAAATCGAGATTGACAGTAGTAATGTATATAATGAACTTACACACGGAAGTAGCGGACACGAATGAAAGTGGAAAGTGATAATTGAAGATATAATACACTATTACATTGATGATCAAGAGCAGTTGATCTGCTGTTGCCATGGTCACCATGTAGACAGAGATACACTTGGTAAGGCCGCAGTTTCCTCGGGAGAGAATCACCATTGTCACCAAGTTCGCTGTAAGAAAGAGAGAGGAGAAAAATGACGTTCCAGTGTCTGATTTAATTATATGTGGAGATATCTGTTGAGAGCATTTTACTCCATTCAGCGTGAATATCCACACGGAGCAATGTGAGAACAGGATTCGTTTTGTAGCCATTACCTGGGAAACCAACCCACACAATTTAACGAGCTGCTGCAGCGCTCACTCTGCACGGGGGGACAAGACGGTGTGAAAACCTGCTAAAACCCTTTGGTTGGAGCTGCAGCGCTCACTCTGCACGGGGGGGACAAGACGGTGTGAAAATCTGCTAAAACCCTTTGGTTGGAGCTTGAAAGAACATTGTAACATCAGTGATGTTATCGAGTTAATGGGGACTGGGAAGGAGCAGACACGAGTTTCACGACTTTGCTGACATGGGGAAACCCATTACTTTATCCAACAGGCTATATGAACAGGAATACAATGAACACCGATTAACAACAAACAGGTTACAATGGCTCACCGGGGACACCGACGGCTGCAATAATCGAGTAATACATTTATTTGATCAGCAGAAAAGCTGCTTGCCCCATTTTCTGAGAACGGATGAATTCTGCCAGAGCTGAAGGAATCTGACTGGCGCTCGGCTAAGACAATGAATGGGAACTTATATTTATCCACACATAAATCCTTCAGGGAGTCAATCAGGTTAGATCAAAGTTAGCAATTAGCACTAGTTACAGTCATTTAACAAATAGACTCAGTTAAGTCCTTTTTATGACTGATACATCGAATTTAGAGAACATTTGAAACTGTTATTGGAAAGTTTGAAATTATTCACAATTAAAACATTATTTACAAATGGAAACTGGAATCTCCCAGTACTGTTGCTCAGTATGTTCCTACAGAACGGGTGTAGGCAGATCCTCTTGCAGTCATCGCCCTGACCTTGCCCTGGACTGAGTCCAAGCGCTACAACTCCTCCTGAACAGGCTGTCAGCCTAATCCTGAAATAAATCCGGTAGTGTAATATAGTAGTAACTTTGCTTAAAAGTTATTTCCAATGAAAGTATTCCTTGATGCATTTAACTGCGGTAACCTGGTCCATTTTTCATACGGCGGAAAATGATTTAATATACGCATTTCAATTAGAATGTCCGGTCCTCCACCTTTGAGTAACCTGTTTTAAATCACTGAAAAGGACTTTGAAAACGACACTGAACCATGTAATAGTTACTTTTCTGTAGACTAGTCGACTTATTGTTAAATTAAATATTTTTGACATAAAAGAATAATACTTTTAAAATCTACCCACTAGGGCCAGTGCACACATGGGAATTAGCTCCTTTTGAAGAGTATTCCCAGAGCAATGCAAGGGGCAGAATCTCACAATTTCCACTGCGGCCATAGCCAGTTCATTGCTGGGACTGTGAAGGTGTTATCGCAGTGAAGTGAACCTTGAAGCAACATAAAAGATTTTGTTCAAAACTAACTTACGGTTAAAATCCCCTAATCCTTTGCGCTGATTTAGTTAGTTTTGCATGTGTACACGAACAATATTTGTTTGGTTGATGTCGCCATGAGCCAGCATGTATATTTAAAGGCATAAATATGGTTTCTGGAGGGCCTCCGGAGGTAAAGATGCGCCGACAGGAAGTGCTTCCATTGCAGGAGAAGCTCTTGCTATGAGGGGCGATGTAATGTTGGAACCAATCAAGGGCAGTTCCACTGAACTGGGGAAAGGTGTTGAGGAGTTGGTGCGCTAAACTATGCAAGATGTTTACGAGATTGTCGAGGAGCGATAGTGCGCTGCTGTCATAGAGTTTCGAAAAATGAGAGGTGATCGAATTATTCTCTCACCTTCTCAGAATGTCAAATATCCCGTGTGAACTTTATAGAATCATAGAATTATAGATTGGTTACAGCACAGAAGGAGGTCATTCGACCCATTGAGCCCGGGCCGGAGCCTTGCAAGATCATTACAGATAGATCCACACCCCGCCCTTTCCCGTAGCCCTGCAATCATGATTCCTTCAGATACTTATCCAAGTCCCTTTTGAAAATAACGACTAAATCGGCCCCCATTACTCTCCCAGGCAGTGCATTCCAGATCCTAACCAGTCGCTGCATAAAAATGTTTTTTCCTAATGTTGCCTTTAGTTCTTCTGTCAATCACCTTAAATATGTGTCCTCTGATTCTCGATCCTTCCACCAATGGGAACAATTCCTCTCTGTCTCTTGTGTCTAGGCCGCTCATTATTCTAAATTTCAAATTGCCTCTTAAACTTCTCTGCTCTAAGGGGAACAACCCCAGCTTTTATATCCTATCTACATAACTGAATTTCCTCGTCATTGAAACCATTCTTCTAAATCTTTTCTGCACCCTCTCTAGGGCCTTCATATCTTTCCTAAATTGGACACAATGTTGCAGTTGATGACGAACCAGTGTTTTAGAAAGTTTCCTCGTAACTAATAGCTTTTGTACTTTATGCCACTCTTTATGAAACCCAGGATTCCGTATTCTTTTATTTACTGCTTTCTCAACCTGCCCTGCCACCTTCAGTAATATGTGCACATATACCCACAGGTCTCTCTGTTCATGCATCCCCTTTAGTATTGCATCGTTTATTTATATTGCCTCCCATCGTTCTTCATAACAAAATGTATCGCTTCACACTTTTCTGCGTTAAATTTCATCTGGCAGATCTCTGCCCTTTCCTCCAGCCTTTCTATGTCCTCTTGATAACTAGCATTATCCTCCTCACTGTTCACTATACCTCCAGTATTGTGTCACCTGCAAATTTTGAAATTATACAACCAAGTCCAAGTCAATAATATATATCAAGAAGAGCATTGGTCCTAGTACCGGCCCATGGGGAACACCACTGTCTAACTTCCTCCATTCCAAAAAACAACCGTTCACCAATACTCTCCATTTCCTGTCACTAAGCTGATTTAGTATCCATGCTGCCACTCTCCCTTTATTCCATGGGCTTCAACTTTGCTGCCAAGTGTATTATGTGGCACTTTATCAAACGCCTTTTGGAAGTCCATATACACCACGTCCACTGCATCGCTCTCATCAACCCTACCTGTAACATCCAGCAAGTTAGTTAAACATGATTTCCCTTTAACAAATGTGTGCTGGTTTTCCTTAATTAATCCACACTTCTCCAAGTGACTGTTAATTTTTCCCGGATTCTCGTTTCTAAAAGCTTCCCCACTACCGGGGTTAAATTGACTGGTCTGTAGTTGCTGGGTTTATCGTTACAATCTTTTTTGTCATTTGCAATTCTCCAGACATCTGGCACCACCTCGTTTCAAAGGAGTATTGGAATATTATGGCCAGGACCACCGCAATTTCCACCTTTATTTCCCTCAGCATCTTAGGATGCATCCCATCCGGTCCTGGTGATTTATCTTCTTTAATTACAGCCAGCCTTTCCAGCAACTCCACTGTATCAATTTTTATCGTAAAGTGTATCTCAATTACCTCCTCCTTCACTATGACGTTGGCAGCATCTTCTCTCTTTGTAGAGACAGATGCAAAATACTGATTCAGTACCTCAGTCATGCCCTCTGCCTCCATGTGTAAGTCTCCTATTTGGTCCCTAATCAACGCCACTCCTCCTCTTACTATCCTTTTATTGCCCAGAAATTCGGGTCTCCACGGGTGAGTATGCACGGGGTACTCACCCGTAGGCCCGATGGAAGTGGGAAACTAGCACTTCTGTTCACCTGAACAAAGAGGTTCAGAGGCCGTACGCATGCGCGAGGGAGGCTGCGCGTGCTCATCGAACTTCGTTCTTTTTTACAGGTTTTCCCGGGAGGGTAAGTCTGCAGAATTTAGAAATGTAAAAAGCAGGCATTAGGACTGCTTTTTACAAGTTAAGTGGTTAATTAATTAAAATTAAAATATTTGTTCCACAGGTTTATTATTTTTAAATACTTTAAAGCAAGGCAAATTGATTTGTAGCCCCGTTAGAAAATAACATTATTTTTTTCAAAAATTTAAATTATTGTTTAAAATAGTTATTTCATGTAATATATAGTTCATTTAAAAAATGTGATTTTTTTGTAAATTTATTTGAAGATTTATTGATATTTTGGGGCGGTAGTATTTATAAGTCTTGACAGCACTTCCTGTCAGACTTACGAATGGAGCATTCCCTGTCCATGGCTGCCCATGACGCACTTGATCCCAGGGGACGTATCAAACTAACTGCACCCCTGGGATACGCAAGCACTGTGCGCTGGCAGCTGGACTAGGCGACGGATCGGAATTCCACGGGAGCCCACAGCTCAATGGCCGGTGCACTAGGTAAGTGCAGATCGGGGTCTTGCACCCAGGGGAAGCCCCCGACCTGAATTTCTGGGCCAATATTTACATGATGATCGAATACATTTGGACTCCCTTTTATGTTACCTGCAAGTCTATTCTTATTTTCTCTCTTTGCTCCTCTTATTTCTTTTTTCACTTCCCCTCTGAAAGTTCTGTATTCAGTCTGGATTTCACTTGTTTTCTCAAATTGACGTCGGTCATACACGCACTTTTTCTGCTTCATCTTACTCTCTATATCTTTTGTCATTCAGGGTGTTCTGGCATTGCTTTACCCACCATTTCCCCTCGTGAGAATGAACATCGACTGTGCCTGAAACATCTCCTCTTTAATGGCAGCCCATTGCTCGATTACAGTTTTGCTGCCAATCTTTGATTCCAATTTACCTGGGCTAGATCTGTTATCAACCTAGAGAAATTGGCCGTCCTCCAATAAAGTATTTTTAACACTAGATTGCTCCTTGTCCTTCTCAATACCTAATCTAAACCTTATGTTACTATAATCACTGCTCCTCAAATGTTACTCGACTGACACTTGCTCAACTTGACCCACCTCATTCCACAGAACCAGATCCAGCAATGCCTCCTCCCTCAATGGGCAGAAAACGTACTGATCAAGAAAGTTCTCCTGAACACATTTCAGAAATTATTTCCCCTCTCTGCCATCTCCACTATTACTATCCCAGTCTATATTAGGATAATCGATGGCCCCCGTTATCACTACTCGATAGTTATTGCACCTCTCTGTAATTTCACTTCAAATTTGCTCCTCTATATCCTTCCCAGTAGTTGGCGGTCTATAGATTACTCCTAGTAGTATAATGGCACATCTATTGTTTAAGAACTGTAACTAAATATATTCTGTCATTGACCCCCTCCAGGACATCTTCTCTCTCTCTGTAGCACTGTATTGTTCTCCTTATTCATTACTGCCACCCCGCCTCCTTTCTTTTTTCCCCCTGTGACGAGTGGCACTGGGTGAACCCAACTGCAGGAAGGCAAACTGAGGCAGAGGATAGGCTGCAAACACAAAGATAGACTTAACTAGAAACAAACAAAATAACAACAGCACAGATATAGGCTAGCAGGCCGGCAAGAGGATCACAAGGCAATGTGAAACTCAAGACTGAGCACCGGATATAAAACTAAGCACCACTTAAATAGCAGGCATATAACTATGCACAGGTGAATACGATTAGGAAGAAAGAAGGAAACAATTAAGAGTTCATGGTGCTCTCTGGTGGCGAGGTGAGGCAGTAACTGGGCCATTCCTGACAGGACATCCCCATAGGAAAGACCCCCGACATGCCCCCAGAAGGTCCATGGCGACGACAAAGAAAGTCCTGCACCAAGTCACGAACCAGGATGTTCCAGTCCGGGACACAGGAGCGTTCCTCCAGACCATATCCCTCCAAGTCCACCAGGAACTGGAGACCCCCGCGAACCCGGCAAGAGTCCAGCAGGCGACGGACTGTGTAGGCAGGCTGGCTGTCAATGATGCGGGCAGCAGGGGGAGGCCTTGTGGTGGGCGCCAGGGAACTGATGACCACTGGCTGGAACCAGGAGACCTGGAAGGTGGGATGAATCCGCATGGAGCGAGGCAGCTGGCGATGGTAGGACACTGTGTTGACCTTCCTCAACACCGTGAAGGGACCAATGAAACAGGGCACTAGCTTGTGGGACTCTACCCGCAGTGGGAGATCCTGAGTAGAAAGCCAGACCCTCTGACCAGGATGGAATGAAGGAGCCAGTCTGCACCGGTTGTTGGCCTGGATCCGTCGTTGCCGAGAAGCTCGTTGTAAAGCCAGCTGCACTCTCCTCCAGGTCCGTCGACAGCGCTGGACAAACTTCTCCGCAGAGGGTATCCCCACCTCGAGCTGCTGCTCCTGGAACATTGGAGGCTGAAACCCGAACTGGCACTCGAATGGCGATATTCCTGTGGAGGAGCAGCGCAAGGTGTTGTGCGTGTACTCAGCCCAGACAATGTGATGGCTCCAGGTTGCAGGTATAGTGGACACGAGACACCTCAGGGTTATCTCCAGCTATTGATTAACCTGTTCCATTTGACCGTTAGACTGAGGGTGGAAACCCGAGGAAAGGCTGACAGTAGCTCCAATGAGCTTATAGAAAGCTCTCCAAAGGGGGGGGCGAATTGTGGACCACAGTCAGAGACGATGTCAAGAGGCAAACTGAACAGCCTGAAAACATGTTGGACTATGAGCTCGGCTGTCTCTTGTGCTGAGGGTAGCTTGGGCAAGGGCAGAAAGCGACAGGCTTTGGAGAAGCGATCCACGATGACCAGAATGACAGTGTTGCCTTGAGATGGTGGAAGGCCTATGATGAAATCCACAGAGAGGTGTGACCAGGGGCGGGTGGGAATGGGGAGAGGATGCAGCAAACCCTGGGGGCGGGATCGAGGGTACTTGTTTCGTGCACAAGTAGCACAAGCTGCCAGGAATGCCTTTACGTCCCTCTCCATGGTGGGCCACCAAAACCTTCTGCGAAGAAACTCCAGCATCCTGGATGTGCCTGGATGACCAGTAGTCGAGACGAATGCCCGCACTGCAGAACTTGTGAGCGTGCCGTGTTGGGAACAAAAAAGCGACCTGGTCGGCCGTTGCCACAGTCTGCCTCCCTCTGTTGCAACTTTCTGACCAGCGTCTCGATCCCCCGGCGAACCGGTGCTTCAATTTGAGAAGTTGGAAGAATAGGTTCCGGTTGTCTCTCCCACTCAGGTGGATCAAATTGCCTGGAGAAAGCATCAGGTTTGAGATTTTTGGATCCTGGACGATATGACAGGACAAAGTCGAAATGATTGAAAAACAGTGCCCAGCGAGCTTGATGGGAGTTAAGCCATTTGACTCCTGGATATAGGCCAGATTCTTATGGTCTGTCCAGACAATGAACGGGTGTTTAGACCCCTCCAGCCAATGTCTCCACTCCTCCAGTGCCAACTTAACTGCTTGTAGTTCCCTGTTTCCAATATCATACTTTCGCTCTGCAGGAGTGAGTCGGCGAGAAAAGAAGGCGCAAGGGTGCAGTTTGTTGTCGTTAGACCGCTGGGACAAAATGGCACCCACTCCTATATCAGAGGCATCCACTTCGACAATGAAGGGGAGTGAGGGTTCCGGAATCATGAGGACAGGAACGGATGTGAAGCACCGCTTGAGATCCTTGAAAGCCTGTGCAGCCTCAGCGGACCAATTGAACCGGGTGGAAGCGGTTTTGGTGAGGGCGTTGAGAGGGGCAGCAATGGTGCTGAAGTTCCTGATGAATCTCCGATAGAAATTAGGAAACCCCAAGAAACGTTGCACCTGTTTGAGAGAGGTGGGTGTTGGCCAATCTCGGACAGCTTGGATCTTGCCAGGGTCCATTTGGATATTGCCGCTAAAAATAATGAAGTTCAGGAATGAAACCATGGAAGCGTGAAACTCACACTTCTCAGCCTTGACAAACAAGAGGTTGTTAAGCAGATGTTGCAGGACTTGCCTTACATGCTGGACATGATCGTGAAGAGTTTTGGAGAAAATGAGAATGTCATCCAGGTAGACAAAGACAAAGCGATTCAGCATGTCTCGGAGGATGTCGTTGATGAGCGCCTGGAACACAGCAGGGGCATTGGTCAACCCAAAGGGCATGACCAGGTTCTCATAGTGCCCAGTGGGTGTGTTGAATGCCGTCTTCCTCTCGTCCCCTTCGCGGACACAGATGAGGTTGTAGGCATTGCGGAGATCCAGTTTTGTGAAGACTGTGGCTCCCTGTAGTAGCTCGAAGGCCGTCGACATGAGCGGAAGAGGATAACGGTTCTTTATAGTAATCTTGTTAAGGCCACGGTAGTCGATGCAGGGGCGGAGACCTCCATCTTTATTGCTCACAAAGAAAAAACCGGCACCAGCAGGAGAGATGGATGGACAGATGAAGCCAGCGGCGAGGGCGTCACGGATGTAATCCTCCATGGCGGCGGTCTCTGGAGCAGAAAGAGAGAAGATCCTACCCCTAGGTGGGCATGTCCCAGTCAGGAGGTCAATGGCACAGTCATATGGCCTATGAGGGGGAAGTTATGTGGCTCGAACCTTACTAAAAACCTCCCTTAAATCCTCATACTCGGGAGGCACTAGGGACAATTCAGAGTGAGATGGGGGCTCCTGGGGCTGGGAAGGAGGCTTGGAGCGAAGACAGGTGGTGTGGCGAGCAGAGCCCCATTCCGTAAGCCGGCCAGCGGCCCAATCTATGCGTGGATTATGGCAGGCCAACCAAGGGTAACCCAGAACTAAAGGAAACTCGGGAGAGTGGATAAGGGAGAATTGGATGGTCTCGAAATGTTGTCCTTCCACGCCCAAACACAGGGGGGCAGTAAGATGGTGAATAGTTCTGGAGCCCAGGGGTCCTCCATCCAGGGCGATAACAGTCAGAGGGTGAGCTCGATGGGTCAGGGGAATCTTAAGCTGTTTAGCTAAACCCAGATCCATGAAGTTACCATCGGCCCCAGAATCCACCAGGGCCTTAAGATCATGTTGTTGATTGCCCCATAAAAGAGAAGATGCCAGCAGGACCCTAGAAACAGTGGGGCCGGGAGGGACATTTACGCTCATCTCAGGGCCCTCCATCCTGGATGAGCCCTGGCTTTTCCCACCAAATCTGGACAAGAGGAGCGAATGTGGCCCGGTTCCCCACAATAGAGGCAAGATCCCTCTCTCATTCGGCGATCACGTTCAGGCTGCGAGAGACGAGCTACTCCCAACTGCATGGACTCCTCTGGAGCAGTCAAAGATGGACTTGGGATGGCTCGGAGGCTCTCGGATGGCCTCGAAGCAGGGAAGGCTCTTGTTTCCGGAAGTGCAGTGAAAAAGGAGCTGCGTTCTCTTCGCCTCTCACAGAGATGATTATCCACTCGAATGGACATATCAAAGAGAGACTCCAAATCACTCACCGAATCTCTGGAAGCCAGTTCATCCTTGATTTCATCCGTG
Organism: Somniosus microcephalus; assembly: GCF_052327205.1. Lineage (NCBI taxonomy): Eukaryota > Metazoa > Chordata > Chondrichthyes > Squaliformes > Somniosidae > Somniosus > Somniosus microcephalus. The sequence goes on along the minus strand of NW_028225180.1, from coordinate 30,539,434 downwards.
AGACCGTGGCGAAAAGTGACGATGAGCACCTCCGAATTCCATTGGCTCTCCGCCACGATAGTGCGAAACTCAATGGCGAAGTCCGGAATGCTACGAGCCCCCTGGCGAAGCCGAAGCAGTTTGTTAGATGCCTCTCTCCCACTGACAGGATGATCAACGGCCTTTCTCATTTCCTCAGTGAAAAGTTGGTAGTTTGAACATGCCGGAGTTTGCTGTTCCCAGACGGCCATAGCCCAGGTAAGTGCTTTGCCAGTGAGTAGCGAAACGATGTAGGCAACTCGGGAACGGTCAGTGGGAAACAATGAACCTTGCAGCTTGAAAGCCAGGGAAAACTGGGTTAGAAAGCTTCGACATCCTCCCGGGTTACCGTCTTAGCGCTCAGGTGCAGGTAATCGCGGTTCTTTCAGGGGGGAAGCGAAACCGAAGGAGCGGGTAATGATCCTGGAGTAGCTTAGGTTGCCTGACTCTGGCTCTGATGGAAAGCAATGACGAGGGCCTCCAGCTGTTTCTGGCTTCGGGAGAATGACGTGGCGAAACACCGCAGTTCATCCAAGATCAGTTGTAGATGTTCAAAACTCGTTTTGGCCATTGGTGCCTCTCTGCTGGGTCCATGTTTGGCTCAGTCTTGTTGTGACGAGTGGCACTGAGTGAACCCAAGTGCAGGAAGGCAAACTCAGGCAGAGGATAGGTTGCAAACACAAAGATAGACCTTATTGAAACTAACAAAATAACAACAGCAAAGATACAGGCTAGCAGGCCGGCAAGAGGATCACAAGGCAGTGTGAAACTCAAGACTGAGCACCGGACATAAAAATAAGCACCACTTAAATAGCAGGCATATAACCATGCACAGGTGAGTACGATTAGGAAGAAAGAAGGAAAACATTAAGAGTTCATGGTGCCCTCTGGTGGCGAGGTGAGGCAGAACCTGAGTCATTCCTGACACTATCCTTTCTGAACACTATATTTACGAGATAACACTGCCCTATTTTGAGCCACGGCATCATGTTATAATGGGGTATTTGCAGCTGCAGCACACCAACCCTATTCTCCACACTTCGTGCTTTCGCAACCATGTGCTATAAACCTATCTTAGACCTTCTTGTAATCTCTCTTATTCTGACCCTTCCTGATACCGTACTGTCTCTTACTCTAGTGCTATCCGTCTTCCATAGCCGTTGTGCACCTTCTTTCTCCTTTCTAATGCTACTTCCTGTTGTCCACCCCCCTGCCAAATTAGTTTAAACTCTCCTCTCGTTAGTTGATTAATTGTCCTCCACTATTAACGAATGGATTGGGCACAACTGCAGATCCTTGATCTGATATGTTGGTTGTGTGATCGCTTAGCTGTCTATAGCCTGCTGCTTCTGATGGTTAGCATGCAAGCAGTCTTGTGTTGTTGCTTCACCAGGTTGGCACCTCATTTCAGGTAAGTCTGTTACTGTTCCTGGCAGGATCTTCTGCACTGCTCATTGAACCTGGCTTCATGTTAATGGTAGAGTTGGTGACATGCCCGCCATAAGCATACAGATTGTGGTTTAATATCATTCTGCTGCTGCTGATGGCTCACGGCGCCTCACGGATGCCCAGTTTTGAGCTGCTGCATGTGTTCTGAATCTAATATAAAAGCAGTACATTCTGGAAATACTCAGCATCCGTGGAGAGAAATCGAGGTATCGTTCCAGGTCGATAACCGTTCATCAGTACTGAAACAAATTGAAGAGATATAATAAGTTTTAAGCAAGTACAGAACCAGGGAAGTGGAGGAGAAGAAGAACGAAACGGAAGCTGTATGATAGGTTGGAAGGCACCAGTTATCTGAATCCATCCCAGTTAGCACGGTGTTATTGCCACACAACTCATTGGAGGGTGATCTTAATGTGAGGACGGGGCTACAGCTCCACAAGGACTGTGCAGTGGTCACTTTTGCCTCTCCTACTCCTCATTAACAAGTGCATCTGAGACAGGTCGATGTGTGAAGATGTGTTCAAGCAGTTGTTTTAACCTCCTGTTGGTTCTCACCTCACCTGCCGCAAGCCCGGTCTGTCAATTACGTCCTTCAGGACTCGGCCAGCAGTGATGCGGCTGAGCCAATCTTTATGATGGATATTGAATTCCCCACCTAAATTTCATTCTGTGCCCTTGCTACCCTTTGCGCTTCTTCAACATGGAAATGCACTAATTCATCAGCTGAGGAACGGCGGTAGGTGGAAATTAAATGGAACTTTTCTTGATCATATTTTACCTGATTCCATGAGTCTCAGAAGCAAAGCTTTGGATTCCCAGGACAACTCCCTCCCGACTGTATATACTGTGCCGCCAGCTCTGTGGTTCTGTCCTGCTGGTGGGGCAGGACATACCCAAGTATACTGATGGAGAAGTTGGAGAATGATTCTGTCAGGATGTTGCTTGTCTTGTCTTTGCAGCAGCTCTCCCAATTTTGCTATAATGCCCTAACTGCTGGTGAGGAGGCACTTTCAGTGCCGACTGGGGTGGCTGTGCTCTTGTTGTGGCTGAATACCATGCATCGTTCAATGATGGGTTATCTGTCCGGTATTCTTCTTCTTGTACATTGTTTGCAGCGGCTCGCTAGGCCATTTCTAAGGGAATTTAAGAGACAATGGCGTTGCTGTTGGTCTGGAGTCATACAAAGGACAGACCAGCTAAGGATGGTTTTTGCACCATTCATGGTCACCACTACTGACACTAGCCTTTTAATCCAGGTTCATGTTTGGGATTTGAATTTACGTTTCTGGATCATTGTCGATGCCTTTGGATTACTATACCATTAGCATAACCATAATACTACCGACCCGTGTCCATATACTAACATTGCTGGTGGTGATCTCAATAGTAGCATTACTGGTGGTGATCTCAATGCTAACATTACTGGTGATGATTTCAATACAAACATTACTGGTAGTGCTCCCTATACAATCATTACTGCTGGTGATCTCAATAATAACATTGCTGGTGGGGATCTCAATACTAATATTACTGTTGGTGATGTAAATAATAACATTGCTGGTGCTGATCTCAATGCTAATATTACTAGCGGTGATCTCAATAAACGTAGAAACATAGAAACATAGAAGATAGGAGCATAGAAACATAGAAACATAGAAGATAGGAGCAGGAGTAGGCCATTCGGCCCTTCGAGCCTGCTCCGCCATTCAATGTGATCATGGCTGATCATCCAAACTCAGTACCCTGTCCCCGCCTTTTCCCCATATCCCTTGATCCCTTCAGCCTCAAGAAACATATCCAACTCTTTCTTGAATATATTTAATGAACTGGCCTCCACCGCCCTCTGTGGCAGAGAATTCCACAGGTTCACCACTCTCTAGGTGAAGAAATTCCTCCTCATTTCAGTCCTAAATAGCTTAACCCTTATCCTTAGACTATGACCCCTGGTTCTGGACTCCCCAGCCATCAGAATCATCCTTCCTGCATCCAGTCTGTCCAGACCTGATAGAATTTTATAGGTTTTTATGAGATCCCCTCTCAATCTTCTAAACTCCAGTGAGTATAAGCCCAATCGACACAGTCTCTCCTCATACGTCATTCCTGCCATCCCAGGTATCAGCCTGGTGAATCTTCGCTGCACTCCATCCATGGCAAGAACGTCCTTCCTCAGGTATGGTGACCAAAACTGCACACAATACTCAAGGTGCGGTCTCACCAAGGCCCTGTACAACTGTAGCAAGACATCTTTGTTCCTGTACTAGAACCCTCTTGCTACGAAGGCCAACATATCATTTGCCTTCTTAACCGCCTGCTGCACCTGCATGCTTACCTTCAGCGACTGGTGCACAAGGACACCCAAGTCTCTTTGCACTTCCCCTTCTCACAATCTATTGCCATTCGGCCCCTCGAGCCTGCTCCACCATTCTATGTGATCATGGCTGATTATCCAAATTCAGTATCCGATCCCTGCTTTCTCCCCATACCCCTTGATCCCTTTGGCATTAAGAAATATATCAAACTCCTTCTTGAATATATATAATGTGTTGGCATCTACTGCCTTCTGTGGTAGAGAATTCCACAGGTTCACCACTCTCATGTGAAGAAATTCCTCCTCATTTCTGTCCTAAATAACTACCCCTTAGCCTTTGATGCTCACGGTGATCACATTTGCAGTAAGTGTTGGCTGCTCGAGGAATTCCGGCTCTGTGTTGAAGAGCTGGAGTCCGAGCTTCAAGCACTGAGACACACCAGGGAGGGGGAGAGTTACCTGGACTCTGTGTCTCAGCAGGTAGTCACATCAATTAGATTAATTAATTCAGATGTAGTCTATGGCCAGGGTCAGGATGGTGTGACTAGAAGTGAGGCAGGTACGGGAATCCAGGAGGTAGTGTTGGAGGAGACGCATCCCTTGCTCTTGTCAAACAGGTTTGAGGCTCTTACTCCATGTGAGGATGGGAACGGAAACTGTGGGGAGGATGAGCAACCCGGCCACAGCACCGTGGAGCGGGGGGCCATTCAAGTGGAGGGAGATAAAAGAAATGATGTAGTGGCAGGGGATAGTATCGTTAGGGGGATAGATAGTGTTCTTTCCAGCCGAGAGCGAGAGTCCCGAAGGCTGTGTTGCCTGCCCAGTACCAGGGTTAAGGACATCTCCTCTGGGCTGGAGAGAAATTTGGAGTGGGAGGGGGAGGATCCAGTTGTCGTGGTCCATGTTGGTACCAACGACATAGATAGGACAAGGAAGGTGGTTCTGCTGAGGGAGTTTGAGCAGCTAGGGGCCAAATTAAAAAGCAGAACCACAAGGGTAATAATCTCTGGATTACTACCTGAGCCACGTGCAAACTTGGCTAGGGTAAATAAAATTAGAGAATTAAATGCGTGGCTCAAAGTCTGGTGTGGGAGAAATGGATTTTGCTTCCTGGGACACCGGCATCAGTATTGGGACAGGAGAGAGCTGTTCCATTGGGACGGACTTCACTTGGCCAGTGCTGGGATTAGAGGCCTGCCGAATCGAATAAATAGGGCTGTAGAGAGGGCTTTAAACTAATTAGTGGGGGGGAGGTTTTAAGAGAGCAAAAAATAAAAATGACAGCAGAGAAGGCAATAGAGCAAGGTAGCAGTGGGGGAATTAAAAACCAGAGAGTGTCAGGAAGGGAAAGAATGTATAATGATAAAGGTAAAGTAGTAAAATTGGTAAAAGCAGGAATAAATTGTCAGAAAACATATTTGAATGTTCTTTATCTGAATGCGCGCAGCATTCGTAAGAAAATTGACGAGTTGACGGTACAAATAACTACACATGGGTATGATCTGGTGGCCATTACGGAACCATGGCTGCAAGATAATCATGACTGGGAACTAAACATACAAGTGTATTTGCCAATTAGGAAGGACAGACAGGAAGGAAGGGGAGGTGGGGTTGCTATATTAATCAAGGGTGGAATCACTGCAATAGTCAGAAATGATATTGGGTCAAAGGATCAGGATAGTGAAAAAGTTTGGGTGGAGATAAGGAATTATAAGGGGAAAAAGTCACTAGTGGGCATAGTATATAGGCCTCCTAACAGTTGCAACTCTGTTGGTCGGAGTATAAATCAGGGAATAGTTGGGGCTTGTAATAAGGGAACAGCTATAATCATGGGGGATTTTAACTTTCATATTGACTGGACTAATCAAATTGGGCATGGCAGCCTTGAGGAAGAGTTCATAGAGTGTATTAGGGACGGGTTCCTTGAGCAGTATGTAACTGAACCAACCAGGAGGCAGGCAATCTTAGATCTGGTTCTGTGTAATGAGACAGGATTAATAAAACAATATCCTAGTAGAGGATCCCCTTGGAATGAGTGACCATAATATGGTTGAAAATCAAATTCAATTTGAGGATGAGAGAGTTGGATCTCAAACCAGCGTACTGAGCTAAAATAAAGGAGACTCTGAAGGTATGAGAGTAGAATTGACTAAAGTGGACTGGGAAAACAGATTAAAGTGTAAGACAGTACAAGAGCAGTGGTCTACATTCAAGGAGATATTTCACATTTTTCAAGATAAATATATTCCACTGAGGAAAAAGGAGAATAAAAGAAAAGACAGCCATCCGTGGCTTAGTAAAGTAATAAAGGATAGTATCCGACTGAAAACAAGGGCATATAAAGTAGCCAAATCTAGTGGGAGGATAGAAGATTGGAAGGCATTTAAAAGCCAGCAAACAATAACTAAAAGATTAATTAAGAAAGGGAAGATAGATTATGAAAGTAAACTGGCAAAACATATAAAAACAGATAGCAAGAGTTTCTACAGCTATATAAAAAGAAAAAGGGTGGCTCAAGTGAACGTTGGTCCCTTAGAGGATGGGACCGGGAAACTAGTGGTGGGGAACATGGAGATGGCAAAGACGCTGAACAAATATTTTGTATCAGTCTTTACAGTAGAGGACACTAAAAATATCCCAACACTGGACAAACAGGGGGCAATGGGGGGGAGGAGCTAAACACGATTAAAATCTCTAAGGAGATGGTACTCAGTAAATTAATGGGACTTAAGGCAGATAAAACCTCGGACCTGATGGCCTACATCCTAGGGTCTTGACAAAAGTGGCGGTAGGGATTGTGGATGCATTGGTGATTATTTTCCAGAACTCCCTGGACTCAGGAAAGGTCCCGGCAGATTGGAAAACTGCTAATGTAACACCCTTATTTAAGAAGGGAAGTAGACAAAAAGCTGGAAACTATAGACCAGTTAGCCTAACATCTGTGGTTGGCAAAATGTTGGAGTCCATTATTAAGGAAACAGTAACAGAGCATTTGGATAAACATAATTTAATAGGACAGAGTCAGCATGGTTTTATGAAGGGGAAGTCATGTTTGACAAATTTGCTCGAATTCTTTGAGGATGTAACATACAGGGTGGATAAAGGGGAACCAGTGGATGTAGAGTATTTGGACTTCCAAAAGGAATTTGACAAGGTTCCACACAAATGATTACTGATCAAGATAAGAAATCACGGGATTGGGGGTAATATATTGGCATGGGTGGAAGATTGGCTATCTAACAGAAAACAAAGAGTTGGGATAAATGGTTCATTCTCGGGCTGGCAATCAGTAACTAGTGATGTTCTGCAGGGGTCAGTGCTGGAACTCCAACACTTTACAATCTATATTAACGATTTGGAGGAAGGGACTGAGTGCAACATATCCAAGTTTGCCGACGATACAAAGATGGGAGGGAAAGCAGTGAGTGAGGAGGACATAAAAAACCTGCAAAAGGACATAGGCAGCCTAAGTGAGTGGGCAGAGATTTGGCAGATGCAATATAATGTTGGAAAGTGTGAGGTTATGTACTTTGGCAGAAAAAATCAAACAGCAAGTTATTATCTAAATGGAGAGAAACTGCAAAGTGCTACAGTAAAAAGGGATCTGGGGGTCCTGGTGCATGAAACACATAAAGTAAGTATGCAGGTGCAGCAGGTGATCAGGAAGGCCAATGGAATCTTGGCTTTTATTGCAAGGGGGATGGAGTATAAAAACAGGGAAGTCTTGCTGCAGTTATACAGGGTATTGGTGAGGCCACACCTGGAATACTGCCAGTTTTGTTTTCCATATTTAAGAAAAAATATGCTTGCTCTCGAGGCGGTTCAGAGAAGGTTCACTCAGTTGATTCCGGAGATGAGGGGGTTGATGTATGAGGAAAGGTTGAGTAGGTTTGGACTCTACTCATTGGAGTTCAGAAGAATAAGAGGCGATGTTATCGAAACATATAAGATTGTGAGGGGGCTTGATCGGCTGGATGCGGTGAGGATGTTTCCACTGATGGGTGAGACTAGAACTGGGGGGCATGATCTAAGAATAAGGGGCTGCCCTTTCAAAACTGAGATGAGGAGAATCTTCTTCACTCAGAGGGTAGAAAATCTATGGAATTTGCTACCCCAGAGAGCTGCGGAAGCGGCAACATTAAATAAATTTAAAATGGAGATAGACTGTTTCCTAGCAGATATGGGAATTAGGGGTTACGGGGAGAGGGCAGTGAAGTGGACGTGAGTCTAGATTCGGATCAGCCATGATCCTATTGAATGGCGGAGCAGTCCCGAGGGGCCGTATGGCCGACTCCTGCTCCAACTTCTTATAGAGTCATAGAGTCATAGAGTTTTACAGCACAGAAAGAGGCCCTTCGGCCCATCGTGTCTGCGCCGCCCATCCATCCCTGTCCAGTCTAATCCCATTTTCCAGCATTTGGTCCATAGCCTTGTATGCAATGGCATTTCAAGTGCTCATCCAAATGCTTCTTGAATGTTGTGAGGGTTCCTGCCTCTACCACCCTTTCAGGCATTGAGTTCCACATTCCAACCACCCTCTGGGTGAAAAAGTTCCTCCTCAAATCCCCTTCTAAATCTCCTGCCCCTTACCCTGAATCTATGCCCCCTTGTTATTGACCCCCCTACTAAGGGGAAAAGTTCCTCTTTGTCTACCCTATCTATGCCCCTCATCATTTTGTACACCTCAATCAGGTCCCCCCTCAGCCTTCTTTGCTCCAAGGAAAACAACCCCAGCCTGTCCAGCCTCTCTTCATAGCTGAGGCGCTCCATCCCAGGTAACATCCTGGTGAATCTTCTCTGCACCCTCTCCAAAGCAATCACATCCTTCCTATAGTGAGGCGACCAGAACTGCACACAGTACTCCAGCTGTGGCCTCACCAGCGTTTTGTACAGCTCCATCATAACCTCCCTGCTCTTATATTCTATGCCTCGGCTAATGAAGGCAAGTATCCCATATGCCTTTTTAACCACCTTATCTACCTGTTCCGCTGCCTTCAGGGATCTATGTACATGTACACCAAGGTCCCTCTGACCCTCTGTACTTCCTAGGGTCCTACCACTCATTGTGTATTCCCTTGCCTTATTTGTCCGTCCAAAATGCATCACCTCGCACTTTTCAGGGTTAAATTCCATTTGCCACTTTTCCGCCCATCTGACCAACCCGTTTATATCGTCCTGTAGCCTGAGGCTTTCCTCCTCACAATTTACCACCCCACCAATTTTCGTGTCATCTGCGAACTTACTGATCATACCTTTTACATTCTCATCCAAATCATTTATGTAGATCACAAACAACAAGGGACCCAGCACCGATCCCTGAGGTACCCCACTGGACACAGGCTTCCAGTCACAAAAGCAACCTTCGACCATCACCCTCTGCCTCCTGCCACTCAGCCAGTTTATGATCCAACGCGCCAAGGCACCCTGGATCCCATGGGCTCTTACCTTCTTGACCAGTCTCCTATGCGGGACTTTGTCAAAAGCTTTACTGAAGTCCATGTAAACCACATCCACAGCATTTCCCTCATCCACCCCCCTAGTCACCCCCTCGAAAAATTCAATCAGATTTGTCAGACATGATTTACCCTTGACAAAGCCATGCTGACTATCCCCGATTAATCCTTGCCTCTCCAAGTGGAGACTAATTTTGTCCCTCAGAATTTTTTCCAATAATTTCCCTACCACAGATGTTAGGCTCACTGGACTGTAATTCCCTGGTTTATCCCTGCTACCCTTCTTGAATAATGGTACTACGTTAGCTGTTCTCCAGTCCTCTGGTACATCCCCTGTGGCCAGAGAGGTTCTGAAAATTTGTGTCAGAGCCCCTGCAATCTCCTCCTTTGCCTCCCACAGCAGCCTGGGATACATCTCGTCTGGGCCTGGGGATTTATCCACTTTTTGGCCTGCTAAAACCGCTAGCACCTCCTCCCTCTCGATGCTAATATGTTCAAGTACGTCACAGCCCCCTTGCCCGATTTCTATGTCTGCATCGTCTTTCTCCATAGTGAACACAGATGCAAAAAATTCATTTAAAACCCCGCCTACATCATCTGGCTCTACACACAGATTGCCACTTTGGTCTCTAATGGGCCCTACCCTTTCCCTGGTTATCCTCTTGCCCTTAATATACTTATAAAACATCTTAGGATTTTCCTTTATTTTGCTCGCCAGTGTTATTTCATGGCCCCTCCTCGCCCTCCTAATTTCTTTTTTAAGTATGCCCCTGCATTTTTTATACTCCTCTAGGGCTTCTTCCGTCTTTAGTCTTTTGTAACTGCCAAAAGCCCCCCTTTTATTTCTAATGCATTTTTGTATGTCCCTTGTCATCCAAGGTTCCCTTTGCTTGTTGGTCCCACCCTTGACCTTTACAGGAACATGTTGGCGTTGTACTCTCTCTATTTCCCTTCTGAAAGTCTCCCACTGTTTTGATGCGGATTTTCCTACAAGTAGCTGCTCCCAGTCCAATTCTTATGTTCTTTTGTTCTTAGACTGTGTCCCCTGGTTCTGGAATCCCCGACCATCGGGAAAATCCTTCCAGCATCTAGTCTGTCCAGTCCTGTCAGAATTTTATAAGTTTCAATGAGATCCCCTCTCATTCTTCTAAACTTCAGTGAGTACAAGCCCAATCGACCCAATCTCTCCTCATGCGTCATTCCTGCCATCCCAGGTATCAGCTTGGTGAATCTTCGCTGAACTCCTTCCATGGCAAGAACATCCTTCCTCAGATAAGGCGACCAAAACTGCACAGAATACTCAAGATGTGGTCTCCCCAAGGCCCTGTATAACTGCAGCAAGACATCCTTGCTCCTGTACTCAAACCCTCTCGCTATGAAGGCTAACATGCCATTTGCCTTCTTAACCGCCTGCTGCAACTGCATGCATACCTTCAGCGACTGGTGCACAAGGACACCCAGGTCTCGTTGCACTTCCCCTTCTCCCAATCTATTGCCATTCAGATAATAATCTGCCTTCTTGTTTTTGCCACCAAAGTGGATAACCTCGCATTTATCCACGTTATATTGCATCTGCCATGGTTTTGCCCAATCACCAACCTGTCCAAATCATCCTGGAATTTCTCACAGCACACACGACCACCCAGCTTTGTGTCATCTGCATATTTGGAGATATTACATCTAGTTCCCTTGTCTACATCATTAATATATGTTATGAGTGGCTGGGGACAAAGAGCGGTCCTGCGGTACCCCACTAGTCATTGGCTGCCACTCAGAAAAAGACCCATTTATTCCAACTCTTTGCTTTCAGTCTGCCAACCTGTTCCCTATCCAGGTCAATACTGTGCCTGCAATCCCATGTGCCTTAACTTTACATGCTCATCTCTTATGCGGGACCTATTCGAAAGCTTTATGAAAGTCCAAATACACCACATCCACTGGTTCTCCCTTATTTATTTTACCAGTTACATCCACAAAAAATTCCAGTAGATTAGTCAAGCACGATTTACCTTTTGTAAATCCATGTTGACTTTGTCCGATCCTGTCACTGTTTTCGAAGTGCTCTGCTACTACATCTTTTATAATGGACTCTAGCATTTTCCCCACTATCAACGTCAGGCTTACTGGTCTGTAATTCCCTGTTTTCTCTCGGACACCTTTTTTGAATAGTGGGGTAACATTAGCTACCTTCCAATCCATGGGTACTGTTCCAGATTCCATCGAATGCTGGAAGATGATCAGCAAAGCATCAACTATTTCTAGGGCCACTTCCTTAAGTACCCTGGGGATTTATCGGCCTTCAATCCCATCAATGTCCCTAACACCATTTCCCTACAAATACTGATTTCTTTCAGTTCCTCCCTTTCATCAGACCCTATGTTCCCCAACATATCTGGGAGGTTATTTGTGTCCTCCTTTGTGAAGACAGAACCAAAATATGTATTTAATTGGTCAGCCAGTTCTTTGTTCCCCATTATAATTTCCCCTGATTCTGACTGCAAGGGACCTATGCTTGACTTCACCAATCTTTTTCTCTTCACATATCTGTAAAAGCTTTTCCAGTCAGTTTTTATGTTCCCTGAAAGCTTACTCTCATATTCTATTTTCCCCTTCTTAATGAATCCCTTTGTCCTCCTTTGTTGAATTCTAAACTGCTCCCAGTCCTCAGGTTTACTGCTTTTTCTGGCCAATTTATATATCCTCTCCTTGGACCTTATGCTATCCCTAATTTCCCTTGTTAGCCATGGTTGAGTTACGTTTTTGTTTTATTTTTATGCCAAACTGGGATGAACAAATTCTGTAGTTGATCCATGCGGTCTATGAATGTTTGCCATTGCCTATCCACCATCAACCCATTGAGTGATATTCCCCAATCAACCCTACCCAACTCACACCTTAGACCATCGTAGTTCCTTGAATTAAATTCAGGACCCTAGACTCCGAGTCGACTATTTCATTCTCCATCTTAATGAAGAATTCGATCATATTATGATTGCTCTGACCCAAGCGGCCTTGTACAACAAGATTGTTAATTAATCCTTTCTCGTTACATAATTCGCAGTCTAAGATGGACTGATCTCTGGTTGGTTCTTCGGCATATTGGTCCAGTAAACCATCCCTTAAACACTCATGGAATTCCTCCTCCACAGCATTGTTTCTAATTTATTTAGCCCATTCTATATGTAGATTAAAGTCACCCATGAAGACTGCTGTGGCCTTATTGCACGCTTCTCTAATTTCCCTTTTAATGCCATACCCAACCTTTGCATTACTGTTTGGATGTCTATACACCACTCCCACTAACGTTTGCTGCCCCTTGGTATTTCTCAGTTCTACCCATTCAGATTCCACATCATCAGAGCTAATATCCTTCCTTACAATTGTGTTAATCCCTTCTTTAACCAGCAATGCTACCCCACCTCCCTTTCCGTTTTGCCTATCTTTCCTGAATATTGAATACCCCTGGATGTTGAGTTGCCAGCCTTGGCCACCCTGGAGCCATGTTTCCGTGATCCCAATCAAATCATATTTGTTTACCTTCATGCTTGTTTTCTTAACGCTCTTACACCTATTAGAATTATTATTTACTGTGGCCATGTTTGATTAAACCCTTGATTTCTCTGACAGTCACTTTTGTTTTTCTCCTTCCCATCTTTTGCTTTTATCCTTGCTTCCCTTTCCTCTGTCCCCTTGCTCAGGTTCCCAACCCCTTGCCAGCTTAGTTTAAACCCTCCCCCAGAGCACTAGCAAACACTCCCCCTAGTACATCGGTCCTGGCCCTGCCCAGGTGCAAACCTTCCTCTATGAACTGGTCCCACTTCCCCCAGAACCGCTTCCATATCCCAGGAATTTGAATCCTCCCCCTTGCACCATTCCTCTAGCCACATATTCATCTGAAATATGCTTCTATTTCTACTCTGACTGGCACGTGGCACTGGTAGCAATCCTGAGGTTACTATTTTTGGTGTCCTATTTTTTAATTTAGCTCCTAACTCCCTATATTCCACTTTTGGACCTCATCCCGCTTTTTAACTATATCGTTGGTACCTATATGAACCACGACAACTGGCTGTTCACCCTCACCTTCCAAGATGTTCTGCAGCCGCTCTGAGACATCCTTGACCCTTTCACCAGGGAGGCAACACACCATCCTGGAGTCTCATTTACGGCCGCAGAAACACCTATCTATTCCCCTTACAATAGAATCCCCTATTACTATAGCTCTACCCCTCTTTATCCTCCCGTCCTGTGCAGCAGAGCCACCCCTGGTGGCAGGAAGTTGGCTGCTGCTGCCTTCCTCTTGTATGCCATCCTCCCCAACAGTACTCAAAGTGGTGTATCTGTTTGAGAGGTGTATGTCCACAGGGGACCCCTGCACTACCTGCCTGTGCCTAGTACTCTGTCTGTTGGTCACCCATTCCCTTTCTGGCTGTCCAAACCTTGCCTGCGGTGTGACAAACTGATCAAACGTGCTATTCTCGAAGTTCTCAGCCTCGCAAATGGTCCAGAATGAATCCAATCGCAGCTCCAGCGCCGCAATGCGGTCTGCCAGTAGCTGCAGCTGGACACACTTTGTGCACACTTAGTTGTCAGGGACACAGGAAGTGTCCCCAAGTTCCCAAATAGCGCAGGAGGAGCATGTCACGGCCCCGGGCTGTCCTGCCATGACTTACCCTTTATTTAATTGAAATTAAATTAAATCAAATGAATCCCACAAATTACATTACAGTTAAATAGTTTATTTAAGGGCCCTGGTTTATAAACAGTCCCCGCTACACCAGAGACTTTTGAAACTATAAACCACAGAGTTAAAGTTTAAAAAGAGAGAAATACTCACCAACCAATCACTTACTTGCTTTCTGGTGACGTCACACCTCGATTACTTTTTACTTCTCTCCTTCCCTCTGAGTTCTGAGTTCGGAGAGTGGTAAACCATCCAGGGTCTCTGGAGCCTTTTATAGCCCCTCTGCTGCCGCTGACATTCCCGCCGACGCACTGAGGCCTACCTGGGTCTCTGGAGCCACTGACATTCCCGCCGATGCACTGAGTCCTACCTGGTCTCTGGAGCCTTTTATAGCCCCATTGCCACCGCTGAAATTCCTGCCAACACACATTGCTGGTGGTGATCTCAATACTAACAGTACTGATAGTGATCTCAATACTAACATTACTTGTGCTGATTTCAATACTATCATTGCTGGTGGTGATCTCAATACTAACATTTCTGGTGGTGATCACTATACTTACATTACTGGTGGTGATCCCAATACTAACATTACTGGTGGCGATCACAATACTAATATTACTGGTGGTGATCTGAATACTAACATTACTGGTGGCGATCACAATACTATCATTACTGGTAGTGATCCAATACTAACATTACTGGTGGCGATCACAATACTAACATTACTGGTGGTGATGCCATTCTAACATTATATATGGGTGTGGAGTCACATAAAGGCCAGATCGAAAAAGGCATCATGTTTCCTTCTCTGAAGGACATTACTGAACCAGTTAGTTTTATACAAAAATCCGATAGCTTCATGGTCACCATAAATGATATATTCCGCCCCCCCCCCCAGATTTATTTAATTAACTGAATTTAAATTCACAGACTGCAATCTGTGGAATTTGAACTCACGTCCCTGCATAATGAGCCCAGGCTTCTGGATTACTCTGTCAGAAACATAACCCTATTCTAACGTAATCTGCTGCTGTTCCTGAAAACATTGATATTTATAATCCTTGACTAGACTCATCCATTTATCTATCCCAGTCCATTCATTTTCCCATTACATTTATATATCCCAGTCGATTGATTGTCCCAATCCATTTATATATCCCAGTCTATTGACTTTCCAAATCCATTTATATTTTCCAGTCGATTCATTTCCGCATGTATATATTTATATTCCATGTATCATGAATATATCCCAGTCCATTGACAGATCCTAGTCCATTGACTTTATCAATCCTTATATGCCCCAATGCATGGAACTTTCTCAATCTTCTGATCTTTCAATAGGCCTTTTATAAGCTACCACATAATTGACTGGTGACTAAGTTCAGAGCTTGTGGAGTCAGGGTACAAATAGCAGAATGGACTGCACGCTGGCTATAAAACAGAAAACAGAGTGGAGGTTACTCAGACTGGTGGCAGATGGAAAGTGGTGCTGGCCAAGGATTGGTGCTGGGACCACTGTTGTTCACCATTTACACAAATTGGTTGGACTCAGGATTCTGAAGTATAATATCAAAACTTGAGATATTAAAACATTGGGAGGTATAGTTAATACAGAGAAAGATTGTGATAAAATGCAATCAGATGGTAACAAACCTGTAGAATGGGAGTGTAAATGGCAAATTAATTTCATATAAATTTTGTGAGGTGTTTCATTTTGATAGGAGGAATAAGGAGGCCACATAATCCGATAGAGAAATTATATTAAGCTTGTATAGAACCTTGTTTAGACCACAAATGAGGTATAGTGCACAGTTTGATCTCAATGTTACAAAAAATGACATGGAGGCAATGAGGAATGTGCAAAAAGACTGGGCTTGCGGCAGATAGTGAGAGACCCACCACGTGGGACACCTTAATTTAGTGACAGGTTAAAACTATCAGCAACCACTCTTGAAAATAGAAATCTGAAGGGCGACTTAATAGAGGTTACACAAATTATTAAGCGCTAGACGTAGAGAAAATGTTTCTGAATGTTTGGGTATCCAAAATAGGGGTGATAAATATAAGAGAGTCACTAACACATCCGAATTTAGCCAGAGAGTGTTTAGCCACCACATGGAGTGCGTTGAGGCGAATGGCATAGATGCATTTTAAGGGAATCTATAAAAGTAACGACTGCCAATCAGAACACCAGATCGGTGTGGGGGAAGGTGAATGCAGATATTATCTTTGAAACATGTTTGACATCTGACATCTGAAGTGCAGCGTGCGGAGTCACGGACGGAACGTGGAGGTGTTCCGGTGATCCAGCAGTAAGTAGACAGTGTTATAAAACACAGAGAGCGGGTTCATCCCCCGCCCGTGCCTCTGTTATATTTAAATGTTTGATGCGATGTTTAAGCTGCATCCCCTGCAAGGTGAATATATCATTCCTGGGGTGTAGTTCCATAAACCACACTCCAGGTGGGGTATAATCAAAGCTCGATACAAATGAAGAATTACTTGCTCCCCTTTGTATTCCAGCCCGCTGGAGATAAAGGGCAACCTTCCTTTAGAAACAGGGGACGGAGCATCCTAACCACATCAGATTGAATTTGACATGTTACTGTAATAGTTAACTTATTCGTGCCTTTGCTCGCTGTTTTACATGTTGATTCTGGATCATGTAGTTGATTACACATCGCCTTCTCACAATTCCAGCTTGATGCATATAATTCATGCATAGTACTTAAATGTACACTTAAAAGGAATAAATTAGAGCCACACCTGATGATGGCTGCATGGTGATCCAAGCATGTCGCCGTGCTGAGCTTATTACCTTAGGCTTTTACCAAACCGAATCTTCATTAACACGATAGGTTTTTATAGATTTTGCTCAATCCCTGCACTTGACAATCCAGATAATTTTGCATTGCAGAACTATATCAAAGTTAATATAAACTCTCTATAAAGATAATTTAATTGATTTATCTGATCGGTAGTTTAATTGTTGGCCATTCAATTGCGATTGTACCAAGTGAATCCTTTAACAGTAGGATTTTTGTGTTTCTGTATCTATTGTACAATTTGAAAATGATGTTGGATGCCCAGATATTTTCCTTTGCAGAACTAAATCTCTTCCCAAACTGTTACCAAAGGATGAAACTTCCCTGAAGTTGATGAATCTGTTTGCAATGTCATGAGTTTAATTACATCGCATGTTACTTCATCCCGAACTGAATATTTTTGTAGGGTCAGCCCTGCCCCAATAACCCAGTGGTACTTTAAATAGACTTGTACTTCCCTGCTTAACAGGACAAGGCTACAGGTTAACATTACAACAATATAAAGATAACCACAACAGTACCATATTACCATATGTTAGGATAACCTGATTAACCCTTTCCTTACAGTGCCCACTTTGTTGATGTTGGAGTATTTAAGGTCAACACTGAACAATAACTCCTCAGCATCATATGTCTATCTTGGCCTATTCTATTGCGCAGATCTCCAAAAAAATTTACACATGTTCTCACTCGCCAGAGCCACATTAACCATTTCATGTCGTGGAGTTGTCCGCGCGAGTGTCCATGCTTTGGATCGGTTCATCAGAGTATATTCACCGCACATATATCATGCAAGTTGCTTCATGTACAACGCGTCACTTCTGCAAACACAGTGATATCCCAAGATCTTACAGTGCCAGACATCCGATACAAGCCATTCCAGCCCCTTCTGGCTATCTATCAATGGATCGGAGGCAGGTGGGTGTTTGATGAGATTCGCCCTTGCATGGTCCCGGTATTTGATTTCCTTCTTCAGCTAAATCAAGGACACAACCAGCTTCAAGTGAAAACTAGCAATTAACCATCTTAACAACACTTCCCTGTCTTTCACTATAGTGTGCACTGATCGCGGAATCATATCTTTTGCTGAGTCCTACCCAGGTGGTTTACATTAAGAAGGGATGGGGCAGGATAAATGGAAGCGAAACCTTCCGTTAGTTGAAGGATGAAGAACTAATGGCCAGAGATTAAAAAAATACATGTAAGAGATTTAGAACTAAAAGTAGGAGAAGCCTCTTTACATGGAGATTTGTGAGACTGTGGATACAACGGAGGAAAAAAATGTCAATATTGAAGAACAAATTGCATAGATGTCTAAATATGATTAGGATGAATTGAAGTTGAGTCTGGGCGGGTAAGATCATTGGAACTATTTGCTCAGGTGGAGAGTGAATGTCGACAAGTACTGAGTGGCTCAAATGGACTGTTATAACATTGCAACATTGTGATGACCAGTTGAAATTTTCAGTAAATATCTGGAAACAATTAGTCTAATGTCAAATGGACGAGGCAAGTTCCTACTGTCTCCATATTAGACACTGACAGGAGACAGGGCCCCGTTCTATTGCTCCAGTAGACAATGGGAGGCGGAGTCGGATGGGGAGACCAGTGCCTGCAACATTCACACCAAGATTACAGAATTATAGATATCCACCATTGTAGCACATTGTTTCTACATTAAAGGAAATTTTATTTATTATCTAAACTGTGTGTCTCATTTCAATAACTGCAGTGTGAGGCAGTAAGCACTGACACCCACATGTTCTACTCCACGGTTGAAGCTCAATCGTGACTGTTCTCTTTGTATCTTGAGAGGTAAGTCCACTGTTTTAGCGGGGTAAAATAAATTAAAAAACTTGCATTCATGTAGCTCCATTCACGACCAGCGGATGGCCCCACGTGCTTTATAGCCATGAAGTACTTTTTGAAGTGCATTCACTGCTGTAATGTAGGAAACGCGGCAGCCAATTTTCACACAGCAAGCTCCCACAAACAGCAATGTGATAATTACCAGATAATCTGTTTTTTAGTGATGTTGATTGGGGGATAACTTTTGGCTGGGGCATCCGGGATTACTCCCTGCTCTTCTTCGAAATAGTGCAAAGGATCTTTTACGTCCACCTGAGAGGGCTGATGGAGTCTCGGTTTAACGACTCATTCGAAAGACGGCACCTTCGACAGTGCAGCACTCCCACAGCCCTGCATTGGAGTGTCAGCCTAGATTATGGTAGATTATTGAGTCTCTGGAGTTGGACTTGAAGCCACAAACTTCTCACGAGGTTGCTACCAGCTGAGCCGTGGCTGACCCAGGGAAAACAGCAGGCACAAAACACACGACCCAAAAAGGAAGAAAAGTTTTCTGATACCTGTTCATTTTCACAGCAACAATCGGCTTTCGTTCTAATGGGAAGACGGCCATTCTAAAGTGGAACACTGGCTGTATTTTTACTCTACATAAAGGAAGTTTTAGGTTGAATTTTCGTTTTTTTAACAAATATCTGAATCAATGTCCAAGGAGATTTCACCACCTTCTTCAGCTCTTCCCTGAATTTAGTTTGTGTAGCTGCATAAATACATGTGTTTGTACAAGAACTCAAATACATGAGCATATAACCGGTTTCAGCGCTGATGTATGCAGGAGAGGTATCATCGGGTAGGTGAATAATCGCCAGGTTGTTATCTACAGCACTCACGGCAGATATCAGCCACAACAATCCAAAGCTGGCCGATACACTGAACAGTAAAATGATGGATTTGCTTCGGCTCTCCATCTCTGGATTGCTCTGATTCCCACTGCTGTGACCCCAGAGTCCCCTGCGGGATCGACTGGCCACTAAAGTATGTCTGAATGTCAAACAATTAAATAGCAATATCAATACAAAAAGATATGTAATTAAAATATTTTCTAATTAGGAGAAGGGTACACCTGTAGGCGATGAATAAAAGCCGACAATGTGGTGGACACCCCAGGGACATTTTTGATTATTCATTTGTGTTAAAAGGGAAACAAATAGGGAATGTCCTCTAAATAATCCAGGATAGAGATCGTTGTTACAATCGCGGCCACAGTTCTCACTATGCAATACTGCATTTTAAATTCATGACAACATATATTTACGTATCAGTCAAATGTGAAGGAGACGGTAAACCACACTGACATATCCAGTCTGACACAATCAATGTACACCATGAACTTACAAGCGGCAGTGTAGGGCAGGAATGAATATGAGAAGTGTTTACTGAATAAATGAAATACGATTACATTGATGATCATGACCAGTAGATCTGCTGTGGCCATGGCCACCATATGTACGGAGACACATTTGGAATGCCCGCATTTTCATCTGGAGAGAATCACCATTGTCAGTAGTTTCGCTGTAAGAAAGATGGACAAGAGGTCAATAACTGGGACACTCAGATAAACCTCACAGCAAATGGGTACACCATCACCTCTGCGTTCCCCTCCAAGTCACACGCTATCCTGACTTAGAAAAATATCGCTGTTCCTGGGTCGAATGCCTGGAAATCCCTCCCTAACAGAACCATGGGACCTGCTTCACCACATGGACTGCAGCGATTCAAGAAGGCAGCTCGCCACCTCCTTCTCAAGGGCAACTTGTTCATTTTTGATAGTCAATAAAGAAGCGGATTCCTTACATACATCCAAGCACATATTTCATTGCAGTGTGGAGCGCTGAAACCATCCTGCCATGAGGCTGGAACCAGGTGATGCACTGAGCCAAATTGATGAGTTACTACAGCGGCCCCAGGGAGCAATCGATGGAATTTTCCATTTATTCTCATCGGTTTGATTGGCAAGGGGGATCTCGGGAGCGGCATCAGATGTCAGCTGTATTCAATATAATTTACAAACAATTAGTGGAAAGATATGAATTTAAACATAACATTCAACTGAGACGAAAATTTTCAATTTAGGTTGAAACTCTGCGCTTTTGCTATTTATACTCGCCGTGAGGGAACTGCTCGGTAACAGAGCGGGAGCTGGTGGATCCTGAGCGGCAACAGTTGCTCCAAATATCTTTCACTGTCCTCTGATGGTTGGAGGTGGCTGCAGTACAAGTAATTACCAACTTAAAGTGGACAGGGAACAACGGGACAGATGAAATGATTACCATGGTCACGAAGCAACACATTCTTTGGTGATATTCATCGACTGATCCCTGTGGATAAATGACTCTGCAATGAGACATTCTGGGAATCTGTTACATAATCAGAAACATTGAGATAGTCAACAGCTATTAGACAACAGGATACATTGATTTACCGGGCGCACCAAAGGCTGCTGAGAATAGGGTAGTGAAATCCCTGATTCTGTAGATTGTTGCCCGCTCCATTTTTTT
Organism: Somniosus microcephalus; assembly: GCF_052327205.1. NCBI lineage: Eukaryota > Metazoa > Chordata > Chondrichthyes > Squaliformes > Somniosidae > Somniosus > Somniosus microcephalus. The sequence goes on along the minus strand of NW_028225180.1, from coordinate 30,518,333 downwards.
AGAAGCATGTATGAATTGTGCCCAGCTTTAAGGATACCACTAGAATGTACCTGAGATCCGTAAATGCTCCCCTTTGTAGAATAATCGGTGCCCCGGTAAGGAAAACAAGCTAAACAATAAGTGACGATAGTTACAGTCACTTAACAAACAAGGGGCGATTTTCCACTTCAGAGTGCCTGGGCCGCCAGTGGGGAAATTGTATGGAATGTAATTCCAGAGGGAATGTGACCTGTGCATGGCCCATAAATGCTGAATGGAACATCCCTCCCGGACAAGGCATTAGGTTACTGAGGCCTCGTAGAAAACTTCACTCACCCATTGCATAACTTTCCTTTTTACTATAATGATATCCAGAAATGACGCCTCTCTAACATTACTGGCGATGCATCCTCTCAAATATTAATGCTGATGAACCTACTCCAACAATACTGGTTTTGATCCTACTCTAACATCGCTGGTGGTGACCGTACAATAACATTACTGGTGGTTACTCTACTCTAACATTATTGGTGCTGACCCTACTCTACCATTATTGGGGATGAACCTACTCCATCTTTACTGGTGATGACTCCGCTCTATCTTTACTGCTGGTGACCCTACTGTAAAACTAATGGTGGTAAAGCAAATCTAACATTATTGCTGGTGAGCTTACTCTAACATAACTGGTGTTGACTCAACTTTAACATTACTGGTGGTGAACTTACCCTAACATTACTGGTGTTGACACAACTCTAACATTAGCAGTGGTGACCCTACTCTAACAGTACTGGTGTTGATCCCACAGTAACATTACTGGTGGTAACTTTACTCTAACTTCACTGCTGGTGACCCTACTCCAAAATTATTGATGGCGACTCCACTCTTATATTACTGGTGGTGACACTACTCAAACATTTCTGGTATTGACTCTACTCTAACATTACTGGTGGTGACTCTACTCTAACATTACTGGTGGTGACCCAACTCTAACATTACTGGTAGTGACTGTACTCTACCATTACTGGTGTTGAAAGTACGCTAACATTACTGGAGGCGACCCTACTCTAACATTACTGCTGGTGACTCCACTCTAACATTACTGGTGGTGACTACTCTCACATTACTTGTGGTGACACTATCCTAACATTACTGGTGGTGACCATATTCTGTAATTGCTAGTGGTGACCCTATTCTAATACAACTGTGGTGACCCTACTCCAACATTAATGGTGTTGACCTTAATGTAGCATTATTGGAGGTAACCCTACTGTAAAATTGCTGGTGTGCCCTCTACTCTCACAGGAATGTAGATGGCCATCCACTGACTTCAGCTTTGAAGACTCTACTCCAGCATTGCTGATAGTTCTCCTACATTTCTGGTGACGCTAATGCTCTAGCATTACTGGCATTGACCCAACTCTAACATTGCTGCTGGACCATGTATTCTAATCCCATTGGTGTTGACCTTAATCTAACTTTGCTTTTGGTGACCGAACTGTAACCTTACCGAAGGCGTATCTACACTATCATTACTGGTGATCATTCCATTCTAATATATTTGGCGGAAACCCTATTCTAACATTATTCATTGTGACTGTACACTAACATTAGTGGTAATGACGACATTTTAACTTTTCTGATGGAAACCCTACTCTACATAAGAACATAAGAATTAGGAGCAGGAGTAGGCCATACTCAAGCCTACACCGCCATTCAATAAGGTAATGCCTGATCTTCAACCTCAACTCCCCTTTCCCGCCCATTCCCCATATCCCTACGGGGAAAAGCCGGGGACTGAGATTAATGGGATAACTCTACCAAACAGTGGCACAGGCAGGATGGGCCGAATTATCTCCTTCTGTGCTGTATAAATATATCATTATATGATTCAATTCAAACGGAACCGGAGGGAATGATCTGATTCAGGAGATTAGGGGAAGACAATCAAGGAGCTCCTTCAGAACGATAATGACTACATATTTATTTCCTCTGTAATTACTGTGGTTTCGATCAGTGAAGTCTCTGTAAAAGGCAACGGAGGAGAAGGATTAGAGGTTTAAGTGTGGGACAAAAGTGATATTTTTTGAAGTCATTGAGCCTTCCAACATTAATGGAGGACCAGGATGAGTGGAACTGTCATTGGCCTCTGTGGGGAAATTCAGGCACTTTGAAGCTAAGCACTATGAGTCAGGATAGCGGAGCATTCTAAAGTTGCAGCCCCCTTTCGTAGCCGTGGGTTCGAATCACACTTCTGACATACAGATCGTTTAATTTCTCCGTGCAGTTGTATTATTTGAAATTAACTGCAACCGCTTCTTCGGCACAGTTGATTTGTTCCTATCAGAAAACTAACCCTAGGATTGTTCTCCTTCGAGCAGAGAAGTTTATGAAAAGAACTAATGATGGTACTCAAAATTGGATGGGATTTTGATAGAGCAAGCAGAGAGAAATTGTTTCCTCTGGCCAGTTGAGCGACAACCAGAGGTTATAGATTTAAAATAATTGGCAAAAGAAATAAAGGGGCCTTTACGAGAATGTTTTCACATAGAGGGTTGTTACGATCTGGAATATATCACCTGAAAATATGGTGGAATCAGATTCCACAGGAAATGTCAAAAGCTAATTAGTCATGTATTTGAATAGAACCAGTTAGCAGGGTTATGGGGTAAATGCTGGGGTGTGGGACTAAAGTGAACAGTTCTTTGAAATGTCGACACAGGCAGGATGGGCCGAATGGCCTCATTCTGTGCTGTAAGATCCGAAGATTCTATGAATCAGGCCTCTTGAGCATCCTCCTTTTTCATCACACTACAAGTAGCCTGCCATAACATGTCCTCATTTGGAATTTTCTCCACCAACCCTTCCATCTCAATTAAGACGTTCCTTAAAACCTTAAGCCTTGAAGAGAATTATGGTCACACGCCTTAATAGCTCCTTCTTGGGATTGGGCTTCCATATATTTGATCACACCTCTATGAGGCGAATTGGGAGATTCCCTAGAAGTGGGGAGGGGGCCACGGATTATTAAGCTGTGTTGAAAAATTTACTGAATACGTGTGTTTGTGTCTGTTTGTTACATTAACTAAATGAGGGCACCTGGCGCTTCTCTCCCAGAAATAAATTTATCGTGAAGAAGTTTCGAAAACGGTGTTACTTGCATTTGTGTCTTTCTTTGTTCTATTTATGAATATTTCTTCCGTCTGACTCCCAGTAAGTCTCTTCTTCCTCTATTGAATGAGAAAGGAGGGTTTTAACATTGGCCAGACCCGCACTGTGCCTGATATTTGTGAGCTCATCGTTTATATTTAGTGGTTTCTGCTCCTTTAAACATCGTCAGCTTTAGCTCAGCGGTTACTTTTGCAGTATTACCTTTCTAAGGATTTTAGAATCTTGCATGGCTAACTCTGTTACATGAAATGTTGTTGGATCGAGCCCACCCAGGGACGAAGGCTTTTGCCCTTTATGATTCATTGCTGCACAGTTTCAGGTTGTCAATGTGTGCTTTGGCTACAAGGAAATATACTGCAAACATTACCAGCTGTGCTGTTATCCATTAAGTTCCCACCCAAATACTTTCATGAATATTCATTTTTTAAAAGGATAAAAATATAGATGGGTCATATTCCTCCATTCAATACATTAGAAATAAATGAAGTTTTTGTTATCCAAGGAACCGATGGAAATTGATTCTCAATCTGCATATATAGAACTGGAACATGCCATCGCACCATGTGAGGCTACATTTAATTTGTGGCTATTGTACAGCTGATATTAAGGAAAATAATTCAGAGCATTTTGGACCATTTTAGTGCTTTTTAGCAGCATGCAATAACTGTTTGTAAAGTTTTGTAAAACACTGCTGTCCGGTAGAAGACAGATATTAAAATGATACAATAATTTTGTAGACGTCATGTGTGGAATTCCCTGCCTAAACACCTCCCCCATTACCCATCGCTCACCTCCTTTCAGTCCCTCGTTGAAACCGAAAGCTTTCAGCAGATTTGGTCTTCCCACTAACGAGCCCCTTCTTTGGGATTGGCATCCATGTCTTTGTTTACACATCTATGAAGCGCTTTGGGATATCCCCTAGAAACACCCGAGAGAAATAGCTAGTGCCAATCAGCAGACGATGAAAGCATAAATTTGCCAATCTCATGCCTCCTTACTGCAACACTTGCCCTTAAAATAGTAACATTCCCCTGGAGAGGACTGCACCCGTAAATGCTGGTAAAAACACCAATCAACATTTGACCTCGTTTGCACAAAAAAGAGAAAGAAGCTATAAACACGTGTAACTTTGCAGTGACAGTCCCGGGATATCCCTGTCCAGAGGTGCTAGTCCCTGGGTATCTCTGTCCAGCTGTGCTAGTCCCTGGGTATTCCAATGCTGCTGTGTTTTGCTCGGTTGATCCCTGTCTAGCTGTGCTGGTCGCTGGGTCTCTCTGTCCAGCTCTGCTTGGCCTGGGCGATCCTTGTCCAGCTGTGCTAGTCAGTGCCGAAACATGTTGAATTATTACCTCAAGTCCCATCGTGGAAACGTGATATTGAGAATAATCAGTTGTGAACGTGTCCAAGCAAAACTCGCCACAGTCACTGAATTAGAATGTCCATTTCCGGGAGGCAGAGACCAGCCGGTTTCCATCCAAATGGATGCTAACTGGAGTGATCCGATTCAGAGGATTCAAAGAAGTACATTCGGGATCTCCTTCGGGAGTTTAATGACTTTGTAATGGATATTTTTCCCGTGTGACTTGTGTCTTTCCGAGTGGTGAAATGTGTTTTAAAGATAGTCAGGTTTTCCCCTTCTCCCTCAACACTGTCTCAGGCCTGAGGTCAAAAAGTTAGATGTTTACGTAGTGTAGCGGTTATCAACGTCGCCTCACATGGGAAAGGCCCCTGGTCACTCGGTTAACATTTCCTTCCGTGTCCAAGAGAATCCTGTAGGTTTATTCATTGTGATGGAAACAACTATCCTTCCTCTGATGGATTAACTGTTTTGTAAAAATTGCTGCACTACAGGAGAACTGAATGAGGTGCGGACGATGAGAGCACCGAATCCTAAACAGTAGACTGCCAGGGAATGCTGCATGCAAACATTACCCTCTTTGCAATCCGTGGACTAATTCGTTCTCGAAGGAGAACAACCCCAGCTGCTCCAGGCTATCCACATTACTGTAATCCCTCATTCCTCAATTATTTGTTTTTCTTTCGATTGAAGACGTGGAAAGCCGAGAAATGCCACGTGACAGTAGTCATTTTCGAATGATTTAAAGAAGCCATCTAAAAATCACCGAGCGCTAATTTAATATCACGTTTACAGTTTGTTTCAGTGTAAAAGGAGTGGATTGAAAATAACACTAAAATGCCAGGCAGCACCCGCGGTGAGATAGATTTGGTCTCCTGATGAAGTTGGTGCTGCGAAGTAACCGCTGAACTAAAGCTGACCCTGATCAAAGGGGAGAAAATATCAAATATAAAGGTTGAGCTCACAAATATCAGGCTCATTGCGAGTCTGGTCAACGTCAAACCTTTCGTTTCTCATTCATAGACTCATAGAATTCAAGCTTGGTTACAGCAAAGAATGAGGTCATTCGGCCCGTCGAGTCCATGCCGGCTCTCTGCAAGAGCACTTCAGCTAGTCCCACTCCCTCGACCTTATCCCGTGGCCCTGCGTGTATTTCCCTTCAGCTACTTAGCCAATTCCCTTTTGAAAGCCTCGATTGAATACGCCTCCAGCACTCTTTCAGGCAGTGCATCCCAGATCATAACCAGTCGCTGCATAAAAATATTTTTCCCACTGTCCCCTTTGGACTTTCTGCTAATCCCCTAAAATCTGTGTCCTCTGGTTCTAGTCCCTTACGCCTATGGGAACAGTTTCCCTCCATCTACTCTGTCTGGACCGCTGATAATTTATAATTCCTGTTTTGAGGAGTTGTAAGCAGTTAAATCCCACTCCAAATGATGGTTTGCAGAGGGCAGATTTCACACATAAACCAGCATATAAAATATTAACCAATAGCTGCCGTAAAATGAACCGGTTTCAGCGCAGTGACACTCCCGCTGGAATTCAGACCTGGGGGTCACTGTAAAAACAACAGAACAGGTTAAAAAGATATTCATCCAAAATAGGGCTTGAACCAGCAATGCTGAAACGAAGAGGCTGATGCTCTACCGACTCAACTAGCCGGGCCCCGGTAACATGTGCGTCATTGTCGCTTATTGCAACAAGGCGGCTGTTGGCTCTGATTCATGGGTTCAAACTGTTCGACAAATCGGGAACCAAGCCCTCCTGAATTCCAAGTTGCATAAGGAAGTCAGCCATCAAACCATTCATTGACCAAAGGGGTTCATGCAATGTTCTGATGGCCTTTGCCAATGTCAATGTTTCTTGGCTGTTACCTGCTGTTTCCCGATTCTCTATGTATCTCTGCCTGTGTTTATTTGTGTGCGCAACCCTCAGGTTGATTTTGAACTATTACTTGTGTTTGTGTCTGTTACATTAAATAATGAGGGCCTCAGGCGCTTCTCAACATGACACTTGCGAATGAGTGAGACAGACTGAGTGTGGTTTCAACAGAGTGCTGCGTGTTGGGTGAGTCGGAGTTAGGTGAGGAGTGGAAGGAAGAGCTCCCTTGCGCCGCCGTTGTTTTTCCCAACTTTTCACCCTGTAGGAAGAGGCCGGTTTCGAGTGCAGCAGGAGAGTTGTGAGTATTTTAATTCACTTCTGCGGGCTTTTTCTCAAAGGCTGGTCAATCTCGCAGAGCGGCGGCAGCATTCCAGAGCCACGCCGTGATTCAAAAAGTGACATTTGCAAGAGGAAGCAGCCGATTGGGTGAGTACGGCCAGGTGAGTATTTAGACTAAGCTATAGTTTGACAGTTAAGGTTAGTAGTTTATAAAGTTTAGAAGGCCTTAATTTTAGCGGTTATAGTTTCTAGGGTGTCTGTTGATTATCGGGGAGTGCTGTTAACCAACGGACCTTGAGTATATCATTTAATTGTAGTGTAATTGGTGGTTTTGAATTAATTTAACTTAAATTAAATGAAGGGTCAGTCATGGCAGCACACCTCGGCCCTGTGGAATGTTCCTCCTGCACTATGTGGGAAATCAGGGACACTTGCTGTGTCCCTGACATCCATGTGTGAGGGAAGTGTATCCAGCTGCAACTACTGGCAGACCGAATTGCAGCATTGGAGTTGTGAATGGATACATACCGGAGCATTTGCGATGCTGAGGACGTCGTGGATATCACGTTTAATCAGTTAGTCACACCACAGGTAAAGGCTGCACAGGCTGGAAGGGAATGGGTGACCACCAGGCAGAGTAGTAGGCGCAGGCAGGTAGTGCAGGCATCCGCTGAGCCCAGCCCCTCTCAAGCAGATATACAAATTTGGATATTGTTGAGGCAGATGTCTTATCGGGGGAAGGCAGCAGCAGCCAACATCCTGGTACCGTGGGTGGTTCTGCTGCACAGGACGGGAGGAAAAAGAGGGAGAGAGCGATAGGGTATTCTATTGTAAGGGGAATGGATAGGCATTTCTGCGTCCGCAACCACGACTCCAGGATGGTATGTTGACCAACTGGTGCAAGGTCAAGAATGTCTCGGAGCGGCTGCAAGGCATTCTGGAGGGAAAGTGTGAACAACCAGTTGTCGCGGTGCATATAGTTACCAAAAATATAGGTTAAAACCGGAATGAGATCCTAAAAGCTGAATATAGGGATTTAGGAGGTAAATTTAAAAATAGGTCCTCAAAGGTAGTAATCACAGGATAGCTACCAGTGCCACGTGCTAGTCAGAGTAGAAATAGACAGATATTTCAGATGAATACGTGGCTAGAGGAATGGGGCAAGAGGGAGGGATTCAAATTCCTGGGAAATTGGACCCAGTTCTGGGGGAGGTGGGCCCAGTACAAACTGGACGGTTTGCACTTGGAAAGGACCAGGACCGCTGTCCTAGGGGGACTGTTTGCTAGTGCTGTTGGGGGGTGTTTAAACAAAAATGGCAGGGGGATGGGAACCTATACAGGGAGACATAGGAAAGGGAAGAAAGGATAAAAGCAAAAGACATGAAGTAGAAAAAAAAATCTGGCAGTCAGAGAAATCAAGGGTTTAAATCAACATGGCCACAGTAAATAATAATTCTAAAAGATCAAAGCGTGGTGGTTCCATCGGGTGTCCATTACATATATAATGTACATAATTCAGTTTAATCTAACTGTATGTATATGACTTACCTGTTTGGCCCGTTGCCCCTTTAACTTACCTGTTTGGGCGGATGCCCCTTTAAGGTGTGCCCTAGTGTGCTGACGACATCGCGCATCACGTGATGCACCCGCGGCCGCCGCCAGCCCGGCTCGGCCTCCCATAATGGCCGCCGGCACAGCGGGCCTACCGCGCCCACGACTTCAGCCGCATCGGCCAGCTGCAGTGCCGGGTGCCTCTCGCTCCCGCGACTTTGGCTGCAACGGCCAGCCTCAGTGCTGGGTAAATGCGCTGACATATTGGCGTGGGTCACGTGACCGCATCAAGCGCGGGCGAACACGCTGATGTCACGACACGGTCACGTGATGCCCGAAGCGTGGGAAAACACGTCCGGGCGTGATTACGTCATCACGCTATCCAGTGGAATGCGGACTGAGTCATCATGGCGTCCCCGCTGGGGAAAGACTTACTCTACGACGCTTCTGAAACCATCTCACTCACCTGCTGTATTTCGTCTGCTTCCTGCATTAAATAACTGATTTATTGTTCTCCTGAAGCCGAACTCGATTATTTAGTAGGCATTCGTCCAATACCTGCTGAGGTCAGCCTGAATTCCTACAATTGGTGACCCCGACTCGGTGGATGGTTTTCACGGAGGAACCGCACAGCCTCAACCTCACCTACAATTACTGAACCTCACCTAAAATTGGTGACCCAATGACGTGAGTACGGGTGCTCATCAATTCCTACACTACAACTGGTGTCCCCGTAACCGGGAACAATTTTCACAGAAGCAACGCACAGCCTGAACCTCATCTTCACAGAAGACAACTGACGGACAGCCAATGAACACCAATTCCTACATTGGCGACTCCACCTTTGCAAACGTATTCGCAAAGGAAGCGCAGCCTGGAGGTGATCCAGTTTTTCATGGACAAAACGCAGCCGGACCCCGATTTTTCGTGAACATTTTTCACAAAAGAAGCATGCCATGGAAGCACCAGCCGTTCTGCTGTCACTAACACATTTCAGGGAAAACAACCGCCCTCATGCTTTGTTATGGTAGAAGCCCTGTTCGCCGAGAACATCGATGCATCGCACACCACGCACTTGCTTACGGTCTCCATATTCGACTTTTCTACCACCACGCGGGTCATCCACCTGTACGTCCTATGCAACAGCAAGTATAAATCTCTCAAAGCACGGGGTACAGCATGTTAGGGCACACAAGATCGGAGCGCGCCCTGCGGGGATACCATGGTGACACCCCCCCGCGATTCACGAGGACTCGCTCCTCATGAACCACGAGGACGCACTCTTCATGCACCATGAGGACCCATCACTCGTGAACCACGAGGACCCATCCCTGATGAAACACGAAGACTCATGCCCCGCCGACGAAGCACCAGCCCATCAGCCTGCTGGTTGCGTTACCTACCACAATTTTCGGCGAGACAAGAAGCGTGCCACCCTCCCGGCTGTTTTCTCCTATAGAAAGAACAACTACAAGTGCTGCCGCCATCCAGGCAGAGTTTACCCCGACCGCAATCAACATCAACCCAGACTGTTGCCGCCCTTTTTCCAGTTTTCTCCTTAACAAACGCAAACATCCACTGACGCAGCAAACATCGAGGATGTGTCCAGCGGGTATCCCATGGCCGCGATCAGCCACGTGAAAGTTGCTGTCCTCACTGATCAACGCAGCAACTTTTCACCCTCCGTTGTGTTATCGTCGTAACAATATGGCACGCACCGTTCCGTGCGTTCTAGGCTCCCGAAGGTGTCGATCACCTGTCGGCGAGTTCACCGACCTCACCTGTCAAGTCCTTCTGGATCGCTCATTTGGCGTTCATGCAGAGTTCGTCAGAGCAATGATCTGTTTCAACATCAACGGAGACATCGCCTGCGCCCGCCCAACCTGCTCATCACTCTGACAAGGCGTGCTGCTTCGCACGTCTCCACGGTCCTTCACCAGACGGATACATTTTATTTGCCACGACATGCGTAAGGGTCCGCTTATTACCAGTAGCTTCAGACCTGGCCCGGCAAGTCGAGACAGCATGCCCGCCGAGACCACTAGCTCGTCAGACCATCTCATCATTGGACTTTCGTTAAAGCAAATTCTGGGGGGGCGCATGTGACGGTTCCACCGGATGTCCCTTACATATATAATGTACATAATTAACTTTAACCTAACTATGTATATTACTTACCTGTTTGGGCCATTGCCCCTTTAACTTACCTTTTTGGGCCGTTGCCCCTTTAACACGCGCCCTAGCGCACTGGTGACGTTGCGTGTCACGTGATGCACCCGCGGCGACCACCGACCTGGCTCGGCCTCCCGTAATGGCCGCCGGCACTGCAGGCCTACCACTCCCGCGACTTCAGCCGCATCGGCCAGCTGCAGTGCCGGGTGCCTCTTGCACCCGTGACTTCGGCCGCAACGGCCAGCCTCACTGCTGGGTAAATGCAATGACGTATCGGCGTCGGTCACGTGACCGCACCAAGCGCAGGCAAACTCGCTGACGTCACGACGCGGTCACGTGACGCACGAAGCGCGGGAAATCACGGCCGAGCGTGATAATGTCATCATGCTATCCAGAGGACTGTGGACTCAGTCCTCGTGGCGTCCCCGCTGGGGAAAGACCTACTCTATGGCGCTCCTGAAACCATCTCACTTACCTGCTGCATTTCGTCTGCTTCCTGCATTAAAGAACTTATTTATTGTTCTCCTGAAGTCGAACTCGATTATTTAGTAGGCATTCGTCCAAAACCTGCAGAGGTCAACCTGAATTCCTACAATTGGTGACCCCACTCCGTGGACGGTTTTCATGGAGGAACCGCACAGCCTGAACCTCACCTACAATTAATGAATCTCACCTAAAAGTGGTAACCCAACGACATGAGTACGGGAGCTCATCAATTCCTACACTACAATTGGTGTCCCTGTATCCATGAACTATTTTCACGGAAGCAACGCGCAGCCTGAAGCTCGTCTTCACAGAAGATAACCGACGAACAGCTGACAAACACCAATTCCTACATTGGCGAGCCCGCCTTTGCGAACGTATTCGCAAAGGAAGCGCAGCCTGGAGGTGATCCCATTTTTCACGGACAAAACGCAGCCGGACCACGATGTTTTGTGAAAAATTTTCACCAAAGAAGCACGCCATGGAAGCACAAGCCATTCCGCTGTCGCTAACGCAATTCAGTGGGAAACAACCACCCTCGTGCTTTGTAAAGGTAGAAGCCCTGTTCTCCGAGAACATTGATGCATCGCAGACCACGCACTTGTTTACGTTCTCCGTATTCGACTTTTCTACTGCCACGCGGGTCATCCGCCTGTACGTCCTATGCAACAGCAAGTATAAATCTCTCCAAGCATGGGGTACAGTATGATAGGGCACACAAGATCGGAGCACGCCCTGCGGGGATACCACGAGGGCTGACCCCCATGACCCACGAGGGCTCGCTCCTCACGAACCACGAGGACGCACTCCTCACGCATCATGAGGATCCATCACTCACGAACCACGAGGACCCATCCCTCATGAAACACGAAGACTCGTGCCCCGCCGACGAAGCACCAGCCCATCAGCCTGCTGGTTGCGTTACCTACCACACTTTTCAGCGAGGCAAGAAGCGTGCCGCCCTCCCGGCTGTTTACTCCAATAGCAAGAACAACTACAAGTGCTGCCGCCCTCCAGCCAGAGTTTACCCCTACCGCAATCAACATCAACCTGGACTGTTACTGCCCTTACTCCAGTTTTCTCCTTAACAAATGCAAACATCCACTGACGCAGAAAACATTGAGGACGGGTCCAGCGGGCATCCCATGGCTGCGATCAGCCAGGTGAAAGTTGCTATCCTCACCGATCACTGATCAATGCAGCAACTTTTCACCCTCCGTTATGTTATCGTCGTAACACTATGGCACGCACCGTTCTGTGCGTTCCAGTTTCCCGAAGGTGTCGATCACCTGTCGCCGAGATTACTGACTTCGCCTGTCAAGTCCTTCTGGATCGCTCGTTAGGCATTCCTGCAGAGTTCGTCAGAACAAGGACTTGTTTCAACATCAACGGAGGCATCGCCCGCGTCCGCCCAACCTGCCCATCACTCTGACAAGGCCTGCTGCTTCGCACGTCTCCATGGTCCTTCGCCTGATCGATACGTTTAATTTGCCATGACATGCGTAATGATCCGCTTATTACCAGCAGCTTCAGACCTGGCCCGCCAAGTCGAGACAGCACGCCCGCCGAGACCACTGGCTTGTCAGACCTCTCATCATTGGACATTCGTTAAAGTGAATTCTGGTGGGGCGCATGTGGCGGTTCCACCGGATGTCCCTTACATATATAATGGACATAATTCACGTTATACTAACGGTATGTATATTACTTACCTGTTTGGGCCGTTGCCCCTTTAACTTACCTGTTTGGGCCGTTGCCCCTTTAAGGCGCACCCTAGCACGCTGATGACGTCGTGCATCACGTGATGCACCCGCGGCAGCCGCCGGCCCGGCTCGGCTTCCCATAACGGCTGCCGGCACAGCAGGCCTACCGCTCCCGCGACTTCAGCCTCATCGGCCAGCTGCAGTGCCGGGTGCCTCTCGCTCCCGTGACTTCGGTCGCAACGGCCAGCCTCACTTATGGGTAAATGCGATGACGTATCAGCGTCGGTCACATGACCGCCCCAAGCGCGGGCGAATGCGCTGATGTCACGACGTGGTCACGTGATGCCCGAAGCGCGGGAAAACACGGCCGAGCATGATAACTGCGGACTCAGTCCTCGTGGCGTCCCCACTGGGGAAAGACCTACTCTACGGCGCTCCTGCAACCATCTCACTTACCTGCTGTATTTCGTCTGCTTCCTGCATTAAAGAACGTACTTATTGTTCTCCTGAAGTCGAACTCGATTATTTAGTATGCATTCGTCCAATACCTGCTGAGGTCAACCCGAATTCCTACAAAAGCTTGTTAAGAAAACAAGCTGAAGGCTTTGTGTCTTAATGTGAGGAGCATTCGTAATAGTATGGATGAATTAGCTGCACAGATAGATGTAAACGAATATGATATAATTGGGAGTGGAGGCATGGCTCCAGGGTGACCAAGGCTTGGAATTCAACACCCAGGTGTATTCAATATTCAGGAAAGACAGGCAAAAAGGAAAAGGTAGTGTGGTAGCATTGCTGGTTAAAGAGGAGATTAACACAATAGTAAGGAAGGATATTAGCTCTGATGATGTGGAAACTGTATGGGTAGAGCTGAGAATTACCAAGGGAAAGATAACGCTAGGGGGAGTTGTATACAGACAGCCAAACAGTACTGCTGAGTTTGGGGTTGGCACTAAACGGGTAATTAGAGATGCATGCAATAAGGGCACAGCAGTTGTCATGGCTGACTTTAAGCTACATATAGATTGGGCTAAGCAAATTAGTAAAAATGCTGTGCAGGAGGAATTCCTGGAGTTTATACGGGATGGTTTCCTGGTCCAATATGCCGAGGAACCAACACAAGATCAGGCCATTTTAGACTGGGGATGATATAATGAGAAAGGATTAATTAGCAATCTTGTGCGAAGCCCCTTGGGGTGGAGCGATCGTTTAATGATAGATTTCTACATTCAGATGGAGACTGAAGTATTTGACTCAGTGACTAGGATCCTGAATTTAAATAAAGGAAACTACGATGGTATGAGGCGTGAGTTGGATAGGATGGATTGGGGAAAGTTATTTAAAAGGTTGATGGTGGATAGGCAATGGCAAACATTTAAAGATCGCATGGGTGAACTACAGAATTTGTTCATCCCTGATGGCATACAAATAAAATCAAAAAGGTGACTCAACCGTGGCAAACAGGGGAAATTAGGGACAGCATAAGATCCAAGGATAGGACATATAAATTGGACTGATAAAGCAGCAAACCTGAGGATTGGGAGCTGTTTAGGATTCAGCAAAGGAGGACAAACGGATCAGTTAAGAGGGGGAAAATAGAGCATGAGAGTAAGCTGGCAGGGAACACAAAAACTGACTGTAAAAGCTTCTATAGGTATGTGAAGAGCAAAAGATTGGTGAAGTCAAGCGTAGGTCACTTGTAGTCAGAATCAGGGGAATTTATAATGGGGAACAACGAAATGGCAGAACAATTAAATACATACTTTGGTTCTGTCTTCACTAAGGAGGACACAAATAACCCCCACGAGATGTCGGGGAACATAGGGCCAATGAGAGGGATGAACTGAATGAAATCAGTATTTGTAGGGAAATGGAGTTAGGGAAGTTGACGGGATTGAACGCTGATAAATCCCCAGGGCATGATAATCTACGTTGTACAAAAATCAGGACAAATCCGACCCGGCCAATTACCGTCCCATCAGTCTACTCTCAATCATCAGCAAAGTGATGGACGCTGTCGTCGACAGTGCTATCAAGTGGCACTGACTCAGCAATAACCTGCTAACTGACGCCTAGTTTGGGTTCCGCCAGGGCCACTCAGCTCCTGACCTCATTACAGCCTTGGTCCAAACATGGACAAAAGAGCTGAACTGAAGAGGTGAGGTGAGACTGACTTCACTTGACATCAAGGCAGCATTTGATCGAGTGTGGCATCCAGGAGCCCTAGCAAAACTGAAGTCAATGGGAATCAAGGGGAAAATTCTCCATTGGTTGGAATCATACCTACCACAAAGGAAGTTGGCTGTGGTTGTTGGAGGTCATTCATCTCAAACACATGACATCACTGCAGGAGTTCCTCAGGGCAGTGTCCTAGGCCCAACCATCTTCAGCTGTTTCATCAATGACCTTCCCTCCATCATAAGGTCAGAAGTGGGGATGTCCGCGGATGATTGCACACTGTTCAGCACCATTTGAGACTCGTCAGATACTGCCGCAGTCCGTGTCCATATGCAGCAAGACCTGGACAATATTCAAACTTGGGCTGACAAGTGGAAAGTAACATTCGCACCACACAAGTGCCAGGCAATGACCATCTCCAACAAGCGAGACTCTAACCATCTCCCCTTGACATTCAATGGCATTACCATCGCTGAATCCCCCACTATCTTCATCCTGGGGGTTACCATTGATCAGAAACTGAACTGGACCAGCCATATAAGTACTGTGGCTACAAGAGCAGGCCAGAGGCTGGGAATTCTGCGGCGAGTGTCTCACCTCCTGCCTCTCCAAAGCCTTTCCACCATCTACAAAGCACAAGTCAGGAGTGTGATTGAATACTCTCCACTTGCCTGGATGAGTGCAGCTCCAACAACACTCAAGAAGCTGGACATCATTGAGGATAAAGCAGCCCGCTTGATTGGCACTCCAGCCACCACCTTCAACATTCACTACCTCCACCACCGGTGCACTGTGGCTGCAGTGTGTACCATCTACAAGATGCACTGCAGCAACTCGCCAAAGCTCCTTCAACAGCACCGTCCAAACCCGTGACCTCTAACACTTAGAAGGACAAGGGCAGCAGACGCATGGGAACATCACAACCTACAAGTTCCCCTCCAAGCCACACACCATCCTGACTTGAACCTTTATCACCATTCCTTCACTGTCGCTGGGCCAAAATCCTGGAACTCCCTTCCTAACAGCATTATGGGTGTACCTACACCATATGGACTGCAGCGGTTAAAGAAGGCGGCTCACCACCATCTTCTCAAGGGAAATTAGGGATGGGCACTAAATGCAAGCCTAGCCAGCAACGCCCACAACCCATCAATGAATTGAAAAAAAAACTTAAGGAAGTGGCCCTAGAAATAGTAGATGCATTGCTGCTCATCTTCCAACATGCTATAGATTCTGGAACAGTTCCCATGGATTGGAGGGTAGCTAATGTAACCCCACTATTCAAAAAAGGTGGTAGAGAGGAAAGAGGGAATTATAGACCGGTAAGCCTGACATCGGTAGTGGGGAAAATGCTGAAGTCCAATATAAAATATGTAATAGCAGAGCACTTGCAAAACAGTGACAGGATCAGACAAAGTTAAAATGGATTTACAAAAGGAAAATCGTGCTTGACTAAGCTACTGGAATTTTTTGAGGATGTAACTGGCTGAATAGATAAGGGAGAACCAATGCGTATTTGGACTTTCGGAAGGCTTTCGAAAAGGTCCCGCATAATAGATTAGCGTGTAAATTTAAAGCACACGGGATTGGGGGTAAGGTATTGACTTGGATAGAGAACTGGTTGCCAGACAGGAAACAAAGAGTCGGAATAAATGGGTATTTTTCCAAGTGGCAGGCAGTGACGAATGGGGTACCGCAGTGATGGGTGCTCGGACCTCAGCTATTCACAATATATTTTAATGATCTAGACGAGGGAACTAAATGTAATATCGCCAAGTTTGCAGAGGACACACAGCTTGGTGGGCGTGTTTGCTGTGAGGAGGATGCCGAGAAACTCCTGTATGATTTGGACAGGTTGGGTGATTGGGCAGATGCATTGTAAATGCAGTTTAATGTGTTGAAATGCGGGTTTAGCCATTTTGGTGGCAAAAACAGGAAGGCAGATTATTATCTGAACGGCAATAGATTGGGAGAAGGGGAATTGCAACGTGACCTGGGTGTCCATGTGCACCAGTCTCTGAAGGTAAGCATGCAGATGCAGCAAGTGGTTAAGAAGGCAAATGGTATGTTGGCCTTCATAGTGAGAGGATTCGAGTACAGGAGCAAGGATGACTTGCAACAGCTCTACCAGGCTTGTTGAGTCCACACCATGAGTATTTTGTACAATTTGATCACCTTATCTGATGAAGGATGTTCTTGCCATGGAGGGAGTGCAGCGAAAATTCACTGGACTGAGACCTGGGAAGGCAGGGATGACGTATGAGGAGAGATTTGGTCAATTGGACTTATATTTGCTAGAGTTTAGAAGAATGAGAGGGGATCTCATTGAAACTAATAAAATTCTAACAGGACTAGACAGAGTAGATGCAGGAAGGGTGTTCCCGATGGCGGGGGAGTCCAGAACCAGGGGTCACAGACTAAAGATAATGGGCAAGCCATTTAGGACAGAGATGAGGAGGAATTTCTTCTCCCAGAGAGTGGTGAACATGTGCAATTCGCTACCACAAAAGGCAGTTGAGGCAAATTCATTAAATATATTCAAGAAGGATTTAGATATATTTCTTAAGGCTAAAGGGATGAAGGGATACGGGGAGAAACTGGGACAGGGTACTGAAGTTGGATTATCAGCCATGATCTCATTAAATGGCAGAACAGGCCCCAGGGGGCGAATGGCCTACTCCTGCTTCTATCTTCTATATTTCTATGTTTCTATGTTACAGTATGGTTCTAGCTATGTGGAAAAGCAAAGAAAACATGTTTATCTGGACTGGGTTGAACACAATAAACATATTTGTAGTTACAAATAATATTTTGGTGTCGGAGTTCAACTGCTTACTACTCCTCAAACTACTAATTAATATCAGGATTATTTTACTCTGTACCTGCTGTGATCTGCGGGGATTTTCAATGTTCTGAGTTGAAAGAGGATGCAGTGTGAGGTGAGGCAAAGTCCAGGAGCCAAATCCCGCAGTGAGTTCCGCTGGTAGAGCCGGACTGTGTAACTCAGTGAGAACAGGACGTTGCCTGGAGGGGACCGGCGAGACTCCGCAGGACGTTGACAGCATTCTGGGGAGTGCCTCTCTTTGGGTTGAATTATAATGAGGCGACCAAAGCTGCAGCTCTTGTTCTAACTTTGGCCGAACCAAAACCTCGCCCAAATGCATTATTACTTGTTACTCTTGCGCTCAATGCCCCTCTATGTTAAACACGAATTCCTGCTGATTTTATGATGGATTTACTCTCTGCACCCGTACTGTCAGGAAATTAAGTCTTTAAACACCGATATCTAGCTGTTCATCCTCGCCTTTCTTTCCATTCAGACTTTGTTCCCACCCCTTCTTATTCACACTGGAATGTGAGGGTAGATCACCTGTGAACAACGAGTTACTGATTAAAAATGGTGACATGTGCTAAATGAGTTGGAACAATATGTGTCCAGGAACTAAGACGGTACTCACCAAATATGCTTTAGAAGGACCTGCAAGTGTTCAGCAGATCACCCACTTTAACACCATTTGGAAGACTGATTGAGGCCAGAATATCAATATTGTTGCTTCTGATTCTTTTGCTACAAGAACAGCCTTCATTTTTCAACAATACATTTTCATTTTCAGTAACTATCCATAAACAGGGATGCCTAACATCAATTTGACAACTCATGTTCCTCCTTCCTCCATCATTAGAGCACTTATTAGCAAACAGGGTCTGGGTTCAATTGGGACAGTGGACAATGGGATCTGATGGTGAGACCAGAGCCTGAAATATTCTAAACAAACTTCCAGAACAGTTACAAATACCTACGATTAAAAGACTCATGATTGTTGCAAATGTGAGGTCAACCACTTTGGACATAAAAAGGATAAAAAACGATAACACTTTCTAAATGATGAAAAGCTAGAAACAATGGAGTACCAAAGAGAAATGGGGATCTGGTCCATGCACAAAAATCAAAAAATAGAAATAATCTAAAAGGCTAATGGAAAGCTAGCCTTTATATCTATAAGACTAGCGTGTAGATGTCATCCTACAACTATACAAAGCCGTGGTCAACCCACACCTTAAAAGGATATGTCGGCCTTGGAGAGAGTGCAGTGATTTACCAGAAATGCATTTGTATTCCCTGGAACTTCTAACGAAAGGGCGGGGCTGTGAGTTGATGGAAGTTTTCAAGATATTAAAGGGAACGGATAACGTAGATAGAGAGAAATTTGCAGCTTAATTACATTGACCAGTTTTCAGAAGAATTAGAAGGGTAACCAATACATTTTGGTTGCAATTGACTGCTTTTGTAAATTAGATTAAGTACCAAACATCAGAAATTGAAAATTGGTTTGAGGAAAAAATGATAAAGTAGTCCATGATGGAGTAAAGAAGGAGAAAGAGAAAGATTCTGTCGCTTTTCTAGTATTAAATCTGTAAGATTTTAGTGTACTGCCTCTGTGAACAGCTTGTGTGAAGGTATTTGGTATTTTCCCCTTTTGTGTAAGAATGTTAAAAGTTGTGTTTCACAGAGGAAAACTAACTTATTATTCAGTTATTTACAATTTGTTACAGTCATTTGGAAAGTCACCTGAAGAACGAAAAAGAAAGATGTCATTCACTGTTAGCATAGGCAATTTATTTTATTTGATCTGTTCTGTATTGTATTTAGTCAATAAAATATTGGTCTGAATTAATTTGGAACTATTGAGGTTTAAATAACCTATTACATGGTGAAAGCCCGACTTTCGTTGTGACTACAGTGAAATGCTGGTCATTTTTAATTGTGTGACGGTCTCTAATCCCAGGCATGAGCCTTTCACATTGGGGAATAATGACACCCTATAGTGGAACAGAATTGATTCGCAGAATGCTTAAAGTTAATAGTGATGTTGATTCCAATTTTTGCTGCTAAAAAATGAAAAAGATAGCGTTTGGTTGTTTGGGAAAGTTTTCTTAAATTTAGGTGCGGTGACATAATGATGTCAGGCAACGCTTTGCTCCGCCTTCTTAAAAACCTACAAAGAAGTTAACCCTTTCTGCTGACTGCCGTTTTCTTAAATCATCAAAGAACCACTTCTGTAATATTGGATTTCAGTATGTCCCCACGGTGACTGAAGGAATTTATGAATTATCAGGTTAACCCCTTGGTGTCTTAAGCAGATCCACAATGGGTCCTCTCTTTCTATTGTCCTTTAGACAGAGGATCAGGGTTTCCTGGACCTTATAGAGGTTGATGGCATAGCAAGAGATATAATAGTTTCAAGAATGAATCTGCAGACATCGACTGCCGCAGCGTGGTGACAAAATTGAACTTAGGACTTTAACCTATTGGGTTAAGTTCAAACTATTAATTCTGAAAGAATTTTTGGGGGATACTTTTATGTTAAAAGTAACTGACACCCACATCTTGTAGACTGAATTGATCTCTGGCATATTTTGGGGAATTAAAATTCCAAGAAGAGGTTCGGTTAAACAAAATAAACAAACAAAATGGGTTATATCTTGAACCAAGTGAAAACGTTTGATCAATGTTTTAAAGATATTATGATAATATTGTATTAGACAGTAAATTTCATCGGGGTGAATAAATGAAATGCTGAATACTGTATAAAATTGAAGTAGGGGAAGTGAGTGAGGATATAAGAAGTAAACAGGAAAATTACACACAAACATTTGATTTTTTGGAAAATCATTTTTCTTAGGCAAATTGGCATAATGCACTTGGGCACAATCTCATATTAATGTAAATTATTGAGAAACTCGGAGAGTGTAATGAATTGATAAGCTTTCACTTGGAGATGTTTGTGTCATTTCTCACACTGAACAATAAGATAAGTGAATTTGATAGCTGGGTCACTATCCCAGATATCGGGAGCATGCAGTGCGAGATGAGCAAAGATCTCCAGACATTTCAAGATATTTTCTTAAGATCACCTGGAAGCCCGAGAATTCTTGGTTCAGATGTCAGGTCTGTTATGATATACATATTTTTTATTCGTTTATGGGATGTGGGCGTCGCTGGCAAGACCAGTATTTATTGCCTATCCCTAATTGCCCTTGAGAAGCTGGAGGTGAGCCGCCTTCTTGAACCGCTGCAATCCATGTGATGAAGGTCATTCCGCAGTGCTTTTAGGTAGGGATTTCCAGGATTTTGACCCAGCGACGATGACGGATTGGTGATATCCTTGTAAGTCCGGATGGTGTGTGACTTGGAGGGAAACTTGGAGGTGATGGTGTTCCCATCTGCCTGCTGCCCTTCTCCTTCTAGGTGGAAGAGCTCGTGGGTTTGGGAGGTGCTGACAAAGAAGCCTTGGCGAGTTGCTGCAGTGCATCTTGTATATGGTACACACTGCAGCCACGATACGCCGGTGGTGGAGGGAGCAAATGTTTGAGGTGGTGGATTGGGTGCCAATCAACCAGGCTGCTTCGTCCTGGATGGTGTCGAGCTTCGTCAGTGTTGTTGGAGCTGCACTCATCCAGGCAGGTGGAGCGCATTCCATCACACTCCTTACTTGTATCTGTAGATGGTGGAAGGGTTTGCAGAGTCAGGAGGTGAGACACAGCCCGCAGAATACCTAGCCTCTGACCTGCTATTGTTGCTACATTATTTATGTGGCTCGTCCAGTTAAGTTTCTGGTCAATGGTGTTGCCCAGAATGTTGATTGTGGTGGATTCTCCTTTGGTAATGCCGTTGAATTTCAAGGGGAGGTAGTTTGACTCTCGCTTCTTGGAGAGAGTCATTTCCTGGCACTTATGTTGCGTGAATTTTACCTGCCACAAATCAGCCCAAGCCTGAACGTCATCCAGGTCTTGTTGCCTGCTGGCATGGACTGTTTCATTATCTGTGGAGTTGTGAATGGCGCAGAACAATGTGGAGTCAACAGGGAACATCCCCATTTCTGATCTTATGTTGGAGGGAAGTTCATTGATGAAGCAGCTAAAGATAATTTGGCCTAGGGCACTGCCCTGAGGAACTCCTGCAGCGATGTCCTGGGACTGTGATAATTGACCTTCAACCAGCACAAACATCTTCCTTTGTGCTAGGTATGACTCCAGTCAGTGTAAAGTTCCCCACCCCGATTCCCTTTGACTTCAGTTTTACTAGGGCTCCTTGATGCCTCACTCGCTCAAATGCTGCCTTGATGTGAAGGGCAATCACTCTCGCCTCACCTGTGGAATTCAGCGTCTTTGTCCATGTTTCGACCAATACTGTAATGAGGTTGGGAGCTGAATGGTCTTGGCCGAACCGAAACTGGGTATCAATGAGCAGGTTACTAGTGAGTAGGTGCTGCTTGGTAGCACTGTCAATGACACCTTCCATCACTTTGCTCATGATTGCGAATAGACTGATGGGGCGATAATTGGCCAAGTTGGATTTGTGCTGCTTTTTGTGGACAGGACATACGTGGGCAGTTTTCCACATTGTCTGAGAGATGCCAGTGTTGTAGCTGTACTGCAACAGCTTGGCTAGATTTGCGGGTTGTTCTGGAGCACAGGTCTTCAGCACGATAGAAGGGATGTTGTCGGGACCCATAGCCTTTCCTGTATCTGGTGCGCTCAGCCATTTCTTAATTTCACGAAAACAGTATACCAGTGTGTGGCTGAATGAATGAGTCTCACACATGCTCAGTTATCGACAACAGCACAACATGAAATATCTAATGTGGCTCAGGAGAGTGAGACACGTTCAATTGTTTTAATTCATTCACGGCTTGTGGTTGACTCTGAAATGCCCCCTGAAATGGTCCATCAATTCAATCAGTTTTCAAGAAGAGTTGTTCTAGGTCTGGAGTCACATATAGGCCAGACCGAGTAAGAACAGTCAATTTCCTTCCCTAAAGGACATGAGTGAACCAGATGGTTCTTTAGAATTTGATACGAGCTATGACGCATTCTCCATAGTGAATCCAACTTTGAAATAATCAAAATAGAGGTAAACACACTGCTTCCTGTCAGATGCATTAAAATTAAAAGTAAAGAGAATGCTGATCAATTAATATGTCCTTACATCTAGAATGGTCGTCAATTGTAAGGCCTCCACTAAGTACTAAACAAAGAAGGCTGATAGGGAGAATAAACAAGCAAAAAAATCATGGAGGTCGAGGCCTGTCTGTCTGGACAAGGTTGAATGCAAATCAGCTACAAGCTGAAGGAGGGAGACAAGGTTCCATAACAACATATAGATCCAAGTGAGAGGCGACCTCCACGCGGAAGCAAAAGACCTCAAAAGGGGTAAGTTTGGAATCCGTGCTAAAACGAGGTACAGCCTCTCAGAAGCATAATTTCGGCGGTACTAGAGAAATAACCTTAAGGTGGGCTCCTTGGGAAGATTGGGAGTCCCGTATGCGGGATACCAGGAAGACTACCCTGAACCAGGTTGTATTGGACACTTCCTGATGCCAAACACTGAATTGGTCACGGTATAAATAGGGTTCTGTTAAAGAGTTCGTATCACACTAGGGCAAAAAGTGATTCAAGCACAATGTAAAAGACTTCAATATAAACTTAAAAGGTAATGACAGCCGGTTATTTTAAATTAAGAAAAGCCTTATGTTAATAATGTTAACTATTGGTTTGCCAAGTACAAATGCTGATGGTGATCGTCATCACACTAAAACATATGTGGGACTAAAAAAAAGACATCCCACCTCGCAAATAAAACTTTAACTTTCTGATCCAGGAAAAGGACCCAAATGTTAATGGACTAGAAATAATTGAATAATGAAATTTATTAAATAACGATGTGCGTTTTGAAATTGTTAATTTCAATTGAAAGTGTTAAAAAGAGCTTGGATCTGTCAAGTAGATTATGTGGAGGGCGATATTCACAATGAATAGACAACATGGTAGGAGAATTAGCAAAGGATGTGTCAGTAAAGAATAGAGAACAGGAACCAAGGGCTGAGTAAGATAGGGAACCTAAGGCGAATCAGTTTAAATCGAAAATAAAGCGAAAGCTGACAGGATAGCTAGGAAAGGGAGCCATGGCAAGCTTAACAGGAGTAAACAGAATAGATATAGAAATATGTGGGAACACGAAGAGGTAATGAAGAGGCAATTAAAAAGATTATTGGCAAACAATAAGGCCGACCAGAATCAAGGCCTTACTAGAGGCATCATGTGTAGCCTCTGTGTGTCATTTGTGATGAATGTGGTACAGAAGGGATTGGTCAACATAACGGGTAATCAAATCCCTTTGTTTATGCATGAGAATAACTGAGAAAATGGTTTAAATGAACCACGGCATAGTCTATGATGTCATACAACAAATGGGAATGGCGTTTTTTCCCCTAGGATGGGGAAGAAAGTGAAGATATTATGCCAGTGCGATTGGTCTTGCCTGTGTTAAGAAAAATGGAAATGAAATAAAACCTTGGAAGGTCTATAGGGTAGAATCGATTGGAATTTACGAAGACTCGGAGTTAGTTCCGATCCATAAACAGTATGAGGAATATCGAAGATATCAGATTAAGAAGGGAGGAACTTGGATAGTAATGTTGTACGCTGAAAGGGATCACATGGGTTTGTAGATGTGACATACTCCATCAACATGCTGTTCCACGTTTTGGGTTCACCCTCGCAAAGAATCACCAAAATGCCAGATTGAAATAAGTAAATGGGGTGAAGACAAAACTTAAATGGTGTATAAAGCAAAATGATTATATTGTGTGACTACTACGTCCACTTATATGACTGTGGGTTCTCGCAAATTCCCCATACTAGAACACCAGTTTTGTTTGATTCCAATGAGAAATACGCATACAGGTGCTAAAACGTTGGTACCGGTACATCATTATAAAGTTAGTAACCTACAGATGTAACTGCCTCTGGAGGAGAGAATCATAGAACCATAGAGATACTCAGCACAGAAAGAGGCCCTTCGGCCCATCGTGTCCATGCCGGCTATCATGCACTATCACAGCGGCAGCGGCGGCAGCGGGAAACGCAAGCGGCGAGGCTATAAAAGGCCTCAGAGGCTCAGGAAGGCCTCAGAGCTACAGCAGCGGGAAACGCGAGTGGCGAGGATATAAAACGCCCCCAAGACTCAGGTAGACCTCAGAGCGGCAGTGGCGGCTGCGGGAAATGCGAGCGGCGAGACTATAAAAGGCCCCAGAGACTCAGATAGGCCTCAGAGCGGCAGTGGCAGCGGCGGGAAACATGAGCGGCGAGGCTATAAATGGCCCCAGAGACACAGGTAGGCCTCAGAGCGGCAGTGGCGGCGGCGGGAAATGCGAGCGGCGAGGCTATAAATGGCCCCAGATACCA
Source organism: Somniosus microcephalus (assembly GCF_052327205.1). Classification (NCBI taxonomy): domain Eukaryota; kingdom Metazoa; phylum Chordata; class Chondrichthyes; order Squaliformes; family Somniosidae; genus Somniosus; species Somniosus microcephalus. The sequence goes on along the minus strand of NW_028225180.1, from coordinate 30,493,334 downwards.
GGTAGGCCTCAGAGCGGCAGCGGGGGTGGCGGGAAATGCGAGCAGCGAGGCTATAAAAGGCCCCAGAGACTCAGGTAGGCCTCACATTTACTAATCTCCAATCTCAGAGAGGGAGAGAAGTAAAACGTAATCGAAGTGTGACGTCACCAGAAAGAGGGAAGTGATTGGCTGGTGAGTATTTCACGCTTTTTTTTAAAACTTTAACTCTGTGGTCTGTTGTTAAACCAGGGCCCTTAAATATATCATTTATCTGTAGCGTAATTGGTATGACTCATTTGATTAATTTAATTTCAATTAATTAAAGGGTAAGTCATAGCAGGACAGCCCGGTGCTGTGGTATGCTCCTCCTGCGCTATGTGGGAACTCAGGAACACTTCCTGTGTCCCTGACAACTATGTGTGCAGGAAGTGTGTCCAGCTGCAGCTACTGGCAGACCGCATTGCGGCGTTGGAGCAGCGATTGGATACATACTGGAACATTTGCGATGCTGAGGATGTCGTGAATAGCATGTTTAATCAGTTGGTCACACGGCAGATATGCGCAGGCAGGTAGTGCAGGGGTCCCCTCTCGACATCCCCCTCTCAAACAGATATATCAGTTTGGATACTGATGGGGGGGATGGCTTACCAGGGGAAGGCAGCAGCAGCCAACTTCCTGGCACCAGGGGTGGCTCTGCTGCACAGGACGGGAGGAAAAAGAGGGGGAGTGCTATAGTAATAGGGGATTCTATTGCAAGGGGAATAGATAGGCATTTCTGCGGCCGCAAGCGAGACTCCAAGTTGGTGTGTTGCCTCCCTGGTGCAAGGGTCAAGGATGTCTCAGAGCGACTGCAGAACATTTTGGAAGGGGAGGGTGAACAGCCAGTTGTAGTGGTGCATATAGGTGCCAACGATAGAGGTAAAAACCGGGATGAGGTCCTAAAAGCTGAATATAGGGAGTTAGGAGGTAAATTAAAAAGTAGGACCTCAAAGGTAGTAATTTCAGAATTGCTGCCAGTGCCACGTGCTAGTCAGAGTAGAAATAGAAAGGGCCAAACTAATTCATAATGAGAGTGTGAAAAAAGCAAGCCTGAAGGCTTTGTATCTTAATGCTAGAAGCATTAGGAACAAGGTGGATGAATTAGTTGTGGAAATAGAGGTAAACAAGTATGATTTGATTGGGATTACAGAAACGTGGCTGCAGGGTGGGCAAGGCTGGGAACTTAACTTCCAGGGATATACAATATTTAGGAAGGATCGGCAAAAAGGTAGGGGAGGTGGGGTAGCATTGCTGGTAAAGGAGGGGATTAATGCAATGGAAAGGAAGGATATTAACTCGGATGAAACGGAATCTGTATGGGTAGAAATGAGAAATAGCAAGGGGAGAAAAACGTTAGTGGGTGTGATATATAGGCCTCCAAATAGTAATATGGAGGTGAGGGAAGGCATAAAAAGGGAAATTAGAGAAGCGTGCGATAAGAGCACAGCTGTCATCATGGGTGACTTTAATTTACATATTGATTGGACTACCCAAATTAGTAAAAATTCTGAGGAGGAGGAATTCCTGGAATGTTTTCGGGACGGTTATCTGGACCAATATGTCGAGGAGCCGACTCGAGATCAGGCCATTTTAGACTGGGTATTGTGCAATGAGAAGGGACTTATCACCAATCTTCTTGTACGAGGCCCCTTGGGTCAGAGCGATCATAATATGATCGAGCTCTCAGTCGAGATGGAGAGTGAGGAAATTGAATCAGAGACTAAGGTCCAGAACTTAAATAAAGGGAATTACGAGGGTATGAGACGGGAATTGGGTAAGATTGATTGGGTGGTGTTTCTGGGGGGATTGACAGTGGATAGACAATGGCAAGCATTCAAAGATAGAATGGAAGAATTCCAGAACATGTTTATACCGGTTTGGCATAAAAATAAACCTAAAAAGGTGACTCAACCGTGGATAACGAGGGAAATTAGGGACAGCATAAAATCAAAAAAAAGGGCATATCAACTGGCAAAAAAAAGCACCAGACCGGAAGATTGGGGGCAGTACAGGATACAGCAGAAGAGGACAAAGGGATTAATCAGGAAGGGGAAAATAGAATACGAAAGTAAACTTGCAGCAAAAATAAAGACAGACTGCAAAAGCTTTTATCGGTATATCAGGAGGAAAAGACTGGTAAAATCCCAAGTCGGTCCCCTGCAGTCCGATTCGGGAGAATATATAATGGAGAATAAGGAAATGGCAGACCAATTAAACTCATACTTTGGTTCTGTATTCACAAAGGAGGACACAAATAACCTCCCAGGAATATCGGCAAACATAGGGACTAATGAGAGGGAGGAGCTGACAGAAATTAGTATCTCTAGGGATATGGTGTTGGGTAAGTTGAGGGGACTGAAGGCCGACAAATCCCCGGGGCCTGATAAACTACATCCTAGGGTACTTAAGGAGGTGGCCCTGGAGATAGCAGATGCTCTAAGGATCATCTTCCGGAACTCCATTGACTCGGGAACAGTACCCGTGGATTGGAGGGTAGCTAATGTTACCCCAATATTTAAAAAGGGGGGTAGAGAGAAAGCAGGGAATTATAGACCAGTAAGCCTTACATCGGTTGTGGGCAAAATGCTAGAGTCCATTATTAAGGATAAAATAGCGGAGCACTTGACAAATGGGGAAAGGATCGGACAGAGTCAACATGGATTTACAAAGGGTAAATCGTGTTTGACTAATCTGCTGGAATTTTTTGAGGAAGTAACTGGTAAAATAGATGGGGGAGAGCCAGTGGATGTGGTGTACCTTGACTTCCAGAAAGCCTTCGATAAGGTTCCACACAAAAGATTGTCATGCAAAATTAAGGCTCATGGGATTGGGGGCAAAGTATTAACGTGGATAGAGAACTGGCTGGCGGATAGAAAACAGAGAGTTGGAATAAACGGCTCGTTTTCAGAGTGGCAGGCAGTGACCAGCGGGGTGCCGCAAGGATCTGTCCTGGGACCCCAGCTGTTCACAATATATATAAATGATCTGGATCAGGGAATTGGATGCAATATTTCCAAATTCGCTGACGACACTAAACTAGGAGGAGGGGTGGGCTCTGATGAGGATGTCAGGAGGCTACAGTGCGATTTGGACAGGTTGGGGGAATGGGCGGATACGTGGCAGATGCACTATAATGTGGATAAATGCGAGGTTATCCACTTTGGGGGTAAAAACAGGAGGGTAGATTATTATCTAAATGGCAATAGATTGGGAGATGGGGAAGTGCAGAGGGACCTGGGTGTTCTTGTGCACCAGTCACTGAAGGAGAGCATGCAGGTGCAACAGGCGATTAAGAAGGCAAATGGTATGTTGGCCTTCATATCAAGGGGGTTCGAGTATAGGAATAGGGATACCTTACTACAGCTGTACAAGGTGCTGGTGAGACCGCATCTGGAGTATTGTGTACAGTTTTGGTCGCCCCATCTGCGGAAGGATGTTCTTGCCATGGAAAGAGTGCAACGGCGATTCACCAGGCTGATACCTGGAATGGCGGGAATGACCTACGAAGAGAGATTAAATAGTTTGGGCTTGTACTCACTGGAGTTTAGAAGATTGAGAGGGGATCTCATCGAAACATATAAAATTATGGCAGGCCTGGACAGGCTGAATTCAGAGAGAATGTTTCCAATGGCCAGGGAGCACAGAACCAGGGGCCACAGTCTAAAAATAGCGGGCAAATCATTTAAAACAGAGATGAGGAAGAATTTCTTCACTCAAAGAGTGGTGAGCCTGTGGAATTCCCTGCCACAGAGGGCTGTGAAGGCTAATTCAATAAATATTTTCAAGAGAGAATTGGATATATTTCTGAAGGCTAAGGGGATTAAGGGTTACGGAGAAAAGGCGGGGACGGGGTACTGAACTGGTAAGATCAGCTATGATCTCAGACGAGGATCAGCCATGATCTCATTGAATGGCGGAGCAGGCTCGAAGGGCCGAATGGCCTACTCCTGTTCCTATCTCTATGTTACTATGAATGCGTGGCTAGAGGAATGGTGCAAGTGGGAGGGAATCAAATTCCTGGGACATTGGAACCGGGTCTGGGAGAGGTGGGACCAGTTCAAACCGGAAGATTTGTACCTGGGCAGGGCCGGGACCGATGTCCTAGGGGGAGTGTTTGCTAGTGCTCTGGGGGAGTGTTTAATCTAAAATGGCAGGGGGTTGGGAACCTGATCAGGGGGACAGAGGAAAGGGAAACAAGGATTAAAGCAAAAGATAGGAAGGAGAAAAACAAAAGGGACAGGCAGAGAAATCAAGGGTTTAAATCAAATATGTCCACATCAAACTATAATTCTCAAATATCTAAGAGCGTTAAAAAAGAAGCCTGAAGGCTTTGTGTCTTATTGCGAGGAGCATTCCTAATAAGGTGGATGAATCAGCTGTGCAAGTAGAGGTAAACAAATATGATATGATTGGGATGACAGAAACATGGCTCCAGGGTGGCCAAGGCTGGGCACTCAACATCCAGGGGTATTCAATATTCAGGAATGATTGGCAAAAAGGAAAGTGAGGTGGGGTAGCATTGCTGGTTAAAGAGGGGATTAATACAATTGAAAGGAGAGATATTAGCTCTGATGATGTGGGATCTGTATGGGTAGAAATGAGAAATACCAAGGGGCAGGAAACGTTAGTGGGAGTGGTATATAGACCTCCAAAGAGTAATGAGGAGGTCGGGGATGGCATTATACAGGAAATTAGATAAGCGTGCAAAATAGAGCACAGCAGTTATCATGGTTGACTTTAATCTACATATAGATTGAGCTAACCAAATTAGTAACAATACTGTGGAGGAGGAATTTCTGGAGTTTATAAGGGATGGTTTCCTGGACCAATATGTCGAGGAACCAACCAGAGATCAGGCCATCTTAGACTGGGTAAATTGTAATGAGAAAGGATTAATTAGCAATCTTGCGCAAAGCCCCTTGGGTCGGAGCGTTCATAATATGATAGAATTCTTCATTAAGATGGAGAGTGAAATAGTTGACTTAGAGACTCGCGTCCTGAATTTAAATAAAGGCGACTATGATGGTATGAGGTGCGAGTTGGGTAGGATTGATTGGGGAATGTCACTCAAAGCGTTGACGGTGGATGGGCAATGGCAAACATTCAAAGATGGCATGAATGAACTACAGAATTTGTTCCCCCAGTTTGGCATAAAAATAAAACAAAAAATGTGACTCAACCGTGGCTAACAAGGGAAATTAGGGATACCATAAGATCCAAGGAGAGGACATATAAATTGGCCAGAAAAAGCAGTAAACCTGAGGATTGGGAGCAGTTTAGAATCCAACAAAAGAGGACAAAGGGATTAATAAGAGGGGGAAAATAGAGTATGAGAGTAAGCTTGCAGGGAACATAAAAAGTGACTGTAAAATTGTTTATAGATATGTGAAGAAAAAAAGATTGGGGAAGTCAAACGTAGGTCCCTTGCAGTCAGAATCAGGGGTATTTTTAATGGGGAACAAAGAAATGGCAGACCAATTAAATACATGCTTTGGTTCTGCCTTCACAAAGGAGGACACAAATAACCTCCCAAAGATGTCGGGGAACATAGGGTCTAATGAAAGGGAGGAACTGATAGAAATCAGTATTTGTAGGGAAATGGTGTTAGGGTAATTGATGGGATTGAGGTCCGATAAATCCCATGGGCCTGGTAATCTACATCCTAGGGTACTTAAGGAAGTTGCCCTAGAAATAGTAGATGCAATGCTGGTCATCTTCCAAAATTCGATAGATTATGGAACAGTACCCATGGATTGGCGGGTAGCTAATGTTCCCCCACTGTTCAAAAAGGGTGGTAGAGAGAAAACGGGGAATTACAGACCGGGAAGCTTGACATCGGTAGTGGAGAAAATGCTAGAGTCCATTATAAAGGATTTAATAGCAGAACACTTGGAATAATGTGACCAGATCGGACAAAGTCAACATGGACTAACAAAAGGTAAATCGTGGTTGACTAATCTACTGGAAATTTTTGAGGATGTAACTGGCAGAATAGATAAGAGAGAACCAGTCGATGTGGTGCATTTGGATTTTCAAAAGGCTTTTGATAAGGTCCCGCATAAGAGATTAGCGTGTACAATTAAGGCACATGGTATTGGGGGCAAGGTATTGACTTGGATAGAGAACTGGTTATCAGACAAAAAGCAAAGAGTTGGAACAAACGGCTCTTTTTCCAAGCGGCAGGCAGTGACTAGTGGGGTACCGCAGGGATTGGTCCTTAGACCCCCGCTATTCACAATATATATTAATGATCTGGACGAGGGAACTAGATGTAATATCTCCAAGTTTGCAGACAACACAAAGCTGGGTGGGCGTGTGTGCTGTGAGGAGGATGCCGAGAAACTCCAGTATGACTTGTACAGGTTGGGTGATTGGGCAGAAGCATGGCAGGTGCAATATAACGTGGATAAATGCGAGGTTATCCAATTTGGTGTCAAAAACAGGAAGGCAGATTATTATCTGAATGTCAATAGATTGGGAGAAGGGGAAGTGCAACGAGACCTGGGTGTCCTTGTGCACCAGTCGCTAAAAGTAAGCATGCAGTTGCAGCAGGCGTTTAAGAAGGCAAATGGCATGTTGGCATTCGTAGCGAGAGGGTTTGTGTACAGGAACAAGGATGTCTTGCTGCAGTTGTACAGGGCGTTGGTGAGACCACATCTTGGTATTGTGTGCAGTTTTGGTAGCCTTATCTGAGGAAGGTTATTCTTGTCATGGAAGTAGTGCAGCGAAAATTCACCAGGCTGATACCTGGGATGGCAGGAATGACAAATGAGGAGAGACTGGGTCGATTGGGCTTGTACTCGCTGCAGTTTAGAAGAATGAGAGGGGGTCTCATCGAAACTTATCAAATTCTAACAGGACTAGACAGATTAGATGCTGGAAGGATGTTCCAGATGGTCGGGAATCCAGAACCAGGGGTCACAGTCTAAGGATAAGGGGTAAGCCATTTTATACAGAGATGAGGAGGAATTTCTTCACCCACAGAGTGGTGAACCTGTGGAATTCTCTGCCAAAGAAGGCAGCAGAGGCCAATTCATTAAATATATTCAAGAAGGAGTTAGGTATATTTCATAAGGCTAAAGGGATCAAGGATATGGAGAGAAGGCAGGAACAGGGTCCTGAATTTGGATGATCAGCCATGATCTTATTGAATGGCGGAGCAGGCTCGAGGGGCCGAATGGCTTACTCCTGCTCCTATCTTCTATGTTTCTATGTTTATTTTATTCCCATTTTCCAGCACTTGGTCCGTAGCCTTGTATGCTATTGCGTTTCAAGCGCTCATCTAAATGCTTCTTGAATTTTGTAAGGCTTCCTGCCTCTACCACCCTTTCAGGCAGTGAGTTCCAGATTCCAACCACCCTCTGGGTGAAAACGTTTTTTCCTCAAATCCCATCTAAACCTCCTTCCCCTTACCTTGAAACTATGCCCCCTGGTTATTGACCCTGCTACTAACGGGAAATATTCATTTCTATCTACCCAATATGTGCCCCTCATAATTTTGCACACCTCAATCGGGTCCCCCCTCAGCCTTCTCTGCTCTAAGGAAAACAACCCCAGCCTGTCCAGTCCCACTTCATAGTTGAAGCGCTCCAGCCCAGGTAACATCCTGCTGAATCTCCTCTGCACCCTCTCCAATGCAATCACATCCTTCCTAAAGTGTGGCTACCTTAACTGCACTCAGTATTCCAGCTGTGGCTTAAGTAGCGTTTTGTACAGCTCCATCATAACCTCCCTGCTCTTATAGACTATGCCTCGGCTAATGAAGGCAAGTATCCCATATGCCTTTTTACCCACCTTATCTACCTGTCTTGCTGCATTCAGGGACCAATGAAAATGCACACCAAGGTCCCGCTGATCCTTTGTCCTTCCTAGGGTCCTACAATTCGTTGTGTATTCCCTTGCATGGTTAGTGCTCCCAAAATGCATCCAGCTCACACTTTTCAGGGTTATATTCCATTTGCCACTGAGCTGCCCATCTAACCAACCTGTCTACATCGTCCTGTAGCCTGAGGCTTCCCTCCTCGCTATTTAAGACTCCACCAATTTTCGTGTCATCTGCGAACTTACTGATCATACCTCCTACATTGATATGGAAATCATTAACGTACACGACAAACGTCAAAGTTCCCAGCACCGACCCCTGCGATACACCACTGGACACAGGCTTCCAGTCACAAAAACAACCTTTCGACCATCACCATCTGACTCCTGCCACGAAGCCAATTTTGGATCCAAAGTGCCAAATTGCCCTGGATCCTATGGGCTCTTAAATTCTTGAACAGCCTCCCATGCGGGACTTTGTCAAAAGCCTTACTGAAGTCCACGTAGACCACATCAACTGCACTACCCTCATCCACACACCTAGCCACCCCCTCGAAAAATTCAAACAAATTAGTTAGACATGATCTCCCCATGACAAAGCCATGCTGACTATTCTTGTTTAATCATTGCCTCTCCAAGTGGAGACTAATTCTGTCCCTCGTAATTTTTTCCAATAATTTCCCTACCACTGGTGTTAGGCTCACTGGCCTGTAATTCCCTGGTTTATCCCTACTACCCTGCTTGAATAATGGTACTACCTTATATATTCTCCAGTACTATGGCACCTCCCCTGTAGAGCCCCTGCGATCTCCTCCATTGCCTCAGACATCAGCCTGGGATACATCTCGTCTGGGCCTGGGGATGTGTCCAATTTTAATCCCACTAAAACCGCTAGTACATCCTCCTCATCAACACTAATTTGTTCAAGTATATCACAATCCCCCTGCATGATTTCTATGCCTACATCGTCCTTCTCCATAGTGAACACAGATACAAAATATTAATTAAAACTTCTCCTAAATCTTCTGGCTCTACACACAGAAGATGGAAATCATTAACGTACACTACAAACGTCAAAGTTCCCAGCACCGACCCCTGCGATACACCACTGGACCCATTACACCCTAATGGGCCCTACTCTTTCCTTGGTTATCCTCTTGCCCTTAATATAATTATAAAACACCTTGGGGTTTTCCTTTTTTTTGCCCGCCAGTGTATTTTCATGCCCCTTTTTCGCTCTCCTAATTTATTTTTTAAGTACCCCCTGCACATTCTATACTCCTCTAGGGCTTCCACTGTTTTCAGTGCTGTGTATCTGCCAAAAGCCTCCCTTTTTTCCTAATGCATTCTTGTATATCCCTTGAGATCCAGAATTCCCTGGGCTTGTTGGTCCCACCCTTGACCTTTACGGGAAGATGTTGCTGTTGTACTCTCTCTATTTCCTTTCAGAAAGACTCCCACTGCTCTGCTGTGGATATTCCTACAAGTAGCTGATCCCCATTCACTTTGCCAGATCCTGCCTTGTCATATTAAAATCGAATATTTATTTCCGGTCCATCTTTGTCCTTTTCCATGACTACTTTAAATCCCACCGAATTATGGTCACTGTCACCAAAATGCTCTCCTACTGACACTTTTACAACTTGCCCGGCTACATTCCCTAGAATGATCTAGTACCGCCCCTCTCTTGTAGGACTTTCTAGATGCTGGCTCAAACAGCCTTCCTGGATGCACTTTAAGAATTCTGCACCATCTTAGTCTTTCACACTCTCACTATCCCAGTTAATATTGGCGAAGTTGAAATCCCCTACTATTATTACACTCTTATTTCTGCACTTCTCTGAGATTTGCCTATATACCAGTTCAACTATCTCCCCCTGACAGTTTGGGTGCCTATGGTACCCTCCCAGCAAAGTGCTTGCCCCTTTTTGTTCTTAAGTTCTACCCATAAGGCCTCATTAGAGGAACCTGCTAAGGTAGCATCCCTCCTTACAGCAGTCATTGACACCTTGATTAATATTGCGACACACCCTCCTATTTTACACGCCCCTCTGTCTCGCCTGAAGATGCTATACCCCGGAATATTGAGCTGCCGGTCCTGCCCCTCCCTCAGCCATGTCTCTGTGAGAGCAACAATATCGTACTCCCAAATGTTCATCAACACCTTTACTTCGTCTGCCTTACTCGCAAGACTCCTTGGGCCAGTAATACCGGTCCCAACGCGTGAGTACGGACGGGGTACTCACGCGTTGGTCCGCTGGAAGTGCCGGATTTCAGCATGCACAGCGCATGCGCGGGAAACTGGCATTCCCTCCAAGGGGTTCAGAGGTCCAACGCGTGCATGCAGGGCTCTGCGCGGATGCATTGAACTTCCTTTTTGACAGGTTTGCCCGTGTGTAAGGGCCTGAACTATTTAGACATATAAAAAGGAGGCGTAAGGACTTGATTCTTTAAGGTAAGTGGTCTATTATTTAAAATTATAAAATTTTTCCCACAGTTTTATTGTTTTTAAGGACTTTACAGTAAGGTAAGTTTATTTTTAGACTCGATTTCTTAAAAAATTATTTTTTTCAAAAGTTTGATTAATTGATTAAAATAGTTTTTTAAAGATATTTATAGTTTATTTAACTTTTGGGATGTTTTTAAAAATTTTATTTAAAGTTAAACTAGTCTTTTGGGTGCCCGTACTTTTCATGAGTTTGACAGTTCTTACTATCAAACTCATGAATGAAGTTTCCCCTCCCCTGATTGGCTGCACAGTGCTCATCTGATTCCAGCCGGCACATCGCACTAACTACGCCGCTGGATTAGGCAAGCACAGCGCGCCAACATCTGAACCGGGCCAGTGACAGGAATTCCAAGCAGGCCCAGGCTTCAGATGTCGGCGCGCCGGGTGAGTGCACATCAGGGGCTTGCACGCGCGGCAAGCCCCCAAACCTAATTTCTGGGCCAATGTGTTACATTAAATGCCTTCCAGCCTTGCCATACGCCCTTGTGCCGTTACATATTTGCTCTGCCTTCCAGGCTGAATTGCTTTCCCTCTATATTTGGCTGTGCATCACCCCCTACTATAGCTCCACTCCGTAACCCATCCCCATGCCAAATCAGTTTAGCCCCACAACAGCACTAGCAAACCTTCCCGCAAGTATGTTGGTGCTGTTCCGGTTCAGGTGCAGCCCGTCCGTCTTGTACAGGTCCCACCTTCCCCAGAAGCAGACCCAGTGATCCAGGAAACTAAAGCCCTCCCTCCTGCACCAACTCTTTAGCCACTCATTCATCTGCTCTATCCTCCCACTCCTATACTCATTAGCACGTGGCTAAAGGATGAAGCCATTCGAACCATTCCTCATGTGAGACCCTTCCTACCTCCTCTGTCACCCTTCCTACCTCCTCTGTCTCTGGCTTTAAATGGCATAATTCAATGAACTAGGATATCCCAGAAACACATAGTGCAAATGATAAAGACAAATAGAGAGACAGTGCAATCCCGATACTGGGAATCATGAATGGTGGGAAGTAGTATCTAGCGTGGAACTATATCCTTGGGCTAGATTATTCCAGATGGGATTGGTGATAGCACAGACAAAAGCTTTTGGGATTCTGGTCATTGCATTGTGCTGTGTAAGGGAGTCGATAATGGACATAGGAAATGCTGAAAGGTAAGAAGATAGCAAGGGCACTAAGAGGAGGCCAGGATTAGTAAAGACAAAGAATGATATAAAACACTTTGCCAAGAGGTAAAATAACCCATACAAAAGTGGGACATGTTGGCATATGGACCCCGGTTAAATCAGTTTCTGAAAGGAACTCATGTTCAATTAATTTGTTAAAGGGAAAAAAGTGTTTCATATTTTTAGAGAGAGAGAGCGACAAAGAGACGGAAAGACAGATTTCACTTAGCAACAGCTGGAGTTTTGCAACCAACCAGCCTTCGATATACATATTGGGGCAGAAATTCGGGTTGGGGGGAGAAGCCCCCGATCTGCACTTACCCGACGCGCCGGCCGTTGAGCTTCAGGGACGCCTGGAATTCCTGGTTTAAAATGTTGACTCCCGGGCAGCGTCTGACGTCACGCCGCCCAGGAGTGCAGCCAGCGTGAAGCCTGGAGCGCGCCGTGCAAGTGAGACACGCCCCTTGAGGTCTCATTTTAAAAGGACACGCCCCCAATGTTTCTCACAAGCTGCAAAGCATTTTTACATGTAGAGCAGCATTTTAAATAGGTTTTTGGTATTTTTAAGAAGCTTTTGGTAACTTTTATAAAAGTTTACATTATTTTGAAGAATCTGAAGTAGTTTTGAACAGAATTAAAGCGATTTAAAAGCATTTCTTTCATTCCATTTATTTAATTAGCAACGTCATCGTCGTACATGTCTTCGCACTGTTCCCTTTGGGGAACTGTATGAAGTGGTGGAAGGATTTCTGGCCGTGATAAACGCTCCTTCTGTGACTGTAATCATCTTTGTACCAGCCATTAGGGTGGTTAGTCCTATGGCAGGAGGGTTTTACAGGCTCCCACAATCTATACGGGGGGGAGGGGCCACGCACACCCACCGACGCAAATATCCCACTGGATGTCTACCCAGAATTTAGAGCCGGAGCTCCGACTCCACTTGCCGGGACTGTCTGGAGCGGGGTTAGAAATCCTATGCCGTGTGGTCCAGTGGGGGGGATGCTACCGCTACGCCAAAGGCCCACTCAGATTAGCAACGTGAAATGGCTGGAATGAGCACAATTCACGGCATTCAAAGAACTAGCAATTGAACTGATGATGACCTCAGCAATCTCCTCAACGAGGTGGAGGCGCAGCACCTGCTCATCATTGGCAATGAGAAGTCCAAGGCGCCGCAAAAAGGAGAGAAAATAGCTTGGTCTTTCAAGTGGCAGCATAGGGCTCCAGTCACGGGGAGGAAAAAGGCGCAGGAAACGTATGGGTGTCACCTTTTGCGCGGAGTGGGCCTTTTGAGTAGCGGTAAGCATCCCCGCCACTGGGCCAGAAGGAGTAGGGTTTCAAGCCCCGCTCCAGACAGCCCTGGCAAGTGGAGTCGGAGCTCCAACTATAAATTCTGGGTGGACATCCAGCGGGATACTTGCGTCTGCGTGTGTGGGTGCCCCTCAGATGGGTTGTGGGAGCCCGTAAAACCCTCACGCCATAGGACTAACCACCCTAATGGCTGGTATGAAGATGGTTATGGTCACGGAAGGAGCATTAACGTGGCCAGAAAACCTTCCACCACTTCATACAGTTCCCGAAGGGGAACAGTGTGAGGATATGTACGACGATGACCTCTTGCGCAATGCACCTCCTTGGACCCTCAGTTGCAGATGCGAGGGGGCAAATCATGCAATTGTTAAATTTTTCATTTTATTGACATGTAAAGTGTTGGCCCAGTCATTCCGTTCCAAACGCGTGAGTATGGTCGGGGTACTCACGCGTCTGGCCGGAGGAAATGCCGGTTTTCAGCATGCACAGCGCATGCGGGGAAAACCGGCATTTCCTGTCCTCTGAATGAAGGGGTTCAGAGGCAGAACGCATGCAACTGCATAGCCAGCGCGTGCGCAGTAAAATTCGCCAGTTTCATTCATGCTTTCAATGAGGTTAAGTCCTTACAACTTACACATGAAAAAAGCATGAGTACAGTTGCTCCAGAGGCTGCGGAGGAAGATATATTTTATCGTGGAGCTTCTGAAAGGCAATATTTTTGTTTGGGAAAGGGAGTAAAGTTATTTTAAGAAAAGCTGAGGTAAGTTTTAAAGTTTATTTTTGTTTTTTAAAACGGGTTTTCAGTACTGTAGGTAGAAGGAGCAATTGTGGCTATGTGAATTGAATTTGCTGTGTTTATTAAATGTGAAAATGACTCCAACATTTTCAAGAAAGAAACTTTTCATCAGTAACATATTCTTTTAAGTAATTATGTATGTATGTCTGTATATATTCCTTTGCGTATATGTATGTATATATTCCTTTACTTATGTATATGAATGTATGTATTTAATTATGACTTTCAGAGAAAGTAACTTATTGGAAAATCATAATTAAATACATACATTCATACACATAAGTAAAGGAATATATACATATATGTAAAGGAATATATATGGACATACATACATAATTACTTAAAAGAATATATTACTGATGAAGTTTCTTTCTTAAAAATGTTGGAAATTTTACATTACTCATTTTAGAACAGTCATTTAACACAGCAAATTCAATTCACACAGCCACAATTGCTCCTTCTACCTACAGTACTGGAAACCCGTTGAAAAAAAAAAAAGTAACTTTAAAACTTACCTCATCATTTCTTAAAATAACTTTCCTCCCTTTCCCAAACAAAAATATTGTCTTGCAGAAGCTCCACGATAAAATATATCTTCCTCCGCAGCCTCTGGAGCAACTTTACACATGCTTTTTTCACGTGTAAGTTGTAAGGACTTAACCTCACTGAATCCATGAATGAAATCGACGAAGTTCACTGCGTACGCGCTGCCTGTGCAGTCGCACGCGCTGTGCCTCTGAACCCCTTCGTTCAGAGGACAGGAAATGCCGGTTTTCCCCGCATGCGCTGTGCATGCTGCAAACCGGCATTTCCTCCGGCCAGACGCGTGAGTACCCCGACCATACTCACGCGTTTGGAATGGAATTACTGGGCCAATAGAATGTTTAGATTAGAAATAATATGTTAGGATAAGGAAAGTCCAGAACGAGTGTTTATGCTCACCATAGCAAGGCCAAGATGTTTATCTGTGTGTTATTGATGTAGATTGCATCTTTTGACTATACATTAGCCAGAGATATCCATATTTGGCAATGCCTGTAGAGGTTTGATAAGAAAACAGTGTATAAATGTAAGCTTTTTCCCTTGTATGGGAGCATGGACGTACCCATGCCTAGGGACGCGTGCTCTATCTGTTACTAGACTCTGCTTGTAAACTGCTTTCTATGCTGAAGTTAAAGAATGAAATGAATATAAGCAGAAGACTGAATTCGTTAAAACCCAAGTGAGCAGACTGAAGGGAACAGGATCTACCCTTACCCTATTCGGCTACATTGGGCTGAACAAACTATTACAGTATTCCACCAAGCTGAAGCCACGCTCAACATATTTATATGACAGTCTAATCGTTTTGGCCTCCAACTCTCCCCATAAGCATTGTGTACTGTACTCTAATGCGTGGAGCAATCTTTATTTCTATCTTAGCAACTAGTCACATATCCAATTAATTAACAGAGGGAAAATAGAATATGAGAGTAAGCCATCCGGGAACATAAAAACTGACTGTAAAAGCTTTTATAGATATGTGAAGAGAAAAAGATTGGTGAAGTCAAGCATAGGCCCCTTACAGTCAGAATCAAGGGAATTTATAATGGGAAACAAGGAAATGGCAGACCAACTAAATACATACTTAAGTTCTGTCTTCACAAAGGAGGACACAAATAACCTCCCAGAGATGTCGGGGAACATAGGGTCTGATGAAAGGGAGGAAAAGATATCAGTATTTGTAGGGAAATGGTGTTAGGAAAATAGATGGGACTGAAGGCTGATAAATCCCCAGGGCCTGATGGTCTACATCCCAGGGTACATAAGGAAGTGGCCCTAGAGATAGTAGATGCATTGCTGGTCATCTTCCACTTTGGTGGCAAAACAGGAAGGCAGATTATTATTTGAATGGCAATAGATTGGGAGAAGGGGAGGTGCAGAGATACCTGGGTGTTATTGTGCACCAGTCGCTGAAGGTAAGCATGCAGGTGCAGCAGGCGGTTAAGAAGGCAAATGATATGTTGGCCTTCATAGCAAGAGGGTTCGAGTACAGGAACAAGGATGTCTTGCTACTGTTGTACAGGGCCTTGGTGTGACCGCACTTTGAGTATTGTGTGCAGTATTGGTCACCTTACCTGAGGAAGGACGTTCTTGCCATGGAGGGAGTGCAGCGAAGATTCACCAGGCTGATACCTGGGATGGCAGGAATGATGTATGAGGAGAGATTGTGTAGATTGGGCTTATACTCACTGGAGTTTAGAAGATTGAGAGGGGATCTCATAGAAACCTATAAAATTCTGTCAGGTCTGGACAGTCTAGATGCAGGAAGGATGTTTCAGATGGCCGGGGAGTCCAGAACTAGGTGTCATAGCCTAAGGATAAGGGGTAAGCCATTTAGGACTGAAATGAGGAGGAAATTCTTCACCCAGAGAGTGCTGAACCTATGGAACTCTCTGCCACAGAGGGCGGTGGAGGCCAGTTCATTAAATATATTCAAGAAAGAGTTGGATATTATTCTTGAGGCTAAAGGGATCAAGGGATATGGGGAGAAGGCAGGGACAGGGTACTGAATTTGGATGATCAGCCATGATCTCATTGAATGGCGGAGCAGGCTCGAAGGGCCGAATGGCTTACTCCTGCTCCTATCTTCTATGTTTCTATCCTATCTTCTATGTTTATGGCAATCCTGGGTGTTTATGATTCTCTGTCTTTGAGTTTACAAATTGTCTTTTATTCAAACCCAGAGAAAAAATTCAACTTCCCCTTTCCTCCCATTCGACTGCAACATTTACACATCTTTAAAACGTTGTAACATTGATAACAAAATAATTTGTAGAATTGTAATATAACTGTAACTGCAAGCATGATGAACTGTTATAGTTTAATAAGAGCAGGAAGTGGATTGCAATACCGTGATGACTGCAGGCATCAGGAATGACAAAATAATAAAAGTTACAGGAGAATCCGATTGTGATACATTGATCATGATATACATGGGGAATTTTAATATTTAAAAATCTACAGGTGTACCCAATTATAATTTTGTTCACACAAACATGTGGAATTTTAATATATTAGAACTACAGGTATATCCAATAGTAATATTTATCAAAAAGACGTGGAAAATTGTAATGTCTTAAATCAACAGGTATATCCAATAGTAATATTTATCACAAAGATGTGTAAGATTGTAATATATTAATACTACCGGTAGACACAATGTAATATTGATCACCACAGTTATGGGGAATTGTAATATATGAAAAACTACAGGTATATCCAATAAAATATTGATCACTACAGACATGGGAATTGTAATATATTAATACTACAGGTATATCCAATGAAATATTGATCAAACATTCATGGAGAATTGTATTATATGAAAAACTACAGGTATATCCAATATAACATTGATCACTACAGACATGGGGAATTGTAATATATTAATACTACAGGTATAGCCAATGCAATATTGATCAAACAGACATGGGGAATTATATTATATTAAAACTTCAGGGATATCCAATTGTAATATTGATCACCACAGACATGGAAAATCGTAATGTAATAAAACTACAGGTATATCCAATTGTAATATTGATCACCCTGCTAACAAGAGCCCTGAATGAAAGGCAACAGACAAACTGAATTTATTTGACGTGTTTTCGTGAGTGAGTGAGCCTGGGGAGTTTGAAACATTCTGATACATGGCGCTGTTGGGTCGTTTTACCTTACCAGGTTACCTGTCCCGGACTAGCCCAGTTTCACTCTTGTAGATTCATAGACCCACAGCAAGGACCGGAGCACATAATCGGAAGAGACTGAGTGAGTGCTGCATTGTCGGGTGTGTCGTCTTTAAAATGACAAATGCAATCCAGGTCCTGACTGCATCTACAGGTGGAAGGGAAATAACCCACGGCTCTACTGAAGGAAGAATAGTGGTCTCCTCTCATGTCTTGGTCCACATTGAGATATCTTAAAAATGTAATACCCGATTATACTCCCTGTAGTTCTCTTTAAGAATCCATGTCTTCCTAATTTTCCCCAGCAGCCCCACAGGTCAATGCCTGTCCCAGATATTCAGAAACCTGCCTGCCCGATTAGTTCCCACGTAGACATTTACAGGTCCTTGGAGTAAAAGGAATGGATTTAAAATCACTGATCTCAGGTTACACCTGGAGATTAGTGGGGGTTCGGGTGCTGCACAGCCAGGCCAACGGAATCGCCTCTCCCGTGTATAATAACGATAACTGGTTCACGGTACCATAGTTAATGGACTAGACATCCAGAGACCTATATTAATGATCCGGAGATATGTAATCAAATCGCACCACGACAGTGGGGGAATATAAAATGAGTTAATTAAATAAATCTGGAATATTCTGTATGTACCGGATTGTCGTAACTGTCAGACTGATACCTGGGATGGCAGGAATGACGTATGAGGAGAGATTGGGTCGATTGGGCTTATACTCGCTGGAGTTTAGAAGAATGAGAGGGGATCTCATTGAAACTTATAAAATTCTAACAGGACTAAACATACTAGATGCAGGAAGGATATTCCCGATGGACGGTGAGTCCAGAACAAGGGATCACAGTCTAAGGATAAGGGGTAAGCCATTTAGGACAGAGATGAGGAGGATTTTCTTCACCCAGAGAGTGGTGAAACTGTGGAATTCTCTACCACAGACGGCAGTGGATACCAATTCATTAAATATATTCAAGAAGGAGTTAGATATATTTCATAAGGCTAAAGGGGTCAAGGGTTATGGGGAGAAGGCAGGGACAGGGTACTGAATTTCGATGATCAGCCATGATCTCATTGAATGGCGGAGCTGGCTCGATGGGCCGAATGTCCTACTCCTGCTCCCAACTTCTATGTTTCTATGTAAAAGCCCATTTGGTTCTGTGCTGTTCTTTAGGGAAGGAAATCTGCCATCCTTACCCGGTCTGCTATATGTGACTTCAGATCCACAGCAATGTGGTTGACTCTCAACGGCCCTCTGAAATGGCCTAGCAAGCCAGTAAGTTGTACTAAACCGATGCAAAGAAGTATATTGTGGGAGTACCGTCACAACACGGACTGCGGCCGTTTAAGAAGGCGGCTCACCACTTACTACATTCTCAAGGGCAATTAGAGATGGGCATTAAACGCTGACCTTGCCAGCGATGCCCACATCGCAGGAAGGAATACAAAATAACAATTACTGTTGAATTAATTGGTTATTCAGCTATATACCGGTGAGAACTTTAAGACGAAGCGTTATTAGTTTTAAAGTAAAAATTTGTTACTTTAATTCCAATTAAATATTGTGTTTAATAACAACAAAAAATGCTGGAAACACTCAGCAGGCCAGGCAGCGTCCGTGGACATATAAACAGAGTTAACGTTTGAGGTCTGGGACCCTTCATCAGAACTGGAAAAAGCTGGAGATGTAATAGATATTAAGCAGGTTCCAGCATCAGCAGTATTTTGCTATTATATAAATATTGTGTGTGTTGAGTCAGAATGAAGGCTCTCGGTGCTCTGCTGATCCAATTCCCTGCCTCGGCCGAGAGTTCATTTTATTAAACTGAGAGCAGTGTTTCTCCCCATAATCTCTGGATTTATTACCCAGCTCGTTCAACAGAGTCACCTGATTATTGCGGGGACCTGCTTTTAACAGGACATAAAAATACAGTGTTTCAGCACTTTAATGAGGAACTGGAGTTTCATGAAATGATGTTTCTATTGAAATGTTATAAAAGTTCTTATGTATAAAGAAGGTGATTATCAGATGTTTTGCCATCGAATTCAATATTTTAGCTGCAATTTAATTGGTCACTGTTAGCAGTTGCACATTTAAATGGTTTAAGACAATCAGATTTACTGATGTGACGGGGTCTATTTCTAACAATGTGACTATTTTATCGATGTATTTCTGTAGATGCGGCGCTGTTTAATGTTCCTTACAACTGGAACTGACGGTGGATACAGTAAATCCGCAGTTCCAGGCCTGGTGGTGTAAAAATCCATTATTGGAATCGTAGCTGCATGGTTATAAACACTGCCTGAATGTTTAGGGTTAATGTTCTGAAATAAACTCAGAACATGTGAAGTTGGTTTTGTTACTTCCGTTATTTAATTTTCGCTAAGTGATTTCCTCTATTGCCAGGGTAACAAACTGTCAGCTCTCAGTAGAAGAGGCCTTGGCTCCAATTTATATCTGAAAGATTGTGAAACAGTCAGTGTAAACTCCTGTCTGTGCAGTCGGCAGTCCAGGAGTAGGAACATCTTCTGAATAGTTTAGTACAATGCTAACAATATTAAAAATAGTTATAATGCTGTTGTGTAAAAGCAGTAGGTTTTATAGGTACATATAATTCACAAAACGTCCTCTTGCCAGGGCTAAATAACCATTTTATATTAATAATAAAGCCTGCTTCAACCTGGTGCTCGCACATATTCTAACATTGCCACATGTCCGCCTGCCATTCTGGCCTCTGCCTACAGATGCTGTGAAAATATATTCCATTTCATCAGTTTGAGATTGAGCAATGACGTTGAGATTCAACAGTAATTAATTAATTATTGTTTGTAAAGCACACTTCCTGTAAGATTCTCAATTACCGTTGGCCCAACTCATCTATCACATTCATGTCATGTTACACCTCAGATATCACAGTTCTAGTGAAACCTTTCATTCGTTCCAAATGGAAGTGGATCTGCAAGTTCTAATTGCATGAGACACGTTTAGTCATCTTACAACTGTTTAGGGAGAGCCTTTATGTGATGGGTCGTTAATATTGGTTCCAGGTAATTAACATATGATAGAAATATGGGACAGTACAAGACCATAGACAGATAGGAACAATTGGATTCAAATCAGGCCCTCGATCCTGTTCCGCCAATAACTTAATGAGAGCAGGCAAAGTAGCCTGGCTCTGATACGCAGGCACAGTCCAGCACCTTTGCTCTCATTCAGGTGCAGTGTTGCTCGCTGCCATTATTTGGGGTTTTCCCAGTCACGGGTCAGATTTCTGCTTGTGCTGGGAGGTGTGGGGTGATCTGTGAGAGAGGGTAAGGAGCAGGATCATTCTCCGGGATACACGGGTATAATTGCCGTTAGTGCAGGGAAGTCCAGTGGGCGGGGTTGGCTCTGTGCCGGGTGGCGCAGGCCGGTCTGTGGGTGACGGTAAAAAGACGGATTGTTCCCCGGGTTACAGGGGCCACGCTCTGTGACTGAGAGAACTCGGCTCAATTCAGCACATGGCCAGACAGTGCGGATGCTCAGCCCAGAGTATAGATCACAGCGAGGAAACAAACAGGGGATGGTCCGGGATACAACCTGCAGAGAATGGAATGAACTGGGTCATAGTACAGGGGGTGGTCCGCGATATAAACACCAGGGAATGGATTTAACTGGGTCATAATACAGGGGGTGCTCCGCGATTTAAACCTGAGGGACTGTACTGGACCAGGCCAGATTACAGGGGATGGTCTGGGATATAAACCCTAGGGAATGGACTGAGCTGGGTCACAATACATGGGATGCTCCTGGATATAAGCCACATGGAATGCACTGAAAAGGGCCAAAAACGGTGGATGGTCCGGGGATGGAGGATGGGCCGAGTGAGATTTGAAAGTGTCAGCAATGTGCAGGGGAAAGGCGCATTTCGGTCTGGTTGAGTGGAAATGTGGAACTCTCAGGCGGCCGGACTTTCACTCTGAGGATAAATAGCAAACAAAACACACAGCCTCGGGGCTGAGGGTTTGGAGAGTTGTGCAAAGTAGAAAACAACTGCAAGTAATGTCAGACAGTGTGTTACATGCGAAGGATTGGCCCAGTGAGATCAGACAGTGTGTAACCGGGGGAGGATGGGCGCAGTGAGATCAGACAGTGTGTAAACAGGGGAGGATGGGCCCAGTGAGATCAGACAGTGTGTAACCCGGGGAGGATGGGCGCAGTGAGATCAGACAGTGTGTAACCCGGGGAGGATGGGCCCAGTGAGATCAGACAGTGTGTAACCCGGGGAGGATGGGCCCAGTGAGATCAGACAGTGTGTAACCCGGGGAGGAGGGGCCCAGTGAGATAAGACAGTGTGTAACTCGTTGAGGATGGGCCCAGTGAGAGTAGACAGTGTGTAACCCGGGGAGGATGGTCCCTGTGAGATCAGACAGCGTGTAACCTGGGGAGGATGGGCCCAGTGAGATCAGACATTGTGAAGCCGTGGAGGATGGGCCCAGTGAAATCAGACAGTGTGTAACCCGAGGAGGATGGATCCAGTGAGATCAGACAGGATGTAACCCGGGGTGGATGGGCCCAGTACGATCAGACGGTGCACAACCCGGGGAGGATGAGCCCAGTGAGATCAGACAGCGTGTAACCCGGGGAGGATGAGTCCAGTGAGAGTAGACACTGTGTAACCCGGGGAAGATGGGCCCAGTGAGATCAGACAGTGTGTAACCTGGGGAGGATGGGCCCAGTGAGATCATACATTGTGTAGCCATGGAGGATGGGCCCAGTGAGATCAGACAGTGTGTAACCAGGGGAGGATGAGCCCAGTGAGATCAGACAGCGTGTAACCCGGGGATAATGGGTCCAGTGAGATTAGACCGTGTGTAACCCCGGGAACATGGGCCCAGTGATATGAGACAGTGTGTAACCCGGGGAGGATGGACACAGTGAGATCAGACAGTGTGTAACACGGGGAGGATGGGCCCAGTGAGATCAGACAGTGTGTAACCCGGGGAGGATGAGCCCAGTGAGATCAGACAGAGTGTTACCCGGTCAGGATGGGTCCAGTGTGATTAGACAGTGTGTAACCCGGGCAGGATGGGCCAAGTGAGGTCAGTCGGTGTGTAAACCGGGAGGATGGGCCCAGTGAGATCAGACAGTGTGTTACCGGGGGAGGATGGGCCCATTGATATCAGACAGTGTGTAACAGGGAAGGATTGTCCCAGTGAGATCAAAAAGTGTGTAACACAGGCAGGATGGATCTACTGAGATGAGACGGTGTGTAACCCGGGGAGGATGGGCCCAGTGAGATCAGACAGTGTGTTACCCGTGTAGGATGGGCCCAGTGAGATCAGACAGTGTGTAACCGGGGGAGGATGGGCCCAGTGAGATCAGACAGTATGTAACCCGGGGAGGATGGATCCAGTGAGATCAGACACTGTTTAACCCGAGGAGGATGGGCCCAGTGAGATCAGGCAGTATGTAACCCGGGGAGGATGGTCCCATTGAGATCAGAGAGCGTGTAACCTGGGGACGATGGGTCAAGTGAGATTAGACAGTGTGTAACCCGGGGAAGATGGGCCCAGTGAGATCAGACAGTGTGTAACCCGGGGAGGATGGTCCTTGTGAGATCAGACAGTGTGTAATCCGCGGAAGATGGGCACAGTGAGATCAGACAGTGTGTAACCCGGGGAGGATGGGCCCAGTGAGATCAGACCGTGTGTAATCCGGGGAGGATGGGCCCACTGAGATCAGTCAGAGTGTTACCCGGTCAGGATGAGACCGTTGTGATTAGTCAGTGTGTAACCAGGGCAGGATGGGCCAAGTGAGATCAGACAGTGTGTAACCCGGGGAGGATGGGCCCAGTGAGATCAGACAGTGTGTAACCCGCGAGGAAGCGCCCAGTGATATCAGACAGTGTGTAACCTGGAAGGATTGTCCCAGTGAGATCAGAAAATGTGTAACACAGGCAGGATGGATCTACTGAGATGAGACGGTGTGTAACCCGGGGAGGATCGGCCCAGTGAGATCAGTGTGTAACCCGGGGAGGATGGGCCCAGTGAGATCAGACAGTATGTAACTCAGGGAGGATGGT
This sequence comes from Somniosus microcephalus, assembly GCF_052327205.1. Lineage (NCBI taxonomy): Eukaryota > Metazoa > Chordata > Chondrichthyes > Squaliformes > Somniosidae > Somniosus > Somniosus microcephalus. The sequence continues at coordinate 30,469,919 of NW_028225180.1, read as the reverse complement.
CCCATTGAGATCAGGGAGCGTGTAACCTGGGGACGATGTGTCCAGTGAGATTAGACAGTGTGTAACCCGGGGAAGATGGGCCTAGTGAGATCAGACAGTGTGTATCTGGGGAGGATGGGTGCAGTGAGATCAGACAGTGTGTAACCCGGGGAGGATGGACCCAGTGAGATCAGACAGTGTGTAACCCGGGGAGGATGGGCCCAGTGAGATAACACAGTGTGTAACCCGGGGAGGATGGCCCAGTGTGATCAGACAGTGTGTTACCCCGGGAGGATGGGTCCAGTGAGATTAGACGGTGTGTAACCCGGGGAGGATGGGCCCAGTGAGATCTTACAGTATGTAACCCAGGGAGGATGGGCCCAGTGAGTACAGACAGTGTGTAACCCACGGAAGATGGGCACAGTGAGATCAGACAGTGTGTAACCCGGGGAGGATGGGCCCAGTGAGATCAGACAGTGTGTAGCACTGGAAGGATGGGCCCAGTGAAATCAGACAGTGTGTAACACTGGGAGGATGGGACCAGTGAGATCAGACCGTGTTTAACCAAGGGAGGATGGGCCAGTGAGATTAGACAGTGTGTAACCCGGCGAGGATGGGACCAGTGAGATCAGACAGTGTGTAACACTGGGAGGATGGGCCCAGTGAGATCAGACAGTGTGTAACCCGGGGACGATGGGCCCAGTGAGATCAGACAGTATGTAACCCGGGGAGGATGGTCCCATTGAGATCAGAGAGAGTGTAACCTGGGGACGATGGGTCCAGTGAGATTAGACAGTGTGTAACCCGGGGAAGATGGGCCCAGTGAGATCAGACAGTGTGTAATCTGGGGAGGATGGGCCCAGTGATATCAGAAAGTGTGTAACCAGGGGAGGATGGGCCCAGTGAGATCAGACAGTGTGTAACGTGGGGAGGATGGGTCCAGTGAGATCAGACAGTGTGTAACCCGGGGAGGATGAGGCCAGTGGGATCAGACAGCGTGTAACCCGGGGATAATGGGTCCAGTGAGATTAGACAGTGTGTAACCCCGGGAAGATGGGCCCAGTGAGACCAGACAGTGTGTATCCCGGGGAGGATGGAGCCAGTGAGATCAGATAGTGTGTAACACGGGGAGGATGGGCCCAGTGAGATCAGACAGTGTGTAACCAGGGGAGGATGGGCCCAGTGAGATCAGACGGTGTGTAACCCGGGAGGATGCGCCCAGTGATATCAGACAGTGTGTAACCTGGAAGGATTGTTCCAGTGAGATCAGAAAGTGTGTAACACAGGCAGGATGGATCTACTGAGATGAGATGGTGTGTAACCCGTGGAGGATGGGCCCAGTGAGATCAGACAGTGTGTTACCCGAGTAGGATGGGCCCAGTGAGATCAGACAGTGTGCAACCGGGAGAGGATGGGCCCAGTGAGATCAGACAGTGTGCAACCGGGAGAGGATGGGCCCAGTGAGATCAGACAGTGTGTAAACCGGGGAGGATGGATCCAGTGACATCAGACAGTGTGTTACCTGGGGAGGATGGGCCCAGTGAGATCAGACAGTATGTAACCCGGGGAGGATGGTCCCATTGAGATCAGAGAGCGTGGAACCTGGGGACGATGGGTCCAGTGAGATTAGACAATGTGTAACCCGGGGAGGATGGGCCCAGTGAGATCAGGCAGTGTGTAACACGGGGAGGATGGGTCCAGTGAGATCAGACAGTGTGTAACCCGGGGAGGATGGGCCCAGTGTGATCAGACAGTGTGTTACCCGGGGAGGATGGGTTCAGTGAGATTAGACAGTGCGTAACCCGGGCATGATAGGCCCAGTGATATCAGACGGTGTGTAACCCGGGGTGGATGGGCCCAGTGAGATCTTACAGTATGTAACCCAGGAAGGATGGGCCCAGTGAGTACAGACAGAGTGTGACCCGGGGAGGATGGGCCAAGTGAGACCAGACAATGTGTAACCCGCGGAAGATGGGCCCAGTGAGATCAGACACTGTGTAACCCGGGGAGGATGGGCCCAGTGAGATCAGACCGTGTGTAATCCGGGGAGGATGGGCCCACTGAGATCAGTCAGAGTGTTACCCGGTCAGGATGAGACCATTGTGATTAGACAGTGTGTAACCAGGGCAGGATGTGCCAAGTGAGATCAAACAGTGTGTAACCCGGGGAGGATGGGCCCAGTGAGATCAGACAGTGTGTAACCCGCGAGGAACCGCCCAGTGATATAAGACAGTGTGTAACCTGGAAGGATTGTCCCAGTGAGATCAGAAAATGTGTAACACAGGCAGGATGGATCTACTGAGATGAGACGGTGTGTAACCCGGGGAGGATCGGCCCAGTGAGATCAGACAGTGTGTAACCCGGGGAGGATGGGCCCAGTGAGATCAGACAGTATGTAACTCGGGGAGGATGGTCCCATTGAGATCAGGGAGCGTGTAACCTTGGGACGATGTGTCCAGTGAGATTAGACAGTGTGTAACCCGGGGAAGATGGGCCTAGTGAGATCAGACAGTGTGTATCTGGGGAGGATGGGTGCAGTGAGATCAGACAGTGTGTAACCCGAGGAGGATGGACCCAGTGAGATCAGACAGTGTGTAACCCGGGGAGGATGGGCCCAGTGAGATAACACAGTGTGTAACACAGGGAGGATGGGTCCAGTGAGATCAGACAGTGTGTAACCCGGGGAGGATGGCCCAGTGTGATCAGACAGTGTGTTACCCGGGGAGGATGGGTCCAGTGAGACTAGACAGTGTGTAACCCGGGCATGATGGGCCCAGTGAGATCAGACGGTGTGTAACCCGGGGAGGATGGGCCCAGTGAGATCTTACAGTATGTAACCCAGGGAGGATGGGCCCAGTGAGTACAGACAGTGTGTAACCCATGGAAGATGGGCACAGTGAGATCAGACAGTGTGTAACCCGGGGAGGATGGGCCCAGTGAGATCAGACAGTGTGTAGCACTGGGAGGATGGGCCCAGTGAAATCAGACAGTGTGTAACACTGGGAGGATGGGACCAGTGAGATCAGACAGTGTTTAACCAAGGGAGGATGGGCCAGTGAGATTAGACAGTGTGTAACCCGGCGAGGATGGGCCCAGTGAGATCAGACAGTGTGTAACACTGGGAGGATGGGCCCAGTGAGATCAGACAGTGTGTAACCCGGGGAGGATGGGCCCAGTGAGATCAGACAGTGTGCTACCCGGGGAGGATTGGCCCAGTGAGATCAAACAGTTTGTAAACCGGGGAGGATGGGTCCAGTAAGATTAGACAGTGTGTAACCCGGGCAGGATGGGCCAAGTGAGATCAGTCGGTGTGTAACCCGGGGTGGATGGGCCCAGTGAGTTCAGACAGTGTGTAACCCGGGAGGATGCGCCCAGTGAGATCAGACAATTTGTAGCCGGGGGAGGATTGGCCCAGTGATATCAGACAGTGTGTAACAGGGAAGGATTGTTCCAGTGAGATCAGAAAGTGTGTAACACAGGCAGGATGGATCTACTGAGATGAGACGGTGTGTAACCCGGGGAGGATGGGCCCAGTGAGATCAGACAGTGTTTATCCCGGGGAGGATGGATCCAGTGAGATCAGACAGTGTGTAACCCGGGGAGGATGGGCCCAGTGAGATCAGACAGTATGTAACCCGGGGAGGATGGTCCCATTGAGATCAGGGAGCGTGTAACCTGGGGACGATGGGTCCAGTGAGATTAGACAGTGTGTAACCCGGGGAGGATGGGCCCAGTCAGATCAGACAGTGTGTAACCCGGGGAGGATGGGCCCAGTGAGATAAGGCAGTGTGTAACACGGGGAGGATGGGCCCAGTGTGATCAGACAGTGTGTTACCCGGGGAGGATGGGTCCAGTGAGATTAGACAGTGAGTAATCCGGGCATGATGTGCCCAGTGAGATCAGACGCTGTGTAACCTGGGGAGAATGGGCCCAGTGAGATTTTACAGTATTTAACCCAGGGAGGATGGGCCCAGTGAGTACAGACAGTGTGTAACCCGGGGAGGATGGGCCAAGTGAGTCCAGACAGTGTGTAACCCGCGGAAGATGTGCACAGTGAGATCAGACAGTGTGTAACCCGGGGAGGATGGGCCCAGTGAGATCAGACAGTGTGTAACACTGGGAGAATGGGCCCAGTGAAATCAGACAACGTGTAACACTGGGAGGATGGGAGCAGTGACATCAGACAGTGTTTAACCAAGGGAGGATGGGCCAGTGAGATTAGACAGTGTGTAACCCGGCGAGGATGGGCCCAGTGAGATCAGACAGTGTGTAACACTGGGAGGATGGGACCAGTGAGATCAGACAGTGTGTAACCCGGGGACGGTGGGCACAGTGAGATCAGACAGTGTGTAACCCGGGGAGGATGGTCCCAGTGAGATCAGACAGTGTGTAACCCGGGGAGGATGGATCCAGTGAGATCAGACAGTGGGTAATCCGGGGAGGATGGGCCAAGTGAGTCCAGACAGTGTGTAACTCGGGGAGGATGGTCCCATTGAGATCAGGGAGCGTGTAACCTGGGGACGATGTGTCCAGTGAGATTAGACAGTGTGTAACCCGGGGAAGATGGGCCTAGTGAGATCAGACAGTGTGTATCTGGGGAGGATGGGCGCAGTGAGATCAAACAGTGTGTAACCCGGGGAGGATGGACCCAGTGAGATCAGACAGTGTGTAACCCGGGGAGGATGCGTCCAGTGAGATCAGACAGTGTGTAACCCGGGGAGGATGGCCCAGTGTGATCAGACAGTGTGTTACCCGGGGAGGATGGGTCCAGTGAGATTAGACAGTGTGTAACCCGGGCATGATGGGCCCAGTGAGATCAGACGGTGTGTAACCCGGGGAGGATGGGCCCAGTGAGATCTTACAGTATGTAACCCGGGGAGGATGGGCCAAGTGAGTCCAGACAGTGTGTAACCCACGGAAGATGGCCACAGTGAGATCAGACAGTGTGTAACCCGGGGAGGATGGGCCCAGTGAGATCAGACAGTGTGTAACACTGGAAGGATGGGCCCAGTGAAATCAGACAGTGTGTAACACTGGGAGGATGGGACCAGTGAGATCAGACAGTGTTTAACCAAGGGAGGATGGGCCAGTGAGATTAGACAGTGTGTAACCCGGCGAGGATGGGCCCAGTGAGATCAGACAGTGTGTAACACTGGGAGGATGGGCCCAGTGAGATCAGACAGTGTGTAACCCGAGGAGGATGGGCCCAGTGAGATCAGACAGTGTGTTACCCGGGGAGGATTGGCCCAGTGAGATCAAACAGTTTGTAAACCGGGGAGGATGGGCCCAGTGAGATCAGTCAGTGTGTAACCCGGGGAGGATGGGTCCAGTAAGATTAGACAGTGTGTAAACCGGGCAGAATGGGCCAAGTGATATCAGTCGGTGTGTAACCCGGGGAGGATGGGCCCAGTGAGTTCAGACAGTGTGTAAACCGAGAGGATGCGCCCAGTGAGATCAGACAGTATTTAACCCAGGGAGGATGGGCCCAGTGAGATCAGACAGTGTGTAACCCAGGGAGGATGGGCCCAGTGAGATCAGACAGTATATAACCCGGGGAGGATGGTCCCATTGAGATCAGGGAGCGAGTAACCTGGGAACGATGGGTCCAGTGAGATTAGACAGTGTGTAACCCGGGGAAGATGGGCCTAGTGAGATCAGACAGTGTGTATCTGGGGAGGATGGGCCCAGTGAGATCAGACAGTGTGTAACCCGGGGAGGATGGACCCAGTGAGATCAGACAGTGTGGAACCCGGAGAGGATGGGCCCAGTGAGATAAGACAGTGTGTAACACGGGGAGGATGGGTCCAGTGAGATCAGACAGTGTGTAACCCGGGGAGGATGGCCCAGTGTGATCTTACAGTATTTAACCCAGGGAGGATGGCCCAGTGAGTACAGACAGTGTGTAACCCGGGGAGGATGGGCCAAGTGAGTCCAGACAGTGTGTAACCCGCGGAAGATGGGCACAGTGAGATCAGACAGTGTGTAACCCGGGGAGGATGGGCCCAGTGAGATCAGACAGTGTGTAACACTGGGAGAATGGGCCCAGTGAAATCAGACAATGTGTAACACTGGGAGGATGGGACCAGTGAGATCAGACAGTGTTTAACCAAGGGAGGATGGGCCAGTGAGATTAGACAGTGTGTAACCCGGCGAGGATGGGCCCAGTGAGATCAGACAGTGTGTAACACTGGGAGGATGGGCCCAGTGAGATCAGACAGTGTGTAACCCGGGGACGATGGACACAGTGAGATCAGACAGTGTGTAACCCGGGGAGGATGGGCCCAGTGAGATCAGACAGTGTGCTACCCGGGGAGGATTGGCCCAGTGAGATCAAACAGTTTGTAAACCGGGGAGGATGGGCCCAGTGAGATCAGTCAGTGTGTAACCCGGGGAGGATGGGTCCAGTAAGATTAGACAGTGTGTAACCCGGGCAGGATGGGCCAAGTGAGATCAGTCGGTGTGTAACCCGGGGTGGATGGGCCCAGTGAGTTCAGACAGTGTGTAACCCGGGAGGATGCGCCCAGTGAGATCAGACAATTTGTAACCGGGGGAGGATGGGCCCAGTGATATCAGACAGTGTGTAACAGGGAAGGATTGTTCCAGTGAGATCAGAAAGTGTGTAACACAGGCAGGATGGATCTACTGAGATGAGACGGTGTGTAACCGGGGGAGGATGGGCCCAGTGAGATCAGACAGTGTTTACCCCGGGGAGGATGGATCCAGTGAGATCAGACAGTGTGTAACCCGGGGAGGATGGGCCCAGTGAGATCAGACAGTATGTAACCCGGGGAGGATGGTCCCATTGAGATCAGACAGTGTGTTACCCGGGGAGGATGGGTCCAGTGAGATTAGACAGTGTGTAACCCGGGCATGATGGGCCCAGTGAGATCAGACGCTGTGTAACCTGGGGAGAATCGGCCCAGTGAGATTTTACAGTATTTAACCCAGGGAGGATGGGCCCAGTGAGTACAGACAGTGTGTAACCCGGGGAGGATGGGCCAAGTGAGTCCAGACAGTGTGTAACCCGCGGAAGATGTGCACAGTGAGATCAGACAGTGTGTAACCCGGGGAGGATGGGCCCAGTGAGATCAGACAGTGTGTAACACTGGGAGAATGGGCCCAGTGAAATCAGACAACGTGTAACACTGGGAGGATGGGAGCAGTGACATCAGACAGTGTTTAACCAAGGGAGGATGGGCCAGTGAGATTAGACAGTGTGTAACCCGGCGAGGATGGGCCCAGTGAGATCAGACAGTGTGTAACACTGGGAGGATGGGACCAGTGAGATCAGACAGTGTGTAACCCGGGGACGACGGGCACAGTGAGATCAGACAGTGTGTAACCCGGGGAGGATGGTCCCAGTGAGATCAGACAGTGTGTAACCCGGGGAGGATGGATCCAGTGAGATCAGACAGTGGGTAATCCGGGGAGGATGGGCCCAGTGAGATCAGACAGTATGTAACTCGGGGAGGATGGTCCCATTGAGATCAGGGAGCATGTAACCTGGGGACGATGTGTCCAGTGAGATTAGACAGTGTGTAACCCGGGGAAGATGGGCCTAGTGAGATCAGACAGTGTGTATCTGGGGAGGATGGGCGCAGTGAGATCAAACAGTGTGTAACCCGGGGAGGATGGACCCAGTGAGATCAGACAGTGTGTAACCCGGGGAGGATGCGTCCAGTGAGATCAGACAGTGTGTAACCCGGGGAGGATGGCCCAGTGTGATCAGAGAGTGTGTTACCCGGGGAGGATGGGTCCAGTGAGATTAGACAGTGTGTAACCCGGGCATGATGGGCCCAGTGAGATCAGACGGTGTGTAACCCGGGGAGGATGGGCCCAGTGAGATCTTACAGTATGTAACCCAGGGAGGATGGGCCCAGTAAGTACAGACAGTGTGTAACCCGGGGTGGATGGGCCAAGTGAGTCCAGACAGTGTGTTACCCACGGAAGATGGCCACAGTGAGATCAGACTGTGTGTAACCCGGGGAGGATGGGCCCAGTGAGATCAGACAGTGTGTAACACTGGAAGGATGGGCCCAGTGAAATCAGACAGTGTGTAACACTGGGAGGATGGGACCAGTGAGATCAGACAGTGTTTAACCAAGGGAGGATGGGCCAGTGAGATTAGACAGTGTGTAACCCGGCGAGGATGGGCCCAGTGAGATCAGACAGTGTGTAACACTGGGAGGATGGGCCCAGTGAGATCAGACAGTGTGTAACCCGGGGAGGATGGGCCCAGTGAGATCAGACAGTGTGTTACCCGGGGAGGATTGGCCCAGTGAGATCAGACAGTTTGTAAACCGGGGAGGATGGGCCCAGTGAGATCAGTCAGTGTGTAACCCGGGGAGGATGGGTCCAGTATGATTAGACAGTGTGTAACCCGGGCAGAATGGGCCAAGTGATATCAGTCGGTGTGTAACCCGGGGAGGATGGGCCCAGTGAGTTCAGACAGTGTGTAACCCGGGAGGATGCGCCCAGTGAGATCAGACAGTTTTTAACCGGGGGAGGATGGGCCCAGTGATATCAGACAGTGTGTAACAGGGAAGGATTGTCCCAGTGAGATCAGAAAGTGTGTAACACAGGCAGGATGGATCTACTGAGATGAGACGGTGTGTAACCCGGGGAGGATGGGCCCAGTGAGATCAGACAGTGTGTTACCCGGGGAGGATGGATCCAGTGAGATCAGACAGTGTGTAACCCAGGGAGGATGGGCCCAGTGAGATCAGACAGTATATAACCCGGGGAGGATGGTCCCATTGAGATCAGGGAGCGTGTAACCTGGGTACGATGGGTCCAGTGAGATTAGACAGTGTGTAACCCGGGGAAGATGGGCCGAGTGAGATCAGACAGTGTGTATCTGGGGAGGATGGGCCCAGTGAGATCAGACAGTGTGTAACCCGGGGAGGATGGACCCAGTGAGATCAGACAGTGTGTAACCCGGAGAGGATGGGCCCAGTGAGATAAGACAGTGTGTAACACGGGGAGGATGGGTCCAGTGAGATCAGACAGTGTGTAACCCGGGGAGGATGGCCCAGTGTGATCTTACAGTATTTAACCCAGGGAGGATGGCCCAGTGAGTACAGACAGTGTGTAACCCGGGGAGGATGGGCCAAGTGAGTCCAGACAGTGTGTAACCCGCGGAAGATGGGCACAGTGAGATCAGACAGTGTGTAACCCGGGGAGGATGGGCCCAGTGAGATCAGACAGTGTGTAACCCTGGGAGAATGGGCCCAGAGAGATCAGACAGTGTGTTACCCGGGGAGGATGGTCCCAGTGAGATCAGACAGTGTGTTACCCGGGGAGGATTGGCCCAGTGCGATCAGACAGTTTGTAAACCGGGGAGGATGAGCCCAGTGAGATCAGTCAGTGTGTAACCCGGGGAGGATGGGTCCAGTAAGATTAGACAGTGTGTAACACTGGGAGGATGGGACCACTGAGATCAGACAGTGTTTAACCAGGGGAGGATGGGACAGTGAGATTAGACAGTGTGTAACCCAGCGAGGATGGGCCCAGTGAGATCAGACAGTGTGTAACCCGGGGAGGATGGGTCCAGTGAGATTACACAATGTGTAACCTGTGGAGGATGGGCCCAGTGAGATCAGACAGTGTGTAACCAGGGGAGGATGAGCCCATTGAGATAAGAAAGTGTGTAATCCGGGGAGGGTGAGCCCGGTGAGATTAAACAGTGTGTTCCCCGGGGAGGATGTGTCCAGTGAGATCAGCCAGTGTGTATCCCAGGGAGGATGGGCCCAGTGAGAACCGAAAATGTGTAACCCGGGGAGGATGGGCACAGTGAGATCAGACAGTGTGTCACTTGGGGAGGATGGGACCAGTGAGATCAGACAGAGTGTAACCCGGAGGAGGATGGGCCCAGTGAGATCATACATTGTGTAGCCCTGGAGGATGCGGCCAGTGAGATCAGACAGTGTGTAACCAGGGGAGGATGAGCCCAATGAGATCAGACAGCGTGTAACCCCGGGAAGATGGGCCCAGTGATATCAGACAGTGTGTAACCCGGGGAGGATGGACACAGTGAGATCAGACAGTGTGTAACACGGGGAGGATGGGCCCAGTGAGATCAGACGGTGTGTAACCCGGGGAGGATGGGCCCAGTGAGATCAGACGGTGTGTAACAGGGAAGGATGAGCCCAGTGAGATCAGAAAGTGTGTAACACAGGCAGGATGGATCTACTGAGTTGAGACGGTGTGTAACCCGGGGAGGATGGGCCCAGTGAGATGAGACAGTGTTTTACCCGGGTAGGATGGGCCCAGTGAGATCAGAGAGTGTGTCACCCGGGGAGGATGGATCCAGTGAGATCAGACAACCCGGGGACGATGGGGCCAGTGAGATCAGACAGTATGTAACCCGGTGAGGATGGTCCCATTGAGATCAGAGAGCGTGTAACCTGGGGACGATGGGTCCAGTGAGATTAGACAGTGTGTAACCCGGGGAAGATGGGCCCAGTGAGATCAGACAGTGTGTAATCTGGGGAGGATGGGCCCAGTGAGATCAGACAGTGTGTAACCCTGGGAGGTTGGGCCCAGTGAGATCAGACAGTGTGTAACACGGGGAGGATGGGTCCAGTGATATCAGACAGTGTGTAACCCGGGGAGGATGGGCCCAGTGAGATCAGACAGTGTGTTAGCCGGGGAGGATGGGTCCAGTGAGATTAGACAGAAAGTAACCCGGGCAGGATGGGTCCAGTGAGATCAGACGGTGTGTAATCCGGGGGGGATGGGCCCAGTGAGATCAGACAGTGTGTTAGTCGGGGAGGATGGGTCCAGTGAGATTAGACAGAAAGCAACCCGGGCAGGATGGGTCCAGTGAGATCAGACGGTGTGTAACCCGGGGAGGATGGGCCCAGTGAGTACAGATAGTGTGTATCCCGGGCAGGATGGGTGCAGTGCGATCAGACAGTGTGTAACCAGGGGAGGATGAGCCCAGTGAGATCAGACAGCGTGTAACCCGGGGATAATGGGTGCAGTGAGATTAGACAGTGTGTAACCCCGGGAAGATGGGCCCAGTGATATCAGACAGTGTGTATCCCGGGGAGGATGGAGCCAGTGAGATCAGACAGTGTGAAACACGGGGAGGATGGGCCCAGTGAGATCAGACAGTGTGTAACCCGGGGAGGATGGGCCCAGAGAGATCAGACAGTGTGTTACCCGGTCAGGATGAGACCAGTGTGATTAGACAGTGTGTAACCCATTCAGGATGGGCCAAGTGACATCAGACGGTGTGTAACACGGGGAGGATGGGCCCAGTGAGATCAGACAGTGTGTAATCCGGGAGGATGCGCCCAGTGATATCAGACAGTGTGTAACCTGGAAGGATTGTCCCAGTGAGATCAGAAAGTGTGTAACAGAGGCAGGATGGATCTACTGAGATCAGACAGTGTGTAACCGGGAGAGGATGGGCCCAGTGAGATCAGACAGTATGTAAACCGGGGAGGATGGACCCATTGAGATCAGAGAGCGTAAAGCCTGGGGACGATGGGACAAGTGAGATTAGACAATGTGTAACCCGTGGAACATGGGCCTAGTGAGATCAGTCAGTGTGTAACCCGGGGAGGCTGGGCCCAGTGAGATCAGACAGTGTGTAACACGGGGAGGATGGGTCTAGTGAGATCAGACAGTGTGTAACCCGGGGAGGATGGGCCCAGTGAGATCAGACAGTGTGTTAGCCGGGGAGGATGGTTCCAGTGAGATTAGACAGAAAGTAACCCGGGCAGGATGGGTCCAGTGAGATCAGACGGTGTGTAACCCGGGGAGGATGGGCCCAATGAGATCAGACAGTGTGTAACCCAGGGAGGATGGGCCCAGTGAGTACAGATCGTGTGTAACCCACGGAAGATGGGCACAGTGAGATCAGACAGTGTGTAACCCGGGGAGGATGAGCCCAGTGAGATCAGACAGTGTGTAACCCGGGGAGGATGGGCCCAGTGAGATCAGAGAGTGTGTAACCCGGGGAGGATGGGCCCAGTGAGATCAGAGAGTGTGTAACCCGGGAGGATGCGCCCAGTGATATCAGACAGTGTGTAACCTGGAAGGATTGTCCCAGTGAGATCAGAAAGTGTGTAACACAGGCAGGATGGATCTACTGAGATGAGACGGTGTGTAAGGCGGGGAGGATGGGCCCAGTGAGATCAGACAGTGTGTTACCCGGGTAGGATGGGCCCAGTGAGATCAGACAGTGTGGAACCGGGGGAGGATGGGCCCAGTGAGATCAAACAGTGTGTAACCCGGGGAGGATGGGCCCAGTGAGATCAGAGAGTGTGTAACCCGGGGAGGATGGATCCAGTGAGATCAGACAACCCGGGGACAATGGGGCCAGTGAGATCAGACAGTATGTAACCCGGGGAGGATGGTCCCATTGAGATCAGAGAGCGTGTAACCTGGGGACGATGGGTCCAGTGAGATTAGACAGTGTGTAACCCGGGGAAGATGGGCCCAGTGAGATCAGACAGTGTGTAATCTGGGGAGGATGGGCCCAGTGAGATCAGACAGTGTGTAACCCGGGGAGGTTGGGTCCAGTGAGATCAGACAGTGTGTAACACGGGGAGGATGGGTCCAGTGAGATCAGACTGTGTGTTAGCCGGGGAGGATGGGTCCAGTGAGATTAGACAGAAAGTAACCCGGGCAGGATGTGTCCATTGAGATCAGACAGTGTGTAACCCGGGGAGGATGGGCCCAGTGAGATCAGACAGTGTGTAACCCAGGGAGGATGGGCCCAGTGAGACCAGACAGTGTGTAACCCGCGGAAGATGGGCACAGTGAGATCAGTCAGTGTGTAACCCGGGGAGGATGAACCCAGTGAGATCAGACAGCGTGTAACCCGGGGATAATGGGTGCAGTGAGATTAGACAGTGCGTAACCCCGGGAAGATGGGCCCAGTGATATCAGACAGTGTGTATCCCGGGGAGGATGGGCCCAGTGAGATCAGACAGTGTGTTACCCGGTCAGGATGGGACCAGTGTGATTAGACAGTGTGTAACCCGGGCAGGATGGGCCAAGTGAGATCAGACAGTGTGTAACACGGGAGGATGCGACCAGTGAGATCAGACAGTGTGTAACCCGGGGAGGATGGGCCCAGTGAGATCAGACAGTGTGTTACCCGGTCAGGATGGGACCAGTGTGATTAGACAGTGTGTAACCCGGGCAGGATGGGCCAAGTGAGATCAGACAGTGTGTAACACGGGAGGATGCGACCAGTGAGATCAGACAGTGTGTAACCCGGGAGGATGCGCCCAGTGATATCAGACAGTGTGTAACCTGGAAGGATTGTCCCAGTGAGATCAGAAAGTGTGTAACACAGGCAGGATGGATCTACTGAGATGAGACGGTGTGTAACCCGGGGAGGATGGGCCCAGTGAAATCAGACAGTGTGTTACCCGGGTAGGATGGGCCCAGTGAGATCAGACAGTGTGTAACCGGGAGAGGATGGGCCCAGTGAGATCAGACAGTATGTAACCCGGGGAGGATGGTCCCATTGAGATCAGAGAGCGTGTAACCTGGGGACGATGGGTCCAGTGAGATTAGACAATGTGTAACCCGGGGAAGATGGGCCTAGTGAGATCAGACAGTGTGTAATCTGGGGAGGATGGGCCCAGTGAGATCAGAAAGTGTGTAACCCGGGGAGGATGGGCCCAGTGAGATCAGACAGTGTGTAACATGGGGAGGATGGGTCCAGTGTGATCAGACAGTGTGTTACCCGGGGAGGATGGGTCCAGTGAGATCAGACAGTGTGTAACCCGGGGAGGATGGGCCCAGTGTGATCAGACAGTGTGTTACCCGGGGAGGGTGGGTCCAGTGAGATTAGACAGTGTGTAACCCGGGCATGATAGGCGCAATGAGATCAGACGGTGTGCAACCCGGGGCGGATGGGCCCAGTGAGATCTTACAGTATGTAACCCAGGGAGGATGGGCCCAGTGAGTACAGACAGAGTGTAACCCGGGGAGGATGAGCCCAGTGAGTACAGATAGTGTATAACCCGGGGATAATGGGTCCAGTGAGATTAGACAGTGTGTAACCCCGGGAAGATGGGCCCAGTGATATCAGTCAGTGTGTATCCCGGGAGGATGGACCCAGTGAGATCAGACAGTGTCTAACACGGGGAGGATGGGCCCAGTGAGATCAGACAGTGTGTAACACGGGGAGGATGGGCCCACTGAGATCAGTCAGAGTGTTACCCGGTCAGGATGAGACCATTGTGATTAGACAGTGAGTAACCCGGGCAGGATGGGCCAAGTGAGATCTGATGTTGTGTAACCCGGGGAGGATGGGCCCAGTGAGATCAGACAGTGTGTAACCCGGGAGGAAGCGCCCAGTGATATCAGACAGTGTGTAACCGGGAAAGATTGTCCCAGTGAGATAAGAAAGTGTGTAACACATGCAGGATGGATCTACTGAGATGAGGCGGTGTGTAACCCGGGGAGGATGGGCCCAGTGAGATCAGACAGTGTGTAACCCGGGGAGGATGGATCCAGTGAGATCAGTCAGTGTGTAACCCGGGGAGGATGGGCCCAGTGAGATCAGACAGTATGTAACCCGTGGAGGGTGGTCCCATTGAGATCAGGGAGCGTGTAACCTGGGGACGATGGGTCCAGTGAGATTAGACAGTGTGTAAGCCGGGGAAGATGGGCCTCGTGAGATCAGACAGTGTGTATCTGGGGAGGATGGGCCCAGTGAGATCAGACAGTGTGTAACCCGGGGAGGATGGGCCCAGTGAGATAAGAAAGTGTGTAACACGGGGAGGATGGGTCCAGTGAGATCAGACAATGTGTAACCCGGGGAGGATGGCCCAGTGTGATCAGACAGTGTGTTACCCGGGGAGGATGGGTCCAGTGAGATTAGACAGTGTGTAACCCGGGCATGATGGGCCCAGTGAGGTCAGACGGTGCGTAACCCGGGGAGGATGGGCCCAGTGAGTACAGGCAGTGTGTAAACCGGGGAGGATGGGCCAAGTGAGTCCAGACAGTGTGTAACCCGCGGAAGATGGGCACAGTGAGATTAGACAGTGTGCAACCCGGGGAGGATGGGCCCGGTGAGATCAGACAGTGTGTAACACTGGGAGGATGGGCCCAGTGAAATCAGACAGTGTGTAACACTGGGAGGATGGGACCAGTGAGATCAGACAGTGCTTAACGAAGGGAGGATGGGCCAGTGAGATTAGACAGTGTGTAACCCGGCGAGGATGGGCCCAGTGAAATCAGACAGTGTGTAACACTGGGAGGATGGGACCAGTGAGATCAGACAGTGCTTAACGAAGGGAGGATGGGCCAGTGAGATTAGACAGTGTGTAACCCGGCGAGGATGGGCCCAGTGAGATCAGACAGTGTGTAACCCGGGGAGGATGGGCCCAGTGAGAAAAGACAGTGTGTAACACGGGGAGGATGGGTCCAGTGAGATCAGACAGTGTGTAACCCGGGGAGGATGGACACAGTGAGATCAGACAGTTTCTAAACCGGGGAGGATGGGCCCAGTGAGATCAGTCAGTGTGTAACCCGGTGAGGATGGGTCAAGTAAGATTAGACAGTGTGTAACACTGGGAGGATGGGACCAGTGAGATCAGACAGAGTTTTACCAGGGGAGGATGGGACAGTGAGATTAGACAGTGTGTAACCCGGGGAGGATGGCCCAGTGTGATCAGACAGTTTGTTACCCGGGGAGGATGGGTCCAGTGAGATTAGACAGTGTGTAACCCGGGCATGATGGGCCCAGTGAGATCAGACGGTGTGTAACCCGCGGAGGATGGGCCCAGTGAGTACAGGCAGTGTGTAAACCGGGGAGGATGGGCCAAGTAAGTCCAGACAGTGTGTAACCCGCGGAAGATGGGCACAGTGAGATTAGACAGTGTGTAACCCGGGGAGGATGGGCCCGGTGAGATCAGACGGTGTGTAACACTGGGAGGATGGGCCCAGTGAAATCAGACAGTGTGTAACACTGGGAGGATGGGAGCAGTGAGATCAGACAGTGTTTAACCAAGGGAGGATGGGCCAGTGAGATTAGACAGTGTGTAACCCGGCGAGGATGGGCCCAGTGAGGTCAGACAGTGTGTAACCCGGGGAGGATAGGCCCAGTGAGATAAGACAGTGTGTAACACGGGGAGGATGTGTCCAGTGAGATCAGACAGTGTCTAACCCTGGGAGGATGGCCCAGTGTGATCAAACAGTGTGTTACCCGGGGAGGATGGGTCCAGTGAGATTAGACAGTGTGTAACCCGGCCATGATGGGCCCAGTGAGATCAGACGGTGTGTAACCCGGGGAGGATGGGCCCAGTGAGATCTTACAGTATGAAACCCAGGGAGGATGGGCCCAGTGAGTACAGACAGTGTGTAACCCGGGGAGGATGGGCCAAGTGAGTCCAGACAGTGTGTAACCCGCGGAAGATGGGCACAGTGAGATTAGACAGTGTGTAACCCGGGGAGGATGGGCCCGGTGAGATCAGACAGTGTGTAACACTTGGAGGATGGGCCCAGTGAAATCAGACAGTGTGTAACACTGGGAGGATGGGACCAGTGAGATCAGACAGTGTTTAAAACTGGGAGGATGGGCCCAGTGAGATCAGACAGTGTGTAAGCCGGGGACGATGGACACAGTGAGATCAGACAGTTTGTAAACCGGGGAGGATGGGCCCAGTGAGATCAGTCAGTGTGTAACCCGGTGAGGATGGGTCCAGTAAGATTAGACAGTGTGTAACACTGGGAGGATGGGACCAGTGAGATCAGACAGAGTTTTACCAGGGGAGGATGGGACAGTGAGATTAGACAGTGTGTAACCCGGCGAGGATGGGCCCAGTGAGATCAGACATTGTGTAACCCGGGGAGGATGGGTCCAGTGAGATTACACAATGCGTAACCCGTGGAGGATGGATCTAATGAGATCAGACAGTGTGTAACCCGCGCAGGATGGGCCCAGTGAGATCAGACAGTGTGTTACCCGGTCAGGATGGGACCAGTGTGATTAGACAGTGTGTAACCCGGGCAGGATGGGCCAAGTGAGATCAGACAGTGTGTAACACGGGAGGATGCGCCCAGTGAGATCAGACAGTGTGTAACCCGGGAGGATGCGCCCAGTGATATCAGACAGTGTGTAACCTGGAAGGATTGTCCCAGTGAGATCAGAAAGTGTGTAACACAGGCAGGATGGATCTACTGAGATGAGACGGTGTGTAACCCGGGGAGGATGGGCCCAGTGAAATCAGACAGTGTGTTACCCGGGTAGGATGGGCCCAGTGAGATCAGACAGTGTGTAACCGGGAGAGGATGGGCCCAGTGAGATCAGACAGTATGTAACCCGGGGAGGATGGTCCCATTGAGATCAGAGAGCGTGTAACCTGGGGACGATGGGTCCAGTGAGATTAGACAATGTGTAACCCGGGGAAGATGGGCCTAGTGAGATCAGACAGTGTGTAATCTGGGGAGGATGGGCCCAGTGAGATCAGAAAGTGTGTAACCCGGGGAGGATGGGCCCAGTGAGATCAGACAGTGTGTAACATGGGGAGGATGGGTCCAGTGTGATCAGACAGTGTGTTACCCGGGGAGGATGGGTCCAGTGAGATCAGACAGTGTGTAACCCGGGGAGGATGGGCCCAGTGTGATCAGACAGTGTGTTACCCGGGGAGGGTGGGTCCAGTGAGATTAGACAGTGTGTAACCCGGGCATGATAGGCGCAATGAGATCAGACGGTGTGCAACCCGGGGCGGATGGGCCCAGTGAGATCTTACAGTATGTAACCCAGGGAGGATGGGCCCAGTGAGTACAGACAGAGTGTAACCCGGGGAGGATGAGCCCAGTGAGTACAGATAGTGTATAACCCGGGGATAATGGGTCCAGTGAGATTAGACAGTGTGTAACCCCGGGAAGATGGGCCCAGTGATATCAGTCAGTGTGTATCCCGGGAGGATGGACCCAGTGAGATCAGACAGTGTCTAACACGGGGAGGATGGGCCCAGTGAGATCAGACAGTGTGTAACACGGGGAGGATGGGCCCACTGAGATCAGTCAGAGTGTTACCCGGTCAGGATGAGACCATTGTGATTAGACAGTGAGTAACCCGGGCAGGATGGGCCAAGTGAGATCAGATGTTGTGTAACCCGGGGAGGATGGGCCCAGTGAGATCAGACAGTGTGTAACCCGGGAGGAAGCGCCCAGTGATATCAGACAGTGTGTAACCGGGAAAGATTGTCCCAGTGAGATAAGAAAGTGTGTAACACATGCAGGATGGATCTACTGAGATGAGGCGGTGTGTAACCCGGGGAGGATGGGCCCAGTGAGATCAGACAGTGTGTAACCCGGGGAGGATGGATCCAGTGAGATCAGTCAGTGTGTAACCCGGGGAGGATGGGCCCAGTGAGATCAGACAGTATGTAACCCGTGGAGGGTGGTCCCATTGAGATCAGGGAGCGTGTAACCTGGGGACGATGGGTCCAGTGAGATTAGACAGTGTGTAAGCCGGGGAAGATGGGCCTCGTGAGATCAGACAGTGTGTATCTGGGGAGGATGGGCCCAGTGAGATCAGACAGTGTGTAACCCGGGGAGGATGGGCCCAGTGAGATAAGAAAGTGTGTAACACGGGGAGGATGGGTCCAGTGAGATCAGACAATGTGTAACCCGGGGAGGATGGCCCAGTGTGATCAGACAGTGTGTTACCCGGGGAGGATGGGTCCAGTGAGATTAGACAGTGTGTAACCCGGGCATGATGGGCCCAGTGAGGTCAGACGGTGCGTAACCCGGGGAGGATGGGCCCAGTGAGTACAGGCAGTGTGTAAACCGGGGAGGATGGGCCAAGTGAGTCCAGACAGTGTGTAACCCGCGGAAGATGGGCACAGTGAGATTAGACAGTGTGCAACCCGGGGAGGATGGGCCCGGTGAGATCAGACAGTGTGTAACACTGGGAGGATGGGCCCAGTGAAATCAGACAGTGTGTAACACTGGGAGGATGGGACCAGTGAGATCAGACAGTGCTTAACGAAGGGAGGATGGGCCAGTGAGATTAGACAGTGTGTTACCCGGCGAGGATGGGCCCAGTGAGATCAGACAGTGTGTAACCCGGGGAGGATGGGCCCAGTGAGAAAAGACAGTGTGTAACACGGGGAGGATGGGTCCAGTGAGATCAGACAGTGTGTAACCCGGGGAGGATGGACACAGTGAGATCAGACAGTTTCTAAACCGGGGAGGATGGGCCCAGTGAGATCAGTCAGTGTGTAACCCGGTGAGGATGGGTCAAGTAAGATTAGACAGTGTGTAACACTGGGAGGATGGGACCAGTGAGATCAGACAGAGTTTTACCAGGGGAGGATGGGACAGTGAGATTAGACAGTGTGTAACCCGGGGAGGATGGCCCAGTGTGATCAGACAGTGTGTTACCCGGGGAGGATGGGTCCAGTGAGATTAGACAGTGTGTAACCCGGGCATGATGGGCCCAGTGAGATCAGACGGTGTGTAACCCGCGGAGGATGGGCCCAGTGAGTACAGGCAGTGTGTAAACCGGGGAGGATGGGCCAAGTAAGTCCAGACAGTGTGTAACCCGCGGAAGATGGGCACAGTGAGATTAGACAGTGTGTAACCCGGGGAGGATGGGCCCGGTGAGATCAGACGGTGTGTAACACTGGGAGGATGGGCCCAGTGAAATCAGACAGTGTGTAACACTGGGAGGATGGGACCAGTGAGATCAGACAGTGTTTAACCAAGGGAGGATGGGCCAGTGAGATTAGACAGTGTGTAACCCGGCGAGGATGGGCCCAGTGAGGTCAGACAGTGTGTAACCCGGGGAGGATAGGCCCAGTGAGATAAGACAGTGTGTAACACGGGGAGGATGTGTCCAGTGAGATCAGACAGTGTCTAACCCTGGGAGGATGGCCCAGTGTGATCAGACAGTGTGTTACCCGGGGAGGATGGGTCCAGTGAGATTAGACAGTGTGTAACCCGGCCATGATGGGCCCAGTGAGATCAGACGGTGTGTAACCCGGGGAGGATGGGCCCAGTGAGATCTTACAGTATGAAACCCAGGGAGGATGGGCCCAGTGAGTACAGACAGTGTGTAACCCGGGGAGGATGGGCCAAGTGAGTCCAGACAGTGTGTAACCCGCGGAAGATGGGCACAGTGAGATTAGACAGTGTGTAACCCGGGGAGGATGGGCCCGGTGAGATCAGACAGTGTGTAACACTTGGAGGATGGGCCCTGTGAAATCAGACAGTGTGTAACACTGGGAGGATGGGACCAGTGAGATCAGACAGTGTTTAACCAAGGGAGGATGGGCCAGTGAGATTAGACAGTGTGTAACCCGGCGAGGATGGGCCCAGTGAGATCAGACAGTGTTTAAAACTGGGAGGATGGGCCCAGTGAGATCAGACAGTGTGTAAGCCGGGGACGATGGACACAGTGAGATCAGACAGTTTGTAAACCGGGGAGGATGGGCCCAGTGAGATCAGTCAGTGTGTAACCCGGTGAGGATGGGTCCAGTAAGATTAGACAGTGTGTAACACTGGGAGGATGGGACCAGTGAGATCAGACAGAGTTTTACCAGGGGAGGATGGGACAGTGAGATTAGACAGTGTGTAACCCGGCGAGGATGGGCCCAGTGAGATCAGACATTGTGTAACCCGGGGAGGATGGGTCCAGTGAGATTACACAATGCGTAACCCGTGGAGGATGGATCTAATGAGATCAGACAGTGTGTAACCCGCGCAGGATAGGCCCAGAGAGATTAGACAGTGTGTAATCCGGGGAGGATGGGCCCACTGAGATCAGACAGTGTGTAACCCGGGGAGGATGGGCCCCGTTGAGATTCGGCAGTGCGTCACCCAGTGAGGATGGGCCCAGCGGGATCAGACAGTGTGTAACCAGGGGAGGATGGGCCCATTGAGATAAGAAAGTGTGTAATGCGGGGAGGGTGAGCCTGGTGAGATTAAACAGTGTGCTCCCCGGGGAGGATATGTCCAGTGAGATCAAACAGTGTGTAACCCAGGGAGGATGGGCCCAGTGTGATCCGAAAATGTATAACCCAGGGAGGATGGGCACAGTGAGATCAGACAGAATGTAACCCGGAGGAGGATGGGCCCAGTAAGATCAGACGGTGTGTAACCCGGGGAGGATGGGCCCAGTGAGATCATACATTGTGTAGCCATGGAGGATGGGCCCAGTGAGATCAGACAGTGTGTAACCAGGGGAGGATGGGCCCAGTGAGATCAGACAGCTTGTAACCCGGGGATGATGGGTCCAGTGAGATTAGACAGTGTGTAACACCGGGAAGCTGGGCCCAGTGATATCAGACAGTGTGTAACCCGGGCAGGATGGACAAAGTGAGATCAGACAGTGTGTTACCCGGTCAGGATGTCTCCAGTGTGATTCGACGGTGTGTAACCCAGGCAGGATGGGCCAAGTGAGATCAGTCGGTGTGTAACCCGGGGAGGATGGGCCCTGTGAGATCAGCAGTGTGTAACCCGGGAGGATGCATCCAGTGAGATCAGACAGTTTGTCACCGGGGGAGGATGGGCCCAGTGATATCAGACAGTGTGTAACAGGGAAGGATTGTCCGAGTGAGATCAGAAAGTGTGTAACACAGGCAGGATGGATCTACTGAGATGAGACGGTGTGTAACCCGGGGAGGATGGGCCCAGTGAGATCAGACAGTGTGTTACCCGGGTAGGATGGGCCCAGTGAGATCAGACAGTGTGTAACCGGGGATGGATGGGCCCAGTGAGATCAAACAGTGTGTAACCCGGGGAGGATGGGCGCAGTGAGTTTGGACAGGGTGTAGCCATGGAGGATGGGCCCAGTGAGATCGGAGAGTGTGTAACCCGGGGAGGATAGATCCAGTGAGATCAGACACTGTGTAACCCGGGGACGATGGGCCCAGTGAGATCAGACAGTGTGTAACCCGGGGAGGATGGACCCAGTGAGATCAGACAGTGTGTAACCCGGGGAGGATGGGCCCAGTGAGATCAGACAGTGTGTAACCCGGGGAGGATCGGCCCAGTTTGATCAGACAATGTGTTACCCGGGGAGGATGGGTCCAGTGAGATTAGACAGTGTGTAACCCGGTCATGATGGGCCCAGTGAGATCAGACGGTGTGCAACCCGGGGAGGATGGGCCCAGTGAGATCTTACAGTATGTAACCGAGGGAGGATGGGCCCAGTGAGACCAGACAGTGTGTAACCCGGAGAGGATGGATCCAGCGAGATCAGAGAGCGTGTAACCAGGGGCCGATGGGTCCAGTGAGATTAGACAGTGTGTAACCCGGGGAAGATGGGCCTAGTGAGATCAGACAGTGTGTAATCTGTGGAGGATGGGCCCAGTGAGATCAGACAGTGTGTAACCCGGGGAGGATGGACCCAGTGAGATCAGACAGTGTGTAACACGAGGAGGATGAGTCCAGTGAGATCAGACAGTGTATAACCCAGGGAGGATGGGCCCAGTGTGATCAGACAGTGTGTTACCCGGGGAGGATGGGTCCAGTGAAATTAGACAGTGTGTAACCCGGGCATGATGGGCCCAGTGAGATCAGACGGTGTGTAAACCGGGGAGGATGGGTCCAGTGAGATTAGACAGTGTGTAACCCGGGGAGGATGGGTCCAGTGAGATTAGACAGTGTGTAACCCGGGGAGGATGGGCCCAGTGAGATCAGACAGTGTGTAACACTGGGAGGATGGGACCAGTGAGATCAGACAGTGTTTAACCAAGGGAGGATGGGCCAGTGAGGTTAGACAGTGTCTAACCCGACGATGATGGGCCCAGTGAGATCAGACAGTGTGTAACACTGGGAGGATGGGCCCAGTGAGATCAGACAGTGTCTAACCCGGGGACGATGGGCACAGTGAGATCAGACAGTGTGTAACCCGGGGAGGATGGGCCCAGTGAGATCAGACAGTGTGTTACCCGGGGAGGATTGGTCCAGTGAGATCAGACAGTTTGTAAACGGGGAGGATGGGCCCAGTGAGATCAGTCAGTGTGTAACCCGGAGAGGATGGGTCCAGTAAGATTAGACTGTGTCAAACACTGGGAGGATGGGATCAGTGAGAGCAGACAGTGTTTAACCAGAGGAGGATGGGACAGTGAGATTAAGCAGTGTGTAACCCGGCGAGGATGGGCCCAGTGAGATCAGACAGTGTGTAACCCGGGGAAGATGGGTCCAGTGAGATAACACAATGTGTAACCCGTGGAGGATGGGTCTAATTAGATCAGACAGTGTATAACCCACGCAGGATGGGCCCAGCGAGATTAGACAGTGTGTAACCCGGGGAGAATGGGCCCACTGAGATCAGACAGTGTGTAACCCGGGGAGGATGGGCCCAGTGAGATTCCGCAGTGCGTAACCCGGTGAGGATGGGCCCAGTGAGATCAGACAGTGTGTAACCAGTGGAGGATGGGCCCCTTGAGATAAGAAAGTGTGTAATCCGGGGAGGGTGAGCCCGGTCAGTTTAAACAGTGTGTTCCCCTGGGAGGATGTGTCCAGTGAGATCAGTCAGTGTGTAACCAGGGGAGGATGGGCCCCTTGAGATAAGAAAGTGTGTAATCCGGGGAGGGTGAGCCCGGTGAGATTAAACAGTGTGTTCCCCGGGGAGGAGGTGTCCAGTGAGATCAGCCAGTGTGTAACCCAGGGAGGATGGGCCCAGTGAGATCAGAAAATGTGTAACCCAGGGAGGATGGGCACAGTGAGATCAGACAGTGTGTAACCCGGTGAGGATGGACACAGTGATATCAGACAGTGTATAACCCGGGGAGGATGGGACCAGTGAGATCAGACCGTGTGTAACCGGGAAGGATTGGCCCAGTGAGATCAGAAAGTGTGTAACCCGGGGACGATGGGCACAGTGAAATCAGACAGTGTGTAACCCGGTGACGATGGGCACAGTGAAATCAGACAGTGTGTAACCCGGGGAGGATGGGGCCAGTGAGATCAGACAGTGTGTAACCCGGGGAGGATGGGGGCAGTGAGATCAGACGGTTTGTAACCCGGTGAGGATGTGCCCAGTGAGATCAGACAGTGTGTATCCCAGGAGGATGGGCCCAGGGAGATCAGACAGTTTGTAACTCGGGGAGGATGGGCCCAGTTATATCAGACAGTGTGTAACCGGGAAGGATTGGCCCAGTGAGATTAGACAGTGTGTAACCCGGGGAGGATGGGCCCAGTGAGATTAGGCAGTGTGTAACCTGGGGAGGATGGGCCCATTGAGATCAGATAGTGTGTAACCCGGGGAGGGTGAGCGCAGAGAGATTTAACAGGGTGTTTCCCGGGGAGGATGTGTCCAGTGAGATCAGACAGTGTGTAACCCAGGGAAGATAGGACCAGTGAAATCAGACAGTGTGTAACCCAGGGAGGATGGGCCCAGTGAGATCAGACAGTGTGTAACCTGTGGAGGATGGGCCCAGTGAGATCAGACATAGTGTAACCCGTGAGGATGGGCCCAGTGAGGTCAGACAGTGTGTAACCCGGGGAGGATGGGCCCAGTGACATCAGACAGTGCTTAACCTGGGGAGGATGGGCCCAGTGAAATCAGACAGTGTGTACCCCGGGGAGAATACGCCCAGTGAGTTCAGACAATGTGTAACCCGGGGAGGATGGGCCCAGTGAGATTAGACCGGGTGTTACCCGGGGGGGGTGGGCCCAGTGAGATTAGACAGTGTGTCACCCGAGGAGGATGGGCCCAGTGTGATCAGACAGTGTGTTACCCGGGGAGGATGGGTCCAGTGAGATTAGACAGTGTGTAACCTGGGCATGATGGGCCCAGAGAGATCAGACAGTGTGTAACCCGGGGAGGATGGGCCCAGTGTGATCAGACAGTGTGTTACCCGGGGAGGATGTGTCCAGTGAGATTAGACAGTGTGTAACCCGGGCATGATGGGCCCAGTGAGATCAGACGGTGTGTAACCTGGGGAGGATGGGCCCAGTGAGATCTTACAGTATTTAACCCAGGGAGGATGGGCCCAGTGAGTACAGACAGAATGTAACCCGGGGAGGATGTGCCCAGTGAGATCAGACAGTGTGTAACACTGGGAGGATGGGTCCAGTGAGATTAGACAGTGTGTAACCCGGGGAGGATGGGCCCAGTGAGATCAGACAGTGTGTAACACTGGGAGGATGGGCCCAGTGAGATCAGACAGTGTCTAACCCGGGGACGATGGGCACAGTGAGATCAGACAGTGTGTAACCCGGGGAGGATGGGCCCAGTGAGATCAGATAGTGTGTTACCCGGGGAGGATTGGTCCAGTGAGATCAGACAGTTTGTAAACCGGGAGGATGGGCCCAGTGAGATCAGTCAGTGTGTAACCCGGAGAGGATGGGTCCAGTAAGATTAGACTGTGTCTAACACTGGGAGGATGGGATCAGTGAGATCAGACAGTGTTTAACCAGAGGAGGATGGGACAGTGAGATTAAGCAGTGTGTAACCCGGCGAGGATGGGCCCAGTGAGATCAGACAGTGTGCAACCCGGGGAGGATGGGTCCAGTGAGATAACACAATGTGTAACCCGTGGAGGATGGGTCTAATGAGATCAGACAGTGTATAACCCACGCAGGATGGGCCCAGAGAGATTAGACAGTGTGTAACCCGGGGAGAATGGGCCCACTGAGATCAGACAGTGTGTAACCCGGGGAGGATGGGCCCAGTGAGATTCCGCAGTGCGTAACCTGGTGAGGATGGGCCCAGTGAGATCAGACAGTGTGTAACCAGTGGAGGATGGGCCCCTTGAGATAAGAAATTGTGTAATCCGGGGAGGGTGAGCCCGGTCAGATTAAACAGTGTGTTCCCCGGGGAGGATGTGTCCAGTGAGATCAGTCAGTGTGTAACCAAGGGAGGATGGGCCCCTTGAGATAAGAAAGTGTGTAATCCGGGGAGGGTGAGCCCGGTGAGATTAAACAGTGTGTTCCCCGGGGAGGAGGTGTCCAGTGAGATCAGCCAGTGTGTAACCCAGGGAGGGTGGGCCCAGTGAGATCAGAAAATGTGTAACCCGGGGAGGATGGGCACAGTGAGATCAGACACTGTGTAACCCGGTGAGGATGGACACAGTGATATCAGACAGTGTATAACCCGGGGAGGATGGGCCCAGTGAGATCAGACCGTGTGTAACCGGGAAGGATTGGCCCAGTGAGATCAGAAAGTGTGTAACCCGGGGACGATGGGCACAGTGAAATCAGACAGTGTGTAACCCGGGGAGGATGGGGAAGTGAGATCAGACGGTTTGTAACCCGGTGAGGATGTGCCCAGTGAGATCAGATAGTGTGTAACCCGGGAGGATGGGCCCAGGGAGATCAGACAGTTTGTAACTCGGGGAGGATGGGCCCAGTTATATCAGACAGTGTGTAACCGGGAAGGATTGGCCCAGTGAGATTAGACAGTGTGTAACCCGGGGAGGATGGGCCCAGTGAGATTAGGCAGTGAGTAACCCGGTGAGGCGGGCCCAATGAGATCAGACAGTGTGTAACCTGGGGAGGATGGGCCCATTGAGATCAGATAGTGTGTAACCCGGGGAGGGTGAGCGCAGAGAGATTTAACAGGGTGTTTGCCGGGGAGGATGTGTCCAGTGAGATCAAACAGTGTGTAACCCAGGGAAGATAGGACCAGTGAAATCAGACAGTGTGTAACCCAGGGAGGATGGGCCCAGTGAGATCAGACAGTGTGTAACCTGTGGAGGATGGGCCCAGTGAGATCAGACATAGTGTAACCCGTGAGGATGGGCCCAGTGAGGTCAGACAGTGTGTAACCCGGGGAGGATGGGCCCAGTGACATCAGACAGTGCTTAACCTGGGGAGGATGGGCCCAGTGAAATCAGACAGTGTGTACCCCGGGGAGAATACGCCCAGTGAGTTCAGACAATGTGGAACCCGGGGAGGATGGGCCCAGTGAGATTAGACCGGGTGTTACCCGGGGGGGGTGGGCCCAGTGAGATTAGACAGTGTGTCACCCGAGGAGGATGGGCCCAGTGTGATCAGACAGTGTGTTACCCGGGGAGGATGGGTCCAGTGAGATTAGACAGTGTGTAACCTGGGCATGATGGGCCCAGAGAGATCAGACAGTGTGTAACCCGGGGAGGATGGGCCCAGTGTGATCAGACAGTGTGTTACCCGGGGAGGATGTGTCCAGTGAGATTAGACAGTGTGTAACCCGGGCATGATGGGCCCAGTGAGATCAGACGGTGTGTAACCTGGGGAGGATGGACCCAGTGAGATCTTACAGTATTTAACCCAGGGAGGATGGGCCCAGTGAGTACAGACAGAATGTAACCCGGGGAGGATGTGCCCAGTGAGATCAGACAGTGTGTAACACTGGGAGGATGGGACCAGTGATTTCAGACAGTGTTCAACCAAGGGAGGATGGGCCACTGAGATTAGACAGTGTGTAACCCGGCGATGATGGGCCCAGTGAGATCAGACAGTGTGTAACCAGAGGAGGATGGGACAGTGAGATTAGACAGTGTGTAACCCGTGGAGGATGGGTCTAATTAGATCAGACAGTGTATAACCCGCGCAGGATGGGCGCTGAGAGATTAGACAGTGTGTAACCCGGGGAGGATGGGCCCACTGAGATCAGACAGTGTGTAACCCGGGGAGGATGGGCCCAGTGAGATTCCGCAGTGCATACCCCGGTGAGGATGGGCCTCGTGAGATCAGACAGTGTGTAACCAGGGGAGGATGGGCCCTTTGAGATAAGAAAATGTGTAATCCGGGGAGGGTGAGCCCGGTGAGATTAAACAGCGTGTTCCCCGGGGAGGATGTGTCCAGTGAGATCAGACAGTGTGTAACCCAGGGAGGATGAGCCCAGTGAGATCAGAATATGTGTAACCCGGGCAGGATGGGCATAGTGAGATCAGACAGTGTGTAACCCGGTGAGGATGGACACAGTGATATCAGACAGTGTATAACCTGGGGAGGATGGGCCCAGTGAGATCAGTCAGTGTGTAACCCGGGGAGGATGGGTCCAGTGAGATCAGACAGTGTGTAACACGTGAAGGATGGGTCCAGTGAGATCATACAGTGTGTAAACCAGGGGAGGATGGGCCCAGTGGGATCAGAGAGTATGTAACCCGGGAGGATGGGCCCAGTGAGCTCAGACAGTGTGTAACCGGGGAGGATGGGCCCAGTGAGCTCAGACAGTGTGTAACCGGGAAGGATTGGCCCAGTGAGATCAGACAGCGTGTAACCCGGGGACGATGGGCACAGTGAAATCAGACAGTGTGTAACCCGGGGAGGATGTGCCCAGTGAGATCAGATAGTGTGTATCCCAGGAGGATGGCCCAGGGTGATCAGACAGTTTGTAACTCGGGGAGGATGGGCCCAGTTATATCAGACAGTGTGTAACCGGGAAGGATTGGCCCAGTGAGATTAGACAGTGTGTAACGCGGGGAGGATAGTCCCAGTGAGATTAGGCAGTGAGTAACCCGGTGAAGCGGGCCCAATGAGATAAGACAGTGTGTAACCTGGGGAGCATGGGCCCATTGATCAGATAGTGTGTAACCCGGGGAGGGTGAGCCCAGTGAGATTAAACAGGGTGTTACCCGGGGAGGATGTGTCCAGTGAGATCAGACAGTGTGTAACCCAGGGAAGATGGGACCAGTGAAATCAGACAGTGTTTAACCCAGGGAGGATGGGCCCAGTGAGATCAGACAGTGTGTAACCTGTGGAGGATGGGCCCAGTGAGATCAGACGGTGTGTAACCCGGGGAGGATGGGCCCTGTGACATCAGACAGTGTGTAACCTGGGGCGGATGGGCCCAGTGTAATCAGACAGTGTGTACCCCGGGGAGAATACGCCCAGTGAGTTCAGACAATGTGTAACCCGGGGAGGATGGGCCCAGTGATATTAGACCGGGTGTTACCCGGGGGGATGGGCCCAGTGAGATTAGACAGTGTGTACCCCGGGGAGGATGGGCCCAGTGAGATAAGACACTGTGTAATCCGGGGAGGATGGGCCCAGTGAGATCAGACAGTATGTAACCCGGGGAGGATGGGCTCAGTGAGATCAGACAGTGCGTAACACGGGAAGGATGCGTCCAGTGAGATCAGACAGTGTGTAAACCGGGGAGGATGGGCCCACTGAGATCAGACAGTGTGTTACCCGGTGAGGATGGGTCCAGTGAGATCAGACAGTGTGTAACCCGGGGACGATGGGCACAGTGAAATCAGACAGTGTGTAACCCGGGGAGGATGGGGCCAGTGAGATCAGACAGTGTGTAACCCGGGGAGGATTGGCCCAGTGAGATCAGGCAGTGTGTATCCCGGGGAGGTTGGGCCCAGTGAGATAAGTCAGTGTGTAACCCGGGGAGGATGGGCCCAGTGAGATCAACAGTGCGTAGCCCGGGGAGTATTGGCCCAGTGAGATTAGACAGTGTGTAACCCGGGGAGGATGGGTCCAGTTAGATGAGACAGTGTGAAACCCGTGGAGGATGGGTCTAATGAGATCAGTCAGAATTTAACCCGCGCAGTATGTGCCCAGAGAGATTAGACAGTGTGTAACGCGGGGAGGATGGGTCCAGTTAGATGAGACAGTGTGAAACCCGTGGAGGATGGGTCTAATGAGATCAGTCAGAATTTAATCCGCGCAGTATGGGCCCAGAGAGATTAGACAGTGTGTAACGCGGGGAGGATGGGCCCAGTGTGATCAGACAGTGTGTAACCCGAGGAGGATGGGCCCAGTGCGATTTGGCAGTGTGTAACCCGGTGAGGATGGGCCCAGTGAGATCACACAGTGTGTAACCTGGGGTGGATGGGCCCATTGAGATCAGAAAGTGTGTAACCCGAGGAGGGTGAGCCCAGTGAGATTAAACAGTGTGTTAACCGGGGAGGATGTGTCCAGTGAGATCATACATTGTGCAACCCAGGGAGGATGGGCCCAGTGAGATCAGACAGTGTGTAACCCAGGGAGGATGGGCCCTGTGAGATCAGACAGTGTGTAACCTGGGGAGGATGGGCACAGTGAGATCAGACAGTGTGTAACCCGGTGAGGATGGACCCAGTGAGATCAGACAGCGTGTGACCCCGGATGGATGGGCCCAGTGAGATCAGACAGTGTTTAACACGGGGAGGATGGGACCAGTGAGATCAGACAGTGTGTAACACGTGGAGGGTGAGCCCAGTGAGATTAAACAGTGTGTTACCCGGGGGGGATCTGTCCAGTGAGATTAGACAGTGTGTAACCCAGGGAGGATGGGCCCAGTGAGATCAGACAGTGTGTAACCCGGGCAGGATGGGCCCAGTGACATCAGACAGTGTGTAACCCGGGAGGATGGGCCCAGTGAGATCAGACAGTTTGTAACCTGGAAGGATTGGCCCAGTGAGATCAGACAGTGTGTAACCCTGGAGGATGGGCCCAGTGAGATCAGACAGTGTGTAACCGGGAAGGATTGGCCCAGTGAGATCAGACAGTGTGTAACACGGGGAGGATGGATACAGTCAGATGAGACAGTGTGTAACCCGGGGACGATGGGCCCAGTGAGATCAGCCAGTGTGTTACGCAGGTAGGATTGGCTCAGTGAGATCAGACGGTGTGTATCCCGGGGAGGTTGGGCCCACTGAGATCAGACAGTGTGTAACCCGGGGACGATGGGCACAGTGAGATCAGACAGTGTGTAGCCCGGGGAGGATGGGCCCAGTGAGATCAGACAGTGTGTATCCCGGGGAGGATGGGCCCAGTGAAATCAGACAGTGTGTAACCGGGAAGGATTGTCCCAGTGAGATCAGACAGTGTGTAACCCGGTGACGATGGGCGCAGTGAAATCAGACAGTGTGTAACCCGGGGAGGATGGGGAAGTGAGATCAGACGGTTTGTAACCCGGGGAGGATGTGCCCAGTGAGATCAGACAGTGTGTAACCCGGGAGGATGGGTCCAGTGAGATCAGACAATTTGTAACTCGAGGAGGATGGGCCCAGTTATATCAGACAGTGTGTAACCGGGAAGGATTGGCCCAGTGAGATCAAACAGTGTGTAACCCGGGGAGGATGGGCCCAGTTCATTTAGGCAGTGTGTAACCCAGTGAGGTGGGCCCAATGAGATCAGACAGTGTGTAACCTGGGGAGGATGGGCCCATTGAGATAAGATAGTGTGTAACCCGGGGAGGGTGAGCCCTGTGAGATTGAACAGGTTGTTACCCGGGGAGGATGAGTCCAGTGAGATCAGACAGTGTGTAACCCAGGGAAGATGGGACCAGTGAAATCAGACAGTGTGTTACCCAGGGACGATGGGCCCAGTGAGATCAGACAGTGTGTAACCTGTGGAGGATGGGCCCAGTGAGATCAGTCATAGTGTAACCCGAGAGGATGGGCCCAGTGAGATCAGACAGTGTGTAACCCGAGGAGGATGGGCCCAGTGACATCAGACAGTGTGTTACGCAGGTAGGATTGGCTCAGTGAGATCAGACGGTGTGTATCCCGGGGAGGATGGGCCCACTGAGATCAGACAGTGTGTAACCCGGGGACGATGGGCACAGTGAGATCAGACAGTGTGTAGCCCGGGGAGGATGGGCCCAGTGAGATCAGACAGTGTGTATCCCGGGGAGGATGGGCCCAGTGAGATCAGACAGTTTTTAACATGGGGTGGATCCGTCCAGTGAGATTAGACAGTGTGTAACCGGGCAGGATGGGCACAGTGAGATCAGACGGAGTGTAATCCGGGGAGGGTGTGCCCAGTGAGATCAGAGAGTTTGTAACCCGGGGAGGATGGGACCAGTGAGATCAGGCAGTGTGTAACCCGGGGATGATGGGCCCAGTGAGATCAGACAGTGTGTAACACGGCGAGGATGGGACCAGTGAGATCAGGCAGTGTGTAACCCGGGGAGGATTGGCCCAGTGAGATCAGGCAATGTGTTACCCGGTGAGGATGGGCCAACTGAGATCAGTCAGTGTGTAACCCGGGGAGTATGGGCCCAGTGAGATTAGACAGTGTGTAGCCCGCGCAGGATGGGCCCAGTGAGATTAGACAGTGTGTAAGCCGGGAAGGATGGGTCCAGTGAGATTAGACAGTGTGAAACCCGTGGAGGATGGGTCTAATGAGATCAGTCAGAGTGTAACCCGCGCAGGATGGGCCCAGAGAGATTAGACAGCGTGTAATCTCGGGAGGATGGTCCCAGTGAGATCAGACAGTGTGTATCCCGGGGAGGATGTGCCCAGTGAGATTAGGCAGTGTGTAACCCGGTGAGGATGGGCCCAGTGAGATCAGACAGTGTGTAACCCAGGCAGGATGGGCCCATTGACATCAGACAGTTTGTAACCCGGAGAGGGTGAGCCCAGTGAGATTAAACAGTGTGTTACCCAGGGAGGATGTGTCCGGTGAGATCAGACAGTGTGTTACCCAGGGAGGATGTGTCCGGTGAGATCAGACAGTGTGTAACCCAGGGAGGATGGGCCCAGTGAGATCAGACAGTGTGTAACCCAGGGAGGATGGGCCCAGTGAGATCAGACAGTGTGCAACCCGGGGAGCATGGGCCTAGTGAGATCAGACAGTGGGTAACCCGGGGAGGATAGGCCCAGTGAGATCAGACAGTGTGTAACACGGGGAGGATGGGTCCATTTAGATCATACAGTGTTTAACCCGGGGAGGATGGGCCCAGTGAGATCAGACAGTGTGTTACCCGGGGAGGATGGGTCCAGTGAGATTAGACAGTGTGTAACCCGGGCAGGATGGGCCCAGTGAGATCAGACGGTGTGTAACCCGGGGAGGATGGGCTCAGTGAGATCAGACAGTTTGTAAACCGGGGTGGATGGGCCTAGTGAGACCAGTCAGTGTGTAACCCGGGGAGGATGGGTCCAGTGAGATTAGAGAGTGTGTAACACAGGGAGGATGGGACCAGTGAGATCAGACAGTGTTTAACCAAGGGAGGATGGGACAGTGAGATTAGACAGTGTGTAACCCGGTGAGGATGGGCCCAGTGATATCAGACAGTGTGTAACCCGGGGAGGATGGGTCCAGTGAGATTACAGAATGTGTAACCCGTGGAGGATGGATCTAATGAGATCAGACAGTGTGCAACCCACACAGGATGAGCCCAGAGAGATTAGACAGTGTGTAACACGGGGAGGATGGGCCCAGTGAGATCAGACAGTGTGTAACCAGGGGAGGATGGGCCCATTGAGATAAGAAAGTGTGTCATCCGGGGAGGGTGAGGCCGGTGATATAAAACAGTGTGTTCCACGGGGAGGATGTGTCCAGTGAGATCAGACAGTGTGTAACCCAGGGAGGATGGGCCCAGTGAGATCAGAAAATGTGTAACCCGGGTGGATGGGCACAGTGAGATCAGACAGTGTGTAACCCGGTGAGGATGGACACAGTGATATCAGACAGTGTGTAACCCGGGGAGGATGGGACCAGTGAGATCAGTCAGTGTGTAACCCGGGGAGGTTGGGCCCAGTGAGATCAGACAGTGTGTAACACGGGAAGGATGGGTCCAGTGAGATCATACAGTGTTTAAACCGGGGAGGATGGGCCCAGTGAGATCAGACAGTGTGTAACCGGGAAGGATTGTCCCAGTGAGATCAGACAGTGTGTAACCCGGTGACGATGGGCACAGTGAAATCAGACAGTGTGTAACCCGGGGAGGATTGTCCCAGTGAGATCAGACAGTGTGTAACCCGGTGACGATGGGCGCAGTGCAATCAGACAGTGTGTAACCGGGAAGGATTGTCCCAGTGAGATCAGACAGTGTGTAACCCGGTGACGATGGGCGCAGTGAAATCAGACAGTGTGTAAACGGAAAGGATTGGCCCAGTGAGATCAGACAGTGTGTAACCCGGTGACGATGGGCGCAGTGAAATCAGACAGTGTGTAACCCGGGGAGGATGGGGAAGTGAGATCAGACGGTTTGTAACCCGGGGAGGATGTGCCCAGTGAGATCAGACAGTGTGTAACCCGGGAGGATGGGTCCAGTGAGATCAGACAGTTTGTAACTCGAGGAGGATGGGCCCAGTTATATCAGACAGTGTGTAACCGGGAAGGATTGGCCCAGTGAGATCAGACAGTGTGTAACCCGGGGAGGATGGGCCCAGTTCGTTTAGGCAGTGTGTAACCCAGTGAGGTGGGCCCAATGAGATCAGACAGTGTGTAACCCAGGGAAGATGAGTCCAGTGAGATCAGACAGTGTGTAACCCAGGGAAGATGGGACCAGTGAAATCAGACAGTGTGTTACCCGGGGACGATGGGCCCAGTGAGATCAGACAGTGTGTAACCTGTGGAGGATGGGCCCAGTGAGATCAGTCATAGTGTAACCCGAGAGGATGGGCCCAGTGAGATCAGACAGTGTGTAACCCGAGGAGGATGGGCCCAGTGACATCAGACAGTGTGTAACCTGGGGAGGATGGGCCAAGTGTAATCAGACAGTGTGTACCCCGGGGAGAATACGCCCAGTGAGTTCAGACAATGTGTAACCCGGGGAGGAGGGGCGCAGTGAGATTAGACCGGGTGTTACCCGGGGAGGATGGGCCCAGTGAGATTAAACAGTGTGTACCCCGGGGAGGATGGGCCCAGAGAGATAAGGCACTGTGTAATCCGGGGAGGATGGGCCCAGTGAGATCAGACAGTATGTAACCCGGGGAGGATGGGCTCAGTGAGATCAGACAGTGTGTAACATGGGAAGGATGTGTCCAGTGCGATCAGACAGTGTGTAAACCGGGGAGGATGGGCCCACTGAGATCAGACAGTGTGTAACCCGGGGAGGATGGGGCCAGTGAGATCAGACAGTGTGTAACCCGGGGAGGATTGGCCCAGTGAGATCAGGCAGTGTGTATCCTGGGGATGTTGGGCCCAGTGAGATAAGCCAGTGTGTAACCTGGGGAGGATGGGCCCAGTGAGATCAGACAGTGTGTAGCCCGGGGAGGATGGACACAGTGAGATCAGACAGTTTCTAAACCGGGGAGGATGGGCCAGTGAGATCAGTCAGTGTGTAACCCGGTGAGGATGGGTCAAGTAAGATTAGACAGTGTGTAACACTGGGAGGATGGGACCAGTGAGATCAGACAGAGTTTTACCAGGGGAGGATGGGACAGTGAGATTAGACAGTGTGTAACCCGGGGAGGATGGCCCAGTGTGATCAGACAGTGTGTTACCCGGGAGGAAGCGCCCTGTGATATCAGACAGTGTGTAACCGGGAAAGATTGTCCCAGTGAGATCAGAAAGTGTGTAACACAGGCAGGATGGATCTACTGAGATGAGGCGGTGTGTAACCCGGGGAGGATGGGCCCAGTGAGATCAGACAGTGTG
This sequence comes from Somniosus microcephalus, assembly GCF_052327205.1. Lineage (NCBI taxonomy): Eukaryota > Metazoa > Chordata > Chondrichthyes > Squaliformes > Somniosidae > Somniosus > Somniosus microcephalus. Next base: position 30,434,756 of record NW_028225180.1, on the reverse strand, counting down.
TAACCCGGGGAGGATGGATCCAGTGAGATCAGTCAGTGTGTAACCCGGGGGGGATGGGCCCAGTGAGATCAGACAGTATGTAACCCGTGGAGGATGGTCCCATTGAGATCAGGGAGCGTGTAACCTGGGGACGATGGGTCCAGTGAGATTAGACAGTATGTAAGCCGGGGAAGATGGGCCTCGTGAGATCAGACAGTGTGTATCTGGGGAGGATGGGCCCAGTGAGATCAGACAGTGTGTAACCCGGGGAGGATGGGCCCAGTGAGATAAGACAGTGTGTAACACGGGGAGGATGGGTCCAGTGAGATCAGACAGTGTGTAACCCGGGGAGGATGGCCCAGTGTGATCAGACAGTGTGTTACCCGGGGAGGATGGGTCCAGTGAGATTAGACAGTGTGCAACCCGGGCATGATGGGCCCAGTGAGGTCAGACGGTGCGTAACCCGGGGAGGATGGGCCCAGTGAGTACAGACAGTGTGTAAACCGGGGAGAATGGGCCAAGTGAGTCCAGACAGTGTGTAACCCGCGGAAGATGGGCACAGTGAGATTAGACAGTGTGTAACCCGGGGAGGATGGGCCCGGTGAGATCAGACAGTGTGTAACACTGGGAGGATGGGCCCAGTGAAATCAGACAGTGTTTAACACTGGGAGGATGGGACCAGTGAGATCAGACAGTGCTTAACCAAGGGAGGATGGGCCAGTGAGATTAGACAGTGTGTAACCCGGCGAGGATGGGCCCAGTGAGATCAGACAGTGTGTAACCCGGGGAGGATGGGCCCAGTGAGATAAGACAGTGTGTTACCCGGGGAGGATGGGTCCAGTGAGATTAGACAGTGTGCAACCCGGGCATGATGGGCCCAGTGAGGTCAGACGGTGCGTAACCCGGGGAGGATGGGCCCAGTGAGTACAGACAGTGTGTAAACCGGGGAGAATGTGCCAAGTGAGTCCAGACAGTGTGTAACCCGCGGAAGATGGGCACAGTGAGATTAGACAGTGTGTAACCCGGGGAGGATGGGCCCGGTGAGATCAGAGAGTGTGTAACACTGGGAGGATGGGCCCAGTGAAATCAGACAGTGTTTAACACTGGGAGGATGGGACCAGTGAGATCAGACAGTGCTTAACCAAGGGAGGATGGGCCAGTGAGATTAGACAGTGTGTAACCCGGCGAGGATGGGCCCAGTGAGATCAGACAGTGTGTAACCCGGGGAGGATGGGCCCAGTGAGATAAGACAGTGTGTAACACGGGGAGGATGGGTCCAGTGAGATCAGGCAGTGTGTAACCCGGGGAGGATGGAGACAGTGAGATCAGACAGTTTCTAAACCAGGGAGGATGAGCCCAGTGAGATCAGTCAGTGTGTAACCCGGTGGGGATGGGTCAGGTAAGATTAGACAGTGTGTAACAGTGGGAGGATGGGACCAGTGAGATCAGACAGAGTTTTACCAGGGGAGGATGGGACAGTGAGATTAGACAGTGTGTAACCCGGGGAGGATGGCCCAGTGTGATCAGACAGTGTGTTACCCGGGGAGGATGGGTCCAGTGAGATTAGACAGTGTGTAACCCGGGCATGATGGGCCCAGTGAGATCAGACGTTGTGTAACTCGCGGAGGATGGGCCCAGTGAGTACAGGCAGTGTGTAAACCGGGGAGGATGGGCCAAGTAAGTCCAGACAGTGTGTAACCCGCGGAAGATGGGCACAGTGAGATTAGACAGTGTGTAACCCGGGGAGGATGGGCCCGGTGAGATCAGACGGTGTGTAACACTGGGAGGATGGGCCCAGTGAAATCAGACAGTGTGTAACACTGGGAGGATGGGACCAGTGAGATCAGACAGTGTTTAACCAAGGGAGGATGGGCCAGTGAGATTAGACAGTGTGTAACCCGGCGAGGATGGGCCCAGTGAGGTCAGACAGTGTGTAACCCGGGGAGGATAGGCCCAGTGAGATCAGACGGTGTGTAACCCGGGGAGGATGGGCCCAGTGAGATCAGACAGTGTGTAACCGGGAAGGATTGGCCCAGTGAGATCAGACAGTGTGTAACACGGGGAGGATGGATACAGTCAGATGAGACAGTGTGTAACCCGGGGACGATGGGCCCAGTGAGATCAGCCAGTGTGTTGCGCAGGTAGGATTGGCCCAGTGAGATCAGACAGTGTGTAACACGGGGAGGATGGATACAGTCAGATGAGACGGTGTGTATCCCGGGGAGGATGGGCCCAGAGACATCAGACATGGTGTAACCCGGGGAGGATGGGCCCACTGAGATCAGACAGTGTGTAACCCGGGGACGATGGGCACAGTGAGATCAGACAGTGTGTAGCCCGGGGAGGATGGGCCCAGTGAGATCAGACAGTGTGTATCCCGGGGAGGATGGGCCCAGTGAGATCAGACAGTTTTTAACATGGGGTGGATCCGTCCAGTGAGATTAGACAGTGTGTAACCGGGCAGGATGGGCACAGTGAGATCAGAGAGTTTGTAACCCGGGGAGGATTGGACCAGTGAGATCAGGCAGTGTGTAACCCGGGGATGATGGGCCCAGTGAGATCAGACAGTGTGTAACACGGCGAGGATGGGACCAGTGAGATCAGGCAGTGTGTAACCCGGGGAGGATTGGCCCAGTGAGATCAGGCAATGTGTTACCCGGTGAGGATGGGCCAACTGAGATCAGTCAGTGTGTAACCCGGGGAGTATGGGCCCAGTGAGATTAGACAGTGTGTAGCCCGCGCAGGATGGGCCCAGTGAGATTAGACAGTGTGAAACCCGTGGAGGATGGGTCTAATGAGATCAGTCAGAGTGTAACCCGCGCAGGATGGGCCCAGAGAGATTAGACAGCGTGTAATCTCGGGAGGATGGTCCCAGTGAGATCAGACAGTGTGTATCCCGGGGAGGATGTGCCCAGTGAGATTAGGCAGTGTGTAACCCGGTGAGGATGGGCCCAGTGAGATTAGGCAGTGTGTAACCCGGTGAGGATGGGCCCAGTGAGATTAGACAGTGTGTAACTTGGGGAGGATGGGCCCATTGACATCAGACAGTTTGTAACCCGGAGAGGGTGAGCCCAGTGAGATTAAACAGTGTGTTACCCAGGGAGGATGGGCCCAGTGAGATCAGACAGTGTGTAACCCAAGCAGGATGGGCCCAGTGAGATCAGACAGTGTGTAACCCGGGGAGGATAGGCCCAGTGAGATCAGACAGTGTGTAACACGGGGAGGATGGGTCCATTTAGATCATACAGTGTTTAACCCGGGGAGGATGGGCCCAGTGAGATCAGACAGTGTGTTACCCGGGGAGGATGGGTCCAGTGAGATTAGACAGTGTGTAACCCGGGGAGGATGGGCTCAGTGAGATCAGACAGTTTGTAAACCGGGGTGGATGGGCCTAGTGAGACCAGTCAGTGTGTAACCCGGGGAGGATGGGTCCAGTGAGATTAGAGAGTGTGTAACACAGGGAGGTTGGGACCAGTGAGATCAGACAGTGTTTAACCAAGGGAGGATGGGACAGTGAGATTAGACAGTGTGTAACCCGGTGAGGATGGGCCCAGTGATATCAGACAGTGTGTAACCCGGGGAGGATGGGTCCAGTGAGATTACAGAATGTGTAACCCGTGGAGGATGGATCTAATGAGATCAGACAGTGTGCATCCCACACAGGATGGGCCCAGAGAGATTAGACAGTGTGTAACACGGGGAGGATGGGCCCAGTGAGATCAGACAGTGTGTAACCAGGGGAGGATGGGCCCATTGAGATAAGAAAGTGTGTCATCCGGGGAGGGTGAGGCCGGTGATATTAAACAGTGTGTTCCACGGGGAGGATGTGTCCAGTGAGATCAGACAGTGTGTAACCCAGGGAGGATGGGCCCAGTGAGATCAGAAAATGTGTAACCCGGGTGGATGGGCACAGTGAGATCAGACAGTGTGTAACCCGGTGAGGATGGACACAGTGATATCAGACAGTGTGTAACCCGGGGAGGATGGGACCAGTGAGATCAGTCAGTGTGTAACCCGGGGAGGTTGGGCCCAGTGAGATCAGACAGTGTGTAACACGGGAAGGATGGGTCCAGTGAGATCATACAGTGTTTAAACCGGGGAGGATGGGCCCAGTGAGATCAGACAGTGTGTAACCGGGAAGGATTGTCCCAGTGAGATCAGACAGTGTGTAACCCGGGGAGGATTGTCCCAGTGAGATCAGACAGTGTGTAACCCGGTGACGATGGGCGCAGTGAAATCAGACAGTGTGTAACCGGGAAGGATTGTCCCAGTGAGATCAGACAGTGTGTAACCCGGTGACGATGGGCGCAGTGAAATCAGACAGTGTGTAACCCGGGGAGGATGGGGAAGTGAGATCAGACGGTTTGTAACCCGGGGAGGATGTGCCCAGTGAGATCAGACAGTGTGTAACCCGGGAGGATGGGTCCAGTGAGATCAGACAGTTTGTAACTCGAGGAGGATGGGCCCAGTTATATCAGACAGTGTGTAACCGGGAAGGATTGGCCCAGTGAGATCAAACAGTGTGTAACCCGGGGAGGATGGGCCCAGTTCATTTAGGCAGTGTGTAACCCAGTGAGGTGGGCCCAATGAGATCAGACAGTGTGTAACCTGGGGAGGATGGGCCCATTGAGATAAGATAGTGTGTAACCCGGGGAGGGTGAGCCCTGTGAGATTGAACAGGTTGTTACCCGGGGAGGATGAGTCCAGTGAGATCAGACAGTGTGTAACCCAGGGAAGATGGGACCAGTGAAATCAGACAGTGTGTTACCCAGGGACGATGGGCCCAGTGAGATCAGACAGTGTGTAACCTGTGGAGGATGGGCCCAGTGAGATCAGTCATAGTGTAACCCGAGAGGATGGGCCCAGTGAGATCAGACAGTGTGTAACCCGAGGAGGATGGGCCCAGTGACATCAGACAGTGTGTTACGCAGGTAGGATTGGCTCAGTGAGATCAGACGGTGTGTATCCCGGGGAGGATGGGCCCACTGAGATCAGACAGTGTGTAACCCGGGGACGATGGGCACAGTGAGATCAGACAGTGTGTAGCCCGGGGACGATGGGCCAACTGAGATCAGTCAGTGTGTAACCCGGGGAGTATGGGCCCAGTGAGATTAGACAGTGTGTAGCCCGTGCAGGATGGGCCCAGTGAGATTAGACAGTGTGTAAGCCGGGAAGGATGGGTCCAGTGAGATTAGACAGTGTGAAACCCGTGGAGGATGGGTCTAATGAGATCAGTCAGAGTGTAACCCGCGCAGGATGGGCCCAGAGAGATTAGACAGCGTGTAATCTCGGGAGGATGGTCCCAGTGAGATCAGACAGTGTGTATCCCGGGGAGGATGTGCCCAGTGAGATTAGGCAGTGTGTAACCCGGTGAGGATGGGCCCAGTGAGATCAGACAGTGTGTAACCCAGGCAGGATGGGCCCATTGACATCAGACAGTTTGTAACCCGGAGAGGGTGAGCCCAGTGAGATTAAACAGTGTGTTACCCAGGGAGGATGTGTCCGGTGAGATCAGACAGTGTGTTACCCAGGGAGGATGTGTCCGGTGAGATCAGACAGTGTGTAACCCAGGGAGGATGGGCCCAGTGAGATCAGACAGTGTGTAACCCAGGGAGGATGGGCCCAGTGAGATCAGACAGTGTGCAACCCGGGGAGCATGGGCCTAGTGAGATCAGACAGTGGGTAACCCGGGGAGGATAGGCCCAGTGAGATCAGACAGTGTGTAACACGGGGAGGATGGGTCCATTTAGATCATACAGTGTTTAACCCGGGGAGGATGGGCCCAGTGAGATCAGACAGTGTGTTACCCGGGGAGGATGGGTCCAGTGAGATTAGACAGTGTGTAACCCGGGCAGGATGGGCCCAGTGAGATCAGACGGTGTGTAACCCGGGGAGGATGGGCTCAGTGAGATCAGACAGTTTGTAAACCGGGGTGGATGGGCCTAGTGAGACCAGTCAGTGTGTAACCCGGGGAGGATGGGTCCAGTGAGATTAGAGAGTGTGTAACACAGGGAGGATGGGACCAGTGAGATCAGACAGTGTTTAACCAAGGGAGGATGGGACAGTGAGATTAGACAGTGTGTAACCCGGTGAGGATGGGCCCAGTGATATCAGACAGTGTGTAACCCGGGGAGGATGGGTCCAGTGAGATTACAGAATGTGTAACCCGTGGAGGATGGATCTAATGAGATCAGACAGTGTGCAACCCACACAGGATGAGCCCAGAGAGATTAGACAGTGTGTAACACGGGGAGGATGGGCCCAGTGAGATCAGACAGTGTGTAACCAGGGGAGGATGGGCCCATTGAGATAAGAAAGTGTGTCATCCGGGGAGGGTGAGGCCGGTGATATAAAACAGTGTGTTCCACGGGGAGGATGTGTCCAGTGAGATCAGACAGTGTGTAACCCAGGGAGGATGGGCCCAGTGAGATCAGAAAATGTGTAACCCGGGTGGATGGGCACAGTGAGATCAGACAGTGTGTAACCCGGTGAGGATGGACACAGTGATATCAGACAGTGTGTAACCCGGGGAGGATGGGACCAGTGAGATCAGTCAGTGTGTAACCCGGGGAGGTTGGGCCCAGTGAGATCAGACAGTGTGTAACACGGGAAGGATGGGTCCAGTGAGATCATACAGTGTTTAAACCGGGGAGGATGGGCCCAGTGAGATCAGACAGTGTGTAACCGGGAAGGATTGTCCCAGTGAGATCAGACAGTGTGTAACCCGGTGACGATGGGCACAGTGAAATCAGACAGTGTGTAACCCGGGGAGGATTGTCCCAGTGAGATCAGACAGTGTGTAACCCGGTGACGATGGGCGCAGTGAAATCAGACAGTGTGTAACCGGGAAGGATTGTCCCAGTGAGATCAGACAGTGTGTAACCCGGTGACGATGGGCGCAGTGAAATCAGACAGTGTGTAACCGGGAAGGATTGTCCCAGTGAGATCAGACAGTGTGTAACCCGGTGACGATGGGCGCAGTGAAATCAGACAGTGTGTAACCCGGGGAGGATGGGGAAGTGAGATCAGACGGTTTGTAACCCGGGGAGGATGTGCCCAGTGAGATCAGACAGTGTGTAACCCGGGAGGATGGGTCCAGTGAGATCAGACAATTTGTAACTCGAGGAGGATGGGCCCAGTTATATCAGACAGTGTGTAACCGGGAAGGATTGGCCCAGTGAGATCAAACAGTGTGTAACCCGGGGAGGATGGGCCCAGTTCATTTAGGCAGTGTGTAACCCAGTGAGGTGGGCCCAATGAGATCAGACAGTGTGTAACCTGGGGAGGATGGGCCCATTGAGATAAGATAGTGTGTAACCCGGGGAGGGTGAGCCCTGTGAGATTGAACAGGTTGTTACCCGGGGAGGATGAGTCCAGTGAGATCAGACAGTGTGTAACCCAGGGAAGATGGGACCAGTGAAATCAGACAGTGTGTTACCCAGGGACGATGGGCCCAGTGAGATCAGACAGTGTGTAACCTGTGGAGGATGGGCCCAGTGAGATCAGTCATAGTGTAACCCGAGAGGATGGGCCCAGTGAGATCAGACAGTGTGTAACCCGAGGAGGATGGGCCCAGTGACATCAGACAGTGTGTTACGCAGGTAGGATTGGCTCAGTGAGATCAGACGGTGTGTATCCCGGGGAGGATGGGCCCACTGAGATCAGACAGTGTGTAACCCGGGGACGATGGGCACAGTGAGATCAGACAGTGTGTAGCCCGGGGAGGATGGGCCCAGTGAGATCAGACAGTGTGTATCCCGGGGAGGATGGGCCCAGTGAGATCAGACAGTTTTTAACATGGGGTGGATCCGTCCAGTGAGATTAGACAGTGTGTAACCGGGCAGGATGGGCACAGTGAGATCAGACGGAGTGTAATCCGGGGAGGGTGTGCCCAGTGAGATCAGAGAGTTTGTAACCCGGGGAGGATGGGACCAGTGAGATCAGGCAGTGTGTAACCCGGGGATGATGGGCCCAGTGAGATCAGACAGTGTGTAACACGGCGAGGATGGGACCAGTGAGATCAGGCAGTGTGTAACCCGGGGAGGATTGGCCCAGTGAGATCAGGCAATGTGTTACCCGGTGAGGATGGGCCAACTGAGATCAGTCAGTGTGTAACCCGGGGAGTATGGGCCCAGTGAGATTAGACAGTGTGTAGCCCGCGCAGGATGGGCCCAGTGAGATTAGACAGTGTGTAAGCCGGGAAGGATGGGTCCAGTGAGATTAGACAGTGTGAAACCCGTGGAGGATGGGTCTAATGAGATCAGTCAGAGTGTAACCCGCGCAGGATGGGCCCAGAGAGATTAGACAGCGTGTAATCTCGGGAGGATGGTCCCAGTGAGATCAGACAGTGTGTATCCCGGGGAGGATGTGCCCAGTGAGATTAGGCAGTGTGTAACCCGGTGAGGATGGGCCCAGTGAGATCAGACAGTGTGTAACCCAGGCAGGATGGGCCCATTGACATCAGACAGTTTGTAACCCGGAGAGGGTGAGCCCAGTGAGATTAAACAGTGTGTTACCCAGGGAGGATGTGTCCGGTGAGATCAGACAGTGTGTTACCCAGGGAGGATGTGTCCGGTGAGATCAGACAGTGTGTAACCCAGGGAGGATGGGCCCAGTGAGATCAGACAGTGTGTAACCCAGGGAGGATGGGCCCAGTGAGATCAGACAGTGTGTAACACGGGGAGGATGGGTCCATTTAGATCATACAGTGTTTAACCCGGGGAGGATGGGCCCAGTGAGATCAGACAGTGTGTTACCCGGGGAGGATGGGTCCAGTGAGATTAGACAGTGTGTAACCCGGGCAGGATGGGCCCAGTGAGATCAGACGGTGTGTAACCCGGGGAGGATGGGCTCAGTGAGATCAGACAGTTTGTAAACCGGGGTGGATGGGCCTAGTGAGACCAGTCAGTGTGTAACCCGGGGAGGATGGGTCCAGTGAGATTAGAGAGTGTGTAACACAGGGAGGATGGGACCAGTGAGATCAGACAGTGTTTAACCAAGGGAGGATGGGACAGTGAGATTAGACAGTGTGTAACCCGGTGAGGATGGGCCCAGTGATATCAGACAGTGTGTAACCCGGGGAGGATGGGTCCAGTGAGATTACAGAATGTGTAACCCGTGGAGGATGGATCTAATGAGATCAGACAGTGTGCAACCCACACAGGATGAGCCCAGAGAGATTAGACAGTGTGTAACACGGGGAGGATGGGCCCAGTGAGATCAGACAGTGTGTAACCAGGGGAGGATGGGCCCATTGAGATAAGAAAGTGTGTCATCCGGGGAGGGTGAGGCCGGTGATATAAAACAGTGTGTTCCACGGGGAGGATGTGTCCAGTGAGATCAGACAGTGTGTAACCCAGGGAGGATGGGCCCAGTGAGATCAGAAAATGTGTAACCCGGGTGGATGGGCACAGTGAGATCAGACAGTGTGTAACCCGGTGAGGATGGACACAGTGATATCAGACAGTGTGTAACCCGGGGAGGATGGGACCAGTGAGATCAGTCAGTGTGTAACCCGGGGAGGTTGGGCCCAGTGAGATCAGACAGTGTGTAACACGGGAAGGATGGGTCCAGTGAGATCATACAGTGTTTAAACCGGGGAGGATGGGCCCAGTGAGATCAGACAGTGTGTAACCGGGAAGGATTGTCCCAGTGAGATCAGACAGTGTGTAACCCGGTGACGATGGGCACAGTGAAATCAGACAGTGTGTAACCCGGGGAGGATTGTCCCAGTGAGATCAGACAGTGTGTAACCCGGTGACGATGGGCGCAGTGAAATCAGACAGTGTGTAACCGGGAAGGATTGTCCCAGTGAGATCAGACAGTGTGTAACCCGGTGACGATGGGCGCAGTGAAATCAGACAGTGTGTAACCGGAAAGGTTTGGCCCAGTGAGATCAGACAGTGTGTAACCCGGTGACGATGGGCGCAGTGAAATCAGACAGTGTGTAACCCGGGGAGGATGGGGAAGTGAGATCAGACAGTGTGTAACCCGGGGAGGATGTGCCCAGTGAGATCAGACAGTGTGTAACCCGGGAGGATGGGTCCAGTGAGATCAGACAGTTTGTAACTCGAGGAGGATGGGCCCAGTTATATCAGACAGTGTGTAACCGGGAAGGATTGGACCAGTGAGATCAAACAGTGTGTAACCCGGGGAGGATGGGCCCAGTTCGTTTAGGCAGTGTGTAACCCAGTGAGGTGGGCCCAATGAGATCAGACAGTGTGTAACCTGGGGAGGATGGGCCCATTGAGATAAGATAGTGTGTAACCCGGGGAGGGTGAGCCCTGTGAGATTGAACAGGTTGTTACCCAGGGAGGATGAGTCCAGTGAGATCAGACAGTGTGTAACCCAGGGAAGATGGGACCAGTGAAATCAGACAGTGTGTTACCCAGGGACGATGGGCCCAGTGAGATCAGACAGTGTGTAACCTGTGGAGGATGGGCCCAGTGAGATCAGTCATAGTGTAACCCGAGAGGATGGGCCCAGTGAGATCAGACAGTGTGTAACCCGAGGAGGATGGGCCCAGTGACATCAGACAGTGTGTAACCTGGGGAGGATGGGCCAAGTGTAATCAGACAGTGTGTACCCCGGGGAGAATACGCCCAGTGAGTTCAGACAATGTGTAACCCGGGGAGGAGGGGCGCAGTGAGATTAGACCGGGTGTTACCCGGGGAGGATGGGCCCAGTGAGATTAAACAGTGTGTACCCCGGGGAGGATGGGCCCAGAGAGATAAGGCACTGTGTAATCCGGGGAGGATGGGCCCAGTGAGATCAGACAGTATGTAACCCGGGGAGGATGGGCTCAGTGAGATCAGACAGTGTGTAACATGGGAAGGATGTGTCCAGTGCGATCAGACAGTGTGTAAACCAGGGAGGATGGGCCCACTGAGATCAGACAGTGTGTAACCCGGGGAGGATGGGGCCAGTGAGATCAGACAGTGTGTAACCCGGGGAGGATTGGCCCAGTGAGATCAGGCAGTGTGTATCCTGGGGATGTTGGGCCCAGTGAGATAAGCCAGTGTGTAACCTGGGGAGGATGGGCCCAGTGAGATCAGACAGTGTGTAGCCCGGGGAGGATGGACACAGTGAGATCAGACAGTTTCTAAACCGGGGAGGATGGGCCCAGTGAGATCAGTCAGTGTGTAACCCGGTGAGGATGGGTCAAGTAAGATTAGACAGTGTGTAACACTGGGAGGATGGGACCAGTGAGATCAGACAGAGTTTTACCAGGGGAGGATGGGACAGTGAGATTAGACAGTGTGTAACCCGGGGAGGATGGCCCAGTGTGATCAGACAGTGTGTTACCCGGGAGGAAGCGCCCAGTGATATCAGACAGTGTGTAACCGGGAAAGATTGTCCCAGTGAGATCAGAAAGTGTGTAACACAGGCAGGATGGATCTACTGAGATGAGGCGGTGTGTAACCCGGGGAGGATGGGCCCAGTGAGATCAGACAGTGTGTAACCCGGGGAGGATGGATCCAGTGAGATCAGTCAGTGTGTAACCCGGGGGGGATGGGCCCAGTGAGATCAGACAGTATGTAACCCGTGGAGGATGGTCCCATTGAGATCAGGGAGCGTGTAACCTGGGGACGATGGGTCCAGTGAGATTAGACAGTATGTAAGCCGGGGAAGATGGGCCTCGTGAGATCAGACAGTGTGTATCTGGGGAGGATGGGCCCAGTGAGATCAGACAGTGTGTAACCCGGGGAGGATGGGCCCAGTGAGATAAGACAGTGTGTAACACGGGGAGGATGGGTCCAGTGAGATCAGACAGTGTGTAACCCGGGGAGGATGGCCCAGTGTGATCAGACAGTGTGTTACCCGGGGAGGATGGGTCCAGTGAGATTAGACAGTGTGCAACCCGGGCATGATGGGCCCAGTGAGGTCAGACGGTGCGTAACCCGGGGAGGATGGGCCCAGTGAGTACAGACAGTGTGTAAACCGGGGAGAATGGGCCAAGTGAGTCCAGACAGTGTGTAACCCGCGGAAGATGGGCACAGTGAGATTAGACAGTGTGTAACCCGGGGAGGATGGGCCCGGTGAGATCAGACAGTGTGTAACACTGGGAGGATGGGCCCAGTGAAATCAGACAGTGTTTAACACTGGGAGGATGGGACCAGTGAGATCAGACAGTGCTTAACCAAGGGAGGATGGGCCAGTGAGATTAGACAGTGTGTAACCCGGCGAGGATGGGCCCAGTGAGATCAGACAGTGTGTAACCCGGGGAGGATGGGCCCAGTGAGATAAGACAGTGTGTTACCCGGGGAGGATGGGTCCAGTGAGATTAGACAGTGTGCAACCCGGGCATGATGGGCCCAGTGAGGTCAGACGGTGCGTAACCCGGGGAGGATGGGCCCAGTGAGTACAGACAGTGTGTAAACCGGGGAGAATGTGCCAAGTGAGTCCAGACAGTGTGTAACCCGCGGAAGATGGGCACAGTGAGATTAGACAGTGTGTAACCCGGGGAGGATGGGCCCGGTGAGATCAGACAGTGTGTAACACTGGGAGGATGGGCCCAGTGAAATCAGACAGTGTTTAACACTGGGAGGATGGGACCAGTGAGATCAGACAGTGCTTAACCAAGGGAGGATGGGCCAGTGAGATTAGACAGTGTGTAACCCGGCGAGGATGGGCCCAGTGAGATCAGACAGTGTGTAACCCGGGGAGGATGGGCCCAGTGAGATAAGACAGTGTGTAACACGGGGAGGATGGGTCCAGTGAGATCAGGCAGTGTGTAACCCGGGGAGGATGGAGACAGTGAGATCAGACAGTTTCTAAACCAGGGAGGATGAGCCCAGTGAGATCAGTCAGTGTGTAACCCGGTGGGGATGGGTCAGGTAAGATTAGACAGTGTGTAACAGTGGGAGGATGGGACCAGTGAGATCAGACAGAGTTTTACCAGGGGAGGATGGGACAGTGAGATTAGACAGTGTGTAACCCGGGGAGGATGGCCCAGTGTGATCAGACAGTGTGTTACCCGGGGAGGATGGGTCCAGTGAGATTAGACAGTGTGTAACCCGGGCATGATGGGCCCAGTGAGATCAGACATTGTGTAACTCGCGGAGGATGGGCCCAGTGAGTACAGGCAGTGTGTAAACCGGGGAGGATGGGCCAAGTAAGTCCAGACAGTGTGTAACCCGCGGAAGATGGGCACAGTGTGATTAGACAGTGTGTAACCCGGGGAGGATGGGCCCGGTGAGATCAGACGGTGTGTAACACTGGGAGGATGGGCCCAGTGAAATCAGACAGTGTGTAACACTGGGAGGATGGGACCAGTGAGATCAGACAGTGTTTAACCAAGGGAGGATGGGCCAGTGAGATTAGACAGTGTGTAACCCGGCGAGGATGGGCCCAGTGAGGTCAGACAGTGTGTAACCCGGGGAGGATAGGCCCAGTGAGATCAGACGGTGTGTAACCCGGGGAGGATGGGCCCAGTGAGATCAGACAGTGTGTAACCGGGAAGGATTGGCCCAGTGAGATCAGACAGTGTGTAACACGGGGAGGATGGATACAGTCAGATGAGACAGTGTGTAACCCGGGGACGATGGGCCCAGTGAGATCAGCCAGTGTGTTACGCAGGTAGGATTGGCCCAGTGAGATCAGACAGTGTGTAACACGGGGAGGATGGATACAGTCAGATGAGACGGTGTGTATCCCGGGGAGGATGGGCCCAGAGACATCAGACATGGTGTAACCCGGGGAGGATGGGCCCACTGATATCAGACAGTGTGTAACCCGGGGACGATGGGCACAGTGAGATCAGACAGTGTGTAGCCCGGGGAGGATGGGCCCAGTGAGATCAGACAGTGTGTATCCCGGGGAGGATGGGCCCAGTGAGATCAGACAGTTTTTAACATGGGGTGGATCCGTCCAGTGAGATTAGACAGTGTGTAACCGGGCAGGATGGGCACAGTGAGATCAGAGAGTTTGTAACCCGGGGAGGATTGGACCAGTGAGATCAGGCAGTGTGTAACCCGGGGATGATGGGCCCAGTGAGATCAGACAGTGTGTAACACGGCGAGGATGGGACCAGTGAGATCAGGCAGTGTGTAACCCGGGGAGGATTGGCCCAGTGAGATCAGGCAATGTGTTACCCGGTGAGGATGGGCCAACTGAGATCAGTCAGTGTGTAACCCGGGGAGTATGGGCCCAGTGAGATTAGACAGTGTGTAGCCCGCGCAGGATGGGCCCAGTGAGATTAGACAGTGTGAAACCCGTGGAGGATGGGTCTAATGAGATCAGTCAGAGTGTAACCCGCGCAGGATGGGCCCAGAGAGATTAGACAGCGTGTAATCTCGGGAGGATGGTCCCAGTGAGATCAGACAGTGTGTATCCCGGGGAGGATGTGCCCAGTGAGATTAGGCAGTGTGTAACCCGGTGAGGATGGGCCCAGTGAGATTAGGCAGTGTGTAACCCGGTGAGGATGGGCCCAGTGAGATTAGACAGTGTGTAACTTGGGGAGGATGGGCCCATTGACATCAGACAGTTTGTAACCCGGAGAGGGTGAGCCCAGTGAGATTAAACAGTGTGTTACCCAGGGAGGATGGGCCCAGTGAGATCAGACAGTGTGTAACCCAAGCAGGATGGGCCCAGTGAGATCAGACAGTGTGTAACCCGGGGAGGATAGGCCCAGTGAGATCAGACAGTGTGTAACACGGGGAGGATGGGTCCATTTAGATCATACAGTGTTTAACCCGGGGAGGATGGGCCCAGTGAGATCAGACAGTGTGTTACCCGGGGAGGATGGGTCCAGTGAGATTAGACAGTGTGTAACCCGGGCAGGATGGGCCCAGTGAGATCAGACGGTGTGTAACCCGGGGAGGATGGGCTCAGTGAGATCAGACAGTTTGTAAACCGGGGTGGATGGGCCTAGTGAGACCAGTCAGTGTGTAACCCGGGGAGGATGGGTCCAGTGAGATTAGAGAGTGTGTAACACAGGGAGGTTGGGACCAGTGAGATCAGACAGTGTTTAACCAAGGGAGGATGGGACAGTGAGATTAGACAGTGTGTAACCCGGTGAGGATGGGCCCAGTGATATCAGACAGTGTGTAACCCGGGGAGGATGGGTCCAGTGAGATTACAGAATGTGTAACCCGTGGAGGATGGATCTAATGAGATCAGACAGTGTGCATCCCACACAGGATGGGCCCAGAGAGATTAGACAGTGTGTAACACGGGGAGGATGGGCCCAGTGAGATCAGACAGTGTGTAACCAGGGGAGGATGGGCCCATTGAGATAAGAAAGTGTGTCATCCGGGGAGGGTGAGGCCGGTGATATTAAACAGTGTGTTCCACGGGGAGGATGTGTCCAGTGAGATCAGACAGTGTGTAACCCAGGGAGGATGGGCCCAGTGAGATCAGAAAATGTGTAACCCGGGTGGATGGGCACAGTGAGATCAGACAGTGTGTAACCCGGTGAGGATGGACACAGTGATATCAGACAGTGTGTAACCCGGGGAGGATGGGACCAGTGAGATCAGTCAGTGTGTAACCCGGGGAGGTTGGGCCCAGTGAGATCAGACAGTGTGTAACACGGGAAGGATGGGTCCAGTGAGATCATACAGTGTTTAAACCGGGGAGGATGGGCCCAGTGAGATCAGACAGTGTGTAACCGGGAAGGATTGTCCCAGTGAGATCAGACAGTGTGTAACCCGGTGACGATGGGCACAGTGAAATCAGACAGTGTGTAACCCGGGGAGGATTGTCCCAGTGAGATCAGACAGTGTGTAACCCGGTGACGATGGGCGCAGTGAAATCAGACAGTGTGTAACCGGGAAGGATTGTCCCAGTGAGATCAGACAGTGTGTAACCCGGTGACGATGGGCGCAGTGAAATCAGACAGTGTGTAACCGGGAAGGATTGTCCCAGTGAGATCAGACAGTGTGTAACCCGGTGACGATGGGCGCAGTGAAATCAGACAGTGTGTAACCCGGGGAGGATGGGGAAGTGAGATCAGACGGTTTGTAACCCGGGGAGGATGTGCCCAGTGAGATCAGACAGTGTGTAACCCGGGAGGATGGGTCCAGTGAGATCAGACAGTTTGTAACTCGAGGAGGATGGGCCCAGTTATATCAGACAGTGTGTAACCGGGAAGGATTGGCCCAGTGAGATCAAACAGTGTGTAACCCGGGGAGGATGGGCCCAGTTCATTTAGGCAGTGTGTAACCCAGTGAGGTGGGCCCAATGAGATCAGACAGTGTGTAACCTGGGGAGGATGGGCCCATTGAGATAAGATAGTGTGTAACCCGGGGAGGGTGAGCCCTGTGAGATTGAACAGGTTGTTACCCGGGGAGGATGAGTCCAGTGAGATCAGACAGTGTGTAACCCAGGGAAGATGGGACCAGTGAAATCAGACAGTGTGTTACCCAGGGACGATGGGCCCAGTGAGATCAGACAGTGTGTAACCTGTGGAGGATGGGCCCAGTGAGATCAGTCATAGTGTAACCCGAGAGGATGGGCCCAGTGAGATCAGACAGTGTGTAACCCGAGGAGGATGGGCCCAGTGACATCAGACAGTGTGTAACCTGGGGAGGATGGGCCAAGTGTAATCAGACAGTGTGTACCCCGGGGAGAATACGCCCAGTGAGTTCAGACAATGTGTAACCCGGGGAGGAGGGGCGCAGTGAGATTAGACCGGGTGTTACCCGGGGAGGATGGGCCCAGTGAGATTAAACAGTGTGTACCCCGGGGAGGATGGGCCCAGAGAGATAAGGCACTGTGTAATCCGGGGAGGATGGGCCCAGTGAGATCAGACAGTATGTAACCCGGGGAGGATGGGCTCAGTGAGATCAGACAGTGTGTAACATGGGAAGGATGTGTCCAGTGCGATCAGACAGTGTGTAAACCGGGGAGGATGGGCCCACTGAGATCAGACAGTGTGTAACCCGGGGAGGATGGGGCCAGTGAGATCAGACAGTGTGTAACCCGGGGAGGATTGGCCCAGTGAGATCAGGCAGTGTGTATCCTGGGGATGTTGGGCCCAGTGAGATAAGTCAGTGTGTAACCTGGGGAGGATGGGCCCAGTGAGATCAGACAGTGTGTAGCCCGGGGAGGATGGACACAGTGAGATCAGACAGTTTCTAAACCGGGGAGGATGGGCCCAGTGAGATCAGTCAGTGTGTAACCCGGCGAGGATGGGTCAAGTAAGATTAGACAGTGTGTAACACTGGGAGGATGGGACCAGTGAGATCAGACAGAGTTTTACCAGGGGAGGATGGGACAGTGAGATTAGACAGTGTGTAACCCGGGGAGGATGGCCCAGTGTGATCAGACAGTGTGTTACCCGGGAGGAAGCGCCCAGTGATATCAGACAGTGTGTAACCGGGAAAGATTGTCCCAGTGAGATCAGAAAGTGTGTAACACAGGCAGGATGGATCTACTGAGATGAGGCGCTGTGTAACCCGGGGAGGATGGGCCCAGTGAGATCAGACAGTGTGTAACCCGGGGAGGATGGATCCAGTGAGATCAGTCAGTGTGTAACCCGGGGGGGATGGGCCCAGTGAGATCAGACAGTATGTAACCCGTGGAGGATGGTCCCATTGAGATCAGGGAGCGTGTAACCTGGGGACGATGGGTCCAGTGAGATTAGACAGTATGTAAGCCGGGGAAGATGGGCCTCGTGAGATCAGATAGTGTGTATCTGGGGAGGATGGGCCCAGTGAGATCAGACAGTGTGTAACCCGGGGAGGATGGGCCCAGTGAGATAAGACAGTGTGTAACACGGGGAGGATGGGTCCAGTGAGATCAGACAGTGTGTAACCCGGGGAGGATGGCCCAGTGTGATCAGACAGTGTGTTACCCGGGGAGGATGGGTCCAGTGAGATTAGACAGTGTGCAACCCGGGCATGATGGGCCCAGTGAGGTCAGACGGTGCGTAACCCGGGGAGGATGGGCCCAGTGAGTACAGACAGTGTGTAAACCGGGGACAATGGGCCAAGTGAGTCCAGACAGTGTGTAACCCGCGGAAGATGGGCACAGTGAGATTAGACAGTGTGTAACCCGTTGAGGATGGGCCCGGTGAGATCAGACAGTGTGTAACACTGGGAGGATGGGCCCAGTGAAATCAGACAGTGTTTAACACTGGGAGGATGGGACCAGTGAGATCAGACAGTGCTTAACCAAGGGAGGATGGGCCAGTGAGATTAGACAGTGTGTAACCCGGCGAGGATGGGCCCAGTGAGATCAGACAGTGTGTAACCCGGGGAGGATGGGCCCAGTGAGATAAGACAGTGTGTAACACGGGGAGGATGGGTCCAGTGAGATCAGGCAGTGTGTAACCCGGGGAGGATGGAGACAGTGAGATCAGACAGTTTCTAAACCGGGGAGGATGAGCCCAGTGAGATCACTCAGTGTGTAACCCGGTGGGGATGGGTCAAGTAAGATTAGACAGTGTGTAACAGTGGGAGGATGGGACCAGTGAGATCAGACAGAGTTTTACCAGGGGAGGATGGGACAGTGAGATTAGACAGTGTGTAACCCGGGGAGGATGGCCCAGTGTGATCAGACAGTGTGTTACCCGGGGAGGATGGGTCCAGTGAGATTAGACAGTGTGTAACCCGGGCATGATGGGCCCAGTGAGATCAGACGTTGTGTAACTCGCGGAGGATGGGCCCAGTGAGTACAGGCAGTGTGTAAACCGGGGAGGATGGGCCAAGTAAGTCCAGACAGTGTGTAACCCGCGGAAGATGGGCACAGTGAGATTAGACAGTGTGTAACCCGGGGAGGATGGGCCCGGTGAGATCAGACGGTGTGTAATACTGGGAGGATGGGCCCAGTGAAATCAGACAGTGTGTAACACTGGGAGGATGGGACCAGTGAGATCAGACAGTGTTTAACCAAGGTAGGATGGGCCAGTGAGATTAGACAGTGTGTGACCCGGCGAGGATGGGCCCAGTGAGGTCAGACAGTGTGTAACCCGGGGAGGATAGGCCCAGTGAGATCAGACGGTGTGTAACCCGGGGAGGATGGGCCCAGTGAGATCTTACAGTATGTAACCCAGGGAGGATGGGCCCAGTGAGACCAGACAGTGTGTAACCCGCAGAGGATGGATCCAGTGAGATCAGACAGTGTGTAACCCGGGGAGGATGGGCCCAGTGAAATCAGACAGTATGTAACCCGGGGAGGATGGTCCCATTGAGTTCAGAGAGCGTGTAACCAGGGGCCGATGGGTCCAGTGAGATTAGACAGTGTTTAACCCGGGGAAGATGGGCCTAGTGAGATCAGACAGTGTGTAATCTGTGGAGGATGGGCCCAGTGAGATCAGACAGTGTGTAACCCGGGGTGGATGGACCCAGTGAGATCAGACAGTGTGTAACACGCGGAGGATGAGTCCAGTGAGATCAGACAGTGTGTAACCCAGGGAGGATGGGCCCAGTGTGATCAGACAGTGTGTTACCCGGGGAGGATGGGTCCAGTGAAATTAGACAGTGTGTAACCCGGGCATGATGGGCCCAGTGAGATCAGACGGTGTGTAACCCGGGGAGGATGGGTCCAGTGAGATCAGACAGTGTGTAACACTGGGAGGATGGGACCAGTGAGATCAGACAGTGTTTAACCAAGGGAGGATGGGCCAGTGAGGTTAGACAGTGTGTAACCCGACGATGATGGGCCCAGTGAGATCAGACAGTGTGTAACACTGGGAGGATGGGCCCAGTGAGATCAGACAGTGTCTAACCCGGGGACGATGGGCACAGTGAGATCAGACAGTATGTAACCCGGGGACGATGGGCCCAGTGAGATCAGACAGTGTGTTACCCGGAGAGGATGGGTCCAGTAAGATTAGACTGTGTCTAACACTGGGAGGATGGGATCAGTGAGATCAGACAGTGTTTAACCAGAGGAGGATGGGACAGTGAGATTAGACAATGTGTAACCCGGGGAGGATGGGGGCAGTGAGATCAGATAGTGTGTATCCCAGGAGGATGGCCCAGGGAGATCAGACAGTTTGTAACTCGGGGAGGATGGGCCCAGTTATATCAGACAGTGTGTAACCGGGAAGGATTGGCCCAGTGAGATTAGACAGTGTGTAACGCGGGGAGGATGGGCCCAGTTATATCAGACAGTGTGTAACCGGGAAGGATTGGCCCAGTGAGATTAGACAGTGTGTAACGCGGGGAGGATGGGCCCAGTTATATCAGACAGTGTGTAACCGGGAAGGATTGGCCCAGTGAGATTAGACAGTGTGTAACTCGGGGAGGATGGGCCCAGTTATATCAGACAGTGTGTATCCCAGGAGGATGGCCCAGTGAGATCAGACAGTGTGTAACGCGGGGAGGATGGGCCCAGTGAGATTAGGCAGTGAGTAACCCGGTGAGACGGGCCCAATGAGATAAGACAGTGTGTAACCTGGGGAGGATGGGCCCATTGAGATCAGATAGTGTGTAACCCGGGGAGGGTGAGCCCAGTGAGATTAAACAGGGTGTTACCCGGGGAGGATGTGTCCAGTGAGATCAGACAGTGTGTAACCCAGGGAAGATGGGACCAGTGAAATCAGACAGTGTTTAACCCAGGGAGGATGGGCCCAGTGAGATCAGACAGTGTGTAACCTGTGGAGGATGGGCCCAGTGAGATCAGACAGTGTGTAACCCGGGGAGGATGGGCCCTGTGACATCAGACAGTGTGTAACCTGGGGCGGATGGGCCCAGTGTAATCAGACAATGTGTAACCCGGGGAGGATCGGCCCAGTGATATTAGACCGGGTGTTACCCGGGGGGATGGGCCCAGTGAGATTAGACAGTGTGTACCCCGGGGAGGATGGGCCCAGTGAGATAAGACACTGTGTAATCCGGGGAGGAAGGGCCCAGTGAGATCAGACAGTATGTAACCCGGGAAGGATGCGTCCAGTGAGATCAGACAGTGTGTAAACCGGGGAGGATGGGCCCACTGAGATCAGACAGTGTGTTACCCAGTGAGGATGGGTCCAGTGAGATTAGACAGTGTGTAACCCGGGCAGGATGGGCCCAGTGAGATCAGACGGTGTGTAACGCGGGGACGATGGACCCAGTGAGATCAGACAGTATGTAACCCGGAAGGATGGGCCCAGTGAGATCAGACAGTTTATAACCCACGGAGGATGGGCCCAGTGATATCAGACAGTGTGTAACCGGGAAGGATTGGCCCAGTGAGATCAGGCAGTGTGTATCCCGGGGAGGTTGGGCCCAGTGAGATAAGTCAGTGTGTAACCCGGGGAGGATGGGCCCAGTGAGATCAAAAGTGTGTAGCCCGGGGAGTATTGGCCCAGTGAGATTAGACAGTGTGTAACCCGGGGAGGATGGGTCCAGTTAGATGAGACAGTGTGAAACCCGTGGAGGATGGGTCTAATGAGATCAGTCAGAATTTAACCCGCGCAGTATGGGCCCAGAGAGATTAGACAGTGTGTAACCCGGGGAGGATGGGCCCAGTGTGATCAGACAGTGTGTAACCCGGGGAGGATGGGCCCTGTGAGATTTGGCAGTGTGTAACCCGGTGAGGATGGGCCCAGTGAGATCACACAGTGTGTAACCTGGGGTGGATGGGCCCATTGAGATCAGAAAGTGTGTAACCCGAGGAGGGTGAGCCCAGTGAGATTAAACAGTGTGTTAACCGGGGAGGATGTGTCCAGTGAGATCAGACATTGTGTAACCCAGGGAGGATGGGCCCAGTGAGATCAGACAGTGTGTAACCCAGGGAGGATGGGCCCAGTGTGATCAGACAGCGTGTAACCCGGGGAGGATGGGCACAGTGAGATCAGACAGTGTGTAACCCGGTGAGGATGGACCCAGTGAGATCAGACAGCGTGTGACCCCGGGTGGATGGGCCCAGTGAGATCAGACAGTGTTTAACACGGGGAGGATGGGACCAGTGAGATCAGAAAGTGTTTAAGCCGGGGAGGATGGGCCCAATGAGATCAGACAGTGTGTAACCCGTGGAGGGTGAGCCCAGTGAGATTAAACAGTGTGTTACCCGGGGGGGATCTGTCCAGTGAGATCAGACAGTGTGTAACCCAGGGAGGATGGGCCCAGTGAGATCAGACAGTGTTATACCCGGGGAGGATGGGTCCAGTGAGATTAGACAGTGTGTAACCCGGGCAGGATTGGCCCAGTCAGATCAGACGGTGTGTAACCCGGGGAGGATGGGCCCAGTGACATCAGACAGTGTGTAACCCGGGGAGGATGGGACCAGTGTGATTAGACAGTGTGTAACCCGGGCAGGATGGGCCAAGTGAGATGCGACGATGTGTTACACGGGGAGGATGGGCCCAGTGAGATCAGACAGTGTGTAACCAGGAAGGATTGTCCCAGTGAGATCAGAAAGTGTGTAACACAGGCAGGATGGACCTACTGAGATGAGACGGTGTGTAACCCGGGGAGGATGGGCCCAGTGAGATCAGACAGTGTGTTACCCGGGTAGGATGGGCCCAGTGAGATCAGACAGTGTGTAACCGGGAGAGGATGGGCCCAGTGAGATCAGACAGTGTGTAACCCAGGGAGGATGTATCCAGTGAGATCAGACAGTGTGTAACCCGGGGAAGATGGGCCCAGTGAGATCAGACAGTATGTAACCCGGGGAGGATGGTCCCATTGAGATCAGAGAGCGTGTAACCTGGGGACGATGGGTCCAGTGAGATTAGACAGTGTGTAACCCGGGGAAGATGGGCCTAGTGAGATCAGACAGTGTGTAACCCGGGGAGGATGGACCCAGTCAGATCAGACAGTGTGTAACCCGGGGAGGATGGGCCCAGTGAGATCAGACAGTGTGTAACCCGTGGAGGATCGGCCCAGTCTGATCAGACAATGTGTAACCCGAGGAGGATGGGCCCAGTGCGATTTGGCAGTGTGTAACCCGGTGAGGATGGGCCCAGTGAGATCACACAGTGTGTAACCTGGGGTGGATGGGCCCATTGAGATCAGAAAGTGTGTAACCCGAGGAGGGTGAGCCCAGTGAGATTAAACAGTGTGTTAACCGGGGAGGGTGAGCCCAGTGAGATTAAACAGTGTGTAACCCGAGGAGGGTGAGCCCAGTGAGATTAAACAGTGTGTTAACCGGGGAGGATGTGTCCAGTGAGATCAGACATTGTGTAACCCAGGGAGGATGGGCCCAGTGAGATCAGACAGTGTGTAACCCAGGGAGGATGGGCCCTGTGAGATCAGACAGTGTGTAACCTGGGGAGGATGGGCACAGTGAGATCAGACAGTGTGTAACCCGGTGAGGATGGACCCAGTGAGATCAGACAGCGTGTGACCCCGGGTGGATGGGCCCAGTGAGATCAGACAGTGTTTAACACGGGGAGGATGGGACCAGTGAGATCAGAAAGTGTTTAAGCCGGGGAGGATGGGCCCAATGAGATCAGACAGTGTGTAACCCGTGGAGGGTGAGCCCAGTGAGATTAAACAGTGTGTTACCCGGGGAGGATGGGTCCAGTGAGATTAGACAGTGTGTAACCCGGGCAGGATTGGCCCAGTCAGATCAGACGGTGTGTAACCCGGGGAGGATGGGCCCAGTGAGATCAGACAGTGTGTAACCCGGGGACGATGGGCCCAGTGATATCAGACAGTGTGTTACCGGGAAGGATTGGCCCAGTGAGATCAGAAAGTGTGTAACACGGGGAGGATGGATACAGTCAGATGAGACAGTGTGTAACCCGGGGACGATGGGCCCAGTGAGATCAGCCAGTGTGTTACGCAGGTAGGATTGGCTCAGTGAGATCAGACAGTGTGTATCCCGGGGAGGTTGGGCCCAGAGACATCAGACAGTGTGTAAACCGGGGAGGATGGGCCCAGTGAGTTCAGACAGTGTGTAACCCGTGGAGGATGGGCCCATTGAGATCAGACAGTGTGTAACCCGGGGAGAATGGGCCAGTGAGATCAGACCGTGTGTATCCCGGGGAGATGGGCCCAGTGACATCAGACAGTGTGTTACGCAGGTAGGATTGGCTCAGTGAGATCAGACAGTGTGTATCCCGGGGAGGTTGGGCCCAGAGACATCAGACAGTGTGTAAATCGGGGAGGATGGGCCCAGTGAGTTCAGACAGTGTGTAAACCGGGGAGGATGGGCCCAGAGAGATCAGACATGGTGTAACCCGGGGAGGATGGGCCCATTGAGATCAGACAGTGTGTAACCCGGGGACGATGGGCACAGTGAGATCAGAGAGTGTGTATCCCGGGGAGGATGGGCCCAGTGAGATCAGACAGTTTTTAACATGGGGTGGATCGGTCCAGTGAGATTAGACAGTGTGTAACCGGGCAGGATGGGCCCAGTGAGATCAGAGAGTTTGTAACCCGGGGAGGATGGGCCCAGTGAGATCAGACAGTGTGTAACCCGGGGTGGATGGGCCAGTGAGATTAGACAGTGTGTAACACGGCGAGGATGGGCCCAGTGAGATCAGGCAGTGTGTAACCGGGGGAGGATTGGCCCAGTGAGATCAGGCAATGTGTTACCCGGGGAGGATGGGCCCAGTGAGATCAGGCAGTTTGTAGCCCGGGGAGTATGGGCCCAGTGAGATTAGACAGTGTGAAACCCGTGGAGGATGGGTCGAATGAGATCAGTCAGAGTGTAACCCGCGCAGGATGGGCCCAGAGAGATTAGACAGCGTGTATCCCGGGGAGGATGTGCCCAGTGAGATTAGACAGTGTGTAACCCGGTGAGGATGGGCCCAGTGAGATCAGACAGTGAGTAACCTGGGGAGGGTGAGCCCGATTATATTAAACAGTGTGTATCCCGGGGAGGATGTGCCCAGTGAGATTAGGCAGTGTGTAACCCGGTGAGGATGGGCCCAGTGAGATCAGACAGTGTGTAACCAAGGCAGGATGGGCCCAGTGAGATCAGACAGTTTGTAACCCGGAGAGGGTGAGCCCAGTGAGATTAAACAGTGTGTTACCCAGGGAGGATGTGTCCGGTGAGATCAGACAGTGTGTAACCCAGGGAGGATGGGCCCAGTGAGATCAGACAGTGTGTAACCCAGGCAGGATGGGCCCAGTGAGATCAGACAGTGTGCAACCCGGGGAGGATGATAACAGTGAGATAAGACAGTGTGTAACCCGGCGAGGATGGACCCAGTGAGATCAGACAGTGTGTAACACGGGGAGGATGGGTCCATTTAGATCATACAGTGTTTAACCCGGGGAGGATGGACCCAGTGAGATCAGACAGTGTGTAACCCGGGGAGGATGGGCCCAGTGAGATCAGACAGTGTGTAACCCGGGGAGGATCGGCCCAGTCTGATCAGACAATGTGTTACCCGGGGAGGATGGGTCCAGTGAGATTAGACAGTGTGTAACCCGGTCATGATGGGCCCAGTGAGATCAGACGGTGTGTAACCCGCGGAGGATGGGCCCAGTGAGATCTTACATTATGTAACCCAGGGAGGATGGGCCCAGTGAGACCAGACAGTGTGTAATCCGGAGAGGATGGATCCAGTGAGATCAGACAGTGTGTAACCCGGGGAGGATGGGCCCATTGAAATCAGACAGTATGTAACCCGGGGAGGATGGTCCCATTGAGATCAGAGAGCGTGTAACCAGGGGCCGATGGGTCCAGTGAGATTAGACAGTGTGTAACCCGGGGAAGATGGGCCTAGTGAGATCAGACAGTGTGTAATCTGTGGAGGATGGGCCCAGTGAGATCAGACAGTGTGTAACCCGGGGTGGATGGACCCAGTGAGATCAGACAGTGTGTAACACGCGGAGGATGAGTCCAGTGAGATCAGACAGTGTGTAACCCAGGGAGGATGGGCCCAGTGTGATCAGACAGTGTGTTACCCGGGGAGGATGGGTCCAGTGAAATTAGACAGTGTGTAACCCGGGCATGATGGGCCCAGTGAGATCAGACGGTGTGTAACCCGGGGAGGATGGGTCCAGTGAGATTAGACAGTGTGTAACCCGGGGAGGATGGGTCCAGTGAGATTAGACAGTGTGTAACCCGGGGAGGATGGGCCCAGTGAGATCAGACAGTGTGTAACACTGGGAGGATGGGACCAGTGAGATCAGACAGTGTTTAACCAAGGGAGGATGGGCCAGTGAGGTTAGACAGTGTGTAACCCGACGATGATGGGCCCAGTGAGATCAGACAGTGTGTAACACTGGGAGGATGGGCCCAGTGAGATCAGACAGTGTCTAACCCGGGGACGATGGGCACAGTGAGATCAGACAGTGTGTAACCCGGGGAGGATGGGCCCAGTGAGATCAGACAGTGTGTTACCCGGGGAGGGTTGGTCCAGTGAGATCAGACAGTTTGTAAACCGGGAGGATGGGCCCAGTGAGATCAGACAGTGTGTAACCCGGAGAGGATGGGTCCAGTAAGATTAGACTGTGTCTAACACTGGGAGGATGGGATCAGTGAGATCAGACAGTGTTTAACCAGAGGAGGATGGGACAGTGAGATTAAGCAGTGTGTAACCCGGGGACGATGGGCCCAGTGAGATCAGACAGTGTGTAACCCGGTGACGATGGGCACAGTGAAATTAGACAGTGTGTAACCCGGGGAGGATGTGCCCAGTGAGATCAGATAGTGTGTATCCCAGGAGGATGGGTCCAGTGAGATCAGACAGTTTGTAACTCGGGGAGGATGGGCCCAGTTATATCAGACAGTGTGTAACCGGGAAGGATTGGCCCAGTGAGATTAGACAGTGTGTAACGCGGGGAGGATGGGGCCAGTGAGATTAGGCAGTGAGTAACCCGGTGAGGCGGGCCCAATGAGATCAGACAGTGTGTAACCTGGGGAGGATGGGCCCATTGAGATCAGATAGTGTGTAACCCGGGGAGGGTGAGCCCAGTGAGATTAAACAGGGTGTTACCCGGGGAGGATGTGTCCAGTGAGATCAGACAGTGTGTAACCCAGGGAAGATGGGACCAGTGAAATCAGACAGTGTTTAACCCAGGGAGGATGGGCCCAGTGAGATCAGACAGTGTGTAAACTGTGGAAGATGGGCCCAGTGAGATCAGACATAGTGTAACCCTTGAGGATGGGCCCAGTGAGATCAGACAGTGTGTAACCCGGGGAGGATGGGCCCTGTGACATCAGACAGTGTGTAACCTGGGGCGGATGGGCCCAGTGTAATCAGACAATGTGTAACCCGGGGAGGATGGGCCCAGTGATATTAGACCGGGTGTTACCCGGGGGGATGGGCCCAGTGAGATTAGACAGTGTGTACCCCGGGGAGGATGGGCCCAGTCAGATAAGACACTGTGTAATCCGGGGAGGAAGGGCCCAGTGAGATCAGACAGTATGTAACCCGGGGAGGATGGGCTCAGTGAGATCAGACAGTGTGTAACACGGGAAGGATGCGTCCAGTGAGATCAGACAGTGTGTAAACCGGGGAGGATGGGCCCACTGAGATCAGACAGTGTGTTACCCAGTGAGGATGGGTCCAGTGAGATTAGACAGTGTGTAACCCGGGCAGGATGGGCCCAGTGAGATCAGACGGTGTGAAACCCGAGGAGGATGGGCCCAGTGACATCAGACAGTGTGTAACCTGGGGAGGATGGGCCAAGTGTAATCAGACAGTGTGTACCCCGGGGAGAATACGCCCAGTGAGTTCAGACAATGTGTAACCCGGGGAGGAGGGGCGCAGTGAGATTAGACCGGGTGTTACCCGGGGAGGATGGGCCCAGTGAGATGAAA
Source organism: Somniosus microcephalus (assembly GCF_052327205.1). Taxonomy (NCBI): domain Eukaryota; kingdom Metazoa; phylum Chordata; class Chondrichthyes; order Squaliformes; family Somniosidae; genus Somniosus; species Somniosus microcephalus. Next base: position 30,407,183 of record NW_028225180.1, on the reverse strand, counting down.
CAGTGTGTACCCCGGGGAGGATGGGCCCAGAGAGATATGGCACTGTGTAATCCGGGGAGGATGGGCCCAGTGAGATCAGACAGTATGTAACCCGGGGAGGATGGGCTCAGTGAGATCAGACAGTGTGTAACATGGGAAGGATGTGTCCAGTGCGATCAGACAGTGTGTAAACCGGGGAGGATGGGCCCACTGAGATCAGACAGTGTGTAACCCGGGGAGGATGCGGCCAGTGAGATCAGACATTGTGTAACCCGGGGAGGATTGGCCCAGTGAGATCAGGCAGTGTGTATCCTGGGGATGTTGGGCCCAGTGAGATAAGTCAGTGTGTAACCTGGGGAGGATGGGCCCAGTGAGATCAGACAGTGTGTAGCCCGGGGATACTTGGCCCAGTGAGATTAGACAGTGTGTAACCCGGGGAGGATGGGTCCAGTTAGATTAGACAGTGTGAAACCCGTGGAGGATGCGTCTAATGAGATCAGTCAGAATGTAACCCGCGCAGGATGGGCCCAGAGAGATTAGACAGTGTGTAACCCGGGTAGGATGGGCCCAGTGTGATCAGACAGTGTGTAACCCGGGGAGGATGGGCCCAGCGAGATTAGGCAATGTGTAACCCGGTGAGGATGGGCCCAGTGAGATCACACAGTGTGTAACCTGGGGTGGATGGGCCCATTGAGATCAGACAGTGTGTAACCCGAGGAGGGTGAGCCCAGTGAGATTAAACAGGGGGTTACCCGGTGAGGATGTGTCCAGTGAGATCAGACAGTGTGTAACCCAGGGAGGATGGGCCCTGTCAGATCAGACAGTGTTTAACCTGGGGAGGATGGGCACGGTGAGATCAGACAGTGTGTAACCCGGGGAGGATGGACCCAGTGAGATCAGACAGTGTGTAACCCGTGGTGGATGGGCCCAGTGAGATCAGACAGTGTTTAACATGGGGAGGATGGGTCCAGTGAGATCAGAAAGTGTTTAAGCCGGGGAGGATGGGCCCAATGAGATCAGACAGTGTGTAACCCGTGGAGGGTGAGCCCAGTGAGATTAAACAGTGTGTTACCCGGGAAGGATCTGTCCAGTGATTTCAGACAGTGTGTAACCCAGGGAGGATGGGCCCAGTGAGATCAGACAGTGTGTCACCCGGGCAGGATTGGCCCAGTCAGATCAGACGGTGCGTAACCCGGGGAGGATGGGCCCAGTGACATCAGACAGTGTGTAACCCGGGAGGATGGGCCCAGTGAGATCAGACAGTTTGTAACACGGGGACGATGGGCCCAGTGATATCAGACAGTGTGTAACCGGGAAGGATTGGCCCAGTGAGATCAGACAGTGTGTAACACGGGGAGGATGGATACAGTCAGATGACACAGTGTGTAACCCGGGGACGATGGGCCCAGTGAGATCAGCCAGTGTGTTACGCAGGTAGGATTGGCCCAGTGAGATCAGACAGTGTGTAACCCGGGGAGGATGGGCCCAGTGAGTTCAGACAATGCGTAACCCGGGGAGGATGGGCCCAGTGAGTTCAGACAGTGTGTAACCCGGGGAGGATGGGCCTAGTGAGATCAGACAGTGTGTAACCCGGGGAGGATGGGCACAGTGAGATCAGACAGTGTGTATCCCGGGGAGAATGGGCTCAGTGAGGTCAGACGGTGTGTAACGCGGGGACGATGGGCCCAGTGAGATCAGACAGTATGTAACCCAGGAGGATGGGCCCAGTGAGATCAGACAGTTTATAACCCGGGGACGATGGGCACAGTGAAATCAGACAGTGTGTAACCTGGGGAGGATGGGCCCATTGAGATAAGATAGTGTGTAACCCGGGGAGGGCGAGCCCTGTGAGATTAAACAGGTTGTTACCCGGGGAGGATGAGTCCAGTGAGATCAGACAGTGTGTAACCCAGGGAAGAAGGGACCAGTGAAATCAGACAGTGTGTTACCCAGGGACGATGGGCCCAGTGAGATCAGACAGTGTGTAACCCGGGGAGGATGGGCCCAGTGAGATCAGTCATAGTGTAACCCGAGAGGATGGGCCCAGTGAGATCAGACAGTGTGTAACCCGAGGAGGATGGGCCCAGTGACATCAGACCGTGTGTAACCTGGGGAGGATGGGCCAAGTGTAATCAGACAGTGTGTACCCCGGGGAGAATACGCCCAGTGAGTTCAGACAATGTGTAACCCGGGGAGGAGGGGCGCAGTGAGATTAGACCGGGTGTTACCCGGGGAGGATGGGCCCAGTGAGATTAAACAGTGTGTACCCCGGGGAGGATGGGCCCAGAGAGATAAGGCACTGTGTAATCCGGGGAGGATGGGCCCAGTGATATCAGACAGTGTGTAACCCGGGGAGGATGGGCCCAGTGAGATCAGACAGTGTGTAACACGGGAAGGATGGGTCCAGTGAGATCATACAGTGTTTAAACCGGGGAGGATGGGCCCAGTGAGATCAGACAGTGTGTAACCGGGAAGGATTGTCCCAGTGAGATCAGACAGTGTGTAACCCGGTGACGATGGGCGCAGTGAAATCAGACAGTGTGTAACCCGGGGAGGATGGGGAAGTGAGATCAGACGGTTTGTAACCCGGGGAGGATGTGCCCAGTGAGATCAGACAGTGTGTAACCCGGGAGGATGGGTCCAGTGAGATCAGACAGTTTGTAACTGGAGGAGGATGGGCCCAGTTATATCAGACAGTGTGTAACCGGGAAGGATTGGCCCAGTGAGATCAGACAGTGTGTAACCCGGGGAGGATGGGCCCAGTTCGTTTAGGCAGTGTGTAACCCAGTGAGGTGGGCCCAATGAGATCAGACAGTGTTTAACCTGGGGAGGATGGGCCCATTGAGATAAGATAGTGTTTAACCGGGGAGGGTGAGCCCTGTGAGATTAAACAGGTTGTTACCCGGGGAGGATGAGTCCAGTGAGATCAGACAGTGTGTAACCCAGGGAAGATGGGACCAGTGAAATCAGACAGTGTGTTACCCAGGGACGATGGGCCCAGTGAGATCAGACAGTGTGTAACCTGTGGAGGATGGGCCCAGTGAGATCAGTCATAGTGTAACCCGAGAGGATGGGCCCAGTGAGATCAGACAGTGTGTAACCCGAGGAGGATGGGCCCAGTGACATCAGACAGTGTGTAACCTGGGGAGGATGGGCCAAGTGTAATCAGACAGTGTGTACCCCGGGGAGAATACGCCCAGTGAGTTCAGACAATGTGTAACCCGGGGAGGAGGGGCGCAGTGAGATTAGACCGGGTGTTACCCGGGGAGGATGGGCCCAGTGAGATCAAACAGTGTGTACCCCGGGTAGGATGGGCCCAGAGAGATATGGCACTGTGTAATCCGGGGAGGATGGGCCCAGTGAGATCAGACAGTATGTAACCCGGGGAGGATGGGCTCAGTGAGATCAGACAGTGTGTAACATGGGAAGGATGTGTCCAGTGCGATCAGACAGTGTGTAACCCGGGGAGGATGGGCCCACTGAGATCAGACAGTGTGTAACCCGGGGAGGATGCGGCCAGTGAGATCAGACATTGTGTAACCCGGGGAGGATTGGCCCAGTGAGATCAGGCAGTGTGTATCCTGGGGATGTTGGGCCCAGTGAGATAAGTCAGTGTGTAACCTGGGGAGGATGGGCCCAGTGAGATCAGACAGTGTGTAGCCCGGGGATAATTGGCCCAGTGAGATTAGACAGTGTGTAACCCGGGGAGGATGGGTCCAGTTAGATTAGACAGTGTGAAACCCGTGGAGGATGCGTCTAATGAGATCAGTCAGAATGTAACCCGCGCAGGATGGGCCCAGAGAGATTAGACAGTGTGTAACCCGGGTAGGATGGGCCCAGTGTGATCAGACAGTGTGTAACCCGGGGAGGATGGGCCCAGTGAGATTAGGCAATGTGTAACCCGGTGAGGATGGGCCCAGTGAGATCACACAGTGTGTAACCTGGGGTGGATGGGCCCATTGAGATCAGACAGTGTGTAACCCGAGGAGGGTGAGCCCAGTGAGATTAAACAGGGGGTTACCCGGTGAGGATGTGTCCAGTGAGATCAGACAGTGTGTAACCCAGGGAGGATGGGCCCTGTCAGATCAGACAGTGTTTAACCTGGGGAGGATGGGCACGGTGAGATCAGACAGTGTGTAACCCGGGGAGGATGGACCCAGTGAGATCAGACAGTGTGTAACCCGTGGTGGATGGGCCCAGTGAGATCAGACAGTGTTTAACATGGGGAGGATAGGTCCAGTGAGATCAGAAAGTGTTTAAGCCGGGGAGGATGGGCCCAATGAGATCAGACAGTGTGTAACCCGTGGAGGGTGAGCCCAGTGAGATTAAACAGTGTGTTACCCGGGAAGGATCTGTCCAGTGATTTCAGACAGTGTGTAACCCAGGGAGGATGGGCCCAGTGAGATCAGACAGTGTGTCACCCGGGCAGGATTGGCCCAGTCAGATCAGACGGTGCGTAACCCGGGGAGGATGGGCCCAGTGACATCAGACAGTGTGTAACCCGGGAGGATGGGCCCAGTGAGATCAGACAGTTTGTAACACGGGGACGATGGGCCCAGTGATATCAGACAGTGTGTAACCGGGAAGGATTGGCCCAGTGAGATCAGACAGTGTGTAACACGGGGAGGATGGATACAGTCAGATGACACAGTGTGTAACCCGGGGACGATGGGCCCAGTGAGATCAGCCAGTGTGTTACGCAGGTAGGATTGGCCCAGTGAGATCAGACAGTGTGTAACCCGGGGAGGATGGGCCCAGTGAGTTCAGACAATGCGTAACCCGGGGAGGATGGGCCCAGTGAGTTCAGACAGTGTGTAACCCGGGGAGGATGGGCCTAGTGAGATCAGACAGTGTGTAACCCGGGGAGGATGGGCACAGTGAGATCAGACAGTGTGTATCCCGGGGAGAATGGGCTCAGTGAGGTCAGACGGTGTGTAACGCGGGGACGATGGGCCCAGTGAGATCAGACAGTATGTAACCCAGGAGGATGGGCCCAGTGAGATCAGACAGTTTATAACCCGGGGACGATGGGCACAGTGAAATCAGACAGTGTGTAACCTGGGGAGGATGGGCCCATTGAGATAAGATAGTGTGTAACCCGGGGAGGGCGAGCCCTGTGAGATTAAACAGGTTGTTACCCGGGGAGGATGATTCCAGTGAGATCAGACAGTGTGTAACCCAGGGAAGAAGGGACCAGTGAAATCAGACAGTGTGTTACCCAGGGACGATGGGCCCAGTGAGATCAGACAGTGTGTAACCCGGGGAGGATGGGCCCAGTGAGATCAGTCATAGTGTAACCCGAGAGGATGGGCCCAGTGAGATCAGACAGTGTGTAACCCGAGGAGGATGGGCCCAGTGACATCAGACCATGTGTAACCTGGGGAGGATGGGCCAAGTGTAATCAGACAGTGTGTACCCCGGGGAGAATACGCCCAGTGAGTTCAGACAATGTGTAACCCGGGGAGGAGGGGCGCAGTGAGATTAGACCGGGTGTTACCCGGGGAGGATGGGCCCAGTGAGATTAAACAGTGTGTACCCCGGGGAGGATGGGCCCAGAGAGATATGGCACTGTGTAATCCGGGGAGGATGGGCCCAGTGAGATCAGACAGTATGTAACCCGGGGAGGATGGGCTCAGTGAGATCAGACAGTGTGTAACACGGGAAGGATGGGTCCAGTGAGATCATACAGTGTTTAAACCGGGGAGGATGGGCCCAGTGAGATCAGACAGTGTGTAACCCGGTGACGATGGGCGCAGTGAAATCAGACAGTGTGTAACCCGGGGAGGATGGGGAAGTGAGATCAGACGGTTTGTAACCCGGGGAGGATGTGCCCAGTGAGATCAGACAGTGTGTAACCCGGGAGGATGGGTCCAGTGAGATCAGACAGTTTGTAACTCGAGGAGGATGGGCCCAGTTATATCAGACAGTGTGTAACCGGGAAGGATTGTCCCAGTGAGATCAGACAGTGTGTAACCCGGTGACGATGGGCACAGTGAAATCAGACAGTGTGTAACCCGGGGAGGATGGGGAAGTGAGATCAGACAGTGTGTAACCCGGGAGGATGGGTCCAGTGAGATCAGACAGTGTGTAACCCGGGAGGATGGGTCCAGTGAGATCAGACAGTTTGTAACTGGAGGAGGATGTGCCCAGTGAGATCAGACAGTGTGTAACCGGGAAGGATTGGCCCAGTGAGATTAGACAGTGTGTAACCCGGGGAGGATGGGCCCAGTTCGTTTAGGCAGTGTGTAACCCAGTGAGGTGGGCCCAATGAGATCAGACAGTGTTTAACCTGGGGAGGTTGGGCCCATTGAGGTAAGATAGTGTTTAACCGGGGAGGGTGAGCCCTGTGAGATTAAACAGGTTGTTACCCGGGGAGGATGAGTCCAGTGAGATCAGACAGTGTGTAACCCAGGGAAGATGGGACCAGTGAAATCAGACAGTGTGTTACCCAGGGACGATGGGCCCAGTGAGATCAGACAGTGTGTAACCTGTGGAGGATGGGCCCAGTGAGATCAGTCATAGTGTAACCCGAGAGGATGGGCCCAGTGAGATCAGACAGTGTGTAACCCGAGGAGGATGGGCCCAGTGACATCAGACAGTGTGTAACCTGGGGAGGATGGGCCAAGTGTAATCAGACAGTGTGTACCCCGGGGAGAATACGCCCAGTGAGTTCAGACAATGTGTAACCCGGGGAGGAGGGGCGCAGTGAGATTAGACCGGGTGTTACCCGGGGAGGATGGGCCCAGTGAGATTAAACAGTGTGTACCCCGGGGAGGATGGGCCCAGAGAGATATGGCACTGTGTAATCCGGGGAGGATGGGCCCAGTGAGATCAGACAGTATGTAACCCGGGGAGGATGGGCTCAGTGAGATCAGACAGTGTGTAACATGGGAAGGATGCGTCCAGTGCGATCAGACAGTGTGTAAACCGGGGAGGATGGGCCCACTGAGATCAGACAGTGTGTAACCCGGGGAGGATGCGGCCAGTGAGATCAGACAGTGTGTAACCCGGGGAGGATTGGCCCAGTGAGATCAGGCAGTGTGTATCCTGGGGATGTTGGGCCCAGTGAGATAAGTCAGTGTGTAACCTGGGGAGGATGGGCCCAGTGAGATCAGACAGTGTGTAGCCCGGGGATAATTGGCCCAGTGAGATTAGACAGTGTGTAACCCGGGGAGGATGGGTCCAGTTAGATAAGACAGTGTGAAACCCGTGGAGGATGCGTCTAATGAGATCAGTCAGAATGTAACCCGCGCAGGATGGGCCCAGAGAGATTAGACAGTGTGTAACCCGGGTAGGATGGGCCCAGTGTGATCAGACAGTGTGTAACCCGGGGAGGATGGGCCCAGTGAGATTAGGCAATGTGTAACCCGGTGAGGATGGGCCCAGTGAGATCACACAGTGTGTAACCTGGGGTGGATGGGCCCATTGAGATCAGGCAGTGTGTAACCCGAGGAGGGTGAGCCCAGTGAGATTAAACAGGGTGTTACCCGGTGAGGATGTGTCCAGTGAGATCAGACATTGTGTAACCCAGGGAGGATGGGCCCTCTGAGATCAGACAGTGTTTAACCTGGGGAGGATGGGCACGGTGAGATCAGACAGTGTGTAACCCGGGGAGGATGGACCCAGTGAGATCAGACAGTGTGTAACCCGTGGTGGATGGGCCCAGTGAGATCAGACAGAGTTTAACATGGGGAGGATGGGTCCAGTGAGATCAGAAAGTGTTTAAGCCGGGGAGGATGGGCCCAATGAGATCAGACAGTGTGTAACCCGTGGAGGGTGAGCCTAGTGAGATTAAACAGTGTGTTACCCGGGGAGGATCTGTCCAGTGAGTTCAGACAGTGTGTAACCCAGGGAGGATGGACCCAGTGAGATCAGACAGTGTGTCACCCGGGCAGGATTGGCCCAGTCAGATCAGACGGTGTGTAACCCGGGGAGGAAGGGCCCAGTGACATCAGACAGTGTGTAACCCGGGAGGATGGGCCCAGTGAGATCAGACAGTTTGTAACGCGGGGACGATGGGCCCAGTGACATCAGACAGTGTGTAACCGGGAAGGTTTGGCCCAGTGAGATCAGACTGTGTGTAACACGGGGAGGATGGATACAGTCAGATGACACAGTGTGTAACCCGGGGACGATGGGCCCAGTGAGATCAGCCAGTGTGTTACGCAGGTAGGATTGGCCCAGTGAGATCAGACAGTGTGTAACCCGGGGAGGATGGGCCCAGTGAGTTCAGACAATGCGTAACCCGGGTAGGATGGGCCCAGTGAGTTCAGACAGTGTGTAACCCGGGGAGGATGGGCCTAGTGAGATCAGACAGTGTGTAACCCGGGGAGGATGGGCACAGTGAGATCAGACAGTGTGTATCCCGGGGAGAATGGGCTCAGTGAGGTCAGACGGTGTGTAACGCGGGGACGATGGGCCCAGTGAGATCAGACAGTATGTAACCCAGGAGGATGGGCCCAGTGAGATCAGACAGTTGAAACCCGGGGACGATGGGCACAGTGAAATCAGACAGTGTGTAACCTGGGGAGGATGGGCCCATTGAGATAAGATAGTGTGTAACACGGGGAGGGCGAGCCCTGTGAGATTAAACAGGTTGTTACCCGGGGAGGATGAGTCCAGTGAGATCAGACAGTGTGTAACCCGGGCAGGATTGGCCCAGTCAGATCAGACGGTGCGTAACCCGGGGAGGATGGGCCCAGTGACATCAGACAGTGTGTAACCCGGGAGGATGGGCCCAGTGAGATCAGACAGTGTGTAACCGGGAAGGATTGGCCCAGTGAGATCAGACAGTGTGTAACACGGGGAGGATGGATACAGTCAGATGACACAGTGTGTAACCCGGGGACGATGGGCCCAGTGAGATCAGCCAGTGTGTTACGCAGGTAGGATTGGCCCAGTGAGATCAGACAGTGTGTAACCCGGGGAGGATGGGCCCAGTGAGTTCAGACAATGCGTAACCCGGGGAGGATGGGCCCAGTGAGATCAGACAGTGTGTAACCCGGGGAGGATGGGCCTAGTGAGATCAGACAGTGTGTAACCCGGGGAGGATGGGCACAGTGAGATCAGACAGTGTGTATCCTGGGGAGAATGGGCTCAGTGAGGTCAGACGGTGTGTAACGCGGGGACGATGGGCCCAGTGAGATCAGACAGTATGTAACCCAGGAGGATGGGCCCAGTGAGATCAGACAGTTTATAACCCGGGGACGATGGGCACAGTGAAATCAGACAGTGTGTAACCTGGGGAGGATGGGCCCATTGAGATAAGATAGTGTGTAACCCGGGGAGGGCGAGCCCTGTGAGATTAAACAGGTTGTTACCCGGGGAGGATGAGTCCAGTGAGATCAGACAGTGTGTAACCCAGGGAAGAAGGGACCAGTGAAATCAGACAGTGTGTTACCCAGGGACGATGGGCCCAGTGAGATCAGACAGTGTGTAACCCGGGGAGGATGGGCCCAGTGAGATCAGTCATAGTGTAACCCGAGAGGATGGGCCCAGTGAGATCAGACAGTGTGTAACCCGAGGAGGATGGGCCCAGTGACATCAGACCGTGTGTAACCTGGGGAGGATGGGCCAAGTGTAATCAGACAGTGTGTACCCCGGGGAGAATACGCCCAGTGAGTTCAGACAATGTGTAACCCGGGGAGGAGGGGCGCAGTGAGATTAGACCGGGTGTTACCCGGGGAGGATGGGCCCAGTGAGATTAAACAGTGTGTACCCCGGGGAGGATGGGCCCAGAGAGATAAGGCACTGTGTAATCCGGGGAGGATGGGCCCAGTGAGATCAGACAGTGTGTAACCCGGGGAGGATGGGCTCAGTGAGATCAGACAGTGTGTAACACGGGAAGGATGTGTCCAGTGCGATCAGACAGTGTATAAACCGGGGAGGATGGGCCCACTGAGATCAGACAGTGTGTAACCCGGGGAGGATGTGGCCAGTGAGATCAGACAGTGTGTAACCCGGGGAGGATTGGCCCAGTGAGATCAGGCAGTGTGTACCCTGGGGATGTTGGGCCCAGTGAGATAAGTCAGTGTGTAACCTGGGGAGGATGGGCCCAGTGAGATCAGACAGTGTGTAGCCCGGGGATAATTGGCCCAGTGAGATTAGACAGTGTGTAACCCGGGGAGGATGGGTCCAGTTAGATTAGACAGTGTGAAACCCGTGGAGGAAGGGTCTAATGAGATCCATCAGAATGTAACCCGCGCAGGATGGGCCCAGAGAGATTAGACAGTGTGTAACCCGGGGAGGATGGGCCCAGTGTGATCAGACAGTGTGTAACCTGGGCAGGATGGGCCCAGTGAGATTAGGCAGTGTGTAACCCGGTGAGGATGGGCCCAGTGAGATCACACAGTGTGTAACCTGGGGTGGATGGGCCCATTGAGATCAGGCAGTGTGTAACCCGAGGAGGGTGAGCCCAGTGAGATTAAACAGTGTGTAACCCGGTGAGGATGTGTCCAGTGAGATCAGACAGTGTGTAACCCAGGGAGGATGGGCCCTGTGAGATCAGACAGTGTGTAACCTGGGGAGGATGGGCACGGTGAGATCAGACAGTGTGTAACCCGGGGAGGATGGACCCAGTGAGATCAGACAGTGTGTAACCCGTGGTGGATGGGCCCAGTGAGATCAGACAGTGTTTAACACGGGGAGGATGGGTCCAGTGAGATCAGAAAGTGTTTAAGCCGGGGAGGATGAGCCCAATGAGATCAGACAGTGTGTAACCCGTGGAGGGTGAGCCCAGTGAGATTAAACAGTGTGTTACCCGGGGAGGATCTGTCCAGTGAGTTCAGACAGTGTGTAACCCAGGGAGGATGGGCCCAGTGAGATCAGACAGTGTGTCACCCGGGCAGGATTGGCCTAGTCAGATCAGACGGTGTGTAACCCGGGGAGGATGGGCCCAGTGACATCAGACAGTGTGTAACCCGGGAGGATGGGCCCAGTGAGATCAGACAGTTTGTAACGCGGGGACGATGGGCCCAGTGATATCAGACAGAGTGTAACCGGGAAGGATTGGCCCAGTGAGATCAGACAGTGTGTAACACGGGGAGGATGGATACAGTCAGATGAGACAGTGTGTAACCCGGGGACGATGGGCCCAGTGAGATCAGCCAGTGTGTTACGCAGGTAGGATTGGCCCAGTGAGATCAGACAGTGTGTAACCCAGGGAGGATGGGCCCAGTGAGTTCAGACAATGCGTAAACCGGGGAGGATGGGCCCAGTGAGTTCAGACAGTGTGTAACCCGGGGAGGATGGGCCTAGTGAGATCAGACAGTGTGTAACCCGGGGAGGATGGGCACAGTGAGATCAGACAGTGTGTAACACGGGAAGGATGTGTCCAGTGCGATCAGACAGTGTGTAAACCGGGGAGGATGGGCCCACTGAGATCAGACAGTGTGTAACCCGGGGAGGATGTGGCCAGTGAGATCAGACAGTGTGTAACCCGGGGAGGATTGGCCCAGTGAGATCAGGCAGTGTGTATCCTGGGGATGTTGGGCCCAGTGAGATAAGTCATTGTGTAACCTGGCGAGGATGGGCCGAGTGAGATCAGACAGTGTGTAGCCCGGGGATAATTGGCCCAGTGAGATTAGACAGTGTGTAACCCGGGGAGGATGGGTCCAGTTAGATTAGACAGTGTGAAACCCGTGGAGGATGGGTCTAATGAGATCAGTCAGAATGTAACCCGCGCAGGATGGGCCCAGAGAGATTAGACAGTGTGTAACCCGGGTAGGATGGGCCCAGTGTGATCAGACAGTGTGTAACCCGGGAGGATGGGTCCAGTGAGATCAGACAGTTTGTAACTCGAGGAGGATGGGCCCAGTTATATCAGACAGTGTGTAACCGGGAAGGATTGGTCCAGTGAGATCAGACAGTGTGTAACCCGGGGAGGCTGGGCCCAGTTCGTTTAGGCAGTGTGTAACCCAGTGAGGTGGGCCCAATGAGATCAGACAGTGTGTAACCTGGGGAGGATGGGCCCATTGAGATAAGATAGTGTTTAACCGGGGAGGGTGAGCCCTGTGAGATTAAACAGGTTGTTACCCGGGGAGGATGAGTCCAGTGAGATCAGACAGTGTGTAACCCAGGGAAGATGGGACCAGTGAAATCAGACAGTGTGTTACCCAGGGACGATGGGCCCAGTGAGATCAGACAGTGTGTAACCTGTGGAGGGTGGGCCCAGTGAGATCAGTCATAGTGTAACCCGAGAGGATGGGCCCAGTGAGATCAGACAGTGTGTAACCCGAGGAGGATGGGCCCAGTGAAATCAGACAGTGTGTAACCTGGGGAGGATGGGCCAAGTGTAATCAGACAGTGTGTACCCCGGGGAGAATACGCCCAGTGAGTTCAGACAATGTGTAACCCGGGGAGGAGGGGCGCAGTGAGATTAGACCGGGTGTTACCCGGGGAGGATGGGCCCAGTGAGATGAAACAGTGTGTACCCCGGGGAGGATGGGCCCAGAGAGATATGGCACTGTGTAATCCGGGGAGGATGGGCCCAGTGAGATCAGACAGTATGTAACCCGGGGAGGATGGGCTCAGTGAGATCAGACAGTGTGTAACATGGGAAGGATGTGTCCAGTGCGATCAGACAGTGTGTAAACCGGGGAGGATGGGCCCACTGAGATCAGACAGTGTGTAACCCGGGGAGGATGCGGCCAGTGAGATCAGACAGTGTGTAACCCGGGGAGGATTGGCCCAGTGAGATCAGGCAGTGTGTATCCTGGGGATGTTGGGCCCAGTGAGATAAGTCAGTGTGTAACCTGGGGAGGATGGGCCCAGTGAGATCAGACAGTGTGTAGCCCGGGGATAATTGGCCCAGTGAGATTAGACAGTGTGTAACCCGGGGAGGATGGGTCCAGTTAGATAAGACAGTGTGAAACCCGTGGAGGATGCGTCTAATGAGATCAGTCAGAATGTAACCCGCGCAGGATGGGCCCAGAGAGATTAGACAGTGTGTAACCCGGGTAGGATGGGCCCAGTGTGATCAGACAGTGTGTAACCCGGGGAGGATGGGCCCAGTGAGATTAGGCAATGTGTAACCCAGTGAGGATGGGCCCAGTGAGATCACACAGTGTGTAACCTGGGGTGGATGGGCCCATTGAGATCAGACAGTGTGTAACCCGAGGAGGGTGAGCCCAGTGAGATTAAACAGGGTGTTACCCGGTGAGGATGTGTCCAGTGAGATCAGACATTGTGTAACCCAGGGAGGATGGGCCCTGTGAGATCAGACAGTGTTTAACCTGGGGAGGATGGGCACGGTGAGATCAGACAGTGTGTAACCCGGGGAGGATGGACCCAGTGAGATCAGACAGTGTGTAACCCGTGGTGGATGGGCCCAGTGAGATCAGACAGTGTTTAACATGGGGAGGATGGGTCCAGTGAGATCAGAAAGTGTTTAAGCCGGGGAGGATGGGCCCAATGAGATCAGACAGTGTGTAACCCGTGGAGGGTGAGCCTAGTGAGATTAAACAGTGTGTTACCCGGGGAGGATCTGTCCAGTGAGTTCAGACAGTGTGTAACCCAGGGAGGATGGACCCAGTGAGATCAGACAGTGTGTCACCCGGGCAGGATTGGCCCAGTCAGATCAGACGGTGTGTAACCCGGGGAGGAAGGGCCCAGTGACATCAGACAGTGTGTAACCCGGGAGGATGGGCCCAGTGAGATCAGACAGTTTGTAACGCGGGGACGATGGGCCCAGTGATATCAGACAGTGTGTAACCGGGAAGGATTGGCCCAGTGAGATCAGACTGTGTGTAACACGGGGAGGATGGATACAGTCAGGTGACACAGTGTGTAACCCGGGGACGATGGGTCCAGTGAGATCAGCCAGTGTGTTACGCAGGTAGGATTGGCCCAGTGAGATCAGACAGTGTGTAACCCGGGGAGGATGGGCCCAGTGAGTTCAGACAATGCGTAACCCGGGTAGGATGGGCCCAGTGAGTTCAGACAGTGTGTAACCCGGGGAGGATGGGCCTAGTGAGATCAGACAGTGTGTAACCCGGGGAGGATGGGCACAGTGAGATCAGACAGTGTGTATCCCGGGGAGAATGGGCTCAGTGAGGTCAGACGGTGTGTAACGCGGGGACGATGGGCCCAGTGAGATCAGACAGTATGTAACCCAGGAGGATGGGCCCAGTGAGATCAGACAGTTGAAACCCGGGGACGATGGGCACAGTGAAATCAGACAGTGTGTAACCTGGGGAGGATGGGCCCATTGAGATAAGATAGTGTGTAACCCGGGGAGGGCGAGCCCTGTGAGATTAAACAGGTTGTTACCCGGGGAGGATGAGTCCAGTGAGATCAGACAGTGTGTAACCCAGCGAAGATGGGACCAGTGAAATCAGACAGTGTGTTACCCAGGGACGATGGGCCCAGTGAGATCAGACAGTGTGTAACCCGGGGAGGATGGGCCCAGTGAGATCAGTCATAGTGTAACCCGAGAGGATGGGCCCAGTGAGATCAGACAGTGTGTAACCCGAGGAGGATGGGCCCAGTGACATCAGACAGTGTGTAACCTGGGGAGGATGGGCCAAGTGTAATCAGACAGTGTGTACCCCGGGGAGAATACGCCCAGTGAGTTCAGACAATGTGTAAACCGGGGAGGATGGGCCCACTGAGATCAGACAGTGTGTAACCCGGGGAGGATGTGGCCAGTGAGATCAGACAGTGTGTAACCCGGGGAGGATTGGCCCAGTGAGATCAGGCAGTGTGTATCCTGGGGATGTTGGGCCCAGTGAGATAAGTCAGTGTGTAACCTGGGGAGGATGGGCCCAGTGAGATCAGACAGTGTGTAGCCCGGGGATAATTGGCCCAGTGAGATTAGACAGTGTGTAACCCGGGGAGGATGCGACCAGTTAGATTAGACAGTGTGAAACCCGTGGAGGATGGGCCCAGAGAGATTAGACAGTGTGTAACCCGGGGAGGATGGGCCCAGTGTGATCAGACAGTGTGTAACCTGGGGAGGATGGGCCCAGTGAGATTAGGCAGTGTGTAACCCGGTGAGGATGGGCCCAGTGAGATCACACAGTGTGTAACCTGGGGTGGATGGGCCCATTGAGATCAGGCAGTGTGTAACCCGAGGAGGGTGAGCCCAGTGAGATTAAACAGTGTGTTACCCGGTGAGGATGTGTCCAGTGAGATCAGACAGTGTGTAACCCAGGGAGGATGGGCCCTGTGAGATCAGACAGTGTGTAACCTGGGGAGGATGGGCACGGTGAGATCAGACAGTGTGTAACCCGGGGAGGATGGACCCAGTGAGATCAGACAGTGTGTAACCCGTGGTGGATGGGCCCAGTGAGATCAGACAGTGTTTAACACGGGGAGGATGGGTCCAGTGAGATCAGAAAGTGTTTAAGCCGGGGAGGATGAGCCCAATGAGATCAGACAGTGTGTAACCCGTGGAGGGTGAGCCCAGTGAGATTAAACAGTGTGTTACCCGGGGAGGATCTGTCCAGTGAGTTCAGACAGTGTGTAACCCAGGGAGGATGGGCCCAGTGAGATCAGACAGTGTGTCACCCGGGCAGGATTGGCCTAGTCAGATCAGACGGTGTGTAACCCGGGGAGGATGGGCCCAGTGACATCAGACAGTGTGTAACCCGGGAGGATGGGCCCAGTGAGATCAGACAGTTTGTAACGCGGGGACGATGGGCCCAGTGATATCAGACAGAGTGTAACCGGGAAGGATTGGCCCACTGAGCTCAGACAGTGTGTAACACGGGGAGGATGGATACAGTCAGATGAGACAGTGTGTAACCCGGGGACGATGGGCCCAGTGAGATCAGCCAGTGTGTTACGCAGGTAGGATTGGCCCAGTGAGATCAGACAGTGTGTAACCCGGGGAGGATGGGCCCAGTGAGTTCAGACAATGCGTAAACCGGGGAGGATGGGCCCAGTGAGTTCAGACAGTGTGTAACCCGGGGAGGATGGGCCTAGTGAGATCAGACAGTGTGTAACCCGGGGAGGATGGGCACAGTGAGATCAGACAGTGTGTAACACGGGAAGGATGTGTCCAGTGCGATCAGACAGTGTGTAAACCGGGGAGGATGGGCCCACTGAGATCAGACAGTGTGTAACCCGGGGAGGATGTGGCCAGTGAGATCAGACAGTGTGTAACCCGGGGAGGATTGGCCCAGTGAGATCAGGCAGTGTGTATCCTGGGGATGTTGGGCCCAGTGAGATAAGTCATTGTGTAACCTGGCGAGGATGGGCCGAGTGAGATCAGACAGTGTGTAGCCCGGGGATAATTGGCCCAGTGAGATTAGACAGTGTGTAACCCGGGGAGGATGGGCCCAGTGAGATCAGACAGTGTGTCGCCCGGGGAGTATAGGCCCAGTGAGATTAGACAGTGTGTAACCCGGGGAGGTTGGGTCCAGTTAGATTAGACAGTGTGAAACCCATGGAGGATGGGTCTAATGAGATCAGTTAAAATGTAACCCGCGCAGGATGGGCCCAGAGAGATTAGACAGTGTGTAAACCGGAGAGGATGGGCCCAGTGTGATCAGACAGTGTGTAACCTGGGGTGGGTGGGCCCATTGAGATCAGACAGTGTGTAACCCGAGGAGGGTGAGCCCAGTGAGATTAAACAGTGTGTTCCCCGGGGAGGATATGTCCAGTGAGATCAGACATTGTGTAACCCAGGGAGGATGGGCCCAGTGAGATCAGACAGTGTGTAACCCAGGGAGGATGGGCCCTGTGAGATCAGACAGTGTGTAACCTGGGGAGGATGGGCACAGTTAGATCAGACAGTGTGTAACCCGGGGAGGATGGCCCCAGTGAGATCAGACAGTGTGTAACCCTTGGTGGATTGTCCCAGTGAGATCAGACAGTGTTTAACACGGGGAGGATGGGTCCAGTGAGATCAGAAAGTGTTTAAGCCGGGGAGGATGGGCCCAATGAGATCAGACAGTGTGTAACCCGTGGAGGGTGAGCCCAGTGAGATTAAACAGTGTGTTACCCGGGGGGGATCTGTCCAGTGAGATCAGACAGTGTGTAACCCAGGGAGGATGGGCCCAGTGAGATCAGACAGTGTGTTACCCGGGGAGGGTGGGTCCAGTGAGATTAAACAGTGGGTAACTCGGGCAGGATTGGCCCAGTCAGATCAGACGGTGTGTAATCCGGGGACGATGGGCCCAGTGATACCAGACAGTGTGTAACCGGGAAGGATTGGCCCAGTGAGATCAGAAAGTGTGTAACACGGGGAGGATGGATATAGTCAGATGAGACAGTGTTTACCCCGGGGACGATGGGCCCAGTGAAATCAGCCAGTGTGTAACCCGGGGAGGATGGGCCCATTGAGATCAGACAATGTGTAACCCGGGGACGATGGGCACAGTGAGATCAGACCGTGTGTATCCCGGGGAGGATGGGCCCAGTGAGTTCAGACAGTGTGTAACCCGGGGACGATGGGCACAGTGAGATCAGACCGTGTGTATCCCGGGGAGATGGGCCCAGTGAAATCAGACAGTTTCTAACATGGGGTGGATCGGTCCAGTGAGATTAGACAGTGTGTAACCGGGCTGGATGGGCACAGTGAGATCAGATGGTGTGTAATCCGGGGAGGGTGTGCCCAGTGAGATCAGACAGTGTGTAACCCGGGGACGATGGGCACAGTGAGATCAGACAGTGTGTAACCTGGGGAGGATGGGCCAGTGAGATCAGACAGTGTGTAACCTGGGGAGGATGATCCCAGTGAGATCAGACAGTGTGTATCCCGGGGATGATGGGCCCAGTGAGATCAGACAGTGAGTAACCCTGGGAGGATGGGCCCAGTGAGATCAGACAATGTGTTTCCCGGGGAGGTTGGGCCCAGTAAGATAAGTCAGTGTGTAACCCGGGGAGGATGGGCCCAGTGAGATCTGACAGTGTGTAGCCCGGGGAGGATGGGCCCAGTGAGATCAGGCAGTGTGTAAGCCGGGAAGGATGGGTCCAGTGAGATTAGACAGTGTGTAAGCCGGGAAGGATGGGTCCAGTGAGATTAGACAGTGTGAAACCCGTGGAGGATGGGTCTAATGAGATCAGTCAGAGTGTAACCCGCGCAGGATGGGCCCAGAGAGATTAGACAGCGTGTAACCTGGGGAGGATGGTCCCAGTGAGATCAGACAGTGTGTATCCCGGGCAGGATGGGCCCAGTGAGATACGGCAGTGTGTTACCCGGGGAGGATGGGCCCAGTGAGATTAGACAGTGTGTAACCCGGGCAGGATGGGCCCAGTGAGATCAGCCGGTGTGTAACGCGGGGACGCTGGGCCCAGTGAGATCAGACAGTATGTAACCCAGGAGGATGGGCCCAGTGAGATCAGACAGTTTATAACCCGCGGAGGATGGGCCCAGTGATATCAGACAGTGCGTAACCGGGAAGGATGGGCCCAGTGAGATCAGACAGCGTGTAACCGGGGGAGGATGGGCCCAGTGAGATCAGACAGTGTATAACCCGGGGAGGATGGATCCAGTGAGATTAGACAGTGTGTAACCCAGGGAAGATGGGCCCAGTGAGATCAGACAATGCGTAATCTGCGGAGGATGGGCCCAGTGAGATCAGACAGTGTGTAACCCGGGGAGGATGGACCCAGTGAGATCCGACAGTGTATAACCCTGGGAGGATGGGCCCAGTGAGATCAGACAGTGTGTAACACGGGGAGGAGGGGCCAGTGAGATCAGACAGTGTGTAACCCGGGGAGGATGGGCCCAGTGAGATCAGACAGTGTGTTACCTGGGGAGGATGGGTCCTGTGAGATTAGACACTGTGTAACCCGGGCATGATGGGCCCAGTGAGATCAGACGGTGTGTAACTCGGGGAGGATGGGCCCAGTGAGATCAGACAGTGTGTAACCCACGGAAGATGGGCACAGTGAGATCAGACAGTGTGTAACCCGGGGAGGATGGGCCCACTGAGATCAGACAGTGTGTAACACTGAGAGGATGGGCCCAGTGAGATCAGACAGTGTGTAACACTGGGAGGATGGGACCAGTGAGATTAGACAGTGTTTAACCAAGGGAGGATGGGCCAGTGAGATTAGACAGTGTGTAAACCAGCGAGGATGGGCCCAGTGAGATCAGACAGTATGTAACACTGGGAGGATGGGCCCAGTGAGATCAGACAGTGTGTAACCCGGGGACGATTTGCACAGTGAGATCAGACAGTGTGTAACCCGGGGAGGATGGGCCCAGTGAGATCAGACAGTGTGTTACCCGCGGAGGATTGGCCCTGTGAGATCAGACAGTGTGTAACCCGGGGTGGATGGGACCAGTGAGATCAGACAGTGTTTAACCCGGCGAGGATGGGCCCAGTGAGATCAGACAGTGTGTAACCCGGGGAGGATGGGTCCAGTGAGATTGCACAATGTGTAACCCGTGGAGGATGTATCTAATGAGATCAGACAGTGTGTAACCCGCGCAGGATGGGCCCAGAGATATTAGACAGTGTGTAACACGGGGAGGATGGGCCCAGTGAGATTCGGCAGTGCGTAACCCGGTGAGGATGGCCCCAGTGAGATCAGACAGTGTGTAACCAGGGTAGGATGGGCCCATTGAGATAAGAAAGTGTGTAATCCGGGGAGGGTGAGCCCGGTGATATTAAACAGTGTGTTCCACGGGGAGGATGTGTCCAGTGAGATCAGACAGTGTGTAACCCAGGGAGGATGGGCCCAGTGAGATCAGAAAATGTGTAACCCGGGGAGGATGGGCACAGTGAGATCAGACAGTGTGTAACCCGGTGAGGATGGGACCAGTTAGATCAGTCAGTGTGTAACCCGGGGAGGATGGGCCCAGTGAGATCAGTCAATGTGTAACCCGGGGAGGATGGGCCCAGTGAGATCAGAGAGTGTGTAACCCGGGGAGGATGGGACCAGTGAGATCAGTCAGTGTGTAACCCGGGGAGGATGGGACCAGTGAGATCAGTCAGTGTGTAACCCGGGGAGGATGGGCCCAGTGAGATCAGACAGTGTGTTACACGGGAAGGATGGGTCCAGTGAGATCATACAATGTTTAAACCGGGGAGAATGGTCCCAGTGAGATCAGACAGTGTGTAACCGGGAAGGATTGTCCCAGTGAAATCAGACAGTGTGCAACCCGGGGAGGATGGGGAAGTGAGATCAGACGGTTTGTAACCCGGGGAGGATGGGCCCACTGAGATCAGACAGTGTGTAACCCGGGGATGATTGGCCCAGTGAGATCAGACAATGTGTTACCCAGGGGGGATGGGCCCAGTGAGATCAGACGGTGTGTAACCCGGGGAGGATGTTCCCTATTGAGATCAGAGAGTTTGTAGCCCCGGGAGGATGGGCCCAATGAGATCAGACAGTGTGTAACCCGTGGAGGGTGAGCCTAGTGAGATTAAACAGTGTGTTACCCGGGGAGGATCTGTCCAGTGAGTTCAGACAGTGTGTAACCCAGGGAGGATGGACCCAGTGAGATCAGACAGTGTGTCACCCGGGCAGGATAGGCCCAGTCAGATCAGACGGTGTGTAACCCGGGGAGGAAGGGCCCAGTGACATCAGACAGTGTGTAACCCGGGAGGATGGGCCCAGTGAGATCAGACAGTTTGTAACGCGGGGACGATGGGCCCAGTGATATCAGACAGTGTGTAACCGGGAAGGATTGGCCCAGTGAGATCAGACTGTGTGTAACACGGGGAGGATGGATACAGTCAGATGACACAGTGTGTAACCCGGGGACGATGGGTCCAGTGAGATCAGCCAGTGTGTTACGCAGGTAGGATTGGCCCAGTGAGATCAGACAGTGTGTAACCCGGGAGGATGGGCCCAGTGAGATCAGACAGTTTGTAACGCGGGGACGATGGGCCCAGTGATATCAGACAGTGTGTAACCGGGAAGGATTGGCCCAGTGAGATCAGACTGTGTGTAACACGGGGAGGATGGATACAGTCAGATGACACAGTGTGTAACCCGGGGACGATGGGTCCAGTGAGATCAGCCAGTGTGTTACGCAGGTAGGATTGGCCCAGTGAGATCAGACAGTGTGTAACCCGGGGAGGATGGGCCCAGTGAGTTCAGACAATGCGTAACCCGGGTAGGATGGGCCCAGTGAGTTCAGACAGTGTGTAACCCGGGGAGGATGGGCCTAGTGAGATCAGACAGTGTGTAACCCGGGGAGGATGGGCACAGTGAGATCAGACAGTGTGTATCCCGGGGAGAATGGGCTCAGTGAGGTCAGACGGTGTGTAACGCGGGGACGATGGGCCCAGTGAGATCAGACAGTATGTAACCCAGGAGGATGGGCCCAGTGAGGTCAGACAGTTGAAACCCGGGGACGATGGGCACAGTGAAATCAGACAGTGTGTAACCTGGGGAGGATGGGCCCATTGAGATAAGATAGTGTGTAACCCGGGGAGGGCGAGCCCTGTGAGATTAAACAGGTTGTTACCCGGGGAGGATGAGTCCAGTGAGATCAGACAGTGTGTAACCCAGCGAAGATGGGACCAGTGAAATCAGACAGTGTGTTACCCAGGGACGATGGGCCCAGTGAGATCAGACAGTGTGTAACCCGGGGAGGATGGGCCCAGTGAGATCAGTCATAGTGTAACCCGAGAGGATGGGCCCAGTGAGATCAGACAGTGTGTAACCCGAGGAGGATGGGCCCAGTGACATCAGACCGTGTGTAACCTGGGGAGGATGGGCCAAGTGTAATCAGACAGTGTGTACCCCGGGGAGAATACGCCCAGTGAGTTCAGACAATGTGTAACCCGGGGAGGAGGGGCGCAGTGAGATTAGATCGGGTGTTACCCGGGGAGGATGGGCCCAGTGAGATTAAACAGTGTGTACCCCGGGGAGGATGGGCCCAGAGAGATAAGGCACTGTGTAATCCGGGGAGGATGGGCCCAGTGAGATCAGACAGTGTGTAACCCGGGGAGGATGGGCTCAGTGAGATCAGACAGTGTGTAACACGGGAAGGATGTGTCCAGTGCGATCAGACAGTGTGTAAACCGGGGAGGATGGGCCCACTGAGATCAGACAGTGTGTAACCCGGGGAGCATGGATCCAGTGAGATCAGACAGGATGTAACCCGGGGTGGATGGGCCCAGTACGATCAGACGGTGCACAACCCGGGGAGGATGAGCCCAGTGAGATCAGACAGCGTGTAACCCGGGGAGGATGAGTCCAGTGAGAGTAGACACTGTATAACCCGGGGAAGATGGGCCCAGTGAGATCAGACAGTGTGCAACCTGGGGAGGATGGGCCCAGTGAGATCATACATTGTGTAGCCATGGAGGATGGGCACAGTGAGATCAGACAGTGTGTAACCAGGGGAGGATGAGCCCAGTGAGATCAGACAGCGTGTAACCCGGGGATAATGGGTCCAGTGAGATTAGACCGTGTGTAACCCCGGGAACATGGGCCCAGTGATATGAGACAGTGTGTAACCCGGGGAGGATGGACACAGTGAGATCAGACAGTGTGTAACCCGGGGAGGATGAGCCCAGTGAGATGAGACAGAGTGTTACCCGGTCAGGATGGGTCCAGTGTGATTAGACAGTGTGTAACCCGGGCAGGATGGGCCAAGTGAGGTCAGTCGGTGTGTAAACCGGGAGGATGCGCCCAGTAAGATCAGACTGTTTGTAACCGGGGGAGGATGGGCCCATTGATATCAGACAGTGTGTAACAGGGAAGGATTGTCCCAGTGAGATCAAAAAGTGTGTAACACAGGCAGGATGGATATACTGAGATGAAACGGTGTGTAACCCGGGGAGGATGGGCCCAGTGAGATCAGACAGTGTGTTACCCGTGTAGGATGGGCCCAGTGAGATCAGACAGTGTGTAACCCGGGGAGGATGGGCCCAGTGAGATCAGACAGTGTGTAACCGGGGGAGGATGGGCCCAGTGAGATCAGACAGTATGTAACCCGGGGAGGATGGATCCAGTGAGATCAGACACTGTTTAACCCGAGGAGGATGGGCCCAGTGAGATCAGGCAGTATGTAACCCGGGGAGGATGGTCCCATTGAGATCAGAGAGCGTGTAACCCGGGGACGATGGGTCAAGTGAGATTAGACAGTGTGTAACCCGGGGAAGATGGGCCCAGTGAGATCAGACAGTGTGTAACCCGGGGAGGATGGTCCTTGTGAGATCAGACAGTGTGTAATCCGGGGAGGATGGGCCCAGTGAGATAAGACAGTGTGTAACCCGAGGAGGATGGTTCCAGTGTGATTAGACAGTGTGTAACCTGGGGTGGATTGGCCCAGTGACATTAGACAGTGTTTCACCCGGGGATGATGGTCCCAGTGTATTCAGACAGTGTGTAACCCGGGGAGGATGGGCCCAGTGTGATCAGACAGTGTGTAATCCGGGGAGGATGGGCCCAGTGGGATCAGACAGTGTGTAACCCGGGGAGGAGGGGCCCAGTGAGATAAGACAGTGTGTAACTCGTTCAGGATGGGCCCAGTAAGATTAGACAGTGTGTAACCCGGGGAGGATGTGCCCAGTGAGATCAGCCAGTGTGTAACCTGGGGAGGATGGTCCCTGTGAGATCAGACAGTGTGTAACCTGGGGAGGATGGGCCCAGTGAGGTCAGACAGTGTGTAACCCGAGGAGGATGGGCCCAGTGAGATCAGACATTGTGAAGCCGTGGAGGATGCGCCCAGTGACATCAGACAGTGGGTAACCCGAGGAGGATGGATCCAGTGAGATCAGACAGGGTGTAACCCGGGGAGGATGGGCCCAGTAAGATCAGAAGGTGTGTAACCCGGGGAGGATGAGCCCAGTGAGATCAGACAGCGTGTAACCCGGGGAGGATGAGTTCAGTGAGAGAAGACACTGTGTAACCCGGGGAAGATGGGCCCATTGAGATCAGACAGTGTGTAACATGGGGAGGATGGGAGCAGTGAGATCAGACAGAGTGTAACCCCGAGGAGGGTGGGCCCATTGAGATCAGACGGTGTGTAACCCGGGGAAGATGGGCCCAGTGATATGAGACAGTGTGTAATCCGGGCAGGATGGACACAGTGAGATCAGACAGTGTGTAACACGGGTAGGATGGGCCCAGTGAGATCAGACAGTGTGTAACCCGGGGAGGATGAGCCCAGTGAGATCAGACAGAGTGTTACCCGGTCAGGATGGGTCCAGTGTGATTAGACAGTGTGTAACCCGGGCAGGATGGGCCAAATGAGATCAGTCGGTGTGTAACCCGGGGAGGATGGGCCCAGTGAGATCAGACAGTGTGTTACCCGGGTAGGATGGGCCCAGTGAGATCAAACAGTGTGTAACCCGGGGAGGATGGGCCCAGTGAATTTGGACAGTGTGTAGCCGTGGAGGATGGGCCCAGTGAGATCAGACACTGTTTAACCCGGGGGCGATGGGCCCAGTGAGATCAGGCAGTATGTAACCCGGGGAGGATGGTCCCCTGTGAGATCAGACAGTGTGTAACATGCGGAGGATGGTCCCATTGAGATCAGAGAGCGTGTAACCTGGGGACGAAGCGTCCAGTGAGATTAGACAGTGTGTAACCCGGGGAAGATGGGCCCAGTGAGATCAGACAGTGTGTAATCTGGGGAGGATGGGCCCAGTGAGGTCAGACAGTGTGTAACCCGGGGAGGATGGGCCCAGTGAGATCAGACAGTGTGTAACACGGGGAGGATGGGTCCAGTGAGATCAGGCAGTGTGTAACCCGGGGAGGATGGGCCCAGTGAGATCAGACAGTGTGTTAGCCGGGGAGGATGAGTCCAGTGAGATTAGACAGTGTGTAACCCGGGCAGGATGGGCCCAGTGAAATCAGACGGTGTGTAACCCGGGGAGGATGGGCCCAGTGAAATCAGACAGTGTGTAACCCGGGGAGGATGGGTCCAGTAAGATTAGACAGTGTGTAACACTGGGAGGATGGGACCAGTGAGATCAGACAGTGTTTAACCAGGGGGGATGGGCCCAGTGAGATTAGACAGTGTTTAACCAGGGGGGATGGGACAGGGAGATTAGACAGTGTGTAACCCAGCGAGGATGGGCCCAGTGAGATTACACAATGTGTAACCCGGCGAGGATTGGCCCACTGAGATCAGACAGTGTGTAACCCGGGGAGGATGGGCCCCGTTGAGATTCGGCAGTGCGTAACCCAGTGAGGATGGGCCCAGTGAGATCAGTGAGTGTGTAACCAGGGGAGGGTGGGCCCATTGAGATAAGAAAGTGTGTAATCCGGGGTGGGTGAGCCCGGTGAGATTAAACAGTGTGTTCCCCGGGGAGGATGTGTCCAGTGAGATCAGACAGTGTGTAACCCAGGGAGGATGGGCCCAGTGAGAACCGAAAATGTGTAACCCGGGGAGGATGGGCACAGTGAGATCAGACAGTGTGTAACCTGGGGATGATGGGACCAGTGAGATCAGACAGAGTGTAACCCGGAGGAGGATGGGCCCAGTGAAATCAGAAGGTGTGTAACCCGGGGAGGATGGGCCCAGTGAGATCATACATTGTGTTGCCGTGGAGGATGGGCCCAGTGAGATCAGACAGTGTGTGACCAGGGGAGGATGAGCCCAGTGAGATCAGACAGCGTGTAACCCGGGGATAATGGATCCAGTGAGATTAGACAGTGTGTAAACCCGGGAAGATGGGCCCAGTGATATCAGACAGTGTGTAACCCGGGGAGGATGGACACAGTGCGATCAGACAGTGTGTAACACGGGGAGGATGGGCCCAGTGAGATCAGACAGTGTGTAACCCGGGGAGGATGAGCCCATTGAGATCAGACAGAGTGTTACCCGGTCAGGATGGGTCCCGTGCGATTCGACAGTGTGTAACCCGGGCAGGATGGGCCAAGTGAGATCAGTCGGTGTGTAACCCGGGGAGGATGGGGCCAGTGAGATCAGACAGTGTATAACCCGGGAGGATGCGCCCAGTGAGATCAGACAGTTTGTAACCGGGTGAGGATGGGCCCAGTGATATCAGACAGTGTGTAACAGGGAAGGATTGTCCCAGTGAGATCAGAAAGTGTGGAGCACAGGCAGGATGGATCTACTGAGATGAGACGGCGTGTAACACGGGGAGGATGGGCCCAGTGAGATCAGACAGTGTGTTACCCGGGTAGGATGGGCCCAGTGAGATCAGACAGTGTGTAACCGGGGGAGGATGGGCCCAGTGAGATCAAACAGTGTGTAACCCGGGGAGGATGGGCCCAGTGAGCTAGGACAGTGTGTAGCCATGGAGGATGGGCCCAGTGAGATCAGAGAGTGTGTAACCCGGTGAGGATGGATCCAGTGAGATCAGACAACCCAGGGACGATGGGCCCAGTGAGATCAGACAGTATGTAACCCGGGGGGATGGTCCCATTGAGATCAGAGAGAGTGTAACCTGGGGACGATGGGTCCAGTGAGATTAGACAATGTGTAACCCGGGGAAGATGGGCCCAGTGAGATCAGACAGTGTGTAACGTGGGGAGGATGGGCCCAGTGAGATCAGACAGTGTGTAACCAGGGGAGGGTGGGCCCATTGAGATAAGAAAGTGTGTAATCCGGGGTGGGTGAGCCCGGTGAGATTAAACAGTGTGTTCCCCGGGGAGGATGTGTCCAGTGAGATCAGACAGTGTGTAACCCAGGGAGGATGGGCCCAGTGAGAACCGAAAATGTGTAACCCGGGGAGGATGGGCACAGTGAGATCAGACAGTGTGTAACCTGGGGATGATGGGACCAGTGAGATCAGACAGAGTGTAACCCGGAGGAGGATGGGCCCAGTGAAATCAGACGGTGTGTAACCCGGGGAGGATGGGCCCAGTGAGATCATACATTGTGTTGCCGTGGAGGATGGGCCCAGTGAGATCAGACAGTGTGTGACCAGGGGAGGATGAGCCCAGTGAGATCAGACAGCGTGTAACCCGGGGATAATGGATCCAGTGAGATTAGACAGTGTGTAACCCCGGGAAGATGGGCCCAGTGATATCAGACAGTGTGTAACCCGGGGAGGATGGACACAGTGCGATCAGACAGTGTGTAACACGGGGAGGATGGGCCCAGTGAGATCAGACAGTGTGTAACCCGGGGAGGATGAGCCCATTGAGATCAGACAGAGTGTTACCCGGTCAGGATGGGTCCCGTGCGATTCGACAGTGTGTAACCCGGGCAGGATGGGCCAAGTGAGATCAGTCGGTGTGTAACCCGGGGAGGATGGGGCCAGTGAGATCAGACAGTGTATAACCCGGGAGGATGCGCCCAGTGAGATCAGACAGTTTGTAACCGAGTGAGGATGGGCCCAGTGATATCAGACAGTGTGTAACAGGGAAGGATTGTCCCAGTGAGATCAGAAAGTGTGGAGCACAGGCAGGATGGATCTACTGAGATGAGACGGCGTGTAACACGGGGAGGATGGGCCCAGTGAGATCAGACAGTGTGTTACCCGGGTAGGATGGGCCCAGTGAGATCAGACAGTGTGTAACCGGGGGAGGATGGGCCCAGTGAGATCAAACAGTGTGTAACCCGGGGAGGATGGGCCCAGTGAGCTAGGACAGTGTGTAGCCATGGAGGATGGGCCCAGTGAGATCAGAGAGTGTGTAACCCGGTGAGGATGGATCCAGTGAGATCAGACAACCCAGGGACGATGGGCCCAGTGAGATCAGACAGTATGTAACCCGGGGAGGATGGTCCCATTGAGATCAGAGAGAGTGTAACCTGGGGACGATGGGTCCAGTGAGATTAGACAATGTGTAACCCGGGGAAGATGGGCCCAGTGAGATCAGACAGTGTGTAACGTGGGGAGGATGGGTCCAGTGAGATCAGACAGTGTGTAACCCAGGGAGGATGGGCCCAGTGAGTACAGATAGTGTGTAACCCGGGGAGGATGAGGCCAGTGAGATCAGACAGCGTGTAACCCGGGGATAATGGGTCCAGTGAGATTAGACAGTGTGTAACCCCGGGAAGATGGGCCCAGTGATACCAGACAGTGTGTATCCCGGGGAGGATGGAGCCAGTGAGATCAGATAGTGTGTAACACGGGGAGGATGGGCCCAGTGAGATCAGACAGTGTGTAACCCGGGAGGATGCGCCCAGTGATATCAGACAGTGTGTAACCTGGAAGGATTGTTCCAGTGAGATCAGACAGTGTGTTACCCGGGTAGGATGGGCCCAGTGAGATCAGACAGTGTGCAACCGGGAGAGGATGGGCCCAGTGAGATCAGACAGTGTGCAACCGGGAGAGGATGGGCCCAGTGAGATCAGACAGTGTGTAAACCGGGGAGGATGGATCCAGTGACATCAAACAGTGTGTTACCTGGGGAGGATGGGCCCAGTGAGATCAGACAGTATGTAACCCGGGGAGGATGGTCCCATTGAGATCAGAGAGCGTGTAACCTGGGGACGATGGGTCCAGTGAGATTAGACAATGTGTAACCCGGGGAGGATGGGCCCAGTGAGATCAGGCAGTGTGTAACACGGGGAGGATGGGTCCAGTGAGATCAGACAGTGTGTAACCCGGGGAGGATGGGCCCAGTGTGATCAGACAGTGTGTTACCCGGGGAGGATGGGTTCAGTGAGATTAGACAGTGCGTAACCCGGGCATGATAGGCCCAGTGATATCAGACGGTGTGTAACCCGGGGTGGATGTGCCCAGTGAGATCTTACAGTATGTAACCCAGGAAGGATGGGCCCAGTGAGTACAGACAGAGTGTGACCCGGGGAGGATGGGCCAAGTGAGACCAGACAGTGTGTAACCCGCGGAAGATGGGCCCAGTGAGATCAGACACTGTGTAACCCGGGGAGGATGGGCCCAGTGAGATCAGACCGTGTGTAATCCGGGGAGGATGGGCCCACTGAGATCAGTCAGAGTGTTACCCGGTCAGGATGAGACCATTGTGATTAGACAGTGTGTAACCAGGGCAGGATGGGCCAAGTGAGATCAGACAGTGTGTAACCCGGGGAGGATGGGCCCAGTGAGATCAGACAGTGTGTAACCCGCGAGGAACCGCCCAGTGATATCAGACAGTGTGTAACCTGGAAGGATTGTCCCAGTGAGATCAGAAAATGTGTAAAACAGGCAGGATGGATCTACTGAGATGAGACGTTGTGTAACCCGGGAAGGATCGGCCCAGTGAGATCAGACAGTGTGTAACCCGGGGAGGATGGGCCCAGTGAGATCAGACAGTATGTAACTCGGGGAGGATGGTCCCATTGAGATCAGGGAGCGTGTAACCTGGGGACGATGTGTCCAGTGAGATTAGACAGTGTCTAACCCGGGGAAGATGGGCCTAGTGGGATCAGACAGTGTGTATCTGGGGAGGATGGGTGCAGTGAGATCAGACAGTGTGTAACCCGGGGAGGATGGACCCAGTGAGATCAGACAGTGTGTAACCCGGGGAGGATGGGCCCAGTGAGATAACACAGTGTGTAACACAGGGAGGATGGGTCCAGTGAGATCAGACAGTGTGTAACCCGGGGAGGATGGCCCAGTGTGATCAGACAGTGTGTTACCCGGGGAGGATGGGTCCAGTGAGATTAGACAGTGTGTAACCCGGGCATGATGGGCCCAGTGAGATCAGACGGTGTGTAACCCGGGGAGGATGGGCCCAGTGAGATCTTACAGTATGTAACCCAGGGAGGATGGGCCCAGTGAGTGCAGACAGTGTGTAACCCACGGAAGATGGGCACAGTGAGATCAGACAGTGTGTAACCCGGGGAGGATGGGCCCAGTGAGATCAGACAGTGTGTAGCACTGGAAGGATGGGCCCAGTGAAATCAGACAGTGTGTAACACTGGGAGGATGTGACCAGTGAGATCAGACAGTGTTTAACCAAGGGAGGATGGGCCAGTGAGATTAGACAGTGTGTAACCCGGCGAGGATGGGCCCAGTGAGATCAGACAGTGTGTAACACTGGGAGGATGGGCCCAGTGAGATCAGACAGTGTGTAACCCGGGGACGATGGACACAGTGAGATCAGACAGTGTGTAACCCGGGGAGGATGGGCCCAGTGAGATCAGACAGTGTGCTACCCGGGGAGGATTGGCCCAGTGAGATCAAGCAGTTTGTAAACCGGGGAGGATGGGCCCAGTGAGATCAGTCAGTGTGTAACCCGGGGAGGATGGGTCCAGTAAGATTAGACAGTGTGTAACCCGGGCAGGATGGGCCAAGTGAGATCAGTCGGTGTGTAACCCGGGGAGGATGGGCCCAGTGAGTTCAGACAGTGTGTAACCCGGGAGGATGCGCCCAGTGAGATCAGACAATTTGTAACCGGGGGAGGATGGGCCCAGTGATATCAGACAGTGTGTAACAGGGAAGGATTGTTCCAGTGAGATCAGAAAGTGTGTAACACAGGCAGGATGGATCTACTGAGATGAGACGGTGTGTAACCCGGGGAGGATGGGCCCAGTGAGATCAGACAGTGTTTATCCCGGGGAGGATGGATCCAGTGAGATCAGACAGTGTGTAACCCGGGGAGGATGGGCCCAGTGATATCAGACAGTATGTAACCCGGGGAGAATGGTCCCATTGAGATCAGGGAGCGTGTAACCTGGGGACGATGGGTCCAGTGAGATTAGACAGTGTGTAACCCGGGGAGGATGGACCCAGTGAGATCAGACAGTGTGTAACCCGGGGAGGATGGGCCCAGTGAGATAAGGCAGTGTGTAACACGGGGAGGATGGGTCCAGTGAGATCAGACAGTGTTTAACCCGGGGAGGATGGCCCAGTGTGATCAGACAGTGTGTTACCCGGGGAGGATGGGTCCAGTGAGATTAGACAGTGAGTAATCCGGGCATGATGTGCCCAGTGAGATCAGACGCTGTGTAACCCGGGGAGAATGGGCCCAGTGAGATTTTACAGTATTTAACCCAGGGAGGATGGGCCCAGTGAGTACAGACAGTGTGTAACCCGGGGAGGATGGGCCAAGTGAGTCCAGACAGTGTGTTACCCGCGGAAGATGTGCACAGTGAGATCAGACAGTGTGTAACCCGGGGAGGATGGGCCCAGTGAGATCAGACAGTGTGTAACACTGGGAGAATGGGCCCAGTGAAATCAGACAACGTGTAACACTGGGAGGATGGGAGCAGTGACATCAGACAGTGTTTAACCAAGGGAGGATGGGCCAGTGAGGTTAGACAGTGTGTAACCCGGCGAGGATGGGCCCAGTGAGATCAGACAGTGTGTAACACTGGGAGGATGGGACCAGTGAGATCAGACAGTGTGTAACCCGGGGACGATGGGCACAGTGAGATCAGACAGTGTGTAACCCGGGGAGGATGGTCCCAGTGAGATCAGACAGTGTGTAACCCGGGGAGGATCGATCCAGTGAGATCAGACAGTGGGTAATCCGGGGAGGATGGGCCCAGTGAGATCAGACAGTATGTAACTCGGGGAGGATGGTCCCATTGAGATCAGGGACCGTGTAACCTGGGGACGATGTGTCCAGTGAGATTAGACCGTGTGTAACCCGGGGAAGATCGGCCTAGTGAGATCAGACAGTGTGTATCTGGGGAGGATGGGCGCAGTGAGATCAAACAGTGTGTAACCCGGGGAGGATGGACCCAGTGAGATCAGACAGTGTGTAACCCGGGGAGGATGCGTCCAGTGAGATCAGACAGTGTGTAACCCGGGGAGGATGGCCCAGTGTGATCAGACAGTGTGTTACCCGGGGAGGATGGGTCCAGTGAGATTAGACAGTGTGTAACCCGGGCATGATGGGCCCAGTGAGATCAGACGGTGTGTAACCCGGGGAGGATGGGCCCAGTGAGATCTTACAGTATGTAACCCAGGGAGGATGGGCCCAGTAAGTACAGACAGTGTGTAACCCGGGGAGGATGGGCCAAGTGAGTCCAGACAGTGTGTAACCCACGGAAGATGGCCACAGTGAGATCAGACAGTGTGTAACCCGGGGAGGATGGGCCCAGTGAGATCAGACAGTGTGTAACACTGGAAGGATGGGCCCAGTGAAATCAGACAGTGTGTAACACTGGGAGGATGGGACCAGTGAGATCAGACAGTGTTTAACAAAGGGAGGATGGGCCAGTGAGATTAGACAGTGTGTAACCCGGCGAGGATGGGCCCAGTGAGATCAGACAGTGTGTAACACTGGGAGGATGGGCCCAGTGAGATCAGACAGTGTGTAACCCGGGGACGATGGGCCCAGTGAGATCAGACAGTGTGTTACCCGGGGAGGATTGGCCCAGTGAGATCAAACAGTTTGTAAACCGGGGAGGATGGGCCCAGTGAGATCAGTCAGTGTGTAACCCGGGCAGGATGGGTCCAGTAAGATTAGACAGTGTGTAACCCGGGCAGGATGGGCCAAGTGATATCAGTCGGTGCGTAACCCGGGGAGGATGGGCCCAGTGAGTTCAGACAGTGTGTAACCAGGGGAGGATGAGCCCAGTGAGATCAGACAGTGTGTAACCCGGGGATAATGGATCCAGTGAGATTAGACAGTGTGTAACCCCGGGAAGATGGGCCCAGTGATATCAGACAGTGTGTAACCCGGGGAGGATGGACACAGTGCCATCAGACAGTGTGTAACACGGGGAGGATGGGCCCAGTGAGATCAGACAGTGTGTAACCCGGGGAGGATGAGCCCATTGAGATCAGACAGAGTGTTACCCGGTCAGGATGGGTCCCGTGCGATTAGACAGTGTGTAACCCGTGCAGGATTGGCCAAGTGAGATCAGTCGGTGTGTAACCCGGGGAGGATGGGCCCAGTGAGATCAGACAGTGTGTAACCCGGGAGGATGCGCCCAGTGAGATCAGACAGTTTGTAACCGGGTGAGGATGGGCCCAGTGATATCAGACAGTGTGTAACAGGGAAGGATTGTCCCAGTGAGATCAGAAAGTGTGTAACACAGGCAGGATGGATCTACTGAGATGAGACGGTGTGTAACCCGGGGAGGATGGGCCCAGTGAGATCAGACAGTGTGTTACCCGGGTAGGATGGGCCCAGTGAGATCAGACAGTGTGTAACCGGGGGAGGATGGGCCCAGTGAGATCAAACAGTGTGTAACCCGGGGAGGATGGGCCCAGTGAGCTTGGACAGTGTGTAGCCAAGGAGGATGGGCCCAGTGAGATCAGAGAGTGTGTAACCCGGTGAGGATGGAGCCAGTGAGATCAGATAGTGTGTAACACGGGGAGGATGGGCCCAGTGAGATCAGACAGTGTGTAACCAGGGGAGGATGGGCCCAGTGATATCAGACAATGTGTAACCTGGAAGGATTGTTCCAGTGAGATCAGAAAGTGTGTAACACAGGCAGGATGGATCTACTGAGATGAGATGGTGTGTAACCCGTGGAGGATGGGCCCAGTGAGATCAGACAGTGTGTTACCCGGGTATGATGGGCCCAGTGAGATCAGACAGTGTGCAACCGGGAGAGGATGGGCCCAGTGAGATCAGACAGTGTGTAAACCGGGGAAGATGGATCCAGTGACATCAGACAGTGTGTTACCCGGGGAGGATGGGCCCAGTGAGATCAGACAGTATGTAACCCGGGGAGGATGGTCCCATTGAGATCAGAGAGCGTGTAACCTGGGGACGATGGGTCCAGTGAGATTAGACAATGTGTAACCCGGGGAGGATGGGCCCAGTGAGATCGGGCAGTGTGTAACACAGGGAGGATGGGTCCAGTGAGATCAGACAGGATGTAACCCGGGGAGGATGGGCCCAGTGTGATCAGACAGTGTGTTACCCCGGGGAGGATGGGTTCAGTGAGATTAGACAGTGCGTAACCCGGGCATGATAGGCCCAGTGATATCAGACGGTGTGTAACCCGGGGTGGATGGGCCCAGTGAGATCTTACAGTATGTAACCCAGGAAGGATGGGCCCAGTGCGTACAGACAGAGTGTGACCCGGGGAGGATGGGCCAAGTGAGACCAGACAGTGTGTAACCCGCGGAAGATGGTCCCAGTGAGATCAGACACTGTGTAACCCGGGGAGGATGGGCCCAGTGAGATCAGACCGTGTGTAATCCGGGGAGGATGGGCCCACTGAGATCAGTCAGAGTGTAACCTGGTCAGGATGAGACCATTGTGATTAGACAGTGTGTAACCAGGGCAGGATGGGCCAAGTGAGATCAGACAGTGTGTAACCCGGGGAGGATGGGCCCAGTGAGATCAGACAGTGTGTAACCCGCGAGGAACCGCCCAGTGATATCAGACAGTGTGCAACCTGGAAGGATTGTCCCAGTGAGATCAGAAAATGTGTAACACAGGCAGGATGGATCTACTGAGATGAGACGGTGTGTAACCCGGGGGGGATCGGCCCAGTGAGATCAGACAGTGTGTAACCTGGGGAGGATGGGCCCAGTGAGATCAGACAGTATGTAATCCGGGGAAGATGGGCCTAGTGAGATCAGACAGTGTGTATCTGGGGAGGATGGGTGCAGTGATATCAGACAGTGTGTAACCCGGGGAGGATGGACCCAGTGAGATCAGACAGTGTGTAACCCGGGGAGGATGGGCCCAGTGAGATAACACAGTGTGTAACACAGGGAGGATGGGTCCAGTGAGATCAGACAGTGTGTAACCCGGGGAGGATGGCCCAGTGTGATCAGACAGTGTGTTACCCGGGGAGGATGGGTCCAGTGAGATCAGACGGTGTGTAACCCGGGGAGGATGGGCCCAGTGAGATCTTACAGTGTGTAACCCATGGAAGATGGGCACAGTGAGATCAGACAGTGTGTAACCCGGGGAGGACTGGGCCAGTGAGATCAGACAGTGTGTAGCACTGGAAGGATGGGCCCAGTGAGATCAGACAGTGTTTAACCAAGGGAGGATGGGCCAGTGAGATTAGACAGTGTGTAACCCGGCGAGGATGGGCCCAGTGAGATCAGACAGTGTGTAACACTGGGAGGATGGGCCCAGTGAGATCAGACGGTGTGTAACCCGGGGAGGATGGGCCCAGTGAGATCTTACAGTGTGTAACCCATGGAAGATGGGCACAGTGAGATCAGACAGTGTGTAACCCGGGGAGGATGGGGCCAGTGAGATCAGACAGTGTTTAGCACTGGAAGGATGGGCCCAGTGAGATCAGACAGTGTTTAACCAAGGGAGGATGGGCCAGTGAGATTAGACAGTGTGTAACCCGGCGAGGATGGGCCCAGTGAGATCAGACAGTGTGTAACACTGGGAGGATGGGCCCAGTGAGATCAGACGGTGTGTTACCCGGGGACGATGGACACAGTGAGATCAGACAGTGTGTAACCCGGGGAGGATGGGCCCAGTGAGATCAGACAGTGTGCTACCCAGGGAGGATTGGCCCAGTGAGATCAAACAGTTTGTAAACCGGGGAGGATGGGCCCAGTGAGATCAGTCAGTGTGTAACCCGGGGAGGATGGGTCCAGTAAGATTAGACAGTGTGTAACCCGGGCAGGATGTGCCAAGTGAGATCAGTCGGTGTGTAACCCGGGGTGGATGGGCCCAGTGAGTTCAGACAGTGTGTAACCCGGGAGGATGCGCCCAGTGAGATCAGACAATTTGTAACAGGGAAGGATTGTTCCAGTGAGATCAGAAAGTGTGTAACACAGGCAGGATGGATCTACTGAGATGAGACGGTGTGTAACCCGGGGAGGATGGGCCCAGTGAGATCAGACAGTGTTTATCCCGGGGAGGATGGATCCAGTGAGATCAGACAGTGTGTAACCCGGGGAGGATGGGCCCAGTGAGATCAGACAGTATGTAACCCGGGGAGGATGGTCCCATTGAGATCAGGGAGCGTGTAACCTGGGGACGATGGGTCCAGTGAGATTAGACAGTGTGTAACCCGGGGAGGATGGGCCCAGTGAGATCAGACAGTGTGTAACCCGGGGAGGATGGGCCCAGTGAGATTAGGCAGTGTGTAACACGGGGAGGATGGGTCCAGTGAGATCAGACAGTGTTTAACCCGGGGAGGATGCCCCAGTGTGATCAGACAGTGTGTTACCCGGGGAGGATGGGTCCAGTGAGATTAGACAGTGAGTAATCCGGGCATGATGTGCCCAGTGAGATCAGACGCTGTGTAACCCGGGGAGAATGGGCCCAGTGAGATTTTACAGTATTTAACCCAGGGAGGATGGGCCTAGTGAGTACAGACAGTGTGTAACCCGGGGAGGATGGGCCAAGTGAGTCCAGACAGTGTGTAACCCGCGGAAGATGTGCACAGTGAGATCAGACAGTGTGTAACCCGGGGAGGCTGGGCCCAGTGAGATCAGACAGTGTGTAACACTGGGAGAATGGGCCCAGTGAAATCAGACAACGTGTAACACTGGGAGGATGGGAGCAGTGACATCAGACAGTGTTTAACCAAGGGAGGATGGGCCAGTGAGATTAGACAGTGTGTAACCCGGCGAGGATGGGCCCAGTGAGATCAGACAGTGTGTAACACTGGGAGGATGGGACCAGTGAGATCAGACAGTGTTTATCCCGGGGAGGATGGATCCAGTGAGATCAGACAGTGTGTAACCCGGGGAGGATGGGCCCAGTGAGATCAGACAGTATGTAACCCGGGGAGGATGGTCCCATTGAGATCAGACAGTGTGTTACCCGGGGAGGATGGGTCCAGTGAGATTAGACAGTGTGTAACCCGGGCATGATGGGCCCAGTGAGATCAGACGCTGTGTAACCCGGGGAGAATGGGCCCAGTGAGATTTTACAGTTTTTAGCCCAGGGAGGATGGGCCCAGTGAGTACAGACAGAGTGTAACCCGGGGAGGATGGGCCAAGTGAGTCCAGACAGTGTGTAACCCGGGGAGGATGGGCCCAGTGAGATCAGACAGTGTGTAACACTGGGAGAATGGGCCCAGTGAAATCAGACAACGTGTAACACTGGGAGGATGGGAGCAGTGACATCAGACAGTGTTTAACCAAGGGAGGATGGGCCAGTGAGATTAGACAGTGTGTAACCCGGCGAGGATGGGCCCAGTGAGATCAGACAGTGTGTAACACTGGGAGGATGGGACCAGTGAGATCAGACAGTGTGTAACCCGGGGACGATGGGCACAGTGAGATCAGACAGTGTGTAACCCGGGGAGGATGGTCCCAGTGAGATCAGACAGTGTGTAACCCGGGGAGGATGGATCTAGTGAGATCAGACAGTGGGTAATCCTGGGAGGATGGGCCCAGTGAGATCAGACAGTATGTAACTCGGGGAGGATGGTCCCATTGAGATCAGGGAGCGTGTAACCTGGGGACGATGTGTCCAGTGAGATCAGACAGTGTGTAACACTGGGAGGATGGGACCAGTGAGATCAGACAGTGTGTAACCCGGGGACGATGGGCACAGTGAGATCAGACAGTGTGTATCTGGGGAGGATGGGCTCAGTGAGATCAAACAGTGTGTAACCCGGGGAGAATGGACCCAGTGAGATCAGACAGTGTGTAACCCGGGGAGGATGCGTCCAGTGAGATCAGACAGTGTGTAACCCGGGGAGGATGGCCCAGTGTGATCAGACAGTGTGTTACCCGGGGAGGATTGGTCCAGTGAGATTAGACAGTGTGTAACCCAGGCATGATGGGCCCAGTGAGATCAGACGGTGTGTAACCCGGGGAGGATGGGCCCAGTGAGATCTTACAGTATGTAACCCAGAGAGGATGGGCCCAGTAAGCACAGACAGTGTGTAACCCGGGGAGGATGGGCCAAGTGAGTCCAGACAGTGTGTAACCCACGGAAGATGGCCACAGTGAGATCAGACAGTGTGTAACCCGGGGAGGATGGGCCCAGTGAGATCAGACAGTGTGTAACACTGGAAGGATGGGCCCAGTGAAATCAGACAGTGTGTAACACTGGGAGGATGGATCTACTGAGATGAGACGGTGTGTAACCCGGGGAGGATGGGCCCAGTGAGATCAGACAGTGTTTATCCCGGGGAGGGTGGATCCAGTGAGATCAGACAGTGTGTAACCCGGGGAGGATGGGCCCAGTGAGATCAGACAGTATGTAACCCGGGGAGGATGGTCCCATTGAGATCAGACAGTGTGTTACCCGGGGAGGATGGGTCCAGTGAGATTAGACAGTGTGTAACCCGGGCATGATGGGCCCAGTGAGATCAGACGCTGTGTAACCCGGGGAGAATGGGCCCAGTGAGATTTTACAGTATTTAACCCAGGGAGGATGGGCCCAGTGAGTACAGACAGTGTGTAACCCGGAGAGGATGGGCCAAGTGAGTCCAGACAGTGTGTAACCCGCAGAAGATGTGCACAGTGAGATCAGACAGTGTGTAACCCGGGGAGGATGGGCCCAGTGAGATCAGACAGTGTGTAACACTGGGAGAATGGGCCCAGTGAAATCAGACAACGTGTAACACTGGGAGGATGGGAGCAGTGACATCAGACAGTGTTTAACCAAGGGAGGATGGGCCAGTGAGATTAGACAGTGTGTAACCCGGCGAGGATGGGCCCAGTGAGATCAGACAGTGTGTAAGACTGGGAGGATGGGACCAGTGAGATCAGACAGTGTGTAACCCGGGGACGATGGGCCAAGTGAGTCCAGACAGTGTGTAACCCGCGGAAGATGTGCACAGTGAGATCAGACAGTGTGTAACCCGGGGAGGATGGGCCCAGTGAGATCAGACAGTGTGTAACACTGGGAGAATGGGCCCAGTGAAATCAGACAACGTGTAACACTGGGAGGATGGGAGCAGTGACATCAGACAGTGTTTAACCAAGGGAGGATGGGCCAGTGAGATTAGACAGTGTGTAACCCGGCGAGGATGGGCCCAGTGAGATCAGACAGTGTGTAACACTGGGTGGATGGGACCAGTGAGATCAGACAGTGTGTAACCCGGGGACGATGGGCACAGTGAGATCAGACAGTGTGTAACCCGGGGAGGATGGTCCCAGTGAGATCAGACAGTGTGTAACCCGGGGAGGATGGATCCAGTGAGATCAGACAGTGGGTAATCCGGGGAGGATGGGCCCAGTGAGATCAGACAGTATGTAACTCGGGGAGGATGGTCCCATTGAGATCAGGGAGCGTGTAACCTGGGGACGATGTGTCCAGTGAGATTAGACAGTGTGTAACCCGGGGAAGATGGGCCTAGTGAGATCAGACAGTGTGTATCTGGGGAGGATGGGCTCAGTGAGATCAAACAGTGTGTAACCCGGGGAGAATGGACCCAGTGAGATCAGACAGTGTGTAACCCGGGGAGGATGCGTCCAGTGAGATCAGACAGTGTGTAACCCGGGGAGGATGGCCCAGTGTGATCAGACAGTGTGTTACCCGGGGAGGATGGGTCCAGTGAGATTAGACAGTGTGTAACCCAGGCATGATGGGCCCAGTGAGATCAGACGGTGTGTAACCCGGGGAGGATGGGCCCAGTGAGATCTTACAGTATGTAACCCAGAGAGGATGGGCCCAGTAAGCACAGACAGTGTGTAACCCGGGGAGGATGGGCCAAGTGAGTCCAGACAGTGTGTAACCCACGGAAGATGGCCACAGTGAGATCAGACAGTGTGTAACCCGGGGAGGATGGGCCCAGTGAGATCAGACAGTGTGTAACACTGGAAGGATGGGCCCAGTGAAATCAGACAGTGTGTAACACTGGGAGGATGGGACCATGAGATCAGACAGTGTTTAACCAAGGGAGGATGGGCCAGTGAGATTAGACAGTGTGTAACCCGGCGAGGATGGGCCCAGTGAGATCAGACAGTGTGTAACACTGGGAGGATGGGCCCAGTGAGATCAGACAGTGTGCAACCCGGGGAGGATGGGCCCAGTGAGATCAGACAGTGTGTTACCCGGGGAGGATTGGCCCAGTGAGATCAAACAGATTGTAACCCGGGCAGAATGGGCCAAGTGATATCAGTCGGTGTGTAACCCGGGGAGGATGGGCCCAGTGAGTTCAGACAGTGTGTAACCCGGGAGGATGCGCCCAGTGAGATCAGACAGTTTTTAACCGGGGGAGGATGGGCCCAGTGATATCAGACAGTGTGTAACAGGGAAGGATTGTCCCAGTGAGATCAGAAAGTGTGTAACACAGGCAGGATGGATCTACTGAGATGAGACGGTGTGTAACCCGGGGAGGATGGGCCCAGTGAGATCAGACAGTGTGTATCCCGGGGAGGATGGATCCAGTGAGATCAGACAGTGTGTAACCCAGGGAGGATGGGCCCAGTGAGATCAGACAGTATATAACCCGGGGAGGATGGTCCCATTGAGATCAGGGAGCGTGTAACCTGGGGACGATGGGTCCAGTGAGATTGGACAGTGTGTAACCCGGGGAAGATGGGCCTAGTGAGATCAGACAGTGTGTATCTGGGGAGGATGGGCCCAGTGAGATCAGACAGTGTGTAACCCGGGGAGGATGGACCCAGTGAGATCAGACAGTGTGTAACCCGGAGAGGATGGGCCCAGTGAGATAAGACAGTGTGTAACA
Organism: Somniosus microcephalus; assembly: GCF_052327205.1. Classification (NCBI taxonomy): domain Eukaryota; kingdom Metazoa; phylum Chordata; class Chondrichthyes; order Squaliformes; family Somniosidae; genus Somniosus; species Somniosus microcephalus. The sequence goes on along the minus strand of NW_028225180.1, from coordinate 30,366,979 downwards.
CGGGGAGGATGGGTCCAGTGAGATCAGACAGTGTGTAACCCGGGGAGGATGGCCCAGTGTGATCTTACAGTATTTAACCCAGGGAGGATGGCCCAGTGAGTACAGACAGTGTGTAACCCGGGGAGGATGGGCCAAGTGAGTCCAGACAGTGTGTAACCCGCGGAAGATGGGCACAGTGAGATCAGACAGTGTGCAACCCGGGGAGGATGGGCCCAGTGAGATCAGACAGTGTGTAACACTGGGAGAATGGGCCCAGTGAAATCAGACAATGTGTAACACTGGGAGGATGGGACCAGTGAGATCAGACAGTGTTTAACCAAGGGAGGATGGGCCAGTGAGATTAGACAGTGTGTAACCCGGCGAGGATGGGCCCAGTGAGATCAGACAGTGTGTAACACTGGGAGGATAGGACCAGTGAGATCAGACAGTGTGTAACCCGGGGACGATGGGCACAGTGAGATCAGACAGTGTGTTACCCGGGGAGGATTGGCCCAGTGTGATCAGACAGTTTGTAAACCGGGGAGGATGAGCCCAGTGAGATCAGTCAGTGTGTAACCCGGGGAGGATGGGTCCAGTAAGATTAGACAGTGTGTAACACTGGGAGGATGGGACCACTGAGATCAGACAGTGTTTAACCAGGGGAGGATGGGACAGTGAGATTAGACAGTGTGTAACCCAGCGAGGATGGGCCCAGTGAGATCAGACAGTGTGTAACCCGGGGAGGATGGGTCCAGTGAGATTACACAATGTGTAACCTGTGGAGGATGGGTCTAATGAGATCAGACAGTGTGTAACCTGCGCAGGATGGGCCCAGAGAGATTAGACAGTGTGTAACCCGGGGAGGATGGGCCCACTGAGATCAGACAGTGTGTAACCCGGGGAGGATGGGCCCAGTGAGATTCGGCAGTGCGTAATCCGGTGAGGATGGGCCCAGTGAGATCAGACAGTGTGTAACCCGGGGAGGATGGGCCCAGTGAGATCAGACAGTGTGTAACCCAGTGAGGATGGGCCCAGTGAGATCAGACAGTGTGTAACCAGGGGAGGATGAGCCCAGTGAGATCATACATTGTGTAGCCCTGGAGGATGCGCCCAGTGAGATCAGACAGTGTGTAACCAGGGGAGGATGGGCCCAGTGAGAACCGAAAATGTGTAACCCGGGGAGGATGGGACCAGTGAGATCAGACAGATTGTAACCCGGAGGAGGATGGGCCCAGTGAAATCAGACGGTGTGTAACCCGGGGAGGATGGGCCCAGTGAGATCATACATTGTGTAGCCCTGGAGGAAGCGCCCAGTGAGATCAGACAGTGTGTAACCAGGGGAGGATGAGCCCAGTGAGATCAGACAGCGTGTTACCCCGGGAAGATGGGCCCACTGATATCAGACAGTGTGTAACCCGGGGAGGATGGACACAGTGAGATCAGACAGTGTGTAACACGGGGAGGATGGGCCCAGTGAGATCAGACGGTGTGTAACAGGGAAGGATGAGCCCAGTGAGATTAGAAAGTGTGTAACACAGGCAGGATGGATCTACTGAGATGAGACGGTGTGTAACCCGGGGAGGATGGGCCCAGTGAGATCAGAGAGTGTGTAACCCGGGGAGGATGGTCCCATTGAGATCAGAGAGCGTGTAACCCGGGGAAGATGGGCCCAGTGAGATCAGACAGTGTGTAACCCTGGGAGGTTGGGCCCAGTGAGATCAGACAGTGTGTAACACGGGGAGGATGGGTCCAGTGATATCAGACAGTGTGTAACCCGGGGAGGATGGGCCCAGTGAGATCAGACAGTGTGTTAGCCGGGGAGGATGGGTCCAGTGAGATTAGACAGAAAGTAATCCGGGCAGGATGGGTCCAGTGAGACCAGACGGTGTGTAATCCGGGGGGGATGGGCCCAGTGAGATCAGACAGTGTGTTAGTCGGGGAGGATGGGTCCAGTGAGGTTAGACAGAAAGCTACCCGGGCAGGATGGGTCCAGTGAGATCAGACGGTGTGTAACCCGGGGAGGATGGGCCCAGTGAGTACAGATAGTGTGTATCCCGGGGAGGATGGGTGCAGTGCGATCAGACAGTGTGTAACCCAGGGAGGATGAGCCCAGTGAGATCAGACAGCGTGTAACCCGGGGATAATGGGTGCAGTGAGATTAGACAGTGTGTATCCCGGGGAGGATGGAGCCAGTGAGATCAGACAGTGTGAAACACGGGGAGGATGGGCCCAGTGAGATCAGACAGTGTGTCACCCGGGGAGGATGGGCCCAGAGAGATCAGACAGTGTGTTACCCGGTCAGGATGGGACCAGTGTGATTAGACAGTGTGTAACCCATTCAGGATGGGCCAAGTGAGATCAGACGGTGTGTAACACGGGGAGGATGGGCCCAGTGAGATCAGACAGTGTGTAATCCGGGAGGATGCGCCCAGTGATATCAGACAGTGTGTAACCTGGAAGGATTGTCCCAGTGAGATCAGAAAGTGTGTAACAGAGGCAGGATGGATCTACTGAGATCAGACAGTGTGTAACCGGGAGAGGATGGGCCCAGTGAGATCAGACAGGATGTAACCCGGGGAGGATGGACCCATTGAGATCAGAGAGCGTATAACCTGGGGACGATGGGTCCAGTGAGATTAGACAATGTGTAACCCGTGGAACATGGGCTTAGTGACATCAGTCAGTGTGTAATCTGGGGAGGATGGGCCCAGTGAGATCAGAAAGTGTGTAACCCGGGGAGGCTGGGCCCAGTGAGATCAGACAGTGTGTAACACCGGGAGGATGGGTCTAGTGAGATCAGACAGTGTGTAACCCGGGGAGGATGGGCCCAGTGAGATCAGACAGTGTGTTAGCCGGGGAGGATGGTTCCAGTGAGATTAGACAGAAAGTAACCCGGGCAGGATGGGTCCAGTGAGATCAGAAAGTGTGTAACACAGGCAGGATGGATCTACTGAGATGAGACGGTGTGTAACCCGGGGAGGATGGGCCCAGTGAAATCAGACAGTGTGTTACCCGGGTAGGATGGGCCCAGTGAGATCAGACAGTGTGTAACCCGTGGAGGATGGGCCCAGTGAGAGCAGACAGTATGTAACCCGGGGACGATGGTCCCATTGAGATCAGAGAGCGTGTAACCTGGGGACGATGGGTCCAGTGAGATTAGACAATGTGTAACCCGGGGAAGATGGGCCTAGTGAGATCAGACAGTGTGTAATCTGGGGAGGATGGGCCCAGTGAGATCAGAAAGTGTGTAACCCGGGAAGGATGGGCCCAGTGAGATCAGACAGTGTGTAACATTGGGAGGATGGGTCCAGTGTGATCAGACAGTGTGTTACCCGGGGAGGATGGGTCCAGTGAGATCAGACAGTGTGTAACCCGGGGAGGATGGGCCCAGTGTGATCAGACAGTGTGTTACCCGGGCATGATAGGCGCAATGAGATCAGACTGTGTGCCACCTGGGGCGGATGGGCCCAGTGAGATCTTACAGTATGTAACCCAGGGAGGATGGGCCCAGTGAGTACAGACAGAGTGTAACCCGGGGAGGATGAGCCCAGTGAGTACAGATAGTGTATAACCCGGGGATAATGGGTCCAGTGAGATTAGACAGTGTGTAACCCCGGGAAGATGGGCCCAGTGATATCAGTCAGTGTGTATCCCGGGAGGATGGACCCAGTGAGATCAGACAGTGTCTAACACGGGGAGGATGGGCCCAGTGAGATCAGACAGTGTGTAACACGGGGAGGATGGGCCCACTGAGATCAGTCAGAGTGTTACCCGGTCAGGATGAGACCATTGTGATTAGACAGTGAGTAACCCGGGCAGGATGGGCCAAGTGAGATCAGATGTTGTGTAACCCGGGGAGGATGGGCCCAGTGAGATCAGACAGTGTGCAAACCGGGAGGAAGCGCCCAGTGATATCAGACAGTGTGGAACCGGGAAAGATTGTCCCAGTGAGATCAGAAAGTGTGTAACACATGCAGGATGGATCTACTGAGATGAGGCGGTGTGTAACCCGGGGAGGATGGGCCCAGTGAGATCAGACAGTGTGTAACCCGGGGAGGATGGATCCAGTGAGATCAGTCAGTGTGTAACCCGGGGAGGATGGGCCCAGTGAGATCAGACAGTATGTAACCCATGGAGGATGGTCCCATTGAGATCAGGGAGCGTGTAACCTGGGGACGATGGGTCCAGTGAGATTAGACAGTGTGTAAGCCGGGGAAGATGGGCCTCGTGAGATCAGACAGTGTGTATCTGGGGAGGATGGGCCCAGTGAGATCAGACAGTGTGTAACCCGGGGAGGATGGGCCCAGTGAGATAAGAAAGTGTGTAACACGGGGAGGATGGGTCCAGTGAGATCAGACAGTGTGTAACCCGGGGAGGATGGCCCAGTGTGATCAGACAATGTGTTACCCGGGGAGGATGGGTCCAGTGAGATTAGACAGTGTGTAACCCGGGGAGGAGGGGCCCAGTGAGATAAGACAGTGTGTAACCCGGGGAGGATGGGTCCAGTGAGATCAGACAGTGTGTAACCCGGGGAGGATGGCCCAGTGTGATCAGACAGTGTGTTACCCGGGGAGGATGGGTCCAGTGAGATTAGACAGTGTGTAACCCGGGCATGATGGGCCCAGTGAGGTCAGACGGTGCGTAACCCGGGGAGGATGGGCCCAGTGAGTACAGACAGTGTGTAAACCGGGGAGGATGGGCCAAGTGAGTCCAGACAGTGTGTAACCCGCGGAAGATGGGCACAGTGAGATTAGACAGTGTGCAACCCGGGGAGGATGGGCCCGGTGAGATCAGACAGTGTGTAACACTGGGAGGATGGGCCCAGTGAAATCAGACAGTGTGTAATACTGGGAGGATGGGACCAGTGAGATCAGACAGTGCTTAACGAAGGGAGGATGGGCCAGTGAGATTAGACAGTGTGTAACCCGGCGAGGATGGGCCCAGTGAGATCAGACAGTGTGTCACCCGGGGAGGATGAGCCCAGTGAGAAAAGACAGTGTGTAACACGGGGAGGATGGGTCCAGTGAGATCAGACAGTGTGTAACCCGGGGAGGATGGACACAGTGAGATCAGACAGTTTCTAAACCGGGGAGGATGGGCCCAGTGAGATCAGTCAGTGTGTAACCCGGTGAGGATGGGTCAAGTAAGATTAGACAGTGTGTAACACTGGGAGGATGGGACCAGTGAGATCAGACAGAGTTTTACCAGGGGAGGATGGGACAGTGAGATTAGACAGTGTGTAACCCGGGGAGGATGGCCCAGTGTGATCAGACAGTGTGTTACCCGGGGAGGATGGGTCCAGTGTGATTAGACAGTGTGTAACCCGGGCATGATGGGCCCAGTGAGATCAGACGGTGTGTAACCCGCGGACGATGGGCCCAGTGAGTACAGGCAGTGTGTAAACCGGGGAGGATGGGCCAAGTAAGTCCAGACAGTGTGTAACCCGCGGAAGATGGGCACAGTGAGATTAGACAGTGTGTAACCCGGGGAGGATGGGCCCGGTGAGATCAGACGGTGTGTAACACTGGGAGGATGGGCCCAGTGAAATCAGACAGTGTGTAACACTGGGAGGATGGGACCAGTGAGATCAGACAGTGTTTAACCAAGGGAGGATGGGCCAGTGAGTTTAGACAGTGTGTAACCCGGCGAGGATGGGCCCAGTGAGGTCAGACAGTGTGTAACCCGGGGAGGATAGGCCCAGTGAGATAAGACAGTGTGTAACACGGGGAAGATGTGTCCAGTGAGATCAGACAGTGTCTAACCCTGGGAGGATGGCCCAGTGTGATCAGACAGTGTGTTACCCGGGGAGGATGGGTCCAGTGAGATTAGACAGTGTGTAACCCGGCCATGATGGGCCCAGTGAGATCAGACGGTGTGTAACCCGGGGAGGATGGGCCCAGTGAGATCTTACAGTATGAAACCCAGGGAGGATGGGCCCAGTGAGTACAGACAGTGTGTAACCCGGGGAGGATGGGCACAGTGAGATTAGACAGTGTGTAACCCGGGGAGGTTGGGCCCGGTGAGAGCAGACAGTGTGTAACACTGGGAGGATGGGCCCAGTGAAATCAGACAGTGTGTAACACTGGGAGGATGGGACCAGTGAGATCAGACAGTGTTTAACCAAGGGAGGATGGGCCAGTGAGATTAGACAGTGTGTAACCCGGCGTGGATGGGCCCAGTGAGATCAGACAGTGTGTAAAACTGGGAGGATGGGCCCAGTGATATCAGACAGTGTGTAAGCCGGGGACGATGGACACAGTGAGATCAGACAGTTTGTAAACCGGGGAGGATGGGCCCAGTGAGATCAGTCAGTGTGTAACCCGGTGAGGATGGGTCCAGTAAGATTAGACAGTGTGTAACACTGGGAGGATGGGACCAGTGAGATCAGACAGAGTTTTACCAGGGGAGGATGGGACAGTGAGATTAGACAGTGTGTAACCCGGCGAGGATGGGCCCAGTGAGATCAGACATTGTGTAACCCGGGGAGGATGGGTCCAGTGAGATTACACAATGTGTAACCCGTGGAGGATGGGTCTAATGAGATCAGACAGTGTGTAACCCGCGCAGGATAGGCCCAGAGAGATTAGACAGTGTGTAACCCGGGGAGGATGGGTCCACTGAGATCAGACAGTCTGTAACCCGGGGAGGATGGGCCCCGTTGAGATTCGGCAGTGCGTCACCCAGTGAGGATGGGCCCAGCGGGATCAGACAGTGTGTAACCAGGGGAGGATGGGCCCATTGAGATAAGAAAGTGTGTAATGCGGGGAGGGTGAGCCTGGTGAGATTAAACAGTGTGTTCCCCGGGGAGGATATGTCCAGTGTGATCAAACAGTGTGTAACCCAGGGAGGATGGGCCCAGTGTGAACCGAAAATGTATAACCCAGGGAGGATGGGCACAGTGAGATCAGACAGTGTGTAACCTGCGGAGGATGGGACCAGTGAGATCAGACAGAATGTAACCCGGAGGAGGATGGGCCCAGTAAGATCAGACGGTGTGTAACCCGGGGAGGATGGGCCCAGTGAGATCATACATTGTGTAGCCATGGAGGATGGGCCCAGTGAGATCAGACAGTGTGTAACCAGGGGAGGATGAGCCCAGTGAGATCAGACAGCTTGTAACCCGGGGATGATGGGTCCAGTGAGATTAGACAGTGTGTAACACCGGGAAGATGGGCCCAGTGATATCAGACAGTGTGTTACCCGGTCAGGATGGGTCCAGTGTGATTAGACAGTGTGTAACCCGGGCAGGATGGGCCAAGTGAGATCAGTCGGTGTGTAACCCGGGGAGGATGGGCCCTGTGAGATCAGCAGTGTGTAACCCGGGAGGATGCACCCAGTGAGATCAGACAGTTTGTAACCGGGGGAGGATGGGCCCAGTGATATCAGACAGTGTGTAACAGGGAAGGATTGTCCGAGTGAGATCAGAAAGTGTGTAACACAGGCAGGATGGATTAACTGAGATGAGACGGTGTGTAACCCGGGGAGGATGGGCCCAGTGAGATCAGACAGTGTGTTACCCGGGTAGGATGGGCCCAGTGAGATCAGACAGTGTGTAACCGGGGGAGGATGGGCCCAGTGAGATCAAACAGTGTGTAACCCGGGGAGGATGGGCGCAGTGAGTTTGGACAGGGTGTAGCCATGGAGGATGGGCCCAGTGAGATCGGAGAGTGTGTAACCCGGGGAGGATAGATCCAGTGAGATCAGACACTGTGTAACCCGGGGACGATGGGCCCAGTGAGATCAGACAGTATGTAACCCGGGGAGGATGGTCCCATTGAGACCAGAGAGCGTGTAACCTGGGGACGATGGGTCCAGTGAGATCAGACAGTGTGTAACCGGGAGAGGATGGGCCCAGTGAGATCAGACAGTATGTAACCCGGGGAGGAGGGTCCCATTGAGATCAGAGAGCGTGTAACCTGGGGACGATGGGTCCAGTGAGATTAGACAATGTGTAACCTGGGGAAGATGGGCCTAGTGAGATCCGACAGTGTGTAATCTGGGGAGGATGGGCCCAGTGAGATCAGACAGTGTGTAACCCGGGGAGGATGGCCCAGTGTGATCAGACAGTGTGTTACCCGGGGAGGATGGGTCCAGTGAGATTAGACAGTGTGTAACCCGGGGAGGATGGCCCAGTGTGATCAGACAGTGTGTTACCCGGGGAGGATGGGCCCAGTGAGATAAGACAGTGTGTAACCCGGGGAGGATGTGTCCAGTGAGATCAGACAGTGTGTAACCCGGGGAGGATGGCCCAGTGTGATCAGACAGTGTGTTACCCGGGGAGGATGGGTCCAGTGAGATTAGACAGTGTGTAACCCGGGCATGATGGGCCCAGTGAGGTCAGACGGTGCGTAACCCGGGGAGGATGGGCCCAGTGAGTACAGACAGTGTGTAAACCGGGGAGGATGGGCCAAGTGAGTCCAGACAGTCTGTAACCCGCGGAAGATGGGCACAGTGAGATTAGACAGTGTGCAACCCGGGGAGGATGGGCCCGGTGAGATCAGACAGTGTGTAACACTGGGAAGATGGGCCCCGTTGAGATTCGGCAGTGCGTCACCCAGTGAGGATGGGCCCAGCGGGATCAGACAGTGTGTAACCAGGGGAGGATGGGCCCATTGAGATAAGAAAGTGTGTAATGCGGGGAGGGTGAGCCTGGTGAGATTAAACAGTGTGTTCCCCGGGGAGGATATGTCCAGTGAGATCAAACAGTGTGTAACCCAGGGAGGATGGGCCCAGTGTGAACCGAAAATGTATAACCCAGGGAGGATGGGCACAGTGAGATCAGACAGTGTGTAACCTGCGGAGGATGGGACCAGTGAGATCAGACAGAATGTAACCCGAAGGAGGATGGGCCCAGTAAGATCAGACGGTGTGTAACCCGGGGAGGATGGGCCCAGTGAGATCATACATTGTGTAGCCATGGAGGATGGGCCCAGTGAGATCAGACAGTGTGTAACCAGGGGAGGATGAGCCCAGTGAGATCAGACAGCTTGTAACCCGGGGATGATGGGTCCAGTGAGATTAGACAGTGTGTAACACCGGGAAGATGGGCCCAGTGATATCAGACAGTGTGTAACCCGGGGAGGATGGACAAAGTGAGATCAGACAGTGTGTTACCCGGTCAGGATGGGTCCAGTGTGATTAGACAGTGTGTAACCCGGGCAGGTTGGGCCAAGTGAGATCAGTCGGTGTGTAACCCGGGGAGGATGGGCCCTGTGAGATCAGCAGTGTGTAACCCGGGAGGATGCACCCAGTGAGATCAGACAGTTTGTAACCGGGGGAGGATGGGCCCAGTGATATCAGACAGTGTGTAACAGGGAAGGATTGTCCGAGTGAGATCAGAAAGTGTGTAACACAGGCAGGATGGATTAACTGAGATGAGACAGTGTGTAACCCGGGGAGGATGGGCCCAGTGAGATCAGACAGTGTGTTACCCGGGTAGGATGGGCCCAGTGAGATCAGACAGTGTGTAACCGGGGGAGGATGGGCCCAGTGAGATCAAACAGTGTGTAACCCGGGGAGGATGGGCGCAGTGAGTTTGGACAGGGTGTAGCCATGGAGGATGGGCCCAGTGAGATCGGAGAGTGTGTAACCCGGGGAGGATAGATCCAGTGAGATCAGACACTGTGTAACCCGGGGACGATGGGCCCAGTGAGATCAGACAGTATGTAACCCGGGGAGGATGGTCTCTTTGAGACCAGAGAGCGTGTAACCTGGGGATGATGGGTCCAGTGAGATCAGACAGTGTGTAACCGGGAGAGGATGGGCCCAGTGAGATCAGACAGTATGTAACCCGGGGAGGAGGGTCCCATTGAGATCAGAGAGCGTGTAACCTGGGGACGATGGGTCCAGTGAGATTAGACAATGTGTAACCTGGGGAAGATGGGCCTAGTGAGATCAGACAGTGTGTAATCTGGGGAGGATGGGCCCAGTGAGATCAGACAGTGTGTAACCCGGGGAGGATGGCCCAGTGTGATCAGACAGTGTGTTACCCGGGGAGGATGGGTCCAGTGAGATTAGACAGTGTGTAACCCGGGGAGGATGGCCCAGTGTGATCAGACAGTGTGTTACCCGGGGAGGATGGGCCCAGTGAGATAAGACAGTGTGTAACCCGGGGAGGATGGGTCCAGTGAGATCAGACAGTGCGTAACCCGGGGAGGATGGGCCCAGTGAGTACAGACAGTGTGTAAACCGGGGAGGATGGGCCAAGTGAGTCCAGACAGTGTGTAACCCGTGGAAGATGGGCACAGTGAGATTAGACAGTGTGCAACCCGGGGAGGATGGGCCCGGTGAGATCAGACAGTGTGTAACACTGGGAGGATGGGCCCCGTTGAGATTCGGCAATGCGTCACCCAGTGAGGATGGGCCCAGCGGGATCAGACAGTGTGTAACCAGGGGAGGATGGGCCCATTGAGATAAGAAAGTGTGTAATGCGGGGAGGGTGAGCCTGGTGAGATTAAACAGTGTGTTCCCCGGGGAGGATATGCCCAGTGAGATCAAACAGTGTGTAACCCAGGGAGGATGGGCCCAGTGTGAACCGAAAATGTATAACCCAGGGAGGATGGGCACAGTGAGATCAGACAGTGTGTAACCTGCGGAGGATGGGACCAGTGAGATCAGACAGAATGCAACCCGGAGGAGGATGGGCCCAGTAAGATCAGACGGTGTGTAACCCGGGGAGGATGGGCCCAGTGAGATCATACATTGTGTAGCCATGGAGGATGGGCCCAGTGAGATCAGACAGTGTGTAACCAGGGGAGGATGAGCCCAGTGAGATCAGACAGCTTGTAACCCGGGGATGATGGGTCCAGTGAGATTAGACAGTGTGTAACACCGGGAAGATGGGCCCAGTGATATCAGACAGTGTGTAACCCGGGGAGGATGGACAAAGTGAGATCAGACAGTGTGTTACCCGGTCAGGATGGGTCCAGTGTGATTAGACAGTGTGTAACCCGGGCAGGATGGGCCAAGTGAGATCAGTCGGTGTGTAACCCGGGGAGGATGGGCCCTGTGAGATCAGCAGTGTGTAACCCGGGAGGATGCACCCAGTGAGATCAGACAGTTTGTAACCGGGGGAGGATGGGCCCAGTGATATCAGACAGTGTGTAACAGGGAAGGATTGTCCGAGTGAGATCAGAAAGCGTGTAACACAGGCAGGATGGATTAACTGAGATGAGACAGTGTGTAACCCGGGGAGGATGGGCCCAGTGAGATCAGACAGTGTGTTACCCGGGTAGGATGGGCCCAGTGAGATCAGACAGTGTGTAACCGGGGGAGGATGGGCCCAGTGAGATCAAACAGTGTGTAACCCGGGGAGGATGGGCGCAGTGAGTTTGGACAGGGTGTAGCCATGGAGGATGGGCCCAGTGAGATCGGAGAGTGTGTAACCCGGGGAGGATAGATCCAGTGAGATCAGACACTGTGTAACCCGGGGACGATGGGCCCAGTGAGATCAGACAGTATGTAACCCGGGGAGGATGGTCTCTTTGAGACCAGAGAGCGTGTAACCTGGGGACGATGGGTCCAGTGAGATCAGACAGTGTGTAACCGGGAGAGGATGGGCCCAGTGAGATCAGACAGTATGTAACCCGGGGAGGAGGGTCCCATTGAGATCAGAGAGCGTGTAACCTGGGGACGATGGGTCCAGTGAGATTAGACAATGTGTAACCTGGGGAAGATGGGCCTAGTGAGATCAGACAGTTTATAATCTGGGGAGGATGGGCCCAGTGAGATCAGACAGTGTGTAACCCGGGGAGGATGGCCCAGTGTGATCAGACAGTGTGTTACCCGGGGAGGATGGGTCCAGTGAGATTAGACAGTGTGTAACCCGGGGAGGATGGCCCAGTGTGATCAGACAGTGTGTTACCCGGGGAGGATGGGCCCAGTGAGATAAGACAGTGTGTAACCCGGGGAGGATGGGTCCAGTGAGATCAGACAGTGTGTAACCCGGGGAGGATGGCCCAGTGTGATCAGACAGTGTGTTACCCGGGGAGGATGGGTCCAGTGAGATTAGACAGTGTGTAACCCGGGCATGATGGGCCCAGTGAGGTCAGACGGTGCGTAACCCGGGGAGGATGGGCCCAGTGAGTACAGACAGTGTGTAAACCGGGGAGGATGGGCCAAGTGAGTCCAGACAGTGTGTAACCCGCGGAAGATGGGCACAGTGAGATTAGACAGTGTGCAACCCGGGGAGGATGGGCCCGGTGAGATCAGACAGTGTGTAACACTGGGAGGATGGGACCAGTGAGATCAGACAGTGCTTAACGAAGGGAGGATGGGCCAGTGAGATTAGACAGTGTGTAACCCGGCGAGGATGGGCCCAGTGAGATCAGACAGTGTGTAACCCAGGGAGGATGAGCCCAGTGAGAAAAGACAGTGTGTAACACGGGGAGGATGGGTCCAGTGAGATCAGACAGTGTGTAACCCGGGGAGGATGGACACAGTGAGATCAGACAGTTTCTAAACCGGGGAGGATGGGCCCAGTGAGATCAGTCAGTGTGTAACCCGGTGAGGATGGGTCAAGTAAGATTAGACAGTGTGTAACACTGGGAGGATGGGACCAGTGAGATCAGACAGAGTTTTACCAGGGGAGGATGGGACAGTGAGATTAGACAGTGTGTAACCCGGGGAGGATGGCCCAGTGTGATCAGACAGTGTGTTACCCGGGGAGGATGGGTCCAGTGAGATTAGACAGTGTGTAACCCGGGCATGATGGGCCCAGTGAGATCAGACGGTGTGTAACCCGCGGAGGATGGGCCCAGTGAGTACAGGCAGTGTGTAAACCGGGGAGGATGGGCCAAGTAAGTCCAGACAGTGTGTAACCCGCGGAAGATGGGCACAGTGAGATTAGACAGTGTGTAACCCGGGGAGGATGGGCCCGGTGAGATCAGATGGTGTGTAACACTGGGAGGATGGGCCCAGTGAAATCAGACAGTGTGTAACACTGGGAGGATGGGACCAGTGAGATCAGACAGTGTTTAACCAAGGGAGGATGGGCCAGTGAGTTTAGACAGTGTGTAACCCGGCGAGGATGGGCCCAGTGAGGTCAGACAGTGTGTAACCCGGGGAGGATAGGCCCAGTGAGATAAGACAGTGTGTAACACGGGGAGGATGTGTCCAGTGAGATCAGACAGTGTCTAACCCTGGGAGGATGGCCCAGTGTGATCAGACAGTGTGTTACCCGGGGAGGATGGGTCCAGTGAGATTAGACAGTGTGTAACCCGGCCATGATGGGCCCAGTGAGATCAGACGGTGTGTAACCCGGGGAGGATGGGCCCAGTGAGATCTTACAGTATGAAACCCAGGGAGGATGGGCCCAGTGAGTACAGACAGTGTGTAACCCGGGGAGGATGGGCACAGTGAGATTAGACAGTGTGTAACCCGGGGAGGATGGGCCCGGTGAGATCAGACAGTGTGTAACACTGGGAGGATGGGCCCAGTGAAATCAGACAGTGTGTAACACTGGGAGGATGGGACCAGTGAGATCAGACAGTGTTTAACCAAGGGAGGATGGGCCAGTGAGATTAGACAGTGTGTAACCCGGCGAGGATGGGCCCAGTGAGATCAGACAGTGTGTAAAACTGGGAGGATGGGCCCAGTGAGATCAGACAGTGTGTAAGCCGGGGACGATGGACACAGTGAGATCAGACAGTATGTAAACCGGGGAGGATGGGCCCAGTGAGATCAGTCAGTGTGTAACCCGGTGAGGATGGGTCCAGTAAGATTAGACAGTGTGTAACACTGGGAGGATGGGACCAGTGAGATCAGACAGAGTTTTACCAGGGGAGGATGGGACAGTGAGATTAGACAGTGTGTAACCCGGCGAGGATGGGCCCAGTGAGATCAGACATTGTGTAACCCGGGGAGGATGGGCCCAGTGAGATTACACAATGTGTAACCCGTGGAGGATGGGTCTAATGAGATCAGACAGTGTGTAACCCGCGCAGGATAGGCCCAGAGAGATTAGACAGTGTGTAACCCGGGGAGGATGGGTCCACTGAGATCAGACAGTGTGTAACCCGGGGAGGATGGGCCCCGTTGAGATTCGGCAGTGCGTCACCCAGTGAGGATGGGCCCAGCGGGATCAGACAGTGTGTAACCAGGGGAGGATGGGCCCATTGAGATAAGAAAGTGTGTAATGCGGGGAGGGTGAGCCTGGTGAGATTAAACAGTGTGTTCCCCGGGGAGGATATGTCCAGTGAGATCAAACAGTGTGTAACCCAGGGAGGATGGGCCCAGTGTGAACCGAAAATGTATAACCCAGGGAGGATGGGCACAGTGAGATCAGACAGTGTGTAACCTGCGGAGGATGGGACCAGTGAGATCAGACAGAATGTAACCCGGAGGAGGATGGGCCCAGTAAGATCAGACGGTGTGTAACCCGGGGAGGATGGGCCCAGTGAGATCATACATTGTGTAGCCATGGAGGATGGGCCCAGTGAGATCAGACAGTGTGTAACCAGGGGAGGATGAGCCCAGTGAGATCAGACAGCTTGTAACCCGGGGATGATGGGTCCAGTGAGATTAGACAGTGTGTAACACCGGGAAGATGGGCCCAGTGATATCAGACAGTGTGTAACCCGGGGAGGATGGACAAAGTGAGATCAGACAGTGTGTTACCCGGTCAGGATGGGTCCAGTGTGATTAGACAGTGTGTAACCCGGGCAGGATGGGCCAAGTGAGATCAGTCGGTGTGTAACCCGGGGAGGATGGGCCCTGTGAGATCAGCAGTGTGTAACCCGGGAGGATGCACCCAGTGAGATCAGACAGTTTGTAACCGGGGGAGGATGGGCCCAGTGATATCAGACAGTGTGTAACAGGGAAGGATTGTCCGAGTGAGATCAGAAAGTGTGTAACACAGGCAGGATGGATTAACTGAGATGAGACGGTGTGTAACCCGGGGAGGATGGGCCCAGTGAGATCAGATAGTGTGTTACCCGGGTAGGATGGGCCCAGTGAGATCAGACAGTGTGTAACCGGGGGAGGATGGGCCCAGTGAGAACAAACAGTGTGTAACCCGGGGTGGATGGGCGCAGTGAGTTTGGACAGGGTGTAGCCATGGAGGATGGGCCCAGTGAGATCGGAGAGTGTGTAACCCGGGGAGGATAGATCCAGTGAGATCAGACACTGTGTAACCCGGGGACGATGGGCCCAGTGAGATCAGACAGTATGTAACCCGGGGAGGATGGTCCCATTGAGACCAGAGAGCGTGTAACCTGGGGACGATGGGTCCAGTGAGATCAGACAGTGTGTAACCAGGAGAGGATGGGCCCAGTGAGATCAGACAGTATGTAACCCGGGGAGGAGGGTCCCATTGAGATCAGAGAGCGTGTAACCTGGGGACGATGGGTCCAGTGAGATTAGACAATGTGTAACCTGGGGAAGATGGGCCTAGTGAGATCAGACAGTGTGTAATCTGGGGAGGATGGGCCCAGTGAGATCAGAAAGTGTGTAACCCGTGGAGGATGGGCCCAGTGAGATCAGACAGTGTGTAACATGGGGAGGATGGGTCCAGTGTGATCAGACAGTGTGTTACCCGGGGAGGATGGGTCCAGTGAGATCAGACAGTGTGTAACCCGGGGAGGATGGGCCCAGTGTGATCAGACAGTGTGTTACCCGGGGAGGGTGGGTCCAGTGAGATTAGACAGTGTGTAACCCGGGCATGATAGGCCCAATGAGATCAGACGGTGTGCAACCCGGGGTGGATGGACCCAGTGAGATCTTACAGTATGTAACCCAGGGAGGATGGGCCCAGTGAGTACAGACAGAGTGTAACCCGGGGAGGATAAGCCCAGTGAGTACAGATAGTGTTTCACCCGGGGATAATGTGTCCAGTGAGATTAGACAGTGTGTAACCCCGGGAAGATGGGCCCAGTGATATCAGTCAGTGTGTATCCCGGGAGGATGGACCCAGTGAGATCAGACAGTGTCTAACACGGGGAGGATGGGCCCAGTGAGATCAGACAGTGTGTAACACGGGGAGGATGGGCCCACTGAGATCAGTCAGAGTGTTACCCGGTCAGGATGAGACCATTGTGATTAGACAGTGAGTAACCCGGGCAGGATGGGCCAAGTGAGATCCGACGTTGTGTAACCCGGGGAGGATGGGCCCAGTGAGATCAGACAGTGTGTAACCCGGGAGGAAGCGCCCAGTGATATCAGACAGTGTGTAACCGGGAAAGATTGTCCCAGTGAGATCAGAAAGTGTGTAACACAGGCAGGATGGATCTACTGAGATGAGGCGGTGTGTAACCCGGGGAGGATGGGCCCAGTGAGATCAGACAGTGTGTAACCCGGGGAGGATGGATCCAGTGAGATCAGTCAGTGTGTAACCCGGGGAGGATGGGCCCAGTGAGATCAGACAGTATGTAACCCGTGGAGGATGGTCCAATTGAGATCAGTGAGCGTGTAACCTGGGGACGATGGGTCCAGTGAGATTAGACAGTGTGTAACCCGGGGAGGATGGGCCCAGTGAGGTCAGACAGTGTGTAACCCGGGGAGGATGGGCCCAGTGAGATAAGACAGTGTGTAACACGGGGAGGATGGGTCCAGTGAGATCAGACAGTGTGTAACCCGGGGAGGATGGCCCAGTGTGATCAGACAGTGTGTTACCCGGGGAGGATGGGTCCAGTGAGATTAGACAGTGTGTAACCCGGGCATGATGGGCCCAGTGAGGTCAGACGGTGCGTAACCCGGGGAGGATGGGCCCAGTGAGTACAGACAGTGTGTAAACCGGGGAGGATGGGCCAAGTGAGCCCAGACAGTGTGTAACCCGCGGAAGATGGGCACAGTGAGATTAGACAGTGTGTAACCCGGAGAGGATGGGCTCGGTGAGATCAGACAATGTGTAACACTGGGAGGATGGGCCCAGTGAAATCAGGCAGTGTGTAACACTGGGAGGATGGGACCAGTGAGATCAGACAGTGCTTAACCAAGGGAGGATGGGCCAGTGAGATTAGACAGTGTGTAACCCGGCGAGGATGGGCCCAATGAGATCAGACAGTGTGTAACCCGGGGAGGATGGGCCCAGTGAGATAAGACAGTGTGTAACACGGGGAGGATGGGTCCAGTGAGATCACACAGTGTGTAACCCGGGGAGGATGGACACAGTGAGATCAGACAGTTTCTAAACCGGGGAGGATGGGCCCAGTGAGATCAGTCAGTGTGTAACCCGGTGAGGATGGGTCAAGTAAGATTAGACAGTGTGTAACACTGGGAGGATGGGACCAGTGAGATCAGACAGAGTTTTACCAGGGGAGGATGGGACAGTGAGATTATTCAGTGTGTAACCCGGGGAGGATGGCCCAGTGTGATCAGACAGTGTGTTACCCGGGGAGGATGGGTCCAGTGAGATTAGACAGTGTGTAACCCGGGCATGATGGGCCCAGTGAGATCAGACGGTGTGTAACCCGCGGAGGATGGGCCCAGTGAGTACAGGCAGTGTGTAAACCGGGGAGGATGGGCCAAGTAAGTCTAGACAGTGTGTAACCCGCGGAAGATGGGCACAGTGAGATTAGACAGTGTGTAACCCGGGGAGGATGGGCCCGGTGAGATCAGACGGTGTGTAACACTGGGAGGATGGGCCCAGTGAAATCAGACAGTGTGTAACACTGGGAGGATGGGACCAGTGAGATCAGACAGTGTTTAACCAAGGGAGGATGGGCCAGTGAGATTAGACAGTGTGTAACCCGGCGAGGATGGGCCCAGTGAGGTCAGACAGTGTGTAACACGGGGAGGATAGGCCCAGTGAGATAAGACAGTGTGTAACACGGGGAGGATGGGTCCAGTGAGATCAGACAGTGTGTAACCCTGGGAGGATGGCCCAGTGTGATCAGACAGTGTGTTACCCGGGGAGGATGGGTCCAGTGAGATTAGACAGTGTGTAACCCGGCCATGATGGGCCCAGTGAGATCAGACGGTGTGTAACCCGGGGAGGATGGGCCCAGTGAGATCTTACAGTATGAAACCCAGGGAGGATGGGCCAAGTGAGTCCAGACAGTGTGTAACCCGCGGAAGATGGGCACAGTGAGATTAGACAGTGTGTAACCCGGGGAGGATGGGCCCGGTGAGATCAGACAGTGTGTAACACTGGGAGGATGGGCCCAGTGAAATCAGACAGTGTGTAACACTGGGAGGATGGGACCAGTGAGATCAGACAGTGTTTAACCAAGGGAGGATGGGCCAGTGAGATTAGACAGTGTGTAACCCGGCGAGGATGGGCCTAGTGAGATCAGACAGTGTGTAAAACTGGGAGGATGGGCCCAGTGAGATCAGACAGTGTGTAAGCCGGGGACGATGGACACAGTGAGATCAGACAGTTTGTAAACCGGGGAGGATGGGCCCAGTGAGATCAGTCAGTGTGTAACCCGGTGAGGATGGGTCCAGTAAGATTAGACAGTGTGTTACACTGGGAGGATGGGACCAGTGAGATCAGACAGAGTTTTACCAGGGGAGGATGGGACAGTGAGATAAGACAGTGTGTAACCCGGCGAGGATGGGCCCAGTGAGATCAGACATTGTGTAACCCGGGGAGGATGGGTCCAGTGAGATTACACAATGTGTAACCCGTGGAGGATGGGTCTAATGAGATCAGACAGTGTGTAACCCGCGCAGGATAGGCCCAGAGAGATTACACAGTGTGTAACCCGGGGAGGATGGGCCCACTGAGATCAGACAGTGTGTAACCCGGAGGAGGATGGGCCCAGTGAGATCAGACGGTGTGTAACCCGGGGAGGATGGGCCCAGTGAGATCATACATTGTGTAGCCATGGAGGATGGGCCCAGTGAGATCAGACAGTGTGTAACCAGGGGAGGATGAGCCCAGTGAGATCAGACAGCCTGTAACCCGGGGATGATGGGTCCAGTCAGATTAGACAGTGTGTAACACCGGGAAGATGGGCCCAGTGATATGAGACAGTGTGTAACCCGGGGAGGATGGACACAGTGAGATCAGACAGTGTGTTACCCTGTCAGGATGCGTCCAGTGTGATTAGACAGTGTGTAACCCGGGCAGGATGGGCCAAGTGAGATCAGTCGGTGTGTAACCCGGGGAGGATGGGCCCTGTGAGATCAGCAGTGTGTAACCCGGGAGGATGCGCCCAGTGAGATCAGACAGTTTGTAACTGGGGGAGGATGGGCCCAGTGATATCAGACAGTGTGTAACAGGGAAGGATTGTCCGAGTGAGATCAGAAAGTGTGTAACACAGGCAGGATGGATCTACTGAGATGAGACGGTGTGTAACCCGGGGAGGATGGGCCCAGTGAGATCAGACAGTGTGTTACCCGGGTAGGATGGGCCCAGTGAGATCAGACAGTGTGTAACCGGGGGAGGATGGGCCCAGTGAGATCAAACAGTGTGTAACCCGGGGAGGATGGGCCCAGTGAGTTTGGACAGGGTGTAGCCATGGAGGATGGGCCCAGTGAGATCGGAGAGTGTGTAACCCGGGGAGGATAGATCCAGTGAGATCAGACACTGTGTAACCCGGGGACGATGGGCCCAGTGAGATCAGACAGTATGTAACCTGGGGAGGATGGTCCCATTGAGACCAGAGAGCATGTAACCTGGGGACGATGGGTCCAGTGAGATTAGACAGTGTGTAACCCGGGGAGGATGGACCCAGTGAGATCAAACAGTGTGTTAGCCAGGGCGTATGGGACCAGTGAGATTAGACAGTGTGAAACCCGGGCAGGAAGGGTCCAGTGAAATCAGACGGTGTGTAACCCTGGGAAGAATGGGCCCAGTGAGATCAGACAGTGTGTAACCCAGGGAGAATGGGCCCAGTGAGTACAGGTAGTGTGTAACCCGGGGAGGATGGGCCAAGTGAGACCAGACAGTGTGTAAACCGGGGAGGATGAGCCCAGTGTGATCAGACAGCGTGTAACCCGGGGATGATGGATCCAGTGAGATTAGACAGTGTGTAACCCCGGGAAGATGGGCCCAGTCATATCAGACAATGTGTATCCCGGGCAGGATGGAGCCAGTGAGATCAGACAGTGTGTAACACGGGGAGGATGGGCCCAGTGAGATCAGACAGTGTGTAACCCAGGGAGGATGGGACCAGTGTGATTAGACAGTGTGTAACCCGGGCAGGATGGGCCAAGTGAGATGCGACGGTGTGTTACACGGGGAGGATGGTCCCAGTGAGATCAGACAGTGTGTAACCCGGGAGGATGCGCCCAGTGATATCAGACAGTGTGTAACCGGGAAGGATTGTCCCAGTGAGATCAGAAAGTGTGTAACACAGGCAGGATGGATCTACTGAGATGAGACGGTGTGTAACCCGGGGAGGATGGGCCCAGTGAGATCAGACAGTGTGTTACCCGGGTAGGATGGGCCCAGTGAGATCAGACAGTGTGTAACCGGGAGAGGATGGGCCCAGTGAGATCAGACAGTGTGTAACCCGGGGAGGATGGATCCAGTGAGATCAGACAGTGTGTAACCCGGGGAAGATGGGCCCAGTGAGATCAGACAGTATGTAACCCGGGGAGGTTGGTCCCACTGAGATCAGAGAGCGTGTAACCTGGGGACAATGGGTCCAGTGAGATTAGACAGTGTGTAACCCGGGGAAGATGGGCCTAATGAGATCAGACAGTGTGTAACCCGGGGAGGATGGACCCAGTGAGATCAGACAGTGTGTAACCCGGGGAGGATGGGCCCAGTGAGATCAGACAGTGTGTAACCCGGGGAGGATCGGCCCAGTTTGATCAGACAATGTGTTACCCGGGGAGGATGGGTCCAGTGAGATTAGACAGTGTGTAACCCGGTCATGATGCGCCCAGTGAGATCAGACGGTGTGTAACCCGGGGAGGATGGGCCCAGTGAGATCTTACAGTATGTAACCGAGGGAGGGTGGGCCCAGTGAGACCAGACAGTGTGTAACCCGGAGAGGATGGATCCAGTGAGATCAGACAGTGTGTAACCCGGGGAGGATGGGCCCAGTGAAATCAGACAGTATGTAACCCGGGGAGGATGGTCCCATTGAGATCAGAGAGCGTGTAACCAGGGGCCGATGGGTCCAGTGAGATTAGACAGTGTGTAACCCGGGGAAGATGGGCCTAGTGAGATCAGACAGTGTGTAATCTGTGGAGGATGGGCCCAGTGAGATAAGACAGTGTGTAACCCGGGAAGGATGGACCCAGTGAGATCAGACAGTGTGTAACACGAGGAGGATGAGTCCAGTGAGATCAGACAGTATGTAACCCAGGGAGGATGGGCCCAGTGTGATCAGACAGTGTGTTACCCGGGGAGGATGGGTCCAGTGAAATTAGACAGTGTGTAACCCGGGCATGATGGGCCCAGTGAGATCAGACGGTGTGTAAACCGGGGAGGATGGGTCCAGTGAGATTAGACAGTGTGTAACCCGGGGAGGATGGGTCCAGTGAGATTAGACAGTGTGTAACCCGGGGAGGATGGGCCCAGTGAGATCAGACAGTGTGTAACACTGGGAGGATGGGCCCAGTGAGATCAGACAGTGTCTAACCCGGGGACGATGGGCACAGTGAGATCAGACAGTGTGTAACCCGGGGAGGATGGGCCCAGTGAGATCAGATAGTGTGTTACCCGGGGAGGATTGGTCCAGTGAGATCAGACAGTTTGTAAACCGGGAGGATGGGCCCAGTGAGATCAGTCAGTGTGTAACCCGGAGAGGATGGGTCCAGTAAGATTAGACTGTGTCTAACACTGGGAGGATGGGATCAGTGAGATCAGACAGTGTTTAACCAGAGGAGGATGGGACAGTGAGATTAAGCAGTGTGTAACCCGGCGAGGATGGGCCCAGTGAGATCAGACAGTGTGCAACCCGGGGAGGATGGGTCCAGTGAGATAACACAATGTGTAACCCGTGGAGGATGGGTCTAATGAGATCAGACAGTGTATAACCCACGCAGGATGGGCCCAGAGAGATTAGACAGTGTGTAACCCGGGGAGAATGGGCCCACTGAGATCAGACAGTGTGTAACCCGGGGAGGATGGGCCCAGTGAGATTCCGCAGTGCGTAACCCGGTGAGGATGGGCCCAGTGAGATCAGACAGTGTGTAACCAGTGGAGGATGGGCCCCTTGAGATAAGAAATTGTGTAATCCGGGGAGGGTGAGCCCGGTCAGAGTAAACAGTGTGTTCCCCGGGGAGGATGTGTCCAGTGAGATCAGTCAGTGTGTAACCAAGGGAGGATGGGCCCCTTGAGATAAGAAAGTGTGTAATCCGGGGAGGGTGAGCCCGGTGAGATTAAACAGTGTGTTCCCCGGGGAGGAGGTGTCCAGTGAGATCAGCCAGTGTGTAACCCAGGGAGGGTGGGCCCAGTGATATCAGAAAATGTGTAACCCGGGGAGGATGGGCACAGTGAGATCAGACACTGTGTAACCCGGTGAGGATGGACACAGTGATATCAGACAGAGTATAACCCGGGGAGGATGGGCCCAGTGAGATCAGACCGTGTGTAACCGGGAAGGATTGGCCCAGTGAGATCAGAAAGTGTGTAACCCGGGGACGATGGGCACAGTGAAATCAGACAGTGTGTAACCCGGGGAGGATGGGGCCAGTGAGATCAGACAGTGTGTATCCCAGGAGGATGGGCCCAGGGAGATCAGACAGTTTGTAACTCGGGGAGGATGGGCCCAGTAAAATCAGACAGTGTGTAACCGGGAAGGATTGGCCCAGTGAGATTAGACAGTGTGTAACCCGGGGAGGATGGGCCCAGTGAGATTAGGCAGTGAGTAACCCGGTGAGGCGGGCCCAATGAGATCAGACAGTGTGTAACCTTGGGAGGATGGGCCCATTGAGATCAGATAGTGTGTAACCCGGGGAGGGTGAGCGCAGAGAGATTTAACAGGGTGTTTCCCGGGGAGGATGTGTCCAGTGAGATCAGACAGTGTGTAACCCAGGGAAGATAGGACCAGTGAAATCAGACAGTGTGTAACCCAGGGAGGATGGGCCCAGTGAGATCAGACAGTGTGTAACCTGTGGAGGATGGGCCCAGTGAGATCAGACATAGTGTAACCCGTGAGGATGGGCCCAGTGAGGTCAGACAGTGTGTAACCCGGGGAGGATGGGCCCAGTGACATCAGACAGTGCTTAACCTGGGGAGGTTGGGCCCAGTGAAATCAGACAGTGTGTACCCCGGGGAGAATACGCCCAGTGAGTTCAGACAATGTGTAACCCGGGGAGGAAGGGCCCAGTGAGATTAGACCGGGTGTTACCCGGGGGGGGTGGGCCCAGTGAGATTAGACAGTGTGTCACCCGAGGAGGATGGGCCCAGTGTGATCAGACAGTGTGTTACCCGGGGAGGATGGGTCCAGTTAGATGAGACAGTGTGAAACCCGTGGAGGATGGGTCTAATGAGATCAGTCAGAATTTAACCCGCGCAGTATGGGCCCAGAGAGATTAGACAGTGTGTAACGCGGGGAGGATGGGCCCAGTGTGATCAGACAGTGTGTAACCCGGTGAGGATGGGCCCAGTGAGATCACACAGTGTGTAACCTGGGGTGGATGGGCCCATTGAGATCAGAAAGTGTGTAACCCGAGGAGGGTGAGCCCAGTGAGATTAAACAGTGTGTTAACCGGGGAGGATGTGTCCAGTGAGATCATACATTGTGCAACCCAGGGAGGATGGGCCCAGTGAGATCAGACAGTGTGTAACCCAGGGAGGATGGGCCCTGTGAGATCAGACAGTGTGTAACCTGGGGAGGATGGGCCCAGTGAGATCAGACAGTGTGTAACCCAGGGAGGATGGGCCCTGTGAGATCAGACAGTGTGTAACCCAGGGAGGATGGGCCCAGTGAGATCAGACAGTGTGTAACCCAGGGAGGATGGGCCCTGTGAGATCAGACAGTGTGTAACCTGGGGAGGATGGGCACAGTGAGATCAGACAGTGTGTAACCCGGTGAGGATGGACCCAGTGAGATCAGACAGCGTGTGACCCCGGATGGATGGGCCCAGTGAGATCAGACAGTGTTTAACACGGGGAGGATGGGACCAGTGAGATCAGACAGTGTGTAACACGTGGAGGGTGAGCCCAGTGAGATTAAACAGTGTGTTACCCGGGGGGGATCTGTCCAGTGAGATCAGAAAGCGTGTAACCCAGGGAGGATGGGCCCAGTGAGATCAGACAGTGTTATACCCGGGGAGGATGGGTCCAGTGAGATTAGACAGTGTGTAACCCGGGCAGGATTGGCCCAGTCAGATCAGACGGTGTGTAACCCGGGGAGGATGGGCCCAGTGACATCAGACAGTGTGTAACCCGGGAGGATGGGCCCAGTGAGATCAGACAGTTTGTAACCTGGAAGGATTGGCCCAGTGAGATCAGACAGTGTGTAACCCTGGAGGATGGGCCCAGTGAGATCAGACAGTGTGTAACCGGGAAGGATTGGCCCAGTGAGATCAGCCAGTGTGTTACGCAGGTAGGATTGGCTCAGTGAGATCAGACGGTGTGTATCCCGGGGAGGATGGGCCCACTGAGATCAGACAGTGTGTAACCCGGGGACGATGGGCACAGTGAGATCAGACAGTGTGTAGCCCGGGGAGGATGGGCCCAGTGAGATCAGACAGTGTGTATCCCGGGGAGGATGGGCCCAGTGAGATCAGACAGTTTTTAACATGGGGTGGATCCGTCCAGTGAGATTAGACAGTGTGTAACCGGGCAGGATGGGCACAGTGAGATCAGACGGAGTGTAATCCGGGGAGGGTGTGCCCAGTGAGATCAGAGAGTTTGTAACCCGGGGAGGATGGGACCAGTGAGATCAGGCAGTGTGTAACCCGGGGAGTATGGGCCCAGTGAGATTAGACAGTGTGTAGCCCGCGCAGGATGGGCCCAGTGAGATTAGACAGTGTGTAAGCCGGGAAGGATGGGTCCAGTGAGATTAGACAGTGTGAAACCCGTGGAGGATGGGTCTAATGAGATCAGTCAGAGTGTAACCCGCGCAGGATGGGCCCAGAGAGATTAGACAGCGTGTAATCTCGGGAGGATTGTCCCAGTGAGATCAGACAGTGTGTATCCCGGGGAGGATTTGCCCAGTGAGATTAGGCAGTGTGTAACCCGGTGAGGATGGGCCCAGTGAGATCAGACAGTGTGTAACCCAGGCAGGATGGGCCCATTGACATCAGACAGTTTGTAACCCGGAGAGGGTGAGCCCAGTGAGATTAAACAGTGTGTTACCCAGGGAGGATGCGTCCGGTGAGATCAGACAGTGTGTTACCCAGGGAGGATGTGTCCGGTGAGATCAGACAGTGTGTAACCCAGGGAGGATGGGCCCAGTGAGATCAGACAGTGTGTAACCCAGGGAGGATGGGCCCAGTGAGATAAGACAGTGTGTAACCCAAGCAGGATGGGCCCAGTGAGATCAGACAGTGTGCAACCCGGGGAGCATGGGCCTAGTGAGATCAGACAGTGGGTAATCCGGGGAGGATAGGCCCAGTGAGATCAGACAGTGTGTAACACGGGGAGGATGGGTCCATTTAGATCATACAGTGTTTAACCCGGGGAGGATGGGCCCAGTGAGATCAGACAGTGTGTTACCCGGGGAGGATGGGTCCAGTGAGATTAGACAGTGTGTAACCCGGGCAGGATGGGCCCAGTGAGATCAGACGGTGTGTAACCCGGGGAGGATGGGCTCAGTGAGATCAGACAGTTTGTAAACCGGGGTGGATGGGCCTAGTGAGACCAGTCAGTGTGTAACCCGGGGAGGATGGGTCCAGTGAGATTAGAGAGTGTGTAACACAGGGAGGATGGGACCAGTGAGATCAGACAGTGTTTAACCAAGGGAGGATGGGACAGTGAGATTAGACAGTGTGTAACCCGGTGAGGATGGGCCCAGTGATATCAGACAGTGTGTAACCCGGGGAGGATGGGTCCAGTGAGATTACAGAATGTGTAACCCGTGGAGGATGGATCTAATGAGATCAGACAGTGTGCAACCCACACAGGATGGGCCCAGAGAGATTAGACAGTGTGTAACACGGGGAGGATGGGCCCAGTGAGATCAGACAGTGTGTAACCAGGGGAGGATGGGCCCATTGAGATAAGAAAGTGTGTCATCCGGGGAGGGTGAGGCCGGTGATATTAAACAGTGTGTTCCACGGGGAGGATGTGTCCAGTGAGATCAGACAGTGTGTAACCCAGGGAGGATGGGCCCAGTGAGATCAGAAAATGTGTAACCCGGGTGGATGGGCACAGTGAGATCAGACAGTGTGTAACCCGGTGAGGATGGACACAGTGATATCAGACAGTGTGTAACCCGGGGAGGATGGGACCAGTGAGATCAGTCAGTGTGTAACCCGGGGAGGTTGGGCCCAGTGAGATCAGACAGTGTGTAACACGGGAAGGATGGGTCCAGTGAGATCATACAGTGTTTAAACCGGGGAGGATGGGCCCAGTGAGATCAGACAGTGTGTAACCGGGAAGGATTGTCCCAGTGAGATCAGACAGTGTGTAACCCGGTGACGATGGGCACAGTGAAATCAGACAGTGTGTAACCCGGGGAGGATTGTCCCAGTGAGATCAGACAGTGTGTAACCCGGTGACGATGGGCGCAGTGAAATCAGACAGTGTGTAACCGGGAAGGATTGTCCCAGTGAGATCAGACAGTGTGTAACCCGGTGACGATGGGCGCAGTGAAATCAGACAGTGTGTAACCGGAAAGGATTGTCCCAGTGAGATCAGACAGTGTGTCACCCGGTGACGATGGGCGCAGTGAAATCAGACAGTGTGTAACCCGGGGAGGATGGGGAAGTGAGATCAGACAGTTTGTAACCCGGGGAGGATGTGCCCAGTGAGATCAGACAGTGTGTAACCCGGGAGGATGGGTCCAGTGAGATCAGACAGTTTGTAACTCGAGGAGGATGGGCCCAGTTATATCAGACAGTGTGTAACCGGGAAGGATTGGCCCAGTGAGATCAAACAGTGTGTAACCCGGGGAGGATGGGCCCAGTTCGTTTAGGCAGTGTGTAACCCAGTGAGGTGGGCCCAATGAGATCAGACAGTGTGTAACCTGGGGAGGATGGGCCCATTGAGATAAGATAGTGTTTAACCCGGGGAGGGTGAGCCCTGTGAGATTGAACAGGTTGTTACCCGGGGAGGATGAGTCCAGTGAGATCAGACAGTGTGTAACCCAGGGAAGATGGGACCAGTGAAATCAGACAGTGTGTTACCCAGGGACGATGGGCCCAGTGAGATCAGACAGTGTGTAACCTGTGGAGGATGGGCCCAGTGAGACCAGTCATAGTGTAACCCGAGAGGATGGGCCCAGTGAGATCAGACAGTGTGTAACCCGAGGAGGATGGGCCCAGTGACATCAGACAGTGTGTAACCTGGGGAGGATGGGCCAAGTGTAATCAGACAGTGTGTACCCCGGGGAGAATACGCCCAGTGAGTTCAGACAATGTGTAACCCGGGGAGGAGGGGCGCAGTGAGATTAGACCGGGTGTTACCCGGGGAGGATGGGCCCAGTGAGATTAAACAGTGTGTACCCCGGGGAGGATGGGCCCAGAGAGATAAGGCACTGTGTAATCCGGGGAGGATGGGCCCAGTGAGATCAGACAGTATGTAACCCGGGGAGGATGGGCTCAGTGAGATCAGACAGTGTGTAACATGGGAAGGATGTGTCCAGTGCGATCAGACAGTGTGTAAACCGGGGAGGATGGGCCCACTGAGATCAGACAGTGTGTAACCCGGGGAGGATGGGGCCAGTGAGATCAGACAGTGTGTAACCCGGGGAGGATTGGCCCAGTGAGATCAGGCAGTGTGTATCCTGGGGATGTTGGGCCCAGTGAGATAAGCCAGTGTGTAACCTGGGGAGGATGGGCCCAGTGAGATCAGACAGTGTGTAGCCCGGGGAGGATGGACACAGTGAGATCAGACAGTTTCTAAACCGGGGAGGATGGGCCCAGTGAGATCAGTCAGTGTGTAACCCGGTGAGGATGGGTCAAGTAAGATTAGACAGTGTGTAACACTGGGAGGATGGGACCAGTGAGATCAGACAGAGTTTTACCAGGGGAGGATGGGACAGTGAGATTAGACAGTGTGTAACCCGGGGAGGATGGCCCAGTGTGATCAGACAGTGTGTTACCCGGGAGGAAGCGCCCAGTGATATCAGACAGTGTGTAACCGGGAAAGATTGTCCCAGTGAGATCAGAAAGTGTGTAACACAGGCAGGATGGATCTACTGAGATGAGGCGGTGTGTAACCCGGGGAGGATGGGCCCAGTGAGATCAGACAGTGTGTAACCCGGGGAGGATGGATCCAGTGAGATCAGTCAGTGTGTAACCCGGGGGGGATGGGCCCAGTGAGATCAGACAGTATGTAACCCGTGGAGGATGGTCCCATTGAGATCAGGTAGCGTGTAACCTGGGGACGATGGGTCCAGTGAGATTAGACAGTATGTAAGCCGGGGAAGATGGGCCTCGTGAGATCAGATAGTGTGTATCTGGGGAGGATGGACCCAGTGAGATCAGACAGTGTGTAACCCGGGGAGGATGGGCCCAGTGAGATAAGACAGTGTGTAACACGGGGAGGATGGGTCCAGTGAGATCAGACAGTGTGTAACCCGGGGAGGATGGCCCAGTGTGATCAGACAGTGTGTTACCCGGGGAGGATGGGTCCAGTGAGATTAGACAGTGTGCAACCCGGGCATGATGGGCCCAGTGAGGTCAGACGGTGCGTAACCCGGGGAGGATGGGCCCAGTGAGTACAGACAGTGTGTAAACCGGGGAGAATGGGCCAAGTGAGTCCAGACAGTGTGTAACCCGCGGAAGATGGGCACAGTGAGATTAGACAGTGTGTAACCCGGGGAGGATGGGCCCGGTGAGATCAGACAGTGTGTAACACTGGGAGGATGGGCCCAGTGAAATCAGACAGTGTTTAACACTGGGAGGATGGGACCAGTGAGATCAGACAGTGCTTAACCAAGGGAGGATGGGCCAGTGAGATTAGACAGTGTGTAACACGGGGAGGATGGGTCCAGTGAGATCAGGCAGTGTGTAACCCGGGGAGGATGGAGACAGTGAGATCAGACAGTTTCTAAACCGGGGAGGATGAGCCCAGTGAGATCAGTCAGTGTGTAACCCGGTGGGGATGGGTCAAGTAAGATTAGACAGTGTGTAACAGTGGGAGGATGGGACCAGTGAGATCAGACAGAGTATTACCAGGGGAGGATGGGACAGTGAGATTAGACAGTGTGTAACCCGGGGAGGATGGCCCAGTGTGATCAGACAGTGTGTTACCCGGGGAGGATGGGTCCAGTGAGATTAGACAGTGTGTAACCCGGGCATGATGGGCCCAGTGAGATCAGACGTTGTGTAACTCGCGGAGGATGGGCCCAGTGAGTACAGGCAGTGTGTAAACCGGGGAGGATGGGCCAAGTAAGTCCAGACAGTGTGTAACCCGCGGAAGATGGGCACAGTGAGATTAGACAGTGTGTAACCCGGGGAGGATGGGCCCGGTGAGATCAGACGGTGTGTAATACTGGGAGGATGGGCCCAGTGAAATCAGACAGTGTGTAACACTGGGAGGATGGGACCAGTGAGATCAGACAGTGTTTAACCAAGGGAGGATGGGCCAGTGAGATTAGACAGTGTGTGACCCGGCGAGGATGGGCCCAGTGAGGTCAGACAGTGTGTAACCCGGGGAGGATAGGCCCAGTGAGATCAGACGGTGTGTAACCCGGGGAGGATGGGCCCAGTGAGATCTTACAGTATGTAACCCAGGGAGGATGGGCCCAGTGAGACCAGACAGTGTGTAACCCGGAGAGGATGGATCCAGTGAGATCAGACAGTGTGTAAGCCGGGGAGGATGGGCCCAGTGAAATCAGACAGTATGTAACCCGGGGAGGATGGTCCCATTGAGTTCAGAGAGTGTGTAACCAGGGGCCGATGGGTCCAGTGAGATTAGACAGTGTGTAACCCGGGGAAGATGGGCCTAGTGAGATCAGACAGTGTGTAATCTGTGGAGGATGGGCCCAGTGAGATCAGACAGTGTGTAACCCGGGGTGGATGGACCCAGTGAGATCAGACAGTGTGTAACACGCGGAGGATGAGTCCAGTGAGATCAGACAGTGTGTAACCCAGGGAGGATGGGCCCAGTGTGATCAGACAGTGTGTTACCCGGGGAGGATGGGTCCAGTGAGATCAGACGGTGTGTAACCCGGGGAGGATGGGTCCAGTGAGATCAGACAGTGTGTAACACTGGGAGGATGGGACCAGTGAGATCAGACAGTGTTTAACCAAGGGAGGATGGGCCAGTGAGGTTAGACAGTGTGTAACCCGACGATGATGGGCCCAGTGAGATCAGACAGTGTGTAACACTGGGAGGATGGGCCCAGTGAGATCAGACAGTGTCTAACCCGGGGACGATGGGCACAGTGAGATCAGACAGTATGTAACCCGGGGACGATGGGCCCAGTGAGATCAGACAGTGTGTTACCCGGGGAGGATTGGTCCAGTGAGATCAGACAGTTTGTAAACCGGGAGGATGGGCCCAGTGAGATCAGTCAGTGTGTAACCCGGAGAGGATGGGTCCAGTAAGATTAGACTGTGTCTAACACTGGGAGGATGGGATCAGTGAGATCAGACAGTGTTTAACCAGAGGAGGATGGGACAGTGAGATTAAGCAGTGTGTAACCCGGGGACGATGGGCACAGTGAAATTAGACAGTGTGTAACCCGGGGAGGATGGGGGCAGTGAGATCAGACGGTTTGTAACCCGGTGAGGATGTGCCCAGTGAGATCAGACAGTGTGTATCCCAGGAGGATGGCCCAGGGAGATCAGACAGTTTGTAACTCGGGGAGGATGGGCCCAGTTATATCAGACAGTGTGTAACCGGGAAGGATTGGCCCAGTGAGATTAGACAGTGTGTAACGCGGGGAGGATGGGCCCAGTTATATCAGACAGTGTGTAACCGGGAAGGATTGGCCCAGTGAGATTAGACAGTGTGTAACTCGGGGAGGATGGGCCCAGTTATATCAGACAGTGTGTATCCCAGGAGGATGGCCCAGTGAGATCAGACAGTGTGTAACGCGGGGAGGATGGGCCCAGTGAGATTAGGCAGTGAGTAACCCGGTGAGACGGGCCCAATGAGATAAGACAGTGTGTAACCTGGGGAGGATGGGCCCATTGAGATCAGATAGTGTGTAACCCGGGGAGGGTGAGCCCAGTGAGATTAAACAGGGTGTTACCCGGGGAGGATGTGTCCAGTGAGATCAGACAGTGTGTAACCCAGGGAAGATGGGACCAGTGAAATCAGACAGTGTTTAACCCAGGGAGGATGGGCCCAGTGAGATCAGACAGTGTGTAACCTGTGGAGGATGGGCCCAGTGAGATCAGACATAGTGTAACCCTTGAGGATGGGCCCAGTGAGATCAGACAGTGTGTAACCCGGGGAGGATGGGCCCTGTGACATCAGACAGTGTGTAACCTGGGGCGGATGGGCCCAGTGTAATCTGACAATGTGTAACCTGGGGAGGATCGGCCCAGTGATATTAGACCGGGTGTTAGCCGGGGGGATGGGCCCAGTGAGATTAGACAGTGTGTACCCCGGGGAGGATGGGCCCAGTGAGATAAGACACTGTGTAATCCGGGGAGGAAGGGCCCAGTGAGATCAGACAGTATGTAACCCGGGGAGGATGGGCTCAGTGAGATCAGACAGTGTGTAACACGGGAAGGATGCGTCCAGTGAGATCAGACAGTGTGTAAACCGGGGAGGATGGGCCCACTGAGATCAGACAGTGTGTTACCCAGTGAGGATGGGTCCAGTGAGATTAGACAGTGTGTAACCCGGGCAGGATGGGCCCAGTGAGATCAGACGGTGTGTAACGCGGGGACGATGGACCCAGTGAGATCAGACAGTATGTAACCCGGAAGGATGGGCCCAGTGAGATCAGACAGTGTGTAACCCGGGGACGATGGGCACAGTGAAATCAGACAGTGTGTAATCCGGGGAGGATGGGGCCAGTGAGATCAGACAGTGTGTAACCCGGGGAGGATTGGCCCAGTGAGATCAGGCAGTGTGTATCCCGGGGAGGTTGGGCCCAGTGAGATAAGTCAGTGTGTAACCCGGGGAGGATGGGCCCAGTGAGATCAAAAGTGTGTAGCCCGGGGAGTATTGGCCCAGTGAGATTAGACAGTGTGTAACCCGGGGAGGATGGGTCTAGTTAGATGAGACAGTGTGAAACCCGTGGAGGATGGGTCTAATGAGATCAGTCAGAATTTAACCCGCGCAGTATGGGCCCAGAGAGATT
Organism: Somniosus microcephalus; assembly: GCF_052327205.1. NCBI lineage: Eukaryota > Metazoa > Chordata > Chondrichthyes > Squaliformes > Somniosidae > Somniosus > Somniosus microcephalus. The sequence continues at coordinate 30,334,784 of NW_028225180.1, read as the reverse complement.
AGACAGTGTGTAACGCGTGGAGGATGGGCCCAGTGTGATCAGACAGTGTGTAACCCGGGGAGGATGGGCCCAGTGCGATTTGGCAGTGTGTAACCCGGTGAGGATGGGCCCAGTGAGATCACACAGTGTGTAACCTGGGGTGGATGGGCCCAGTGAGATCAGAAAGTGTGTAACCCGAGGAGGGTGAGCCCAGTGAGATTAAACAGTGTGTTAACCGGGGAGGATGTGTCCAGTGAGATCAGACATTGTGTAACCCAGGGAGGATGGGCCCAGTGAGATCAGACAGTGTGTAACCCAGGGAGGATGGGCCCAGTGTGATCAGACAGCGTGTAACCAGGGGAGGATGGGCCCAGTGCGATTTGGCAGTGTGTAACCCGGTGAGGATGGGCCCAGTGAGATCACACAGTGTGTAACCTGGGGTGGATGGGCCCATTGAGATCAGAAAGTGTGTAACCCGAGGAGGGTGAGCCCAGTGAGATTAAACAGTGTGTTAACCGGGGAGGATGTGTCCAGTGAGATCAGACATTGTGTAACCCAGGGAGGATGGGCCCAGTGAGATCAGACAGTGTGTAACCCAGGGAGGATGGGCCCTGTGAGATCAGACAGTGTGTAACCTGCGGAGGATGGGCACAGTGAGATCAGACAGTGTGTAACCCGGTGAGGATGGACCCAGTGAGATCAGACAGCATGTGACCCCGGGTGGATGGGCCCAGTGAGATCAGACAGTGTTTAACAAGGGGAGGATGGGACCAGTGAGATCAGAAAGTGTTTAAGCCGGGGAGGATGGGCCCAATGAGATCAGACAGTGTGTAACCCGTGGAGGGTGAGCCCAGTGAGATTAAACAGTGTGTTACCCGGGGGGGATCTGTCCAGTGAGATCAGACAGTGTGTAACCCAGGGAGGATGGGCCCAGTGAGATCAGACAGTGTTATACCCGGGGAGGATGGGTCCAGTGAGATTAGACAGTGTGTAACCCGGGCAGGATTGGCCCAGTCAGATCAGACGGTGTGTAACCCGGGGAGGATGGGCCCAGTGACATCAGACAGTGTGTAACCCGGGGAGGATGGGACCAGTGTGATTAGACAGTGTGTAACCCGGGCAGGATGGGCCAAGTGAGATGCGACGATGTGTTACACGGGGAGGATGGGCCCAGTGAGATCAGACAGTGTGTAACCAGGAAGGATTGTCCCAGTGAGATCAGAAAGTGTGTAACACAGGCAGGATGGACCTACTGAGATGAGACGGTGTGTAACCCGGGGAGGATGGGCCCAGTGAGATCAGACAGTGTGTTACCCGGGTAGGATGGGCCCAGTGAGATCAGACAGTGTGTAACCGGGAGAGGATGGGCCCAGTGAGATCAGACAGTGTGTAACCCAGGGAGGATGTATCCAGTGAGATCAGACAGTGTGTAACCCGGGGAAGATGGGCCCAGTGAGATCAGACAGTATGTAACCCGGGGAGGATGGTCCCATTGAGATCAGAGAGCGTGTAACCTGGGGACGATGGGTCCAGTGAGATTAGACAGTGTGTAACCCGGGGAAGATGGGCCTAGTGAGATCAGACAGTGTGTAACCCGGGGAGGATGGACCCAGTCAGATCAGACAGTGTGTAACCCGGGGAGGATGGGCCCAGTGAGATCAGACAGTGTGTAACCCGGGGAGGATCGGCCCAGTCTGATCAGACAATGTGTTACCCGGGGAGGATGGGTCCAGTGAGATTAGACAGTGTGTAACCCGGTCATGATGGGCCCAGTGAGATCAGACGGTGTGTAACCCGGGGAGGATGGGCCCAGTGAGATCTTACAGTATGTAACCCAGGGAGGATGGGCCCAGTGAGACCAGACAGTGTGTAACCCGGAGAGGATGGATCCAGTGAGATCAGACAGTGTGTAACCCGGGGAGGATGGGCCCAGTGAAATCAGACAGTATGTAACCCGGGGAGGATGGTCCCATTGAGATCAGAGAGCGTGTAACCAGGGGCCGATGGGTCCAGTGAGATTAGACAGTGTGTAACCCGGGGAAGATGGGCCTAGTGAGATCAGACAGTGTGTAATCTGTGGAGGATGGGCCCAGTGAGATCAGACAGTGTGTAACCCGGGGTGGATGGACCCAGTGAGATCAGACAGTGTGTAACACGCGGAGGATGAGTCCAGTGAGATCAGACAGTGTGTAACCCAGGGAGGACGGGCCCAGTGTGATCAGACAGTGTGTTACCCGGGGAGGATGGGTCCAGTGAAATTAGACAGTGTGTAACCCGGGCATGATGGGCCCAGTGAGATCAGATGGTGTGTAACCCGGGGAGGATGGGTCCAGTGAGATTAGACAGTGTGTAACCCGGGGAGGATGGGTCCAGTGAGATTAGACAGTGTGTAACCCGGGGAGGATGGGCCCAGTGAGATCAGACAGTGTGTAACACTGGGAGGATGGGACCAGTGAGATCAGACAGTGTTTAACCAAGGGAGGATGGGCCAGTGAGGTTAGACAGTGTGTAACCCGACGATGATGGGCCCAGTGAGATCAGACAGTGTGTAACACTGGGAGGATGGGCCCAGTGAGATCAGACAGTGTCTAACCCGGGGACGATGGGCACAGTGAGATCAGACAGTGTGTAACCCGGGGACGATGGGCCCAGTGAGATCAGACAGTGTGTTACCCGGGGAGGATGGGCCCAGTGAGATCAGACAGTTTGTAAACCGGGAGGATGGGCCCAGTGAGATCAGTCAGTGTGTAACCCGGAGAGGATGGGTCCAGTAAGATTAGACTGTGTCTAACACTGGGAGGATGGGATCAGTGAGATCAGACAGTGTTTAACCAGAGGAGGATGGGACAGTGAGATTAAGCAGTGTGTAACCCGGGGACGATGGGCACAGTGAAATTAGACAGTGTGTAACCCGGGGAGGATGGGGGCAGTGAGATCAGACGGTTTGTAACCCGGTGAGGATGTGCCCAGTTATATCAGACAGTGTGTAACCGGGAAGGATTGGCCCAGTGAGATTAGACAGTGTGTAACGCGGGGAGGATGGGGCCAGTGAGATTAGGCAGTGAGTAACCCGGTGAGGCGGGCCCAATGAGATAAGACAGTGTGTAACCTGGGGAGGATGGGCCCATTGAGATCAGATAGTGTGTAACCCGGGGAGGGTGAGCCCAGTGAGATTAAACAGGGTGTTACCCGGGGAGGATGTGTCCAGTGAGATCAGACAGTGTGTAACCCAGGGAAGATGGGACCAGTGAAATCAGACAGTGTTTAACCCAGGGAGGATGGGCCCAGTGAGATCAGACAGTGTGTAACCTGTGGAGGATGGGCCCAGTGAGATCAGACAGTGTGTAACCCGGGGAGGATGGGCCCTGTGACATCAGACAGTGTGTAACCTGGGGCGGATGGGCCCAGTGTAATCAGACAGTGTGTACCCCGGGGAGAATACGCCCAGTGAGTTCAGACAATGTGTAACCCGGGGGGATGGGCCCAGTGAGATTAGACAGTGTGTACCCCGGGGAGGATGGGCCCAGTCAGATAAGACACTGTGTAATCCGGGGAGGAAGGGCCCAGTGAGATCAGACAGTATGTAACCCGGGGAGGATGGGCTCAGTGAGATCAGACAGTGTGTAACACGGGAAGGATGCGTCCAGTGAGATCAGACAGTGTGTAAACCGGGGAGGATGGGCCCACTGAGATCAGATAGTGTGTTACCCGGTGAGGATGGGTCCAGTGAGATTAGACAGTGTGTAACGCGGGGACGATGGACCCAGTGAGATCAGACAGTATGTAACCCGGAAGGATGGGCCCAGTGAGATCAGACAGTTTATAACCCACGGAGAATGGGCCCAGTGATATCAGACAGTGTGTAACCGGGAAGGATTGGCCCAGTGAGATCAGACAGTGTGTAACCCGGGGACGATGGGCACAGTGAAATCAGACAGTGTGTAACCCGGGGAGGATGGGGCCAGTGAGATCAGACAGTGTGTAACCCGGGGAGGATTGGCCCAGTGAGATCAGGCAGTGTGTATCCCGGGGAGGTTGGGCCCAGTGAGATAAGTCAGTGTGTAACCCGGGGAGGATGGGCCCAGTGAGATCAAAAGTGTGTAGCCCGGGGAGTATTGGCCCAGTGAGATTAGACAGTGTGTAACCCGGGGAGGATGGGTCCAGTTAGATGAGACAGTGTGAAACCCGTGGAGGATGGGTCGAATGAGATCAGTCAGAATTTAACCCGCGCAGTATGTGCCCAGAGTGATTAGACAGTGTGTAACGCGGGGAGGATGGGCCCAGTGTGATCAGACAGTGTGTAACCCAGGGAGGATGGGCCCAGTGTGATCAGACAGTGTGTAACCCAGGGAGGATGGGCCCAGTGTGATCAGACAGTGTGTAACCCAGGGAGGATGGGCCCAGTGTGATCAGACAGTGTGTAACCCGAGGAGGATGGGCCCAGTGCGATTTGGCAGTGTGTAACCCGGTGAGGATGGGCCCATTGAGATCAGAAAGTGTGTAACCCGAGGAGGGTGAGCCCAGTGAGATTAAACAGTGTGTTAACCGGGGAGGATGTGTCCAGTGAGATCAGACATTGTGTAACCCAGGGAGGATGGGCCCTGTGAGATCAGACAGTGTGTAACCTGGGGAGGATGGGCACAGTGAGATCAGACAGTGTGTAACCCGGTGAGGATGGACCCAGTGAGATCAGACAGCATGTGACCCCGGGTGGATGGGCCCAGTGAGATCAGACAGTGTTTAACACGGGGAGGATGGGACCAGTGAGATCAGAAAGTGTTTAAGCCGGGGAGGATGGGCCCAATGAGATCAGACAGTGTGTAACCCGTGGAGGGTGAGCCCAGTGAGATTAAACAGTGTGTTACCCGGGGGGGATCTGTCCAGTGAGATCAGACAGTGTGTAACCCAGGGAGGATGGGCCCAGTGAGATCAGACAGTGTTATACCCGGGGAGGATGGGTCCAGTGAGATTAGACAGTGTGTAACCCGGGCAGGATTGGCCCAGTCAGATCAGACGGTGTGTAACCCGGGGAGGATGGGCCCAGTGAGATCAGACAGTGTGTAACCCGGGGACGATGGGCCCAGTGATATCAGACAGTGTGTTACCGGGAAGGATTGGCCCAGTGAGATCAGAAAGTGTGTAACACGGGAAGGATGGATACAGTCAGATGAGACAGTGTGCAACCCGGGGACGATGGGCCCAGTGAGATCAGCCAGTGTGTTACGCAGGTAGGATTGGCTCAGTGAGATCAGACAGTGTGTATCCCGGGGAGGTTGGGCCCAGAGACATCAGACAGTGTGTAAACCGGGGAGGATGGGCCCAGTGAGTTCAGACAGTGTGTAACCCGTGGAGGATGGGCCCATTGAGATCAGACAGTGTGTAACCCGGGGAGAATGGGCCAGTGAGATCAGACCGTGTGTATCCCGGGGAGATGGGCCCAGTGACATCAGACAGTGTGTTACGCAGGTAGGATTGGCTCAGTGAGATCAGACAGTGTGTATCCCGGGGAGGTTGGGCCCAGAGACATCAGACAGTGTGTAAACCGGGGAGGATGGGCCCAGTGAGTTCAGACAGTGTGTAAACCGGGGAGGATGGGCCCAGAGAGATCAGACATGGTGTAACCCGGGGAGGATGGGCCCATTGAGATCAGACAGTGTGTAACCCGGGGACGATGGGCACAGTGAGATCAGACAGTGTGTATCCCGGGGAGGATGCGCCCAGTGAGATCAGACAGTTTTTAACATGGGGTGGATCGGTCCAGTGAGATTAGACAGTGTGTAACCGGGCAGGATGGGCCCAGTGAGATCAGAGAGTTTGTAACCCGGGGAGGATGGGCCCAGTGAGATCAGACAGTGTGTAACCCGGGGAGGATGGGCCAGTGAGATTAGACAGTGTGTAACACGGCGAGGATGGGCCCAGTGAGATCAGGCAGTGTGTAACCCGGGGAGGATTGGCCCAGTGAGATCAGGCAATGTGTTACCCGGGGAGGATGGGCCAACTGAGATCAGTCAGTGTGTAACCCGGGGAGGATGGGCCCAGTGAGATCAGGCAGTTTGTAGCCCGGGGAGTATGGGCCCAGTGAGATTAGACAGTGTGTAAGCCGGGAAGGATGGGTCCAGTGAGATTAGACAGTGTGAAACCCGTGGAGGATGGGTCGAATGAGATCAGACAGAGTGTAACCCGCGCAGGATGGGCCCAGAGAGATTAGACAGCGTGTAATCTCGGGAGGATGGTCCCAGTGAGATCAGACAGTGTGTATCCCGGGGAGGATGTGCCCAGTGAGATTAGACAGTGTGAAACCCGGTGAGGATGGGCCCAGTGAGATCAGACAGTGAGTAACCTGGGGAGGGTGAGCCCGATGATATTAAACAGTGTGTATCCCGGGGAGGATGTGCCCAGTGAGATCAGACAGTGTGTAACCTGGGGAGGATGGGCCCATTGACATCAGACAGTTTGTAACCCGGAGAGGGTGAGCCCAGTGAGATTAAACAGTGTGTTACCCAGGGAGGATGTGTCCGGTGAGATCAGACAGTGTGTAACCCAGGGAGGATGGGCCCATTGAGATCAGACAGTTTGTAACCCGGAGAGGGTGAGCCCAGTGAGATTAAACAGTGTGTTACCCAGGGAGGATGTGTCCGGTGAGATCAGACAGTGTGTAACCCAGGGAGGATGGGCCCAGTGAGATGAGACAGTGTGTAACCCAGGCTGGATGGGCCCAGTGAGATCAGACAGTGTGCAACCCGGGGAGGATGATTACAGTGAGATAAGACAGTGTGTAACCCGGCGAGGATGGACCCAGTGAGATCAGACAGTGTGTAACCAGGGGAGCATTGGCCTAGTGAGATCAGACAGTGGGTAACCCGGGGAGGATAGGCCCAGTGAGATCAGACAGTGTGTAACACGGGGAGGATGGGTCCATTTAGATCATACAGTGTTTAACCCGGGGAGGATGGGCCCAGTGAGATCAGACAGTGTGTTACCCAGGGAGGATGGGTCCAGTGAGATTAGACAGTGTGCAACCCGGGCAGGATGGGCCCAGTGAGATCAGACGGTGTGTAACCCGGGGAGGATGGGCTCAGTGAGATCAGACAGTTTGTAAACCGGGGTGGATGGGCCTAGTGAGACCAGTCAGTGTGTAACCCGGGGAGGATGGGTCCAGTGAGATTAGAGAGTGTATAACACAGGGAGGATGGGACTAGTGAGATCAGACAGTGTTTAACCAAGGGAGGATGGGACAGTGAGATTAGACAGTGTGTAACCCGGTGAGGATGGGCCCAGTGATATCAGACAGTGTGTAACCCGGGGAGGATGGGTCCAGTGAGATTACAGAATGTGTAACCCGTGGAGGATGGATCTAATGAGATCAGACAGTGTGCAACCCGCACAGGATGGGCCCAGAGAGATTAGACAGTGTGTAACCAGGGGAGGATGGGCCCATTGAGATAAGAAAGTGTGTAATCCGGGGAGGGTGAGCTGGGTGATATTAAACAGTGTGTTCCACGGGGAGGATGTGTCCAGTGAGATCAGACAGTGTGTAACCCAGGGAGGGTGGGCCCAGTGAGATCAGAAAATGTGTAACCCGGGTGGATGGGCACAGTGAGATCAGACAGTGTGTAACCCGGTGAGGATGGACACAGTGATATCAGACAGTGTGTAACCCGGGGAGGATGGGCCCAGTGAGATCAGACAGTGTGTAACACGGGAAGGATGGGTCCAGTGAGATCATACAGTGTTTAAACCGGGGAGGATGGGCCCAGTGAGATCAGACAGTGTGTAACCCGGTGACGATGGGCACAGTGAAATCAGACAGTGTGTAACCCGGGGAGGATGGGGAAGTGAGATCAGACGGTTTGTAACCCGGGAGGATGGGTCCAGTGAGATCAGACAGTTTGTAACTCGAGGAGGATGGGTCCAGTGAGATCAGACAGTTTGTAACTCGAGGAGGATGGGCCCAGTTATATCAGACAGTGTGTAACCGGGAAGGATTGGCCCAGTGAGATCAGACAGTGTGTAACCCGGGGAGGATGGGCCCAGTTCGTTTAGGCAGTGTGTAACCCAGTGAGGTGGGCCCAATGAGATCAGACAGTATTTAACCTGGGGAGGATGGGCCCATTGAGATAAGATAGTGTTTAACCGGGGAGGGTGAGCCCTGTGAGATTAAACAGGTTGTTACCCGGGGAGGATGAGTCCAGTGAGATCAGACAGTGTGTAACCCAGGGAAGATGGGACCAGTGAAATCAGACAGTGTGTTACCCAGGGACGATGGGCCCAGTGAGATCAGACAGTGTGTAACCTGTGGAGGATGGGCCCAGTGAGATCAGTCATAGTGTAACCCGAGAGGATGGGCCCAGTGAGATCAGACAGTGTGTAACCCAGGGAGGATGGGCCCAGTGTGATCAGACAGTGTGTAACCCAGGGAGGATGGGCCCAGTGTGATCAGACAGTGTGTAACCCGAGGAGGATGGGCCCAGTGCGATTTGGCAGTGTGTAACCCGGTGAGGATGGGCCCAGTGAGATCACACAGTGTGTAACCTGGGGTGGATGGGCCCATTGAGATCAGAAAGTGTGTAACCCGAGGAGGGTGAGCCCAGTGAGATTAAACAGTGTGTTAACCGGGGAGGATGTGTCCAGTGAGATCAGACATTGTGTAACCCAGGGAGGATGGGCCCAGTGAGATCAGACAGTGTGTAACCTGGGGAGGATGGGCACAGTGAGATCAGACAGTGTGTAACCCGGTGAGGATGGACCCAGTGAGATCAGACAGCGTGTGACCCCGGGTGGATGGGCCCAGTGAGATCAGACAGTGTTTAACACGGGGAGGATGGGACCAGTGAGATCAGAAAGTGTTTAAGCCGGGGAGGATGGGCCCAATGAGATCAGACAGTGTGTAACCCGTGGAGGGTGAGCCCAGTGAGATTAAACAGTGTGTTACCCGGGGGGGATCTGTCCAGTGAGATCAGACAGTGTGTAACCCAGGGAGGATGGGCCCAGTGAGATCAGACAGTGTTATACCCGGGGAGGATGGGTCCAGTGAGATTAGACAGTGTGTAACCCGGGCAGGATTGGCCCAGTCAGATCAGACGGTGTGTAACCCGGGGAGGATGGGCCCAGTGAGATCAGACAGTGTGTAACCCGGGGACGATGGGCCCAGTGATATCAGACAGTGTGTTACCGGGAAGGATTGGCCCAGTGAGATCAGAAAGTGTGTAACACGGGGAGGATGGATACAGTCAGATGAGACAGTGTGCAACCCGGGGACGATGGGCCCAGTGAGATCAGCCAGTGTGTTACGCAGGTAGGATTGGCTCAGTGAGATCAGACAGTGTGTATCCCGGGGAGGTTGGGCCCAGAGACATCAGACAGTGTGTAAACCGGGGAGGATGGGCCCAGTGAGTTCAGACAGTGTGTAACCCGTGGAGGATGGGCCCATTGAGATCAGACAGTGTGTAACCCGGGGAGAATGGGCCAGTGAGATCAGACCGTGTGTATCCCGGGGAGATGGGCCCAGTGACATCAGACAGTGTGTTACGCAGGTAGGATTGGCTCAGTGAGATCAGACAGTGTGTATCCCGGGGAGGTTGGGCCCAGAGACATCAGACAGTGTGTAAACCGGGGAGGATGGGCCCAGTGAGTTCAGACAGTGTGTAAACCGGGGAGGATGTGCCCAGAGAGATCAGACATGGTGTAACCCGGGGAGGATGGGCCCATTGAGATCAGACAGTGTGTAACCCGGGGACGATGGGCACAGTGAGATCAGACAGTGTGTATCCCGGGGAGGATGCGCCCAGTGAGATCAGACAGTTTTTAACATGGGGTGGATCGGTCCAGTGAGATTAGACAGTGTGTAACCGGGCAGGATGGGCCCAGTGAGATCAGAGAGTTTGTAACCCGGGGAGGATGGGCCCAGTGAGATCAGACAGTGTGTAACCCGGGGAGGATGGGCCAGTGAGATTAGACAGTGTGTAACATGGCGAGGATGGGCCCAGTGAGATCAGGCAGTGTGTAACCCGGGGAGGATTGGCCCAGTGAGATCAGGCAATGTGTTACCCGGGGAGGATGGGCCAACTGAGATCAGTCAGTGTGTAACCCGGGGAGGATGGGCCCAGTGAGATCAGGCAGTTTGTAGCCCGGGGAGTATGGGCCCAGTGAGATTAGACAGTGTGTAAGCCGGGAAGGATGGGTCCAGTGAGATTAGACAGTGTGAAACCCGTGGAGGATGGGTCGAATGAGATCAGTCAGAGTGTAACCCGCGCAGGATGGGCCCAGAGAGATTAGACAGCGTGTAATCTCGGGAGGATGGTCCCAGTGAGATCAGACAGTGTGTATCCCGGGGAGGATGTGCCCAGTGAGATTAGACAGTGTGAAACCCGGTGAGGATGGGCCCAGTGAGATCAGACAGTGAGTAACCTGGGGAGGGTGAGCCCGATGATATTAAACAGTGTGTATCCCGGGGAGGATGTGCCCAGTGAGATCAGACAGTGTGTAACCTGGGGAGGATGGGCCCATTGACATCAGACAGTTTGTAACCCGGAGAGGGTGAGCCCAGTGAGATTAAACAGTGTGTTACCCAGGGAGGATGTGTCCGGTGAGATCAGACAGTGTGTAACCCAGGGAGGATGGGCCCATTGAGATCAGACAGTTTGTAACCCGGAGAGGGTGAGCCCAGTGAGATTAAACAGTGTGTTACCCAGGGAGGATGTGTCCGGTGAGATCAGACAGTGTGTAACCCAGGGAGGATGGGCCCAGTGAGATGAGACAGTGTGTAACCCAGGCAGGATGGGCCCAGTGAGATCAGACAGTGTGCAACCCGGGGAGGATGATTACAGTGAGATAAGACAGTGTGTAACCCGGCGAGGATGGACCCAGTGAGATCAGACAGTGTGTAACCAGGGGAGCATTGGCCTAGTGAGATCAGACAGTGGGTAACCCGGGGAGGATAGGCCCAGTGAGATCAGACAGTGTGTAACACGGGGAGGATGGGTCCATTTAGATCATACAGTGTTTAACCCGGGGAGGATGGGCCCAGTGAGATCAGACAGTGTGTTACCCAGGGAGGATGGGTCCAGTGAGATTAGACAGTGTGCAACCCGGGCAGGATGGGCCCAGTGAGATCAGACGGTGTGTAACCCGGGGAGGATGGGCTCAGTGAGATCAGACAGTTTGTAAACCGGGGTGGATGGGCCTAGTGAGACCAGTCAGTGTGTAACCCGGGGAGGATGGGTCCAGTGAGATTAGAGAGTGTATAACACAGGGAGGATGGGACTAGTGAGATCAGACAGTGTTTAACCAAGGGAGGATGGGACAGTGAGATTAGACAGTGTGTAACCCGGTGAGGATGGGCCCAGTGATATCAGACAGTGTGTAACCCGGGGAGGATGGGTCCAGTGAGATTACAGAATGTGTAACCCGTGGAGGATGGATCTAATGAGATCAGACAGTGTGCAACCCGCACAGGATGGGCCCAGAGAGATTAGACAGTGTGTAACCAGGGGAGGATGGGCCCATTGAGATAAGAAAGTGTGTAATCCGGGGAGGGTGAGCTGGGTGATATTAAACAGTGTGTTCCACGGGGAGGATGTGTCCAGTGAGATCAGACAGTGTGTAACCCAGGGAGGGTGGGCCCAGTGAGATCAGAAAATGTGTAACCCGGGTGGATGGGCACAGTGAGATCAGACAGTGTGTAACCCGGTGAGGATGGACACAGTGATATCAGACAGTGTGTAACCCGGGGAGGATGGGCCCAGTGAGATCAGACAGTGTGTAACACGGGAAGGATGGGTCCAGTGAGATCATACAGTGTTTAAACCGGGGAGGATGGGCCCAGTGAGATCAGACAGTGTGTAACCCGGTGACGATGGGCACAGTGAAATCAGACAGTGTGTAACCCGGGGAGGATGGGGAAGTGAGATCAGACGGTTTGTAACCCGGGAGGATGGGTCCAGTGAGATCAGACAGTTTGTAACTCGAGGAGGATGGGTCCAGTGAGATCAGACAGTTTGTAACTCGAGGAGGATGGGCCCAGTTATATCAGACAGTGTGTAACCGGGAAGGATTGGCCCAGTGAGATCAGACAGTGTGTAACCCGGGGAGGATGGGCCCAGTTCGTTTAGGCAGTGTGTAACCCAGTGAGGTGGGCCCAATGAGACCAGACAGTGTTTAACCTGGGGAGGATGGGCCCATTGAGATAAGATAGTGTTTAACCGGGGAGGGTGAGCCCTGTGAGATTAAACAGGTTGTTACCCGGGGAGGATGAGTCCAGTGAGATCAGACAGTGTGTAACCCAGGGAAGATGGGACCAGTGAAATCAGACAGTGTGTTACCCAGGGACGATGGGCCCAGTGAGATCAGACAGTGTGTAACCTGTGGAGGATGGGCCCAGTGAGATCAGTCATAGTGTAACCCGAGAGGATGGGCCCAGTGAGATCAGACAGTGTGTAACCCGAGGAGGATGGGCCCAGTGACATCAGACAGTGTGTAACCTGGGGAGGATGGGCCAAGTGTAATCAGACAGTGTGTACCCCGGGGAGAATACGCCCAGTGAGTTCAGACAATGTGTAACCCGGGGAGGAGGGGCGCAGTGAGATTAGACCGGGTGTTACCCGGGGAGGATGGGCCCAGTGAGATGAAACAGTGTGTACCCCGGGGAGGATGGGCCCAGAGAGATATGGCACTGTGTAATCCGGGGAGGATGGGCCCAGTGAGATCAGACAGTGTGTAACATGGGAAGGATGTGTCCAGTGCGATCAGACAGTGTGTAAACCGGGGAGGATGGGCCCACTGAGATCAGACAGTGTGTAACCCGGGGAGGATGCGGCCAGTGAGATCAGACATTGTGTAACCCGGGGAGGATTGGCCCAGTGAGATCAGGCAGTGTGTATCCTGGGGATGTTGGGCCCAGTGAGATAAGTCAGTGTGTAACCTGGGGAGGATGGGCCCAGTGAGATCAGACAGTGTGTAGCCCGGGGATAATTGGCCCAGTGAGATTAGACAGTGTGTAACCCGGGGAGGATGGGTCCAGTTAGATTAGACAGTGTGAAACCCGTGGAGGATGCGTCTAATGAGATCAGTCAGAATGTAACCCGCGCAGGATGGGCCCAGAGAGATTAGACAGTGTGTAACCCGGGTAGGATGGGCCCAGTGTGATCAGACAGTGTGTAACCCGGGGAGGATGGGCCCAGTGAGATTAGGCTATGTGTAACCCGGTGAGGATGGGCCCAGTGAGATCACACAGTGTGTAACCTGGGGTGGATGGGCCCATTGAGATCAGACAGTGTGTAACCCGAGGAGGGTGAGCCCAGTGAGATTAAACAGGGGGTTACCCGGTGAGGATGTGTCCAGTGAGATCAGACAGTGTGTAACCCAGGGAGGATGGGCCCTGTCAGATCAGACAGTGTTTAACCTGGGGAGGATGGGCACGGTGAGATCAGACAGTGTGTAACCCGGGGAGGATGGACCCAGTGAGATCAGACAGTGTGTAACCCGTGGTGGATGGGCCCAGTGAGATCAGACAGTGTTTAACATGGGGAGGATGGGTCCAGTGAGATCAGAAAGTGTTTAAGCCGGGGAGGATGGGCCCAATGAGATCAGACAGTGTGTAACCCGTGGAGGGTGAGCCCAGTGAGATTAAACAGTGTGTTACCCGGGAAGGATCTGTCCAGTGATTTCAGACAGTGTGTAACCCAGGGAGGATGGGCCCAGTGAGATCAGACAGTGTGTCACCCGGGCAGGATTGGCCCAGTCAGATCAGACGGTGCGTAACCCGGGGAGGATGGGCCCAGTGACATCAGACAGTGTGTAACCCGGGAGGATGGGCCCAGTGAGATCAGACAGTTTGTAACACGGGGACGATGGGCCCAGTGATATCAGACAGTGTGTAACCGGGAAGGATTGGCCCAGTGAGATCAGACAGTGTGTAACACGGGGAGGGTGGATACAGTCAGATGACACAGTGTGTAACCCGGGGACGATGGGCCCAGTGAGATCAGCCAGTGTGTTACGCAGGTAGGATTGGCCCAGTGAGATCAGACAGTGTGTAACCCGGGGAGGATGGGCCCAGTGAGTTCAGACAATGCGTAACCCGGGGAGGGTGGGCCCAGTGAGTTCAGACAGTGTGTAACCCGGGGAGGATGGGCCTAGTGAGATCAGACAGTGTGTAACCCGGGGAGGATGGGCACAGTGAGATCAGACAGTGTGTATCCCGGGGAGAATGGACTCAGTGAGGTCAGACGGTGTGTAACGCGGGGACGATGGGCCCAGTGAGATCAGACAGTATGTAACCCAGGAGGATGGGCCCAGTGAGATCAGACAGTTTATAACCCGGGGACGATGGGCACAGTGAAATCAGACAGTGTGTAACCTGGGGAGGATGGGCCCATTGAGATAAGATAGTGTGTAACCCGGGGAGGGCGAGCCCTGTGAGATTAAACAGGTTGTTACCCGGGGAGGATGAGTCCAGTGAGATCAGACAGTGTGTAACCCAGGGAAGAAGGGACCAGTGAAATCAGACAGTGTGTTACCCAGGGACGATGGGCCCAGTGAGATCAGACAGTGTGTAACCCGGGGAGGATGGGCCCAGTGAGAACAGTCATAGTGTAACCCGAGAGGATGGGCCCAGTGAGATCAGACAGTGTGTAACCCGAGGAGGATGGGCCCAGTGACATCAGACCGTGTGTAACCTGGGGAGGATGGGCCAAGTGTAATCAGACAGTGTGTACCCCGGGGAGAATACGCCCAGTGAGTTCAGACAATGTGTAACCCGGGGAGGAGGGGCGCAGTGAGATTAGACCGGGTGTTACCCGGGGAGGATGGGCCCAGTGAGATTAAACAGTGTGTACCCCGGGGAGGATGGGCCCAGAGAGATAAGGCACTGTGTAATCCGGGGAGGATGGGCCCAGTGAGATCAGACAGTGTGTAACCCGGGGAGGATGGGCTCAGTGAGATCAGACAGTGTGTAACACGGGAAGGATGTGTCCAGTGCGATCAGACAGTGTGTAAACCGGGGAGGATGGGCCCACTGAGATCAGACAGTGTGTAACCCGGGGAGGATGTGGCCAGTGAGATCAGACAGTGTGTAACCCGGGGAGGATTGGCCCAGTGAGATCAGGCAGTGTGTACCCTGGGGATGTTGGGCCCAGTGAGATAAGTCAGTGTGTAACCTGGGGAGGATGGGCCCAGTGAGATCAGACAGTGTGTAGCCCGGGGATAATTGGCCCAGTGAGATTAGACAGTGTGTAACCCGGGGAGGATGGGTCCAGTTAGATTAGACAGTGTGAAACCCGTGGAGGATGGGTCTAATGAGATCCATCAGAATGTAACCCGCGCAGGATGGGCCCAGAGAGATTAGACAGTGTGTAACCCGGGGAGGATGGGCCCAGTGTGATCAGACAGTGTGTAACCTGGGCAGGATGGGCCCAGTGAGATTAGGCAGTGTGTAACCCGGTGAGGATGGGCCCAGTGAGATCACACAGTGTGTAACCTGGGGTGGATGGGCCCATTGAGATCAGGCAGTGTGTAACCCGAGGAGGGTGAGCCCAGTGAGATTAAACAGTGTGTAACCCGGTGAGGATGTGTCCAGTGAGATCAGACAGTGTGTAACCCAGGGAGGATGGGCCCTGTGAGATCAGACAGTGTGTAACCTGGGGAGGATGGGCACGGTGAGATCAGACAGTGTGTAACCCGGGGAGGATGGACCCAGTGAGATCAGACAGTGTGTAACCCGTGGTGGATGGGCCCAGTGAGATCAGACAGTGTTTAACACGGGGAGGATGGGTCCAGTGAGATCAGAAAGTGTTTAAGCCGGGGAGGATGAGCCCAATGAGATCAGACAGTGTGTAACCCGTGGAGGGTGAGCCCAGTGAGATTAAACAGTGTGTTACCCGGGGAGGATCTGTCCAGTGAGTTCAGACAGTGTGTAACCCAGGGAGGATGGGCCCAGTGAGATCAGACAGTGTGTCACCCGGGAAGGATTGGCCTAGTCAGATCAGACGGTGTGTAACCCGGGGAGGATGGGCCCAGTGACATCAGACAGTGTGTAACCCGGGAGGATGGGCCCAGTGAGATCAGACAGTTTGTAACGCGGGGACGATGGGCCCAGTGATATCAGACAGAGTGTAACCGGGAAGGATTGGCCCAGTGAGATCAGACAGTGTGTAACACGGGGAGGATGGATACAGTCAGATGAGACAGTGTGTAACCCGGGGACGATGGGCCCAGTGAGATCAGCCAGTGTGTTACGCAGGTAGGATTGGCCCAGTGAGATCAGACAGTGTGTAACCCAGGGAGGATGGGCCCAGTGAGTTCAGACAATGCGTAAACCGGGGAGGATGGGCCCAGTGAGTTCAGACAGTGTGTAACCCGGGGAGGATGGGCCTAGTGAGATCAGACAGTGTGTAACCCGGGGAGGATGGGCACAGTGAGATCAGACAGTGTGTAACACGGGAAGGATGTGTCCAGTGCGATCAGATAGTGTGTAAACCGGGGAGGATGGGCCCACTGAGATCAGACAGTGTGTAACCCGGGGAGGATGTGGCCAGTGAGATCAGACAGTGTGTAACCCGGGGAGGATTGGCCCAGTGAGATCAGGCAGTGTGTATCCTGGGGATGTTGGGCCCAGTGAGATAAGTCATTGTGTAACCTGGCGAGGATGGGCCGAGTGAGATCAGACAGTGTGTAGCCCGGGGATAATTGGCCCAGTGAGATTAGACAGTGTGTAACCCGGGGAGGATGGGTCCAGTTAGATTAGACAGTGTGAAACCCGTGGAGGATGGGTCTAATGAGATCAGTCAGAATGTAACCCGCGCAGGATGGGCCCAGAGAGATTAGACAGTGTGTAACCCGGGGAGGATGGGCCCAGTGTGATCAGACAGTGTGTAACCCGGGAGGATGGGTCCAGTGAGATCAGACAGTTTGTAACTCGAGGAGGATGGGCCCAGTTATATCAGACAGTGTGTAACCGGGAAGGATTGGCCCAGTGAGATCAGACAGTGTGTAACCCGGGGAGGATGGGCCCAGTTCGTTTAGGCAGTGTGTAACCCAGTGAGGTGGGCCCAATGAGATCAGACAGTGTGTAACCTGGGGAGGATGGGCCCATTGAGATAAGATAGTGTTTAACCGGGGAGGGTGAGCCCTGTGAGATTAAACAGGTTGTTACCCGGGGAGGATGAGTCCAGTGAGATCAGACAGTGTGTAACCCAGGGAAGATGGGACCAGTGAAATCAGACAGTGTGTTACCCAGGGACGATGGGCCCAGTGAGATCAGACAGTGTGTAACCTGTGGAGGGTGGGCCCAGTGAGATCAGTCATAGTGTAACCCGAGAGGATGGGCCCAGTGAGATCAGACAGTGTGTAACCCGAGGAGGATGGGCCCAGTGACATCAGACAGTGTGTAACCTGGGGAGGATGGGCCAAGTGTAATCAGACAGTGTGTACCCCGGGGAGAATACGCCCAGTGAGTTCAGACAATGTGTAACCCGGGGAGGAGGGGCGCAGTGAGATTAGACCGGGTGTTACCCGGGGAGGATGGGCCCAGTGAGATGAAACAGTGTGTACCCCGGGGAGGATGGGCCCAGAGAGATATGGCACTGTGTAATCCGGGGAGGATGGGCCCAGTGAGATCAGACAGTATGTAACCCGGGGAGGATGGGCTCAGTGAGATCAGACAGTGTGTAACATGGGAAGGATGTGTCCAGTGCGATCAGACAGTGTGTAAACCGGGGAGGATGGGCCCACTGAGATCAGACAGTGTGTAACCCGGGGAGGATGCGGCCAGTGAGATCAGACAGTGTGTAACCCGGGGAGGATTGGCCCAGTGAGATCAGGCAGTGTGTATCCTGGGGATGTTGGGCCCAGTGAGATAAGTCAGTGTGTAACCTGGGGAGGATGGGCCCAGTGAGATCAGACAGTGTGTAGCCCGGGGATAATTGGCCCAGTGAGATTAGACAGTGTGTAACCCGGGGAGGATGGGTCCAGTTAGATAAGACAGTGTGAAACCCGTGGAGGATGCGTCTAATGAGATCAGTCAGAATGTAACCCGCGCAGGATGGGCCCAGAGAGATTAGACAGTGTGTAACCCGGGTAGGATGGGCCCAGTGTGATCAGACAGTGTGTAACCCAGGGAGGATGGGCCCAGTGAGATTAGGCAATGTGTAACCCGGTGAGGATGGGCCCAGTGAGATCACACAGTGTGTAACCTGGGGTGGATGGGCCCATTGAGATCAGACAGTGTGTAACCCGAGGAGGGTGAGCCCAGTGAGATTAAACAGGGTGTTACCCGGTGAGCATGTGTCCAGTGAGATCAGACATTGTGTAACCCAGGGAGGATGGGCCCTGTGAGATCAGACAGTGTTTAACCTGGGGAGGATGGGCATGGTGAGATCAGACAGTGTGTAACCCGGGGAGGATGGACCCAGTGAGATCAGACAGTGTGTAACCCGTGGTGGATGGGCCCAGTGAGATCAGACAGTGTTTAACATGGGGAGGATGGGTCCAGTGAGATCAGAAAGTGTTTAAGCCGGGGAGGATGGGCCCAATGAGATCAGACAGTGTGTAACCCGTGGAGGGTGAGCCTAGTGAGATTAAACAGTGTGTTACCCGGGGAGGATCTGTCCAGTGAGTTCAGACAGTGTGTAACCCAGGGAGGATGGACCCAGTGAGATCAGACAGTGTGTCACCCGGGCAGGATTGGCCCAGTCAGATCAGACGGTGTGTAACCCGGGGAGGAAGGGCCCAGTGACATCAGACAGTGTGTAACCCGGGAGGATGGGCCCAGTGAGATCAGACAGTTTGTAACGCGGGGACGATGGGCCCAGTGATATCAGACAGTGTGTAACCGGGAAGGATTGGCCCAGTGAGATCAGACTGTGTGTAACACGGGGAGGATGGATACAGTCAGATGACACAGTGTGTAACCCGGGGACGATGGGTCCAGTGAGATCAGCCAGTGTGTTACGCAGGTAGGATTGGCCCAGTGAGATCAGACAGTGTGTAACCCGGGGAGGATGGGCCCAGTGAGTTCAGACAATGCGTAACCCGGGTAGGATGGGCCCAGTGAGTTCAGACAGTGTGTAACCCGGGGAGGATGGGCCTAGTGAGATCAGACAGTGTGTAACCCGGGGAGGATGGGCACAGTGAGATCAGACAGTGTGTATCCCGGGGAGAATGGGCTCAGTGAGGTCAGACGGTGTGTAACGCGGGGACGATGGGCCCAGTGAGATCAGACAGTATGTAACCCAGGAGGATGGGCCCAGTGAGATCAGACTGTTGAAACCCGGGGACGATGGGCACAGTGAAATCAGACAGTGTGTAACCTGGGGAGGATGGGCCCATTGAGATAAGATAGTGTGTAACCCGGGGAGGGCGAGCCCTGTGAGATTAAACAGGTTGTTACCCGGGGAGGATGAGTCCAGTGAGATCAGACAGTGTGTAACCCAGCGAAGATGGGACCAGTGAAATCAGACAGTGTGTTACCCAGGGACGATGGGCCCAGTGAGATCAGACAGTGTGTAACCCGGGGAGGATGGGCCCAGTGAGATCAGTCATAGTGTAACCCGAGAGGATGGGCCCAGTGAGATCAGACAGTGTGTAACCCGAGGAGGATGGGCCCAGTGACATCAGACGGTGTGTAACCTGGGGAGGATGGGCCAAGTGTAATCAGACAGTGTGTACCCCGGGGAGAATACGCCCAGTGAGTTCAGACAATGTGTAACCCGGGGAGGAGGGGCGCAGTGAGATTAGACCGGGTGTTACCCGGGGAGGATGGGCCCAGTGAGATTAAACAGTGTGTACCCCGGGGAGGATGGGCCCAGAGAGATAAGGCACTGTGTAATCCGGGGAGGATGGGCCCAGTGAGATCAGACAGTGTGTAACCCGGGGAGGATGGGCTCAGTGAGATCAGACAGTGTGTAACACGGGAAGGATGTGTCCAGTGCGATCAGACAGTGTGTAAACCGGGGAGGATGGGCCCACTGAGATCAGACAGTGTGTAACCCGGGGAGGATGTGGCCAGTGAGATCAGACAGTGTGTAACCCGGGGAGGATTGGCCCAGTGAGATCAGGCAGTGTGTATCCTGGGGATGTTGGGCCCAGTGAGATAAGTCAGTGTGTAACCTGGGGAGGATGGGCCCAGTGAGATCAGACAGTGTGTAGCCCGGGGATAATTGGCCCAGTGAGATTAGACAGTGTGTAACCCGGGGAGGATGGGTCCAGTTAGATTAGACAGTGTGAAACCCGTGGAGGATGGGCCCAGTGAGATTAGACAGTGTGTAACCCGGGGAGGATGGGCCCAGTGTGATCAGACAGTGTGTAACCTGGGGAGGATGGGCCCAGTGAGATTAGGCAGTGTGTAACCCGGTGAGGATGGGCCCAGTGAGATCACACAGTGTGTAACCTGGGGTGGATGGGCCCATTGAGATCAGGCAGTGTGTAACCCGAGGAGGGTGAGCCCAGTGAGATTAAACAGTGTGTTACCCGGTGAGGATGTGTCCAGTGAGATCAGACAGTGTGTAACCCAGGGAGGATGGGCCCTGTGAGATCAGACAGTGTGTAACCTGGGGAGGATGGGCACGGTGAGATCAGACAGTGTGTAACCCGGGGAGGATGGACCCAGTGAGATCAGACAGTGTGTAACCCGTGGTGGATGGGCCCAGTGAGATCAGACAGTGTTTAACACGGGGAGGATGGGTCCAGTGAGATCAGAAAGTGTTTAAGCCGGGGAGGATGAGCCCAATGAGATCAGACAGTGTGTAACCCGTGGAGGGTGAGCCCAGTGAGATTAAACAGTGTGTTCCCCGGGGAGGATCTGTCCAGTGAGTTCAGACAGTGTGTAACCCAGGGAGGATGGGCCCAGTGAGATCAGACAGTGTGTCACCCGGGCAGGATTGGCCTAGTCAGATCAGACGGTGTGTAACCCGGGGAGGATGGGCCCAGTGACATCAGACAGTGTGTAACCCGGGAGGATGGGCCCAGTGAGATCAGACAGTTTGTAACGCGGGGACGATGGGCCCAGTGATATCAGACAGAGTGTAACCGGGAAGGATTGGCCCACTGAGCTCAGACAGTGTGTAACACGGGGAGGATGGATACAGTCAGATGAGACAGTGTGTAACCCGGGGACGATGGGCCCAGTGAGATCAGACAATGCGTAAACCGGGGAGGATGGGCCCAGTGAGTTCAGACAGTGTGTAACCCGGGGAGGATGGGCCTAGTGAGATCAGACAGTGTGTAACCCGGGGAGGATGGGCACAGTGAGATCAGACAGTGTGTAACACGGGAAGGATGTGTCCAGTGCGATCAGACAGTGTGTAAACCGGGGAGGATGGGCCCACTGAGATCAGACAGTGTGTAACCCGGGGAGGATGTGGCCAGTGAGATCAGACAGTGTGTAACCCGGGGAGGATTGGCCCAGTGAGATCAGGCAGTGTGTATCCTGGGGATGTTGGGCCCAGTGAGATAAGTCATTGTGTAACCTGGCGAGGATGGGCCGAGTGAGATCAGACAGTGTGTAGCCCGGGGATAATTGGCCCAGTGAGATTAGACAGTGTGTAACCCGGGGAGGATGGGCCCAGTGAGATCAGACAGTGTGTCGCCCGGGGAGTATAGGCCCAGTGAGATTAGACAGTGTGTAACCCGGGGAGGATGGGTCCAGTTAGATTAGACAGTGTGAAACCCGTGGAGGATGGGTCTAATGAGATCAGTTAAAATGTAACCCGCGCAGGATGGGCCCAGAGAGATTAGACAGTGTGTAAACCGGAGAGGATGGGCCCAGTGTGATCAGACAGTGTGTAACCTGGGGTGGGTGGTCCCATTGAGATCAGACAGTGTGTAACCCGAGGAGGGTGAGCCCAGTGAGATTAAACAGTGTGTTCCCCGGGGAGGATATGTCCAGTGAGATCAGACATTGTGTAACCCAGGGAGGATGGGCCCAGTGAGATCAGACAGTGTGTAACCCAGGGAGGATGGGCCCTGTGAGATCAGACAGTGTGTAACCTGGGGAGGATGGGCACAGTTAGATCAGACAGTGTGTAACCCGGGGAGGATGGACCCAGTGAGATCAGACAGTGTGTAACCCTTGGTGGATTGTCCCAGTGAGATCAGACAGTGTTTAACACGGGGAGGATGGGTCCAGTGAGATCAGAAAGTGTTTAAGCCGGGGAGGATGGGCCCAATGAGATCAGACAGTGTGTAACCCGTGGAGGGTGAGCCCAGTGAGATTAAACAGTGTGTTACCCGGGGGGGATCTGTCCAGTGAGATCAGACAGTGTGTAACCCAGGGAGGATGGGCCCAGTGAGATCAGACAGTGTGTTACCCGGGGAGGGTGGGTCCAGTGAGATTAAACAGTGGGTAACTCGGGCAGGATTGGCCCAGTCAGATCAGACGGTGTGTAACCCGGGGACGATGGGCCCAGTGATACCAGACAGTGTGTAACCGGGAAGGATTGGCCCAGTGAGATCAGAAAGTGTGTAACACGGGGAGGATGGATATAGTCAGATGAGACAGTGTTTACCCCGGGGACGATGGGCCCAGTGAAATCAGCCAGTGTGTAACCCGGGGAGGATGGGCCCATTGAGATCAGACAATGTGTAACCCGGGGACGATGGGCACAGTGAGATCAGACCGTGTGTATCCCGGGGAGGATGGGCCCAGTGAGTTCAGACAGTGTGTAACCCGGGGACGATGGGCACAGTGAGATCAGACCGTGTGTATCCCGGGGAGATGGGCCCAGTGAAATCAGACAGTTTCTAACATGGGGTGGATTGGTCCAGTGAGATTTGACAGTGTGTATCCGGGCTGGATGGGCACAGTGAGATCAGATGGTGTGTAATCCGGGGAGGGTGTGCCCAGTGAGATCAGACAGTGTGTAACCCGGGGACGATGGGCACAGTGAGATCAGACAGTGTGTAACCCGGGGAGGATGGGCCAGTGAGATCAGACAGTGTGTAACCTGGGGAGGATGGTCCCAGTGAGATCAGACAGTGTGTATCCCGGGGATGATGGGCCCAGTGAGATCAGACAGTGAGTAACCCGGGGAGGATGGGCCCAGTGAGATCAGACAATGTGTTTCCCGGGGAGGTTGGGCCCAGTAAGATAAGTCAGTGTGTAACCCGGGGAGGATGGGCCCAGTGAGATCTGACAGTGTGTAGCCCGGGGAGGATGGGCCCAGTGAGATCAGGCAGTGTGTAAGCCGGGAAGGATGGGTCCAGTGAGATTAGACAGTGTGTAAGCCGGGAAGGATGGGTCCAGTGAGATTAGACAGTGTGAAACCCGTGGAGGATGGGTCTAATGAGATCAGTCAGAGTGTAACCCGCGCAGGATGGGCCCAGAGAGATTAGACAGCGTGTAACCTGGGGAGGATGGTCCCAGTGAGATCAGACAGTGTGTATCCCGGGGAGGATGGGCCCAGTGAGATTCGGCAGTGTGTTACCCGGGGAGGATGGGCCCAGTGAGATTAGACAGTGTGTAACCCGGGCAGGATGGGCCCAGTGAGATCAGCCGGTGTGTAACGCGGGGACGCTGGGCCCAGTGAGATCAGACAGTATGTAACCCAGGAGGATGGGCCCAGTGAGATCAGACAGTTTATAACCAGCGGAGGATGGGCCCAGTGATATCAGACAGTGCGTAACCGGGAAGGATGGGCCCAGTGAGATCAGACAGCGTGTAACCGGGGGAGGATGGGCCCAGTGAGATCAGACAGTGTATAACCCGGGGAGGATGGATCCAGTGAGATTAGACAGTGTGTAACCCAGGGAAGATGGGCCCAGTGAGATCAGACAATGCGTAATCTGCGGAGGATTGGCCCAGTGAGATCAGACAGTGTGTAACCCGGGGAGGATGGACCCAGTGAGATCCGACAGTGTATAACCCTGGGAGGATGGGCCCAGTGAGATCAGACAGTGTGTAACACGGGGAGGAGGGGCCAGTGAGATCAGACAGTGTGTAACCCGGGGAGGATGGGCCCAGTGAGATCAGACAGTGTGTTACCTGGGGAGGATGGGTCCTGTGAGATTAGACACTGTGTAACCCGGGCATGATGGGCCCAGTGAGATCAGACGGTGTGTAACTCGGGGAGGATGGGCCCAGTGAGATCAGACAGTGTGTAACCCACGGAAGATGGGCACAGTGAGATCAGACAGTGTGTAACCCGGGGAGGATGGGCCCACTGAGATCAGACAGTGTGTAACACTGAGAGGATGGGCCCAGTGAGATCAGACAGTGTGTAACACTGGGAGGATGGGACCAGTGAGATTAGACAGTGTTTAACCAAGGGAGGATGGGCCAGTGAGATTAGACAGTGTGTAAACCAGCGAGGATGGGCCCAGTGAGATCAGACAGTATGTAACACTGGGAGGATGGGCCCAGTGAGATCAGACAGTGTGTAACCCGGGGACGATTTGCACAGTGAGATCAGACAGTGTGTAACCCGGGGAGGATGGGCCCAGTGAGATCAGACAGTGTGTTACCCGCGGAGGATTGGCCCTGTGAGATCAGACAGTGTGTAACCCGGGGTGGATGGGACCAGTGAGATCAGACAGTGTTTAACCCGGCGAGGATGGGCCCAGTGAGATCAGACAGTGTGTAACCCGGGGAGGATGGGTCCAGTGAGATTACACAATGTGTAACCCGTGGAGGATGTATCTAAAGAGATCAGACAGTTTGTAACCCGAGCAGGATGGGCCCAGAGATATTAGACAGTGTGTAACACGGGGAGGATGGGCCCACTGAGATCAGACAGTGTGTAACCCGGGGAGGATGGGCCCAGTGAGATTCGGCAGTGCGTAACCCGGTGAGGATGGCCCCAGTGAGATCAGACAGTGTGTAACCAGGGTAGGATGGGCCCATTGAGATAAGAAAGTGTGTAATCCGGGGAGGGTGAGCCCGGTGATATTAAACAGTGTGTTCCACGGGGAGGATGTGTCCAGTGAGATCAGACAGTGTGTAACCCAGGGAGGATGGGCCCAGTGAGATCAGAAAATGTGTAACCCGGGGAGGATGGGCACAGTGAGATCAGACAGTGTGTAACCCGGTGAGGATGGGACCAGTTAGATCAGTCAGTGTGTAACCCGGGGAGGATGGGCCCAGTGAGATCAGTCAGTGTGTAACCCGGGGAGGATGGGCCCAGTGAGATCAGACAGTGTGTAACCCGGGGAGGATGGGACCAGTGAGATCAGTCAGTGTGTAACCCGGGGAGGATGGTACCAGTGAGATCAGTCAGTTTGTAACCCGGGGAGGATGGGCCCAGTGAGATCAGACAGTGTGTTACACGGGAAGGATGGGTCCAGTGAGATCATACAATGTTTAAACCGGGGAGAATGGTCCCAGTGAGATCAGACAGTGTGTAACCGGGAAGGATTGTCCCAGTGAAATCAGACAGTGTGCAACCCGGGGAGGATGGGGAAGTGAGATCAGACGGTTTGTAACCCGGGGAGGATGGGCCCACTGAGATCAGACAGTGTGTAACCCGGGGAGGATTGGCCCAGTGAGATCAGACAATGTGTTACCCAGGGGGGATGGGCCCAGTGATATCAGACGGTGTGTAACCCGGGGAGGATGTTCCCTATTGAGATCAGAGAGTTTGTAGCCCCGGGAGGATGGGCCCAATGAGATCAGACAGTGTGTAACCCGTGGAGGGTGAGCCTAGTGAGATTAAACAGTGTGTTACCCGGGGAGGATCTGTCCAGTGAGTTCAGACAGTGTGTAACCCAGGGAGGATGGACCCAGTGAGATCAGACAGTGTGTCACCCGGGCAGGATTGGCCCAGTCAGATCAGACGGTGTGTAACCCGGGGAGGAAGGGCCCAGTGACATCAGACAGTGTGTAACCCGGGAGGATGGGCCCAGTGAGATCAGACAGTTTGTAACGCGGGGACGATGGGCCCAGTGATATCAGACAGTGTGTAACCGGGAAGGATTGGCCCAGTGAGATCAGACTGTGTGTAACACGGGGAGGATGGATACAGTCAGATGACACAGTGTGTAACCCGGGGACGATGGGTCCAGTGAGATCAGCCAGTGTGTTACGCAGGTAGGATTGGCCCAGTGAGATCAGACAGTGTGTAACCCGGGGAGGATGGGCCCAGTGAGTTCAGACAATGCGTAACCCGGGTAGGATGGGCCCAGTGAGTTCAGACAGTGTGTAACCCGGGGAGGATGGGCCTAGTGAGATCAGACAGTGTGTAACCCGGGGAGGATGGGCACAGTGAGATCAGACAGTGTGTATCCCGGGGAGAATGGGCTCAGTGAGGTCAGACGGTGTGTAACGCGGGGACGATGGGCCCAGTGAGATCAGACAGTATGTAACCCAGGAGGATGGGCCCAGTGAGATCAGACAGTTGAAACCCGGGGACGATGGGCACAGTGAAATCAGACAGTGTGTAACCCGGGGAGGATGGACCCAGTGAGATCCGACAGTGTATAACCCTGGGAGGATGGGCCCAGTGAGATCAGACAGTGTGTAACACGGGGAGGAGGGGCCAGTGAGATCAGACAGTGTGTAACCCGGGGAGGATGGGCCCAGTGAGATCAGACAGTGTGTTACCTGGGGAGGATGGGTCCTGTGAGATTAGACACTGTGTAACCCGGGCATGATGGGCCCAGTGAGATCAGACGGTGTGTAACTCGGGGAGGATGGGCCCAGTGAGATCAGACAGTGTGTAACCCACGGAAGATGGGCACAGTGAGATCAGACAGTGTGTAACCCGGGGAGGATGGGCCCACTGAGATCAGACAATGCGTAACCCGGGTAGGATGGGCCCAGTGAGTTCAGACAGTGTGTAACCCGGGGAGGATGGGCCTAGTGAGATCAGACAGTGTGTAACCCGGGGAGGATGGGCACAGTGAGATCAGACAGTGTGTATCCCGGGGAGAATGGGCTCAGTGAGGTCAGACGGTGTGTAACGCGGGGACGATGGGCCCAGTGAGATCAGACAGTATGTAACCCAGGAGGATGGGCCCAGTGAGATCAGACAGTTGAAACCCGGGGACGATGGGCACAGTGAAATCAGACAGTGTGTAACCTGGGGAGGATGGGCCCATTGAGATAAGATAGTGTGTAACCCGGGGAGGGCGAGCCCTGTGAGATTAAACAGGTTGTTACCCGGGGAGGATGAGTCCAGTGAGATCAGACAGTGTGTAACCCAGCGAAGATGGGACCAGTGAAATCAGACAGTGTGTTACCCAGGGACGATGGGCCCAGTGAGATCAGACAGTGTGTAACCCGGGGAGGATGGGCCCAGTGAGATCAGTCATAGTGTAACCCGAGAGGATGGGCCCAGTGAGATCAGACAGTGTGTAACCCGAGGAGGATGGGCCCAGTGACATCAGACCGTGTGTAACCTGGGGAGGATGGGCCAAGTGTAATCAGACAGTGTGTACCCCGGGGAGAATACGCCCAGTGAGTTCAGACAATGTGTAACCCGGGGAGGAGGGGCGCAGTGAGATTAGACCGGGTGTTACCCGGGGAGGATGGGCCCAGTGAGATTAAACAGTGTGTACCCCGGGGAGGATGGGCCCAGAGAGATAAGGCACTGTGTAATCCGGGGAGGATGGGCCCAGTGAGATCAGACAGTGTGTAACCCGGGGAGGATGGGCTCAGTGAGATCAGACAGTGTGTAACACGGGAAGGATGTGTCCAGTGCGATCAGACAGTGTGTAAACCGGGGAGGATGGGCCCACTGAGATCAGACAGTGTGTAACCCGGGGAGGATGTGGCCAGTGAGATCAGACAGTGTGTAACCCGGGGAGGATTGGCCCAGTGAGATCAGGCAGTGTGTATCCTGGGGATGTTGGGCCCAGTGAGATAAGTCAGTGTGTAACCTGGGGAGGATGGGCCCAGTGAGATCAGACAGTGTGTAGCCCGGGGATAATTGGCCCAGTGAGATTAGACAGTGTGTAACCCGGGGAGGATGGGTCCAGTTAGATTAGACAGTGTGAAACCCGTGGAGGATAGGCCCAGAGAGATTAGACAGTGTGTAACCCGGGGAGGATGGGCCCAGTGTGATCAGACAGTGTGTAACCTGGGGAGGATGGGCCCAGTGAGATTAGGCAGTGTGTAACCCGGTGAGGATGGGCCCAGTGAGATCACACAGTGTGTAACCTGGGGTGGATGGGCCCATTGAGATCAGGCAGTGTGTAACCCGAGGAGGGTGAGCCCAGTGAGATTAAACAGTGTGTTACCCGGTGAGGATGTGTCCAGTGAGATCAGACAGTGTGTAACCCAGGGAGGATGGGCCCTGTGAGATCAGACAGTGTGTAACCTGGGGAGGATGGGCACGGTGAGATCAGACAGTGTGTAACCCGGGGAGGATGGACCCAGTGAGATCAGACAGTGTGTAACCCGTGGTGGATGGGCCCAGTGAGATCAGACAGTGTTTAACACGGGGAGGATGGGTCCAGTGAGATCAGAAAGTGTTTAAGCCGGGGAGGATGAGCCCAATGAGATCAGACAGTGTGTAACCCGTGGAGGGTGAGCCCAGTGAGATTAAACAGTGTGTTACCCGGGGAGGATCTGTCCAGTGAGTTCAGACAGTGTGTAACCCAGGGAGGATGGGCCCAGTGAGATCAGACAGTGTGTCACCCGGGCAGGATTGGCCTAGTCAGATCAGACGGTGTGTAACCCGGGGAGGATGGGCCCAGTGACATCAGACAGTGTGTAACCCGGGAGGATGGGCCCAGTGAGATCAGACAGTTTGTAACGCGGGGACGATGGGCCCAGTGATATCAGACAGAGTGTAACCGGGAAGGATTGGCCCACTGAGCTCAGACAGTGTGTAACACGGGGAGGATGGATACAGTCAGATGAGACAGTGTGTAACCCGGGGACGATGGGCCCAGTGAGATCAGCCAGTGTGTTACGCAGGTAGGATTGGCCCAGTGAGATCAGACAGTGTGTAACCCGGGGAGGATGGGCCCAGTGAGTTCAGACAATGCGTAACCCGGGGAGGATGGGCCTAGTGAGATCAGACAGTGTGTAACCCGGGGAGGATGGGCACAGTGAGATCAGACAGTGTGTAACACGGGAAGGATGTGTCCAGTGCGATCAGACAGTGTGTAAACCGGGGAGGATGGGCCCACTGAGATCAGACAGTGTGTAACCCGGGGAGGATGTGGCCAGTGAGATCAGACAGTGTGTAACCCGGGGAGGATTGGCCCAGTGAGATCAGGCAGTGTGTATCCTGGGGATGTTGGGCCCAGTGAGATAAGTCATTGTGTAACCTGGCGAGGATGGGCCGAGTGAGATCAGACAGTGTGTAGCCCGGGGATAATTGGCCCAGTGAGATTAGACAGTGTGTAACCCGGGGAGGATGGGCCCAGTGAGATCAGACAGTGTGTCGCCCGGGGAGTATAGGCCCAGTGAGATTAGACAGTGTGTAACCCGGGGAGGATGGGTCCAGTTAGATTAGACAGTGTGAAACCCGTGGAGGATGGGTCTAATGAGATCAGTTAAAATGTAACCCGCGCAGGATGGGCCCAGAGAGATTAGACAGTGTGTAAACCGGAGAGGATGGGCCCAGTGTGATCAGACAGTGTGTAACCTGGGGTGGGTGGGCCCATTGAGATCAGACAGTGTGTAACCTGAGGAGGGTGAGCCCAGTGAGATTAAACAGTGTGTTCCCCGGGGAGGATATGTCCAGTGAGATCAGACATTGTGTAACCCAGGGAGGATGGGCCCAGTGAGATCAGACAGCGTGTAACCCAGGGAGGATGGGCCCTGTGAGATCAGACAGTGTGTAACCTGGGGAGGATGGGCACAGTTAGATCAGACAGTGTGTAACGCGGGGAGGATGGACCCAGTGAGATCAGACAGTGTGTAACCCTTGGTGGATTGTCCCAGTGAGATCAGACAGTGTTTAACACGGGGAGGATGGGTCCAGTGAGATCAGAAAGTGTTTAAGCCGGGGAGGATGGGCCCAATGAGATCAGACAGTGTGTAACCCGTGGAGGGTGAGCCCAGTGAGATTAAACAGTGTGTTACCCGGGGGGGATCTGTCCAGTGAGATCAGACAGTGTGTAACCCAGGGAGGATGGGCCCAGTGAGATCAGACAGTGTGTTACCCGGGGAGGGTGGGTCCAGTGAGATTAAACAGTGGGTAACTCGGGCAGGATTGGCCCAGTCAGATCAGACGGTGTGTAACCTGGGGACGATGGGCCCAGTGATACCAGACAGTGTGTAACCGGGAAGGATTGGCCCAGTGAGATCAGAAAGTGTGTAACACGGGGAGGATGGATATAGTCAGATGAGACAGTGTTTACCCCGGGGACGATGGGCCCAGTGAAATCAGCCAGTGTGTAACCCGGGGAGGATGGGCCCATTGAGATCAGACAATGTGTAACCCGGGGACGATGGGCACAGTGAGATCAGACCGTGTGTATCCCGGGGAGGATGGGCCCAGTGAGTTCAGACAGTGTGTAACCCGGGGACGATGGGCACAGTGAGATCAGACCGTGTGTATCCCGGGGAGATGGGCCCAGTGAAATCAGACAGTTTCTAACATGGGGTGGATCGGTCCAGTGAGATTAGACAGTGTGTAACCGGGCTGGATGGGCACAGTGAGATCAGATGGTGTGTAATCCGGGGAGGGTGTGCCCAGTGAGATCAGACAGTGTGTAACCCGGGGACGATGGGCACAGTGAGATCAGACAGTGTGTAACCCGGGGAGGATGGGCCAGTGAGATCAGACAGTGTGTAACCTGGGGAGGATGGTCCCAGTGAGATCAGACAGTGTGTATCCCGGGGATGATGGGCCCAGTGAGATCAGACAGTGAGTAACCCGGGGAGGATGGGCCCAGTGAGATCAGACAATGTGTTTCCCGGGGAGGTTGGGCCCAGTAAGATAAGTCAGTGTGTAACCCGGGGAGGATGGGCCCAGTGAGATCTGACAGTGTGTAGCCCGGGGAGGATGGGCCCAGTGAGATCAGGCAGTGTGTAAGCCGGGAAGGATGGGTCCAGTGAGATTAGACAGTGTGTAAGCCGGGAAGGATGGGTCCAGTGAGATTAGACAGTGTGAAACCCGTGGAGGATGGGTCTAATGAGATCAGTCAGAGTGTAACCCGCGCAGGATGGGCCCAGAGAGATTAGACAGCGTGTAACCTGGGGAGGATGGTCCCAGTGAGATCAGACAGTGTGTATCCCGGGGAGGATGGGCCCAGTGAGATTCGGCAGTGTGTTACCCGGGGAGGATGGGCCCAGTGAGATTAGACAGTGTGTAACCCGGGCAGGATGGGCCCAGTGAGATCAGCCGGTGTGTAACGCGGGGACGCTGGGCCCAGTGAGATCAGACAGTATGTAACCCAGGAGGATGGGCCCAGTGAGATCAGACAGTTTATAACCCGCGGAGGATGGGCCCAGTGATATCAGACAGTGCGTAACCGGGAAGGATGGGCCCAGTGAGATCAGACAGCGTGTAACCGGGGGAGGATGGGCCCAGTGAGATCAGACAGTGTATAACCCGGGGAGGATGGATCCAGTGAGATTAGACAGTGTGTAACCCAGGGAAGATGGGCCCAGTGAGATCAGACAATGCGTAATCTGCGGAGGATGGGCCCAGTGAGATCAGACAGTGTGTAACCCGGGGAGGATGGACCCAGTGAGATCCGACAGTGTATAACCCTGGGAGGATGGGCCCAGTGAGATCAGACAGTGTGTAACACGGGGAGGAGGGGCCAGTGAGATCAGACAGTGTGTAACCCGGGGAGGATGGGCCCAGTGAGATCAGACAGTGTGTTACCTGGGGAGGATGGGTCCTGTGAGATTAGACACTGTGTAACCCGGGCATGATGGGCCCAGTGAGATCAGACGGTGTGTAACTCGGGGAGGATGGGCCCAGTGAGATCAGACAGCGTGTAACCCACGGAAGATGGGCACAGTGAGATCAGACAGTGTGTAACCCGGGGAGGATGGGCCCACTGAGATCAGACAGTGTGTAACACTGAGAGGATGGGCCCAGTGAGATAAGACAGTGTGTAACACTGGGAGGATGGGACCAGTGAGATTAGACAGTGTTTAACCAAGGGAGGATGGGCCAGTGAGATTAGACAGTGTGTAAACCAGCGAGGATGGGCCCAGTGAGATCAGACAGTATGTAACACTGGGAGGATGGGCCCAGTGAGATCAGACAGTGTGTAACCCGGGGACGATTTGCACAGTGAGATCAGACAGTGTGTAACCCGGGGAGGATGGGCCCAGTGAGATCAGACAGTGTGTTACCCGCGGAGGATTGGCCCTGTGAGATCAGACAGTGTGTAACCCGGGGTGGATGGGACCAGTGAGATCAGACAGTGTTTAACCCGGCGAGGATGGGCCCAGTGAGATCAGACAGTGTGTAACCCGGGGAGGATGGGTCCAGTGAGATTACACAATGTGTAACCCGTGGAGGATGTATCTAATGAGATCAGACAGTGTGTAACCCGAGCAGGATGGGCCCAGAGATATTAGACAGTGTGTAACACGGGGAGGATGGGCCCACTGAGATCAGACAGTGTGTAACCCGGGGAGGATGGGCCCAGTGAGATTCGGCAGTGCGTAACCCGGTGAGGATGGCCCCAGTGAGATCAGACAGTGTGTAACCAGGGTAGGATGGGCCCATTGAGATAAGAAAGTGTGTAATCCGGGGAGGGTGAGCCCGGTGATATTAAACAGTGTGTTCCACGGGGAGGATGTGTCCAGTGAGATCAGACAGTGTGTAACCCAGGGAGGATGGGCCCAGTGAGATCAGAAAATGTGTAACCCGGGGAGGATGGGCACAGTGAGATCAGAGAGTGTGTAACCCGGTGAGGATGGGACCAGTTAGATCAGTCAGTGTGTAACCCGGGGAGGATGGGCCCAGTGAGATCAGTCAGTGTGTAACCCGGGGAGGATGGGCCCAGTGAGATCAGACAGTGTGTAACCCGGGGAGGATGGGACCAGTGAGATCAGTCAGTGTGTAACCCGGGGAGGATGGGACCAGTGAGATCAGTCAGTGTGTAACCCGGGGAGGATGGGCCCAGTGAGATCAGACAGTGTGTTACACGGGAAGGATGGGTCCAGTAAGATCATACAATGTTTAAACCGGGGAGAATGGTCCCAGTGAGATCAGACAGTGTGTAACCGGGAAGGATTGTCCCAGTGAAATCAGACAGTGTGCAACCCGGGGAGGATGGGGAAGTGAGATCAGACGGTTTGTAACCCGGGGAGGATGGGCCCACTGAGATCAGACAGTGTGTAACCCGGGGAGGATTGGCCCAGTGAGATCAGACAATGTGTTACCCAGGGGGGATGGGCCCAGTGAGATCAGACGGTGTGTAACCCGGGGAGGATGTTCCCTATTGAGATCAGAGAGTTTGTAGCCCCGGGAGGATGGGCCCAGTGAGATCAGACAGTGTGTAACCCGGGGAGGATGGGCCCAGTGAGATCAGACAGTGTGTAACCCGGGGAGGATTGGCCCAGTGAGATCAGACAATGTGTTACCCGGGGAGGATGGGCCAAGTGATATCAGTCAATGTGTAACCCGGGGAGGATGGGCCCAATGAGATCAGACAGTGTGTAGCCCGGGGAGTATGGGCCCAGTGAGATTAGGCAGTGTGTAAGCCGGGAAGGATGGGTCCAGTGAGATTAGACAGTGTGAAACCCGTGGAGCATGGGTCTAATGAGATCAGTCAGAGTGTAACCCGCGCAGGATGGGCCCAGAGAGATTAGACAGCGTGTAACCTGGGGAGGATGTTCCCAGTGAGATCAGACAGTGTGTATCCCGGGGAGGATGTGCCCAGTGAGATTCGGCAGTGTGTAACCCGGTGAGGATGGGCCCAGTGAGATTAGGCAGTGTGTAACCCGGTGAGGATGGGCCCAGTGAGATCAGACAGTGTGTAACCTGGGGAGGATGGGCCCATTGACATCAGACAGTGTGTAACCCGGAGAGGGTGAGCCCAGTGAAATTAAACAGTGTGTTACCCAGGGAGGATGTGTCCGGTGAGATCAGACAGTGTGTAACCAGGGAGGATGGGCCCAGTGAGATCAGACAGTGTGTAACCCGGGAAGGATGGGTACAGTGAGATCAGACAGTGTGTAACCCGGTGAGGATGGACCCAGTGAGATCAGACAGTGTGTAACCCGGGGAGGATGGGCTTAGTGAGATCAGACAGTGGGTAACCCAGGGAGGATGGGCCCAGTGAGATCAGACAGTGTGTAACACGGGGAGGATGGGTCCATTTAGATCATACAGTGTTTAACCGGGGAGGATGGGCCCAGTGAGATCAGATAGTGTGTTACCCGGGGAGGATGGGTCCAGTGAGATTAGACAGGGTGTAACCCGGGCAGGATGGGCCCAGTGAGATCAGACGGTGTGTAACACGGGGAGGATGGGCCCAGTGAAATCAGACAGTGTGTAACCCAGGGAGGATGGGCCCCGTCAGTACAGATAGTGTGTAACCCGGGGATAATGGGTCCAGTAAGATTAGACAGTGTGTAAACCCGGGAAGATGGGCCCAGTGATATCAGACAGTGTGTAACCCGGGGAGGATGGACCCAGTGAGATCAGACAGTGTGTAACATGGGAAGGATGGGCCCAGTGAGATCAGACAGTGTGTAACCCGGGGAGGATGGACCCAGTGAGATCAGACAGAGTGTTGTTACCCGGTCAGGATGGGTCCAGTGTGATTAGACAGTGTGTAACCAGGGCAGGATGGGCCAAGTGAGATCAGACGGTCTGTAACCCGGGGAGGATGGGCCCAGTGAGATCAGCAGTGTGTAACCGGGGAGGATGTGCCCAGTGATATCAGAAAGTGGGTAACCGGGAAGGATTGTCCCAGTGAGATCAGAAAGTGTGTAACACAGGCAGGATGGATCTACTGAGGTGAGACGGTGTGTAACCCGTGGAGGATGGGCCCAGTGAGATCAGACAGTATGTAACCCGGGGAGGATGGTCCCATTGAGATCAGAGAGCGTGTAACCTGGGGACGATGAGTCCAGTGAGATTAGACAGTGTGGAACCCGGGGAAGATGGGCCCAGTAAGATCAGACAGTGTATAACCCGGGGAGGATGGGCCCAGTGAGATCAAACAGTGTGTAACATGGGGAGGAGGGGTCCAGTGAGATCAGACAGTGTGTAACCCGGGGAGGATGGGCCCAGTG
The DNA here is from genome assembly GCF_052327205.1 of Somniosus microcephalus. Classification (NCBI taxonomy): domain Eukaryota; kingdom Metazoa; phylum Chordata; class Chondrichthyes; order Squaliformes; family Somniosidae; genus Somniosus; species Somniosus microcephalus. The sequence goes on along the minus strand of NW_028225180.1, from coordinate 30,299,713 downwards.
AGATCAGACAGTGTGTAACCCGGGGAGGATGGGTCCAGTGAGATTAGACAGTGTGTAACCCAGGCATGATGGGCCCAGTGAGATCAGACGGTGTGTAACTCGGGGAGGATGGGCCCAGTGAGATCAGACAGTATGTAACCCGGGGAGGATGGGCACAGTGAGATCAGACAGTGTGTAACCCGGGGAGGATGGGCCCAGTGAGATCTGACAGTATGTAGCCTGGGGAGGATGGGCCCAGTGAGATCAGACAGTGTGTAACACTGGGAGGATGGGCCCAGTGAGATCAGACAGTATGTAACCCGGGGACGATGGGCACAGTGAGATCAGACAGTGTGTAACCCGGGGAGGATGGGCCCAGTGAGATCAGACAGAGTGTAACACGGAAAGGATGGGTCCAGTGAGATCATACAGTGTTTAAACCGGGGAGGATGGGCCCAGTGAGATCAGACAATGTGTAACCGGGAATGATTGTCCCAGTGAGATCAAAAAGTGTGTAACCCGGGGAGGTTGGGTCCAGTGAGATCAGACAGTTGGTAAACCGGGGTGGATGGGCCTAGTGAGATCAGACAGTGTGTAACACAGGGAGGATGGGACCAGCGAGATCAGACAGTGTGTAACACAGGGAGGATGGGACCAGTGAGATCAGACAGTGTTTAACCAGGGGAGGATGGGACAGTGAGATTAGACAGTGTGTAACCCGGCGAGGATGGGCCCAGTGAGATCAGACAGTGTGTAACCCGCGCAGGATGGGCCCAGAGAGATTAGACAGTGTGTAACACGGGGAGGATGGTCCCACTGAGATCAGACAGTGTGTAACCCGGGGAGGATGGGCCCAGTGAGATTCGGCAGTGCGTAACCCGGTGAGGATGGGCCCAGTGAGATCAGACAGTGTGTAATCCGGGGAGGGTGAGCCCGATGATATTAAACAGTGTGTTCCACGGGGAGGATGTGTCCAGTGAGATCAGACAGTGTGTAACCCAGGGAGGATGGGCCCAGTGAAATCAGAAAATGTGTAACCCGGGGAGGATGGGCACAGTGAGATCAGACAGTGTGTAACCCGGTGAGGATGGACACAGTGATATCAGACAGTGTGTAACCCGGGGAGGATGGGACCAGTGAGATCAGTCAGTGTGTAACCCGGGGAGGATGGGCCCAGTGAGATCAGACAGTGTGTAACACGGAAAGGATGGGTCCAGTGAGATCATACAGTGTTTAAACCGGGGAGGATGGGCCCAGTGAGATCAGACAATGTGTAACCGGGAAGGATTGTCCCAGTGAGATCAGACAGTGTGTAACCCGGTGACGATGGGCACAGTGAAATCAGACAGTGTGTAACCCGGGGAGGATGGGGAAGTGAGATCAGACGGTTTGTAACCCGGGGAGGATGTGCCCAGTGAGATCAGACAGTGTGTATCCCAGGAGGATGGGTCCAGTGAGATCAGACAGTTTGTAACTCGGGGAGGATGGGCCCAGTAATATCAGACAGTGTGTAACCGGGAAGGATTGGCCCAGTGAGATCAGACAGTGTGTAACCCGTGGAGGACGGGCCCAGTTGGTTTTGGCAGTGTGTAACCTGGTGAGGTTTGCCCAATGAGATCAGACAGTGTGTAACCTGGGGAGGATGGGCCCATTGAGATCAGATAGTGTGCAACCCGGGGAGGGTGAGCCCAGTGAGATCAGACAGTGTGTAACCCAGGGAAGATGGGACCAGTGAAATCAGACAGTGTGTAAACCAGGGAGGATGGGCCCAGTGAGATCAGACAGTGTGTAACCCGGGAAGGATGGACCCAGTGAGATCAGACAGAGTGTTGTTACCCGGTCAGGATGGGTCCAGTGTGATTAGACAGTGTGTAACCCGGGCAGGATGGGCCAAGTGAGATCAGACGGTCTGTAACCCGGGGAGGATGGGCCCAGTGAAATCAGACAGTGTGTAACCGGGGAGGATGTGCCCAGTGATATCAGACAGTGGGTAACCGGGAAGGATTGTCCCAGTGAGATCAGAAAGTGTGTAACACAGGCAGGATGGATCTACTGAGGTGAGACGGTGTGTAACCCGTGGAGGATGGGCCCAGTGAGATCAGACAGTATGTAACCCGGGGAGGATGGTCCCATTGAGATCAGAGAGCGTGTAACCTGGGGACGATGAGTCCAGTGAGATTAGACAGTGTGGAACCCGGGGAAGATGGGCCCAGTGAGATCAGACAGTGTCAAATCTGGGGAGGATGAACCCAGTGAGATCAGTCAGTGTATAACCCGGGGAGGATGGGCCCAGTGAGATCAGACAGTGTGTAACTTGGGGAGGAGGGGTCCAGTGAGATCAGACAGTGTGTAACCCGGGGAGGATGGGCCCAGTGAGATCAGACAGTGTGTAACCCGGGGAGGATGGGTCCAGTGAGATTAGACAGTGTGTAACCCAGGCATGATGGGCCCAGTGAGATCAGACGGTGTGTAACTCGGGGAGGATGGGCCCAGTGAGATCAGACAGTGTGTAACCCGGGGAGGATGGGCACAGTGAGATCAGACAGTGTGTAACCCGGGGAGGATGGGCCCAGTGAGATCTGACAGTATGTAGCCTGGGGAGGATGGGCCCAGTGAGATCAGACAGTGTGTAACACTGGGAGGATGGGCCCAGTGAGATCAGACAGTGTGTAACCCGGGGACGATGGGCACAGTGAGATCAGACAGAGTGTAACCCGGGGAGGATGGGCACAGTGAGATCAGACAGTTTGTAAACCGGGGTGGATGGGCCTAGTGAGATCAGACAGTGTGTAACACAGGGAGGATGGGACCAGTGAGATCAGACAGTGTGTAACACAGGGAGGATGGGACCAGTGAGATCAGACAGTGTTGAACCAGGGGAGGATGGGACAGTGAGATTAGACAGTGTGTAACCCGGCGAGGATGGGCCCTGTGAGATCAGACAGTGTGTAACCCGGGGAGTTTGGGTCCAGTGAGATTACACAATGTGTAACCCGTGGAGGATGGGTCTAATGAGATCAGACAGTGTGTAACCCGCGCAGGATGGGCCCAGAGAGATTAGACAGTGTGTAACACGGGGAGGATGGTCCCACTGAGATCAGACAGTGTGTAACCCGGGGAGGATGGGCCCAGTGAGGTTCGGCAGTGCGTAACCCGGTGAGGATGGGCCCAGTGAGATCAGACAGTGTGTAACCAGGGGAGGATGGGCCCATTGAGATAAGAAAGTGTGTAATCCGGAGAGGGTGAGCCCGATGATATTAAACAGTGTGTTCCACGGGGAGGATGTGTCCAGTGAGATCAGACAGTGTGTAACCCAGGGAGGATGGGCCCAGTGAAATCAGAAAATGTGTAACCCGGGGAGGATGGGCACAGTGAGATCAGACAGTGTTTAACCCGGTGAGGATGGACACAGTGATATCAGACAGTGTGTAACCCGGGGAGGATGGGCCCAGTGAGATCAGTCAGTGTGTAACCCGGGGAGGATGGGCCCAGTGAGATCAGACAGTGTGTAACACGGAAAGGATGGGTCCAGTGAGATCATACAGTGTTTAAACCGGGGAGGATGGGCCCAGTGAGATCAGACAATGTGTAACCGGGAAGGATTGTCCCAGTGAGATCAGACGGTTTGTAACCCGGGGAGGATGGGCCCAGTGTGATCAGGCAGTATGTGACTCACGGAGGATGGGGCCAGTGAGATCAGAAAGATGTGACCTGTGGAGGATTGGTCCTGTGAGATCAGACAGTATGTAACACGGGGAGGATGGGCCCAGTGAGAACAGCCAGTTTTTAACCCGGGGAGGTTGGGCCCAGTGAGATCATACAGTGTGTGACCCGGCGAGGATTGCCCCAGTGAGATCAGTCAGTGTGTAACCAGGGGAGGATGGGCCCAGTGAATCAGACAGCGTATAACCCGGGGAGGAAAGGCCCAGTGAGATCTGACAGTTTGTAACCCGGGAAGGTTATGCCCAGTGAGATCAGACTGCATGAAATCTGGCGGGGATGTGTGCAGTGATATCAGACATGTGTCTTCTGTGGAGGATGGGCCCAGTGAGTTACGACAGTGTGTAATCCGGGGAGGATGGGCGCATTGAGATCAGAAAGTGTCTGACCCGGGTGCAAGGGCCCAGTGAGAACAGATAGTGTATAAGCTGGTGAGGATGTGTTCTGTCAAATAAGCCAGTGTGAAACTTGGGGAGAATGGGTCCAGTGAGATCAGGTATATGTAATCCATGGAAGATAGGCCCAGTGAGATCAGACGGTGAGCAACACGGGGAGGATGGCACAGTGAGATCCGACAGTGTGCAACCCGGGATCCTGTGAGGTCAGAAAGTGTGTGACCCGGGTGCCTGGGCCCAGTGATTTCAGACAGCGTATAAGCCAGTGAGGTTGAGCCCAGTGAAATAAGCTGGTGTGAAACCCGTGGAGAATGGGCCCAGTGTAATCACATGTGTGTAACATTTGTAGGATAGGCCCAAAGAGATCAGAGAGTGTGTGACCCGGGGAGGATGGGCCCAGTAACATCAGCCAGTGCATAACCCGGGGAGGATGCGCTCTATGTGATCAGACAGTTTTTAACCCGTGAAGAATGGGCCAATGAGATCAAATGAGTTTAACCAGTGTAGGATGGGCCCAGTGAGATCAGACAGTGAGTAAACCAGGGAACTGGGCCCAGTGAGATCAGACATTGTGTAACCCAGGGAGGATGGGCCCAGTGAGATCGGATAGTGTGTAACCTGAGGTGGATAGGCACCGTGAGATAAGATAGTGTGTATCCCGTGGAGGATGGGCCAGTGAGATCATTTGTGCGTAACCTGTGTAGGATGGGCCCAGTGAGATGAGACATTGGGTAAACCGGCGAGGTTGGGCCCTGTGTGGTCAGCCAGTGCATAACCTGTTTAGGATGGGCCCAGTGAGAAGAGAGGATGTGTAACCCGGAGTTGTTGTGCCCAGTGTGATCAGCCAGTGTGTAACCAGGGGAGGAAGGTGCCTGTGTGATCAGACAGTGTGTAACCCAGGGAGGTTGGTCCCAGTGAGATCAGATAGTGTTTAAACCGGGGAGGATGGGCCAAGTGGGATAAGTCACTGTGTAAGCTGAGGAGCATGGAACCAGTGAGATCAGGCAGTGTGTCACCCGGTAGGATGGGCCCAGTGAGGTCAGACAGTGAGTCACCCAGCGAGGATTGTCACAGTGTCGGATCACACTGCAGATGAGATGAGACAGTGTGTAACTCGGGGTGGACGGGGCCTGTTTGGTCAGCCAGTGTGTAACCAGAGGAGGATGGGCCCAGTGTGGTCAGGCAGTGTGTGACCCACGGAAGATGGGGCCAATGAGATCAGAAAGTCTGTGACCTGCGGAGGATTGGTCCTGTGATATCAGACAGTGTGTAACACGGGGAGGATGGGCCCAGTGAGATCAGACAGTTTGTAACCCGGGGAGGATGCACTCAGTGAGAACAGCCAATTTTTATCCCGGGGATGATGGGCCCAGTGAGATCAGTCAGTGTGTAGCCGGGGGAGGTTGGGCCAAGTGAGAGCAGACAGTGTGTAACCCGTGGAGAATGGGCACTGTAAGATCAAATGAGTTTACCCAGTGTAGGATGGGCCCAGTGAGATCAGACAGTGAGTAACCCAGGGAGACTGGGCCCAGTGAGATCAGACATTGTGTAACCCAGGGACGATGGGCCCAGTGAGATCTGATAGTGTGTAACCTGAGGTGGATAGGCCCAGTGAGATAAGATAGTGTGTAACCCGTTGAGGATGGGCCAGTGAGATGATTTATGCGTAACCTGTGTAGGATGGGCCCAGTGAGAAGAGTCATTGGGTAAACCGGGGAGCTCGGGCCCTATGTGATCAGCCAGTGCATAACCTGTTTAGGATCGGCCCAGTAAGATGAGAGGATGTGTAAGCCTGGGTTGTTGTGCCCAGTGTGATCAGCCAGTGTATAACCAGGGGAGGATGGGTCCAGTGTGATCAGACAGTGTGTAACCCGGGTAGGATGGGCCCAGTGAGATCAGACAGTGTGTAACCCGGGTAGGATGGGCACAGTGAGATCAGACATTGTGTAATGCGGGGAAGATGGGCCGAGTGAGATCAGACAGTATGTAACCTGGGAGGATGGGCCAAGTGAGATCAGACAGTTTATAACCCACGGAGGATGGGCCCAGTGATATCAGACATTGTGTAACCGGGAAGGATTGGCCCAGTGAGATCAGACAGTGTGCTACCCGGGGACGATGGGCACAGTGAAATGAGACAGTGTGTAGCCCAGGGAGGATGGGGCCAGTGAGATCAGACAGTGTGTAACCCGGGGAGGTTGGGCCCAGTGAGATAAGTCAGTGTGTAACCCGGGGAGGATGGGCCCAGTGAGATCAGACAGTGTGTAGCCCGGGGAGTATTGGCCCAGTGAGATTAGACAGTGTGTAACCCGGGGAGGATGGGTCCAGTTCGATTAGACAGTGTGAAACCCGTGGAGGATGGGTCTAATGAGATCAGTCAGAATGTAACCAGCGCTGGATGGGCCCAGAGAGATTAGACAGTGTGTAACCTGGGGTGGATGGGCCCATTGAGATCAGACAGTGTGTAACCCGGGGAGGGTGAGCCCAGTGAGATTAAACAGTGTGTTACCCGGGGAGGATGTGTCCATTGAGATCAGACATTGTGTAACCCAGGGAGGATGGGCCCAGTGAGATCAGACAGTGTGTAACACGGGGAGGATGGGCCTAGTGAGATCAGACAGTGTGTAACCCGAGGAGGATGGGCACAGTGAGATCAGACAGTGTGTAACACGGGGAGGATGGATCCATTTAGATCATACAGTGTTTAACCCTGGGAGGAAGATCCCAGTGAGATCAGACAGTGTGTTACCTGGGGAGGATGGGTCCAGTGAGATTAGACAGTGTGTACTCCGGGCAGGATGGGGCCAGTGAGATCAGATGCTTTGTAACCCGGGGAGGATGGGCCCAGTGAGATCAGACAGTGTGTAACCCGGGAGGATGCGCCCACTGAGATCAGACAGTGTGTTACACGGGGAGGATGGGTCCAGAGAGATTAGACAGTGTGTAACCCGGGCAGGATGGGCCCAGTGAGATCAGACGGTGTGTAACGCGGGGACGATGGGCCCAGTGAGATCAGACAGTATGTAACCTGGGAGGATGGGCCAAGTGAGATCAGACAGTTTATAACCCACGGAGGATGGGCCCAGTGATATCACACAGTGTGTAACCGGGAAGGATTGGCCCAGTGAGATCAGACAGTGTGTAACCCGGGGACGATGGGCACAGTGAAATCAGACAGTGTGTAGCCCAGGGAGGATGGGGACAGTGAGATCAGACAGTGTGTAACCGAGGAGGTTTGACCCAGTGAGATCAGGCAGTGTGTATCCCGGGGAGGTTGGGCCCAGTGAGATAAGTCAGTGTGTAACCCGGGGAGGATGGGCCCAGTGAGATCAGACAGTGTGTAGCCCGGGGAGTATTGGCCCAGTGAGATTAGACAGTGTGTAACCCGGGGAGGATGGGTCCAGTTAGATTAGACAGTGTGAAACCCATGGAGGATGGGTCTAATGAGATCAGTCAGAATGTAACCAGCGCTGGATGGGCCCAGAGAGATTAGACAGTGTGTAACCCGGGGAGGATGGGCCCAGTGCGATCAGACAGTGAGTAACCCGGGGAGGATGGGCCCAGTGTAATTAGCCAGTGTGTAACCCGGTGAGGAAGGGCCCAGTGAGATCACACAGTGTGTAACCTGGGGTGGATGGGCCCATTGAGATCAGACATTGTGTAACCCAGGGAGGATGGGCCCAGTGAGATCAGACAGTGTGTAACCCGGGGAGGATGGGCCTAGTGAGATCAGACAGTGGGTAACCCGAGGAGGATGGGCCCAGTGAGATCAGACAGTGTGTAACACGGGGAGGATGGGTCCATTTAGATCATACACTGTTTAACCCTGGGAGGATGGGCCCAGTGAGATCAGACAGTATGTAACCCGGGCAGGATGGGGCCAGTGAGATCAGACGGTTTGCAACCCGGGGAGGATGGGCCCAGTGAGATCAGACAGTGTGTAACCAGGAAGGATTGGCCCAGTGAGATCAGACAGTGTGCAACCCGGGGAGGATGGGCCCAGTGAGATTAGGCAGTGTGTAACCCGGTGAGGTGGGCCCAGTGAGATCAGACAGTGTGTAACCTGGGGAGGATGTGTCCAGCGAGATCAGACAGTGTGTAACCCAGGGAAGATGGGCCCAGTGAAATCAGACAGTGTGTAACCCAGGGAGGATGGGCCCAGTGAGATCAGACAGTGTATAACCTGTGGAGGATAGGCCCAGTGAGATCAGACATAGTGTAACCCGTGAGGATGGGCCCAGTGAGATCAGACAGTGTGTAACCCGGGGAGGATGGGCCCAGTGACATCAGACTGTGTTTAACCTGGGGAGGATGGGCCCAGTGTAATCAGACAGTGTGTAACCCGGGGAGTATACGCCCAGTGAGATCAGACAATGTGTAACCCGGGGAGGATGGTCCCATTGAGATCAGAGAGCGTGTAACCTGGGGACGATGAGTCCAGTGAGATTAGACAGTGTGGAACCCGGGGAAGATGGGCCCAGTGAGATCAGACAGTGTGAAATCTGGGGAGGATGAACCCAGTGAGATCAGTCAGTGTATAACCCGGGGAGGATGGGCCCAGTGAGATCAGACAGTGTGTAACCCGGGGAGGATGGGTCCAGTGAGATTAGACAGTATGTAACCCAGGCATGATGGGCCCAGTGAGATCAGACGGTGTGTAACTCGGGGAGGATGGGCCCAGTGAGATCAGACAGTGTGTAACCCGGGGAGGATGGGCACAGTGAGATCAGACAGTGTGTAACCCGGGGAGGATGGGCCCAGTGAGATCTGACAGTATGTAGCCTGGGGAGGAAGGGCCCAGTGAGATCAGACAGTGTGTAACACTGGGAGGATGGGCCCAGTGAGATCAGACAGTATGTAACCCGGGGACGATGGGCACAGTGAGATCAGACAGTGTGTAACCCGGGGAGGATGGGTCCAGTGAGATCAGACAGTTTGTAAACCGGGGTGGATGGGCCTAGTGAGATCAGACAGTGTGTAACACAGGGAGGATGGGACCAGTGAGATCAGACAGTGTGTAATACAGGGAGGATGGGACCAGTGAGATCAGACAGTGTTTAACCAGGGGAGGATGGGACAGTGAGATTAGACAGTGTGTAACCCGGCGAGGATGGGCCCAGTGAGGTCAGACAGTGTCTAACCCGGGGAGTTTGGGTCCAGTGAGATTACACAATGTGTAACCCGTGGAGGATGGGTCTAATGAGATCAGACAGTGTGTAACCCGCGCAGGATGGGCCCAGAGAGATTAGACAGTGTGTAACACGGGGAGGATGGTCCCACTGAGATCAGACAGTGTGTAACCCGGGGAGGATGGACCCAGTGAGATTCGGCAGTGCGTAACCCGGTGAGGATGGGCCCAGTGAGATCAGACAGTGTGTAACCAGGGGAGGATGGGCCCAGTGAAATCAGAAAATGTGTAACCCGGGGAGGATGGGCACAGTGAGATCAGACAGTGTTTAACCCGGTGAGGATGGACACAGTGATATCAGACAGTGTGTAACCCGGGGAGGATGGGACCAGTGAGATCAGTCAGTGTGTAACCCAGGGAGGATGGGCCCAGTGAGATCAGACAGTGTGTAACACGGAAAGGATGGGTCCAGTGAGATCATACAGTGTTTAAACCGGGGAGGATGGGCCCAGTGAGATCAGACAATGTGTAACCGGGAAGGATTGTCCCAGTGAGATCAGACAGTGTGTAACCCGGTGATGATGGGCACAGTGAAATCAGACAGTGTGTAACCGGGGGAGGATGGGGAAGTGAGATCAGACAGTTTGTAACTCGGGGAGGATGGGCCCAGTTATATCAGACAGTGTGTAACCGGGAAGGATTGGCCCAGTGAGATCAGGCAGTGTGTAACCCGTGGAGGACGGGCCCAGTTGGTTTTGGCAGTGTGTAACCCGGTGAGGTTTGCCCAATGAGATCAGACAGTGTGTAACCTGGGGAGGATGGGCCCATTGAGATCAGATAGTGTGTAACCCGGGGAGGGTGAGCCCAGTGAGATCAGACAGTGTGTAACCCAGGGAAGATGGGACCAGTGAAATCAGACAGTGTGTAAACCAGGGAGGATGGGCCCAGTGAGATCAGACAGTGTGTAACCCGGGGAGGATGGACCCAGTGAGATCAGACAGAGTGTTGTTACCCGGTCAGGATGGGTCCAGTGTGATTAGACAGTGTGTAACCCGGGCAGGATGGGCCAAGTGAGATCAGACGGTCTGTAACCCGGGGAGGATGGGCCCAGTGAGATCAGACAGTGTGTAACCGGGGAGGATGTGCCCAGTGATATCAGACAGTGGGTAACCGGGAAGGATTGTCCCAGTGAGATCAGAAAGTGTGTAACACAGGCAGGATGGATCTACTGAGGTGAGACGGTGTGTAACCCGTGGAGGATGGGCCCAGTGAGATCAGACAGTATGTAACCCGGGGAGGATGGTCCCATTGAGATCAGAGAGCGTGTAACCTGGGGACGATGAGTCCAGTGAGATTAGACAGTGTGAAACCCGGGGAAGATGGGCCCAGTGAGATCAGACAGTGTGAAATCTGGGGAGGATGATCCCAGTGAGATCAGTCAGTGTATAACCCGGGGAGGATGGGCCCAGTGAGATCAGACAGTGTGTAACATGGGGAGGAGGGGTCCAGTGAGATCAGACAGTGTGTAACCCGGGGAGGATGGGCCCAGTGAGATCAGACAGTGTGTAACCCGGGGAGGATGGGCCCAGTGAGATTAGGCAGTGTGTAACCCGGTGAGGTGGGCCCAGTGAGATCAGACAGTGTGTAACCTGGGGAGGATGTGTCCAGCGAGATCAGACAGTGTGTAACCCAGGGAAGATGGGCCCAGTGAAATCAGACAGTGTGTAACCCAGGGAGGATGGGCCCAGTGAGATCAGACAGTGTATAACCTGTGGAGGATAGGCCCAGTGAGATCAGACATAGTGTAACCCGTGAGGATGGGCCCAGTGAGATCAGACAGTGTGTAACCCGGGGAGGATGGGCCCAGTGACATCAGACTGTGTTTAACCTGGGGAGGATGGGCCCAGTGTAATCAGACAGTGTGTAACCCGGGGAGTATACGCCCAGTGAGATCAGACAATGTGTAACCCGGGGAGGATGGTCCCATTGAGATCAGAGAGCGTGTAACCTGGGGACGATGAGTCCAGTGAGATTAGACAGTGTGGAACCCGGGGAAGATGGGCCCAGTGAGATCAGACAGTGTGAAATCTGGGGAGGATGAACCCAGTGAGATCAGTCAGTGTATAACCCGGGGAGGATGGGCCCAGTGAGATCAGACAGTGTGTAACCCGGGGAGGATGGGTCCAGTGAGATTAGACAGTATGTAACCCAGGCATGATGGGCCCAGTGAGATCAGACGGTGTGTAACTCGGGGAGGATGGGCCCAGTGAGATCAGACAGTGTGTAACCCGGGGAGGATGGGCACAGTGAGATCAGACAGTGTGTAACCCGGGGATGATGGGCCCAGTGAGATCTGACAGTATGTAGCCTGGGGAGGAAGGGCCCAGTGAGATCAGACAGTGTGTAACACTGGGAGGATGGGCCCAGTGAGATCAGACAGTATGTAACCCGGGGACGATGGGCACAGTGAGATCAGACAGTGTGTAACCCGGGGAGGATGGGTCCAGTGAGATCAGACAGTTTGTAAACCGGGGTGGATGGGCCTAGTGAGATCAGACAGTGTGTAACACAGGGAGGATGGGACCAGTGAGATCAGACAGTGTGTAATACAGGGAGGATGGGACCAGTGAGATCAGACAGTGTTTAACCAGGGGAGGATGGGACAGTGAGATTAGACAGTGTGTAACCCGGCGAGGATGGGCCCAGTGAGGTCAGACAGTGTCTAACCCGGGGAGTTTGGGTCCAGTGAGATTACACAATGTGTAACCCGTGGAGGATGGGTATAATGAGATCAGACAGTGTGTAACCCGCGCAGGATGGGCCCAGAGAGATTAGACAGTGTGTAACACGGGGAGGATGGTCCCACTGAGATCAGACAGTGTGTAACCCGGGGAGGATGGACCCAGTGAGATTCGGCAGTGCGTAACCCGGTGAGGATGGGCCCAGTGAGATCAGACAGTGTGTAACCAGGGGAGGATGGGCCCAGTGAAATCAGAAAATGTGTAACCCGGGGAGGATGGGCACAGTGAGATCAGACAGTGTTTAACCCGGTGAGGATGGACACAGTGATATCAGACAGTGTGTAACCCGGGGAGGATGGGACCAGTGAGATCAGTCAGTGTGTAACCCAGGGAGGATGGGCCCAGTGAGATCAGACAGTGTGTAACACGGAAAGGATGGGTCCAGTGAGATCATACAGTGTTTAAACCGGGGAGGATGGGCCCAGTGAGATCAGACAATGTGTAACCGGGAAGGATTGTCCCAGTGAGATCAGACAGTGTGTAACCCGGTGATGATGGGCACAGTGAAATCAGACAGTGTGTAACCCGGGGAGGATGGGGAAGTGAGATCAGACGGTTTGTAACCCGGGGAGGATGGGCCCAGTGAGATCAGACAGTGTGTAACCCGGGAGGATGGGTCCAGTGAGATCAGACAGTTTGTAACTCGGGGAGGATGGGCCCAGTTATATCAGACAGTGTGTAACCGGGAAGGATTGGCCCAGTGAGATCAGACAGTGTGTAACCCGTGGAGGACGGGCCCAGTTGGTTTTGGCAGTGTGTAACCCGGTGAGGTTTGCCCAATGAGATCAGACAGTGTGTAACCTGGGGAGGATGGGCCCATTGAGATCAGATAGTGTGTAACCCGGGGAGGGTGAGCCCAGTGAGATCAGACAGTGTGTAACCCAGGGAAGATGGGACCAGTGAAATCAGACAGTGTGTAAACCAGGGAGGATGGGCCCAGTGAGATCAGACAGTGTGTAACCCGGGGAGGATGGACCCAGTGAGATCAGACAGAGTGTTGTTACCCGGTCAGGATGGGTCCAGTGTGATTAGACAGTGTGTAACCCGGGCAGGATGGGCCAAGTGAGATCAGACGGTCTGTAACCCGGGGAGGATGGGCCCAGTGAGATCAGACAGTGTGTAACCGGGGAGGATGTGCCCAGTGATATCAGACAGTGGGTAACCGGGAAGGATTGTCCCAGTGAGATCAGAAAGTGTGTAACACAGGCAGGATGGATCTACTGAGGTGAGACGGTGTGTAACCCGTGGAGGATGGGCCCAGTGAGATCAGACAGTATGTAACCCGGGGAGGATGGTCCCATTGAGATCAGAGAGCGTGTAATCTGGGGACGATGAGTCCAGTGAGATTAGACAGTGTGGAACCCGGGGAAGATGGGCCCAGTGAGATCAGACAGTGTGAAATCTGGGGAGGATGATCCCAGTGAGATCAGTCAGTGTATAACCCGGGGAGGATGGGCCCAGTGAGATCAGACAGTGTGTAACATGGGGAGGAGGGGTCCAGTGAGATCAGACAGTGTGTAACCCGGGGAGGATGGGCCCAGTGAGATCAGACAGTGTGTAACCCGGGGAGGATGGGTCCAGTGAGATTAGACAGTGTGTAACCCAGGCATGATGGGCCCAGTGAGATCAGACGGTGTGTAACTCGGGGAGGATGGGCCCAGTGAGATCAGACAGTGTGTAACCCGGGGAGGATGGGCCCAGTGAGATCAGACAGTGTGTAACCCGGGGAGGATGGGCACAGTGAGATCAGACAGTGTGTAACCCGGGGAGGATGGGCCCAGTGAGATCTGACAGTATGTAGCCTGGGGAGGATGGGCCCAGTGAGATCAGACAGTTTGTAACACTGGGAGGATGGGCCCAGTGAGATCAGACAGTATGTAACCCGGGGACGATGGGCACAGTGAGATCAGACAGTGTGTAACCCGGGGAGGATGGGTCCAGTGAGATCAGACAGTTTGTAAACCGGGGTGGATGGGCCTAGTGAGATCAGACAGTGTGTAACACAGGGAGGATGGGACCAGTGAGATCAGACAGTGTGTAACACAGGGAGGATGGGACCAGTGAGATCAGACAGTGTTTAACCAGGGGAGGATGGGACAGTGAGATTAGACAGTGTGTAACCCGGCGAGGATGGGCCCAGTGAGATCAGACAGTGTGTAACCCGGGGAGTTTGGGTCCAGTGAGATTACACAATGTGTAACCCGTGGAGGATGGGTCTAATGAGATCAGACAGTGTGTAACCCGCGCAGGATGGGCCCAGAGAGATTAGACAGTGTGTAACACGGGGAGGATGGTCCCACTGAGATCAGACAGTGTGTAACCCGGGGAGGATGGGCCCAGTAAGGTTCGGCAGTGCGTAACCCGGTGAGGATGGGCCCAGTGAGATCAGACAGTGTGTAACCAGGGGAGGATGGGCCCATTGAGATAAGAAAGTGTGTAATCCGGAGAGGGTGAGCCCGATGATATTAAACAGTGTGTTCCACGGGGAGGATGTGTCCAGTGAGATCAGACAGTGTGTAACCCAGGGAGGATGGGCCCAGTGAAATCAGAAAATGTGTAACCCGGGGAGGATGGGCACAGTGAGATCAGACAGTGTTTAACCCGGTGAGGATGGACACAGTGATATCAGACAGTGTGTAACCCGGGGAGGATGGGACCAGTGAGATCAGTCAGTGTGTAACCCGGGGAGGATGGGCCCAGTGAGATCAGACTGTGTGTAACACGGAAAGGATGGGTCCAGTGAGATCATACAGTGTTTAAACCGGGGAGGATGGGCCCAGTGAGATCAGACAATGTGTAACCGGGAAGGATTGTCCCAGTGAGATCAGACAGTGTGTAACCCGGTGACGATGGGCACAGTGAAATCAAACAGTGTGTAACCCGGGGAGGATGGGGAAGTGAGATTAGACGGTTTGTAACTCGGGGAGGATGGGCCCAGTGAGATCAGACAGTGTGTAACCGGGAAGGATTGGCCCAGTGAGATCAGACAGTGTGTAACCCGTGGAGGACGGGCCCAGTTGGTTTTGGCAGTGTGTAACCCGGTGAGGTTTGCCCAATGAGATCAGACAGTGTGTAACCTGGGGAGGATGGGCCCATTGAGATCAGATAGTGTGTAACCCGGGGAGGGTGAGCCCAGTGAGATCAGACAGTGTGTAACCCAGGGAAGATGGGACCAGTGAAATCAGACAGTGTGTAAACCAGGGAGGATGGGCCCAGTGAGATCAGACAGTGTGTAACCCGGGGAGGATGGACCCAGTGAGATCAGACAGAGTGTTGTTACCCGGTCAGGGTGGGTCCAGTGTGATTAGACAGTGTGTAACCCGGGAAGGATGGGCCAAGTGAGATCAGACGGTCTGTAACCCGGGGAGGATGGGCCCAGTGAGATCAGACAGTGTGTAACCGGGGAGGATGTGCCCAGTGATATCAGACAGTGAGTAACCGGGAAGGATTGTCCCAGTGAGATCAGAAAGTGTGTAACACAGGCAGGATGGATCAACTGAGGTGAGACGGTGTGTAACCCGTGGAGGATGGGCCCAGTGAGATCAGACAGTATGTAACCCGGGGAGGATGGTCCCATTGAGATCAGAGAGCGTGTAACCTGGGGACGATGAGTCCAGTGAGATTAGACAGTGTGGAACCCGGGGAAGATGGGCCCAGTGAGATCAGACAGTGTGAAATCTGGGGAGGATGAACCCAGTGAGATCAGTCAGTGTATAACCCGGGGAGGATGGGCCCAGTGAGATCAGACAGTGTGTAACACGGGGAGGAGGGGTCCAGTGAGATCAGACAGTGTGTAACCCGGGGAGGATCGGCCCAGTGAGATCAGACAGTGTGTAACCCGGGGAGGATGGGTCCAGTGAGATTAGACAGTGTGTAACCCAGGCATGATGGGCCCAGTGAGATCAGACGTTGTGTAACTCGGGGAGGATGGGCCCAGTGAGATCAGACAGTGCGTAACCCGGGGAGGATGGGCACAGTGAGATCAGACAGTGTGTAACCCGGGGAGGATGGGCCCAGTGAGATCTGACAGTATGTAGCCCGGGGAGGATGGGCCCAATGAGATCAGACAGTGTGTAACACTGGGAGGATGGGCCTAGTGAGATCAGACAGTATGTAACCCGGGGACGATGGGCACAGTGAGATCAGACAGTGTGTAACCCGGGGAGGATGGGTCCAGTGAGATCAGACAATTTGTAAACCGGGGTGGATGGGCCTAGTGAGATGAGACAGTGTGTAACACAGGGAGGATGGGACCAGTGAGATCAGACAGTGTGTAACACAGGGAGGATGGGACCAGTGAGATCAGACAGTGTTTAACCAGGGGAGGATGGGACAGTGAGATTAGACAGTGTGTAACCCGGCGAGGATGGGCCCTGTGAGATCAGACAGTGTGTAACCCGGAGAGTTTGGGTCCAGTGAGATTACACCATGTGTAACCCGTGGAGGATGCGTCTAATGAGATCAGACAGTGTGTAACTCGCGCAGGATGGGCCCAGAGAGATTAGACAGTGTGTAACACGGGGAGGATGGTCCCACTGAGATCAGACAGTGTGTAACCCGGGGAGGATGGGCCCAGTGAGATTCGGCAGTGCGTAACCCGGTGAGGATGGGCCCAGTGAGATCAGACAGTGTGTAAACAGGGGAGGATGGGCCCATTGAAATAAGAAAGTGTGTAATCCGGGGAGGGTGAGCCCGATGATATTAAACAGTGTGTTCCACGGGGAGGATGTGTCCAGTGAGATCAGACAGTGTGTAACCCAGGGAGGATGGGCCCAGTGAAATCAGAAAATGTCTAACCCGGGGAGGATGGGCACAGTGAGATCAGACAGTGTGTAACCCGGTGAGGATGGACACAGTGATATCAGACAGTGTGTAACCCGGGGAGGATGGGACCAGTGAGATCAGTCAGTGTGTAACCCGGGGAGGATGGGCCCAGTGAGATCAGACAGTGAGTAACACGGAAAGGATGGGTCCAGTGAGATCATACAGTGTTTCAACCGGGGAGGATGGGCCCAGTGAGATCAGACAATGTGTGACCGGGAAGGATTGTCCCAGTGAGATCAGACAGTGTGTAACCCAGTGACGATGGGCACAGTGAAATCAGACAGTGTGTAACCCGGGGAGGATGGGGAAGTGAGATCAGACGGTTTTTAACCCGGGGAGGATGTGCCCAGTGAGATCAGACAGTGTGTAACCCGGGAGGATGGGTCCAGTGAGATCAGACAGTTTGTAACTCGGGGAGGATGGGCCCAGTTATATCAGACAGTGTGTAACCGGGAAGGATTGGCCCAGTGAGATCAGACAGTGTGTAACCCGTGGAGGATGGGCCCAGTTGGTTTTGGCAGTGTGTAACCCGGTGATGTTTGCCCAATGAGATCAGACAGTGTGTAACCTGGGGAGGATGGGCCCATTGAGATCAGATAGTGTGTAACCCAGGGAAGATGGGACCAGTGAAATCAGACAGTGTGTAAACCAGAGAGGATGCGCCCAGTGAGATCAGACCGTGTGTAACCTGTGGAGGATGGGCCCAGTGAGATCAGACATAGTGTAACCCGAGAGGATGGGCCCAGTGAGATCAGACAGTGTGTAACCCGGGGAGGATGGGCCCAGTGACATCAGACAGTGTGTAACCTGGGGAGGATGGGCCCAGTGTAATCAGGCAGTGTGTACCCCGGGGAGAATACGCCCAGTGAGTTCAGACAATGTGTAACCCGGGGAGGAGGGGCCCAGTGAGATTAGACCGGGTGTTTCCCGGGGAGGATGGGCCCAGTGAGATTAGACAGTGTGTACCCCGGGTAGGATGGGCCCAGAGAGATAAGGCACTGTGTAATCCGGGGAGCATGGGCCCAGTGAGATCAGACAGTGTGTAATCCGGGGAGGATGGGCTCAGTGAGAACAGACAGTGTGTAACACCGGAAGGATGGGTCCAGTGAGATCAGACAGTGTGTAAACCGGGGAGGATGGGCCCACTGAGATCAGACAGTGTGTTACACGGGGAGGATGGTTCCAGTGAGATTAGACAGTGTGTAACCCGGGCAGGATGGGCCCAGTGAGATCAGACGTTGTGTAACGCGGGGACGATGGGCCCAGTGAGATCAGACTTTATGTAACCTGGGAGGATGGGCCAAGTGAGATCAGACAGTTTATAACCCACGGAGGATGGGCCCAGTGATATCAGACAGTGTGTAACCGGGAAGGATTGGCCCAGTGAGATCAGACAGTGTGTAACCCGGGGACGATGGGCACAGTGAAATCAGACAGTGTGTAGCCCAGGGAGGATGGGGCCAGTGAGATCAGACAGTGTGTAACCCGGGGCGGTTTGGCCCAGTGAGATCAGGCAGTGTGTATCCCGGGAAGGTTGGGCCCAGTGAGATAAGTCAGTGTGTAACCCGGGGAGGATGGGCCCAGTGAGATCAGACAGTGTGTAGCCCGGGGAGTATTGGCCCAGTGAGATTAGACAGTGTGTAACCCGGGGAGGATGGTTCCAGTTAGATTAGACAGTGTGAAACCCGTGGAGGATGGGTCTAATGAGATCAGTCAGAATGTAACCAGCGCTGGATGGGCCCAGAGAGATTAGACAGTGTGTAACCCGGGGAGGATGGGCCCAGTGCGATCAGACAGCGTGTAACCCGGGGAGGATGGGCCCAGTGTGATTAGGCAGTGTGTAACCCGGTGAGGAAGGGCCCAGTGAGATCACACAGTGTGTAACCTGGGGTGGATGGGCCCATTGAGATCAGCCAGTGTGTAACCCGAGGAGCGTGAGCCCAGTGAGATTAAACAGTGTGTTACCTGAGGAGGATGTGTCCACTGAGATCAGACATTGTGTAACCCAGGGAGGATGGGCCCAGTGAGATCAGACAGTGTGTAACCCGGGGAGGATGGGCCTAGTGAGATCAGACAGTGTGTAACCCGAGGAGGATGGGCCCAGTGACATCAGACAGTGTGTAACACGGGGAGGATGGGTCCATTTAGATCATACAGTGTTTAATCCTGGGAGGATGGGCCCACTGAGATCAGACAGTGTGTTACCTGGGGAGGATGGGTCCAGTGAGATTAGACAGTGTGTAACCCGGGCAGGATGGGGCCAGTGAGATCAGACGGTTTGTAACCCGGGGAGGATGGGCCCAGTGAGATCAGGCAGTGTGTAACCCGGGAGGATGGGCCCACTGAGATCATACAGTATGTTACACGGGGAGGATGGGTCGAGAGAGATTAGACAGTGTGTAACCCGGGCAGGATGGGCCCAGTGAGATCAGACGGTGTGTAACGCGGGGACGATGGGCCCAGTGAGATCAGACAGTATGTAACCTGGGAGGATGGGCCAAGTGTGATCAGACAGTTTATAACCCACGGAGGATGGGCCCAGTGATATCACACAGTGTGTAACCGGGAAGGATTGGCCCAGTGAGATCAGACAGTGTATAACCCGGGGAGGATGGGCACAGTGAAATCAGACAGTGTGTAGCCCAGGGAGGATGGGGCCAGTGAGATCAGTCAGTGTGTAACCCGGGGTGGTTTGGCCCAGTGAGATCAGCCAGTGTGTATCCCGGGGAGGTTGGGCCCAGTGAGATAAGTCAGTGTGTAACCCGGGGAGGATGGGCCCAGTGAGATCAGACAGTGTGTAGCCCGGGGAGTATTAGCCCAGTGAGATTAGACAGTGTGTAACCCAGGGAGGATGGGTCCAGTTAGATTAGACAGTGTGAAACCCGTGGAGGATGGGTCTAATGAGATCAGTCAGAATGTAACCAGCGCTGGATGGGCCCAGAGAGATTAGACAGTGTGTAACCCGGGGCGGATGGGCCCAGTGCGATCAGACAGTGTGTAACCCGGGGAGGATGGGCCCAGTGTGATTAGTCAGTGTGTAACCCGGTGAGGAAGGGCCCAGTGAGATCACACAGTGTGTAACCTGGGGTGGATGGGCCCATTGAGATCAGACATTGTGTAACCCAGGGAGGATGGGCCCAGTGAGATCAGACAGTGTGTAACCCGGGGAGGATGGGCCTCGTGAGATCAGACAGTGTGTAACCCGAGGAGGATGGGCCCAGTGAGATCAGACAGTGTGTAACATGGGGAGGATGGGTCCATTTAGATCATACAGTGTTTAACCCTGGGAGGACGGGCCCAGTGAGATCAGACAGTGTGTTACCTGGGGAGGATGGGTCCAGTGAGATTAGACAGTGTGTAACCCGGGCAGGATGGGGCCAGTGAGATCAGATGGTTTGTAACCCGGGGAGGATGGGCCCAGTGAGATCAGACAGTGTGTAACCCGGGGAGGATGGGCCCAGTGAGATTAGGCAGTGTGTAACCCGGTGAGGTGGGCCCAGTGAGATCAGACAGTGTGTAACCTGGGGAGGATGTGCCCATTGAGATCAGATAGTGTGTAACCCGGGGAGGGTGAGACCAGTGAGATGAAACAGGGTGTTACCCGGGGAGGATGTGTCCAGTGAGATCAGACAGTGTGTAACCCAGGGAAGATGGGCCCAGTGAAATCAGACAGTGTGTAACCCAGGGAGGATGGGCCCAGTATGATCAGACATAGTGTAACCCGTGAGGATGGGCCCAGTGAGATCAGTCAGTGTGTAACCCAGGGAGGATAGGCCCAGTGTGATCAGACATAGTGTAACCCGTGAGGATGGGCCCAGTGAAATCAGACAGTGTGTAACCCAGGGAGGATAGGCCCAGTGAGATCAGACATAGTGTAACCCGTGAGGATGGGCCCAGTGAGATCAGTCAGTGTGTAACCCGGGGAGGATGGGCCCAGTGACATCAGACAGTGTTTAACCTGGGGAGGATGGGCCCAGTGTAATCAGACAGTGTGTAACCCGGGGAGTATACGCCCAGTGAGGTCAGACAATGCGTAACCCGGGGAGGATGGTCCCAGTGAGATAAGACCGGGTGTTACCCTTGGAGGATGGGCAATTTGAGATTAGGCAGTGTGTAACCCGGGGAGGATGGGCTCAGTGAGATAAGTCAATGTGTAATCGGGGAGGATGGGCCCAGTGAGATCAGACAGTGTGTAACCCGGGGAGGATGGGCCCAGTGAGATCAGACAGTGTGTAACCCGGGAAGGATGGGTCCAGTGAGATCAGACAGTGTGTAAACCGGGGAGGATGGGTCCAGTGAGATCAGACAGTGTGTAAACCGGGGAGGATGGGTCCACTGATATCAGACAGTGTGTTACCCGGGGAGAATGGGTCCAGTGAGATTAGACAGTGTGTTACGCGGGCAGGATGGGCCCAGTGAGATCAGAAAGTTTGTATCCCGCGGAGGATGGGCCCAGTGATATCAGACAGTGTGTAACCCGGGGAGGATGGGGCCAGTGAGATCAGACAGTGTGTAACCCGGGGAGGATTGGCCCAGTGAGATCAGGCAGTGTGTATCCCGGGGAGGTTGGGCCCAGTGAGATAAGTCAGTGTGTAAACCGGGGAGGATGGGCCCAGTGAGATCAGACAGTGTGTAGCCCGGGGAGTATTGGCCCAGTGAGATTAGACAGTGTGTAACCCGGGGAGGATGGGTCCAGTTAGATTAGACAGTGTGAAACCCGTGGAGGATGGGTCTAATGAGATCAATCAGAATGTAACCCGCGCAGGATGGGCCCAGAGAGATTAGACAGTGTGTAACCCGGGGAGGATGGGCCCAGTGAGATTAGGCAGTGTGTAACCCGGTGAGGATGGGCCCAGTGAGATCACACAGTGTTTAACCTGGGTTGGATGGGCCCATTGAGATCAGACAGTGTGTATCCCGGGGAGGGTGAGCCCAGTGAGATTAAACAGTGTGTTACCCGGGGAGGATGTGTCCAGTGAGATCAGACATTGTGTAACCCAGGGAGGATGGGCCCAGTGAGATCAGACAGTGTGTAACCCAGCGACAATGGGCCCTGTGAGATCAGACAGTGTGTAAACTGGGAAGGATGGGCACAGTGAGATAACCCGGGGAGGATGGACCCAGTGAGATCAGACAGTGTGTAACCCGGGATGGATGGGCCAAGTAAGATCAGACAGTGTTTAACACGGGGAGGATGTGTCCAGTGAGATCAGACAGGGTTTAACCCGGGGAGGATGGTCCCAATGAGATCAGACTTTGTGTAACCCGGGGAGGGTGAGCCCAGTGAGATTAAACAGTGCGTTACCCGGGGAGGATCTGTCCAGTGTGGTCAGACAGTGTGTAACCTAAGGAGGATGGGGCCAGTGAGTTCAGACAGTGTGTTACCCGGGGAGGATGGGTCCAGTGAGATTAGACAGTGTGTAACCCGGGCAGGATTGGCCCAGTGAAATCAGACGGTGTGTTACCCGGGGAGGATGGGCCCAGTGACATCAGACGGTGTGTTACCCGGGGAGGATGGGTCCAGTGTGATTAGACAGTGTGTAACCCGGGCAGGATTGGCCCAGTGAAATCAGACGGTGTGTTACCCGGGGAGGATGGGCCCAGTGACATCAGACAGTGTGTTACCCGGGGGGATGGGTCCAGTGTGATTAGACAGTGTGTAACCCGGGCAGGATTGGCCCAGTGAAATCAGACGGTGTGTTACCCGGGGAGGATGGGCCCAGTGACATCAGACGGTGTGTTACCCGGGGAGGATGGGCCCTGTGAAATCAGACGGTGTGTTACCCGGGGAGGATGGGCCCAGTGACATCAGACAGTGTGTAACCCGGGGACGATGGGCCCAGTGATATCAGACAGTGTGTAACCGGGAAGGATTGGCCCAGTGAGATCAGACAGTGTGTAACACGGGGAGGATGGATGCATTCAGATGAGACAGTGTGTAATCCGTGGACGATGGGCCCAGTGAGATCAGCCAGTGTGTTACGCAGGTAGGATTAGCCCAGTGAGATCAGACAGTGTTTTACCCGGGGAGGATGGGTCCAGTGAGATTAGACAGTGTGTAACCCGGGCAGGATTGGCCCAGTGATATCAGACGGTGTGTTACCCGGGGAGGATGGGCCCAGTGACATCAGACGGTGTGTAACCCGGGAGGATGTGCCCATTGAGACCAGACAGTTTGTAACACGGGGATGATGGATGCATTCAGATGAGACAGTGTGTAATCCGTGGACGATGGGCCCAGTGAGATCAGCCAGTGTGTTACCGGGAAGGATTGGCCCAGTGAGATCAGACAGTGTGTAACACGGGGAGGATGGATGCATTCAGATGAGACAGTGTGTAATCCGTGGACGATGGGCCCAGTGAGATCAGCCAGTGTGTTACGCAGGTAGGATGGGCCCAGTGAGATCAGACAGTGTGTAACCCGGGGAGGTTGGGCCCAGTGAGATCAGACAGTGTGTAAACCGGGGAGGATGGGTCCAGTGAGATCAGACAGTGTGTAAAACGGGGAGGATGGGTCCACTGATATCAGACAGTGTGTTACCCGGGGAGAATGGGTCCAGTGAGATTAGACAGTGTGTTACGTGGGCAGGATGGGCCCAGTGAGATCAGACGGTGTGTAACGCGGGGAGGATGGGCCCAGTGAGATCAGACAGTATGTAACCCGGGAGTATGGCCCAGTGAGATCAGAAAGTTTGTAACCCACCGAGGATGGGCCCAGTGATATCAGACACTGTGTAACCGGGAAGTATTGGCCCAGTGAGATCAGACGGTGTGTAACCCGGGGACGATGGGCACAGTGAAATCAGACAGTGTGTAACCCGGGGAGGATGGGCCCAGTGAGATCAGACAGTCTGTAACCCGGGGAGGATTGGCCCAATGAGATCAGGCAGTGTGTATCCCGGGGAGGATGGGCCCAGTGAGATAAGTCAGTGTGTTACCCGGGGAGGATGGGCCCAGTGATATCAGACAGTGTGTAGCCCGGGGAGTATAGGCCCAGTGAGATTAGACGTTGTGTAACCCGGGGAGGATGGGTCCAGTTAGATTAGACAGTGTGAAACCTGTGGAGGACGTGTCTAATGAGATCAGTCAGAGTGTAACCCGCGCAGGATGGGCCCAGAGAGATTAGACAGTGTGTAACCCAGGGAGGATGGGCCCAGTGAGATCAGACAGTGTTTAACCCGGTGAGGATGGGCCCTGTGAGGTCAGACAGTGTGTAACCTGGGGAGGATGGGCAAAGTGTGATCAGACAGTGTGTAACCCGGGAGGATGGGCCCAGTGAGATCAGACAGTGTTTAAAACGGGGAGGATGGGTCCAGTGAGGTCAGACAGTGTTTAAACCGGGGAGGATGGGCCCAATGAGATCAGACAGTGTGTAAACCTGGGAGGGTGAGCCCAGTGAGATTAAACAGTGTGTTACCCGGGGCGGATCTGTCCAGTGAGATCAGACAGTGTGTAACCCAGGGAGGATGGGCCCAGTGAGATCAGACAGTGTGCAAACCGGGGAGGATGGGCACAGTGAGATCAGACAGTGTGTAACCCGGGGAGGATGCACCCAGTGAGATCAGACAGTGTGTAACCGGGGAGGATGGGCCCAGTGAGATCAGACAGGGTGTAACCCGGGGAGGATGGGCCCAGTGAGATCAAACAGTGTGTAACACGGGGAGGATGGGTCCAGTGAGATCAGACAGTGTGTAACCCGTGGAGGATGCGCCCAGTGAGATCAGACAGTGTTTTACCCGGGGAGGATGGGTCCAGTGAGGTTAGACAGTGTGTAACCCGGGTAGGATGGGCCCATTGTGATCAGACAGTCTGTAAACCGGGGAGGGTGAGCCCAGTGAGATTAAACAGTGTGTTACCCGGGGAGGATGTGTCCAGCGAGATCAGACATTGTTTAACCCAGGGAGGATGGGCCCAGTGAGATCAGACAGTGTGTAACCCAGGGAGGATGGGCCCTGTGAGGTCAGACAGTGTGTAACCTGGGGAGGATCGGCACAGTGAGATCAGACAGTGTGTAACCCGGGGAGGAAGGACCCAGTGAGATCAGACAGTGTATAACCGGGGGAAGATGAGCCCAGTGATATCAAAAGGTTTGTAACCGCTGAGGATGGACCCAGTGAGATCAGACAGTTTATAGCCGGGGGAGGATTGAACCAGTGAGATCAGACTGTGTGCTACCCGGGGAAGATCGGCCCAGTGAGATCAGACATATGTAACCCGTGGAGAATGGGCCCAGTGAGATTAGCCAGCGTGTAATCCGAGGAGGATGGGCACTATGTGATCAGACAGTGTGTAACCCGGGGAGGATGGGCACTATGTGATCAGACAGTGTGTAATCCGGGGAGGATGGGCACTATGTGAATAGACAGTGTGTAACCAGGGGAGGATGGATCGTAGAAACATAGAAATATAGAAGATAGGAGCAGGAGTAGGCCATTCGGCCCCTCGAGCCTGCTCCACCATTCAATGAGATCATGGCTGATCATCCTAATTAAGTACCCTGTCCCTGCCTTCTCCCCATACACCTTGATCCCTTTAGCCTTAAGAAATATATCTAACTCCTTCTTGAATATATTTAATGAATTAATCTCCACTGCCTTCCGTGGCAGAGAATTCCAGATGTTCACCACTCTCTGGGTGAAGTAATGCCTCCTCATCTCAGTCATAAATGGCTTACGAGTTATCCTTAGACTATGACCCCTAGTTCTGGACTCCCCGGCCATCGGGAACATCCTCCCTGCATCTAGTCTGTCCAGACCTGACAGAATATTATAAGTTTCAATGGGATCCCCTCTCAGTCATCTAACCTACAGTGAGTACAAGCACAATCGACCTAAACTCTCCTCGTACGTCATTCCTGCCATCCCAGGTATCAGCCTGGTGAATCTTCGCTGCACTCCTTCCATGGCAAGAACATCCTTCCTCAGATAAGGCGGCCAGTGAGATCCAGTGAGATAAGACATTGTGTAACACGGGGGTGATGGGCCCAGTGAATTCAAACATGGTTTTAGCCGAGGAGGATGGATCCAATGAGATAAGATAGTGTGTAACCCGTGGAGGGTGCATCCAGTGAGATCACATGTGCGTAACCTGTTTAGGATGGGCACAGTGAGATCAGACAGTTTGTAAGCGGGGGAGGATGTTGTCCAGTGTGATCAGACAGTGTGTAACCCGGGGAGGATGGGCCCAGTGAGATCAGACGTTGGGTAACCCGGAGATGATGTGCCCAGTGTGATCAGACTGTGTGTAACCCAGGGAGGATGGGCCCAGTGAGATCAGATAGTGTGTAAACGGGGGAGGATGGGGCCAGTGGGAGCAGTCACTGTGTAACCCGGGGAGCATGGCCCCAGTGAGACCAGACAGTGTGTCAACCGGCAGGATGGGCCCTGTGAGGTCAGAAAGTTTATCACAGAGGTAGGATTGTCGCAGTGAGATCAGCCAGTTTCCAGTCCAGGTATATGTGCCCAGCGAGATCAGAGTTTGTTTAAATCTGGGAGAATGGACCCAGTGAGATTAGGCATTGCGTACCTCGAGAAGGATGTGCCCAGTGAGATCAGACACTGTATAAAGCAGGGAGGATGTGCCCAGTGAGATCAGACAGTGTGCATCACGGGGTGGATGGGGCCAGTGAGATCAGTCAGTGTTTAAACCGTGGATGATAGAGCCAGTGAGATCAAACTGTGTGTAACGCGGGGCAGATGGGTCCAGTGAGGTCAGACATATGTAACCCGTGGAAGATGGGCACAGTGAGTTCAGATGTGTGTAAAATGTGCAGGGTGGGCCCAGTGAGATCAGACAGTGTGTTACACGGGGAGGATGGGTCCAGTGAGATTAGACAGTGTGTAACCCGGGCAGGATGGGCCCAGTGAGATCAGACGTTGTGTAACGCGGGGACGATGGGCCCAGTAAGATCAGACATTATGTAACCTGGGAGGATGGGCCAAGTGCGATCAGACAGTTTATAACCCACGGAGGATGGGCCCAGTGATATCAGACAGTGTGTAACCGGGAAGGATTGGCCCAGTGAGATCAGACACTGTGTAACCCGGGGACGATGGGCACAGTGAAATCAGACAGTGTGTAGCCCAGGGAGGATGGGGCCAGTGAGATCAGACAGTGTGTAACCCGTGGAGGTTTGGCCCAGTGAGATCAGGCAGTGTGTATCCCGGGGAGGTTGGGCCCAGTGAGATAAGTCAGTGTGTAACCCGGGGAGGATGGGCCCAGTGAGATCAGACAGTGTGTAGCCCGGGGAGTATTGGCCCAGTGAGATTAGACAGTGTGTAACCCGGGGAGGATGGGTCCAGTTAGATTAGACAGTGTGAAACCCGTGGAGGATGGGTCTAATGAGATCAGTCAGAATGTAACCAGCGCTGGATGGGCCCAGAGAGATTAGACAGTGTGTAACCCGGGGAGGATGGGCCCAGTGCGATCAGAGAGTGTGTCACCCGGGGAGGATGGGCCCAGTGTGATTAGGCAGTGTGTAACCTGGGGTGGATGGGCCCATTGAGATCAGACAGTGTGTAACCCGGGGAGGGTGAGCCCAGTGAGATTAAACAGTGTGTTACCGGGGAGGATGTGTCCAGTGAGATCAGACATTGTGTAACCCAGGGAGGATGGGCCCAGTGAGATCAGACAGTGTGTAACACGGGGAGGATGGGTCCATTTAGATCATACAGTGTTTAACCCTGGGAGGACGGGCCCAGTGAGATCAGACAGTGTGTTACCTGGGGAGGATGGGTCCAGTGAGATTAGACAGTGTGTAACCCGAGCAGGATGGGGCCAGTGAGATCAGACGGTTTGTAACCCGGGGAGGATGGGCCCAGTGAGATCAGACAGTGTGTAACCGGGAAGGATTGGCCCAGTGAGATCAGACAGTGTGCAACCCGGGGAGGATGGGCCCAGTGAGTTTAGGCAGTGTGTAACCCGGTGAGGTGGGCCCAGTGAGATCAGACAGTGTGTAACCTGGGGAGGATGTGCCCATTGAGATCAGATAGTGTGTAACCCGGGGAGGGTGAGCCCAGTGAGATGAAACAGGGTGTTACCCGGGGAGGATGTGTCCAGTGAGATCAGACAGTGTGTAACCCAGGGAAGATGGGCCCAGTGAAATCAGACAGTGTGTAACCCAGGGAGGATGGGCCCAGTGAGATCAGACAGTGTATAACCTGTGGAGGATAGGCCCATTGAGATCAGACATAGTGTAACCCGTGAGGATGGGCCCAGTGAGATCAGTTAGTGTGTAACCCGGGGAGGATGGGCCCAGTGACATCAGACAGTGTTTAACCTGGGGAGGATGGGCCCAGTGTAATCAGACAGTGTGTAACCCGGGGAGTATACGCCCAGTGAGATCAGACAATGTGTAACCCGGGGAGGATGGTCCCAGTGAGATAAGACCGGGTGTTACCCTTGGAGGATGGTCAATTTGAGATTAGGCAGTGTGTAACCCGGGGAGGATGGGCTCAGTGAGATAAGTCAATGTGTAATCGGGGAGGATGGGCCCAGTGAGATCAGACAGTGTGTAACCTGGGGAGGATGGGCCCAGTGAGATCAGACAGTGTGTAACCCGGGGAGGATGGGCTCAGTGAGATCAGACAGTGTGTAACACGGGAAGGATGGGTCCAGTGAGATCAGACAGTGTGTAAACCGGGGAGGATGGGTCCACTGATATCAGACAGTGTGTTACCCGGGCAGAATGGGTCCAGTGATATTAGACAGTGTGTTACGCGGGCAGGATGTGCCCAGTGAGATCAGAAAGTTTGTAACCCGCGGAGGATGGGCCCAGTGTTTTCAGACAGTGTGTAACCCGGGGAGGATGGGGCCAGTGAGATCAGACAGTGTGTAACCCGGGGAGGATTGGCCCAGTGAGATCAGGCAGTGTGTATCCCGGGGAGGTTGGGCCCAGTGAGATAAGTCAGTGTGTAAACCGGGGAGGATGGGCCCAGTGAGATCAGACAGTGTGTAGCCCGGGGAGTATTGGCCCAGTGAGATTAGACAGTGTGTAACCCGGGGAGGATGGGTCCAGTTAGATTAGACAGTGTGAAACCCGTGGAGGATGGGTCTAATGAGATCAGTCAGAATGTAACCCGCGCAGGATGGGCCCAGAGAGATTAGACAGTGTGTAACCCGGGTAGGATGGGCCCAGTGAGATCAGACAGTGTGTAACCCGGGGAGGATGGGCCCAGTGAGATTAGGCAGTGTGTAACCCGGTGAGGATGGGCCCAGTGAGATCACACAGTGTATAACCTGGGTTGGATGGGCCCATTGAGATCAGACAGTGTGTATCCCGGGGAGGGTGAGCCCAGTGAGATTAAACAGTGTGTTACCTGGGGAGGATGTGTCCAGTGAGATCAGACATTGTGTAACCCAGGGAGGATGGGCCCAGTGTGATCAGACAGTGTGTAACCCAGCGACAATGGGCCCTGTGAGATCAGACAGTGTGTAAACTGGGAAGGATGGGCACAGTGAGATAACCCGGGGAGGATGGACCCAGTGAGATCAGACAGTGTGATAAATCCCCAAAATAAATCCCCAAAAAACCAAAGTCCTTGTGTTCCAGCAAAGATCCAAACAACATGGACCCACAATAAATTTCACAGTAGGAACAACCAAAATTGAACAAACCACTCACTGCACATACTTGGGCTTAAAAATCAGTTCTACGGGAAACTTCAAACTGGCTGTGAATGAACTGAAAGAGAAAGCAAGAAGGGCTTTCTATGCCATCAAAAAATCAATCCAAATAGAAATCCTAATTAGCATTTGGCTCAAAATTTTCAAATCAGTAATTGAACCAATTGCACTCTATGGCAGTGAGGTCTGGGGACCACTTACACAACAAGATTTTGCAAAATGGGACAAACACCCAATTGAGATCCTACATGCGGAATTCTGTAAAAGTATCCTCCGGACTCAAAGGAAAACAGTAAACAACGCATGCAGGGCGGAACTAGGCCAATACCCATTAATAATCACTATCCAAAAAAGAGCCACCAAATTTTGGAATCACCTACAAATGAGCAACCCCCAATGCTATCACTACGACGCCCTGAAATGCCAAGAGCTGACCATAAAGAAGAATACCCTCAGTCAACTAGTCCTGGGACTCAATAAAGTAACTAATAACAATACTAACAATAACCAGTCCCAGGACAGTGACAGGGTAACACAAAGAATTCGACCCAACACAATCGTCGCTAAGCAAAAGGAAAAATATCTGTCATATTGGGCAGAAACAACAAAAACCCAAAGCAAACTCAATTGCTACTTGGCCCTAAACAGACAATACAACATAGCTGATTACCTGACCATGGTAAAGGATAACAAACTGAGAAGAACCTTGACAAGGTACAGACTTAGCGAACATAGCCTAGCGATCGAAAAAGGCAGACACAGGCAGACCAGGCTGCCAAGAGAAGACAGGATATGCTCTCACTGCAGTCAGGGAGTAGTTGAGACAGAGATGCACTTCCTCACAGCCTGTGGAAAATATCAGGGCATCAGAGAGAATTTCTATCAAAAATTCTCACAAATATGCCCTGAATTCAGAAATCTGACTGACAACCAAAAACTCCCATTCCTACTGGGGGAGGAGAGAAGCTGTGTAACACTGGCGGCACACTATGTTACAGCTTGCCATGAACAGAGGGACAACCAGTAAACTAAGACAAGAGTATATATAAACAAGGCGAAAATATATTTATAAACTCAGGGATATACCTGTTTATACACTGTATGAATGGAACCGCGTTTATGTGTTCAACCATAAATGTATTTTGATGCTTTGGCAACATAAGATGTACCTTATCATGCCAATAAAGCGATTTGTATTGTATTGTATTGTATTGTGTAACCCGGGATGGATGGGCCAAGTAAGATCAGACAGTGTTTAACACGGGGAGGATGTGTCCAGTGAGAGCAGACAGGGTTTAACCCGGGGAGGATGGTCCCAATGAGATCAGACAGTGTGTAACCCGGGGAGGGTGAGCCCAGTGAGATTAAACAGTGCGTTACCCGGGGAGGATCTGTCCAGTGTGGTCAGACAGTGTGTAACCTAAGGAGGATGGGGCCAGTGAGTTCAGACAGTGTTTTACCCGGGGAGGATGGGTCCAGTGTGATTAGACAGTGTGTAACCCGAGCAGGATTGGCCCAGTGAAATCAGACGGTGTGTTACCCGGGGAGGATGGGCCCAGTGAAATCAGACGGTGTGTTACCCGGGGAGGATGTGCCCAGTGAGATCAGACAGTTTGTAACACGGGGACGATGGGCCCAGTGAGATCAGGCAGTGTGTAACCGGGAAGGATGGATGCATTCAGATCAGACAGTGTGTAACCCGGGGACGATGGGCCCATCGAGATCAGCCAGTGTGTAACCCGGGAGGATGGGCCCAGTGACATCAGACAGTTTGTAACCCGGGGACGATGGGCCCAGTGATATCAGACAGTGTGTAAACCGGGGAGGATGGGTCCAGTGAGATCAGACAGTGTGTAAAACGGGGAGGATGGGTCCACTGATATCAGACAGTGTGTTACCCGGGGAGAATGGGTCCAGTGAGATTAGACAGTGCGTTACGTGGGCAGGATGGGCCCAGTGAGATCAGACGGTGTGTAACGCGGGGAGGATGGGCCCAGTGAGATCAGACAGTATGTAACCCGGGAGTATGGCCCAGTGAGATCAGAAAGTTTGTAACCCGCCGAGGATGGGCCCAGTGATATCAGACACTGTGTAACCGGGAAGTATTGGCCCAGTGAGATCAGACGGTATGTAACCCGGGAGTATGGCCCAGTGAGATCAGATAGTCTGTAACCCGGGGAGGATTGGCCCAATGAGATCAGGCAGTGTGTATCCCGGGGAGGATGGGCCCAGTGAGATCAGAAAGTTTGTAACCCGCCGAGGATGGGCCCAGTGAGATCAGAAAGTTTGTAACCCGGGGAGGATGGGCCCAGTGAGATCAGACAGTGTTTAACCCGGTGAGGATGGGCCCAGTGAGATCAGGCAGTGTGTAACCTAGGGTGGATGGGCCCATTGTGATCAGACAGTCTGTAAACCGGGGAGGGTGAGCCCAGTG
The DNA here is from genome assembly GCF_052327205.1 of Somniosus microcephalus. NCBI lineage: Eukaryota > Metazoa > Chordata > Chondrichthyes > Squaliformes > Somniosidae > Somniosus > Somniosus microcephalus. The sequence continues at coordinate 30,267,808 of NW_028225180.1, read as the reverse complement.
AGATTAAACAGTGTGTTACCCGGGGAGGATGTGTCCAGCGAGATCAGACATTGTGTAACCCAGGGATTTTGGGCTCACTGAGATCAGACATTGTGTTACCCGGGGAGGATGTGTCCAGCGAGAACTGACATTGTGTAACCCCGGGAGGATGGGCCCTGTGAGGTCAGACAGTGTTTAACCTGGGGAGGATGGGCAAAGTGTGATCAGACAGTGTGTAACCCGGGAGGAAGGACCCAGTGAGATCAGACAGTGTATAACCAGGGGAGGATGGCTCTAGTGAGATCAGACAGTGTGTAACCCGGGGAGGATGGGCCCAGTGAGATCAGACAGTGTTTAAAACGGGGAGGATGGGTCCAGTGAGATCAGACAGTGTTTAAAACGGGGACGCTGGGCCCAATGAGATCAGACAGTGTGTAAACCTGGGAGGGTGAGCCCAGTGAGATAAAACAGTTTGTTACCCGGGGCGGTCTGTCCAGTGAGATCAGACAGTGTGTAACCCAGGGAGGATGGGCCCAGTGAGATCAGACAGGTTGCAAACCGGGGAGGATGGGCACAGTGAGATCAAACAGTGTGTAACCCGTGGAGGATGCGCCCAGTGAGATCAGACAGTGTGTAACCCGTGGAGGATGCACCCAGTGAGATCAGACAGTGTATAACCGGGGAGGATGGGCCCAGTGAGATCAGACAGGGTGTAACCCGGGGAGGATGGGCCCAGTGAGATCAAACAGTGTGTAACCCGTGGAGGATGCGCCCAGTGAGATGAGACAGTGTTTTACCCGGGGAGGATGGGTCCAGTGAGATTAGACAGTGTGTAACCCGGGTAGGATGGGCCCATTGTGATCAGACAGTCTGTAAACCGGGGAGGGTGAGCCCAGTGAGATTAAACAGTGTGTTACCCGGGGAGGATGTGTCCAGCGAGATCAGACATTGTGTAACCCAGGGAGGATGGGCCCTGTGAGGGCAGACAGTGTGTAACCTGGGGAGGATCGGCACAGTGAGATCAGACAGTGTGTAACCCGGGGAGGAAGGACCCAGTGAGATCAGACAGGGTATAACCGGGGGAAGATGAGCCCAGTGATATCAAAAGATGTGTAACCGCTGAGGATGGACCCAGTGAGATTAGACAGTTTGTAGCCGGGGGAGGATTGAACCAGTGAGATCAGACTGTGTGCTACCCGGGGAAGATCGGCCCAGTGAGATCAGACATATGTAACCCGTGGAGAATGGGCCCAGTGACATTAGCCAGCGTGTAATCCGGGGAGGATGGGCACTATGTGATCAGACAGTGTGTAACCCGGGGAGGATGGGCACTATGTGATCAGACAGTGTGTAATCCGGGGAGGATGGGCACTCTGTGATCAGACAGTGTGTAACCAGGGGAGGATGGATCGTAGAAACTTAGAAACATAGAAGATAGGAGCAGGAGTAGGCCATTCGGCCCCTCGAGCCTGCTCCACCATTCAATGAGATCATGGCTGATCATCCTAATTAAGTACCCTGTCCCTGCCTTCTCCCCATACACCTTGATCCCTTTAGCCTTAAGAAATATATCTAACTCCTTCTTGAATATATTTAATGAATTAATCTCCACTGCCTTCCGTGGCAGAGAATTCCAGATGTTCACCACTCTCTGGGTGAAGTAATGCCTCCTCATCTCAGTCATAAATGGCTTACCAGTTATCCTTAGACTATGACCCCTAGTTCTGGACTCCCCGGCCATCGGGAACATCCTCCCTGCATCTAGTCTGTCCAGACCTGACAGAATATTATAAGTTTCAATGGGATCCCCTCTCAATCATCTAACCTACAGTGAGTACAAGCACAATCGACCTAAACTCTCCTCGTACGTCATTCCTGCCATCCCAGGTATCAGCCTGGTGAATCTTCGCTGCACTCCTTCCATGGCAAGAACATCCTTCCTCAGATAAGGCGGCCAGTGAGATCCAGTGAGATAAGACATTGTGTAACACGGGGGTGATGGGCCCAGTGAATTCAAACATGGTTTTAGCCGAGGAGGATGGATCCAATGAGATAAGATAGTGTGTAACCCGTGGAGGATGCATCCAGTGAGATCACATGTGCGTAACCTGTTTAGGATGGGCACAGTGAGATCAGACAGTGAGTAAACCAGGGAACTGGGCCCAGTGAAATCAGACAGTGTGTAAACCAGAGAGGATGGGCCCAGTGAGATCAGACCGTGTGTAACCTGTGGAGGATGGGCCAAGTGGGAAAAGTCACTGTGTAAGCTGAGGAGCATGGAACCAGTGAGATCAGGCAGTGTGTCACCCGGTAGGATGGGCCCAGTGAGGTCAGACAGTGAGTCACCCAGCGAGGATTGTCACAGTGTCGGATCACACTGCAGATGAGATGAGACAGTGTGTAACTCGGGGTGGACGGAGCCTGTTTGGTCAGCCAGTGTGTAACCAGAGGAGGATGGGCCCAGTGTGGTCAGGCAGTGTGTGACCCGCGGAAGATGGGGCCAATGAGATCAGAAAGTCTGTGACCTGCGGAGGATTGGTCCTGTGATATCAGACAGTGTGTAACACGGGGAGGATGGGCCCAGTGAGATCAGACAGTTTGTAACCCGGGGAGGATGCACTCAGTGAGAACAGCCAGTTTTTATCCCGGGGATGATGGGCCCAGTGAGATCAGTCAGTGTGTAGCCGGGGGAGGTTGGGCCAAGTGAGAGCAGACAGTGTGTAACCCGTGGAGAATGGGCACTGTAAGATCAAATGAGTTTACCCAGTGTAGGATGGGCCCAGTGAGATCAGACAGTGAGTAACCCAGGGAGACTGGGCCCAGTGAGATCAGACATTGTGTAACCCAGGGACGATGGGCCCAGTGAGATCTGATAGTGTGTAACCTGAGGTGGATAGGCCCAGTGAGATAAGATAGTGTGTAACCCGTTGAGGATGGGCCAGTGAGATGATTTATGCGTAACCTGTGTAGGATGGGCCCAGTGAGAAGAGTCATTGGGTAAACCGGGGAGCTCGGGCCCTATGTGATCAGCCAGTGCATAACCTGTTTAGGATGGGCCCAGTGAGATGAGAGGATGTGTAAGCCTGGGTTGTTGTGCCCAGTGTGATCAGCCAGTGTATAACCAGGGGAGGATGGGTCCAGTGTGATCAGACAGTGTGTAACCCGGGTAGGATGGGCCCAGTGAGATCAGACAGTGTGTAACCCGGGTAGGATGGGCACAGTGAGATCAGACGTTGTGTAATGCGGGGAAGATGGGCCCAGTGAGATCAGACAGTATGTAACCTGGGAGGATGGGCCAAGTGAGATCAGACAGCTTATAACCCACGGAGGATGGGCCCAGTGATATCAGACATTGTGTAACCGGGAAGGATTGGCCCAGTGAGATCAGACAGTGTGTAACCCGGGGACGATGGGCACAGTGAAATCAGACAGTGTGTAGCCCAGGGAGGATGGGGCCAGTGAAATCAGACAGTGTGTAACCCGGGGAGGTTTGGCCCAGTGAGATCAGGCAGTGTGTATCCCGGGGAGGTTGGGCCCAGTGAGATAAGTCAGTGTGTAACCCGGGGAGGATGGGCCCAGTGAGATCAGACAGTGTGTAGCCCGGGGAGTATTGGCCCAGTGAGATTAGACAGTGTGTAACCCGGGGAGGATGGGTCCAGTTAGATTAGACAGTGTGAAACCCGTGGAGGATGGGTCCAATGAGATCAGTCAGAATGTAACCAGCGCTGGATGGGCCCAGAGAGATTAGACAGTGTGTAACCTGGGGTGGATGGGCCCATTGAGATCAGACAGTGTGTAACCCGGGGAGGGTGAGCCCAGTGAGATTAAACAGTGTGTTACCCGGGGAGGATGTGTCCATTGAGATCAGACATTGTGTAACCCAGGGAGGATGGGCCCAGTGAGATCAGACAGTGTGTAACACGGGGAGGATGGGCCTAGTGAGATCAGACAGTGTGTAACCCGAGGAGGATGGGCACAGTGAGATCAGACAGTGTGTAACACGGGGAGGATGGATCCATTTAGATCATACAGTGTTTAACCCTGGGAGGAAGAGCCCAGTGAGATCAGACAGTGTGTTACCTGGGGAGGATGGGTCCAGTGAGATTAGACAGTGTGTACCCCGGGCAGGATGGGGCCAGTGAGATCAGACGCTTTGTAACCCGGGGAGGATGGGCCCAGTGAGATCAGACAGCGTGTAACCCGGGAGCATGCGCCCACTGAGATCAGACAGTGTGTTACACGGGGAGGATGGGTCCAGAGAGATTAGACAGTGTGTAACCCGGGCAGGATGGGCCCAGTGAGATCAGACGGTGTGTAACGCGGGGACGATGGGCCCAGTGAGATCAGACAGTATGTAACCTGGGAGGATGGGCCAAGTGAGATCAGACAGTTTATAACCCACGGAGGATGGGCCCAGTGATATCACACAGTGTGTAACCGGGAAGGATTGGCCCAATGAGATCAGACAGTGTGTAACCCGGGGACGATGGGCACAGTGAAATCAGACAGTGTGTAGCCCAGGGAGGATGGGGACAGTGAGATCAGACAGTGTGTAACCGGGGAGGTTTGACCCAGTGAGATCAGGCAGTGTTTATCCCGGGGAGGTTGGGCCCAGTGAGATAAGTCAGTGTGTAACCCGGGGAGGATGGGCCCAGTGAGATCAGACAGTGTGTAGCCCGGGGAGTATTGGCCCAGTGAGATTAGACAGTGTGTAACCCGGGGAGGATGGGTCCAGTTAGATTAGACAGTGTGAAACCCATGGAGGATGGGTCTAATGAGATCAGTCAGAATGTAACCAGCGCTGGATGGGCCCAGAGAGATTAGACAGTGTGTAACCCGGGGAGGATGGGCCCAGTGCGATCAGACAGTGAGTAACCCGGGGAGGATGGGCCCAGTATGATTAGTCAGTGTGTAACCCGGTGAGGAAGGGCCCAGTGAGATCACACAGTGTGTAACCTGGGGTGGATGGGCCCATTGAGATCAGACATTGTGTAACCCAGGGAGGATGGGCCTAGTGAGATCAGACAGTGGGTAACCCGAGGAGGATGGGCCCAGTGAGATCAGACAGTGTGTAACACGGGGAGGATGGGTCCATTTAGATCATACACTGTTTAACCCTGGGAGGATGGGCCCAGTGAGATCAGACAGTGTGTTACCTGGGGAGGATGGGTCCAGTGAGATTAGACAGTGTGTAACCCGGGCAGGATGGGGCCAGTGAGATCTGACGGTTTGCAACCCGGGGAGGATGGGCCCAGTGAGATCAGACAGTGTGTAACCGGGAAGGATTGGCCCAGTGAGATCAGACAGTGTGCAACCCGGGGAGGATGGGCCCAGTGAGATTAGGCAGTGTGTAACCCGGTGAGGTGGGCCTAGTGAGATCAGACAGTGTGTAACCTGGGGAGGATGTGTCCAGCGAGATCAGACAGTGTGTAACCCAGGGAAGATGGGCCCAGTGAAATCAGACAGTGTGTAACCCAGGGAGGATGGGCCCAGTGAGATCAGACAGTGTATAACCTGTGGAGGATAGGCCCAGTGAGATCAGACATAGTGTAACCCGTGGGGATGGGCCCAGTGAGATCAGACAGTGTGTAACCCGGGGAGGATGGGCCCAGTGACATCAGACTGTGTTTAACCTGGGGAGGATGGGCCCAGTGTAATCAGACAGTGTGTAACCCGGGGAGTATACGCCCAGTGAGATCAGACAATGTGTAACCCGGGGAGAATGGACCCAGTGAGATTAGGCATTGCGTACCTTGAGAAGGATGTGCCCAGTGAGATCAGACACTGTATAAACCGGGGAGGATGTGCCCAGTGAGATCAGACAGTGTGCATCACAGGGTGGATGGGGCCAGTGAGATCAGTCAGTGTTTAAACCGTGGATGATATAGCCAGTGAGATCAGACTGTGTGTAACGCGGGGCAGATGGGTCCAGTGAGGTCAGACATATGTAACCCGTGGAAGATGGGCACAGTGAGTTCAGATGTGTGTAAAATGTGAAGGGTGGGCCCAGTGAGATCAGTCAGTTTTTAATCCGGGGAGGAGGGGCCCAGTGAGGTCAGAGAGAGTGTAACTTGGGGAGCATGAGTCCAATGACATCAGTCAGTGAGTACCCCGGGGAGGATAGGCCCAGTGTGATCCTACAGTGTGTAACGTGGGGAGGATGTGTAAAGTGATATCAGATAGTGTGTAACCCGGGGAGGATGGGCCCAGTGTGATCAGGCAGTATGTGACTCACGGAGGATGGGGCCAGTGAGATCAGAAAGATGTGACCTGTGGAGGATTGGTCCTGTGAGATCAGACAGTATGTAACACGGGGAGGATGGGCCCAGTGAGAACAGCCAGTTTTTAACCCGGGGAGGTTGGGCCCAGTGAGATCATACAGTGTGTGACCCGGCGAGGATTGCCCCAGTGAGATCAGTCAGTGTGTAACCAGGGGAGGATGGGCCCAGTGAATCAGACAGCGTATAACCCGGGGAGGAAAGGCCCAGTGAGATCTGACAGTTTGTAACCCGGGAAGGTTATGCCCAGTGAGATCAGACTGCATGAAATCTGGCGGGGATGTGTGCAGTGATATCAGACATGTGTCTTCTGTGGAGGATGGGCCCAGTGAGGTACGACAGTGTGTAATCCGGAGAGGATGGGCGCATTGAGATCAGAAAGTGTTTAAACCGGGGAGGATGGGCCAAGTGGGAAAAGTCACTGTGTAAGCTGAGGAGCATGGACCCAGTGAGATGAGGCATTGTGTCACCCGGTAGGATGGGCCCAGTGAGGTCAGACAGTGAGTCACCCGGTAGGATGGGCCCAGTGAGGTCAGACAGTGAGTCACCCAGCGAGGATTGTCACAGTGTCGGATCACACTGCAGATGAGATCACAGTGTGTAACTCGGGGTGGACGGGGCCTGTTTGGTCAGCCAGTGTGTAACCAGAGGAGGATGGGCCCAGTGTGGTCAGGCAGTGTGTGACCCGCGGAAGATGGGGCCAATGAGATCAGAAAGTCTGTGACCTGCGGAGGATTGGTCCTGTGATATCAGAGAGTGTGTAACACGGGGAGGATGGGCCCAGTGAGAACAGCCAGTTTTTATCCCGGGGATGATGGGCCCAGTGAGATCAGTCAGTGTGTAGCCGGGGGAGGTTGGGCCCAGTGAGATCAGACAGTGAGTAACCCAGGGAGACTGGGCCCAGTGAGATCAGACATTGTGTAACCCAGGGACGATGGGCCCAGTGAGATCTGATAGTGTGTAACCTGAGGTGGATAGGCCCAGTGAGATAAGATAGTGTGTAACCCGTTGAGGATGGGCCAGTGAGATGATTTATGCATAACCTGTGTAGGAATGGCCCAGTGAGAAGAGTCATTGGGTAAACCGGGGAGGTCGGGCCCTATGTGATCAGCCAGTGCATAACCTGTTTAGGATGGGCCCCGTGAGATGAGAGGATGTGTAACCCTGGGTTGTTGTGCCCAGTGTGATCAGCCAGTGTATAACCAGGGGAGGATGGGCCCAGTGTGATCAGACAGTGTGTAACCCGGGTAGGATGGGCCCAGTGAGATCAGACTGCATGAAATCTGGCGGGGATGTGTGCAGTGATATCAGACATGTGTCTTCTGTGGAGGATGGGCCCAGTGAGGTACGACAGTGTGTAATCTGGAGAGGATGGGCGCATTGAGATCAGAAAGTGTCTGACCCGGGTGCAAGGGCCCAGTGAGAACAGATAGTGTATAAGCTGGTGAGGATGTGTTCTGTCAAATAAGCCAGTGTGAAACTTGGGGAGAATGGGTCCAGTGAGATCAGGTATATGTAATCCATGGAGGATAGGCCCAGTGAGATCAGACGGTGAGCAACACGGGGAGGATGGCACAGTGAGATCCGACAGTGTGCAACCCGGGATCCTGTGAGGTCAGAAAGTGTGTGACCCGGGTGCCTGGGCCCAGGGATTTCAGACAGCGTATAAGCCAGTGAGGTTGAGCCCAGTGAAATAAGCTGGTGTGAAACCCGTGGAGAATGGGCCCAGTGTAATCACATGTGTGTAACATTTGTAGGATAGGCCCAAAGAGATCAGAGAGTGTGTGACCCGGGGAGGATGGGCCCAGTAACATCAGCCAGTGCATAACCCGGGGAGGATGCGCTCTATGTGATCAGACAGTTTTTAACCCGTGAAGAATGGGCCAATGAGATCAAATGAGTTTAACCAGTGTAGGATGGGCCCAGTGAGATCAGACAGTGAGTAAACCAGGGAACTGGGCCCAGTGAGATCAGACATTGTGTAACCCAGGGAAGATGGGCCCAGTGAGATCGGATAGTGTGTAACCTGAGGTGGATAGGCCCCGTGAGATAAGATAGTGTGTATCCCGTGGAGGATGGGCCAGTGAGATCATTTGTGCGTAACCTGTGTAGGATGGGCCCAGTGAGATGAGACATTGGGTAAACCGGCGAGGTTGGGCCCTGTGTGATCAGCCAGTGCATAACCTGTTTAGGATGGGCCCAGTGAGAAGAGAGGATGTGTAACCCTGGGTTGTTGTGCCCAGTGTGATCAGCCAGTGTATAACCAGGGGAGGATGGGCCCAGTGTGATCAGACAGTGTGTAACCCGGGTAGGATGGGCCCAGTGAGATCAGACATTGTGTAACCCAGGGAGGATGGTCCCAGTGAGATCAGATAGTGTTTAAACCGGGGAGGATGGGCCAAGTGGGAATAGTTACTGTGTAAGCCAAGGAGCATGGACTCAGTGAGATGAGGCATTGTTTCACCCGGGAGCATGGACCCAGTGAGATCAGGCAGTTTGTCACCCGGGACGATGGGCCCAGTGAGGTCAGACAGTGTGTCACCCAGGGAGGATTGTCATAGTGTCGGGTCATACTGGAGATGAGATGAGACAGTGTGCAACTCGGGGTGGGCGGGGACTGCTTGTTCAGCCAGTGTATAACTAGGGGAGGATGGGCCCAGTGTTCAGCATTTTCTGTTGTTATTTTGGATTTCAAGCATCTGCAGTATTTTGCTATCGAGGTCAAATGACACTTGGGTTTCCATGAACATAATCATTAAAATGTCATGGACAGGTACAGAATATAATCAAAAAGACTAATTGAATGCAGGCCGTTATATATAAAGGACTACAATACAAGGAGGTAGAAATTATGCTATAGTTATACAACACCCTTTTATACCACACCTAGAGTACTGTGAGCAGTTCTGGGTACCAAACTTTCGGAAGGAAAAATTGGCCTTGGAGGAAGTGCATTTTAGATTTACCAAAATGATACCTGCACTCCAAGGTTTAAACTAAGAGGAAAGATTACACAAACTGCTCCCTGGAATTTAGAAGTTTAAGTAGTGATTTGGGTGATGTTTTCAAGATATTCAGGGGAAATGATAAGGTAGACAAAGAGAAAATATTCCGCTGGTTGCGTAGTCTTGGACAAGGGATTAGGGTCTAAAAATTAGAGCCAGGCCTTTCAGGAGTGAAGGTAGAAAAAATCTCCACGAGCAAAGTGTGGCAGAAGCTTTGAATTCTCTTCTGCAATCGCCCAATTGTGATAGCTCAATTGCTAATTTTAAATCTGGGATCAGTTTTCTTCGTTAACCAAAGGTTTGAAGGGACATGGAGCAAAGGACGATATAAGGTGTTAGGCTCGAAGGGCTGTTTCTGTGTACCTATATTCCTATAATGTTACTGTATTAAAACATATTTCATATCGAACTATCAAAATAAATATTCTTGCAATTCTTAACTAGAAGCTGGAATATTCTTCTCAAAGTTATTGCCCTAATTTAATTTTTATCTGGAGTTAGCAATTGTCGTTCAATTAAATGGTCATTAATGAACGATAAACCCGAGATAAAATTATGAATAAATGTTACTTTTTTAAATAAGGGTGTGTAAATATAATTCCAATTGATTATTTTGTGTGTTGTGTCAGAATGAAGGTTTTCAGTGGTCACCTGATCCCGCTGCCTGCATTTGCCGTAGGTTCTTTTTATTAAACTGAGAGCGGTATTTGTCCTGACACATTCTGGATTCTTGTCCTTGCTCTTTCGACACAATCGCACGATTATTATGTGGAATTGATTTTAGCAGGAAATAAAAGCACAATGTTTCAGCCATTTAAACACTAACTGGAGTTCAAGAAATTTGTTTATTCATTTTTTTAACATTTCAAATGTAGAAATTTTGTGCCGTAGAATTCGATAAATGGGCACGGTTAAGTTGCAGATGCACATGGTTTAGGACGATCTGATTTTTGGAGATGACACGCCGACTTCTAATAATGTGATTAGTTTGTAGCTTTACTTCTGAAGATGCTGTTTAATTCTCTTTACAGCTAGAACTGGCGATGCAGTCAGTAAATATGCAATATCCGGTCTTGTGGTGTAAAATGTGTTGCTGGAATCGCAGCTGCAAAGTTATAATGTTCAGGGCTAATGCTCCGAAATAAACTCAGACAACTTGATGTTGGTTTTGTTATTTCTGTTTCAGTTATTCTGCCTGAGCGATTTCCTCTATTGCCAGGGCAACAATCTGTGAGATCTCAGTACGAGAGACGTTGACACCAATTTATATTCGGAAGACGGCTAGACATTCAGTGTAAACCCCATTCTACGTGTTTGGGAGTCCAGTAGTAGGAAGATCTTCTGGTTATTTGTGATATATTTTATATAATTTCTACACCAGTAAAATTATATTATAATAGCTACATAGGAACAGGAAAAGACTATTCAACCTTTGGTCTGTTCCTCCATTCAATTAGATCATGGCTGACCTCTATCTTAGCTCAATCATCAGCATTGCCCGTCTAACTCTAATACCATAACATACCAATAATATATCAATTTTGATTTTCGTTTTGGCTGATCTGTTTATTAACTCCTTGGACCTACCTTAGTTCCGTAAACCTTAATGCCTAACAAACATCTATTAATCTCAGTTTTGACAATTGTAATTGACCGAGCCTCATCAGCTATGTGAGGGAAAGTGTTCCAGAGTTCCACTAACATTGGTGCGAGGAAGAGCTTTCTGACATCACCCCTGAATGGCCAGGCTCTAATTTTAAGTTCATGCCACCTTGTGCTAGACTCCCCCACCAGAGGAATTAGTTTCTCTCCATTTACCCAATTAAATGTTTTGACTGTAATAAATGCATCAATTCGATAACCCATAGTCTCCTATACTCAAGGCAATAAAAGACTGGTGAATCTGCGCTGCATCCACTCCAAGGCCAGTATATCTTTCCTGAAGTAAGGTGCCAAAAACGGAATACAATTCTCCAGACGGGGTCTAACCAGAGCTCTGTGCAGCTGGAGCATAAATTCTACACCTTTGGATAATTTCATAGAATCATAGAATGGTTATAGCACGGAAGAAGTCCATATGGCCGTAGAGACTGTGCCGACTCCCAGCTAGTCCCACCCCGCTGCCCTGTCCACATAGAGCTGCATTTCTTTCCTTCAGATTTTAATCCAAATCTCTTTTGAAAGATAAAATTGGGTCTGCCTCCACCACCCTTTCAGGCAGTGCATTCCAGATCTTAACCACTCGCTGCGTAGAAATGTCTTTTCTTATGTTGCCTTTTGTTCTATTGCCTATCACCTTGTATCTGTGTCCTCTGGTTCTCGACAATTCTGCAAATGGGAACAGTTTCCCTCTATCTACCCTGTCCAAATCCCTCATGATTTTGAACACCTCTATCAAATCTCCTCTCAATCTTCTCTGCTCCAAGGTGAACAACCCCAGCTTCACCAGTCTATCAACGTAACTGAAGTCCCTCAATACTGGAATCATTCTCGTAAATCTTTACTGCACCATCTCCAAGGCCCTCACATCCATCCTCAAGCATGCAGCCCAGAATTGTACACAGTACTCCTGTTAGGGCCAAACCAGTGTTTTATACAGATTCATCATAATTTCCACACTTTTGAACTCCATACCTCCATTTACCTAGCACAGGATCCTTTTTAACTGCTTTCTCAAACTGCCCTGCGGCCTTCAAATATTTATGCACACATGCCCCAGGTCTCTCTGTTCGTGCACCTACTTTATAATTGTACCATTTAGTTTATATGTCCCCTCCTCTTTCTTTCTACCAAAATGCATCACGTCACACTTCTCTGCATTAAATTTCATCGAACACGAGTCCGCCCATTTCACCAGCCTGTCTATGTCTTCCTGTAGTCTGTCACTCTCCTCCTCACTATTCACTATGCTTGCAAGTTTAGTGTAATGTGCAATTTTTTAAATTTTGACATGTACACCCACGTCCAAGTCATTAATATATATCAATAAAAGCCGTTGTCCTGGAACCGAACCGTGGGGAACACACTGTATACATTACTCCAGTCCGAAAAACAACCGTTCACAACGCATCTCTGTTATCTTTCACTCAGCCAATTTCGTATCCAGGCTGCCTCTGTTCCAAAGCTAGTAGGACAGTAAGCCGTGAGGAGAACGCAAATAGTCTGCAAAGGGATATTGATCGGAAAAGTGAGTGGGCAGCAAGGTGGCAGATGGAGTATAACGTAGGGAATTGTGAGGTTATTCACTTTGCTAGGAAGAATAGAAAAACAGAATATTTTATAAATGGAGAGAAACTTTTAAATGTTGGTAATCAGGTAGATTTGGGTGTCCTCGTGCAAAATGCACAGAAAGCTAGCATGCAGGCACAGCAAGCAATAAGAAAGGCAAATGGAATGTTAGCCTTTATTGCATGGGGGTTGGAGTATAAGAGTAAGGAAGTCTTGCTACAATTGTACAGGGCCATGGTGAGACCACACCTGGAGTACTGTGGAGAGTTTTGGTCTCCTTATCTCAGGAAGGATATAATTGTCTTGGAGGCGCTGCAACAAAGGTTCAGTAGATAGATTCCTGGATTGAAAGGACTATCCTATGATGAGAGATGTTATATAATGGACCTGTATTCTATGGAGTTAGAAGCATAAGAGGTGATCTCATTGTAACATGTAAGACTCTGAAAGGGATTGACAGAGTAAATGCTGAGACGTTGTTTCCCCTGCCTGGAGTGTCTAGCACTAGGCGGCAAACTCTCAGGATAAGTGGTCGCCATTTAAGACCGATATTAGGAGGAATTTCTTCACTCAGAGGTTTGTGAGTCTTTGGAATTCTCTGCCCCAAAGGGGCTGTGAATGCTGAGTCTTTGAGTATATTCAAGTCTAAGAAAGATAGATTTTTGGGCTCGAGCGGAATGAAGGGATATGGAGATCGGGTGGAAAAGTGGAGTTGAGGTCGATGATCAGCCATGATCTTACTGTGGAGCCGTATTTCTTATGTTCTTATATTCTGTTCCATGGGCTTCAAATTTGGCTGCAAGCCTATTAAGAGGCACTTTGTTGAACGGCTGTTGGAAATCCATGTACACTACGTCAACTGCATTACCCTCATCAACCTCATCAAAAAACTCAATCAATTTGGTTAAACACGATTTGCCTTTAACAAATCAATGCTAGCATTCCTTAATTATGCAATATGCAAGTGACTGCTGTATTTGTCCCTGATTATTGTTTTTAACAGCTTCCCCACTACCGAGGTTAAACTGACTGGCCTGTAGTTGCTGGGTTTAGCTTTAAACCCTTTTTTGAACAATGGTGTAACATTTGCAATTCTCCAGTACTCGGGCACCACCCCCGTACCTATGTAGGATTGGAATATTATGGCCAGTAACTCTGCGATTATACCCTAATTTTTGTATATTTTTTTATTCGTTTATGGGATGTGGGCATTGCTGGCAAGGCCAGCATTTATTGTCCATCCATAAATGCACTTGAGAAGGTGGTGGTGAGCAGCCATCTTGAACCACTGCAGTCTGTGCTTTGGAGGTACTCCCAGCTGCTGTAAGGGAGGGAGTTCCAAGACTTTGAACCAGCGACGATGAATGATTGGCGATATACTTCTAAGTTAGAATGGAATGTAACTTGGAGGGGAACTTGTAGGTGATGATGTTCCCATGCGCCTACTGCCCTTGTCCTTCTAGGTGGAAGAGGTCATGGGTTTGGGAGGTGCTGCCGAAGAAGCCTTGGCGAGTTGCTGCAGTGCATCTTGTAGATAGTACACACTGCAGCCACTTTACTCCAGTGTTGGGGGACTGAATGTTTATGGTGGTGGATGGGGTGCCAATCAAGCAGGCTGCTTTGTCATGGATGGTGTCCAGCTTCTTTAGTGTTGTTGGCGCTGCACACATTCAGGCAAGTGGACAGTATTGCATCACAATACCCTCAGCATCTTAGGATGCACCTCATCCACCCTGGTAATTTATTTACATTAAGTACAGCCACATTTTCTCATACCTATTCTTTATGAATTTTTATCCTACCAAGTCTCTCCGCTACCACCTCCTTCAGTATGTCTTTTGCAGCATCCTCTTCCTTGGTGAAGACAAATGCTACATACTCACCTAGTACCTCAGCTATACCCTCTGCTTCCATGCATAGATCTCGTTTTTGGTTCATAATCGGCCCCACTCCTGCTGTTTATAACCTTTTACTATATATATGCCTAAAGAAGACTTTTGAATTACCTTTTAACGTGGCTGCCAGTCTGTTCTCATATCCGCTCTTTGCTACTTTTTTCTTTTCACTTCTCCTCTGACCTATATAAAGCCTGGTTCGCAGATGCATTTGCAACCTAACATCTGCCATACGCGCTCTCGTTCTTCTTCATCATATTCTCTGTCACTTTTGCCATCAAAAGAGCTCTGATTTTAGTTGCCCTAGCTTTCTCCTTCGTTGGCAATGTACATCGAATGTACCCGAACTATTTCCTCTTTAAAGGCAGCCCATTGGTCCACTACAGTTTAGCCTGCCAATCTTTGACCCTAATTTAACCGGCCAGATCCGTTCTCATTCCACTGAAGTTGCCCTTCCCCCAGATAAACATCTTACTCTAGATTGCTCCATGTACTTTTCCATAGCTAATTTAAACCTTATGACATTTTGATCACTGTTTCCTAAATGTTCTTCCACTGCCACATGCCCCACTTGATCTACCTCTTTTCCCAGAACCAGCTCCAGCAAAGCTTCCTCCCTCGTCGGGCCGGAAACATACTGATCTGGAAAGTTTTCCTGAACACACTTCAGAAATTCTTCCCCTTCTCCTCCCTTAACACTATTACAATCCCAGTCTATATTAGGATACTTGAATCCCCCGTTATTACTATTCTATTGTCCTTGCACCTCTCTGTAATTTCTCTGCTAATTTTCCTCTCCATATCTTTCCAACTATTTGGTGATCTGTAGAATCCATCTAGTAGTGTAGTGGCACCTCTATTATTTCTTTAGCCATATAGATTCTGTCCTTTACCCCTCCAGGACATCCTCCCTCTCCAGCACTGTAACATTCTCCTTAAACAATACTGCCACACCACATCCTTTCTTTTCAACCCAGCTTTCCTGACAACTTATAACCAGGAATATTTAATAACCAATCCTGCCCATTTTTGAGCGAGGTCTCCATTACTGACACATCTTATTCCCATGTGGATATTCGTGCCTGCAGCTCATTTACCTTGTTTACTACGCTTCGTGCGTTCACATACATACATTATAAACCCATCTTAGGTCATCCTGTATTCTCTCTTTGTCTGAGCCCATCTTATAACTTACTATTTCTTACTTTACTGCTCTCTGCCCCTCCCAACCTGTGAGCACTGCATTTCACCTTTCTAACGTTACTTCCTGGTGCCCATCCATTTGACAAATTAGTTCAAAACCCTCCCCAACAGCATTAGCAAACCTACCCTCGAGGATATTGGTTCTGGTCCAGTTGAGCTGCAACCCGTCCAGTCTGTACAGGTCCCACCTCAACCAGAACCGGTCCCAATGCCTCAGGAATCTAAAACCCTTCCCTCCTGCACCATCTCTCCAGTCACGCATTCTTCAGCTCAGTCCTTCTATTTCTATACTCACTCCCGTGTGGCAGCGGGAGTACGACCGCTAATGTCCTGAGAGGTTACTACCTTTGAGGTATTGCTATTTAAACTCTTTCCTAGCTCCCTAAAATCTGCCTGCACGACTTCATCCCTCTTTTTCCTTATGTCATTGGTACCAATATGGACCACGAATGCTGGCTGTTGACCCTCCTGTCTGAGATTGTTCTGCAGCCGCTCAGCGACATCTTTAAATCTGGCACCAGGGAGGCAACGTGCCATCTGGGAGTCACGTCTGCAGCCGCAGAAACCCCTGTCTGCTCCATTAATTATCGCATCCCCTACCACTCATCTTCCTTCCCCCTATAAATCTGAGCCACCCGTGGTGCTGCGGACATGGCTCTGGCTGCACTCCCAATAGGAACCATCGCTCTCACCATTACTCAGAACAGAATACTGGTTGGAGAGAGGGATACATTCAGAGGAGTACTAAACTACCTGCCTGATCCTCCTTTTCTGTATATCGGTAACCATTTCCTTCTCTGCCTGCAAACTCATTAGCTGCGGGGTGACCACATCCTGGAGCGTGCTATCCACATAGCTCTCAGCCTCACGGATGCACCGCAGTGCCGCCAGCTGCTGTTAAAGCTCCGAAACCCGGAGCTCAAGATCCTCAAGCTGATGACACCTCCTGCACACGTGGTTGTCCAGAATACGGGAAGCATCCTGGATTTCCCACATAGCACAGGGTTTTCACTCCATGGGACTGAGTTGCACTGCCATGCCTCTATTTAATAGGCTGTTAAATTGCTTTCCAAAAACTTAAGACCGCGATGTATCGAATTCTATTAATTAATATAATATAGTATTAACAGTTACTAATTTAATAAATTATTAACAGTTACCCATCTCTAAGTTTCTGTTTTATCTCTAACCAGCTTTTTAAACCCGGCCCCTTGAGGAGCAAGAAAAATTTAAAAACTACATGAGCTTTACCAACCAATCAGTTGCGAGATGTCCTGTGACGTCCTTGTGGTTTTTCTCTCTCTCCCATTATCGGTGCTCAGTCTCCACCCAGTACTGCTCTCGCTGCCTCTGCCACCGGTGTGTCTGGGCCACTCTCTATCTCCCCACTCTTTAAATCCGCGGTCTCTGGGCTCAGTCTTCACCCAGTGCTGCTGTCGCTGCTGATGATACCGGTGAGTCCAGCACTCTTGAGATAGAGACCAATATTATAATAGCCTTTGTAATTAAATTTGTATCTGTCCACTTTCTTTCACTGATTTCTGTAATTGTACACCTACATTTCTCTGTTCCTCCACTGTTCTTAAATTCTCGCTATTTAGAAATGACTCTGATCTATCTTTCTTAGGTCCATAGTGGATCACCGCATGCTTTCCACTCACTTAATCCAACAATGTCAGTTTGATGCTTTATTTTCCATCTGCACTGCTTACTGTGCGAACGAGCTTAGTGTCGTCAGCAAATTTAGAAATGCGGTTCTGTACCCCTTCACCAAAGTCAATTATGATATAGTTAAAAGATGAATGCCCAAAACAGATCACTGGGGACACCACTGCTCCCATTATGTTGCTTTTGAGCACTAGGTTAATATATATGTAACGTTAAGACTTCTTATTGCAATGGTTTAATAACACATTGCTTATATTGATAAGGCTTATTTCAGTGCATTTTGAACAGACAATATTATTCCACATGCTATTCCTTACTCCCAGTACTGGGGGCGGTGCAGTGAACATTCGCACATGACCGTTTGACTATCTGGCTTCTTCCAACAAACGCAGTGAGAAGTCATTCCAGTCCATCTAAGTATGAGCCAGGCATTCGAGATTAAAAAAGAATACATTAAAAGTCTTATTCGTACCGCAATCATACTGCAAGCGTCACACTTACTGTTGGTCCAACACATTTCCTGTCACATTCATTTCCTGTTGCACATAAGATGTCAAGGTTCTGGTTTAACCTTTCACTCGCCGTTACGAATAGATGAGGATTGCGTGGTGCTGATTAAATAAGACCCATTTTTGCAGCTTAGAATATTTGACAGAGACGAGGATAAAATTGCTTCCAGATAATTAACACAATATAGAAATATCGGACAGTAAAACAGCACAGAGAATTAGAAGAGGTGTGCAGCCCAGAGAGGGTAGGTTTAGGAAGAGCAGACAGGGTGTAGCCCAGGGAGAATGAGTAAAGTGTGATCAGACAGTGTGTAACATGGAGGGGATGGGCGCAGTGATATCAGACAGTGTGTAACCCGGGGAGGATGGGCCCAGTGAGATCAGACACTGTGTAACTCGGGGAGGATGGGCCCAGTGAGATCAGACAGTGTGTAACCCGGGGAGGTGGGCCCAGTGTGATCAGACAGTGTGTAACACGGGGAGGATGGGCCCAATGTGATCAGACAGTGTGCAACCCGGGGAGGATGGTCCCAGTGAGATCAGACAGTGTGTATCCCGGGGAGGATGGGCCCAGTGAAATCAGACAGTGTGTAACCCGGGGAGGTGGGCCCAGTGTGATCAGACAGTGTGTAACACGGGGAGGATGGGCCCAATGTGATCAGACAGTGTGCAACCCGGGGAGGATGGTCCCAGTGAGATCAGACAGTGTGTATCCCGGGGAGGATGGGCCCAGTGAAATCAGACAGTGTCTATCCCGGGGAGGATGGGCCCATGAGATCAGTCAGTGTGTAACTCGGGGATTATGGGCCCAGTGAGATCAGTCAGTGTGTAACTCGGGGAGGATGGGCCCATTAAATCAGACAGATTGTAACCCATGGAGGATGGGTCCAGTGAGTTCAGACAGTTCGTAACTCGAGGAGGATGGGCCCAGTGAGAACAGAGAGTGCGCAAGTCGGGGAGGATGAGCCCAGTGAAATCAGCCTGTTTGAAACCCGGGGAGGATGGGCCCAGTGAGATCAGCCAGTTTGAAACCCCGGGAGGATGGGCCCAGTGAGATCAGTCACTGTGTAATCCGGGCAGGATTGGCCCAGTGATATCAGTCAGTGTGTAACTCGGGGAGGATGCGCTCAGTGAGATCAGACAGTGTGTAATCTGGGGAGCATGGGTCCAGTGAGATCAGACAGTGTGTAAACCGGGGAGGATGGTCTCAGTGAGATCAGGCAATGTGAAACGCGGGAAGGATGTGCCCAGTGAGATCAGGCAGTGTGTAACTTTGTGAGGTTGGGCCCAGTGAGATCAGATAGCATGTAACCCATGGAGGATCGACCCAGTGAGATCAGATAGTGTGTATCCCAGAGAGGATGTGCCCAGTGTTCTCAGACAGTGTGTAACCCGAGGAGGATATGCCCATGTGAGATCAGCCAGTAAGTGACTCGGAGAGGATGCACTCAGTGGATCATAAGAACATTATAGCATAAAAACACAAAAAATAGGAGCAGGAGTAGGCCATTCGGCCGTTCGAGCCTGCTCCGCCATTCATTGAGATCATCGCTGATCTTCTGCCTCAACTCCATTCATCGGCCCATCGCCATATCCCTCGATGTCATTATTAGTCAGTTCTGTTTTGAATATACCTAGTGTCTGAGCCTGCACAACGCTCTGGGGTAGAGAAACCCAATGATTCACCTCCCTCTCTTTGAATAAATGTCTTCTCATCTTAGTCCTGCATGGCCTGCCCTTTATCTTTAGGCTGTGGCCCCGATTCTAGACTCCCCAGCCAAGGGAAACTTTCTCCCAGCATCCACCCTATCAAGCCCAGTAATAATTTTGTATGCTTCAAAGAGATCCCCTCCCATCCTTCTGAATTCAAGACAACACAGGCCTAGTTTACTCAATCTATTCTCATACGACATTCCAACATTCCAGGAATTAATCCCCTCAACCTTCGTTGCACTCCCTCTATGGCAAGTATATCCTTCCTTTGGCAAGGAGACTTAAGTAAGCACATTACTCCAGGTATGGCCTCAACAAGGCCCTATATAATTGGAGTATGACCTCTATACTCCTGTACTCAAATCTTCTTCTAAAGAAGGCCAGCATTTGCCTTCCTAATGGCTTGCTGCACCTGCACATTCACTTTCAGTGACTCATGTAAAAGGACACCCAGGTCCCTTTGAGCATCTGCATTTACCAATCTTTCACCATTTAGGAAATACTCTGCCTTTCTGTTTTTTCTACCGAAGTGGATAACTTCACATTTATACACATTATATTCCATCTGCCATGTTCTCGCCCATACACTGAGTCTGTCGAGATCTCCTGGAAGCCTCTTCACATCCTCTTCACAACTGACACTGCCACTTAGCTTTGTATCATCAGCAAACATGTAAATGTTACATTTAGTCCCCTCATCCACATCATTGATATAGATTGTGAATAGCAGGTGCCCAAGTACCGATTCTTGTGGTACCCCACTAGTAACAGCCATTCTGAAAAAGTCCCGTTTATCCCTACTCTTTGTTTTCTGTCTCTTAAGCAATGCGAGTATATTATCCCCAATTCCCTGTGCCCTAATTTTCTTCACCAACCTCTTGCGTGGGACCTTAGTGAAGGACTTCTGAAAATCCAGATACACCACATATACCGGTCTACTGCACTAGTTACACCCTCGGAAAACACCAATGGGTTTATCAAACAGTATTTCCCTTTCATAAATCCATGTTGAATCTGCCCAAACTTACTATTAGTTTCTAATTTCCAAGTTATTGTAAACTTTATAATAGTATTCCAGCATTTTCCCAACTACCGATGTGAGGCTAACAGGTCTGTAGTTCCCCGTTTTCGCTCTCCCTCCTTTCTTAAATAGCGCAGTTACATTTGCTACCCTCCAATCTGCAGGAACCATTACAGAATCTATTGAATATTGGAAGATGGGAACCAATGCTTCCAGTATTCCAATGGCCACCTCTTACAAAACCCTAGGATGTAGGTCATCCAGTCCTTGGGATTTACCGGCCTTTCGTCCCATTAATTTTGCTGGCACTGTTTCTTTACTATTATTAATTTCTTTAAGTTCCTCATTTTCATCACGGCCTTGGTTTTATCGTATTTCTGGGAGGGTTTTAGTGTCTTCCTCCGTGAAGACAGAAACAAAGTATGTACTGAAATTAACTGCCATTTCCTCATTTCCCCATTATAAATTCTCCTGTCTCTGAATGTAAAGAATCTTCATTTACCTTCGCCAGTCTTTTGCTTTTCACATACCTATAGAAGCTTTTTTAATCTGTTTTTATATTTTTCGCTGGTTTGTACACATATTCCATTTTCCCCTTCTTTATCAATGTCTTGGTCCCCGTTTGCTGTTTTCTAAATCCGCAGGCTGACTGCTTTTTCTGGCAACTTTATAAGCTTCCTTCTTTGACTTAATATTAGCTTCAATTTCTTTTGTTAGCCATGGTTGGATCACTTTTCCTTTGGGGTTTTTATGCCCTAGAGGAATATATATGTTTGTTGCAAATTATTCATTATATTCTTGAACGTTAGCCATTGTATGTCCACCTTGATATCTTTTAGTGTAGTCTCCCAATTTACCATGACCATCCTGTCATGCATACCCTTTTAGTTTCCTCTGTTTAGATTCAATACCTTAGCTTCAGATTGGACAACATCACTTTCAAACTTACTGTAAAATGCTAACATATTATGGTCTCTTGTACCTAAAGGCCGCTTTACCAAAAGATTATTGAATAGCCCTTTCAAATTACACTGTACCAGATCCAGTATAGCCTTTTCCCTGGTTGGTACCTCCACTTACTGATCCAGGAAACCATCTTGCATGCCTTCCAAGAATTCGTCCTCCACACCATAAGTGGTAATTTGATTTGCCAGGTCAATATGCAAATTAAAGTCCCCCATGATTACCGTATTGCCCTTGTTACATGCCCTTCAAATCTCTTGAATGATACTGTGCCCTACTTTACCATTATTGTTTGGTGGCCTATACACAAATCCCACCAATGATTTCCGCCCTTTGCTGTTCCTTAGCTTCGCCCAAACTGATTCCAGTTCTGCTTCATAATCTGCCAAGCCAAGAACTTTTATGTTTTCCGTACCGATCAGACAGTGTGTAACCCGACGAGGATGGACCCAGTGATATTAGACAGTTGTAATCCGGGTAGGATGGGTCCAGTGAGATCAGATAATGAGAACCTCGGGGAGGATGTGCCCAGTCATATCAGACATGGTGTAATCCAGGGAAGATGTGTCCAGTGACATCAGACAGTGTTTACCCCGGGGAGGATGGGCTCAGTGAGATCAGTCAGTGTGTAACTCGCGGTAGATGGTCCCAGAGAGATCAGAAAGTTGGTATCTTGGGAGGATGGTCCCAGTGAGATCCGACAGTTTCTAACCCGGGAAGGATGTGCGCAGTGAGTTCAGACAGAGTGTAACTCGGGGAAGATGTGCCCAGTGAGATCAGATAGGGCGTAAATCGGGGAGGATGGGCCCAGTGAGATCAGTCAGTTTTAACTCGGGGAGGATGGGCTCAGTGAGATAAACCTGTTTGTAAACTGGGAGGCTGGGCCAAGTGAGATCAGACAGTCTGTAACACCGAGAGGATGGTCCCAGTGAGATCAGACAATGTGTAACCCGGGGAGGATTGGCCCAGTGAGATCAGAGAGTGTGTAACCCCGGGATGATGAGTGATTTCAGACAATGTTTGACGCGGGGAAGATGGGCCCAGTGAGATAAGGCAGAGTGTAGCAATTCCAGTGAGATCAGCAAGTTGTAACCCGGGAAGGAATAGGCCCAGTGAGCTCAGACAGTGTTTAACCCGGGGAGGATGTGTTCAGTGAGATCAGGCCGAGTGTAACCCGGGGAGGATGGACCCAGTGATATCAGGTATGGTGTAACCCAGGGAGGATGGTCCCAGTGTCATCAAACAGTGTCTAGCCCGGGAAGGATGGGCCTAGTGAGTTCAGACAGTGAATCCCGTGGGGTGGATGTGCCCAGTGTTTTCATACAGTGTGTAACCCGGGAGGATGGGCCCAGTGAGATCGGACAGTGTTGCACCCGGAGAGGATAGCCCCAGTGAGATGAGAGAGTTTTTAACACGTGGAGGATGGTTCCAGTGAGATCAGAGTGTGTATCCCGTAGAAAATGGTCCCAGTGAGAACAGACAGTGTTTAACCCATAGAGGATGGGCTCATTTGAGATCATTCTAGGAGTAACTCGGGGAAAATGGGCCCAATGAGATCAGAAAATGTAACTCGGGGAGAATGGGCCCAGTGAGATCAGAAAATGTAACCCGGGAACGGTGGGCCCAGTGAGATCAGACAGACTGTAACCCGGGGAAGATGGACACAGTGAGATCAGACCATGTGTAACATGGGGAGGGTGGCTCCAGTGAGATCAGACAATGTCTAACCTGTGGAGGATGGGACAAGTGATTTCAGACAGTGTGTACCCAGGGGAGCATCGGCAAAATGGGATCTTTCAGTGTTTATACCGGGGAGAATGGACCCAGTCAGATCAGTCAGTGTGTACCTCGGGGTGGATGGGCACAGTGACATCAGACAGTGTGTACCTCGGGGGGATGGGCACAGTGAGATCAGTCAGTGTTTACCTCGGGGTGGATGGGCACAGTGAGATAAGGCAGTGTGTACCTCGGGGTGGATGGGCACAGTGAGATCACACGGTGTGTAACACATGGAGGATGGACCCAGTGAGATCAGTCTGTGTGTAACTAGGTAGGATGAGCCCAGTGAGATCAGACACTTTGCAACCCTGGGAGGATGGGTCCAGTGAGATCAACAAGTGCGTAACTCAGGGAGGATGGGCCCAGTGAGAACAGCCAGTTTGTAACCCGGAGAGGATGGGCCCAGTGGGATCAGTCAGTTATAACTCGGGGAGGATGGGACCAGTGAGATCAGACAGTGTGTAAATCCGTGAGGATGGGCCCAGTGAGTTCAGTAATGTGTAATGCGGGGCAGATGGGCCCAGTGAGATCAGACATGGTGTAACCCGCGGAGGATGGTCCTAGTGAGATCAGACAGTGTGTAACTCGGGGAGGTTGGGCCTAGTGAGATCAGACAGTGTGTAACCCGTGGAGGATGGGCCCAGTGAGATCAGACAGTGTGCAACCCGCGGAACATGGTCGCAGTGAGGTCCGACTGTGTGTAACCCGTGGAGGATGGATCCAGTGAGATCAGGCAGTGGGTAAGCCGGAAAAGAATATGTCCAGTGAGCTCAGACAGTGTTTAACACTGGGAGGATCGGTTCAGTGAGGTCAGACAATGAGCATCTCGGGGAAAATGGGCTCAGTGATATCAGGCATGGTGCATCCCATGGAAGGTGGGCCCAGTGACATTTAACAGTGTATAACCACGGTAGGATGGGCCCAGTGAGATCAGACAGTGCGTAGCTCGCGAGGATGGGCCCAGTAAGATCAGAGAGAGTGCAACAGGGGGAAGATGGGCCCTGTGAGATCAGAAAACGTGCAACCAGGGGAGGATTGGCCCAGTGAGATCTGACAGTGTATAACTCGGTGTTGATTGGCCTAGTGAGCTCAGAAATTGTTTATCCCACGGAGGCTGGGCCCAGTGAGATCAGCCATTCTGTAACCCAGGGACCATGTGAAATTTGTCAGTGTGCAACTCGGGGAGGAAGCGCTCAGTGAGATCAGACACTGTTTAACCTGGCTGTGATGGGCCCAGTGAGATCATACAATGTGTAACACGGGGAGGGTGGCTCATGTGAGATCAGACAATGTATAACCTGTGGAGGATGGGCCCAGTGAGCTCAGACAGTGTGTACCCTGGGGAGGATCGGCCCAATGAAATCAGTCAGAGTTTAAACCGGGGAGATTGGACCCAGTGAGAAAAGGCAGTGTGTACCTCGGGGTGGATGGGCACAGTGAGATCATACGGTGTGTAACCCATGGTGGATGGACCCAGTGAGGTCAGTATGTGTGTAAATAGGTAGGATGAGCCCAATGAGATCAGACAGTTTGCAACTCTGGCAGGATGGGACCAGTGAGATCAGACAGTGCTTAACTCGGTATTATTTGGCCCACTGAGATCCGACATTGTTTAGCTCGCGGAGGATGGGCCCAGTAAGATCAGACAGTGTGCATCCCGGGGAGGATGGGCCAAGCGAGATGAGACAGTGTTTAACCCGGGGTAGATGGGCCCAGTGACTTCAGACAATATGCACCACGGTGTGGATAGGCCCAGTATTCACGGGGGGTGGGGCGGGGCCAGTGACATCAGTCAGTGTGTAACACGTGGAGAATGGGTCCAGTGAGTCATGACAATATATGCGGCGGGGAGGATGAGGTCAGTGGGATAAGACAGTTTGTAAACAGGGGAGGATGGGCCTAGTGATATCAGACAGTTTGTAAACCACCGGGGAGGTTGGGTCTGTGAGATCAGACAGTGTGTAATCAGGGGATGATGGGGTCAGTGAGATCAGACAATTAGCATCTCGGGGACAATGGGCCCAGTGATAACAGGCATGGTGTAACCCAAGGAGGATGTGCCCACTGACATGAAACAGTGTGTAACCCGGGAAGGATGGGCCCAGTGAGATCAGACAATAAGTAACCCGGGGAGGGTGGGCCCAGTGAGAACAGACATTTGTTAACCCGGGAAGGATGGGTCTAGTGAGATCAGACAGTCTGTAAACCGGGGAGGATGGGCCCATTGAGGTCAGACTGTGTGTAAGCGGGGGAGGATGTGCTAAGCGAGATGATTCATTTTGTAATCCGTGGAGGATGGGTCCAGTGATTTCAGACAATAGTTATCCCGGGGAGTATGGGCCCAGTGGGATCAGACAGGTTGTAACCCAGGCATGTTGGGCCCAGTGACATCAAACACTGTGTATCCCGGGAGGATGATTCTAGTGAAATCAGACAGTGTGTAACCCGGGGATGATGGCTCTAGTGAGAACAGCAAATGAGCAAACTGTGGAAGATGGGGCCAGTGATATCAGGCATGGTGTAACCCAGGGAGAACCCAAGGATGTACTTGCCATGGAAGGAGTGCAGCGAAGATTCACCAGGCTGATACCTGGGATGGCAGGAATGACGTATGAGGAAAGATTGGTTCGATTGGGCTTGTACTCGCTGGAGTTTAAAAGAATGAGAGGGGATCTCATCGAAACATATAAAATTCCAGCCGGACTAGACAAACTAGATGCTGGACGGATGTTCCCGATGGTCGGGGAGTCCAGAACCAGTGGTCACAGTCTAAGGATAAGGGGTAAGCCATTTAGGCCAGAGGTGAGGAGGAATTTATTCACCCAGAGAGTGGTGAACCTGTGGAATTCAGTACCAAAGAAGGCAGTAGAGGCCAATTCATACAATATATTCAAGAAGGAGTTGGATATATTTCTTAAGGCTAAAGGGATCAAGGCGAATGAAGAGAATGCAGGAACAGGGTACTGAATTTGGATGATCAGCTATGATCTCATTGAATGGCGGAGCAAGCTCGAGGGGCCGAATGGCTTTCTCCTGCACCTCTCTTCTATATTTCTATGTATCTAGAACGTGCTCAGTGAGCTCAATCAGTTTGTTTCCTGTGGAGTATGGGCCTCGTGAGGTCAGACAGTGTTTAACTCATGGACGATGGACCCAGTGAGGTCAGACTGCGTGTCATTGGGAGGATGGGCACAGTGAGATCAGACAATGTGCAACTCGGGGAAGATGGGCCCAATGAGATCAGACAGTGTGTAACCCGGGGAGGATGGGCCCAGTGAGATCAGACAGAGTGGAACACGGGGAGGATGGGTCCATTTGAGATCAGTCAGTGGGTAACTGGAGGAGGATGCAGTCCGTGAGATCAGACAGTGTGAAATCTGGATAGAGTGTGGCCATAAAGCTCATGCAGTGTGTAACACGGGGAGGATGGGTCCAGTGTGGTCACACATTGAGCAAGTCGGGGACGATGGACCCAGTGATATCAGGCATGGTGTAACTCAGGGAGCATGGGCCCAATGACATCAGACAGTGTGAAAGCCGGTAAGGATGGGCCTATGTGAGATCAGACAGTGTGTAACCCGGGGAGGATGTGTCCAGATGGTTCAGACAGTGTGTAACCCGGGGACGATGGGCCAAGTGAGATCAGACTGTGTGTATCCCAGGGAAGAAGGGCCAAGTGAGATCAGACAGTGTTTAACCAGGGGAGGATGGGCCAAGTGAGATCAGACAGTATGTATCCCGGGGAGGCTGGGCCAAATGAGGTTAGACAGGGTTTATCCCGGTTAGGATGGGCCCATGTGAGATCATTCAGTGAGTAACGTGTGGAGGATGTGCACAGTGAGATCAGTCAATGTCTAAACCGGGGAGAATGGGCCCCTTGAGATCAGAAAGCGTGTAACATGGGGAGGATGGAGCCAGTGAGATCAGACAGCGTGTAACCCGGTGAGGAGGGATTCAGAGAGATCAGTCAATCTGTAAATCGGGGAGGATGTGCCCAGTGATAGCATGCATGGTCTGATCAAGGAAGGATGGGCCCAGTAACACCAGACAGAGTGTAACCCGGGAAGGATGGGCCCAGTGAGATCAAACAGAGTGTAACCTGGGGAGGATGAACCCAGTGAGATCAGACGGTGTGTAACCCGGGGACGATGGGCCCAGTGTGATCAGACAGTGTGTAACTCGGGGAAGTTGGGACCAGTGAGTTCAGACAGTGTGTAACCCGGGGAGGATGGGCCCATGTGAGATCTGTCAGTGTGCAACTCGAGAAGGATGCGCTCAATGAGATCAGACAGTGTGTAACCCGGGGAGGATGGACCCAGTGATGTCAGGCATTGTGTAATCAAGGGTGGATGGGCCCAGTGACATCAGACAGTGTGTAACCCGTGTAGATTCGGCCCAGTGACATCAGACAGAGTGTAACCCAGGGAGGATCAGCCCAGTGGCATCAAACACTGTGTAACCCAGGAGGATGGGTCCAGTGAGATCAGACAGTGTGTAACTCGGAGAGGATGGGTCAGGTGAGATGAGACAGTGTTTCGCCCGGGGAGAATAGGTCCAATGATTTTTGACAATATGATCAGGCAGACTGTAAACCGGGATTGATGGACCCAATGAGGACAGACATTGTGTAATCCGGGTTGGATGGGCCCAGTGAAATCAGACAGTGTTTAAACCGGGGAGGATGGCTCCAGCGAGATCAAAAAATGAGCAACCTGGGGAGGATGGGGCCAGAGATATCAGGCATGTTGCAACCCAGGGAGAACGTGCTCAGTGAGCTCAGTCTGAAAGCAACCTGTGGAGGATGGCCCTTGTGAGTTCAGACAGTGTGTAACCCGGGGAGGATGGGTCCAGTGAGATCAGACAGTGTGTAACTCGGCTAAGGTGGGCCCAGTGAAATCAGATCGTGCGTAACCGGTGGAGAATGGGCCCAGTGAGATCAAACAGTGTGTAACACTGGGGAGGAAGGGGACAGCGGGATAGACAGATTCTAACACAGGGCGGTTGGGTACTGTGAGATCAGACACTTAGTAACCCGGGGAGAATGGGCCCAGTGAGATCAGACAGAGATACCAGCTGGTGGAAGGCCCCAGTGACATCAGTCAAAGTGCACCACGGGGAAGTTGGGCCCACTGAGACCAGACTTTGTGTTACCGGGGGTGATGGGCCCAGGGAGATCAGACAGTGTGTAAGCCGGGGAGGATGGGCCAAGCGAGATGAGACAGTGTGTAACCCGGGGAGAATGGTTTCAGTGATTTTGGACAATATGTACCCCGCGGAGGATGGGACCAGTGGGATCACACAGTTTATAACTCGGGTGAAGGGGGCCAGTGAGGTAAGTCAGTGTGTAACTCGGGGATGAGGGCCCATTGATATCAGACAGATTTTAACCCGGGGAGGATGGGCCCAGTGAGTTCAGACAGTGTGTGTATCTTGGGTAGGATGGGTCGAGTAAGATCAGACAGGATGTATCGCGGGAAGGATTGTCCCTGAGTGATCAGATAGTTTTTAGCACCTGAAGGATAGGCCCATGTGAGATCACTAAATGAGTAACACGGGGAGGAAGGGTCCAGTGTGATCAGACAATATAACCCGGGAGGATGAATCCAGTGAGATAAGAAAAAGAACAATCTGGGGAGGATACATAGATACATAGATACATAGAAGATAGGAGCAGGAGTAGGCCATTCGGCCCTTCGTGCCTGCTCCGCCATTCGATGAGATCATGGCTGATCCTTTAATTCAGTATCCCGTCCCCGCCTTCTCTCCGTAACCCTTAACCCCTTTTGCCCGTAGAAATATATCTAATTCCCTCTTAAATATATTTAATGAGCTGGCGTACACTGCCCTCTGTGGCAATGAGTTCCACAGGTTCACCACTCTCTGAGTGAAGAAATTCCCCCTCATCTCTGTCCTAAATGGTTTAGCCCTTATCCTTAAATTATGTCCTCTAGTTCTGTTCTCACCCGCCAAGGGAAACATTCCTTCTGCATCCAGTCTGTCTAGACCTGTCAGAATTTTATACACTTCTATGAGGTCCCCTCTCAATCTTCTAAACTCCAGTGTGTACATCCCTAAACTACATAGTCTCTCCTCATAGGTCATTCCCGCCATTCCTGGTATCAGCCTGGTGAATCGCCGCTGCACCCCCTCCATGGCAAGAACATCCTTCCTCAGATGAGGCGACCAAAACTGTACACAGTACTCGAGGTGTGGTCTCACCAGTGCCCTGTACAGCTGCAGCAAGGTATCCCTGTTCCTGTATTCTAACCCTTTTGCTATGAAGGCCAGCATACCGTTTGCCTTCTTGACCGCCTGTTGCACCTGCATGCTCGCCTTCAGTGACTGGTGTACAAGAACACCCAGGTCTCTCTGTACTTCCCCCTCTCCCAATCTATTGCCATTTAAATAATAATTTGCCCTCCCGTTCCTGCACCCAAGGTGGATAACTTCGCACTTGTCCACATTATAGTGCATCTGCCATTTATCCGCCCAATCGCCCAGTCTGTCCAAATCGCTCTGGAGCTTCCTGGTCTCTTCCTCTGAGCCCACCCCCCCTCCTAGTTTAGTGTCGTCTGCAAATTTGGAAATGCTGCATCCGACTCCCTGATCCAGGTCATTAATGTAAATTGTGAACAGCTGGGGGCCCAGGACAGATCCCTGTGGTACCCCACTTGTTACTGCCTGCCATTCAGAAAATGAGCCGTTTATTCCAACTCTCTGTTTTCTATCTGACAGCCAGTTCCCTATCCACGCCAAAACTTTCCCCTTTATCCCATGAGCCTCAATTTTCCATGCTAATCTTTTATGTGGGACCTTATCGAAGGCCTTTTGGAAGTCCAGGTACACCACATCTACTGGCTCTCCCCCATCTATTCTACCAGTTACTCCCTCAAAAAATTCCAATAGATTAGTCAAGCACGATTTACCCTTTGTAAATCCATGTTGACTCTGTCCTATCCTGTCCCCATTTGCTAAGTGCTCCGCTATTTCATCCTTAATGATGGACTCCAGCATTTTGCCCACAACTGATGTAAGGCTTACAGGTCTGTAATTACCTGCTTTTTCCCTACCCCCCTTTTTGAATAGTGGGGTAACGTTAGCTACCCTCCAATCCATCGGCACTGTTCCCGAGTCTAATGAATTCTGAAAAATCATCCTTAGTGCATCCGCTATCTCTAGGGCCACCTCCTTCAGTACCCTAGGATGCATGTTATCAGGCCCTGGGGATTTGTCCACCTTCAATCCCTTTAGCTTCCTTAACACCATATCCTTAGAGATATTGATTTGCGTCAGTTCCTCCTTTGCCAATGTCCCTATTTTTTCCGATATCCCAGGGAGGTTTTTTGTGTCTTCCTTCGTAAAGACTGACCCAAAGTATGCATTTAGTTGATCTGCCATTTCCTTATTTCCCATTATATATTCCCCCGTATCTGACTGCAATGGACCAACTTTGGTTTTCACCAGTCTTTTCCTTTTGATATATTTATAAAAGCTTTTGGAGTTAGTTTTTATATTTTCCGCCAGCTTGTTTTCGTAAGCTATTTTGCCCCTCTTGATCATGCCCTTTGCCCTCCTTTGCTCTATCTTAAACTGTTCCCAATCTTCCGCTCTGGCGCTTTTTTTGGCTATTTTATACGCCCTATCTTTGGATTTTATGCTGTCTCTAATTTCCCCTGTTATCCACGGTTGAGTCACCTTTTTAGATTTCCTTTTATGCCAGATTGGTATAAACAATTTTTGCAATTTTGTCATTCTATCTTTAAATGTTTGCCATTGTTTATCTACCTCCAGTCCTCCCAGGAACGTTGTCCAATCAGACCTACTCAGTTCCCGTCTCATGGCATCATAATTCCCCTTGTTTAAATTCAGGACCTTAGTCTCTGAGTCAATTTCTTCGCTCTCCATTTCGAGTGAGAAATCGATCATGTTATGATCGCTCTGACCCAAGGGTCCCCGTACAACAAGATTACTGATTAGTCCCTTCTCATTGCACAGTACCCAGTCCAATATAGCCTGTTCCCGAGTTGGTTCCTCGACATATTGATCCAGATAACCATCCCTTAAACACTCAAGGAATTCCTCCTCCTCATTATTTTTACTGATTAGGCTAGTCCAATCTATATGTAAGTTAAAGTCACCTATGATGACAGCTGTGCTCTTATTGCACGCTTCTCTAATTTCCCTCGTGATGCCCTCCCTAACCTCTATTTTACTATTTGGAGGCCTATATACCACTCCTATTAATGTTTTTCGCCCCTCGCTATTTCTTAGCTCCACCCATATAGATTCTGTATTAACTGAGTTAATATCCTTCCTTTCAATTGCATTTATCCCCTCTTTTACTAGCAATGCTACCCCTCCTCCCTTTCTTTTTTGTCGATCCTTCCTAAATACTGAATACCCCTGTATGTTAAGCTCCCAGCCCTGCTCACCCTGCAACCATGTTTCCGTAATCCCAATTAGATCATAATTATTAACCTCTATTTCCACAGCTAATTCATCTACCTTGTTCCTGATGCTTCTCGCATTAAGGTATAAAACCCTCAGGCTTTTTTTATGCTCACATTTTTTATGAATTAGTTTGGCCCTTTGTTTTTTGTTCCTCACCCTTTTACCATTTATTTCTGTCTGCCTTTCACTTTCCTCTATTTCACTACATAGGTTTCTAGCCCCCTGCCATACTAGTTTAAATGCTCCCGAACTGCTTTATCAAAAATTACCCCGAGAACATCAGTTCCATCTCTGCACAGGTGTAGACCGTCCCTTTTGTATAGGTCACACCTACCACAAAACTGGTTCCAATGCCTCAAAAATTTAAAACCCTCCCTCTTACACCACTGCTCAAGCCACGTATTTAGCCTAACTATCCTGTTCTCTGTACTCTTACTAGCACGTGGCACTGGTAGTAATCCAGAGATTACTACCTTCGAGGTCCTACTTTTTAGCTTGGCTCCTAACTCCCTAAATTCTACTTGTAGGACCTCTTCCCTTTTTTTAGCTACGTCGTTGGTACCAACATGTATCACGACAACTGGCTGTTCCCCCTCCCCCTCCAGAATGTTCTGCACCCGCGCCGAGACATCCTTGACCCTTGCACCAGGGAGGCAACATACCATCCTGGAGTCTCGGTCGCGACCACAGAAACCCCTATCTATTCCCCTTACAATCGAATCCCCTATTACTATAGCCCTGCCACTCTTTTTCCCTCCCTTCTTTGCAACAGAGGATGGGCCCAGTGATATCAGGCTTGGTGTAACCCAGGGAGAACATGTCCAGTGTGCTCAGTCAGTGAGTAACCTGTGGAGGATGGAGCCAGTGAGATCAGTTGCATGTAATTGATAGGATGGGTCTAGTGAGATCGGACATTTTGCAAACCTGAAGGGTTGGGTCCAGGGAGATCAGGCTATGTGTAACTCGGGGAAGATGGGCCCAGTGAGATCTGACAGTGTGTAACCCGGGGAGGATGGGCCCAGTGAGATCAAATAGTGTGTAACCCGGGGATGTTGGTCCCAGTGAGATCAATCAGTGTGTAACTCGGGGAGGATGTGCCCACTGAGATCGGACAGTGTCTAACCCGTGGAGAATGGGCCCAGTGAGATGAGACAGTGTGTAAATGTGGCAGATGGACTCAGTGTGAACAGACAGTGTTTTAGCTGATTAGGAATGTGTAAAGTGAGATCAGACAGTGTTTAACCCGGGGAGGATGGGCCCAGCGATTCCAGACATCTGTAACCCAGGGAGGATGGGTCCGGTGAGATCAGACGGTGTGTAACCAGTTGAGGATGTGTCCAGTGAGATCAGGCAGTGTGTATCACGGTGAGGATGGGTCCAGTGAGATCAGACAATTTTTAACTTGGGAAGGATGTGCCCAGTGACTTCATCGTTCTGTAACCGACGGACGATGGGTCCAGTGATATAAGACAGTTTTTAACCCAGGTAGGATGGGCCCAGTGCGATCAGACAGAATGTTAAACTGTGAGGATGTGCCCAGTGAGATCAGACAGTGTGCAAATCGGGGAGAATGGGACAAGTGAGATCAGACGGTGTGTAAATCTGGGAGGATGGGCCCAGTGACATCAGACTGTATGTAACCCGCGGAGGATGGGCCCAGTGAGATCTCACAGTGTGTGTCCCGGGAAGGATGTGCCCAGTGACATCAGACAGTGTGTAACCCGATGTGGATGGGCCCAGTGAGATCAGACAGTGTGTAACAAATGGAGGATGGGCCCAGTGACATCAGACAGGATGTACCCAAGGAAGATGGGCCATGTGAGATCAGAAAGTGTATAACCCGGTGAAGAATGGGCCCAGTGAGTTCAGACAGAGTGTAATCAGGGGAGGTTTGGACACAGTGAGATCAGACAGTTTGTAGCTCGGGGATTATGGGCCCATGTGAAATCAGACAGTGTGTAACACGGGGAGGATGCCACAGTGAAATCAGAAAATGTATCCCGAGGATAATGGGCACAGTGAGAACAGACAGTGTGTAACCCGGGGAGGATGGGCCCAGTGAGATCAGACAGTGTGTAACCAGGGCTGGATGGTCCCATGTGTGTTCAGACAGTGTGTACCCGGGGACGATGGGCCCAGTGAGATCAGACAGTGTGTAACCCGGGGAAGATGGGCCCAGTGAAATCAGACATTGTGTAACCAGTGCTGGATGGGCCCATGTGTGTTCAGACAGTGTGTAACCCGGGGAGGATGGGCCCAGTGAGATCAGACAGTATGTAACCCGGGGAGGAATGGCCCAGTGAGAACAGACAGTCTGTAAACTGGGGAGGATGGGACCATTGAGGTCAGACTGTGTGTAACCTGAGGAGGATGGCTAAGCGAGATGAGTCATTTTATAATCCGTGGGGGATGGGTCCAGTGATTTCAGACAATATGTACCCTGGGGCGGATGGGCCCAGTGGGATCAGACAGGTTGTAACCCAGGGATGTTGGGCCCCGTGACATCAAACACTGTGCATCCTGGGGAGGATGGGTCCTGTGAAATCAGACAGTGTGTAAACCGGGGATGATGGCTCGAGTGAGAACAGCAAATGAGCAACCTGTGGAGGATGGTGCCAGTGATATCAGGCATGGTGTAACCCAAGGAGAGCCCAAGGATGTACTTGCCATGGAAGGAGTGCAGCGAAGATTCACCAGGCCGATACCTGGGATGGCACGAATGACGTATGAGGAGAGATTGGTTCGTTTGGGCTTGTACTCGCTGGAGTTTAGAAGAATGACAGGGGATCTCATCGAAACTTATAAAATTCCAACCGGTGTAGACAAACTAGACGCTGGAAGGATGTTCCCGATGGTCGGGGAGTCCAGAACCAGTGGTCACCGTCGAAGGAAAAGGAGTAAGCCATTTAGGACAGAGGTGAGGAGGAATTTATTCACCCAGAGAGTGGTGAACCTGTGGAATTCACTACCAAAGAAGGCAGTAGAGGCCAATTGATTAAATATATTCAAGAAGGAGTTGGATATATTTCTTAAGGCAAAAGGGACCAAGGCCTATGAAGAGAATGTAGGAACAGGGTACTGAATTTGGATGATCAGCCATGATCTCATTGAATGGCGGAGCAGGCTCGAGGGGCAGAATGGCCTACTCCTGCACCTCTCTTCTATATTTCTATGTTTCTAGAACGTGCCCAGTGAGCTCAGTCAGTTTGTATCCTGTGGAGTATAGGCCTCGTGAGGTCAGACAGTGTTTATCTCGTGGAGGATGGACCCAGTGAGATCAGACAGCGTGTCATTGGGAGGATGGGCACAGTGAGATCAGACAATGTGCAACTTGGGGAAGATGGGCCCAATGAGACCAGACAGTGTGTAATCCGGGGAGAATGGGCCAAGTGAGATCAGACAGTGTGGAACACGGGGAGGATGGGTCCATTTGAGATCAGTCAGTGAGTAACTGGTGGAGGAAGCATTCCGTGAGATCATACAGTGTGAAAACTGGGTAGAGTGTGGCCATTAAGCTCATGCAGTGTGTAACACGGTGAGGATGGGTCCAGTGTGGTCAGACATTGAGCAAGTCGGGGTCAATGGGCCCAGTGATATCAGGCATGGTGTAACTCAGGGAGCATGGGCCCAATGCCATCAGACACTGTGAAAGCCGGTGAGGATGGGCCCATGTGAGATCAGACAGTGTGTAACCCGGGGAGGATGTGTCCAGATGGTTCAGACAGTGTGTAACCCGGGAACGATTGACCAAGTGAGATCAGACTGTGTGTATCCCGGGGAGGAAGGGCCAAATGAGATCAGACAGTGTGTAACCCGGGGAGGATGGGCCAAGTGAGATCAGACAGTGTGTACCCCGGGGAGATGGGCCAAATGAGGTTAGACAGGGTGTATCCCGGTTAGGATGGGCCCATGTGAGATGATTCAGTGAGTAACGTGTGGAGGATGCGCACAGTGAGATCAGTCAATTTCGAAACCGGGGAGGATGGGCCCCTTGAGATCAGAAAGCGTGTAACATGGGGAGGCTGGACCCAGTGAGATCAGACACTGTGTAACCCGGGGAGGATGGATTCAGAGAGATCAGTCAATCTGAAAATCGGGGAGGATGTGCCCAGTGATAGCACGCATGGTCTGATCAAGGAAGGATGGGCCCAGTGACACCAGACAGAGTGTAACCCGGAAAGGATGGGCCCAGTGAGATCAAACAGAGTGTAACCTGGGGAGGATGGGCCCAGTGAGATCAGACAGTGTGTAACCCGGGGAGGATGGGCCCAGTGAGATCAAACAGAGTGTAACCTGGGGAGGATGAACCCAGTGAGTTCAGACAGTGTGTAACCCAGGGAGGATGGGCCCAGTGTGATCAGACAATGTGTAACCTGGGGAGGATGGGCCCAGTGAGTTCAGACAGTGTGTAACCCGGGGAGGATGGGCCATGTGAGATCTGTCAGTGTGCAACTCGAGAAGGATGCGCTCAGTGAGATCAGACAGTGTGTAACCCGGGGAGGATGGACCCAGTGATGTCAGGCATTGTGTAATCAAATTTGGATGGGTCCAGTGACATCAGACAATATGTAACCCGGGGAGAATCGGCCCAGTGACATCAGACAGAGTGTAACCCAGGGAGGTTCAGCCCAGTGGCATCAAACACTGTTTAAACCAGGGAGGATGGGTCCAGTGAGATCAGACAGTGTTTAACTCGGGGAGGATGGGCCAAGCGAGATGAGACAGTGTGTAGCCCGGGGAGAATGGGTCTAGTGATTTTTGACAATATGATCAGGCAGACTGTAAACCGGGGATGATGGACCCAATGAGGACAGACATTGTGTAAACCCGGGTTGGATCAGCCCAGTGAAATCAGACAGTGTGTAAACCGGGGAGGATGGCTCCAGCGAGATCAAAAAATGATCAACCTGGGGAGGATGGGGCCAGTGATATCAGGCATGGTGCAACCGAGGGAGAACGTGCTCAGTGAGCTCAGTCTGAAGGTAGTCTGTGGAGGATGGGCCTAGTGAGTTCAGACAGTGCGTAACCCGGGGAGGATGGGTCCAGTGAGATCAGACAGTGTGTAACTCTGCTAAGGTGGGCCCAGTGTAATCAGATCGTGTGTAACTGGTGGAGAATGGGCCCAGTGAGATCAAACAGTGTGTAACACTGGGGAGGATGGGGACAGAGGGATAGACAGATTCTAACCCAGGGCGGTTGGGTCCTGTGAGATCAGACAATTTGTAACCCGGGGAGAATGGGCCCAGTGAGATCAAACAGAGATAACAGGTGGTGAAAGGGCCCAGTGAGATCAGTCAAAGTGCACCCCGGGGAGGTTGGGCCCACTGAGACAAGACATTGTGTTACCCGGGGATGATGGGCCCAGTGAGATCAGACAGTGTGTAAGCCGTGGAGGATGGACCAAGCGAGATGAGACAGTGTGTATCCCAGCGGAGGATGGGCCCAGTGGGATCAGACAGTTTATAACCCGGTTGAATCGGGCCAGTGAGATATGTCAGTGTGTAACTCGTTGATGAGGGCCCAGTGATATATGACAGATTTGAACCCGGGGAGGATGGGCCCAGTGAGATCAGACTGTGTGTATATCTTGGGTAGGATGGGTCCAGTAAGATCAGACAGGATGTATCGCGGGAAGGATTGTCCCTGAGAGATCAGATAGTTTGTAGCAGCTGGAGGATAGGCCCATGTGAGATCACTCAATGAGTAACACGGGGAGGAAGGACCCATTGTGATCAGACAATATAACCCGGGAGGATGAACCCAGTTAGATCAGAAAAAGAGCAATCTGGGGAGGATGTGCCCAGTGATATCAGGCTTGGTGTAACCCAGGGGGAACATGTCCAGTGCGCTCAGTCAGTGAGTAACCTGTGGAGGATGGAGCCAGTGAGATCAGTCTGCATGCAATTGATAGGATGGGCCCAGTGAGATCGGACATTTTGCAAACCTGGGGCGTTGGGTCCAGTGAGATCAGGCTATGTTTAACTTGGGGAAGATGGGCCCAGTGAGATCAGACAGTCTGTAACCCGGAAATGATGCGCCCAGTGAGTTCAGACTGTGTATAATCTGGGCAGGATGGGCCAAGTGAGGTCAGACAGTGTTAAACCCGAGGAGGATTTTCACAATGAGATCAGACAATGTGTAACCCGGGGAGAATGGGCCCAGTGAGATCAGACAGTGTGTAGCCCGGGGAGGATGGGCCCAGTGATATCAGACAGTGTGTAACCCGGGGAGGATCGGCCCAGTGAGATCAAATAGTGTGTAACCCGGGGATGATGGGCCCAGTGAGATCAGTCAGTGTGTAACTCCGGGAGGATGTGCCCACTGAGATAGGACAGTGTCTAACCCATGGAGGATGGGCCCAGTGAGATGAGACAGTGTGTAAATGTGGCAGATTGACTCAATATGAACAGACAGTGTTTTAGCTGATTAGGAATGTGTAAAGTGAGATCAGACAGTGTTTAATCCGGGGAGGATGGGCCCAGCGAGTCCAGACATCTGTAACCCGGAGACGATGGGGCCAGTGAGATCAGACGGTGTGTAACCCATGGAGGATGGGTCCAGTGAGATCAGGCAGTGTGTATCACGGTGAGGATGGGCCCAGTGAGATCAGACAATTTTTAACTTGGGAATGATGTGCCCAGTGACTTCATCATTCTGTAACCGAAGGACGATGGGTCCAGTGATATAACACAGTTATTAACTCGGGTAGGATGGGCCCAGTGAGATCAGACAGGATGTTAAAATGTGAGGATGTGCCCAGTGAGATCAGACAGTGTGCAAATCGGGGAGAATGGGACCAGTGAGATCAGACAGTGTGTAAACCTGGGAGGATGGGCCCAGTGAGATCAGACAGTATGTAACCCGGGGAGGATGGGCCCAGTGTGATCAGACACTGTGTTACCCGGTGTGGATGGGCCCAATGAGATCAGACAGTGTGTACCAAATGGAGAATGGGCCCAGTGACATCAGACAGGATGTACCCAGGGTGGATGGGCCATGTGAGATCAGAACGTGTATAACCCGGAGAAGAATGGGCCCAGTGAGTTCAGACAGAGTGTAATCCGGGGAGGTTTGTACACAGTGAGATCAGACAGTTTGTAGCTCGGGGATTATGGGCCCATGTGAAATCAGACAATGTGTAACACGGGGAGAATGCCACAGTGAAATCAGATAATGTAACCCCAGGATGATGGGCACAGTGAGAACAGACTGTGTGTAACCCGGGAGGATGGGCCCACTGAGATCAGACAGTGTGTAACCAGGGCTGGTTGGGCCCATGTGTGCTCAGACAGTGTGTACCCGGGGAGGATGGGCCAAGTGAGATCAGACAGTGCGTAACCCGGGGAGGTTGGGCCCAGTGAGATCAGACAGTGTGTAACCCGGGGACGATGGGCCCAGTGAGATCAGACTATTTTTTAACCCGGGGAGGATGGGACAAGTGAGATCAGACAGTGTGTAACCTGTGGAGGATGGGCCCAGTGAGATCAGACAGTGTGTAACCCGGGGTGGATGGGCCCAGTGATATCAGAGAGTGTGTAACCAGTTGAGGATGGGCCCAGTGAGATCAGACAGTGTGTAGCTCAGGGAGGATGGGCCCAGTGAGATCAGACAGTGTGTAACTCGGGGAGGATGGGCCCAGTGAGATCAGACAGTGTGTAACTCGGGGAGGATGGGCCCAGTGAGTTTAGGCAGTGTGTAACCCAAGGAGGATGGTCCCAGTGTGATTAGACATTGTGCACCCCGGGAAGGATTTGCCCAGTGATATCATTATTCAGTAAGCGAGGAACGATAGGCCCAGCGACCAGAGACAGTTTTTAACCAGGGGAGCCTGGGCTCAGTGAGATCAGATAGTGTGTATCCCGGGAAAGATGTCCCTGTGAGATCAGACAGTGTATAACCTGGTGAGGATGGGCCCAGTGAGATCAGAAAGTGTGTAACCCAGGGAGGATTCCTTTGAGATCAGATAGTTTGTAACCCAGGGAGGAACGGCCCAGTGCGATCAGACAGGGTGTAACCCGGGGAGGATGGTCCCATTGAGAGCAAACACTGTATAACCCGGGGAGGATGGGCCCAGTGAGATCAGACAGTGTTTAACCCAGGGAGGATGGGCCCAGTGAAAAAAGACAGAGTGCAACCCGGGGAGGATGGGCCCAGTGAGATCAGACACTGTGTAACCCGTGGTGGATGGGCCCAGTGAGATCAGACAGTGTGTAACCCAGGGAGGATGGGCTCATTGAGATCTGACAGTGTGTAACTCGGGGAGAATGAGTCCAGTGACATCAGACAGTGTGTAACACTTGGAGGATGGTCCCAGTGAGATCCGACAGTGTGTAACCCTGGGAGTGTGGGCCCAGTGAGATCAGAAAGTGTGTAGCTTGGAGAGAATGGTTCCAGTGAGTTCATACTATGTGTAACCCGTGGAGAATGTTCCCAGTTGATTCAAACAGTGTGTAACACAGGAAGAATGGGCCCAGTGAGATCAGGCAGTGTGTATCCCGGGGAGCATGGGCCAAGTGAAATCAGGAAATGTGTAACCCGGGCAGGATGGGCCCTGTGAAATCAGGCAGTGTGGAACCCAGGGAGGAGTGTCCAAGTGATATCATCGGTCTGTAAAACAGGGAGGATGGGCCCAGTGACATCAGACAGTGTTTAGCCCGGGAGAATGTGCCCAGTGAGATCAGAGAGTGTGTAATCCGGGGAGGATGTGTCCAGCGAGATCAAACAGTGTATAACACGGTGATTATGGGCCCAGTGAGATCAGAGCGTGTGTAACATAAAAACATATGAACATCAGACATAGGAGCAGGAGTAGACATTTCGGCCCTTCGAGCCTGCTCACCCATTAAATGAGCTCATGGCTGGCCTTCAGCCTCATTTCCATTCACTGGCCCTTTTGTTATATCTCTTGGTGCGCTTACTAGTCTGAAATATATCGACTTCTGTTTGGAATATACCCAATGACTAAGCCTCCACAGTCGTCTCGGGTAGAGAATTCCAAAGATTCACCACCCTCTGTGTGAAGAAATGTCTTTTCATCTCAGTCCTGAATGGCCTACCATTTATCTTCCGACTGTGGCCCCTGGTTCTAGAGTCCACAGCCAAGGGAAACATTCTCCAGCATGCACCCTATCAAGGCTTATAATAATGGTGTATGCTTCAATGAGATCCCCTCTCATTCTTCTGAATTCAATAGAATACAGTCCTAGTTTACTGAATCTCTTCGCATACGGCATCCCGCCATTCCCGGAATCAACCTCATGAACCGCTGATGCACTCTCTCTATGGCAAGTATATCCTTCCATAGGAAAGGAAACCAAAATTGTACACAGTACTCCAGGTTTGGTCTCACCGAGGCCCTCTATATTTGGAGTAAGACTTCTTTACTCCTGTACTCAAATCCTCTGGTAATGGAGGGCAGCAGACCATTTGCCTTCCTAATGGCTTGCTGCACCCGCACATTCACTTTCAGTGAGTAATGTACAAGGACACCCAAGCTCCTTTGAGCATCTGCATTCCCCAATCTTTCAGCCTTTAGGTAATACTCTGCCGTTCTGTTTTTCCAACCAAAGTGGATAACTTCACATTTATCCACATTATATTGAATCTGCCATAGTCTCGCCCACTCACTGAGCCTGTCGAGATCACCTTGAAACCGCTTCACATTCCCTTCGCAATTGACACTAGCCACCTAGCTTTGTACCATCAGCAAATTTGGAAATTTTACATTTAGTCATCTCATCCAAATCATTGAGATGGATTGTTACTAGCAGGTGCCCAAGATCCGATCCTTGCGGTACCCCATAATTCATAGCCTGCCATCCTGAAACCCGTTTATCCCTACACTTTGTTTTCTGTCTGTTAACTAATTCTCAATCCATGCTGGTATTTTACCATCAATTCCATGTACCCTAATTTTGTTCACCATCTCTTGTGTGGGACCTTATCGAAGGACTTCTGAAAATACAGATACACCACATCTGCTGGATCCCCTTTGTCTACTCCAGTAGTTACATCCTCAAAGAAATCCAATAAGTTTGTCAAACAGGAATTCCCTTTCATAAATCTATGTTGACTCTGCCCAATCTTACTAACTATTCTAAAGGCTCAATTATTGCATCCTTTATAATAGATTCCAGCATTTTCCGAACTACTGATGTGAGGCTAACAGATCTGTAGTTCCCCGTTTTCTCGCTCCCTCCTTTCTTAAATAGAGGGTTTACATTTGCTATCCTGGAATCTGCAGGAACCGTTCCAGAATCTATAGAATTTTGTAGGATGACAACCAATGCGTCCACTATTCCAATGGCTACATCTTTCAAAACCCTAGGATGTAGGTCATCAGGTCCTTGGGATTTATCCAGTTTTCGTCCCATTAATTTTGCTAGACCTGTTTTTTTACTTATAATAATTTCTTTAAGCTCCTCATTCTCGTCACACCCTTGGTTTTATCGTATTTCTGGGTGGTATTTAATGTCTTCCTCCATGAAGACAGAAACAAAGTATGCATTTAATTTCTCAGCCACTTCCTCATTTCCCATTTTAAATTCTCTGATCTCTGACTGTAAAGCACCTAAATTTACCGTCGCTAGTGTTTTACTTTTCACATACCTATAGAAGCTTTTACAGTCCGTTTTTATATTTTTCGCTAGTTTATGCTCATATTTCATTTTCCCTTTCTTTATCAATTTCTTTGTCCCCCTTTGCTGATTTGTAAAAATACCCCAATCCTCAGGCTGACCGCTTTTTCTGGCAACTTTATAAGCTTCGCCTTTTGACTTAATACCAGCTATAATTTCTTTTGTTAGCCATGGTTGGATCACTTTTCCTTTTGGGTTTTTATGCCCTAGAGGAATATATATTTGTGGCAAATTATACATTATTTCCTCGACTGTTAGCCATTGTGTGTCCACCTTCCTACATTTTAGTGTAGTGTCCCAATCTACCATGGCCAACTTGTCACTCATACACTTGTAGTTTCCTCTGTTTTGATTGAAGACCTTAGTTTCAAATTGGTATATATCACTCTCCAGCGTAATGTAAATTTCAATCATATTATGGTCACATATCCCTAAATGCCCCTTTACCACAAGATTATTGATTAGCACTTTTTCAGTACACAGTACCAGATCCAGAATAGCCTGTTCCCTGGTTGGTTCCTCCACGTACTGATCCAGGAAACCACCTCACATGCATTCCAAGAATTCGTCCT
The DNA here is from genome assembly GCF_052327205.1 of Somniosus microcephalus. Classification (NCBI taxonomy): domain Eukaryota; kingdom Metazoa; phylum Chordata; class Chondrichthyes; order Squaliformes; family Somniosidae; genus Somniosus; species Somniosus microcephalus. The sequence goes on along the minus strand of NW_028225180.1, from coordinate 30,224,907 downwards.
CCACATGATTAGTGGAAATTTGATTTGCCCAGTCAATATGTAGATCAAAGTCCCCCATGATTATCGTATTACCCTTGTTGCATGCACTTCTAATCTATTGATTGATACTCTGTCCTTCATTACCATTACTGTTTGGTGGCCTATACACAACTCCCACCAATGCTTTCCACCCTTTGCTCTTTCTTAGCTCCACCCAAACTGATTCCAGTTCTAAATCACGGTCTGCCAAGCCAAGATCTTTTATCTCTGTTGTAACAATCTCATCTCTTATTAACAGTGCTACACCACGTCCTTTTCTCTTTTGTCTGTCCTTCCTACATGTTGAGTACCCTGGAACAGTCAGTTCCCGGATTTGGTTACCATGCAACCATATCTCTGTAATGGCAATTACATCATACCCATTTACTTCTATTACTGCATTTAATTCATCCAATGTGTTGCTGTGCCGGGGAGGATGGGCCCAGTGAGATCAGACAGTGTGTAACCCAGGGAGGATGGGCCCAGTCAGATCAGACAGTGTGTAATCCGGGGAGGATGGTACCAGTGAGAACAGACAGTGTGTAACCCAAGGAGGATGGGCCCAGTGAGATCAGACAGTGTGTAATCCGGGAGAATGGGCCCAATGATATCAGACAGTGTGTAACCCGGGGAGACTGGGCCCAGTGAGATAACACAGCGTGTGACCCAGGGAGGATGGGCCCAGTGAGATCAGCAAGTTTGTAACCCGGTGAGGATGAGCCCAATGAATTCAAACAGCGCCGTTTTGTCTAATGCACAGAGAGAAACTGTTACATTTCTGCCTCGAATTCTGGGTATTTGGAGGCAGCCCGGGCGTTCCTGCCGGGTACCTGAGAAACAGGAAGAATCGAACAGAAATACTCGACCCTGAAGCATTAACGTGGATGATCCGGCAGTGATTGGTCCCACTGTTTTCTCTGCAACGAGGGAGATAGTTTCAGATACCGCCCTGGATCTCCTGTTGCAAACTGCAGAGAAACGCAGAGTCTCATAAACCGCTGTATTCAACAGGGCAGAAACTGGGCGTTGTTTAAAATAAACTGGAATTGTATTTCAGCGTGGCTGGAGCAGGGAATAACTGGCAGTTTATACAGGAATTCTCTGAGGATATCTGAGTCGAAAGTTCAAGCAGTATGATTTCGGTTTTTGGAATTGGCGACGCTGCTGTGGAGGAGAACGAGCAAAGCACAGATCTTTCACTCCGGTGAATGATGGAAACGGCAGCGAGCAAATTAATGCCAGAGCTATGGTTTACTTCACGGTCAATATTACATTGTTTTCAGGCCTGCCACAATTAGATAATTACAGGAAACGTGCACATTATGTTCTAGTTCACACGGTCAATCTTGTTCTCGTTTTCTGTCCTGCCATAATTAGATCTCCTGGTAAATGATGGAGTGGTTGAGGAAGCTGCACAGCTGGAAGTAAACAGGGATTGTAGATGGAGGAATGACAGCACGTGAACCAGCACATGATTGTGAGAGCACAATTCAGAGAGAAAACTTCCGATTCAAAGAGCATCCATAGATCGACTGGAGAGAAAGGGAACAGACAGTCCTGTTGACTTAGATATACACTGGCCCTGGAGATGGACCGGGAAGAATGGTCAGAGAGATTCCCAGTGACTCAGGTAGACACTGGTCCTGGAGATTGATCGGGGAGAATGTTCAGAGAGAGAATCCTGTTGACTCAGATACACACTGGTCCTGGAGATGGACTTTGGAGAATAGTCAGAGAGAGTCCCATTGACTCAGATAAACACTGGTCCTGGAGATGGACTGGGGAGAATTGTCAGAGAGAGTCCATTTGACTCAGATACACACTGGTCCTGGAGATGGACTTTGGAGAATAGTCAGAGAGAGTCCCATTGACTCAGATAAACACTGGTCCTGGAGATGGACTGGGGAGAATTGTCAGAGAGAGTCCATTTGACTCAGATACACACTGGTCCTGGAGATGGAATTTGGAGAATGGTCAGAGAGAGTCCCATTGACTCAGATACACACTGGTCCTGGAGATGGACTTTGGAGAATGGTCAGAGAGAGTCCCATTGACTCAGATAAACAGTGGTACTGGAGATGGACTGTGGAGAATGGTCAGAGAGAGTCCCATTGACATAGATACATACTGGTCCTGGAGATGGACTGGGGAGAAAGGTCAGAGAGAGTCCCATTGACTCAGATACATACTGGTCCTGGAGATGGACTGGGGAGAAAGGTCAGAGAGAGTCCCATTGACTCAGATACACACTGGTCCTGGAGATGGATTGGGGAGAAAGGTCAGAGAGAATCTAATTATCTCAGATATACCCTATTACTTTAAATGCTACACAACGGTTGCAAAGTGAGGCATTAAATGGTGATAATGGGACTGGGAAAGTCTAACAACTGAGCACAATTATCCAGCATGAGGCCGTGCAATGGGATATGAAGAGTGATCAATTTCTGTCTCTAAACACAAAGTTACAGGTGAATCTTGTGTGTGGTTTCTAGTAAAGGGATTTGATCTAATTAGTGACTCCGGTCTGAGGTAGAGCCCAGCAGACGGACATGTGCCTGTTTATTAGGTGGGGCTGAACTCACACCGACACCCTTAGATCGCTATAATAAATTAGCTCTTCTTTGACATCACTCACTCCCTCCAAATTAAAGGCGTTGCTATGCATTTTCGTCAGATAGGTGGAACATTCTTTCTTCCAGTTCTACTCGTGTCCCCTCCCCGACATTTGTCCAGTACAATGATGATTGTATCGAAGCCGTTTCCTGCTGTTACCCTAGACTGGAAAATTACATTCACTTTGCTTCCAATTTCCATCATTCCCTCATCATCACGTTATCCATCTCCGACTCCTTCCTTCCGTTCCTCGACTTCTCTGCATCCATTTCTGGGGATAGGCTTTCGAGAAACATTCATAAAATTCCCCTGACTCCCACAGCTAGTTGGATTACACTTCCTCTCACCCCACTTCCTGTAAAGACTCTATTCAATTCTCCTAGTTTCTTCATCTCTGTGACATTTGTTCTGATCATGCCTCCTTCCAAACTAATGCTTTCTATATGCCTTCCTTTTTCCTAAACCAAGGATTCCTCTCCAGTGAGGTTGACATGGCCCTCCACCATTCCATTTCCCAAAATTCTGCTCTTAACCCTACCCCTCCCTCGTAGAATCACAAAAGGGTTGCCCTTATCACCCCACCAGCCTCCACATTAAACGCATCATCCTCCGCCATTTCCGCCACCTCTGGTGTAATAACACAACTAAACATATTTTCCCCTCCTCTTTCAGCCTTCTTAAGGTATCACTCCCTGCGCGACAGCCTGGTCCACCTCTCAATCACCCCCAATCTCTGCTCCACTTGCCACGACACCTTATGGTGCAAAGGCAGGAGGTGCAACACCTGCCCTTTTAACTCCTCCCTTCCACTGTACAGGGACCCAAACATTCCTTCCAGGTGAAACAGCGATTTACTTGTTGTAGTTGCAATTTAGTGCACTGTATTCGCTGCTGACGATGCGGTCTCCACTATATTGGGGCCATCAAACTCAGATTGTCTGATTGTTTTGCGGAACACCACTGCTCATTCTGCAAGCACGACCCCAATCTTCCGGTCGCCTGTCACTTTAATTCTCCGCTCCACTCCCAATCTAACCTCCCTGTCCTGGGCCTCTTACACTCTTCCAATTTAGATCAATGTAAGCTCGAGGAACAGCACATCATCCTTCGATTCTGCACTTTACAGGCTTCCAGACTCAATATCGAGTTCAACAATTTCAGGCCATAACCTCTGCACCTATTTTTTCAGATGGCAGATGTTGACAATTCTGGCATTCCCATTTGCATTTCTTCTAGACATATATTTTGTTTCTTCACTTGTCCCATTAACATCTCCTTTTCCTTTGCACAATCATCCCTATTGTCATTTTATCACTCCAGCTTTCCACCCTATCACAGACTTTCTGTTTCGTTCTTTCCCCCCTCCCCGTTTGCCTGCCCCGAACTTACTTAAAATTGGTTACCTGTACAACTTTTGCCAGTTCTGACAAAAGGTCACTCTGACGCATCCGCATGTCCCGCAGTCACCATGACCCACCTGCAGGGCCCGCACTCACCCTGACCCGGCCGCACATTCCGCACTCGCCCTGACACTCCCGCACGTCGCGCACTCACCTGACCCATGCGCACTTCCCGCAATCAAACTCCAGTATGATTTGGACAGGTTGGGTAATTGGGCAGAAGCATGGCAGATGCAATATAACGTGGATAAATGCGAGGTTATCCACTTTGGTGGCAAAAACAAGAAGGCAGATTATTATGTGAATGGCAATAGATTGGGAGAAGGGGAAGTGTAACGAGACCTGGGTGTCCTTGTGCACCAGTCACTGAAGGTAAGCATGCAGGTGCAGCAGGCGGGTAAGAAGGCAAATGGTATGTTGGCCTTCGTAGAGAGAGGGTTTGAGTACAGGAACAAGGATGTCTTGCTGCAGTTGTACAGGGCCTTGGTGAGACTACATCTTGAGTATTGTGTGCAGTTTTGCTTGCCTTATCTGAGGAAGGATGTTCTTGCCATGGAAGGAGTTCAGCGATGATTCACCAGGCTGAAAACTGGGAGGGCAGGAACGACGTATGAGGAGAGATTGGGTCAATTTGTCTTGTACTCGCTGGAGTTTAGAAGAATGAGAGGGTATCTCATTGATACTTATAAAATTCTAACAGGACTAAACAGACTAGATGCAGGAAGGATGTTCCCGATGGTCGGGGAGTCCAGAACCAGGGGTCACCATCTAAGGATAAGGGGCAAGCCATTTAGGACAGAGATGTGGAGGAACTTCTTCACACAGAGAGTGGTGAAACTCTGAAATTCTCTACCACAGAAGGCAGTAGAGGCCAATTCATTAAATATATTCAAGAAGGAGTTGGATATATTTCTTAACGCTAAAGGGATCAAGGGATATGGGGAGAAAGCAGGGACAGGGTACTGCATTTGGATGAGCAGCCATGATCGCATTGAATGGCGGAGCAGGCTCGAGGCGCCGAATGGCCCACTCCTGCTCCTATCTTCTATGTTTCAACTTGGTCTCGCCGCACGTCCCACACTCAGCTGAACCACGTGCACATTCAGCACTCAAACCCTGATCCACTGTTTTTTCTGCACTCACCCTGACACACCCACACGTCCCGCACTCACCCTGACCCTTCCGCACTCATCCTGACCCACCCGCACCCTCCCTGGTCCACCCGCACATCCTGCACTCACCACCTGATAAACAAACAGCGGAAATATTTTTCACGACTTTAGAATTTACAAATTCGATGGCCTTGTCTCTCGATTTAGTATCAGCGGTGCAATGAATATATTTTGAATAAACATATGTCTGTTCTATTCTAATATGCCCTGCTATAACCTGAAATTAATTTTTTTACAGGTAACAAGTTGCCTGAGATGGGGCATTCATCAAGTAAACCAAGCAGTGCTAGAAAACAATCCCAGATTCAAGGCCCTCCTCTTGGGGAAGGTGATCAGGTCTCAGGAACTGGTGCAAGTGAACCGAGTCAGATTCAAGTCCCTGCTCCTGGGGAAGATGATCAGGCTGCAGGAATAGGTACAAGTGAACAAAGTCAGGTTCAAGGCACTGCTCCTGGGAAAGGTGATCAGGTCGCAAGAACTGGTACAAGTGAACAGAGTCAGATTCAATACCCTTCTCCTGGGGAAGGTGATCAGACTGCAGGAACCGGTACAAGTGAACAGAGTCAGATTCAAGGTCCTGCTCCTGGGGAAGGTGATCACGCCTCAGGAACCGCTACATGTGAACAGGGCCAGGAAAAATGTCCTGCTCCTGGGGAAAGTGATCAGGCCCCAGGAACCAGTACAAGTGAACAGAGTCAGATTCAATGCCCTGCTAGTGGGGAAGGAGATCAGGCCACAGGAACTGGTACAAGTGAAAATATTCATTCCCCCGGAGATTTATTAAGTACGAATGCTACAAGATTTGAACAAAAAACAGGTTAGTAGAATGAAACTCACTTCAAATAAAACATCTCTGATCATTTCAACCACTACAACTAAACTCAATCCATTCATTTATTGACCTGATAAAAATATATAATATAGTTACAAATATGAAACTTTTGTCAACGGCTATATTTGTGGCATATTCTGGTTCCTGTTCTCTGCCCCTATACTTTATTGATTCGGGGATTTTTTTAGACAAAAATGCCCAGGGGCTAGAAATTGCTTTTAGTGCGCAGGATGGTCACCGCCCTTTTAATGCGCACAGAATCATGCGGCCTCATAGAAGGCCTTAAATGTGCCCGTTCCTTGAGTTTAAGTAAAGTAAGTGTGTTGTCAGCGCCACTTGTGCTGTGGATTGGCCACACGCAGATTAAGTGTCATAAACTTCACCATTTCTGAAGCCAGATATAGAGAAACTGCGCCTCTAAAAGTGGGGGAGCTCTCTGTCTGTACGCAACTGAAAGTGAAGATTGTGAACAATGGACGGCACAGCAGACGCAGCAAGGGCCGCCCAATTTTCAGACACTGAATTTGAGGGTTTGCAGGTGGGTTCCAGGAATAGGGACTTCTTCTATCCACCCGGCGCCAGGAAGATATCCAGGCAAGCTGTGATTTAGGAGAGTTAGCAGAAATATAGCCCTAGAACAGATGCATTGCGGGAAGAAGTACTACCACCTCACATGGAAACCCAAGGTAAGACTACTAACTAAGTTATATCATTACTCTCACGTTAGCCTTGCAATAACTGTTGCCCCGGCACTATCAACTCTTCCCTCTCCAATTACCAGAACTCTCCTCGATTCACTGCAAATTCCTATCTGTGTATTCGGCAGCCCAGTCGCAGCAGCAATATCTTCTGGATATGGGGAATACATTTTGATAGTTTCTGCTAAATGACATAATGACACAACAGGTTGAATAGAAACATATAACTCAAAAGGTTTCCCGTTGCCATGGCTTAATAAATGATTTTAATATTGACAATGCCTGTTTCACTTCCTTTTATAATATAGAATATTGTTCATTTGTTCAGTCCTCCCAGCACTGGGGGGGGGGCGTAAAGTGACCATTCACTCATGTCCGCCTGCCATTCTCGCCAGTTTCAACAAACACAGTGAGAACACATTCCAATTCATCTGCCAAATCATTAGCAAAACCATGGAGATTCGCCAGTAACGAATTATAGTTCTTATTTATAATGCGCACTTTCTGTAAGCGTCACAATTATTGCTGCCCTCGTCCCTTGTCACATTCACTTCCTACTTTCAGTGGGGTGTCGGTGTGAGGCTGGGTCAGTGGGGTGATGGTGTAAGGCCGAGTCAGTGGTGTCTCGGTCAAGGGCTGGGTCAGTGGGGTGTCGGTGTAGGGCTGTGTCAGTGGGGTGTCGGTGTGGGACTGGGTCAGTAGGGTGGCAGTGTAGGGCTGATTCAGTATGTTGTCGGTAATGGGCTGACTTAGTGGCCTCTCGGTGTAGGGCTGGGTCAGTATGGTGTCGGTGAGGGGCTGAGTCAGTAGCGTGTCGGTGTAGGGCAGGATCAGTGGGGTGTCTGTGTGGGGCTGGATCAGTGGGGTGTCTGTGTAGGGCTGGGTCAGTAGGGTGTCAGTTTAGGGTGGGTCAGTAGGCTGTCAGTGTAGGCTGGGTCAGTATGGTGTCGGTTTAGCGCTGGATCACTGTGTTGTCGGTGTGGGGCTGGGCCAGTAGGGTGTCAGTTTAGGGTGGGTCAGTAGGGTGTCAGTGTAGGGCTGTATCAGTGGGGTGTCGGTGTAGGGCTCCGACAGTGGGCTGTCGTTGTAGGGCTGGGTCAGTAGTGTGTCGGTGCAGGGCTTGGTCAGTAGTGATCGGTATATGGCTGGATCAATGGGGTGTCGATGTAGGGCTGAATCAGTGGGGTGTCGATGTAGAGCTGGGTCAATGTGGCTTCGGTGTAGGGCTGGGTCAGTAGGGTTTTGAAGTGGGGCTGTGTCAGTAGGGTGTCAGTGTAGGGCTGTATCAGTGGGGTTTTGGTGTAGGGCTGGAGCAGCGGGGTGTCGATGTAGGGCTGGGTCACTAGTGTGTCGGTATAGGGCTGGGTCAGTAGTGTGTCACTGTAGGGCTGGGTCAGTATTGTGTCTGTGTAGGACTGGATCAGTGGCGTATCCATGTAGACCTGAGTAAGTACGGTGTTGCTATAGGGCTGGGTCAGTAGAGTGTCAGTGTAGCGCTGTATCAGTGGGTTGTTGATGTAGGGCTGGGTCTGTGTGGTGTTGGTGTAGGGCTGTGTCAGTAGGGTTTCAGTGTAGAACTGGATCAGTGGGGAGTTGGTGTAGGGCTCGGTCCCTGTGGTTTTGAAGTAGGGCTGGGTCTGTGTGGTGTTCGTGTAGGGCTGGGTCAGTTGGCTGTCGGTGTAGGGCTGGGTCAGTGGGGTTTCGGTGTGGGACTGGGTCCGTAGTGTGTTGTTGCAGGGCTGGAGTGGGAGGAGACTTGCACAAGTTGAGTCAATTGGCCAAATTGTGTGCTGTACATTCTATGTAATTCTATGTAAAGTGGGAAGCGACAATATCACATTTTCTGAAGCAGTTATCTGAAACGGAACTATTGGAAGCTTTGTTCTTATTTTGAAGCCTGCAACACGCACACTCCTCCAGTGGAACTGGGAGATTCCAGTCACCAGCTAGAGGATGTGGAAAGTTATGTTAACTAGAAATGAGTATAACCATTTCTAAAATATTTATCTGCAAATGGGAATGATGTATTTCAGAGGAGAGAGTTTGATCAAAGAGACTCGCCCAGTTTGACACGTTGGTGAAGAGTTAGACATGTTTATATCCATCTCCCCGTCTTCGCTCGGTGTCCCAAATTTCTTCCCAAATGTCTGCCGATCTTTCTCATAACTACAGGTTTGAATCTCTCCAATCGTGTTTCAGCTCCTGCCACAACACTGAATTGGCAATATACAAAGTCACAAATGAAACCTTCTATGACTGAACGTAGTAAACCATTTCTTCTCGACTTCTGCAGTCTTTGACACGGTCGAGCACAACATCATCCAACACCTCTCCTCCATTGCCCAGCTCAGTGGGGCTGCCCTTGCTTATTTCCACTTTTACCCATCCAGTCCTATCCAGAGAATCTTCATCATCGGCTTCTCATCCTGCTCCCGGACTATTAACATTGGATTCCCCCATTGCTCGCCCCTTGCCTCCTCCTACTGTTCTACATGAAGACGTTATCCAAAGACCAGAGATCAGCTATCATGTGCAAGCACGTAACACTTTGCTCCACATCTCCACAACCTCTCTCCACCCACCCACTGTATCTTCTTGTCACGCTGTTTGTCTGAGATGAGCTACATATTTCTCAAATTAAACAGTTGGAAGATCGAAGACACGATCTTCAGCCCTCGCCACGAATTCTGCTCCCTTGCGAATGATTCCATCCCCGTTCCAGACAGTGTCTCGGATTGAACCGGACTGTTTACAACCTCAGCATTTGATGTAACCTCAAGCTGAGCTTCCGACACGATATTCTCTCCATCTCAAAGACCGCCTACATCCAACTCTTTACTATTATGCAGCTTCGCACCTGCATCAGCCCACCTGCTGCTGAAATCCTCATCCATGCTTTTCTCACCCAGTGACTCGATTTTTCCAATACTCCCAGTCACTTTGCCCCTTTCACTCTTCGTAAATTTAAACGCATGAAAATCCCTGCTCACTGACCACCCCGTCCTTGTGAACCTACATTGGCTCCCGGTCCCTCGACACATCCAAATGAAAACTCCCATCATCGAGTTTAACTCCCTCAATGGGCTCATCGCTCACTCGCTCTGTAACTGCCTCCAGACTTACAATCCCCAACCTCTCTGCTCCTCCGACTCTGGCCTCTTGTGCATTTTCGTCCTCTCCTCCCCTGATCTATGAGGTCGAGGCCTTCGACTGTCCCGGTTCTCTGCGCTGAAATTCCCCACCTAAGCATATACTCCTCCCTCCTCCTTTAAGACACTCCTAAAACACAGTTATTTGACTAATCTTTGACTAGCCTTCCTTCTACCCACTTTATTCAGCGTCCACCTTTTGTCTGATTCGGCTCCTGTGACGCGCCTTGCGATGTTTTTAGATGTTAAAAGCGCTGTAGAAATGTCAGATGTTGTTGTGTGTTTAATTTACTCGTGTCAGCGTGCGTGATACAGCAGATAAATGAATCTTAATAGGTTTCAAACTTGGGTTCAACTTAATTCTGGAGAATAACTTCAACTATATTTTGGATAATTTACTGATCCTAGACTGAATCACTTTTACATTTCCACAGTGGGGAAAGGAAAGGACGCTGACTGATAGATTGACTGGACACACTCACAGCGAGACACGTGGGGAAGTGGAGAATATTCACTGTAAAACAGCAGTCAAATCTACCACATATAGTAGTGATAATGGGGGACTTAATTATACTAATATAGACTGGGATAATAATACTGAAAAGGGCAGAGAGGGGGAAGAATGTCTGAAGTGTGTTCAGGAGAACATTCTTGATTAGTACATTTCCAGCCCAACGAGGAATTGCTGGATCTGGTTTTGGGGAATGAGGTGGGTCAAGTGTCAGTCAGTGACCACCCCTGTATAAAAGGCACTAACAGCCTTCTGTAGTTTCAGTTTCCCGTTTGTCTCCATTCAGTAAAGACTTGTTATGATCAACTCCTGCTGTCCGTGTCTCAATTATACATGGACATAATATTGGCGACGAGCAGATACGAACTTACCTACAGTCTGCAACACCTCCTGGGATCCATTCCTGAAGCGAAGTGAGCAGAGGTCGAGGCCAGAAGGAAGAAAGAAGCAGTAGAAACGGGCGTCGACCGTGGGCATCCGCCCCTGCGTCAGCGGAGTTGAAGATTGCAGGAGAGGCTGTCGAGAGCGGGGCTTGGTTCCTGTCGATAGTGCTTCAGCTAATCGGGCTGGTGGCAGGTAGTAAACTGATCCTTCCTGGGCTGCGGCGGTCTAGAACTCGAGTGGGTGGCTTGCAACGGGGCCGAGCAGCGTTGTCGGGAAGAGGAGAGAGAGAGAGGGTGGAGCACACAGGGCGCGGCCGGTGCTATGAAGCCGGGCAGCGTACAGACCCGAGAAGAGGGAGGCAAGAGTCCCACTGGGTTGTTCCACGACGGAAAAATATTAAAATAACAAAATATATATATATTAAACGCGCAGAAAGCCGCAAGGAGCTGCAGGTTGCAACAGAAACCTTGGAAAGCAGCGCTAGCAGCAGCGGGGAAGAAGGCAAAGCGCGGGAGGCGCCATTTAGTTAAATCGGGAAAGAAGGCAAAGCGCGGGAGGAGCCATTTTAGATTTTCAAGATGCCAAAGACTGGCTGTGTCACTGCCTTTGATAATGCAATAGAGGACTGGACCACGTATGTGGAAAGAGTCGAGGTATATTGTGAGGCAAACGAAATAGCCGATAAGAAAAAGGCATTGGTACTGCTAAACTTAATGGGCACAAGAACGTACGGCTTATTGCGGGACCTGATTGCTCCAGCCAAACCGAAGGCGAAGAGTTTTAACAAAATTATTGCTATCCTACAGGAACACCTAAACCCTGCACCGCTGCTGATAGCAGAAAGATTTAAATTTCACAGGAGAACTCAGCTTAAAGATGAGAGCAATGCTGAGTACCTTACGGAACTACACAAGCTATCAAAGCACTCCCAGTTCGGAGCAGGACTGGCAGATACCCTACGGGACAAATTTGTCTGTGGACTCCGGAGTAAAGAAACCCAGAAGAGGTTACTCTCAGAGAAAGAGCTGACGCTAGATAAGGCTTTCAGCGTGGCAGTATCGTACGAAGCAGCAGCCAGGGGAGCTGCGGAAATACAACAAAAGCCACAGGAATACGACACCCACGAAATGACACGGGGATTTGCAAAATGTTATTGCTGCGGCAAAACTAACCATGACCAGAAGGACTGCTGGTCCAAACACAAAATATGCAGGCAATGCGGAAAGATGGGACACATTGCATGAGTTTGCAGGTCTGGGAAGAAGACCAACAACAACAAAAATGCTACTAAGGAACCGTACAGGAAAGTACAAAAGATGACGGACAGTAGTTCCGAAGACCAGATGAGTGATAGTGAATCCGGGAACAAGAGACTAAGCTGTCTCAAACTTCACAATGTAATCGCAAAAGCGGATCACCGAACCATTTGGGTCACCCTCACGATAGCAGGGACCCAAGTCAAAATCGGATTGGATACAGGATCAGCTCTAACCATCATGAATCGACGAGACTACGAGCGGCTATTCTCACACATACCCTTGAGAGAGACATCCATTGTCTTGAGGATGTATGCGGTGGAAAAGTATACCCCAGAAGAAAAATAAGGGTGCCTGTCGAATACAACGGCAAGAAAATAAGGAAATTGTATCTCTACATTCTGCAAGATGGTGGACCACTGTTATTGGGACGTGAATGGATCAGAAAGATAAGTTTAGACTGGCACTCCATTCAGGCACTGACGGTGGCGGGTAAAAAAGATGACGACGTCACTTCTGGACGATTGTCAACAATCTTAGCTGACGCCAAAGAGGTAATTCAATAAGAACTGGGCACTCTTAAAGGCGTAACCGCCTCGATAAAAATAGAGGAGAATGCAACTCCCAAGTTTTTCAAAGCAAGACCGGTACCATATGCAATTCGCCCAAGCCGCCGAGGCAGAGCTGGAGAATCTGGAGCATGCAGACGTGTTATCTAAGGTAGACTGGAGCGAGTGGGCGACACCCATCATTCCGGTCACGAAGAAAACGCTAAGCAAAAGGTCTGAGGAGCCAAGGAAGGTTCGCATCTGTGGGGACTTCAAGTTGATGGTAAACCCAGTCCTTCACACAGTACAATATCCTCTTCCAAGGATAGAAGATATCTTCGCCTCACTATCTGGCGGGAAGCATTTTACAAAAATTGACCTAGCACAAGCATATTTGCAGATGGAGGTTGAAGAATCCTCTAGGAAGTATCTCACGATAAACACTCACAAAGGTCTTTACCAGTATAATCGACTGGTATTCGGAGCAGCATCAGCTCCGGCGATCTGGCAAAGAGCGATGGAACAAGTCCTGCAAGGGATTCCGGGGACTCAGTGTTACTTAGACGACATCCTAGTGACAGGTGAAGATGACAGTGCACACCTTGCCAACCTAAAGCAGGTGCTCACTAGACTACGTGAACATGGGCTGCGAGCCAACCGCCCCAAGTGCGAGTTTTTTAAGAAACAGATATCGTATTGTGGCCACGTGATTGATGAAGAGGGGTTGCATAAGTCCCCTGACAAAATTGAAGTGGTAGTTATGGCTCCAGCGCCTGAAAATGTGTCACAACTGAGGTCATTCCTCGGATTGGTGAATTACTACCATAAGTTTTTGCCGAATTTGTCCACAATTCTGCATCCACTGAACGCCCTACTATGAACGGGAGTAGCATGGAAATGGAGCGATGAATGTAAGCGGGCCTTTCAGGAGTGTAAGGACCTAATCACTTCAAGAAAAGTATTGGCTCACTACATCCCATCACTACCGATAAGGCTGGCTTGTGATGCGTCTCCCTATGGCATTGGGGCGGTACTGTCACATAAATTCCTTAATGGTTCAGAGAGGCCGATAGCTTTTGCGTCACGCTCGTTAACTTCAGCCGAGCGTAACTACGCTGAGATTGACAGAGAGGCCCTCAGCCTGGTGTGGGGGGTGAAGAAGTTCAATCACTACCTGCACGGTCAGAAATTTACACTACTAACGGATCATCAACCTCTCGTCTCCATTTTCAGCCCTCAGAAGGGCGTACCGATAATGACAGCACAACGGCTGCAGAGGTGGTCCCTTTTTCTAGGGGCACACCACTAAGACATCGAGTATAAGGGAACTAAACAGCATGGGAATGCTGATGGATTGTCACGCCTACCGTTACCGACGGTGGAAGAAGAACTGGCGGTGGATCCAGTGGAGTTATTCCACTCGACCATAGTCGAATGACTCCCTGTGATGAATGCAAACATAGAAAAGGAAACACGAAATGACCCGACACTCTCCTGGGTCTATGATTTAACGGTGAAGGGATGGCCAACACATGGTGAACCACTGCTGCCAGCATTCTCGCCGAGAAGAGAACAGCTGTCAGTGTGCAGGGGGACCTTGATGTGTGGATCCAGAGTAGTAATTCCACCTAAATTGACGGATAGAGTGCTCAATGAGCTTCATCAGGGTCATCTGGTTGGGGTAAAAATGAAGAACTTAGCCAGAGCGTTTGTTTGGTGGCCGGGAATCGATAGAGAAATCGAAATGATGACCAAGAGCTGTACAGGATGCCAGAAGGCCCAAAACGCCCCACCACAAGTTCCTCTACATCCATGGGAGTGGCCCTCATCTCCATGGCAAAGGGTGCACATTGATTTTGCTGGTCCCTTTATGGATTCGATGTTTTTAATTGCGATGGATGCACATTCAAAGTGGCCAGTGGTAATAAAAATGTCCCCAACCACCACAGAAAAAACTATCACAGTCTTACGAACCATATTCACCAGAAATGGGCTGCCTGAACAGATTTGCTCTGACAATGGACCACAGTTTGTGTCTGAAGAGTTCCAGAGGTTTTTAAAGAACATGGCTTTGGACATGAAAAAGTCACATCGAGCCCAGTCGACCGTGCAAAGTGCGCCTCATTAACATCTGGGGAAGTGTGTCAAAATTTGGAGAGCTGTCCCACAGAATAGGCAAGCAACAGCCTGTCAAAATCATACTCACAGAATCATAGCTTTCAGCTAATGTCCCAGAATATGCCATCATCACCAGATGAGGCGTAAAGCTCACTTTGCCATTACCATCAAGCCAGGGGGCCAAAACTGGTTCAATGAAGAGTGCAGAAGAGCATGCCAGGAGCAGTAGCATGAGTACCTAAACAGCATGCTACAGACATAAGTAATCGATTCAACAACCAGCGGATCAGAACAAAGCTCCGCAGTCCTGCCATATCCGTCGTGAATTTTGGTGGACAATTCAACAACTATTGGAAGGAGGAGGCTCCATGAATATTCCCATCCTCAATGCTGGAGGAGCCAAGCACGGAAGTGCAAAAGACAAGGCAGAAGCGTTCACAACCATCTTCAGCCTCCTCTGGAATTCATCACCATCACAGAAGCCAGTCTTCAGGCAATTTGATTCACTCCACGTGATATCAAGAAACGGCTGAGTGCACTGGGTACATCAAAGGCTTTGGGCCCGAAAACTTCCCGGCTGTTGTGCTGACGGCTTGTGCTCCAGCACGAGCCGCATGTCTAGCCAAGCTGTTCCAGTACAGCTTTAACATTATCATCCAACCGAGAATTTGGAATACTGCCCAGGTATGTCCTGTCCACAAAAAGCAAGACAAATCCAATTCTGCCAATTAGCATCCCATCAGTGTGCTTGCCATCATAAGCCAGTGATGGAAGGTGTCGTCGCAGTGCTATCAAGCACCACTTACTCACCAATAACCTGCTCACTGATGCACAGTTTGGGTTCTGCCAGGACCACTTGGCTCCAGACCTCATTAGAACCTTGGTCCAAACATGGAGAAAGGAGCTGAGTTCCAGAGATGAGATAAGAGTGACTGTTCTTGACATCAAGGAAGCATTTGACCGAGCGCGGCACCAAGGAGACCTAGTAAAATTGAAGTGAATGGGATACAGGGAAAACTCTCCACGAGCTGTAGTCATAACAAGCACAAAGATAGGTGGTTGTGTTTTTTGGAGGCCAATCATCACAGCCCCAGGGAATCGCTGCAGGAGTTACTCAGTGCAGTGCCTAGGCCCAAACATCTACAACTGCTTCAATTAATGAACTTCCGTCCATCATAATGTCAAACATGGGGATGTTCGTTGATGATTGCACAGTATACAGTTCCATTCGCAACTACTCAGATAATGAAGCAGCCCATGTCCACATGCAGCAAGATCTCGACAACATTTAGGCTTGCGCTGATATGTGACAGGTAATAATCGGGTCCCAGGAGTGCCAATGAATGATTATCTCCAACAAGCGTGAATCTAACAACCACCCTTGAAATTTAACGGCGTGCCATCGCCGAATCCCCCACCAGCAATATCCTGGGGCTCATCATTGACTAGAAATTTAACTGGACAAGCCACATAAAAAATGTGACTACAAGAGAAGCTCAGAGGCTGGGTATTCTGTGGCGAGTGTCTCACCTCCTGTATCCCCAAAGCCTTTCCTCCATCTACAAGACACAAGTCAAAAGCGTGATGGAATATTCTCCACTTTCCTGGATGAGTGAAGCTCCAGCAACACTCAAGAAGCTCGACACCATCCAAGACAAAGCAGTCCGCTTCATTGCACAGCATCAACCATCATAAACATTCACTCCCTCCACCATCGGCGCACCCTTTATGCAGTGTGTACCATCTACAAGATGCACTGCAGCAACTCGCCAATGCTTTTTCGGCAGCACCTCCCAAACCCGCGACCTCCAACACCTAGAAGGAAAATGGCAGCTGGCGCACAGGAACTCTATCACCTACTTCCCCCAATCAAACACCATCCTGACTTGGAAGTATAGCGCCGTTCCTTCATTGTCGCTGGAACAAAATCATGGAAGTTCGTCATTAACAGCACTGTGAGATTACCTTAACCACAGGGACTGCAGCGGTTCAAGAAGGTGGCTCAGCTCCTCCACATCAAGGTCAATTAGGGATGGGCAATAAATGCCCGCCTTGCCAGCGACTCCCACATCCCAGGTATGAAAAAAAGATCAATGCCTGACACTTGTGTGGTTCGAATATTCTTTTCCAGTTATCAGCCCAAACCTCGATGTTATCCATGTTTTGCTGTATGCGGGCATGGACTATTTCATTATCTGAGGAATTACCAACAGAGGTAAACTCACTGAGCAATCATCAATGAGCAGCCCCACCTCTGATGGAGCGAAGGTGAATCAGCTTGAGATAGTTGCGGCTAGTACGTTGCCCTGGTATGAGAAATATTTTGAGGTAATTGAATGTCAGACAATAGACTGAAAAACAAGGCATCAAGTGGGTGATTTCTGGATTTTTTTGCACTGGTCTGCTTAAGGCGGCAGTCAACGTGTGACTTCAATGTTGGAGCAGCACAGAAGGATTCACGTTGTTGGGACATAGAAACATAGAAACAGAGAAGATGGGAGCAGGAGTTGGCCATTCGGCCCCTCGAGACTGTTCTGCCATTTAATGAGATCATGACTGATCATCCAAATTCCGTACCCCTGTCCATGTTTTCTGCCCATATCCCTTGATCCCTTTAGCCTTAAGATATTAGAGTGAGTTCGGGGAAAAGGGAAGGGACGGCCACGATCTGAACAGACCATGAATAATGGTTTTCAGAAAAGCTGGATGCAGCAGGCGAAAGAGAATCAGTTGAAATGTCCGGAGTTTGGGGAAATCCTGATCTGAGTATATAAGGGAGTTTAATTATTACAACTTCTTTTGAGCAGGATCAACAGATTTATGAAATAGTGCAAAGATATTACCAGGAAAAAAGAAGGGAGATTTTGAAGTAATGAGCGATAAAGTTAGTTTATTTATTTTTTCAAAAGGGAAACAAACTAGGGTGAGCATTAACAACATCGACTGAATGTTATGTGTGTGAATGTAAAAATCGTTCCAAAACATATGAAAGCTAAAAGCAAGACTGTTGGAGTCCAGTATCTCTGCGACGTTTGTACAGGACTAGGAGAGAAATGCTTGTGGTTAGAACGCTTTCAGCAGCGAGAGAAAATTGTTGCTGTTTGCTGTATTAATAGCTGGATTGCATCAATCCCAAAATCAGACCAGAGCACTCAATACTGCAGCAAATCATTAGGAATGTTGAAAATGTAGTAGCAAGGTGCAAAGGGAGATAGGGCGGGGGTGGTTAAAATGGTATATGCGACAAGGCCAACGGAAAATATAAAAAGTCAGGGTCAATATGAAGTGATATAATAATTCAAGGCTGGAGGACTCGGGGCGAAGTGGGAATCTAGATGTGAAGGATGAAGTTTTGTGGAGATACCATGTGATTTCTTTAGTTTCTAAACATGATTTTGGTAGTGCGAATGTAGGTGTAATAGAGGAAGATGTGGGACCATAGTTAGAGATAACTGTAGAGAAGGATTTGGATTTTAGAAAAATTGCAACGTGGATAAGTCACTGGCCCCCGAGAAAATGCATTCCAGGACGTTAAAGGAAGTCACAGAGGAGATAGGAGATAGACTCCACAATTTTTCAATTCTCTTTAGATATAAGCAATATACTTGAACACTGAAGGAGCCTAAGTAATGTCTCTGTTCAACAATGGCGGAGAGAGGAAAAATCGGGTAACTGGAACATTTAGTCTATGGCAGTCATGAGCAGACTCCTCGGATTTGTAATTTAAGGTTGAATTAGTGAACGTTGAGATAAAGGGAATGATCAGGGGAGGCTTGAACAGATTAGCTGTAGACAATCGTGTTTGAAAAATTTAAAAACTTTTTTTAAAGAATTGAAATTGTAGATCGACGAGATATAGCAAGTGCGTTGAATGTGATTTTTCACAAGGTGTTCGATATAGCTCGCAGGAGGCTTCAGCCATTTGGTATAAGAGGAAATGTTGCAGCTTGGATATAAAGTGGATAATGTGTTTAGTTTTCTCCATTTGTGTTCACAGATCCGAACTCTTCAATCACTGAGATCTTGACAAAGTGCAACGATTGCAAGCTTTTCAAGTTGACGAATTTCTACTGGGACAGACTGGAAAATGCGGTTGAAGAAGGGGTGGACGGAGTCAGCTCGTTGTTAACATACGAGAAGCATTTCAGTGGAAAAGAACATGGGGTAAGAGGGAGGGACACAGAATGAGTTTGAATTATTAAAACATCACAAAACTGACAGGATGTCAGATCTTAGAACCATATAATGTTACCGAAGAGAAACAGGCCAAATAGGAAAGAAAGGATTATAACTGTTAATGGAGTATATCTGAAACAACAACACAGAAGTGAAAATACCCAGCAGATCTGTCAGTATCTGTACAAAGAAAGGTTAAGATACCAGTTACGATATAACCCTTTGTGGGCTGAATTCAAAGTGAACTTGTACTTTTAGTAGTACTGGGAAACAGAAAGGCAGGAATCAACTGACGGGATTTGGATGGAAGTTCATGAGTTGACTGATATACAAACTACTTAAAGTAAATCGAGGAACTGTGAGAAGATAACCATGTGCCTGCAAAATGAAACTAATTTTTTTTTGAAAATGCTAAATCAGTGAACAGGTTTGGACCCAAACAGCGCAAGCAAAGCAATCAAAAAATAACCTGTGGGGAGCTTAGGATCAACCGAATAGAATGATCCAATTTATATTGATTCAGATACCAGAGCTAAATCAACTTGTTGGTTCTATGAGGAGCCTCAGGATGTTTAAGCAAATTATACAGCTATAGTTAGTAGAATCACAGAAAAGTATTGCACAGGAGGAGGCCACTCGATGTGTTGTGTCTCTGCTCACTCTTTGAAATAATAGTCCTGCTTAGACCCAAGTTCCAACATTTTGTCCATAGCCCTGTAAGTTCCTCATCCTCAAGTACTTGTCCAACTCCATTTAAATTATTTATGGAATCAGCTTTCACCATCTTTTCAGGGACAGCGTTCCTAATTCTGACAACTCTGAGTGAAAACAATTGTCCTCATCCTCCCTCTAGATCTTTTTCAATGATTTTAAAGCTATGACATCTGGTTATTGAACTACTCACCAGAGGCAATCGTTTTTCTCTATCTTCTCTATCAAAACCTCTCATCATCTTTAATATGCCTATTAGGTCACCTTCTTTGTTACAAGGAGAACGTTCCTAACTTTTCCAACCTAGTAGTAGAAAAGATTGGAGTCTGAATACTAACCAATCCAGGCAAGTTCTCAGCACGGGATAACAAAGAATTACTGACAGTGCCCTAATTAATACACCTAGATCAGGGGTGTTAAACAGAGAGTTCCATCCCGTCCATGTAACAGAAGTCCCTCATCCCTGGTGCTTTCTGTAATTTGTTAACATATGTCTTTCCAAGTGACAATTTTGTCCTGTATGATGGTCTTACAGTTTCCCCACCACTGGCATTAGGCCAACTGGCCTGCAGATGCGATACCTCTCCTCTTTATTGAACAGGGGTGTGACATTGGCAACTCTCCAGTCCTCTGACACCACTCACATGTTCAAGGAGGATTGGAAGTTTTGAAGGCTGCAGCTAAAACAACGACAATTTCCACCCTTACTTCCCTCAGCAACTGAAGATGCATTTCATCCGGACATGGTAGGGTTTATATTTTAATTGCTGCCAATATTTTAAGCGCCTCCCCTTTACCTATTTGCATCTTGTCCAATTTCTCTATTATGTCTTCATTTACTGTGACATTGTCAGTACACTCTTCATTTGTGAAGACAGATGAAAAGTATTAATTTAGCACCTCAGCCATGCCCTTTGGCTCCACAAAAGATGTCTTTTTTGGTTGTTAATCGGCCCCACCTTTTGTTTGATTAACCTTTACCAAATGACTATAGTATTCACCTTTACATTAACCAATGATATTTTCTCATACATTCTCTTGGCCCCTCGTATTTCCGGTTTCAGTTCTCCTCTGCACTTTCTCTATTCTTCTTGATTCTCTCTATTGTATTATGAATATGACATTTATTATAAGCCAACTTTTTCTGTTTAATGTTAACCTCTATAACATTAGTCATCCAGGGAGCTCTAGATTTGGATGCCCTTCTCCCCCCCCCATAGGAACGGGGCTGGTCTGTACCTGTGATATCTCCGCTTTGAATGCCTCCCATTACTCATATACTGTTTTACCTGCCAATCTTTGTTTCCAATTCAACAGATCCGTTTACACCTCACTGAAGTAAGCCCAATTTCAGTTGAGCATCTTCACCTTAGATTGTTCATTGTTCATTGTCCCTTTCCATTACTAACCGAAACTTAATAACATTGTGATCGCTGTTCCCCAGATGCTGTCCCACTGAAACCTGCTCCGCTTTCCCACTTCATTGCCCATAAATAGATCAAGCACTGTTTCCTTCCTTGTTGGGCTGGAAAGGTATTAATCAAGAATGTTCACGTCTAAACATTTCAGGAGTTCCATCTCTCCTTAGCATTTACGATGTGTATTCCCCAATCAAATGTCACCGTCCCCCACCGCAATATTTTTCTTCCATATTCCCCCTGAACTCACTGTGTCCAGGAATGTTAAGTTCTGATGCCTCCCCTTGTTTGAGGCAGGACTCCATATAGCTATTATATCATAACCCATATGTCTGTAGCTTACCAACATTATTGGTCATGCCCCGTGCATTGATGTATATGCATTCTAAACAAGCCTTAGTATTTTTGCATATCTCTCCTCTGTAATTCCTCCTCTTTCTGGATTGTTTCATATTCTAGGGCTATCTGTATCTCGCAATGCACGATACAACTTGCTTGTCCTCTCTAATTCTATATCCTGGTTCACGTCCCCCTATCAAATTAGGCTAAACACTCCCATTCATGGCCAATATTTGCTCAGAGCATTGCTCAGACCACAAAAGACTGAGCAGTATTGAGCCCCCTAACATCAGAATGAACGAATAATGTGGAGTGGGGTCAGAGCAGGGCAGGACGGGTCATACTAGGACCTAGGACCTTCCATTATAAACCACAGTCACAGAGCTGAATTTATCAACTTACAGGAAAAAACAGATCAGTGGATCATTATCTGGGTCTTATGAATGCTTGAAAAGTTAAAACAATCGAACTGTGGACCTTGGACCGTAAGGACTAACCCAGACACATGATACAAGTCTCAGACGAGACCAATGGTCATCCCCAATTCACATTGAATTGAATGTGTGGCAGCCCGTCCAGTATCGAAAGCATTGATGTGTCCAGAACACCTCTCAAAAAATAGGTGTATTTTGAATAAAAATGTGTATTATCGAAATAAGCATGGAGTGAAAAAATTATTGGAGAGAACATATTGTTGCTACAGCAGAAGCAATAAGTATAAATAAGCAAACCACAGTTAATTAGTGGCGATGTCAATGAGCAGATATTCAGGATTCCCCTTGACAGCATTGGATGGAGTCAGACAGCTGTGTTCAGATTAATGCGGGGAGATTGAGGTGTGGAGATTAAATACATGAAGTACAGTCCCTGGTGGGGTGGGGTCTACATGGTCTTAGCAGGATGAGAGCTTCTAGGTAAAATAGACTGGCATATTCCCATGGAGAAGCGGTTTTTCCCACCACTTCAATAACTCCCTGCATGATTCATTGAAATTTCATGGACCTCAGAGTATCTGCATTTCCTGAGATGGAGTAAAATACGTGTGCTTGAGGATTTATAACCTGCTGCCCAATATTCTGCTGTACATCGTCATTCATCCATGTCAAACAGACTGGCGAAGTTAGTGTCAAAAGATTAACCAATCTGTAACTAATATTCACGCCAATTAAATGAATTATCATGGTCCTGCTGTTGAACGGAATCAAACATATTGAATTCAATAGACATGGTGAGTATGGGGCTAAATTAATCTTTCTCTCCGCTCATCAATATATTCATTATTATTCTTTACAGAAAGTCATTGAGCTCACAAAGAGAAACCGGGCGGACAGTTCCAAACTTCTCCTAAATCTAGTGATGGAGAAAGGCTCTCAGGCCCAAAGGACAATGTGGGAATCATTTGTGAAAATACGCCATGGTGTACCAAAGCTGGACAAAATACTGAAAGAAATACAGGAATTTGGTACAGTAAAATCACTCACTGAATTCAACTTCACATCTAAATTTCCATATTTTACTAAAGTAGTGCACAGATTGGCTTTCATGAAAACTAATTTATTTAAACAGGTCTCCTTCGAATTAATGACGTGGAAGCCACAAAATGTTTATCCGAACTTCCCACTCAACTGAAAGGTAGGTGATGGGGTAATGATTTCAAACAGATTATTTCGGTTCTGATGATCAGAGGCTTTCAACTTGAACATTGGTTTCGAGATGTTTAGAATCTGGGGGTGAAATATTCAACAGCTGGGCAAACAGCATTCAACTTCATTTTCACTTGTCATTGATGCTGAAATGTGTCATTGAAAGGTGTGGGATGAAGTTACAATACACACCCGGCTTGGGATTATCTGTAAATTTGCAGATGTTGTCATTACTCCAGTAATTTATTCAACTGTTCATGCGATTGGCCATTGCTGCCAGTGCACATCACTGACCAGGATAAAACATCAAACTCCCAGTTTGTCAGTCGGTCTAATAAAGCGATTAATTAGCAGAGAAAATCAATTTATTGGGGCTTCCCTGGATGACTCAATGGATGATGTACCAGTGAGTGTAGTGCTTAACCATTGGCTTAGATATTTGGTCGCGCACTGCACGTTTTTCAGCAGGTTCTCGGACTCCTGTGGCCAATATACTGGACAAGAAGTGTACACACATTTCCAGCCTGAAGTGTGGATCGGGCCTCGCTGTGATGTCGGGAATGCACGGCACCAAGCGGCGGGTCAGCCAATTTAAATACTGAAAAACTGGTTAAAATGTAGTTAAGCATAATTTCCCCATGTACTTACCCTTTTACCAGGTTTTTAACAACGTGCCTGGAGAGCGGGTATTATGTCAGGTAAGTATGTTGTGTTCTTAATGACTCTCCATTGCTGTGAGTAGGTGACAGATGCAAAAGTGTTCTAAAACCTACCATTTCACAGCAGTTCATTTTACAAACGTCGATGCTGGAGCCTTCATGAGTTGCAACCCACTTTTGCACTTTATGCAGTTTGGAAGTGTTTGGAGTAAACTCCCTATCCTTGTCACCTCCTTGGAGCAAATTCTCTCACCATTAACAGATCGCTTCCGTCATCTAAAGTTCAGCTGCCACCTATTCCAGCAGAATCGGTACTCTTGAAAAAAGCTCACCTAGTTCCTCAGAATCCCACCATGATCAGCCCCAACACCAGCTGCACCAGCCACACCAGCATCACTAACAACAACACCAACCTGCTCCGCAATAACCAAATGCTGCACAGGACACAGGGCATCAGCACTCGAGCACATTGCTGCCCAGGATGCCAGGGATGGACTCACCATGGCCAGATTTATTTCACTTAACACTGTCTGCCACATGATGCGCCAGGTTGGCACGACCACAGACCCGCACCATTAACATCTCTACAACGCCCAAACCATTCCATTCACACTCATCAGCACTGCGGGGGATACCGTTGGGTCTCACAATTCACTGCAACTCACTTATCCAATTCCAAAGGTGCAGACAATTCTGTCCAAGAACGCAATGTGCTGAAAATAAAGATTTCAATGTTTCACAGCATACCACCACAAACTTCGCATGACTATTTGCTAAAGCACCCATGTGCCTACCCTTGTGTGTTCTTTTTTGGTATACTTGCAGTAGGATGAGGGTGAGTGTGAGGGGTAGCGAGTGAGATGGAGAGGGATGGGTGGAGGTGCAACGTAAGTTGGTGTGAGCAAGGATATGCAGGAGTGGGGTAGGGATGGCAGATGGTTGGAGATGTGATGAGTGTCACAGCAGGATGAGGTTGAGTGTGGCGTTGCAGTAACTTTCCGTGCACTACTGAGATCACTGAAGGGTTTGCACCACTGCAGCCTGGTCCTCCTGATTACAACCATGTTTGTGCCTTCCGGTGCAATGTGCAACCAGGCTGTGTTGGTGTCCTGGGGAGGTGTCTTCCACCCATTGGAAGGGAAGAGAACCTCCCTGCCTGCTGTGAATCCCTCTATAAGTAATTAGAGAGAGTCAAGGGAGAGCCTGGGTTCAGCCGTGCACATCTGTGCGGTGGTTGTCTGTGTTTGCAGCACCTCAATACTGTAGAACACTGACAGCACAAATGTCAAAATATACTTGGACATGGGTCCTTTAAGAAAAGCGGCAGATGAGACGTCACGAAATTACGTTACCAGACCTGCTTCCGTTTAATTGGCCTGGAACCGCGCAGGGTGGGGCTTAACAAGCCCTATCAATGGAAAATGGTTCTCACACAGCGGGATGGAGCCGGGAACGGTGTCGCCATCCGACACCAAGCTCGGTCGCACTTAACCCGCCTCGGCAAGAGAAATTGCGGTTTTGTGTCTGTATTGCTTGCTCGTTTCCCTATCCTAGTGCTCTTATGGGGTAGTTCCCCTGTGGCTACAGCTTTTGAGCTGGAACGCTGCTGAATGACCCTTGTGGACACTTCAGATGGCTGTGATGGGTGAACTCGAGCAGCCCTGTGCTCAACATGGCCGGCTGCAGACTGCGGAATCTTGACGTGGGCCCAGGTGGCTGTTTGACACTAACAGGAGCACTGGTGGACTGGCTTTTGGGGGAGCAGACATCCTGTCCTCCTGAGAGAGGACAGTAGGTGCCTCTCCCATGGAGCCAAGGCCATCGTCCTGGGACTGTCCCTCAGCACTCCTAGCAGCAACGTCAGCTGCCATGGAAGATGCCAGCAGCCAGTCCACCAGTGCTCCTATTAGTGCCATTATGGTGGGCTCCACTGGTGTGCTGATGGAGCTGATCACTCGGCCCGTGTTGCACAGAGTGGGCTCCAGGCCTGCGCAAAGCCTTTACAGAAGTTGGGGCTGGACACCTCCATGGTCTGCAACACTGTGCACTAGAAGGCTGCCCCGTGCACCGAGCATTTCCTGGTATATGTCCATCAGCTTTCTTCGGTAGGTGGGCCCCTCGAAGTCAGTATCTAAGTCCACTGCAGCAAAGCTAGAATGTGGTCTCTCCCTCCAGTGAGCACGTGCCCAATCATCCATCCACATCTCCTGCACATTCACCATGCAAGGACCCCTTATCTATCCTAGCCTCTAAAGCACCTGTGGTGCCAATATCTGAGATGCTACTTGCGATGGTTAGCTCGAGTAATGTTGCATCTCCAGGAAGACTAGCCTCCTGTTCCTCTACTGGCAGAAGGATGTCAACATCTTCAGCAGCTGAACTGAAAGAGATGGCCAGTTGTTATATTTTAGATTAAATTTGGAAAAGAGAAAGAGAGAGAGAGAGAGAGAGCGTTAATTGTTCTGGTGAAAACATCTGTAGGTTGTCTTGCACAGTATCTAGGAGAAATAGATGTAAAAAGTGAAAAATAGGAAACGGTGTGAGGAAATCTGAAACGTTTCCTCCAGTGATATCAGTCACCGCAGACAAGGCTCTGACCTTGCCGGTGATGGTCAGTACATATTCTCTGCGGTGGGAGAGTGTGTGCAGACAGGCTTGGCCTCTTCTGGTGAGAGTTTCAAGTCTCAAGTCCACTTGAACTTCTGCAAGAATGAAGAGAATGTTTTCATAACATTCTTGTGAGGTGTTTGAAAATGTGCATGTCATGGTAGGAACGCTGATATGCAGCGTGTGAGATGTTAGATTTGGGGTGTGTGACTTTGAGGGGAAGAATATATAGTAATTTGTGATGCAGTGCTTGTAGGAGCGTGAAGAGCATTGGGTTGGGTAGTATTATGAGTGTAGTGAGTTATGAGGCTAGAGATAGGGTAGCTGTGAGCAGAGGGTAAGAGAGTGATAATCTTACCTTGACAACCCCAATGCTGTCATTACGGAACTGCAGCCATGTCTTGGGAGCTAAGCCTCTACCACAGCTAAAATTATCAGGGAGGTGCATAAAATGATGTGGGGCTTATATGGTGTGGATATGGAGCACCTATTTCGCTAGAAGAGAGGTCAGTAACCAGGGGGCAGAGATTTCTAGTAATTGGTAGAAGGATTAGAGGGGAGCTGAGTACTTTTTTCACCCAGAGGTTTCTGAGGGTCTGGAACACCCTGCCTGAAAGGGTAATAGAGGCAGAAACCCTCATTGCTTTGATATAGTACTTGGATTTGCACTTGATGGGCCTTAAAATTCAAAGTGGGATTAGGCGGGACAGCTCTTTTTCGACTGGCACAGGCACGAAGAACCAAATGGCCTACTTCTGTGCCATAAACTTCCATCATTCTCTGATTCCTTGATTTGCTCTGCCACCTCTCACACTGTCGATGGGGTTGATGACTGGAAATTTCTTGCCCACTAGGGGACGGAGCATGTTCCTCCTTCTGTCCACTGCCACGATCAGGGCCTCTAGGGCATTAGGGGGCACCATCTAAAAACATAGGAAATAGGAGCAGGTGTAGGCCATTTGGTTCTTCGAGTCTGTTCCGCCATTCAATAAGATCATGACTGATCTTCTACCATGTCTCCATTTTCCTGAACTATCCAAATATCGCTTGATTCACTTAATATCCAAAAATCATTCGATCTCTGTCTTGAATATACTCAACAACTGAGCCTCCACAGCTTTCCAGGGTAGAGAATTCCAAAGTTTCACCACTATCCGAGTGAAGATATTTCTCCTCATCTCAGTCCTTACTGTCCGACTTCTTATTCTGAGCCTGTGACCCTCTGGTTCTAGACTCCCCAGCCAGGGGAAACATCCTCCTTGCATCTACCCTATGAAGCCCTGTAAGAAGTTTGTATTTTTCAATGAGATTATCTATCATTCTTCTGTACTCTAGAGAATATAGGCCCAGTCTACTTAAGGAGTCATAGGACAATCCCCCCATCCCCGGAGCTGTTTGGTGAACCTTAGTTACACTCCGTCTATGTCAAATATATCCTCTGTTAGGTGAGAAGACCAAAATTGTACAGAATACTCCAGTTGTGGTCTCACCAGAGCCCTACATAATTGCAGGAGGACATATTTACAATTATACTCAAATCCTCTTGTAATAAGTCGAACATACCATTTGCTTTCCTAATGCTTGCTGTTGTCTGTAGCTCTAGCAGCCATTTGACCAATTCACCATTTTCTCCCAGAGAGTACCTTAACAAAGTGCTGGTTACCTCTTAAGTTGAGTCAGGGAGGCCCGATGTTTAGCACCCACCCCCGGCCAAAAGAAAACACAGTCACATAGCCATTGAATAGTATGGGTAGTGCCAGCCGCACCACTGGTTCATTAAAATCAGAACAAATAATAGCTTCTGCCTTATTCGATGCTAAGAGGATTCTGCAGTGCACGCTCCATTCACTACACCCCCGTTTTCACGCCCAATCCAATTTGAGGCCATGCGGTCTGTATGTGCATCACAATTCAAACAGTGTTAGTATTTTCTGAAACAAAATTACAGCAGGAACATTCTGAAGTGCAGAATATATCCACTTGATCCAAACAAGTCTGTCTTTGTAACAGTGAAAATCTCACCTGCCCGTCTGTTCCGTGTCCCCACAAACACATCAAATTGTCTCTCGGGTGACCACCAGACAGAAGAGAATAACCAAGCAGGTAGTGCAGGAGACATCAGAATGCATCTCGCTCACCAAACAGTATTCTGATCTGAGTACTGGTGAGTGACATGGTTCTTCTGGGGAATGTAGCCAGAGTCAAGTGCAAGGCACCACTTGTGGTTCAGCTGCACGTGGGGGGGGGGAGGAAAAAGAGTGGCAACCAATAGTGACATGGCATTCTATAGTTAGGGGAGCAGACAGGCGCTTCTGCGGTTGTAGACGTGACTCCAGGACGGTATGTTGCCTCCCTTGGTGCCAGCATCAAGGATATCGCTGAAAGGCTGCAAAACACTCTGATCGGGGAAGGTGAACAGCCAGAGGTCGTTGTCCATATTGGTTCCAACGACATGGGCAGGAAGAGGGATGAGGTCCTGCAGGTAGAGTTTAGGGAGCTAGGAGAGAGATTAAACAGCAGGACCTCAAAGATAATTATCTCTGGGTTACTCCCGGTGCCACAGGCTAGCGAGTACAGGAATAGGAGGATAGAACAGATGAATGCGTGGCTGGAGAGATGGTGCAGGAGGGAGAGCTGTAGATTTCTGAGGCATTGGGATCTTTTCTGGCCAAGTTGGGACCTGTACAATCTGGACGGATTAAACTTCATGGGCACTATCAGTAGCATATAGGAATAGAAAAGAGGAGTACCATATTAGATAGGAGCAGACTAAGAAAGACTACGAAAAATTCAAAAATATATTTAGAATGCATGTACGCAAACGAAGAAAGTGTGGTGAATAAGTTTTGTGAGCTACAAGCACAATTAGCCTTGTGGCAGTATGATGATCTGGCAGTTACAGAAACTTGGCATTAAAACGATTAGGACTGGGCACTTAATTTTCGAGGGTGCAAGGTGTTCATAAAAGATAGGTAAGAAAAAAGCGAGGTGCAGTGGCAGTGCTGATTAAGGAAGACGTTTTAGTGTTGGAAAGGGAGGATGTTTTTGAGGGGACAAGGACAGAATCAATTTGTTTATAGTTGAGCAACAAAAAGATATAGATATAGAAAGGCTATATGATCAAGCTATTGAGGGTATTCTATAGGCCTCCAAATAGTGAGAGAGGGGTGGAGGAGCAAATCTGCAGGGAATTCGCAAAGATATGAAAGAGCAATAGAGTGGTGATATTGGAGGACTTTAATTATCCAAATGTCGATTGGGATAATGCTACTGTAAAGGTAATGCAGGGGCAGAAATTTCTGAAATGTCTTCAGGAGTATTTCCTTGACCAGTATGTTCTTGGCCCAACTATGAAGGAGGCATTGCTGGACCTGGTGCTGGGGAATGAGGTGGGCCAGGTGGACCAAGTTTCTGTGGGAGAACACTTGGGTACGACTGATCATCGTATCGTATGTTTTATATTAGCAATGGAGAGGAGCAAGGAAAAATCTAGAGTGGAACTTCTAAACTGCAGTAGGGCCAATTTCAATGAGATGTGAAAGGACCTAGCCAGGGTAAAATGGAATCCAAACTGCCAGGGAAACTGTAATGGAACAATAGGTGATCTTTAAGGAGGAGATGTTCCAAGTACTGGCTAGGAACAATCCAAGAGGAGGGAAGGCTAAAAAAAACAAAGCAAGGGCTCCATGGATAAGGAGGGAGATAGAGAAGATAATGAAACCGAAAAAGAGGGTGTATGATGCATGTCAGGTGAATTCTTCAAGGGAGAACCAGGCGAAATACAACGGCCCAGAAATTTGTGTCCCAACACGTGAATACGCACGGGGTACTCACGCGTGGACCCGGTGGAAGTGCTGGTTTCTTGCATGCACTACGCAAGCGTGGGAAAGCGGCACTTCCGATCCCCTGAACGAAGGGGTTCAGAGGTCGAAAGCATGCGCGCGGGAGTCTGCGCGTGCGCTTTGAACTTCCGTTTTTTTTACAGGTTTTTCCGTGAGGGTAAGTCTTTAGATTTTAGAAATGTAAAAACCAGGCGTAAGGACTGCATTTTAAAACGTAACTTCTCAATTAATTAAAATTAAATCATTTTTTCCACAGGTTTATTATTTTTAAATACTTTAAAGCAAGGTAAGTTTATTTTTAGCCCCGTTTTTTTATAAAATTATTTTTTTCAAAATTTTAAATTATTGTTTAAAATAGTTATTTAATGTAAGTTATAGTTTTTTTTTAAAGTGTGATGTTTTTTATAAATTTATTTGAAGGTTAATAACTGTTTTGAGCCCTCGGCATTCATACATGTTGACAGGTCTTTCTGTCAACCTTATGACTGGGCTTTTTCCTCCTCCGATTGGCTTCCCATGGCTCACGTGATCCCAGGGGATGCATCGCACTAACTATGCCCCTGGGATATGCAAGCACAGTGCGTCTGGGTCTGGGCCAGGCCCCAGAGAGGAATTTCACACAGGCCCAAAGCTCAACTGCCGGCGCGCTAGGTAAGTGTAGGTTGGGGGCTTGCACCCGCGGGAAGCCCCTGACCCGAATTTCTGGGCCATTAACTTGAGAGGGGAAGTGAAGATGAAAATAAGATTGGCAAAGATAGTATATGAGAGTAGAATGGAGTTTAAAATAACAGTGAACCCAAAAACCTTCTACCGTCATGTAAGCAGTAAGCAGGTAGTAAGAGGCGGGGTGGGGCCTATTGGAGTCAAAGAAGATGTTATATGTTTAGAGGTGCAAGACAAGGCTAGAATACTCAATGAGTACTTGTTATCGGTGTTTACTAAGGAAGTGGATGCTGATAAAATATCGGTAGGAGTGGAAAAGTTAGAAGCAATGCAAGGGTTGCAAATTGATAGGCAGGATTTAATAGAATGGCTGTGTTTGCTTAGAGTTGATAAGTCGCCTTGTCCAGGTGGCTTGCATCCCCGGTTGCTAAGGGAATTTGGGGAGGAGATAGCGGAAGTGCTGGCCATAATTTCCAGATCTTCCCTAGAGGCAGGGGAGATGACTGAGGATTGGAAAGTGGCAAATGTGACACCATTGTTCAAGAAAGGTGTGAGGACAAACCTAGTAACTATAGGCCGGTCATTATAACATCAGCAGTGGGTATGGTTTTAGAAACAATAATCAAGGATAAAACTAACGGGCATTTGGAGAGGTTTAAGCTAATTAAGGAGAGGCAACACGGATTTGTAAAATGTTGATCATGTTTGACTAAATTAATTGAAATTTTTTCTGAAATAACAGGGAGGATTGATGAAGGGAATGGAGTGGATGTTGTCCACGTGGATGTTAGGAAGGTGTTTGATAAAGTATCACATAGAAGGCTGGTTATAAAAATTGAGGCTCGTGGAAAAGGTGGGTCAGTGGCAGCTTGGATAAGGAATTGTCTAAGCCACAGAAAACAGAGAGTTGTGGTAAATGGCTGCTTTTCAGTCTGGAGGATGGTAGACAGTGATGTTCCCCAAGTGTCAGTGCTGGGGCCACTGCTTTATGTATTGATACCTATGAATCTAAATAAGCTGGATATTGGAACACATTTAGAATTTCTAAATTTGCTGCTCACACCAAAATTGGGGGTGTGACAAACTGCCTGGATGATACCAAGTGATTGCATCAGGACGTCGAATGGATGGCCGAATAGGCAAACAAGTGGCAGATGGAATTTAATGCAGAGAAGTGTGAGGTGAAGCATTTTGGCAGAAGGAACAGGAAGAGGCAATTTAAATGTAATGGTACAGTTTTAAAGAGTGTGCAAGGACAAAGGCCCTGGGAGTTAATGTGCATAGGTCCCTGAAGTGGGCGGGAAATATTGAGAGAGTGGTTAGCAAAGCATATGGTATCTTGGGTTTCATAAATAGAGGGATTGAGTGCACAAGTCAAAATGAAATGCTGAATCTTGATAAAGCGCTGGTTAGGCCACAACTGGAATACTGTGCCCAGATCTGGTCCACACACTTTAGGAAGAATGTGAAGGCCACTCAGAGGGTTCAGAGGAGATTTAACAGAATGGCTCTGGGGACGGGGGATCTTAGCTCAAGGACTGGTTGGGGAAGCTGGGTTTGTTTTCATTAGACCAAAGGAGGTTGTGGAGTGATTTGATAGATGTGTACAATATTATGACGGGGTTGGATAGGCTAGATGGGGAAAGGCTGTTCCCACTATTTGATGGTACAAGGAATAGGAGACACAGATTTAAGGTTGTGGGCAAGAGTTACAGAGGGGATGTGAGGAAAAACTTCTTTACACAGCGAGTGGTGATGAGCTGGAACTCACTGCCGATGGAAGTGGTGGAAGTGGACACATTCAATGTTTTTAAAATAGACTGGATAGGCACTTGAGGGAAATAACTTGCAGGGCTACGGGGATAGAGCGGGGGATTGGGACAGATTCGATTGCTCTGCAGAGAGCCGGCATGGATTCGATGGGCCGAATGGTCTCCTTCTGTGCCGTTATGACTCGATGTCCATGACTCATCCAATCGTAGCAAAATAATCGAATCTCCTACATTTTCTCCTCTACCCGCTCCTGCACCTGCACCTTTGGTAACCCCCAAGGATATATCCTTGGTTCCCTCCTATTTATGATCTGCATTCTGCTCCTTGGCGACATCATCCGAAAACAAAATGTCAGATTACACTGAAGAGATCCTGCTCTACCGCACCACCATCTCTCTCACGTGCTCCAATTCTCGGATGTGTCACATAGCTTGTCCAACATCCAGTATTGGCTGAGCAAACACTTCCTCCTGTTAAATATTGGCAAACCAAAACAATTATCTTTGGTCGCGGCCACAAACTCCATTCCCTAGCCACGGACTCCATCCCTCTTCCTGTCAACTGTGTGATCTGAACCAAAAAGTTAGCAACCAATGCATCCTATTAGATCCTGAGCTGAGCTTTCACTCCCATACACTCTCCATCAACAATACCTCCTATTTGCAACTCGGTAAAATTCTCTGCCTGCGCCCCTGCCTCAGCCCATCTAATGCTGAAATCCTCATCTATTCCTTTGCTATGTCCAGTCACAATTATTCCAACACGCCATGGTTTGCCAAGCAACCAATCTGTAAATTTGAGCTTATCCAAAATTCTGCTGTGCCTATCTGCTCGCACCGAGTCCCGTTCACCCATCACCCATGTGCTCGCTGACCTACTTTGTCTACCGGTCTGGCAAAACCATGCTTTTGAAATTATCATTGATGTATTCAATCCCTCCATGACCTCACCCATCCTTATCACTACAATCTGCTCCAGGCCTACAACCCTCCGAGATCTCTGTACTCCTCAATGTTGAACTTTGTGCATCCCTGATTTTCACTCCTCTGCTATTGGCGGCTGTGTTCTCAGCAGTCTCGACCCTGAACTCTGCAATTCCCTCTCCAACCCTATCCACCTCATTTATCGCCTTTTCACGCTGAACAGTCTACCTCCTTGACAAAGCTTTTGGTTACTCGTTCTAATATCTCTTTATTTGGTTCGGTGTTTCATTTTATCTGATTATTCTCCTGCTAAGCCACTTGGGTCGTTTGTACTAAGTTAAGGGGGCGATATCAATTCAAGTTATTGTTGTTAATCCCCTTTTTACCTTCACAATAACACTAACAATACCCTGTGACGTGTTAACAGGAAATGTATAGAATTTCCCAAGAGCTCACCCAAGAGATGAGCAAACATTAGTACATTGTGAGCCTGTCCCTCTCTGAGTGCTGCCCAATCAGTACATTGTGAGACTGTCCCGCTCTCAGTGCTGCCCAATCAGTACATTGTGAACCTGTCCCTCTCTCACTGCTGCCCAATCAGTACATTGTGAGTCTGTCCCTCTCTCAGTGCTGCCCAATCAGTACATTGTGATCCTGTCCCTCTCTCAGTGCCGCCCAATCAATACATTGTGAATCTGTCCCTCTCTCAGTGCTGCCCATTCAGTACAATGTGAGCCTGTCCCTCTCTCAGTGCTGCCCAATCAGTGCATTGTGAGCCTGTCACTCTCTCAGTGCTGCCCAATCAGTACATTGTGAGTCTGTCCCTCTCTCTGTGCTGCCCAATCAGTACATTGTGAGCCTGTCCCTCTCTCAGTGCTGCCCAATCAATACATTGTGAGTCTGTCCCTCTCTCTGTGCTGCCCAATCAGTACATTGTGAGCCTGTCCCTCTCTCAGTGCTGCCCAATCAGTACATTGTGAGCCTGTCCCTCTCTCAGTGCTGCCCAATCAGTACATTGTGAGCCTGTCCCTCTCTCAGTGCTGCCCAATCAGTACATTGTGAGTCTGTCCCTCTCTCAGTGCTGCCCAATCAGCACATTCTGAACCTGTCCCTCTCTCAGTGCTGCCCAATCAGTACATTGGGAGCCTGTCCCCCTCTCAGTGCTGCCCAATCAGTACATTCTGAAACTGTCCCTCTCTCCATGCTGCCCAATCATTATATTGTGAGCCTGTCCCTTCTCAGTGTTGGCCAATCAGTACATTGGGAGCCTGTCCCCCTCTATGTGCTGCCCAATCAGTGCATTGGGAGTCTGTCCCTCTCTCAGTGCTGCCCAGTCAGTACATTGTGAGTGTGTGACTCTCTCACTGCTGCCCAATCAGTACATTGTGAGCCTGTCCCTCGCTCTGTGCTGCCCATTCAGTATATTGTGAGCCTTTCCCTCTCTCAATGCTGCCCAATCAGTACATTGTGAGACGGTCCCTCTCTCAGTGCTGCCCAATCAGTATATTTTGAGCCTGTCCCTCTCAGAGCTGACCAATCAGTACATTGTGAGCCTGTCCCTCTCTCAATGCTGCCCAATCAGTATATTTTGAGCCTGTCCCTCTCAGAGCTGACCAATCAGTACATTGTGAGTCTGTCCCTCTCTCAGTGCTGTCCAATCAGTACATTGTGAGCCTGTCCCTCTCTCAGTGCTGCCCAATCAGTACATTGTGAGTCTGTCCCTCTCTCAGTGCTGTCCAATCAGTACATTGTGAGCCTGTCCCTCTCTCAGTGCTGCCAACTCAGTATATTTTGAGCCTGTCCCTCTCCGAGCTGACCAATCAGTACATTGTGAGTCTGTCCCTCTCTCCGTGCTGCCCAGTAAGTACATTGTGAGACTGTCCCTCTCTCAGTGCTGCCCAATCAGTACATTGTGAGCCTGTCCCTCTCACAGTGCTGCCCAATCAGTACATTCTGAACCTGTCCCTCTCTCAGTGCTGCCCAATTCCCGATTTGTTATTTATACAAAAGCTCAGCTCTGCTGGTTGGGGGGTTCAATGATTTTTCCATTATAACCACTGCAGCCATAAAACCAGATTCACCTGTGGATTTGTAATGAGATGTCGGCAGTACATTGTGCGACAGATAGTATTCACCATCAGAGGGAACATTTCACCTTCACCCAGCTCACCATGTTAAGTAAATATTAGTGTCCCATGTAGATTTGGATCATCTCTCAGAAATGTACTCTGTCAACCAAGATTCACATGAACTGTTTTGCTTTTCTAACTGTCCTTGATTAAAATATCGAAGTAGATCCTGTGACATTTTACTGTAAACAGTAAATCGGAGATTTCTTAGAATATATAACTAACATTGAGACCATTTTTTGTCTGTTCTATTTGAAGATCTTCAACAGAAACACAAGGAAACACTGCGGGAACAAACTGAAACACTGAGAGTGAACACTATCCTAATAAAGGAGAAGGTTAAGATTTTCCAGCTGGTTGATCGATACGCTGAGCTAACGGTCATTTCTACTGTTCGAGATCGGACACTTGTAGAACATGAACTGCTGGCAAGAGGCCGAGACCATGAAGAGTGGAGAGAGAAACACCTCCGGAAAGAGCTGGAGAAAATCCGAACTGATCAATTGTTCCAGAGCAGTTTTTCCCGGAGTAAGTCCAATTTTGGGAGTTCAGGAGCAGTGAGCGGAGTCCCGGGGATTGGAAAAACAACAATGGTACAAAAGATTGTTCATGACTGGGCAACTGGGAAAATATATCCACACTTTCAATTTGTTTTCAGCTTTAAATTCCGGGATTTGAACGCTATTAGCTGTAGAATAAACCTAAGGAATCTGATACTGGATCTGTATCCTTACTTTGGGAATGTTCTGGGAGAGCTCTGGAAGAACCCAGAGAGATTGCTCTTTATATTCGATGGTTTGGATGAATTC
This sequence comes from Somniosus microcephalus, assembly GCF_052327205.1. NCBI lineage: Eukaryota > Metazoa > Chordata > Chondrichthyes > Squaliformes > Somniosidae > Somniosus > Somniosus microcephalus. The sequence goes on along the minus strand of NW_028225180.1, from coordinate 30,188,516 downwards.
AAGGACAGTATCAATTTTGCTGACAATCGGAGAAATACAGAACCTCAGCACATGTGCACAGATCCCGAATGCTGGTGTGAAGTGTCTGACATTGTGTACAGTTTAATACAGCACAAGCTGCTCCCAGGATGTTCAGTGCTAGTGACCAGCCGCCCCACTGCATTACATTTATTAGAAAAGGCTGAGATCAGTGTCTGGGTTGAAATCCTGGGATTTGATGGTGAAGAACGTAAGGAATATTTCAACAAGTTTTTTGAAGATCAGGAGGTGGCAGCAGCTGTTTTCAAACACGTGGAAGAGAACGAGATCCTGTACACAATGTGCTACAACCCTTCCTACTGCTGGATCCTCGGTCTGTCACTGGGTCCATTCTTTACACAAAGAGAAAGCAATCAGCAGCGAGTTCCTAAGACCATTACCCAACTATATTCCTACTATATCTACAACATTCTGAAAAACCATGGCCGAGAGATTGAAAGCCCCCGTGCTGTGATACTGAATCTTGGTGAGATGGCCTTCACGGGAGTCTCCGAGAAGAAGATTGTATTTAGAGATGGAGATTTGAACAAGTACAATCTGCAACCTACCCAGTTCCTGTCTGGGTTCATGATGGAACTTTTGGAGAGAGATGATTCTGCCCAGAGCGTGGTGTACACATTCCCACACCTCACCATCCAAGAGTTTGTAGCCGCACTCGCACAATTCCTGACTCCAGATCCCGGGGACATCCTGAAACTCCTCAGAGAATCTTTCAGCAAGGAAGATGGGCGATTTGAGATATTTCTCCGTTTTGCTGCTGGTCTCTCCTCCCCACAGGCAGCTCGGCCCCTGGAGGAGTTTATGGGTCCATTTCTTCATCAAACCACATGCCGGGTGATTGACTGGGTGCAGGAGAAGGTTGAAGGACAGATTGGGAACACAGGGAGTGAAACTGATAAAAGGAACCTCCTGAACACATTCCACTACCTGTTTGAGTCTCAGAATAAAGCATTGGCTCGGGCCACAGTGGGATCTGTGAAAACACTTTCATTTCGTGGATTAAGATTGACCCCAATTGACTGTGCGGTCCTGTCTCATGTCATTGGACTCTGTGATACAGTAAAATACCTCGATATGCAGAACTGTTACATTCAGTGTGAAGGGCTCCAGCGGCTTGGACCTGTACTGCACAAATGCCTGGCTTTGGGGTAACTGTTATTTGTCTATAACTGTTGGGCGAATTGTAGAACAGTCACAGATTGTGTTGTTTCTCCATAATGAACGGAAACAAACAGTTCAGTCAAACAAGAGAGAAGCAGATTCGACACAAATATGACCAAAAATAAGAGGCAATAGTCTGTAATCGCTGTGGACTGGAGAATCTCAAATGAATCCTTATGGACAAGTAGGGATTTTATAGTGTTTGTCGGATCAGCAAATACAGGTCACTGAGGCCTAGAAATTCGGTATGGCCCCGCCAGGTCTTTTGCGCCCGAAATTTAGTGCTCGCCAGGATTCCCGTAGCGCCCGCCTAAAATTCAGTTGCGACGGGCCAAGACGGCGGCGGGCGCTATTGCAGGGTTTGGCCGCCTCACTAGGGGCGTTAAATGTCACTTTCAGGCGTTCAGCTCCCGCTGCGGCACCTGATGCGGTGCGGCAGGCTGGGGTACTGCAGGTCTCCTCCTTCTCTTAAGGAGGAGCTGCCTGCAGCCGTCAGATCACCGGTGGATTCCCCCGGCAAATGAGCCCGGCACCACGGAGAAGTGCCGGGCTCGCGGGACACAGACATCAGTGCCGCGGGGGGGGGTGGTGCAGGAGTCCGGGGAGGGAGGTGCGGCCAGGTGGCCACCGGGAAAGCGGCCGGCCGCCGCTCCACCTTTATGCGCCGGCCTTTCGGAGCTGCAAGACCCCGTTTCACAAACGCTGTTTGCGGCTGCCACGGGCGAGGCGGCCGCAACTGAATTTGGCCATCGGGCCGGAATAGCATTGCAACCGGGGTGCTGCGCACACCGATGACATCATCGGTGCCGGCGCAGCGTTACCGGCAAACGCCGATGTTAGGGTCCATCTGAATTTCGGGCGGTAAAAAACTTTAGGCGCAAACCACTTTATAGCCAATAAGTGGGCACAAACGCAACTGAATTTCTAGGCCTGAGTGTCTGATAATTTAATTACAATAAATCATATTTAATCAGGCTGTTTTGCAGAAGATAAGCATAAAATATAATCCGGCAGTAAAGATAAAATGAATTTAAAATGTTTTCCAAATCCACCAATTCAACTGGAAACAGGAGAGAAACCCAAGTTTAAATCACTAACTGTTCAATATTTACTCGAATAGCATGCAGGGTGTGTCATGTCAAGGGTTTAGTTTCCTGGATTGGGAATATTGTGGAATCGGGAAATATTTCAGCTCTAAACATTTACAACTATACACAGTCCTGAACATTGAGTAAGGATTGATATTCAGGATCTTCTGTCAGCCGGTAAAAAGTTTCCAATCTAACGTGTTGTGGGGTATTAGTCCCGGAGTACAGACACGCACTGGCCAGCGGTGGGGCCTCACACACAGCAGGCGGCTCCTGGGTAAACCGGAGGGAGTGAACCCTGTGAGGCCCAAATCGGGGAAGGAACTTCCGAAAATTACCCAAAAATTCTCAGGCCAGTTACACCACTCCACTATAAACTAGGAACACAGGGACTTATAAAACTTGTAACGGGACAGAATAAACTCCATTGCAGCTTTTGAAAAACATTCACTTTAAACCAAAAGCAAAATACTGCGGTTTCTGGAATTCTGAAATAAATACAGAAAATGCTGGAAATACTCAACAGGTCAGGCAGCATCTGTGGAGAGAGAAAGAGATTTAACGTTTCAAGTTGATGACCCTTCATCACCATTCTGAAAAATGGTCATCGACCTGAAATGTTAACTCTGTTCCTGTCTCCACAGATGTTGCCTTGACCTGCTGAGTATTTCCAGCATTTTTGTATTCATTATAAGCCCTCTGACACCCACAGCTTCATCTGACCTCGCTTCCTTTAAGGACACTGGTTCATTCTTCCAGTTTTACCATCTCTGCCGCAGGTGCTCTGATAATGCCACGTTGCATACTATTGATTCTGACATGTCTTCCTTTTTCCTCAAACTTGGATTCCCATTTACCATAGTGGACATGGCTCTTGACCATGTCCATTCTCCTTCCCGCAATTCTGCTCTCATCCCTTCCCCTCCCTCCCGGAACCAGGATATGGTTCCCCTTGTCACCTTTCAGCACGCCAGCCTCCGCATTCAACGGATCATCCTCCACCATTTCCGTCACGTCCAGCATAATTCCACCACAAAACACATCTTCCCCTCACCTCCACTTTCAGCATTCCGAAGGGGCCACTCCCTTCACGACACCCTGGTCCACTCCTGAATCACCCCCAACAAACCTTCCCCTTCCCACGGCACCTTCCCTTGCAAGCACAGGAGATGCAACACCCGCCATTTACCACTTCCCTTCCCACCATCCAGGACCCCAAACACTTCCAGGTAAAACAGTGATTTACTTGTACATCTTGCAATTTAGTATACCGTATTCACTGCCCATTGCCATTCACATCTCATCTAGATTCAACTTTTGTTTCTTAACTTGTCCCATTACCACCTCCTTTTTCTTGCACCATCATCCCTTTTGTCTTTTAATCTCTCCTTTCTTCCACACTATCATAGACTATCCCTTTTGTTCTTTCCTCCACTACCCCCTCCCGCACATTTGCCTGCCCCTACAAGTGCTTAAAAATCTGTTATACCTGTAACTTTTTCCAGTTCTGACAAAGGGTCGTCGAGCTGAAACTTTACCTCTGTTTATCTCTCTATAAATGCTGCCTGACCTGCTGGGTATTTCCACATTTTTCTGCTTTTATTTCAGAATTAATCCTCCCTGTTATATAAAATCCTGGGGGATGGATTTTTACAGCAGCAGTTAGCGTTTCACAATGTAACTCACCCCTAGATTAATATAATGCACAGAGCATAAAGTACAGGGTATCACCGCTTTATCATATAATTCATGAAAATCGCCCCATTCCCATAAAATCCGGGATTTATGGAGCAGCATAAATGAGACAGGATTTCCCAGACATGATGGAGCCAGTCACTGAGCTCCAGAAGGGTAATTCTGATCATCAGGGAATGAAACCGGACTGAGGCATATTTAAAGGCATGATACAGACAGCATTTTACTTAATAAATACATTTACGTACAGTCCCTGAATATATGGGGAGTTGGACAGAATGAGATTCATCCCCAGTGACATGAATAGGGGGGAATTTTGCGGGGGTCAGCGGGCGCGATCGGTGGCGGGTCGATAGGAAAACTGGATTTTTCCTGGATCTGTCAGCGCTGAGCAGACCTGACAGACAGCGACGTGGGTCGGGGGGGGTGGGTGGTGGAATTCAATTCATTATGACCTTGTTAACAAAGGATTAACAACTATTTTAGCTCACCTTCAGAGTTTACCAGGTCGCCCACGTGGTCCACGCTGCTCGGGGATCACGTCAGGTAAACAGGGCGGTAGTTGAATGGTCATAGAATCATTTGATTACTTGACAGCTGGTAATGTGCTATAAAATCTCCCATCTCACAGCTGTTCACTTTCCAAGCTCAGAAGCTGCTGGTCACTGCATTTGGAAGACAGAGTGGGCTTTATGCAGTTTGCAAGTGTTTGGAGCAAACTCTCTATCCAGTATCCCCTCAATTGTACCACCTCCCTCACCATTGACAGATCGCTTCTGTCATCTCAAGTTCACCTGCCATCTATTACATCAGCATGGTTAAGGAAAATACTGTCTCACTTTGTGCCTCAGAATCCCACCACGATCAGCCCCAACACCAGCAGCACCACCAACAACACCAAACTGTTCCGCAACTCCTGATGCTGCACAGCATAGAGGGCATCAACACCTGTCCACATTGCTTTCCGGGACGCCAGAGATGGCCTCAGCATGGCCAGATTTTCTTGACTTGATGCTGCACCCCCAGGATGCCACATGATGCGCCAGGTTGCCACCAGCCCAAACCAACAACTTAAAGCATCCCTACATGACCAAACCATTCCTGCCACACTCGTCAGCATTGCTGGGGGTACCGTTATGAGACACCATTCACTGCAACTCAATAAGCCACATCCAAAGGTGCACACTAATGTGTCGAACAATGGAAAGTCTTGAAAATAAAGATTTCAATGTTTGACACCACATTAAGCGAAACTTCACATGAACATTGGCTAAAACATACAAGTGCCTATCCTTGTGTGTTGTTAGTTGATATGTTTTGACTAGGATGAGTGAGAGTGTGAAGTTTGGTTAGTGAGATGGGGATGTGATAATAAAGTTAGAGAGGGATGGGTGGAGGTGCAAGGTAAGTTGGTGTGAGTAAGAATGTTCAGGAGTAGGGCAGGGAAGGCAGAGTGAAGGGGATGTGATGAGTGGCACAGCAGGATGTGGTTGAGTGTGGCTTTGCAGTAATGTTTTGTGATCTGAGATCATTGAAAGGTTTGCACCACTGCAGCCTGGTCCTCCTAATGACATTCCTGCTTGAGCCCCACTGTGCAATGTGCAACGAGGCTGCATTGGTCTCTTCCATCCAACGGAAGTGAAGAGAATCACCCTGTTTGCTGTGGGAGATCCTAGGTGCAGAGGTTGTCAGTGTTTGCAGCACCTCAATACTGTAGCACAATGGTCAATCTCAATGTGAGTGTCATTAAATGACATCATCAATCCTGCTTCCTCGCATTCTCCAGAGCGAGACCGCGACCCGACCCTGTACCCGGCCACACCCGACCCGCCACCAACCCCGGCCGCTCCTGACCCGACACCGACCCCGGCCGCACTTGACCCGCCACCGACCCTGGCCGCACCCGACCCACCACCGACTCCAGCCGCACCCGACCCACCACTTACCCCGGCCGCACCCAACCCGCCACCGACCCCGGCTGCACCAGACCCACCACCGACCCCGGCCGCACCCGACCCGCCACCGAACCCGGCCGCACCAGAACCGCACAGGGAGAGAAATCTGTTTATTAATGCCCTGGAGCACTTTCAGTGATTGTTGTAATATCCGAGAGAGAAAAATATATCAGATCCGGTGTTTGATTCAGTTTGTTTCTCTCTCTCTCTTTGCGTTTAGACTGATCGGCAATGAACTGAGAGATTCAGGAATGAAAATATTGTCTGAGGCTCTGAGGAACCCGGAATGTAAAATAGAGAAACTGGAGTAAGTAGCAGACTGTGTGAGATTGTGTTTATAATGGGCCAGAAAATCGGGTCCCCACGAGTGAGTACACGCTGGGTACTCACAGGCAGGGCCAACAAAAGTGCCAGTTTTGTGCATGCACTGCACATGCATGGGAAACCGGAACTTCTGTTCCCTTGAAGGAAGTCGTTCACAGGTAGGACGCGTGCGCCGGGCCTGTTTTTAACAAGGTAAGTGGTGAATTAAGTAAAATTAAAACATTTATTCCACAGGTTTATTATTATTAAATAATTTAAAGAAAGGTAAGTTTATTTTTAGCCCCTTTAAAAACTGTAATTAATTTTTCCAAAAATTTAAATTATTGGTTAAAATATTTATTTTATGTAATTTATAGTTGTTTTAAAAATGTGATTTATTAAAAAATGTATTTGAAGATTTAGTTCGGTTTTGGGGCTGATCTCTATTCATAGATTTGACAGGTCTTCCTGTCAAATCTAAGAACAGAGATTCCCTGCTACGATTGGCTCTCCATGGACCACATGATCCCAGGCGATGCTTCGAACTAACTGCGCCCCTGGGATATGCAAGCACTGCATGCTGGCACCTGGAGGAGGCCCAGGATCAGAATCCCACACGGGCCCACAGCACAACAGCCGGCGCGTTAGGTAAGTGCAGATCGCGGGCGCAACCTCCAACCCGAATTTCTGGCCCATAATAACTGGTTTTCCGACACTGTACACTATTATTATTTATAGTAATAGTGTTATTAATAAACTCTGGGGATTTACTCTGATTCATGTTATATCTCTCTCTGATCCCCAGGCTGGATAATAACGATCTCACAGATTCTTGTGCCGAGGTCTTTGCCTCCGCCCTCAGTACAAACCGGTCACTGATGGTTCTGGGCCTGGGAAATAATAAACTGGGAGATTCAGCAATAAAACTATTGTCTGCGGCTCTGAGGAACCTGGATTGTAAAATACAGGAACTGGAGTAAGTGACAGACTGTGTGAGATTGTGTTTATAATAACTGTTTGTCTGACACTGAGCATTATTATTAGTATCAGTAAAAGTATTATTAATAAACACTGGGGATTTACACTGATTCCTGTTATTTCTCTCCCTGAATCCCAGGCTGTGTGGTGTCTGTCTCACAGATTCTTGTACCGAGGACCTCGCCTCCGCTCTCAGTACAAACCGGTCACTGAGGGATCTGTCCCTGGGGTCAAACTCTTTCACAGACCGATCTGTCCTCGCTCTCTGCCACCTGACACTGAACTGCAAGAGTCTAGAGCGGATCCGGTGAGTGTGTTAATGTTTAATGTAATATATAAAATATCAATGGGATTCAGTCACTTTTATGTGTAACATTTGTCTGTAATTATTATTGAAATATTAACCCCAGTCTCCCTGATATTTACAATGCTGTTCAATCTGTTTATTTCCTGTTTACACTTTAATCTGTTTCAGGCTGTGGGAAAATGAATTCAATTCAACCGGAAAGAGAATTCTGAGCGCGCTGCGGGGAATAGAGCGTGACCTGAGAGTGGATCTGTGAGAGCGCCCGTCATCTCCCATTGTGATGTCGGAGGCCCAGCCACAGTGTACCAAGAATCTGCCGACTGGGCCCACAGCGCTGCTTCTGCAGGAGGTCAGGGGCTGAATGCACAGACAGGATGGGCCCAGGGTGGGGCTCAGTCTGGGCTGCAGTGGGACACTGACAATTGCACTCAGTGCTCCTGGGTGTCTCTCCCAGTGAGGAGTCAGGCTCTGTTACATGTGTACCTTTTTACAGTGTGTTTCTCTCCCAGTGAGGTTTCAGACTCTGTAACAAGCGTCCCTGTGTACAGTGTGTGTGTCTCTCCCAGTGAGGAGTCAGGATCTGTAACAAGTGTCCCTGTGTACAGTGTGTGTATCTCCCAGTGAGGAGTCAGGATCTGTAACAAGTGTCCCTGTGTACAGTGTGTGTATCTCCCAGTGAGGAGTCAGGATCTGTAACAAGTGTTCCTGTGTACAGTGTGTGCCTCTCCCAGTGAGGAGCCGGACTCTGTAACAAGTGTCCCTGTGTACAGTGTGTGTCTCTTCCAGTGAGGAGTCAGACTCTGTAACAAGTGTCCCTGTGTACAGTGTGTGTCTCTTCCCGTCTGGAGTCAGACACTGTAACAAATGGCCCTGTGTACAGTGTGTGTGTCTCCCAGTGAGGCATCTGAATCTGTAACAAGTGTCCCTGTGTGCAATCTGTGTCTCTCCCAGTGAGGAGCCAGACTCTGTAACAGGTGTCCCTGTGTACAGTTTGTGTGTCTCCCAGTGAGGCATCTGAATCTGTAACACGTGTCCCTGTGTGCAATCTCTGTCTCTGCCAGTGAGGAGTCATACACTGCAACAAGTGTCCCTGTGTACAGTCTGTGTCTCTCCCAGTGACGTGTCAGACTCTGCAACAGGTGTCCCTGTGTACAGTGTGTGACGCTCCCAGTGAGGAGACAGACTCTGTAACAAGTCTCCCTTTGTACAGTGCATGTCTCTCCCAGTAACGAGTCAGATTCTGTAACAAGTGTCCCTGTGTAAAGTGTGTGTCTCTCCCAGTGAGGCATTTGAATCTGTAACAAGTGTCCCTGTGTACAGTGTGTGTCTCTCCCAGTGAGTCATCAGGCACTGTATCAAGTGACCCTGTGTACAGTGGGTGATTCGCCCAGTGAGGAGTCGGACTCTGTAACAAATGCCCTTGTGTAAAGTGTTTGTCTCTCCCAGTATGGATTCGGACTCTGTATCAAGTGTCCCTGTGTACAGTGATTGTATCTTGCAGTGAGGAGTCACACTCTGTAACAAGTGTCCCTATAACCCTCCGAGATCTCTCCACACCTCTGACCTGTTGCACATTCTCGACTTTTCTTGCTCCACATTGGCGCCATGACTTCAGCTGTGAAGGCCATAAATTGTGGACATCCCTCCCTAAATCTCCTCGCAGCTCTAACTCTCCTTCCCCCTCCTTTAAACGCTTCTTAACACCTAACTCTTTCACCAAGCTTTGGGCCCGCTCCCCTAAAATCTCCATGTTGCTCAGTGTCGAATTTTGTCTGAGAATTGCCTTGTGTCATTTCATTACATTAAAGCCGCTATATAAATGCAAGTTATTGTTGTTGTTCCTTTGTTGTCTTAATAAAACTCCACCGCTTACTTCAGCTCACGCCAGGTCTCCTCGACATTTTCAAAAACTGGCTTCATTGTTTTAATATATTAAATAAAGATTCCTCAAAAGCACATCCCACCTTCTTCCCCTCTGGGAAGGCATCGGTTATTCCCCTCTGGACGAGTTCTCGGTCGGTCCCCTCTGGACGAGGCCTCAATCAGTCCCCTGTGGAGGAGGTCTGATAGTAAAAGCTACTGAGGGATCTTTGCATTCTTCTAATTCCCCTCCACTCAAATCAAGACAAGGAAGGCAGGCAGTGAGAGAGACACATGAAATCAAGACAAAATGCAGGATAGAAATCAAAACAGAAAATGCTGGAAATAACCAGCAGGTCCGGCAGCACCTGTGGAGAGTGAAACAGAGTTAATGTTTCACGTCGATGAACTTTCATCAGAACCTTGACTGAGTCCAACATTTTCTGCTTTTATTCCTATTTCCAGCACCAGCATTATTTTGCTTTTGATTCCGAATAGAAAGCCTACATCTGTAGGCTGCAAAATGAAAATATAAAATACTGAAAATTGTCTTTCTGCTTTAAAAATGCCAAAAACAGGCAGAGCAATGAGAGAAATCAAATTTTTGTTTGCTGACAGTGTTGCGTGGCAATTTTGCAGGCTGCCCTGTGTGTGTGTGTGTTTGTGTGTGTGTGTGAGAGAGAGACAGCAAAAGCTGGTGTGTATGTGGGGCTTGACCGAGTGCAAGTTACCTGTTGTGTGCATTGGTACTGCACCTAATATCTTGAAAAAAAACAGAATGTAAACACCATTAGATCACACTGATTTAATTCCAGACTGCAATGCTTTGAGATCTTATGTTGCCTTTCTTTAAAGACTTTGGTAAAAAGCAAAGCTACATATATACATTGACCCAATTGATATGTTCTGGACTGGACTTTATCGAGGAATGTTTGTGGGGTGTTTCAGTGCATATCCTGCAGTGGGATTTTACTCTACCATTAATCCCAACCCAACCAAAACAAGTCAAGACTTTTGAAATAAAAAATATATATTTTAGAAATATTTTCAGTATAACCCATTTGATGTTTTTCAGGACTAGGCTTTATTGTGGAATGTGCTTGGGGTGTTTTCAGAGCAAAAGCTGCTGTGGGATCTTTGCATTCATTTTATTGCATTCCACGCTAATCACAGCCAGACAGACATTTAGTTAACAAAAGTGAAGTAGATATATAATTATTTATCCATGTTTGTATTTGCTTCTTTTCAAACTCCTGGTCTTTCATTTCCCTGTGGGGACCCGGATTTTTGCGGCCTTGGCTTCACCTCTTCCTGTTGGATTGTCCTCATCAAACATGGCCAACAACCAGGAAGGGGCATTATCAAAAATAGACACACACTGGCTGCACCCCTTTCAAAATGAATGCGTGTATGTGTGAGAGTTAGTTTCTGCAAATTGCAGAGTCTGCGTGAGTATGCTGTATGCGCAGGGGTGTCTGTGTTTCTGCAAATTGCAGAGTCTGTCTGGGTGTGTGTGTCATGTCACTGTAAAGTTTAGTTCAATGTGGGTGGGGGAGAGACTGTGTGAGTGACAGACAGACAGAAAGTCAGTGAGAGCGAGAGAGACATGAAATCAAAAGGCAAGTTGTAGAATAGAAAGCCTGTTTCTGTAGGCCACAATGTGAAAAGATAAGATACTGAAAAGTCTCTTTTGGGTTTTAATCTTCCAACATGGCAGTCATCTCTCTGCAGGCTGGCCAGGCTGTGAGTGTGTGTGTGAGAGAGAGAGATGTGGTCTGCTGTCTTATGGCCTGCTGTTGTTGTATTAAACCCTATTTATTTCATTCTGACCTGGTCCACATGTAATGCTTTTGTGTCTCTCTTTATTGCACTTTATTTCATTTCACTCCACTTCAAGACAGACAGTCAGTCAGTGAGACAATGAAGAATGTCTTTGTGGACTGGCTGACATTAAACAATTCTGTGGGATCTTTGCATTATTTTTTATTGCACTCCACTCAAATCAAGACAAGGCAGGCAGGCAGTGAGAGAGACACATGAAATCAGGACAACGTGCAGAATAGAACTTGAAACAGTAAGTGCTGGAAATACTCAGCAGGTCAGTCAGCATCTGTGGAGAGAGAGCGTGAAACAGAGTTAACATTTCAGCTCGATGGCCTTTCATCAGAACTTTGCCAGAATCTGATGAAAGGTCAACGAGCTGAAACATTATCTCTGTTTCTCTCTCTCTCCGCAGATGCTGCCTGACATGCTGAGTAGTTCCAGAATTTTCAGTTTTTATTTCAGATTTCCCACAACCACAGCTTTTGCTTTTGATGCAGAATAGAAAGCCTGTTTCTGTAGGCCGCAAAATGAAAAGATATGATACTGAAAAGTGTCTGTTTCTTTTTAAACTGCCGAACACAGCAGAGGAATGATAGAAATCAACTTTCTGTTATTGCTGACAGTGTTTTGTGGTAATTTTGCAGGCTGGCCTGTGTGTGTGTATGCGTGTGTGAGAGGGAGACAGACAGCAAAAGCAGGTGGGTATGCAGGGCTTGTCTGTGTTCAAGTTATCTGCCATGTGCAGTGGTACTGCATCTCATGCCTGAAACAACCAGAAAGTATACACCATTAGATCATGCTGACTTCTTTCCAGACTGCGCTGCTGTGGGATCTTACTGTGCCTTTCCTTCAAGAAATTTGTAAAAAGCAAAGCTACATATATACATCAAGCCATTTGATATTTTTCTGGACTGGACTTTATAGGGGAATGTTTGTGGAGAAGCCGGAAGTGCAGGGCGGGACCCCGCTCTCTGCAACACAAGCTACGCGCCCATTTAAAGTGACAGTCCACTGCAAAGCACAATTATATTGCAAAGTGATATTCCATTGTAAAGTGATATTCAATTGGTAAAGGGCTATTATGTTGCAAAATGCTACTCCATTGCAAAGAACTATTATATTGCAAAAACCTATTCCAATACACAGGACTATCCCATTGGAAAGTGCTATTGCATTGCAAAGCAATATTCAATTGCAAGGCATTAATTCATTGCAAGGGGAAATTATGTTGCAAAGTGATAGTCCATTGCAAAGGACTATAATATTGCAAAATGCTATTCCATTGCAAAATTCTATTCTATTGTAAAGTTCTATTCCATTGCAACCTACTATTATATTGCAAAGTGCTATTCCATTAAGAGGACAATTGTACAATCAGAGAAATTTACCGCACAGAAGGGGATCATTTGGCCCATCCAGCCCGTTCTGGCTTTCTGCAAGAGCAATTCAGTACGTCCCAGTTTCCTTTCCTTTCCTGTAGCCCAGATTTTTTTCCCTTCACGTACTTATCCAATTCCCTTTTGAAAGCCACAATTTAATCTGCCCCCTCCACCCTTTCAGGCAGTGCATTCCAGATCTTAATCACTCGCTGCGTAAAAACGTTTTTCCTCATATCGCCATTGTTTCTTCTGCCAATCACCATAAAGCTGTGTCCTCTGGTTCAGGACTCTTCCACCAATGGGAACAGTTTCCCTCTATCTACTCGGTCTTCACACCTCATGATTTGGAACACCTCTATCAAATGTCCTTTCAAACTTCTCTGCTCCACGGAGAATAACCCCAGCTTCTCCAGTCTATCCATGTAACTGAAGTCACTCATCCCTGGAACCATTCTTGTAAATCTTTTCTGCGCCCTCTCTAAGGCCGTCACATCCTTCCTAAAGTGCGGTGCCATGAATTGGACACAATACTGCAGTTGAGGCCCAACCAGTGTTTTATAAATGTTCATCATAACTTCCACGCTTTTCTACTCTATATGCTTCTATTTATTAAGCCCAGGATCCCGCATGATTTTTTAACAGCTTTCTCAACCTGCCTTGCCAATTTAAATGATTGTGCACATGTAACCCCAGGTCTCCCTGTTCATGTAACCCCTTTAGAACTGTACTCTTTGTAATATATTGCCTCTTCTCATTCTTCCTACCGAAATATATCACTTCGCACATTTCTGCATTAAATTTCATCTGCAAAGTGTCCACCCATTCCCCCAGCCTGTCAATGTCCTCTTGCAGTCTATCACTATCCTCCTCACTCTTCACTATATTTCCAAGTTCTGTGTCATCTGCAAATTTTGAAATTAGGCCCTGTACACCCCCAAAAAAGCCACTGATATATATCAAGTAAAGCTGTGGGCCAGATGCCGTTGCCTGGGGAACACCACTGCATAATTTCCTCAAGTCCAAAAAACAACCGTTCACCACTACGCTCTGTGTCCTATTACTTAGCCAATTTCATATACATGCTGTCACTGTCCCTGTTATTACATGGGCATCAACTTTTCTGGCAAGTCTATTGTGTGGCATTTTATCAAACGCCTTTTGCAAATCCATGTACACTATATCAATCGCATTGCCCTCATCAACACGCTCTCTTACCTCATCAAAATCCTCTATACAGACGCTTAATTTTAATATTTCCTGAAATGCTTTGACAGGCAAAAAGCTTTTGCAAAGTAAAATATTGTTGGTAAATGTAACAAGCAGTCTTTCACTGATAAGGCAGGGAACATGGTTGTGACTGCAGGGGGTAGTGATAGACAACAGAGATAATCAAACCCTCTCAGATTGTAGACATGGTGTCTCTGGTGATCTTTCTGAGGTGAGAAGTCAAACCTTTGAAGTTTTGAAATGCAAAATATGATATGACTCATGAACCTAACCAAGTGGTTCTCTGCCACCTTTGTAAGTGAACTTTAGGAGTGAATGAACAATTTTGGGCTGTGATAAGGACAAACTGAATAATAGCCACACAGGTTGTGTGAGTGTAAACGTTTGCCATCTCAAACCGCTCAGACCAACATTAAAGGAAGATTTCACTCTCTCTGAATGAATGATTTAATGCAAAAGACAAGGACAGCTGCATAAAACACAGTCGCTAAAGAAAATCAGCACTGCAGTCAGAAGAAGGTGGCTTGACCAGTCATCTTGCCTATGAGCATCAAGCTGCAGTCGGAGGAAGGAGGTGCCAGGCCAGTCTTTTCGTGTACAAAGATCTACAATCAACGTTGGATGGATCATTGGCGGGTGGTTGTATGTATGATTTCCTGTGATATTATTGTCGAACTGCTCGAACAGTGATTGTGATTTTGAATCTGTCTTGGAAAAAATAAAAGGTTGTGGCAACATGCCACCATTGGACATAATCCGCTCACGGCGGCACGGACAGTTTACGCAGGTGCACTGCCAGCAGCAGCCGCCCCCAGCCGTGGGCCCTTTCCTCCGGCAGCTTGTTTCCCGCAGGGACAGGCTGCCGGGAGCACTTCCTGTCTGAGGAGTATTTAAGTGGTTGCGCGGGCTTTTTAAGCACTTGTTTTTGCCATGATGTAAATTAAAGCAGTTGTGTTCCATCAACTCTGGTCTCGACTCCCACGATTGCCGTGGTATCTCAACAAGGTTAAAGACAGAACCCGTGTGTCTGGTGTAATTTCTCATAAGTCTACAGTCCGAACTCTATAACCTGTTGGATGGGGCGAGGGGTAATTCCGCACATCTTAAACAAGTTAGTTATATTCGATTTGACTTTGACAAATCCGTGCTGGCTTTGCTTAATTAACCCACACTTGTCCAAGTGACTGCTACTTATGTCCCGGTTTATCGATTCTAAAAGCTTCCCCACTATCGAGCTTGAACTGGCAGGCATGTAGTTGCTGGGATTATCCTTACAGCCTCTTGTTGTACCAGGGTGTAACATTTGCAATTCTCCTTTACTCTGACACCACACCGTATGTAAAGAGGATTGGAAGATTATGGCCAGTACATCCGCAATTCCAACCATTACATCCCTCAGTTACCTTGGATTCATCCCATTCAGTACTGGTCATTATCTAATTTAAGTACTGCCAGCCATTCTACTACAGCCTCTTTATCAATTTTTAACGCATCCAGTATCTCATCTACCTCCTCTTTCACTATGAATTTGGCAGCATTTCTTCCTTGGTAAAGACTGATAAAAAATACTCATTTAGTATCTCAGCCATGCCCTCTGCCTCCATGTGTAGGTCTCCATTTTGGCCCCGAATTGGTCTCACCTCTCCTCTTACAACCCTTTCATTATTTATATGCCTACAAAAGACTTTTGGATTCCATTTTATGTTAGCTGCCAGTCTAATCTCATAATCCCTTTGCCCCTCGTATTTACTTTTTCACTTCCCCTCTGAACTTTCTATATTCCCGTTATACGCAGCACCTGATATTCCGTTATAAAGCATGCAATGGAACTGAATATCATGCATTGCGTATTCCCATCCCTGGCCAGTGTCTCAGGTTGAGTCGGACTATTGTCCACCTCACTGTCCTGCTTGACCCTGAGCTGAGCTTCTGTTCCCAGACCCTGTCCAACACAAATACTGTGTCACATCGATCAGCTCCGCTCTATCTGGCACAAAAACCACATTCCTATCTTTGTCTTCTCCAGACATGTTAAAGCCAATGCTCCCTGAACTGCCTCACGCCGTCTGCTCTCCATAAACATCAGCTCATCCAAAACTCTGCTGCCTGTAACCTTACTCGCACTAAGTCGGAATCACAGCTCAAGCCTGCGCTCGCTGATCTACGCTGGCTCTCGGCCAAGAAACGTCTCGATTAGAAAATCATCCATCATTGCCTCGCCCCTCCCTATCTCTGTAAACTCCCCCAACTCTACAAGTCATACAATGTGTAGTTGCTGCCGTACAAGAGCAGAGATGGCCAGGATGCTTTTCAATGTCTCCGAGAAATCTGTGTTGCTCCTACTCCGGCCTCCTGTGAATCGCCCACATTTTTCAGCCCTCCATTTGTGGCCGTGCTTTCAGCTGTCCAGTCCTTAAGCTCTGGCGTTAAATCCTGGATTTTGCAGTCAGCAGTGAATTAACAGCGTTCGCTGTTCATTACACTTCCTCTTGCCCACAGATTTTCTCTGGATTTTGCTCAGGAATTTCGGTGAATAGAAATCCAAAACAGTGCGGCGCCCTCTACATGGGATGTGGGACCCGGGTGAAATGGACAAACAACTGTGCATCTCCTCAACCCATCAGATTGAAGACTCCTTACTGAGGCTCTCAGTGTCTGAATCAGGAACTGAAAATTAGAACAGCTAATTCAGTGACAAATCATGTACAGAGAGCGAAATGAACAGAGAAAAGAAAGCAATGATTCAGAGAGTGAAAGATACAATAGACAAAATTAAATGTTGAAAAAGAATTATTTATATATATTTATTTCATTCTTCGGATGTGGGCGTCGCTGGCAAGGCTAGAATAAAATACCTATTGCTAATGGCCGTTGAGAAGGTCGTGGTGAGCCATCTTCTTGAACCATTGCAGTCTGTTTGGTGAAAGCACTCGCAAAGCGCTGTTAGGAAGGGAGTTCCAGGATTTTGTCCCAGCAAAGATGATGGAACGGTGATATATTACCATCCTCAGTGACTTATATCATATGTGACTTGGACAGGAACTTGGTGGTTATGGTGTTCCCATGCATCTGCTGCCCTTATCCTTCTAGGTGTTAGATGTTCTAGGTTTGGGAGATGCTGTCGAAGAAACCTTGGCAATTTGCTGCAGTGTATCTTGCAGATGGTACACACTGCAGCCACAGTACACTGGTGAACGTTTAAGGTGGTGAATGGTGTGCAAATCAAGCGAGCTTCTTTCTCTTCGATGGTATCGAGATTCGTGAGTGTTGGTGGAAGGGAACCCATCCAGGCAAGTGAAGAGTATCCCATCACACTCCTTATTTGTGCCTTGTAGATAGATGGTGGAAAGGCATTGAGGAGTCAGGAGATTAGACACATGCCGCAGAATAACCAGCTTTTGACCAGCTCTTGTAGCCACAGTAGCTATGTGGCTGATCCAGTTTAGTTTCTGATCAATGGTGACCACCATGATATTGATGGTGGGGGATTCGGTAATGGTAATCACGTTTAATTTCAAGGGGCGGTGGTTAGACACTCTATTGTTGGAGATTGTCATTGCCTGACACTTGTGTGGTGCGAATAATACTCGGCACTTATCTTGTCCAGGTATTTCTGCATGTGGACATGGACTGCTTCATTATCTGAGGATTTGCGAGTGGAACTGAACACTGAGCAATCATCAGCGATCATTCCCACTTGTGCCCTTATGATGAAGGGAAGGCCATTGACGAAGCTGCTGAAGAAAGTTGGGCCGAAAACACTGCCCTGCGGATCACATGCAGTGTTTACCTGGGGCTGAATTGTTTGGCCTCCAACAACCACAATCATTTTCCTTTGTGCTGGTATGACTGCAGCAAGTGGAGAGTTTTACCCTGATTCCCATTTACTTCAATTTTACTAGCTCTTTGACGCCACACTCGAGCTTATGCTGTCTTGATGTCAAGCACAGTCACTCTCACCTCACCTCACCACTGAAAAACTGCACAAGAGAATTCCAAATTTCTACCAACCTTTGCACGTCAAATGGTTTCCTAACTTCACTCCTGGCTATATTTTTTAGCCTTTGTCCACTAGTCCTAGACTTCCCAACCATCGCAAATTGTTTCTTTCTATCTGCCTTAATAGTTTGCCTTACTATCTCCAAACATAATAAATCCTTCCTAATGTGCCCAGAACTGAATCCAGTCCTCCAGCTGTGTTCTAACCAGGGCTTTGTATCGCTGGAGCAAAACTTCTACCACTTATATTCTAGTCGGCTAGATATAAATCCCAGCATTCCGTTAGAATTTTTGATTATTTTCTGCACCTGTCTATGATATTTTAATGACCTATGTACACGGCTCTGTAAGTTTGTTTGGACCTCCACTGTTTCTAGCTTTTCCCCATTTAGAAAGTACTCGGATCTATCCTTTTAAGGTCCAAAGTCGATGAACTCACATTTGCCTACGTTAAAATCCATGTGCCAGTTTTATCCAGTCACGTAATCTATTAATATCTCTTTGTAATATTATGTTTCCATCTACATTGCTTACAATGCTGCATATATCGGCAAACTTAGATATCTGGTTTGGATCTGCGTCTTGTTAAGAAGATGGAAACTCATGGAATGAAGTGGAAAGTGACGTATGGCTACGAAATTGGCTCAGTGAAAGAAAGCAAATTGTGATAGTGGATGGGTGTTTTTCAGGCTGGGAGTTAGTTTGCCGTGTTGTTCCCCAAGGGTCATTTTTGGGTCCAGTATTCTTTTCATTTTTTTTAATAAACAACCTAGGGAGAAGCATTACAAAGTTTGCAGCAGACACGACACTTGCAAACGTAGTAGATAATGATGATGATATTTATTTGGCTTCTGGATGACATAGCAAGGATGGTGCAATTGGAAGAAGCATGGCAGAGAAGTGCGGAGAAGTGTAAGTGATGCACTTTGGGAGGACTAAAATAGAAAGACAGTGTAGTATAATTGGCACAATTTTGAAACATTTAAATGATCAGAGGAACCTAGAAGCCCATACAGCAAATCCTTAAAGGAGGCAGGGCAAGTTGATAAGTTGGTTAAACAAATTAGATGGTTTACTTGGGTTTTAAATAGAGGAATAGAATATAAAAGAGAAGAGACCGTGTTAGAAATTTTTAAATCACGGTTAAAGCCTCAGCTGGAGTATTGTTGACAATTCTGAGCACAACACTTCAGGAAAGATGTAAAGGCATTAGAAAGGGAATAGAGGAGGTTCACCAGGATGTTAACAGGGATAAGGGACTTCAGTTATGAGCAGTGGTTGGAAAAGTTAGTTCAGTTCTCCTTGGAAAAAACAAGTTAAGAGGAGGCCTAATAGAGGTTTTCAGGATGATGTGAGGTTTGATAGAGTAGACAGTGAGAAACTATTCCCTCTAGCGAGTGGGTCAAGAATGAAAGATATTGGCTACCAGTGAATCTGCAGTCAATTTGCCACATCAAAGGCCGAGTTTTATACCAGATGCTAAACTTCTCCCAATAGCGTGTTAGACTCTCACCTCGACTGAAGAGATTCTCAGTAAACTTCCTCAAATTTCCAATCATTGTTCAAGCTTTCTGTTTCCAGTTTTCGACTCTGGGGGTCTTGGTCTCAACAGGTCTTCTCTATAAACCTAGCGAAATTTCTCCTGTCCCAGTTAGTGTAGTGATGATTCGACTTCTCTCTCTCGACCTTCCTGGGATACTACTTACTCAAAGACATTTTTTATATAAAAATTATTCATCTTTATTAAAGAATATGTTACAGGAAAACAATGGGAATATTTATATGACTATTAATATATTTAATTGGAAAATATTTACAATTTCTTTGAATCACATACTTTAAATTAAATTGTTCTTTTCTTTCCTTACCACTATTTATAGGGACTGTACTCACTCAATGTCAAAAAGCAGCCAGAGCTCCGCCCCTTCGATGTGTTCCAGGGTCACATGACTGTGCTCTGCTGCTGGTGCGCAGTCTCACTGAACATGAGCGCAGGTTGTACAATCAGGCCTGTCTCCGAATCCACCCCCATTTCCTGAGGCTCGAGACAGAGAGCAGAGACTCGCTAAATTACATCTTATGCATTCTCCCTCGTGTCATCCAAATGCGAGGTTCCACTATTTAATGCACCCCATGTCCTCCACGTGTTTCTAAATTCAAAGTACCCCTTCTCTATATATCAGGCAAAGTGTCTCCCTCCAGCTTTGGCAGTGACAGGCACTCTGAGGTGAGAGTGCTGAGATGAGGCAGGGATATTACAACCACCTCTCTGTACTAAAAATAGTCTGCTCGCTTTAACAAGAACGAGCATCAGAGGCAATAATATAAGGGATCATCAGTGGTATCAAGTGGTTGAATCATCCGGCTAGGAACAGCACGCGTAAGATATTGGGATAAATTCCCTCAACACTGTACCATCAAACACTGCCAGGTAGGGCATGGGTTAGATACAGAGTAAAGATCCATCTACACTGTGCAATCAAAGTATTCATGGCAGGTGCAGTACGGGTTAGATACAGAGTAAAGCTCAATTTACAGTGTCCCCTCAAGCACTCCAATGGCAGGTACAGGACGGGCTAGATACAGTGTAAAGCTCACTCTATACTTTCCCATCAAACACTCCCAGGGCAGGTACAGCCCGGCTAGATACAGAGTAAAGCTCACACTAAACTGCCCCATCAAACACTCCCAGGGCAGGTACAGCATGGGCAAGATACAGAGTAAAGCTCAATCTGCACTGCCGTATCAAATACTCCCAAGACAGGTACAGCAATGGGTTAGATACAGAGTAAAGCTCCATCTACACTCTCCCCTCAAGCACTCCAATGGCAGGTAAAGCACGGGGTAGATACAATGTAAAGCTCCCTCTACACTCCCCCCTCAAGCACTCCAACAGCAGGTACAGCACGGGGTAGATACAATGTAAAGCTCCCTCTACACTGTCTCATCAAACACTCCCAGGGTAGATACAGCACGGGTTAGGTACAGAGTAAAGCTCCCTCTACACTGTCCCCATCAAACACACCGAGGGCAAGTACAGCACGGGTTAGATACAGAGTAAAGCGCCCTCTACACTGTCCCATCAAACAGTCCCAGGGCAGGTACTGCAATGATTAGATACTGTACAAAACTTCCTTTCTACTGTCCCGTCACTAATGGCCAGGGCAGGTACGGCAGGGTATCAGTACAGGGTAAATCTCACTGTATTTTGCGTCATCAAGCACAGTCAACTCAGATACAGCATGTGGTGAATGCAGTGTAAAGCTCCACAGACACTATCCAGTGAAACACACCAACTCAGGTGCAGCACAGTACGCTTACAGGATAAATTTCCGTGTACATATAATTCTCACGTGCTCCCAGGGGCAAGGTTCACACGCGAGTCAATCCTCAGTCAAATTATGGTATCAAAAGCCGAGCCTTCTGCCAAATATTCAACAGCTGCCGATACCGGGTTCGACTCTCACCTCGGCAAAATCCTGCACTGATTGGATTATAAGGAAAGATCCTCATCCGTCCAATCATTGCAGAAGCTTCCTGTTTTATCCCGTCTTTGACACGGGAGTCATTTTACCATCAGATATGTTCTGTGAACCCAATGACTTTTCTCTCTTTAATGTGATGATGATTCTCCTTCTCTATTTGTAGGGGCTATATTCACGAACAATATCTGCTGCCAACTCCAGCTCTGCCCACAGTAACACACCTGTTGGGCCGTAACCAGGTGTGGAAACTGTCACCAGGTGACATCAAAAAGGAGCCAGGAGCCAATCACACAGCAGCCAGTAACAATGACACAAAGCAGCCGGAGCCCCACCAAGGCGAGGTTTCACAGGGTCACTTGACCACGCTCTGCTCCTGGTGTGCAGTCTCATTGGTGATGAACACATGTTGTACATTCAGTCCTGTTTCGAAACCCATACCCAGGTATTAGATACAAGGCAGGGAGCAGAACCACGAATAATTGCCCCTTACGCATTCTCCACCCATCCTTCAAATATGAATACGCACTATTCACTGGCCCAAAGACTCCCTCGCACAAAGCCGGCAGTGGGTCTCGCGCCTGCCTTGGCAGTGAAATGCAGTTTCAAGTATTGGTCCTTGAATGAAGATATAAAAAGCACCTCTGTGTTCTATTACCATTATATTCCCTGTAACAGGAAGAGGTGTCAGAGGCACGTTGTTGAGATCATTAGGGCTATGGGTGTGTTGAACCATCGGAGCAATAATTAGCGGGGAAATCATGGGCAATAATAGATAAAGTTCCGTTTACACTGACCCATCAAACACTCGCAGTTCAGGCACTGCTCGAGATACGTGCAGAGTAAAACTACATCTACACTGTCCCATCAAACACGTCCAAATCATGTACGGCATGGGTTAGGTACACCGTAGAGCACATTTTAAAATGTCCCATCAAACACTTCTATGTCAGGTACAGCACGGGATAGGTACTCAGTAAAGCTCACTCTAAACTGCAACATCAAACCCGCCCAGATCAGCTACAACATTGTTTAGATACAGAGTTAATCTCTCTCTAAACTGTCCCATCAAACGCAAATAGGTGTGGTACAGTATATATTAAATACCGAGTAGAGGTCCTTTTACTAATTCCCATAAACTTCCCCAGGTTAGAAAAAGCACGGGTCAGATACAGAATAAAGCTCCCACGACGCTGTTCCAACAAACTCTCACATGGGTAAAAAGTCCCATCATACACTCCCATGGCAGTTGCAGCACGGGCTAGATACAGAATAATGCTCCCTCGAAGCTGTCCCAGAAAACACACACAGGTGAGGAACAGCACGGGTCCGATACAGAGTAAAGGTACCTCGACACTGTTCAATCAAACACTCTCAGTTGAGGTAGACAGGGTTTTTGATACAGTGTATATCACACTATATTCGTTTACCACGCAGAGTGAAGCACAGCATCTCATGGACAGTATGGTATGAGTACAAGCCAAAATCCCTGTACATATAAGAATCACGCACTCCCAGGTGAGGTACGGGCTAGCTTTGTATACCAGTGAATCCACAGTCAAATTGCTGCATCAAATGTCAAGCCTTTTGCCAGAAATTAAGCGGCACCCAATAGCTTGTTAGACTCTCACATTTAAGAAATCCTGTACTGATTGGATACTCACTGGATCACCTCGCCTTTCCAAGAGTATCCCAAAATCTATGGATCTCGGTCTTGAATATAGTCAATGACTGAGCATCGACAGTCCTCTGGGGTAGAGAATTCCAAAGATTCACAACCCTTTGACTGAAGAAACTGTCTCCTCATCTCAGTCCTTTATGGCTTCCCGCATATTCTGCGACACTGATCATTCAGTTCCAGACTCCACAGCCAGGGGAAACATCCTCCCAAAATCTACCCTATCAAGACCATTAAGAATTCTAAACGTTTCAGTGAAAGCACCTCTCATTCTACTAAACTGTAGGGAATATATGCCTAGTCTACCCAATCTCTCCTCATAGTCAATCACCCCATTCCAAGAGTCAGTCTAATGAAATGTCGTGGAACTCCTTCTAAGGCAAGTATATCGTCCCTTACGTTAGGAGACCAAAACTGTACACAGTACTCCAGGTGTGGTCTCACCACCGCCCTATATATTGCAGTAAGACGTCTTTACAATTATCTTCTAATTATTTTGTAATAAAGGCTAACATACCATTTGCTGTCCTAATGTATTGTTTAACCTCCATGTGAACATTCTATGATTCGTGTAGAAGGCACCCATTACCCTCTGAACTCTGACGATTCCCAAACTCTCACCATTCTGCTTTTCTATGTTCCCCGCGAAAGTGGAGAGCTTTGTACGTCTCCACGTTATATTCCATCTGCCTTATTCTTGCTCAGTCACTGAAACTGTCTATAAAAGCTTTGCAGCCACTTTGTGTCCTCACAACTTATTATTCCACCTAGCTTTGTTTCGTCATCAAACTTGGATACATTCCACTCCGGCCCTTCATCTAAGTCATTAACACAGATTGTAAGTAGCTGACCCCAAGCACTGATGCATGCTGCACCACACTAGTTACAACCTGTTAACTCGAAATTACCTGTTTATTCCTACTCACTGTTTTCTGCCCATTAACCAATCCTCAGTCCATATTAATATCTTACCGCCAATCCCATGAGCTCAAATGTTGTGTAATAACCTTTAGTGTGGCACATTATCGAATGATTTTTGAGAATCCACATCTACTCCATTCACTGGTGATTCTGTGGCTGAAGGGCAGCATATAGATGAGAAGTAGGAGGGGACAAAGAACAAAGAAACATAGGAAATGCTAGTGGAAAAATGACCACACTTCACCTAGTTAACCTTCTAACATCCTGCTAGTCGCATGTTACATTAATACAGTTGTTTACTGTTCATCGTAATCGATCTCCATCAATTTGTCTACAACAAACCCAGTAAAGACAAGAGTAAATCTCCTGTGACACAGCGCTCTGTGGAACACCGGTTCAAAGTCACCAGTTCACCCGAAGCTTGCACACTTAGGTCATGTCTCAAATTATTCATATACCGTTTCCCAAAATGTAACTTTCTGAAAGCAATCACTCTAATTTTCAGTTGAGTTAGTTATTTCTAACCGCTTCCACGGTCTTTCCAGGGAACCTGTAACAAAGATTGTTTATGATATTGTTTATATGGATTTATATAGAATGTACAGCACAGGAATAGACCATAAGGCCCAACTGGTCCATGTCGGTTTTATGCTCCGCACGAGCCTCCTCCCACCTCACTCACCTGAACATATCAGCATCTCCTTCTATTCCTTTCTTTCTTATGTACGAACCGAGCATCCCCTTCAATGTATCGATGTCACTCGCCAAAACTAATTCTTGTAGTAGCGAATTCCACATTCTAACCAGTCTCTTGTTGAATAGGTTTATCCTGGACTCCCTGTTGGATGTATTAGTGCCTATCTTATACTCATGGCCATTAGTTTCATTCTCCTCACAAGTGGGAATGTCTTCTTTTCGTTTACCCGATCAAACCCATTCATAATTTTAAAGATTTCTATCAGGACACCCGTCAGTACTCTCTTTTCTAGAGAAAAGTGCCGCAGATTGTTGAAACTTTCCTGACAGGTACAATCTCTCATTTCTCGTATAAAACTTTTAAATACCTTCTTCACCTCATTCAGTGCCTTTTCTTCCTATTTATTTTATGAAAATCAGAGCCTAGCCTCTGAACCACAGTGTAAGTGCAATGGTAATTCATAGAATCATAGAATCTTAGAAGGTTACAGCATGGAAGGAAGCCATTTCGGCCCATTGTGAATGTGCCGGCCAACAAAGAGCTATTCAGCTTAATCCCACTTCACATCGCTTGGTCCGTAGCCCTGCAGGTTAGAGCATCCAAAGTGCACATCCAAGTTCTTCTTTAATGTGGCTGGTGTTCATGCCTCTACCACACTTTCAGGCAGCGAGTTCCAGTCTCCCAAAATTTTCTCGCTGGAGACATTTCCCCTCAAATCCCGTCTAAACCTTACATCAATTACTTCAAAACTGTGCCCCCTCTGCTAAGGGAAATAGGGCATTTCTATCCACTTCTCTATGCCCCCCATTATTTTGTACCCTCAACAAGGTCTCCCCTCAGACTCCTCTGTTCCAATGACAAGAGACCCAGCTGGTACTTCTACTTCCAGAGGAGGATGTTTAACTCTAGTGTAAGTATAGGTTGACACTAATATTTGAGGAGAACGGTCAGTTCTATTGTAAGCGTAGGATACCAATAGTACGGGAGTAGCATGTTCACATATACAGTAAGTGTAGGGTAATACTCGTACCAGAGAAGCACTGACACCGCTAGTTAAAGTGTAGAAGCACCACTAGTGGTGGAGGGGCATGATCGACTCTTCTGTATGTTTAGCAAATCTCTAGTAGCGGAGGAGTGCGCATAACCCTGGTGTAAATATAGGCTATCATGAGAACCAGAGGAGCACGGTCATCTCTAATGAGGGGTAGGATACATATAGTACAGGAGGAGCACGGTCATCTCTACTGTAGGTGTAGGATATAAACAGTACAGGAGGAGCACGGTCATCTCTACTGTAGGTGCAGGATTTAAATAGTACCGGAAGAGCACGGTCATCTGTACTGAAGGTGTAGGATATAAATAGTACTGGAGGAGCACGGCCATCTCTACTGCAGGTGTAGGATATAAATAGTACAGGAGGAGCACGGTCATCTCTACTGTAGGTGTAGGATATAATTAGTACAGGAGGAGCGCAGTCATCTCTACTGTAGCTGGAGAATATAAATAGTACTGGAGGAGCACGGTCATCTCTACTGTAGGTGTAGGATATAAATAGTACCGGAGGAGCACAGTCATCTCTACTGTAGGTGTAGGATATAAATAGTACAGGAGGAGCACGGTCATCTCTACTGTAGGTGTAGGATATAAATAGTACCGGAGGAGCACAGTCATCTCTACTGTAGGTGTAGGATATAAATAGTACAGGAGGAGCACGGTCGTCTGTACTGTAGGTGTAGGATATAAATAGTACAGGAGGAGCACGGTCGCCTGTACTGTAGGTGCAGGATATAAATAGTGCAGGAGGAGCACGGGCATTTCTACTGTAGGTGTAGGATATAAATAGTACAGGAGGAGCACGGACATCTCTACTGTAGGTGTAGGATATAAATAGTACCGGAGGAGCACGGTCATCTCTACTGAAGTGGTAGACTATAAATAGTACCGGAGGAGCACGGCCATTTCTACTGTAGGTGTAGGGTATAAATAGTACAGGAGGGGCACGGTCGTCTGTACTGTAGGTGTAGGATTTAAATAGTACAGGAGGAGCACGGTCATCTCTACTGTAGGTGTAGGATATAAATAGTACCGGAGGAGCACAGTCATCTCTACTGTAGGTGTAGGATATAAATAGTACAGGAGGAGCACGGTCGTCTGTACTGTAGGTGTAGGATATAAATAGTACAGGAGGAGCACGGTCGCCTGTACTGTAGGTGCAGGATATAAATAGTGCAGGAGGAGCACGGTCATTTCTACTGTAGGTGTAGGATATAAATAGTACAGCAGGAGCACGGACATCTCTACTGTAGGTGTAGGATATAAATAGTACCAGAGGAGCACGGTCATCTCTACTGAAGTGGTAGACTATAAATAGTACCAGAGGAGCACGGCCATTTCTACTGTAGGTGTAGGGTATAAATAGTACCGGAGGAGCACGGTCATCTCTACTGTAGGTGTAGGATATAAATAGTACAGGAGGAGCACGGTCATCACTACTGTAGGTGTAGGATATAAATAGTACAGGAGGAGCACGGCCATTTCTACTGTAGGTGTAGGATAAAAATAGTACTGGAGGAGCACGGAGTTCTCTACTGTAGGTGTAGGATATAAATAGTACCGGAGGAGCACAGTCATCTCTACTGAAGTGGTAGACTATAAATAGTACAGGAGGAGCACGGTCATCACTACTGTAGGTGTAGGATATAAATACTACAGGAAGAGCACGGTCATCTCTACTGTAGGTGTAGGATATAAATAGTACAGGAGGAGCACGGTAATCTCTACTAAAGGTGCAGGATATAAATAGTACAGGAGGAGCACGATCATCTCTACTGTAGGTGTAGGATATAAATAGTACAGGAGGAGCACGGTCATCTCTACTGTAGGTGTAGGGTATAAATAGTACAGGAGGAGCACGGTCATCACTACTGTAGGTGTAGGATATAAATAGTACAGGAGGAGCACGGTCATCTCTACTCTAGGTGTAGGATATAAATAGTACAGGAGGAGCACGGTCATCTCTACTGTAGGTGTAGGATATAAATAGTACAGGAGGGGCGCGTTCATCACTACTAAAGGTGTAGGATATAAATAGTGCCGGAGGAGCACGGTCATCTCTACTGTAGGTGTAGGATATAAATAGTACTGGAGGAGCGCGTTCATCACTACTAAAGGTGTAGGATATAAATAGTGCCGGAGGAGCACGGTCATCTCTACTGTAGGTGTAGGTTATAAATAATACAGGAGGGGCGCGGTCATCTCTACTGTAGGTGTAGGTTATAAATAATACAGAAGGGGCACGGTCATCACTACTGTAGGTGTAGGATATAAATAGTACAGGAGGAGCACGGTCAACACTACTCTAGGTGTAGGGTTTAAATAGCACAGGAGGAGCACGCTCATCTCTACTGTAGGTGTAGGATATAAATAGTACAGGAGGAGCACGGTCATCTCTACTGTAGGTGTGGGATATAAATAGTACAGGAGGAGCACGGTCATCTCTACTGTAGGTGTAGGGTATCAATAGTACAGGAGGAGCATGGTCATCTCTACTGTAGGTGCAGGATGCAAATAGTACAGGAGGAGCACGGTCATCACTACTGTAGGTGTAGGGTATAAATAGTACAGGAGGAGCACGGTCATCTCTACTGTAGGTGTAGGATATAAATAGTACAGGAGGAGCACGGTCATCACTACTTTAGGTGTAGGATAAAAATAGTACAGTAAGTGCACGGTCATCTCTACTGTAGGTGTAGGTTATAAATAGTACAGGAGGAGCACGGCCATTTCTACTGTAGGTGTAGGATATAAATAGTACTGGAGGAGCACGTCCATTTCTACTGTAGGTGTAAGTTCTAAATAATACAGGAGGAGCACGGTCATTTCTACTGTAGGTGTAAGTTATAAATAATACAGGAGGAGCACGGTCATCTCTACTGTAGGTGTAGGATATAAATAAAACTGGAGGAGCACGGAGTTCTCTACTGTAGGTGTAGGATATAAATAGTACAGGAGGAGCACGGTCATCTCTACTGTAGGTGTAGGATATAAATAGTACAGGAGGAGCACGGTCATCTCTACTGTAGGTGTAGGATATAAATAGTACAGGAGGAGCACGATCATCACTACTCTAGGTGTAGGATATAAATAGTACAGGAGGAGCACGGTCATCTCTACTGTAGGTGTAGGATATAAATAGTACAGGAGGAGCACGATCATCACTACCCTAGGTGTAGGATATAAATAGTACAGGAGGAGCACGGTAATCTCTACTAAAGGTGCAGGATATAAATAGTACAGGAGGAGCACGGTCATCACTACTGTAGGTGTAGGGTATAAATAGTACAGGAGGAGCACGGTCATCTCTACTCTTGGTGTAGGATATAAATAGTACAGGAGGAGCACGGTCATCTCTACTGTAGGTGTAGGATATAAATAGTACTGGAGGAGCGCGTTCATCACTACTAAAGGTGTAGGATATAAATAGTGCCGGAGGAGCATGGTCATCTCTACTGTAGGTGTAGGATATAAATAGTACAGTAAGTGCACGGTCATCTCTACTGTAGGTGTAGGATATAAATAGTACTGGAGGAGCATGGTCATCTCTACTGTAGGTGTAGGTTATAAATAGTACAGGAGGAGCACGGTCATCTCTACTGTAGGTGTAGGTTATAAATAGTACAGGAGGAGCACGGTCATCTCTACTCTAGGTGTAGGGTTTAAATAGTACAGGAGGAGCACGCTCATCTCTACTGTAGGTGTAGGATATAAATAGTACAGGAGGAGCACGGTCATCTCTACTGTAGGTGTAGGGTTTAAATAGTACAGGAGGAGCACGGTCATCTCTACTGTAGGTGTAGGGTTTAAATAGTACAGGAGGAGCACGGCCATCACTACTCTAGGTGTAGGGTTTAAATAGTACAGGAGGAGCACGCTCATCTCTACTGTAGGTGTAGGATATAAATAGTACAGGAGGAGCACGGTCATCTCTACTGTAGGTGTAGGGTTTAAATAGTACAGGAGGAGCACGGTCATCTCTACTGTAGGTGTGGGATATAAATAGTACAGGAGGAGCACGGTCATCTCTACTGTAGGTGTAGGGTATCAATAGTACAGGAGGAGCATGGTCATCTCTACTGTAGGTGCAGGATGCAAATAGTACAGGAGGAGCACGGTCATCACTACTGTAGGTGTAGGATATAAATAGTACAGTAAGTGCACGGTCATCTCTACTGTAGGTGTAGGATATAAATAGTACAGGAGGAGCACGGTCATCACTACTTTAGGTGTAGGATAAAAATAGTAAAGTAAGTGCACGGTCATCTCTACTGTAGGTGTAGGATATAAATAGTACAGGAGGAGCACGGTCCACTCCACTGTAGGTGTAGGATATAAATAGTACAGGAGGGGCACGGTCATCTCTACTGTAGGTGTAAGAGGTAAATAGTACAGGAGGAGCACGGTCATCTCCACTGTAGTTGTAGGATATAAATAGTGCAGGAGGGGCACGGTCATCTCTACTGTACGTGTAGGATATAAATAGTACCGGGGGGGCACGGGCATCTCCACTGTAGTTGTAGGATATAAATAGTACAGGAGGAGCACGGTCATCTCTACTGTAGGTGTAGGGTATAAATAGTACAGGGGGGGGGCACGGGCATCTCCACTGTAGTTGTTGGATGTAAATAGTACAGGAGGAGCACGGTCATCTCCACTGTAGTTGTAGGATATAAATTGTACAGGAGGAGCACAGTCCTCTCTACTGTAGGTGTAGGATATAAATAGTACAGGACGGGCACCTTCAACTCTACTGTAGGTGTAGGGTATAAAATGTACAGGAGGAGCACGGTCATCTCCACTGTAGTTATAGGGTATAAAAAGTACAGGAGGAGCACGGTCATCTCTACTGTAGGTGTAGGGTATCAATAGTACAGGAGGAGCACGGTCATCTCTACTGTAGGTGTAGGATATAAATAG
Organism: Somniosus microcephalus; assembly: GCF_052327205.1. Taxonomy (NCBI): domain Eukaryota; kingdom Metazoa; phylum Chordata; class Chondrichthyes; order Squaliformes; family Somniosidae; genus Somniosus; species Somniosus microcephalus. Next base: position 30,157,950 of record NW_028225180.1, on the reverse strand, counting down.
TACAGGAGGGGCACGTACATCTCTACTGTAGGTGTAGGATATAAATAGTACAGGAGGAGCACGGTCGTCTGTACTGTAGGTGTAGGATATAAATAGTACAGGAGGAGCACGGTCGCCTGTACTGTAGGTGCAGGATATAAATAGTGCAGGAGGAGCACGGGCATTTCTACTGTAGGTGTAGGATATAAATAGTACAGGAGGAGCACGGACATCTCTACTGTAGGTGTAGGATATAAATAGTACTGGAGGAGCACGGTCATCTCTACTGAAGTGGTAGACTATAAATAGTACCGGAGGAGCACGGCCATTTCTACTGTAGGTGTAGGGTATAAATAGTACAGGAGGGGCACGGTCGTCTGTACTGTAGGTGTAGGATTTAAATAGTACAGGAGGAGCACGGTCATCTCTACTGTAGGTGTAGGATATAAATAGTACCGGAGGAGCACAGTCATCTCTACTGTAGGTGTAGGATATAAATAGTACAGGAGGAGCACGGTCGTCTGTACTGTAGGTGTAGGATATAAATAGTACAGGAGGAGCACGGTCGCCTGTACTGTAGGTGCAGGATATAAATAGTGCAGGAGGAGCACGGTCATTTCTACTGTAGGTGTAGGATATAAATAGTACAGCAGGAGCACGGACATCTCTACTGTAGGTGTAGGATATAAATAGTACCGGAGGAGCACGGTCATCTCTACTGAAGTGGTAGACGATAAATAGTACCGGAGGAGCACGGCCATTTCTACTGTAGGTGTAGGGTATAAATAGTACCGGAGGAGCACGGTCATCTCTACTGTAGGTGTAGGATATAAATAGTACAGGAGGAGCACGGTCATCACTACTGTAGGTGTAGGATATAAATAGTACAGGAGGAGCACGGCCATTTCTACTGTAGGTGTAGGATAAAAATAGTACTGGAGGAGCACGGAGTTCTCTACTGGAGGTGTAGGATATAAATAGTACCGGAGGAGCGTGGTCATCTCTACGGAAGTGGTAGACTATAAATAGTACAGGAGGAGCACGGTCATCACTACTGTAGGTGTAGGATATAAATACTACAGGAAGAGCACGGTCATCTCTACTGTAGGTGTAGGATATAAATAGTACAGGAGGAGCACGGTAATCTCTACTAAAGGTGCAGGATATAAATAGTACAGGAGGAGCACGATCATCTCTACTGTAGGTGTAGGATATAAATAGTACAGGAGGAGCACGGTCATCTCTACTGTAGGTGTAGGGTATAAATAGTACAGGAGGAGCACGGTCATCACTACTGTAGGTGTAGGATATAAATAGTACAGGAGGAGCACGGTCATCTCTACTCTAGGTGTAGGATATAAATAGTACAGGAGGAGCACGGTCATCTCTACTGTAGGTGTAGGATATAAATAGTACAGGAGGGGCGCGTTCATCACTACTAAAGGTGTAGGATATAAATAGTGCCGGAGGAGCACGGTCATCTCTACTGTAGGTGTAGGATATAAATAGTACTGGAGGAGCGCGTTCATCACTACAAAAGGTGTAGGATATAAATAGAGACGGAGGAGCACGGTCATCTCTACTGTAGGTGTAGGTTATAAATAATACAGGAGGGGCGCGGTCATCTCTACTGTAGGTGTAGGTTATAAATAATACAGAAGGGGCACGGTCATCACTACTGTAGGTGTAGGATATAAATAGTACTGGAGGAGCATGGTCATCTCTACTGTTGGTGTAGGTTATAAATAGTACAGGAGGAGCACGGTCAACACAACTCTAGGTGTAGGGTTTAAATAGTACAGGAGGAGCACGCTCATCTCTACTGTAGGTGTAGGATATAAATAGTACAGGAGGAGCACGGTCATCTCTACTGTAGGTGTGGGATATAAATAGTACAGGAGGAGCACGGTCATCTCTACTGTAGGTGTAGGGTATCAATAGTACAGGAGGAGCATGGTCATCTCTACTGTAGGTGCAGGATGCAAATAGTACAGGAGGAGCACGGTCATCACTACTGTAGGTGTAGGGTATAAATAGTACAGGAGGAGCACGGTCATCTCTACTGTAGGTGTAGGATATAAATAGTACAGGAGGAGCACGGTCATCACTACTTTAGGTGTAGGATAAAAATAGTACAGTAAGTGCACGGTCATCTCTACTGTAGGTGTAGGGTATAAATAGTACAGGAGGAGCACGATCATCACTACTCCAGGTGTAGGATATAAATAGTACAGGAGGAGCACGGCCATTTCTACTGTAGGTGTAGGATATAAATAGTACTGGAGGAGCACGGCCATTTCTACTGTAGGTGTAGGTTATAAATAATACAGGAGGAGCACGGTCATCTCTACTGTAGGTGTAGGATATAAATAAAACTGGAGGAGCACGGAGTTCTCTACTGTAGGTGTAGGATATAAATAGTACAGGAGGAGCACGGTCATCTTTACTGTAGGTGTAGGATATAAATAGTACAGGAGGAGCACGGTCATCTCTACTGTAGGTGTAGGATATAAATAGTACAGGAGGAGCACGATCATCACTACTCTAGGTGTAGGATATAAATAGTACAGGAGGAGCACGGTCATCTCTACTGTAGGTGTAGGATATAAATAGTACAGGAGGAGCACGATCATCACTACTCTAGGTGTAGGATATAAATAGTACAGGAGGAGCACGGTAATCTCTACTAAAGGTGCAGGATATAAATAGTACAGGAGGAGCACGGTCATCACTACTGTAGGTGTAGGGTATAATTAGTACAGGAGGAGCACGGTCATCTCTACTCTAGGTGTAGGATATAAATAGTACAGGAGGAGCACGGTCATCTCTACTGTAGGTGTAGGATATAAATAGTACTGGAGGAGCGCGTTCATCACTACTAAAGGTGTAGGATATAAATAGTGCCGGAGGAGCATGGTCATCTCTACTGTAGGTGTAGGATATAAATAGTACAGTAAGTGCACGGTCATCTCTACTGTAGGTGTAGGATATAAATAGTACTGGAGGAGCACGGTCATCTCTACTGTAGGTGTAGGTTATAAATAGTACAGGAGGAGCACGGTCATCTCTACTGTAGGTGTAGGTTATAAATAGTACAGGAGGAGCACGGCCATCACTACTCTAGGTGTAGGGTTTAAATAGTACAGGAGGAGCACGCTCATCTCTACTGTAGGTGTAGGATATAAATAGTACAGGAGGAGCACGGTCATCTCTACTGTAGGTGTAGGGTTTAAATAGTACAGGAGGAGCACGGTCATCTCTACTGTAGGTGTGGGATATAAATAGTACAGGAGGAGCACGGTCATCTCTACTGTAGGTGTAGGGTATCAATAGTACAGGAGGAGCATGGTCATCTCTACTGTAGGTGCAGGATGCAAATAGTACAGGAGGAGCACGGTCATCACTACTGTAGGTGTAGGATATAAATAGTACAGTAAGTGCACGGTCATCTCTACTGTAGGTGTAGGATATAAATAGTACAGGAGGAGCACGGTCATCACTACTTTAGGTGTAGGATAAAAATAGTAAAGTAAGTGCACGGTCATCTCTACAGTAGGTGTAGGATATAAATAGTACAGGAGGAGCACGGTCCACTCCACTGTAGGTGTAGGATATAAATAGTACAGGAGGGGCACGGTCATCTCTACTGTAGGTGTAAGAGGTAAATAGTACAGGAGGAGCACGGTCATCTCCACTGTAGTTGTAGGATATAAATAGTGCAGGAGGGGCACGGTCATCTCTACTGTACGTGTAGGATATAAATAGTACCGGGGGGGCACGGGCATCTCCACTGTAGTTGTAGGATATAAATAGTACAGGAGGAGCACGGTCATCTCTACTGTAGGTGTAGGGTATAAATAGTACAGGGGGGGGCACGGGCATCTCCACTGTAGTTGTTGGATGTAAATAGTACAGGAGGAGCACGGTCATCTCCACTGTAGTTGTAGGATATAAATTGTACAGGAGGAGCACGGTCCTCTCTACTGTAGGTGTAGGATATAAATAGTACAGGACGGGCACCTTCAACTCTACTGTAGGTGTAGGGTATAAAAAGTACAGGAGGAGCACGGTCATCTCCACTGTAGTTGTAGGGTATAAAAAGTACAGGAGGAGCACGGTCATCTCTACTGTAGGTGTAGGGTATCAATAGTACAGGAGGAGCACGGTCATCTCTACTGTAGGTGTAGGATATAAATAGTACAGGAGGGGCACGTTCATCAAAACTTTAGGTGTAGGATATAAATAGTACAGGAGGAGCACGGTCATCTCTACTGTAGGTGTAGGATATAAACAGTACAGGAGGAGCACGGTCAACTCTCGTGTCAGTTTAGGTTATCACTGGTAGTGGAGGAGCACGGCATCGTCTAGTGTTAGAGTAAGAACTGCCAGAGAGCTGACTCATGAATCTGAGTAGTATAAACAAGGGAGGTTGGTGTGCAGTTTGTCACGGAGTGCCGCTTGACATAAAGTGAACATATTAGGTGTCTGGTAAGCATGGGAGTTAGGTGAAGTGGAGGGAGGACGTGCTGCTTTGCCTTGCATTTCCTAACTTCTCCCTCAGAGTGGTGGCGGACCTGAGCGGGAGCAGAACGAGGCCCGCGAGCGGGGCTGAAAGCATCAACAGACCTGCAACAACAAGAGAAAACTTCCGTGTGACGTCACAGGTAAAGCAGGTAACTGATTGGTGGTGACTGTGGGCTGACGTTTAAGTTAACATATAGCATATAACTAAATTTTAAAAACGAAGCTTAATTTAATTAATTGAATATATTAAGCGAGGAAAATACCTTGATTTCCACTAAACTAATTATTTAAATAAATTAAATAATGGGAGAACAGGAGATGTGTTGCTGCTGCAATATGTAGGAGCTTGTGCTCATTTTAGTCCAGCACGCCTACATCTGTGGTAAGTGTCTGAGGCTCGAGGAACTTTGGCTCTGATTTGAGGAGATGGGAGATGGAGTACGAGCTGTAGACATTGCGAGACATCAGGAAGGGAGAAAGTCACTTCGACTTTTGATCCAGGAGGCAGCCACACCATTTATACTAAATACTTTAGAATTGAAACGTTGTCAGGGACCGGATGGTGTGATTGCAAGTGAGGCAAGTACCGTGATCCATGAGGTAGTACTGCAGGAGCCTCTGTCCCTGCACTTGTCCAATAGATTCAAGGTCCTTGCAACCCTTGTGGACCAGTGCGGGGACTGCAGGGAGGACGACTAAACTGACCACAGCACCGTGGTACAGGAAGCCGTTCAAGTGTGAGGAGTAAAAAGGAAGGTGGGTGTTGTAGTCGACGGTATAGCTAGGGGGATAGACACTGTTCTCTGCAGCCAGGAGCGTGAGTCCCGAAGGCTATGTTGCTTACCTGGTGCCAGGGTAAAGGACATCTCCTCCAGGCTGGAGAATAACTTCGACTGGGAGGGGGAGGATCCAGTTGCCATGTTCATGTAGTTACCAACGACATAAGTAGGATTAAGAAAGAGGTTCTGCTGAGAGAGTTTGTGAAGCTAGCGACTAAATTAAAAAGCAGAACCACGAACATAATAATCTCTAGATTATTACCTGAGCCACGAGCAAATTGGAATCGGGCCAACAGGATCAGTGAGAAGAATGGGTGGCTCAAAGATTGGTGTGGGAGAAGAGATTTCGATTCGTGGGGCACTGGCACCAGTACTGGAGAAAGAGAGAGCTGTTTCATTGGGACGGGCTATACCTGAACCATGCTGGGACCAGAGTTCTAGCGAATCGAATAACTAGTGAGTTAGATAGAGCTTTAAGCTAAATAAGCGGGCCAGTCACGGGGGAGAGACATCTAGAATGCTAGAGAGAAAAGTGAAGGAAGCAGTGCAGGACAGGGATTGATGTAAGGATACCAGATTGTGTCAGGAAGGGACAGAGCGTACAAACAAAAGAGTGCACTAACAAATAGGGACCTGGTAAGAAAAATGGGAAGACAAATATGCCCATAGTACCAAAAATGTTTTGATATAAAAAAATGTTAGAAAGACAAATCTAAAGGCACTGTATCTGAATGCACGAAGCATTCATAATAAGGTAGACGAATTACGAGCACAAATAGATATAACTGCATTCACAGAGACATGGCTGCAGGGTGACCAAGACTGGGAGCTGAATATCCAAGGATATTCCATATTTAGGACGGATATGTGAAAAGGAAAATGAGGTGGGGTGGCGTTGTTCGTAAAGGATGAAATCAAAGCAATAGAGATAATGGATATTGGCTCAGAAAATCAGGATGTAGAATTACACAAGGTGTAGCTAAGAAGCACCAAGGGACAGAACACTTTGGTGAGAGTTGTATATAGGCCTCCAAACAGTAGTGGTAATGTAGGGGACGGCATCAAACAGGAAATTAGAGATGCATGTAACAAGCATACTACAGTAATCATGGGTGTATTTAATCGACATATAGACTGGCCAAATCAAATTTGCAATCATACTGTGCAGGATGAATTCCTGGATTGTGTATGAGATTGTTTTTAGACCTGTAAGATGAGGAGCCATCTAGTGAGCAGGCTATCAAAGATTGGGCATGGTGCAATGAGAAGTGGTTAATTAATAATCTTGTTGTGCGGCAACCTTTAAGAAGAGTGACCATAGCATGATAGAATTCTTCATTAAGATGGAAAGTGAAGTAGTCCAATCCGAAACTAGGGTCCTAAATCTAAACAAAGGAAACTACGAATATATGAGGAGGGAGTTGGCTATGATAGATTGGGGAGCTTCATTACAAGGCATGCCGGTGGATAAGCAATGGCTAACATTTAAGGGACGAATGCATGAGTTGCAACAGTTACACATTCCTTTCTGGTGCAAAAACACAAAAGGAAAAGCGGCCCAGCCATGGCTAGCAAAAGAAATTAAGGATAGTATTGAATCAAAAGAGGAGTCATATAAAGTTACCAGAAAAAGTAGCAAGCCTGGGGATTGGGAGCAGTTTAGAATTCAGCAAAAAAGGACCAAGAGATTGAATAAGAGGGGAAAAATAGAGTATGAGAATAAACTGGCAAGGAACATAAAAGCGGCTTCTACAAGTATGTAAAAAGTTCAAGATTAGTGACGACAAAAGCAGGTCCCTTGAAGTCAGAAACGGGAGAAAGTTACATGGGAAACAAGGAAATGGCTGAGCAATTAATCAAATACTTTGGTTCTGTCCGCATGGTAGAGGACACAAATAACTGTCCATAAATGCTAAGGAACAAGGGTCTAGTGAAAAGGAGGAATTAAAGGAAATTAGTAACAGTAATAAAATTGTGTTAGAGAAGGCAATGGTACTGAATGCCGATAATTCGCCAGGGCCTGGAAATCTGCATCCCAGAGTAATAAAAGAGGTAACCATGGGTATAGTGGAGGCATTGGTTGTCATCTTCCAAAATTCTATAGATTATGGAACAGTTCCTGCAGATTGGAGAGTGTCAAATGTAACCCCACTATTTAAAAAAGGAGGGAGGGAGAAAACAGGGAACCACAGACCGGTTAGCCTAATATCAGTAGTAGGGAAAATGCTAGAGTCTGTTATCAAGGATGTGATAACAGGACACTTAGAAAATATCAACGGGATTAGACAAAGTCATCATGAATTTTGAAAGGGAAATCGTGTTTGACAAACATACTGGAGTTTGTTGAGGAAGTAACTGGTAGAATAGATAAGGGAGAACCAGTGGATGTGGTGTATTTGGATTTTCAGAAGGCCTTTGAAAAATTCCCATAAAAGAGGTTAGTGTGCAAATTTAAAGCACATGGAATTGGTGTTAATATACTGGCATGCATTGAAAATTGGTTGACAGGGAACAAAGAGAAGGAATAAATGGTTTTTTTTCGTGGTGTCAGGCGGTGATTGGGGTGTACTGCAGGGATCAGTGAGTTGGCAAATACATGGCAGATGCAGTATAACGTGGATAAATGTGAAGTTATCCACTTCGATAGGAAAAACAGAAAGGCAGACTATTAGTTAAACGGTGATAGATTGGGAAATGTTGATGTACAAAGGGACCTGTCATTCCTTGTACACCAGTCACTGAAGGCAAACATGCAGGTACAGCAATCAGCTAGGAAGGCAAATAGTATGTTGGCCTTCATTGTAAGAGGAGTGGAGACAGGAGCAAGGATTTCTTACTACATTTATACAGTGCCTTGGTGAGACACCACCTGGAGTGCTGTGTGTAGTTTTGATCTCCTTACCTAAGAAAGGTTATACTTGCCACAGAGGGAGCGCATCGAAGGTTCAGCAGATTGATTCCTGGGGTTGCAGGACTGTCATTTGAGGAATAGACTTGTATTCACCAGAGTTTAAAAGAAAGAGAGGGGATCTCATTGAAACAGTTAAATTCTGACAGGGCTAGACAGAATGGATGAAGGGAGGATGTTTCCCCTGGCTGGGAAGTTTAGAGCGAAGGTTCACATTCTCAGGAAACGGGGTAGGACATTTAGGACTCAGATGAGGATTCATTTCTTCACTCAGAGGGTGGTGAACCTGAGGAATTCTCTACCACAGATGGCTCTGGATGCCAAGTCACTGAATATATTTAAGATAGAGATCGATAGATTTGCAGACACAGAAGGCTTCAAGGGGTTTGGGGAGAGAGCGGGAATATGGTATTGAGATAGAGGTTCAGCCATGATCATATTGAATGGCGGAGCAGGCCCGAATGGCCTACTCCTGCTCCTATTTTCTATGTTTCTATGTTGGTTAGCACCCGCAGTGGAGGAGCAGGGGCACGTCTAGTGTAATTTGTGGGAGCTAATATTACCAGTGGAACAAGGTCATCTCTAATGCTGCAGGACTGTTTCATGTATTACTGGATTTGTTTCAGCGCCTGTTCTGGAGGCGTTGGAGCACTCGGAGTCAGTGAAGGGCTGGGTCATGGCGATGGCTGCCATTGTAGCTGTTTCAACCAGTTCTGCTGGAATAGGGTCAGCTCCAGTAGTGGGTGATTCCAGTTTCCATTTGTAAAGGATGTTTGTATTGTGTGTGTTTTTCAAACTGTACAATAACAATTTAATTGATTTCTCTTAATCGGAATTAACAGTAAAAAAAAGCAACTTACCTCAGTCTATTTGTTAAATGACTGTAACTAATGCCAATTATGAGTTAACCTGATTGACTCCCTGGCGGATTGATGTGTGGATAAGTATAGGTTCCCCTCTACTGTCTCAGCCGTGCGCCAGTCACAGTCTTTCAGCTCCAACTGAATTGATCCATTCTCACTGAAAATGGGGCGACCAGCTATTCTGCTGATGAAAGAGATTTACTACCCGATTGTCGCAGCTTTCGGTGTCCCCGGTGAGCCACTGTAACCTGCTTGTTGTTAATCGTTGTTAACGTCTCCCTGTTCATATCGCATGTTGGATAGAGTAACAGTTTTACGGATGTCAGCATGACACAGTGACCGCGTGTCCACGCTGTCCACGTTCCCGTTAATACCATAACATTACTGATGTTACAATGTTCTTTGAAGCTCAAACACAGGGATTTTAGCGGATTTCCGGACCGTTTTGTCCCCCCGTGCAGAGTGAGCGGTGCAGCAGCTCATTAAATGTGTGGGTGGGTTTCCCAGGTAATGGCTCCAATACTAATCCTGTTCTCACACTGCTCCGTGTTGATAATCACACTGAATGGAGTAAAATGCTCTCCACAGGTATCTCCATATATAATTGAATTAGACGCTGGAACATTATTTTTCTCCTCTCTCTTTCTTACAGCGAACCTGATGACAATTGTGATTCTCTCCCGAGGAAACTGCGGCCTTTCCAAGTGTATCTCTGTCTACATGGTGGCCATGGCAACAGCAGATCTACTGGTCATGATCTTCAATGTAATGGTGTATTATATTTTCAGTTATCACTTTCCACTTTCATTCCTGTCCCAGACTCCCGTGTGTAAGTCCAATCTATACATGAATGCTGTCACCTTCGATTTGTCTGTTTGGTTCACCGTCTCCTTCACATTTGACCGATTTATAGTTATCTGCTGTCAGAAGTTTAAAGTAAATTATTGCACCGAGAGAATTGCCGTCATGGTTACAACAGCGTTCACGGTTCTAATCTTATTAAAGGGCATTGTCATTTTGTTTGCATATGAATCTCAGCAAATAATTAACAACGTGCAGTGGGGCTGTCGGTCAAGTGTTGCTTTTTTTTCCTCCCCTTCAGGTGTAGCGTATCTCTGGTTTCACACTGTATGGCTCGTTTGGCTTCCCTTTACCTTAATGGCCTTGTTTAATTGTTTGACTGTCAGACGTATTTTAGTGGCCAGCAGAGCCCGCAGAGGACTCCGGGGTCACAGCAGTGAGAATCAGAGCGATCCAGAGATGGAGAGCCGAAGGAAATCCATCATTTTGCTCTTCGCTATATCGGGCAGTTTTATATTGCTGTGGCTGACAGCTGCCGTCAATTTTTTAATTACCAGAATGTCGAACATCAATTATTATCGAGGCGACCGCACAAACCCAGCGTATATCGCCACTGAAACCGGAGCTATGCTGAAACATTTGAGTTCCTGCCCGAACACGTGCATTTATGCAGCGACCCAGAGGAAGTTCAGAGAAGAGCTGAAGAAGCTGCTGAAATCTCCCTGGACTCAGATTCTAAGATTGGTTAAACATGAAAGAAAGCCGAACTAGAGCTTCGGTAGGGACGTTGGAATTCCGTTCTAGCTCGTGTTCTAGCTTAGACCGGGGTTCCCTCTGCTAACCGCTACATAAGGGTTTTTCTTGTAAAAACTCACAGGTACGCAACTATATTTGAGGCCCATAGTAGATTTTAACGCCAACAAGGGCTGTGGTTTTCCGCAGTTCTTTGGCCGAGTGTCTCATTCCAAACAAGGACATTCCCCCTTATGTATGAAACATGTCAGCGATGAAGTGAAATTTAACAGTGGAATATAATAGTTGATCAATGGGTTTAATATCTGATCCTGAGAGGACTGTAATCAATTCTATCAGATATTGCTCGGATCAGTCACTAGTTTTAGGGAAAGATTTTGTCGTTTTCAACTCTCGGTCCGGTTACTTTTTCCAGCAGGTTTGATGAAAATGTTGCTTGGACTGATTGCAGCTGCAAGGGCCGCTTCACCCCTTCTCCTGGGAATAAGGAGCGGTGCCGCTGTTCCCTTCTCAGTGTTGCGATGTTTCACCATGTTTTGAATGTTTACTGGAGTTGCCTCGGTATTACCTGTTTTTTTTTTCCTGACGTATTGATTAATGAGAATGAGTTGAAGGCTGTCCAGCAACATTAAATAAAGTTGTTACTTGCTGTTACTAAATGTATCATGGTGAATCTGCGTGTTATTAATGTGAATCAGCGACCTTGTAACCTGGTAACACAGTGTAAGAAATAAGAATTTATAGTCGGGGCATTTCAGGCATGGATCAGTAATCAAGACTCTCAGATATTTACATGGAATACTCCGCTGTGTGTTAGTGCACTAACAGAAGAATGTAATATCCCCATCCCTTTACCAACTGGCATTGAACGGGTACCCCCAGTGCAAGGCCGTGTATTCATAGCTCCGTCCGGCACCACTGAGGACCTGGGTTTGAGAGTGTTTCTCGCTGTAACGGCTTCAGATAAGGTTTCGAGCCAATTAACTAGCATTTTGTTCGTCCGATAATTTCAGTGCCTCGGTTAAAGCTTTTTTCCAATTTATTCTGGAGTATATGTGTTGCAGGTTGCAAGATGTGGAAGAGAACCTGTTCCTCGAACTGGGTAAATCTACTGTTCACACTGCAGGATGTGTAAGAGAGTCAGAGCACTGTCTCTGACTGCTTCCGTTGTTCTATTCAGTTTACCGGGTTACACATATAAACAGACAGCGCTGTTTCAGCTCCATCTTTACACACCTTCAGCGATTGATGGGCGCCGGAGATAGTAATTGTTCTGTTGATTTATATTAATTTTAAAATGATTGGCTTGCATGCATTTTTTCGCCCATTCGGAGTGTATTTTTATCGCGGAGCCTACCATCTATTGTATGCCTGTAATTATCAGTCCATTTGGGATTAGTGGAATCTGAATATTCTAAAGCTAAGGTCATTTTCAATTTCGGCCTGGACGAAAATCTGACTGGAGTGGACTGTGCGCCAGTCATGCATCCCGCCGAATTTCCCTTTTCGTTGACTGTAATGAAAAATAAAATTGTGTGGGTGTAAAATTCGCTGCTGCCAATCGACAAAATCCACTAAAGCGGTGGAAAGTACAGTCAAATCACGGAATTATTGACATGTATTCTATTTCCGAATAGTAATTGATAATATACCGACACTTTTGAAGGAGCCTCCAATTGTATCAAGACCCTTTACTGTCAGAGTCAGTTGGGCAGTGTTTGGATTGTGGGTCAAATTTTAGTCCTTGTAGATGAAACCTAGGGCTAGATTTTCAGTATAGGCAGTTTTGGGGCGCTAACCTTAGCGCCCGCCCGAAGTTAGCGCCCGCCCCAAAGTAGCGCCCCGTTGCCGGAAATTCAGTGGCTTCGCCCTAAGAGGTTGGTGGAGCGCTAAAAGAGGCGTTCCACTACTATCTTTAGGCGCTAAGCCGGCGGTCCAGAGGGATAGCGCCCAGGCGGGGCGCAGCGCGGGTGCGGTCATTTTTGGGCTGACAGCAGACCCCGTGGCGCCGACCAGCTCTTAAAGGGGGAAGGGACGAATTGGTCTGCTGCCATGCCCTGCACACTGCAGCCTTGCAAAGAGGCCTCAACACTGCTGCTCAGCCCCAGGGAGTCATGGCAACACCAGAGAAGGCCCGTCAGCGTGCCCTGCGCTTCTCAGAGGGTGATCTGGACATAATGGTCACAGCTCTGGAGGTGAGGCGCAAGATCTTGTTTCCAGAGAGTGGGAGGAATCCAACCCACCACGACTACACCAAAGCCTGGAAGCAGATCGCCCAGAGGGTGACGTTCACCGGCGATGCCCCCAGGACCCACAAACAATGTCGTAAAAAATACAACGACCTGACCAGGATTGTCAGGGTGAGTACCCTTTCCAGTCTCCTCCTCATTCTTGCATGTACACCTGACATGATGGGCAAAGGGAGCTGAAAGTCCTATTGGCCAGCCCTCAGCCAGCAGCATTGGGACAGTCATGAGCATCAATTGGCCATTCGGCACTCTACACTCTGGCCAAGCTATTCCACCATGGGAGGCTGTGCACACTACATCAGGGCTTCACTCTGTCCAAGCTATTCCACCATGGGAGGCTGGGCACACTACATCAGGGCTTCACTCTGGCCAAGCTATTCCACCATGGGAGGCAGTGCACACTACATCAGGGCTTCACTCTGGCCAAGCTATTCCACCATGGGAGGCAGTGCACACTACATCAGGGCTACACTGCGCACTTACAGCCCGTCCTTTCTCTTGCAGGCTAAAGTAGCCTTTAATCACCAGGCCCGTGCCAGGGGTGGCCGCGCCAAGCTGCAGAAGCTCACTCGGCTGGAGGAGCGCGTGTGTGTGCTCATGGGAGCCTGTGTGCTCGTCCCCACAGCGTGCGGAGTAGCTGACCCTCCACTGCCCGGCAATGGTAAGGACCTCGCCTTTTTTGCCCTCTCGCGTCGCACTGGCCCATCCGAGCTACCTCCTTTGCCACTGTCCCACCAATGCGCTGAATCCCACCAGTCCTAACTCTCTCGCTGACGCCGTCTCCTCACTCTGAAGCTATTCTTGTGCATTCCTGCTTTCAGCTGGTGACGACCAGGACCCTGAAGCTGCCAGTGACAGCACCTCCGAGCAGGAGGAGGAGGAGGAGCAAGCCGGACCATCGGGGGAACAGTCACGTCCCGCAGGAGAGGAGGAAATGCTTGACACCTCCTCACTGGACGAGTGCCTGGAGGAAATGTCGCAGGGCAATGCAGCTTCTGGGACCAGTGGCGTCCAGCCACCCAGGAGACGTGCGCATGGCCTGCGGCCTTCCCCCCAAAGGGGGCAAGGATCAGAGGGGAGTGCTGCTGATTGGCACACTCGCCGCCACCAACGTGGCAAGGGTCCCCTAGTTCGGCCCCCTCCTCCCCAGCGGGAGAGTCGCGACTCCAGTCCGGACACCTTCACCTCGGAGGAGGTGTGGAAGCTGGATAAGATGGCCGAGGATTCGGACCGGCGCCACACGGAGCTCATGAGCATGGTGGGGCGCATCCCTGAGACCATCGAGTCGCTGGCGACCAGTGTGCGCGAGTTCGGGGCAGCAACTGCCGTGAGTGGCCGCATGCTGACTGATGCCATCAAGACCCTGGCGGATGTGATGCGGGCGCACACCGGGACAACAGGGGCACTCACTGCTGCCACACGCGCTGTCTCAGGCAGGCATCGCCAGGGCAGCCGCCACGCTGGACCATCCCAGCAAGCCGCCCCTCGGCTGATTGTTGCGGATCCTGCAGTGTGGGCCCGGCCGAGTGCCACTGTGCCACAGCACCAGCCAGCGCATCCCAGACGCCAGCTGGCCCACATTGCGCCATCCGTCGCCGCCATTCCCCCACTGGGGCGTCAAGGGCAAGCAGCTGCAGCTGATGGTGGCCAGGCTCAGGTGCGCCACTCAGCAGACGGCCCCTCGAGGCCCAAACGCCGTGTAGGCCGCCCCCCAGCGGCATCTGGCGGAAGGGCATCTGAGCCTTAGGCGCCTTCCCCCAGCCTCGCAGCAGCCACTGGGCAGAGCTTGCGAAGGAGCAGCAGGCCGGGCAGGGGAGGCAAAAGGCTGGGCAAGGTCTCGCCCTCGCGGGCCACTCAGTAGAGGGTGTGGCCAGCTTTCCGTTTTTATGGTGGTGGCCATCTTTATTTTGCCCATGGTTGTGTTGTTGGAGGGCTTATTTTTTGCGTTAGGCCGACGTTGAGGCCCGGTTTGAAGAAATGTGGAGTGACTCCTCCCCAGTTTGTGCGAGTGAGTCGTTTGTTGGGCTTTTTGTGGGGCCCGTTTATTGTTTTTGGGGATTCATGTGGGAAGGGCTTTTCATTTTTGTGTAATAAATAATTATCTTTATTCATGCAGTCTCCATGGTTGTTCTTCTTAGTGTTTGTTGGCTTCGCCGGCTGAGGGCTTGCGGAGCGGCATAATTCATCTTCCCTCATGGCCCCTGGCCATTCCCTGACAGGGGGCTTAGAAGTACCGTGTAATAAGGTGGCGTCGTGCGGCCCTTGGCCCTGGTCGCTCCCTCCTGGGAACGTACTCCTGCTCCTCCTCCTCCTCCTGCTCATGCTCCTCCTGCTCCTCCTCCTGAGGCGCTGGTCCAACGTCAGGTGGCAGTGCCTGAGTCCTGCGGATAGCCAGGTTGTGTAGCATGCAGCAAACCACCACAAATTGGGAGACCTGGTCCAGCGAATACTGGAGAGCTCCTCCGGAGCGATCAAGGCAGCGGAACCGCTGCTTGAGGACCCCAATAGTTTGCTCGATGATGTTGTGGGTGGTTTGATGGCTCTCGTTGTAGGCCTCTTCAGCATCGGTCCGGGGCGCGCGGAGCGGGGTCATGAGCCAGGTGCACAAAGGATAGCCTTTGTCCCCGAGTAGCCATCCTCTTGGGGGAGGCTGTGCCTGGAACATGTCATGCACAGTACTCTGCCGCAGGATAAAGGCATCGTGGCTGCTGCCTGGGAAGCTGGCATTGACTGCCATGATGCGCTGCTTGTGGTCACACACCAGCTGCACATTCAGAGAATGGTAGCCCTTCCTGTTGCGATACTGCTCGCCATGCTCCAGAGGGGCCCGCAAAGCCACATGCGTACAGTCAATGGCGCCCTGCACCAAGGGGAATTCCCCGAGTCTGGAAAATCCCAATGCGCGCTGATGCTGGCTCTCCAGGGCCATGGGGAAGGAGATGAATTGGCTTCTCCTTCTGAACAGTGCTTCGGTCACCTGGCGGATGCAGCGATGCGCGCCATACTGGGAGATGTTTGCTATGTCCCCAGCAGCGTATTGGAAGGAGCCGGTGGCATAGAAGTTCAATGCCACCGTCACCTTCACTTCCACCGACAGAGACGTCCTGCACCTGAGCTTTGGCCGCAGATCTCGGCGAAGCAGGTGGCAGATCTCTGCAATCACCTCCTTTCGGAATCGGAGCCTTTTAACACATCGCGCGGCACTCATGTTTAGGTAGGAGCGCTGCTGGCGGTATAGCCTGACTGGGTAAGGCCTACGTGGCCGACGCCTGTAGCCCCCTCTGCCTCTAGCCAGGGCTGCCCCTCTCACAATGCGTCTGCGAGCCCTACGGACATGGAGCTGCAGCTCCGCGTTGGCACCCCATGCAACCCCCATCAAATCCTGGCAAACACTCAAATTTCCAAAAGGCCAGTTGCAGCGCTCTGGCCTGAGTCCAAAAATACCTGAGCTCTTGCTGCTTGAAACCAGTTAGCTATCCTCCTTGTTGTGTCTCCAGAAATGCGTTGCACAAGAGTGTTTTCTGAAAAAAGGCTGGCCTTTATACTGGAGAGCACGTCCCCTTTAATTCACGCCCCCCGGGGCCCGCGCTGGTTGTGTTGCGTTCCTTTTTCCAAACGCTCCGGCCGCCAGCTGCACAATGGGGCGGTCTGACTGAAGTTTGGAATCGGGGCGGCCAAAGGGCGTTGCACGAGGAGGTGACGTCATTTTCTGCGCGCGCATCTGGCCGGGCGCTAAACTTTGCGCCGGCGCTAACGGGCAACTTAATTTGGGGCGAGGTGCAAACAGCGCTGCGCACGGGCGCTACACGCATAGCGCCCGAAAATCACTTCTCTTAAGGCGCTAACTGCTGGCGCTAGCAACTGAAAATCTAGCCCCTAGTCTCTCATAAATTCTTAGACACAGTAACAGATTTAAATGTTATTAAAAATGTATTGCATAATTGGATCGAAAGAAGACTTAAAAATTTGGGGTGTAACTCACGCGAAGTTCTCCATCGCGTATCAACATGTCGGAACAGGATGATCGCATTGGATGTCTTTGTATAACAGTGCAGAGTGTTCTGTGGATTTAGACTGTTAGTGGAGGATTACAGAGCTCCATCGAGGGGCGGACGGCCGCCCTTAACATCGGCATCTGCCTTTTGTTCCACTCAATGCAAGAAGAATGTAAAGGGCTCTTTAACTCAGCCGGAATTAAATACATCTTGATTTATATTATTGTTAAGAAAACCAATGCCCAGAGCTGATGTCCACAATCCTAATGGTCCCTAAAAAACAGTAGTGATTTATTTATTATCCTCGAACTGAAAAAGTAAAATAAATCTGCGCTACAAACAAACTGCAAGGAGCGAAAGATGCAGGTTTCCTGAATATAATTGGTGACATGTTACAGAATCGCTTGAGCGTTGAACTCATTGGCTGTTAGTGACAGAAGTGTGACGAAACAGATTCACTTTTGAAGCACTCGCTAAGTCATCAGGAGCCCGACACTCCAGAATGTTGCGCTCTTCACGATGGGCCGCAGGAAGTGAGGTCACAGTCTGAGTGTCTGAGAACAGGAAATGCTGCCGCCGATCAGTGTCTGTGTCAGAACGCTTCGGCTTTCTCAATGGCCAGATGTAATTTCCCCCAGTCCCGAAATTCCGCCGTACCAACAAGTTAGCGGAGTAAAACCCAACACCAAGTCCGTCAGTCCCAGAATATCAGTTCACTCTACAACTCTACAAGCAAAGGATATAAGAGGATTGGAAGAAATATCACTGGGCAATTCAAATCGGACATTAATTATGTAATGCCTAAAGTGCTATATAATAAACTAGATTTAATTTAATGTAATTAGTTTAATTTCATTTGATTTAATTTATTTCAAATTAAATTTAGTCTTACGAACTTTCGTTTAATTTAAATTAATGGTAATTTATTTTCAAAATCTCCTTACGCTTCCATCGTGATTTCTGTCACTGTTGAATTTAAATGCTGCAACTTACATTGATAACAACAGTGGATATTCAGGTGACATGTTGGAACTCCAGGGCGCTTCACCTATCCATGATAATCACATGTCCATGAAGTGTCTCCATCTGCTCGAACTTTAGCTCAGTGTTTCTGAGCTTGAGGGGCGGCTGGCGTCATTGTAGGGCTGAGAATTTGCTCGATCACATGTTCCAGGGGCTGGTAACCCCGCAGCCACAGCGAGTTCAGAAGGATAGTAAGTTGTTCGCCATCGGCAGGGTGTGAAGAGGCTGGTGGTGCAGCGATTGTCCTGGAACGTGGCAATCTAAAGGATGGGGCCAATTACAGAACAAAACGGAGATTTTCTTGTGCAGGCAGGAGGTGTAGCTTGGGTTCAGAATGAATACTTTGCATGTGACTTCACTAAAGAAAACGATGGTGCGAATGTTACAGTAAAGTAGGTGATAGTTGAGAAATTGGATAGGAAGAACGTAAATAAAAATGAGGTACATGAAAGGTTGGTTGCGCTCAAAATAGAAAAGTCACCTGGTCCAAATGGGCTGTATACTAGGTAGCTGAGGGAAGTAAGGGTTGAAATTGCAGAGGCTCTGCAGTCGCTAAATGTTCCAATCCTCCTTAGATATGGGAGAGCTGCCAGAGTAGTGGTACATCGCAAACATTGCACCCCGTTTAAAAAACGGGAGAGGGATAAATCTACTAATTGCAGGCCAGTCAGCCTAACGTCTTGCAGAAACATTTAGAGACAATAATCCGACAGGAACTTAATTGGCACTTGGAAAATGTGGGTTAATCAATGAAAGCCAGCATGGATATTTTCATGGGGAATCATGTTTTACTAAGTTGATCGAGTCCTTTCATGGAGTAACTAAGAGGATTGTTGAGGATAGTACAGTTGATGTTGTGTATATGGGCCTAGAAATTCAGTATAGCCACTTTTGGGGCGGTAAAGTCGGGCGGGCGCTAAAGTTAGCGCCCGCCGGAAAGTGGAGGCCACTTCGCCGAAATTCAGTAGATTTGGCCAAGGAGTTTGGGCGAGCGCTGAAACTGGCGTTGCACTCCTATCTTTAGGCGCAAAGCCGGCGGTGCGGACTGATAACGCCGAGGCCGGGCACAGCACCGGTGCGGTCATGTTTTGATTGACAGCAGACACCCTGACGCCGGCCAGCTCTTAAAGGGGGAAGGGTCGACTTTGTCTGCAGCCACGCCCTGGATAGTGGAGCCCTGCAGCTAGGCCTGAACACTGCTGGTGGACCCAAATAGCGCCTGAAGCCATGCAGAAGGCCCGTGAACGAGCGCAGCGCTTCTCAGAGCATGCTTTGAGGGTGCTGCTTAGGGGGTTGGGAAAGAACAGAGAGATCTTGTGCCCGGACAGTGGCAAGAAGGCTCCCAGGAGGCAGTACAGGAGAGCCTGGAGGGAAATCGCCCTGAGGTTGTCAGCCAACAGCGATGTCCCCAGGACTGCTGACCAATGCCGCAAGAAGTACAACGACCTCAGTCGGTTGGTCAGGGTGAGTACCCTTTCCAGTGTCCTCCTCATCCTTGCATGTGCACCTCACATTATGGGCAAAGGGACCTCAAAGGCCTAATGGCTAGCCCTCCTCCTGCAGCTATGGCACTGGCATGATCATCAATAGCACTCTCTGCACTTAACACACTGGCCAAGCTATTCGACCATGGGAGACAGTGCACACAACAACAGGGCACCACACTGGCCAAGCTATTCGACCATGGGAGGCAGTGCACACAACAACAGGGCACCACACTGTACTTAGAGGCCGTCCTTTCTCTTGCAGGCCAAGCTGGCGCGGAATTTGAAGAGCCAGACTGTCACCGGGGGAGGCCGTCCCCAGTTCCAGCAGCTCAGTCAGCTGGAGGAGAGCGTGGCTCGACTTGTGCGTGGCCGGGTGACTGGCCCCGTTGCTATTGGAGATGCCGACCCTGTGCTGGGACCCAATGGTAAGGACATGACCGTTTGGACCTCTCTGGTTCCCCTTGCGCTTCAGATCTACATCCTTTGCCACTGTCCCACCAATGCGCATAATGGCACCACTCATGCCTCCCTCGCTGACGCCCTGTCCTCACTCTAAAGCTACTCTTGTGCCTTCCTGCTTTCAGCTGGTGAGGAGGAGGCCCCTGAAGCTGAGAGTGCCAGTCCCTCGGAAGAGGAGGACGACGAGGACCAAGAGGAAGGCAGCACATCGGGGTAACCCTCATCCGCGCCAGGGGATGGCAATGGAGGGGACACGTCTTGCCTGGAGGAGAGCCAGGGGGAAGTGTTGCAGGGGGGTGTAGCTCCTGGGCCCAGTGGCGTCCAGGCATGCGGGAAGGGTCGGGCAGCACGGCTGCCTTCTCCCCAGAGGTGGGAAGTGTTGCAGGGGAGGACAGTTGCTGGGCCCAGTGGCGTCCAGGCACGCGGGAATGGTCGGGCAGCTCGGCGGCCTTCTCCCCAGGGGGGGAGTCCGCCCTCCAGTCCGGAGACGGTCCTCGCCCAGGAGGTGCGCCTCCTTGATGAAATGTCTGCGGCCTTGGAGCGGCACCACAAAGAGTTCATGGGGGTTGTGGGACAGTTGCCTCAGGCCATTGAGTCCCTGGCTCATAGTGTGGCCAATTTCGGGGACTCACAGGCCAGGGGTGTCGAGCAACTCGCGGCAGCACAGGCCAGGGGTGTCGAGCAACTCGCGGCAGCACAGGCCAGGGGTGTCAACCAACTCGCGGCAGCACAGGACGTGAGTCGCGAGTTCATGAGTGGTGCCGTCCAGACACTGGCTGATCTGATGCGGGCACAGACCAGGGCAGTTCGTGCACTCACTTCTGCCACACTCGCTGTGTCACAGAAGCATCGCCAGGGCACCCGCCACCCTGCTGCAGCACAGCGGTCTGGCCTTCACCAGATTGCTGTGCTTGCTGCAGTGCCAGGCCGGCCGAGTGCCAGTGTCTCTGGCGACCAGCGAGCGCCTGGCATCAGCCAGCTTGCCCCCATTGCTGCAGCTGCCACTGCCACTCCCCCAGCCAAGGTGCGACGAGCTGCTGGAGAGACTGATGCTGGCCAGCCACAGCTGCAGCAGTCAGCAGCCGGCCCCTCCAGGGCCGGACCTCGTCTAGGCCGACCCCCAAGGGCATCTGCCTTCACGCATTGTGCCCCTCAGGAGCCTTCCCCCAGCCTTGCAACACCCACAGGGCCCAGGTTGAGGTGGAGCAACAGGTCGGGCAGGGGCCGGAGAAGCCTGCACAAGGACTCGCCCTCTCAGCACACCAAGTAGAGTGTGTTGCCAACTGTTTTTTTTATATGGGGGTGTTTGTGTTCTGGAGGGGTGGGGCTTATTTTGGTAAGGCCGAGGATGAAGGCCAATTGGAAGGACAATTTTTGTTATTCCTCCCCAGGTTGTGGGAGTGAGATATGTTTGTGACTGTTTTTTGGGGGTCTTGCCTGTTTTTGTGCTTCATGTGGGAAGGGCCCTGAGTTTGTTAAATAAAGCTTTTTATTTATTCAGCTTGTCCAGGTGTCATGTTTCAAGTGGTTGTTGCGTTAACCGGCTGAGGGCTTGCGGAGCGGCTGCATTCAGGTGCGTTCATTGCCACAAGCCATTCCCTGACAGGGGGCCTAGAAGTGTCGTTCAATAAGCCGCCGGCGGACGGCCCTTGGACCTTGTGGCTCCCTCCTGGGCTGGTACTCCTCCTCCTCCTCCTCCTCATGGTCCTCCTGCTCATCCTCCTGAGGTGGTGGTCCAACGCGAGGTGGCAGTGCCTGAGTCCTGCGGATAGCCAGGTTGTGCAGCATGCAGCAAACGACGACGAACTGGGAGACTCTATCCGGCGAATACTGTAGAGATCCGCCGGAATGATCCAGGCAGCGGAACCATTGCAAAAGGACGCCAATCGCTTGCTCTATGATGTTCCTTGTGGCTTGATGGCTTTCGTTGTATGCCTCCTCCGCAGGGGTCCTGGGCACACGGAGCGGGGTCATGAGCCATGTACACAAAGGGTAGCCCTTGTCCCCGATAAGCCATCCCCTTGGTGGAGGCTGTGCCTCGAACATGTCAGCCGCAGTAGTCTGGCGCAGGATAAATGCATCGTGGCTGCTTCCTGGAAAGCGGGCATTGACAGCTAGGATGCGCTGCCTGTGGTCACACACCAGCTGTACATTGAGGGAATGGTAGCCCTTCCGGTTGCGGTAATCCTCGGCATTGTTGATAGGTGCCCGCATAGCCACATGCGTGCAGTCAATGGCGCCCTGCACCATGGGGAAGTCGGCGATCCTGGCAAATCCGACTGCACGCTGCTCCTGCCTCTCTAAGGTCATGGGGAAGGAGATGAATTGGTGTCTCTTTGCGAAAAGGGCATCGGTGACCTGCCGGATGCAGTGATGCACGGTGAACTGGGAGATGTTCGCTATGTCCCCAGCAGCGGCTTGGAAGGAGCCGCTTGCATAAAAGTTCAGAGCCACCGTGACCTTCACTTCCACCAACAGAGACGTCCTGCACATCAGCTGTGGACGCAGATCTCTGTGAAGCAGCTGGCAGATCCCTGCAACCACCTCCCTTCTGAAGCGCAGCCTCTTAACACAATGCGCGGCAGTCATGGTGAGATAGGACACCTGCTGGCAGTATTCCCTGAGTGGGTAAGGCCTACGTTGCCGACGCCTGATGGCCCCTCTGCGTCTAGGCATGGCTGGCCCTCTCACACAACGTCTGCGAGCCCTTCGCACATAATGCTGGAACTGAGGGTTGGAACACCATGCAGCCCCCATAATAAACTTGCAAACAGTGAAATCACAATGAGTCTAATTTCCAAGCTCTGGCCAGAAGCCAAAAATACCTCTCCTATGTTGTCCCAAATCAGTAAGGTCTGTTCCTTGGTCTCTGTCCAGAAATCCAAAGCACTAAAGTCATTGCAGCAAAATGGCTGGCCTTTATAGTTCAGTCTCAGTGCCCTTTAATTAGCGCTCCCCGAGGCCTGCAGCGCCTCTGCTGCGTTCCAGTTCACAGTTCTTAACAGCGCCACGCCCACATTGGGCGGGCGCCACTGAATTTCTGGTTTGGGGCGCACAAACAGCGTTGCACGACGAAATGACATCATAAGCTGCGCGCGCAGCTGAGCGGGCGGAAACACTTTGCGCTGGCGCTAAATGTCAACTGAAGTTGGGCGTAGGCGTAGATCGGACTGCGCCCGGGCGCTAAGTGCCTAGCGCTGGAAATCTACCCCTCTTAAGGCATTAACGGCTGGCGAACGCTACTGAATTTCTGGGCGATGGACTTTAAAAAGGCCTACATGATAGACCTGTTAGCAAAATTGAAGCCAAAATTTAATTGAAAATTGATAACAGAAAAAAAGGATGCTTAACATAATTACGATAGCAAAATACTGCAGATGCTGGAAATCCGAAATAACAACAGAAAATGCTGGAAAAGCTCAGCAGGCCAGGCAACATCCGTGGAGAGAAAATAGACTCAACGTTTCAGGTGAACCTGAAACCTCTTGACAAAGGGTTTAGCATTTTCTGTTGTTATTTTGCTTAACATAATTGTTAGGTAAATAATTCAGTGGAGCACCAAGCTGAATACAAATTAGGCAGGGTTTTGATCAATTAAAATTCGACGAAATTGTTTCCAGAGGCAGTTTTCTCGGTAACCAGAGGACACAGATTAAAGATAATTGGCACAAAAACCAGCGGGGACGTGAGGTAAAAAATAAATTTAAAAAATAAGTGGCAGAGTTGAGGAATTAATTGGTTATCCCTTTCAAAGAGCCAGCACAGACACAATGGCCTCCTTCTGTACTGTATAATTCTATGATTCTATGATTCTGTGATTCCCGTGCCATTGTTCATAGTATGTCGCAGTGTAGGGTGTAAATTTAGCACTTGCTGCATGGAGAAAGCGGAGAGACTGATTGTGGGAAGCGGACGTGGGATCTTGCAGTAACTTTGGGAGCTGTGGTTTCACAGTGAAGAGCTCAGACTGCAGAGAAAGACAAAAATCCACGTGAATCCTCCGTGATATCTTTCTCATCAATTTTTACTAATATTTAAGTAAGGGTGAAAGGGCTTTAAATTTCCTTTAAGATAAATTGGAGTCAATCAGATAACTATAGAAATTATGTTATTATTGCTAGTGGTCCAACAGAAGCGAATCACGCACTATATCCAATCATTCCAATACATTAGTAAAGGTAATACATTCATAATAAACATTAAAATTGCAATTGAAACTAAACATTAGGGGTTTAGCAGCAATTATCTCTGAGAAATGCCTCCTGTAGTTTCACCCCAATCTTGCATCTCTTTCTGGAGCTGGATCCTTGTATTATGCTAAATTTTCAAAATCAAGATAATCAGCCCAGTACCAATCTCCCATAATTCACCAGTTCAGTTTGAGTCGCTGTCACCGGCGGACTACAATTCCCAGAATGCAACAGAGTCGCATTGCACGTCGGGCTGTGTAGCTCTGAATTATGAAATGCAGCATAACCCCGGCCCTACTCCTCTTTAGTCCAATTCCTTCGTAAGGAGTTATAAGAGTGAATGAAGGATTCATCTTGTTTCTGAGCATTTATCTTTCAGGGTAATCAAATCGAACTTTCCAACAATGGGATCTCCACGACGTGAGAAAATATTTGAATCACAACACAGGGGATTCCGTGCATTTGATGTTGTTTGGGCTCCCGTCAACACAACACAACAACATTCCTCTGTTTGTATTTCAATAGAGTGTATATAACTGGGTCTCCAGCTTTTCATTTCTTAATGTCGGAACAGGCAACACAGATTATGCCATTAACAACTATGAGAATGATTAGGATAAATTGGCAACTTAACAAAAACACGTTAAATAATAGAGTTTCCGTTATTGCCTCCTAAACTGCAGTATATGTAGTGATGGTGTACTCCATTTATAGCTGTACTTTTTGATAATCTTCCCATTTTTCAAGATTATTTCTTGCTTTCTTCATTGTCTACGTTGATTGTTTTACTCCTCAGATCGAGATCCATCTGTTTGCCTTTGCCTGTGTTAGGCAGCACATGAATATTGCAGTTTGTTAGAGAAGGTTCTGTTTGGCATGTGAGGAACTGTCGATAATGTAGTTGTCTACTTCAGAGCCAGATAAATAGGTTTGTGCGGAATGAAACTTCTGGTAATTCGGTAAATAACATACACAATACAGTTACCCAGTGAGCTGAAATGTTGTGCTGGGCCCCCCTTCTCACTCCTAATTTCATATTTTGAACTTATAGATCTTTATGATTGAACTCCTTGCTACAGTGAAGAATTTGAGTAATTTGTGCATGCTCCTCGTAACATTAAAATTGACATGAGGTCACCTGGGGGGTACACACTTTTCTAAAGATAGAGAGCAGGATTGTCTATAATTTCTACAAAACCGGAATTCTGAATCCCTGGAATCTCTGGTACAGAGCTGTGTGACCTATAAAGTGCAGAAATATACTTTCCACAATTAGCTTATCAGAACTGCCCACACAGCCAAAATGAGGTAAACACAACACTTCTGGTGACAACAATGATAGATTTCATTGGAACTCTATTCCTCTGATATTCGAGGGGCCATTCTCGAACAAAGGGGAGATCGGGAACTGGCAGAGTGCGGGAACCTGTCGGACTGTAAACTGGCAGAGTGCGGGAACCCGTGGGACTGTAAACTGGCAGAGTGCGGGAACCTGTGGGACTGTAAACTGGCAGAGTGCGGGAACCTGTCGGACTGTAAACTGGCAGAGTGCGGGAACCTGTGGGACTGTAAACTGGCCGAGTGTGGGAACCCGTGGGACTGGAAACTGGCAGAGTGCGGGAACCTGTCGGACTGTAAACTGGCGGAGTGCGGGAACCCGTGGGACTGTAAACTGGCAGAGTGCGGGAACCTGTCGGACTGTAAACTGGCAGAGTGCGGGAACCCGTGGGACTGTAAACTGGCAGAGTGCGGGAACCTGTCGGACTGTAAACTGGCAGAGTGCGGGAACCTGTCGGACTGTAAACTGGCAGAGTGCGGGAACCTGTGGGACTGTAAACTGGCCGAGTGTGGGAACCCGTGGGACTGGAAACTGGCAGAGTGCGGCAACCCGTGGGATTGTAAACTGGCAGAGTGGGGGAACCTTGAGACTGGGACCTGGCAGAGTGTGGGAACCCGTGAGACTGGGATCTGGCAGAGTATGGGAATCCGTGGGACTGGGATCTAGCAGAGTGTGTGAAACTTTGGGAATGGGATCTGGCAGAGTGCGGGAACCAGTGGGACTGGAAACTGGCAGTGTGTGGGAACCCATGGAACTGGGATCTGGCAGAGTGTGGGAACCCGTGGGACTGGGATCTGGCAGAGTGTGGGAACCCGTGGGACTGGGATCTGGCAGATTCTGGAACCTGTGGGAATGGGATCTGGCAGAGTGTGGGAGCCCGTGGGACTGGGATCTGACAGAGTGCGGGAACCCGTGGGACTGGTATCTTTCAGAGTGCGGGATCCAACAGAAAGAAAGGGAACCAGGAGAGCGGGGCCATGATGAGAAGGAGAGCGGGAGGAGCCGAACAAATCACTAGACGGCGAGAGCCCCACTTTGAGTTAATAAAATATCAATCATAATTTGTTTTCAACTCTTTAAACCGATCAGTGAAATGAAAGGAAGAGGGATTCGATCAAATCGTTAAAGGAAGAGATTGGATCATTCCAAAAGGGGAATTTGTTAACATATTTGAAATGTGATTCTTAAATTGTTGCTAATACGAAAAAAATAAAGAATAATCTTCGAAACTGAGCAAGGAAGAGATGAAGGTCAGACTGGAGGTACCCGGATGTGAGGTCTCGGGCGGGCCCTCGCCCACAGCGGGTGAAAGACCTGAAAACTGCCGATATGGCGAGAAGCTGGGATCATTCTCCATAGAGCAGAGGATGTTCAGGTGAGATTCAACAGAGATTTTCAAAATTATGAGGGGTTTTGAGTAAATAAGGAGAGATTGTTTCCACTGGTAGGAGGGTAAGTAATCAGAGGACGCGTAATTAAAGCAATTGGATAAAGATCCAGGGAGGAGATGAGGAGATTTGTTTTACATAGCGAACTGTTATACTCTGGAATGAATTGCTTGAAAGGGACTTGGAAGTGAATTCAATAATAAAACAGAAGTATTACATGTATACAGCTCCTTTCAAGATCCAAGACAACCTAAAGTGCATTACAGCCAATAAAGTACTTTTCAAGTGCAGACACTGTTGTCATGTTGGAAGCAAGATACCAAGTTGCCCACAGCCAGGTCTCACCAATAACGGTGAGATGATGACAAGGGATGTTTGTTGAAGGATGAATATTGTCCAAGACACTGTGGAGACCTCCCCTGCTCTTCTGTCAAATACTGCTGTGGGATCTTTAAGTCCTCCTGACAGGGCAGTCGGGGTCTCGGTTTAACGTCCCATCTGTAAGACGGCACCTCCGACAATGCAGTATACCCTCAGTACTGCATTGGAATGTCAACCTTGATTTTGTGTTCAAGTCTCACGAGCGGGACTTTAACCCACTGCCACCTGATTCAGAGGCGAGAGTGCTACTACAGAGCCACTGCTGACACCTTAATAAAAATAGTAACTTTAAAAGTGAATTGGATATTTACTTCAAAAGGCAAGGTTTGCTGGGCTTTGGTGAAAAGGCAGGGTAGTTGGACTAATTGGATACCCATTTCAAAGAGCCGGGACAGGCATGACAGGCCGCATGGTCTCCTTATGTGCTTTCTGATTCTATGATTCTAGGCCGCTTGTGTTGTCCACCCATTAATGTCCATAGATTAAACTAATGAAGGGTGGAGGGCGGGAGGATTCAGGAAAGAGTATATTTAAAAGCAGCGAAATGTCAAGGCACTAGAACAGAGTAATGTTTTGGGTAAAAATAAACAGAGAGGGTCAGGAAGGGACAGAGAGTGTAACAAAGGTAAAAAGGCATCAGTGACTAAGGTGACAGCAGGGAGAGAAGAGAAATAAGTCAAAGCTAAAGACATTATATCTGATTGTGCGAAGCATTCACAACAAAATAGATGAATTAATAGTGCAAATAGAAATGAGCAAGTTTGAACTAATAGCCATAACGGAGACGTGGTTGCAAAGTGGCCAAAGTTGGGAACTAAATATTCCAGGATACATAACCTTTAGAAGAGATAGGCAAAATGAAAAAAGAGGAGGGTTAGCCCTGATAATAAACGATGGGATACAGACAGTAGAGAGAAAGGGTCTTAGCTGTGAATATCAAGAAGTAGAATTAGTTTGGGTGGAGCTCAGAAACTGCAAGGGGCTGTATGCAAGATAGCTTTCTAGATCAGTACGTTGAGGAAACAGCTAGAGAACAGGAACTTAGATCTAGTATTTTGCAACGAGAAAGGGTTAATTAATAACTTTGTAGTAAAGGGGCACTTAGGGAAAAGCGACCATAATATTACAGACTTTTATATTGGATTTGGAAGTAACATTGTTAAATCCGAAACTAGGATCTTAATCTAAACAAAACAAATTACATAGGTATGCGGGGCGAGCTGGCAAAGGTAGATTGGGAAAATAAATTAAAAGGTATGACAGTGGACGAGTAATGGCTAGCATTTAAATAAGTAATACATAATTTACAACAAATATACATTCCTTTAAGGCACATAATCCCCACAGGAAAAGTGGTCCAACCGTGGCTAACAAGAGAATTAAAGGTAGTACTAGATCAAACGAAGAGGCTTTTAATGCTGCCAAAAAGTGTAGTAAGCCTGAGGATTGGGAAGATTTTAGAATTCAGCAAAGGAGCACCAAGAAATTTATGAAGGAAGGGAAAATAGAATATGAGAGTAAACTAGTGAGAGACATAAAAACAGTCTGTTAAAGCTTCTATAGATATGTAAAAAGGGAAAGATAAACGAAGTAAATGTGGTTCCCTTAGAGACTGAGACAGGAGAAATTATAATGGGGAATAAGGAAATTGGCAGAAAAATTTAACAAAAACTTTGTGTCCGTCTTCACAGAAGAAGACTCAAAAAACTTCCAGGAAATAGTGGACAACCAAGGGTCTAGCAACAATGAGGAGCGGGAAGAAATTAGGATTAGAATAAAAGTAGTACTGGAGAAATTAATGGAACTGAAAGACGATAAATCCCCTGGATCTGTTGGCCTACATCGTAGGGTTTTGAAAGAGTTCGCTATAGAGATAGTGGGTGCATTGCTTGTAATTATCCAATTTTCTGTAGTTTCTAGAATGGTTCCACGGATTGGAAGGTAGCAAATATAACCCCACTACTTAAGAAAGGAGGGAGAGAGCAAACGGGGAAGTACAGACCAGTTAGCCTGACATCATTAGTAATTAAATGCTAGAATCTATTATTACATACATGGTAACAGGGCGCTTAGAAAGTAATAAAAGGATTAGGCAGAGTCAACACGGATTCATGAAAGGGAAAGGGAAATCTGTTAGAGCTTTTTAGGTTGTAACTAGTAGAATAGATAAGGGGAACCAGTGGATGTGGTGTATTTGGAGTTTCAGAAGGCATTCGATAAGGTGCCACACAAGAGGTTATTCAACAAAATGAGGGCTCATGGGATTGGGGGTAATATTCTAGCATGGATTGAGGGTTGGTTAAATGACTGAAAACAGAGAGTAGGAATAAACGGGTCATTTTAGGGTTGGCAGGCTGTAATTAGTGGGGTACCACAAGGATGAATGCTTGGACCGCAGCTATTCAGAATCTAAATCAATTCTTTGGATGAAGGGACCAAATGTAATATATCCAAATTTTCTGATGATACAAAGCTAGGTGGGAATGTAAGTTGTGAGGAGGATGGAAAGAGGCATCAAGGGCATACAGACAGGCTAAGTGAGTGAGCAAGAACATGGCAAATGGAATATAATGTCGAAAAATATGAAATTATTCACTTTGGTAGGAAAAACAGAAAAGCAAAGTGTTTTTTAAATGGTGCGAGTTTGGGAAATGTTGGTGTTCAGAGGGACATGGTTATCCTTGTACACGAATCACTGAAATTTAACATGCAGGTGCAGCAAGCAATTCGGAAATACAAAGTATGATGTCCTTTTTGACAAGAGGATTTCAGTATAAGAATCAAGACGACTTCCTGCAATTATAAAGGGCCCTGGTGAGACCACACCTTGAGTATTGCGGAATGTTGTTATCTCCTTACCTAAGGAAGAATATATTTGCCATAGAGGGAGTGCAACGAATGTTCACCAGATTGATTCCTGGGATCCGGGGATTGTCCTATGAGAACAGATTGAGTAGACTAGGCCTATATTCTCTCGAGTCTCGACGAATGAGAGGTGATCTCATTGAAACATACAAAATTCTTACAGGGCTTTACAGGCTAGATGAAGGGAGGATGTTTCCCCTGGGTGGGGAGTATAGAACCAGGGGTCACATAAAGTGTCGTCCATTTAGGGCTGAGATGAGGAAAAATTTCTTCACTCAGAGTGTGGTGAATCTTTGGAATTCTTTACCCCAGGTTGCTGTAGAGGCTCAGTCGTTGATTATATTCAAGACAGAGGTCGTTTGGTCTTTGAATATTAAGGGGATAAAGGGAGATGGAGATAGTTTAGGAAGTGGAGATGAGGTCGAACATCAGACATGATCTTATTGAATGGCGGAGCAGGCTCGAAGGGCGAAATGATCTATCCCTGCTCCTATTCCTTATGTTCTATTGCTTTTAGGATTGAAACCCAAGGAAATCTTTCCATAATTAGTCGATAATCCGCCCGCTGTCCTTGTGAGACTCCGACCGTGGGGCAGGTCTGGGATTTCACAGCACTGGAGTAGAGAAGCGGAAAGTAGTTAAGAAAGTTGAAGTGAGTGTGGAATTAAAATGTATTTATCCATTTAAAAGACATTAGGAGACACCGTGGGTAGAAGTCATTATGTAGGGAGCAATATTGAGGATAATGTAAAAGCTTTTTAATTATCCAAAATTCCAGCAGGTAGATAGTAAGGAGTAGCCAAGACTTTTAGGTAAATATTCGAAGTAGAACACAAGTGAATAATTGAAGGAGGGCTTGTATGAGCGACAGAGAGCAACAGGTTTTGAAATATAGTTACAGTGTTCAACCACACAACATGGGAATATGGATTCTAGGGATGCAGATACCGGGAGATAAAGGAATGGGGACTGACAGGAGTGAGGGTTTACTGACACTGGTACAAATTACCTCAATTAGAGAAGATTCCTGACGATCCGACAGCGATTCAAATAATCGCAGTCTTTAAAATAAGGCCAGGATAGATCCAATCGGTGAGCACCTGGGAGAGGTGCAATGTAAAAGTGAACTGTATTGGTTTAAAGGATGATGTGTCACCTTCAACTAACTTGCTGGAGTTTCTGAAACACATCACGGGCCTATTGGGCAGGGGAAATGCAGCTGGACTGACCCAGTCGGATTTTAACGAAGCAGCAGACAAGGTTCCACATCTGCAAACGGTGAGGGATTATGGGATGGGGTGGGAGAGCTGGCACTGCACAGAGAGCTCATTACAAACTGAAAGTAGGTTATTGACAAATGGGAACCTGTACGGGACAGGTGACTTTTAACCTCTAGGATCTTCTTTGATATCAGTTTATTTATAATCTTTTGTTCAATAGGAGTTCAACGGGGATGAGTGTATCTTAAAAAAATGAAAATGATACCAACAGAGAAGATACTATAAAACCATAGAAATTTACTGGGCGGGATTAAGTAATTTGACCCATTCTATCTGTACTGGGGTCTTTGAGACAGCAATGATAAACTATCGGCACTGTCCTCCTCTCTCCACAGAAAATTATTTTCTCGTTTTCAATAATTCACCTAACTTTCCTCAGAATATTCTGTGAGGTAAATCATTCCATGCCCCTTCACCCTATGCACAAGGAAGTTACTTCTAAGCTCTCTTCTCATTCCCTTTCTGGCCATTTTAAGTCAATCACCCTTTATTGCTAGCTCCCTTACGAGATGTAGTAATCTCTCCCTCTTCACTGTGACAAAACATTTGATATTTTTTAGAATCTCTATGAAATCTCCTCTTAGCTTTAGCTGCTCCAGTATAAATAGTCCCAGTATCTTGACCGTCATCACCAGTATAGTTCTGAGCCATGGCACCATCCTGGTGTATCTACACCGCCCGCTCGCAGTGCATTTAATGGCCTTTCCACAAAGAGGGACTGAAGCTGTCCCTGTTGTTCAAACGGTGGCCTCATCAACATTTTGCAGAAATTGATCATCACTCGTTTTTTCTTGTAATTAATGTCTCTGTCTATAAACAGTAATTCCTGTTGGTTTGCTCATTAACTTTCTAGGAATTCAATATTTGGATCCCTAACGTTCGCTGTCCATCCACACCCTTCAGCTCCTTCCCATTGAGATTCTGCGCCCATTCCTTGGCATTTCTCCCACAATCAGGCGAGATCACTGATGAACAATTTGGAACTGATTCAAAGTTTCTTGTATTTTTCAATTATTATTTTGAACAACGTGTAACCGTATAAAAAAATGACACTTACCAAAGATTCTTTCTGACCATCTGCAAGTGTTCATCCAATCACAGAATACTGAATATTAGTTATATTTTATCTGAATTTCTGGCAGTGTTTTTAACAGACCTCTTGCAACAATTCTAACAATGATTAACTTTTTGAAAAATCATTCAATTTACTTTCGTTTATACCTTTGTTTGGGAGACTGATTGAGACAGAATAACAATAATATTACACATGATAGTTTTATCGACAGCACAAAACAAGCTCAGACTCCAACTTTGTGCTGAGTGGGAGACACCAGTCAGCGCACAATCGAGATTTTAAGTCAGGATCTGGGACAAAGGAGGTGAAAGGTCACATCGATGCATCGAGTTCCGACTGTTTCCTCCATTCGAACACTGAACCCGGGACAAGAGCTATTTGTCAATGAGGAATGGAGTCAGATATAGAGACCCACGCCAGCAATATTCACAACAAACTTCCAAGAAAGGTACGAATATCGGTGATCGCAAGACCTTTGATTGTTTCGGCACCGAATGTATCCTTATTGATGATTTTAACTGCCGTGCCTGATCACAATATCTGCAGTGTTAGGTGGATTACTCTGTTGCCCACATGTCCGCTGTTGAACCTCATCATTGTTATCATTGATCCCTGAATTTGAAATATGTTAATTTTGCAGGAATAGGTTATGTTTTCTCAAAGAAAGAAGCGTCAAAAATTAAGCACTGAAGCCATCAAACGCATGCTGCAAAAGGGAACAAAGGTTCACACAAGAACTCTCCCATGTCTCGCATTATCAGGAAGAAGGACGTTCTACGGTGGAAACTGAGTTGACATTGAGCTTTAGTTACGAGGAAGCTTTCGTTTGATTGATTAATTTTATTCTCATTTTCTAACTAATCTCAGAATGAGTGTCCAGGGGGATTTTACCACCTTCTTCAGCTATTCTCTGAATTTCCTTTGGGTCTCTACATAAATGCAAGGGTTTTGGAAGCAACTCAAAAACTTCAACATTGTTCCCGTTTCTGTGGCGATATATCCAGGATCTGTGCGGTAGCCTCGATAATAAGTGGTGTTTGTCAGTCTGGTAGTTACAAAACTCACGGTAGTTGTCAGCCACAACAATATAAAACTGCCCGATGCAGTGAACAGTAAAATGATGAATTTCCTTCTGTCCTCCATCTCTGGATCGCTTTGATTATCACTTCTGTGACCCCGGAGTCCCCTGCGGGCTCTGCTGGCCACTAAAATACGTCTGACTGACTGTTAAATAATTAAACAAGGCAATTAAAGTAAAGGAAGCCAAACTAACCAGGCGCTGTGAAACCAGATGTAGGCTACACCTGGAGGTGAGGAAACAAAAGCCACCCTGTTCCGGCAGCCCCACTGCACCTTGTTAATTATTTATTCAGCTTCAATTGCAAACAAAATGGAGATGCCCCTTAAAAAGATCAGGACCGTGAAAGCTGTTATAACCGCGGCCGCAGTTCTCGCGGTTCAATACTTTGCTTTAAACTTCTGGCAGCCGATAACTACAAATCGGTCAAATGTGAAGGAGACAGTGAACCAAACAGACAAATCGATGTTGACAGCAGCCACGTATAAAATGAACTTGCACACGGGAGTGTGGTACATGAATGAAAGTGGAAAGTGATAATTGAAAATATAATATAGTAATCCATTGAAGATCATGACTAGTAGATCTGCTGTTGCCATGGTCACCATGCAGACAGAGATACACTTGGAAAGGCCGCAGTTTCCTCGGGAGAGAATCACAATTGTCACCAAGTTCGCTGTGAGAAAGAGAGAGGAGAGAAATAATGTTCCAGCTTCTGATGAAATATATATGGAGATACCTGTGGAGACCATTTTACTCCAGTCAGTGTGCTTATCAATAGGGAGAAATGTGAGAACAGGCTAAGTATTGGATCAATTACCTAGGAATCCGCCCCATACATTTTAATGAGCTGCTGCAGCGCTCACTCTGCAAGGGGTGACAAGACGATCCGGAAATCCGCTAAAATTCCTTGTGTTGTAGCTTCAACGAACATTGTAATATCAGTGAAGTTTTCAGTTAAGGGGAATGCAGTAAGTGACGACATGCGGTTCAGGATTTGGTTCCAGTCACTACCGACTGTGTAATGCTGCCATCTAGAAAACCCGTTAGCTTATCAAACAGGCTCTATATACATGGATACAGTTAACACCGATAAACAACAAACAGCTTACAAAGGCTCACCGGGGACACCGGCGGCCGCGAGAAATGGATAGTAAATCTCTTTATCAGCGTAATAGTTGATTGCCCCATTCTCTGTCAGAATGGATGAATTCTGTAGTAGATGAAAGACTCCGACTGGCGCACCGCTGAGGCAATGGAAGGGAACCTATATTGATCCACAAATCAATCCTCCAGCGAATCAATCAGGTTAAATCATAATTAGCATTAGTTACAGTGATTGAAGTAATAGACTCAGTAAAGATGATTTTTACCTGATACGTCAGATTAAGAGAAATCTGTGAAATTTTTATTGGACAATTTTTAAAAAACAATTAAAACGTTGTTTACGAGTAGGAAGTGCAATCTCCCAGTACCAGTGCCGGTCCTAGTCCTACAGGCCTGGTGAAGGAAATTCCGGAGGCAATGTTCTTCATGACCCTGCCATTGGTTCATTCCTAGTGCACCAACTCCTCCAAAAAAGGCGGTATAACAAATCCTGCAATACTGGTGATGAACCCAGTCTAGCGGCATTAGAGGTGACAGTGCTCCCCCCGTACCAGTGGTACGCTACATTTCGATTAGAGGGAGAGTTATTCTCCTGTACTAGTGATATCCTACATTTAGATTAGAGGGACAGTACTTCTCCTGTACTAGTGATACCCTACATTTAGAGTGGAGGTGACAGTTCTTCACCTGTACTCGTGTTACCCTACATTTAGATTAGAGGTGATAGTTCTTCACCTATACTAGTGGTACCCAACATTTTGATTAGAGGGACAGTTCTTCTCCTGTACTAGTGGTACCCAACATTTAGATTAGAGGGACAGTTGTTCTCCTGTACTAGTGATACCCTACATTTAGATTAGAGGGACAGTTCTTCACATGTACTAGTGGTACCCTACATTTAGATTAGACGTGACAGTTCTTCACCTGTACTCGTGGTACACTACATTTAGATTAGAGGAACAGTTCTTCACCTGTACTAGTTGTACCGTAAATTTAGATTAGAGGGACAGTTCTTCTCCTGTACTAGTGATACCCTACATTTAGAGTGGAGGTGACAGTTCTTCACCTGTAATAGTGGTACCCTACATCTAGATTAGAGGAACAGTTCTTCTCCTGTACTAGTGATACCCTACATTTAGATTAGAGGGACAGTTCTTCACATGTACTAGTGGTACCCAACATTTAGATTAGAGGTGACAGTTCTTCACCTGTACTCGTGGTACCCTACATTTAGATTAGAGGTGTCAGTTCTTCTCTACTAGTAGTACCCTACATTTAGATTAGAGGTGACAGTGATCCTCCTGTACCAGTGGTACCCTACATTTAGGTTAGAGGGACATTTCTTCTCCTGTACTGGTGGTACCCTACATTTAGATGAGAGGTGACAGTGCTCCTCCTGTACTAGTGGTACCCTACATTTAGATTAGAGGTGACAGTGCTCCTCCTGTACTAGTGGTACCCTACATTTAGATTAGAGGAACAGTTCTTCGCTTATACTAGTGGTACCCTACATTTAGATTTGAGGGCAGTTCTTCACCTTTACTAGTGGTACCCTACATTTAGATTAGAGCGACAGTTCTTCACATGTACTCGTGGTACCCTACATTTAGATTAGAGGGACAGTTCTTCTCTACTAGTGGTACCCTACATTTAGATTAGAGGTGACAGTTATCCTCCTGTACTAGTGGTACCCTACATTTAGATTAGAGGGACATTTCTTCTCCTGTACTAGTGGTAGCCTACATTTAGATGAGAGGTGACAGTGCTCCTCCTGTACTAGTGGTACCCTACATTTAGATTAGAGGGACAGTACTTCTCCTGAACTCGTGGTACCCTACACTTAGTGCAGAGCTGACAGTTCTTCTCCTGTACTAATGGTACCCTATATTTAGATTAGAGGGACAGTTCCTCTCCTGTACTAGTGGTACCCAACATTTAGATTAGAGGGACAGTTCTTCACATGTACTAGTGGTACCCTACATTTAGATTAGAGGGACAGTTCTTCACATGTACTAGTGGTACCCAACATTTAGATTAGAGGGACAGTTCTTCACCTGTACTCGTGGTACCCTACATTTAGATTAGAGGTGTCAGTTCTTCTCCTGTACTAGTGGTACCCTACATTTAGATTAGAGGTGACAGTGCTCCTCCTGTGCTAGTGGTACCCTACATTTAGATTAGAGGTGACAGTGCTCCTCCTGTACTAGTGGTTCCCTACATTTAGATTAGAGGTGACAGTGATCCTCCTGTACTAATGGTACCCTACACTTCGATTAGAGGTGAGCGTTCTGCTCCTGTACTACTGGCACCATACATGTATGCAAGATGTGTCCATGCTCCTCAGGTACTAGTACATTACTAGATTTGAAAGTGCTGCTATACTAATAGAGGCTGCACTACACTAACCTTACTATTGACAATGCTCCTCTAGTACTAGTGAAAATCACCATCATACACTAGATGTGCCCCTCCTGTCCCAATGTTACCCCTACACTGACATTAGATGTGACCTTGTCCCACATGTCCCAGAATTTCAGCTACACTGGCACTAGATGTGACCTTGTCCCACATGTCCCAGAATTTCACCTACACTGACACTGGATGTGACCGTGCCCCTCCTTTCCCAGTGGGTCCCTTACACCTACTCTAGATGTGACTGTGCCCCTCCTGTCCCATTGTTACCCCGACACCTACTCTCGATGTGACCGTGCCCCTCCTGTCCCATTTTAACCCCGACACTTACATTGATGTGACCGTGCCCCACCTGTCCCATTGTTACCCTACTCTGACACTAGATGAGACCGTGTCCCTCCTGTCCCAGTGCTACACCTACACTGACACTAGATGTGACCGTGTCCCTCCTGTCCCAATGTTACCCCTACACTGACACTAGTGGTGACCGTGCCCCTCCTGTCACAGTGTTACTGCTACACTTACACTAGGTTTGTGCAAGCGCCTCCAGTAAAAGTGGTATCACTAAAGTTACACCAATGG
The DNA here is from genome assembly GCF_052327205.1 of Somniosus microcephalus. Lineage (NCBI taxonomy): Eukaryota > Metazoa > Chordata > Chondrichthyes > Squaliformes > Somniosidae > Somniosus > Somniosus microcephalus. The sequence goes on along the minus strand of NW_028225180.1, from coordinate 30,120,433 downwards.
TGAACCTTGTCCTCCGGTGCCAGTGGGACCCCTACACTTACACTAGATGTGACTGTCTATCTCCGGTATTATTGGTACCCTACATTTGCATTAAAGGTGACCCTAGTCTTCCGGTACTGCTGGTATCACTGAAATTATACTAGAGCTGGCCGTGCTCCTCAGGTACCAGTGGTACCCCTCTATTTACATTGGGATTGACTATACTCTTTTGGTTCAAGTGGTACCACTACACTTACACCAGATATAATCGTGCTCCTCTCGTACTTGTGCCCCCAAAACATACACTTGATGTGAATGTGCTGCTCAAAATGTGGCACTTGCACTATATGTGGCCATGCTGCTCGGGTAACCGACACTGACACTATATATGATTAAGCTCCCGTTGTACTTATTGTACATACACTTACACTAGGGATGGGTATTCACCTCATGTACTAGTGGTATCTCTAGAGTTACACTAGAGGTGATAGTGCTCACCTGGTACTAGTGGTACTCTACACTTACACTAGTGGTAACCCTACATTTAGTCTAGATTGGTGCATGCTGCTCCAAAAATAGTTGTATCAATAAAATTACAGTCGTGGTTAACTTGCTCAACCTACACTCGTGGTGCCCCTACAGTTACACTAGAGGTGACCGTGCTCCTCATTCACTAGTGATACCCTTACACTAACACTAGTGTTGACCGTGCTCATCTGACACTAGTTGTAACATACAGTTACTCTAGTTTTGACCATGCTCCTCCTACACTAGTGTTGACCGTGCTCCTCCTACACAGTGTTGACCGTGCTCCTCCTACACAAGTAGTACCCCTGCACTAAAACTAGCGTTGACTGTGCTCCTCCTACACAAGTGGTACCCTTGCACTAAAACTAGTATTGGCAGTGCTCCTCCTACACAAGTGGTACACCTGCAGTTAAACTAGATTTGACCGTGCTCCTCCAACACAATTGGTACCCCTGCACTACAACTAGTGTTGACCGTGCTCCTCCTACACAAGTGGTACCCCTACACTAAAACTAGTGTTGACCGTGCTCCTCCTAAGCAAGTGCTGCCCCTGCACTAAAACTAGTGTTGACCATGCTCCTCCTACACTCGTGGTTCTCTACACTTACACCAGCGATGATGCTGAATGTACAGTACTAGTGGTAGCATTACACTTAACAACAAAACAATTTGATTCTTTATAGTGCCTTTAAGGTAGCAAAACTTCACGCTTCACAGGAGAGTTATCAAACAAGAATTGACACCAATTCACATAGGTAGATATTAGTTCTAATAACCAAAATCTTGATCAAAGAGGCAGGTTTTAATGCGTGTCTTAAAGAAGGAAAGAGAAGTAGAGAGGAGGAGAAGTTTAGGAAGGGAATAGCAGCGCTTAGGGGCTTAGCAGCTGAAGGCACGGCCATCACTGTTTCAGAGATTAAATCAGCGAAGCTCAATCGGCCGGAATTGGAGAAGCACAGATATCTCGCTGTTTGTGGGGCTTGAAGTGATTACAGAGATAGGGAGGGGCTAGGCCATGTAGGGATTTGAGAACAAGGATGAGAATTTTAAAAATGAGGTGTTTCTTAACTGGGAGTAAATGTTGGTCAGCGAGCACAGGGACAATGTGTGAATGGAGCTCAGTGCGAGATAGGACATGGACAGCAGCGTCTTGGATGAGCTCAAGTTAATGGCAAGTAGAATGTGGCAGACTGTCCAGAAGTACTTTGCAATGGACAAGTCTAGAGGTAAGAAAGGCTTGGATGAGGGTTTCAGCCAGAGATGAGCTGAGACAGGAGCGTGTTGGGGGATGTTCCAGTGGTGGAAATAGGTGGTCTTGGTGATGGTGCAGTTATGTGGTCTGAAGCTCATCTCGGGGTCAATTATTACAGCAGGTTTGCAAACTGTCTGAATCAGCCTCAGACATTTGCCAGGGTGAGAGATGGAGTCTGGTGCTAGGGAACGGTCTTCATGGTGGGGACCGAAGAAAATGACTTTGGTCTTTAATATATTTAGTTGGAGGAAATTTCTGCTCATCCAGTAATGGCAGTCAGACAAGCAGTGTGACAACTTAGGAAAGGTGGAGGTGTCCAGAGATGTTTAAATGTGGAAACTGATGTTGTCATTTCAGATCGGGCACATGTACGCTGATGATACCCAACTTTACATTGCTACCACATCTCCCGACAGCTCCACTGTCTCCAAATTGTCGCACTGCTTATCCGACATCCAGCAGTGTATGAGCAGAACTCTCCTCCAAATAAATATTGGCAAAATTGCAGCCATTGTCTTCTGTCCCCGCCACAAACCCCATTCCATAGACTCCGACTCCATCGCTCTCCCTACAATGAAGATGACTGTGCTCCTCTGGTACTGGTGGTACCCTACATTTACACTGGTGGTAACCGAGCTCTTCCTGTACTGGTGGAACCCTACATTTATACTAAGTGTGAGCGTTCTCCTCCTGTATGCGTACCACCTATACTTACATGAGATGTGACCGTGATCCCCCGGTATTACTCACACCACTACCTTTACACTGGATGTGACTGCACTCCTCCAGTACTGGTGGAACCACTGCATTTCCACCAGGTGTGACTGCGCTCCTGCAATATTGGTGATACACGACAATTACAGAAGAGTTGATCCATGCAGAACATGTGGTGGAAATGTCTTGCTGTGATTTTCTGATGGTCCAAGATTTCCAGCACCGGCGCTGCCCACTGGATGAAAATGGGAGTTAAAATTATTGGAATGTCCCCCTGTACCATCCGTATTCCGACTCACAAACCCCCATGAAAGAGATGCTGCTTGTTCCTCGGTGGCGGTTGTCAGGAGCGACTCCTATGGAACCACTTTATTAGGATAGTGTACTTGGGGAATCTTTCTTTCTGAAGAGTCCCTGTTATTGGCCTTTTACATATCTTCAGTTCGCGAGCGGTTTTTCCATCAATACCGAGGGATATTTAGGACCGTCCCCATTACCCATGTCTATGGAGAGCAGGAAGAGGCAAATGATGAGGAGCAGCAGGGATCGCTTCAGGAAGAAGTCGCCCAGGAGTGCCCAGTGCCCGCTTTCAGATATCTGTGACCGCAGGTCAGAGGCAGGACCAGAACACGAATAAGATCAGAGATATCTGAAATTAAACTAGACTGATTATCATGGAGCTCTACCCCACAACTACCGAGGCTCCCATCGGAAAACATCCTGATTGTAGTGTATGTGCCTTTGAGAGCCCCATATGTGCTGTAATGCTGGTAATGGCCACTTGGGCTATATAAGCCTGTATATTGTGTTATATCCGTTAGTACCCCTCCAGACTTTGCTTCGTAAACACCTATGAACCAATTCCTGTCTTCAGTGTCTCTATCAACACACGGACATTACAGTGGCGACGAAGTGGAAACGGACTTACCTACAATTCGGCAGCACCTCAAGGACATCGATTCCTCTGGCGTCCAGAAGAATCAAGAAGTGAAAGAAGCTGTTGTTTCACCAGCTGGCCAAGCTGGTGGCAAGTACTGCAGTAATCCTTCCTGGGCGTCAGACTGGGGCTCCAGCGGCTGGCTCTACAGCTGGGCCAAGCAGCAAAAGCGGAGGCAAGCAGTAACAGACGGGGAGGGAGCACTCGGGAGATGGCCGCGGCTGCAAGCAGGTCAGCGAGCAGACCTACAGAGAGAGTCCGGCGGGAACGTGTCTCCAACTGTAAATAAATAAATAAATTTAAAAAAAGAACGGAAACCACGGGAAACAGCGTTGTCATCGGCAGCAGCGGTGGGAAAGTGCAGGAAGAACCATATCTTTTCAGCAGAAAAGAAAGAAAAGCGCGGGAAGCGCCATATCTTTTCTAAGATGCCTAATTCTGGCAATATTGATGCTTTTGATAACGAGATAGAGGATTGGACAACATATGTGGAAAGAGTGGAGGTATATTGCACCACAAATGGAATAGAAGATGAGAAAAATGCTTCAGTACTTCTGGATCTAATGGGCGCAAAGACATACAAGCTGTTACGAAACGTAATCAGTCCAGCCGAACCGATGGACAAGAATTGTTGATACCCTACACTGCCAATTCAAGGCAGGACTGGCAGATTCTCTGTGAGACAAATTCGTCTGCGGTCTCCGAAGTGTAGGAACACAAAAAAGGCTATTTTCTGAGAAAGATTTAACACTGGACAAGGCTTTCAGTGCAAGAGGAGCTGCAGAGATACAGCAAAGGCCACAGGAATTTGGCACCCAAGAAATGACACGGGGTTTCGAGAGATGTTATCGCTGCGGCAGATCCACCCATGACCAGAGGGACTGCTGGTTCAAAGGCAAAGCATACAGGCAATGTGGAAAGATGGGACACATTACACGTGTGTGCCGATCTGGAAAAAAAAATCCACTAACAGGAATAGAATCAATAAGGAAAAGCACAGAAAGGTACAAATGATGACAGACAGTAGCTCCAAAGACCAGAAGAGTGATAGCGACTCCGGGAACAAGAGACGAAGCTCTCTCAAATTACATAATGTAATTGCCAAAGAAGATTACCAGACCATTTGGGTTACCCTCACAATAGTAGGGTCCCCAGTTAAAATGGAGCTAGATACAGGATCAGCTCTGACCGTCATAAATCGATGAGATTACGAGCGGCTATTTCCGCATATACCTTTAAAAGACACATCCATTATCTTGAAAACATATACGGGGCAGAAAGTATAACCCAAAGGAAAAATAAGGGTGCCTGTTGTATACAACAGCAAGGAAATACAGAAGTTGTATTTATACGTTCTACAAGATAGTGGTCCACTGCTGTTGGGACGTGAATGGATCAGGAAAATACGTTTAGACTGGCACTCCATTCAGGCACTGACGGTGACAAGTAAGGAAAAAAATGAGGATGACATCATACCTGAACGATTAAAAGACATCTTGGCCAACGCCAAGGAAGTGTTTCAAGAGAAACTAGGAACCTTGAAAGGCATCACCGCCTCAATAAATGTGGAAGATGCAGCATTTCCCAAGTTTTATAAGGCAAGACCGGTGCCATACGCAATTCGTCCAGCAGTCGAGGCAGAGCTGGAGAATTTGGAAAAGGCAGGCGTATTATCAAAAATAGATTGGAGCGAGTGGGCAACACCCATCGTTCCAGTCATGAAGAAAGCACTGAAGAATGATAAAGCTGAAGAACAGAGAAAAATTCGCATCTGTGGAGACTTCAAGGTGACTGTAAACCCGGTCCTTCACATGGTACAGTATCCTCTTCCGAGGATAGAAGATATTTTCGCCTCACTATCCGGAGGGAAACGTTTCACCAAAATTGACTTGGCACAGGCATATCTACAGATGGAAGTTGAAGAGGCCTCTAAAAAAAATCTCACGATAAATACACACAAAGCTCCAGCTATGTGGCAAAGAGCTATGGAGCAAGTCCTCCAAGGGATTCCGGGGACTCAATGCTACCTAGACGACATCCTTGTAACAGGAGAAAACGACAATGAGCACCTTGCCAATTTGGAGCAGGTGCTCACTAGGCTGAGAGAACGGGGCCTACGAGCAAATCGCCCCAAGTGTGAATTTTTCCGAAATCAAATATCATATTGTGGCCACATAATAAATAAGGAAGGGTTGCATAAGTCACCTAAAAAATTGAAGCGGTCATAAAAGCCCCAGCACCTGAAAATGTTTCACAATTAAGGTCGTTCCTGGGATTAAGAAATTACGATCATAAATTTTTACCGAACTTATCAACTCTTCGACAGCCTCTTAATGAACTGCTACAAACAGGAGTAATTTGGAAATGGAACGAAGACTGCAAACGTGCCTTCCATAAATGCAAAGGCTTACTCACATCCAAAGAAGTTTTGGCTCATTACAACCCATCACTGCCAATCAGACTGGCGTGCGATGCATCCCCTTACGGCATAAATTCCCTGATGGCTCGGAACGGCCGATAGCTTTTGCGTCACGCTCATTGAACTCAGCTGAGCGTAACTATGCCCAAATCGACAGGGAAGCACTCAGCCTGGTATGGGGAGTGAAGAAATTCAACCATTACCTACACGGACAAAAATTTACCTTGTTGACTGACCATTAACCCCTCATCTCCATATTCAACCCTAAAAAGGGTGTTCCCATTATGACAGCGCAAAGGCTACAGAGGTGGTCGCTTTTTCTAGGGGCACACCAATACAACATAGAATATAAAGGATCAAAACAGCATGGGAATGCTGACAGTTTATCGCACCTCCCATTGCCAACGGTAGAAGAGGCACCTACAGTGGACCCAGTGGAGATGTTCCACTCTACCATAGTGGAATGTCTACCAGTAACAAAATCTGCCATTGAAAGGGAAACGAGAAATGACCCGGCTCTCTCACGGGTCTACGATTTAACAGTGAAGGGATGGTCAGCACATGGCGAACCACTGTTGCCAGCAATCTCGCAAAGAAGAGAACAGCTGTCAGTGTGCCGAGGAACCTTGATGTGTGGATCCAGAATGGTGATTCCACCCAAACTCCAGGATAAAGTGCTAAAGGAGCTTCACGAGGGACATCTGGGTGGAGTGAAAATGAAGAACCTAGCCAGGGCGTTTGTATGGTGGCCAGGTATGGATGGAGACATCGAAGAAATGACCAAGAGCTGCCTAGGATGCCAGAAGGTCCAAAACGCTCCACCACAAGCCCCTCTACATCCATGGGAGTGGCCTTCATCTCCCTGACAAAGGGTACCCATCGACTTTGCTGGTCCATTTATGGACTCAATGTTCTTAATCGCGGTTGATGCACACTCCAAGTGGCCGGAGGTAATAAAGATGTCCTCCACCACCACAGAAAAAACCAGCACAGTATTAAGGACCATATTTGCCAGGAATGGGCTGCCGGAACAGATCTGTTCTGATAATGGACCGCAATTTGTGTCCGAAGAATTCAGGAAGTTCTTAAAAAACAATGGGGTTAAGCACTACACGTCCGCCCCATACCATCCCGCCACCAATGGATTGGCTGAAAGGTTTGTCCAGACCTTCAAGAAGGCCATAAAGGCCATGGGTAATGAAGACATAAAACTTCAGCACAAGGTGGATAACTTATTGTTCGCATACAGGAATGCAACACATATGGTTACCAACCAAACTCCCGCCATGATGCTCTTCAATAGAAACGTAAGATGCCGGCTGGATTTGGTCAAGCCCAACATCAGAAGGGACGTGGAGAACCGGCAGTTTCAAGGCATGAATGAAAGGCCAACTAGAACCTTCCAGATAGGTCAACAAGTTTTGGCCCGGGACTACCGTACCGAGAAATGGCAGCCTGGAACTCTCTGCACACGACTAGGACCACTGATGTATACCGTGGACATCGGAGAAAGCATAATAAGGCGCCATGCTGACCAAATCATAGAGTCATCTGAAAAGGGACAACCTACACCACAACTCTATACGCCGAACGATGAAGTGGAGATACCCATATCTACCTCCGATCCGGTGATACTGGAACCCGATGAACCTGACACTGGCATTCAAGCCGAATCAGCCTTGCCAAAAGAACCTACTACACCACCAGAAACTACTACACCACCGAGGCATTATCTGGACCGAGTCAGGCAGCCTCCAGAGAGACAGACTTATAATTAATTAACTACAGCAATGTGTATATTATTTTTCTTATAACATGTAATTAATAATTATTAAAATATGATGTACTGGTTAGCTAAAAGGGGAGGAATTGTAGTGTATGTGCCTTTAAGAGCCCCATATGTGCTGTAATGCCGGTAATGGCCACTCAGGCTATATAAGCCTGTATATTGTGTTATATCCATTAGTACCCCTCCAGACTTTGCTTAGCAAACACCTATGAACCAACTCCTGTCTTCAGTGTCTCTATCAACACACGGACACTACACTGATTCTCTTTTTACAAACAATTGCATGGAATCTACAGCACAGAAACAGGCCATTCGGCCCCACTGATCCAGGCCAGTGTTTATGTTCCACAGGGGACTCCTCCCACCCAACATCATGTAAATGTATAGGCATATCATTTTTTCCCCTTTCTCCCTCGTGTACTTATCTAGCTTCCCCTTAAATGCATCTAAGCTATTTGCCTCAATTATTCCATAGTATAACGGGTTCTACATGCTCACAACTACCTATGCAAATAATTTTCTCCTGAATTCCCTGTTGGATTTATTAGTGAAGATCCAACGCGGTCCCTAGTTTAGGATAATCCAGCAAGTGGAAACAGCTTCTCTACATCTCCCCTATCAAAGCGCTTCATATGTTTAAAGACCTCTATCAGGTCACCCTTCAGCCTTCTCTTTTCTTGAGAAAAAGTCCCAGCCTCTTCAATTTTTCGTGATAGTTATAACCTTTGAGTTCTGGTATAAATCTTGTAAATATTTCGGAAATTTTCTCCAGTGACTCTCTATCGTTTCAATAATACGTCTATCTCGCCAGGACACCCCACCTTGCCCAAATTATTCCCTCTTATCCAAATAGTGCTAATAATGAAAGGAAACCATTCTGTGTACTTTCCTCTTTTGACAACCTCGGTACCCCCACCGAATTCTGCAATTATAGGCCATTTAATCCCAGCCTCTCCCCTCTCCTCAGTGGGCCTTCAGCACCAGGCAGTTCTAACCTGCTGACTGATGCTGATCAGCCCGTTTCTTGTGAGACTGAGGCGGCTCTTCCTTAGATTTGGTGTCGTGTTGTTTCCCCTTTCAGAAGAAAGTGCAGAGTGTGAAGCCGCTCCATTTGGTTTATATAGAATGTAAACCAGGGGTCAGAAAACGGTCTTTAATGTGCGTGATAACAGGGACAGAAAGCAGATAATAAGCGTCATGTGAGTCTTCCACTGATTTTCGACATGTCAGTCTGAATGAATGAAGGCCTGTCGGGAAAGGATGGGTTGGGGTGAAGGATATTGTGCCCCTCCTGCACATTATTCTACAGTTGTCTGGTGACTAATGCAATTAGGCCCGGGGACTGGCAATGGTGAACATGTTGAATAAGTTGAGAGGGGAAGTAAAGATGAAAATAAGATTGGCAAAGAGAAAATATGAGGGAAAATGCTTAAGTCTATTATAAAGGATGTGATAACAGGACACTTAGAAAATATCAACGGGATTAGACAAATGCAACATGGATTTATGAAAGGGAAATCGTGTTTGACACACCTACTGGAGTTTTTTCAGTATTCAACAGATAGAATAGATAAAGGAGAACCAGTGGATGTGGTGTATTTGGATTTTCAGAAGCCCTTTGTTAAAGTCCCATGTAAGAAGTTAGTGTGCAAAATTAAAACACATGCGATTGGCGGTAATATACTGGCATGAATTGAAAACTGGTTAACAGACAGGAAACAGAGAGTAGGAATAAATGGTTCTTTTTCGTGGTTGCAGGCGGTGACTAGTGGTGTACCGCAGGGATCAGTGCTTGGGCTCCAGCTATTCACAATATATATAAATGATTTGGATGAGGGAACCAAATGTAATATTTCCAAGTTTGCTGATGACACAAAACTAGGTGGGATTGTGAGCTGTGAGGAGGATGTAAAGAGGCTTCAAGGGAATTTAGACAAGTTGAGTGAGTGGGCAAATACATGGCAGATGCAGTATAATGTGCATAAATGTGAAGTTATCCACTTTGGTCGGAAAAACAGAAAGGTAGAGTATTATTTAAATGGTGATAGATTGGGAAATGCTGATGTACAAAGGGACCTGGATGTCCTTTTACAGCAGTCACTGAAAGCAAATATGCAGGTGCAGCAAGCAGTTAAGAAGGCAAATGGTATGTTTGAACTTCATTGCAAGAGGATTTGCATACAGGAGCAAGAATATCTTGCTGCAGTTGTACAGGGCCTTGGTAATACCATACCTGAAGTATTGTGTGCAGTTTTGTTCTCCTTACCTAAGAAATGATATATTTCCCATAGAGGGTGTGCATCGAACGTTCACCAGGCTGATTCCTGGGATGGCAGGACTGTCGTATGAGGAGAGATTGGGTCGACTAGGCCTGTATTCACTACAGTTTAGAAGAATGAGAGCGGATCTCATTGAACCATATAAAAATCTGGCAGGGCTATACAGACTGGATGATGGGAGGATATTACCGCTGGCTTGGGGGTCTAGAACGAGTGGTCACAGTCTCAGGATACGGGGTAGGGCATTTAGGACTGAGATGAGAAATTTCTTGACTCAGAGGGTGGTGAACCTGTGGAATTCTCTACCCAGAAGGCTGTGGAGCCAATCACTGAATATATTTAAGAAGGACAGAGGTGGAATTCTATACAAAAAAGGCATCAAGGGGTATGGGGAATGAGCTGGAATATGTTATTGAGATAGAGGATCAGTCATGATCATATTGAATGTCGGAGCAGGGCTCGAAGGGCCGAATGGCCTGCTCCTGCTTCTATTTTTCTATGTTTCTATGTTTCTATGAGAGTAGAATGGAGGATAACATGAAAGGGAACCCTCAAATCTTCTACAGGCATCTAAACAGTAAGCGGGTTGTGTAAGGGGTTTTGCTACTTGCTTTGGCCAGTCGCTTCTGTCTCCGGCTGCCTTATCTCTGAGCGGCTCGGATCGCTCACCCCTTTGTTCTGATCCCCGCACTTATTGGCAGATAGCGATATAGACAAACGAGCAGACCAGTGGTTTGGTACAAAGAAAACCAAAATATATTAACAGAGAAAATAAGATAACAATACTATACAAAAGGATGATATTAATGCAGTACATTTACACTTAACAGGGGAGGAGAAATGGCACATCGAGGGAAAATGGCTAAAATGACAATTCAGCAATCCCCTTAACTCCCACACTCTGCACCTCGCTAGATTATCTTGCGGTGGGTCAGAAGTATAATGCTTACCGGTCTGAGATGTTGAAAGAAAAGCCTTGCCCCTTTGCCCTGTTGCCTGCCGATGTCACGTGGTCCCGCTGTTGCACAGACTTCACCATCCAGGTAGAGAAACCCCAATAATTATAAGGTCTCTGACAGGGTATCCTACCTCTCTGAACGGGCTCTCCTTCGTTGGTCTTCTTCCTTGGTTGATGGTGAGGCAGGGCGCAGGAGGCGAGGTGAGAGAGCAAATGGGTTCTCCAGATGCTAGTTATACCCCCCCCCTCGGTAGTTCTTATCTCTATGCTCAATCAGCTCATTCTTTTGTCTGATATGAGCTGGCTGCAATTAAACAAAAGGTATCGATCATGGCCTATCGACTTGGATGGCCGGTAATCGGTTCCTGCCTGTTCTGCAACTGCTCTCCTTTGTGAAACCGGTTCTTTGATGGGGGCCAGCCCAGTCTCGATGGCCCCACTGATTATTTTGATTGTTTGAGCAAACACCTTGATGGCCTTTATTCGTAGGTCTGATTGTAATTGGGTTTGTCCCCAGTGCATATGCAAAAGTCTTGTCTGGTTTCATGATGTCATTGCTGCAGACATTGAAATGCACAAGCTGTTAGCTTGCCAGGGTCCGAATTGAAACTTACAGGCCTTCGGTCACGCGGTCTGACCGCAGCCATTTTATTGTGCCCTGGATTTTAAAACTCAATCTGACAATTAAATCTTCGGGGGGTTGGGGGGAGATGTATGAAATTTTCGAATCCTTCAGTCCCCCCACTTGCTTGAAGTATCCAACCAAGGTGTGCAAAATTTCTGACCCCCCACAAATAACCTTCCCCTGTATTTACCTATCCATAATCCCTCAGCCCACATTTCCCATAGTTAGAGAAAATGCAGTGTCCGACAGCCATCTACAGATGGCAAATACGATTCGTTACAAACAATCCAAGCGTGGAGGGGGACAACACCCCTGCACCACTTGGTACATTACAACATTTTTATTAGGTAGTATCAAACAGTCACAACCTTTATTAAAATAACACAATGAAACGAAGAAACTGTGGCAGAGCCACCAAGGAACTCTTATACGAATGTATATAATTGCCTTTAAATCTGCATTCTTTCGCTGTATGTAAATAGCGCGGTCTCTAAAGGGTTAAGACCGAACGCGATTACATCATCACGTGGGTCACGTGACGTTCCCAACGGCGGGAAACGTGATGACGTCATGACATCGGACGGAGGGGCTACCTCTTCTCTGTCCTCGTGGAGCCAGCATTAAGCAAACACCTGTTGATTTGTTCTCCTGCGTTTTTGTTTCTTACTTCCACCACTTTGCATTAAACATCATTATGGTTAGCTGATTGACTCGCTCTCAGTATTTTCGTCAGGAATTTACCAATTCCTACAAAAGAATCTTTATTAAAAATAACAAACAATGACCATCACGTTTAAGTGATGCGATGCAAAACTCAAACGGGTGTCTCTTCTTCCACCCGGGCATAATGTTCCTTCCACACATTTTTAGTTTTAAACTCTAATCAAGGACCCTTTCTCCTACACTGGATGCACACCAGGTAGAGAAATATCCCTAACTGTCACACCACCAGGATGTGGGATGCCATACGGATCCAGGATGGGACCTCTATAGTTTCAAAAACGTCCCACCAGGGTGGGGTCGTAAACGTTGGCCCCTATCTGGACAGTCTTCTGTTCCAGGGTATAGAAGTGTTTGTGTTACACTAAAACGGCTTTTAACAATTTGGTGAGGTGTTCTGGGAGAGGAGGAATCTGATATCCGAAATGCGCAACATTTTTCTGCAGATGGGTGAAATCCTCTTTCACAGTGAGGTGAACAGTGGAGGGTTCAGGAATGGGGACTTTTCGTAGTTATGTCACTTGAACTTCTGCCTCGGGATTGAAACAGAAACTGCTCTCACTCACCGCACACCAGCTATGCTGCCCGTACTGGTAGTGAGGCACTCCTGTGGTGACACAATGGCCCCGATTTTCGGCTTGTGTGGGAAATGGTCGGGCTTCCCGAATGTGGGGTTTCTGACACACATAAAAAAGTGTCAGCCAGCTCCACGCAATTTTCCCTCAAGTGGCCAATTAATTCCCAGCATGTGGGAAGCCTTGCTAATTGTCCAATTCCAGTTAGAAATCCCCACATTATGATGTCATCATTCGTGGTGCTTTCAATGTCCATAGCAAGCACTGCATCCTCTGAAGGCTTCCAAACGAACCATACAGGATGGCAGAGGAGCCTACAGCAGCTGTGGCCAGTGCCAGACCCCGAGCTGCCTTCAAATTCGATGAGGCTTCGCTGCAGGCATTATTGGATGGGGTTAGGGCCCACAGGGAGGTCCCCTTCCCTAGTTCAGGGAGGAAGAGGCCTCCCACTGAAACCAGTGCTGCATGGATGCAGGTGTCAGCAGATGCCAACTCGTTGGGAGTCACCAGAGTAACCTTGGCATTACATCTCTAACTCCTTCCTTTACACCCCCACAGTACCATCCAGAGCCCCCATCCTCACTGTGGAGGAGGAAGAGGCTGTGCAGCCACACTCCTCAGAGGACGCTCCAACCTCTGATGGCGCAGCATCAGCAGAAGTAAGCGCACCCAGCACCAGCGCAGACACTTACACCTCGGGGGGACCTTCTGGACATAGAGTAGTGTTGTCAGCTGGTGTTTCACAGCTCACAAGTGAGTCTCAGCAGATTCTGGAGACAGGGACCGCAGTGGAGAGTCCTCGTCGGAGGGTGCGGGACTCTGCCAGCTCAGCTCAGCTCTGCTGCTTGTCGACCCTCTGCCTCTGGGTCCATCTGCAAGAGAAGAGGTGATGGATCTCCATGCACAGATTCAGGAGTCTCTGGCAGGGTTTGTTTCCAGGGTCACTGTGAGTGTGGAGCGAATGGAGGAGTCCATAGCAACCTTGAGTAGAACCTTTGTGGAGTCATTGGCGCATGAATGCATCACCATGGAAAGGTTGGCAACCTCCATGGAGCAGATAACTCGCCAGGGTACAGAAAACATGGTGCGTGCTCATAAGAGAATGACATATCTTGAGGAGCGCTGGCCATCTGTTGAACAGAGAAACCAGATCTTCGTGGAAGTCCTTTTGAGTAGGACTGCCAGTGCAGAAACGGGTCCCCGTGGCCCTCTAAAGCACGGCAGGGTGCTCTCAAGCCACTTCCAAGCACTGGCCCATTCTGGCCTGTGCAGCTTCAGGTGAGTGAGCAGCAGCCTGGTGCTCCTGGTGCTGATCCTGCTGTTCCTGGTTCTGCTGCTGCCGCCTCTGCTGCTGGAGATCCTCTAATGGCAAGAAGGGAAGGAAAAAAAGGCATCCCATGCTTCTCGTAGATGCCTCCATTGAGGAAGCGCTGAGTGAGGGTGGCAAGAGGGGATTCCCAGGAGCTCGCATTGGAGAAGTGTGTGAGGCTCCAACCTTCCACAGCTGTGCCTAAGCCTTGAAGAAGTAGCCCCAAACCGGCAACAACAAAGTCCTTCAACATAAAAGTGCTGTCCCTTTAAATCGCAGCTTCTCCGATTGACCTGCAGCTGACAGCAAGCAAGCCGGCAAGCTTCAGCAGGTCTCAGCAGCAGGGTTCCCCGCAGGTGGGTTTGATGTGGGGAAAGCCCCAAAGTTGCAACGGCCCCGGAATAAATACGTCAACAAGCTGATAATTGGTAATTAGTGTGCCAACGACCACTCCCAACAGCGGCGGCCGGGACTGAAGCGGGTCACGGGGAAACGGCGGTCCGAAAGTCGGACTGGGTGGGGAATCAGGCGAGGGGGTGCCCGACCCGCTTTTTCGCCGATTTTCGACCCCCGGCCGCATGAAATGCCGCCCGACAGCGGCCAGAAAATTGACCCCAATATGTCCCACCTCCTATATATGCTACCTGGGGGGGAACATGGCCTTGTGCCATTGCCTCCATGTTGCAATTTATAGGTTTTGCGCCAGCAGCTCTGAACCCGCACTGTGGTTTGGAATAGGCATTCAAGTCCTGGGGACACAGGATTATATGTGCTCCCTGGCTACGGCACCACGAGAGGTCAGTGCCCGTCATAGCATGCTCCCACATTATGATGTAAGGCGGGACCACTGTAAAACGAGTGTGTGCACCCCCCTGAATGACTCCAATGTTCTCCACCCTTAACACCGGCGTGGGTCGGGCTGTCCCGCCAATGACCGGCATTCTTACAACTATCCCCATGATGGTGTGGTTGGACCGCCCACAGTCCACTGGGACTGCGAAGACCTCCGCAGCTAGCCGGAGCTGGCACGGGCTTAATGCATTCTCAAAAGGGTGGAGGGCTGCGAGGTGTTTGTTGCTGATTCAGGAGGGGACTATACCTTGCTTTAAATCCTTCAGATTGCTGCGGCCCTTGCCCAGTAACCATGTCCCATATAGCATGCACACTTCATTCTGCGCAGCTTGGTCAGAAGCGTTTCTGTCCTCCCTAATGAGAGCATTAACCGTTTTGGCATGTTCCTCCAGCTCCGCTATGATCTCCTTTAAGTGGCGTGTCATGGCCTGGTCCTCATGCAACTCGGAACCCACTACCTCATTCTCATCGATTAATATTTTCTTTAATTGCGTTTTTAAACCATTAATCCGGGTCTGCAGCTCGATGTCATCTAAGCTGTTGATAACAGAAGACCCCGTGTTAAAACCAGTTAAAACATCGTTAAAAGCACCCCTTCTTTGTCTCCCAATCCCGTCCAAAAGCTCGTGGGCATATAGTCTGGTTCTGTCAACGTCTGAAAAATCAATCTCATAGAATTTACGGAACATATCATTTAAGAGGGCTTGATACAACTGTGTGGTCTCTGTGGGGCAACACGCGGATAGGTGTACCTCGGTGAGGTTTAAAATCATGGAGGCTACCGCGTAGTGCACCCCTTGATACAGCACCTGGTCTGCAGGTACTAGCACCAAGCCGTTCCCTGGTCCCTTGGTGGTGGCAGGGCATCCCTCTACTATCGTCCGTGATGTCGCGGTCGTGGGCAGGTGCTGTGGGGGCGGGTCACTAGATCAGTGGCATTAACTGAGATTGGGGAGTATGGGATCGCGCATGCATCCAGGTGAGACTCCCAGTCCATCCCCCTCCCGTTATCTTGCCACTGGCTGCGGAAAATGATGGAAATGCCTGTGGAGCAGGCCTTCTCTGATCCCCACATATAGACATAGATCCCCGGATCAGGTTCCCACCATTTATCCCAGCACCCACTTAACCCCCCCGTGAGTCCCTGTGATAGTGCGATGAGTGTTGTTCTCCAACCGTTCCCACTCAACTCTGGGGTTCCCCATGCCTTTACTTAGTTTCCTGAGCCACCACCACCTTCCAGGGGAACGTCTCCCTTTCCTGATAAACATATCCTTTTGCCCACGGTGACACTAATCCTGGGAGTGACGATCCGTATCCTGCGGCACAGGAGGGAGGCCTCCCTGTAGGTGAACCCAGTCTGGCTGGAGTACTGGGACGAATTGGATCCCAGCCACGCCGGCAACGTCACCTCGTGTTAGTAAGCGGTTGGCTCCTCCACCTCCCGTATGCCGCTACCATCAACCACCACCGGTGCCCTGTTCCCCGAGCACCCGAAGATGTGATGGTCCTCAATGTCCCCTCTCCTACCGATGCTCAGCCCGAGCAGGGTGAGCATGATTACGCCTCTGTACATTCCGAAATTTCCTGCAATATACATAAAGGCACCTAGCCAGGTTCCCTGGAGACTCGCTGGCTTGGGTGATGTATGGTCGGGTCTCGCAACCTCGACTCACATGGACAATACTCTGAGATGGCTTCATCGTTAAATTGAAACTAACTGTTCCTTACTTAGAATCAAATTAAAATAGCCTAAATTAACAGTATAAACTTAAACTAATAAAACTATATACATCTGCAGCCCATCTCCATGCGGCCAGCCTAATTCCTGCCTGTGTTGTTGCAGCCTGCTCCCTGCAGCGTGGCTGCACTGACCTGCACTTCCGGTCCCTTGCAGTCTGCAGCTGCTAGCTTGGGACCTTTGTCTTCTCTCTTTAACTCGGGAGGTTGCCCTTTCAAACTGGGGAGCCAGCGACCATGCCTTCCTAGGCTGGGATGTCCGAGGGGACCTCCTAGGAAGTGCTACTGGTGAAGCTACCCTGGTGAGCAGACCTTTTGCTCGGACTGCATCCCTCGCTGGCTGGGGTTCTTCTCCCTGGGATCCCTCTCCTCCCAAACCTGAACTGGGTACTGGTAATCTCCCGCTGCCGGCTGCCGGTGGCTGAGGGTCTCCACCTCCAGGTTCAAAACCTGGCTCGGGGGCGGGGCCATCTGGCTCGGGCTCCTCCGCCTCGGAGTCCCAAAGGAGGGGGGAGTGGTCTGAACAAGGTGCTGGGGGGCTCCTCCCTTGATGCACGTGACTGCGCCTGTGTGTGCAGCCTGTGTGTGTGCACCCACTGCGGGCTGAGGATTTCTAACCTCGGGTTGGATCCCAGCTGCCTGCTTCTTCGCTTCCGGCTTGAACAGCTTACACTGGTTGATATGAAACCATTTTGTGCGCCGGGGCAATTTTACTGCATACACCATGGTGCTGGCTTTATCTATAGGGTCCCATGTACAATGGCTCTAAACTCCCCACTCGGTCATAGTTCCTAACCATTACCTGGTCCCCTATCTCCCATTGGTGACTTTTGTTAAGCTCGAGCAGCAACCGGTTATTCCGGTGCTTCTTCCCCATGCTAGCTGCTGCCTGCTCGTAAATCTGCTTCAGGTGCTCGAGGAGTGTTCAGGCGAATTCATCCTAATTTACCTCCTGAAGCTGCCCTTCGGTAAGAACTGGGGCTAGGACATGAATGGGGCTCCGCATAACCCTGCCAGTCATTAACTCGTACGGGGAATACCCTGTACTTTTGGACTGGCTGGCCCGGATCCCCATGAGGACTAGAGGCAGGACCTCTGCCCATTTTTGGGGCGAGTCCACTGTCTCTTTCCTCAGCTTTTGTTTTACGGTGCGGTTCATGCGCTCCTCAATCCCTGAGGACTGTGCATTGTGAGCTATGTGCCACTTCCCCTTGATGGCGAGCTGCACAAGGGTGTTCTGCATGACTTGGCCGGTGAAGTGGCTTCCCTGGTTGGACTCCACAAACTGGGGTAGTCCCCACCACGACAACACCTCCCATACCAATATCCTTGCAGTGCCCAGTGCTGTGGCTGTTCTACAGGGGAAGGCTTCTACCCACTAAGAAAACACGTCCACCAGGACGAGGCAGTAGTTGTAGCCTCCCTGGGCGGCAGGCAGGGGCCCGATGTAGTCGATCTGGATCGACTGCCATGTTCCTTCTACCCTCCTAACGTGTCCCATGGGCACCTTCTTTCTGTGGGGGTTGGGGTTGTTTGCAACGCACACAAGACAGCTAGCACAGAACTCGCGGACATCTTCTCGGAGTCCCGGCCAACATCCCGCCTGTTCCACCTGTTGCCAGGTGGTCTCAGGCCCGGGGTGTCCCGCTCCCTGACCCTCATGGGCCAGTTGAAGGAACTCCCTCTAGTGCTGCTGCGGTACTACCCACTGTTCTTCTTTGAACAGCATGCCTTCCCTTATGGAGAGGGCCGCTGTGCCGTAAGGGCCTTCTATGCTCCTACCCTCGCTCACTGCACTGATGGCAGTTTTCAGGACAGGGTCCTGGGCTTGGACCGTTTTAAGATCCGGGGCTAATGCTGCTCCTAAGCTCCTCTGGGTCCCATCCCTGCCTTTAACTGCCACCATGGGCCCGGAACCATAGGGGTCCCAGAAAATGCCGGTGCGGGCACCCTCCTTTACCAGCGTGTCAGCTTGCTGGTTACCCTGGCTGCGGGGTTCTGTGGAGGAGTGGGCCTTCACTTTGTGGATGAAGATCTCGCCTTCCTCCCCCACGGCTGCCAGGATTTTCTCCAGCAGGGGTTTTACTACTAAGGGTCTCCCGTCGGCGGAGGTATACCCACGGTGAGACCAAATGGCCAGGTATTCCGTGCATGATTTGCAAGTGAACATACTGTCCGAGCAAATCGTGTACGGGGTAGGGAAGATTTCTAGGTGGGTCATGATATACACCACCGTGGACAGCTCCGCCTGCTGGGTGCTCATGGTACTGGGGAGCCTGACCGCCAGGGCAATGTTTGACGTTGGGTCATAAACTCCACACCCCATGAGTCGTTCGCCAGCAGATACCATGCTGGAACCGTCTACATAGATATCACGGCCTGTGGGATGCATCGTGGCCTGTAAACCTATGTTCACCTCCCATACCCCTTCTATGGAACACCGATGGGCTGTTCCAGGACATACCATATTGGCCACGAGCTTTGGCTTGCAAAGGCCCCTAACCTTCAGATCCATCTGCGAGAGGAGGAGGGTCCAGTGCACAATGCGGGCACTGCTGACTGTCCCATCTTTAATCCACCCGTCCAGAAGCATCTGGGCGGGTGTGTGATGTGCGAGGAGGACAATGGGAGAGGTGCCTGTGAAGATCGAGGATCTTTTCACAGCCCAATACGTGGCCTAAAGGTTCTGTTCACAAATTGAGTAGCTGCTCTCCACATCAGTGAGTACTCTGGAGGAGTAGACCACGGGTCTTAGCCTGCCATGCCACTCTGGGAGCAGCACAGCACTGAGACTATCCCCGCTGGCCGCTACCTCCAAGAAGAACTCCTTCCCCCCACCGATGGCTCCCAGGGCTGGTGCGGCCTACAGGTCCCCCTTGAGCGGGACAAATGCTGCCTGGCACCCCTCATCCCAACACCACTCCACTCCCTTGTGTAGGAGTCGGAGCAGAGGGGCTGCTGTGGCTGCATAGTCTTCAATGAAGTCTCTGCAGTACCCCATTAACCCTAGGAACGACCTCACTACTCTAACTGTGTTGGGGACCAGTAGCTCTTGGCCCGCTTCCCTCCTCGCCTTGCCTATGGCTCTCTCTCTGGCGCGGACTGTCAGGCCCAGGAATTTAACTTCCCGCTGGCCGATCTGTGCCTTTTTCAGGTTCACTTTGAACCCCTTACACTGTAGCAGCTCCAGCAGTTTGGCCAGCAGCGGGTCGTGCTCCCCGACTGAGTCGGTAAACAGCATGTCATCCACATATTGCACTAACTGGGTGGGCTGACTAAATTCTTTTAAACTATCCGCCATACACTGGTGGAAAATGCTGGGGCTGTTATGAAAGCCTTGTGGCAAGCAGTTCCAAGTGTACTGTTGCCCTTTAAAAGTAAAGACAAATTTGTGCTGGTCCTCCCGCCTTAAAGGGATGGACCAAAACCCATTTGAAATATCCAGCACCATGAACATGGTGGCAGATGCTGGGATACTTCTGATGAGGTCGGCAACTGCTTCCACTGTGGGGGCACACACGGGGATGTTGCTGTTGAGCACTCGATAGTCCACCATGGCTGTCAGTGAATTGTCCGGTTTCATAACATTGGTGGCTGTGGGCCTCAACACTCCCTGCTGTACTAAAGAGGACATGGCTGCTTCCATGTCGGCCTTTGCTTCTCGGGGGAAGCTGTACTGCTTCTGGGGCCGGGCCATGGGGTCCCCGTCTACTCTGACCTCAAACCCGGTGACCCTCCCGCAGTTGTGTTTGTGTGTGGCAAACGCGGCCAGGTGGGCTTGCACGAATGCTTGGAATTTCCTCGGGACACCATCGACCATGCGCCCGAGGCTGTAACACTCTTTCGGCTTCAGAGTACACAGGGTCCCCTTCCCTTCCTTTCCTGGGATGACTACCACACAGCTCTCCTTACCCGTGTCGGCTCCCCAGAGGCAATGATTGCGGAGATCCACGAGGATCCAGTGGCCCACGATAAATCGGCCCCTAGGATCCCTTTGCCTCCCTCCGCTTCCCACCTCGCCAGGACGCACGTCCACTTGGTCTGGAGCGTGCCCAGCCGGATTGAGAGCAGCTTGGAGAACGCTCCCGCCTGTTGCTTGCCTGTGAATCCCAATAGGATGTATGGAACACCGGTAGACAGAGATGAGGTGGTATGGTTAGCTGCTTGGATCACGGTGCACGATGCTCCTGTATCCAGCAGATAAGTCCCTTTAACCTTCTCTACCTCCATCTGCACGAGCGGTCTCTTCAATCCATCACACAGGTGGACAGGCTGCATGGGCTCCAGTCATTGCGGGGTGTCAGATGGGGCTGAGGGAACTACAACACCGGTGGTGGCAGCTATTTTCTCCTGGCTGGCCAGGAGGAGAGCTCATAGGGACTGTATCGACTCCAGGAGTGGCTCGATCACAGCGGGAGGGACAGCTGGCCCTGCCTTTTGGGCTGGGGCTGGTGAATTTCTCCCCTTATTCTCCTTCCAGGGATTCTTGCAATCCTTTCGCCACTGGCCGTACTTCCACACCCGGAGCTATGGGTGGTGGCCATGAAACCTCTGGTTCCCTTGCTGCTCATCTTTTTGCGCTGCCTGTGGGACCATTCTGCTTGGGTTGCTGGTAAAGCCGGACTGGCCTGCCTTTGAGCTGATAAGGCATATCATCCCCTTAGCCCTCGCTAAAGCCATACTCAACGTTGCTATCTCTTCCCTACAGGGGCCATGATCTGCTTCCTCAATGCCTCGGTCGCAAGCCAACCTGTATGCTGCCTTTACTTCTTTAACCTTCTCCTCCTGTTCTCTTATCTCTTGGGTTAGGCGGGCAATTGTATCCTGTAACCTTATCTCACTACTTCTTGCCTCTCTGACCTGGAACTCCAAACACTCCACCTTGTACCTTGCGCTACCTTTGACTTCCAGGTGCTCTATTTTTGCTCTTGTATTATTTTTAACTTCAGCGGCCCGGCTCTCCAGGCGCTCCGTTTTTGCCTGGTGTTCTGTTGCCATCTGCACTCTTTCTTGGTTTAGTGCCTGAAGCGCCACTATCAATTTCACCTCTGCTATAGCCTTATCCTGTATCTCTATCTCCTTGTCCTGGATTTCTAGGGCCGATTTGTTAAGCATGGCAGCCTGTGCTGCTGCAACTCCATCCAACAGTAGGACCTGTTTCTTGTAGCACATAAGCCACACTGCTTTCTCTATTGACCCCTTATGTTTTTACTGGCCGTCCACTGGGCGGCTGCATCTATGGGACACTCAGCCTGTAATAGGGTGAGCATCCACTTCTTGGTGATATTCACATTTCTAAACACATAATCGGACAACTTCTCTTCCATTACGGCTCCTTCGTCCGCACTACTGTCTGCTATATCGCACACTGCTGCCGGGATCCTGCCGCCGGTCACCATTCTGGAAGGAGTTTTGCTACTTGCTTTGGCCAGTCGCTTATGTGTCCGGCTGCCTTATGTCTGAGCGGTTCGGATCGCTCACCCCTTAATTCCGATCTCCACACTTATTGGCAGATAGCGATATAGACAAACGAGCAGACCAGTGGTTTGATACAAAGAAAACCAAAATTTATTAACAGAGAAAATAAGATAACAATACTATAGAAAAGGATGATATGAATGCAGTACACTTACATTTAACAGGGGAGGAGAAACGGCACATCGAGGGAATATGGCTAAAATGACAATTCAGCAATCCCCTTAACTCCCACCCTCTACACCTAGCTAGATTATCTTGCAATGGGTCAGAACTATAATGCTCACCGGTCTGAGATGTTGAAAGAAAAGCCTTGCCCCTTTGCCCTGTTGCCAGCCGATGTCACGTGGTCCCGCTCTTGCACAGACTTCACCACCCAGATAGAGATACCCCAGTAATTAAAAGGTCTCTGACAGGGTATCCTACCTCTCTGGACAGGATCTCCTTCGATGGTCTTCTTCCTTGGTTGATGGCGAGGCAGGGCGCAGGAGGCGAGGTGAGAGAGGAAATGGCTTCTCGAGAGGCCAGTTATACCCCCACCCTCGGTAGCTCTTATCTCTATGCTCAATCAGCTCATTCATTTGTCTGATATGAGCGGGCTGGAATTAAACAAAAGCTATTGATCTTGGCCCATCGCCTTGGATGGCCGGTAATCGGTTCCTGCCGGTTCTGCAACTGCTCTCCTTTATCCAACAGGTTACTTGATGGGATCCAGCCCAGTCTCGAGGGCCCCGCTGATTATTGTGATTGTTTGTGCAAACACCTTGATGGCCTTTATGTGTAGGTCTGGTTGTAATTGGGTTTGTCCCCAATGCCTATGCAAAAGTCTTGTTTGGTTTCGTGATCTCCTTGCTGCCGACATTGAAATGCACATGCTTTTAGCTTGCCAGGGTCCGAATTGAAACTGACAGGCTTTCGGTCACGAGGTCTGACTGCAGCCATTTTGTTGTGCCCTGGATTTTAAAACTCAGCCTGAACAGGGTTTCTTTACAAAAAAAGAAATAAATCTTCGGGGGGGTGGGGGGAGATGTATGAAATTTTCGAATCCTTCAGTTTTAAGAGGATGGGTTTGGCCTATTAGCGACAATGAAGGCAAAGGAACACAAAGGAAGTTGGCTGTGGTTGTTGGTGGTCATTCATCTCAATCACATGACATCACTGCAGCAGTTCCTCAGGGCAGTGTTCTTGGCCCAACCATCTTCAGCTGTTTCATCAATGACCTTCCCTCCATCATAAGGTCAGAAGTGAGGATGTTCACTGATGATTGCACACTGTTCAGCACCATTAGAAACTCGTCAGATACTGACGCCGTCCGTGTCCATATGCAGCAAGACCCGGACAACATTCAGACTTGGGCTGACAAGTTGCAAGTAACATTCGCACCACACAAGTGCCAGACAATGAGCAACTCCAACAAGCGAGACTCTAACCATCTCCCCTTCACATTCAATGGCATTACCATCGCTGAATCCCCCACTTTCAACATCCTGGGGGTGACCATTAATCAGAAACTGAACTGGACCAGCCATATAAATACTATGGCTACAAGGGCAGGCCAGAGGCTGGGAATTCTGCGGCGAGTGTCTCACCTCCTGACTCCCCAAAGCCTTTCCACCATCTACAAGGCACAAGTCAGGAGTGTGATGGAATACTGTCCACTTGCCTGGATGAGTGCAGCTCCAACAACACTCAAGAAGCTCGACACCATTCAGGATAAAGCAGCCCGCTTGATTGGCACTCCATCCACCACCTTCAACATTCACTCCCTCCACCACCAGCACACTGTGGCTGCAGTGGGTACCATCTACAAGATGCACTGCAGCAACTCGCCAAAGCTCCTTCAACAGCACCTTCCAAACCCGTGACCTCTACCACTTAGAAGGACAAGGGCAGCAGATGCATGGGAACATCACCACCTACAAGTTCCCCTCCAAGCCACACCCCATCCTGAATTGGACCTGTATCGCCGTTCCTTCACTGTCGCTGGGCCAAAATCCTGGAACTCCCTTCCAAACAGCATTGTGGGTGTAACTACACCATATGGGCTGCAGCGGTTCAAGAAGGCGGCTCACCACCATCTTCTCAAGGGCAATTAGGGATGGGCACTAAATGCAGGCCTAGCCAGCGACGCCCACATCCCAACAATGAATTTAAAAATGTTTTTTAAAAAATATGCTTAGAGGCGCAGGGCGAGGCTAGAATACTTAATTAATACTTTGTATCGAAGATTACTAAGGAGGTGGATGCTGACAAAATATCGGTAGAAGTGGAAAAGGTAGAAGCAATGGAAGGGGTGAAATTTAATAGACAGGATGTATTGAAAGTCTAGGTATGCTTAGAGTGTATAAGTTGCCTGGTCCAGATGGCTTAGATCCCAGGTTGCTAATGGAATTGGGGGAGGAGATAGCGGAAGGCCTTGCCATAATTTTCCAATCTTCCAAAATGTGGGGGAGGTGTCTGAGAATTGGAAAGTGGCAAACGTGACACCATTGTTCAAGAAAGGGTGTAAGAATAATATTAGTAACTACAGGCTGAACCGTTTATTGTTTTAGAAACAATAATCAAAGAAAAAGTTAACGGGCACTTGCAGAGGTTTAAGCTAATTAAGGAGAGCCAACTGGGATTTGTAAAAGGCAGATCATGTTTGAATAATCTACTTGAATATTTTGATGAATGAACAGAGTGGATTGATGAAGGGAATGCAATGGGTATTGTCTAAATGGATTTTCGGAAGGCATTTGACAAAGTACCACATAAAAGGTTGGTTAACAAAATTGAGGCTCATGGAATAGGAGGGTCCATGGCAGCTTGGATAAGGAATTGAATTAAGGACAGAACACATCGAGTTGTGGTAAATAGCTGTTTTTCAGACCGGAGCATGTTAGACAGTATGTTCCCCATGTGTCAGTGCTGGGGCCACTGCATTTTTTGATCTATATTATTTACCTGGATATTGGAATACAGTGTAGAATTTCTAAATTTGTGAATGACACCCAACTTGGATTCGTGGCAAACAGTGAGGATCAAACCAATCTATTACAACAGGACATAGAAAGGCTAACAAAATAGGCAGAGAACTGGCAGATGGAATATAATACAGAGAAGTGTGAGGTGATGCATTGTGGCAGAAGGAACAGGGAGAGGCAAGATACCCGTAAAGGCACAGTTTTAAAGAGTGTGCTGGGACAGAGGGACCTGGGAGTTAATGAGCCTAGGTCCCTGAAGGTGGCAGGACATATTGAGAGAGTGGTTAACAAAGCATATGGGATCTTTGGCTTCATAAATAGAGGTATTGAGTGCAAAAGTAGAGAAGATATGCTGAACCTTTATAAAGCACTGGTTAGGCCACAACTGGAGTATTGCATCCAGTTCTGGTCACCACACTTTAGGAACGATGTGAAGGCCCTTGAGAGTGTGAAGAGGAGATTTACCAGGATGGTTCCGGGGATGGTGATCTTACCTACAATGAGAGGTTGGTGAAACTGGGTTTGTTTCTATCAGAGCAAAGGAGGTTGAGGGGTGATTTGATAGAGGCATACAAGGTTATTACTGGTTTGGATAGGCTGGACGTGGAAGGGAATTCCCACTACATGACGGTATAAGAAATAGGGGACACAGGTTTCAGGGTTTGGGCAAGAGAAACAGGGGGAATGTGAGGAAAAACCTGTTTACACAGCGAGTGGTGAGGACCTGGAAATCACTGCCGATGGAAGTGGTGGAAGCGGAGACACTCAATGCTTTCATGGGGAGACTGGATAGGCACTTGAGGGAAGTAAACCTACAGGGCTACGGGGAGAGAGCGGGGGAATGGGACTGACTGGAATACTCTACGGAGAGCCGGCATGGACTCGATGGGCCGAATGGCATCCGTCTTTGCCATTCTGGCTCTATGATGCTTTGGTTATTATAGTGCACTGCTACATGGGGAACTGACACATTTTTCCTTGGCTTCGCCGGAGAGTTCACTGAAATTATTCCGCCTTGCAGTAGCCAAGCAGTGATTGCTGGAGGTAACACTCTTTGTCAAGGTCAACCTGCTCCTACTGAGTTTGGACCATGCCCTCCGTGGGCCTCCTGCCCTCAGGACCATGAATCCGGGTGTTCCTTTGTTGTGTTTCACACAGTAAGAACAAGCTGAAGAGTATGTGAATGTGAGGGCTCAGTGTGTGAGGAACCAGCATCTCGGGATGTTTCTGAGCCACGGAATTAAACCTGACTGGGACAGTTGTTTGTGTTTCCGCACTCGGGAGTAAAGTAGCGACTACACTGTGTACACAGAGCAAAACAGGGCGAGGAGGATCTGCATGGATCAAGAAAACTCGCCCAATATTCTCTCCATTCATTTTTCTCTCTGTGCACCGCCCAGGTGATCCTTTACTCCCCAGCGCTATGAGGGCACATCCGCCCTCGGGGACCCTCCCTGCCGGGGGGTCAGTATACCTGACTCGGGCTGGCGCAGCCCTCTGATGCCCGCTTCTGCCCCACTATATATTGTAAGATTGGTAGTTAAAACTTTATTTTGTCTGCTCACCACATCCTCCCAGCCCAACGGCCGCCGCCTCAATGCCCATGTCATTGTATTCTTTGGACTACAGGAAAGACTACGATGCTTTGCTCGGAGTTTTATGGATTCACTGCCCCTGGACTGGGTTCTAGTGACTGAGTTGGGAACGTTACATCACCAATTGTGATTGGTCAATAAAACGGGGACTCGGTTTGTTAACCACCAGGTGGGTTTCAGTGTAAACTCTTTCTATCCCCCTGGCCAGTGAAGCGCATGCGCTCTTTATACAGAACAGTCGGATATTCAGCATAACAGCGTGAGCTACAGCTGGCCTCATCCAAAGGCTGGAGTTTTCTCCATATCTGGATCATTCCCATCACGCTCCCATTTGTGGTCAGGACTCGCATTGCTAAAGTGGTGAATCAGGAGGTTATTCTCTTCCAGCAAGTTAGATAATCTGCACTGTGCAATATTAAATTGAGACGTCTCATCCGTCCCTCTCGTTTTTACCATTACCACAACCCTTTTTGAAGCCATCAAATACCGACATCCCTACAGCACTGACCGAGCCCGGCCTGACATGGCAAACTCTATAGGGAGCAGTTGAGGGCCCATTAGTTGAGAACAGTCACTGAGCTCTGACACTCTCTGCCCCACTGCTGATTACAGGTGAACGCGATGTTAATCGGGATTGAATTCCTTTCCTGTGCTGAACCAGTAGACTGTGATGATCAGCGATTCAGCACAATTAATGGATTCAGTCCAACCCAATCCCACTGATCATTGTAAATGGACCGAACCACCTAGATGCATTTGGGTGATGGGACTGGCCAGGATGTATTGATTGTTACAATAAATTGATCGCTGCAGCCTAATCCCACTGATCATTATAAATGTACCATATAGCTGCATGAGGAAAAGGGGAGTGGCAAGGATGCTCATTATAACAACAAAAACCTTTATTTATATACTGCATTTAACTTAGTAAAATGCCCAAGGTGCTTCCCGTTAGCGGAATCAGTGAAAATAGGATACCGAGCCAAAGAAGGAGATATTAGGAAAGGTGATCAAAGTTTGGTCAAAGACGTAGGTTCTAAGGATGTTTTTATAGAAGGAGAGATAGGCAAAAAGTTTAAGGGAGCGAATTCCAGAGATTAGGGCCTAGGCAGCTGAAGGCACCGCCGCCAATATTGGGGAGAAGAAAGTAAGGGGTGTACAAGCAGCCAGAGTTGGCTATGGGCAGCAGAGTTTTGGGTAAGATTAAGTTTATGGAGGGTGGGAGATCGGAGGCCAGACAGGATGGCATTGGATAGTCAAGTCTGGAGGTGGCAAAAACATGGAGCATTCTGGTGATCGAAGGGGTGGAGCTGGGAGTTGTTACACAGTATTTGTGATGGAGACGATATGGGGTCAGCAGCTGAGCTGGGCCGCCAAGTTTGTGAACACGCTGGTTCAGCCTGAGACATTGGCCATGGACGTAACTTGAATCAGTAGCGAGAGAACAGAATTTGTCGCCGGGTCCAAGGACAATGGATTCTGACTGCCAAAAGTGTAATTTAAGGCTCATCCATGACTGCAGGTCAGACACGCGATTTGACAACACAGAGGGAGTAGAGGGATCGAGAGCGGTGGTGGTGAGGTAGAATGGTGTGTCGTCAGCATACATGTGGAATCATCCACGCCCTCTGCCACTGCCGTGTCGTTTCTTGGAAATATATTGGGCCGGATATTCCGATCCCTATGGGTGGGTACGTGCTGTGTACCCACCCATAGGGACATCGGAAATACTGGCATCAAGCATGCACAGCGCATGCGTTGAAAACCGGCATTTCCAATCTGTCAAGAATGGTCTTGACAGATCCTCTGGCTGCCCTTGGGAAGGGTCTCTCTGGGCAGATATTTCCACTTTTTGGCGACCGTCCACCCACAGAAAACCCTTACAATTCTTACGCCTGGTAAAAGCAGGATAAGAGTAGAAAAAAAGTTTTTTTTAAAAATTCTCTGATTTATCTTAAATAAAATGTAAGTTTACTTGTAGCCCCGTAAAATAATTTAATTATTTTTAACAAATTTGCGACTGCTTTTTAAAAGCATAGCTCCTGCAGACTTACCCTCCTGGTGAAATTTGGCCATGCGTTTGACCTGTGAACCTCTTCCTTTAAGGGAACGGAAGTTTCGGTTTCCCATGCATGTGCAGTGCATGCACGAAACTGGCACTTTCTTTGGGACTACGCGTGAGTACCCAACGCGTATCACCCGTGGGGACCCGAATTTCTGGCCCAACTATGTTTTTTCATTGATCTCCATTCATATATTTGACAGGTCTTCCTGTCAATTGTATGAAGGGAGATTCCCTTCTCTGATTGGCTCCCCATGGCCCACGTGATCCCCGGGACGCTGCTAACTGCATGCGCCTCTCGGAAACGTGGGCCCTGCGCTCCTTGGTGTTTGGTGAGGCCCAGCATCAGAACTGTGCGCATCTCAGGAGACCTCAGGTAAGGGCGCACATTTTTGCAGATAGCAGGCCTCGGCCCGCGGAAGGCCTGCAATCGGAAAATATGGGCCAATACCTTTCCTTCAGCGTCACTGGGTCAATGTCCTAGAAATCCCTACCTAACAGGAATGTGGGAGTACCTTCATGAAACGGACTGCAAGGGTGCAAGAATGCAGAACTTGCAGATGATGGTGACATTCCAGAAATTCGGGTCGGGGACTTCCCGCGGGTGCAAGCCCCCAACCTGCACTTACCTTGTGCGCCGGCAGTTGAGTTGTAGGGCCCCGTGGAATTCCGCTCCGGGGCCTGGCCCAGCTGCCGGCGCGCTGTGCTTGCATGTCCCAGGGGCGTAGTTAGTGTGATGCGTCCACTGGGATCACGTGAGCTATGGGCAGCCAAGCGGAGGAGGGAAAAGCCCATTCATAAGATTAAAACGAAGGCCTGTCAAAACTTATGAATACTATGGGCCCCAAAATAGCAGTAAACCTTCAAATAAATTATTTTAAAAATTACACTTTTTAAATAAATTATAAATTTCATTAAATAACTATTTTAAACAATAATTTAAATTTTTGTAAAAGATAAGTTTATAATAACACGGGGCTAAAAGTAAACTTACCTTGCTTTAAATATTTAAAAATAATAAACCTGTGGAAAAAATGTTTAATTTTAATTAATTGACCACTTACTTTGTAAAAAGCAGGCCTTACGCCTGGTTTTTAAATGTGTAAATCCTACAGGCTTAACCTCGCTTGAAAACCTGCAAAAAAAAAGAGTTCATAGCGCACGCGCAGCCTCTCCTGCACGCGCGTTCGACCTCTGAACCCCTTTGTTCAGAGGATCGGATGTGCAGGTTTCCTGCGCATGCGCAGTGCATGCAGAAAACCAGCACTTCCATTCGGCCTACGGGTGAGTACCCCGTGTGTACTCACCCGTGGAGTGCCGAATTTCTGGGCCATTGTTACTGGCTGTTGGATGATTGGCTCCTGGCTCCTTTGTAATGTTAGGATGGCGTGTGACTTGGAGGGGAAGGTGTTCCCATGTGGCTGCTGCCCTTGTCCTTCTCAGGGGTAGATGTTGCATGTTTGGGAGGTGCTGCCGAAGAATCCTTGGCAAGTTACTGCACTGCATCTTGTAGATGGTGCACCCTGCAGCCACGATATGCTGGTGGTGGAGAGAGTAATTGTTCCTGGTGGTGGATGGGCTGCCAATCAAGGGGGCTGCTTTTTCCAGATTGTGCAGAGCTTCTTGAGAGGTGTTGGAGCTACGCTCATCCAATCAAGTGGAGATTATTCCATCCAAATCCTGATTTGTGACCTGCAGATATTTTGAAGCTGAGGTTTTTGTAAACCAAAGGTATTAACGGACGTGGAGCAAAGGGATGCCAAAGAAGTTAGGTCGCAGAGCTCATTGAATGGCAGAAAGGCTCACGTACTTAAATGGCCAGCCCCTTTTATTATTCTCATTGTCAAATTTTCAGAGGACGAATGTGGAGATGAGAATCGCGATTTTCAAGCAGCGCCCGAGCAGGGACTTGAATCCTTGCCCTTCATAATTAAAGTCTGATGCTCTACCCGACTGAGCTATCCAGGCTTTGGTTGGCAAAGGTCATAAAAGGACTTTCAGTGGCTGCCGTGCATTATTGCACCCTCTAAAAATTCAATTTTCTTATCTGGTAATCAAGCCTGGACTGCGCATTTCTCTCACAAATCCAGGCTGACTGCCTCAAACCGGCTTAATTTCAGAAATATTCTCCCTCCCACAAACGACATGCTCTTTAGCAGTGGTGTCAGATGTGAGAAGTGCGGTCCTCCAGATATCTGTATTGGATCTGAAACTTTTCACCATATTTATTATTGACCTGGATGCAGCAGTGGATCGCTGTAGATCAATGTTTGAAGATCGCACTAAGTTAGGAAACATGGTAATAGAGCAAATGGGAATGGGGCGTAACCAAAGGGACAGAGACAGACTAAGTAAGGGGACAACATTATGTCAAATCGAGTTTACTGAGCGCAAGTGAGACACCATCCACGTTGGAACCAAATAAGATAGTTTGGAGTATTTTCTAAATAATGGGAAGCTATTAGCTGTCGAGGAGCAAAGAGGATTTTGAGTCCCAGTTTACAAATCATTATCAGATAGCAAACATGGAGCAACATACATTGATGAAGTCCCACATGGGGGACTGTTAGGTAAAGTTGAAGCTCATGGAATTGAAGGTGTATTTTTGTCCTGGTTAGGAAATTTGTTGAGTGACAGGAGACACAGTGTACGGATAATGGACAGGTATGTTAATTTACAGGATATGACTAGTGGTGTCCCTGAGAGATCTATTTTGGGGCCTCAACTATTCACCATTTTTATTAAAAACTTAATTGGTGGGATTGAGAGACACATATCTAACTTTGACGACATCACGAAAATAGACGGCATTATAAACAGTTTAGATGCAAGTAAGAAGTTAGAACAGATATTAATAGATTAAGTGAAAGGACAAAACTGTGGCAAGTTCGTTAAATATTAGCAAGCATGAGGTCATCCACTTTGGCACTAAAAAGGAGAGATCAGAATACATTCCAAACGGTGAAGAACTGGAACCGGTGGCTGTCCATTGAGACTTAAGGGTCTTGTTCGTTTATCATTAAATTGTCATGGGCAGGTACAGAAAAGAATCAAAAAGGCTAACTGAATGATGGCATTTATATGGAGGAGAAATTAAGCTACAGCTATACAAAGCACTGGTTAGACAACAGCTGGAGTACGGTGTACAATTCTGGAAAGCACACCTTAGGAAGGTAGTATTAGGATTAAAGAGTGAAGTGTAGACTTACCAGAATGATAAAAGTGATAAATTTAAAGGGGGGATTGTAATCACTGGAATTTACAAACATAAGGGGTGATTTGATTGATGTATTCACGATATTAAGGGGAACTGATAGGGTAGATAGAGAGAAGCTATTGACGATGATTGGCGAGTCTAGGACTAGGGGACATGGCCTAAACATTAGAGCGAAGCCTTTCAGGAAAGACTTCTACATGGAATGGGTGGTAGAAATTTGAAACTCACTTTCATAAGCAGCAGTTAATGTTGGGTCAATTGTCAATATTCAACCTGAGATTGATAATTTTTTGTTAACCAAAGGTATTAAGGAATCTGGATCAATCAGAGTTAGATCACAGATCTCATTGAATGTCAGAAAGGCTCGAGGGGTTAAATGGCCTACTCCTGTTACTATTCTCACTGTTAAAGGATCAGAGCACGAATGTGGAGATGAGAATTGCGATTTAAAAGCAGCGCCGAAACAGGGACTTGATTCCTGAACCCTCAGACTAAAAGTCTGATGCTCTACCGACTGAGATATCCGGGCTCACAAAAGGACTTTCACTGGTTGCCGTACATCATTGCATGCTCTACAACTTCCAAATTCTTTCCAGTAAACGAGCCTGTACAGCGCATTTCTCTCACAAATCCCCCTGCCAGGGCTCCCATATACAGTCCTTCAAGCCTAAGGATCACAGATTTAATCATATCTGGCACAGAACTGGCTTATCCACCCATCACCAGAACTGATTGGGCCACGTCAACTGCTATTCGGCCTCATTCTCCTCTGCCAACATCCAAAAAAGTTACAGAATCATCCTGGGGGTCAATAATATCACAAGGCTTTCTTCGCCACTGCCACCCATCTCCTTAAACCTAGCTCTCTTATCCACCAAGCCAAAACTTTCCCCAGACTCCCTCTGTCACAGCTGGGAAATCAAGTGTTTCTTGTTTCTCTCCTATTTGCTCTAAGTCCTTTATGAGAGCGTCTTATTCATGAGAGCCATCTCTTGCTCCCTGGAAGCCATTCCAAAGAAACGGCTGACGATTTAACTTCCTTTCCTGAATCGCAAGTAAGCTGTCATTGTAAATGGTTCCATCTCCTCAGGTGCATTATTTCCACGCCCTTTCAAAGCCGCCATTTTCACCCCTTTTAAAATAAATGCCCTTGATCCCTCTGTCCCAGCACACTACTGCCCCATCTCCAACATTCTTTTCCTCTCCAAAATTATTGAACACCTTGTCGCCTCTCAAATCAATTCTTATCGTTCCTGAAACTCCATGTTTGACTCTCTCCAGTCAGCTTCCAGTGTCTGGCACAAGACCCAAATGGCCCGAATCAAATTGAGACAGGACAGCCTTTGTGCCTGACCACAAAGCATTATCCGTCCTTGTCTTCCTCGAACCCTCCGCAGCCTTTAACACACTCAACAAAGCCATTCTCCTTCAAAACCTCTCCTCCCTTGTCCAGCTCAGTGGGGCTTCCCTCTGTGGAACAACTCTAACCTATCCGATTGCAGGTAGAGCGCATCCTGCAATGTTTTATCCTATCACTACCAGCACCTTCTGAGTCCCCCAAGGATCTATTTTTAATCCCTTGTCTGCCCTTAGGTGACATCATCCGCAGACATGGCTCACCTTCCACATGTATCCCAACGATACTCAGCTCCATCTCTACAATACCTCTCTCGACCCCGGCACTGGCACTGTGCTGCCAGATGGCTTGTCTGCCAGGTTGATGTTTCGCGTTTTGACCCTGTGACAGTACTGATTTCCAGCCTTTACTTAGTCTGCTTGTGAACAAATGCAGGGAGCAACAACATGGCTATAACCCCAAGTCATTACTAGGGCGCCCAGCAGGCTGCTGCACTGAGTGCATTGCCACAGTGAATTACGTTTATTAATCGCACGAAACAAACATAGGGTTCAACAATAAAATAACACGGGTGACATTATGAAAACCAAATTCACCCTCATTGTGTTCATCTAGCCTGCTTCTTTAGAAATATGTTAAACCAACTCATGCATGCGGCATCAAAAAGAACAAAAGAAGCAGTAAGTGTGAGAAACCAGTGTCAGATAGAAACCACAACCGTTTCAGCAAAACTGATGCAGAGATTCTGATAAAAACTTCAGTAAAGCTTCACATTTTCTTGCACTTAGAACAACCACACCTCACAACGTTTCCTCATTGAAGGGTTCAAAGCTGCTCACCGCAAGCCTCACCAGGCTTTGCACTTCAGCCCCTCGCTCTCTCCTCCCACTCCACTCTGGTTTGTATCACTAAATATATCAGCAAACAAGCAATTGTTACAAGTCAGTTGAGACCCCTCAGAGAAGATTGTTAATTTGTTTAGGATGATCAAAAATAGAGGGGTTTAAGAAGTACTTCGAATTGACTCGATAAAGAGAAGGGAATCAGAGAGGAGACGAATTCTGTTGTACTTGAGAGCGAGATTAGTGATATTATGACAGTTATAAGAAATATTTTAGATAAGTAAGCAAAATTCAGACAAAGAGCCAGGGCCCGACGGGAAATATCCTACAACAATGGCGGATTTGACTAAAGAAATTGCAAAGTGTACAGAAGTTATATCTTTGGGCTCTACTGAGTGTGGGTGTGTACCAGACGACTTGTGTGTAGTCAATGTAGTACCCATATTAATAAAGGGAAATAAAGCTAATCCAGGTAACAACAGACCCATTAGCTTAACATCTGAGCTAAGATAACTTTAAGGGTCTCTAATTAGGAATTAAATTACCATGTATCTAGATGAAGAGTTAGTTAGTTAGAAGTAGCCTGCACCGCTTTCAAAAGGGACAGTCACGCTTGACAAAGCTCAGTGAATTCTTTGAGGAACTAACAGGCATCTAAAAACCGGCGCGAAGGCAGAGGCCCGACCAGTTCGGGGGAGAGAAGCAGCGGAGGAGGAGCCCGGCTTAAAAACCGGCGCGAAGGCAAAGGCCCGACCAGTTCGGGGGAGAGCAGCAGCGGAGGAGGAGCCCGGCTTAAAAACCGACACGAAGGCAGAGGCCCGACCAGTTCGGGGGAGAGCAGCAGCGGAGGAGGTGAGCCCGGCTTAAAAACCAGCGCGAAGGCAGAGGCCCGACCAGTTCGGGGAAGAGCAGCAGTGGAGGAGGTGAGCCCGGCTTAAAAACCGGCGCGAAGGCAGAGGCCCGACCAGTTCGGGGGAGAGCAGCAGCGGAGGAGGTGAGTCCGGCTTAAAAACCGGCGCCAAGGCAGAGGCCCACCAAATCAACAGCAGAGGAGAGAGGTAAAAAGTAATCAGAGTGTGACGTCACCAGGGAGCAGGTAATTGATTGGTTGGTGAGTATTTCTCTCTTTTCAATACAAGCTTGACTTCTGTGGTGTTAAATTTCTAGGGTCTCTGGTGTAGTGGGGACGGTTGGTAAATAAAGCGCCCTAGAGTATACCTGTAACTGGGGTATTGAATAAATTTTTTAATTAATTAAAGGAGTAAGTCATGGCAGGAGAGCTCAGACCCGTGTTCTGCTCCTCTTGCTCCATGTGGGAAATCAGGGACGCTGCCAGTGTCCCTGGCGACCATGTATGCGGGAAATGCATCCAGCTGCAGCTACTTGCAGACCGCATTGCGGCACTCGAGCTGCGGGTGGATGAATTTTGGAGCATGCGCGATGCTGAGAGGCTCGTGGATAGCACGTTTAGCGAGTTGTTCACGCCTCAGGGTAGGGCAGCACAGGGGGTGACCATCAGGCGGAGCAACAAAGGCAGGCAGGTTCTGCAGGGAACCCCTGCGGACATCCCCCTTTCAAACATGTATACCGCTTTGGATACTGTTGAGGGGGATGACTCACCAGGGGAAGGCAGCAGCAGCCAACTTCCTGGCACTGGGGGTGCTCCTGCTGCCCAGGAAGGGGGGAAAAAAAGTGGGAGAGCAATAGTGGTAGGAGATTCTATAGTAAGGGGAACAGATAGGCGTTTCTGTGGCCGTAGACGTGAATCCAGGATGGTTTGTTGCCTCCCTGGTGCCAGGGTCAAGGATGTCACTGAGCGGCTGCAGGGCATTCTGGAGGGGGAGGGTGAACAGCCAGTGGTCGTGGTCCACATTGGTACCAACGACATAGGTAAAAAGAGGGATGAGGTCCTGCATCAAGAATTTCGGGAGCTAGGTAACAGATTAAAGAGCAGGACCTCAAAGGTTGTAATCTCTGGATTACTCCCAGTGCCACGTTCTAGTAAGTATAGGAATGGGAGGATAGAGCAGATGAATGCGTGGCTAAAGAGTTGGTGTAGGGGGGAGGGTTTTACTTTCCTGGATCACTGGGCCTGCTTCTGGGAAAGGTGGGACTTGTACAAGTCGGACGGGTTGCACCTGAACCAGAGCGGGACAAATATCCTTGCGGGGAGGTTTGCTAGCACTGTTGGGGGGGGGTTTAAACTAACTTGGCAGGGGGATGGGATACAGAGGGGAGCTAAAATAGGGGGGGATGTGCTGCCAATTATAGAGAAAAAAACAAGTCAGCTTGGTAGACAGGGCAAATATATAAGGGCAAGGCTGGATGGCATCTATTTTAATGCAAGGAGTCTTGCAAATAAGGTGGATGAACTGAAGGTGTTGATAAACACATGGGAGTATGATATTGTTGCTATCACGGAGACATGGTTGAGGGAAGGGCAAGATTGGCAGCTCAATATTCCGGGGTACAGAATCTTCAGGCGAGACAGAGGGGGAGGTATAAGAGGAGGGGGTGTCGCAATATTAATTAAGGAGTCAATTACTGCAGTAAGGAGGGATGATATATTAGCAGGGTCCTCTAATGAGGCCATATGGGTGGAGATTAAAAACAAAAAGGGGGCATGCACTTTGCTGGGAGTGTACTATAGGCCTCCAAACAGTCAGGGGGAGATAGAGGAACAGATATGTAGGCAAATCTCAGAGAAATGTGCAAATAATAGGGTAATAATAATGGGGGATTTCAACTTCCCCAATATTAACTGGGATAGTCAGAGTGTGAAAGGCTCAGAGGGTGTAGAATTCTTAAAGTGCATCCAGGAGAGCTTTTTGAGCCAGCATGTAGAAAGTCCTACAAGAGAGGGGGCGGTACTGGACCTAATTCTAGGGAATGTGGCCGGCCAAGTGGAAAAAGTGCTAGTAGGTGAGCACTTTGGTGATAGTGACCATAATATGGTAAGATTTAAGGTGGTCATGGAAAAGGACAGGGATGGGCCGGAAATAAAGGTTCTAAATTGGGGGAAGGCCGATTTTAATAGGATAAGGCAGGATCTGGCCAAAATGGACTGGGATCAGCTACTTGTAGGAAAATCCGCATCGGAGCAATGGGAGGCTTTCAGAAGGGAGATTGAGATCATACAATGGCAACATGTTCCCGTAAAGGTCAAGGGTGGTTCCAAAAACCACAGGGAACCTTGGATGTCAGGGGATATACGAGAATGGATTAGGAAAAAAAGGAGGGCTTTTGGTAGATACAAAAGGCTAAAGACGGAGGAAGCCCTAGAGGAGTACATAAAGTGCAGGGGGATACTTAAAAAAGAAATTAGGAGATCAAGGAGGGGCCATGAAATAACACTGGCGAGCAAAATAAAGGAAAATCCGAAGATGTTTTATAAGTATATTAAGGGTAAGAGGATAACTAGGGAAAAAATAGGGCCCTTTAGGGACAAAAGTGGCAATCTGTGTGTGGAGCCGGAAGA
Source organism: Somniosus microcephalus (assembly GCF_052327205.1). NCBI lineage: Eukaryota > Metazoa > Chordata > Chondrichthyes > Squaliformes > Somniosidae > Somniosus > Somniosus microcephalus. The sequence goes on along the minus strand of NW_028225180.1, from coordinate 30,082,765 downwards.
TGTAGGAGGGGTTCTAAATGAATTTTTTGCATCTGTTTTCACTATGGAGAAGGACGATGTAGACATAGAAATAGGGCGGGGGGACTGTGATATGCTCGAACATATTAACATCGAGAGGGAGGAGGTATTGACGGTTTTAGCTGGCCTAAAAATGGATAAATCCCCAGGTCTGGATGAAATGTATCCCAGGCTGCTGTGTGAGGCAAAGGAGGAGATTGCGGGGGCTCTAACACATATATTCAGGACCTCTCTGGCCACAGGGGATGTGCCAGAGGACTGGAGAACCGCTAATGTAGTACCATTATTCAAGAAGGGTAGTAGGGAAAAACCGGGGAACTACAGGCCAGTGAGCCTAACATCAGTGGTAGGAAAATTATTGGAAAAAATCCTGAGGGACAAAATTTGTCTCCACTTGGAGAGGCAAGGATTAATCAGGGATAGTCAACATGGCTTTGTCAAGGGAAGATCATGTCTGACTAATTTGATTGAATTTTTTGAGGGGGTGACTCGGTGTGTGGATGAGGGTAACGCAGTGGATGTGGTATACATGGATTTCAGTAAGGCCTTCGATAAAGTCCCGCACAGGAGACTGGTCAAGAATGTAAGAGCCCATGGAATCCAGGGTGCCTTGGCACATTGGATAAAAAACTGGCTTAGTGGCAGAAGGCAGAGGGTGATGGTCGAAGGTTGTTTTTGTGACTGGAAGCCTGTGGCCAGTGGGGTCCCACAGGGATCGGTGCTGGGTCCCTTGCTGTTTGTGGTCTACATTAATGACTTGGATATGAATGTAAAGTGTATGATCAGTAAGTTCGCGGATGATACAAAAATTGGTAGGGTGGTAAATAGCGAGGAGGGTAGCCTCAGTCTGCAGGACGATATAGATGGGTTGGTCAGATGGGTGGAACAGTGGCAAATGGAATTTAACCCGGAAAAGTGTGAGGTGATGCACTTTGGGGGGACTAACAAGGCAAAGGAATACACAATGAATGGAAATACCCTAGGCAAGACGGAGGGTCAGAGGGATCTGGGTGTGCAAGTACACAGATCCCTGAAGGCGGCGGAACAGGTGGATAAGGTGGTAAAAAAGGCATATGGGATACTTGCCTTCATTAGCCGAGGCATTGAATATAAGAGCAAGGAGGTTATGATGAAGCTGTATAAAACACTGGTTAGGCCACAGCTGGAATACTGTGTGCAGTTCTGGTCGCCACACTGCAGGAAGGATGTGATCGCGTTAGAGAGGGTGCAGAGGAGGTTCACCAGGATGTTACCAGGGCTGGAGCGCTTCAGCTATGAAGAGAGACTGGGCAGATTGGGTTTGTTTTCCTTGGAGCAGAGGAGGCTGAGGGGGGGCATGATTGAGGTGTACAAAATTATGAGGGGCATAGATAGGATGGATGCTGAGGAGCTTTTTCCCTTAGTAGAGGGGTCAATAACTAGGGGGCATTGATTCAAGGTAAAGGGCGGGAGGTTTAGAGGGGATTTGAGAAAGAACTTTTTCACCCAGAGGGTGGTTGGAGTCTGGAACTCACTGCCTGAAAGGGTTGTGGAGGCAGAAACCCTCACAACATTTAAGAAGCATTTGGATGTGCACTTGAAATGCCATAGCATACAAGGCTACGGGCCAAAGGCTGGAATATGGGATTAGATTAGGCAGGGCTTGATGGCCGGTGCGGACACGATGGGCCGAAGGGCCTCTATCCGTGCTGTATTACTCTATGACTCTATGACTCTATGACATGGGGATTTGGGTATAAGATTAAAGAAGTCTTATAGCAATTATATAGGGCCCAGGTGAGTCCACACCTGGAGTATTGTGAACAGTTTTGGTCCCCTTACCTAAGGAAGGATATACGTGCAAAAGAGGGAGTTCAACAAAGGTTCACCAGACTGGCTCCTGGGATGGGGGTATTGTCCTATAAGGAGAGATTGAGTCTAGGCTTAGCTTCTCTAGAGTTTAGAAGAATGAGTGGTGATCTGATTGAAACATGCAAAATTCTTACAGGTCTTGACAGGGTAGATGCAGAGAGGATGTTTCCCCTGGCTGGTGAGTCTAGAACCAAGGGTCGCAGTCTCATGATAAGAAATCAGCCATTTCGGAATGAGATAAGGAGAAATTTCTTCAGTCAGAAGGTGGTGAATCTTTGAAATGCTCTACCCCAGAGGGCTGTGGAGGTCCTGGCTCTTTGGCTGAATTTTGCTTACGTATCTAAAAATTTTCTTATAACCATCATAATATCACTCATCTCACTCTCAAGTACAACATAATTCGTCTCCTCTCTGATTCCCTTCTCTTTATCAAATCAATTCGAAGTACTTCTTAAACACCTCTATTTTTGATCATTCTAAACAAATTAACATCTTCATGCACAAGATCGAGCAAGACTTCTTCGCTGCACAAGACCTCCAACCAATGCTATACACCAGATACATCGATGACATTTTCTTCCTATGGAACCACAGCGAAGAATCACTGAAAAGACTACACGATAACATCAACAAGTTCCATCCCACCATCAAATTCCATGGACTACTCCTCAGAATCGGTTTCATTCTTGGACACACGAATCTCCATCAAAGACGGACACCTCAGCACTTCACTCTACTGCAAGCCCGCAGACAACCTCAGGATGCTCCACTTCTCCAGCTTCCACCCTAACCACGTTAAAGAAGCCATCCCCTATGGAAAAGCCCTGCGAATACACAGAAACTGCTCTGACGAGGAGGAACGTGATGGACACCTACAGACGCTGAAAGATGCCCTCGTAAGAACGGGATATGACGCTCGACTCATCGATTGACAGTTCCGACGGGCCACAGCAAAAAATCGCATAGACTTCCTCAGAAGACAAACACGGGACACAACCAACAGAGTACCCTTCGTCGTCCGGTACTTCCCCGGAGAGGAGAAACTACGCCATGTTCTTCGCAGCCTTCAACATGTCATCGATGATGATGAACACCTCGCTAAGGCCATCCCCACACCTCCACTACTCGCCTTCAAACAGCTGCCTAACCTCAAACAGGCCATCGTTTGCAGAAAATTACCCAGCTTTCAGGAGAACAGCGACCACGACACCACACAGCCCTGCCACGGCAACCTCTGCAAGAAATGCCAGATCATCAACACAGATACCATCATCACCCATGAGGACACGACCCACCAGGTACATGGTACATACTCATGTGACTCGGCCAATGTTGTCTACCTCATACGTTGCAGGAAAGGATGCCCCGGAGCAGGGTACATCGGCGAGACCATGCAGACACTGCAACAACGGATGAACGGACACTGCACAACAATCGCCAGGCAGGAGTGTTCCCTCCCAGTCGTGGAACACTTCAGCAGTCAAGGAAATTCAGCCACCGATCTTCGGGTAAGCATTCTCCAAGGCGGCCTTCGAGACACACGACAATGCAAAATCGTAGAGCAGAAATTGATAACCAAGCTCCGCACTAATGAGGACGGCCTCAACCGGGATCTTGGGTTCATGTCATGCTACATCTAACCCCACCTGACATAGGTTCATCCATACTCGAGTCGTCGTTGGCTGGTTCTCTGTACACAGATTCGGCCGGACCTGCTGTGATTTCCAGCAAAAAAAATGTTTTTTCTGTCTGTTTTATGCTTTTCATACAGACCCCAGCATCTGCAACATTTGAACCCTTGTGACCCCACCTTATTGTTCTTTTATGTAATGTTCTCCTGACTGACCTGTTTGGACACCATTCACACCTTTGATTGCTGTGACTATCTCTCTGCCGAGGTGTGATAAATGGCAGTTGGAAAGATTACCTGTAATCATCTGGCATTATTCTCTGACTATGTAAGCTGTGTCTTTATGCATCTCTCCACTGCACCTGATGAAGGAGCAGCGGTCCGAAAGCTTGTGATTTCAAATAAAACTGTTGGACTATAACCTGGTGTTGTGTGACTTCTTACATTTGTCCACCCCAGTCCAACACCAGCATCTCCACACCATGGCTACTATCGACACCACAAACTGCCGGCTAAAAGTGGAGAGGAACTCCAAGAAGGTCGTGCATATCGACACAGACATCAAGTTTCTACAGAGATGCAAGAAAGCAGACCATATCCCAAAAGGACTACAGATCACGAACCCACTCAAGTCGACCTACAACTCAGACTACGCTGAGAGACTCTGCCGTCATACCTCTCACACGCTCCTCAACCATCTTGTACACCAGCTCTACAACAGACGCCGCAAACTCGAAACCAAGATAGAGTCCATGTTCTCAGCCTGTGCTCAGGACACAGCAGACCAGCTAGGAGACACCGCCAAACAGACGAGGCAACGGAACTACACTGCCTACATGCACACCAGGAACAGGAAGCTTGAGAAATTCGGCATCACCACCAGCAGCAACCAAGCCTCCCCTGGTACCACGGTTGAAACCACAGGGAAGTCCATCATCAACTTGACCGACCACACCCTTCAACCAGACGAAATTGAAGTTCTCAGCCGCGGGCTCAATTTCTGCCCCACCACCAAAATGGACCCCATCGGTCTCACGGCAGACACAGAGGAATTCATCAGGAGAATGAGGCTCCGGGAATTCTTCCACAAATCCCAAGATGTCAGCAGCGAACCCAATGAGACAACCAATGATCCGGAACAGCAGACAGAGGGATCTGCAGTGCAGCAACTGAAGAAGAAATAGTCAATTCGGACCCCTCCGGAGGGTCGCTGCCCTAAGCTTGACATGTATGCTCAAGCTGTCAGTAGATGCATCAACGCCAGGTTCATCAGCCGCACTCAGAAGATAGTCCAGAATGTAACCCGAGCACAACACAACGCCATCCACGCTCTCAAGACCAACCGCAACATCATCATCAAACCAGTAGACAAAGGAGGAGCCATCGTCATACAGAACAGAACGAACCATTGCAAAGAAGCATACCGACAACTGGACAACCAGGAACACTACAGACAGTTACCCACAGATCCGACCAAAGAACACACATGCCAACTCAACAGACAGATCAAGAGCTTCGATCCAGACCTTCAAAGCATCCTACGCACTCTCATCCCATGTACTTCCCGCGTGGGAGACGTCTACTGCATCCCAAAGATACACAAAGCCAACACACCCGGACGTCCTATCGTATCAGGCAACGGAACCCTGTGTGAGAACCTCTCTGGATACGTCAAGAACATCCTGAAACCCATCAGACAGGGAACCCCCAGCTTCTGTCGCGACACTACAGTCCTCTTACAGAAACTCAGCACCCACGGACAAGTCGAACCAGGAACACGCCTCACCACGATCGACGTCTCGGCACTCTACACCAGTATCCCCCACGATGACGGCATTGCTGCGACAGCCTCAGTACTCAACACGAACAACAGCCAATCTCCAGACGCCATCCTACAACTCATCCACTTCATCCTTGACCACAATGTCTTCACCTTCGACAACCAGTTCTTTACCCAAACACACGGAACAGCCATGGGGACAAAATTCGCACCCCAATATGCCAACATCTTCATGCACAAGTTCGAGCAAGGCTTCTTCGCTGCACAGGACGTCCAACCAATGCTATACACCAGATACATCGACTACATTTTCTTCCTATGGACCCACGGCGAAGAATCACTGAAAAGACTACATGATCACATCAACAAGTTCCATCCCACCATCAAACTCACCATGGACTACTCCTCAGAATCGTTTTCATTCTTGGACACACGAATCTCCATCAAAGACAGACACCTCAGCACTTCACTCTACCACAAGCCCACGGACAACCTCAGGAAGCTCCACTTCTCCAGCTTGCACACTAACCACGTTAAAGAAGCCATCCCCTATGGACAAGCCCTGCGAATACACAGGATCTGTCTCAGACGAGGAGAAACGCGATGGACACCTACAGACACTGAAAGACGCCCTCGTAAGAATGGGATATGACGCTCGAACCTTCGATCGACAATTCCGAAGGGCCAGAGCAAAAAATTGCATAGACTTCCTCAGAAGACAAACACGGGACACAACCAACAGAGTACCGTTCATCGTCCAGTACTTCCCCGGAGCGGAGAAACTACGCCATGTTCTTCGCAGCCTTCAACATGTCAGCGATGACGATGAACACCTCACTAAGGCCATCCCCACGCCTCCACTACTCGCCTTCAAACAGCCGCCTAACTTCGAACAGACCATCGTTCGCAGCAAATTACCCAGCTTTCAGGAGAACAGCGACCACGACACCACACAACCCAGCCACGGCAACCTCTGCAAGATATGACAGATCATCAACACAGATATCATCATCACACGTGAGGACACCACCCACCAGGTACATGGTACTTACTCATGTGACTCGGCCAACGTTGTCTACCTCATACGTGGCAGGAAAGAATGCCCCGGAGCATGGAACATCGGCGAGACCATGCAGACACTTCGACAACGGATGAATGGACACCACGCAACAATCGCCAGGCAGGAGTGTTCCCTCCCAGTCGGGGAACACTTCAGCAGTCAAGGACATTCAGCCTCCGATCTTCGGGTAAGCATTCTCCAAGGCGACCTTCGAGACACACGACAACGCAAAATCGTAGAGCAGAAACTGATAGCCAAGTTCCGCACTCATGAGGATGGCCTCAACCGGGATCTTGGGTTCATGTCACGCTACATGTAACCCCACCTGACGTAGGGTCATCCAGACTCGAGTCGTCATTGGTTGCTCTCTCTACACAGATGCGGTCGGACCTGCTGTGATTTCCAGCAAAAAAAATGTTTTTTTGTCTGTTTTTTTTCATACAGACCCCAGCATCTGCAACATGTGACCCCACCTCATTGTTCTTTTATGTAATGTTTTCCTGACTGACCTGTTTGGAAACCATTCACACCTTTGATTGCTTTGATTATCTCTCTGCCGAGGTGTGATAAATGGCAGTTAGAAAGTTTACCTGTAATCATCTGGCATTATTCTCTGACTATATAAGCTGTGTCTTTATGCATCTCTGCAGTGCACCTGACGAAGGAGCAGCGCTCCAAAAGCTTGTGATTTCAAATAAAACTGTTGGACGTTAACCTGGTGTTGTGTGACTTCATACATGAGTATATTTAAGGCAGAGGTCGATAGATTTTTAAATATTAAAGGAATCAAGGGAAAGTGCAGATGAGGTAGAAGATCAGCCATGGTCTTATTGGATGGCGGAGCAGGCTCGAAGGGACAAATGTCCTACTCCTGCTACTTTTTCTTATGTTCTTATTGTGGATGGAATGTTATATTCCCATAAACTTTACATCAGTCTTTGACAAGGTACCACATGGTAGATTACTAGAGAAGATAAAGGGTGTTGAATTAGGGGAGGGCACCAAACTGACAGGCAAGGCCACAGATCTGCGTGTTTGGTGGGGTGGGGTGCTTACAAACCACACCAGCCAACTTAACGGTAGAGCCTGACACATGGGAGCTACATTTCTATTTCATGCTGTGTAAACTGTTTGCAGTCAGACTGTATACATACATTTCTCTTGAACGCAATGAAAAATAATTACACATCAAAATTAACCATACAACAAATTAGAGACATTTGCATCACCAATAATTAAACAGTAACTGTTACAAAGCAACCAGACAGATTTTTATTCGAGGGACATTCCATTGGCTCCTGATGCTGAAAGTCCTGTCACATTGGCCCGGATTTTGAGGTGGGTATGACTGTTTAATCTGAGACTACATCATCAGGGGTATGATGACGTAGTCTCAGAGTACACCATCATACCCACCTCAAACATGATACAAGTTCGGGATTTATGCACATGCACTGAATCCTGATCTTGTGATCTTTCCTTTGCAGATCCTCCGCACCACCTGAGAAAAACCAATTGTTGCGCAGAGTTGGGCTGTTTGCCCACCAATACCGAACAATTATGGCGGTGATTATCCTGTTTGGTGAAAGCAAGTGAAGGAGCCTGTTTCACATCGGAAAAGAAGATCTGCAGGGGAAAAATCAACATTTTCATTTCCCCGAAAACAAGACAAACAAAGGATAGCGCCGTTTACAATCTGCTCAACCAATTTTGATTGGAAAATGATTAGACGGTCCTTACATGTCTTCTTAACAATGCTACAAAGCAATTTTAGGAAAAAATACGCTGTCATTTGCAATAAAACAGGTTCATGAATAGTGGTGGAGAAAATGTATTAAACAGACTCCTCCTTTACGGCCTAGAAATTCGGTTGGTTGCACCAGCGATTAGCGCCTATTGGCCTAGAAATTCAGTGGCCTGCGCCACCAGTTTGCACCCAAAGAGGGCTATTGCGCCACTGTGCAAACCTACCGCCATATTTAGCGGGGCGCTAATGGCGGCGTTAGCCAGTAGCGCTGTGCCGTCACCGATGACATCATCGGTGTGCGCAGTGCCCCGCTATCGCCCCGCTGGCCACATTTGGTTGCTGCCGCCTCCCCCGTGCCAGCCGCAAACAGCGACCGGTACACGGGGCCTACCTGTGCCGGTAGTGGGGCGAGTTAAGGTAGAGGTGCGGCCGGCCACTTTTTCGGCGGCCGCTTGCCCGCACCTCCTTCCCCGGCCTCCTACACCACCCCCCCCGCGGCATTGCCGGCTGATTCCAGAGAGCCCGGCACTTCTCCTTGGTGCCGGGCTCATTTGCCGGCACTCGCGAGCGGGGATCGCGCTGTTGCAGGCACCGCCCCCTTAAGAATGAGAGGAAGGCCTGCAGTACCGCAGGCTGCCGTGCCACAGCGGGTGGCGCTGTGGCACTTTACACGCCGATATTCAGTTTCTGCGCCCAAGCGGGGCACCGAAACCCTTGTTTAGCGGCCGGCTTCCACTTGGGGCGCTGAAACTGAATTTCCCACTGGCGCAAGTGGCTCCGCACGCAGCGGTAATTCCGGTGCCCAGGCAAGCTGGGCGCCCCTAACTGAATTTCTAGGCCAATGAGCCCAATATTTAGGGCTATACCCAATGTTCAGGTGGGCGCAATGAGGATAGCGACAACTCCCATACTGAGTATCCATTTAGCACCTGCGCTAATTGTAAGCGCGTACCCGCATGCACAGGCAGATCATGATGTCATTTCAGTGTGCAACGCCCTTTTGGCGCCGCTGACCGGATATTCGGTGGTGCCTGGAACCTTTACGCCTGGCGCTATTAGTGACAATTTGATGGAGCGATCCCAGGCCCTTCTCGGAGTCGGGGGGCGCTAGTTAAAGGGGACAGCTCTAGTCTGAAAGCTGCAGCCACTTGGCCTGTTCATTCTGGTCATTGCTGGAGAGAGTTGGAGAGTTACTGTTGCACAGGATTATTGGATTTAGCCTTTGAATACTTGCGACCTTCAGTCCTGTCCGGAGCAGTTGGAGCACTAGACATTACAGCGTGTTGCCCTTCTGGCATAGCAATGGGAGCTGCTTTGGACGGAACGTCCTCATGGTCGGGCACTTTGAAGGGGCACAGAGACGGCAGGAGAGAGGGCCGGGATTGGCCAGAAGGAGGAGGGGCAATGGAGGTCGGCCACTCCGAAGATATGCTGCGAGGGTCTTCAGGCAGCAGGTGTCATACCTTACCATGTCGGAGGAGCAGTGTCTGCGAAGGCTCCAATTTGGTAAGGAGGTTGTGACTGAGCTGTGCCACCTACTTGCTGAGGATCTGCAGCCGCGTCTATGGTGCAGGAGCTCTCTATAGGTGGCCGTCAAAGTGACTGTTGCCCTAAACATTTACGCCACCGGATCCTTACAGTCAGCCACTGGGGACACAGCGAATATATCTAAATTTGCAGTGCATTGTTGCATCCGGCAAGTGACAGCTGCCCTCTATAGAAGAAGGCGTCGATTAATCACCTTCCCTCTGACCCTGGAGAAGCAGGCGGAGCACGCGCAGGGCTTCGCTGCTATTGTGGACTTCCCCATGTTGCAGGGGGCCATTGATTGCACACACGTGGCTTTGCGGGCGCCATTACTGAATCCTGAGGAGTTCTGCAACTGCAAGGGGTTCCACTCCCTCAATGTCCAGCTGGTCTGTGACCACCGCCAGATGATCATGGCAGTCAACGCGCAATTCCCTGGGAGCAGCCATGATGCGTTCATCCTGTGGCAGACATCAGTTTCTGACCTTTTGAGGGGCCGGCTCACCCACGAGGCTGGCTTCTTGGTGACAAGGGTTATCCTCTCTGCCCATGGCTCATGACCCCACTCCATTTGCCTGCCACCCCGGCAGAAGAGCTTTACAATAGCAGCCATCAGGCGACCAGGAACATTGTGGAGCACACTATTGGTGTGCTCAAACAGCGTTTCTGCTGTCTAGACCATTCGGGGGGAGTCCTGCAGTACTCGCCGGAGCAAGTGGGTCGCATCGTAGCCGTCTGGTGCATGCTCCACAACTTGGCCATTCGACGAACTCAGCCAATGCCAGCTGCCCCTCAAGGTCCAGCAGAGCAGGCGGACGAGGAGGAGGAGGAGGAGGAGGAAGAGCAGGTGGACAAGGAGGAGGAGGAGGAGCATGCAGATGAGGAGGAGGAGGAGGAGGAAGATGGGAGGGCTCCTGAAACGGGAAGAGCCGTCTGTCAGAGGCTCATAAGGGCTCGGTTCGAGGACCCTCTGATGGAATGATGGGTCTCATTCATCCTGCGCACTTCTGATTGTTCAAAGCCTATGAAGGCCATCATGAGTGTAAATAGTTACGAATACCATTGTAAATAAAAAAAATCTTTATTTTCAAAAAAGTGCTTTCTTCCATCATAACAACGTCATGTCAACAGAAACCATAACTAACAAAATAACAGTTAACTCTCTGGCAAAGCCGAAAAACTAAACAAACCATCAACAACAATCAGAACAGGTGAGGGCGTCCTTGAATTTGGGGAAAGAATGTCTCAACACCTCACTCTACTGCTGGCCCCTTGATGGAGACCGACTTCTCTTTCGTGGTCGGCCGCTTCCTTCCCTGCTGCTCCTCCGTAGTTGAACCCAAGTGGCAGTGTCAAGGATGGGGGACGCCTGGTGAGTGTCTGCAAGCACAGAAGCCCCTGAGGGACGGCCTGGACGAGCTCTGGGCTTGGAGGGGGCGGAGGCTGGCTTCTTGATCTGGCCATGACTGGAAGCAGTGTGCACTGCAGGTGGCAGCTGCACTGCAGATGTTCCAGCGGTGGCATGAGCAATGGTCACCTGCTGAGAGAGGACACCTGCGCCATGGTCGGATGATACACTGGCTCTCAGAGGGGACCGGCTCGGTTCTACCACCACAAGCGGCTGCTCCACTGATTCCTGGCCTCGTGTGGTACTGGAAGGGACCGGGGTGGTCCTAGCTGATGCAGATAGGGTGGCAGCAGTGAGAGTTCACCTTGCCTCAATCTGGGTCTGGACGAGGCCAGCAAGTGACTGCGTGGCAGCAGTGAGGTCCTGTGTGGTAGGTGCCAGTGCTTCGGAGAAGCCCTGGACAGTTCTCTCCATTGCTTCAGACAAGGCCGGAGCAGTCCATTCCACTGCCTCGGAGAAGCCCTGGACAGACATTTCCAGGGATTGTCCGAAGCTCTGAACAGTCCTTTCCATAGAGGCCTCAAAGACCTGGATAGTCCTCTCCATTGCTGCCCCGAAGCCCTGGACAGTCCTCTCCATTGCAGTGCCAAAGTCCAGCACACTCTTTGCCAGTGTTTATATCAACTGCAGCATCCTCCCCACTGCAGCCATAAGCTCAGTGTGCCTGAGCCGGGCCTGGGTGCTCATTTCAGCCAGGCTATGCACTTCCTCTGCACTCTGTGCAGCAGTCATCGCTCCCTGCCTCGCCCTCCGGGGAGCCGGTGCCCGAACTTGCCTACCCCCCTCACGTTGATGCAGGCCACTTGTTCTGGCAACTGGCTCCTAATCAGAGCCCCCCCTCCCCTCCAGGGAGCTACTATCCCCAGTCAGCAGATGTGTTGGTTACCCTGCAGCTGGAACGGATGGCGCGCCTTCCTCCTGATCCTCGCCTCCGGAGGCACTGGCACTGGCAGCTTCAGGGCCTGGATCCCGAGCTGGTTATGCTGCATCTGAAAGCAGGGAGGTGGAAGAGTGGCTTTAGCAAAAGGACAGGTTGGCAGCAAGGCATGCCAGATTGCAGCAAGGCTATGACATGGCTCCACAGTGAGAAAGCATGCTGCCGGAGGGTCCAAGTGGAAGGAGACAGCAGAAAAAGGTGAGATCAAGACCATCGCTTTCGACAATGGGGTCGGCAGCTGCAGTGGTAACAGGACCACTCAGACGTCCTCCAAGAATCTGGTGCACTCTCTCCTCAAGATCTGTCAGAGTGACCACTTGTGGAGGTCCTCCACCGGTTCGAAGCTGGTCCTTGCGAATCGTCGCCAGCTTGGACTGCAGGGGAAAGAAGGGGACGTTCTGTTACATGACTCCCTGAGTGATCATCTCATGCCCCCCATGGTGCAAGAGCCCTTGCATGATGCCCTGAGTGATTATCTCATGCCCCCCATGGTGCAAGAGCCCTTACATGACGCCCTGAGTGATCATCTCATGCGCCCCATGGTGCAAGAGCCCTTACATGATGCCTTGAGTCAAATGTGCATGTGTGTGCCCAGAAATGGCCATGGGTGCTGGCTGACACATGGCCATTGGAGCATCACGCACCCTGTAGCCATGAAGTCAGGTGCAGATGGAGGGAATCAGAAGTTTGCATAAACACCACTCACCCTCACGACCCGAGTGAGGTGGTTGAATTTCTTCCTGCACTGAACAGTGCTCCTGGTCGCCATGCTGCTGGAGTTGACCCTCTGACAAACATCCCTCCAAGCTCGGCGGTAGTCCTTTTGATTCGGCCTCCTGCCATTGTCAGGATAGAGAACATCTCGACGGTGCTCCACTGCGGCCAGCAAGTGCTCCTGAGCCTCAGTGCTGAAGCGCTCTGCTCTCTGTCTCACCTTCTCCATCTTGACCAAGTTTTTTGCGCCAGCGAAGGGCGTGTGCCGATTCTGAGGCCTACAGGGCGATGAGTGTGGAAGCTGAGGCTGACTGACCCACCCCTTCAAGAGCCGGCCCGCGCCTGGAAGTCTCGTGGTTATCGGTAATTGAGATCACCTGCGCTGTGCCCGTCCGCGCCGATATTGGTTAGCGCCAGAAGTTTTGCGCCTTAGGAGGCCTGTGCAATGTCTGAATTCACGCCTCAATCACCTTTGGGGGCGATGCAACCCAATATCGCACCAGGCGGCGATAACTTTTGTCTGGCTATAAATTTTGTGCAGCACCAGTTCTAACGCCTCAAGCGGGGCTATACCCAATTTCTAGGCCAACACTGCAGAGTTGTTTGAATTGATTTGATGCAGATACAGAGGACAATAATCTCATTCCTCCTGTGAGGTTTCTATGATGAATAAAGCTTTTTAGAACAAAGAACCCAGCACACAGATGCTTAGACGGGTTGAGGCTGATTTATTAATAGCAAATCTACATTGTGCAGGTTTAGGTGGAGGAGACGTTTTTACGTCGACCGAGTTTCATGTTAATTACTTGGGAGGTTGAATGAGATATTTAATAAAGTGAACATCTGTCAGATTTCAGTGACCAATTCTGTCCCTTCAACTAAAAAACGAACAAGATAACAAACAATATAATGCATCAATAACAAGGAAAATATTTTTCTCTATTAACTCTATAAATGATATATTTTAAAACTGAAAATTAACATTGAATATATGGCTGGGAATCTCTTTCGGAATTTCAGCAACATTACTTGTAGGAGGAATAAAGCATTGTTAGTCTTTAGTGAGCAGCAAAACAGGAAATTGTAAACATAGGGACTAATAGAAACATAGAAACATAGAAGATAGGAGCAGGAGTAGGCCATTCGGCCCTCCGAGCCTGCTCCGCAATTCAATCAGATCATGGCTGATCATCCAAATTCAGTACCCTGTCCCTGCCTTCGCCCCATATCCCTTGATCCCTTTAGCCTCAAGAAATATATCCAACTCTTTCTTGAATCTATTTAATGAACTGGCCTCCAACGCCCTCTGTGGCAGAGAATTCCACAGGTTCACCATTCTCTGGGTGAAGAAATTCCTCCTCATTTCTGTCCTAAATGGCTTACCACTTATCCTTAGACTATGACCCCTGGTTATGGACTCCCCGACCATCAGAAACATCCGTTCTGCATCTAGTCTGTCCAGACATAACAGAATTTTATAGGTTTCGATGAGATCCCCTCTCAATGTTTTAAACTCCAGTGAGTATAAGCCCAATCGACACAATCCCTCCTCGTACGTCATTCCTGCCATCCCAGGTATCAGCCTGGTGAATCTTCGCTGCACTCCCTCCGTGGCAAGAACGTTTTTCCTCAGGTAAGGTGACCAAAACAGCACACAATACTCAAGGTGCGGTCTCACCAAGGCCCTGTACAACTGCAGAAAGACATCCTTGTTCTTGTACTCGAACCCTCTTGCTACAAAGGCCAACATACCATTTGCCTTCTTAACCGCCTGCTGCACCTGCATGCTTACCTTCAGCGACTGGTGCACAATAACAGCTAGGTCTCTTTGCACTTCCCATTCTCCCAATCTATTGCTATTCAAATAATAATCTGCCTTCCTGTTTTTGCCACCAAAGTGCATAACCTCACATTTATCCACATTATAGTGCATTTGCCATGTTTCTGCCCAATCACCCAACCTGTCCAAATCATACTGGAGTTTCACGACATCTTCCTCACAGCTTACCCTCCCACCCAGCTTTGTGTCGTCTGCAAATTTGGAGATATTACATCCAATTCCGTCGTCCAGATCATTAATATATATTGTGTACAGCTGGGGTCCTAGGACGGATCCTTGTGGTACCCCACCAGTCGCTGCCTGCCACTCAGAAAATGACCCGTTTATTCCAAACTCTTTGTTTTCTGTCCGCCAACAGTTCTCTATCCAAGTCAATACCTTGCCCCCAATCCCATGTGCCTTAATTTTGTACGCTAATCTCTTATGTGGGACCTTATCGAAAGCCTTCTGAAAGTCCAAATACACCACATCCACTGGTTCTCCCTTATCTATTTTACCAGTTACATCCTCAAAATATTCCAGTAGATTAGTCAAGAATGATTTACCTTTTGTAATTCCATGTTGACTTTGTCCGATCCTATCACTGCTTTCCAAGTGCTCTGCTATTACATCTTTTATAATAGACTCTAGCATTTTCCCCACTACCGATGCCAGGCTTACCAGTCTATTATTCCCCACTTTTTCTCTACCACCTTTTTTGAATAGTGCGGTAACATTAGCTTCCCTCCAATCCATGGGTACTGTTCCAGAGTCTATCGAGTTCTGGAAGATGACCAGCAATGCATCTACTATCTCTAGGGCCACTTCCTTACGCACCCTGGGATGCAGACCATCAGGCACTGGGGATTTATTGGCCATCAGTCCCATCAATTTTCCTAACACAATTTCCCTACAGATACTGATTTCTTTCAGTTCCTCCCTCTCATTAGACCCTATGTTCCCCGGCATCTCTGGGAGGTTATTTGTGCCCTCCTTTGTGAAGACAGAACCAAAGTATGCATTTATTTGTCCAGCCATTTCCTTGTTTCCCATTATAAATTCCCCTGATTGTGACTGTAAGGGGCCTACGCTTGACTTCACCAATCTTTTTCTCTTCACATATTAATAAAAGCTTTTACAGTCAGTTTTTATGTTCCCTGTTAGGTTACTCTCATATTCTATTTTCCCTTTCTTAATTAATCCCTTTGTCCTCCTTTGCTGACTCCAAAACTGCTCCCAATCCTCAGGATTATTGCTTTTTCTAGCCAATGTATATTTCCTCTCCTTGGATCTTATGCTATCCGTAATTTCCCTTGTTAGCCACAGTTGAGTCACCTTTTTTGTTTTATTCTTATGCCAAACTGGGATGAACAAATTCTGTAGCTCATCCATTCGGTCTTTGAAAGTTTGCCATTGCCTATCCACCGTCAACCCTTTGAGTGCCATTCCCCAATCAATTCTACCCAACTCGCTCCTCAGACCATCGTAGTTTCCTTTTTTTAAATTGAGGACCCTTGTCTCTGAGTCAACTACTTCATTCTCCATCTTAATGAAGAATTCGATCATATTATGATTGCTCCGACCCAAGGGGCCTCGTACAACAAGATTGCTAATTAATCCTTTCTCATTACATAATACCCAGTCTAAGATGGCCTGATCTCTGGTTGGTTCCTCGACATATTGGTCCAGGAAACCATCCTGTAAACACTCCAGGAATTCCTCCTCCACAGTACTGTTACTAATTTGGTTGGCCCAATCTATATGCAGATTAAAGTCACCCATGATGACTGCTGTGACCTTATTGCACACTTCTTTAATTTCCCTTTTAATGCCATCACCAACCTTCGCCTTACTGTTTGGAGGTCTATATACCAGACCCACTAATGTTTTCTTCCCCTTAGTATTTCTCAATTCTACCCATACAGGTTCCACATTATCAGAGCTAATATCCTTCATTACAATTGTATTAATCCCTTCTTTAGCCAGTAATGCTACCCCACCTCCCTTTCCTTTTTGCCTATCTTTCCTGAATATCGAATACCCCTGGATGTTGAATTCCCAGTCTTGGCCATCCTTGAGCCACGTTTCCGTAATCCCAACCAAATCATATTCGTTTACCTCTATTTGCGCAGCCAATTCAACCACCTTATTACAAATGCTCCTCGCATTAAGACACAAAACCTTCAGGCTTGTTTTTTTAACGCTCTTAGACCTATAAGAATTATTGGCCCAGAAATTCGGGTCTCCACGGGTGAGTACGCACGGGGTACTCACCCGTAAGCCCAATGGAAGTGTCGGTTTCCTGCATGCACTGCACATGCGCGGGAAACCGGCACTTCCGACCTTCTGAACGAAGGGGTTCCGAGGTTGAACGGGTGCGCAGGGGAGGCTGCGCTTGTGCTTTAAACTTAGGTTCTTATTGCAGGTTTTCCCGGGAGGCCTGCTTTTTGCAAGGTAAGTGGTCAATTAATTAAAATTAAAACATTTTTTTGCACAGGTTTATTATTTTTGAATAGTTTAAAGCAAGGTAAGTTTATTTTTAGCTGCGTTAGAATATAAAATTATATTTTTCAAAAATTTAAATTATTGTTTAAAATAGTTATTTAATGTAATTTATAGTTTATTTAAAAAGTTTGATTTAAAAAAAAAATGGATTTGTAGGTTTACTGCTATTTTGGGGCCCGTAGTATTTATAAGTTTTGACAGGTCTTCCTGTCAATCTTATGAATGGGCTTTTCCCTTCTCCGATTGGCTGCCCATGGCTCACGTGATCCCAGGGGACACATCGCACTAACTATGCCCCTGGGACAAGCAAGCAATGTGCGTCGGCAGCTGGGCCACGCCCCGGAGCGGAAATCCATGGGGCCCTACAGCTCAACTGCCGGCGCGCAATGTAAGTGCAGGTCGGGGGCTTACACCCGCGGGAAGCCCCCGACCCGAATTTCTGGGCCATTGTATCTAACCATGTCTACCTGCCCTGAAAGCTTGTGATGGGACTGTGTTGAGGGAGCTTTATTCTGTCTCTAACCGGTGCTGTACCTGCCCAGTGAGTGTATGATGGAATAGCGTCGAGGGAACATTGCTCTGTATCTGACCCGTGCTGTTCATGACCTGGGAGTCTTTGATGGGATAGTGTGGAGGGAGCTTTACTCCATATGTGACCCGTGCTGGTCCTGTTGTGGGTGTCTGTGATCGGTAGTTTACATATGCATTAAACTGTATGTAGCCGATGCTGTAGCAGACCTGGGAGTGTTTGAGGGGCCGGTGTAGGGTTAGTTTTACCTTCTATATATCCCATGCTGTACCTGGGCTGGGAGTGTTTGATGGGAAGGTGTAGGGGTAGTTTTACTCAGTATTTAGCCCATGCTGTATCTAAAATGCGAGTGTTTGATGGACAGTGTAGGGGTAGTTTTACTGTCTATGTACCCCATGCTGTACCTGACCTGGTTGTTTTTGATGGGCTGGTGTAGAGGTAGTTTTACTCTGTATGTACCCCATGCTGTACCTGAGCTGGGAGTGTTTGATGGGCCGGTGTAGGGGAAGTTTAACTCTGTATGTAGCCCATGCTGTACCTGAGCTGGGAGTGTTTGATTGGCTGGTGTCGGGGTGCGTTTACTCTGTTTGTACACCATGCTGTACCTGAGCTGGGAGTGTCTGATGGGCCGGTGTAGGGGTAGTTTTACTCAGTTTGAACCCAATGCTGTGCCTTACCTGCTATCAGTCTGGTGAATCTTCGCTGCACTCCCTCCATGGCAAGAACATCCTTCCTCAGATAAGGTGACCCAAACTGCACACAATACTCAAGATGTGGTCTCACCAAGGCCCTGTACAACTGCAGCAAGACATCCTTGTTCCTGTACTCAAACGCTCTCGGTACGAAGGCCAACATACCATTTGCCTTCTTATCCGCCTGCTGCACCTGTATGCTTACCTTCAGCGACTGGCGCACAAGTACACCCAGGTCTCGTTGCACTTCCCCTTCTCCCAGTCTATTGCCATTCAAATAATAATCTGCCTTCCTGTTTTTGACACCAAAGTGGATAACCCCACATTTACCCACGTTATATTGCATCTCCCATGCTTCTGCCCAATCAGCCAACCTGTCCAAATCATCCTGGAGTTTCTCAGCATCCTTCTCACAGCACACACGCCCAGCCAGCTTTGTGTTGTCTGCAAACTTGGAGATATTACATCTAGTTCCCTTGTCTAGATCATTAATATATATTGTGAATAGCTGGGATCCAAGGACCGATCCCTGCGGTACCCCGCTAGCCACTGCCTGCCACTCAGAAAAAGACTCGTTTATTCCAACTCTTTGCTTTCTATTTGCCAACCATTTCTCTATCCAAGTCAATACCTTGCCCCCAATCCCACTAATTTATGCGGGACCTTATCAAAAGCCTTTTGAAAGACCAAGTACACCACATACACTGATTCTCCCTTGTCTATTTTACCAGTTACATCCTCAAAAAATTCCAATAGATTAGTCAAGCACGATTTACCTTTTGTAAATCCTTGTTGACTTTGTCCAATCCTGTCACTGTTTTCCAAGTGTTCAGCTATTACATCTTTTATAATGGACTCTAGCATTTTCCCCACTATCGATCTCAGGCATACCGGTCTGTAATTCCCCACTTTCTCTCTACCACCTTTTTTGAATAGTGGGGTAACATTAGCTACCCTCCAATCCATGGGTACTGTTCCAGATTCCATCGAACGTTGGAAGATGATCAGAAATGCATCTACTATTTCTAGGGCCACTTCCTTAAGTACCCTAGGATGTAGATTATCAGGCCCTGGGGATTTATCGGCCTTCAATCCCGTCAATTTCTCTAACACCATTTCCCTATAAATACTGATTAATTTCAGTTCCTCCCTTTTATCAGGCCCTATGTTCCCCGAAATCTCTGGGAGGTTATTTGTGTCCTCCTTTGTGAAGACAGAACAAAAATTTGTATTTAATTGGTCAGCCATTTCTTTGTTCCCCATTAAAATTCCCCTGATTCTGACTGCACGGGACTTACGCTTGACTTCACCAATCTTTTTCTCTTCACATATCTATAAAAGCTTTAACAGTCAGTTTTTATGTTCCCTGAAAGCTTACTCTCATAATCTATTTTCCCCTTCTTAATTAATCACTTTGTCCTCCTTTGTTGAATCCTAAACTGCTCCCAATCATCAGATTTACTGCTTCTTCTGGCCAATATATATGTCCTCTCCTTGGATCTTATGCTATCCCTAATTTCCCTTGTTAGCCACGGTTGAGTCACCTTTTTTGTTTTATTTTTATGCCAAACTGGGATGAACATTACTGGTGATGACCCTACTCTAACATTACTGGTAGTGACCCTACTCGAACAATACTGGTTGCGACTCTACTCTATCATTAGAACTGGTGACCCTACTCTAACATTACTTTTGGTGACCCTACTGTAACATTAATGGTGGTTACCCTGCTCTAACATTTCTGGTGGTGACTGTACTCTAACTTTACTGGTGGTGACTCTACTCTAACATTAATGGCGGTTACCCTACCCGAACATTACTGGTTGTGACCATACTCTAACATTACAAGTGGTGAACCTACACTTACATTAATTGTGGTGACCCTACGCTAACATTAATGGTGGTTAACCTACTCTATCATTAATGACGGTGACCCTAACCTATCACTAGTTTTGGTGATCCTAAACTTACATTACTGGTGGTGACCCTACTCCAATAGTAATGCTGGTGACCCTACACTAGCATTACAGGTGGTGATTCAATTCTAACATTATTGTTCTAGGCTCTACACTAACATTACTGTTGGTGACGCTATAATATTATTACTGGTGAAGACCGGCTCTAAAATTAATGGTGGTGACCCTACACTAGCATTACTCGTCTTGGCTCTACTCTAACATTACTGGTGGTGACGCTACAATATCATTACTGGTGTTGACCCTACTCTAACATTAATCGTGGTGACCCTATTATAACATTGATGGCGATGCCCCTACTCTAACATTACTGGTGGTGACGCTACACTAACATGACTGGTGTTGACCGTACATGAACATTACTGGTTGCGAACCTTCGCTAACATTACTAGTGGTGACCCTACTCCAACATGACTGGTGGTGACTCTACTCTAACATTACTGGTGGTGACTCTACTCTAATATTAATTGTGGTAACGCTACTTAACCATTTCTGGCGGTGACTCTACTCTAAAATTAATGGTGGTGAATTTACTATAACATTACTAATGGTGACCCTACACTACCGTCACTGGGGGTGACTCTAATATAGCATTACTTGTGGTGACTCAACACTAACATTACTTGTCTTGGCTCAATCTAGCATTACTGGTGGTGACTCTACTCTAATATTACTGGTGGTGACACTACTCTAACATTATTGGTGTTGGCTCTACTCTCACATTATTGTGGTGCCCCCTAATCGAAGATTACTGGTGGTGACTCGACACTAGCATTCCTGGCCTTGGCTCTAATCTATCTTTACTGGTGGTAACCCTGCTCTAACATTACTGGTGATGACAATACTCTAAAATTAATGGTTGTGACTCTGTTCTAACATTACTGGTGGCGAGCCTACTCTACCATTACTGGTGTTGACTCTACTCTAACATTTCTGGTGGTGATGCTACACAAATATTAATGGTGGTCAACCTACACTAACATTACTGGTGGTGACTCAGCTCTAACATTACTGGTCTTGGCTCTACTCTAACATTACTGATGGAGACGCTGCAATATCATTAGTGGTGGTGACTCTACTCTATCATTACTGGTGTTGGCACTTCTCTAACAATAATGGTTGTGACTCTATTCTAACATTACTGGTGTTGACCCTACTCTAATATTAATGGTGGTGACCCTACTATATCATTGACGGCGGTGCCCCTACTCTAACATGACTGGTGGTGACCGTACATGATCATTATTGGTTGCGAACCTTCGCTATCATTACAAGTGGTGAGCCAACTCTAACATTACTGGTGGTGACTCTACTCTAACATTACTAGTGGTGACTTTACTCTAACATTACTGGTGGTGACTCTACTCTAACGTTACTGGTGGTGACTCTACTCTAATATTAATGGTGGTGAATCTACTATAACATTACTAATGGTGACCTTACACTACCATCACTGGTGGTGACTCTAATATAACATTAATTGTGGTGACTCAACTCTAACATTACTTGTCTTGGCTCAATCTAACATTACTGGTGGTGACTCCACTCTAACATTACTGGTGGTGAATCTAATCTAACATTACTGGTGGTGACCCTACTCTAACATTACTGGTGGTGACCCTACTCTAACATTACTGGTGGTGACCCTACTCTAACATTACTGGTGGTGACCCTACTGTCACATTACTGGTGGTGACCCTACTCTAATATTGCTAGTGGTGAACCTACTCCAGCATTAATGATGGTGTCCCTAATCTAACATTACTGGTGGCGACTCTGCACTAACATTAATGTTCTTGGCTCGAATCTATCTTTACTGGTGGTGACCCTGCTGAAACATTAATAGTGGTGTCCCTACTCTAACATTACTGGTGGTGACACTATAACATTACACGTGGAGAACCTACTCTTAAATTACTGGTGGTGAACCTACTCTAGCATTAATGATGGTGTCCCGACTCTAACATTTCTGGTGGTGACTCTACTCTAACATTACTAGTGGCGACTCTAATCTACAATTACTGGTGGTGAATCTTCTGTATCATTAATGGTGTTGCCCCTACTCTAACATTACTCGTGGTGACACTACTCTAGCATTACTGGTGTTGACTCTACTCTAACATTACTAGTGGTGCCCCTAATCCAACATTACAGGTGGTGACTCTTCACCAGCATTCCTGGTGTTGGCTCCAATTTATCTTTACTGGAGGTGACCCTGCCCTAACATTACTGGTTGTGACACTACTCTAACAAAAATGGTTGTGACTCTATTCTAATATTACTGGTGTTGACCCTGCTCTAACATTAATGGTGGTGACCCTACTATAACATTGATGGCGGTGCCCCTGCTCTAACATTACTGGTGGTGACGCTACTCTAACATGACTGGTGGTTACCGTACATGAGCATTACTGGTTGTGAACCTTTGCTAACATTACAAGTGGTGAGCCTACTCTAACATTCCTGGTGGTGACTCTACTCTAATATTAATGGTGGTGACACTACTTAAACATTTCTGGTGGTGACTCTACTCTAACATTAATGGTGGTGACTCTACTATAACATTACTGGTGGTGACTCAACTCTAACATTACTTGTCTTGCCTCAATCTAACATTACTAGTGGTGACCCCACTCTAAAATTACTGGTGGTGAATCTACTCTAACATTACTAATGGTGACCCTACTGTAACATTTCTGGTGTTGACCCAACTCTAACATTAATGGTGGTGACCCTACTCTAACATTACTGGTGGTGAACCTACTCTATCATTACAGATGCTGACCCTACTCTAACATTACTGGTGGTGAACCTACTCTAATATTATTGGTGCTGATCCTACTCTAACATTACTGGTGGTGACACTACTCTAACATTACTGGTGGTGACACTACTCTAACATTACTGCTGGTGACTCAACTGTAACATTACTGGTCTTGGCTCTGCGCTAACATTACTGGTGGAGTCACTGCAATATCATTAGTGGCGGGGAATCTACTCTAACATTACTGGTGGTGTCACTACTCTAACATTACTGGTGGTGTCTCTACTCTAGCATTCCTGGCGTTGGCTCTAATCTACCTTTACTGGTGGTGATCCTGCTCTAACATTACTGGTGGAGACACTACTCTAACATTAATGGTTGTGACTCTACTCTAACATAAATGGTTGTGACTCTACTCTAACATTACTGACGGTGATTCTACTTTAACATTACTGGTGCTGATCCTACTTTAACATTACTGGTGGTGACTCAACTCTACCATTACTGGTGCTGACCCTGCTCCAATATTAGTGGTGGTGACCCTACTCTAGCATTACTGATGGCGACCCTAATCTAACATTTCTGGTGTTGAATCTACTAAAACATTACTGGTGGTGCACCTACTCCAACATTACTGGTGGTGCACCTACTCTAACATTACTGGTGGTGCACCTACTCTAACATTACTGGTGGTGAGGCTACAATATCATTACTGGCGGTGACCTGCTCTAACATTAATTGTGCTGAACCTACACTAACATTAATGGCGTTTCTCCTATGCTAACATTACTGGTGTTGATCCTACTCGAACAATACTGATTGCGACTCTAGTCTAACATTACAACTGGTGACCCTACTCTAACATTAATGGTGGTGACCCATCTCTAACATTACTGCTAGTAACCCTACTCTAACATTACTGGGGATGACCCTACCCTATCATTACTCGAGGTGACCCTACGCTAACACTATTCATGCTGAAACTACCGTAGCATTAATGATGGTGACCCTATTCTAACATTAATGGTAGGGACCCTACTCTAACATTACTGGTGGTGAATCTTCTCTAACATTACTGGTGGTGAACCTACACTAACAGTGCTGGTGGTGACCTACTCTAACATTAATAGCGGTGCCCCTACACTAGCATTACAGGTGTTGACCCTACTCTAACATAAGTGGTTGTGACCCTACTCTAACATTACTGGTGGTGACTCTACTGTAACATTACTGGTGGTGACCATACTCTAATATTACTGGTGGTGAACCAACACTAACATTACTGGTGATGAACCTAATCTATCATTAATGGTGGTCACCCTGCTCTAACTTTAATGGTGGTGCCCCTACTGTAACATTAATGGTGGTGTCTCTACTCTAACATTACTGTTGGTGACTCTACTCTAACATTACTCTTGGTGATCCTGCATTAAAATTACTGTTGGTGACTCCACTCTAACATTACTAGTGGTGTTAATAATGTAACATTTCTGGCGCATTATCTACTCTAACATTACTGCTGGTGACCCTACAATAATATTACTGGTGGTGACCCTACTCTAATATTAGTGCTGATGAAACTACTGTAACATTAATGGAAGTGACACTACTCTAACATTATTGGTGGTGACTCTACTCTAACATTACTGGCGGTGTCCCTACTCTAAACTTACTGGTGGTGACACTACCCTAACATTAATGGTGATGAACCTATTCTAACATTACTGGTCGTGACTCTTCTGTAACATTACTGCTGTTGACCCTACTCTAACAGTAATGGTGGTGACCCTACTCTAACTTTTCTGTTGGTGACTCTATTCTAACATTATTGTGGTGGATCTAATCTAACATTACTAATGGTGACCTAAACTAACGTTACTGGTGGTGACTCTACTCTAACATTACTGGTGGTGACTCTACTCTAACATTAATGGTGGTGACCCTACCCTCACATCACTAGTGGTTAATCTACACTTACATTATTGGAGGTGATCCCACCCTAACATTACTGGAGGCGGAGCTACACTAACATTACTGGTGCTGATCCTTCTCTAACATAACAGGTGGTGACACACGTCTAACCTTATTGGTATTGACTCTACTCTAACATTACTGGTGATGGCGCTACAATATCATTACTGGCGGTGACCCTGCCCTAACGATAATGGTGGTGACCCTACCCTAACATTACTGGTGGTGACACTACACTAACATTACTGGTGCTGACCCTACTCTAACATTACTGGTGGTGACACTATTCTAACCATACTGGTGTTGGCTCTACTCTAACATTACTGGTTGTGACGCTACAATATCATTACTGGTTGTGACCCTGCCCTAACGGTAATTGTGGTGACCTTACTCTAACATTAAAGGCAGTACCCCTACCCTAACATTACTGGTGTTGACCCTACTCTAGCATTACTGCTGGTCACCCTACTCGAACATTATTGGCTGTGACCCTTCTCTAACATTAATAGTGGTGACTCTACACTAACATTAATGGTTGTGACCCTAAACTAACACTACTGGTGGGAATTCTAGTCTAATATTACTGGTGGTGAATCGACTCTAACATTATAAGGATGACTGACGTAATAAAACTCACTATGCACTTGGTTTGAGTATAAATCAAGACTTTAATCAACTTGTTTCTGAACATGGAGGTCTAGTTGTACTTCACTAGCTCCTGTCGAACAAAATGTCCCTGGGCAAGCTGGGCCCACGCCCGAGTATTTATACTCCTTGGACGGCGCCACCAGCTGGCCGTCCAGTGTTATTTCATGAGTTGTTCCTTTATGATGATGAGATTTATAACAGTGACCTTACAACAACTTTACTTGTGGCGACTCTACTTTAACATTACTGGTGGTGAATCTTCACTAATATTACTACATAGATACATAGAGATAGGAACAGGAGTAGGCCATTCGGCCCTTCGAGCCTGCTCCGCCATTCAATGAGATCATGGCTGATCTTACCAGTTCAGTACCCCGTCCCCGCCTTTTCTCCGTAACCCTTAATCCCCTTAGCCTTCAGAAATATATCCAATTCTCTCTTGAAAATATTTATTGAATTAGCCTTCACAGCCCTCTGTGGCAGGGAATTCCACAGGCTCACCACTCTTTGAGTGAAGAAATTCTTCCTCATCTCTGTTTTAAATGATTTGCCCGCTATTTTTAGACTGTGGCCCCTGGTTCTGTGCTCCCCGGCCATTGGAAACATTCTCTCTGAATTCAGCCTGTCCAGGCCTGCCATAATTTTATATGTTTCGATGAGATCCCCTCTCAATCTTCTAAACTCCAGTGAGTACAAGCCCAAACTATTTAATCTCTCTTCGTAGGTCATTCCCGCCATTCCAGGTATCAGCCTGGTGAATCGCCGTTGCACTCTTTCCATGGCAAGAACATCCTTCCGCAGATGGGGCGACCAAAACTGTACACAATACTCCAGATGCGGTCTCACCAGCACCTTGTACAGCTGTAGTAAGGTATCCCTATTCCTATACTCGAACCCCCTTGATATGAAGGCCAACATACCATTTGCCTTCTTAATCGCCTGTTGCACCTGCATGCTCTCCTTCAGTGACTGGTGCACAAGAACACCCAGGTCCCTCTGCACTTCCCCATCTCCCAATCTATTGCCATTTAGATAATAATCTACCCTCCTGTTTTTACCCCCAAAGTAGATAACCTCGCATTTATCCACATTATAGTGCATCTGCCACGTATCCGCCCATTCCCCCAACCTGTCCAAATCGCACTGTAGCCTCCTGACATCCTCATCAGAGCCCATCCCTCCTCCTAGTTTAGTGTCGTCAGCGAATTTGGAAATATTGCATCCAATTCCCTGATCCAGATCATTTATATATATTGTGAACAGCTGGGGTCCCAGGACAGATCCTTGCGGCACCCCGCTGGTCACTGCCTGCCACTCCGAAAACGAGCCGTTTATTCCAACGTGGTGTCCCTACTCTAACATTACTGTTGGTGCCCCTACTCTAACATTACTGTTGGTGCCCCTACTCTAACATTACTGGTGGTGACTCTACTCAAACATGACTGGTGGTGACACTATTCTAACATTAATGGTGGTGATTCTACTCTAACATTACTGGTGGTGACTCTACTCTAACATTACTGGTGGTGACTCTACTCTAACATTACTGGTGGAGAATCTTCCGTAATATTACTGGTGGTGCCCCTACTCTGACATTACTGGTGGTGACTCTACTCTAGCATTACTGGTGGTGACTCTACTCTAACATTACTGGTGGTGACTCTAATCTAACATTACTGGTGGAGAATCTTCCCTAATATTACTGGTGGTACCCCTACTCTAACATTGCTGGTGGTGAGTCTACTCTAACATTACTGGTGGTGAACCTGCTCAAATATTACTAGTGGTGACTCTAGTCTAACATTAATGGTGGTGAGCCTAATCTAACATTACTGTTGGTGACCCCACTCTAACATTACTGTTGGTGACACCACTCTAACATTACTGGTGGTGACTCTATTCTAACATTAATGGTGGTGATCTTACACTAACATTACTGTTGGTGACCCTACTCCAACGTTAATGGTGGATACTCTACTCTAACATTACTGGTGGTGACCCTATTCTAACATTATTGGTGGTGGCTCTACTGTAACATTACTGTTGGTGACCCTACACTAACATTGCAGATGGTGAAACTACACTAACATTACTGGTGGTGACCTACTCTAACATTAATAGCGGTGCCCCTACACTAGCATTGCAGGTGATGTCCCAACTCTAACATAAGTGGTTGTGACCCTACTCTAACATTACTGTTGTGACTCTACTCTAACATTACTGGTGGTGACCATACTCTAATATTACTGCTGGTGAACCAAAACTAACATGACTGGTGGTGAACCTAATCTATCATTAATGGTGGTGACCCTGCTCTAACTTTAATGGTGGTGCCCCTACTGTAACTTTAATGGTGGTGTCTCTATCTAACAATACTGGTGGTGAGTCTACACTAACATTACTCTTGGTGACCCTGCAATAAAATTACTGTTGGTGACTCCACTATAACATTACTAGTGGTGTCAATAATATAACATTTCTGGCGGTTTATCTACTCTAACATTACTGCTAGTGACCCTACAACAACATTACTGGTGGTGACCCTACTCTAACATTACTGGTGGTGACCCTACTCTAATATTAGTGCTGATGAAACTACTGTAACATTAATGGAAGTGACACTACTCTAACATTATTGGTGGTGACTCTACTCTAACATTACTGGCGGTGTTCCTGCTCTAAACTTACTGGTGGTGACACTACCCTAACATTAATGGTGATGAACCTACTCTAACATTACTGGTTGTGACTCTTCTGTAACATTACTGGTGTTGAACCTACTCTAACATTAATGGTGGCGACCCTACTCTAACTTTTCCGTTGGTGACTCTATTCTAACATTAATGTGGTGGATCTAATCTAACATTACTAATGGTGACCTAAACTAACGTTACTGGTGGTGACTCTAATCTAACATTACTGATGGTGACTCTACTCTAACATTAATGGTGTTGACCCTACCCTAACATCACTAGTGATTAATCTACAATTACATTATTGGTGGTGATCCCACCCTAACATTACTGGAGGTGGAGCTACACTAACATTACTGGTGCTGACCCTACTCAAACAAAGCTGTTGGTGACGCACGTCTAACCTTATTGGTATTGGCTGTACTCTAACATTACTGGTGATGACGCTACAATATCATTACTGGTGTTCACCCTGCCCTAACGTTACTGGTGCTGACCCTACTCTAACATTACTGGTGGTGACACTATTCTAACCTTACTGGTATTGGCTCTACTCTAACATTACTGGTGGTGACGCTACAATATCATTACTGGTTGTGACCCTGCCCTAACGGTAATTGTGGTGACCTTACTCTAACATTAACGGCAGTATGCCTACTCTATCATTACTGGTGTTGACCCTACTCTAGCATTACTGCTGGTCACCCTACTCGAACATTATTGGTTGTGAGCCTACTCTAACATTAAAAGTGGTGACTCTACTCTGACATTAATGGTTGTGACCCTAAAATAACATTACTGGTGGGGATTCTAGACTAACATTACTGGTGGTGAATCAGCTCTAACATTAATAATGGTGACTGACGTAATAAAACTCACTATGCACTTGGTTTGAGTATAACACAAGGCTTTAAACAACTTGTTTCTGAACATGTAGGTCTAGTTGTACTTCACTAGCTCCTGTCGAACAAAATGTCCCTAGGCAAGCTGGGCCCACGCCCGAGTATTTATACTCCTTGGACGGCGCCACCAGCTGGCCGTCCAGTGTTATTTCATGAGTTGCTCCTTTATGATGACGAGACTTATAACAGTGACCTTACAACAACTTTACTTGTGGCGACTCTACTGTAACATTACTGGTGGAGAATCTTCACTAATATTACTGGTGGTGTCCCTACTCTAACATTACTGTTGGTGCCCCTACTCTAACATTACTGTTGGTGCCCCTACTCTAAAATTACTGGTGGTGACTCTACTCAAACATGACTGGTGGTGACACTACTCTAACATTACTGGTGGTTACTCTACTCTAACATTACTGGTGGTGACTCTACTCTAACATTACTGGTGGAGAATCTTCTCTAATATTACTGTTGGTGAGTCTACTCTAACATTACTGGTGGTGAACCTGCTCAAACATTACTAGTGGTGAATCTAGTCTAACATTACTGGTGGTGACTCTACTCTAACATTACTGGTGGAGAATCTTCTCTAATATTACTGGTGGTGCCGCTACTCTATCATTACTGCTGCTGACTCTACTCTAACATTATTGGTGGTGATCCTACTCTAACATTACTGGTGGTGACTCTACTTTATCATTACTGGTGGAGACTCTTCTCTAATATTACTGGTGGAGCCCCTACTCTAACATTACTGGTGTTGACTCTACTCTAACATTACTGGTGGTGACTCTACTCTAACATTACTGGTGGAGAATCTTCTCTAATATTACTGTTGGTGAGTCTGCTCTAACCTTACTGGTGGTGAACCTGCTCAAA
Source organism: Somniosus microcephalus (assembly GCF_052327205.1). Lineage (NCBI taxonomy): Eukaryota > Metazoa > Chordata > Chondrichthyes > Squaliformes > Somniosidae > Somniosus > Somniosus microcephalus. The sequence continues at coordinate 30,052,715 of NW_028225180.1, read as the reverse complement.
CATTACTAGTGGTGAATCTAATCTAACATTAATGGTGGTGATCCTAATCTAACATTACTGTTGGTGACCCCACTCTAACATTACTGTTGGTGACCCCAATCTAACATTACTGGTGGTGAATCTATTCTAGCATTACTGGTGGTGATCCTACACTAACATTACTGTTGGTGACCCTACTCCAACGTTGATGGTGGATACTCTACTCTAACATTACTGGTGGTGACCCTATTCTAACATTATTGGTGGTGACTCTACTGAAACAATACTGTTGGTGACCCTACACTAACATTGCTGGTGGTGAATCTCCTCTAACATTACTGGTGGTGACTCTACACGAACATTTCTGCTGGTGACCCAACTCTAAATTACTGGTGCTGAATCTACCCTAACATTAATGTTGGTTAACCTACACTAACATTATTGGTGGTGACTGTACTCTAACATAACTGGTGGTGACCCTACTCTAACATTATTGGTGGTGACTCTACTGTAACACTATTGTTGGTGACCCTACTCCAACATTGCTGGTGGTGAATCTACTCTAACATTTCTGCTGGTGACTCTACTCTAACATTTCTGTTGGTGATCGTACACTAAAATTACTGGTGGTGACCCTACTCTAACATTAATTTTGGTGACTCTACTCTATCATTAATTGTGGTGACCCTACTCTAACGTTATTGGTGGTGACACTACTCTATCATTACTGGTGGTGATCCTACTCTAACATTACTGTTGGTGACCCTACTGTAACATAATTGGTGGTGACTCTAGGCTTGCATTACTGGTGGTGAACCTACTCTATCTTTATTCTAACAGTCAGTCTTAAGTTTAAATGGCCTCAGTTTCCTGAGTTCTATTTTCTTGCTTTCTGTATATTTTTCTCTGTCATTTTCTCTGGAATTATTTTTTTCTTTTATTTTGGTTTCACTTGTTCCTCGCGCTTACTGACTCCTAAATTTCCTCATTCGTGTTCCATGTGTTTCCCTTGATAGCTGTGATAGCTCAAGTCCAAAGAATGTTTGAGGGAACCAAATTGCTAATTGAAAGGGAGCAATAAGTGCCTCCAAAAAAACTGGATCTCCTAAGTCAGAATTGCATAGAAGTTACAATATGCAATAGGCCCAACCATTCCATAAAGTTGATAAATAGCTCCTAATTACATGTGCCCACCGGGTTCCCATATCACTTTGTCCCACTTTACTTGTTGTATTCGTTTATTGAATGTGGGCGTCGCTGGCAAGGCCAGCATTTATTTCCCATCACTAATTGCCCTTGAGAATGTGGTGCTGAGGCACCTTATTGAACTGCTGCCATCCGTGTGTTGAAGTTACTCCCACAGTGCTGTTAGGGAGGAGGTTCGAGGATTTTAACCCAGCGATGATGATGGATCGCCGATATACTTCTAAGTCAGGATGGTGTGTGACTTGGGGGAACTTGGAGGAGCTGGTTTTCCCATGCGCCTGCTGCCCCATGTGGAAGATGTCATATGTTCAAACATCTATCTAATCTATTCATAACCGGTGACATTTTTAAACTTAATTCAATGATGTTGCCAGTTACTGCCCATTAAAGTAGTCATGAGAAGGTGATTTGAATAAACAATCTAGGTTGCCGGAGACTTCCTGACGAGATGTTAAATCGATGCCTTCTCTGACCTCTTTGGTGGCCGTAAAAAATCCCATGGTACTATTGAGAAGTAGAGCAGTGGAAATGTCCCCGGCGACCTCACCAATAATTAACCTCGAACAACAACATTGAAACAGATTCTCTGGTGAATATTACATTGTGGGAGTATGCTGTGCCCAAATTGGCTAACACATATACTGCACCACAACAGTGACTGCACCTCAAAAGTACTGAAATAAAAACAGAAAATGCTGGAAATACTCAGCAGGTCAGGCAGCATCTGTGAAGACAGAAAAAGAGTTAACGTTTCTGGCCGTTGTCCTTTTGTAAGAACTGGAAAAAAGCAGGAAATGGAACAGCTTTTTAAGCAAGTGTAGGGGCTGGGAAAGGGGGACATGAAAGAACAAAATGGAAGGTATGTGATAGAATGGAAGGCAGGAGAGTTTATGAGATATTAAGAGATATTCAAGGCAAAAGGAGATAGGTTAAGGGACAGGTTCAGAAACAAAGGAAGGCTCTAGATGAAGTGTAAATTGCGCTGGCAGAATGAAAGACGTCCAAAGTGATGGAGAAGGTTCGGGCCAGGAAACTGGATACTAGCAGAAGCTGAACACCAACTCTCCGACCCCTCCCCCTACTCCGCCTGGACCATGATCCCACAACCGAACACTTTCCTGTCCCCAACTGCCTCCTTTTCACTATGGACGTACAATCCCTCTACACCTCCATCCACCACCTGGATGGCCTGAGGGCACATCACTTATTCCTTGAACAGAGGTCCAACCAGTTCCCATCCACCAGCGCCCTGCTCCGCCTGTCTGAACTTGTTCTCAGTTTGAACAACTTCTCCTTTGAATCCACTCACTTCATCCAATTCAAAGGTGCCACTATGGGAACCCGCATGTGTCCTAGCTATGCCTGCCTTTTCGTGGGATATGTGGATCAATCTTTTTTCCAGTCCTACTCAGGTCCCCTGCCCTACCTGCTTTTCCGGTATATCAATGACTGCATCAGTGCCGTTTCCTGCTCTCGCCCTGAACAAGATAATTTAATTCACTTCGCTTCCAATTTCCACCTTTCCCTCACCTTCACATGATCCATGTCTGACTCTTCCCTTTCCTTCCTCAACTTCTCCATCTACATCTCTGGGGATAGGTTATTGACCAACAATCACTACAAGCCCACTGACTCCAACAGCTACCTGGACTACACTTCCTCCCACCCCGCCGCCTGTAAGACCTCTATTCCAACATCCCAGTTTTTCCATCTTCGTCGCATCTGCTCTGACAATGGCACCATCCATACCAGTGCTTGTGACATTTCTTCCTTATTTGCTCAACCAAAGATTCCCCTCTACTCTGGTTGACACGGCCCTTGACCTTGACCGTTCTATCTCCTGCACCTCTGCCCTCACCCCTGCCCCTCCATCCCGGAACTACGATAGCTTTTCCCTTGTCCTCCCACCAGCCTGCACATTCAACAGATCATCCTGTGTCATTTCTGCCACATCCAGCGTGATCACACCACCAATCACATGTTCCCCTCATCTTGCCTTTCAGCATTACGTAGGGACTGCTCCCACAGCGACGCCCTGGTCCACTCCGCTATCATCCCCAACACCCATTCCCCTTTGCTCGGCGCCTTCCCATGCAAGTGCAGGAGATGCAACACATGTCCTTCTACATCCTCCCTTCCCACTGCCCAGGGCCCCACCCCCCCCTTCCAGGTGAAACAGCAATTTACTTGTACTTCTTGCAATTTTGTATACTGTATTCGCTGCACACGATGCGGTCTCCTCTACTTTGGGGTGAGCAAACGCAGATTGGGTGAACACTTTGCGGAACAGCTCCTTTCAGTCCGTATGGGGGCACCCGAGCTTCAGTCACTTTAATTCACCACTCCACTCCCATTCAGACCTCACCATCCTCGGCCCCTTGCACTGTTCCACTGAAGCTCAGCGTAAGCTCGAGGAGCAGCATCACATCTTTCGCTTAGGCACTTTACAGCCTTCTGGACTCAAGATAGATTTAAATAATTTCAGATCATAACCTCGGCCCCTATCACATATATATTTTATCGACACATTTTGCCTGTGTCTTGTTCTTCTCTCTCCCACATGGCAGCTGTCTTTCATTCTGCCAGGGCAATTTACACTTCATCTAGAGCCTTCCTTTGTTTCTTAACCGGTCCAATTACCATCTCCTTTTGCCTTGAATATCTCTTAATATCTCTTAACCTCTCCTGCCTTCTATCCTATCACAGGTCTTCCCTTTTGTTCTTCCCCCCACCCTTTCCCAGCTCCTACATTTGCCTAAAAATCTGTTCCTTTTCCTTTTTTTTACAGTTCTGATGAAAGGTCATCGACCTGAAACGTTAACTCTGTTTCTCCCTTGACAGTTGCTGCCTGACCTGCTGAGTATCTCCACCATTTTCTGTTTTTATTGCAAATTTCCAGCATCTGCAGTATTTTCTTTTTGTCTCAAAGGTACTGAATTAGCTATAATTTGCTTCGTGATATCCTGAGCTGGTGAAAGGCACCATATCAATGCAAGGCTTCCTTTGATAAGCATATAACACAAAACTGCTCTCGGATTGTGCAGGACAGGTTAAGCAGTGAGCATTTAATGAATGGTGATGTGACTGAGGAGAGCGGTACACTGAGGGCTGTGGAGCAGCAAACAAACAAACAGCGAACTGAGCTACAACGGCCAATCAATATGACGTTTCAGGCTATAATGCTGCAGCTGTGAAGTGCTCCAGTCAGGACTGACCCTGGGTATTGAACTTATTTCGGATCACTCATGTTAAAAGGATGCATCCACTCCTGGGAGCGGGGTAGAGGGAGGCCACTAGGCCGTGATCCAGTGCCAGAGAGCTCGGCCACGAGGAAAGTGCAGCGAAAAGTCACACTGTTCAAACTTAATGGCAGTGCAGGAACATACAAAGATAGGAAAATACCAGCTGGCCCAGCAATCCTGCTCCCACAGGCTTGTAGCATCAGAGCTGTCTTCCTCCATGTGATCTCCTGGGAGCAGTAAAATACTAGGAAAGAAACAGGGCCAATAACGGGGGAAATCCTCTCCGACATGCTCAGGCGATCAAAACCATTCGAGTGGATCACAGCGGCCATGCACACGTTAATAGTTAAACCATTTACATTTAATATGAGGCGATCTCTGGCCCATCCAACACCAGTCCAGCTCCCTGCTGAAGTGCTGCAGAGAGTCAGCACACACCGCACAAACTGGCAATGCAATCCAAACACTCACTGCTCTCTGGGAAAGCCGAGCATCCAGCCTATTCCTACTTTAGTGTAATTTAAATTCTTGTCCCCTGGTCCGCTCCATCCTCTCAAACTCAAATAACCTAAGAATAGAAATTCTATCCATGGCATACATTATTTTATATAACTCTCAGGTCGCTTCTAAGATGTGGACCTGTGAAGTTAGGCAAGGTACGAGGGGTGGTAAACAAGGGTTATTTTAAGCGGGTTTAAGGACACGGAGCTTTAAAGGACCAGAGCTTGGACCATGTGTCAATGCTTCATACTTGTGCTGACTGATCACTGAATTGATATTCTGGGTTGGGTTGGGCGGAAGACTGTTGAACAGTTTCAAGTAGCAGCTAGAGGCGGTGATGGGATTGTGGGTTCCAGTGGATTGATCTGCTCGATGGATCGAACATCATTCCTCATCCACACATATCTGAGTGAACCAGGGCTTCGCCAGAGTTGTGATCGCACAATGAAGAGGTTGAACATTAACTAGAAGATCGGTAGTTAGTTGCACTAAGCGTTTAACAAGGGGCTTGAAAATAACTAGTTAATAAATAAGGCAGCACCTCTAAGGTTTAGCTATATTTTTATTAGAGTTTGATCTTAGCTAGTTGATGCTTTTGACAGAGGACTGAGCTACATTAATAGATTAATAGATATTTGCTATAGTTACTTTGAGACTGTACATGGAAAGTTTATTCCTGCATTGTAGTTTTACGATTTCATTAGACACCTAGGGCTAGAAATTCAGCAGGCTTTGTGCCCAGTTTTCGCCCAAAGAGGGCTTTTGCGCCACTTGCTGAGATTGCGCCGATATTCAGCGCTGCGGTAATGGCGGCGTTAGCCAGTAGCGCTGCGCCGCCACTGATGACGTCATCGGTGTGTGCAGTGCCCCGCTACCGCCCCGCTACCGGCCTGACCACCATATTTAGTTGCGGCCGCCTCTTCCGCAGTGGCCGCAAACAGCGATCTGAAAATAGGGCCGTCCTGCAGCCTTAGTGGGGCGTGTTAAGGCGGAGGTGCGGCTGGCCGCTTTTTCGGCGGCCGCCTGCCCGCACCTCCTTCCTCTGCCTCCTCCACCCCGCCCCCCGCGGCATTGCTGGCTGTTTTCCGGGAGCCCGGCACTTCTCCGTGGTGCCGGCCTCATTTGCCGGCACTAGCGAGCGGCGATCTCGCTGTTGCAGGCACCTCCCCCTTAAGAGAGGGAGGAAGGCCTGCAGTACCGCAGCCTGCCGCTCCGCAGCAGGTGGCGCTGCGGCACCTAGCGCGCCGAAATTCAGTTTCAGCACCCCAAGCGGGGGCGGCCACACCCTGGAATAGCGGCCGGCTTCGACTTGGGGCGCTGAAACTGAATTTCCGGCGGGCGCAAGTGGCGCCGCGCGCAGCGGCAACTTCTGGGCGCAAGCGAGCTGGCGGGCCCAAACTGAATTTCTAGGCCCTAGTTTCCAGTATAAACTTGGACAAAGGAATTTTTTTAAAGGAGAAATATTGACATGGAAATGTGACAACAGGAATTAGGTTTGGTAGACAGGAAGCACACGCAGGCATAAGGTTTTGAATAGGTTGTAGACAATAAAAGGATTAACAATTGCCAATTGCTGTCTGTAGCAATATCTGCCAACGTGATTTGAATCCAGCGTTGGAATGGTTTGCATGATAACAGAGCAAGTTTCCAGATCCTAATATTCAAGGTATGAGGTTTTGAGATACTTTTCACCCCGTATCACTAACTGTACACCATCCTCACGGTGCACCAGAACAAAATTGACGGCACATGCAGCATTTGCCGATTGACATGAACAAAAAGTATAGTAACAGAGCTCTGGGATCAGATTAGCAACGCATTTAAAAGAATGGTTGGAGCGCAATGGAGGGTGCACACAACGGATACTAGGCTGGGCTCTATGGGACAGATTGGGGGTCGGGGAGTCTAGGACTTGCAATGCAAAGGTCGGGATTAAACACCAGCCACAGCTAGGTGTGCCATTGAATTTAATAAAATATGATATTTGCTGGACTGGGACCAAAGAAATTATGGTGAATGTTACTGAAGATCAGGAGGAGTTAATGGATCCCCTTTCAGGATTTGATGAATCTTGTAGTTTCGGCTAACCTTCAATTCTTAACTAAAGCCACCAAAGGACAGAATAACTGGTCATTTATCTCAACCTCAGGATTGATCTATAAACTCAACTGGTGCCAAAATGTTCTCCAGGGAAAGAAAGCTTCCTCATCTACCTGTTTTGGATTACACATAACTCCAGTTCTGGGAACATTTCGACTTTGTACAATACAGTATCATGTGTAATAGCGCGGCGTCTGAATGTCGTCCATCTCCCCCTGATTTTTAGTTTCATTGAATTCCATGGAAGTCATCCGTTTTACACTATCACACACATTCAAAATATACTCCGACGTGCTAACTCTTAATGCCCCCATTGCAAACAAGATGGGCAACAAATGCAGCTGCACTGCGAGAGCAAAATTACAAATTGATCCCGTAAATACACTCAGAGATATGAAACCTGGGGGCAGAATGTAATGCATGAAAGCTTTTAACGCTGATTTTGCTACTTCTACTCCTTTATCAGCAGTTAGATCTTCCAATAACCCCGTATTCTCAGCAAAATAAAGAGGTTGTAAAATAGGAAACAAAAAGTTTATTTTGGGTTCAATGCCTGTATCGAAATAATGGCCTAGAAATTCAGTTAGGGGCGCCCAGCTCGCCTGGGCGCCGGAATTACCGCTGCGCGCGGAGCCACCTGCGCCAGCGGGAAATTCAGTTTCAGCGCCCCAAGTGGAAGCCGGCCGCTAAACAAGGGTTTCGCCGCCCCGCTTGGGGCGCTGAAACTGAATATCGGTGTGTAAAGTGCCGCAGTGCCACCCGCTGCGGCATGGCAGCCTGCGGTACTGCAGGCCTTCCTCTCATTCTTAAGGGGGAGGTGCCTGCAACAGCATGATCCCCACTCGCGAGTACCGGCAAATGAGCCCGGCACCAAGGAGAAGTGCCGGGCTCTCTGGAAACAGCCGGCAATGCCGCAGGGGGGGGTGTAGGAGGCTGGGGAAGGAGGTGCGGGCAGGCGCCCACCGAAAAAGCAGCCGGCCGCACCTCCACCTTAACTCGCCCCACTACCGGCACAGGTAGGCCCCGTGTACTGGTCGCTGTTTGCGGCCAGCGCGGGGGAGGCGGCAGCAAACAAATATGGCCAGCGGTGCGATAGCGGGGCACTGCGCACAACGATGACGTCATCGGCGGCGGCGCAGCGCTACTGGCTAATGCCGCCATTAGCGGCCCGCTAAATATCGTGGTAGGTTTGCACAGTGGTGCAAAAGCCCTCTTTGGGCGCAAACTGGTGGCGCAGGCCACTGAATTTTTAGCCCAATGGATCGGAATCAGCAAACTGTGTTTCCTACTCTAAGGCTAGAAATTCAGTTAGGCGCCACCAGCTTTGCAGCCAGTTACCACCCAAAGAGGGCTTCTGCGCCAATAGAGGAGTTTGCGCTGATATTCAGCGCAGCGGTAATGGCAGCGGTAGCCGTTAGCGCTGTGCCGGCACCGATGATGTCATCGGTGTGCGCAGTGCCCCGGTTCCACCCCGATACCGGCCCGACTCCCATATTTAGTTGTGGCCGCCTCTTCCGCAGCGGCCGCAAACAGTGATCAGAAAACGGGGCCGTACTGTAGCGTTAGTGGGGCGAGTTAGGCGGATGTGCGGCCGGCCGCTTTTTCGGCGGCCGCCTGCCCGCACCTCCTTCCCCGGCCTCCTCCACCCCCCCCCCCGCGGCATTGCCAGCTGCTTTCCGCAAACCCGGCACTTCTCCGTGGTGCCGGGCTCATTTGCCAGCACTATCCAGCGGCGATCTCCCCGTTGCAGGCACCTCCCCCTTAAGAGAAGGAGGAGGCCTGCAGTACCGCAGCCTGCCGCTCCTCAGCGGGTGGCGCAGTGGCGCCTAGAGCACTGAAATTCAGTTTCAGCGCCCCAAGCGGGGGCGGGCACACCCTGGAATAGCGCCCGGTTCCGACTTGGGGCGCAAAAACTGAATATCTGACAGGCGCAACTGGCTCCGCGCTCAGCGCTAACTTTTGGGCGCATGCCAGCTGGCGGGCCCAAAGTGAATTTCTAGGCCTAAGTATTTTTGTAGCAGTTTTGTGTCTTCAGAATTGCCTGCTTTGTTTCACGGTTTAAGTATAGTCTTTGTAAATCATTGACTGCAGATAAAATACCAATTTTACAGATCCTTAGTAGCATCTTGAGGTCGATAGCCGGGCAGGGCACTGAGTGGCTTTGACCAATATCTCACATATTGCACAGGCAGCTCTCATTTATTCCTAAGCACTCGCCTCAGAATCAGAAGAACACCGGTTCATGCCTCATTCTAGAAGTTATGTCCATAATGCAGGTTGACGCCCAGTGCAGTGCTGGGTGAGTACAGCCATGTGGAAGCGATCCTCTTTGGGACCAGAAGTTAAACTGAAGCCTCGTCTGCCTGTTCAGGCGAACGTGAAATTATTCTGGCACTATTTGAAGAAGGTAGTGATGTTAGCGAATATTCATTCCTTAATCAACGCCACTAAAATAACTTAACTGGTCAGTTATCTCAATACCATTTGCAGGATATTGCTTTGCTCCAGCGTTTGCCTTACAATAACAGTGACTGCATTCTGCAGCTAATTAATTGTGAAATGCTTCACGACATTCTGAGGATTTGAAAAGCTCTATAACAGTAGGATTTTTTTTATTTCTGATGGGATGTTGTTTGCTGAAGTCTGGACATGCGCTGAATTTTACAGTGGAATATATTTGTTTCTTTCCTCAGAGAGTGTTGATGCAGATAGTGCAAGAGCTGTGCAAGAGACCCGGGCTGAAGAAATGTGGCTTTGATATGCCGACCATCTACATCCCAGATCCCAGCAAGATAGGTCCGTGTTACCGCAATGTTAATCAGGAATGTACAGAGCTCACAGAAACAATGCTCTGTAGATGCTGCCCGCACAGTTTCCAATTTGCACGTTGGATAAGGGACTGGTAGCATAATGGTTATATTACTGGACTAGCATTCCTAGAGGCCTGGACTACTGATCCAGAGATGTTAGTTCAGAAACCCACCACAGCAGCTGGGGAATTTATATTAAGATAATTAACTAAACCTGGAATAAAAAGCTAGTATCAGTAATGGTGAGGATTGAAACTATCAGATTGTCATTAAAAAGAAACATCTGGTTCACTAATGTCCTTAAGGGAAGGAAATATGCCGTCCTTATCTGGTCAAGCCTATATGTGACTCTAGACCCATAGAAATGTGGTTGAATCTTAACTGCCCTAGCAAACAGCAACGGGAACAATAATGCTGTAGCGGTTGAAGAAGGCGGCTCACCACCACCTTCTCAAGGGCAATTAGCGCTGGGTAATAAATGTTGGCCTTGCCAGCAGCGCCCTCATTCCAGAATGAATAAGAAAAAGGTCGTCTTCATCAACAGGATAAATCCACCTGAAGCGAGATAACAATTTAAGTGCTTCGTGTTGCGTGACTGCCGTTAACCAACTTCATTACTGATTTGAATGAAATGATGCAATGTTAACAAGTCTTCCTATCAAAATATTTGTGCGTTGGAGTTACGAGTTGGAATTATTTTCCCTTTAGTTGTTTTCAACATATGGTTGGTTCTGGATAAGTATCTTTTATTGGCCCTTCCAAGATGCCTGGAGGAGGTGGCGGGCATTCTCTTTGAATCACTGAAGGACTTTTGATGCTGGTGCTCCCAGGGTGGTGTCAGGAGAGTAATTTCACAATATTGACCCAATCCGGTGAATAAATGGCGGTATATATCCCTGTGAGGTGAAGTGTAGCTTGGAGGGTAAATTGGGGTTCTTGGGGGCTCCCGTTATTCTGCTGCTCTTGTTTTTATTTGGGTTCGAGTTCTCAGAGGAGGAAAATGTTGTTGAACAATCCTCGGAGAGTTGCTGCAGTACATCCTGCAGACCATACATACAGCAGCCGCATTGTGTCGGTAGTGGTGTGGATAGTATTGTGTTGAATAAAGGCCAATTTAGGGAATGGGCCCAGATATCCTTCAATTTGGATAAGTGTAGGCTGGAGGATTGTTATACCAGAAACTCCAGGAATGTGTAGACAATGTAACGGGACCGGTTAATGTCTGACAGGCAGGCAGAAAACGTGGTGTCATAACCAATAAATCACTGACAATCCACAAGCAGTGTTATTGGGAAGGTAAATAGAGATTTAGGTTGTATTGCTGCAATAGTACAATATAAACTAAAAACACTCTAACGAGGATTTGACGTGTTTCTGCTTGGAATATTGCAGACCATTTTGGCAGGCATAGATAGTGAGGATAAAGGAGGAGAGCGATCAAAGCGATACACATTATCAGGGCACTATAATATTGGGATAGGCTTAATAAATTGAGGTGATTTTCATAAGAGAAATGTTAGATCGGTGAAGATATCATTGTGGGCTGTAAAATGAGGTGGAGATTAAATTCTGCTCAGCTGTATGAGGTACACGATCCCTGGGAGAACTCAGGAGAGTGAGTATAAATCACGTCAACAAAGAGTTAGTTTGGACAGTCGGACTCAGAGTCCTCAACTCTGCAGCAGATTACTGAGCCATGCAGTGAAGGTAAATTCACCACAGTCCAATTGGAGCAACACGAGTTACCGAGTTAGCGGTACAGTTCTGTTATTGGTAAGTCACGGGCTAGCTGGAGGACTCATGGTTATTGTACTTTCCTGTAGCTTTGCTCGATTACCTTAGAGGATTGGAAAGAAATAGCCCCGAGTTTTTCCTGAATTCACAACTGTTCTTTTCTCTGCGTTTTACTTCTGCGAGGGATTGTATGACCTGGAGGCAGATGGTGGGGGGTGTGGAGTGGTGGTGGGAGGTTGATATTTGGTCATTGGCTACAACATGCCTGGTTGGGAAGGGTTTACAGATCAGAGGACATTTATTAGTCCCTTTCCTGTTTTCGTTTGTGTATTCTAATATCTAACAACAACCCCTTTATTGAAATGCCTGGTAGAAATCAGAAGGAGCAGATGCATGTTGAATAGAGCAGTAGAGCAGAATAATAATGGACAATCATCGTCAGATTTGGGGTTCAATACCTGATTTTATATCATGAAATGAATAATCATGTGGGCAAGGATCTTCTGGATTCTGTCGTCATTTAAGAGTAATTTCATCTGTTCGTGTTAGAGTACAACGGACGATAGTTGATTGACCGTCCAATACACATCACCCGATTTAATTCCCCATTGCGGTAATCCGATATAATAATAACATAAGAAATAGGAGCAGGAGTAGGCCAATCAGCCCCTCGAGCCTGCTCCGCCATTCAATAAGATCATGGCTGATCTGATCCTAACCTCAAATCTACTTCCAAACTCCATCCCACCCGAACCCATGTGATCTCCCGGGAGAGGCGCAAAACCAGATAAAAAAAACCAATGGCCAATTTGGGAGGAAAAATCTGGGAAATTCCTCTCCGACCCATCTAGGCGATCGAAATTCGTCCAGGAGATCACTCTGTCCCTGTATTTCTTGCAGTACTTACCTTCTGTAAAAGGTGATCTCCACCCCAGCCAGGAACAGGACCAATATACTCTTGAAGGACTCCTAGCTGGCAGCCTGTTCCCGAGGTCTCCACTAATCCCTGTGAATAGAACCATCTCATGAATTCTAACACAGAATTAGAACACAAGAAGTAGGAGCAGGAGCAGGCGACACGGCCCCTGGGCCCGCTCCACCACCCACAGGGCCATGACCGATCCGAACCTAGACTCATGTCCAATTTACTGCCCGCTCCCCATAACCCCTAATTCCCTTTACTTCTAAGAAACTGTCTATGTCTGTTTTAAATTTATTTAATGATGTAGCTTCCACAGCTTTCTGGGGCAGCAAATTCCACAGATCTACTACCCTCTGAGTGAAGAAGTTTCTCCTCATCTCAGTTTTGAAAGAGCAGCCCCTATTCTAAGATTATGCCCCCTAGTTCTAGTTTCACCCATCATTGGGAACATCCTCACAGCATCCACAAGATCAAGCCCCTTCACAATCTTATATGTTTCAATAAGTGCGCCTCTCATTCTTCTGAACTCCAATGAGTAGAGTCCCAATCTACTCAACCTCTCCTCATATGTCCACCCCCTCATTCCCGGGATCAACCGAGTGAACCTTCTTTGTACAGACTCGAGAGCAAGTATGTCTTTTCTTAAGTATGGACACCAAAACTGTATACAGTAGTCCAGGTGTGGTCTCACCAATACCTTGTATATCTGCAGCAATACCTTCCTGTTTTAATATTCTATCCCCCAGCAATAAAAGCCAACATTCCATTGGCCTTCTTGATCAACTGTTGTGCCAGCATACTAACTTTTTGAGTTTTGTGCACCAGGACCCCCAGATCCCATTGTGCTGCAGTACTTTGCAGTTTCTTGCCATTAAGATAATAACTTGCACTATGATTTTTCCTGCTAAAGTGCATAACCTCTCACTTTCCAGTATTGTATTCCATCTGCCAAATTTCTGCCCACCTACGTAGCCTGTCTATGTCCCTTTGCAGGTTTTTTATGTCTTCCTCACCCACAACTTTCCCTCCCATCTTTGTAACATCTGCAAACTTTGATCTGTTACACTCGGTCCCCTCCTCCAAATCGTTAATATCGATTGTAAAGAGTTGGGGACCCAGCACTGACCCCTGCGGAACACTACTAGTTACTGATTGCCAGTCTGAGAATGAACCATTTATCCCAACTCTCTGCTTTCTGTTAGATAACCAATCCTCCACCCATGCCAGAATATTACCCCCAATCCCTTGATTTTTTATCTTGAACAATAATCTTTTGTGTGGCACCTTGTCAAATGCCTTTTGGAAGTCTAAATACACTACATCCACTGGTTCCCCTTTATCCACCCTCTATGTTGCATCCTCAAAGAACTCAAGCAAATTTGTCAAACATGACTTCCCCTTCATATAACCATGCTAATTTAGCACGATTGAATTATGTTTATCTAAATGTTCCGTTACTGTCTCCTTAATAATGGACTCCAAAATTTTACCAACCACAGATGATAGACTAACTGATCTATAGTTTCCAGCCTTCTGACTAATACCCTTTTTAAATAAGGGTGTTACATTAGCAGTTTTCCAATCCGCTGGGACCTTTGCTCAGTCCAGGGAGTTTTGGAAAATTATTACCAATGCATCCACAATCTTTACTGCCACTTCCCTCAAGACCCTAGGATGTAAGCCATCAGGTCCAGGGGATTTATCCGCCTTGAGTCCCATTATTTTACCGAGTACCAATTCCTTAGTGATTTTAATCATATTTAGCTCCTCCCCCGCTAGAGCCCCCTGTTTGTCCAGTGCTGGGATATTCTTAGTGTCCTCTACCGTAAAGAATGAAACAAAATATTTGTTCAGCGTTTTTGCCATCTCCATGTTTTCCACCATTAATTTCCCGGTCTAATCCTCTAAGGGACCAACATTTACTTTAGCCACCCTTTTTCTTTTTATATAACTATAGAAATTCTTGCTATCTGTTTTTATATTTTTTGCTAATATACTTTCATAATCTATCTTCCCTTTCTTAATCAATCTTTTATTTATTTTTGCTGTCTTTTGCAGACTTCCCAATCTTCTATCCTCCCATTATATTTGGCTACCTTATATGCCCTTGCTTTTAGTCGGATACTATCCTTAATTACTTCAGTTAGCCACGGATGGCTGTCATTTATTTTACAGCCTTTTGTCCTCAGTGGAATATATATTTTTTGAAAGTTGTAAAATATCTCCTTAAATATACACCACTGATCATGTACCGTCTTACCCTTTAATCTATTTTCCTAGTCCACTCTAATCAAGTCCGCTTTCATACCTTCATAGTCGCCTTTATTCAAGCTCAGTATGCTTGTTTGAGATCCAACCTTCTCACCCTCTAATTGAATATGGAATTCAACCATGTTATGGTCACTCATTCCAAGGGGATCCTTTGCTAGGACATTTCTAACTAATCCTGACTCATTACACAGGATCAGTTCTAAGGTTGCTTGCCCCCTGGTCGGTTCAGTTACATACTGCTCAAGAAACCCATCCCTAATACACTCAATGAACTCTTCCTCAAGATTGCCCTGCCCAATTTGATTTGTCCAGTTAATATGACAGTTAAAATCCCCCATAATTATAGCTGCACCCTTATTACAAGCCCTAACTATTTCCTGATTAATACTCCGTCCAACAAAGTTGCAACTGTTAGGAGGCCTATAGACTACGCCCACTAGCATTTTTTCCCCTTATTATTCCTTATCTCCACCCAAACTGTTTCACTATCCTCATCCTTTGACCCAATATAATTTCTCTGTATTACAGTGATTATTTCCTTTATTAACATAGCCACCCCACCTTCCCTTTCTTCCTGCCTGTCCTTCCTGATTGTTAAATACCCTGGTATGTTTAATTCCCAGTCATGTTCAACCTGCAGCCATGTTTCTGTAATGGCCACAAGATCATACCCATATGTAGTTATTTGTGCCGTTAACTCGTCCATTTTGTTATGAATGCTACGTGCATTCAGATAAAGAACTTTCAAATATGTTTTGTGACACTTAGTTCCTATTTTTTCCCCTTTTACTACTTTACCTTTTACTCCATACCTTCTTTCCCTTCCTGACACGCTCTGGTTTTTAATTCCCCTACTGCTACCTAGGTCTATAACCTTCTCCGTTGTCATTTTTATTGTTTGCTCTCTAGAACCCCCCCCCCCCACTAATTAGTCGATCCGATATAGCCAGTTTCAAACTATTGGACACAATTAAAATGAACCCCATTGAGTTAGTGTCGGAAACAGCGCCCCGACATCTCAGTTAAATACAGCCTGGAGGTAGGGAGGTCGCAGTATGATCAGTTATTCATCGATGTGGATAAGAGAATGCAGTGTTTACTTCAGAATGGGAAGCCTCTAATTTATCAGTTGGTAGTTCCTATGGCCTAGAAATTCAGTTGCGTTTGCGCCCACTTAGGGGCGAAAGAGTGGGTTGCGCCAGAAGTTTTTTAGTGCCCGAAATTAAGTTGGGCCCTAACATCGGCGTTAGCCGGTAGCGCTGCGCCGGCACCGATGACGTCAATGGTGTGCACAGCGCCCCGGTTCCAACGCGATTCCGTTCCGAAGGCAAAATCCAGTTGCGGCCGCCTCGTCCGCAGCGGCCGCAAACAACGTTTGGAAAACGGGGCCGTGCAGCTCCGAGAGGCCAGCGCATAAAGGTGGAGGGGCGGCTGGCCGCTTTCCCGGTGGCCACATGGCCGCACCTCCCTCCCCGGACTCCTGCACCACCCCCCTGCCGGGCTCATTTGCCGGGGGAATCCAGCGGCGATCTCACGGCTGCAGGCAGCTCCTCCTTAAGAGAAGGAGGAGGCCTGCAGTACCCCAGCCTGCCGCACCGCATCGGGTGTCGCAGCGGCAGCTGGACGCCTGAAATAGACTTTCATCGCCCCAAGCGAGGCGGCCAAACCCTGCAGTAGCGCCTGCCTCCGTCTTGGCCTGTCGCAACTGAATTTCAGGTGGGCGCTGCGGGAATCCGGGCGAGCGCTAAATTTCGGGTGCTGAAGACCTGGCGGCGCCTTACTGAATTTCTAGGCCTATGTCTTTTTGGAAATTTTGGACTGGCAGCCAACACGTTGCGTCAATCAGATCCAAGAGGTGTGCACAATAGAACAGATGGTAAACCGGACAGTTCAGAACACACTGAACCAGCTGGAGAAGGAGTGTGCGCTGAGCATGCGCACCACCAGGAGCCAGGTCGAGGAGAGCAGGTGAGGCTTTAGAGTGAGTTGTGTTCAGGACAGGTGCAGTGAGACTGGGCAAAGAAGGATAGGAATAAACAACATTGTCAGAAATGATAACAGAAAGTATTATATTTGAAGAGGGCATCGGGGCAAGGGGACTGGGCTCGATATTCCTTTCTGTGCTCCTCTAATTCTGGCTTCTTGCACATCTCCGATTTTATTCGTTCCACGATTGGCGGCCCTGCCTTCAACTGCCGAGGCTCTAAGGTTTGGAATCCCCTTTCTGAGTCTCACCACCTCTTCACTGCTCTTTCCTCCTTCAAGAGGCCGGTTAAAAACTTTTCATCTGCCCTATTATCTCCTTATGTGGCTCGGTGTCAAATTCTGTTTGATAACGCTCCTGTGAAGCACCTTGGGACATTTTATTACATTAAAAGTGCTATATCAATATAAGTTGTTATCATATCATGAATATTTAGATAGGAAATTTGGACTTATTTTCTTCAGCAGATATTATACTTCAAGAAGATCTTATCCAAGATTTCAAGTTAATGGGCCAGTTGAAAAGATTATTGTGAACTGTTCATATACCAAGACACGCGAGGTAGAATCGGGGAATTAGGAGCAAGAACAGAAGTCGAATGCCCCATTTTATCCGAAGTGAACGGAGATTCTGGAATCATTTACCATTGAAGTGAATTGAAGCGAGCAGCGTAAAGGGCCTGGAGTCCGGATTGAGCGATATGTGGGTGGATGCACAAAGCATTCTAAAAAGAGTTTGAGCTGAAAGCTATAATAATTATGGAAAATAGAATGTTTCTGTATTGGGAACATAACTTAGATTTGGACTAGACTTGATACTTAATTTTTCAGGTTTGCGAGTAGGAGAGAACCTTGGAAATAGTGACCATCATATATTGGGAGGAAGGGGCGCATCAGACTGTTGGCCATTTTAACTATGGGCAATAATGCCAAATGTATGATATCGGTTGGACCACTCGTGATAAACCTCACAAAATTTTCCTTTCAATTAGAGTCATTCGGGAGAGATGTAAAACCGGCTGCCAATTCACGATCACCCGTTTTACACCATGGCACACAACCAGAATTACTCCCACGGCAAGGAAATTCGAACGGGCCTATAATGGACGGCTAAATGGACATCACCCATTGAACACTATCGCCCAGAGTTAAAATTACCCACAATGTGAAACTTCAAATGAAGGCATCTGGTGAAGTTTGGGGCTAATGATCGTAAATCACGTGGAATGCAAAAAGTTTAATGGCGTTTTCAAACGGGAGAGTAGAAGGTTTAAAATGGGTTATTAAGCTGACAAAAGGTCGCATAACAACAAATAGCAAGGGCTTTTTCAAATATACAAAATTAAACAATTAGTTAGACAGGGTAGGGCCGAGCAGGAATAAAGTATATGGTGGTGGGTAATTATAACGTTGTGTGATGGTGAAAAATCGACAATATAGAATTATGCACCCAACATACAACATCAAGTCAATCGAAGGGAAAATTGGACGTGGCATAAAATGGCGACCAATTCAAAAACGTCCATTTTGCATCCGCGCCCAAAGTTAAAATTACCCCCATAGAATCTAATTGAGATAAATTTATGGTAATGATAGTTGATCTCCTAACATAAGAAATGATCCAGCTTCGGATCACTGTTTTTGATTTCTGGTGTCCTGCGGTGCAGAGTTTCCATTATTACACTGATTTGGTGGACTTGTGGAATCTGTTTTACACCAGTTACTGAAGAGAATTATTCTGATTTCCATTTCAGTGAACTGGCATCTCAGAACAGGAAAGCCTGGATCAAACATATGTTCTTCAGCTCCTTGACATACCTGGCACCACTCTCACTGCTGACAAGTTTCATAATTTCCAACACATCAAGAGAAAGGCTCACTGATATAATGGGAGAGGACTTGGCCCACATTTCGCTGACCTGGGCGGTATGACTCTCTTTAGTCTAATCAATGAATATCTGCCAGTGTCAGGCGTCCATTTGTTTGATTGGACTGCATAGATGGAGCACTATTCCATCTCCCGATCTGTACCTGCCCCATGAGTCTTTGAGGAGAAAATATAGACGGGGCTTAATTCTGTATTAAACACGTATTGTACCAAACCTAGGATTGTTTTATTGAACAGTGTATAAAGAGCTTTACTCTGTATCTAACCCGTGCTGTACCTTCATGGGAGGTTTTGATGGGACATTGTAGCGAAAGCTTCAAACTGTATCTATCCTGTGCTGTACCTGCCCTGGGAGTGCTTAATGGGACTGTATAGGTGCAGCATTACTCTCTATCTGACGCATGTTTTATCTAAATCATACTGTATTTCACCTCATGTTATTTGATGTGATTGTTTGACTCGGCATTTTACAGGACGTTGTATTCTGTATCTGATGCATGCTGCACCTTCACTAGGAGTGTTTGATGGGATAGTGTAGCGAGTGCTTTATGCTGTATATAACCTATGCTGTAACTAACATAGGTGTGTTTTATGGGGCAGTTTAGATGGAGCTTTACTCTGTATCTGACGCTTGCTTTATCTAACCCTTACTGTGTATAACCTGACGGTAGTTGATGAGTGCGTTTGATGGGATATTGTAGAGGGAGTTCTGCTCGGTATCTGACCAGTGCCACACCTGCAATGGAAATATTAAATGTCCCATTGTAGAGGGAGCTTGACTTTGTATCTAACCCGTGCTGTACCTGCCCTATATATGTTTGAAGGAACAATGTTGAGGGAGGTTTACTTTGTGTTAAACTCCTACTGTACTTAACCTGGTGGTAGTTGATGGTATGTGTAGCTGGAGTTTTTTCAGATCTTTGTCTTGCTTTGCAGATAAGATGCTAGAATTTACTGTGGGCATAGAATGAGGGAGTGGTCGAGAAGAACTTAATGGCCCAGAAATTCGGGTCTCCACGGGTGAGTACCCATGGGATACTCACCCGTAGGCCCAATAGAAGTGCCGCTTTCCTGCATGCACTGCGCAGACACGGGAAACTGGCACTTCCATTCCACTAAACGAAGGGGTTGAGAGGTCGATTGCATGCGTGGGAGAGGATGCGCGTAATCATCGAACTTAGGTTTTATTTACAGCGTGAGGCCTGCTTTTTACAAGGTAAGTGGTGAATTAATTAAAATTAAACAATTTTTCCACAGGTTTATTATTTTTAAATACATTAATGCAAGGTAAGTTTATTTTTAGCCCTGGTAGAAAAAAAAATTATTTCTTTCAAAAATTTAAATTATTGTTTTAATTATTTCATGTAATTTATAGTTTATTTAAAAAATGTGATTTAAAAAAAATGTAATTTAAGATTTAGTGCTATTTTGGGGCCGTAGTATTTATAAGTTTTGACAGCTCTTCCTGTCAATCTTATGAATGGAGCATTCCCTGTTCCGATTGGCTGTCGATGGTCCACGTGACCCCAGGGGATGCATCGAACTAACTGCGCCCCTGGGATACACAAGCACTGCATGCCGGCAGCTGGACCAGGCCCCGGATCGGAATTCCACGCGGGCCCACAGCACAAAGGCTGGCGCGCAAGGTAAGTGCAGCCCCCAACCCGAATTCATGGGTCTATATATTTCAGTGAAATCATGAGGTTGATCCAATTCTCCGGTCAATTTCATTTCTGCAAAATAAAATTGGAAATCAGATTTGCTTTGATGGCCATTTCAAATGTTCACTTTTAGCTAAGTTGATCTCAGATGCCTTTGACTTTCCCCTAGATTTCTCAAGAGCTATAAGTTATTGGCCCAGAAATTCAGTCTGGCCACTTTTGGGGCGGTAAAGTCGGGCGGTCGCTAAAGGTAGCGCCCGCCGGAAAGTGTAGGCCACTTCGCCAAAATTCAGTAGATTTGGCCAAGAGTTTGGGCGAGCGCTGAAACTGGCGTTGCACTGCTATCTACAGGCGCTAAGCCGGCGATGCGGACTGATAACGCCGAGGCCGGGCGCAGCGCAGGTGCAGTCATGTTTTGCTTGACAGCAGGCACCCTGACGCCGGCCAGCTCTTAAACGGGGAAGGGTTGAATTTGACTGCTGCCACGCCCTGCATAGTGGAGCCCTGCAGCTAGGCCTCAACACTGCTGGTGGACCCAAATAGCGCCTGAAGCCATGGATATGGCCCGTGAACGAGTGCAGCGCTTCTCCCAGCATGCTTTGAGGGTGCTGGTTAATGGTGTGGAAAAGAAAAGAGTGATCTTGTGCCCGGACAGTGGCAAGAAGGCTCCCAGGAGGCAGTACAGGAGAGCCTGGAAGAAAATCGCCCACAGGGTGTCATCCACCAGCGATGTCCCCAGGAGTGCGGACCAATGCCGAAAGAAGTACAACGACCTCACTCGGATGGTGAAGGTGAGTACCCTTTCCAGTGTCCACCTCACCCTTGCATGTGCACCTCACATTATGGGCAAAGGGACCTCAAAGGCCTAATGGCCAGCCCTCCTCCCGCAGCTATGGCACTGGCATGATCATCAATAGCACTTTCTGCACTCAACACACTGGCCAAGCTATTCGACCATGGGAGGCAGTGCACACAGCAACAGGGCACCACACTGGCCAAGCTATACGACCATGGGAGGCAGTGCACACAGCAACAGGGCACCACACTGGCCAAGCTATTCGACCATGGGAGGCAGTGCACACAGCAAAAGGGCACCACACTGGCCAAGCTATTCGACCATGGGAGGCAGTAAACACAGCAACAGGGCACCACACTGGCCAAGCTATTCGACCATGGGAGGCCGTGCACACAGCAACAGGGCACCACACTGGCCAAGCTATTCGACCATGGGAGGCAGTGCACAAAGCAACAGGGCACCACACTGTACTTAGAGGCCGTCCTTTCTCTTGCAGGCCAAGCTGGCGCGGAATTTGAGGAGCCAGTCTGCCACCAGGGGAGGCTGTCCCCAGTACCAGGTGCTCAGTGAGCTGGAGGAGAGTGTGGCTCGACTCATGCGTGGCCGGGTGACTGGCCCTGTTGCCATTGGAGATGCGGACCCTGTACTGGGACCCACTGGTAAGGACATGACCGGTTGGACCTCTCTCGTTGCCCTTGCGCTTCAGATCTACATACTTTCCCACTGTCCGACCAATGCGCATAATGCCACCACTCATGCCTCCCTCGCTGACGCCCTGTCCTCACTCTAAAGCTACTCTTGTGCCTTCCTGCTTTCAGCTGGTGAGGAGGAGGTGGTCCCTGAAGCTCAGAGTGCCAGGCCCTTGGAGGAGGAGGATGACGAGGACCAGGATGAAGGCGGCACATCGGGGGAACCCTCATCCACGCCAGGGGATGGCAATGGAGGGGAGATGTCTGGCCTGGAGGAGAGGCAGGGGGAAGTGTTGCAGGGGGGTGTAGGTCCTGGGCCCAGTGGGGTCGAGGCACGCGGGAAAGGTCGGGCAGCACGGTGGCCTTCTCCCCAGAGGGGGGAAGTGTTGCAGGGGAGGGCAGTTCCTGGGCCCAGTGGGGTCGAGGCACGCAGGAAGGGTCGGGCAGCTCGGTGGCCTTCTCCCCAGAGGGAGAGTCCGCCCTCCAGTCCGGAGACGGTCCTCGCCCAGGAGGTGCGCCTCCTTGATGAGATGTCCACGGCGTCGGAGTGGTGCCACAAGGAGTTCATGGGGGTTGTGGGACAGTTGCCTCAGGCCATTGAGTCCCTGGCTCATAGTGTGGTCGCTTTCAGGGAATCACAGGCCAGGGGGGTCGAGCAACTCGCGGCAGCATACGACAGGGGTGTCCAGCAACTCGCGGCAGTGCAGGACAGGGGTGTCCAGCAACTCGCGGCAGCGCAGGACGCGAGTCACGAGTCCATGAGTGGTGCCGTCCAGACACTGGCAGATCTGATGCGGGCACATACCAGGGCAGTTCGGGCACTCGCTTCTGCCACACTCGCTGTGGCGCAGAAGCATCGCCAGGGCACCCGCAGCCCTGCTGCAGCACAGCGGTCTGGCCTCCACCAGATTGCTGCGCTTGCTGCACTGCCAGCCCGGCTGAGTGCCAGTGTCTCTGGCGAACAGCGCGCACCTGGCATCAGCCAGCTTGCCCCCATTGGTGCAGCCGACACTGCCACTCCCCCAGCCAAGGTGCGACGAGCTGCTGCTGAGACTGATGCTGGCCAGCCACAGCTGCAGCAGTCAGCAGCTGGCACCTCCCGGGCCGGGCCTCGTCTAGGCCAACCCCCAAGGGCATCTGCCGTCACGCATTGTGGCCCTCATGAGCCTTCCCCCAGCCTTGCCACACCCACAGAGCCCAGGTTGAGGTGGAGCAGCAGGTCGGGCAGGGGCCGGAGAAGCCTGCATAAGGACTCGCCCTCTCGGCACACCCAGTAGAGTGTGGTGATAGCGGTTTTTTTTATATGGGGGTGTTTGTGTTCTGGGGGGGGGCTTATATTGGTAAGGCCGAAGATGAAGGCATTTTTTGTTTTTATGGGGGTGTTTGTGTTGTGGAGGGGCGGGCTTATATTTGTAAGGCCGATGATGAAGGCCAATTGGATGGGCAAGTTTTTTTATTCCTCCCCAGGTTGTTGGAGTGACAGATGTTTTTGACTGTTTTTTGGGGGTCTCGTCTGTTTTTCTGTTTCATGTGGGAAGGGCCCTGAGTTGGGAAAATAAAGCTTTTTATTTATTCAGCATGTCCAGGTGTCATGTTTCAAGTGGTTGTTGCGTTAACCGGCTGAGGGCTTGCGGAGCGGCTGCATTCAGGTGCGTTCATTGCCACAGGCCATTCCCTGACAGGGGGCCTAGAAGTGTCGTTCAATAAGCCACCGGCGGACGGCCCTTGGACCTTGTGGCTCCCTCCTGGGCTGGTACTCCTCCTCCTCCTCCTCATGGTCCTCCTGCTCGTCCTCCTGAGGTGGTGGTGCAATGTCAGGTGGCAGTGCCTGAGTCCTGCGGATAGCCAGGTTGTGCAGCATGCAGCACATGACGACGAACTGGGAGACTCTATCCGGCGAATACTGTAGAGATCCACCGGAACGATCCAGGCAGCGGAACCGTTGCTTGAGGACGCCAATCATTTGCTCTATGATGTTCCTTGTGGCTTGATGGCTTTCGTTGTATGCCTCCTCCGCAGGGGTCCTGGGCGCACGGAGCGGGGTCATGAGCCATGTACACAAAGGGTAGCCCTTGTCCCCAATAAGCCATCCCCTTGGTGGAGGCTGTGCCTCGAACATGTCAGCCACAGTAGTCTGGCGCCGGATAAATGCATCGTGGCTGCTTCCTGGAAAGTGGGCATTGACAGCTAGGATGCGCTGCCTGTGGCCACACACCAGCTGTACATTGAGGGAATGGTAGCCCTTCCGGTTGCGGTAATCCTCAGCATTGCCGATAGGTGCCCGCATAGCCACATGCGTGCAGTCAATGGTGCCCTGCACCATGGGGAAGTCCACGATCCTGCCAATTCCGACTGCACGCTGCTCCTGCCTCTCTAGGGTCATGGGGAAGGAGATGAATTGGTGTCTCCTCGCAAAAAGTGCATCGGTGACCTGCCGGATGCAGCGATGCGCGGTGAACTGGGAGATGTTCACTATGTCCCCAGCAGCGGCTTGGAAGGAGCCACTTGCATAAAAGTTCAGAGCCACCGTGACCTTCACTTCCACCGAGAGAGACGTCCTGCACATCAGCTGTGGACGCAGATCTCTGTGAAGCAGCTGGCAGATCTCTGCAACCACCTCCCTTCTGAAGCGCAGCCTGTTAACACAATGCGCCGCAGTCATGGTGAGATAGGACACCTGCTGCCCGTATTGCCTGAGTGGATAAGGCCTACGTTGCCGACGCCTGATGGCCCCTCTGCGTCTAGGCATGGCTGGCCCTCTCACACAGCATCTGCGAGCCCTTCGCACATAATGCTGCAACTGAGGGTTGGAACACCATACAGCCCCCATAATAAACTTGCAAACAGTGAAATCACAATGATTCAAATGTCAAAGCTCTGGCCAGAAGCCAAAAATACCTCTCCTATGTTGTTCCAAATCAGTAAGCTCTGTTCCTTGGTCTCTGTCCAGAAATCCAAAGCAGTAAAGTCATTGCAGCAAAACGGCTGGGCTTGATAGGTCAGTGTAAGTGCCCTTTAATTAGCGCTCCCCAAGGCCCACAGGGCCTCTGTTGCGTTCCACTTCACAGTTCTTAACAGCACCACGCCCACATTGGCCGGGCGCCACTGAATTTCCGGTTTGGGGTGCACAAACAGCGTTGCACGACGAAATGACGTCATAAGCTGCGCGCGCAGCTGAGCGGGCGCAAACACTTTGCGCCAGCGCTAAATGTCTACTGAATTTGGGCGTAGGCGCAGATCGGCCTGCGCCCGGGTGCTAAGTGCCTAGTGCTGGAAATATACCCCTCTTATGGCGTTAACGGCTGGCGAACGCAACTGAATTTATAGGCCATTGTCTTGTAACAGGGGCCAGCGCTTTATTTCATCAAGATAAGTTCAATCTAACCTGAAATGTACCATCATAACTTCTTACCATAAACGTAAATTACAAAGATTGCAATGTGAGACTTTCACTCCACCTTTATTACAGACCTGCTCAATGTGTCACTTTGTTACTCTTCTCTTCTGTCTAATGGTGTGTATCTCAAACCTGGAAATTGTTAACCGGAGAAATTTACCTTCTGGCGCTGGTTATGCTGATCGGATTCATGTTCGTTTCGATGTTCCTTTCAAAGTGCTATTCAAGGTAAATGTTACTCTGACAGCAGAAGATGCAGTAGAACAAAAACAAAGGGAAAGCGATGTAAAGGGATTAGGCTAGAGAGACTGAAAGAGTCAGATATAGGGAAACAAGGAGTAACAGATGAAGGAAGCTAGGTAATGTCAGAAGGAGCCAAAGACATCTACAAACACACAGGCAGACGTAAGGGAACAAAGAGAGACAAGTGGAGCCAGAAACAGAGAGAGGGGGCTTAAAGAGAAATACAGGCGAAACTCAGGGACAGAGATATAACGAAGCACAGAGAGAGAGGTGAAAGGCAGAGACAGAAACAGAGATTGAGAAGTCCAAGAGAGCGACAAGGAAAAAGAAAGAGGGACAGAAAGAGAGAGTAAAGCAAAGATAGAGGGAAGAGAGAGACAGCGATATACAGCAAGAGAGAGAGAGATAGTTTGAAGGAGACTATGATCAGTAGAGGTGTAAGCATGTAATCAGGGAGGAAGACATCTGCAGGTGCAGTTTGCCAGATGTAAAATAATGCTAGATTGTGACAGAGGAGACGAGG
Organism: Somniosus microcephalus; assembly: GCF_052327205.1. Taxonomy (NCBI): domain Eukaryota; kingdom Metazoa; phylum Chordata; class Chondrichthyes; order Squaliformes; family Somniosidae; genus Somniosus; species Somniosus microcephalus. The sequence goes on along the minus strand of NW_028225180.1, from coordinate 30,026,770 downwards.
AAACTGTTCACCCACACATGGTATTCTAGGCTGTGCTGAATATCAGCCTCCATTTTTCAGCACCAAAACGACCCTATTGAGCAAGGAGAAAAAGAAACTAGTAGCAAACCGTGACTATGTCCAATGTGTTGTGGTTGAGAAACAGGTGAATTTTCCCTGTGTTCCTGTCCTCTCTCTGATCCTAACTATCTACCAATAAACTTCTCTATATCGACATTTGCATTACATTTGCCTTTTACAGGCCCTGTATTTACCTTCTGTATTTGGATATTTGTTTCCCGACAATTATATCCACCAGGCATTCCAGTTTTGATGCAATTCATTCTTGAATTTCCTTTATTAACACGGGAATAATCCTTTATTTGTTGCAAGCAGAGCTCTATGAGATATACCTCCGTCAGTGTGTCTCTGAACAGGAAGTGAGCTAAAACTGACCAGCAGTAGGACTTTGGAAAGTGAGACAACGACATGATGCGATTTCTAACTCTGGGCTCCATGAGTGCACGGTTGTATAGTGTTTATGTTACTGGGCTAGTAATCCAGAGACCTGGACTAATGATCCCGAGACGTGAGTTGAAATCCCACCATAATACCTGAGGAAATTAACTTCAGTTAATTAAATAAAAGTCTGGAATAAAATAGTTAGTATCAGTAATGATTACCATGAAACTATCAGATTGTCGTAAAGCCCCACCTGGTTCAATAATGTCCTTTAGGGAAGGCAATCTGCTGACTTTAGCTGGTCTGCCTGATATGTGACTCCAGACCCACTGCAATGTCCTTGACTCTGAACGAGCCTCTGAAATGGAATAGAAAATCAATCATTTGAACCAAACTGCTATGAATAAGAATAAAAGCGGACAGAACTCCTGGCTTGTACCTCGTCACTGGCATACCCAGCCCAGTCGAACCAGCCAAATCCTCGCCATGCACATTGGGAACTTGTAACAAAATTGGGAGAGCTGTCCCACAGACTAGTCAAGCAACAGCATGACATAGTCATACTCACAGATTCATATCTTTCAGCCAATGTCCCAGACTCCTCCATCACCATCCCTGGATATGTCATGTCCCACCAGAGGTGGGGGCACAGTGGTACACAATCGGGATGGACTGGACCCGGGAGTCCTCAACATTGACTGGGAACCCCGTGAAGTTTCAAGTCAAGCATGGGCAAGGAACCCGCCTGCTGATTACCACCTACTGCCCTTACTCAGCTGATGAATCAGTACTCCTCCATGTTGAACACCACTTGGAAGACGCACTGAGAGTAGAAAAGGCACAGAATGTACGCTGGGTGGGGGTCTTCAATGTACATCACCAAGATAGCACCACTAGTGGCCGAGTCCCGTAGGGCATAGCTGCCAGTCTGGACTAGCAGCAGGTGGTAAGAGAACCAACACGAGGGAAAAACCTACCTGACCTCTTCCTGACCAATCCACCTGTCGCAGATGCAGCTGTCCTTGATAGCAGTGGTAGCAGTGACCAATGTAAAGTTATTATGGAGACAAAGTCCCGTCCTTACACTGAGTACACCCTCCACATCGTGTTGTGTGGCACAATCACCGTGATAAATGTAAAATTCAGAACAGATCTAGCAGTTCAAAACTGGGCATCCATGAGGCGCTGTGGGCCATGAGCAGCAGCATAATTGTATTTCACCACAATCTGTAACCTCATGGCTCGGCAAAACCCTCAATTTCCCAATACCTTCGAGCCAGGGTAGCAAAGTTGGTTCAATAAGGAGTGCAGAAGTGTATGCGAGGAGAAACACCAGGCGTACCTAAAATGGGTTGCCAAACTGGGGAAGCTGCAACACAGGCACATGCATGCACAGCAGTGGAAGCAGCATGCTATAATCAGAGCTAAGCGATCCCACAATCAAAAGGGGTACACAGTAACAGTGTAATTAGATAAAGGGGACAGGGTAATTTAGGGAATCAAAGTAACTATTTAATTAGACATAGAGGACAAGGTAACTTAGGGGAACACAGTAACTCTGTAATTAAAGATAGAGGAGAGGGTAATTTAGGGGAACACAGTAACTGTGTAATTAGTGATAGAGGACAGGGTAATTTAGTGCAACACACTATGTATAATGAGGCACAGGTGACAGGATAATATAGAGGAACACAGTAAATGTAATTAGAGATAGAGGACAGGGTAATTTAGGGGAAAACTAACTATGTAATTAGTGATAGAGGACAGGGTAATTTAGGGGAAAACTAACTATAAAATTAGCGATAGAGGACAGTGAAATTTAGGGGAAGACAGTAAATGTGTAATTAGAAATAGAGGACAGGGTAATTTAGTGGAACACAGTAACTGTCTAATTAGAGATAGAGGGCAGGGTAATTTAGGGGAACACAGTAACTGTGTAATTAGTGATAGATGGCAGATTAATTTGGGGACATGGAAAGCTATTCACCGTTTAATAACAAATAGAGATCACAGGAATGCCAGGAGCACACAACAACCCTTCAATGAGAATAGCAAAATAGAGCAGAGCTGGAAATCTGAAATAACAACAGAAAATGCTGGAAACACTCAGCAGTTCAGGCCGCATGGAGGAGAGACAATTAAAAGCAACGTTTCGGATCGAACCCTTCGTCAGAATTGGAAAAGTTTAGGGAAGAGTGATTTTTAAGTACTGGCTGTTTAATTAGAAACGAGGTCGAGAATCACAACCATATGGAATGGAATTTAACATGGTAATGCAATTGTGAACTGTGGTTTCAATTTTACTTTTTGATTTTGGATGATGTGATTGATTACATATCAACTTCTCACGATTGTAGCTGGGTGCAGATGCATCTCATCTGAGTCTGATGGAGTGAAAACCGCTGCATGAAGCCTTACTGGTGCCTTATGTACGATTGATCATCTGATTCCAGTTAAATGAGAATGTGACTGCTACACAGACGTACTCGAAACTCATAATCACTTTCGTAGAAGCAGGATGGTAGCCGGATTGGCAAAGCTTGGGCTCCACAGAGACTTGAAACCAAGTGGAGTTTTGCTTTTACAGAAGCTCGGGATCAAGTGGAACATTGAAGAGGGTTAAGAGGGCACTTAAACACAATTAAAAAATGAAGCTCATTCACAATGTACTGAAGCTATTGTCAGCGAAAGGTTTTCAATCAGCTTCTTGAAAATTGAAGTGAGGTGGCATAGGTGTTTTAGCACAAAGTATAAGCAATAGTAATTAATCATACAATTAAAGTTACTAACTACTAAGCTGCTGATTGTTGGTTGGGGATTCAAACGTGTTATAGATCTGAACTCAATTTCTTGGACCATTGCAAATGCTCAGTCCAAACTGTCACATTTCCACGGCCTCTTCGTATCAATCCTCACAATTTTGCATTATCGAATCATACATAAGTAAAAATACAACTCTATATAAGGGAAATTTAATGGTCTCATCTTTTTATCATAAATGATAGTTTTCTATATTAAAGAGCATGTTTTCCTTTGGGCTGACCCATATAATTACATTAGTTCATTTTATTAACAATAATTTCACTCTTGTTCCTTTAATTGCTATTCGACCAAGTTTAATTATAACTCTGTCTTTAATTCTGTGCTATTTGTACAAATGAACACGCCAAGGCTCCTTCGGCAGCACCTTCCAAATCCACGAACTTTTCCACCTAGAATGACAAGGGCATCAGGCTCAGGGGAACACCACCACCTCCAAGTTCCACTCCAAGTCACACACCATCCTGACTTGGAAGTATATCGACGTTCCTTCTTCATCGCTGGGTCAAAATCCTGGAACTCCCTACCTAACAGCACTGTAGGAATACCTTCACCACATGGACTGCAGTGGTTCAAGTCGGCGGCTCACCAGCACCTTCTCAAGGGCAATTAGGGATGGGCAATAAATGCTGGCCTTGCCAGCGCTCCCACATCCCATGAACGAATAAAAAATTACGATGACATTCCAGATGTTTTCCTTTACATAATTAACAGATTTCCAACACTGTTATCAAAGGAGTAAAGTTCTATGAAATATATGAATTAGTTTAAAATGATGTGGCTTTAATTACATTTCTTCTTACTGCATCCTGAATCTGATCATGCTGCAGGGTGAGCCCTCACTCATCAGCTCAGTACTATTTTAAATTAACTGCTTAAGAGGCAAAGGCTAAAGGTAAACATTAATACATTAAGATAAACCAATAGAGTATAACATTAGCAGACTTCAGGACAGTCTGATTATCCCTTCCAATACAGTGCCGTCCATCATAGGATTAGAGTATTTAATGTCAGCATTAAACTATATCTCATCAGCAACGTATATCTATCGTGGTCTATTCTTTTGTGCAGATCTCTACCCATTGGTTTTACACATTAAACTCTCCACAACCACAGTAACCTTTTCAAGTAGGGTTGTTTTCAGCATGATTGACCGTGTCTTGGACCTGTTCACCATAGCATCTTCATCATGAATACCGCATCATGAATAACGCAAGTTAATTGCTTCCTGCCGAACGCGTCACCTCTGCACACACAGCGATAATGCAATATCATACAGCGCAATACATCCGACACAAAACATTCCTGCCCTTTCTGTCAATCCGGGTGGGGGGAGGGGCGGATTCTGTAGGTGTTAGATTTCAAGATATTAACTACATTCTTCTAATTATTCAATTTAGGCAAGAACACAACCATGTCAAACGGAAAGCTATCAGTTAACCATCTTAACTAAAATTTCTTGACTTTCACGAGATTGTGCATTGATTCCAGACTTATATCTTTTGACGAGTTGTGCCAAGGTGACTTACGTTAAGAAGGGACGTGTGATAGCATAGATAGAATGAGAGACTTTGCATTAGTTCAGGATCAAGAACTAACTGCCATAGATAAAGGAATAAATGGAAGTGATTTAGAACTGCGAGTAGGATAATCCTCTTTAGATGGAGAGTTCTGAGGCTGTGGAATTCACAGAGGGTGAAATTACGTCCATTTCAAGTTTAAATTGTATATATCAATGAATAAAAATAGGTTGATGGGATGTTGAGATCAGGGGGTTTAAAGTGAATGGAACTATATTCTCGGGTGCAGTGTAAACGCGGACACAAACTCTTTGGCTAAAATGACCTGTTCCCCTGTTATCAATTCTACAACATTTCGGTGACCAGTTTGGGATGTAAGTAAATATCTGTGAACAAAGATGTCTAGTGTCACATTGACGAGTCAAGTTCCTACTGTCTCTATCATTAGACACTGATCAGGAGCCAGGGCCCCGTTCTATTGGTCCAGGAGACAATGGGGGCGGAGTCTGATGGGGAGACCAGCGCCTGCAACATTCACACCAAGATTACAGAATTACAGAAAACCACGATTGTATCACATAGTTTCTACATTAAAGAAACCTTTAACTATTGATTATACTGGAGCGTCTCATTCCAGTCCCTGCGGTGTAAGCAAGTTAACGCTGACGCCCACATGTTCTACTCCTGCTGAAGCTCAGTCATAACTGTTCTCTTTGGATCTTGAGCGGGTATCGATTATGTTTACCCGGGGAAAGCAGCAGACATCAAGGCATGAAGTGAAGTAACTGTTATCTAATGCCTTTTAATTTTCACTACAGCAAACCATAGTATTTGCTGTCTAGTTTGGACCAGAAACTATGTTTTATTTTTTCATTAATTTGCAAATAAATGTCCAAGGAGTTTTCATCAGCTGCTTCAGCTCTTCCCTGAATTTAGTTTGTGTAGCTGCATAAATGCACGTGTTTGTACAGGAACTCAAAAACATGAGCATATATCCGGTTTCAGCGGCAATGTAGGCAGGGGCTGCATAATCGCCTCTGTAATGCACGGTGCTTATCAAACTGGTAGTTACATAAGTAACGTTAGTTGTCAGCCACAGCAGTATAAAACTGCCCGATACAGAGAACAGTAAAATGATGGATTTCCTTCGGCTCTCCATCTCTGGATCGCTCTGATTCTCAATGCCGTGACTCCGGAGTGCCCTGCGGACTCGACTGGCCACTAAAATACGTCTGGCTGTCAAACAATTAAACAGTAATATCAAAGGAAAACTGAGCAAAGTAAAACAAATGGCACATAACCAGTAAAACACCACACCTACAGGCGATGAAAAAAACTCCGCTCTGAAGCGGCAACCCCAGTGAACATTGTTAATTATTCGCTCAGATTCAAATGCAAACCAATACAGGAGGCTTTGTAAACAGATCAGGACAGAGACCATTGTTATAACCGCGGCCGCAGTTCTCACTGTGCAATACTTGGATTTAAACTTCTTACAACATATAGCTACAAATCGGTCAAATGTGAACGAGACTGTAAACCACACCGACAAATACAGGGCGACACATTGCAGGCATATAATGAACTTACAGACGGCAGTTAATGACAGGAATGTATGTGGAAAGTAATAACGTAAAATGCGGTTCAATAATATATTGACGATCATGACCAGTAGATCTGCTGTTGCCATGGCCACCATGTAGACAGAGATACATTTGGAAAGGCCGCAGTTTCCTCTGGAGAGAATCACGATTGTCAGTAGGTTCGCTGTAGGAAGGAGCAACAAGAGGTCAGTAACGGGGTCATTCAGATAAATCTCACAGATGTGTCCCTATTTAGCGTTAAGTGCATGGATTTTTTCATTAATATAGGTGAAGACACTTTATTTAAAGGAACGAAATCATTGAACATTCAATATCGAGGACTGAAAACCCGCCTTCTGTCCAGCAAACTTCAGTCAAGTATTAAATATAATTACATGGCAATTAATGGAAATATATAATTCAAGTAAAATATTCAACTCCGATAAAAAAAACATTCAAATTATACTCAGACGCTGCCGAGAGGAGGGGAGCACCTTCCTGAACGGAAATTATTTCGGAAAATACCTTTCAATTCCCCTGTTGGGTGGAGGTTTCTGCAGTCCGAGGAATTATCAACTTAATGCAGACAGGGAACAACGGCACAAAAGACGTGATTACGATGGGCACTGAGCAGCACATTCTTTAATGAGCTATGTGCTGTTGGAGGGGCCGGGGAATCTGCCTCGCCCTCCCTCAGTATAGGGAGGAACATTGAGCGCCCGGTGCCCGTGATCCAGCGACCGGAAAAGCGCCTCAGTGGTCGTGCGGACGACTGGGATTGCCGCTGATTTTCAGAGACTGATCCCGGTGAATAAATGACTCTGCAGTGTGGACATTCTCGGAATCTGTTACATTAACACTGAGATAGTCAACAGGTATTAGGCAACAGGATACATTGACTCACCGGGAATGCCAAATGCTGCGAGGACATGGTAGTAAATGTCCCGTATCTGTACAATTATTGGCCGTACCATTGTTTTAAAGATTTGTGTGAATTCTGAGCTGCTTTACGGTTCCGGCTGGAGTGTTTCTGAGATCCGTAAATGCTCCCGCTTTATAGATCAATCGGTGCCCCGGTGAGACAATCCGGTTACACAATAATTGGCTTTAGTTACAGTCACTGAACAAACAAGGAGCGATTTCCAACTTCAGTGCACCCGGGCCGCCAATGGGGAAATTGAACAGCTCAGTCCATGAAACTCCGTCCATTAACACCAATTAACAGAAAGTAATCCCAGAGGGACTGCACTCTGCGCGTGTTCAGTAAACCCTGAAGGACAAAGCAAATATTCCCCCGACACTGCGTTGATTTCTTGGAGCCTCATCTTAATTTGGTGAAATCGTCACTCATCCATTGCCTAATTAAAATATGTTTTTTACTGCAATGATGAATGATGTTGAATCGGCTCTAACATTACTGATGGTGCCGCTACTCCAACATTAATGTTGATGATTCTAATCTATCATTATAGGTGCTGAACCTACTCTAACATTACTGGTGATGACCCTAATCTAACATTAATTGTGCTGGCCCTACTCTAACTTTAGTGGTGGTGACTCTTCTCTATCATTACTGGTGGTGCCTGTACACTAACATGACTGGGGGAGACCCTACTCAAACATTACTTGCGATGACTACTTTAACATGACTAGGGGTGACCCTACTCTAACATTAATGGCTATGCCCCTACTGTTACATTCCTGCTGGTGACTACATGATTATATTACTGGTGCTTACATGGCTCTAATATTACTGTAGGTGACCCTAATAACAATTATTCCTGGTGATCCGATTCTAATATTGCTGTAGTGACTCTTCTCAAATGTTACTGCTGGTAACAATAATCTAAGCTAATGGGTGGTGACTCATCTCTACCATTACTGCTTCTGACATTTTTTTATTTGCTCACGGGATGTTGGTGTGCTAAGTCAAGGCCAAACGTTATTGCCCATCCCCAGTTGCCCTTGAGAATTTGGTGGTGAGCCGCCTTCTCAAACTGCTGCTGTCCATTTGTTGAAAGTCCTCCCACAGAGCTGTTAGGGAGGGATTTCCAGGATCTTCACCGAACGACGACGAAGAAATGGTGATATAATTCCAAGTCTGGATGGTGTGTAACTTGGAAGTGAACTGGCAGGTGGTGGTTTTCACAATGCGCCTGCTGTCCTTGTCCTTCCAGGCAACATAGTTTGCATGTTTGGGAGGGGCTGTCGAAGAAACTTTGCGAGTTGCTGCAGTACATGGTACATACTGCAGTCACAGTGCATCGGTGGTGGACGGAGTGAATGGGTAAAGTGGTAAATCGGTGCCAATCAAGGGAGCTGCTTTGTCCTGGATGGTGTTGAGCTTCTTGAGTGTTGTTGGAGCTGCATTCATCAAGGCAAGTGGCGAGCATTCCATCACACTCCTGCCTTGTAAATGGGAGAAAGAATTTGGGGAGTCAGGAGGTCGGATACTCACCGCAGAATACCCGATCTCTGACCTGTTCTTGCACACACATTAATTATTTGGCTCCTCCTGTTAATTTTCTGGTCATTGGTGTCTCCTACAATGTTTGTGGTGGGAGTTTCGACAATGGTAATACCGTTGACTTTCAAGGGGAGGTGTTTACACTCACTCTTTTTGGATTATTTCATTTCCTGGCATATGTCTGTCAGCAATATTTCTTGCCATTTTTCAGCCATAGCCTGCAAGTTGTCCTGCTCGCGCTGCATTTGGGCTTCATTATCCCAAGAACTATGAGTAGAACGGAACACTCTGTAATCAGCAGCGAACATCTGGACTCCTCTGTTCTTATGATGGCCAGAAGTTCAATCATAATCATAATCATAATCAACTTTATTTTCATTGTTAGTGCACAAGTGCTGTACAATGAAATGTAGGCTTGCGGCTCCCGAGAGTGTACATTTAGATTAAGACCTTTAAACATTCAACATTCATTTGGCTTGTAATACATTAACATAAACATAACCATAATAAAGTGCATTGGCAGATGTGCAGGCTTTAGAGTTTATTTGTGGAGTTCAGTAGGATGACAGCCCTGGGAAAGAAGCTGTTCCTAAACCTGGTCGTTTGGGTGCGAATGCATCTGTAGCGTCTCCCAGATGGCAGGAGGGTGACCAGACTGTGGCTGGGGTGGGTAGGGTCTTTGATGATGGTCCGTGACCTCTGTAAACAGCGTTTCTGGTATATGTGCTGGTGAAGTGGCTGATGAAGCTGTTGCAGATGGTTGTGTCTCGAACACTGCCCTGAGGAAATACTTCAGCGATGTTCTGTGGCTGATATGACTGACCTGCAACAATCTTCCTTTTTGCTAGGTATGACTCCAGCCAGAGAATTCTTTTCCCCCTGAAACCCATTTACATCAATTTTACCAGGGCTGCTGGATGTCACACTCGGTCAAATACTGTTTGATGTCTGGGTCAATCATCGTTACCTCACCTCTGGAATTCTGATCCTTTGTCCATGTTTGGAATAAGCCGTAATGAGATCTGGAGCCATGTGAACGTGGCAGAACCCAAACTGAGCATCCGTGATCAGGTTATTGATCATTAAGGGATACTTGATAGCAATGACGACGACACCTTCCATCACTTTGCTGATAATTGAGTGGAAGGTGATGAGGCGGTAATTGGCCGAATTTGATTTGTCCTGCTTATTGTGGACAGGTCATTCCGGGGTAATTTTTCATTATGTCGGTAGATGCCAATGTTGTAGTTGTACTGAAAGAGCTTTGCTAGAAGTGCAGATGGATCTGGAGCACAAATCTGCAGCACCACAGCCCGGAGGCTGTTGGGCCACAGCCTTTGCGGTATCGAGTGCGCTCAGTCGTTTCTTGATGTCACGTGGAGTGAATCGAATTGGCTGAAACTTACATTGGCCCAGAAATTCGGGTCGGGGGCTCCGGCGGGTGCAAGCCCCCACCTGCACTTACCTTGCACGCTGGCCATTGAGCTGTGGGCCCGCATGGAATTCCGATCTGGGGCCTGGTCCAGCTGCCGGTGCACAGTGCTTGCGTATCTCAGGGGCGCAGTTACTTCAATGCGTCCCCTGGGATCACATGAGCCATGGAGAGCCAATCGGAGCAGGGAATGCTCCATTCATAAGAGTGACAGGAAGAGCTGTCAAAACTTATAATAACTATGGCCCCAAAATAGCACTAAATCTTCAAATAAATTTTTTAAAAATCACATTTTTTAACTAAACTAAAACTTACATGAAATAACTATTTTAAACAATAATTTAAATTTTAGAAAAAAATAATTTTATTTTCTAACGGGGCTAAAAATAAACTTACCTTGCTTTAAAGTATTTAAAAAAAATAAACCTGTGGAAAAAAAGTTTTAATTTTAATTAGTTCACCACTTACCTTGTAATAAGCAGGCCTTACGCCTACTTTTTACATGTCTAACTTCTGGAGACTAACCCTCCAGGAAAAATCTGCAAAAAAATCGTAAGTTTGATGCGCATGCACAGCCTCTCCTGTGCACGCGTTCGACCTCTGAACCCCTTTGTTCAGGGGAATGGAAGTGCCGGTTCCCCGCGCATGCGCAGTGCATGCAGGAAACCAGCACTTCCATTGGGCTTACGGGTGAGTACCCCGTGCGTACTCACCCATGGAGATACGAATTTCTGGGCCATTCTGAAGGTGGCGATCCCAGGAGCAGGCCGAGATGGTTCATCCACTCGGCAATACTGGCTGAAGAAGTTTGCAACGGCCCTGGCTTGATGGTAACAGCACAATGAGGGATATGCCGTGCCATGAGTTTACAGATTCAGGTGAAATACAATGCTTCTGTTGCTGATGGCCACGTGCCTCACCGAGCCCAGCTTGGAGCTGCTTGATCTTATCTGATTCTATCCCATTTAGCATGCGATTCCATCTACACAACGACTGTGCGCTAGTCACTGCGATCAGTGCTGTAATGGCAGATGCAGCTGCAACAGGTAGATGGTGAGGACGAGTTCAAGTCGTTTTTACTCTCGTGATTGTTCTCTCACCACCTGCCAAAAGCCCAGTCCGGCAGCTAATGTCCAAGGCTCCTCTATCACCATCCGTGGGTATGTTCTGTCCCACCAGCAGGAGAAACCTCCAAGATGTGCCAACAGCGTGGTATACAGCCGTGAATGTGCGGCACTGGGAATACTCTACATTGACTTCGGCCCTCATGAAGTCGCATGCCATCAGGCCAAATTGGGCAAGCAAACCTCATGCTGATTACCACCTACCAGCCGCCGTCAGTGATGAAGACGTGCTGCCTCAGTAGCACCACTACTGACCGAATTGGCCGACTCCAGAAGGACATAGCTGCCAGACTGAGCTTGGGGCAGGTGGTGAGAGACACAACAGGAGAGATAACTTACTTGACCTCGTCCACAACAATCTACTTGTCGCAGATGCATCTGTCCATGGCAGTAGATTTAGGAGAGACCACCGCATAGTTCTTGTCGAGAAGAAGTGCCGTCTATACGCTGCGAACAACCTCCAATGTGTTGTGTGGCACTACCACCTTGCTAAGTGATTCAGAACAAAATTAGCAGCTCAAAACGTAGCTTCTACTAGACGCTGTGGGCCATCAGCAGCAACAAAATTGGATAACACCACAATCTGTAAAGCCATGGTGCAAGGTTATCTTGCATTAATTGGATTTTAGAATATTGATTTAATATCTTATAGTAATAAATATCTATAATCATAGAAACACAGAATAGTTACAGCACAGAAGGAAGCCATTCGGCCGGTCGAGCCCGTGCTTGCTCTGTGCAGGTGCACTTGAGCTAGTCCCACTCCCCCGCCCTTTCTTCGTAGCCCTGCATTTTTTTCTTCAGGTATTTATCCAATTCCCTTTTGAAAGCCCCGATGGAGTCTGCTGCCACCAGCCTTTCAGGCAATGCATTCCATCGCCTAAACACTCGCTGCATAAAAAAATATTTCTCATGTCGCTTTTGGTTCTTTTCCCAATCACCTTAAATCTGTGTCTTCAGGTTCATCGACCCTTTCGCCAATGGGAACAGTTTCTCTCTATCTACTCCATCTAAACCCATCATGATTTTGAATATATCTGTCAAATTTCCTTTCAACCTTCTCTGCTCTAAAGGGAATAACCCCAGTGCTTCTAGTCTATCCACATAACTGAAGTCCCTCGTCCCTGGAATAATTCTCGAAATTATTTTCTGCAATGTCTCTAAGGCCGTCACATTCTTGCTAAAGTGTGGCAGCCAGAATTGGACTCAATACTCCAGTTCATAGTGAACCAGAGTTTTATAAAGCTTCATTATAACTTCTTTGCTTTTGTAATCTATGCCTCTATTTATGAAGCCCAGGATTACGAATGTTTCTTTAATGGCTTTCTCAAACTGCCCTGCCTCCTTCAACTATTTGAGCACCTATACCTTCAGGTCTTGCTATTCATGCACCCACTTTAGAATTATACACTTTAGTTTATATTGCCTCTTCTCGTTCTTCCTAACAATATGTAACACTTCACACTTTTCTGCATTAAATTTCATCTGCCACGTGTCTGCCCATTTCCCCAGCCTGTCTATGTCTTCTTCAAGTCTATCGCTATCCTCCCCACTGTTCACTATACTTGCAAGTTTTGTGTCATCTGCAAATTTTCAAATTGTTCCCTGTATACCCAAGTCCAAGTCATTAATATATATCAAGAGAAGCAATGGTCCTTGTACAGACCTCTGGGGAACACCACTGTATAACTGCCTCCTGTCCAATCATCTGTAATGAGTATATAATCGTGTGTATGAATTAAATGTAGAAATGTGTTATCATTATTTTTATGTAATGGTAACCTGAATTATATATATGTAATCATTTTGCATATAATTTGAATTATATACTTATGCTGTAAGCTTATGTGTGAGAAAGGGAATTGCTATAGCCGAATAGGGAGGTTGTGGGTGAAAGGTGGATATTAGCCACAGTAAGGATGATACATAGAGTGCAGCTAGCCTGAGAAGCAAGGTCAGGTGTAGCTGCCACTGTAATGGAATGTTACAACATCTCCAGTGAAACTAAAACCTAAGCCTTTCACAGAAACAGCTAGGACGCTACATCTCTGCAAACTGGAGACATGTGCAATTGTATTGCCATAATTACCCCAAATATGTATCTTGTTGGTCAAAAACAGTTGGTAAAATATTCTCTTACGTCTAGAACCTGCATAAGCCAAGTAGGTGCGGACCTGGCATCTCTGTGATTTGATTTGTGGCCTTTTGGATGGCAGCCAGCGATTGTACAGTAAGAGTCCAAAAGGTTTTGAATGCGAGTAAGTGTATAACAAGGGGGCCTTAACAGACACAAAGGCCCAGAAATTTGGGTCGGAGGCTTCCCGCGGGTACAAACCTCTGACCTGCACTTACTTTGCGCACTGGCCATTGTGCTGTGGGCCCACATGGTATTCCAATCCTGGGCCTGCTCCAACTGCCGGTGTGCAGTGCTTGCGTAGCCCAGGGGCACAGTTAGTTTGAAGCCTCCCCTGGGATCACATGGGCCATGGAGAGTCAAAGGAAGAGCTGTCAAACCTATAAATGCTATAAGCCCCAAAACCTCACTAAAACTTCAATCAAATTTTAAAAAATCACATTTTTAAAATAACTATAAATGAAATATCTATTTTAAACAATAATTTACAATTTTGAAAACTCGAATCAGTGGATCAAGGTTCCCTCTGCGATCTTATAATGACCTGGCATATCCATCACTCTGCCATTACCATCAAGCCAGGGGAACATCCCTGGCTCAATGAAGCATATAGCGGAGAATGCCAGGAGCAGCAACCGATGTACCTGAAATTGTGGTGCCAATGTGGTGAAGCTAAAACACAGGACTGCATGCATGCTAAATAACGGTGCAACATGCTAATGACTGAGCTAAGTGACCCAACAACCAATGGATCAGATCAAAGCTCTGCAGTCCTGCCACATCCAGTCATAAATGGTTGTGGACTATTAATCAACTAACCAGAGGAGAAGGATCAATGAACATCCCCCTCCTCAATGTTGGCAGACCCAAGCAAGGACGTATAAAATTGCAGAAAGACTGATTTAATATTATACTTCAATCGGTTTGTAATAGAAACATAGAAACAGAAAAGATAAGAGCAGGAGTAGGCCATTCGGCCCCTCGAGCCTGTTCTGCCATTTAATGAGATCATGGCTGATCATCCAAATTCAGTACCATGTCCCTGTTTTCTCCCCTTATCCCTTGATCCCTTTAGCCTTAAGAAATATAGCTAACTCGTTCTTGAATATAGTTAATGAATTGGCCTCAACTGCCTTGTGTGGTAGAGAATTCCATACGTTCACCACTCTATGGGTGAAGAAATTCCTACTCATCTCAGGCCTAAATGGCATACCCCTTATCATTAGACTCGGACCCCTGGTGCTGGACTCCCCCGCCATCGAGAACATCCTTCCTGCATCTAGTGTGTCTAGTCCTGTTAGAATTTTATAAGTTTCAAAGAGATCCTCTCTGATTCTTCTAAACTCTAGTGAATACATGCCTAATCGACCCAATCTCTCCTCATACGTCATTCCTGCCATCCCATATATCAGTCTGGTGAATCTTCGCTGCACTCTCTCCATTGCAAGAACATTCTTCCTTAGATAGGGCGAACAAAACTGCACACAATACTCAAGGTGTGGTCTCACCAAGGCCCTGCACAACTGCAGCAAGACATCCTTGCTCCTGTACTCGAATCCTCTCGCTATGAAGGCCAACATACCATATGCCTTCTTAACCGCAAGCTGCACCTTCATGCTTACTTTCAGCGACTGGTGTACAAGGACACTCAGGCCTTGTTGCACTTCCCCTTTTCCCAATCAATTGCCATTCAGATAATAATCTGCCTTCCTCTTTCTGCCACCGAAGTGGGAAACCTCGCATTTATCCACATTATACTGCATTTGCCATGCATCTGCCCAATCACCTAACCTGTCCAAATAATACGGGAGTTTCTCTACATCTACCTCACAGCACACACGACCAACCAGCTCTGTGTCGTCTGCAAACTTGGAGAGATTACAACTAGTTCCCTCGGCTAGATTATTTATATATATTGTGAATAGCTGGGGTGCTAGCACCAATCCCTGCAGTACACCACTAGTCACTGCCTGCCACTCGGAAAAAGACCCATTAATTCCAACTCTTTGCTTCCTGTCTGCCAACCAGTTCTCTATCAAAGACTGTACCTTACCCCCAATCCCGTGTGCTTTAACTTTGCTTGCTAATCTCTTATGTGGGACCTTATCGAAAGCCTTCTGAAGGTTAAATACACCACATCTACTCGTTCTCCCTTATATGTTCTACCAGTTACAGCTTCAAAAATTTCCAGTAGATCAGTCAAGCATGATTTATCTTTTGTAAATCCATGTTGACTTTGTCCGATCCTGTCACTGTTTTCCAAGTGCTCTGTTTTTACATCTTTTATAATGGACTCTAGCATTTTCCCCACTACCGATGTCAGACTTACCAGTCCATTATTTCCCGTTTTCTCTCTACCAACTTTTTTAAATAGTGGGGTTACATTAGCTCTCCTCCAATCCATGGGAACTCTTAAAGAGTCTATAGAATTTTGTAAGATGACCAGCAATGCATCTACTATTTCTAAGGTATTCTTAAGTACCCTAGCATGTAGATTATCAGACCCTGGAGATTTATCAGCCTTCAATCCCGTCAATTTCCCTAACACCACTTCCCTACAAATACTGATTTCATTCAATTCCTCCCGCTGATTAGATCCTATGTTCCCTGAGATCACTGGGAGGTTAACATAAGAACATAAGAACATAAGAAGTAGGAGAATGAGTAGGCCATACAGCCCCTCAGGCCTGCTCCACCATTCAATAGGATCATGGCTGATCTGAACCTAGACTCACGGCCACTTCCCTGCCCGCTCCCCGTAACCCCTAATTCCCTTTTCAGCTAGGAAATTTTCTATCTCCGTTTTAAATTTATTTAATGTCGCAGCTTCCACAGCTCTCTGAGGAAGCAAATTCCATAGACTTAATACCCTCTGAGTGAAGAAGTTTCTCCTCATCTCAGTTTTGAAAGGGCAGCACCTTATACTAAGATTATGCCCCCTAGTTCTAGTCTCACCCATTGTGTCCTCCTTTGTGAAGACAGTATCAAAGTATGTATTTAATTGGTCTGCCTTTTCTTCGTTCCCCTTTATAAATTCCTCTGATCCTGACTGCAAGGGGCCTACGCTTGACTTCACCCATCTTTTTCTCGTCACATATCGATAGAAGCTTTTACAGTCAGTTTTTATGTTCCCAGCTAGCTTGCTCTCGTAATCTATTTTACCCCTCTTAATTAATCCCTTTGTCCTCCTTTGCTGAATCCTTAACTGCTGCCAACCTCAGATTTGCTGCTTTCTCTGGCCAAATTATATGTCCTCTCCTTGGATCTTATGCTATCCCTAATTTATCTTGTCACCACGGTTGAGTCTCGTTTTTTGTGTTATTTTAATGACAAACAGTGATGAACAAATTTGGGAGTTCATCCATGCGATCTTTAAATGTTTGCCATTGCCTATACACCGTCAGCCCTTTAAGTAACTTCCCCAATCCATCCTAGCCAACTCGCATCTCATAACCTCATAGTCTCATTTAATTAAATTCAGGAGCCTAGTTTTTGAGTCAACTGCTTCACTCTCCATTTTAATGATGAATTCTATCATATTATGATCGCTCCTCCCCAAGGGGCCTCGCACAATAATATTGTTAATTAATCCTTTCTCATTGCATAATACCCAGTCTAAGATGGCCTGATCTCTAGTTGGTTCCTCGACCTATTGGTTCAGGAAACCATCTCGAATACACTCTACGAATTCCTCCTCCACAGTATTGTTATTAATTTGGTTAGCTCAATCTATATGTAGATTAAAGTCAACCATGACAACTGCACTGCCCTTATTGCACGCTTCTCTAATTTCCTGTAAAATGCCATCCCCAAACTCAGCATTACTGTTTGGGGGTCTGTATACAACTCCCACTAACGGTTTCTTCCCCTTGGTATTTCTAAGCTCTTCCCATACTGTTTCCATATCATCAGAGCTAATATCCTTCCTTACTATTGCTGATCTCCTCTTTAACCAGCAATGCTACTCCACCTCCTTTTCCTTTTTTCCTCTCCTTCCTGAATATTGTATACACCTGGATGTTCAATCCCAGTCTTGGTCACCCTGGACCCAAGTCTCCATAATCCTAATGATATCATATCTGTTCACATCTATTTGCAAAGCTAATTCATCCAACTTATTATGAATGCTCCTCGAATTAAGACTCAAAGATCCCAGGCTTGATTTTTAATCACTCTTAGTCCTTTTAGAATTATTCTTTAATGTGGCCCTGTTTGATTTACACACTTGATTTCTCTGCCGTCCACTTTTGCTTTTCTCCTTCCTGTCTTTTGTTTCTATCCATTGCTTACCTTTCCCCTGTCGCCCTGCACATGCTCCCAACCCCCTGCCATTTTAGTATAAACCCTCCCCAACAGCACTAGGAAACACTGCCCCTAGGACATTGGTTCCGGTCCCACCCAGGTGCAAACCGTCCACTTTGTACTTGTCCCACCTCCCCCAGAACTGGTTCCATTGTCCCATGAATTTGAATCCCTCCCCCTTGCACCACTCCTCTAGCCAAGTATTCATCTGAAATTTCCTTCTATTTCTACACTGACTAGCAATCCTGAGAGCACAACATTTGAGTGCTTATTTATTAATTTACCTCCTAACTCCCTATATTCAGCTTTTAGGACCTCATCCTGTATTTTACCTATATCGTTGGTACATATCTGCACTACGGTAACTGTTTGTTCACCCTCCACCTCCAGTATATCCTGCAGCCGCTCCGAGACATCCTTGACCCTTGCACCAGGGAGGCAACATACCATTCTGGAGTCGCATTTGTGGCCGCAGAAACACCTATCTATTTTCCTTACATTAGCATACCCTATCAGTATAGCTCTCCCACACATTTTCCTCCCCTCCTGTGCAGCATGACTACCTATGCTGCCAGGAAGTTGGCTGCTGCTGCCTTCTCCCGATAACCCAACCCCCTCAACAATATCCAAAGTGGTATATCTGTTTGAAAGGGGATGGCCACAGGGGGCCACGGCACTACTCTGCCTGGTTGTCACCCAATCCCTTCCTGCCTGTGCAGCCATTACCTGCGGTGTGACCAACTCCCTATACGTGCTC
Source organism: Somniosus microcephalus (assembly GCF_052327205.1). NCBI lineage: Eukaryota > Metazoa > Chordata > Chondrichthyes > Squaliformes > Somniosidae > Somniosus > Somniosus microcephalus. The sequence goes on along the minus strand of NW_028225180.1, from coordinate 30,008,190 downwards.
TCCATGATGTGCTCAGCATCGTGAATACTTCAGTATATATTCATTCGCAGCTCCAGTGCCTCAATGCGGTCTGTTAGTAGCTGAAGCTGGATACACTTCCTGCACATTTGATCATCAGGGATACAGCAAGTGTCCCTGATTTCCAACATAGAGCAGGAGGAGCATGCCACGGAGCCAAGCAGTTCTGCCATTAATTACCCTTTAATTAATTCAAATTAATTTAAATCAAATCAATACCACTAATTACACTACAATTAAATGATATACTCAAGGGCCCTTCTTCACCAGCACTCCACACTGTACAACAGAGACCCTAGAAACTATAAAGCACAGAAATTAAATTTGGATAAAAAGCAAGAAAGAGTGAAATATACACCAACCAATCTTTTACCTGCTTTCTGTTGACGTCACACTTCAATTATTTTTACTTCTCTCTCTCCTCTCGCTGACTCTGTGCCTCTCGCAGGTCTGCTGCTCAGCTCCAGTCCCAGGCCTCCTCTCCATGCTGTTTATATCCTCCTCTCACTGACACTGTGCCTCTTGCATTTCCGCCGCTCAGCTCCAGTCCCAGGCCTCCTCTCAGTGCTCTTTTTATCCTCCTCTCGCTGACTCTGTGCCTCTCACACTTCCACCGCTCAGCTCCGGTCCCAGGCCTCCTCTCCGCGCTATTTTTATCCTCCTTTCACTGACTCTGTTCCTCTCGCAGGTCCATCAAACAGCTAATATGTCATTTGCTTTCCTAACTGCTTGCTGCACCTGCAGGCTAACTTGCAGTGTACAAGGACACCTAGTTCCCATTGAAGTCCAACATGACCCAATCTTCCATCATTTAAAAATATTCTGTTTTCCTATTTTTCTTACCGAAGTGGATAACGTCTCACATCTCCATCTTATATTCCATCATCCATGTTCTTTCCCACTCACTTAACCTGTCTATATTGCTTTGCATCAACTTTGCATTTGCCTCACACCTTACTTTCACACCCAACTTTGTATCATCAGCAAACTCGGATTCATTTGACACATTTGAGTCTCCAATTCACTCAATGTATTGCTGTTACCCCATATTGTTACTATATAGCACACATATTTGACCTGATGTTGTCTTTCTTACGCCGTTCAACTTAACACCTTTCTTATTTGTCTCGCCTGCTGTAATTACTTTAATTATTTTAGTACTCCCTTCACAGGAGTATCACGTCGTGACCTGAAATCTGCTCTTATCCTTTTTATCGTTCAATTATTATTTTTACTGTTGTTTATGACTGAATCCTCCCCCCACCCCATTTATGAGAATAATGTATTTTTGCCTCGCTATTTATACGTTCCACTAGGACCTTGCTTCTATATTAGTTCAGGTACAACATGTTCCAACGGTATGGCTATCTTTTTGCCCAGTACTTTGCCCCATGAAAAGGATCCCCTCCCTCATACACCACTCATCCAGCCATGTGTTCACTTCTCTGCTCTGTTTTTCACTAACAATTAGTACGTGGCCCGGGTAATAATGCTGAGATTAGTGCCCTTGTAGACCTGGTTTATAATTTTGCTCCTCACTCCACATACTCCCTCTGCTAGAACTCCTCCCTTTTTGCCCATTCTCACTTGTCCCAACATGAACCATGACAAATCTCCAAATGTAACGATTTCAGCAGCACTTCCCACTACTCGCCGCCTGAGGGCAGTTTTTGAGGCCTCGATGCACTGCTGCCGTGCCTTCTGGGCCCCTCTCCTCACCTGTTTCTTGAGTAATTTATCTCATCAGAGTAATTAGGCCAGTTAATAAAGTTGTTCAGTTTTGTCCTCTATTTATAGACCCAAAAAAAACCCTTAAACAAATAAACCCTTTAAATAAACCCGATAAATCAAATTAAAATTTGGCCCCTTAAATCGATTACGCACTCCAGTCCCCGCAGCGCCCACCGGTCACGAAAGAGCTCGAGCTAGCCAGCGGACACTGCGTGCTCCATCTCCAGGGCCACCCGGCCGTGAACATGGCCGCGGAAGAGAGGGAGGCAATCCGGCCGGACGACCCCCTCAGCTGCCCGCTGCCTGGACCAATTAATGGCTTTCTTGGCCAGGCCCAAGAGCAGGCCCACGAGGAGGTCCTCCGACCTGCCCGCTCCCCTCCGCACCGGGTGACCGTAGATCAAGAGCGTGGGACTGAAGTGCAACCAAAATTTGAGGAGCAGCCCCTTCAAATAGTGGAAGAGGGGCTGCAACCTCCCACACTCGACATAAACATGGAACACGGACTCCTCCAGACCGCAGAACATACAGGCGGCCCGGGAGTCCGTGAACCTACTTAAAAACCTATTGCACGGGACTGCTCTGTGCAACACCCTCCAGGCCAAGTCCCCAATAGAACAAGGGAAGACTCCCGCATAGAGAGCCCCCCATTGGGGACCTCCACCTCCGCCGGAAGGTAAAACGGCACGCCACGGCATGTCCGGACAGCAGGCGAAGATGGCAAAGTGGAAGGTGTGCAAGAGCAGCCTGTACAGGAAACCACTCTGCGCAGAATGGAAAGGCATGGAGGGCATCTCCTCGAGACGGCTCAAGTTGTGAGGCACCAAACCCCTAGGGGAGCTTTGGGGCAGGGCGCCGATAAGGAATTCCGTCCGAACGGGAGTAAGCTCGGGCGGGATCGCCCCACGCGCTTGAGCCGCCTCGATACACCTCGTGGCACCGGGGCGCAACCTCGCCTTCACCGCCTCAATGGCATCGACCGCGAGCCGGGCGTTGCCCCACAACATACGCTGCGCCAACTCCTCCGGCGCCATCCAGCCCACTCCTCCGCCATCGAGTAGGCCCCCGACTCTAGTCACCCTGCCAGGCACAGCCCTCCGCTCCGCCAGCTGCCCGAACTCACGGACGCGGAGGTGCGGATTCCTGAACAGCGGCTCTCGAAGGACAGCCGCCATTCCTGACGGGGGAGAGCTCCGCCTGGAGGTGACGGAGTTCCAAACACATAGCAGTTCCTGGTAAAAGACAGGCAGCTCCTGCAGGCTGGCACGCCTGCTGCCCACTTCCAGAAACAGGAGCTGCATGTCGTAATTGAGGCCGTGCAGCTGGCGGAAGAAATACGTCGCCAGCGCACACCATCTGGGAGGATTCTCGACGTACAGGTATCTCTGCAGCGTCTGAAGACGGAAAGTCGCAGCCTGGGTGTGAAGGCACACCAGCGCCTGACCGCCCTCCCTAAGCGGGAGACTCAGAACCGCGGCAGCGACCCAGTGTATCCTGTTGTTCCAGAAGAAGTCGATGAGCTTCTTCTGTATCTTGGTGACAAACGCAGGGGGGGGGATCAGAGTAACCAACTGGTACCACAACATGGCGGCCACCAGTTGGTTTATGACCAACGCCCGACCCCTGTAGGACAACACTCGGAGCAATCCTGTCCAGCGTCCTAAGCGAGCGGTGACTTTGGCCTCCAGCTCGTGCCAGTTCGCCGGCCAGGCGTCCTCGGCCGGGCTGAGGTAGACTCCCAAGTAGAGGAGGTGCGTCGTACTCCAGGGGAAGGGCCTGAACTCCTCCGGCAGAGATTCCACCTGCCACTGACCCACCAGGAGTCCAGAACATTTCCCCCAGTTGATCCTGGCGGAGGATGCGTCCGAGTAAATCTGCTGGCATTCCCGCATCCTCCGCAAGTCAACGGGATCCGTGACCATGAGGAGCACGTCATCGGCGTAAGCCGAGAGGACCACCTCCAAGCCCGGTCCTTGCAGAGCCAATCCCGCCAACCTCTTCCGCAAGAGGCGCAGGAAAGGCTCCACGCAAATGGCATATAACTGGCCGGACATGGGGCATCCCTGATGCACCCCCCTCCCGAAGCGAAGGGGCGCCGTCAAGGACCCGTTAACTTTAATCAGACACTCTGCAGCAGCGTACAGAAGTCGGATCCGGGCGACGAAATGCGTCCCGAACCCGAATGCGCGCAGAGTCCCGAAAAGATACTCGTGATCCACCCTGTCGAACGGTTTCTCCTGATCCAGGGAAAGGAAGGCAACCGACAGGCCAGCCCTCTGGGAATGGTGGACCAGGTCCCGGACCAGATGGATGTTATCGTGAATGGTCCGGCCCGGGACCGTGTAGGACTGGTCGGGATGGATCATGTGGGCCAGCACGGTGCCAAGTCGAACGGACATGGCCCTGGCAAAGATTCTGTAATCCGTGCTGAGGAGGGAGACCGGGCGCCAGTTCTTAAGGAGGCGGAGATCACCCCTCTTAGGCAGCAGGACGATCACCGCCCTGTGCCAGGAGAGGGGCATCTCCCCGGTCGCCAAACATTCCCCCAGGACCCGCACGTAGTCGCCCTCCAGGATGCCCCAGAACGCCCTGTGGAACTCCACGGTCAGCCCGTCCAGCCCCGGGGACTTCCCCTAGAGAGCTGGCGGAGGGCGCCGGACAGCTCCTCCAAACTCAGAGGAGCGTCCAATTTTTCGGCGCCCTCCAGGCCGACCTTCGGCAGGTCCTCCCACAAAACTCTGCGCGCGTCCTCGCTGGACGGATCCGGAGAGAACAGAGCCCCGTAATAGGCGCGGGTCTCCGCGCGGATTCCCTCCGGATCCGAGACCGGAGATCCGTCGTCGGCCAGCAGCTCCAAAAGCTGCTTACGGACCCCCCGTCTTTTTTCCAGCGAGTAGAAGAAGGGGGAGCCGCGGTCCAGGTCCCGCAGGAACTGGATCCGCGACCTCACGTACGCGCCTCGGGACCCGACGAGCTGCAGGTCTTTCAGCGCGCCCTTCTTCTCTTCGTACGCCAGCCGCAGGGCCGGGTCCTTGGCGACTTGACCGAGACGGGACTCCAGGTCGAGCACCTCCTTCTCCAACTGCCCGACCCGGGCCTCCCGCCTCTTGGTCGACCCCTTCGCGTACTCCTGACAGAAGAGACGGATGTGAGCCTTGCCCACATCCCACCATAGCCTCAAGGAGGGGAAGCCCCCCTGCTTCCTTCTCCAGCCGGCCCAGAACCGACCGAACGAATCCCGGAACCGCGCGTCCTCCAACAGCAGGTTGTTAAAGTGCCAGTACGCGGACCCCCCCCGGCGCGCGGCGGCACGAGCTCCGCCCACACCAGGTGGTGGTCCGTGCACGGCACCGGCCGCACGGAAGCCGCCGGAACGCAGGAGACGTATGCCCGGGAAATGTAGAGGCGGTCGATCCTGGACGCTCCTCCCCCAGACCTCACAAAAGTGAAGGCGCTGGAGTCGGGATGGAGATTACGCCAGACGTCCACCAAGTCGAGGGACCCGACCAGGTCCCTCAGCTTCCCCATCGCCGCTGGGCACGGCTGGGTACCCGTGCGGTCCCTCGCCTCGAGGGTACAATTAAAATCCCCCCCGAGGATGACGCACTCGCCCGCGTCGATGGAGCCCAAAAGAGTGGACACTTCTTCAAAGAAGCGCGCTTGCTGCGCACCAGCCTGAGGGGCGTACACGTTCACTAGATGGAACGGCACGCCCCCCAGGCGAACAGTGACCTGGAGCAAGCGGCCCGGCACGAGCTCCTTGACCCCCAAGATCTCCGGCTGAAAATGCGGGGCCAACAAGATAGCCACCCCACTGGAAGCACTGGAGAGGTGACTCATGTTGACCCCTCCTTGCCACTCCAGGAGCCACGTGGCCTCGTCTCCCGGAACGGTGTGGGTTTCTTGCAGGAAGCACACCGCATACTTCCCGTCCCGAAGGACCGAAAAGTTATTAAATCTGCGGCTAGCCTCCCTGCTGCCGTTGACGTTGAGGCTGGCTATGGTTATCTTCATTTCAGAAGCACAACCAACCCCTACTTAAACCTAACGGGGGAAGGGAGGGCGGCCGCTAGCCGACCGCCACTCCCTTAGCAGCCCGGTGAGGAATGCCCGGAACCGACACAACTTGGACGGGCTCACGCCCGCGTCCGCACCCATGGTCTTGTAGGCGACGCGGGCCGACCCGATGAGCAGCGCCAGCCCCGACCATCTGTCGAGGGCCCGCTGGGTCCTGCGGCGACCCTGGCTCGTGGCCACAAATTCCCGGAGCTCCCTGATGGGAATAGGAACGAGGGGGGTCCCGGCGAGGGGCGCGAGGTCATCCATTGCCTCGTCGGCGACGGACTCTAAGTCCTCCTCCGCCCCCACCACCGAGTCCCCGTCCTCCTCCGGGGGGTCGCCACCGGCGGCCGAACCGTCCACCACGCAATGCGCATCGGGCGGCCCGGACGCGACAGCCGGCCCCGCCTCCGCCCGGATCCCACCCCCAGGATCGGTAGCGGAGGATTCCCCCCCGGGCTCCTCTAGGGGGGCCGGGCCAGCAGGCGGCGGCGGTTCGGAGACCCCCTCCGCCCCAGGCGCCGGAACGACCGGAGAGGCCGGAGAGACCGGAGAATACAAAAACCGGACCTCCTCCAAGTCGCCCGGCGCCGGAGACACAGACCGAGGGCCCTCTTCAGCGACGCCACCGGCCTCTGATCCAGCAGACGGGGGAAAATTCTGACACACCTCGACGAGGTCGAGCAGCACCTGGGAAAAATCCTGGTCGTTCTGGGTGAGCTCGTCCTCAGACGACTCGCCCGACCCGGTCCCCTGGCCGCCCGACCCGTCGAGGGGCAATGCCACCAGCAATGGCTCAATAACCGCCGCGGGTTGTTCCGCGACCCCCCCCACGGGCAGGGTCTCGTCCCCATCCCCAGGAGGCACGAGCTGGGCAGACGCTTCTGCCTCAGCCTCCCCAGGGACAAGCGACCCCTGCCGTTCGCCCGTAATGGTGTTAGCGGTGGGGTGGGGCGCAGTGCCCGCGGCGGGCGACGACTCCCCCTGACCGGAGGGACCTTCCTCCTCCCGGTCCTCCTCCTCATCCAGGGGGTCGCGCCTTCATTTCAGCGCGGAGGGGTAAAGGGAGGCCTCCATTTCCTCAGGGGCCTCCCCTGCTCCTTCTGGTGGAGCGAGTTCTTTGGGTCCCCCGGGCCCGAGCCCGGCCGCAGGTTCTGGCGTGACCGCCTCGGCGGTCGCGGCCACAGGCTCGGGCGCGAGGTCCCCCCCACCTCCGCACTCCGCGATTATCGCGATTACGCGCTCGGGCGTCAGGGCCTCCAAATTCAGGGGGACGCCCTCCGCGGGGGGACCCACCCTACGGTTTCTGGTCTTGTCCCGTGCCTTCTTTCTGACCGGACCTCCCTCCTCCCCCCCACCGGAGGCCTGGATGTCGTTGGCCTCCGACGACGACCGCGCCCCGGTAGCATTCGATTGAGCGAGGGCGCGGCTAGACCCGGAAGGAGGAGCGGCGACGGCGCCAGCCTTGGCCACGCCAGATGACTTGGCGGCCTTGGAGGCGGGGCAGTTTTTCCGCACGTGCCCCACCTCCCTACAGGCGTGGCACCGCACGCCGTCCAGAAGACGTGGTACGAGGTCCCCCCGTGGAGGACCGTGAAAGCCCCGTCTGTCTCCCCCTCCCGCGCCAGCTGGATAAAGGCCTGGCGCCGGAAGGAGAAGACATGGCGAAGGCTGCTCTCCCGGAGTCCGAGCGGGATCGGGGAAATCCCCGACCTCACCTCCCCGAGTTGGTGTAGGTGGGGGAGGAGGAGCTCACAGGTGATAAAGGGCGGGACGTTTGATAACACCACCCTCTGCGCGGTGGCCTCCAGCGGGTCCACCGGCAGGAAAGTCCCGCCCACGGTGAGCCCCTGAGCGATGGCCAGGGCCACCGCCCGCTCGGACTCCAGGAAGAAGACAGCCTTCCCGTACATTTTTGAGGTGGCCACTATGGCCGGAGGGCCGACAACCCCGGCCATAGCCTTAACGCATGCCTCAATTGTCATATTGGGGTGGGTGTAGCTCTTCACCCCAAGCTTTTTAGTAATAAGTTTAAAAGGTGACGGGGCAGCAGAAGAAGCGAGAGCGGCTGTGGCTGCGGCTGCCACTCTCGCGTAGGTCCTGACTGACCCCGCCACCGGCGAAGATGTAGTCGCCATTATGGGGTGGTCCTTCTTTTTTTAAAAGAAAAAGCTACACTCACCCCAAGTCACAGGCCTGAAGGAGTTAAAAAGGCCTCCGTTTTTTAAAGTCTTCCCTTGAGCAGAGGGAGCTGTTAAATTAAAGGCCCGCCTCTCCCCTTGTTGAAAGTAATTGGGAGGGGGGCCTTCTTCCCTCGGCTCAAGTGGCAATTAGTATAAGTTTGGAGAAAGAGGTGCCTCCTGAGAGACAGGGAGAGAGAGAGACAAAGAGAGGGGGGGGGCGGTGGGAAGGAGGGAGGCCGCAAAGGCAGGGGCGCCACTCAGGATGGCAGGTGGGTGGGTGGGTGGGTGTCGGCAGGGGGTGCACTCCCCGATGGTAAAAATAAATAAAGTCTCTGCGGGTGGTCTTCAGGCAGGGGGAGAAGATGTCTTCACCTGGGGAAGCTGGAGAAAAGCCCAGGCTCAGCCCCACACCAGGTCTTCTTGATGTGCTGGAAAGGCTTCACCCGGGCAGCTCCAGCTAACCCAGGCCAGGTAATGGAAGGGGCTTTTGACACCCCTTGGTCTTCCGGCCGGTCTTCTTTCCTCCCCCCACCCACAATACAAAGTCTTTTGGGGAATGCACCGAATGACACCCACCTGCAGAAGTTCAATAAAAAAGAAGTTGTTCCTACCCTCCTTCCAAGTAGTGGGTGTTGCGTGCTGCTCCTCGTCCCTCTCCTGGAATGGAGGCCAATTTGGGGAGGCAATGATGGAAAGGCCTCTCCAGTTGTAAATGCTGGCCTCCTCTTCCCCTCTCCTCCTCTCTCTCCAGGCACCTCGGTAAATAAAGTTGGGTGGTGGCCTGGGGTCTCTCCTTCCCCTCCACTCCCTGGTCAAGGCGACCACCACTTTCCACTCTGCTGCAGCTCCAACCAGCACCACAGACAGCAAGGCAGAGAATGAATAAAGCTGTAAGGTTTTGTCCTCTTTTTTTTTTTATAAACCCAAAAATAAACCCTTAAACAAATAAACCCTTTAAATGACCCGATTAATCAAATTAAAATTTGGCCTCTTAAATCGATTACGCACTCCAGTCCCCGCGGCGCCCACCGGTCACGAAAGAGCTCGAGCTCGCCGGCGGACACCGCGTGCTCCATCTCCAGGGCCACCCGGCCGCGAACATGGCCGCGGAAGAGAGGGAGGCAATCCGGCCAGACGACCCCCTCGGCCGCCCGCTGCCTGGACCAATTAATGGCTTTCTTGGCCAGGCCCAGGAGCAGGCCCACGAGGAGGTCCTCCGACCTGCCCGCTCCCCTCCGCACCGGGTGACCGTAGATCAAGAGCGTGGGACTGAAGTGCAACCAAAATTTGAGGAGCAGCCCCTTCAAATAGTGAAAGAGGGGCTGCAACCTCCCACACTCGACATACACATGGAACACGGACTCCTCCAGACCGCAGAACAAACAGGCGGCCCGGGAGTCCGTGAACCTACTTAAAAACCTATTGCACGGGACTGCTCTGTGCAACACCCTCCAGGCCAAGTCCCCAATAGAACAAGGGAAGACTCCCGCATAGAGAGCCCCCCATTGGGGACCTCCGCCTCCGCCGGAAGGTAAAACGGCACGCCACGGCGTGTCCGGACGGCAGGCGAAGATGGCAAAGTGGAAGGTGTGCAAGAGCAGCCCGTACAGGAAACCCCTCCACGCAGAATGGAAAGGCACGGAGGGCATCTCCTCGAGACGGCTCAAGTTGTGAGGCACCAAACCCCTAGGGGAGCTTTGGGGCAGGGCGCCGATATGGAATTCCGTCCGAACGGGAGTAAGCCCGGGCGGGATCGCCCCACGCGCTTGAGCCGCCTCGATACACCTCGTGGCGCCGGGGCGCAACCTCGCCTTCACCGCCTCGATGGCATCGACCGCGAGCCGGACGTTGCCCCACGACATACGCCGCGCCAACTCCTCCGGCGCCATCCAGCCCGCTCCTCCGCCATCGAGTAGGTCCCCGACTCTAGTCACCCTGCCAGGCACAGCCCTCCGCTCCGCCAGCCGCCCGAACTCACGGACGCGGAGGTGCGGATTCCTGAACAGCGGCTCTCGAAGGACAGCCGCCATTCCTGACGGGGGAGAGCTCCGCCTGGAGGCGACGGAGTTCCAAACCCATAGCAGTTCCTGGTAAAAGACAGGCAGCTCCTGCAGGCTGGCACGCCTGCTGCCCACTTCCAGAAACAGGAGCTGCATGTCGTAATTGAGGCCGTGCAGCTGGCGGAAGAAATACGTCGCCAGCGCACACCATCTGGGAGGATTCTCGACGTACAGGTATCTCTGCAGCGTCTGAAGACGGAAAGTCGCAGCCTGGGTGCGAAGGCACACCAGCGCCTGACCGCCCTCCCTAAGCGGGAGACTCAGAACCGCGGCAGCGACCCAGTGTATCCTATTGTTCCAGAAGAAGTCGACGAGCTTCTTCTGTATCTTGGCGACAAACGCAGGGGGGGGGATCAGAGTAACCAACCGGTACCACAACATGGCGGCCACCAGTTGGTTTATGACCAACGCCCGACCCCTGTAGGACAACACTCGGAGCAATCCTGTCCAGCGTCCTAAGCGAGCGGTGACTTTGGCCTCCAGCTCGTGCCAGTTCGCCGGCCAGGCGTCCTCGGCCGGGCTGAGGTAGACTCCCAAGTAGAGGAGGTGCGTCGTACTCCAGGCGAAGGGCCTGAACTCCTCTGGCAGAGAGTCCACCTGCCACTGACCCACCAGGAGTCCAGAACATTTCCCCCAGTTGATCCTGGCAGAGGATGCGTCCGAGTAAATCTGCTGGCATTCCCGCATCCTCCGCAAGTCAACGGGATCCGTGACCATGAGGAGCACGTCATCGGCGTAAGCCGAGAGGACCACCTCCACGCCCGGCCCTTGCAGAGCCAATCCCGCCAACCTCTTCCGCAAGAGGCGCAGGAAAGGCTCCACGCAAATGGCATATAACTGGCCGGACATGGGGCATCCCTGACGCACCCCCCTCCCGAAGCGAAGGGGCGCCGTCAAGGACCCGTTAACTTTAATCAGACACTCCGCGGCGGCGTACAGAAGTCGGATCCGGGCGACGAAATGCGTCCCGAACCCGAATGCGCGCAGAGTCCCGAAAAGATACTCGTGATCCACCCTGTCGAACGCCTTCTCCTGATCCAGGGAAAGGAAGGCGACCGACAGACCAGCCCTCTGGGAATGGTGGACCAGGTCCCGGACCAGATGGATGTTATCGTGAATGGTCCGGCCCGGGACCGTGTAGGACTGGTCGGGATGGATCATGTGGGCCAGCACGGTGCCAAGGCGAACGGACATGGCCCTGGCAAAGATTTTGTAATCCGTGCTGAGGAGGGAGACCGGGCGCCAGTTCTTAAGGAGGCGGAGATCACCCCTCTTAGGCAGCAGGACGATCACCGCCCTGCGCCACGAGAGGGGCATCTCCCCGGTCGCCAAACATTCCCCCAGGACCCGCACGTAGTCGCCCCCCAGGACGCCCCAGAACGCCCTGTGGAACTCCACGGTCAGCCCGTCCAACCCCGGGGACTTCCCCCTAGAGAGCTGGCGGAGGGCGCCGGACAGCTCCTCCAAACTCAGAGGAGCGTCCAATTTTTCGGCGCCCTCCAGGCCGACCTTCGGCAGGTCCTCCCACAAAACTCTGCGCGCTTCCTCGCTGGACGGATCCGGAGAGAACAGAGCCCCGTAATAGGCGCGGGTCTCCGCGCGGATTCCCTCCGGATCCGAGACCGGAGATCCGTCGTCGGCCAGCAGCTCCAAAAGCTGCTTACGGACACCCCGTCTTTTTTCCAGCGAGTAGAAGAAGGGGGAGCCGCGGTCCAGGTCCCGCAGGAACTGGATCCGCGACCTCACGTACGCGCCTCGGGACCCGACGAGCCGCAGGTCCTTCAGCGCGCCCTTCTTCTCTTCGTACGCCAGCCGCAGGGCCGGGTCCTCGGCGACTTGACCGAGACGGGACTCCAGGTCGAGCACCTCCTTCTCCAACTGCCCGACCCGGGCCTCCCGCCTCTTGGTCGACCCCTTCGCGTACTCCTGACAGAAGAGACGGATGTGAGCCTTGCCCACATCCCACCATAGCCTCAAGGAGGGGAAGCCCCCCTGCTTCCTTCTCCAGCCGGCCCAGAACCGACCGAACGAATCCCGGAACCGCGCGTCCTCCAGCAGCAGGTTGTTAAAGTGCCAGTACGCGGACCCCCCCCCGGCGCGCGGCGGCACGAGCTCCGCCCACACCAGGTGGTGGTCCGTGCACGGCACCGGCCGCACGGAAGCCGCCGGAACGCAGGAGACGTATGCCCGGGAAATGTAGAGGCGGTCGATCCTGGACGCTCCTCCCCCAGACCTCACAAAAGTGAAGGCGCTGGAGTCGGGATGGAGATTACGCCAGACGTCCACCAAGTCGAAGGACCCGACCAGGTCCCTCAGCTTCCCCATCGCCGCTGGGCACGGCTGGGTACCCGTGCGGTCCCTCGCCTCGAGGGTACAATTAAAATCCCCCCCGAGGATGACGCACTCGCCCGCGTCGATGGAGCCCAAAAGAGTGGACACTTCTTCAAAGAAGCGCGCTTGCTGCGCACCAGCCTGAGGGGCGTACACGTTCACTAGATGGAACGGCACGCCCCCCAGGCGAACAGTGACCTGGAGCAAGCGGCCCGGCACGAGCTCCTTGACCCCCAAGATCTCCGGCTGAAAATGCGGGGCCAACAAGATAGCCACCCCACTGGAAACACTGGAGAGGTGACTCATGTTGACCCCTCCTTGCCACTCCAGGAGCCACGTGGCCTCGTCTCCCGGAACGGTGTGGGTTTCTTGCAGGAAGCACACCGCATACTTCCCGTCCCGAAGGACCGAAAAGTTATTAAATCTGCGGCTAGCCTCCCTGCTGCCGTTGACGTTGAGGCTGGCTATGGTTATCTTCATTTCAGAAGCACAACCAACCCCTACTTAAACCTAACGGGGGAAGGGAGGGCGTCCGCTAGCCGACCGCCTCTCCCTTAGCAGCCCGGTGAGGAATGCCCGGAACCGACACAGCTCGGACGGGCTCACGCCCGCGTCCGCACCCATGGTCTTGTAGGCGACGCGGGCCGACCCGATGAGCAGCGCCAGCCCCGACCATCTGTCGAGGGCCTGCTGGGTCCTGCGGCGACCCTGGCTCGTGGCCACAAATTCCCGGAGCTCCCTGATGGGAATAAGAACGAGGGGGGTCCCGGCGAGGGGCGCGAGGTCATCCATCGCCTCGTCGGCGACGGACTCTAAGTCCTCCTCCGCCCCCACCACCGAGTCCCCGTCCTCCTCCGGGGGGTCGCCACCGGCGGCCGAACCGTCCACCACGCAATGCGCATCGGGCGGCCCGGCCGCGACAGCCGGCCCCGCCTCCGCCCGGATCCCACCCCCAGGATCGGTAGCGGAGGATTCCCCCCCAGGCTCCTCTAGGGGGGCCGGGCCAGCAGGCGGCGGCGGTTCGGAGACCCCCTCCGCCCCAGGCGCCGGAACGACCGGAGAGGCCGGAGAGACTGGAGAATACAAAAACCGGACCTCCTCCAAGTCGCCCGGCGCCGGAGACACAGACCGAGGGCCCTCCTCAGCGACGCCACCGACCTCTGACCCAGCAGACGGGGTAAAATTCTGACACACCTCGACGAGGTCGAGCAGCACCTGGGAAAAATCCGGGTCGTTCTGGGCGAGCTCGTCCTCAGACGACTCGCCCGACCCGGTCCCCTGGCCACCCGACCCGTCGAGGGGCAATGCCACCAGCAATGGCTCAATAACCGCCACGGGTTGTTCCGCGACCCCCCCCACGGGCAGGGTCTCGTCCCCATCCCCGGGAGGCACGAGCTGGGCAGACGCTTCTGCCTCAGCCTCCCCAGGGACAGGCGACCCCTGCCGTTCGCCCGTAATGGTGTTAGCGGTGGGGTGGGGCGCAGTGCCCGCGGCGGGCGACGACTCCCCCTGACCGGAGGGACCTTCCTCCTCCCGGTCCTCCTCCTCATCCAGGGGGTCGCACCTTCTTTTCAGCGCGGAGGGGTAAAGGGAGGCCTCCATTTCCTCAGGGGCCTCCCCTGCTCCTTCTGGTGGAGCGAGTTCTTTGGGTCCCCCGGGCCCGAGCCCGGCCGCAGGTTCTGGCGTGACCGCCTCGGCGGTCGCGGCCACAGGCTCGGGCACGAGGTCCCCCCCACCTCCGCACTCCGCGATTATCGCGATTACGCGCTCGGGCGTCAGGGCCTCCAAATTCAGGGGGACGCCCTCCGCGGGGGGACCCACCCTACGGTTTTTGGTCTTGTCCCGCGCCTTCTTTCTGACCGGACCTCCCTCCTCCCCCCCGCCGGAGGCCTGGATGTCGTTGGCCTCCGACGACGACCGCGCCCCGGTAGCATTCGATTGAGCGGGGGCGCGGCTAGACCCGGAAGGAGGAGCGGCGACGGCGCCAGCCTTGGCCACGCCAGATGACTTGGCGGCCTTGGAGGCGGGGCAGTTTTTCCGCACGTGCCCCACCTCCCTACAGGCGTGGCACCGCACGCCGACCGACGTCCAGAAGACGCGGTACGAGGTCCCCCCGTGGAGGACCGTGAAAGCCCCGTCCGTCTCCCCCTCCCGCGCCAGCTGGATAAAGGCCTGGCGCCGGAAGGAGAAGACATGGCGAAGGCTGCTCTCCCGGAGTCCGAGCGGGATCGGGGAAATCCCCGACCTCACCTCCCCGAGTTGGTGTAGGTGGGGGAGGAGGAGCTCACAGGTGATAAAGGGCGGGACGTTTGATAACACCACCCTCTGCGCGGTGGCCTCCAGCGGGTCCACCGGCAGGAAAGTCCCGCCCACGGTGAGCCCCTGAGCGATGGCCAGGGCCACCGCCCGCTCGGACTCCAGGAAGAAGACAGCCTTCCCGTACATTTTTGAGGCGGCCACTATGGCCGGAGGGCCGACAACCCCGGCCATAGCCTTAACGCACGCCTCAATTGTCATATTGGGGTGGGTGTAGCTCTTCACCCCAAGCTTTTTAGTAATAAGTTTAAAAGGTGACGGGGCAGCAGAAGAAGCGAGAGCGGCTGTGGCTGCGGCTGCCACTCTCGCGTAGGTCCTGACTGACCCCGCCACCGGCGAAGATGTAGTCGCCATTATGGGGTGGTCCTTCTTTTTTTAAAAGAAAAAGCTACACTCACCCCAAGTCACAGGCCTGAAGGAGTTAAAAAGGCCTCCGTTTTTTAAAGTCTTCCCTTGAGCAGAGGGAGCTGTTAAATTAAAGGCCCGCCTCTCCCCTTGTTGAAAGTAATTGGGAGGGGGGCCTTCTTCCCTCGGCTCAAGTGGCAATTAGTATAAGTTTGGAGAAAGAGGTGCCTCCTGAGAGACAGGGAGAGAGAGAGACAAAGAGAGGGGGGGGGGGGTGGGAAGGAGGGAGGCCGCAAAGGCAGGGGCGCCACTCAGGATGGCAGGTGGGTGGGTGTGTGTCGGCAGGGGGTGCACTCCCCGATGGTAAAAATAAATAAAGTCTCTGCGGGTGGTCTTCAGGCAGGGGGAGAAGATGTCTTCACCTGGGGAAGCTGGAGAAAAGCCCAGGCTCAGCCCCACACCAGGTCTTCTTGATGTGCTGGAAAGGCTTCACCCGGGCAGCTCCAGCTAACCCAGGCTAGGCAATGGAAGGGGCTTTTGACACCCCTTGGTCTTCTGGCCCGGTCTTCCTTCCTCCCCCTACCCACAATACAAAGTCTTTGGGGAATGCACCGACTGACACCCCCCTGCAGAAGTTCAAAATAGAAAAGGAAGTTGCTCCTACCCTCCTTCCAAGCAGTGGGTGTTGAATGCAGCTCCTCTCCCCTCTCCTGGAAAGAAGGCCAATTTGGGGAGGCAGTGATGGAAAGGCCTCTCCAGTTGTAAATGCTGGCCTCCTCTTCCCCTCTCCTCCTCTCTCTCCAGGCACCTTGGTAAATAAAGTTGGGTGGTGGCCTGGGGTCTCTCCTTCCCCTCCACTCCCTGGTCAAGGCGACCACCACTTTCCACTCTGCTGCAGCTCCAACCAGCACCACAGACAGCAAGGCAGAGAATGAATAAAGCTGTAAGGTTTTGTCCTTGTCTTGTTTCTCTGCCTTCTGGTCTCACCTGTGTGTTGTTAAAGTATTTGTCTCCTGTCTCATTTGAATAATTATGTCACGTGACAACTCTGACCTGTATTTAAGCTTCCTGTTTCCTGTCCTCTTTGCTCAATCCTGGGTTCACCTGCCTGCAAGTAACAGCTCGTGCTGTGTCTCTGGCGTTCTCAAGTTTCTCTGTGTTTTCGAGTCTCAAGTGAATCTCCTTTCGAGTGTTACCATGTCTCTGTGTTTTCGAGTATCAAGTGAGGCATCTTTCAAGTTCTACCTGGTCTCGAGTCCTTGGATAGGTTTCCTGCACTTGGGTCCACCACCGAAACCCTAGCAAAACGGCCCCGTGAATGCACGGCCCCGTGACACCAAATTAATTTTGCCGCATCGAGTAACCCCTTATTGTGGCAACATCTTATGGTTAAATGGGGCAATTAACCCAGGGATATCAGTTAATCTTCCATCTGTGTGTGAGGCCCCGCTCGGGGAGAGAACTTCTGTTATCTCCGCAAATAAATTCGGGCAAGTTGCACCTGAATTCGTTGTGGATCCAGTTAAATGGGAAATCAAGTGAGAGACTGCCCTCTCCTATAAATTAGGAGTACAGGGACATTTAAACTTGTAACGGGACAGAATAAACTCTCATTGCTTCATAACATGCCATGAGACGGATTTTACAGCAGCGGTTAGTGCTGTTTCCAATCCATTTTGCAATTTCCTATTGATTCTCTCCCCACCACCCTTTCAGGTGTTGCATTCCCGATAACAACAACTCGCTGTACAAAAGGAATATTTCCTCATGTCATCACTGGTTCTCCTGTCAATTACCTTGAAATTCGCAAATTTTGTTGAACGGGGCGGTCCATATGATTGGAGCTATTTGCTCGTGTGGAGGATAAAGAAAGTCATTGCCTGGTTGGGCGGAATGGATAGTTTCTGTTTTGTAACAGCGATGTATTTTTTTGTACATTGAGGTTTCACGGTTTAGCATTAGTTTTAGGACCCTGGGAAAATGATTGGGGATCTCAGGGTGTCAGCGCACTGAGTCCAGACCTGGGATCAGTGAGCACTGGGAATGTGTCCGAAAAGTTTGTGAACACAGAGAACGGCACTGGTGTTAGGTATTTGGGGGAAATATGAAACGTGGCTTTCTGGGATCCAGAAATTCGAACATCTTAGAATGTACATGTGACTTTGAAAGATTTATTTAACAATTCAAAGGTTAAAAATCTTCATGTAAACCCAAGTTTTTGAGATATCCTGAGGCTTTGAAGGTAAATCTTCATGGAAGGCCCTAAAATAAATATTTAAAAGAATGCAATCATTAGGTTGAATGATGTTGATGCGAAAATGATGTTTTTGTTTTTATTTAGATACTTATATTGAAGATTAGACATTTCAGTTACTGAAAAAAATGACAGGCATTATTTTCAACAAGCACTTTGATTAAATTTATTTGTTGATCAAGAAACTTGTTTCTGTGCTGGCTCTGTGAAAGAGCCTCTATTTAGTCCCGCTCCTCAGCTCCTTCCCTGTAGCCCAGCACAATTTCCCCTTGAAGTATTTATCCAATTCATTTTGAAAGTTACTATTGAAACTGCTTCCACCACCATTTCAAAGCACTGCATTCCAGATCATAACAAGTTGCTGCGAGAGAAAAATTCATCTCATCTTCACTCTGGTTCAATGGCTAACTCCCTTAAAAATAAACAACTTTATATATCTTGATTTTATATTATTACTAGCTGGGGTGGCCCGGCGTTGCCAGGGATTTTTTGGGCCGCAAGGCTTACAGCTGGGTGCTGCCGCTCCTGCGCTCTGTGTCACTCTTTCCCTCCCTGACCCTCTCTCTGTCCCTCCCCTCTCTCTCCCTGCCCCTCTCTCTCCCTGACCCCTCTCTCTCTCTCCCCCCTCTCTCCCTGCCCCAGTCTGTCCCCTCTGTCTCTGTCTCTCTCTCTCCCTCTCCTCTCCCTCCCTCCCCCTCTTTTGGCACCCGGGGAAGGGCTTTGAAAATTGAGCCAGGCCACGGTGGCTGTGCAGGGCCTAGCGGTTGAGGCCCGGCCGGGCTCTCGGGCCGAGACGGACCCCAGCTGAGTACCCAGTGCGCCCGGCCGCCGCGCCGCGCATAGTGCGGTTTATGGACGGCCGCTGACACTCCCCCGCCCACTCAGTATCTCGGGCCGAGCGGTTGTGAGGGCGGCCCGAGTGACTCCAACTCACCTCCCGCTCCCAGAGCTGCAATGTCGGCATTTGTTTGGCTGGTGCTGTCGCTGTGGGGATGATGAAAATGGCGGCGAAGATTCGGGAGGCTGCAAGATTAGGCCCGCCCACAGACGGCGGATTGGTCAACCATCAGGTCACTGAACTGTAGGATTGGTCAACCATCACGTCACCCAACGCTAATGAGCTGTAGAATTGGTCAACTGCTAAAGAGCGGATTTTTGAAAGTTTATTTTATAGTGTCCAAACACTTTTTTTCTGACCAAAAAGTAAATACACCCATTAGACGCCCCTAATGATAAGCTTTCTTTTGATATAACATGCGTGTAGGTACGCTCTATAACTTTTGATTGTATAGCCAGACAGACAGACAGACAAACAGACAAACCAACTCTTTTATATATAAGACTAGGTGGAGTGCCTGGCGGTGCTGAGGCTTTTTTGAGGGCATGTTGTTGTTGGAAGAGAGACAGCGAGAGACTGGGGGGGGGGAAGAGAGAGAGCAAGAGACTGGGGGGGAAGACAGAGCGAGAGACGGGGGGGGGAAGAGTGAGAGTGAGAGACTGGGGGGAAGAGAGAGAGCGAGAGACTGGGGGGAAGAGAGAGAGCGACGGGGGGGGAGAGAGAGAGAGCGACGGGGGGGAAGAGAGAGAGCGACTGGGGGGGGAAGAGAGAGAGCGACTGGGGGGGAAGAGAGAGAGCGACTGGGGGGAAGAGAGAGAGCGACTGGGGGGAAGAGAGAGAGCGACTGGGGAGGAAGAGAGAGCACTGGGGAGGAAGAGAGAGCACAACTGGGGGGGAGGAGAGAGAGCGACTGGGGAGGAAGAGAGAGAGCGACTGGGGGGGAAGAGAGCGAGCGACTGGGGGAAGATAGAGAGCAACAGGGGGGAAGTGAGAGAGGCAACTGGGGGCGAAGAGAGAGAGCGACTGGGGGAAGAGGGAGTGCGACTGGGGGGAAGAGAGTGTGCGACTGGGGGGAAGAGAGAGAGCGACTGGGGGGAAGAGAGAGAGCGACTGGGGGTAAGAGAGAGAGCGACTTGGGGGAAGAGAGAGAGCGACTGGGGGGAAGAGAGAGAGAGCGACTGGGGGGGAGAGAGGGAGCGAGGCTGGGGGGGAAAGAGAGAGCGACTGGGGGGGAGAGAGAGAGCGATGCTGCGGGAAGAGAGAGAGCGACTGGGGGGAAGAGAGAGAGAGCGACTGGGGTGGAAGAGAGAGAACGACTGGGGGGAAGAGAGAGAGCGACTGGGGGGAAGAGAGAGAGCGACTGGGGGGAAGAGAGAGAGCGACTGGGGGGAAGAGAGAGAGCGACTGGGGAAGAGAGAGAGCGACTGGGGGGAATGGGGAAGGGGGAGGAAGAGGAAGGGGAAGGGGGAGGAACGGCAGAGGGAGGAGAGGAAGGGGCGTAGGGGAGGGGAGGGGAGGGGGGAGAGGGGGGAGGAAGTGGCTGGGGGGA
Organism: Somniosus microcephalus; assembly: GCF_052327205.1. Lineage (NCBI taxonomy): Eukaryota > Metazoa > Chordata > Chondrichthyes > Squaliformes > Somniosidae > Somniosus > Somniosus microcephalus. Next base: position 29,988,506 of record NW_028225180.1, on the reverse strand, counting down.
GGGGTGGTGGGGGGGGAGGAGGTGAGTTAGGGGAGGTGGAGGGGTGGGGGAATCTGGGGGAGGGGCGTGGGAGGGGAGGGGGGAGGGAGGGGAGGTGGGGTGTGGGAGTGGAGTGGAGGGGGGGAGGGAGAAGGAGTGGGGAGAAAAGGAGGGGGGGAGAAAGGGAGGGGGAGCTAGCAGACCCTTTCCACTCTGCCGGCGATGGCTCCGCAGAGCTCCGTGCCGCCCCACGTACTGACATGGCTCAGCCCGAGCCCCGCCCTCCCGAGCCCCGGCCTCCCGAGCCCCACCCTGCCGAGCACCGGCCTCCCGAGCCCCGGCCTCCCGAGCACCGGCCTCCCGAGCCCCTCGATCCCGGCCTCCCGAGCCCCATGATCACGCTATCCCGAGCCCCGCCCCCCCGAGCCGCGCACTCGCACTCTCCCAAGCCCCACCCCCCGAGCACCGCTCTCGCGCTCTCATGAGCCCCGCCCCCCTTAGCCCCGCGCATGCGCTCGCCCGATCCCCGCCCCCACGAGCTCCGCCCCCCCCGAGCCCCACCCCCCCGCCTGAGCTAGCTTCAAGACCAGAGAGAGAGACGCCGCCGCGCAACCATCCGCGTGATGCCCGCTCGGACTCAAGACGCGCTCCGGGCGGAAGTTGACGCGCGCGCTGACTCCCGCCCCGCCCGCCTTTACTAAGATGGCGGCAGTGGTGACACTCAGCTCAGGCCCGGCCCCTCCAGCCTTCACAAAGATGGCGGCGATCGCGGGCCTTTTGTTGATCGCGACGGGAGGTGCCTAGCTCAGGCGTGGCTGGGCAACAGAGGCCCAGGCTTCGTGACCTGGAAAAACGGTGAAAGGTAGGGAAATTATAGAGGTTAAAGAAAAGATTTACAAATTAATTAACGTTTTTTTAAAAACAATTTGTGTTTTAAAAACAACTTTTTTTTTGCTGGAAATGTAGGTTTGAAAAGAAGCACGCAGAAAGTGGGAAAAAGAAGTGAACAGTTAGGAATCAAGATGGTGGCCACTCACCTCGGTTCAGAACGATAAGGCCCACCCACACATGCACCGATTGGTCAACCGTCATGTCACTCGACTCTAGGAGGGCCCGCCCGCACGTGCGATGAACTCGCCCCCCGCGACGCAGCGATTGGTCGACCGTCGGGTCGCGCGACTGTACGATTGGTCGACCTTGACGTCACTCGATGCTAATGAGCGGATAATGAGCGGAATTTTGAAAGTTTTTTGGATACCGCGGGCGCAACTTTTGTCTCGCCAAAACTTAAATATGCTTATGACCGTTCCGGAATCGTAAGCTTTCTTTTGATGTAACGCACATGTAGGTACGCTCTATAACTGTAGAGTGCATAGCCAGACAGACAGACAGACAGACAGGCAGACAGACAGACAGATCGATCCTTTTATATATATAGATTTGTCATCATAAATCGAGGTAAATTGCAACTTGGGAAGCGGAGATGTGGATTTGGCTTCTCTGTGGTACAGGCGGAGGAAGTGGGAGACGTCAAACTGAGGCTCGTCAGCACCACAACTGGAAGGAGCGTGTAATTACAGCATGGAAGTCTATACTAGAGATAACCTTCCTGAAAGTGAGCAGAATGTAGCGAATCAATGGAGATCTACAAATTCCAATAAAGGGTAGATAATGGTAACACCTTGTCGAATCTCCGAGAAACACCTTCATGCATTTGACACAGCTTATTTTGGAGGGGCAGTGAGTATTCTGCCTGCACCCCAGCAGCAGCAGTGATGGGTTCAGACAGCATGCAGTGATGCCCCTCAAGAAATGGACTGGAGCATGTGGCATTTGGAGGGGCAAATGAAAAGGTGGCCTCCAGCACGTATCTCCAGGGCAGTCCTCAGTTTCCACATCTGTCAGTGTCTTCCAGTAGATCAGCAGTTGGAGGGTTACACCCCATGAGAGGTCACAAATTTACAAAAGTCACAAACAGAAATTGGCACCTTTGAAATGTGGAAAGTTTGCCACAAGTGGAGTTCCACCGGCGCTATCTTCAACTTAGCCAGACAGAGACCGACAAAAATGTCCTCGAGTTTCAATTTCGGGACGGTATTCACAACGTTCCAAACTCGGCAGGCGACATCAGTCGAGAGCACATACCCAGTGCCGGAGCAGTATGGCGGATACATTTCCAGAGGGTATTCCTGTTCACTCATGTACCATTTACTGGATTTGTCCCTGACGGGTCTTGATTTCTCTGTATGTGGCAGGTGTAGATGTGCCTGTGACTGGTTCGCAACAAGAGATCTCTTAAATAATCAACATTGACAAACATGTCTGAATCGGTTTTCATCACAAAGGAGGCAGACGGACAAAATCGGCTCACCCATTCCAGTCCCATCAGCACCTTGGTGTTCAGGTTGTAATAAGTGTCGCTGAGCTCTGTCTGTACGATGTTTTGTGCAGCAAACCTTCCTCTAGCAGATGCTCCTGATGCTCCCGGCTGTACCCGAGCAGGAAATAGGAAATAGGTCATGACCCTCTTGCCCTGTGTTGTCTGCTCTCTCCCCCAGGTCTGGCAAATGACGGAGCGATCTTTGAACTAGTCCTGGGCACTGGTAACGACGAAGGACCAGAAATGGGGGACTGATATCACATCTCCTATCGGGTCGCATTAAATAGGAAGTGTCATTTAATTCTGTGTAAAGACAAGGGTCAGGAATGTTGCGGCATAAATATCCAAATATACCAAGTGTCACCAAAAGGATCACAAAAAAAATAAACATTTTTTGGAAGAAATTTGAAACCACATATTGCAACAGAAAATATCTTCATGTTTTGAATCAACTGTAAAACAAAATACACACGTTGATTTTGGTGGTATCCGGGTAATGCAAGGGGAAACACTTTCCAATTTAAGATTATTTGTCTTGATTAGTAACATACGAATAGGAGAAGGCCATTCACCCCATCGAACATGTTCTGCCATTCAATTGGATCATGTTTGATCTGTATCTGATCTCCATTTACTCGCCTTGGTACTGTAAACGTTAATGCCGAATCATCATAGCAGTTCTTAACTTGTTGGGCTGGTGTTCCTCTGTCCCTGACTTTAAAACCCAATAACTGGCTTAATGTACTAAGTTGAAGTTGCCACTAACATAATAAAAGTCGAAGATCACAGGAGGGTCTGAATGGGTATTCATCTTGTTAGCAGTGATTTACAAATATGGTAAAAAGAATAATGTTTTGATGGTCGAAAAAGTGGTGATCCAAAGCTAGAAACAGAGGAAGCCCAAAGCTAGAAACAGTTGAGATCACAAGCTAGAAACAGTACAGGTCTAAATCTAGAAAGAGTGGAGGTTCAAATCTACAATCACTGGAGGTTCAAAGCTAGAAACATTGGAGATCCAAAACTAGAAAGAGGGGAGATCTAAAGCTAGAAACAATGGACGTCCAAAGAGATTTAGGTGATCCATGTATATAGATCGTTAAAATTTCATGGGCAAGTACAGAAACGAATTAAAAAGGCTAATGCAATGCTGACCATTATATGTAGAAGACGAGAATACAAGGGGGAAGATGTTATGCTACATCAATACTTAGCCCTCGTTAGACCATACCTGGAGTAATATGAGCAGTTCTGGGCACCACACCTTAGAAAGGACATATCGGCAATCGAGGAAATGTTAATGTTAATTTTAAATCAGGAATTGATAGATTATATTATATGGGGCAAATGTGAGTGTCTGGAGTTAGGTTCCAGATCAACCATGATCTCATTGAATGATGCAACAGGTTTGATGGGCCAAATGTCCTACTCTTGGTCCTATGTACCTAGTAGGAAGCCGATACCATTCTTATAATGATGATTACTGTTTCGATGAAACAATTTAGGAAATATTCTAACATGGGTTGTCACTTGGGCAGTGCGTTATCAAAGCCAATTTCGTTCCAATTAAAGGATCATAGATTCATAGAATAGTACAGCACATAAGGAGACCATTCGGCCCATTGGGTCTGTGCTGGATCTTTCGAAGAGCTATCCAGTTAGTCACATTTCTCTGCTCTTCCCCCATATCTCAGGATTTTTTTCTTCTCCAGCTATATTTTCTGTACCCTTTTGAAAGCTACTATTGAATCTGTATCCATCCCCTTTCAGGCTGAGCATTCCAAATGCTAACCACTTGTGAAAAAAGGTTTTCCCTCAAGTCGATTCTGGTTCCTTTGCCAAGCACCTTAAATCTGTGCCCTCTCGTTATCGATCATTCAGCCATTGTAAAGAGTTTCTCTTTATTTACTCTACATAAACCCTTCATGATATAAGCACATGTATCAAATATCCTCTTGTCCTTCTCTGCGCTAAGGAGAACAAACCCAGAATCTAAAGTCTATCAACTTAACTGTATATATCTCATTCCTGGAGCCGTTCTGGTAAATCTCTTCTACGCGCTCTACTAAGTCTTCACGTCCTTCCTAAAGCGTGGTTCCCATAATTGGACACAGTGCTGCAGCTGGGGCCGACTGGGGTTTTTTAAAGGTTTAATTCTTGGCTTTTGTACTCTAAGTCATAGAGTCATAGAGTCATGGAGTTATTACAGCATGGAAGGAGGACTTTCGGTGCATCGAGTCCATGCCATGTCGCTGTGTACCAATCCAGCCAGTGCCGTTCACCCGGTCTATCCCCGTAGCGCTGAAAGTTTATTTCATCTGGTGCCCATCTGATTTCCTTTTGAAATCATTGACCGTCTCTGTTTCCTCCACCCACATTGGCAGCGAGTTCCTGGTCATTACCACTCGCTGTGTAAAAATGTTCTTCCTCACATCCCCCCTGTATCTCTTATCCAAAACCTTAAATCTGTATCCCCTAGCCCTTATACCATCAGCTAATGAGAACGGCCTTTCTCTGTCTACCTTATCCAAACCCGTCATTATCTTGTCCACATCTATCAAATCCCCCCTCAACCTCGTTTTCTCCAAGGAGAACAACCCCAGCTTCTGCAACCTAACCTTCTGGCTAAAAACCCTCATCCCTGGAACCATTCTGGTCAATCTCCTCTGAACCAGCTCAAGGACCTTTGCATCCTTCCTAACTGTGGTGACCATAACTTGACGCAATAGTCTAGTTGTGGCCTAACTAGAGGTTTATAAAGGTCCAGCATAACTTCCCTGCATTTGTGCTCTAATCCTCTATTTATGAAGCCCAAGATCCCATATGCTTTGAAAACTAATCTCTCAATAATTCTTGCCACGTTCAAAGATCTGTGCTCATGAAACCCAGCTCCCTCTGTCCTTGCACACTCTTTAGAACTGCGCCATTAAGTCTATCTTGCCTCTCCCTATCCTTCTGCCAAAATGCATCATCTCATCCTTCTCTGTATTAAATTCCAGCTGCCACTTGTCTTCCCGTTATTCTAGCCTATCTATGTTCTGTAGATGTAGATTGGTATGCTCCTCACTGTTTGCCAAACCTCTAAGTTTGGTATCATTGGCAAACTTTAAAATTTGAATCTGTATTCCAATATTAAGTCGTAAAAACAGTGGCTCCAGCATTAACACTTAGGGAGGCCCACTGTCTACCATGCTCCAGTTTGAAGAACGACCATTTACAATGACTCGCTCTTTTCCGTCCTTAAGCCAGTTTCTTATGCAAGCTGACACTGACCCTCCTATTCAATGCGGCCCAATTTTGAAAAAGAGCCTTTTATGTGGTACCTTGTCAAACGTGGTCTTCAAATCCATATAGACAACGTCCACTGCATTCCCTTCATCAACATTCTTTGTTATTTCATCAAAAATTTCAATTAGATTAATCAAACATGATCGGACTTTTATAAATCCGTGCTGGCTCTTCTTAGTTAACTTTAACCTCTACAAGTGCCTGTTAACCTTTTCCCTGATTATAGTTTCTAAAACCTGACCCACCACTGATGTTAAACTGACTGGCCTGCAGTTACGTGGATTGTCCTTGCACCCTTTCTTGAACAAGTGTGTCATGCTTGCCACGTTCCAGTCCTTTGGCACCTCACCCGTATCTAAGGAAGATTGGAAGATTATGGCAAGCCCTTCCACTATCTCAAACCCTACTTGTCTTAGCAATCTGGGATGCCAGCCATCCGGACCAGGCGACTTACCCACTCGAACGGCCATTCTACTCTCATATTCTCTCTTTGCCAATCTTACTTTCATCTTCACTTCCCCTCTCAACTTATTGTATTTAGTCAGGTTCTCCCTTGAAGAATTCACCTGACATGCATCATACACCCTCTTTTTTGTTTCATCTTCTCTATCTCTCTCGTAAACCAAGGAGCCCTTGCTTTGGTTCCCTTATGCTTCATTCTTGTTGGAATGTACCTTACTTTCAAAGAGATAGATTTGCTAGCACAGGGCGACTTTCCCTCGCAACTGTGTCCACTCTGGCTCTATGAGTGCGGTTTCAACAGAGTGCTGCGAGTTGGGTGAGTCAGGGAGTTGCTAAAATCAAACTTCTGTTCGTTTCACATTTACTGTTACTGTCTACTGTATAATATCTAAATTTCCCAGCTTTAAGCACGGTTATAAAGGGATATACTAGGCCTAGAATTCAGAGCAACTGAAGGCAGTTAATTAGGGAAACTAGATAAAATTAGTTCTCCTGCAGCTGTGCCCAGCAAGGCTCCCTTGTTTCAGGGCCTATAAAGCAGGCTTTGAAGTGCAATTTTGAACTGAGTGCGGTTTCAACAGAGTGCTGCGAGTTAGTTGAGATGGAGTTAGGTGAGGAGTGGAAGGAGGAGTTCGCTTGCTTCGCCATTATTTTTCATAGCTTTTCACCCTGTAGGAAGAGGCCGGTGTCGGGAGCAGCAGGAGAGTGCTGGTATTTAAGCTCACTTTTGCGGGCTTTTCTCAAAGGCAGGTCAATCTCACAGACTGGCAGTGGCGTTCCAGAGCCACACCACGATTCAAAACTTGATGCATGCAAGAGGAAGCAGCTGATTGTGTGAGTATGGCCAGGTGAGTATTTATACTACTCTGTAGTTTGACTGTTAAGTTTAATAGCTTATAAAGTTTAAACGGTTTTATTTATTGTGGTTAAAGTTTCTGAAGTCTATGTTGTGTATTGGGGAGTGCTAGTAACCAAGGGCCCTTAAATATATCATTTATTTGTAGTATAATTGGTGGTATTGATTTGATTTAATTTAATTTAATTAATTGAAGGCTAATTCATGGCAGCACAGCTCGGCCCAGTGGCATGCTCCTCCTGCACTGTGGGAAATCAGGGACACTTCCTGTGTCCCTGACGACCATGTGTGCGGGAAGTGTATCCAGCTGCAGCTACCAGCAGACCACATTGCGGCACTGGAGCTGCGAATGGATACATACTGGAGCATTCGCGATGCTGAGGACGTCGTGGATATCACATTTAATCAGTTGTTCACACCGCAGGTAAAGGCTGCACAGGCAGGAAGGGAATGGGTGACTGGCAGGCAGTGTAGTAGGCGCGGGCAGGTAGCGCAGGGGTCCCCTGTGGCCATCCCCCTCACAAACAGATATACCCGTTCAGATATTGTTGAGGGAGATGTCTTATCGGGGGAAGGCAGCAGCAGCCAAATTCCTGGCACCGTGGGTGGTTCTGCTGCACAGGACGGGAGGAAAAATAAAGGGACAGCTACAGTGATAGGGGATTCTATTGTAATGGCAATAGATAGGCTTTTCTGCGGCCGCAAATGAGACTCCAGGATGGTATGTTGCCACCCTGGTGCAAGGGTCAAGGATGTCTCAGAGCAGCTTCAGGGCATTCTGGAGGGGCAGGGTGAACAGCCAGTTGTCGTGGTGCATATAGATGCCAGCGATATAGGTAAAACCTGACATGTGGTCCTAAAAGCTGAATATAGCGAGTTAGGAGGAAAATTTAAAAAATAGGCCCTCAGGTAGTAATCTCTGGATTCCTACCAGTGCCATATGCCAGTCAGAGTAGAAATAGAAGGATATTTCAGGTGAATAGGTGGGTAGAGGAATGGTGCAAAGGGGAGGGATTCAAATTCCTGGGATAAAGGAACCGGTTCTGGGGGACGTGGGACCAGTACAAACTGGACGGTTTACACCTGGGCAGGACTGGGACCAATGTCCTAGGAGTGTTTGCTAGTACTGTTGGGAAGGGTTTAAACTAAAATGGCAGGGGTTTGGGAACATGTGCAGGGAGATAGAGGAAAGGGAAGCGAGGATAGAAGCAACAGACAGGAAGGACAAACGCAAAGTGGCAGGCAGAGAAATTAAGGGTGTAAATCAAACAGGGCCACAGTGAATAATAATTCTAAAAGGACTGAGAGGGTTAAGAAATAAAGCGAGGAGCATTCATAATGAGGTGGATGTATTAGCTGCACAAATAGATGTAAACGGATGTGATATAGTTGAGATTACGGAGACATGTCTCCAGTGTGACCAAGGCTGTGAATTCAACATCCAGGGATATTTAATATTCAGGAAAGATAGGCTAAAAGGAAAAGGAGGTGGTGTAGCATTGCTGGTTAAAGAGGAGATTAACACAATAGTAAGGATGGATATAAGCTCTGATGATGTGGAATCTCTATGGGTCGAGCTGAGAAATACCAAGGGGCAGAAAATGTTAGTGTGAGCTGTATACAGATGCCCAAACAGTAAAGCTAAGGTTGGGGATGGCAAATTAAAGATGCATGCATTAAGGGCACAGCAGTTATCATGGGTGACATTAATTTACATATAGATTGGGCTAACCAAATTTGTAACAATTCTGTGGAGGCAGAATTCATAGAGTGTATACGGGATGGTTTCCTCGACCAATATGTCGAGAAACCAACTGGAGAACAGGCCATCTTAGACTGAGTATTATGCAATGAGAAATGATTAATTAACAATCTTATTGTGCGAGGCCCCTTGGGGTGGAGCGATCATAATATGATAGAATTCTTCATTAAAATGGAAAGTGAAGTAGTTGACTCAGAGACCAGGTTCTTGAATTTAAATAAAGGAAACTACGATGGTATGAGGCACGAGTTGGCTAGGATTGATTGGGGAACGTTACTTAAAGGGCTGACGGTGTATAGGCAATGACAAACATTTAAAGTTCGCATGGATGAACTACATAATTTGTTCATCCCTGTTTGGCATAAAAATAAAACACAAACGTGAATCAACCGTGGCTAACAAAGGAAATTAGGAATAGCATAAGATCCAAGGAGAGGATAAATAAATTGGCCAGAAAATGCAACAAACCTGAGGATTGGGAGCAGTTTAGGATTTGGCAAAGGAGGACAAAGGGATTAATTAAGAGGGGGAAATAGAATATGAGAGTAAGCATTCAGGGCACATAAAAACTGACTGTAAAAGCTTCTATAGATATGTGAAGAGAAAACGATTGGTGAAGTCAAGCTTAGGTCCATTGCAGTCAGAATCAGGGGAATTTATAATGGGGAACAAAGAAATGCCAGACCAATTAAATACATAAGAAGGTTCTATCTTCACAAAGGGGGACACAAATAACCTGCCAGAAATGTCGGGGAACATAGGGTCTAATGAGTGGGAGGAACTGAATGAAATCAGTATTTGTAGGGAAATGGCGTTAGGGAAATTGGCGGAAGTGAAGGCCGATACTTCCACAGGGCCTGATCATTTACATCCGAGGGTACTTAAGGAAGTGGCCATAGAAATAGTAGATGCATTGCTGGTCATCTTGCAAAATTCTATAGACTCTGAAACTGTTCCCATGGATTGGAGGGTAGCAAATGTAACCCGACTTTTCAAAAAAGGTGATAGAGAGAAAACGGGAAGTTATAGACCAGTAAGCCTGACATCGGTAGTGGGGAAAATGCTAGAGTCCATTATAAAGGATGTTATAGCAGAGCACTTGGAAAACAGTGTCAGGATCACACAACGTCAGCATAGATTTACAAAAGATAAATTGTGCTTGACTAATCTACTGGAATTTTTTGAGGATGTAAATGGTAGAATAGATAAGGGAGAACTAGTGGATGTGGTATATTTTGATTTAAGAATGCTTTCGATAAGGTCCCGCATACGAGATTAGCGTGTAAAGTTAAAGAAGATGGGATTGGGGGTAGGGTACTGACTTGGATAGAGAACTGGTTGGCAGACAGGAAGCAAAGACTTGGAATAAATGGGTCTTTCTCCGAGTGGCAGGCAGTGACTAGTGGGGTACCGCAAGTATCGGTGCTAGGCCCCCAGCTATCACAATATATATTAATGAATTAGACAAGGGAATTGGATGTCGTATCTCCACGTTTGCCGACGACACAAAGCTGGGTGGGCGTGTGTGCTGTGAGGAGAATGCTGACAAACTCCTGTATGATTTGGATAGGTTGGGTGATTGGGCAGATGCATGGCAGATGCAGTATAACGTGGAAAAATGCGAGGTTATCCACTTTGGTGGCAAAAAACAGGAAGAGAGATTATTATCTGAACGGCAATAGATTGTGAGAAGGGGAAGTGCATCGAGACCTGGGTGCCCTTTTGCACTAGTCGCTGAAGGTAAGCATACAGGTGCAGCAGGCTTTTAAGAAGGCAAATAGTATGTTGGCCTTCATAGCAAGAAGATTTGAGTACAGCAGCAAGGATGTCTTGCTACAGTTGTACAGTGCGTTACTGAGACCACACCTTGAGTATTTGTGCAGTTTTGGTCGCCTTATCTGAGGAAGGTTGTCCTTGCCATGGAGGGAGTGCAGCGAAGATTCACCAGACTGATACATGGGATGGCAGGAATGACGTATGAAAAGAGATTGGATCGATTGGGCTTTTATTCACTGGAGTTCAGAAGAATGAGAGGGGATCTCATGGAAACTTAGAAAATTCTATCGGGACTAGACTGACTAGATGCAGGAAGGATGTTCCCGATGGTCGGTGAGTCCCAAACCAGGGGTCCCAGTCTAAAGATAAGGGGTAAGCCATTTAGGACAGAGCCAAGGAGGAATTTTTTGACCCAGAGAGTGGTGAACCTGTGGAATTCTCTACCACAGAAGGCAGTTGAGGCCAATTCATTAAATATAGTCAAGAAGGAGTTAGAATTTCTTAAGGCTGAAGGGATCAAGGGATATGGGGAGAAAGCAGTGACAGGGTCCTGAGTTTGGATGATTAACCATGATCTCATCAAATGGTGGAGCAGGCTCGAGGGGCCAAATGGTCTACTCCTGCTCCTATCTTCTATATTTCTATGTTTCTATTCGGAACACAGGAATGTACGAACAGTAGGTGGCCATTGTGCTGCTCGGGTCTGTACCGCCATTGAATGAAATCATGGCTGATCTGCGACCCAACTCCACATACCTGCCTTTGGCCCATATCCCTTTATACCATTGGTTAAGAAAAAAGCTATCAATCTCCGATTTAAAATGAACAATTGATGTAGCATCAATTGCCATTTGCAGAAGAAAGTTCCAAACTTGTACCACCCTTTGTGTGTAGAAGTGTTTCTAATTTCACCCCTGAAAGTTCTGGCCCTAATTGTTTGACTATGCCAACACTAGTCCCAGAATCCCCAACCAGTGGAAGTACTTTCTCTCTATCTACCCTATCTGGTCCCCTTAATATATTGAACACTTCGATGAGATGAACTCTTAACCATCTACCTTCTAGGGATTATAACCGCAATTTGTGTAATCTCGCCTTGTAACTTAAATATTGAAGTCCGGGTATAATTCTGGTAAACCTACTCTGCACTCCCTCCAAGGCCAATATATATTTCCTAAGGTTTGGTGCCCAGAACAGCTCACAGTTCTCCGGGTGTAGTCTAACCAGGGTTTTGTATAGCAGCAGCATAACTTCACCACCTTCTATTTTGATCATCTGGATATAAAGATTAGCTTTCCGTTAGCCTTTCTGATTAATTTCTGTACATGTTCATGATATTTTAATGATCCATGTACCAGGACCCCCAAGTCTCTTTGACCTCCACTGCTTTTAGCTTTCACCATTTGGAAAGTACCCTGTCTATCATTTTTAGTTCCAAAGTGGATGACCTCACATTTGCCTACATTGAAATATATTTGCCAAAATGTTGCCCATTCACTTCATCTATCGATATCCCTTTGTCATTTTACTGTTTTCATCTACACTGCCTACATTAGCAACTATCTTTGTGTCAATTGAAAATATGGACATATGACTTTCTATGCCATCATCTAAATCGTTAATAATTTCTGTGAATAGTTGAGGGCCCAAAACAGATCCCTGCGGGACACCACTTGTCACATCCTGCAAATCTGAATACCTAGTGTAGTGTATGTGCCTTTAAGAGCCCCCTGTGTACTGTAATGCCGGTAATGGCCACTCGGGCTATATAAGCCTGTATATTGTGTTGTATCAGTTAGTTCACCTCCAGACTTTGTTCAGTAAACACCTGTGAAACCAACTCCTGCCTTCAGTGTCTCTATTAACACACGGATACAACAGTGGCGACGAATTGGAAACGGACTTACCTGCAATTCAGCAGCATCTCAAGGACATCGATTCCTCAGAAGTCCAAAGTCGAAGAAAAGCAAGAAAAAAAAAAAAACTGTGGTTTCACCAGCTAGCCGAGCTGATGGCAGGTACTGCAATAATCCTTCCTGGGCAGCGGGCTGGGTCTCCATCAGCTGGCTCTGCAGCGAGGCCAAGCAGCGAAGGCGGAGGCAAACACAAACAGAGGGGGGGAGCACTCGGGAGATGGCCGGCGCTGCAAAGCAGGTCGGAGTTCGGACCTAGCAGAGGGGGAGAAAAGTCCCAGAGTGTCCGGCGGGAACGAGTCTCCACCTGTAAATAAAAAAAACGCGGAAAACAGCGTTGTCAGCAGCAGCAGCGGCGGGAAAGCGCGGGAAGCGCCATTTTTTTTCCAGGACACCTAAGGCTGGCAATATTGATGCTTTCAATAATGATATAGAGCATTGGATCACATATGTGAAAAGAGTGGAGGTATATTGCAGAGCAAATGGAATAGAAAATGATGAAAAGGCGTCAGTACTCCTAAATCAAATGGGCGCAAAAACATACGGGCTGTTATGAAACTTAATCACTCCAGCCAAACCAAAGGACAAGAATTTTAAGGACATTGTTGATACCCTACAGGAGCACTTAAACCCAACACCGTTGCTGATAGTGGAACGATTCAAATTCTTCAAGAGGAATCAGCACAAGAATGAAAGTAACGCTGATTACCTCACCGAATTAAGAAAGCTATCAAAGCACTGCCAATTCGGGGCAGGACTGGCAGATTCCCTTCGAGACAAATTCGTCTGCGGTCTCCTAAGTGAAGGAACACAGAAGAGGCTGCTTTCTGAGAAAGATTTGACACTGGACAAGGCTTTCAGTATGGCTGTATCATACGAAGCAGCCGCAAGAGGAGCTGCAGAGATACAGCAAAAGACACAGGACTGCGGCACCCATGAAATGACACAGGGTTTCGAGAGATGTTATCGCTGTGGCAGATCCACCCATGACCAGAGGGACTGCTGGTTCAAGGACAAATCTTGCAGGCAATGCGGAAAGATTGGACACATTGCACGTGTATGCCGATCTGGACAAAAAAAATCCACGGACAGGAAAAAAATCAATAAGGGAAAGTACGGAAAGGTACAAATGATGACGGACAGTAGCACTGAAGACCAGAAGAGTGATAGCGACTCTGGAAACAAGAGACTAAGCTGTCTCAAATTACATAATGTAATTGCCAAAGAAGATTACCAGACCATTTGGGTTACCCTCAGGATAGCAGGGTCCCCAGTTAAAATGGAGCTAGCTACAGGATCAGCTCTGACCGTCATAAGTCGACGGGATTATGAGCGGCTATTTCCACATATACCTTGAAAAGACACATCCATTATCTTGAAAACATATACGGGGCAGAAAGTACACCCCAAAGGAAAAATAAGTGTGCCTGTTGCATACAACGGCAAGGAAATACAGAAGTTGTATTTATACATTCTACAAGATGGTGGTCCACCGCTGTTGGGATGTGAATGGATCAGGAAGATACGTTTAGACTGGCACTCCATTCAGGCACTGACGGTGCCAAGTAAGAAAAAAAATGATGATGACGTCATACCTGAACGATTAAAAGACATCTTGGCCAACGCCAAGGAAGTGTTTCAAGAGAAACTAGGAACCTTGAAAGGCATCACCGCCTCAATAAAAGTGGAAGATGCGGCAATCCCCAAGTTTTTTAAGGCAAGGCCGGTGCCATACACAATTCGTCCAGCAGTCTAGGCAGAGCTGGAGAATTTGGTAAAGGCAGGCGTATTATCCAAGATAGATTGGAGCGAGTGGGCAACACCCATCGTCCCGGTCATTAAGAAAACGTTGAATAATGATAAATCTGAAGAACAGAGAAAAATTCGCATCTGTGGAGACTTCAAGGTGACTGTAAACCCGGTCCTTCACATGGTACAGTATCCTCTTCCGAGGATAGAAGATATTTTCGCCTCACTATCCGGAGGGAAACGTTTCACCAAAATTGACTTGGCACAGGCATATCTACAGATGGAGGTTGAAGAGGCCTCTAAAAAGTATCTCACGATAAATACACACAGAGGCCTGTACCAGTACAATCGACTGGTTTTCGGAGTAGCATCAGCTCCAGCTATATCTGGCAAAGAGCTATGGAGCAAGTCCTCCAAGGGATTCCGGGGACTCAATGCTACCTAGACGACATCGTTGTAACAGGAGAAAACGACAATGAACACCTTGCCAATTTGGAGCACGTGCTCACTAGGCTGAGAGAATGGGGCCTACGAGCAAATCGCCCCAAGTGCGAATTTTTCCAGAAACAAATATCATATTGTGGCCACATAATTAACAAGGAAGGGTTGCATAAGTCACCTGAAAAAATTGAAGCGGTCATAAAAGCCCCAGCACCTGAAAATGTCTCACAATTCAGGTCGTTCCTGGGATTGATAAATTACTATCATAAATTTTTACCGAACTTATCAACTCTTCTGCACCCGCTTAATGAACTGCTACAAACAGGAGTAATTTGGAAATGGAGCGAAGCCTGTAAACGTGCCTTCCATAAATGCAAAGATTTAATCATTTCCAAGGAAGTTTAGGCTCATTACAAACCATCACTGCCCATCAGACTGGTGTGCGATACATCCCCTTATGGCGTAGGAGCGGTATTATCGCATATATTCCCTGATGGCTCGGAGCAGGTGATAGCTTTTGCATCACGCTCATGGAACTCAGCTGAGCGTAGCTATGCCCAGATCGACAGGGAAGCACTCAGCCTGGTATGGGGAGTGATGAAATTCAACCATTACCTACACGGACAAAAATTTACCTTGTTGACTGACCATCAACCCCTCATCTCCATATTCAACCCTAAAAAGGGTGTTCCCATTATGACAACGCAAAGGCTACAGAGGTGGTCCCTTTTTCTAGGGGCACATCAATATGACATAGAATACAAAGGATCAAAACAGCATGGGAATGCTGATGGTTTATCGTGCCTACCATTGCCAATGGTAGAAGAGGCACCTACAGTAGGCCCAGTGGAGATGTTCCACTCTACCATAGTGGAATGTCTACCAGTAAAAAATTCTGCCATTGAAAAGGATACGAGAAATGACCCGACTCTCTCACGAGTCTACGATTTAACAGTGAAGGGATGGCCAGCACATGGCGAACCACTGTTGCCAGCATTCTCACAAAGATGAGAACAGCTGTCAGTGTGCCGAGGAACCTTGATGTGTGGATCCAGAGTGGTGATTCCACCCAAACTCCAGGATAAATTGCTAAAGGACCTTCACGAGGGGCATCTGGGTGGAGTAAAAATGAAGAATCTAGTCAGGGCGTTTGTATGGTGGCCAGGTATCGATGGAGACATCGAAGAAATGACCAAGAGCTGCCTAGGATGCCAGAAGGTCCAAAACGCTCCACCACAAGCCCCTCTACATCCATGGGAGTGGCCCTCATCTCCATGGCAAAGGGTACACATCGACTTTGCTGGTCCATTTATGGACTCAATGTTCTTAATCGCGGTTGATGCACACTCCAAGTGGCCGGAGGTAATAAAGATGTCCTCCACCACCACGGAAAAAACCATCACAGTATTAAGGACCATATTTCCTAGGAGTGGGCTGCCTGAACAGATCTGTTCTGATAATGGACCGCAATTTGTGTCCGAAGAATTCAGGAAGTTCATAAAAAACAATGGGGTTAAGCAATACACGTCCACCCCATACCATCCCGCCACCAATGGATTGGCTGAAAGGTTTGTCCAGAGCTTCAAGAAAGCCATAAAGGCCATGGGTAATGAAGACATAAAACTTCAGCATAAGGTAGATAACTTCTTCTTTGCATACAGGAATGCAACACATATGGTTACAAACCAAACTCCCGCCATGATGTTCTTCAATAGAAGCCTAAGATGCCGGCTGGATTTGATCAAGCCAAACATCAGAAGGGATGTGGAGAACCGGCAATTTCAAGGCATGAATGAAAGGCCAACTAGAACCTTCCAGATAGGTCAACAAGTTTTGGCCCGGGACTACCGTACCGAGAAATGGCATCCTGGGACAATTTGCACACGACTAGGACTGCTGATGTATACCGTGGACATTGGAGAAAGCATAATAAGGCACCATGCTGACCAGATCATAGAGTCATCCGAAAAGGGACAACCTACACCACAACTCAATATGCCTAATGATGAAGTAGACATACCCATAGTATCTACCTCTGATCCGGTGATACTGGAACCAGATGAACCCGACACTGGCATTCAAGCCGAATCAGCCTTGCCAAAAGAACCTACTACACCACCAGAAACTACTACACCACCGAGGTGTTATCCGGACCGAGTCAGGAAGCCTCCAGAGAGACTGGCTTATAATTGATTAACTGCAGCAATGTGTAGATTATTGTTCTTGTAACATGTAATTAATGATTACTTAAAATATGATGTACTGGTTGGCTAAAAGGGGAGGAATTGTAGTGTATGTGCCTTTAAGAGCCCCCTGTGTACTGTAATGCCGGTAATGGCCACTCGGGCTATATAAGCCTGTATATTGTGTTGTATCAGTTAGTTCACCTCCAGACTTTGTTCAGTAAACACCTGTGAAACCAACTCCTGCCTTCAGTGTCTCTATTAACACATGGATACAACACTACCCATTATCTTTACTGCCTGTCTCCTGTCGCTCAGCCAATTTCATAACCAGGTCAATAGTTTGCCCTCAATTCCGCAGGCTTCCACCTTAGTTAACAATCTCTTATGTGGGACTTTATGAAATGCCTTCTGGAAGTCCATATTAGTAACATCCATAGATATTCCCCTGCCCACTAGTTTAGTCACCTCCTCAAAACCTGCAGTCAGATTTGTCAGGCATGACCTACCTTTCACATATCCATGCTGCTCTCTCTGATCAACTGAAAATTTTCAAGGAGTTCAGTCCCTCTTTCCTTATTTATAGACTCTAGCAATTCCCCCGACAACAGATGTTAGGCTAACTGCTCTATTATTCCCTGGTTTCACTCTCTCGCCATTCTTAAATAGCAGAATGACTTGCGCAATTTTTTCATCTAGTGGAACGATTCCTGAATCGTATTTGGTAATAACAGGTTAAATGATCCTCCTGCAAGATATGAATGTTTCCTAAAGGCAGAAAAAATTATCGCTATTTTGTTTAATCAGTTCTTCCTCGAAAAGCAGGCACAGCCACAGGGGCTGAAGTAATCACAATTTAGGGTTCTAACGTGCTGGTTACCACATTGCCTATGTATGGCCAATTTTCGAGTAGTTACCATAGAGACGGACCATCTATGTAGTGATTTGTACTCTCTCAAATGAAATACGTGGTCACTGCCTCACTTACTGCTTGTCCTTGCTCCACCATCGTTCCTTTATTGTATTGTTTATTGTAAAGAGAATTAAGCCTGCATAGATCAAGGATCATGTTCCAGTGCAGTTCTCTTTGTTCCGAGTTACAATATTTAATAATATCAAAAATCTGGCTACAGTTCCACGAGAACATTTAGTTTATGTTTCTATTTTTGATTAATCATCTCTTTTGGTGCAGTTGTTGTTAGAAGCAGCTTATTTCTGGCAGGTACTTCTCGATGGAATGTATGTGGCTCTTCTTGCTCAAAATCTCAAGATGTAGCAACAAAAAAATCAAGTAAACACGCATTAATGTTTTGAGTTGTCCCTGGAGTCGTGGCGAAAGAGAAAAGCACCCCATGTTACTCTTTAAAAAATGACGACCAGCTGGCGGTAATTTCAACTTTCAAAATTCATGTAAAGTGGCTATATCGAATTGGCTGCATATTTAAAGTTCAATGTTACTGAAACAACGGTTAACTTAAATTATCCATTAATTTCGAAACATCTGATAACCCCTTACCCCCACCACCAATGTTTTAGTGAACCTTTCATTTTGTGATATATTAGTGTCATTAATTGATTTTCATTATGCATTTCACCAATCCCTACTGGTGCATATAAAGTGGGATATCATTACACTATCGAAACATAGAAACATTGAAGGTAGGAGCAGGAGTAGGCCATTCGGCCCCTCGATCCTGCTCCACCACTCAATGCAATCATGGCTGATCATCCAAATTCAGTACCCGGTCCCTGCTTTCTCCCCATATCCCTTAATCCCTTTAGCCTTAAGAAATATATCCAACTCCTTCTTGAATATATTTAATGTATTGACCTCTACTGACTTCTGTGGTAGAGAATTCCACAGGTTCACCAATCTCTGGGTGAAGAAATTCCTCCTCATTTCTGTCCAAAATGGCCTGCCCCTTATCCTTAAACTGTGACCCCTAGTTCTGGACTCCCCGACCATCGGGAACATCCTTCCTGCATCTAGTCTGTCCAGTCCTGTCAGAATTTTATAAGTTTCAATGAGGACAACTACAGTGAGGGTCCTTGCTATTTAGTTCCCTTTCAATCTGTTGTGTGTGTGTAATATTTGATTGGCCACTGCTTGGCTCTTTCTCAATTAGCAGGGATGATCCACGCGTTTTTATAAAGCCTCACATTCTGTTCTATTTCCACATCAATGCCCCCAGTCGCTCAATCTTCAGCAGTATCCATTTTTACCCTTACAGCTCCTAGAATCTGGCGCCCAGAGTGAAGACAACTGCTGATTATATTATTCTGATTTTGTTCAAACATTTCATCTTGATCTTCGTTTGTGGAATTAAAATGTTGATTATATGATTGCTTCAGACTAATTCATGTATTTATGTGTCCTCCGTGTACAATGGAGTGTTATTATCTGTTATCTTCGCTGGACCCACCCTTCACCATTCTTTGTCGGCATTGGCTGCACCAATCCCCGTTTCAGATCAAATGGAGCGACCAAGTTATGTCATTTGCTGAATCTGCACCAAAACTCAGATTTTTTCGTTCGTGCCAAATAACGATTTTCCCCAAAAAATCTTCGGTCCCCATAGTTTTATTCTCACACTCCTTCCATATTTCTGTAGTTCATGACTCTGTCACAAACCTGAACGTGAAATAAGAAAACACTGCACGCGATGCAATCTCTTCTACATTGGGCAGCCCAAACACACATTGGGTGACCAACTTATGGAACAGCTCCGTTCAGTCCGCGAAGGAGGAAGCTTATAAAGTTGTCAGAAAAGGTGTTCAGCCTGAGGATTGGGATCTTTTTAGAAATCAGCACAGGGGACCAAGAAATTGATAAAGAAAGGGAAAATTGAATATGAGCACAAACTAGCGAAAATTATAAAAGCTTCTTTAGGTATGTGAAAAGGAAAAGACTGGCGAAGGTAAATGTAGGTCCTTTACAGTCAGAGATGGGAGAATTTATAATGGGGAATGAGGAAATGGCTGAGAAATTAAACAAATATTTTGTTTCTGTCTTCACGGAGGAAGACACAAAAAACCTCCCTAAAATACGAGGAAACCAAGGGTGTGACGAGAATAAGGAACTTAAATAAATTATTATTAGTAAAAAAACAGTACTAGCAAAATTAATGGGACTAAAGTTCGACAAATCCCAAGGACCGGCTGACATGCTAGGGTTTTGAAAGGTGTAGCCATTGGAATAGTGAACGCATTGGTTGTCATCTTCCAAAATTCTATAGATTCTGGAACGGTTCCTGCAGATTGGAGGATAGCAAATGTAACCCCACTTTTTAAGAAAGGAGAGAGAGAGAAAACGGGGAGCTACAGACCTGCTAACCTCACATCAGCAGTTGGGAAAATGCTGGAATCTAGTTTGAAGGATACAATAACTGGGCACTTAGAAATTAATAGTAAGATTGGGCAGAGTCAACATGGATTTATGAAAGGCAAAACCTGTTTGATTAAACTAGTGGAGTTATTTGAGGATGTAACCAGTGGAGTAGACAAAGAGGAGCCGGTAGATTAGGTGTACCTGGATTTTCAGAAGGCCTTAAAAAGGTCCCACACAAGAGGTTGGTGAACAAAATTAAGGCACATAGAATTAGGGTAATACACCTGCATGGATTGAGAATGGGTTAACAGACAGAAAACAAACATTAGGGATAAATGGGTGTTTTTCAGGATGGCAGTCTGTGACTGGTGGAGTACTGCAAGCATCGGTGCTTGGGCCCCAGCTATTCACAATCTATATCAATGATATGGATGAGGGGACGAAATGTAACATTTCCAAATTTGCTGATGATAGGTAGCTAGGTGGCAGTGTCAGTTGTGAAGAAGCTGTGAAGAGGCTTCAAGGAGAGCTTGACAGGCTCAGTGAGTGGGCGATAACGTGGCAGATGGAATATAATGTGGATAAATGTGAAGTTATCCACTTTGGAAGATCAAAAAAAAAGGCAGAGTATTTCCTAAATGGTGACAGATTGGGGAATGCAGATGCTCAAGGGACCTGGGTGTCTTTGTACACGAGTCACTGAAAGTGAATGTGCAGGTGCAGCAAGCCATTGGGAAGACAAAAGGCATGCTGGCCTTCATTACAAGAGGATATGAGTACAGGAGTAAATAAGTCTTACTCCAATTATATAGGGCTTTGCTGAGACCACACCTGGAGTACTGTGTACAATGTTGGTCTCCTTACCTAAGGAAGGATAAACTTGCCATAGATGGAGTGCAACGAAGGTTCATGACATTGATTCCTCGGATGGCGGGACTTTATTATGAGAAGAGATTGAGTAAACTAGGCTTGTATTCTATTCAATTCAGAAGAATGAGAGGGGATATCATTGAAGCATGCAAAATTATTACAGGGCTTGATAGGATGGATGCTGGTAGAATGTTTCCCTTAGCTGGGGAGTCTAGAGCTAGGGACCACAGCCTCAGGATAAAGGGTAGGCTATTGAGAACTGAGATGAGAAGAAAATTCTTCACAGAGGGTGGTGAATCTTTGGAATTCTCTACCCCAGAGGGCTGTGGAGGCTCAGTCATTGGGTATATTAAAAACAGAAGTCGATAGATTTCTGACTAGTAAGCGCATCAAGGGATATGGCAGGTGAAAGGAGTTGAGGCAGAAGATCAGCCATGATCTCACTGAATGGCAGAGCAGGCTCAAAGGGACGAATGGCCTACTCCTGCTCATATTTCTTATGCTCATGTTCTTATTGCGCCAAGCATCCACTGGCCTGCAGTATAATTGCCTTGACCACTCCCTCTCTGACCTCTCTGTCCTCAGCCTCCTACACTGTTCCAATGAAGCTCAATGTAAGCTCGAAGAACAGCAGCTCATTTTTAGATTAAGCACTTTACAGCCTTCTGGACTCAATATTGCATTCAAGGATTTCATATCTTAACATCTGCCACCATATTTTTCGGACGACATCTTTTGCTGATGATTTTGATATTCGCATTTACACCTCCTCTAGACCCAGCTTTTCCTTCCATCTCCTTTTGCCATGCACCATCATCCCATTTATCATTTAATCTCTACTGCCTTCCACCCTATCACAGACCTTATCTTTTGTCCTTTCCTCTCCTCCCCATTTGCTGCCTCTATTCTTGCCCTAAACCTGTTGCATCACTGACCTGTTCTAGTCCTGATGCATGGTTATCGACCTGAAAAGTTAACTTTGTTTCTCTCTCCACAGATGCTGCCTGACATACTGAGTATTTCCCGCATGTAGTGTTTTTATTTCAGATTTCCAGTATTTTGCTTCTGTCCTTCTCCATTTCTATCTGTCTCTATGCCTTTCTCAATTTTTAGCTCCCGGTTCCGGTCTCCCGTTCATTTCCCCTTTTTTATGTGGGAGATGACATTACAGATGAGGAAGCCTGAGGCGCGGATTCGCAGATTGAGGTTCACCACCTCTCTCACATCCGCAGATCTGGAAAATAAAGGCACATAAAAGGGAAGTAGTCTGAAGATAATTCTGCCTCTGTTCTATTTCGAACCAGTGAATCAAAGTACGGCAAACCCGTACAGTTGCTCAATGTGCAACATCTCCAGGTTTATAAAGAAAGATTGCCATAGGAGGTGGGTCAGGAAAAATAGAGCGTCTGGACAAGCAACGAGCTGCTCGGAACATAACGTCCAAAATAGAACCGACAGAGATGGGGTTCTAACTCACGTTCTTCCATTTATAAGACCAAGGCCTAGAAATTGGGGTGCCAAGCTCGTCTGGTCGCCGGAATTCACGCTGCGAACGGAGCCGCTTGCGCCCGCCGGAAATTCAGTTTGAGCGCCCCAAGAGGGACTCGGGTCGTTGCTAGAGGTTCCCCGCATCCCGCTTGGGACGCTCAAACTGAATATCACAGCACAATGTGGCGCTGCGGTACTGCAGGCCTTCCTCCCCTTCTTAAGGTGGACAGGCCTGCACCAGCAAGATCACCGATCGCGAATGCTGGCAAAAGAGCCCGGCACCGAGGAGAAGTGCCGGGCTCTTGGGACCCAGCCGGCACTGCCCGGGGGGGGGAATCAGGAGGCCGGGAACTGTGGCGTGATGAGGTGCTGACAGGCGGCCACCGAAAAACATGGCAGCCCTGCACCTCCCCCATAATTTGCACCACTAGCGCCGCAGGTAGGCCCCCTTGAACCGATCATGATTTGCGACCGGCTCTACAGGGGGGGGCATGACCCAGTATCGGGTTCGGGGCGTTAGCATGGCACTGCACTCACCGATGATGTCATTGGTGGTGGCGCAGCGCTACAGGCTAATGTCGCCATTAGCGCCCCGCTAAATATCGCGGGAGGCGTGGCCAGTGGCTCTAAATCCACTGAGTGCCCTCTTTAGGTGCTAACTGGTGGTGCAGCCCACCGAATTTCTAGGCCCAAATGTCTTACTGCTGGCCCATCGCGCCTAATCGATGCAGCTTCTACGCTGCCTGGTGTGACATTCCAGATGTCACATTCCAGATGTCACACTCCAGATGTCACACTTTAGGTGTCAGATTCTAGGTGTCACACAGGTGTGTATGGGCTTTCACAGTTTATCAGGAACCTGCCAGGTATATATGAGTTTCACAGTATATATATGCATTTTGCCAGGTATATATGGGGTTTCGCAATGTAGCCTTTCCTGCCTGGTGTTTATGCAAATTCATAGAGTATCGAGCACCTCCCAAGTGTACATAGGGTTTCATAGAGTGTATCAGGATCCTGCTAGGAGTGTATGGGCTTTCACAGTGTATCTGGATTCTGGCAAGTGTGTTTAGGGATTCACAGTGTATCAGGATGCTGCCAATTGTGTATGGGGTTTCACATTGTATCAGTAACCTGGCAGGTGTGTACGGGGTTTCAAAGTGTATCAGGATCATGCCAGGTGTGTCAGCAGTTTCACATTGTATCAGGATCCGGCAAGGTGTCTATGGTGTTTAACATGTATCGGAATCCTGCCAGGTTTGTATGGGTTTTCACATTGCAACAGGTCCTGTCAGGTGTATATGGGTTTTCACAATGTATCAGGATCATTCAAGGTGTCTATTTTGTTTCACAGTGTATCGGAATCCTGCCAGGTGTGTATGGGTTTTCACATTGCAACAGCTCCTGCCGGTTGTGTATGTGGTTTCACAGTATTTTGGATGATGCCCGGTGTGCATGGGGTTACACAATGTATCAGGATACTGCCAGGTGTGTAGGGGTTTCACAATGTATCAGGATACTGCCAGGTGTGTATGGGGTTTCACAGTATATCAGGATCCTTCCCCGTTTGTATGGGGTTTGTCAGTCTATCAGGACTCTGCCAGGTGTGTATGGGGTTTCACAGTGTATCAGGACCCTGCCAGGTGTATATGGGGTTCCACAGTGTATCAGGATCCTGCCAGAGCTGTATGGGGTTTCTCAGCGTATCTGGATCCTGCCAGGTTTGTATAGGGTTTCAAAGTGTATCAGGATCCTGGCAGGTGTGTATGGTATTTCAAAATGTTTCAGGATCCTTCCAGGTGTGTCTAGGGTTTCATATTGTATCAGGATCCTGCAAGGTGTCTATGGTGTTTCACAGTGTATAGGAGCCCTTCCAGGCATGTATGGGTTTTCACAGTGTAACCAGTCCTGCCGCGTGAGTATGCTGTTTCACAGTGATTCAGTATCCTGCCGGGTGTAATTGGGGTTTCAAAGTATTTTAGCATGTTGCCCGGTGTGCATGGGGTTTCACAATGTATCAGAATCCTGCCAGGTGTGTATGTGGCTTCACAGTGTATCAGGATCCTGCCAGTTGTATATGGGGTTTCACGATGTATCAGTATCCTGCCAGATGTGTATGTGATTTCCGAATTTATCAGGATCCTGCCAGCAGCTTTTGGGGTTTCAATTTATCAGCACCCTGCCAGATGTGTACAGGACTTCACAAAACCGGCCACTGATATAATTTATTTACACAGTGCAGTCTAATACCAGCATTATTCCTGATGTAGCAAATTATCTGAAAGAATAATGAAGCAGGATTTTAATTCATGAATTCGATGATCGGTTTTACACAGTCTTGTGGTGATATATTATTTTTCTTGACAGATTTTTTGCTTAACATTTTTAATTTGTTGTGATTTGATGTTAAATTATTTTAATTTATGATTGCGGTTTTTATCCACTCACTATATATAGCTGGATGTGAATCTTCTGGTCTCTATGGGCAGTGAAATTGTGTGTGTGTTCCTGGAGATGTATCCTGGCTGGTGCTTCTATTTGAATATATTGACCATATCTCTCCAGTTGTCAGCACCTGACTAATGAGCACTGGAGGAGGTGAGGATATTTACTGCTGTTCCAGTAATATTAGCACTAATGTGTAATGTTCTGAATGACGTAAATTTAAACAGTGAGGTGATGCACAGCATTCATTAGTGGAATCTTTAGGGGTCTTGCAATATCATAAAACACAATAAGTATAAAAGTGGTAGATTTGCCTGCTGTTTTACAATCACAATACTGCACTTTGCATGCATCTCGTTTGTGAGCCCTCGCACGTGCGCCCAATGAAACTCTCAGTCAGCGTCCTTTCCTTTCCCCATTGAGTAAATGTAAAAGCTATTCAGCATTCGATCAGCAATTTCTCCAAACTGTAATTTGAGTTATTCTCCGGCATTAATTTCCAACCAAGTTTGAGTCCTTGCGCACTTAAGGTATCTACTGTTTCACGCACACTGACACTTTATCCATTTATGGGATGTGGGCGTCGCTGGGAATGCGAGCATGTATTGTCCATCCCTAATTGCCCTTGAGAAGCTGGTGGTGAGACACCTTCTTGAACCGCTGCAGTCCATGTGTTGAAGGTACTCCCACATTGCTGGTAGGGATGGAATTCCAGGATTTTGACCCAGAGCAGATGAAGGATCGGCATTATATTTCTAAGTCGGGATTATACGTGACTTGGAGGTGTACTTGGCGGTGGTGGTGTTTCCATGCTTCTGCTGCCTTTGTCCTTCTAGCTGGAAGAGGCCGCTGGTTTGGAAGGTGCTGCTGAATAGGCCTTGGTGCGTTGTTGCCGTGCTTCTTTTAAATGGTACACACTGCAGCCACGGTTCGCCGGAAGTGGAGGAAGCGAATGTTTAAGTTGGTGGATGGGGTTCCAATAAAGCGGGCTGCTTTGTCCTGGATGGTGTCGAGCTTCTTAAGTGTTGTTGGAGCTGATCTCATCCAGGCAAGTGGGGTGTATTCCAACACACTCCTGACTTGTGCCTTGTAGAAAGGCTTTACGGAGTTGGAGGGGAGATGCTCGCCGCAGAATACCTAGCCTGTGACCTGCTCTTGTAGCCGCAGTGTTTATGTGGCTGGACCAGTTAAGTTTCTGGTCATTGGTGACCCCCCAGGATGTTGATGGTGGTGGATTCGCCGATGGTAATGCCGTTGAATGTCAAGCGGCAGTGCTTAGACTCGCCTGTTGGAGATTGTCATTGCCTGGCACGTGTTTGCTGTGAAAGTAACCTGCCACTTATCAGCCCAAGCCTGAACGTCGTCCAGGTCTTGTTTCTTGCGGGCATGGTCTGCTTCATTGTGTGTGGTGTTGTGAATGGCGCTGAACACTGCGCAGTCATCAGCGAACATCTCCATTTCTGAACTTATGTTGGAGGGAAGTTCATTGTTGAAGCAGCTGTAGATGGTTGGGCCTAGGACACTGCCTTGAGGTACTCCTGCAGTGCTGTCCTGCAGCAGTGATGATTGACCTTTAATCACCACAGCCAAATTTCTTTTTGCTAGATATGGCTCCAGCCAGTGTAGCATTTTCCCCCTAATTCCCATTGACTACAGTTTTACTAGGTCTTCTTCATGTCACACTCGGTCAAATGCTGCCTTGATGTCAAGGGCAGTCATACTCACCTCACCTCACCTCTGGAATTCAGCTACTCTGTCCATGTTTGGGCCAAGGCTGTAATGAAATTGGGAGCCGTGTGGTTGTGGGGGAACCCAAACTGGGCATCATTGAGCAGGTTATTGGTGAGTAATTGCCGCTTGATAGCACTGTCGGTTAAATGTTCCATCATTTTGCTGATTATTGAGAATAGACTGATGGGGCGTTTATTGGCCGGGTTGGAATTGTCCTGCTTTTTGTGGACAGGACATACCTGGGCAGTTTTCCACATTGTCGGATAGATGTCAGCGTTGTAGCTGTACAAGAACAGCTTGGCTAGAGGCGCGACTAGTCTGGTGCACAAGTCTTCAGCACATTATCCGGAATGTTGTCGGGGCCCACAGGCATTGCTGTCTCCAGAGCGCTCAGCCGTTCCTTGATATCATGTGAAGTGAATCGATTTGGCTGCAGACTGGCTTCTGTCATAGTGGGGACCTCAGGAGGAGGTCGATATGGGTCATCCACTCTGGCACTTCTGGTTGAAGATGGTTGAAAACTATGTGGTTACAGATTTTGGTGGAATACAATTCTGCTGCCACTGATGTCCCACAGCGTCTCATGGATGTTCAATTGTTGAGCTGCTACATCTGTTCTGAAGCTATCCAATTTAACACGGTGGTATTTACAAACAACACGATGGATGGTGACCTCAGTGTGAAGAAGGGACTTTGTCTAAACAATGACTGTGCGGTGGTCCCTGCTGCTAATACTGTCATGGACAGTTGCATATGCGACAGGTAGATTGGTGAGGATGAAGTCGTGTTGGTTCTCTCACCAACTGTCACAGGCCCAGACTGGCAGCTATGTCCTTCATGACTCGGCCTGCGGTGGTGCTACCGAGCGACATTGAAGTGCATTCTGTGCCCTTGCTGCTCTCAGTACTTCTTCCAAGTGGTGTTCAACATAGGTGGTAATCAGCAGGATTATTTCTTTCCTTGCCCATGCTTGACCTGATGCAATGACATTTCATAAGGTCCGGAGTCAAAGTTGACTCCTTCCCGACTGTATACCACTGTGCTGCCTGGTAGGTCTGTCATCGATGGAAGAGTTTGGGACAGCGGATGAAAGATATGAGTATGTAAGCATTCTATCAGGCTGTTGCTTGTCTAGTCTGTGGGACAGCTCTCCCATGGCCCAGGTGTTGGTGAGGAGGACTTTGCAGGGTCGACTGGGCTAGGTGTGCTATTGCCGTGTCCATAGCCGATGCTGGGTTTTATTCTTATTATTGTATTTCATCGCAGTTTGTTACAAAAGAGTGGTTTGTTGGGCTATTTTAGAGTCAGCCACATTGCTGACCCATGTGGGTGTGGAGTCACATATTGGCTAGACCAGGTAAGGTAGTTTCCTTCTCTAAAGCACCTTCGTGAAGCAGCTGTGTTTTCACGACAATGCGACACGTTAATGGTTACCATACTGATACTACCTTTTTATTCTAGATTTATTTAACTAACTGAATTTAAATTCCCCAGCTGTCATGGTGGAATTTGTGCTCACGTCTCTGGATCATTAGTCCAGGCCTCTGAATCACCAGCCCAGTAACATTACCACTATGCTACATTTCCCTTGTATAAAAAAACTAGAATAATAAACACACAACAGAAACAACTTGCATTTCCACATGCATTAAACATAGAAAACATCGCCAGGCATTTCACAGGAGATGAATCAAACAAATGATGGGCGCTGAATAAAGGAGGGGGAGGGGTGCTCAGAACATTGTTCAAAGAAGTGATTTTCAGGAGGGTCTAAAAAGGGAGAAGAAGGAAATGGAAAGGCTTAGGAGGAGAATTGCAGAGCAGAGAGCCTGGGCAGCCAAAAGCACGGCTGCCATTGAAAGTGTAAGGAGAACGTGAAATGCACAACAGGCCAGAGACATAGGAAAAGAGAGATCATGGAGGTGGAGGCTTGTAAGGCTGGAGGAGGTTCCAGAGACAGGACCATAAAAGGATATTTCCTTTGATGTGAGGCTCAGTAACCTGGAGCTTGCCTTCTCACTGACCTGTACAGTTCACCAATGTTCCCATTAGGTTGTGCATCTGCAGAGCGTTCGGCATGTTCCCACGCAGCCTGCTCACCAGATGGTAACTCACATCAACCGTGAATGTGCAGTATTTTCAATGCGTTGCACAGCCCATTAAAGGCACTGCGCACCCAAAAAAATCAAAGGGAACATTGCAATTTAAATCTAAGCTCCACGACAGCAACCTTCTGACCCAGCCCAACACTTCACTGAGTCAGCCCCACATCCCACTGATCCATTCCCACACCGACAGCCCACTGACCCTGACCCACACAGACACACCACAGACCCAGTACCACATCACACAGAAGAAGCTTCATATCGACACCCCTCTTGCCCAGCTGCACACCAGCACCCAACTGAACCAGAGCTACACCGACACCCCACAGACAAGGCTCCAAAACAAACCCCCACAGACCCAGCCCTACACCACACAGACCAAGCTCCATACCGGCACAAAACTGACCCAGACCCGCAACGACACCCCACGGACCCAGCCCCACACTGACACCCCACTGACCCAGCTACATACCCACACCCCAATGACCTAGCCCGATACTGACACCCAACTGACCCAGCCACGCACCCACACTGCAGTGACCCAGCGCCACACTGACACCCCACTGGCCTATCCCCATACCCCACTGACGCACCCCCAAATTGAAACCCCACTGACCCAGCTCCACACGGACAGCTAATTGACCCAGTAACACAGTCACACCCCACTGACCCAGACCCAAACTGACACCCCACTGACCCAGCCCCACACTGAAACTCCACTGAACCAGCCACACACCCACATCCCATTGACCCAGCCACAGACCCAAACCCTACTGGCCTAGCCGCACACCGAAACTCCACTGAAATGTTACGCTGCTAAAAATAGTAACCATGTCCTATCTGTTTAAGAGTCTGAATAAACTGCATCCCGCTACAAATTCCTCAAATGCCTCTTCTCTTCTCTTCTATCCCGAGTGGACATCATGTCCTTGGACAGCGGGCAATGGTCGAAATTGCAGCAGCTCGGCAGTTGTACAGCTTCGAACTGCGAACAGCAATAAGGGATAAAAAGGCCAGGTATACTACCAATCTGGGCGTCATAGCAATTTGGTGTTAGTTTATTAATGCAGGAGGTTATAGACATTTATGAATGGCCTACTATTTCAGGGATTTAACTCAATTGTGGCCAGTTTATTAATATCAGAGTTTCCATGTATTTGTGGTTAGATAATTGTTGCTGAGGTTTAAACCCAATTGAGTTAGGTTAATGAATTTGCTAATGATCCATAGAGGTGTAGAAGGACTAGTATCGAATCTCACAGTGAAAACCAGAATAGGAGATATAGTTACTTATTTAGAAGAGCTGTAATTAAACTCGGAATGGAAGTGGGCTCGGTGCTGTGGATGAGCAGTGAGATTTGGGGATGCAGATTGAAAGGACATTAAAAGCAACATCGCAGGTTGAGAAATTCCTAAAGAAGCTGAAGAAATTCCAGGTTTAAGCGTGAGGTATAGAATATAAACCCAAAAGGTAGCGATGAGCTGATATACAATTTTAATATGACCTCAGTTAGAGTTTTGTGTGTAGCATTGAGCTACACTGTATAGGAAGGATGGAGACTTTAGAGAGGGTTAAACGCATTTTCACTGGTGCTGCCTGGAAGGAGGAACCACAAATATGCAGATGTCTTGAGCGTTGGTGCTTCTTTTTGATAAAACAACGCAGATTGTGGGGTGATATAGTTGAAGTGTTTACAATTATGACAGGATGGGGCAAGGTTGTTGCAGGCTGTAACTATTCGGGTTAGATTAATAAGGACAGATGTGTTAACCACTAACAGATAATATCGTGCCTGTTGATAATTTATGTAGTTCGTTGTTAGCAACAGAGTAGTGATGGGGCTCTATTGATAATGTGAGTAATTAATATCATTAAATGATTATTAATGGAGACCCGCCTACCTTTTCATAATTTGAGTCATTTCTTTCTATGTAAATATTAGGGATGGGACGCTCCTGCCTGTTGGTAATCTGAGTAGTCAGTTTTTGTATAAAGAGCAGTGATGGAATCCTGCGACCTGTTGGTAATTTGAGAGTCCGTGGGGAGACTGGTGGAGACCAGGAATGAGTATAGCCTCGATATAGTCTGGGTAAAATGGGCTGCCCTCAGTCACTGTCTGAGCCCACCCTCACAGAACAGCTGCATCCCCGGCGCTGGGGAACACATCATTTCGCGGGATACTGGCGTTAGATAGAATGGGAGAAAATAAAGTTATAAAACAAAGGAATGAAGCTTCGAAGCTACATTAACCTTACCTTCATACCGCAACAACCCCCTGCACTTTGGTTCTCTGAGTGCGCTCTGCACCTTTGCTCAAATTCAGCTTCCAAATTCCTGGTCTTCAAACCTACGCTTCTTCACTGGACTACACTGTACCTTTCAGGTGTTGTTTCTCTGATCTGCGAATCATTTGTTTAGATTTCCGGTAACTTGATCTAAACTAGGACCCATCCCCCACCGCCGCTGTTACCTGCTGAGTTTATGACTGTCATACTGGTTTTTCAACTGCAGCGAGAATCTGGTTTCTTGTCAGAAATTCAATCTTCTAGGCCGAAGTCCATTTCTCTTCGCCTCTGGATCTTATGGTGATCTCCAACTGTGCCACCGTTTTTCTGCCATGCCACCGATTCTGCTCATCTCCCAACTCTTCAGTCACATGGAAATACCTCCAGCAGTGTGTCCGCTGAAACTCTACCCTTTAAATTGCTCCGAGACTCACTTGCCCTCCACACCTGGATCAGAAACTGGACATCAGTTTTCAATGATTGAAATTGAATCCACCCTACCTACGGCAGCTTTATCCCACCACGGTACCTCTGACTCTAACTTTGAGCTCCTTCCTATTGCCTCATCTCTATTTATCAACATGTAACCAGGCTTATGCAACTTGAGTTTCCTGTAATTTCCGATTTAATGACCTGTTCCAATACGAACCTGATGTGTTACAAGATGGCTCCTGGGCTGGCAGCTCCTAGGTGAGCATCTTTGCTGTGCAACTTAATCCTTGGTCATCCATTGTCCTGTCCCATTCAGTCTCCTCTCTTCCACTGGTTAACTTCACCCAGCTCTAATAGTGGGTGCATTTTACCCCTAAGTCGAAGTTAACTGCGAGTTAAAAGTTACCTGGGCCAACTGCCCATCCTCCCACCATGCCTGCTCTTTGGTTCTCTGAGTGCGCACTGCACTTTTGCTCAAATTCAGCTTCCAATTTCCTGGTCTTCAAAACTACGCTTCTTTACTGGACTACACTGTACGTCGCAGCACATTTATCACTGATCTGCTATTCAGTTGTTAAGTTTTACAGTAACTTTTTCTAGCAAACAGCGCATCCCCCACCACCACTGTTACCTGTTCAGTTTATGAATGTCCTGATGAATTTTCAGCTTCAACTTGAGTCTGGTTCCTGCTCAGGAATTCATTCTCTTGGCCCGAAGTCCATTTCTCTTTAGCCTCTGGATCTTATGGTGATCTCCAAATGTGGCACCGTTATTGTGCCCCGCTCAACTCTTCACTCACACGGCAATACCTCCAGCAGAGCATCCTCTGGTACTCTACCCTTTACACAGCTTGAGGACTGACTCACCTCCACACCTGGCTCCGAACCTGGCCATCATTCTGTCAATGATCCAAGCTGAGCCGACCTTTCTGAGGAAATGAGACCGAGGATGGAGACAGGGGGAGTACACAGGGTTCAAGAAGACGGGAGAAAATACGGTACGGCGAGGAGATGGCGGAGGTGATGGGGCATGGAGACAGAGAGTGAGTAGAAGTGGTGAGAGGATAAGGGGAGGCAAGGAGGCAAGCTGCGAGGAGATGGGGTGAGGAAACAGGGGCGTGGAGATGGGGATTCAAAGAGAAGGGGGTGCGAGGAGATAGTGGGTGAGGAGATGGGGGTGCGAGGAGAAGGGGTGGTGAGGAGACAGTGGGTGATGGGACAGGGAGACATATATGCATCAGGATCCTCCACTTGTGTATGGGGTTTCACTGTGTATCAGGATCCTGCCAGGTGTGTATGTGGATTCACAGTGTATCAGGATCCTGCCAGGAGTGTATGGAGTTTCACAGTGTATCAGGATCCTGCCAGGTGTGTATGTGGTCTCACAGTGTATCGGGATCCTACCCAATATGTATGGGGCTTTGCCATGTATCGGGATCCTGCCCAGTAAGAATGGGCTTTCACAGTGTATCAGGATCCTGCCCAGTGTTTATCGTGTTTCACAGTGTATCAGGATCCAGGCAGGTGTGTTTGGGGTTTCGCAGTGTATCAGGATCTTGCCAGGTTTCTATGGGATTTTACAGTTTATCTTTTAGGAACTTATGTTGGTTGTCAAGTTAATTCAGGGATTTAATTAATTTGGGTCGATTCCCATTGTGTGCCACCACCTAGTGGGTATTTGGTACCTAGCAAGTGCAATAAAGCGCAGTAAAGTGCAGCAAAGCAAGTGCAGTAAAGCGCAGTAAAGTGCAGTAAAGTAAGTGCTGTAAAGTAAATTGCTGTACATCACAAGACCAGCAGCTCGACACATGGACTTGGAAGTTATTTTCTTGTTACGCTTCGGCCTTGGACACTATTTGTCTGTAAGTACTTGAGAATGTTATAGATGATTAGTGTACACTATACTTTGCAGAAAATGTTTAGTTTGTAACCTTTCTCTGTAAGCAAACTTACACAGCTAGCCGTGAATTGCTCGCTCTCTGCATCTAGCTGGTTAGCTTGTAGCTGTATTTTGATGCACTATGTACAGGGCTAATTTAAAGTGAATGTAAGAGAATGCCTTTCAGTTTGCTAAATGTATATTCACAGTAAGCTGTGTTTTCACGTGTTTTGGTAAGTTACATACCAAATGTACTGTGTTGCTCACGCTTACCTAAGTTTGTGTATGCATATCAGTTACATGCTTGTGTACTAATCACAGAATCACAGAATCACAGAAACCCCACAGTGCAGATAGAGGCCATTTCGGCCCATCAAGCCTGCACCGACACATATCCCACCCGATCCCCGTAACCCCTACACCAACACATATCCCACCCTATCCTTGTAACCCCACGTATTTAATCCCCCTAACACTAAGGGTCAATTTATCATAGCCAATCAACCTAACCCGCACATCTTTGGACTGTGGGAGGAAACCGGAGCACCCAGAGAAAACCCACGCAAACACGGGGAGAATGTGCAAACTCCACACAGACAGTCGCCCGAGGCCGGATTCGAACACGGGTCTCTGGCGCTGTGAGGCAACAGTGCTAACCAGGGTAGCAGGGATAAACCAGGGAATTACAGGCCAGTGAGTCTAACATCTGTGGTGGGGAAATTATTGGAAAAAATTCTGAGGGACAAAATTAATCTCCACTTGGAGAGGCAAGGATTAATCGGGGATAGTCAGCATGGCTTTGTCAAGGGTAAATCATGTCTAACAAATCTGATCGAATTTTTCGAGGGGGTGACTAGTGGGGTGGATGAGGGAAATGCTGTGGATGTGGTTTACATGGACTTCAGTAAAGCTTTTGACAAAGTCCCGCATAGGAGACTGGTCAAGAAGGTAAGAGCCCATGGGATCCAGGGTGCCTTGGCGCGTTGGATCCTAAACTGGCTGAGTGGCAGGAGGCAGAGGGTGATGGTCGAAGGTTGCTTTTGTGACTGGAAGCCTGTGTCCAGTGGGGTACCTCAGGGATCGGTGCTGGGTCCCTTATTGTTTGTGATCTACATAAATGATTTGGATGAGAATGTAAAAGGTATGATCAGTAAGTTCGCAGATGACACGAAAATTGTTGGGGTGGTAAATTGCGAGGAGGAAAGCCTCCGGCTAAAGGACGATATAAACGGGTTGGTCAGATGGGCGGAAAAGTGGCAAATGGAATTTAACCCTGAAAAGTGCGAGGTGATGCATTTTGGATGGACAAATAAGGCAAGGGAATACACAATGAGTGGTAGGACCCTAGGAAGTACAGAGGGTCAGAGGGACCTTGGTGTACATGTACATAGATCCCTGAAGGCAGCGGAGCAGGTAGATAAGGTGGTTAAAAAGGCATATGGGATACTTGCCTTCATTAGCCGAGGCATAGAATATAAGAGCAGGGAGGTTATGATGGAGCTGTACAAAACGCTGGTGAGGTCACAGCTGGAGTACTGTGTGCAGTTCTGGTCGCCTCACTATAGGAAGGATGTGATTGCTTTGGAGAGGGTGCAGAGAAGATTCACCAGGATGTTAGCTGGGATGGAGTGCCTCAGCTATGAAGAGAGGCTGGACAGGCTGGAGTTGTTTTCCTTGGAGCAGAGAAGGCTGAGGGGGGACCTGATTGAGGTGTACAAAATAATGAGGGGCATAGATAGGGTAGATAAAGAGGAACTTTTCCCCTAAGTGGGGGTGTCAATAACAAGGGGGCATAGATTCAGGGTAAGGGGCAGGAGATTTAGAGGGGATTTGAGGAGGAACTTTTTCACCCAGAGGGTGGTTGGAATGTGGAACTCAATGCCTGAAAGGGTGGTGGAGGCAGGAACCCTCACAACATTCAAGAAGCATTTGGATGAGCACTTGAAATGCCATTGCATACAAGGCTATGGACCAAATGCTGGAAAATGGGATTAGCCTGGACAGGGATGGATGGGCGGCGCAGACACGATGGGCCGAAGGGCCTCTTTCTGTGCTGTAAAACTCTATGACTCTATGACTCTATGACTTGGAGTGTGCATCAACTGCGATTAAGAACATTGAGTCCATAAATGGACCAGCAAAGTCGATGTGCACCCTTTGCCAGGGAGATGAGGGCCACTCCCATGGATGTAGAGGGGCCTGTGGCGGAGCATTTTGGACCTTCTGGCATCCTAGGCAGCTCTTGGTCATGTCTTCGATGTCTCCATCGATACCTGGCCACCATACAAACGCCCTAGCTAGGTTCTTCATTTTCACTCCACCCAGATGCCCCTCGTGAAGCTCCTTTAGCACTTTATCCTGGAGTTTGGGTGGAATCACCACTCTGGATCCACACATCAAGGTTCCTCGGCACACTGACAGCTGTTCTCTTCTTTCCGAGAATGCTGGCAACAGTGGTTCGCCATGTGCTGGCCATCCCTTCACTGTTAAATCGTAGACCCGTGAGAGAGTAGGGTCATTTCTTGTCTCCCTTTCAATGGCAGAATTTGTCACTGGTAGACATTCCACTATGGTAGAGTGGAATATCTCTACTGGGTCTACTGTAGATGCCTCTTCTATCATTGGCAATGGTAGGCGTGATAAACCGTCAGCATTCCCATGCTGTTTTGACCCTTTGTATTCAATGTTGTATTGGTGTGCCCCTAGAAAATGGGACCACTGCTGTAGTCTTTGTGCCGTCATAATGGGGACACCTTTTTTAGGGTTGAATATGGAGATGAGGGGTTGATGGTCAGTCAGAAAGGTAAATTTTTGTCCGTGCAGGTAATGGTTGAATTTCTTCACTCCCCATACCAGGCTGAGTGCTTCCCTGTCTATCTGGGCATAGTTACGCTCAGCTGAGTTCAATGAGCGTGACGCAAAAGCTATCGGCCGTTCCGAGCCATCAGGGAATCTATGGGACAATACCGCTCCTATGCCATAAGGGGATGCATCGCACGCCAGTCTGATTGGTAGTGATGGGTTGTAATGAGCCAAAATTTTCTCGGATGTGATTAAGTCTTTACATTTATGGAAGGCACGTTTACAGTCTTCGTTCCATTTCCAAATCACTCCTGTCTGTAGAAGATCATTAAGAGGGTGTAGAATAGTTGATAAGTCCGGTAAAAATTTATGATAGTAATTTATTAATCCCAGGAATGACCTTAATTGTGAAACATTTTCAGGTGCTGGGGCTTTTATAACTGCTTCAATTTTCTCAGGTGACTTATGCAGCCCTTCCTAATTAATTATATGGCCACAATATGATATCTGATTTTGGAAAAATTCGCACTTGGGGCGATTTGCTCCAAATTGGCAAGGTGCTCGTGTCGTTTTCTCCTGTTATAAGGATGTCGTCTAGGTAGCATTGAGTCCCCGGAATCCCTTGCAGGACTTGCTCCATAGCTCTTTGCCAGATAGCTGGAGCTGATGCTCTTCCAAAAACCAGTCGATTGTACTGGTACAGGGTTTTGTGTGTGTTTATTGTGAGATACTTTTTAGAGGTCTCCTCAACCTCCATCTGTAGATATGCCTGTGCCAAGTCAATTTTTGTGAAACGTTTCCCTCCAGATAGCGAGGCGAAAATATCTTCTATCCTCGGAAGAGGATACTGTACCGTGTGAAGGACCAGGTTTACAGTCACCTTAAAGTCCCCACAGATGCGAATTTTTTTCTGTTCCTCAGAGTTATTTTTCAATGTTTTTTTCATGACTGGAACGATGGGTGTTGCCCATTCGCTCCAATCTATTTTGGATAATACGCCTGCCTTTTCCAAATTCTTCAGCTCTGCCTCGACTGCCGGACGTATTGCGTATGGCACCGGTCTTGCCTTAAAACATTTTGGAATTGCTGTATCTTCCACTTTTATTGAGGCGGTGATGCCTTTCAAGGTTCCTAGTTTCTCTTGAAACACTTCTTTGGCGTTGGCCAAGATGTCTTTTAATCGTTCAGGTATGATGTCATCATTGTTTTTTTCCTTACTGGTCACCGTCAGTGCCTGAATGGAGTGCCAGTCTAAACGTATCTTCCTTATCCATTCACGTCCCAACAACGGTGGACCACCATCTTGTAGAATGTATAAATACAACTTTTGTATTTCTTTGCCGTTGTATACCACAGGCACCCTTATTTTTCCTTTGGGGTAGACTTTCTGCCCCGTATATGTTTTTAAGATAATGGATGTGTCTTTTAGAGGTATATGCGAAAATAGCCTCTCGTAATCTCGTCGATTTATTACGGTTAGAGCTGATCCTGTATCGAGCTCCATTTTAACTGGGGACCCTGCTATTGTGAGGGTAACCCAAATGGTTTGGTAATCCTCTTTGGCCAGTACATTATGTAATTTGAGACAGCTTAGTCTCTTGTTTCCGGAGTCGCTATCGCTATTCTCGTCTTCGGAGCTATTGTCCGCCATCATTTGTACCTTCCTGTACTTTTCTTTATTGATTCTTTGTTTTCTGTCAGTGGATTTATTTTGTCCAGATTGGCATACCCGTGCAATGTGTCCAATCTTACCACATTGCCTGCATGCTTTGCCCTTGAAACAGCAGTCCCTCTGGTTATGGGTGGATCTGCCGCAGCGATAACATCTTCCGAACTCCTGTGTCATTTTATGGGTGCCGAAGTCCTGTGTCTCTTGTTGTATCTCTGCAGCTCCTTTTGCTGCTGCTTCATATGATACAGCCATACTGAAAGCTTTGTCCAAGAAAGCAGTCTTTTTTGTGTTCCTTCACTTAAGAGACCGCAAACAAATTTGTCTCGAAGATAATCCGTTGTCCTGCCCCGAATTGGCAGTACTTTGATAGCTTTCTTAATTCGGTTAGTTAATCAGCGTTACTTTCATTCTTGTGTTGATTTCTCTTGAAGAACTTGAATCGTTCCACTATCAGCAGCGGTGTTGGGTTTAAATGCTCCTGCAGGGTATCAACAATTTCTTTAAAAGTCTTGTCCTTTGGTTTGGCTGGAGTGATTAAATTTCGGAACAGCCCGTATGTCTTCGCGCCCATTAAGTTCAGAAGTACTGAAGCTTTTTTTTCATCTGTTATTCCATTTGCAGTGCAATAAACCTCTACTCTTTCCATGTATGTGGTCCAATCTTCTATTTCACCATCAAAAGCCTCAATATTACCAGATTTAGGCATTTCAGAAAAGATATGGCGCTTCCCACGCTTTTTTTTTTCTCTCTGTTTCAATGATATGGCGCTTCCCGCGCTTTCCCGCCGCTGCTACCGATAACAACGCTGTTTATTCACTGTTGGAGACTCGTTCCCGATGGAGGTCTAAACGCTGACCTGCTTGCCGCGCCGGCCGTCTCTCAAGTGCACCCTCCCAGTCCGTTATTGCTTGCCTCCGATTTCGCTGCCTGTCTCAGCTGTAGAGCCCGCCGCTGGAGCTCCAGCCTGACGCCCAGGAAGGATTAGCGCAGTACCTGTCACCAGCTTGGCCAGTTGGTGAAACCACAGTTTCTCTTACTTCCTTGAGTCTTCTGGATGCTGGAGGAATCGATGTCCTTGAGGTGCTGCCAAATTGCAGGTAAGTCCGTTTCCACTTCGCTGCCACTGTAGTGTCCGTGTGTAGATAAAGACACTGAAGACAGGAGTTGGTTCATAGGTATTTACTAAGCAAGTCTGGGGGGGGGGTTTCTAAAGGATATACACAATACACAGGCTTATATAGCCCAAGTGGCAATTACCGGCATTACGCACACCTGGGGCTCTTAAAGGCACATACACCATAATTGCTCTTAAAAGCACATACACCACAGAAGCGGTCGTTAATGTGGGTGATAGCAGTGGCAGAAAGCAGATAATAAGCAACATGTGAGTCTTCCACTGGTTTCCGACATGTCGGTCTGATTGAAGGAAGGGCTGTCGGGAAATGATGGGGCGGGGTGAAGTTTATTGAGGCCCCTCCTGCACTTTGCTATCCAGCTGTCTGCTGATCACTGCAATGAGGCTCGTGGGTTGGTAGAGGTGTAAATGGTTATTATAACGCACTTTATTTTGGAAACTGACTCATGTTATCTTGGCTGCTCTGGAAGTTCACTGATCATCGCCTGAATTTCAGTGGCCATTGTATTGTAAGATGAGTAGTTGAGAACCTTTCCCTTGTCCACTCATCACATCCTCCCAGCCTGATGGCCGCCCACTCAATGCCAATTTAATGTTGTTGTTTGGATTGCCAGAGACCTCCCTGTGCTTTGCTCAGAACAGTCGGATATTCAGCATCACACCGTAATCTGGAGCTGGCCTCATCCAAAGGGGGAGTGTTCTCCACATCTGGATCTTTCCCATCACGTTCCCGTTCATGGTCAGGGCTCTCATTGCTCCGTTGGTCAATCACGGGTTCATTCTCCATCAGCTAGTAGATAACTTGCACTGTGGGACATTAAAGCGAAGCGACACCTTGCTCCCTCTCGATTTACCATTACAGCAACTCCTTCCGGAGCCAATACTTTCCATCATCTTTGCAGGGCAGATGGAGTCCAGCTTGACATGGTGAAATCTGTAGGGAGCTGTTCAGGGCCCCTGACATTCTCTGCCCCAGTGCTGATTGCAGATGAGCGCTTTGTGAGTCGGGATAAGATTACTTTCCTGTGCTGAACCATGAGATTGTGATGATCAGCGGTTCAGTACCACTGATGGAATCAATACAACCCAACGCCACGGATCATTGTGATGGAGACAATCTGGGGACAGAAGTTCAGCTTAGGGTCAAATGGGAGGCCGTGAATGTGAAAAGTCTGTTTCAGCCTGAGACATTGGCCAGGGAGGGAGATGGAGTCGTTAGCTAGAGAACGGAGTTTGTCGCAGGGACCAAAGACACTGGATTCAGTCTGCCCAATGTTTAATTGAAGGAAATGTTGACTCTTCCAGGACCGCATGTTAATCAAATACTTTGATGTCACAGAATTAGTGGAGGTGTGGAGAGAGCTGTTACTGAGCTAGAGAGATGTGTCATCAGTGTACTTATGGAACCTGACGTTGTATTACCGGATGATGTTGCTAAGGTGCAGAATGTAGATAGCAGGACGAAAGAATATAACCTTCGGGGACTCCAGAGGTAACGATGCAAAAGCTGGAATATAAGCCATTGCAGGATATTCTCTGGCTGTGACTGCATAGGGAGGAGTGAAACCAGGTGAAGGCAATTCACTCAGCTGGAAAATGGAGGAGTGTCATTGGAGAAGGATGGAGTCATCAACCGTGTCAAGAACAGAAGGAATGAGGAGGGACAGTTCACCATGGTGGCAGTCACGTAGGAATATCATTTGTGACTTCCATAAGGACCGTTTCAGTGCTGTGGCAAGGGCAGTAATTTAATTATATAGTTTCAAACATGGTGTGGCTAGAAAGATGGTCACGGATCTGTGAAACGACTATATGTTCAAGGAGAGGAATAGGAGTTTGGAGATGGGGTGGTAATTTGCAAAGACAGAGGGGTCAAGGGTGGATTTGTTAGATGGGGCGATGCCGGTACATTTGAAAGGAAACAGACAATAGCAGAGCTGAGGGAGCCGTTCATAATGACAGCTAGCATGAGGGATCGAACGGGAAGCTGGGTGATCAGCAGATTAGTGGGAAAAGGGCCGAGAGAGCACGAGGTTGGGCTCGTGGCCAAAATGGACTCAGAGAGGACACAATGGGAAATAGGGAACATAGGGAAATTCACGATAATATTGTAGCTATTCAAAAACAAATACAGAGCAAGCGAATTTAGAGGAATACGCCAACCGTTAATTAGAAGTAGAAGAAAGGTGACTTTAGTGGAACACAGTAACTGTTATATTATAAACTAGCTGAAGTGCCCTGCGGTGCCGAGGGTCTTTGGACGGCATGTTGTTGTTGGAAGAGAGAGAGAGAGCGAGCGACTGGG
The DNA here is from genome assembly GCF_052327205.1 of Somniosus microcephalus. Lineage (NCBI taxonomy): Eukaryota > Metazoa > Chordata > Chondrichthyes > Squaliformes > Somniosidae > Somniosus > Somniosus microcephalus. Next base: position 29,947,243 of record NW_028225180.1, on the reverse strand, counting down.
GGGAAGAGAGAGAGCAAGCGACTGGGGGGAAGAGAGAGAGCGAGAGACTGGGGGTAAGAGAGAGCGGGAGACTGGGGGGAAGAGAGAGAGTGAGAGATGGGGGAAGAGAGAGCGAGAGACTGGGGGGAAGAGAGAGAGCGAGAGACTGGGGGAAGTGAGAGAGCGAGAGACTGGGGGGCAGAGAGAGAGAGAGGGAGGGACTGGGGGGAGAGAGAGAGAGACTGGGGGAGAGAGAGAGAAACTGGGGGAGAGAGAGAGAGACGGGGAGAGAGAGAGAGAGACTGGGGGGAGAAGACAGAGAGAGAGACTGGGGGAGACGAGAGAGAGAGAGAGAGACAGAGACTGCGGGAGAGAGAGTGACTGGGGGAGAGAGAGAATGGGGGAGAGAGACGTGGGGAGAGAGAGAGACTGGGGGAGAGAGACACTGGGGGGAGAGAGAAAGGGGGAGAGAGAGAGAGGGGGAGAGAGAGTGGGGGATAGAGAAACTGGGGGGGAGAGAGAGTGGGGGGAGAGAGAGAGGGGAGGGGGAGGAGGGAGGGGAGGGGAGTGGAGAGTGGGGGGAAGGTGGGAGGGAAAGGGGAGGGAGGGGGGAGGGAAGGGGGAGAGAAGGGGGGAGGGAGGGGGGTTTAGGGGAGGAAGGGGGAGGGAGGGGGGTAAGGGGGGAGGGAGGGGGCGAAGGGGGGGAGGGTGGGGGAAAGGGGGGAATGGAGGGAGGGAGGGGGGCAGGGAAGAGGAAGGGAAGGGGGAGGGAGTAGGGGAAGGGAAGGGGGAGGGAGAGAGGGGGGAAGGGAAAGGGGGGGAGGAAGGGGGGAGGGGGGAAGGGAGGGAGGGAGGGGAAGGAAAAGGGGGGAAAGGGGGAAGGGAAGGGGAGAGGGGGGAAGGGAAGGGGGGGAGGGGAGGGAGGGAGGGGGAGAGGAGGGAGGGGAGGGATGGAGGGGAAGGGACGGGGGAAGGGAAGAGGGAACGAGAGAGGAAGAGAGGGGGGAAGGGAGGGGTGGAGGAGAGAGGGGGAACGGAGGGGGAGGGGAGGGGAGGGTGACGGGAGGGAGGGGGAAGGGAGGGAGGGGAAAGGAGGGGAGAAGGGCAGGGGGAGGGGAGGGGGGAAGGGAGGGGGAAGGTGAGGGGGAAGGGAGGGGTGGAAGGGGAGGAGGGGGGAAGGGAGGAGGGGGAAGGGAGGGGGCGGAAGGGAGGGAGGGGGGGAGTATGTGGGAGGGGAGGGGGAGGGGGGGAAGGGAGGAAGGGGGTGTCTGGGAGGGGGAAGGGGTTGTGGGAGAGGGGGAAGGTTTTGTGTGGGAGTGGGGAATGTGATGTGTGGGAGGGGGGAAGGGGGTGTGTGGGAGTGGGGGAAGGGGGTGTGTGGGAGGGGGGAAGGGGGTTTGTGGGAGGGGGAAAGTGGGTGTGTGGGGGGGAAGGGTGTGTGTGGGAGGGGGGGAAGGGCGTGTGTGGGAGGGGGAGATGGGGTGTGTGGGATGGGGAGAGGGTGTGTGTGGGAGGGGGGATTGGAGATATGTGGGGGGGAAGGGGGTGTGTGGGGGGGGAAGGGGGGAAATGAGGGGAGAGGAAGGGGGTCTGTGGGAAGGGGGAAGTGGGTTTGTGGGAGTTGGGTAATGGGGAGAAAGGGAGGGGGTGGAGCCAGCAGACCCTCTCCCCTCTGCCACTGTTGGTCCCTGTCTGTGCCGGAAGCCTGGGCCTGGATTTGCGCTGCCGGCCGTTGGAGATGACTAGGCCTCAGGCCCCTGCACTGACATGGCCCAGGTAACTTTTAATACCTTGAAGCATGAAACTTAAAGTACTTATAAAACATTTTTGGTAAATCTTTCTATAACATACACTTCACAACCTCACCAAAGTTTTTATTAAATAAGGGGGTCCTCACCTGTCACTGCTGTGTCAGAAATAACAATGGCCACTGCTTGCTTTTCAGTTGGAAAGATTAGGACCCGATTGGGAGCACTGAAGCCCCACCCACTCTATGTTCCTGTACTAAGATGGCCGCGCATGCACTCTGTTACACACTTAATCAAAATGGCGTCACACTGAAACTTTTCACCCTCCTTGACAAAGATGGCTGCCGTTAACCTGGGGCTGTCAGCAGAAGAAATCCCATCAGCTGCAAACACGGGATCTTCAGATAGTTATTCGCGGCTTGCGACCTTCCCCAGTTGCTTATGAAGCCTCCCCACCTACCGACCCCGGGAATGCAGCTGAGGCAGCAGACCCTCTCCCCTCTGCCTGTGTTGGTCCCTGTCGAGGCCGGGAGCCTGGGACTGGAGTTCTGCTGCTGGCAGTTGGAGAAGCCTAGGCCCCGGGCCCCCGCACTGACAAGACCCCAAGAAATAAATCACATACTGGACTCATTTATTACACGCAAATTAAAAAATGAAATAGTTGGGCTCCTAAGTACCAAATTTCTGCTGGATAAAATCCCCTCCGCACACACAAAAAGTGGGAAAAATTAATCAATAGTTAATAGTTAGGAATCAAGATGGTGGTGGGATGGGTGGTGCCTAGCTCGGGCGTGGCTTTGAGGCCTGGAAAAACGGTGAAAGTTAGGGCAATTATAGAAGTTAGAGAAAAGATTTACAGGTTAATTAACTTTTTTAAAAGCAACTTATTTTTATATGCTGGAAATTTAGATTTGAAAAGAAACACGCAGAAAGTGGGAAAAAGAAATGAAGAGTTTGGAATCAAGATGGCGGCCTCTCACCTCATTTCAAAATGATAAGGCCCACCCACACACGCACCGATTGGTCAACCGTCAGGTCACTGAACTGTAGGATTGGTCAAACGTCCTGGCACTCGACTGTAGTATGGCCTGCCCACACACGCAATGAACCCGCCCCCATGACGCAGCGATCGGTCGACCGCCGGGTCACTCGACCAGACGATTGGTCAACCTTCACCTCACTCTATGCTAATGAGTGGATAATGAGCGCAATTTTGAAAGATTTTTTGGATACTTAAGGCACAATTTTTGTCCGATCAAAAAGTAAATATGCCTACAAGAGTCCCCTAATGATGGGCTTTCTTTTGATATAACATATGTGTAGATACGATCTATAACTTGTGAGTGTATAGCCGGACAGACAGACAGACAGAGAGACAGAGAGACAGACAGAGAGACATACCGTTTTATTTATATATATATATAATGTACAGTGAAACACAGGAGAATGCAGAAAATGTTTAAATGTAAATGCGGAATAGGGGGATATATCTGAACACAGTAACATTTTATATATTAATGGGGAATAGGGGGTTATAGGAGAACACAGTAACTGTTTAATTATAAATGGATAAAAGTGGGATATAGTGGAACACAGTCACTGCTTAACTATAAATAGGGAATAGCAGGATATAGTGGAACACAGTAACTGTTTAATTATAAATGGGAAATAGCGGGATATAGTGGAACACAGTAACTATTTACTTATAAATGGGTAATAGTGGGAAATAGTGGAACACAGTAACTGTTTAATTATAAATGGGGAATAGTGGATATTGTCTAACACAGTAACTGTTTAATTATAAACGGGTTTAGGAGGATATAGGGGAACACAGTAACTGTTTAATTATAAATGGGGAATAGGGGATATTGTCTAACACAGTAACTGTTTAATTATAAACGGGAATAGGAGGATATAGGGGAACACAGTAACTGTTTAATTATAAATGGGGAATAGGGGATATTGTCTAACACAGTAACTGTTTAATTATAAGCGGGAATAGGAGGATATAGGGGAACACAGTAACTGTTTAATTATAAATGGGGAATAGGGGATATTGTCTAACACAGTAACTGTTTAATTATAAGCGGGAATAGGAGGATATAGGGGAACACAGTAACTGTTTAATTATAAATGCAGAATGGGGATATAGGGGAACACACAAACTGTTTAATTATAAATGGGCAATATGGGGTTATAGGGGAACACAGTAACTGTTTACCTATAAATGTAGAACAGTGGATAAAGGTAAACACGTTAATGGGTTAATTATAAATGCGGAATAGGGGGATATAGGAGAACCCAGCCACTGTTCAACTATAATGGGGAATGGTCGATATAGGGGAACACAGTGTCTGTTAAATTATAAATGGGGAATGGGGTATAGGTGAACACTGTAACTATTTAATTAGTACAAGAATAAAGTTGAATGTAGTAGAAGGCAGTAACTTTTTAAATAAAAATGAGGCGCACGGGGATTATGGGAAACATGGTAACGTTTTAATTAGGAACAGAAAACGGGGGAATTTAGGGGAATAGAATATATATTTAATTATAAATAGAGAACATGGAATTTATCAGAACACAGTACCAGTTTAATTAAAAATTGGTCTAATGGAACTTAGTAACCATGTAGATAGAAGTAGGGCTCAGGGGAACATATTTTCTGTTTAATAACGAATTGATGTCATGGAATGTCAGGGAAACACAGTACCGGTTTGATTAGAAACAGAAAAACCCAAGGGAACACATCAACTATTTAAGCAGAAAAAGGGGGCAGGAGAATCACAACAAAATGGGACTGAATTTGACACGGTAATGTAATGGTTAACGTGTTCAAGCCTTTGATTTCTATTTTACATGTTTGTATTAGATGATGTGATTCATTACACATCGCCTTCTCACGATTGTACCTGGGTGCAGATGCATCACTGAACGATGGAATAAAACCTCCGCCTGCTGACTTACTCCTGCCTTAAACACAGTTGCCATCTGAATCCAGTTAAATGAGAATTTGCCTATTACACAGAACAGCCCACAATTCACCACCACTTCATTCATAATCTGGATGCCACCCGGATTGGCAGAACCTGGGGTCCACGGGGAAATGTAACCATGTGGCGTTTGCCTTTTTGAACCCCAGTATGATGCGGGACGTTAACATTTGATGGGAAAAGGGGGATCTTAAACACAATTAATAACTGAAGCCCATTCACATTTAAAGTACTGAGGCTATTGTTAGAGTAAGGTTTTCAGTAAGGTCCTTGAACATTGGAGTGAGGTGTCATCGGCTTATTGAGCGTGCAGTACGTGCAATAGTACTTAAACACACACGTAAAATGCACAAATTCCAGCCACACCTGATGATGGTTGGTTGGGAATCCACAGAAACATAGAAACATAGAAGATAGGAGCAGGGGTAGGCCATTCGTCCCCTCGAGCCTGTTGCACCATTTAATGAGACCATGGCTGATCATCCAAACTGAGTACCCTGTTCCTGCCTTCTCCCCGTATCCCTTGATCCCTTTAGCCTTAAGCAATATATCCAACTCCTTCTTGAACACATTAAATGAATTGGCCTCAGCTGCCTTCTGTGGTAGAGAAATGCACAGGTTCACCAGTCTCTGGGTGAAGAAATTCCTCCTCATCTCAGTCCAAGATGGCCTACTCCTTATTTTAAGACTGTGACCCCTGGTTCTGGACTCCCCCGCCGTCAGGAACATCCTTACTGCATCTAGTCTGTCTAATCCTGTTAGAATTTTATAAGTTTCAATGAGATACCCTCTCATTCTTCTAAACTCCAGTGAATATAAGCCTAATCGACCCAATATCTCTTCATACGTCATTCCTGAAATCCCAGGTATCAGTCTGGTGAATCTTCGCTGCACTCCCACAGTACAAGAACATCCTTCCTCAGATAAGGCGACCAAAACTGCACACAGTTCTCAAGATGTGGTCTCACCAAGGCCCTTTACAATTGCAGCAAGACATCCTTGCTCCTGTACTCGAATCCTCTCGCTATGAAGGCCAACATACCATTTGTCTTCTTAACAACCTGCTGCGACTGCTGCACAAGGACAGCCAGGTCTCGTTGCAAATATTAATTGCAAACAGCTCGGTTTTATATATTTCTATCACTCCATCAACTTGGAAATCCACACAATTCTATATTATGTAAATATATTGGCCCAGAACTTCCCACGGGTGCAAGCCTCCAACCTGCACTTATCTAGCGCACCGGCCGTTCAGCAGTGGGCCCGCGTGGGATTCCAATCCTGGGCCTCCTCCAACTGCCGGCACGCAGTGCTTGCCTATCCCAGGGACGCAGTTAGTTTGATGCATCCACTGGGATCACGTGGGCCATGGAGAACCAATGGTAGCAGGGAATGCTTCATTCATATGTTTGACAGGAAGAGCTGTCAAACCTATAAATACTATAAGCACCAAAACATCACTAAAACATCCAATAAATTTTAAAACAAATCACAATTTTAAAATAACTATAAATTACATAAAATAACTATTTTAAACAATAATTTAAATTTTTGAAAACATTAATTACATATTCTAACGGGGCTAAAAATAAACTTACCTGTCTTTAAAATATTTAAAAAAATTAAACCTGTGGAAAAAATGTTTCTATTTTAATTAATTCACCACTTACCTTGTTAAAAGCAGGCCTTGCGCCAGCTTTTTTATATATTTAACTCCTGGAGACTTACCCTTCCGGAATAAGGTGGAAAAAACCGTACGTTCAATGCGCACGCACTGCCTCTCCAGCGCATGTGTTCCACCCGTGAACCCCTTATTTCAAGAGAACGGAAGTGTCGGTTTCCCGCGCATGCAGATTACATGCATGAAACTGGCACTTTTGTTGGGCCTACGCGTGAGTACCCCATGCGTACTCATATGTTTGGTCCCGAATCTCTGGGCTACAATACTTACAATTCAACTCAATATAAGGATAATTAATTTACATTAATTTATCAATCACGATAGCTTTCCTTACTAAACAAGCTGTGTTTCTCCTTTGGGCTAATAATTATTATCACCTCAGCTTCGCTCTTGATCCGTATAATTACAATTCTACCAAGTGAAACCTGAAATGATAAGTCTTGCTTTGTTTCTGTATCACTGATGTCAATGAAAAATGATAATGTTGGTCCAGATGTATTCCTTTGCAGAAGAATCACTTTCCCTCACGTTATCAAAAGATTAAAGATCTCCACAAATTCATGAATCACCTTGGGATGGAATGTCTGTAATTACACATCTGATTACTTCATCCTGCAACTGACAATTGCTGCAGGGTCAGCCCTGACCCATCAGCCAGCGCACTGTTATTTAGACTGATTTCTACTTCCCTACTTAACAGGCAAGGGCTAAAGTTTGAAATTATTACAATATAAAGAGAAACCAAAACAGTATAACATTAAAGGACCTCAGGATAATCTGATTAAACCTGTGCTCATAGTGCCCTCTCTGTTGGCGTTAGAGCATTTAAGGCCATCACTAAACAATAATTCATCAGTATCAAGTATGTATCTCGAACTACTCATTTGTGCAGATCTCTACCCATTCGTTTTATACCTTTTTTCATTCTCTAGAGATGAATTAATCATTTAGACAGTGGTGTTATCAGTGTGACTAACCATGTCATTGGCTTGTTCCTCTGGGAATCTTCATCAAGTGTTTCGCATGCTGATTGCTTCACAGGCCTCAGATCACTTCTGCTCACACAGCGATATCCCAAGATCATCCAGCATAAGATATCCGGTACAGGCCACTCCTGGCCTTTCTGACAATCTGTCAATGGATCGGGTGTCCAGAGGTGTTCCATTAGAATCTTTCCCTGCATGTCGCGATGTTAAAGAAAATGAAAAGCTAACGAATACATTCTCATTTGTAGTCGTTATTATGTGATGTGGGCATCGTTGGCAAGGCCATCATTTATTGCCCATCCATAATTGCCATTGAGAAGGTTGTGGTGAGCAACCTTCTTGAAACCCTGCAGTCTGTGTGGTGAAGGAACTCCCACAGTACTGTTACATAGGGAGTTCCAGGATTTTGACACAGGGATGATGAAGGATCGGCGATACACTTCTACGTCAGGGTGACGTGTGACTAGAGGGGACTTGGAGGTGGTAGTGTTCCAATGCGTCTCAGTCCCTTGCCCTTCTAGGGGGAAGGGTTCATGGTTACGGGAGGTTCTGCTGAAGAAGCCTTGGTGAGTTGCTGTAGTGCATCTGGTAGGTGGTACACTCTGCAGCCATGGTCCGCCGGTGGTGAAGGGAGTGAATGTTTAATGTGGTGGATGCGGTGCCAGTCAAGCGGGCTGCTTTGTCTTGGATGGAGTCAAGATTCTTGAGTATTCTTGGAGCTGCACTCATCCAGACAAGTGCAGAGTATTCAATCACAGTCCTTACTTGTGCCTTGCAGATGCTAGAAAGTCTTTGGAGAGGCAGGAGGTGAGACACTCGCCACAGAATACCTAGCCTCTGAACTGCTCATGTTGCCACAGTATTTATATCGCTGCTCCTGTTAAGTTTCTCCTCATTGTTCAGTAGAAAGAAGGACACAACCATTTCCCCCAGAAAGCTATCAATTAGCCATTTTAACTATACTTTCCTGATTTAACGATATTTTCTATTCATACCTGGTTACTCAGGTGAATTAATTTAAACAGGGACGGGAACTGATAAATACAATCTGACTTCTTCCATCAGTTGAGGGATCTGTAAAGAATGACCATTGATTAAATAATAAACGTAAGAGATTTAGAACTGAGGGTAGGTGAAACTTCTTTAAATGGAGAGTTGTGAGACTGGTTTATTGGAGGCAGAAATTACGTCAATATTCAATTGTACAGATGGATGAATAAAAATAGGTTGAAGTGATGTTGAGGCATTGCGTATGCAGAGATTGGAAGTAATTGTTAGGGTGGAGGGCAATCGCCAACTAGGACTTTTTGGTTCGAATAGCTTGCTCGCCTGTCGTAACACTGCAACATGTTGATGGCCCGTAGAAGTTTTCAGTAAATTTCTGTGAAAAAAGATGTCTAGTGTCACCTTGACCAGTCAATGTCTCCATCATTAGACTGATCAGGAGACAAGGCCCCGTTCTATTGGTCCAGGAGACAATGGGGAGCGGAGTCAGATGGGGAAACCAGCGCCTGCAACATTCACACCAAGATTACAGAATTACAGATAACCTCCATTGTAACACGTTGTTTCTACACTAAAGGAAACCGTATCTGTTAATTAAACTGTGGCGATTCCTTCAAGTCCCTGTGGTGTGAGGCAGTTAACGCTGATGCCCACATATTCTACCCCACCGCTGAAGCTCAGTCATGACTGTTCTAGAAACATAGAAGATAGGAGCAGGAGTAGGCCACTTCGCCCTTCGAGCCTGCTCCGCCATTCAACGAGATCATGGCTGATCATCCAACCCTAGCACCCGGTCCCTACACCGACAGCCATCCCACACAAGCCCTATCCCCGTAACCCCGCGTATTTAATCCCCCCTAACACTAAGGGCCAATTTTTATCATGGCCAATCAAACTAACCCGCACATCTTTGGACTGTGGGAGGAAACCGGAGCACCTGGAGGAAACCCACACAAACGCGGGGAGAATGTGCAAACTCCACACAGACAGTCACCCGAGGCCGGATTTGAATCCGGGTCCCTGGCACTGTGAGGCAACAGTGCTAACCACTATGCCACCGTGCTGCGGGGATAGGGCTTGTGTGGGATGGCTGTCGGTGTAGGGACTGGGTGCTACGGTTGGATGACCTGTTTGAATCTTGAGCAGGAAGGGCGCTGTTTTACAGGAATCGATTATGTTCACCCGGTGAAAACGGCAGACATCGAACACACGGCACAAATTGGAAGAAATGTTCTCTGATACCTGTTCATTCTCACAATAACAAACCATTTCCGTTCTGTCGGAGAGACAGCTATTCTAAAATGGAACACGTGCTGTAATTTAACTCTAGTTCGGACAGGATGCTTTAGATAACTTTTTCATTAAAAAAAGATGTTCAAGGATATTTCACCACATTCTTCAGCTCTTCCCTGAATTTATTTTGGGTAGCTGCATAAATACGTGTGTTTGTACAGGAGCTCAAATACATGAGCATATATTCGGGTTCAGTGGCAATATAGGCAGGGGCTGCATAATCGGCTCGATAATGCACGGTGTTTCTCAGTCTGGTAGTTTAAAAATTAACGATAGCGGATAACCACAATGGTATAAAACTGCGCAATACACTGAACAGTAAAATGATGCCCCCAGAACGCTGAAGGGAACATCACTACCAGACACTGCGGTAGTTCTGGTGACCTCATATTAATTCTCTGAAAACTTCAGTCATCCATTGATCAATTAAATTTGTTATGTACTGTAATGATTACTAGTGATGACTCAGCTCGAATATGACTGGTGTTGATCCGACTCCAACACTGACAATTATGACCATATTCTAACATGCATGGTGGTGATGTTATTCGAATATTACTGGTGGTGACTGTACTCCAACAGGAGCAGTGGGGAGTCTACTCTGAAATTAGTGGTGCTGACATTCATCTAACATTACTAATTCTGACCACACTCGAACATTACTGGTGATGCCCTACTCTAACATTACTGGTGGTGATGCCACTTTAACATTACTCATGGTAACTATAGGCTATCATTAATGGGAATGGCCCTATCCTAACATTACTGCTGGTGATCCTATTCTAATATTATTGACGATGAACCGACTCTAACAATACTGGTGGTGATCCTATTCTAACATTATTGGTGTTGACGCTACTCTAACATTCTTGGTCTTCACCCAACTCTATTATTACTTTTGGTGACTCTACTCTAACATTACTGGCGGTGATCCTATTCTAACATTACTGGTGGTGGCTCTACTCTAACATTACTGCCGGTGATCCTATTCTAACATTATTGGTGTTGACCATAATCCAGCATTATTGTGGTGACCCTACTCTAAAGTTTCTGGTGGTGACCCTACCCTAACATTACTGGTGGTGACTCTAAACTATCATTACTGAACACCTCGAATTTCTTCACAGGGAGCAAGCAGAAGCAAAGCACAAACAGGAAGGAGTGCACGTCAACCCAAGCACCCCACCAACCCACCCTTTCAATCACCGTCTGCCCCACCTGTGACAGAGGCTGTAGGTCCCGCTTTGGACTCATCAATCACCTGAGAACTCGTTTTTAGTGTGGAAGCAAGTCATCCTCAGTTCCGAGGCACTGCCTAAGAAGAAGAGAAGATTAGTGCTGCTGACCCTAGTCTAACATTACTGGCGTTGACCCTACTCCAACATTAATGGTGGTGACTCTACTCTACAATTAGTGGTGGTGACTCAACCCTATCATTACTGGTGGCGACCCTAGACTAACATTACTGCTGCTGACCATACTCTATCATTACTGGTGTTGAGCCTACACTAACATTATTGGTGGTGAAGCTACTCTATCGTCACTGGTGGTGGCCCTACTCTAACATTACTGGTGTTGATGTTAATTTAAAATTAATAGTCGTGACCTCACACTAACATTAGTGATAGTGAATCTACTCTAATTGTACTGTTGTTGACACTACTAAAACGTTGATGGCAGCAACCCTACTCTAACATTACTGATGGTGACACAAATCTAACATTAGTGAAGGTGACCTTACACCAATATTACAGATGCTGCATCTACTCTAACAATACATGTGGTATCTATCATCTGGCGTTACTGATGAGTACTATACGCCACCATTACTATTGGTGAATGCACTCAACAATGAATAGTGTTAATCCTATTCTAACTTGGTGGTGACCATAATCTAATATTTTGGCGGCGACCCACTCTAACTTTAATGATGGCAACTATACTGTAAAATTAATGGTGATGAACGTGACTATTGAGGCCTTTACACTTATTAAAGGGTTTGATAGAATAGACGTCCAGAAGAATTTTATTCACATTTAGGGTGTCCAAAACTAGTAGTCATAAAGATAAGTTAGTCACTATTAAATCCAAAAGGGATTCAGGAGATTCATATTTAGTCAGAGAGTTGTTAGAATGTGGCATTTACTATATAATGGCCCAGAAATTCGGGTCGGGGGGGCTTCCCGCGGGTGCAAGCCCCCGACCTGCACTTACCTAGCACACCGGCCGTTGAGCTGTGGGCCCCCGTGGAATTGCGATCCTGGGCCTCCTCCAACTGCCGCACGCAGTGCTTGCATATCCCAGGGTCGCAGTTAGTTTGATGCGTCCCCTGGGATCTCGTGGACCATGGAGAGCCAATGGTAGCAGGAAATGCTTCATTCATAAGTTTAACAGGAAGACCTGTCAAACCTATAAATACTATAAGCCCCAAAACATCACTAAATCTTCAAATAAATTTTAATAAATCACATTTTTAAAATAAACTATAAATTACAAGAAATAACTATTTTAAACAATAATTTAATATTTTGAAAAAAATAATTTTATTTTCTAACGGGGCTAAAAATAAACATACCTTTCTTTAAAGTATTTAGAAATAATCAACCTGTGGAAATTCCTAACTTCTGGAGATTTACCTTCCTGGGAAAACCTGCAAAAAAAACGTAAGTTCGATGCACACGCGCTGCCACTCCTGCGCACGCGTTCCACCTCTTAACCCCTTCTTTCAGGGGAACGGAAGTGCCGGTTTCCCGCGCATGTGCAGTGCATGCTCGAAACCAGCACTTCCATTGGGCTTACGGGTGAGTACCCCATGCATACTCACCCGTGGAGACCAGAATTTCTGGGCCAATGAGTAGTTCAGGAGAGTGCCACCGATGCATTTAAGAGGAAGCTAGATAGGTACATGAATTAGAAAGAACTAGGAATAGATGATTGAGGTTACGTTAAGTAGGGTTGGGGGTGGCAAGTGTAGAGCATAAACACCTACACAGAGCAGTATGGCTAAATTCGCCAGCTTCTGTTCTGTAATCCTATGTCATGTATAATTCTATGTAAAAAAAATTAATAATTTATGAAATGTTAGACTTTATCTCAAGGGAGCCGAAAAACAAAGGGACACAAGTTACACTACAGTTTAAATATTTTTTCCCTCCACCACTGGCGCACCATGGCGGCAGTGTGTACAATCTACAAGATGTACTGCAGCAACTTGCCAAGGATTCTTCGACAGCACCTCTCCCACCAGGAGCTCCACCAGAAGGACAGGAGCAGCAGGTGAAAAGGTACACCATCTTCGCCGAGTCCCTCTCCAAGTCACATACCATCAAGACTTGGGTATATATCACTGATTCTTCAAAGCCGCTGCCTCAAATTCCTGTCACTCCCTAACAGCACTGTAGGATTACCATCATCACACGGAATGCAGCGGTTCAACAAGATGGTCCACCACCATCTTCTCAGGTGCAACTAGGGATGAGCTATATATTCCAGCCTCTCCAGTGATACCCATACCCGCGACTCACTTTCAATGCTGCCATATTTCCGGGTTAGTACGCCTAGTGAAATGTGATCTTACTGAAGTTGATTATAATTTATATTAAGTATAATTGCATAGTGATTTTAACACAAAAAAGCCTATTCTGCCCAACTGGTCTTTGCCCGCATTTATACGCCACACCAACTTCCACCCACCCCTCTTCAGCTCACCCTATTACCATATCTTTCTGTTCCGTTCTACGTCATGTGCTTATTCAGCTTTCCCTTAAGTTCACTAAATTCGCTAGGAATAGAGACGGGAATTAATCTTCATCTGGTAATTAATGATGTCCCAATACATTATGACTGGAACTATATTTTCAAGATGCCGTGAAAGTAGACCAGTGCCAATTGAAATTGTGATCTTCCTGGGAAGGAAACAAAGAATAATAAAAAGGTTTTAATCTTACACCCAGTGCTTTTGGTTTTCCCATCTGATTTCCAGGACCGGTTACTCTTCTGGTCGGTGAATAAGTCCGGGAGCCTCCCCCTCTCACTGGGACTTTCCTTGTACCAGATTGTGGGTTAATATTGGTTCTGATGACGCTCCATTCAGTGCTCACTGAAGCCTCCATGTTCCAAGTAAAGTCAGGACAATATCACCTTAGTGAATAAGAAGCAAGTAGCACAGACATTAATATGCCAACATCTCACTTGCTAATGATTAAACAATACTCTTTATGGTGTTACAGTCTGACACTGGCAATTTGTGACACTTAACCAAGCTGGCACCGAAACTATATTAATATATTTCTAATTTAATTAATTTCGATTGTAGTTACAAATGTGATGATTTTATGTCATGTACATGGAGTTACTTTCTTTCCATCTGGAGAAGTGCTTCGATTTCACAATTCATGTGTTCAGGATTTTAATATTTTTTTCATAAAACCAGAAAAAAATGAGATCTCGGAAGATAACTGTGATCCCCAGTATTGAAGTTGAAAGAAGGAATGATTTGGGCCCCAATGATCAGCATATTGTTGCTGCCTTCCGTTTTTCTTTGCTCTCCGATATTCGTCCTGAGATTGTGAGCTTCTTGCTTTTGAATGAGATTTCACTGTAATTATCAACCAAAATAATGTTTTCCGGGGCACATTTATGTTAATCTGCCAATAGCGCCGTGTGAAAATCTTTCCACTTAAGTTATATCGTGGTGTCTATCATTATAATAATAAAACACTTTTGAAAAAAAAGTTATATTATTGATGTATGAGGCTACACTGTCCATTCAAATACAAAATAACATCATTGCATCAATGTAAAAATTATCTTCTTAATTTGGTTGAACCTATACAAGTTAAGACAATCCTTTTAACTCTACTTTCTGTGAAGTAGAAATTGAATAAACAGATATTAAAAATAAATTGACAGGATAAGATCCTTCCATTTGCCGAATAGACAGATTTTGGTGGAAATATCTTCATCTCTTCTAATTTCAAAAACGCAACATTAACTCAAGCAGGCATTTTAATTCACTTCTGACGTTCCAAACAACAATCATCTAAAAAACAGATATAGAATTAGAAACGTATTGAAGTTACAGCACAACACAACAGGCCAATTGGCCAAGCGAGTCACTGTTGGAGTTTAACATCAAAGCGGACAAATTACCGAAAATAATATTTGAGATAAAGGAGCTTGTTACAAACCCAGTGCTTATATTCATTAAACAGTGGATTGTGAAATTTTAAACCGCAGCTCGGGATTTCTATATATAAATATTAGCACGGAAAATTCTTATCAGTAAACACGGAATATTGTGTGTAATGGTTGGATTACAATTAAGACATAAGCGTCACTGAAACTTTCAGACTGAAGACATGCAACAATCCGAGAAGATGCTGGATTACTTATGCAGATAAAATTATCACATTTTTATGTATATATTTAAGTTTGAGTGACAGTGCAAAAGAGACGATATCGAGTAAACTTTTATATGTCCCCGCCAGATTTCCCCCTCAATGGAGTTAAATGGAAGGAAAATCGGATGCGGCGTGTAATGGGCACTATTTCCATAGCGCCCATTATATTCCATCGCTCAGAGTTAAAATTACTCCCATTGTTCCCAACAACAGCCATGTCTCTTCCATAAAATGAATTGGATGTTCAGAATAAAGTCGGCATAGCTTACCCGTGATTATCAATCACCGATCGCTGCTCTGGGTCCTGTTTTAGAGCCCGAGAGCCTTGATGATCTGACACTTGGTTAATACTTCCTGATTTAACCGAAATTAATTATTGGCTAGCGTTCGGGAGCGGTGTGGTTCATTTTCACTGGTATTATGAATCACACTCATTGGGTTAATCAACTGCTTTTATGTTATAATTTATGTGCATTCTTTGGGACACCCTATTTCAAAGCATGAGTCCAATACCTGCCTCCCCTGTGAAACTGTTCTAGACAGTTCAATTCAGAGGAGAACAAGAGAGCTTTGAAAGAAACATTGCGGTAACAATGGCCTGTAATGTGAGCATGGAATATAACCAAGCCTATTAGAGGAGATACGCTTCCGGGATGGAATAGGACACATGAGATGAAGCAAAGCATTCTAAATTCCATTTCCGGTCTGTAAAATGACAAGCATGATTTTCAGTTTTATTGAAGCCTCTGGGACTGAAAACCGGGCGAAACATATAACAGGCGACCTTAGCGATACCAAATGTGTTCCATTCACTCCCGAGGTGAATTTTCCACCACACCAAGTTTCCTTATTCTTCTAAGTTTTATTTTATCGGAATATTATACATTTGAAGGAAAGCCTTCGGTACCCGCACAAAAATTGGAAATCGATTGTTCATAGTCATAGAGTCATAGGCCTAGAAATTCAGTATAGCCACTTTTGGGGCGCTAAAGTCGGGCGGCAGCTAAAGATTGCGCCCGGCGCAAATTCGAGGCCACTTCGCCGATATTCACTAGCTTCGCCCTAAGAGTTTGCTCGAGCGCTAAAACTGGCGATGCACGGCTCTCTTTAGGCACTAAGTCGGAGGTGCTGAGCGATACCACCGAGGCTGGGTGCAGCGCAGGTGCGGCCATTTCTTGATTGACAGCAGACACCCTGGCACCGGCCAGCTCTTAAGGGGGAAGGGTCGAGTTGGTCTGCTGCCACGCCCTGGACACTGGAGTCCTCCAGCTAGGCCTGAACACTGCTGCTGGACCCAAATAGCATCTCAAAGTATGGAGAAGGCCCGTGAACGAGCGCAGCGCTTCTCAGAGCATGATGTGAGGGTGCTGGTTGGCGCTATGGAGAAGAGACGCCATATTTTGTTTCCGGACAATGGGAGGAAGCCGCTGGCACGTGTCTACCGGAAAGCCTGGAGGCATGTCGCCACCAGGGTGACATCCAACAGTGAGGTCCCCAGGAGCGCTGTAAAATGCCGCAAAAAGCTAAATGACCTCGACAGGATTGTCAGGGTGAGTACCCTTTCCAGTGTCCTCCTCATCCTTGCATGTGCACCTCACATTATGGGCAAAGGGACCTGAAAGCCCTAATGGCCAGCCCTCATGCAGCAGCTATGGGACAGTCATGAACATCAATTGCAAATTGTGCACTTAACACACTGGCCAGGCTATTCCACCATGGGAGGCAGTGCACACAAGATCAGGGCTACACACTGGCCAGGCTATTCCACCAGGGGAGGCAGTGCACACAAGATCAGGGCTACACACTGTACTTAGAGGCCGTCCTTTCCCTTGCAGGCCAAGCTGGCCAATAATAAGAGGAGTCGGACTGAAACCGGGGGAGGCGGACCCCAGCTCCAGCTGCTCACCGAGCTGCAACAGCGCGTGGAGCGCATCATGGGTGCCCGGGTGATTGGAAATGTTGCATCTGGAGATGCTGACCCTGTTCTGGGCACCAATGGTAAGGACCTCACCTTTTGGACCTCTCTCGTCCCACTTGCACATCATATCTACATCCTTTGCCACTGTCCGACCAATGCGCTGAATGCCACCACTCATGCATCCCTCGCTGACGCCCTCTCCTCACTCTAAAGCTACTCTTGTGCCTTCCTGCTTTCAGATGGTGAGGAGGAGGTCCCTGAAGTTGCCAGTGACAGCCCCTCAGAAGAGGAGGAGGAGGAGGAGCCAGAGGAAGGCGGCCCATCAGGGGAACCCTCAGCCGTGGCAAGCCATGCCAATGTAGGGGAGACATCTTCCCTGGAGGGGTGCGTGGGGGAAGTGTCGGTGGGGAGTGTAGCTCCTGGGACCAGCGGCCTGCAGAAATGCGGGAGGGGGGTGGAAGCTCAGCGGCCTTCTCCCCAGAGGGGGGAAGGGTTGGAGGGGAGTCCAATTGCTGGGCCCAGCGGCGTCCAGCAACGCAGGAAGGGTCGGCCAGTTCGGCGGCCTTCTCCCCAGAGGGAGAGTCCAGCTTCCAGTCCGGAGGCGCTCAACGCCGAGGAGGTGCGCCGCCTCGAGGACATGTCCGTGGACTCGGAGCACCGGCACACGGAGCTCATGGGGGTAGTGGCATGGATGTCTGAAGCCATCGAGTCCCTGTCTCGGAGTGTGACCGAATTCGTGGCCTCTCTGGCAGCGACTGGCCAGGTGATCAGTGGTGCCGTGCAGTCACTGCAGGAAGGTAAGAGCCCATGGGATCCAGGGTGCCTTGGCACATTGGATCCAAAACTGGCTTAGTGGCAGAAGGCAGAAGGTGATGGTGGAAGGTTGTTTTTGTGACTGGAAGTCTGTGTCCAGTGGGGTACCACAGGGATCGGTGCTGGGTCCCTTGCTGTTTGTGGTCTGCATTAATGATTTGGATGTGAATGTAAAAGGTATGATCAGTAAGTTCTCAGATGACACGAAAATTGGTGGGGTGTAAATAGCGAGGAGGGAAGCCTCAGGCTACAGGACGATATCGATGTGTTGGTCAGACGGGTGGAACAGTGGC
This sequence comes from Somniosus microcephalus, assembly GCF_052327205.1. Taxonomy (NCBI): domain Eukaryota; kingdom Metazoa; phylum Chordata; class Chondrichthyes; order Squaliformes; family Somniosidae; genus Somniosus; species Somniosus microcephalus. The sequence goes on along the minus strand of NW_028225180.1, from coordinate 29,929,132 downwards.
AAATGGAATTGAACCCTGAAAAGTGTGAGATGATGCATTTTGGATGGACTAACAAGGCAAGGGAATAAACAATGAATGGTAAGACCCTAGGAAAGACAAAGGATCAGAGGGACCTTGGTGTGCATGTACATAGATCCCTGAAGGCAGCAGAACAGGTGGATAAGGTGGATAAAAAGGCATATGGGATACATTCCTTCATTAGCCGAGGCATAGAATATAAGAGCAGGGAGGTTATGATGGAGCTGCACAATACGTTGGTAAGGCCACAGCTGGAGTATTGTGTGCAGTTCTGGTCGCCACACTATAGGAAGGATGTGATTGCTTTGGAGAGGGTGCAGAGGAGATTTACCAGGATGTTACCTGGGCTGGAGTGCTTCAGCTATGCAGAAAGACTGGACAGGCTGGGGTTGTTTTCCTTGGAGCAGAGAAGGCTGAGGGGGGACCTGATTGAGGTATACAAAATTATGAGGGGCAGAGATAGGGTGGATAGAAAGGAACTTTTCCCCTTAGTAGAGGGGTCAATAACAAGGGGGCATAGATTCAAGGGAAGGGGCATGAGGTTTAGAGGGGATTTGAGGAAAAACTTTTTCACCCAGAGGGTGGTTGGAATCTGGAACTCACTGCCTGAATGGGTGGTAGAGGCAGGAACCCTCACAACATTCAAGAAGCATTTGGTTGAGCACTTGAAATGGCATAGCATACAAGGCTACGGACCAAATGCTGGAAAATGGGATTAGATTAGACAGGGCTTGATAGACGACGTGGATGCAATGGGCCGAAGGGCCTCTTTCTGTGCTGTATAACTCTATGACTCTATGGCCTAGAAATTCAGTTGGCTGTGCCAGCCGTTAGCGCCTTAGGAGTTGCAGATCTCGAGCGCTAGGCGCTTAGCGCCCGGGCGCAGCGCGATCTGCGCCTCGCCCCAACTTCAGTAGACATTTAGCGCCGGCGCAAAGTCTTTGCATGCACTCAGCTGCGCGCGCAGATCATGACGTCATTTCGTCGTGCAACGCCCTTTGTGCGCCCGGAACCGGAACTTCACTCGCGCCACCCCATTGTGCGCCGGGCGGCCCTAACGACTGTGAAGTGGAATGGTACACAGCCGAGGCGGGCCGCGGGGAGCGCAAATTAAAGGGCACTTACCCTGCACTATAAAGGGCAGCCATTTTGCAGCATTCACTCTTGTGCAACGGATTTCTGGAGAGAGACCAAGGAAGAGAGCTTCCTGCTTTGGCCCAACACTAGGACAGTTATTTTTGGCTTCAGGCCAGAGCTTTGCAATTATCTTTGCCTTCATTGAGATCTCAGTGTTTGCCAGCATATTATGGGGGCTGCATTGGGTGCCAATGCTGAGTTTCAGCCTTATGTCGGAAGGGCTTACAGACGCCGTGAGAGAGTGGCAGCCCTGGCTAGACGCAGAGGGGGCAACAGGCGTCGCCAAGTGAGGCCTTACCCACCCAGGGTATACCGCCAGCAGTTTTCCTATCTCAACTTGTCTGCCGCGCAGTGTGTTAGGAGGCTGCGATTCAGAAGGGAGGTGGTTGCAGACATCTGCCAGCTGCTTCACAGAGATCTGCGTCCACAGCTGATGCACAGGACGTCTCTGTCGGTGGCAGTGAAGGTGACGGTGGCTCTCAACTTCTATGCCACCGGCTCCTTCCAATCCGCTGCTGGGGACATCGCTAACATCTCCCAGTTCGACGTGCATTGCTGCATCCGCCAGGTGACCAATGCACTTTTCAGAAGGAGACGTCAATTCATCTCTTTCCCCATGACCCTGGACAAGCAGCAGCAGCGTGCAGTGGGATTTGCAAGAATAGCGGGCGTCCCCATGGTGCAGGTCGCCATTGACTGCACGCATGTGGCTTTGCGGGCACCTCTGGAGCATGCCGAGGATTACCGCAACCGGAAGGGCTACCATTCCCTCAACGTACAGCTGGTGTGTGACCACAGGCAGCGCATCCTAGCTGTCAATGCCCGCTTTCCAGGCAGCAGCCACGATGCCTTTATCCTGCGACAGACAACTGTGGCTGACATGTTTCAGGCACAGCCTCACCCAAGAAGATGGCTTATCGGGGACAAAGGCTATCCTTTGTGTACCTGGCTCATGACCCCGCTCCGTGCGCCCATGTCCCCTGCTGAAGAGGCATACAACGAGAGCCATCAAGCGACCAGGAACCTCATCGAACAAACATTCGGCGTCCTGAAGCAATGGTTCCGCTGTCTGGATTGCTCCGGGGGAGCCCTCCAGTATTCGCAGGATCGAGTCTCACAATTCGTCATCGTTTGCTGCATGCTGCACAACCTGGCTATCCGCAGGACTCAGGCACTGCCACCTCACGTTGGACCACCAACTCAGGAGGAGGAGCAGGAGGAGCATGAGGAGGAGGAGCACGAGGAGTACCAGCCCAGGAGGGAGGCAGAAGGTCCAAGGGCCGCCCGTCGGCGGCTTATTGAACGTCACTTCTAGGCCCCCTGTCAGGGAATGGCTTGTGCCAATGAAAGAACATGATTGCAGCTGCTCGGCCAGCACTCAGCCGGTTAAGGCAACAAACACTTCAATGATCAAACATGGACAATGTGAATAAATAAAATGGTTTATTGTACAAACTCAGGGCCCTTCCCACATGAAAACCCAAAACACACGAAACCCCCAAAAAACACTCACACACATGACTCACTCCCACAACCTGGGGAGGATTAACAAAAGATGTCAACAATAATCGCCTTCATCCTCAGCCTTCACAAAACACCCATTCCAAAAAACACAACATTTGGACACACCCTCTACTTTGTGTCCCGCGAGGGCGATGCCTTCTGCAAACTTTGGCGGCCCCTGCACGCCCTGCTGCTCCTCCTCAAAGTGAGGCCAGTGGCTGCTGCAAAGCTGGGGGAAGGCTCCTGAGGGGCACATGTCGTGACGGCAGATGCCCTTGGTGGTCGGCCTAGACGAGGTCCGGCCCTCGAGGGGCCGGCTGGTGAATGCTGCAGCAGTGGCTGGCCAGCATCAGTCGCTGCAGCAGCTCGTGGCAGCTCCACTGGGGGAGTGGCAGTTGCAGCTGGAGGAATGGGGGCAAGCTGGCGGATGGCAGGCACTCACTGGTCGCCTGAGACACTGGCTGCTCTGATGCGGTCACAGAACAGGGCAACACGGGCACTCACTGCTGCCACACTCGCTGTGTGAGCCCGGCATTGCCAGGGCACTCGTTGCGCTGCAGCAGCACAGCGGTCTGTCCCTCGGCAGATTGCTGCGCATGCTGCATTGCTGGCCCGGGCAAGTGCCAGTGTCTCAGGCGACCAGTGAGTGCCTGCCATCCGCCAGCTTGCCCCCATTCCTCCAGCTGCAACTGCCACTCCCCCAGTGGAGCTGCCACGAGCTGCTGCAGCGACTGATGCTGGCCAGCCACTGCTGCAGCATTCACCAGCCGGCCCCTCGAGGGCCGGACCTCGTCTAGGCCGACCACCAAGGGCATCTGCCGTCACGACATGTGCCCCTCAGGAGCCTTCCCCCAGCTTTGCAGCAGCCACTGGCCTCACTTTGAGGAGGAGCAGCAGGGCGTGCAGGGGCCGCCAAAGTTTGCAGAAGGCATCGCCCTCGCGGGACACAAAGTAGAGGGTGTGTCCAAATGTTGTGTTTTTTGGAATGGGTGTTTTGTGAAGGCCGAGGATGAAGGCGATTTTTGTTGACATCTTTTGTTAATCCTCCCCAGGTTGTGGGAGTGAGTCATGTGTGTGAGTGTTTTTTGGGGGTTTCGTGTGTTTTGGGTTTTCATGTGGGAAGGGCCCTGAGTTTGTACAATAAACCATTTTATTTATTCACATTGTCCATGTTTGATCATTGAAGTGTTTGTTGCCTTAACCGGCTGAGGGCTTGCCGAGCAGCTGCAATCATGTTCTTTCATTGGCACAAGCCATTCCCTGACAGGGGGCCTAGAAGTGACGTTCAATAAGCCGCCGACGGGCGGCCCTTGGACCTTCTGCCTCCCTCCTGGGCTGGTACTCCTCGTGCTCCTCCTCCTCATGCTCCTCCTGCTCCTCCTCCTGAGTTGGTGGTCCAACGTGAGGTGGCAGTGCCTGAGTCCTGCGGATAGCCAAGTTGTGCAGCATGCAGCAAACGATGACGAATTGGGAGACTCGATCCTGCGAATACTGGAGGGCTCCCCCGGAGCAATCCAGACAGCGGAACCATTGCTTCAGGACGCCGAATGTTTGTTCGATGAGGTTCCTGGTCGCTTGATGGCTCTCGTTGTATGCCTCTTCAGCAGGGGACATGGGCGCACGGAGCGGGGTCATGAGCCACGTACACAAAGGATAGCCTTTGTCCCCGATAAGCCATCTTCTTGGGTGAGGCTGTGCCTGAAACATGTCAGCCACAGTTGTCTGTCGCAGGATAAAGGCATCGTGGCTGCTGCCTGGAAAGCGTGCATTGACAGCTAGGATGCGCTGCCTGTGGTCACACACCAGCTGTACGTTGAGGGAATGGTAGCCCTTCCGGTTGCGGTAATCCTCGGCATGCTCCAGAGGTGCCCGCAAAGCCACATGCGTGCAGTCAATGGCGACCTGCACCATGGGGACGCCCGCTATTCTTGCAAATCCCACTGCACGCTGCTGCTGCTTGTCCAGGGTCATGGGGAAGGAGATGAATTGACGTCTCCTTCTGAAAAGTGCATTGGTCACCTGGCGGATGCAGCAATGCACGTCGAACTGGGAGATGTTAGCGATGTCCCCAGCAGCGGATTGGAAGGTGCCGGTGGCATAGAAGTTGAGAGCCACCGTCACCTTCACTGCCACCGACAGAGACGTCCTGTGCATCAGCTGTGGACGCAGATCTCTGTGAAGCAGCTGGCAGATGTCTGCAACCACCTCCCTTCTGAATCGCAGCCTCCTAACACACTGCGCGGCAGACAAGTTGAGATAGGAAAACTGCTGGCGGTATACCCTGGGTGGGTAAGGCCTCACTTGGCGACGCCTGTTGCCCCCTCTGCGTCTAGCCAGGGCTGCCACTCTCTCACGGCGTCTGTAAGCCCTTCCGACATAAGGCTGAAACTCAGCATTGGCACCCAATGCAGCCCCCATAATATGCTGGCAAACACTGAGATCTCAATGAAGGCAAAGATAATTGCAAAGCTCTGGCCTGAAGCCAAAAATAACTGTCCTAGTGTTGGGCCAAAGCAGGAAGCTCTCTTCCTTGGTCTCTCTCCAGAAATCCGTTGCACAAGAGTGAATGCTGCAAAATGGCTGCCCTTTATAGTGCAGGGTAAGTGCCCTTTAATTTGCGCTCCCCGCGGCCCGCCTCGGCTGTGTACCGTTCCACTTCACAGTCGTTAGGGCCGCCCGGCGCACAATGGGGTGGCGCGAGTGAAGTTCCGGTTCCGGGCGCACAAAAGGCGTTGCACGACGAAATGACGTCATGATCTGCGCGCGCAGCTCAGTGCACGCAAAGACTTTGCGCCGGCGCTAAATGTCTACTGAAGTTGGGGCGAGGCGCAGATCGCGCTGCGCCCGGGCGCTAAGCGCCTAGCGCTCGAGATCTGCAACTCCTAAGGCGCTAACGGCTGGCACAGCCAACTGAATTTCTAGGCCATAGAGTCATAGAGTTATACAGCACAGAAAGAGGCCCTTCGGCCCATTGCATCCACGTCGTCTATCAAGCCCTGTCTAATCTAATCCCATTTTCCAGCATTTGGTCCGTAGCCTTGTATGCTATGCCATTTCAAGTGCTCAACCAAATGCTTCTTGAATGTTGTGAGGGTTCCTGCCTCTACCACCCATTCAGGCAGTGAGTTCCAGATTCCAACCACCCTCTGGGTGAAAAAGTTTTTCCTCAAATCCCCTCTAAACCTCCTGCCCCTTCCCTTGAATCTATGCCCCCTTGTTATTGACCCCTCTACTAAGGGGAAAAGTTCCTTTCTATCCACCCTATCTCTGCCCCTCATAATTTTGTATACCTCAATCAGGTCCCCCCTCAGCCTTCTCTGCTCCAAGGAAAACAACCCCAGCCTGTCCAGTCTTTCTGCATAGCTGAAGCACTCCAGCCCAGGTAACATCCTGATAAATCTCCTCTGCACCCTCTCCAAAGCAATCACATCCTTCCTATAGTGTGGCGACCAGAACTGCACACAATACTCCAGCTGTGGCCTTACCAACGTATTGTGCAGCTCCATCATAACCTCCCTGCTCTTATATTCTATGCCTCGGCTAATGAAGGAATGTATCCCATATGCCTTTTTATCCACCTTATCCACCTGTTCTGCTGCCTTCAGGGATCTATGTACATGCACACCAAGGTCCCTCTGATCCTTTGTCTTTCCTAGGGTCTTACCATTCATTGTTTATTCCCTTGCCTTGTTAGTCCATCCAAAATGCATCATCTCACACTTTTCAGGGTTCAATTCCATTTGCCACTGTTCCACCCGTCTGACCAACACATCGATATCGTCCTGTAGCCTGAGGCTTCCCTCCTCGCTATTTACACCCCACCAATTTTCGTGTCATCTGAGAACTTACTGATCATACCTTTTACATTCACATCCAAATCATTAATGCAGACCACAAACAGCAAGGGACCCAGCACCGATCCCTGTGGTACCCCACTGGACACAGACTTCCAGTCACAAAAACAACCTTCCACCATCACCTTCTGCCTTCTGCCACTAAGCCAGTTTTGGATCCAATGTGCCAAGGCACCCTGGATCCCATGGGCTCTTACCTTCCTGACCAGTCTCCTATGTGGGACTTTATCAAAAGCATTACTGAAATCCATGTAAACCACATCCACTGCACTACCCTCATCCACACACCTAGTCACCCCCTCGAAAAATTCAATCAAATTGGTCAGACATGATCTTCCATTGACAAAGCCATGCTGGCTATTCCTAATTAATCCCTGCCTCTCCAAGTGGAGACCAATTCTGTCCCTCAGAATTTTTTCAACTAATTTCCCGTGTTCACCCACTATTCTCCAATTATCAATTAGACCCGTTTTGTGTTCCGGCCTATGTCCAATTTCAACCACATATTGGGATACTGCTTAGTTTTGGTTCATTTGTTATGGAGACTTCAGAGTGAACGACGTCTCCCTTTATAATGGCTAAAATATGCAGGCAACCGACCGCTCTCTGGGCTGAGTACCATCTAGGTAGAGCTCAATGAGTGAGCACTCTGATACTGACACCGAACTATCGTGTTAGGTTTGCTTAGTTTTCGTAACAAAATGTGACATATTTAGTTGGAGAAATAAAGTTGTCTATCAACAAGCAGTAGATGATTTTAAAAGGATATTGTTACCAAATAAGTGCATGACTTCAAGAAAGCACTAAAAGTAATTTTCTATTTCCTGTTCTCACCTTCATACCGTGCATCCGATGAGTCAATAAACCTTCTCGGTTTAGGTGGTGATCTAAAACGTGAGTCTAAGACGGCGGGACACGTAAGTCCGCATGACATTATCTGGGTCGGGGCTGTGCATTGTAGCAGGTTGTGCACAAAATCAATAGCAATCGAAATACAGCCAGTGGTTTCAGCAGCTGCATATTTTGGTGTAGCTTTAGATTCCAGCACAAAATGGACTCCTCCCGTTTGATTTCATTCTTATCTATCCAAATATAGCCATAGTGTCTCCAGCAAGGGCTGCTCTCCTGCCCCTGTTACCTTTGGCGTTTTCACAAAGATTTAAGCTTCGCCCTCACCCCTTCCTCATTCACAACTGCCCCTTGGTGACATCATCAGAAGAATTGGAGTCAGATTCCAAAAGTGCTGACGTCGTAACTCTCGGAATCTACGGCCCTTGAATATAGATTATGAAGAAGGGTGATGCAAATTGACGTTTTGAAAATACTTAAATTATTTGATAGATTTTTATTTTAAATGGTGGGGGAGTCCAGAAATAGGTAGGCATAGCCTTAAAATTAGAGCAAGCGACGGTCAGGGCTGATGTCAGGAAGCACGTCTTCACTCAAATGGTAATGGAAATCTGGAACTCTTTCCCTAAAAGAGCTGTTGAGGCCATGTCAATTCAAAAATGTGAAACTGAGATTAATAGATTTTTGTTAGCAACGGTATTAAGGGTTGCTGAACCAAGGTGGGTGGATGGAGTTAAGGTGCAGAGCAGCCAATATCTAATGGAATGGTGGAAAACGCTCCAGGAGTTGAATGGATTCATTCTTTTCCTATATTCCTAAACCCAAAATGCAGTTGGACTTCTTACAAGACTTTTCCTACCGGCATGGGTACATCAAAGGAATTGTGTCTTTGAACATTAGGTGTCTCTGTTCAGTGACACCTTTCAGTGTCTTTCCATTCCTTACAAAATCTAATATGCCACACTTATCCCTATTAAAAACCAGCAGCCGTCTCTATCCCCACTTCTCAAACTTATTTCCTGAAAGTGCTGTCAGTCCTGATCGCTGTTTAGCAAACTTCTTACGTTTCTGTCTCAGCAAATTTCGAAATTGTTCTTGCTATTTCCAAATTTAAATTATCGTAAAACACAAAGGACAAAACTGGATTCCTGTAGTACACTTCAAACGCAGCTCTAACCTTTCTCAATCTAGCTAACATTAATTCAAGCTAACTTTTTGAATCTTTTCCATCAGGCGCATTTTTATTCAAGCTTCTACATATTCTCTGATCCAAAGAGTTTCATTAATCTAGGGTGTAGTTACAGGATAATTAACGATATAAAGACGTGAAGCATTTTGTTCTTTTACAAGCCCTTGGTCAGGCCTCAGTTTGAGAAATGTGCTCCATTTTGGTCCCTTCCAAAGATAGTTGAACTTGAGGATAGTTTAGGTGGAGAGGAGGGCCACAAGATTAATGCTCTTCTTCAAGTATCCTAGTTACCAAAATTGGCTCAAAGAGATGGGTCTGCATACTTTGGAGAAGCGTAGATATAGTGGTGAAATTATTAAGATTTATAAGATGATGATGGGATTAAATTCCCTTTTTCTAGACAAAATGCTTCAACTAAATAGGTTAGGGTGGACCAGGTGTTCAAGTGCCAGATCTAGGTAAGATTTTAGGAGAAAGTTATTTCATCAAGGTATAGTGACCTGTGGAACAGGCTATTGGCTTGTGTGGTGGATGCATCAATTCCATCAAGCGAGGGCTGGACCTGCAACTGGCTGGTGTGGAGATCACCTGGTACAAAGGGAAGATCCACGTTAAAGTTAATCTGGCCCAGTGTGATCTCATGGATTATTTGTAATCACCTAAATGGGTCGGAGAGGAGTTTTTCACATTTGTTACCACTCATGATCCTGGATTTTGACCTGTTTTGCCGCCTCTTCCAGTAGATGACGTGGTTTTGGGCGGGGAGGCGAGTTTATATACTGTGAAGCACGTGGTTTCACAAATCTCCGGGACAGGCTGAATGGACTAGTAGGTCGCTGTCTGTCTGCCATTTTTCGTAAGTTGCGAACACGCCTCTTGTGGAAAACCTTATCAAACACCTGATACAAATTCATGCTATGTGATATACCTATCAATTCCTCCAATAAAAGGCGAAGAGTTACGAAGGTGACTAAAGGTTTTTATTGACTAAATAACAGAGCCCACTCTCGTGGGTGATCCGATCCAAGCAGGAGGAATACCAGCCAGTCGCTCACCTTTATACCTGGCCTGGTGGGTGGAGCCAAGGCGGAGTCGGCAGTGGTCATCCCAGGTATAGCAGTGTGGCAAGAGGCGACCTCGTACCGTGATACAATAGTGGTCAGTGATACAGTTATAACGAACAGTGGTGAACAGTGCTAACTACTAACAGTGATACAATAGTGAACGTGGTTTACCACATTCACCCCTTGTTTAGAATTAAGTCCGGCGGGGTGAAGTGTACTACCAATTCTGGTAGGTCAGTCTGTCCGGAGGCTTCGTAAGCCTCTCCGATCGCCGCAGCGGTGGTGTTGCCTTATCCGGTGCTGGTGCCTTATCCGGTGTTGATGCTGGTGTTTGCGTGGTCGGCGAGGGCTCGTGGGGTTCCGGCATGCCGTCTACCTGGACTGAGGTTGGGGGGGGTGGTGGCGGTGTTTCCGGATCGGCTGAGGGTGCGAGGTCTCGTAGGGAGACAGTGTCCTCCCGCCCGTCTGGGTACGCCACGTAGGCGTACTGGGGGTTGGCGTGCAGGAGGTTCACCCTCTCGACCAGGGGGTCCGTTTTATGGGTCCTCACGTGTTTCCGCAGCCAGACCGGCCCCGGGGCGGTCAGCCAGGTTGGTAGAGTGGTTCCCGTAGTCGACTTCCTGGGGAAAACGAACATTCGTTCATGGGGGGTGGTGTTAGTGGCCGTGCAAAGTAATGACCGGATGGAGTGCAGCGCTGTCGGGAGGACTTCTTGCCAGCGGGAGGTTGGGAGGCCCTTAGACTTTAAGGCTAAGAGGACGGCCTTCCATACCGTCGCGTTCTCTCTTTCCACCTGACCGTTACCTCTGGGGTTGTAGCTGGTGGTCCTGCTTGCTGCAATACCTCTCTCTAGGAGGAATTGCCGGAGTTCCTCGCTCATGAAGGAGGAGCCCCGGTCGCTGTGTATATAGTTCGGGAACCCGAACAAGGCGAAGAGGGCATTCAGGCACTTAATGACCGTGCTACTGGTCATGTCGGGGCAGGGGAAGGCAAAGGGGAAACGGGAGTACTCATCAACGATGTTGAGGAAGTACACATTACGGTCAGAGGACGGGAGGGGCCCCTTAAAGTCGATGCTCAGGCGCTCGAAGGGGCGGGTGGCCTTGATCAGGCTTGCTCGGTCCGGCCTATAGAAGTGCGGTTTGCACTCCGCACAGGTCTGGCAGTTCCTGGTCATGGTCCTGACCTCCTCGATGGAGTAGGTCAGGTTGCGGGCCTTAATGAAATGGTAGAGTCTGGTGACTCCGGGGTGGCAGAGCTGGTCGTGGAGGGTCTGAAGCCTATCGATATGCGCGCTGGCGCATGTCATTCGTGAAAGGGCATCAGGGGATTCGTTCAGCTTGCCTGGCCGGTACAAGATCTCATAATCGTAGGTGGAGAGCTCGATTCTCCATCTCAAAATCTTGTCATTCTTGATTTTGCCCTTCAGCTTGTTATTAAACATGAAAGCCACCGAACGCTGGTCGGTGAGGAGGGTAAATCGTTTGCCTGCCAGGTAGTGCCTCCAGCGCCGTACTGCCTCCACGATCGCCTGGGCCTCTTTCTCGACCGACGAATGTCGGATCTCGGGGCCCTGTAGGGTCCTTGAGAAGAAGGCCACTGGCCTCCCCTCCTGGTTTAGGGTGGCGGCTAAGGCGAAGTCGGATGCGTCGCTCTCCACCTGAAAGGGGATGGACTCGTCCACTGCGTGCATCGTGGCCTTGGCTATGTCTCCCTTAATGAGGGAGAAGGCCGCGCACGCCTCCTCCGTGAGGGGGAAGGAAGTGGCTTTCAGGAGGGGTCTGGCTTTGTCCGCGTAATTGGGTACCCATTGGGCATAGTAGGCGAAAAGCCCCAGGGTTCTCCTAAGTGCTTTAGGGCAGTGGGGGAGGGGTAGCTCCATGAGGGGGCGCATTCTTTCTGGGTCGGGGCCGATGATTCCGTTCTCCACTACGCAGCCGAGGATGGCAAGGCGCGTGGTGTTAAACACGCATTTCTCCTTATTGTAGGTGAGGTTCAGCCGTTGGGCCGTACGGAGGAATTTCTCCAGATTCGCGTCATGTTCCTGCCGGTCGCGGCCGCAGATAGTGACGTTATCTAGGTAGGGGAATGTAGCCTGCAGTTCGTTCTGGTCAACCATCTGGTCCATCTCCCTTTGGAAGACCGAGACCCCATTAGTGACACCGAAGGGGACCCTAAGGAAGTGGTATAGGCGCCCATTCGCCTCGAAGGCGGTATACTGGCGGTCCTCAGGGTGGATAGGGAGTTGGTGGTAGGCCGACTTCAGGTCGATGGTCGAGAATACTTTATACTGTGCAATCTGATTGACCATGTCAGATATGCGGGGGAGGGGGTATGCGTCCAGCTGGGTATATCTGTTTATGGTCTGGCTGTAGTCGATGACCAGGCGGTTTTTATCGCCGGTCTTTACGACTACGACCTGGGCACGCCAGGGGCTGCTGCTCCCCTCGATAATGCCCTCTTTCAGGAGGCGCCGCACCTCAGAGCTAATGAAGGCTCTGTCCCCGGCGCTATACCGCCTGCTTTTGGTAGCGACGGGTTTGCAGTCAGGGGTAAGGTTAGCAAACAGAGAGGGTGGCGGGACCTTGAGGGTGGAGAGGCTGCAGGTGTTACGCGGTGGGCGGTTTAACGTTTGCTGGTTGTTGACTGTGAGTGGGGGGAGGGGTCCACCGTATGCTAGGGTTACGCTTTGGAGGTGGGATTGGAAGTCCAGCCCTAGTAGGACGGCAGCGCAGAGATGGGGGAGGACGAGGAGTTTAAAGTTTTTATACTCCGTGCCCTTAACCGACAGGGTCACGACACAGTAGCCGCTGATGTCCGTGGCGTGGGACCTCGATGCCATCGAGATTCGGCTGCGCGTTGGTAGGACAGAGAGGGAGTAGTGGCTCACCGTGTCTGGGTGGATGAAGCTCTCCGTGCTTCCGCTGTCGAACAGGCAGGTCGTGGCGTGGCCGTTCACTTTGATGTCCATCATTGACTTGGACAGATGGTGCGGGCGGGCTTGGTCCAGGGTGACGGAAGCTAGTGTGTAGCCGAGCGAGTCGTTGTCATCTGCGGGCGAGGCGGTCGGGCGTGGTGAGTAAAATGGCGTCTCCCACGAGGTAGGGCCCCATGAGGCACTATTGGGGTCGGTTGCCTTAATCAAAGATGGCCGCCCCCATGACTCATGTGTGGGGATGCTGGCCTCAGTTGCCCTAAACAAAGATGGCCGCCCCCATGACTCATGTGTGGGGATGCTGGCCTCAGTTGCCCTAAACGAAGATGGCCGCCCCCATAGTTCGCATGCGGCACTGCTGGCCTCTGAGGATCCGCTCCTGCAGGCCTTGGAGAAGTGGCCTTTCTTCAGGCAGGTTTTACATATGGAGTTCTTGGCTGGGCAGCGCGACCTCGGGTGCTTCTCCTGGCCACAAAAAAAACAGCCGGCGGCCCGATCGCGGATGCCCGATGTCGGGGCCGGTGCCGGGGGTGGCGGGGCCGGTCGGGTCCGGGACGCCGACGCAGAGGTAGGTCCCGGGGGCGGCGCTGGGAAGGGTGCTGTGGTAGGGGTCGGGCCCGAGTCCCAGGGTCGCGAGCAGTACCTGGTGAATGCTTCCTGATCTTGGTGGGCCACTTCCAGGGAGATAGCGAGGGCTTCAGCTTTTTCCATGCTGAGGTCTTTAGCTTCCAGCAGTCTTTGCCGTGAGTACTCGGACCGTAGGCCTTTCAGGAATGCGTCGCGGATATTATCTTCAGTATTTTCGGCTGCCGACACCGATTTAAACTCACAGTTCCTGGCGAGTGCATATAGCGCCTGTGAGAATTCGGCTACTGATTCTCCTGGCTGTTGCGGCCGTGATCTTAGGAGGTGCCTAGCGTACATGTAGTTTACCGGGGTCCGGTACTTCTGTTTCAGCAGGTTGATGGCGGTCTCGTAGGTAGTCATGTCCTCGATGAGAGTGTATACTCTCGGGCTCAGTTGTGCCTGCAGGACACTTAGTTTGGATGCCTGAGGGACGCTGGATTCTCTCAGGTATGATTCGAAGCAGACCAGCCAGTGTTTAAAGTCTGCGGCTGAGTTTGCTGCTCGTGGGTTCAGGTCCAGGTACGGCGGTCTGAGGGCTCGCAGCCAAGCTGGCTGGTGTGATCCGATCCAAGCAGGAGGAATACCAGCCAGTCGCTCACCTTTATACCTGGCCTGGTGGGTGGAGCCAAGGCGGAGTCGGCAGTGGTCATCCCAGGTATAGCAGTGTGGCAAGAGGCGACCTCGTACCGTGATACAATAGTGGTCAGTGATACAGTTATAACGAACAGTGGTGAACAGTGCTAACTACTAACAGTGATACAATAGTGAACGTGGTTTACCACACTATGTCTTTACTTCATCCACTCCATCTATGCAATCGGTACAAGTTGTCAAACATGACTTGACTTTCTTAAACCCATACAGACAGCCCTTTTTTAACCACTGCATTTCTAAGTGCTCCCTAATTTTATCTCGGATTTCTTATTTGAAGCTTTTGCCCAACAACTGACGTTTCACTTACTGGTCTGCATTCAGCTTACAGTTTGGTGCAAAGTTCAGATCAAACCCCAGCGACCCAACTTGGGAAATGGGCTCAAACTGAGGCATCAGATCAACATTGCCAATTATCAGAAATCGTTGCAGCATCTCAAAATAAACTAAACTGACTCAACTCTACAGAAATGAACAAAACATAGTAACATCCCTCTGCTTCGCTGTTTTTTTCAGGGACACCTCTCCCACTAATAGATTCGACAGAACTTAAACTCAAGTTGTAAACCTCCAACAGATGTGCAGCTGCTGAAACCACTGGCTGTGGTTGGGTTTCTATAGACAATGTGCAGAAACTGCTCAAAGCACAGGCCTGACACAGATAATCTCATGCAGATATGCGTGTCCCGCCATCTTAGAATCACTTTGTCAATCACCACCTAAACCCAGATGTGTTATTGACTGGTCGGGTGTATTGAGTGGAGGTGAAAACAGGAAGTAAGAAATTTTAACATTTACTCGTTCTCACAGTCAGACAATTATTTGGTAAAACATCCTTGTATACCGTCCACCACTCGTGTATAGTCAGCATTATTCCACAACTAAATTGAATCAGAGAATGGTGCAGCACAAATGGAGGCCATTCGAGTGATCATGCCCATGCTGGCAGATATCTGTCAAATTCTGTTATGAAAATTAAATAACAAAACTAATACGCAAGCATTGTGTCGGTGCCAGCATATTGACCTCTTCAACTCTGCTATTATCAACCTACAGCGTACTGGGCCCATCGAGAGGGGAATTGGCCGCGCGTTTTAGCTGCTGAAGAGGGAGAGGTCGTTTATTTAGCGTTCTCTGTAATTAAGAGTCAGAATTTGGCCAGTGATTGCATGCTCACCATAGAATTATATGGTTGAGGGCTAGATTCCTACTCCAGCACACAATCTAGGATGACACTCCCAGTGCCAGCACTAAGGGAACGCTGCACTCATGGAAGTGCGGACTTTCAGATAAGGCTTTGAAGCAAGACACCCTCTATATTGAAGAGGAGCATAGGAGTTCTCCCTGGTGTCAGCTGCGGCTCAGTGGGTAGCACCCTCGCCTCTGAGTCATAAGGTTGTGGGCCCAACTCCCACACCAGGAACTTGAGCACATAAAGATAGGCTGACAATCCAGTGCAGTGCTGAGGGAGCGCTGCACTGTCGGAGGTGCCGTCTTTCATCTGAGCCGTTAAACCGAGGCCCGATTCACACGCTCAGGTGGACGTTAAAGATCCCATGAAGAAGAGTAGTGGAGTGATCCCGGGTCTCCTGGCCAATACTTCTCCGTTAACCATCATAACCAAAACGGATTATCTAATCATTATCACATTGCTGCTTGTGGGAGCTTGCTGTGCGCACAATCGCTACCTCACTTCCCACATTACAACAGTGACTACGATTCAAAAGTACTTCATTGTCTGTAAAATTCTTTGAGACGTCCGCTAGTCGTGAAAGACGCTATATAAATGCAGGTCTTTCTTTTGTTTCTTTGGTGTCCTGGGCCAATATCGACCAATCAACCAACATCATTAAAAACGTTTAAGTGGTCATTATCACACTGCTGTTTGTGATAGCTGGCTCTGCGCACATTAGCTATCACCTTTCCTACATTACAACAGTGCCATTACTTCAAAATTACTTAACGTGCGTTGGTCCCGAGGTGGTGAACGGTTCTATAGAAAGCCAAGTTCTTAATTTCAATGGACGTTTAGGTTTAAATAGCATCATAACATAATACTAGCTGAGGGTGATGGTCGAAGGTTCTTTTTGTGATGGGAAGCCTGTGTCCAGTGGTGTACCACAGGGATCGGTGCTGAGTGCTTTGCTGTTTGTAGTGTATATTAATGATTTAGATTTCAATGTAGGAGGTATGATCAGTAAGTTTGCAGATGATACTAAAATTGGTGGAGTGGTAAATAGCGAGGAGGGAAGTCTCATGCTACAGGACGATATAGATGGGCTGGTTAGATGGGCAGAGCTGTGGCAAGTGTGTGAGGTGATTCATTTTGGGAGGACTAACAAGGCAAGGGAATACATAATGAATGGTTGGATCCGAGGAAGGACAGAGGATCAGAGGGACCTGGGTGTGCATGTACATAGACCCCTGAAGGCAACAGGACAGATAGATATGGTGGTTAAAAAGGCATATGGGATACTTGCGTTCATTAGCCGAGGCTTATAATATAAGGGCAGGGAGGTTATGATGGAGTTGCACAAAACGTTAGTTAGGCCACAGCTGGATAACCTGTGCAGTTCTGGTGGCCACACTATAGGAAGGATGTGATTGCATTGGAGAGGCTGCATAGGAGATTCAGCAGGATGTTACCTGGGCTGGAGCGTTTAAGCTATGAAGAGAGACTGGATAATCTGGGCTTGATTTCCTTAGAGCAGGGAAGGCTGAGGTGGACCTGGTTGAGGTGTACCTAATTATGAGGAGCATAGCTAGGGTAGGACCTTTCCCCTTAGTAGAAGGTTCAATAACCAGGGGGCAGAGTTTCAAGGTAAGGGGCAGGAGGTTTAGAGGGGATTTGAGGGAATACTTTTTCACCCAGAGGATGGTTGGACTCTGGAACTCACGGCCTGAAAGGGTGGTAGAGGCAGGGACCCACACAACATTCAAGAAGCATTTAGGCGAGCACGTGAAATGTCATAGCATACAAGGCAACGGGCCAAGTGCTGGAAAATGTGATTAGAATAGACAGGGCTTGATGGCCGGTGTGGACACGATGGGCTGAAGGGCCTCGTTCTGTGCTGTATAACTCTATGACTCTATGACTCATTTGATACCGAGCCACATATGCAGATATTAGGACAGGTTAATACAAACTTGGCCCATGTGATCGGTTTTAAGCAACGCCTTAGTGGAGGAGAGAGAGAGGGAGAGAGTGGTTCAAGTTTATGGAAGTTTTACCAGGGTTTAGGGGATTTGAAGCTGAAGGCACGGTCGCCAAAGATGGAGCGATAAAAATCGAGGATGACCAAGAGCACAGAATTGGAGCAACTAAATATCTCAGTGTGTTGTAGGGCTGGAGCAGATTAGGGGAAAAAGTTCCTTTCTATCTACCCTGTCTATGCCCGTCATAATTTACTACAGCCTCAGCCTTTTCTGCTCTAAGGAAAATAACCCCAGCCTGTCCAGACTCTCTTCATAGCTGAAGTGCTCCAGCCCAGGTAACATCCTGATGAATCTCCTCTGCAACCTCTCCAATGCAATCACATCCCTCCTATAGTGTGGCGACCAGAACTGCACATATTTTTCCAGCTGTGGCCTAACTAGCGTTTTGTACAGCTCCATCATAACCTCCCTGCTCTTATATTCTATGACTCGGTTAATGAAGGCAAGTATCCCATATGCCTTTCTAACCACCTCATCTACCTGTCCTGCTGCCTTCAGAGCGATATGTACTTGCACACCAAAGTCGCTCTGATCCTCTGTCCTTCCTCGGATCCTACCATACATTGTGTATTGCCTTGCCTTGTTAGTCCTCCCAAAATGCATCACTCACACTTTACACGGTTAAATTCTATTTGCCACTGTTCTGTCCATCTAAATTCCATTTGCCACAGTTCTGCCCATCTAAATTGTGTTTGACAATCGCTCCTGTGAAGCGCCTTGGACAATTTTACTTCATTAAAAGGCACTATATAAATGCAGGATGTTGTTGATGATGATGTGGACCAGCCGCCTTTCAGTAGTTCTCCCCGATTTTCGCTCTCATTGTCTACACTGGCGAAGAACTTGGTCTCTTGCTGGGAACGATTGCCAAGCGTGTTGCACAAGTTCAACATGGGCTCACAGACGTGAGGACGAAACTAACTGAAATTGGGCTTCCGGCTATCTCTGCTTAAAATCTACAAGCTTCTGATGCCAATCGTCCGATGAGCTCGTTGGTCGAGACACAGGAAAATTCGTTTAGCACCGACAGCCAGCCAGCCCCTGAGGAAGGGAGGGAGGCAAAAGTTAAGAGAGTGACCCCAGTTCCTATTCCTGTACCATCTGACAAGTCAAAAACTGCTTCATTTACATTCTCTGGGCAGCCTCCCAAGTTCCGTTTAAGGACCATTACAGATGAAGTGGAGAAATTGTAATGCTGAATAAGGAAATGGCAGATACATTAAATAAATACTTTCTATCTGTCCTCACAGAAGAATACATAAAAAACAATCCAGAAATAGTGGGGAACCATGGATCTAGTGGGAATGAGAACCTTAAAAAAATTAGTATCAGTAAAGAAATAGGCTGGAGAAATTAATGGGACTAAAAACCGGTTAATTCCCAGGATCTGATGGCCAATATCCTCGGGTTTTAAAAGAGGTGGCTACAGAGCTAGTGGATGCCTTGGTAACGAAGCACTTAGAAAATCAAAATATGATTGGGCACCTTCAACACAGATTTATGATTCTAATAGAATTTTTTGAAGTTGTAACTAGCAGGGTAGATAAGGGGAAACAGTGGGCATAGTATATTTGGATTCCCAAAAGGCATTCGATAGGGTGCCAAATAAAAGGCTGCTATGTAAGATAAGGGCTCATCGGATTGGGGGTCATATATTAACATGGATTGGGGATTGGTTATCGGACAGAAAACAGAAGATGAATAAACGGGTCATTTTAAGGTTGGAAGGCTGTAACTAGTGGGGTACTGCAAGGATCAGTGCTTGGGCTGCAGCTATTTACAATCTATATCAATGGTTTCGATGAGGGGCTAAGTATAATATATCCAAGTTGGCTGATGATACAAAGCTAGGTGCAATTGCATTGAGTTTAAGCAGACTTTGGTAAGTGTGAGAGTTCGGGCAAGTGGGAGGTGAGGGGGTGCTTTTGCTCTGTTTTGCTTCCCTCTCTCAGGCTAATCCAACACTGAGGACGTGGAGCAGCGAGACAATTCAACCAGACAGGTCCCCCAGACAGCATTCATGAGGAGGTTGGTGATCAGCTGGTTGGTAGGTCCTCTTCCTTTTCTTCTATAATTTTAAGTTGATAAGTCCTATTAAATAGTGGTGTAATATTATCATCTATATCGGGGCAGAGAGTCTTCATAACTAATAATAAGAAAATTAATTAATTACACAGATATGGGTGAACAGGTGATGTGTCACTGTTGCGAAATGTGGGAGCTGGTGGACCCCATTGAGGCTCACGGTGCTTACATTTGTGATAAGTCTTTGCTGCTGGAGGAACTCAAGTTCCATGTTAAAGTGCTTGAGACCGAGCTTCAGACACTGCGACACATCAGGGAGGGGGAGAAGTTCCTGGACTCTATGTTTCAGGAGGTGGTCACACCTATGAAATTATTTACTGCAGATGTAGTCCTTGGTCAGGGACAGGATGGTGTGACTACGAGTGAGGAAGGTACAGGGATCCAGGATGTAGTGTTGAAGGAGCCGCAGCCCTTGCTCTTGTCAAGCAGGATCGAGGTTCTTACTCCCTGTGAGGGCGGGAGTGGGGACGGCAGGGAGGATGAGCAACCTGGCCACAGCACCGTGATACAGGGGGCCATTCAAGTGGAGGGAGTAAAAAGAAATGTTGTAGTGGTAGGGGATAGTATCATTAGGGGGATAGATAGGGTTCTCTGCAGTCAAGAGCGGGAGTCCCGAAGGCTGTTTTGCCTGCCCGGTGCCAGGGTTAAGGACATCTCTTCTGGGCTGGAAAGAAACTTGGAGTGGGAGGGGGAGGATCCAGTTGTCGTGGTGCATGTTGGTACAAACGACGTAGATACGACAAGGAAGAAGGTTCTGTTAAAGGAGTATGAGCAGCTAGGGGCTAAATTAAAAAACAGAACCTCAAGGGTAATAATCTCTGGATTGTTTCCTGAGCCACGAGCGAAATTAGCTAGGATAAATAAAATTAAAGAGTTAAATGCGTGGCTCAAAGACTGGTGTGGGAGAAATGAGTTTTGCTTCTTGGGACACTGGCATCAGTAATGGGACAGGAGGGAGCTGTTCCATTGGGACGGACTCCACTTGGCCAGTGCTGGGACTAGAGTCCTGGCGAATCATATAACTAGGACTGTAGAGAAGGCTTTAAACTAATTAGTCGGGGGGAGGTTTCTTGAGTGCAAATAACAGAAATTACAATGGAGAAGGTCATAGACTTAGGTAGCAGTGGGGAAATTAAAAAACAAAACGTGTCAGGAAAGGACAGAAGGTATGGATTAAAAGGTAAAGTAGTAAAAGGGGAAAAAACAGGGACTAAGTGTCACAAAACATATTTGAAAGTTCTTTATCTGAATGCACGTAGCATTCGTAACAAAATGAGTAAGTTAACAGCACAAATAACTACATATGGGCATGATCTTGTGGCCATTACAGAAACATGGCTGCAGGGTGACCATGACTGGGAATTAAACATACCAGGTTATTTAACAATCAGGAAGGACAGGCAGGAAGGGAGGGGAGGTGGGTGGCTATGTTAATAAAGGAAGGAATCACTATAATACAGAGAAATGATATTGGGTCAAAGGAGCAGGGTAGTGAAACAGTTTGGGTGGAGATAAGGAATAATAAGGGGAAAAAAACACTAGTGGGTGTAGTCTATAGGCCTCCGAACAGTTGCAACTCTGTTGGACGGATTATTAATCAGGAAATAGTTGAGGCTTGTAATAAGGGAACAGCTATAATTATGGGGGATTTTAACTATCATATTAACTGGAGAAATCAAATTGAGCAGAGAAGCCTTGAGGATGAGTTCATTCAGTGTATTAGGGATGGGTTTCTTGAGCAGTATATAACCGAACCGACCAGGGGGCAACCTTAGATTTGGTCCTGTGTAATGAGACAGGATTAATAAAAAATGTCCTAGTAAAGGATCCCCTTGGAATGAGAGACCATAACATGGTTGAATTCCATATTCAAGTAGAGGGTGAGAAGGTTGGATCTCAAACAAGCGTGCTGAGAATGAATAAAGGAGTCTATGAAGATATGAGAGCGGAATTGATTAGAGTGCAATGGGAAAATAGATTAAAGGGTAAGACAGTACATGATCAGTGGTGTACATTTATGGAGTTATTTTACAACTTCCAGAAAATATATATTCCACTCAGGACAAATGGGTGCAAAAGAAAATATAGCCATCCGTGGCTAACTAAAGTAATTAAGGATAGTATCCGACTAAAAACAAGGGCATATAAGGTAGCCAAATCTAGTGGGAGGATAGAAGATTGGGAAGTCTTTAAAAAACAGCAAAAAATAACTAAAAGATTGATTAAGAAGGGGAAGATAGATTATGAAAGTAAATTAGCAAAAAATATAAAAACAGATAGCAGAAGATTCTATAGTTATATAAAAAGAAAAAGGGTGGCTAAAGTAAATGTTGGTCCCTTAGAGGATGAGACCGCGAAATTAATGGTGGGAAACATGGAGATGGCATAAACGCTGAACAAATATTTTGTATCAGTCTTTATGGTAGAGGACACTAAGAATATCCCAACACTGGACAAACAGGGGGCTCTAGGTGGAAAGGTGTTAAATATGATTAAAATCACTAAGGAAGTGTTACTTGGTAAAATAATGGGACTCAAGCCACATAAATCCCCTGGACCTGATGGGTTACATCCTAGGGTCTTGAGGGAAGTGGCGGTAGGGATTGTGGATGCATTGGTAATAATTTTCCAAAACTCCCTGGACTCTGCAAAGGTCCTGGCAGATTGGAAAACTGCTAATGTAACACCCTTAATTAAAATGGGTAGCAGGCAGAATGCTGGAAACTATAGACCTGTTAGCCTAACATCTGTGGTTGGTAAAATGTTGGAGTCTATTATTCAGGAGACAGTAACGGGACATTTGGATAAACATAATTTAATAGGACAAACTCAGCATGGTTTCATGAAGGGGAAGTCATGTTTGACAAATTTGCTTGAGTTCTTTGAGGAAGTAACATACAGGGTGGATAAAGGAGAACCAGTGGATGTAGTGTATTTAGACTTCCAAAAGGCATTTGACAAGGTGCCACACCAAAGATTATTGCTTAAGATAAATAACCACGGGATTGGGGGTAATATTCTGGCATGGCTGGAGGATTGGCTCTCTAACAGAGTGCATAGAGTTGGGATAAATGATCCGTTCTCAGACTTGCAATCAGTAACTAGTGGTGTTCCGCAGGGGTCAGTGCTGGGTCCCCAACTCTTTACAATCTATATTAACGATTTGGAGGAGGGTACCGAGTGTAACATATCAACGATTGCAGATGATACAAAGATGGGAGGGAAAGTAGCGAGTGAGGAGGACATAAAAATCCTGCAAAGTGACATAGACAGGCTAAGTAAGTGGGCAGGAATGTGGCAGATGGAATACAATACTGGAAAGTGTGAGGTTATGCAATTTGGCAGGAAAAATCATAGAGCAAGTTATTACCTTAATGGCAAGAAACTGGAAAGTACAGTAGTACAAAGGGATCTGGGGGTCCTGGTGCAGGAAACTCAAAAAGTTAGTATGCAGGTGCAGCAAGTGATCAAGAAGGCCAATGGAATGTTGGCTTTTATTGCTAGGGGGATAAAATATAAAAACAGGGAGGTATTGCTGCAGGTATACAAGGTATTGATGAGACCACACCTGGAATACTGCATACAGTTTTGGTGTCCATACTTAAGAAAAGACATATTTGCTCTCGAGTCAGTACTTCTTGTGTTCTAATTCTGTGTTAGATTTCAGGAGATGATTTTCTTCCTGTTCCTGGCTGGGGTGGACATCGCCTTTACAGAAGGTAAGTACTGTAGAAAATATAGGGACAGAGTGATCTCCTGGACGAGTTTCGATCGCCTAGATGGGTCGGAGAGGAATTTCCCAGATTTTTTTCTCCCAAATTGGCCATTGGGGTTTTTAACTGGTTCTTCACCTCTCCCGGGAGATCACATGGGATCGGGTGGGATGGAGAGTGATAGAAGATTTGAGGTTAGGATCAGATCAGCCATGATCTTATTGAATGGTGGAGCAGGCTCGAGGGGCCGATTGGCCTACTGCTGCTTCTATTTCTTATGTTCTTATGTTGTAATGTAGGCTGTGACGAGGATGCAAATACGCTGCAAATTGATATAGACTGGTTAAGTGAATGAGTAAGAGCATGGCAGCTGAAATCTATTGTGGAAAAATGTGAAGTTATCCACTTTGGTAGGAAAAATAGAAAAGCAGAATATGTTTTAAATGTTGAGGGATTGGGAAATGTTGGTATTCAGAGGGACCTGGGTGTCATTGTTCAGAAATCAAGGAAAGTTAACATGCAGATGCAGCAAAGAATTAGGAAATGAAATGGTATTTTCGTCTTCATTACAAAAGGATTGGAGTATAAGATTAGAGAAGTCTTACTGCAATTATATAGGGCCTTGGCGAGACAACACCTGGAGTACTGTGTACAATTTTGCTCTCCTTAACTAATGAAGGATAAACTTGCCTTACAGATTGTCTCGACTGATTCCTAGGCTGAGGAGAGACTGTGTAAATTAGGCCTATTATTCCTAGAGTTTTGAAGAATGAGAGGTGATCTCATTGAAACGTATATCATTCTTAAGGAGCTTGACAGGGTAATTGCTGGAAGGATGTTTCTCCTGTCCAGGAAATCTAGAACTCGGTGTCACAATCTCAGAATAAGAAGCCGGCCATTTAGGACTGAGCTGTGGAGATATTTCTTCACTCAGAGGGTTGTCAATCTTTGTAATCCGCTACCCAGAGGGCTGTCGATGCTCAGTCCTTGACTATTTTCAACACAGAGATCGATAGATTTTTGCATACTCTGGGAACCAACGGATTTGAGGATAGTGCATGAAGCTGGATTTGAGGTCGAAGGTCATCCATGATCTTATTGAAAAGTGGAGCAGGCTCGAAGTGCCGAATAGAATCATAGAAATGTATGGCAGAGAATGTACGGAACAGAAGGAGGCCATTCGACCCATCGTGTCTGTGCCAGCCGAGAAAGAGTTCGCCTGCCTAATCTCACATTCCAGCTTTTGGTCCGTTGCCCTGTAGGTTATGGCACATCAAGTCCATATCCAAGTACTTTTTAAAAGTTATGAGATTTTCTGTCTCTACCACCATTTCAGACAGTGAGTTCCTGACCCCCACCACCCTCTGGCTGGAAACAGTTCTCATCCTCTCCTGTTTAATCCTTCTAACAATTATTTTAAAACTATGCCTTCTGGTTATTGACCTCCCTGCTAAATGAAATAGGCCCTTCCTGTCCACTCTATCGAGCACCCTCATAATTTCTTATATTCTTGTATTCTTTCTAGTGTCCCAGCTGCAGGTATATCGCTGGTGCTGCAACAGCAGATTCATCGCCAGTAGTGCAATAGATGGGTCTCCATCCGTATAACAAGATTGGGGCCTCGAATAGGAATATAATCAGCTATAGCAGAGGAAAAGCAGTGTCATATCTGGTGTAAGTGCAGACACCCTATTACCAGAGGAGCACGGTCACAACTGGTGTATGTTTAGGGGTACCACTCGCACCTGTCGAGGACAGTCAGCTCGTGATTAATTGTAGGTTATCACTAATACCAGAACATCACTTTCAGTACCATTGTAAGTGTGGGGATTCCACTACTACTGGTGAAGCACGGTCACATCTCATATATATGTAGGGTGAACACTCATACCGTAGAAGCAGGCTCACCGCTGGTTAAAGTGTAGGGAACACGTTCAGCATTAGTGTAAGTGTAGGGGTACTGCTAGTACAGGAGGAGTACGGTCTGCTATTGTGTAAATGTAGGCTGCCACTAATACCATAAGAGCATTTTCAGTATAAGTGTAAGTGTAAGGGTACCACTAGTAAGGGAGAACATGTTCACACCTAGTATAAGTGTAGGGTAACACTAGACACGGAGTAGCGTGTTCACCTCTAATATAAGTATAGGATTACCAATAGTACAGGAGGAGCACCTCTATTGTATGTGTATGGGTGACACTTGCACCTGTCGAGGATGGTCAGCTCGTGATTAATTGTAGGTTATCACTAATACCAGAACATCACTGTCACTACCATTGAAATTTGGGGTTACCACTACTACTGCTGAAGCACGGACACCTCTAGTATATATGTAGGGTTACCACTCGTACCATAGAAGAAGGAGCACTGCTTGTGTAAGTATGGGAACCACTATAACAGGACGTTAACGTCCAGCAGTAGTCTAAGTGCAAGGATATATCTAGCACCGCAGGAGCAATGTCATCGAGTATCAGTGTAGTGAACCACAATACTGAAGGAGCACTTTCTCCTCTAGTGTAAGTGTAGGGGCACCACTAGTAATGAAGTAAACTGCTCTTCTAGTGTAAGTGTAGGGGCACCACTAGTACTGAAGGAGTACTGTATCCTCTAGTGTACGTGTAGGGGCACCACTGGCACTGAAGCAGCACTTTCCCCTCCAGTGTAAGTGCAGGTGTACCGCCAGTACTGAAGGAGCACTGTCTACTCTAGTGTAAGTGCAGGGGTACCACTAGTACCAGGGGAGCACTGTCTCCTCTAGTGTAAGTGTAGGGGCAGCAATAGTACAAGAGAAACTCAGTCACCTCTAGTTTAAGTGTAGGGCTGCCACAAGTACAGTAGAAGCACTCTCACCTCTTGTGTAAGTGTAGCTTTACTACAGCTACCAGAGGAACATGGTTACCTTTAATACCGCATGACTGTAGTCATCACCAATACCGCAAGATTTGATCACCACCTGTTCTGGAGGGTTTGGAGCAATAAAACTGAGTCAAGTATAGGGTCAGGACGTGTAGGGCTAGGGGGCTGCCTTCATTGCTCCTGTAGTAACAGAGGCAGCAGCAGTACTGAGAGATTGAACACTCTAATTGTAAAGAATGATTTAATTATATTTTATTTGATAAACTTTCCCATATCAATTTCAACTATTTCTATTAATCTGACGTATCAGATGAAAAACAACTTACCTGAGTCTATTTGTTCAATGACTGTAACAAATGCGAATTATGATTTAACCTGATTGACTCGCTGGAGGATTGATGTGTGGATACATATAGGTTCGCTTCCATTGCCTCAGCCGTGCGCCAGTCAGAGTCTTTCAGCTCTGACACAGAATTCTTCCATTCACATAGAAAATGGGTCAACCAACTATGCTGCAGATAACAGAGATTTATTACCCGATTCTCGCAGCCGTCGCTGTCCCCGGTGAGTCATTGTAACCTGTTTACTGTTTATCAGGATTAACTGTGTAGTTGGTCAGCCTGGTCGGAAAAGGTAAGTTGTTTATCAGATGTCAGTATTAATTAGTCGGTAGTGACTGGAACCAACTCGTGAACCGCCTATTTATACTTTCTGTGCTTCCCTTAATCCAATAACCTCACTGATTTTACAATGTTCTTTGAAGCAGCTACACATGGACTTTGGCGGTTCTTCGGACCGTCTTCCCGCCCCTCCAGCCCCAGCCCCGTGCAGAGTGAGCGCTGCAGCAGCTCATTAAAATGTATGAGTCCGATTCCCAGATAATGGTTCCAATACCAATCCTGTTCTCACGCTGCTCCGTATTGATAATTGCACTGAATGGAGTAAAATGCTCTCCACAAGTATTGCCCTATATATTTCAATCAGACACTGGAACATTATTTTTCTCCTCTCTCTTTCTTACAGCGAACCTCGTGACAATGGTGATTCTCTCCCGAGGAAACTGCGGCCTTTCCAAGTGTATCTCTGTCTACATGGTGGCCATGGCAACAGCAGATCTAATGGTCATCATCATTAATGTAATAGTGTATCATATTTTTAGTTATCACTTTCCACTTTCATTCCTGTCCCAGACTCCAGTATGTACGTTCATTCTATATATGACTGCTGTCACCCTCGATTTGTCTGTTTGGTTCACCGTCTCCTTCACAATTGACCGATGTGTTGTTATCTGCTGCGAGAGGTTAAAAGCAAAGTATTGCACCGAGAGAACTGCGGCCACGGTTATAACATCGTTCACGGTCCTCATCTTCTTAAAGGACATCCCTGTTTTGTTTGCAGTGGACTCTGAGCAAATAATTAACAAGGTGCAGTGGGGCTGCCGGAAAAGTGTAGGCTTTGCTACCTCACCTCCAGGCATAGCTTACGTCTGGTTTCACACCGCCTGGGTCTTTTGGATTCCTTTTACTTTAATCGCCTTGTTTAATTCTTTAACCATTCGACGTATTTTAGTGGCCAGCAGATCCCGCAGGGGACTCCGAGGTCACAGGAGTGAGAATCACAGTGATACAGAGATGGAGAACCGAAGGAAATCCATCATTTTATTGTTCACTATTTCGGGCAGTTTTATACTGTTGTGGCTGACAAATGCCGTGAGTTTATTAACTACCAGACTGCTAAGCACCACTAATTACCGAGGCGACCACACAAATCCTGCATATATCGCCACTCAAACCGGAGCGTTGTTGAAGTTTTTAAGTTGCTTTCAAAGCCCGTGTATTTATGCAGCGACGCAGAGCAAATTCAGAGAAGAGCTGCAGAATGTGGCGAAATCCCCCTGGACACTAATTTTGAGATTAGTTAGAAAATGAGTGTAAGAATAATCAGGTTAAACGAAAGCTTTTTTTTAAACTGAAGCTCAATTTCAACGTCCTTTCCACCGTAGAACGTCCTCCTTTCTGGAAATGTGAGTTCTTTTGTAAACATTTCTTCCATTTTGCAGCATGCGTTTGATGTCGGCTTTGCGTTAGTTTTACGGTGCTTTTGCTGAGTAATCATAACCTATTCCTGCTAATTTAGCACATTTCAAGTTCAGGGATCATAGATAACAATGTTGAGGTTCAGCAGTGGAGTCGGACATCTGGGTAACAGAGGAATCCACCTTACACTGCAGGTACTGGGATCGGGCGCACCAGTTTAAAATTATCAATAAAGTTTCATTCTGTGCCGAAACAATCAAAGGTCTTGCGATCGCCGATATTGGTAACTTTCCTGGAAGTTTGATGTGAATATTGTTGGTGGGGATCTCTCTATCGGACTCCATTCCTCATTGACGTTTTTCACGTGATCAGTGTTCGAATGGAGGAAACTTTCGGATCTCGGCTCATCGATGTGACCTTTCACCTCTGTTGTCCCAGATACTGACTTAAAATCTCGATTGTGCGCTGACTGGTGTTTCTCGCTCAGCACAAAGATGGTGTCTGCTCTTGTACAGTGCTGTCGATAAAAATATCATGGGTAATATTATTGCTATTCTGTATCAGTCTCCCAAACAAATGTTAAGGAATGTAAGAATTAATGTTTATTCATAACGTTCTAAACTATTACAATTGTTGCAAGTGACCTGTTAAAAACAATGCCTGAAATCAGATAAAATGAAAGTGATATAAAGCATTCTTGTCTTTGGCTGAACATTTGCAAATGGTCAGAAAGAATCTTTGGAAATTACCATCTTGTTATGCGGTTGCATATTGTTCCAAATAATAATTGAAAAATCCCAGCAACTTAGAATCAGTTACAAATTGTTCCATCGGTGATCTCGCCTCAATCTTTCAGAAACGCCAAGGAATGGGAGCAGGTTCTCAATGGGAAGGAGCTGCAGGGTTTGGAAGAACAGCGATAGAGATCCAAAACATTAATTCCAAGAAAGTATGCCTGCGGGTGGGTAAATCCAAGGGAAAACCAACAGAAATATGTGTTTTGCAGACATGAGCATAGATCACAAGAAACATATGTTTTGATAAACCTTTACAAGATGCTGACGAGGCCACCGTTGGAAAACCAGGTACAGATTCAAACCCTCATTGTGGAACGGCCATTAACTCCACTGAGATTAGGCAATGTAGATAACCCAGGACCGTGCCATGGATCAGAACTAGATTGGTGATGAGGGGCAAGATATCGGGACTATTTTCATTGGAGCAGCGAAATCTAAGAGCAGATTTAATAGAGCTTTTAATAATTATGAACAATTTGGCAGAGTGAAGAGGGAGAGATTATTCAATCTAATTGGGGAGCAAGCAATAAAGGGTGATCGACTTCAAATTGTCCCAAAAGTAATGAGCAGAGAGATTAGCAGAACGTTCTTTATGCAAAGGGTTGCTGGAGCTTGGATTTTTTTAACTAAGGGAATAGTTAAGGGAAAATTAGGTGAATATTTCAAAACGAGAAAGTAATTGTCTGTGGAAAGAGAGGGGAAGAGTGTTGATAATTTTTGATTGCTGTGTCAACGAATCCAGTACAGATAGAATGCGGCAATGAACTACTCCCACCCATTACATTTCTATGGATTTACAGAGTTACCTCTGTTGGTATTATTACCAATTTTTTTGGTTGTAAGATACACACATCCCCGTTGAGCTTCTATTGAACAAAATATTATAAATAAACTGGCATCAAGGAAGATCCCAGGTGTTCAATAGTCACCCCTCCCATACAGGTTCCGATTTGTCAATAACCTTCTTACATTTTGAAATGAGCTCTCTGTGCAGTGCCAGATCTCCCAGCCCATCCCATAATTCCTCGCCATTTGTAGATGTGGGACCTTGTCTGCTGCTTCAATGCGACTGTGTGATTACAACTGCATTTCCCCTGCCCTACAGGCCAGTGATGTGTTTCAGAAACCGAAGCAGGTTAGTTAAAAATGACATATCGTCCCTTACACCAATAGAATTCCCTTTTACAATGCACCCCTCCCAGGTGCTCACCCATTGGCTCTCTCCTGGCCTTTTTTTAAGCACTGCGATTAATTCAGCCGCTGTCAGATCCTCAAAAATATTCTCTAATTGAGGAAACTTGTAACAGTGTCAGTAAACTGTCATTCATGTCAGTCCCCATTCCTTTATCTCGCGGTGTCTGTGTCCCTAGATTCCAGATTCCCATGTTGTTTGGTTGAATACTGTAATTGTACTTAAAAAACCGGTTGATCGCTGCCGATCATACAAGCCCTCCTTTAGTGCTTCACTTGTGAACTACTCCGAATATTTACCAAGCAGTCTTTGCTAGTCCTTACTATCTACTTGCCAGCATTTTTGGATAATTTTAAAGCTTTTACTTTATCCTTAATTTTGCTCCCTACATAATGACGTCTACCCACGGTGTCTCCTATTCTCAATGGATGAATGAATTTTAATTCCACATCCACTAATACTTTCTTAACTACTTTCCACTTGTCTACTTCAGCAATGGGATCTCCCAGACGTGCTACACGGCCGGAATCTCACACAAACAGTGGGCGGATTGTCGGAAAATGATGGAAGCGCTTACTTAGCTTGCATTCATAAGAACAATATAACATAAGAAATAAGAGCAGGAGTAGGCAATTTAGCGCTTTGAGCCTGCTCCGCTATTCAATAAGATCGTATCTGATCTACAAACCTCATCTCCACTTTCCTGAACTATCCCCATCTTCCCTGATTCCCTTAATATTCAAAAATCTATCATCTCTGTCTGAATATACTCAACGACTCATCGTCCACAGCCATCTGGGGTAGAAAATTCCGAAGTTTCACGAACGTCTGAGTGACGAAATTTCTCCTCATCTCAATCCTAAATTGCTGACTCCCTATTCTGAGTCTGTGACCCCTGGTTCTGGACTGCGCAGCCAGGGGACACATCCTCACTGCATCTACCCTGTCAAGCCCTGTAAGTATTTTGCATGTTTCAATGAGATCACCTCTCATTCTTCTAAATTCTAGAAAATATAGGCCTAGTCTACTCAATCTGTCCTCAGTGGAGAATCCCCCCATCCCAGGAAATAGTCTGGTGAAACTTCATTGCAATCCCTCAATGGCAAGTATATCCTTCCTTAGGTAAGGAGCCCAAAATTGTACACAATACTCCAGGAGTGGTCTCACCAGGGCTCTATATAATTGCAGGAAGATGCCTTGATTCTTCTACTCAAATCCTCTTGTAAAAAAGGCCAACATACCATTTGCTTTCCTAATTGCTTGCTGCACTGCATGTTAAATTTCAGTGATTCGTGTACAAGGATCCCAAGTTCACTCTGAACATCAACATTTCTCAATCTCGCACCATTTAAAAAAACTTTGCTTTTCTGTTTTTCCTACAAAGGTGGATAACGTCATATTTCTCCATATTCCATTTACCGTCAGTAAACTTGTATCCATTTCATTTGGTCCCCTCATCCAAATAATTGATGTAGATTGTGAATAGCTGTGGCCCAAGCATTGATCCTTGCGGTACCCCAGTAGTTACAGCCTGCCAACCCGAAAATGACACATTTATTCCTACTCTCCGTTTTCAGTTCATTAACCAATCCTCAATCCATGCTGGTATCGTACCCCCAATCCCATGAGCCCTAATTTTTTAATAACCGCTTGAGTGTCACCTTATCGAATGCCTTCTGAATATCCAAATACACCACGTCCACTGGTTCCCCCTTATCTATTCTGCTAGTTATAACCTAAAAAACCCTAAAAGATTTGTTAAACACGGTTTCCCTTTCATAAATCCATGTTGACTCTGCTCAATCCTATTATTATTTTCTAAGTGCCATGTTACCACGTTCTTGATAATAGATTCTAGCATTTTCCCTACTAATGATGTCAGGTTAATTAGTCTGTAGTTCCCCATTTTCTCTCTCTCTCCTTTCTTAAATAGTGGCGTTACATTTGCTACCTTCCAAGCCACGGGAAACATTCTAGACTCTCTGGAATTTTGGAAAATGACAACCAATACATTCACTATCTCTATAGCCAACACTAGGATGCAGGCCATCAGATCCATGGGATTTATCGGCTTTCAGTTCCATTAATTTCTCCAATACTATTTTTTTACTAATCCTAATAAACTTCCGTCCTCATTCTCGCTACACCCCTGATTTTCCACTATTTCCGGGAAGTTTTTTTGCCTCTTCTTCTGTGAAGACAGACACAACATATTTGTTTAATTTCTCTGCCATGTCCTTACTACCCATTATAAATTTTCTTCTCTCAGTCTGTAAGAGAACCACATTTGCTTTCGCTAATCCTTTCCTTTTTACATATCTATAGAAGCTTTTACAGACTCTTTTTATGTCTCTCGCAAGTTTACTTTCATATTCTATTTTCACTTTCTTCATCAATTTCTTGGTCCTCCTTTGTTGAATTCTAAAATCCTCCCAATCCTCAGACTTACTACTCTTTCCGGCAGCATTAAAAACCACTTCCTTTGACCTAATACTATCTTTAACTTCTCTTGTTAGCTGCGGTTGGATCACTTTTCCTTTGGGTTTTTGTGCCTTAATGGAATGTACATTTGGAGTAAATTATGTATTAATTCTTTAAATGCTAGCCATTGCTCGTCCACTGTCATACTTTTTAATGTCTTTCGCAATCTTCCTTAGCCAACTCGCCCCTCATACCTTAGATTCGGATTTAGCTAACTCAATTTCAAACTCAATATAAAAATATCATATTATTATAGTCACACTTCCCAAAGTGCCCCTTTACTACAGGGTTATTAATTCATCCTTTCTCCTTGCACAGTACGAGCTCTAAGTTCCTGTTCCCTCGTCGGTTCCTCAACACACTTATCTAGAAAACTATCTTGCATACATTTCATGAAATCATGCTCCACGCTGTTACTGCAAATTTGGTTTGCCCAGTCCATATGTAGATTAAAGTCCTCCATCATTACTGTATTACTCTTGCTACACTCGCCTCTAATTTCCTGATTTATACTCTGCCCTACATTGCAACTAATGTTTAGGGGCCTATAAACAACTCCCGCCAAACTTTTCAGCCCGTTGCTGTTTCTTAGCTCCACACAAACTAATTCTACTTCTTGATTTTCAGAGCTAAGGTTCTTGCTCTCTGCTCTCTGTATTCCATCCTTTATTATCAGGGCTAGCCCTCATCCTTTTCCAATTAACCTATCCCTTCTAAAAGTTATGTATCCTGGAATATTTTTTCCCAACGTTGGCAACTTTGCAACCATGTCTCCATTATGGCTATTAGTTCAAACTTGTTAATTTTGATCTGTGCTATTAATTCACCTATTTTGTTGCGAATGCTTTGCGTATTCAAATACACTGCCTTGAGATTTGACATATTTCTCTTTTTCCCTGCTGTCACCTTAGTCACTGATTCCTTATTACCTTTGTTACTCTATCTGTCCCCTCCTAGAATCATAGAATCATAGAAAGTTACAGCACAGAAGGCGGCCAGTTCGGCCCATCGTGTCCACGCCAGCCAACAAAGAGCTATCCAGCCTAATCCCACTTCCCAGCTCTTGGTCCGCAGCCCTGCAGGTTAACGCAGCCCAAGTGCACTTCCAAGTACTTTTTAAATGTGGTTAGGGTTCCTGCCTCTACCACCCTTTCAGGCAGCGAGTTCATGGACCCCACAACCCTCTGGGTGAAGACCTTTCTCTCCAAATCTTGCACCAACTAATATAATTCTGTGCCCCCTGGTTTTTGACCCCTCTGCTAAGGGAAATATGTCCTTTTCTAACACATTATCTAGGCCCCACATCATTTTATGCACCACAATAAGGTCTGCCCTCAGCCTCCTCAGTTCCAAGGAAAACAGACCCAGCCGATCCAATCTTTCCTCATGGCTAAGATTCTCTACTCCCAGCAACATCTTTGTAAATCTCCTATGTACCCTCTCTAGTGCCATCACATCGTTTCTGCAATGTAGTGACCAGAACTGCACGCATTACTCTAGCTGATGCATAACTAGTGTTTTATACATTTGAAGCATAACCCCATGCTCTTGTATTCTATGCCACAGCTAATAATGGCAAGCATTCCGTATGCCTTCTGAAATACCTTATCTACCTGGCCTGCTACCTTCAGGAGTCTGTGGAAATGTACTCCCAGTTCCCTTTGTTACTCTGCACTACTCAATTTCCTACCATTTAACGTGTATCCCCTTTCCTTGTTAGCCCTCCCCAAATGCAGTGACATTAAACAGGAACAGGAGTAGGTCACTTAAACCCTCGAGCCTATTCCACTATTCATTGAGATCATGGCTGATCTACGACCGAAATCCATATACTCACCTTTGGCCCATATCCCTTAATACCTTTAGTTAACAAAAATCTATCAATGTCAGATTTAAAATTAACAATTAATCTAGCATCAACTGCCGTTTGTGGAAGAGCGTTCCAAATGTCTACCATCCTTTGCATATAGAAGTGTTCATCAGACCTGGACTCCCCAAATATCGGAAATATTTTTTCTCTATCTACCCTATCAGTTCCCCTTAATATCTTGAAAACTTCATTCTACTCACATCTTAACCTTCTAAATTCCAGGGAATGCAACCATTTTCTTAAGCTCTACCTCCTAATATAACCCTTGCAGTCTATGTATCTTTCTGGTAAATCTACACTGCACTCGCTCCAAGATAATACATCCTTCCTAAGGTGTGGTGCACAGGACTGACAGAGTATTCCAGGTGTGGTTTAACCAGGGATTTGTATAGTTGCACCTGTCCATGACATTTTTGTGATCCACAAATTTCTTTGGGCCCTCAGCTTTTCTAGTTATTAACCATTTAGAAATTAACCTGATGTATTCTTTTTACATCCAAAGTCGGTGACCTCACATTTGCCGACATTAAAATCAATTTGCAACAGTTCTGTCCAGTCAATTAATCTATTAATAATTATTTGTAATGTTATGCTTCCATCTAAATTGCATACAAAGCTGCCTATTTTGTGTCAATGGCAAACTTGGATATGTGGCTTGTTAAGAAGTTATAATCCGAGCGAATTAAGGGGAAAGTGGTGATAAGGATACAAAATAGGCTCAGTGACAGGAAGCCAATGGTGGAAGTGAATGGATGTTTATTCAGACTGGGGGCGAGTGGGCGGTGTAGCTGTCTATGGTGTTTATCAAGTATCATTTTAAGTCATTATTCTTTTAATTTTTTATAAACAACCTAGAGAGCAGTATTATCTCGTTTTCACATGATGCACTTGGAAATGTAGATGATAGTGTTCAGGATAGTTATAGTCTTCAGGATTTCATAGCTAGGATGGTGCAATGGGAAGAAGCATGGCAGAGAAGTGCGGAGAATTGTAAGTGTGGCACTTTGGAGGACTAAAATGTAAAGACAATATACTATAAATGGCACAATTTTGAAAAGTTCAAATGTGCACAGGGACCTTGATGTCCACATACACAAATCATTAAGGGTGGCAGGGCAAGTTGACAAGGGCTTAAAAAATCTTATACATTACTTGGGTTTTTAATAGAAGAATACAATATAAAAGCTAAAAGCGCATGCTAGAACTTTATACATCACTGGCAAATCCTCAGCTGGAGTATTGTTGACATTTCTGAGCTCCACATTTCAGGAAGGATGTAAAAGCCTTAGAAAGGAAACAGAGGAGGTTCACCAGGATGTTACCAGAGATGATGATCTTCAGTTATGAGGATAAGTTTGAAAAGTTAGGACTATTATCCTTGGAACAGAGAAGTTAAGAAGTTACATAATAGAGGTCTTGAAGATGATATGGGTTTTGGTAGAGCAGACAGAATAAACTATTCCCTCTGGGGAGTGAGTCAAGAACTAGAGATATCCGTTAGTTTTACATACCAGTGAATCCCCAGTCAAATTACTGCATCAAATGCCGAGTATTATGCCAGATGCTAAACTTCTCCCAAATCCTTTTTAGACTCTGACTGCGGCGAAATCATCGACTGAAGAGATTCTCAGTAAGGCTCCTCACATTTGCGATCATTCTTGAAGCTTCCCATTTCTGGTCTTCGACACTGGGTGTCTTGGTCCCACCAGATCTTCTGTATGAACCTAGCGACCTTTCTTGCGCCCCAGTTAGTGTAGTGATGATTCGTCTTCACTCTCTCCACCTTCCTGGGATACTGCTCAATCAAAGAAACTTTTAAGATAAACATGATTCATCTTAATTAGAAACTTTTTTACAGAAAAACAATGAGACTATTTTTGAGAATATTAATATATTTAATTTTAAAATATTTACAATTTATTTGAATTAATTACTTTAATTTTAAATAGTTATTTTGTTTGCCCTTATTTATAGGCATTAACATCATTCACAATATCTGCTGACCACTCCAGCTCTGCCCAAAATGACACACCACTGATGGGGCATAACCAGGGGTGGAAACTTGGCTCCAGGTGACACCACAAAGGAGACAGGAGACATTTATATAGCAGCCTGGAGTGATGTCATATAGCAGCCTGAGCTCCGCACTTTCGATTTGTTCCAGGGTCATATGGCTAGGCTCTGCTCCTGGTGCGCATTCTCATTGGGCATGTACACAGGTTGTGCATTCAGTCCTGTCTCCGACACCGCTCAAAGCATCAGAGAGAATAAGTGGAGGGGTCATCTGTGGTATCAAGTGGTTGAATCATCAGGTTAGGAACAGTACCCGTATGATATAGGATAAAGTTCCCTCAACAGTTTACAATAAAACACTCCCAGGGCAGTTACGGGATGGGTTATATAGAGAGTCAAGTTCCATCTACATCGTGCAATCAAACCTTCTGATGGCACGTACAGCACGGGTTAGATACAGAGTAAAGCTCAATCTACACTCACTACTCAAATACTCCGAGGGCAGGTACAGGACTAGTTGGATACAGAGTAAAGCTCCATCTACACTGCCCCATCAACCATTCCCGGGGCAGGTACAGCACGTCTTAGATACATAAGAGAAACATACGAAAAACATAAGAAACAGGAGCAGGAGTAGGCCAGTCGAGACCTCAAGCCTGCTCCGCCATTCAATAAGATCATAGCTGATCCAATCTTGGCCTCAACACCACTGCCCCACTCACTCTGCAAACCCCTTGAATCCCTTGTAGTTCAAATGTCTGTCAATCTCCTTTTCAACATAGTCAATGAATCTGCCTCCACAGCTCTCTGGGGTAGAGAGTTTCAGAGATTCATGACCCACTGAGAGAAGAAATCCATCCTCATCTCCGGCTGAAATGGCCAAACACTTATTCTCAAACTATGCCCCCTTGATCTAGATACCCCCTTAGGGGAAACATCCTCTCAGCATCCACCCTGTCAATCCCCATCAGAATCTTATATGTTTCAATAAGATCACCTCTCATTCTTCTAAACTCCACCGAGTATAAGCCGAACCTTCTCAACCATACGTCAAGCTCTTCATCCCAGAAATCAACATAGTGAACCTTCTCTGCACTGCCTCCAATGCAAATATATCCTTCCTTAAATATGGTGACCAAAACTGTACGCAGTACTCCAGGTGTGGTCTCACCAGCGCCCTGTAAATTTGCATCGAAACGTCTCTACTTATATTCTCCATTTCCCTTGTAATAAAGGCCAACATTGCATTAGCGTTCCTAATTATTGCTGTACCTGCATGCTAACTTTTGTGTTTCATGTACTAGGAGCCCCAGATGCCTTTGTACCGCAGCATTTTGTAGTCTCACCACTTTAAATAATAATTTGTTTTTTCATTCTTCCTTCCAAAGTGGATAAACTCTCATTTCCCCGCATTGTACTCCATCTGCCAATTTTTCCCACTCACTTAACCTATCTATATCCCTTTGCAGACACTTTGTCTCCTCCTCACAACGTGTTAACCCACCTGTCTTTGTATCATCAGCAAACTTGTCTACAGTACACTCGGTTCCTTCATCCAAGTTATTAATATATATTGCAAAATGTTGAGGACCCAGCACTGATCCCTGTGGCACTCCAATAGTTACTGATTTTCAAACGGCAAATAACCCATTTTTCGTGACTCTCTGTTTCCTGTTAGTTAGCCAATCCGCTATCCATGCCAATATATTACCCCAAACCCCGTGAGCTCTTATCTTGTGCAGTAACCTTTTATGTGACACCTTATCGAATGCCTTCCTGAAATCCAAGTACTCTACATCTACTGGTTCCCCTGTATCCAGCATATTTGTTACATCCTCAAAGAACTCTAGCACAGTTGTCAATCACGATATCTCTTTCATAAACCCATGCTGACTCTGCTTGACTGTCTTATGATTTTCTTAATGTCCTGCTATTAACTCCTAAATAATGGATTTCAACATTTTCCCAATGACAGATGTTAGGCTAACTTGCCTTCCGTTTCCTGCTTTTTGTCCGCCTCCTTTCTTGGTGTTATATTTGCGGTTTTCCAATCTGCTGGGACCTCTTCAGAATCCAGGGAATTTTGGTAGATTACAAACAACGCAACCACTATAGCTGCAGCCACTTCTTTAAAGACCCTAGGATACAGGCAATCGCGTCCAGGAGACTAATCAGCCTTTACACGCATTAGCTTGACTAATACTTTTTCTATAGTGATAGAGATTGTTTTAAGTTCCTCCCTCCCTATAGCCTCTTGATTATTTATTATTATTGGGATGTGTTTAATGTCTTCTACTGTGAAGACCGATCCAAAATCATAGTTAAGAGTCTCACCAGAGTAAAGCTCCCTCTACACTGTCGCATCAAACCTTCCATGGGCAGGTACAGCACGGGTTAGAAACAGAGTAAAGCTCCATCTACAACCTCCAATCAAACACTCCCAGGGCAGATATAGGACGGGCTAGATACAGTGTAAAGCTCCCTCTACACTGCTTATCATATACTCTCAGGACAGGTAGAGCACGGGTTATGTAATGTATATACCTTTAAGGGGGGAACTATCTTGTATTTTGGCCAGGTTATCGATAAAGAGGGGTTACATAAGTCCCCAGAGAACATTGAGGCTGTAGTCAAGGCTGCAGCCCCGGAAAATGTTTCAGAACTGAGGTCGTTCCTCGGGTTGGTAAACTACTACCATAAGTTCTTGCCAAATTTGACGACAAAACTACACCCACCGAACACCCTACGGCAAACTGGGGTGCCATGGAAGTGGACTGACGAATGTAGACGAGCTTTCCAGAAGAGCAAAACACTAATCACATCGAAAGAGGTATTGGCCCATTACAACCCAGCATTACCAATTCGGTTGGCATGTGATGCGTCACCCTCCGTGATTGGAGTGGTGCTGTCGCACAAATTCTCGGACGGCTCAGAGAGGCCAATAGCCTTTGCGTCATGATCACTAACCTCAGCCGAGCGTAACTATGCCCAGATTGACAGGGAGGCCCTCAGTCTAGTGTGGGGAGTGAAAAAGTTCAATCACTATCTGCATGGGCAGAAATTCACCTTGCTGACTGATCACCAGCCTCTTGACTCCATTTTTAATCTGAAGAAGGGCGTTCCGGTGATGACTGCGCAACGACTACAAAGGTGGTCACTTTTTCTAGGGGCGCACCACTATGAGATTGAATATAAGGGCACCAAACAGCATGGAAATGCTGATGGGCTATCACGGCTGCCACTGCCAACTGCGGAGGAAGCACCAGCAGTGGGTCCTGTCGAAATATTCCATTTGACTATAGTTTAATACCTACCGGTAACTAATACTTGTATCGAAAAGGAAACCCGAAATGACCCGACACTGTCTCGGGTAAATGAATTGACGGTGAAGGGATGGCCAGCACATGGCAACTCACTGTTGCCAGCATTCTCGACAAGGAGAGAACAGCTGTCAGTGTGCCGGGGGACCTTGATGTGTGGATCCCGAGTGGTAATTCCACCCAAGTTAAGGGATAGAGTGCTCAATGAGCTTCATGAGGGTCATCTGGGAGGGGTGAAAATGAAAAGCCTAGCCACGGCTTATGTGTGGTGGCCGGGAATCAATAAGCAAATCCAGGACCTGACCAAGAGCTGCTCAGGATGCCAGAAAGTCCAAAATGCACCACCACAGGCCCCTCTACACCCATGGGAGTGGCCCTCATCTCCATGGCAACGGGTGCATATTGATTTTGCTGGTCCATTCATGGACTTAATGTTTTTAAAAGCCGTGGATGCGCACTCGAAATGGCCTGAGGTCATCAAAATGGCCTGAGGTCATCAAAATGTCCTCCACCACCACGGAGAAAACTATTGCAGTCCTACAGACCATTTTTACCAGGAATGGCTTGCCAGAACAGATTTGCTCCGACAATGGACCACAGTTTGTGTCCGAAGAGTTCCGGAGGTTCTTGAAAAAGAATGGGGTAAGGCATTACACATCCGCCCCGTATCATCCAGCCACAAATGGATTGGCTGAGAGGTACTTACAAACCTTTAAGAAGGTAATAAAGGCTATGTACAATGACAACATTCCACTGCAGCACAAGGTGGACAATTTCCTATTCGCCTACTGGAATGCGACATAAGCAGTCACCAACCAGGCCCCAGCCATGATGTTCTTTACCCGAAGGTTAAGATCTCGCCTGGAGTTGCTCAGACCAAACGTACGAAGAGATGTTGAGAGTAAGCAATTCCAGCACATCCATGAGAAGCCAACAAGGAGCTTCAATGTAGGGCAAGCAGTCTTGGCCCGCGAATACCGAACATAAAAATGGCAGCCAGGAACGATATGCACATGGCAGGGCCCACTAATGTACACAGTGGACGTTGGGGAGAGCATCATGAGATGCCATGCTGACCAGATCCTAGAGTCACAGGAACAATTCAACCCCATGCCTCGCCCATACGTACCTGGTGATGAACCAGACGTACAGGTTGCATCTACCCCAGAAACAGTAGCATCGGAAGCTGATGAACCAACTGGCAACAGGGGGCCAGAATTGCCTCCGCACCAAGAGCAAGACACTCGGGAAAGGCACTATCCAGAAAGAATCAGGAAGCCTCCCCAATGACTGAATATATAAACAGACTGTTTTCAGCTAATGTTGCATGTTAAATGTGTTAATTGTAATTAGTTTGACATTTAATTGTTAAATGAGTGTTATGGTACTGTTAATCTAAAAGGGGAGGAATTGTAATGTATAGTTCCCACCTTTAAGGGGGGAACTATCTTTTACAGCACATGTATACTGTAGTACCGGCAGTGACCACACCTGTATATAGCACTGAGTAGTAATCTGTACAGATCAGTTCCCGTGTGAGCCACTTTGAGTAAACACCTGTTGTACCGTTCACCTGCAGTCTGTGTCTTATTATAAACAGACACAACAGGTTAGATACTGTATTAAGCTCCCTTTTTACTGCCCCGTCAATACTCCCTGGGCAGGTACGGCAGGGGTTAAACACAGTGTAAATTTCGCTATATTTTGTAACTCAGATACAGCATGTGGTCAATGCAGCGTAAAGCTCCTCTGACACGTTCCAATGAAGCTAACAAACTCAAGTACACCACGTGAATGTAATTTTCAAGCTCTCCAAGGTGAGGTATGGCCAAGATTCACAGACGAGTCAATTCCCAGTCAAATTGCGGCATCAGAGGCCGAGCCTTATGGCAAATGTTGAAAAGCTGCCAATACCGGTTTCGAAACTGAAGCTTGGCAAAATCTTTCAATAGACATGTGTACATTCCAGGTTGTTCGCATTTCTGGATCTCAAACAGCCACGTTTCATATTTGCCCCAATTACCTCACTCCAGATCCGGTTTCTCTGTTCACAAAGCTTTAGGCCACATCCCCAGTGCTCCTTTATCCCAGGTCTGGCCCAAGTGTTCTAACATCCTGAGATCCCCAATCACTTTCCCAGGATCCTAATATAATGCTAATCCGAGAGATCTCAATGTACACAGAAATACATCGATGTTACAACACGGAAACATTCCATTCCGCCCAACCAGTAAATGGCTTCCTTTATCCTCCACACGAGCAAATAGCTCCAATCATATTGACACGCCCTTTTGTGAATTCCAAGGTAGTGGACAGAAGAACCAGACGCGACATAAGGAAACTTTTTTTGCACAGCGAGGTGTTATTATCGGGAAAACAATACCTGAAAGTGCAGTTGGGGCATATTCAATTGTAAATTGCAAAAGAGAATTGGAAACGGCGATAGCTGCTGCTGTAACATTCGTCCCAAGGGATGTTTTGTAAGAAATGAGAGTTTATTCTGCACCGTTACACGTTTTAAATGTTCCTGCACAACGAATTTATAGGAGAGGGGACTCTCTCACTTTATTTCCCAATAAACTGCGTCTACAAATATTTCAGGTGTAACTTGCTGGACCGTTTTTGCGGAGGTAACTAAAGTTCCCTCCCCGAGTGGGGCCTCACACACACAGGGAGGATTATCAGAAATTCCCGGATTCATTACCTCCGTTTACCCATTATCTTATGTCATGAAAATGGATAGCTCGATGCAGCTGCAAATGAGTTTGGAAACGGGATTAGTCGTGGTTCATGTCGGCACCAGTGACAAAAGGTAAAAAAGTGAGGAGTTATTGCTGAGGGAGCATGTGGAGTGAGGAGCTTCATTAAAAACCATGTCTTCAATGGTGCTAATCTCAGGATTATTACCCGATTATCACGTGCTCATTGCCATAGAGTCAAACAGACCAGAAAGGTGAACACGTGGCTAGAAGAGTGTTGTGGGAGGGAGGGGCTCCATTTCATGGGACACTGCTACCAGTGCTGGGCGAAACATAAACATAGAAACATAGAAGACAGGAGCAGGAGTAGGCCATTCAGCCCCTCGAGCCTGCTCTGCCATTCAATGTGATCATGGCTGAACATCCAAATTCAGTACCCGGTCCCTGCTTTCTCCCCATACCCCTTGATCCCTTTGGCCTTAAGAAATATATCCAACTCCTTCTTGAATATATTTAATGCATTGGCCTCTGCTGCCTTCTGTGGTAGAGAATTCCACAGGTTCACCACTCTCTGGGTGAAGAAATTCCTCCTCATTTCTCTCATAAATGCACTACCCATTAATCTTAAACTGTGCCCCTGATTCTGGACTCCCCGACCATCGGGAACATCCTTCCTGCATCTAGTTTGTCCAGTCCTGTCAGAATTTTATAAGTTTCAATGAGATCCACTCTCATTCTTCTAAACTCCATCTAGTACAAGACCAATTGACCCAATCTCACTTCATACGTCATTCCTGCCATCCCAGGTATCAGCCTGGTGAATCTTCGCTGAAGTACTTCCATGGCAAGAACATCCTTCCACAGATAAGGCGACCAAAACTGCACACAATACTCAAGATGTGGTCTCACCAAGGCCCTGTATAACTGCAGCAAGACATCCTTGTTCCTGTACTCAAACTCTCTCGCTACGAAGGCCAACATGCCATTTGCCTTCTTAACCGGCTGCTCCACCTGCATGTTTACCTTCAGCGACTGGTGCACAACGACACCAAGGTCTCATTGCACTTCCCCTTCTCCCAATCTATTGCCATTCAGAAAATAATCTTCCTTCCTGTTTTTGCCACCAAAGTGGATAACCTCGCATTTATCCACGTTATATTGCATCTGCCATGCTTTTGCCCAGTCACCCAACCTATCCAAATCATCCTGCAGTTTCTCGGCATCCTCCTCACAGCATACACGCCCAACCAGCTTTGTGTCGTCTGCAAATTAGGAGATATTACATTTAGTTCCCCTGTCTAGATCATTATTGTGAATAGCTAGGGCCCAAGGACCGATCCCTGCGGTACCCCACCAGTCAATGCCTGCCACTTGGAAAAAGACCCATTTATTCCAAAACTTTGCTTTCGGTCTGCCAACCAGTTCTCTATCCAAGTCAATACCTTGCCCCCTATCCCATGTGCCTTAACTTTACATGCTAA
Organism: Somniosus microcephalus; assembly: GCF_052327205.1. Taxonomy (NCBI): domain Eukaryota; kingdom Metazoa; phylum Chordata; class Chondrichthyes; order Squaliformes; family Somniosidae; genus Somniosus; species Somniosus microcephalus. The sequence goes on along the minus strand of NW_028225180.1, from coordinate 29,885,546 downwards.
TCTCTTACGCAGGACCTTTTCAAAAGCCTTCTGAAAGTCCAAATACACCACATCCACTGGTTCTCCCTTATCCATTTTACCAGCTACATCCTCAAAAAATTCCAGTAGCTTAGTCAAGCACGATTTACCATTTGTAAATTCATGTTGACTTTGTACGATCCTGTCACTGTTTTCTAAGTGCTCTGCTATTACAGCTTTTATAATGGATTCTAGCAGTTTCCCCACTACCGATGTCAGGCTTTACCTGAACCTGGTTGAAACCAAATTCTTAGTGGAAAGGATAATAGTGTGGCAATAATTTACATTAAACTATTAAATGGGGTAGGGACAGGGCTCAGTCATAAACAACAGTAAAAATGAGAATTAAGTGATAAAAGCGTATATGAGCAGAGTTCAGGGCACCACAGTGACACTCCAGGTGAAGGAAACACTGAAATAATTAAAGTAGTTACAGAGAATTGACAAATAAGAATCCTGTTAAGTTATGAGAGTGTGATAACGGAACAGAAGGAGGCCATTCGGCCAGATGAGTCCGTGCCGGCTCTCTGTAGAGCAATCCAGTCAGTCCCATTCCCCCACTCTATCCCCGTAGCCCTGCAAGTTTATTTCCCTCAAGTGCCTATCCAGTCTCCCCTTGAAAACATTGAGTGTGTCTGTTTCCACCACTTCCATCGGCAATGAATTCCAGGTCATCACCACTCGTGGCTGGTCCAGTTAATTTGATGGTCAGTGGTGACCCCCAGGATTTTGATGGTGGGGGATGGGACGATGGTAATGCCGTTGAATGTCAAGGGGCCATGGTGAGTCTCTTGCTTGTTGGAGATGGACATTGCCTGGCACTTGTGTGGGGCGAATGTTATCTGCCACTTATCAGCCCAAGACTTTATATCGTCCACTTCTAGTTGCCAGCGGGCATGGTCTGCTTCATTATCTGAGGAATTGAGAATGGCACTGAACACTGTGCAGTCATCAGCGAACATCCCAATTTCTGACCGTATGTTGGAGGGAAGGTCATTAATGAAGCAGCTGAAGATATTTGGGCCTAGGACACTGCCCTGAGGAACTCCTGCCACATTGTACTGGGGCTTTGATGTTTGACCTTCAAACACCACAACCAACAGTAGTTAAACGGTGTAAGAAAGACAGCATCAGGTCAAAAGTTCAGCTTAGAGTTTCATTCCCAAATAAGAGTTTTATGCACTAATGTACGGTGTATGAGAAATAAATTTAGTGAAATGCAGGCTCAAATTTGTCAAATGTATCAAAGTTTACTGAAAATACAAAGCTCGGTGTGAAAGTAAGTTGTGAGGCGGAATGCAAAGATGATTCAAAGGGATATAGACAGGTTAAGGAATTGATAAATAACATGGCAGATGGAATATAACGTGGATAAATGTGAAGTAATCCACTTTTGTAGGAAAAATAGAAAGACAGAATATATTTAAATGTTGGAAGAACGGGAAATGTTGTGATTAAGAGGGAACTGGGTCTCATTATACACTGCAAGCTATCATGTAGGCACAGCAAGCAATTGGGAAATCAAATGATATGTTAGATTTAATTCAATAAATAGTTTGGAGTATAAGACTAATTAAGTCATAATGCAATTATATCAGTCCTTCGTGAGACCACACCAGGAGCACCATGTAAAGTTTTGGTTTCCTCACCTAAGTAGGGATATTCTTGCCTTGGAGTGAGTGCAATGAAAGTCCAACAGACTGATTGCTTGGGATAAGGGGATTGTCCTATGAGGAGGGATTGAGGAGACCAGGCCCATATTCCCTAGAATTTAGAAGAATGAGAGGTGATCTCAATGAAATATAAAACATTACAGGGGTTGACAGGGTAGATGCTGGGATAAGTTTCACCTGGCCGGGGAGTCTAGAACTAGGGGACATAGTCTCAGAATAAGGGTTCGGCCATTTAGGACTGAGATGAGGAGGAATTTCTTCATTCAGATGTTTGCGAATCTTTGGAATTCTCTACACCAGAAGACTGTGGGTACTCATTTCAAGATATAAATCAGTAGTTTTTTAGGATATTAACGGAATCAAGGGATACGAAGGTGGTGCGGCAGGGTGGAGTTGAGGTAGAAGATCAACAATGGTCATATTGAGTGTCAGAACAGGCTCTAGGGGCCGTATGGCCAACTCCTGCTCCCATTGCTTATATTCTTAAATACAGCTTTGAGGGCACTAATCGTATTATTACTGGGACATGCAGTAATCTGGTAATGCTTGGGAGATAATATTCCAGGTTATCTATTCCATAGAAAGGATAGGGAATCTGTAAGAGGAGGAGAGGTTGCCTTAATGATTAAAGGTATATTACAGCATTAGTAAAATAGGATACACGTAAGGGAAAATAACCAGCTGAGACTCTGTGGTGGGAATTGAGGAATAAGCTTGTACGAAAAGCTTTAACGGGAGTTGTCTACAGGCTTCCCAAAAGCAGGAATGATGATACAGAATATGTTATTTCAGAGATTAGAGAGGATTATAGCAAAAAGAGGGTTGTTTTATTTTGAGACTTTAACTGTCAGACAGAATGTGAAGAGAAAAGTAGCTCAAGTCGGTATGGTAGTGAATTTATTGAGTCCATTCAAGATAGTTTTCTGGAGCAATATGTTGAAGAACCAACAGGAGGGCAGGCCATAGTAGATTTAGTAATGAATAATGAGCCAGTCATATTATTAATCTAACAGTAAGAGAACTACTATCTAACAGTGAGCAAAATACGATCGAATGCAAGGTTAGTTTCTAAAAGGAGGAACGTAACACAATTTTAAGATTCTACAGAAAGGTGTCAGAGAGAAACCAGGTAATTATAGACCCTTTAGTCTAATATCTGCTGCAGGGAAGTTATTGGAATCTATAATTAAAGACAGCGTGAGTGAGCATCTCGATGATATCGAGCTGATTAGAGAAAGCCAACATGGTTTTGTAAATGGGAGGTCATGTCTAACGAACCTATTTGAATTATTCTGAGGAGATAACTATAGTGGTAGTGAAGAAAATGTATATTGATATAGTTCATATGGAATCACAGAAGGCATTCGCTAGGGTTCCACATATAAGATTGTTCCCTCAAATTAATGTTCATGGAGTTACACGCAAACTATTGACGTCGTTAGGATACTGGTTAGACGGTAGAAGAGAGAGTCGGGAGAATGAGTATGTATTGCATTGGAAGGAAGTGACTGTTGGTGTCCCACAAGGAACTGTGCTAGGTCTTAAACAATTCACTTCATTTATTAATGTCTTCCATGAAAAAATAGAGATTCATATATCAAAGTTTGCTGATGAAACAAAGGTTGGTGGTACAGTAAGTAATGTAGACAGGAACAGAACATTATGAAGAGCTTTTGATAGATTAAGTGAATGGCAAAATTGTGGCTGATGTGCTTCAATACAGGTAAATGTGTGAATATATATCTTGGACCAAAAAATGATACATCTGAATATTTTGAATGGTGGAAAGATAGGAACAGTGGAGGTCCGAACAGATTTAGGGATCCATGTACACAGATCATTAAAATGTATTAGTCAAATAGAAAATAATCAAAACGGCTCATGGTATATTAGCATTTGTAACTAGAGGGCTATCAGGTAAAGGGTAGAATGCTTTGCTACAGCTATACAAAACCCTGCTTAGAACACATCTGGAATACTGTTTACAGTTCTGCGAGCCGCACCTCAGAAAGGATATATTGGCCTTGGAAGGATTACAGCGCAGATTCATCATAATGTTACCAGGGCTCCAAGGGGTAGACTATCAGGAGAGATTACAAGAACTATATTTTTCACCCATTAACCTTCTATATTGAAATATAGATGGATAATAGGTTAAAAAAAAAACGTTTTTAAGGACAAAATTACCAGTAACAAGCGTGGCGTAATTAAGGGAAGCCAGCACGGATTTATTAAAGGCACATCGTGTTTAACTAACTTGATTGAATTTTTTTGATGTGGCAACAGTGAGACTCGATTAAGGCAATGCGGTTTATGTGGTGTAAAAGGATTTACAAAAGGCGTTTGATAAAGTGCGACATAATAGGCTTGCCAGCAAAGTTGAAATCCATGGAATAATAGGGACAGTGGCAGCATGGATCCGAAATTGGCTAAGTGACAGAAACAGAGAGTAGTGGTGAATGGTTGTTTTTCTGACTGGAGGAAGGTGCACAGTGGTGTTCCACAGGGGTCGCTACTACGACCAGTGCTTTCTGGATTTATATTAATAATTTGGACTTGGGTGTAACTGGCATTATTTCAAATTTTGTGGATGACAAAATACTTGGAATTATAGTGAACAGTGAGGAGGACAGGGATAGATGTCAAGAGGACTTAGACAGGCTGGTGGAATGGGCAGATACGTGGCAGATGAATACAATAGCAAATTAAGTTTAACGCAGTAAGTGTGAAGTGATATATTTTGGTAGGAAGAACGAGCAGATACAATATGATCTAAAGAGTAAAATTCTAATGCGGTTGCAGGAACATTGTGACATGGGGATATATGTACTCAAATCGTTGAAGGTGGCAGAGCAGGTTGAGAAAGCGGTTGAAAGTAGACGGGTTCCTGTGCTTTATAAATAGAGGTATAAAGTACAAAAGCAAGGAAGTTTTGATAAAGCTTTATAAAATACTGCCTCGGCCACAACTGGAGCATTGTGATCAATTCTGGGCCCCACATTTTAGGAAGGAAGTGAGGGCTTTAGAGAGGGTTCAGAAAATATTTACAGGGATGAATCCAGAGATGAAGGACTTCAGCTACTTGGTAGACTGGAGAAGCTGGGATTGTTTTCGTTAGAGCAGAGAAGATTGAGAGGAGTTTTCGTGTTCAAAATCATGAGAGTTCTAGACAGAGTAGATGGAGAGAAACTGTTCCCTTTAGCGGAAGGGTCGAGAACCAGAGGACACAGATTTAAGGTGATTGGCAGCAGAACCAAAGGCGACATGAGGAGAAACTGTTTTACTCGGCGAGTGGTAATGATCTGCAATGCACTGCCTGACTGGGTGGTGAATGAAGACTCAATCGTAGCTTTCAAAAGAGAATTTGACAAGTTCCCGAAGGGAAACTGATTGAAGGGCTATGAGGAATGGCGGGGAAGTGGGACCAGCTGAAGTGCTCTTGCAGAGAGCCGGCACCGGCTCGACGGGCTGAATGGCCTCCTACTGTGCTGTAACGATCAGATGATTCTGTGACAGAGTGGAGAGAAATGTTTTCCGCTGCCTGGCGAGTCTAGGACAGGGAACATTACCATTAAATCAGAGCAAGGCCTTTCAGGAGAGAAGGTAGGAAATAATTCTTCACAAAAATGGTGGTGGAACTTTGGAGCTCTCTCCCACAATAAGCTAGCGAAATTAATCATTTTAAATCGGAGATCGATAGGTTTTTGCTAGCCTAGGTTGTTAAAGCATATGGAGTGAAGGCGGATAGATATAGATACGGTAAAGATCATTGCTGATCTAATTGAAGGATGTTACAGGCTCAAGGGGCAGATTGGACTACTCCTGTTCCTATGGTCCTATGTTAAACACACTCTCCCGCCATCTCTGGTGCACCGTTTCTGCAATGGCTACTAATTACAAGAGGAACTGCAGAAACTTGCAAAGGCTTCTTGGACAGCACCTCCCGAACCAGCAATCACTATCACCGAGTAGGACAAGGACAGCAGACGTGTGGGAACGCCCAGCTTTCAATTCAAGTCAAACATCATCCTGACTGGAACATATATCACCTTTACTTCATCATCACTGGGTCGAAATCCTAGAAATCCCTACCTATCAACACTGAGGAAGCACCTTTACCATATTGGCCCTGAAATTAGATCGGGGGCTTGCCACGCGTGCAAGCCCCCGATCTGCACTCACCCTGCGCGCCGACCTTTGAAGCCCGGGGCTGCTTGCATTTCCTGTCACAGGCCCGGTTCAGCTGTCGGCGCGCTGTGCTAACCTGATCCAGTGGTGTCGTTAGTGCGATGTGCCGGCCCCAATCAGGGGAGGGGAAACTCAATCATGAGTTTGACAGTAAGAGCTGTCAAACTCATGAAAATTATGGGCTGACAAAACCCTACTATAACTTTAAATAAAATTTTAAAAACATCCCACTGATTATAATAACTATAAATAAGTTTAAAAAAATGTTTTAAACAATTAATCAATTTTTTGAAAAAAATAATTTTTTAAAAAATAGGGTCTAAAACTAAACTTACCATCCTGTAAATTCTTTAAAATAACTAACCTGTGGAAAAAAAAAATTTACATTGTACTTAAAGCCTACTTACCTGAAAAACTAAATACTTACGTCTTGTTTTTTCACGCGTAAAGACCGGAGGCCTTTACACACGCACAACGTTGAAAAAAAAAAGGAATTTTACTGCGCATGTGCTGCCTGTGCAGTCGCACGCGTTCTGCCTCTGAACCCCTTCGTTCAGAGGACAGGAAATGCTGGTTTTCCCCGCATGCGCTGTGCATGCTGAAAACTGGCATTTCCTCCGGCCAGACTCGTGAGTACCCCGACCGTACTCAAGCGTTGGGACAGGAATTGCTGGTGCAGGACGCCTTCTCACCGAATTAGTATCCTGGGTTTTGATTTGGTTTTTTGCTACTCACAAGAGCTCACGTGGTTTTGGATAGGGTGGAGAGAGAATATATTCTGGGCCTGAAATTGCGGTCAGAGATTTCTGCGGGTAAAAGCCTCTGAACCACAAGTAAAATATGAACCTATCTGCTGCGTCGGAACCTCCGAACACTTGCGCTCCTGGGTCTCTACACGTACGTCTACATAAAGATCCACGTATCCCAGGAGAGCATGTGTTTCGCAAGGGCCCCTGGGATCACGTGGGCCGGTGCAACCAATCAGAAAGGGGGATTCCCATTATGCTTATGGTGATTCTATGTAGATATGGAATCTCCATAAACGTAACTGAATTCATCCAAAAATAATTTTTCACAAAACTGAAATAAATAAATTACATGCTTAACATAATAAAAATACAAACTTATAAAAAAAATACAAATGTTATTCAAAATTTATTATTTTGAAAAATAAATGTAAACATTATTAAAGTTTCCAAAAATAACCTAATCTAATTGTTAAGGTATTTTCTGTTCAAAACTTTTTAAAAATATTAATTTTATTCCTTATGCTGTTAAAAGAATGGCTTAAGCCCGCTTTTACCAGGTGTAAGAGATTCACGGACATTCGCTAGACATAAATCCCTCTCTCCGCCAGTGAATGTCCATTTCCCAGGGATTCATATGATCTGTCAAGCTTAAACTTGACATCGTCTGTGGAAACCTAAAATGTGCGGGGCGCGTCCACAGTCAGAGGCCCCAGAAAATCCAGGCCAATGTGATGCACAAGCGTCCTCATTATTCTGAGAACTTTCGGCTCAGATGAAACTGATTAGTTAGTTGTACATTTTGCTTTATTTCTTCTTTTTCTATACTGGTGGAGGGAGTGAATGGGGTGCAAATCAAGCTGGCTGCTTTGTCCTATATGGTGTCGAGCTTCTTGAGTGTTGTTAGAGCTGCACTTATCCAGGCAAGTGGAGGGTATGCTATCGCACTCCTGACTTATGCCTTGTAGATGTTGGAAAGGATTTGGGAGTCAAGAGGTGAGTCACTATTCGCAGGATACCCAGCATCTGTCCTGCTCTTGCAGCTGCAGTATTTATGTGGCTGTTTCAGATAACTTTTTGGTCAATGGTGATCCCTGTACGAAAGGGTGATATTTAGAGATATTTAGTAGGCGATAATCATATTAGTATAAATTCAAGTGTAGCCATTGATCAACAAATATTACCCATAATTACTCCTGTGTAAATAAATTGCTAAGACTTGTTCAGAATGCAGCTGCAACGTCATTCAGAAGCAGCTTTGACTAAGCTCTGATAATAAGCAGCCACAGGCTGTGAGTGAAGTTTAAATTTTTAAATGGCATGTCCTAATGCTAAGTAGGAATTAGAGTTCGCTTAAGAAACCTAATTGTAAAGATAACTAAAAGGAAATTATTATAAGGAACATAAAATGAGCGAGGTCATGGGAGTTAAGCTATCCATCTGATAGATTGAAGGAAGATAGTCTCGATACCGTCTAGACTAGGGAGACACCGCTGACATGGGCTGGGCCCTGCCTGTATCAGGGAGGCAAGAATCAAGAGATATGGTAAATTCCAATGGGGTGAAGAACTACAAACAAGGTAACAAGACAGCAGGTTAGGTTTGTTGAAAAGTACTGGAAAAAGGAACTGCCAAGTTTCTGCACTTTGTCTGAGTGACGATGGTATTTTGACCATTAGAACCAATTGAAGAAGGTGATTATGTTAAAGACCATATATGGACACTGGCTAAAACAACCATCGAGAACAAAGGAACAGACTTAAGGCAACTCATCTGTGTCTGAGAGGCACCAGAGATCAAGGGCTGCGAGATATTCGTTAACCCTATCGCCTGATGTTAAGTATATTACGCTGCAAACTTAATAATTCTTGATCAATTGCTCAGACATACTGGCTGCTACATATTGGTGAATTGTCCAAGAACTCTGAGTGATCAATAAGATCTTACACCCCCATGATACTGATGGTGAGGGAATCAGCGGTGGTATATTCAAGAAGGAGTTAGATATATTTCTTAAGGCTAAAGGGATCAAGGAATATGAGGAGAAGGCAGGGACAAGGTACTGAGTTTGGATGATTAGCAATGATCTCATTGAATGGCAGAGCAGTCTTGAGGGGCCGAATGGCCTACTCCTGCTCCTATCTTCTATATTTCTATGTTTCTATGTAAAGCCATTGAATGTCAATGGTCTGTGGTAAGACTCTCTCTTTTTGAATATGGTCAATGCCCGGCATTTGTTGGCGTGAATGTTACTTCCTAGGTGTCATCCCAAAACTGAATGTAGTCCCGGTCTTGCTGAATGCGGATATGGATTGCTTCATTATCTGAGGAGTTGTGAATGGAGCTAAGCACTGCGAAATCTTCAGCGAAAGCCCCACTTCTGACGTTATGATGGAGGGATGGTCATTGATGAAGCAGCTGAAAATGGTTGGGCCTAGGACACTACCCTGAGGATCTCTTGCAGCGATTTTCTGGGGCTGAGATGATTGACCTCCAACAGCCACAACCAACCTCCTTTGTGCTGGGATCGACTCCATACAGTGGAGAGTTTACCCCTGATTCCCATTGATCTCCATTTTACAAGACACCCTTTATGCCACACTCGGGCAAATGCTGTTTTGATGTCAAGAGCAGTCACTCTCACCTCACCTCTGGAATTCAGCTGCTTTGTCTATGTTTGGAACAATGCTGTAAAGAGGTCTGGAACCGAGTGGTCCTCCCAGAACTCACACTGGACATCGGAGAGCAGGTTATTAGAGAGTGAATGTCACTTGATAGCACTGTCAATGACATCTTCCATCACTTTGCTGATGATTGAGAGTAGGCTGATGGGGCGGTATTTGGCTGGCTTGAATTTGTCCTGCTTTTTGTGGACAGGAAATACCTTGGTAGTTTGCCAAACTGTCGGATAGATTCCAGTGTTGCAGCTGTTCTAGAACAGCTTGGCTAGAGGTGTGGCTAGATCTGGCGCACAAGTCTTCAGCACAGCAGCCGGGATGTGGTCGGGACCCATAGCCTTTGCTGTATCCAGTGCGCTCAACCGTTTCATGATATCACGTGGAGTGAATCGAATGGGCTGATGACTGGTTTCTGTGGTGGTGGGGAACTCAGAAGGAGGCCGAGATGAATCCTGCACTTGACACTTCTGGCTGAAGATTGGAGCAAATGCTTCAGCCTTGTCTTTTGCACTTGTATTTTGGGCTCCACCATCATTGAAACAAAGAGTGACCAACACTGGGAGCAGAATCCCGGGTATGTCAGTGGAGGGGGAAACTCTGGACACATTGCAGAAATGATTGATGCTGACACTTGGAGCGGACTCCCAGTTAGATCCATGGAGGTGAAACTCTGGAAACATTGAAGAAAGGATTGATGCTGAAACTGGGAACGGACTCCCAAGTAGATCATTGTAGGGGAAAGCACTAGAAACATTGAAGAAATGATTCCTGCCGACATTTGGAACGGACTCCCATGTAGATCAAGGCAAGGGAATACACAATGAATGGTAGGACCGTAGGAAGGAAAGAGGATCAGATGGACCTTGGTGTACATGTACATAGAACCCTGAAGGCAGCAGGACGGGTAGATAAGGTTGTTAAAAAGGCATATGTGAGAATTGCCTTCATTAGCCGAGGCATAAGAGCAGGGAGTTTATGATGGAGCTGTACACAAAGCTAGTTAGGGCACAGCTGGAATATTGTGTGCAGTCCTGGTCGCCACAAAATAGGAAGGATTTTGTTGCATTGGTGAGGGTGCAGATGAGGTTTAACAGGATGTTACCTGGGCTGGAGCGCTTCAGCTATGAAGAGAGATTGAACAGGTTGGGGTTGTTTCCCTTAGAGCAGAGAAGGCTGAGGGGGGACCTGATTAAGGTGTACACAATTATGAGGGTCATATATAGGGTAGATAGAAAGGAACTTTTTCCCCTTAGTAGAGGGGTCAATAACCAAGGGGGCATTTATTCAAGTTAAGGGCCAAGAAGTTTAGAGCGGATTTGAGGAAAAACTCTTTCACCCAGAGAGTGATTGGAATTTGGAACTCACTGCCTGAAAGGGTGGTAGTAGCAGTAACCCTCAAAACACTCAAGAAGCACTAAGATGAGCACGTGAAACACCATAGCATACAAGGCTACGGACCAAGTGCTGGAAAATGGGATTCGACTAGTCAGGGCTTGATGGCCAGTGTGGACACGATGAGCGGAAGTGCCTCTTTCTGTTCTGTAGAACTCTATGCCTCTATGGCTCTATGAGATCATTGGAGGGGGTAAGCTCTAGAAACATTGAAGAAATGACTGATGCTGACACTGAGAGCAGACTCCCAGTTAAGATGAGTGGAGGGGATAGCTCTGGAAATATTGAAGAAATGGTTGATGCTGCGAGTGAGGTCAGGTTGGAATGAAGCCACAAGATCTCGATTGCCTGTGAGTTACAGAACTGCGGCAGAATTTTCCTCCCCTACTGCCGGCGCTCCAGCCATGACAGGAATCGCGACTGGGCAGTGTTGCGTAAGGGTCCGCCGTATTGGGGGAGGTGGTGCCGGCCTGGGCCGTATAAATGGGAGGGATTGCAAAACTCGGCCTTTTAATTGATTACCAGGTTACCAATTGTTTAACCCGGCAATCCGATAACTGTTGAACAGGGCGCAGAGAGAGCAGGCGCACTGCAAGGGCATCAACAAACCACTCGGTCCCTTCCTGCCCGCTCAGAAGAACCAGCCTCCAGAATGATCAATACTGACCGGCTTATTAACAGCAAATAAACTGTGGGATAATGGTCCCCAATGGAACTCCTTAAAGTGGCAAAAGCCCACAGCTTTAAATGATCCATTTTCCGTCCCTCTCAGACCCAGTGTTTCTGCTCAGCCTGTGAAAAAAGTGAATTGGAAAAACTCACACATTGTTATTAAGATCCCATCGACAAACACACCAGCAACTACATTGATATGCGGAGCAATACAGACAGATCCTGGATTCATTTCACACTCACTCACACTGCCTTTGACAAAATTGTGTAGCATGAGACACTTACACCACCTTAACATGCCCCACATTGCTGCGCTCGCTCACTGGATCGACCTAGCCCTTCTCTGGATGCTATATTCACCATTATTTCCAGACTTCTATTTGCTGCCTCCTATAAATGTATTTTGTTACCGTCATCCAACTCGCCTGTGTAAAACTAACAAGACCCTCAGCACCCGCATTTCGGGCACTTCACACAGCGCCTCTTCCCATTCTTAAGATTCCCGTTGATAGATATTCTCGATCACCTCTCTTTCAGGTCTTTTCCCTGCCAGCGTTTCCCGTCTCTGCTCCGCCCAGGTGGTGCTTGATTCCGACTGTACGGACAGAGTGAGAGGGATCAGATATGGATTTTTTGTTACATCTTTGCTTTTGTCTCCTCCAGACACGACGATTCCAATACTCACCTGGCCGTCCTCCCATCTTCCACCCTCTATAAATACAGCTCTATCAAAACTCTGCTGCCCGTGTCCTAACTCGCACCAGGTTGGGTTCACCATCACTCCCTGTGCTCGCTGGCCTACATTGGCTCACATTCCAGCAACAACTCAATTTAAATTTATCATGTTAAATCCATCCATGGATCGTATATCCCTATCTCTGTAAGCTCCTCCAGCCCAAAAATCTTCACAGAACTCTGCATTCCTCAGATTCTGCCACCTTTCAAATCTCGATGTCCTTCACTGCAACTTTGGCGTCCGTGTCTTCAGCCATCTGGGGCCCAAGCTCTGGCAATCCCTCCCTAAACCTCACCACTGCTTCACCTCTCTCGCCGCATTTAAGCTGGGCCTTAAAGCCTACCTCTTTGACCAAGATTTTGGTCACTTGTTCTAACATCTCCATATGTGCCTCGGAGTCAACTTTTGTCTGTGATCGCTCCTGTGAGGCGCCTTGTGAAGTTTCACTGCGTTAAATTCGTATATCAATGCAAACTGTTGTTGCTTTTGTGAAGCAGAGCGACAGAGCAATGGGGTGGTAGTGAGAGAGATACAAGGAGTGAGAGAGAAACAGACAGAGAGACAGAAATAGACTGAAATATGTAGAAAAAGTTAGAGCAAGAGTGTCACTGTGTGCGTGAGGCAGACTTCGAATTCTTTTTATTTGATCCATTCACGCTGTGATACTTTAGCTTACAGGCTCCTGTGGAGAGGGGCGCAGATGGCCCTGCAAAGGCCTGTTAATGTGTCAGACTCAAGAGGTTCCATATCAAATGAAGTTCCTTCGTAAAATGCTCATACACTGAATTCTTGGACAGAAATCAATTTGGCCCATATAGTCATAGAGTCATAACGGCACAGAAGGAGGCCATTCGCCCATCGAGTCCGTGATGACTCTCTGTAGAGTAATCCAGTCGGTCCCATTTCCCCCCGCTCTATCCCCGTAGCAGGCACGTTTGTTTCACTGAAGTGCCTATCCAGTGTCCCCTTCAAAATATTGAGTGTCTCCACTTCAACCACTTCCGTCGGCAGCGGATTCCATTTACTTACCACTCGCTGTGTGAAAAAGCCAAATCTAGTGGGAGGATAGAGGATTGGGAAAACTTTAAAAGACAGCAAAAAATAACAAAAAGATTGATTAAGAAAGGGAAGATAGATTATGAAAGTAAATTAGCAAAAAATATAAAAACAGATAGTAAGAGTTTTTATAGTTATATAAAAAGAAAAAGGGTGGCTAAAGTAAATGTTGGTCCCTTAGAGGATGAGACCGGGAAATTAATGGTGGGAAATATGGAGATGGCAGAAACACTGAATGAATATTTTCCATCAGTGTTTACAGTAGAAGACACTAAGAATATCCCAACACTGGACAAACAGGGGGCTAAAGGGGGGGAGGAGCTAAACACGATCAAAATCACTAAGGAAGTGGTACTCGGTAAAATAATGGGACTCAAGGCGGATAAATCACCTGGACCTGATGGCTTACATCCTAGGGTCTTGAGGGAAGGGGCGGTAGAGATTGTGGATGCATTGGTAATAATTTTCCAAAACTCCCTGGACTCGGCAAAGGTCCCAGCAGACTGGAAAACTGCAAATGTAACACCCTTATTTAAAAAGGGCAGTAGACAGAAGGCTGGAAACTATAGACCGGTTATCCTAACATCTGTGGTAGATAAAATTTTGGAGTCCATTATTAAGGAGACAGTAACAGGACATTTGGATAATCATAATTTAATAGGACAAAGTCAGCATGGTTTTATGAAGGGGAAGTCATGTTTGACAAATTTGCTGGAGTTCTTTGAGGAAGTAATGTATAGGGTGGATAAAGGGGAAGCAGTGGACGTAGTGCATTTAGACTTCCAAAAGGCATTTGACAAGGTGCCACACCAAAGATTATTGCTTAAGATAAAAAACCACGGGATTGGGGGTAATATTCTGGCATGGATAGAGGATTGGCTATCTAACAGAAGGCAGAGAGTTGGGATAAATGGTTCATTCTCAGACTGGCAATCAGTAACTAGTGGTGTTCTGCAGGGGTCAGTGCTGGGTCCCCAACTCTTTAAAATCTATATTAACGATTTGGAGGAGGGGACCGAGTGTAACATATCAAAGTTTGCAGATGATACTAAGATGGGAGGGAAAGTAGTGAGTGAGGAGGACATAAAAAACCTGCAAGGGTACATAGACAGGCTAAGTAAGTGGGCAGAGATTTGGCAGATGGAATACAATACTGGAAAGTGTGAGGTTATGCACTTTGGCAGGAAAAATCGTAGAGTAAGTAATTATCTTAATGGCAAGAAACTGGAAAGTACTGAAGTACAAAGGGATCTGGGGGTCCTGGTGCACGAAACTCAAAAGGTTAGTATGCAGGTGCAGCAAGTGATTAAGAAGGCCAATGGAATGTTGGCTTTCATTGCTAGGGGGATAGAATGTAAAAATCGGGAGGTATTGCTTCAGTTGTACAAGGTATTGATGAGACCGCACCTGGAATACTGCGTACAGTTTTGGTGTCCATACATAAGAAAGGACATACTTGCTCTCGAGTCAGTACAAAGAAGGTTCACTCGGTTAATCCCGGGGATGAGGGGATGGACATATGAGGAGAGGTTGAGTAGATTGGGACTCTACTCATTGGAGTTCAGAAGAATGAGAGGCGATCTTATTGAAACATATAAGATTGTGAAGGGGTTGGATCTGGTGGAAGCAGGGAAGATGTTCCTGATGATTGGTGAAACCGGAACTAGTGGGCATAGTCTTAGAATAAGGGACTGCTCTTTCAAAACTGAGATGAGGAGGAACTACTTCACTCAGAGGGTGGTAGGTCCATGGAATATGCTGCCCCAAAAAGCTGTAGAAGCTACATCATTACATAAATTTAAAACAGAAATAGACAGTTTCCTAGAAGTAAAGTGAATTAATGGTTACGGGGAGCGGGCAGGAATTTGGACATGATATTAGGTTCGGATCGGTCATGGCCCTGTGGGTAGCGGAGCGGGCCCAGGGGCTGTGTAGCCTGATCCTGCTCCTATTTCGTGTGTCTAATTCTGTTAAATTCAGGAGATGGTTCTGTGATAGTGGATTGGCGGTTAGGATCAGATCAGCCATGATCTTATTGAATGGCGGAGCAGGCTCGAGGGGCCGATTGGCCTACTCCTGCTCCAATTTCTTATATTCTTATGTCCTCAAATTCCCCCTATATCTCGTACCCAAACCCTTAAGTTAAACATAGAAACATAGAAAATAGGAGCAGGAGAAGGCCATTCAGCCCCTCGAGTCTGTTCCGCCATTTAATGAGATCATGGCTGACCATCCATTTCAGATTCCTGTTCCAGCTCTCTCCCCGTATCCCTTGATCCCTTTAGCATTAAGAAATATACCTAACTCCTTTTTGAATATATGTAATGAATTGTCCTCAACTGCCTTCTGTGGTAGGGAATTCCACAGGTTCACCACTCTCTAGGTGAAGAAATTCCTCCTCATGTCAGTCTTAAATGGCTTACCCCTTATCCTTAGACTGTGACCCCTGTTTCTGGACTCCCCGCCATTGGGTACATCCTTTCTGCATCTAATCTGTCTAGTCCTGTTAGAATTTTATAAGTTTCAATGAGATCCCTTCTCATTCTTCTAAACTCTAGCGAATACCAGCCCAATTGACGAAATTTCTCTTCATGCGTCATACCAGGTATCAATCAGAGGAATCTTCGCTGCACTCCCTCCATGGCAAGAACATCCTTCCTCAGATAAGGCGACCAAAACTGCACACAATACTCAAGGTGTGCTCACCAAGGCCCTGTACAACTGCAGCAAGACATCATTGCTCCTGTACTTGAATCCTCTCGCTATGAAGGCCAACATACCATTTGCATTCTTAACCGCCTCCTGCACCTGCATAACAACAGAAAATGCTGGAAAAACTCAGCAGTTCAGGCAACATCCGTGGAGAGAAATTTGAGTTGACGTTTCGGGTTGGACCCTTCTTCAAAACTGGAAAGAAAAGAAACTAGATCGAAGGCAGGGCTGCGATCGGACAAAAGAATAAAAGAAACAAAAGAAGTAAAAGAGGTTAGAAGCTAGACGAGATGGTAATAGGTTGGGATTGGGTGTAAAGTGTACTGGCAGGGCAAAAGATAGCTGCCAGGTGTGAGAGAGAAACAAAAGGAAAAGGGGGGGGTGGGAAAAGGAGTGGAACAATTACAAGAGAAAATGAAATGGGGGCCGAGCTTATGATCTGAAATTGTTGAACTCGATATTGAGTCCGGAAGGCTGCAGACTGCTTAATCGGAAGATGAGGTGCTGTTCCTCGAGTTTACGTTGAGCTTCCATGGAACAATACAAGAGGCCAAGGGCGGTGAGGTCCGAATGGGAATGGAGCGGTGAATTAAAATGACAGGCGACCGGAAGCTCGGGGTCACCCTTACGGACTGAACGGAGGTGTTCTGCAAAGCGGTCACCCAATCTGCATTTGGTCTCCCCAATGTAGAGGAGACCACATCGTGAGCAGTGAATACAGTATACTAGATTGCGAGAAGTACAAGTAAATCGCTGTTTCACCTGGAAGGGGTGTTTGGGGCCCTGGACAGTGGGAAGTGGGGAGGTATAGGGGCAGGTGTTACATCTCCTCCGCTTGCACGGGAAGATGCCAGGCGAAGAGGAAGGGCTGTTTGGGGTGATAGAGGAGTGGACTAGGGTGTCTCGGAGGGAGTGATCCCTGCTGAATGCTGAAAGTAGAGGGGAGGGGAAGATACGTTTGGTGGCGGGATCACTTTGGAGGTAGCGGAAATGCCAGAGGATGATCCGTTGAATGTGCAGGCTGGTGGGGTGAAAGGTGAGGACAAGGGGAACACTATCGTGGTTCCAGGAGGGAGGGGCAGGGGTGAGGGCAGAAGTGCGGGAGATAGAACTGACATGGTCGAGGGCAGTGTCAACCACAGTAGAGGGGAATCCTCGGTTGCGGAAAAAGGAAGACATGTCTGAAGCACTGGTGTGGAAGGTGGCGTCGTCGGAGCAGATACGGCGGAGGCGGAGAAACTGGGAGAATGGAATAGAGTCCTTACAGGAAGCGGGGTGGGAGGAAGTGTAGTCCAGGTAGGTGTGGGAGTCAGTGGGCTTGTAGTAAATATTGGTCGATAACCTATCCCCAGAGATGGAGACGGAGAAGTCGAGGAAGGGAAGGGAAGAGTCGAGATGGACCATGTGAAGGTGAGGGAAGGGTGGAAATTGGAGGCAAAGTGAATGAAATTGTCAAGTTCGGGGTGAGAGCAGGAAACGGCACCGATACAGTCATCAATGTATCGGAAAAAGATGTGAGGGAGGGGACCCGAGTAGGACTGGAAATAAGATTGTTCCACATAGCCCACGAAAAGGCAGGCATAGCTAGGGCCCATGTGGGTACCCATGGCAACACCTTTGATTTGGAGGAAATGAGTGGAGTTAAAGGAGAAGTTGTTCAATGTGAGAACAAGTTCAACCAGCCGGAGGAGGGTCGTGGTGGATGGTGACTGGTCGGGCCTCTGTTCAAGGAAGAAGCGGAGCGCCCTCAGGCCATCCAGGTGGGGGATGGAGGTGTAGAGGGATTGTACGTCCATGGTGAAAAGGAAGCGGTTGGGGCCAGGAAACTGGAAACTGTTAAAGTGGCGGAGGGCGTCCGAAGAGTCGCGGATGTAGGTGGGAAGAGACTGGACAAGGGGAGAAAAGATAGAGTCAAGATAGGAAGAGATAAGTTCCGTAGGGCAAGAACAGGCTGAAACGATGGGTCTACCAGGGCAGTCCTGTTTGTGGATCTTGAGAAGGAGGTAGAAGCGGGCTGTGCGGGGTTGGGGAACTATGAGGTTGGTGGCAGCAGGGGGAAGATCTCCAAAGGAGATGAGGTCAGTGACAGTCTTGGAAACGGTGGTTTGATGTTCGGTAGTGGGGTCATGGTCCAGATGGAGGTAGGAGGAGGTGTCGGAGAGTTGGCGTTCAGCTTCCGCTAGGTAGAGGTCAGTGCGCCAAACAACAATGGCACCACCCTTGTCAGCGGGTTTAATGACAATGTCAGGGTTGGATCTAAGGGAATGGAGTGCTGCAAGTTCAGAGGGAGGTAGTTTGGAGTGAGTGAGGTTGGAGTGAGTGAGGGGAGCAGAGAAATGGAGACGGCCGATGTCACGGCGGCAGTTAGCCTGCCCCTATACCTCCCCCCTTCCCACTGTCCAGGGCCCCAAACACCCCTTCCAGGTGAAACAGCGATTTACTTGTACTTCTTGCAATCTAGTATACTGTATTCGCTGCTCACGATGCGGTCTCCTCTGCACTGGGGAGACCAAATGCAGATTGGGTAACCGCTTTGCGGAACACCTCCATTCAGTCCGTAAGGGTGACCCTGAGCTTCCGATCGCCTGTCATTTTAATTCACCACTCCAATCCCACTCGGACCTCACCGTCCTTGGCCTCTTGTATTGTTCCACGGAAGCTCAACGTAAACTCAAGGAACAGCACCTCATCTTCCAATTAGGCAGTCTGCAGCCTTCCGGACTCAATATCGAGTTCAACAATTTCAGATCATAAGCTCGGCCCCCATTTCATTTTCTCTAGTAATTGTTCCACTCCTATCCCCCCCCCTTTTCCTTTTCTTTCTCTCTCACACCTGGCAGCTATCTTTTGCCCTGCCAGTACACTTTACACCCAATCCCAGCCTATTACCATCTCGTCTAGCTTCTAATCTCTTTTACTTCTTTTGTTTCTTTTATTCTTTTGTCCGATCGCAGCCCTGCCTTCGATCTAGTTTCTTTTCTTTCCAGTTTTGAAGAAGGGTCCAACCCGAAACGTCAACTCAAATTTCTCTCCACGGATGTTGCCTGAGCTGCTGAGTTTTTCCAGCATTTTCTGTTGTTATTTCGGATTTCCAACATCTGCAGTATTTTGCTATCCTGCACCTGCATGTTTACCTTCAACGACTGGTGCACAAGGGCAGCAAGGTAACGTTGCACTTCCCCTTTTCCCAATCTACTCCCGGGCAGATAATAATCTGCCTTCCTGTTTTTGCCACCAAAGCGGATCACCTTGCATTATACTGCATCTGCCATGCATCTGCCCAATCACCCAACCTGTCCAAATCATACGGGAGTTTCTCTGCATCCTCCTCACAGCACACACGCCCACCCAGCTTTGTGTCATCTGCAAACTTCGAGATATTACATCTTGTTCCCTCGTCTAGATCATTAATATACATTGTGAATAACTGGGGTCCTAACACCGATCCCTATGCTATCCCACTTGTCGTGCCTGCCACTCGGAAAAAGACCCATTTATTCCAACTCTTTGCTTCCTGTCTGCCAACCAGTTCTCTATCCACGTCAGTACCTTACACCCAATCCCATGTGCTTTAACTTTGCACGCTAATCTCTTATGCGGGACCTTATCGAAAGCCTTCTGAAAGTTCAAATACACCACATTCACTGGTTCTCCCTTATCTATTCTACCAGTTGCATCCTCAAAAAATTCCAGTAGATTAGTCAAGCATGGTTTACCCTTTGTAAGTCGATGTTGACTTTGTCCGATCCTGTCACTGTGTTCCAAGTACTCTGCTATTACATCTTTTATAATGGACTCGCATTTTTCCCACTACCGAGGTCAGGCGTACCAGTCTATAATTTGCCATTTTTCCTCTACCTCCTCATTTAAGTAGCGGGGTTACATTAGCTACCCTCCAATCCATGGGAACTGTTCCAGATTCTATAGAATTTTAGAAGATGACCAGCACTGCATCTACTATTTCTAGGGCAAATTCCTTAAGTACGCTAGGATATAGATTATCAGGCCCTGGGGATTTATTGGCCTTCAATCCCATTAATTTCCCTAACACCATTTCCCTACATATACTGATTTCATTCTGTTCCGCCCACTTATTAGACCGTATGTTCCCCAACATTTCTGGGAAGTTATTTGTGCCCTCCTTTTTGAAGACAGAGCCAAAGTATGTCTGCCATTTCTTTGTTCCCTATTATAAATTCCCCTGATTCTGACTGCAAGGGACCTGTGCTTGACTGCACCAATCCTTTTCTATTCACATATCTATAGAAGAGTTTACAGTCAGTTATTATATTCCTTGCAAGCTTACTCTCATAATCTAGTTTCCCCCTCTTAATAAATCCCTTCTTCCTCTTTTGCTGAATCCTAAATTGCTCACAATCATCATGTTTTTGCTTTTTCTGGCCAATTTATATGTCCTCTCCTTGGATCTTATGCTATCCCTAATTTCCCTTGTTATCCACAGATGAGTCACCTTTTTTGGTTTACTTTTATGCCAAACAGGGACGAACAAATTCTGTAGTTCATCCATGCGATCTCTAAATGCTTGCCATTGTCTATCCAACGTTAACCATTTAAGTACCGTTCCTCAATCCACCCTACCCGACTCCAGCCTCGTACCATCGTGGTTTCCTTTATTTAAATTCAGAATCCTAGTCTTCAAGGCAAAAACTTCACTCGCCATCTTAATGAAGAATTCTATCGTATTATGATCGTTCCTCTCCAAGGGGCATCGCACAACAAGACAGTTAATTAATCATTTCTCATTACATAATACCCAGTATAAGATGGCCTGATCTCCAGTTGGTTCCTCCGCATATTGGTCCAGGAAACCATCCCATATACACACTATGAATTCCTCCTCCACAGTATTGTTACTAATTTGGTTAGCCCACTCTATATGTAGATTAAAGTCACCCGTGATAACTGCTGTGCCCTTATTGCACGCTTCTCTAATTTCCCGTTTAATGCCATCTCCAACCTCAGCATTACTGTTTGGGGGTCTGTATACAACTCCCACTAACGTTTTCTGCCCCTTGGTATTTCTCAGCTCTAACCATACAGATTCCATATCATCGGAGCTATTATCTTTCCATACTATTGGTTAAATTTCCTCTTTAACCAGCAACGCTACACCACCCCCTTTCCTTTTTGCCGCTCTTTCCTGAATATTGAATACCCCTGGATGTTGTATACCCAGCCTTGATCACCCTGGAGCCATGTCTCTGTAATCCCAATTATATCATATCTGTTTACATCTATTTGTGCAGGTAATTCATCCACCTTAGTATGAGTGCTCCTCGCATTAAGATACAAAGCCTTCAGGCTTGTTTTTTTTAGCACTTTTTGAACTTTTAGAATTATTATTTGCTGTGGCCATGTTTGATTTGGACCTTTGATTTCTCTGACAGACGCTTTTGCTTTTGTCCTTCCTGAATTTTGCTTCTATCCTTGCTTCACTTTCCTCTGTCTCCTTGCACAGGTTCCCAACCCTCTGCCATTTTAGTTTAAAACCTCCCCAACAGCACTAGCAAACACTCCCCCTAGGACATTGGTTCTGGTCCTGCCCAGGTGCAAACCGTTCAGTTTGTAGTGGTCCCATCTCCCCCTGAACCTTTTCCAATATCCCAGGAATTTGAATCCCTCCCCCTTGCTCCATTCCTCTAGCCACGTACTCATCTGAAATATCCTTCTATTTCTACTGTGACTAGCTCGGGGCACTGGTAGCAGTCCTGAGATTACTACCTTTGAGGTCATATTTTTAAATTTACCTCCTAACTCCCTATATTCAGCTTTTAGGACCTCATCGCATATTTTCACCTATATCGTTTGTACCTATATGCACTAAGACAACTGTCTGTTCACCCTCCCCCACCATAATGCCCTGCAGCCGCTACGAGACATCCTTGACTCATGAACCAGGGAGGCAACATACCATCCTGGAGTCTCGTTTGCGGCCGCGGAAAGGCCTATCTATTCCCCTTACAATAGAATCCCCTATCGCTATAGCTCTCCCGCTCTTTTTCCTCCCGTCCTGTGCAGCAGAACCACCCATGGTGCCAAGAAGTTGGCTGCTGCTGCCTTCCCCCAGTAAGCAATCTCCCTCAACAATACCCAAAGCGGTATATCTGTTTGAGAGGGGGTTGGCCACAGGGGACCCCTGCACTCCCTTCCTGTGCCTACTACTGTGCCTGTTGATCACCTATTCCCTTCCTACCTGTGCAGACTTTACCTGCGATGTGACGAATTCATTAAATGTGCTATGCCCGACGAACTCAGCATCGTGAATGCTCCAGTATATAAAATGTGTTTCCCCTAACCCGTTTAGCATCCACTAATGGGAACAGCCTTTCCCCGTCTTGCCTATACAAACCCTTTCATAATCTTGTGCACCTCTATCAAATCATCCCTCAACCTCCTTTGCTCTACTGAAACAAATCTGTTGTTGTAGCTAAGATCTCCCATCCCCGGAACCATTCTGGTAAATCTACTCTGCACTTTCTCAAGTGTCTTCACATCCTTCTAAAGTGTGGTGACCGGAACTGGATACAATGCTCCAGTTGTGACCTAACCAGTCCTTTACAATGGTTCAACATAACTTCAATACTTTTGCACTCATTACATCTATTTAGTAAGCCCACGATCCGATATGCTTTGTTAACCACTCTCTCAATATGTCCTGCCACCTTCAGGGACCTATTCACATTAACTTCCAGGTCCCTCTGTCCTCATACACTCTTTAAAACATTGCCATTAAGTGTATATTGCCTCTCCCTGTTCTGTCTGCCTAAATGGATCATCTCACACTTCTCTGTATTAAATTCCTTTGGCCTCTTGTCTACCCATTCAGCTAGACTTTCTATGTCCTATTGCATTCGATAGGTATCATCCTCACTGTTTTTGACACTCCCAAGTTTGGTGTCATCTGGAAATGTAGAAATTTTACTCTGTATTACGATATCCAGGTCATTTTTATATATCAAAAAAAGCAGTGGCACAGCAATGAACCTTGGGAAACAGCCAAGGAGTGCTTGATGCTTACACACTTAAGGATTTCTGTCCTGTATTCATACCATGCTTTACGTGAGATGGTGTGCTTCGTTCTGTAGTTTCATAGGAGCTGTACGCTGATTTAGACACATGCTGTATCTCAGTTCACTCTGCTTGATTAATGTCTGTACGTTGAGATTTATATTGCGCCTAACCCCTGTCTACGTGGCCTGTGAGTTTTTGATGGGGCTGTGTTGAAGGTGCTTTATTCTGTTTCTAAACCGTGTTGTACCTGCGCTGACAATGGGTGATGGAACAGTGTCCAGGGAGCTTTATATTATATCTGACCCATGCTGTCCCTTACCTGGGAGTATTTCATGGTACAGTGTAGAGAGAGCTTTACACTGTATGTAATCTATGCTGCACCTGAACTGGGAGTGTTTGATGGGACAGTGTGGAGGTAGTTTTACTCTGCATGTATCTTATGCTGTATATTAACTGCGAGTGTTTGATGGGAGCGTGTAGACGGAGCTTTAAATGTTATGCCCGTGATTTCACCTCTATTATTGCTCCAGCGGCCCAAAACATTGATAGAACTGATGATCCCTCCACATTGCCTCTGACGCCCCTTCCTGTTACAGGTAATAGAGTCGTTTTAGAACACAGAGCTGCTTGTTATATCTTCATCCAAGCACCATTATTTCAAACTGCCTTCTACTGCTAAGGCAAGTCGAGACATAGAGCCTGATATTATGCTAGGGAGAATTTGGCATGGAATAATCAAAAGGTGAACAGTGAATAGTGGATCTTTCTATATGGATATTGGGAGGGAAATGCTTAGGCAATTTTGCGAGGCTTTCCTCCTTGCCTGGGGTCTTAGTACATGGGAACAGGGGCGGAGACAGTACTTAATATATAACATCTGTTAATTCCCATTGAGACTGCACATCAGGAGCAGGGTATGGTCATGTGACCCTGTGACACATCGACTGGGCGGAGCTCCGGCTGCTTTGTGACATTGTTACTGGCTGCTCTATGATTGGCTCCTGACTCCTTTGTGATGTCACCTGGCGACAGGTTTACACACCTGGTTACCCACCAGTCTGTATTACTGTGGGCGGAGCTGGAGTTGGCAGCAGATATTGTGAGTGAGTATAGTCCCTATAAATAGGGACAAGGAAAGAAAAGGACAATTTAATAACAAATAAATAATTCAACCAAATGTCGTTAATTGTAAATATATTCAAATTAAATATATTCTTAGTCGCAAAATTACTCGCATTTTATTCCGATCACAGTTTATGGAATTAATAATAATCATGTTTATATTGATGGTTTCCTGCAGTCAGCAGTATCTCAGGAAGATGGAGAGAGAGAGAAAGATGTCGAATCATCACAACATTACCTGGGACTGGACAAACGTCATTGGGTTCACAGGACAGAACTGGAGGTATCATGAGCCCCAGCTTCAAAGACCGGATAATACAGAAAGCTTCAGCAATGATAGAAGGATGGGGAACTTTCCTGAAAATCAAATAACCCCAGGATTTTGCCAAGATGAGAATCGAAACTGGTATCGGCAGCTATTCAACTTTTGCCATAAGGCTCAGCCTTTGATGCAGCAAATTTGCCTTGGATTTGCTCGTGTGCGAAACTTGTCCATACTCACCTGGGAGCGCTTAAGAATTACATGTACGCTGAATTTTATCCTGTAACCATACCGTGCTGTACCTGAGTTGGTTTGCTTCAATGGATAGTGTCAGAAAATGTTACGCTGCATTGAGCACATGCCGTGTCTCAGTTAACAACAGAAAATGCTGGAAAAACTCAGCAGGCCAGGCAACATCCGTGGAGAGAAAATAGAGTCGATGTTTCGGGTCTAACCCTTTTTCAAAACTGTATCTGAGTTGACTGTTCTTGATAAACCAAAATACAGTGAAATTTACACTGTATTTAACCCCTACCGTACATGCCCTGGGAATGTTTGATGGTACAGTAGAACGGAAGCTATACAGTGTATTTCACCAGTGCTGTACCTACCCTGGGAGTGTTTGATTGGACATTGTAGCATGAGCATTGCTCAGTATATAACCCGTGCTGTACGTGCCCTGGGAGTGTTTGATTGGACATTGTAGCGGAAGCTTTACTCAGTATATAATCCATGCTGTCCCTGCCCTGGGAGTATTTGATGGAACAGTGTAGAGGGAGATTTACTATGTATCTAACGCATGCCACACCACAGTGTTGAGGGAACTTTACCCTATATCTTACCCGTGTGATGCGCCATCAATTACTCAAAAGACTGAGGTTAAGCGAGTAACAACCAGGCTTTTCTGAACTAAAGAATGAAGGTCTAGTCTCGAGTGGTCGACCCGTCCAGAATACTAAGGGACTGGGAGGTAGTCACTTATATACCTGGAATAGTGGGAGGAGTCAGCCGAGGCATGTCCAGACCTGTACCTAGTGGAATACACATACACATACAGACAGGTATAACAGTGGTTTACCACATTCACCCCTTGTTTAAAAATGAGTCCGGCGGGGTGAAGTTTATTTAAAAGTTCGTGTATTGGAGCCTCTCCGGAGGTCTTGGCTGCCGCTGTGATCGACGTTGCGACGGCAGGGGTGGTGGAGCTTCCGGCATCGCGTCCCGTGTAGGCTGGGGCACTGGAGTGTGGTCCTCGTGGGTGACGGTCCAAGGCGAGCTGGCTGCTGTGGTTGGATATCGGGACGTGGGAGGGGGCGTGGTAACGGGCAGTGGGTTACAGTGGTCCCCGAGGGTGTCATGGGGGGTGTGGTAATGGGTAGTGGGTTGCAGCGGTCCCCGAGGGTGCGAGGTCTCGTATGGAGACTGTGTCCTCCCGCCAGTCCGGGTACGCAATGTAAGCGTACTGGGGGTTGGCATGGAGGAGGTCGACCCTCTCGACCAGGGGGTCCGTTTTATAGGTCCTCACGTGTCTTCTCAGTAGTACCGGCCCTGGGGACGTCAGCCATGGCAGTAACGCTGTCACCGATGTGGACTTCCTTGGGAAGACAAACATTTTCTCATGAGGGGTGGCATTGGTGGCAGTGCAGAGCAGTGACCGAATTGAGTGGAGCGCATCGGGGAGCACCTCCTGCCAGCGGGAGGTCGGAAGGCCCCTAGACTTTAAGGCTAGTAGGGCGGCCTTCCAAACTGTTGCATTCTCTCTTTCCACCTGTCCGTTCCCCCGGGGGTTGTAACTGGTGGTCTTGCTTGTGGCTATACCCCTAGCGAGCAGGTACTGGCGGAGTTCGTCGCTCACAAACGATGAGCCCCGGTCGCTATGGATATAGCTGGGGAAACCGAACAGGGTGAAGAGGCTGTTCAGACATTTAATGACCGTGGCACTGGTCATGTCCGGGCAGGGGATAGCGAACGGGAAACGGGAGTACTCATCAATGATATTGAGGAAGTACACATTGCGGTCGGAGGAGGGGAGAGGCCCTTTAAAATCGACGCTCAGACATTCGAAAGGGCGAGTGGCTTTTATCAGGTGGGCTCTGTCTAGTCTATAAAAGTGCGGTTTGCACTCAGCGCAGACTTGGCAGTTCTTGGTCATGGTCCTGACCTCCTCAATGGAGTAAGGCCGGTTGCGGGCCTTGATGAAATGGAAGAACCTGGTGACCCCTGGGTGGCAGAGGTCATTGTGGAGGGCCCTCAGCCTATCGATCTGCGCGCTGGTGCAGGTGCCATGCGATAGGGCATCTGGGGGTTCATTGAGCTTCGCAGGCCGGTACAAGATCTCGTAATTGTAGGTGGAAAGTTCGATTCTCCACCTCAAGATCTTGTCATTTTTGATTTTGCCCCTCTGCTTGTTGTTGAAAATAAAAGCAACTGAACGCTGGTCAGTGAGCAGGGTAAATCGTTTTCCGGCCAGGTAGTGCCTCCAATGACGCACAGCCTCCACAATAGCCTGGGCCTCCTTCTCGACCACGGAGTGTCTGGTCTCCGGGCCCTGGAGGGTTCGTGAGAAGAATGCCACAGGTCTACCCACCTGATTAAGGGTGGCGGCCAGAGCGAGGTCGGACGCACCGCTTTCCACCTGGAAGGGGATGGATTCGTCCACTGCGTGCATGGTGGCTTTGGCAATGTCCTCCTTGATACGGTGGAAGGCCGAGCGGGCCTCTGCCATCAGGGGAAAAGAGGTGGATTTGATCAGCGGACGGGCTTTGTCTGCATAGTAGGGGACCCACTGGGAGTAGCAGGAAAAAAACCCTAGGCACCTCTTCAGAGCTTTTAGGCAGTGGGGCAGTGGGAGTTCCATAAGGGGATGCATCCAGTCTGGGTCGGGACCGATGACCCCGTGTTCCACAACACAGCCAAGGATGGCGAGGCGGTCTGTGCGGAATACACACTTCTCCTTGTTATATGTCAGGTTCAGGAGTTGGGCGGTGCGGAGGAATTTCTCGAGGTTTGTGTCATGGTCCTGCAAGTCATGGCCACAGATGGTCACATTGTCTAGGTAAGGGAAAGTGGCCTGCAGCGCGTTTTGATCGACCATCCGGTCCATCTCCCTTTGGAAGATGGAGACCCCGTTGGTAACGCCAAAGGGAACCCTAAGGAAGTGATAGAGGCGGCCGTTTGCCTCAAAAGCAGTATACTGGCGGTCTTCGGGGCGGATGGGGAGCTGGTGGTACGCTGATTTCAGGTCAATGGTCGAAAAGACGCGGTACTGCGCGATCTGGTTGACCATGTCAGCTATGCGGGGGAGTGGGTAGGCGTCCAGCAGGGTGTAGCGGTTTATTGTTTGGCTGTAGTCGATGACTAGGCGTTGTTTCTCACCGGTCTTAACGACCACAACCTGGGCTCGCCAGGGGCTGGAGCTGCCCTCAATAATCCTCTGCTTCAGGAGCCGCTCCACTTCGGTTTTGATGAAAACCCCGTCCCCGGCACTGTATCGCCTGCTCTTTGTGGCGATGGGCTTACAGTCGGGGGTGAGGTTAGCAAACAGTCGGGGGGGGGTCGGACTCTGAGTGTGGAGAGGTTGCATCTGTTGCACGGCGGGCAATTTGGAGGCTGCTGGCTGCGGACTGTGAGTGGGGGGAGGGGGCCACCGTACGCCATCCTAACGCTTTTGAGGTTGCACTGGAAATCCAACCCCAGTAGAACGGCAGCACAAAGTTGGGGCAGGACCAGGAGTTAAAATTATTGAACACAGTCCCGTCTACTACTAGTGTCACCACGCAGTAGCCGCCAATATCCGCTGACTGGGACTCGGCGGCCATAGAAATCCACTGGTGCACAGGCAGGACTGGGAGAGAGCAACGCCGCACCGTGTCAGGGCGGATGAAGCTCTCTGTGCTCCCGGAGTCAAAAAGGCAGTTTATTGCATGGCCGTTTACCTTAACGTCCATTTTGGACCGAGCTAGTTGGCGCGGTCTCGTTTGGTCCAGCATAACAGAGGCCAGCGTAGGGGTCGGTGTGTCGCTGCGGGTATCAGATGGGGGGGGGTTGGCAGCCTGCTGCGTCCCGGCTGGTGTCCAAGATGGCGGCGTCCATGATTCGCATGTGGCTGGAGTCGTCCAAGATGGCTGCTGCTGCGGTGGTTCGCACATGGCTGGGGAGGCCCAAAATGGCGGCCCGCAAGGCCCACATGTGGCGCTGTTGGGGGCCCAAGATGGCGGCTCGCATGGCCCACACGCAGCGCTGCTGGCGTTCGGGGTGGCTTTGGCCTTGCAGATGATAGCGTAGTGTCCCTTTTTCCCGCAGCCGGAGCAGGTCGCATTCTTCGCTGGGCAGCGTGCTCTGGGGTGTTTGGCCTGGCCACAGAAGTAGCATTTCTGGCCTTGGGATACTGCTGTCTGGCTTTGGGACACTGCTGCGGTGGTTGGGCCATTGTTGGGCTGTGGCTGGGGTGGCACGGTGCTATGGGGCTGTCCTACCATGTCCCAGGTTGTCGTTCCCCGTGGCGTCCACGGTGCAGAGGAGTAGGCATCCATGCCCCGGTAGGCTGCGTCCAGCATTAGTGCAATTTCGGAGGCTTTGTCGAGGGTGAGGTCACTCTGCTCCCGCTACGAAGGCATCCCGGATCAGTTCCTCCGTGTACTTAGTGGGCATTACCGCCTTACACCCACAGGCCTGGCGAAGCACGGACAGTGCTTGGAGGTATTCCTCAGTCGATTCCCCAGGTTGTTGCTTGCAACTCCCCAGGAGGTGCCTGGCATAAACTTCGTTCACAGGGCGCGGGTACTGGGTCTTGAGGAGCTGGAGGGCGGCGGTGTATGATGTCGCGTCCCGGATGACTGAGTACACTCGGTGGTTCACCTTGGAGATCAGGACAGACAGGTTGTTCGCATCCGTTACGACCGCAGTGGAGGCAGTCAGGAATGCCTCGAAGCACATGAGCCAGTGAGCAAACTTGGTGGAAGCATCCGCTTCCCGACTGTCCAGGTCCAGGCATGCTGGTGTGAGGATCTTCTCGATTATAAAAAAATTTAGTTAATAAAATTGATGCGCCATCAATTACTCAAAAGACTGAGGTTAAGCGAGTAACAACCAGGCTTTTATTAACTAAAGAATGAAGGTCTAGTCTCGAGTGGTCGACCTGTCCAGAATACTAAGGGACTGGGAGGTAGTCACTTATATACCTGGAATAGTGGGAGGAGTCAGCCGAGGCATGTCCAGACCTGTACCTAGTGGAAGACACATACACATACAGACAGGTATAAGAGTGGTTTACCACACCGTGCTGTTCCTAACCTGATGATTCAACCGTTTGATACCACTGATGATCCCTCCAATTATTGCCTCTGTTGCTGCTTCTTGTTAATACGAAAGTCACACCAGGAGCAGAGGCTGGTCATGTGATCCTGGAACCCATCGAGTGGGAGGGGCTCCGGCTGCTTTGTGACATTACTCCAGGCCGCAGTGTGATTGGCTACTGTCTCCTTTGTAATGTCACCTAGAGGGAGGTTTCTGACCCTAGTTGCACACCATCATTGGGATGCCCCTGCGGGCGGAGCTGGGTTTGGCAGCAGATATTGTGAGTGATTCTAATGACTAGAAATATAGGAAAACAAAAGTATGATTTGACATTAAAGTAAGTAATTCAAACATGTTGTAAATATGATCAAATTAAATATATTAATAATCACCAACACAGTCCCACTGCTTTCCTTTAACAGGTTCTATAATTAAGGTGAATCATATTTATATTAAATGTTTCTTTGATTGCTCAGTATCCCAGAAAGGTGGAGAGAGTGAATTCGAATCATCACTACACTAACTGGGACTGGAGAAAGGTCGTTAGGTTGGGTTCAAGACCCCCAGTGTCGAAGACAAGAAACGGGAAGCTGCAACAATAATTGGAAATGTAAGAGGTTTACTGAGAATCTCTTCAGTCGATGATTTTACTGAGGTGAGAGTCTAACAAGCTATTGGGAGAAGTTTAGCATTTGGCATAAAATTTGTCCTCTGATACGTTAATTTGACTGGGAATTCTCTAGCACATAAAACTAGCCAACATCTCTAGTTATTGACCCACTCGCTAGAGGGAATCGTATTTCTGTATCAACTCTATCAAACCTCACATAATCTTGAAAACCTCTATTAGGTCACCTCTTAACTTCCCTGTTCCAAGGAGAACAGTACTGACTTTACCAACTTCTCCTCAAAACTGAAGATCCACATCCCTGGTAACATCCTTTTAAAACTCCTCTGTTCTCTTTCCAAGACCTTTATACATTTCCTGAAGGGTGGTGCTCGGAATTGTCAACAATGCTCCCGCTGATGCTTTACCAGTGCTTTATAAAGTTCTAGCATTATCGCTTTGCTGTTCTATTCCATCTGTCTATTTATAAACCCAAGTAAATCATTTGATTTTTTAACAAACTTGTCAACTTATCCTGCCACATTTAAGGGTTTGTGTATACAGACCTCAAGGTTTCTCTGAACATTTACAATTTTCAAAATTGTGCCTTGTATAGTATACTGTCTTTCCATTTAAGTCCTCCCAAAGCATTTAATCATAATATCCTAATGGAATGCTGGAATTTATATCTAGAGCACGACCATCTAAAGGGCAGAAGTTATGATACAGCTTTAAAAAGCCCTAGTTAAAAAGTGTTCAATTCTGGTCATCACACCTTAGGGAGGATGCATTAGCCTTGGATGGCATGCAGCGTAGATTTACCAGAATGATACATAGATTCCATGGTTTAAATTATGAGGAGAGATTATGCAAACTAGGGTTGTCTTCCCAGGAATTTCAAAGCATAAGGGTTCATTTGATTGAACTATTCAAGATATTAAGGGGAACTGATAGGGTAGATAGAGAAAAACTATTTCCAATGGTTGGCAAGTCTAGGATGAGCGGGTAGAGTCTAAAAAATAGAGCCAGTCCTTTCAGGAGTGAAGTTAGGAAACATTTCTACATGAAATGGGAGGTAGAATTTTATAACTCACTTCCGTAAACATTAGTTAATGCTGAGTCAATTGTGAATTTTAAATCCTGAGAGTGACTCAAGGATTAACCTAAGTGACATAAGGATAAGGGATATAAACGGAGTTGGGTCACAGATCAGCCATGATCTAACTAAAAAGTGGAACAGGCTTTCTCCTGTTCCTGTGATGAGTGTGAAATGATCGTGTTTCAAGTTGCTACACGCAAGTGGAGATGAGAATCGGGATTTACAAGCAACGCCAGAAAAGAGACCTGAACCCTAAACCAGTAGATTAAAAGTCTGATGCTCTCCTGACTGAGCTATCCGGGCTCTGCCTGCGATCGCCCATACAATGACTTTCATTGGCTCGCACACTGTATTACAAACTCAACCAATTGCATTTGCTTCTCCAGTAATCCCGCCTGTACAGCGCATTTCTCTCACAAATGCAGACTGACTGACCCCCACCGGCTTCAATTCATGATCAGTGTCTCTCCCACAAAGGACACTCTCTTTAGCACTGACACTGAGGAACTAGTGAGAAAGACCTTACAGCAAGGTTCTGTTTATTGTGAAAAAGCAAAGAAAATATTTTCACGGAATTATCCAGATTCCAATCAATGCTAAAAAAATTCTGACCTGACGTGATTTGAACGCCCAGCCTTCTGATCTGGAATCATACATGCTACCGTTGCGCCATGAGGTCATAACACTGCGCAGACATAAAGCAGTAAACTGCTTAGAATACTCAACGGGTAGCGCAGTTTCCGATAAACAATTAAACTTTTGGCGTGTAGACACTAGTTAGAACTATAAATATAAACTGTGGGTTTGTATATAGAATCCTAGAAACTCACAGCACAGAAGGAGGACATTCGGCCTGTCATGCCTGTGCTGGCTTAGAAAGAGCAGCCGTGCTGTATTTCCATAGTAGTCCTCCCAAAGTGCATCACTTCACACTTCTCCACATTGAAGTCCATCTGCCATGCTTCTGCCCATTTCAACATCCTGTCTGTGTCATCCTGAAATCGACAACGATGCTCATCGTCATCTATTAAGGTGCCAATTTCGTGAAATTTGCAAACCTTATAATGCTGCTCGAGTCAATTTCGTTTATTAAAGTTGCAAGGAGTGGGGATCACCATTGCAAACCACCTCCCCGTCTGAAAAACACCCATCCATCACCACCCTTTACTTCCTGTCACTGAGCCAATTCCGTATCCATACCATCACTTTTCCCTTACTTCCATTGGCTTCCATCTTCTTAACAAGCATCCCCTCTGCGTGTGATATTTATATAGAAAGTTAGTGTTTATGTGATGACTACGATGCATTATCTGTGGGCCAGTTTCAAGTTTATTTTTGTAAAATGATAAATCTTGTTATAAAAATATAAATATATATAATTGCATCTGTGATTTATCTAACTGTACTTGGGTGTATCTGTGTGCTGGTTATAAATATATGTGTGTGTATCTTTTTGTTATTTATCATTGTTTTTGTTTGTGTGTCTGCCTGTGTTATGTATAAATATATTTGTGTGTAATTTATAAGTACCATATTGAGAAATAAATATATACAAAATACATTTGGAATGAAGGCAGATGTCCGCCAATAAAGGAATAAATACTCCAGGTAACTGGGAAAACATTTCTAACTTTTGACACATTTGTAACCAGCATTTACATGCAAAATAATCAGAATAAATTTGCATCCAAAATGGATAGACCCAATTATATATAAAATTATTGCAATGATTTAAATCAGTTTTCATTGCTGATCTAGTAGTTAGTATTCTGTGCTTTCATTGTCGGGGCCTGTTATTATTTGCATGCTTCTGATCAAAGAAAAAAGCCTATTGTTTCAATCACCATTAACAGATGACCTTCTTTTGCAGAATGAAATAAATGATGACTAACCAAGAGTCGATACTTCAATATTTTTCTGTGGTGAACTGCTAAGCACATCTCATTTCACACACAGGAGTCTGGTTTAAAATGTTCATTGCTTCTGACACCAGGAATCTGGTGCAACTTTTGTTAAACTTAACGGGACGGTAATTTCTCAGACAATAATATTCTCTGACACAAGGTTCCCGCCCGAGCCCAGGACATTCCGCAAGGGAGGCGAAGATGATAACCACTCCAGTCTGGAAACCAATGCTTCACCGCACACACACTGTTCAGCGAGATGCTCAATTCCTCTTTCTGCAAATTCATCACCAGTGCACTCACAATCCCAGGGTGCTAATTTTCAGATTTATATCAGTAACCCTTTTAAATTAAGTCATGTCACCGTGAACCAGCTCTCCTGCTACCGGTGCAGTCTCCCTTCCAGCCATTCCATGCCTTAATTGTTCCAAAGTATTCTGATTGTCAACGAGCTGGAATGTTAACTCTGTTTCTCTCTCCACAGATGCTGCCTGACCTGCTGGATATGATGAAGGAGTTAGATGAAGTAGGGTGGGAGGAGGCTTATGAGGAGACTGAAAACACGGGCATGGAGCTGTTGGGTTGAATGGCCTTTTCCCCTGCTGTAAATACTGTATAATACTGTGTGATACAGCACAGATACTCCCTCCTGCACACTTCATCTACTTGAGTGATTTTGAAGTGGTTCCGGACTTCAATTGATCATGTTTACCGCCGGTTCGCTGCTGTCGTAGACCAATTTCACTCAATGATCTACTGCCATGGAGATGAGAGTGCTGGACCTAAGTCAAAGCTAGTCTTAACCGAACATCTGTTGTTGTATTGTCGTGTGGGTTGTTTGGTATTTTCCCACTTTTTTAATTCAAAGTTATGAAAGTTATGAATTCGGTTGTTGAATACAATGATCACAAATCCTCAATGACCAACACTGAACATTTTCTCAGTTTTCAACTCACATTCTCCAATTAGTTTTCTAAATGCCATGAAAATATTCAATCCACTTTTATATTTATGGTAATTATAATCCAAGTTACTCTCTCGTCCTTAATCGAATAACATTCAAGGTGAAGTGGGTCTATATCAATGATCTCTTTGAAGGCTTGTGCGTGAGGAAGATTATTTATGCTTTTGTGGCACTGACACTTAACACATAAACTTCAGTAATATTGGGCACATGCAGTTGGTGTAAGTGTTTTGTTGGGCTGCGGGGGTCGAGTGACTCAGCCACGGATTATTACTCAAGTGCGTGAAGTTCGCGTAGATATTAATTTCGCCCGAACTCACATCAAGCCCCGTTCACCTATCGTGACTCTGCTCGCTGACCTACAGTGTCTCCTGGTTAAGCAATGCATCGATATCAAAATTCTCATCCTCGTTTTCAAAGTCCATATTAAATTGCCTTCTCAAATTTACTATTTAACCTGCTTTCAATGCCCTCTCACGCAGTGCACGCTCTCTCCCCCAGATCGTAACAACTCGCTCTGAGTAAAGAACAATCTCCTCTCACCACTTTACCAATTATCTGAAATCAGTGTCCTTTTGTTACCGACCCTCTTGTCAGTGGAAACAGTTTCACCCTCTCTGCTATAATACCCCGCCACCCCCACGCCGCCCATAATTTTGAACACCTCTATTAAATCTCTGCTTAACCTTCTTCACTCTAAAGAGAACAATCCCAGCTTCGATAGTCTCTCCATATAACTGAAATCCCTCATCCCTGTCCATGATGCAAGGTGGAGGATTGGAAAATATTGCTAGTTGGGAGTGTTAAATTTCGAAAGGACACAAAAAAGAAAACACAGTCGCCAGCTTTGTGAATCTTTCGATCTGCTCCAGGAAATGGAATCAGAGGAGAATGAAGGGCGAACCGTTCGATTGACCAGAGGCGGTCAACACTCCGTTCCCTGGTTTCAGATGCTGGAACATTTTCTCTGGTGACGTTAACTGCTCTGAGACATTTAAAGGATGCTCGTTACTGCAGATCAGGAAATCAAATGCAACATTGGGTTTGGGACAATCAGAGTACTTCGGAACAAACAAGGCACCAAAAGGCTGGAAGGGAGACTGCACTCATTGCAGGAGAGCTGGTTTGTGGTGACATGGGTGTGTCTGCAGTGTGCGGGACCAGACAGTCTCTGTGTGTCCACAATGAATGTCCCATTCTTTAATTTGGAAATGTAAAAGCGATAGTGGGCAATCGCTATTCTGGTCGCAGCAATCTAAAACTTTTAACCCGCTGACACCCTGGTTTAGGGAATCTTGAAAAATGCGTCCAGTCGTCTCTGTGGCGCTATCGGTTAGCACTCATATGAGCCTGTATGATTTAGTCTCTGCATGAAAAAACAGTAACTAGAACCTTTCTTTTCTTGATTAGCTTTGAGTTCAAAATAAAATTCACAATGTGAAATCATTTCTGCACAGTACCGTGGTTCGACCCCACCCACGGATGGCAATTTCACCTTTTTTCCCCTTTCTGATTCATTGCTTTACAGTTCCATGTTGTCAATGTGAGCTTTGGCTGGAGGAAAATATTCCGCACATTGCCAGCTGCGCTGTTATCCAGTAAACCCCACAATAATACTTTAATGAGTACTCATTTCAAATCAAATGATAAAAACATGCAGATGGATCATGTTCCTCCATCCAACCCGTTAGCTATATATTAAGTTATTGGGTACAAATAAACCGATGGTAATGGATTCTGTATCTACATATATAGAACTGGAACATGCCATCGCACCATGTGAGGCTACATTGAATGTGTGGCTATTGTGTAGCTGATATTAGGGAAAACAATTTAAAACAGGCTGGGCCATTTTAGTGATAATTTAGCTGCATCTAATAACTGTATTTTTTCAATGTAAAACTGTGGTCTGACAGCAGGTACATGCGAACATGATGCAATATTTGTGTAGGCATCATGCTCTGGAACTCCCTGCCCAAACCCTTCCACATTTACCAATCTGTCACCTCCTTTCGGGCCCTCCTCAAAACCAAAGGCTTTGAACAGTTTGGGTCACCTCTCTTAATAGTTCCATATTTGTATAATGTAATGAGCTAAAGCTGGCGCCAATCAAAGTGGCATAAAACACTAAATATAAGGATGAGCTCACAAAAATCAGGCGTAGTACGGGTCTGGTCAAGGTTAAACTCCTCCTTTCTCAGTAAATAGAGGATGATGAGACTCAACAGGAGTCAGACACCAGAAAGTTTAATAAATAGTACGACAAAAGACACAAATACAAGTAACATCTATTTTCAAATCTTATCAATGCATTTTTTTTTCACTTTATATAAAAGCTGACTGCTATGACTTTGAAAATGAGCACCATATGTTTTGTGTTCACTAGTGACTTGTATTCCTATGCTTGTCCTTCAAGTTTGCAATTCACTTTGTATTGGATATGGAAGAGACTCGCATTTCAAGACGAGAGGTCAATGCACCACGTGTAATGCTAGCGAATTGTATAATGACACATGTAATTTGTCCAACACCTCTGCTAGCAGACCCTTTCATTGCCTTTCAGCGGGTAGATTGATGACAGAATTTGCAGAATAGGGCAAAAAAATTCTCCAGCATCATTGAAAGTTATCGATCATTTTTCGAAGTAAGGGTCCTGTGCACAATGATCAAGTGAAAAAAAGTTTATCCATTTTATCCCTATTAATTCATTTCATAATTCTAAAAACCTCAATGAAATCCGGACTTAACCTTCTGTATTCCAAGGAATACAAGCCAGCTTATGCAATCTCGCCTCATAATCTAACCATTGGACCCTGGAAACATTCTGGTGGATCTGTGCTGCACTGCTTCCGAGGCCAATGTCTATCCTTTCTGAGCTGCCGTGCCCAGAACTGTACAGAGTCCTCCAGAGGTGTTCTAACAAGGACTTTGTACAGTTGTAGCAACACTTTCTCCGCTTTGTATAACTGCCTCTGTAACAGATTATACAGCTCATCTGATTGGATTGTTTATACCAACAGGGCAATATAAGGACTTGTTTGAACGGAATAAACTGTTTAAAAATTTCGATTTGGAATCAATTCCAAAAATTAATTTTTTTAAGAAATAGTATAAGAATCTTGGTATCCAGTTTTAGTGTCATTGGATCAGGGAACTTCGTCAGTCACCACACACTGTGCATCGACACTGCAGAGGCTCCAACACCTCTGACAATATTGTTTTTCCAAACTCTCAGTTATCAAAATGGAATTTGATAATTACTTGAAAGGGGAAAAAGTGCTGGGCTGTGGGGAAAGAGCAGGGGAGTGGGATTAATTGGAGAGCTCTTTCAAAGAGCTGGCACAGGCAGGATTTGTGAATTGCCTCCTTCTGTGCAGTGTCATTCTATGATTTTACTACATTCTCTACAGCCTTCCTGAATAGAGCATTTAGAAACATAGAAACATAGAAGATAGGAGCAGGAGTAGGCCATTCGGCTCCTCGAGCCTGCTCTGCCATTCAATGCGATCATGGCTGATCATCCAAATTCAGTACCCTGTTCGTGCCTTCTCTCCATATCCCTTGATCCCTTTAGCCTTAAGACATATATCCAACTCCTTCTTGAATATATTTAATGAACTGGCCTCTACTGCCTTCTTTGGTAGAGAACTCCACAGGTTCACCACCTTCTGGGTGAAGAAATTCCTCCTCATCTCTCTCCTAAATGGCTTACCCCTGATCTTTAGACTGTGACCCCTGGCTCTGGACTCCCCGACCATCAGGAACATCCTTTCTGCATCTAGTCTGTTTAGTCCTGTTAGAATTTTATAAGTTTCGACGAGATCCCCTCTCATTCTTCTAAACTCCAGCGAGAACTAGCCCAATCGAAACAATCTCTCCTCATGCGTCATTCCTGCCTTCCCAAGTTTCAGCCTGGTGAATCGTTGCTGCACTCCTTCCATGGCAAGCACATTCTTCCTCAGATAAGGTGACCAGAACTGCACACAATACTCAAGATGTGGCCTCACCGAGGCCCTGTGCAACTGCAGCAAGACATCCTTGTTCCTGTACTCAAACCCTCTCGCTACGAAGGCCAACATACCATTTGTCTTCTTACCTGCCTGTTGCACCTGCATGCTTACTTTCAGTGACTGGTGCACAAGGACGCCCAGGTCTCGTTGCACTTCCCCTTCTCCCAATCTATTGCCATTTAGATAATAATCTGCCTACCAGTTTTTGACATCAAAGTGGATAACCTCGCATTTATCCATGTTATATTGCATCTGCCATGCTTCTGCCCAATCACGCAACCTGTCCAAATCATACTGGAGTTTCTCGGCACCGAAATGCTGTTTCTGTAAAAATTATTCCTGAAGTGCAGCACGGCTAGTTATGTTCCTAAAATCATTCTTGCTGCCTTATTTCCATAGTGCAGTGGTTATCATATTTGCTTAACACAGGAAAAGTCTCTATTTCGGAACTGGAGAGAATTATTTTAAGAATTTGTTTAATTACATATTAGGAACATAAAATAATTCACATTTGTGTTTAGATATTGACACAATAAAATATTTCACAGCTGTGTTACATTTGATGTTTCTCAGTTCGGTTCTGTACAAATTCAAACTCTACCATGAGTCTGTATTTCTGTATGTAGTGTCGCTGCAACTATAGAAAATCCTTGAGAGACCCGGAGCACTGTGAGCAGTTCTGGGCGCAGCATCTTAGGAAGGATATATTGGAATGGGAGGGATTGCAGCGTAGGTTTACTACAATTATACCCGGACTTCAAGGGTTAAGTTAAGAGCAGAGATTTCACAAATTAGGGTTGTATTCAATAGAGTTTAAAATGTTAAGGGGTGACCTGATCGAATTTTCAAGATATTAAGGGGAACAAACAGGGTATATAGAGAGAAACTATTTCTGCTGGTTGTGGATTCTAGGAGTAGGGGGCATAGTCTAAAAAATATAGACAGACATTTCAGGAGTGAAATTAGAAAACACGTCTACACACAAAGGGTGGTAGAATTTTGGAACTCTTTCCACAAATGGAAATTGATGCTCGATCAATTGTTAAGTTTAAATCTGAGATTGATAGTTTTTTGTTAACTAAAGGTATGAAGCGATATGAAAGCGGATATATTGAGTTAGGTCGCTGATCAGCCATGATCTCTTGGAATGACAGAACAGGCCCGAGGGGCTGAATGGCCTCCTGTTCCTATGTTCCGATGCTCTCTCACTCGCTCCCATCACCAGTACTGATGGTGCAGAAAGCCCCTCTCAAAGTTGCATATTCCGGCTGATATCCGTTGAATTGTGAGAGATGATTCAAGGGTCTTGCAGCGCTGCCTCAGTCAACAACAGCCGTTCTAAGCCGCATTTCAAACCCGGGAACAACCGCATCAATGTTTCACTCTTCCCCAGCTCCAGAGTGAGTGAGGCCGGGAAACAGAGCAACATTCTGGTCCCACACTCTCCAATCACCCACTGCCAGTGGAAAGCGGCGAATGCAGCGGGTTACTGCCCATCCCCAGAATGCAATCTGCCATGGCCATGACCAAATCTCCCCGTCCACCCAGCTCAGGCTTCCAAAAAGACGGGGAGATTATATCCAGGTCACTCAGCCTTTAAGTAGCATTTACAGATACCGCAGTGAGGAAACTTTCTTGGGGCCTCAATGGGGAAACCCCGGGCATAAGCAATTTGAGGGAACATGCTCCACATGAACGTTTCATCTCGTGTGAAAGGGGTTACAATCCTTTTAAATTTAACAACGGCTGCAGCAGATTCCAGGTTTCATACGCACTGAACATTTTTAACCAAACTCTTAAAATACAGTGCACAAAACGGGGAGGTTAAATGTTCAGGACATGCAGGGCAGAAAAGCCATTACATTTTCAGTGTCACTCGTCAAACATATGAGCATTTCGTTCAGTTAGCAACAAAATGATGGATATTAACATAATTATTCACAGTCTCACAGAGTGGCTCACGATAATGCTTAAAGACTTACGCAGGTGACATTGTAATTGAAAACAATGCAATGGCAGACATGTTAAACAATTACATTGTATCGGACTTCAAAGTAGAGGACAAGGATAAACTAATAGAGACAAGGAGAAAACGAAAACTCAATCATACAGAGGGATTTACTAGATTAATACAACGACATCCTGCAGGCATTTGACAAGGTTCCTCACAAGAGACTGTTAGTAAAAACCAAAGTGAATGGAATTTGAGGCAACGTATTGACACGGGTAGGGAATTGGTTAGGAGGTAGGAGACACAGAGTATGGATAAATGGTATGTTTTCCAATTGGCAGGATGTGACTAGTGGTGTCACCCTGGGAGCTGGACTGGGGCGTCAGCTTTTCACTATATTGATAAATGACTTAGATGAAGGGATAGAGAACCGGATATCCAGGTTTGCTGATGGCACTAAGTTGGGAGTACAGTAAGCAGTGTAGCCGGGAGCAGTGAATTGTAAAAGGACATTGATGGATTATGTGAGTGGGCAAAACTGTGAATAATGGAGATCAATGTGGGGAAGTGTGTGATCATCCACTTTGGACCTCAGAAAGATATTGTGTATTGAGATACAGTGTAGCTATATATATAAAAGAATCCTGGTGTCTGTCTGTGTGTCTGTCTGTCTGTGTGTCTTACTGTGTGTATGTCCGGGCTTCACTCAAAAGTTATAGTGCGTAACTACACATATGTTATATCACAAGAAAGGTTATGATTAGGGGAGTGTCATAGGAATATTTACTTTTTGGTCAGACAAACATTGTTCGGACAGTATACAAAAACTTTCAAAAAACGGACAAAATCCGCTCATTAGCGGTTGAGAAATCCTACCGCTCATTAGCGTTGAGTGACGTGATGGTTGACCAATCCTATGGGGGCACGGGGGGCGTTTCATGGCATTTGTGGGCGGGGCCTAATCCTTCAAACTGCCGTTAGGCGGGAGCGGGAGCTGAGCTGAGGTGAGTGGCGGCCATTAAAGACCGGCCGGGCCTGAAGCTAAAAGAAAGGTAATGGAGGTGAGGAAATTGTTGATTCATTAGTATTGATTCAGGAATTTCTCTCTCTCTCTCTCTCCTTCCCCCCCTCTCTCTCTCTCTCTCTCCTTCCCCTCCGCTCTCTCTCTCTCTCTCTCTCTCCCGAAGCAGGAGCACAGCTGAGGTAGGTTACGGCCCGAGAGCCCGGCCGGGCCTGAAGTGCTAGGCTGTGCATGGCCATCGTGGCCTGCCTCTATGTCCTTCCCCCCCTCTCTCTCTCTCTCTCTCTCCTTCCCCACCTCTCTCTCTCTCTCTCTCTCTCCTTCCCCCCTCTCTCTCTCTCTCTCTCCTTCCCCCCCTTTCACTCCCTCTCTCTCTCCCGAAGCGAGAGCTCAGCTGAGGTAAGTCACGGCCCGAGAGCCCGGCCAGGCCTGAAGCGCTAGGCCACACACGGCCTCCACGGCTGGGCTCAATTTTCCAAGCCCTTCCCCGGGTGGGAAATTAAATGGGGTCCGCCCTTCTACACCCGCAAAGTCTCCCTCCGGCTCTCACCTTTTAGCAGGGGGAGAGGCTGCTTTAAATTAGATCATTCACTCAGTCGCGTCTCTTTTCATCTCTTTTGTTTTCCTTTTCTCTGGCTGGCTGCGCGGGAAAACAGAGAACCACGCGGCCTGAGAGACAGCAAGCAGCGGCGGGGGCTCCGTCTCAGCGGATTGTGTGCTCATCAGGGGTCGGGCAGCAACACATCAACCGGAGGAGCGGCGGCACTCTCTCTCCTTCCACCCCCCTCTCGCTCTCTCTCTCCTTCCCCCGCTCTCTCTCTCTCCTTCCCTCTCTCTCTTGCTCTACTTTCCCCCCTCTTTCTCTCTCTGTCTCTTTCCCCCCTCTCTCTCTGTCTCTCTCTCCTTCCCCCTCTCTCTCTCTCTCCTTCCCCCCTCTCTCTCTCTCCTTCCCCCTCTGTCTCTCTCTCCTTCCCTCTCTCTCCCTCTCCTTCCCCCTTCTCTCTCTCTCTCTCTCTCTCCTTCCCCCCTCTCTTTCACTCTCTCCTTCCCCCCTCTCTCTCTCTCTCCACCACTGTCTCTCTCTCTCCTTTCCACCCCCTCACTCTCTCTCCTCCCCCTCTCTCTCTCTCCTTCCCCCCCTCTCTCTCTCTCTCTCCTTCCCCCCTCTCTCTCTCTCTCTCCTTCCCCCCTCTCTCTCTCCTTCCCTCTCTCTCTCTCCTTCCCCCCTCTCTCTCTCCTTCCCCCATCTCTCTCTCTCTCCTTCCCCCATCACTCTCTCTCTCTCCTTCCCCCTCTCTCTCTCTCTCTCTCTCCTTCCCCCCTCTCTCTCTCTCTCTCCTTCCCTTCCTCTCTCTCACTCCTTCCCCACCTCTCTCTCTCTCCTTCCCCCTCTCTCTGTCTCCTTCCCCCCTCTCTCTCTCCTTCCCCCTCTCTCCCTCTCCTTCCCCCTCTCTCTCTCTCCTTCCCCCTATCTCTCGTTTTTCTCTCTCTCTCTCCTTCCCTCTCTCTCTCTCTCCTTCACTCTATCTCTCTCTGCTTCCCTCTCTCTCACTCTCCTTCCCTCTCTCTCTTTCCTTCCCCCTCTCCCTCTCTCTCTCCTTCCCCCTCTCTCTCCTTCACTCTCTCCCTCTCTCTCTCACTCTCCTTCCCAATCTCTCTCTCTACTTCCCCCACACAGACAGACAGACAGACGGACAGATGGACAGACTCATTGATATATATAGATAAAAATTATTTCTACTTTTTTCATAACAACATGCCCTCAAATAACCCTCGGCACCGCCGGGCAATTCAGCTAGTAAAGTATATAAAGATACAATGTATTTTCTAAAACATTGTGTTAGAGAATGAGTTTTTCTGAGAAATAGCCAATCCTGTTAAACTTAACAAAAATTGCCCCATATTCCTGGAGTCATAAGCACAGAACATTTCAAACCAGGATCCAAAATATAGCATTGAAAGGCAATAAGGATTAATGTTCATCACATGAAAAGCGCAAAATAAGCTATTGAAGCTTGGACTATCCCTTAGTAACCATGTTAGCATTTCTTTCAGTTTGCAAAAGAACATTATTGGGCAATTAATGGGGATTAAAACATTTTTTTCACATGGAGGCACTTAATTAATTTTCAAAGGTTCTGAATCAAAAACTGTTTTAAGAGTTAATCCCATCAACAGTAATTGAACAGGAGTTGTAGCAGTAAGAGCACCAATGACGAACAACTAGACTACCAGGGAATGGTGCAAGGAATAACTGGGATAATTCTAAATATTATTGAGTCTATCCGTCTTGGATGCAAACTGATTTTTAAATTGTTTTAAACATAAATGGCTTTCATGATTCTGCTGCTTGCAAATGTATTTACATGTATCTGTAACATTTATTCATTTATTGGGGGGGGATCTGTCTTCATTCCAAATGTATTTTGCAAGCTGTTGGGATCTGGAACGCTCTACCTGAACAGGTGGTGGAAGCTGAATTCATCAATAATTTTAAAGGGAGTTGCACAGGTTCTGCAAGGGTGCCAGTCAGTTCCTTCTGTAACCTCTAGATGGCACCTTCACTTGTTTGTTCCTCTTTTGTAGGACCAAAATAAATTGAACAAATAAACTGTAACTAAAACTCTAATAAATCTTTAAATAAAGCTTAACAAATCAAATTAAAATTTGGTCATTTAATCCAATTATGCACTCCAGTCCCCGCGGCGCCCACCGGTCACGGAAGTGCTCGAGTGCGCCGGCGGACACCGCGTGCTCCATCTCCAGGGCCACCCGGGCGTGAACATGGCCGCGGAAGAGAGGGAGGCAATCTGGCTGGATGGCCCCCTCGACCGCCCGCTGCCTGGACCAATTAATGGCTTTTTTTGCCAGGCCCAGGAGCAGACCCACGAGGAGGTCCTCCAGCCTGCCCGCTCCCCTCTGCACCGGGTGACCGTAGATCAAGAGCGTGGGACTGAAGTGCAACCAAAAATCAAGGAGCAGCCCCTTCAAATAATGGAAGAGGGGCTGCAACCTCACACATTGAACATAAACATGGAAAACGGACTCCTCCAGACCGCAAAACAAACAGGCGGTCTGGGTGTCCGTGAATCTATTTAACAATATATTGCACGGGACTGCTCTGTGCAACACCCTCCAGGCCAAGTCCCCAATAGAACAAGGGAGGACTCCCGCATAGAGAGCCCTCCATTGGGGACCTCTGCCTCCGCCGGAAGGCAAAACGGCACGCCACGGCATGTCCGGACGGCAGGCGAAGATGACAAAGTGCAAGGTGTGCAGGAGCAGCCCGTACAGGAAACCCCTCCGTGTGGAATGAAAAGGCACGGAGGGCATCTCCTCGAGATGGCTCAAGTTGTGAGGCACCAGTCCCCGAGGGGGGTTTCGGGGCAGGGCGCCGATAAGGAATTCCGTCCGAACGGGGGAAAGCTCGGACGTATCACCCCACGCACTTGAGCCGCCTCGATACACCTCGTGGCACCGGGGTGCAGCGTCGCTTTCACCGCCTCGATGGCATCGACCGCGAGCCGGACGTTGTCCCAAGACATGCGCCGCGCCAACTCCTCCGGCGCCATCCAGCCCACTCCTCCGCCATCGAGTAGGTCCCCGACTCTAGTCACCCTGCCAGGCACAGCCCTGCATTCCGCCAGCCACCCGAACTCGCGGACGTGGAGGTGCAGATTCCTGAACAGTGGCTCCCGGAGGACAGCCGCCATTCCTGAC
Source organism: Somniosus microcephalus (assembly GCF_052327205.1). Taxonomy (NCBI): domain Eukaryota; kingdom Metazoa; phylum Chordata; class Chondrichthyes; order Squaliformes; family Somniosidae; genus Somniosus; species Somniosus microcephalus. The sequence continues at coordinate 29,840,688 of NW_028225180.1, read as the reverse complement.
GGGGGAGAGCTCCGCCTGGAGGCGACATAGTTCCAAACCCCTAGCAGTTCCTGGTAGAAGACAGGCAGCTCCCGCAGACTGGCACGCCTGCCGCCCACTTCCAAAAACAGGAGCTGCATGTCGTAATTGAGACCATGCAGCTGGCGGAAAAAATACGTCGCCAGCACACAGCATCTCGGAGGATTCTCGACGTACAGGTATCTCTGCAGCGTCTGAAGATGGAAAGTCGCAGCCTGGGTGCGGAGGCGCACCAACGCCTGACCGCCCTCCCTAAGCGGGAGACTCAGAACCACGGCAGAGACCCAGTGAATCCTTTTGTCCCAGAAGAAGTCGACGAGCTTCTTCCGTATCTTGGCGACAAACGCAGGGGGAGGGATCAAAGTGACGAACCGGTACCACAACATGGCAGCCACCAGTTGGTTTATGACCATCGCTCGACCCCTGTAGGAAAACACTCAGAGCAATACTGTCCAGCGTCCTAAGCGAGTGGTGACTTTGGCCTCCAACTCTTGCCAGTTCGCCGGCCAGGCATCCTCGGCAGGGCTGAGGTAGACTCCCAAGTAGAGGAGGTGCGTGGTGCTCCAGGCGAAGGGCCTGAACTCCTCCGGCAGGGAGTCCACCCGCCACTGACCCACCAGGAGTCCAGAACATTTCTCCCAGTTGATCTTGTCGGAGAATGCGTCCGAGTAAATCTTCTGGCATTCCCGCATCCTCCGCAAGTCAGCGGCATCCGTGACCGTGAGGAGCATGTCATCGGCGTAAGCCGAGAGGACCACCTCCATGCCCGGCCCTTGCAGAGCCAGTCCCATCAACCTCTTCCGGAAGAGGCGCAGGAAAGGCTCTACGCAAACGGCATATAACTGGCCGGACATGGGGCATCCCTGACGCACCCCCCTCCCGAAGCGAAGGGGCGCCATCAAGGACCCGTTAACTTTAATCAGACACTCCGTGGCAGCGTACAGAAGTCGGATCCGGGCGACAAAATGCGTCCTGAACCCGAATGCGCGCAGACTCCCGAAGAGATACTCATGATCCACCCTGTCAAACGCCTTCTCCTGATCCAGGGAAAGGAAGGCGACCGACAGACCAGAACTCTGGGAATGGTGGACCAGGTCCTGGACCAGATGGATGTTATCTTTGATGGTCCGGCCCGGGACCGTGTAGGACTGGTCGAGGTGGATCATGTGGGCCAGCACGGCGCCTAGGCGAACAGACATAGCCCTGGCAAAAATTTTATAGTCCATGCTGAGAAGGGAGACCGGGCGCCAGTTTTTAAGGAGGCGGAGATCACCCCTCTTAGGCAGCAGGACAATAACTGCCCTGCGCCAAGAGAGGGGCATCTCACCGGTCGCCAAACTTTCCCCCAGGACCCACGCATAGTCGCCCCCCAAGACATCCCAGAATGCCCTGTGGAACTCCACGGTCAGCCCGTCCAGCCCCGGGGACTTTCCCCTAGAGAGCTGGCGGTGGGCGCCGGTCAGCTCCTCCAGACTCAGAGGAGCGTCCAATTTTTCGGCCTCCTCCAGGCCGACCTTCGGCAGGTCCTCCCACAAAACTCCGTGCGCATCCTCGCTGGATGGATCCGGAGAGAACAGAGCCCCGTAATAGGCGCGGGTCTCCGCGTGGATTCCCTCCGGATCCGAGACCAGAGATCCGTCATCGGCCAGCAGCTCCAAGAGCTGCTTACGGACCCCCCATCTGTTTTCCAGTGAGTAGAAGAAGGGGGAGCCGCGGTCCAGGTCCCGCAGGAACTGGATCCGCGACCTCACGTACGCGCCTCGGGACCCGACAAGCTGCAGGTCCTTCAGCGCGCCCTTCTTCTCTTCGTACACCATCCGCAGGGCCGGGTTCTCGAAGACTTGACCGAGACGGGACTCCAGGTCGAGCACCTCCTTCTCCAACTGCCCAACCCGGGCCTCCCGCCTCTTGGTCGACCCCTTCGCGTACTCCTGAAAGAAGAGACGGATGTGAGCCTTGCCCACATCCCACCATAGCCTCAAGGAGGGGAAGCCCCCCCGCTTCCTTCTCCAGCCAGCCCAGAACCGACGAAACGAATCCCGGAACCGTGCGTCCTCCAGCAGCAGGTTGTTAAAGTGCCAATACGCGGACCCCCCCCGTGCGCGCAGCGGAACGAGCTCCGCCCACACCAGGTGGTGGTCCGTGCACAGCACCAGCCGCATGGAAGCCGCCGGAACGCAGGAGACGTATGCCCGGCAAATGTAGAGGCTGTCGATTCTGGACGCTCCTCTCCCAGACCTCACGCAAGTGAAGGCGCTGGAGTCGGGATGGAGATTTCGCCAGACGTCCACCAAGTCGAGGGACCCGTCCAGGTCCCTCAACTTCTCCATCGCCGCCGGGCATGGCAGGGTGCCCGTGCGGTCCCTCGCCTCGAGGTTACAATTAAAATACCCCCCGAGGATGACGCATTCGCCCGCGTCGATGGAGCCCAGAAGAGTGGAGACTTCTTCAAAGAAGCGCGCTTGCTGCGCACCGGCCCCAGGGGCGTACACGTTCACTAGATGGAGCGGCACGCCCCCCAGGCGAACAGTGACCTGGAGCAAGCGGCCCGGCACGAGCTCCATGACCCCCAAGATCTCCGGCTGAAAATGCAGGGCCAGCAAGATAGCCACCCAACTGGAAGCACTGGAGAGGTGACTCATGCTGACCCCTCCTTGCCACTCCAGGAGCCACGTGGCCTCGTCTCCCGGAACGGTGTGGGTTTCTTGCAGGAAGCACACCGCATACTTCCCGTCCCGAAGGTCCGAAAAGTTATTAAATCTGCGGCTAGCTTCCCTGCTGCCGTTAATGTTGAGGCTGGCTATGGTTATCTTCATCTCAGAAGCATAGCTCAACCTTTACTTATATCTAATGGGGGAAGCGAGAGCGGCCGCTAGTCGACCGCCACTCCCTTAGCAGCCCAGTGAGGAGGGACCAGAGCTGAAGCAGCACGAGCGGGCTCACGCCTGCGCCCGCGTCCATGGCTTTGACGGCGGTGCGGGCCGACCCGACGAACAGCGCCAGGTCCGACCATCTGTCGAGGGCCACCCGAGCCCTGTGATGACCCTGGCATGTGGCCACAAAGTCCCGGAGTTCCTCGATGAGAATGAGGGGGGTCCCGGCGAGGGACGTGAGGTCATCCATCGCCTCATCGGCGATGGAATCCCAGTCGTCCTCCGCCCCCACAACCGAGTCCCCGTCCTCCTCCGGGGGGTCGCCACCGGCGGCCGAGCCATCCGTCACGCAATGCGCAGTGAATGGCTCGGCCGCGACAGCCGGCCTCGCCTCCGCCCGGATCCCACCCCCACGATCGGTGGCGGCGGATTCCTCCCTGGGCTCCTGTAGGGGCGCCGGGCCCGAAGACGGCGGCGGTTCTGAGCCCCCCTCTATCCCAGGCGCTGGAACGACAGGAGAGACCGGAGAATTTGTAAATCCGATCTCCTCCAAGTCGCCCGGCGCCAGAGACACAGACAGAGGGCCTTCCTCTACCACGCCACCGGCCTCCGACTCAGCAGAAGGGGTATTTCTTGCGAAATCTTCGACGAGGTCGAGCAGCACCTGGGAAATGTCCGGGCCGCTTTGGGTGAGCTCATCTTCCGCGAGCTCCCCCGACCCAGACTCCAGGCCGCCCGACTCATCGAGGGGTAACACCACCGAAAGGGGATCGATTACGTCTGCGGATTGTTCCGCGACCCCCCGGCACGGGCAGGGCCTCGTCCCCATCCCCGGGAGGCACGAGCTGGACAGACACCTCTGCCTCAGCCTCCCTAGGGACAGGCGACCCCTGCCGATCGCCCACGATGACGACAGCGGTGGGGAGGGGCGCAGCACCCGCGGCAGCCGACGACTCCCCCTGTCAGGAGGGACCTTCCTCCTTCTGGTCCTCCTGCTCGTCCTGGGGGTCGCGCCTTCTTTTTAGAGCGGAGGGATAGTGGGAGACCTCCATTTCTGCAGGGGCCTCACCTGCTCCCTCCGGTGGAGCAGGTTCGTCTGGTCCCTCGGGCCCGAGCCCGGCCGCAGGTTCTGGCGCTCCCGCCTCGGCGGTCGCGGCCACAGGCTCGGGCACGAGGTCCCTCCCACTCTCGCCCTCCCTGATTAACGCGGTAACGTGCTCGGGTGTCAGGGGCTCCAAGTCCAGGGGCCCTCTTCCCGACCGGACGCACTTCCTCCCCCTCGCAGGAGGCGTGGATGGCATCGACCTCCGACGATGACCGCACCTCGGTAGTATTTGTTTGGGGGGGGCGCAGCCAGACCCGGGGGGAGGAGCGGTGGTGGCGCCAGCCTCGGCCATGCCAGACGACCTGGCGGCTCTGGAGGCGGGGCAGCTTTTTCGCACATGCCCCACCTCCTTGCAGGCGTGCCACCGCACGCCATCCGTCATCCAGAAGAGGCGGTGAAGGGTCCCCTCATGGAAGACCGAAAAAGCCCCGTCGGTCTCCCCCTCCCGCGCCAGCTGAACGAAGGCCTGGCGCCGGAAGGAGAAGACATGGCGAAGGCTAGCTCCCCGGAATCCGAGCGGCATCGGCCTGATCCCCGACCTCACCTCCCCGAGTTGGAGCAAGTGGGGGAGGAGGAGCTCACTCGAGATGTAGGGCGGGACGTTCGATAATACGACCCTCTGCGCGGTAACCTCTAGAGGGTCCACCGGCAGGAAGGTCCCGCCCACGGTGAGCCCCTTGGTGATGGCCAGGGCCACCGCCCGCTCCGACTCCAGGAAGAACACAGCCTTCCCGTACATTTTCGAGGTGGCGAGTATGGCTGGAGGGCTGACAACCCCAGCCATGGCCTTCATGCACGCCTCGATGGTCATGTTGGGGTGGGTGTAGCTCTTCACCCCAAGCTTCTTTGTGATGAGTCGGAACGGCGATGGGGCCGCAGCAGAAGCGGGAGCGGCCGCGGCTTTGGTCGCCACCGCCGCATAGGTTCCTGCCGGCCATGTCACCGCCGCAGATGTGGATGCCATAGTGGGGTGGTTCTTTAAAGAGCTACACACACCCCAAGTCACAGGCCCTATGGTGTTAATGGCCTTGGTAAGGTAAAAAGTCTTCCCTTGAGCAGAGGGAGTTTAAAGTAACTGGCCCGCCTCTCCCCTTGATGGAATTAATTGGGAGAGGGGCCTTCCTTCCCTCTGCTCAAGTGGCAATTAATAGATTTAAAAGGAGGTGCCTTTTCAGAGAGGCAAAGAGAGGACAAAGAGAGAGAGAGAGGGGGGGTGGGAAGGAGGGGGGCCGCAAAGGCAGGGTCCCCACTCAAGGTGGTATTGGTGGGTGAGTGTCGGCAGGGTGCACTCCCCGCTGGAAAAACAAAGTCTTATGCAGATGGTCTTCGGGCAGGGGGAGAAGATGTCTTCGCCTGGGTAGGCTGGAGAAAGCCCAGGCTCAGCCCCACACCAGGTCTACTCACTGTAAGGGAAAAAGCTTCACCTGGGCAGCTCCAGCCGACCCAGGCCAGGCTTTCCGGCCCGTCTTCTTTCCTCCCCCCGCCTAGAATACAAAGTCTTTAGGAGAATGCACAAAAGACACCCACCTGCAGATGTTGAAGGATGCAGCTCCTCCCCTCCTTCCAAGTTGGAGCTGAGTGGTGTTCCTCTCCCCTCTCTCCCTCTCCTGGACTGGAGGCCAAATTGGGAGGCAGTGATGGAAGGCTTCTCCAGGTGTAATGCTGGCCTCTGTCCTCTCCTCCTCTCTCCCCAGGCAACTTGGTAGATGAAGATGGTTGAATGTAGATGGTAGGTTGCTGGTAGTGGTGGCCTGGGGTCACTCCTTCCCCTCCACTCCCAGGCCAAGGCGACCAATCACTCTCCACTCAGCAGCTCAGCTGCAGCACAACCTGCTCTACAGAGAGCAAGGTCTGCAATGAGGTTGTGAGGGTGCCAGTCAGTTCCTTCTGTAACATCTAGATGGCACCTTCACTTGTTTGTTTCTACCCCTTTGTTAATTGTTCCTAGCTTCAGTTAATTGTTCCTAGCCTCCTGTGTTAATTCTTAACGGCCTGTTAGCTGTTCATGGGTTTCACCTGGTTTTCTTGGTATATAAGTTCTGTGGTTGCTTTCCTCTGTGCTCAGTCCTAACCGGGGAACCGAGGACTAGCCTTCGCACTGCGGCTGCTGGCTTTGACTAGCTGGCTGCCATGGTTCTCGAGCTCTGTATTTAAGATGTATCTAAGTCTGTGTTCTTGTTGTTCTTAGTCTTGATAAGGTGCTGGGCTGGACTAGCATGTTGCCATGTTGGCGCTTGTCTTGAGCTCTGTATTGACAAGCCTGTTACCCCTGTGGCAGCCCCTCGTGATAGCTTGTCTCAAGTCTCGTCTCGGCAAGCTGGTTGCGGTTGTGGTAAGCTTATCCCAGCTCAGTATGGACAAGTAGGTTGCCTCATGGAAGCTGTCCTGAGTTCCTGTTCTTGACTAGCCGTTTTGTAACTTGTCTCGAGTTCTATGTATATTGTTGTGTTCCTTGTATGAATCTAGTTATGTGTGAATCTAGTAAAGTACCTTAAAGATTGTATAGCTGCCTCTAGCCTGGTTTCTGCACTTGGGTCCAGAACCTACCTTGCCCGGAGAGCACGGCCCCGTATCTACACGGCCCCGTGGCTCCCACCCCCGTGACAGTAGGACTGAGCCATACATGGACCCAGTAGAAACCAACCGGCTAATGTTTGAAACTCTCGAGTTAATTTTTTGAGCTGTTTTGGGCAAATATTTGGTCTCCTTAGACGTAGACTCCCCGCTGTGTCGGTGTTTAATTTTGAGTCTCCTAGGAAGAAGACCCCCACTGTGTTAAGTTTTCAAGTGTACTTTCAAGTCTTGTGTTAAATTTTCGAGTGAATTTTCAAGCCTCCAGTGTTAAATTTTCGAGTGAATTTTCAAGTCTCCTGTGTTAAATTTTCGTGTGAACTTTCAAGTCTGTTGGGCATTTATAATGTTAAACTTTCAAGTAAAACTTTTGAGTCTCCTGGGCCTCTACTGTGTTGGACCCCCAGGTGAACTCTCAAGTCTCCTGGGCCTCTATTGTGTTAGACCCCCAGGTGAACTCTCAAGTCACCTGGGCCTTCATTGTGTTAAAATTTCGAGTAAACTTTCAAATTTCCTGGGCCTTCATTGTGTTTACTTTCTAGTTAACTTTCAAGCTTCCTGGGCCTTTACTGTGTTAGACCCCAAGTGAACTCTCAAGCTTCCTGGGCCTCTAATGTGTTAAACCCCAAGCAAATTCTCAAGCTTCCTGGGCCTCTACTGTGTTAAACCCTAAGTAAATTCTCAAGCTTCCTGGGCCTCTACTGTGTTAAACCCCAAGTAAATTCTCAAGCTTCCTGGGCCTCTACTGTGTTAAACCCCAAGTAAATTCTCAAGCTTCCTGGGCCTCTACTGTGTTAGATTTTTTGAGTAAATTTTCAAGTCTCCTATGTTAAATTCAAGTGAACTTTCAAGTCTTTTGGACCTTTATTGTGTTAAGCTTTCAAATTCTCCAACAAAAGAGAGACTTTAAAGTTCTTCTGGGCAAATTAAGTTTTCAAGCTCTCCTGGACAAATTAAACTCTCAAGATCTCCTGGACAGGTTAAACTTTCAAGTTCTTCTGGATCATATAGACTCTCGAGTTCTCCTGGATAAGTTGAATTTTCGAGCTGTCCTGGACAAGATAACTTTCGAGCTCTCCTGGATAAGATACTTTTGAGTTCTTCTGGACAAATATAATCCATTGAGCGTGCTAACTCTGGAGAATGATGACTCCATTGCTTACAAAGATTTTGGCCATATGATTGCCACGACATGTCCTTGCCGCTAGTGGATGAGGAGGATGATTCTGTCTTGAGATTTCTGAACATCTGCAGTTTGTGAACAGTTGGAATGAGAAATATCATTGCTTGAAAAGCTAAGAAGATTAGCCCTGTGTATTCGAGCCCTGTGTATAAGAGCCCTGTGTATTCGAGCCCTGTGTATTCGAGCCCTGTGTCATTGTGCCCTGTGTATTCGAGCCCTGTGTCATTGCGCCCTGTGTCTTAGCGCCCCTGAACTCCTCAGGGATTTTTGCTGACGCCATCCTGATTGTCCAGAGGGAACGTCAGGAGCCGCTCCTAGGGGAGGGGGTCCTGTGAGGGTGCCAGTCAGTTCCTTCTGTAACCTCTAGATGGCACCTTCACTTGTTTGTTTCTACCCCTTTGTTAATTGTTCCTAGCCTCTGTTAATTGTTCCTAGCCTCCTGTGTTAATTCTTAACGGCCTGTTAGCTGTTCATGGGTTTCACCTGGTTTTCTTGGTATATAAGTTCTGTGGTTGCTTTCCTCTCTGCTCAGTCCTAAACGGGGAACCGGGGACTAGCCTTCGCTATGTGGCTGCTGGCTTTGACTAGCTGGCTGCCATGGTTCTCGAGCTCTGTATTTAAGATGTATCTAAGTCTGTGTTCTTGTTGTTCTTAGTCTTGATAAGGTGCTGGGCTGGACTAGCGTGTTGCCATGTTGGCGCTTGTCTTGAGCTCTGTATTGATAAGCCTGTTACCCCTGTGGCAGCCCCTCGTGATAGCTTGTCTCGAGTCTCGTCTCAGCAAGCTGGTTGCGCTTGTGGTAAGCTTATCCCAGCTCAGTATGGACAAGTAGGTTGCCTCATGGAAGCTGTCCTGAGTTCCTGTTCTTGACCAGCCATTTTGTAACTTGTCTCGAGTTCTATGTATATTGTTGTGTTCCTTGTATGAATCTAGTTATGTGTGAATCTAGTAAAGTACCTTAAAGATTGTATACCTGCCTCTAGCCTGGTTTCTGCACTTGGGTCCAGAACCTACCTTGCCCGGAGAGCACGGCCCCGTATCTAGACGGCCCCGTGGCTCCCCACACCCGTCACAGGTTCTTGAGGATGAGGGACTTACAGGGTTAGGGACAAAAAGCAGGAGTGTGGGACTGAGCACAGGTGATCTTTCTCACCCAGTACAGGCATGACGGGCCGAATGTCCTCCTCCTGTGCTGAGAGTTTCTATGATTCTATATTTACACACCCACAGTTCATATTTTCACATGCCCTTGTTTGTAGTTCTAACTATTGTCTACACGCCAAAAGTTTAATCGTTTTTCAGAAGCTACTCGACCTGTTGTGTATTTTGAGTAGATTCATGGTTTATTTTCCTGTGATGTGGCGATTCTGCGGGAGAATGAAACCTTGTTTAAGAAACATTGATGTATAGAAACATCTCCTACATTTGTCCAAATGGAGGCCTCGTGGCGTAACGGAAGAATGTCTGACTCAACATCACTAAAGCTGCGTGTTCAAATCTCATCAGGATCTGAGCTTCCTTTAATTCTGGAAGTATAATTTCTTTGATTTTGACATTAAACAGAAGCCGGCTATAAAGTCTGTCTCACTGGTTTCCCAGTGTCAGGGAGAGAAGCGCCAGACGCCCTCATTTATTTAATGTCACAAACAGACAGAAACACATGTATTCAGTAAAGTGTGGAGCACGTCTTGATAAACCCTGGCCCCCTCCCCACGTTTAGGGTGTCTTCCAATGCGCTACATAGAGGTGTGATCAAAAATATGGAAGCCAAACCAAAGAAGGTGCTAATAAAACATGTGACCAATAGTCTCCTCAAAGCTGACGGTTTTAAGGAGTATCTTAAAAGAGGAGACGGAAGGGTTTAGAAAGTTAATTCCAGCGAGTGAGGACATGTTCTGGCAGACTATTTCTAGCGTGAAGAGACCGGAGTCATAGAATCATTGAATCTTAGGATCATACAGTCTGTCCGCACAGAATGAGGCCGTTCGGCCCGTCCAGCCTGTGCTGGCTCTTTGAAAGAACTCTCCAGTTTAGTCCCAACCCCAGCTTTTACACCATAACCCTGCTAATCAGTTCTCTTGACATTCATGTCCAATTGCCGCTTGAAATTTCTATGGAATCTGATTCCAACATCCTTTCAGGTAACACGTCCCAGATGTTAACAGAGAAGAATTCTCCTCATGTCTTCTCTAGTATTTTTGCCATTGTATTTAAATCTATGACCTCTGGTTGTCGATCCACTCTCCCGAGGGAACATTTCTCCCTACTTGCTGAATCAAAACCCTCATTATTTTGAATAACTCTATTCGGTCTCTGTGCTCGAAGGAGAACAATGCCAGGCTTTGTTTTCTGAAAAAAACAAATCAACCGGGCCGATGAAACAGTTGCAGCTCATTCCACAAAGTACAATTGTATGGAGAAGTGAAAGGATATGCATGTCAGAAGTTGGATTCGAAGCCACACCTCCAGTGGAGACCGCTTGGCCATCCTGACTCACAGAAAATGCAAGAAAAATATTCGCCTAAGGTAGGGCTCATATACACATCTCTGAGATTGAGAATCTAACGCTCAACCGACTAATCGAGCCAGGCCTGTTTCAACTTTGCAGAATTGTCACTTATTGCAGAGAGGCGGTTGTTTTCTCTGCTCCAGTGGTTCAACTTATTCGATGAACTGCGAACTAAGTTCTCCTGAATTCCAAGGTGTATAAGGACGTCAACCATCAAACCATTAATTAACCACTGGGGTTCACGTAATTTTCCGGTAGCAAAACGCTTTGCCCTTGTCAATACCTCTTGCCTATTGTCCGGTGATTCCCAATAATCTCTGTATCTCTGGCTTTGTTTATATGTGTTAGTGCCTGTTACATTAAATAACTGATGGGACCCTGCGCCTCTCTCCATGACACTGGGCAACTAGTGAGACAGACTTTAGTGTAAGATTCTAGTTCATATGAAAAAGCAAAAAATAAAGAGTAATTCTGATCAATCTCAAGAATCCTCAAGATACCTTTGACCACAGTCTCCACAATTGAGGATGCATTGTCACAATCAACCGTTCGAGGGATCTCCCGCAGATCGTGTTTGTCTAATCTAATTGATTTTTGTCATGAAATAACAGGGAGGATCGATGAATGGAATGCAAAGAATGTTGTCTACATGGATATTAGGAAGGCCTTTGATAAAGTATCACATAGAAGGCTGGGTAACAAAATGGAGGCTCATGTAAGTGATTGGTCAGTGGCAGCTTGGATAAGGAATTGGCTTAAGGACAGAAAATGATGCGGGCAGTAAAAGCCTCTGCCCACCATGAGAATACATCAACAGCAACCAAGAGATACTTCTCACCCCGTGCGCAAGTAGACAAGTGCTCATATCATCAATCCTTTACAAACAACATTTGTGGTAAATGGCTGTTGTTCAGACTGGGGAATTGTAGAGAGTGGTGTTCCTCAAAGGGTCAGGGCTGGGGCCACTTGCTTTATATATATATGTGTATAAATGACCTGGATTTTGGAATTCAGAGTAAAATGTCTAAATTTGCTGATGACACCAAACTTGGCGGTATGGCAAACAGTGATGATGATACCAGGCGACTGCAACATGATATAGAAAGGCTAGCACAAAGGGCAGACACGTGGCAGATGGAATTTAATACAGAGAAGTGTGTGGTGATGCATTTTGACAGAAGGAACAGGGAGAGGCAATGTACACTTAATGACACATTTTAAAGAGTGTGCAGGGACAGGGGGATCAGGGAGTTAATATGCATAGGTCCCTGAAGGTGACAAGACATATTGAGGGAGTGTATAACAAAAAATATGGGATCTTGGGCTTCATAAATAGAGGTATTATGTACAAAAGTAGAGAAGTAATGCTGAACCTTTATAAAACGCTGATTATGCCACAACTGGAGTATTGCGTCCAGTTCTGGTCACCACAATTTAGGAAGGATGTGAAGGCCCATGAGAGGGTGCAGAGGCGATTTACCAGAATGGTTCCGGGGATGGGGCATCTTAGTTACAATGACAGGTTGGAGAAGCTGGAATTGTTTTCATTAGAGCAAAGGAGGTTGAGGGGTAATTTGATAGAGGTGTGCAAGATTATGATGGGTGTGGATAGTCTAGACGGGAAAGGCTGTTCTAACTAATTGATGGTACAAGGACTACGAGACACAGATTAAAGGTGTTCGGCTAGAGATACAGGGAGGATGTGAGGAAAATCGTTTTTATGCAGCGAGTGGTGAGGACCTAGAACTCACTGCCAACGGAAGTGGCAGAAGCGGAGACGTTCAATGTTTTCAAGGGGAAACTGGATAGGCACTTGAGGAAAATAAACTTGGGGATAGAGTAGGGAATGGGACGGACTGGATTGCTCTACAGAGAGCCGGCATGGTCCCGATGGGGCGAATGCCCTCCTCTGTGCCGTATGACTGTATGACCTTGTGAGTAAATGCGTCATATAAAAGTATAGTCACGGTAGTTTCAGCCGTCTGATTGCGGGCAGGAAAAGCCTCTGCCTGCCGTGAGAATACATCGAGAGCAACCGAAAGATACTCCTCACCACATGCAGTAGTAGAAATGTACGCGTATCATTAATCCTGTACTATCAACCAAGTTCCTGTGGGCCTTTTTTTCACAAGCGACACCCGCGTGGACTGATGGGTCCGATTCTGTATAGCTTGTCTTTGGGGCCGAATCGAATCGCACCATCAGCTGTGGCCTTAAAATTGTTATCCAGCCACCATTGCAGTAGCTGCACACATTCCCGAAACACATCATCTGAATCGAGAAAAATAACCAACTGCTTCTCCCGAGTGCCTTCTTCAAACATCGTCAACATCGCTTTCAGCCCTGTTTATTCTGCAGATCGAGTGCCACAGCTATATTGAATATTGCGCAGAACCTGACCCTCCAATAATGCAAGCGCAGCCAGACTCACACCACACTGCCCGTTCACATACTCACCCGAGAACCAAACACTCCATCCTCCTTAATCTGGTCCGCAGTCTTTTCCTTAATAACAGTGAATTAATGATGTGCAGGTGGCCTTATACTCGTGGGGCGTTCCCTCAATTACCACAACCCGCTGTGTAAAAAAAAATTCTCATGTCGCCTTTGGTTCTTCCCGGACATGGACCAGCTGCTCTCAGTCCACAGGGAGTGGCCATTCTAATTTTATGACTGTCGCCAATTTTATTCAGACAGAGTTTTGACAGTAACTTCGCACCTGCCTCACAAAGGGCAACGAATCAGGGGAGGTTGTATGCTCTGAGGAAATCTGAGGCCCGTCAAAAATGTTTGTATATCTGAATTCCTAACTCATTCGATTAGAAACATAGAAAATATTAAAAAATAGTAGCAGGAGTAGGCCATTCGACCCTTCGAGCCTGCTCCGCCATTCAATATGATCATGGCTGATTCTTTATCTCAATACACGTTCTCTCCCCATATCCCTTGATGCCTTTTGTGTCTAGAAATCGATCTATCTCCTTCTTAAATATATTCAGTGCCTTGGCCTCCACAGCCTTCTGTGGTAGAGAATTCCACAGGTTAACCACCCTCTCAGTGAAGAAATTTATCCTCATCTGACTCATCAATGTCATACCTGGTATCCTGAGACTGTGACCCATCGTTCTAGACCGCCCAGCAAGGGAAAACATCCTCCCTGCATCCAGTCTGACGAGCCCTGTCAGAATGTTATACGTTTCAATGATATCCTCTCACATTCTTCTAAAGTGAATACAGGCATGGTCGGCCCAATCTCACCTCAAATGACAGTCTTGCTATCCCAGGAATCAGCCTGGTGAACTTTCGCTGCACTCCCTCTATGGCAAGTATATCCTTTCTTACGTAAGGTGACCAAAACTGCACACAGTACTCCAGGTGTGGTCTCACCAAGACCCTGTATAACCGTAGTAAGACATCATTGCTCCTGTATGCAAATCCTCTTGCACTGAAGGCCAATATACTATTTGCCTTCCTAACTGCTTGCTGCACCTGTATGTTTGCTTTCAGTGAATGGTGTACAAGGACACCCTGGTCCCTTTGTACATCAACATTTCCCAATCTATCACCATTTATATAATACTCTGCCTTTCTGTTTTTCCTACCGAAGTGGATAACTTCACATTTATACACGTTATACTGCATCTGCCATGTATTTGCCCACTCACTCAAATTGTCTAAACTGCCTTGAAGCCTTTTTGCATCCTCCTCACAACTCACAATCCCATCTAGTTTCATGTCGTCAGAAACTTGGAAATATTATGGCCTAGAAATTGGGTTGGTAGCGCCGGCGCTGAGCACCTAAACGGACCTAGAATTGGGGCAAAGCCCAATGTTGGGGCGAACGCTATGAGGATAGCGCCGACTCAGAAATTGACTATACATTTAGCGCCTACGCTAAGTGTTTGCACGGGCCCGCGAGCGCAAGCAGCTCATGACGTCATTTCAGTGTGCAACGCCTTTTAGGAGCGCCTGAGCACATTTGGGTGGTGCCCGGGGCCTTAGCGCCCAGCGCTATTAGTGACAGTTCGAGGGAGGGCTAACAGGCCCTTCTTGGAGTAGGGGGGCGCTATTTAAAGGGGACAGCTTCAGTGCAGAATCTTCTGCCACTTGGCCTGCTCATTAGCTCGCCAACTCTCTCTAGCAGTGCGCACAATGTGGAGCAGAGTTCTGGGATTTGAGCTTTACAGTACTTGGGGCCTTCAACCCTGTCCGAAACACTTGCACCACTACATCTAAAAGCCTTTTGACCAACTGGCATCGGAATGGGAGCTTGTTTGGAGGGCGATGGCCTCATCGCCCAACACTGTGAAGGGGCAGAGAGACGGCAGGAGAGAGGGCCGGGATTGGCCAGAAGGATGAGGGGCAATGCAGGTCGGCCAATCCGACGAGATGCTGCGAGGGTCTTTAGGCAGCAGGTGACAAGCCGTGACATGTCGGAGGAGCAGTGTTTGGGAAGGCTCCGAATCTGAAGGGACATTGTTACTGATCTATGCCACCTGCTTGGTCAGGATCTGCAGCCGCGTGAACGCTGCAGAACCTCTCTGTCCGTGATGGCTACACTGACTGATGGCCTCCATTTTTATGCCAACGGATCATTTCAGTCAGCCATTGGGGACAATGCGACTGTCGCTCAGGCTGCAGTCCGCTGTTGCATCCGGCAAGTGACAGATGCCCTTTATAGGCGAACGCGTCCATTCATTACCTTGCCTCGGACCCTGCACAAGCAGGCGGAGGAGGAGGAGTATGAGGAGGAGGAGGAGGAAGAGGAGGAAGAGCAGGCGGAGGAGGAGGAGGAGGAGGAGGAAGGTGGAAGGGCTGCTGAAAGTGGAAGGTCCATACGTCAGAGGCTCCTCTGGACTCGTATCGACACCCCTGTGACGGAATGATGAGAGTCTTAACTCATGCGCACTTTGGATGTTTGAGGGCCTCTGCATGCCAGCATCACTGAAAGTAGTCACATGCACCAAGCAACATTGAAACTTCTGTTTATTGACACAAAAGTCTTTCAATACAGCTAAACAACGTAATGTGAGCAGAAACCATAACTTTCAAAATAACTGTGACCTGTTCGGCAAAGCCGCAAAACTCAACAAACCTTCTGCAACTATAACAGCAGGTGAGGGTGTCCTTGAATTTGGACAAACAAACGTCACAGCACCTCCCTCTACAACTGGCCCCTTGAGGGAGAACGACTTCCCTTTCACACCCGGCCCCTTCCCTCCCTGCTGCTCCTACATAATTGCACCCCAGTGGCGGGCTCAAGGCTGGGGGATGCTTGCTGACTGTCTGGAAGCGCAGAAGCCCCTGAGGTACGGCCTGGCCGACCTCTGGGCTTGGAGGCTGCAGACGCAGGATGCTTGCTGTGAGCAGGGCTGGAAGCAATGTGGCCTGCAGGTGGTGGCAGCTGCAATGCAGGCGTCCCAGCGCTGGCATATGCAATGGTCTCCTGACGAGAGAGGACACCTGCACCATGGTCGGACGACACACTGGCTATCTGAGGGGAGCGGCTCGGCTCATCCTCCACAATCGCAGGCTCCACGGATTCCTGGCCTTGTACGGGAGTGGAAGGGCCCGGGTTGATCCTATCTGATGCAGAGAGGGTGGCTGCAGTGAGAGATCGCGTTGCGTCAATCTGGCTGTGGAGGAGCCCAGCAAGTGACTGCGTGACAACAGTGAAGACCTGTGTGCCAGGTGCCAGTGCCTCGGAGAATGCCTGGACAGTTCTTCACATGGCATCGGACAAGGCAGGAGCCGACCGCTCCACTACCTCGGACAAGCCCTGCACAGACCTTTCCAGGGATTGTCCGAAGCCCTGAACAGTCCTTTCCATTGCCGACTCAAAGCCGTGGACAGTCCTCTCCATTGTAGGGCCGAAGCCCTGGATAGTCCTGTCCATTGTGGCCCCGAAGCCCTGGATAGACCTGTCCATTGTTTCCCCGAACAGCTGGAGAGTCATCTCCATTGTTGCCCCAAAGCCCTGCAGAGTCCTCTCCATTGTTGCCCCGAAGTCCAACATACTCCTAGCCAATGAATCTATTGATTCAGGCATCTTCTCCACTGCAGCCATCAGCTCCGTGTGTCTGACCCGGGACTGTTTGCTCATCTCTGCCAGGCGACGGACCTCATCTGCACTCTGTGCAGCAGTCATGATGACCTGCCTTGCCCTGTGGGGAGACGGTGGCTGAACTTGCCTATCCCCCCTGCGTTGCTCCATGCCGTTTGGTCCGGCAACTGGTTCATCCTCAGAGCCAACCCCCCTCCTCTCCAGGGGACTACTATCCTCAGTCTACAGATGTCTCCGCTCCTCGGATTCTGCAATGGCTGGTCCGGATTCCTCCTTGTCCTCGCCTCCGGTGGCACTGGCACTGGCAGCTTCAGCGCGTTGAGCCCGAGTTGGTGCTGCTTCATCTGTAAGTGGGAGGTGGAAGAGTGGCTTTAGCAAATGGACAGGTTTGCTGAAAGGCATGCCAGATTGCGGCAAGGCTCTGACATGGCTTCACACTGAGGATGCATGCTGGTGGGGGGACCAAGTGGAAGGCAACAGGTGGCAAAGGTGAGAGTCTTACCCTCGCTGTCGGTAATGGGGTCGGCAGATGCAGTGGTCACTGGACCAGACAGACGTCCTCCAAGTATCTGGTGCACTCTCTCCTCCAGATCCGTGAGAGTGACCACTTGTGCAGGTCCGCCACCGGTTCGATGCTGCTCCTTTCTAATCTGCGCCATCTTGGACTGCAGGGGAAAGAAGGGGAGGTTCTGTTACATGAGGCCTTGGGACCTCATCGCATGCCCCCCATGATGCAAGAGCCCTTACATGAGGCCTTGAGACCTCATCACATGCCCCCCATGGTGCAAGAGCACTTACATGAGGCCTTGAGACATCATCGCATGCCCCCCATGGTGCAAGAGCCCTTACATGAGGCCTTGAGACATCTGTCCATGTGTGTGGCCAGAAAGGGCCATGGGTGCATACTGACAGATGGCCATTGGTGCATCATTGCAGCAGGGTGCCTGAAGTCAGCTGCAGATGGAGGGAAGCACAAGTTTGGTAAACCATCACTCACCCTAACGATCCGTGTGAGGTCGTTGAATTTCTTCCTGCACTGAACAGGGGTCCTGGTCGCCATGCTGCCGGAATTCACCCTCACAGCAACCTCCCTCCAAGATCGTCGATAAGCCTTTTGATTTGGCCTCTTGCCATTATCCGGATACAGGACCTCTCGACGGTGTTCAACTGCAGCCACCAAGTGGCCCAGAGCCTCAGTGCTGAAGCGCTCTGCTCTCTGTCTAACCTTCTCCATAATGCAAAAGTTTCTAACGCCAGACAAGGGCGGCGTTGGGTGTTGAAGCCTGTCTGACTGACCCACCCCTTTAAGAGCCGGCCGGCGCCTGTATGCCTCCTGCTTTCCCGTAATTGAGTTCACCTGCGCTGCGCCCGTCCGCGTCGAAATTGAGTAGCGCCTGACCTTTTGCGCCTTAAGAGCACTGTGCAACAGCTGATTTAGCGCCTCAATTCCCTTTGGGGGCAATACAACCCAATATCGCGCCAGACGGCGATAAGTTTTGTCTGGCTATAAACTTTGCGCATCGCCAGTTCTAACGCCTCAAGCGGGGCTATACCCAATTTCTAGGCCTATATTAGGTTCCCTCATTCAAATCATTGACATATATTGTCAATAGCTGGGGCCCAAGCACTGACTCCTGCAGTTTCCAACTATTCAATGCCTGCCACCCCGAAAAGGTCCCAGTTATTCCGACTCTCTGTTTCCTATCTGTTAACCAATTTTCAATCCATCCAATATATTACCCCCAATCGCATGTGCTTTAATGTTGACCTTCCCCCACGCGGAACGGGTTTGGATAGGCTAGACAGGGAAAGGCAGTTCCACTAGTTCATTCTACAAGGAGTAGGGGACACAGATTTATGGTTTTGGATAAGAGACACAGGGGGGACTTGAGGAAAAACCTTTTTACGCAGCGAGTGGCGATGACCTTGAAATCGCTACCATTGGAAGTAGTTTAAGCGGAGACACTCAGTGCTCGATTTTGCCAGGTGCTAGGAGGTGGGATTGGACGCCTCCATCACACCTCTGTGCAATTTTCCCAAATGCGTGTTTTCTGACCCCGTTTCCATGCCACCTCGAAGAGGCGGGATAGGCCCTTAAGGCCCTTAACAACCAGTTAAGTTCCTCTATAATCCCATTTTGAGAGGCCTTTCTGATTTTACCACTTTTTCCACGTCCTGCACGTCTCCTCTGGAATACGCCAGTGAATGCTGGCAGCCTCACAAGTGGACTGCTTAATAACAGCTGCAGCTCCACCATTTAAAAGGAGTTTTCTGCAATCATCATTTGCAGGTGGTAGAACTTTGTTGTCTCAGGTCTGGGGGAACTTTTAGCAGGCATACCCATTGTTGTGGAAGTTTGGAGCCTGACACCCAGCTCCAATGTGACCTCATCGGAAACCCCTCTCACCACCTTGACTGAGCGCTTCCTCAACTGAGGCACCAACAGCAGCAGCAACAACAGGAGCGCCAAGCTGCTGCTCACCCAGCTGAAGCTGCACAAGCTAGAAGGTGCCAGTGTGCGACCACATTGCTGCCCGGGATGCAAGGGACGTACTAATCTTGGCCATATTTGCTTAGCCTGCGCAATCAAACACTTTTGCCTCGCACCTTCTTATCAGGCCATCGACAATGGCCAAGAACCTGCGGACTCATTACACTCTGAAAACCATACTGGCAATTGCAAGTCGCCCTAAGCCCTTATTATGGAAGTCCCATTAGCGAAATGACACACGCCACAACTGCAACAGTTTGCCATCAGAATATTTATGACAATAATCAACTGATGGCTTTTCAAAGTTAAACACAGCATTACAACCAAGTGACTACCATTGTGACAACTTGTGCAATATCTTCCTCTCACGCGTGCTCCTACGTGAGGCTCCCCCAGTTGCTCTCTCTCTTCCCCCCAGTCGCTCTCTCTCTATCTTCCAACAACGGAGAGGGTTACCCTGGCAACCGGGTTCGCCAGCCACAATCGGCTGTCTCAAGCTGCTCAGGCCCAGGCCCGGTCCCGGAGATCAGGAGGCAGAGAGGGGAGGAGGGGTACCAAGGCAACCGGGCCCGGCCAGCCGCAATCGGCCATCTCAAGCCACCTCAAGCCCGGCTCGGGCTGACCGGGGCACTGCGCTCGGCATGTCAGTGCGTGGGGCTGCACAGAGCTCAGCGGAGCTATCGCCGGCAGAGGGGAGAGGGTCTGTTGGCTCACCCTCCCTTTCTCCTGCCTCCTTCCCCCACCTCCCCACCCCTCCCCTCCTCTCACCCCTCTACCCCCTCTCCCCCCCTCTCCCCCTCCCCTCCCACCCCCTTCCCTCCCCCCTCCTCCCCCTCCCCTCCCCCCTTTTCCCCTGCCCCCTCCTCCCCCCTCTCTCCCCCCTCCCCCCTCCCACCCCCTCATCCCCCCTCCCACCCCCTCCTCCCCCCCTCTCTCCCCCCTCCTCCTCCGCCCCTCTCCCACCCCCTCCTCCCCCCTCTCTCCCCCCCTCTCTCCCCCCTCCCCGCTCACCCCCCCTGCCCCCCATTGCCCCTCACCTTCCCTTCCACCCCTCCCACTCACCTTCCTCCCCCCCAGCCGCTCCCCTTTCCCCCCTCCCCCATTCCCCTTTCCCCACACTCCGCTCCCCTTTCCCCCTCCCCTTTCATTCCCCCTCCCCTCCTTTCCCTCCCCCCTCCCCTCCCCTTTCGCCCCTCCCCTTTCACCCCCTCCCCTTTCCCCCCTCCCCTCCCATCCCCTTTCCCCTCCCCTTTCCCCCCTTCCCCCCTCCACTCCCATCCCCTTTCCCCCTCCCCTTTCCCCCCTTCCCCCCTCCCCTCCCCTTTCCCCCCTCCCCTCCCCTTTCCCCCCTCCCCTCCCCTTCCCTTTCCCCCCTTCCACCCCTCCCCTCCCCTTTCCGCCCCTCCCCTCCACTCCCCTTCCCCCCTCCCCTTTCCCCTCCCCTTTTCTCCCATCCCCTCCCCTTTCCCCCCCTCCCCTCCCCTTTCCCACCTCCGCTTTCCCCCCTCCCATTCCCCCCTATCCCCTTTCCCGCCTTCCCGCCAGTCGCGCTCTCTCTCTTCCCCCCAGTCACTCTCTCTCTTCCCCCGAGTCGCTCTCTCTCTTCCCCCCAGTCGCTCACTCTCTTCCCCCAAGTCGCTCTCCCTCTTCCCCCCAGTCGCTCTCCCTCTTCCCCCCAAGTCGCTCTCCCTCTTCCCTCCAGTCGCTCTCCCTCTTCCCCCCAGTCGCTCTCCCTCTTCCCCCCAGTCGCTCTCCCTCTTCCCCCCAGTCACTCTCTCTCTTCCCCCCAGTCGCTCTCTCTCTTCCCCCCAATCGCTCTCTCTCCTCCCCCCCAATCGCTCTCTCTCCTCCCCCCCAATCGCTCTCTCTCCTCCCCCCAGTTGCGCTCTCTCTTCCCCCAGTCGCGCTCTCTCTTCCCCCCAGTCGCTCTCTCTCTTCCCCCAGTCGCTCTCTCTCTTCCCCCCAGTCGCTCTCTCTCTTCCCCCCAGTCGCTCTGTCTCTTCCCCCCAGTTGCTCTATCTCTGCCCCCCCAGTCGCTCTCTCTCTTGCCCCCCAGTTGCTCTCTCTCTTCCCCCCCAGTCGCTCTCTCTCTTCCCCCCCAGACGCTCTCTCTTCCCTCCAGTCGCTCCCTCTCTTCCCCCCCAGTCACTCTCTCTCTTCCCCCCCAGTCGCTCTCTCTTCCCCCCCAGTCGCTCTCTCTTCCCCCCAGTCGCTCTCTCTCTTCCCCCCCCCAGTCGCTCTCTCTGTTCCCCCCCAGTCGCTCTCTCTCTTCCCCCCAGTCGCTCCCTCTCTTCCCCCCCAGTCGCTCTCTCTCTTCCCCCCCCCCAGTCTCTCTCTCTCTTCCCCCCTAGTCGCTCTCTCTCTTCCCCCCTAGTCGCTCTCTCTCTTCCCCCCAGTCGCTCTCTCTCTTCCAACAACAACATGCCCTCGAAAAAGCCTCAGCACCGCCGGGCACTCCAGCTAGTATTAAATAAATGAGGGCATCTGGCGCTTATCTCCCTGACACCGGGATACTAGTGAGACAGACTTTATAGCAAGGTTCTGTTTATTGTGAAAAAGCAAAAAAAAAATATTCTCCCGTAATTATCCAGACTTCAATCAGCGCTAAAAACAGCTCTGACTCCGCCGTGATTTGAACACGCAGCCTTCTAATCTAAACACGCAGCCTTCTAATCTAAACAGAGACGCGCGATCGTTGCGCCACGAGGTCACCACAGTACACAGAAATAAACTAGGAAACTGCTCAAAATACATAACAGGTCGAACAGATTCCGAAAAACACTTAAACTTTCAGAGTGCAGAAACTAGTTGGAGCTGCAATCAAGGCCGTGTGAAAATATAAACTGTGGGTGTATATATAGAATCATAGCAACTCACAACACAGAAGGAGGCCATTAGGCCCATCATACCTGTGCTGGCTTTGAAAGAGCAGCTGTGCTTAGTGCCACCCCCGCCCGCTTTTTGTCCCTAACCCTGTAAGACCTCATCCTCAAGTAGCTGTGCAACTCCCTTTACAATTTTTTTATAAAATCAGCTTCCTCCACAATTTCAGGTAGAGCTTTCCAGATCCCAACAACTCTCTGAGGGAAGAAATTCTCCACATCCCCCCTCTAGATCTTTTGGCAGTGAATATAATCCTATGACCTCCGTTTATTGACCAACTCGCCCGAGGGGGTAGTTTTTCTCTATCTAGTCTCCCAAAACCTCTATTAGGTCACCTCTTTACCTTCTCTGTTCCAAGGAGAACAGTCCTAACTTTCCCAACCTCTCCTCGTAACTGAAGCCCCTCATTCTGGCAGCATCCTGGGAAACCTCCTTTGTATCCTTTCTAAAGCCGTTACATCTTTCCTGAAGTGAGGTGCCCAGAATTGTCCACAATGCTCCAGCTGAGGCCTGTGCTCATAAACCCAATTAAACCATATACTTTATTGACAAACTTACCATCTTGACTTGTCACCTTTAAGGATGTGTGTATATGGACACCAATGTATCTCTGTTCATCTACACTTTACATAATCGTGCCATTTATCGTATATTGCCTTTCTATATTAGTCCCCCTGAAGAGCATCACTTCACAATTCTCCGCATTGACTTCCCTTTGCCATGCTTCTGACCATTTCACCATCCTGTCTGTGTCATCCTGAAGACTACAACTATCCTCATCCTTACCTGTTATGTTGCCAAGTTAGGTGACATCTGCAAACCATATAATGCTGCGCCAGTCTAGTTCGTTTATAAAAATTGAAAAGATTAATGGACCCAAAACAGTCCCTTGCGGAACACCTCTGCAAAACTCCTCTCCGTCTCAAAATCACCCGTCCAACACTACCCTTTGCTTCCTTTCACTGAGCCAATTCCGTTTTCATACCAACCCCTTTTCTCTTAATTCCATCGGCTTCCATCTTCTTAAAAGCCTCCTGTGTGAGTGTGATATTTACATGTAAATTTAGTGTTTATGTGATGAGTATGATGTTTTATATATGCGTCAGTTTAAAGTTTATTTTTGTAATATGATAAACCTACATAAAATATAAATATATGTAACTGCATCTGTGATATTTCTAAATGTACTTGGGTGTACCTGTATACAAGTTATACATATATTTGTGTGTATCTGTCTTTTAGTTATCATTGTATTTGTGTGTGTCTGTGTGTGTGTAATTTAAATGTACCATATTGAGAAATAAATACTTACAAAGTATATTTGGAATAAACACAGTTGCCCCCAATAAATGAATCAATATCACAGATGCATGAAAATACATTTGTAAGCAGCAGAGTCATGAAATGCATTTACATATAAAACAAGTCAAAAATAAATTTGTGGCCAAAACGGATCGACCTCATTGTATTTAAAATTATTGCACCGTTTTCATTCATCCAGCCTAATGGTTAGAATTCGAAGCTCCCGCCACAGTGTCATAGAGTCATAGAGTCATAGCGTTATACAGCACAGAAAGAGGTCCTTCGGCCCATCGTGTCTGCACCGTCCAGTGACACGATTTCGATTCCCAGTCATCGGAATAACTTTATTTATTCAACGGTTTTTTATGACTTTTAAGTGATTTTATTAAATTACTTACATGCATCCAATATGAATAAAGAATTGTTTTAATCGCTGCTGATGAACCGATAGCGTTCGTTTTCAGAATGAAAGAAATGCGAACTGAGGGAGAATCGGTTCTTCAATATGTTGTTTGTGGGACCTGGTTGTGTGTAAAATTGTCTGTCGAGATTCCTAATTACAACTGTTAGCTTTTACTAGAAAGTCTCTGTCAAAACACTTGAATAAGTATATCATTGGCTGTAACGCACTTTGTGACGCCCTGAGGTCAAGAAAGGCGCGATATGAATGGACATATTTATTTCTTGTTTTCTTGCAGTTGGAAAAAACTTACTGCTTGCGAAATAGTTTATCGACAATCTGAAAATAAAACTATAATCTAAGCGGAAGAGAATTGTGTGTAGCAATGTTAGAGAAAGGCCAGCGGTTAGATGTGGCCACAAATTTATTTTTGACTTGTTTTATATGTAAATGCATTTCATGACTCTGCTGCTTACAAATGTATTTTCATGCATCTGTGATATTGATTCATTTATTGGGGGCAACTGTGTTTATTCCAAATATACTTTGTAAGTATTTATTTCTCAATATGGTACATTTAAATTACACACACACAGACAGTGTGACAATGTAGTCACAACTGGGGCAGAGCAGGAGGAGTCTTCAGGGTCTCGGTCTGATTCAGCCGCACTAATTAGCGGCTCTAACTGGGAGGACCAGGCTAGAGAGGGTTGGATAATTGCACCACAAACACAGCTGAAAGTGGGTCAGGCGTTAGGTTTGCTCTGATTTGGGCTTCAGCAACTTTTTATTTACCTCTAACAGAAGATTGTGATAACATGACATCAGTAGGAATCCGGTACCATGCTTATGATCATG
The DNA here is from genome assembly GCF_052327205.1 of Somniosus microcephalus. Classification (NCBI taxonomy): domain Eukaryota; kingdom Metazoa; phylum Chordata; class Chondrichthyes; order Squaliformes; family Somniosidae; genus Somniosus; species Somniosus microcephalus. The sequence goes on along the minus strand of NW_028225180.1, from coordinate 29,816,431 downwards.
AGCACTGATTAGATGCAACAAACGAGGACACTTTGTAACATGGGTTGTCTTTTGGAGACTGTGCATTATCAAAGTAAATTACTTTCCAACAAGTATTGTAGCATCACCGTGTTTAACTCCAGCCATGAAAAACTGGCATCCTACAGGCGCTGCCATCTGAACATAGCAGGAATGAGATTTCGGCGATTCTGAACTCCCTTGTGTGTTTTAACTCTACACAATTACTGAATCACCCACAGGCTGGTTTCCAGCGACAGAGGGCTTTTGACGGCCTCAGCTGCACAGACCCAGTAATAGCTGTAGAATCAATGCTTGGGACTGATGACCATTAGGAGCCAGGCATCATTCCGGGCAACACCCAGACCTAGTCAGGACAGTGTTAATTCCATCAGCAGTAGGTGAACTCAGGTACAGTATATAAGGCTGAAATCAAGCACACTAAAGAGCAGTTATCCGATAGAGTGAAAATCCATTTTCGAAAACGCCCATCAGTGTTGTTACTATCACCGTAACTGCAGGGAGAGGCAATGGGCTGGATTTTGCTAGGGCCGGGGAGGCGGGGTTGGAGGCGTGTGGGGGATAAAAATCGCAAAACTGACGTGCGGGCCCAAACCCGCCTCCATCCCGCCTCCACACAATTTTCCTAAATTCGTGTCTGCTGGTCCCGAATCCAATGCACAAGGCCGTTTGCCGACCCCAACTCGGTTCCCCAAGCGGGAATGCAGCACCCCAAGCCCCGGTAAGGCGGCCGAATCCATTCCCATAGGACTTCCGTCCCCCATGTGAATTCAATGTATTCAGTTACTGAGTTGCCCTTTTGGTTTTTCATTTGTCGCTCTGACTTTTGGTTAACCAGTTGTCGATGTACAAATTTCAGTTAATGAGTTGCCCTTTTGGTTTATGATTTCCTACCTTGACAACTCATTAACCAGTGTTTCAGACAATGCACAAGGCCATTTGACGACCCCAACTCGGTTCCCCAAGCGGGAAAGCAGCACCCGAAGCCCCGGTAAGGCGGCTGAATACATTCCCATCCAGACTTCCGTCCCCAATGTGAATGCCAAGTATCCAGTTAATGAGTTGCCTCCTTGGTTAATCATTTGTCGCTCTGACTTTTGGTTAACCAGTTGTCGATGTTCAAATTTCAGTTAATGAGTTGCCTCTTTGATATTTCAGTTAATGAGTTGGCTCTTTGGTTACTCATTTGTCCCTGTGACTTTTGGTTAACCAGTTGTCGATGTTCGAAATTCAGTTACTGAGTTGCCTCCTTGGTTAATCATTTGTCGCTCTGACATTTGGTTAACCCGTTGTCGATGTTCAAATTTCAGTTACTGAGTTGCCTCCTTGGTTTATCATTTGTCCCTCTGGCGTTTGGTTACCCAGTTGTCAGTTTTCAAATTTCAGTTACTGAGTTGACTTTGTCTATCTTCTCTCTGTCTCTCTCAGTGTATGCGAGTGCCTGTGTGTTCCACTGCCGCCCGGCCAACCGGGTCCAAAGGCCCGCCACGTTACACACGTAAAACCCCGGTCTCGCATCGGAGCGACGGGCACCCTTCCTCACGGTGTCGGACCGACTCCGTTCAGATACCGGTGGATGCCCCTTGCCCCTGGCTTGCTCTGGCAGCCGGCGCGTGCAGGCCGCCCCCTGCCCCGCCGTCTCAGTGGTCGGAAAGCGGTCTCCAGACAACGGCTGTACCTCGGCCGGGGAAAGGGGCAGCTACACAAGCGAGTTACGGCTCTGTGCGGCCTCGCCACCCCGTTCAGCGGCCGTTGTCCCCGACCGGATCGGACTTTCCTTCCCGAAGTTATCCCCGATAAGCTGCCGCTGACCGACGGCCCGTTAGCCGCTGCGGGACGGCGACACTTTCCCGAACTCGCCCGGGGCCAGTTCGGCAATATAGCGTGCGCCGGAGCCGGGGCTTTCCAACGAGCCATCCCCGAACGAAATCGGACACGGGAGTCGGGAACCACAGGCGTTCGACTGGTGCCGGGCAACCGGGTCCAAACGGCCGCCTAGTTAAACACACGAACACCCCGGGCTCGATTCGGAGCGACGGGCACCCGGCTTCCCGGTGTCGGACCGACTCCGTTCAGATACCCTTGGATGCCCCTTGCCCCTGGATTGCTCTGGCAGCCGGCGCGTGCAGGCCGCCCCCCGCCCCGCCGTCTCAGTGGTCGGAAAGCGGTCTCCAGCCAACGGCTGTACCTCGGCCGGGGAAAGGGGCAGCTACACCAGCCAGGTACTGGTCTGTGCGGGCCCGCCACCCCGTTCGGTTGCCGTTGCTCTGGACCGGATCGCACTTTCCCTCCCGAAGTTATGCCCGATAAGCTGCCGCTGACCGGCGGCCCGTCAGCCGCTGCGGGACGGCGACACTTTCCCGAACTTGCCGGGGTCCAGGCCGATAATATAGTGTGCGCCAGCGCCGCGGCTTTCCAACGAGCCCTCCCTGACCGAAATCGGACACGGGAGTCCGGAGCGAAAGGCGTTCGACTGCCGGCCGGCCAAACTCAGGCAATCTCCCGCCGTTGCGGACCCGCTCCCGGACAACCGGGTCGAAACGCCCGCCCTGTTACACGCACGAAAACCCCGGGCTCGATTCGGAGCGACGGGCACCCGGCTTCCCGGTGTCGGACCGACTCCGTTCCGGTACCCGTGGATGCCCCTTGCCCCTGGCTTGCTAGGACAGCCGGCGCGTCAAGGTGGGCCCCCGCGGCTCCGGCTCAGCAGTCGGAAAGCGGTCTCCAGCCAACGGCTGTACCTCGGCCGGGGAAAGCGGCAGCTACACAAGCGCGGTAATGGTCTGTGCAGCCGCACCACCCCGTTCAGCAGCCGTTGACCCCGACCGGATCGGACTTTCCTTCCCGAAGTTATGCCCGATAAGCTGCCGCTGACCGACGGCACGGCAGCCGTTACGGGTCGGCGACACTTTCCCGAACTTGCCGGGATCCAGTCCGATAATATAGTGTGCGCCAGCGCCTGGGCTTTCCAACGAGCCCTCCCTGACCGAAATCGGACACGGGAGTCCGGAGCGAAAGGCGTTTGACTGCCGGCCGGCCAAACTCAGGCAATCTCCCGCCGTGGCGGACCCGCTCCCGGACAACCGGGTCCAAACGCCCGCCCTGTTACACGAACGAAAACCCCGTGCTCGATTCGGAGCGACGGGCACCCGGCTTGCCGGTGTCGGACCGACTCCGTTCCGGTACCCTTCGATGCCCCTTGCTTGCTAGGACAGCCGGCGCGTCAAGGTGGGCCCCCGCGGCTCCGGCTCAACAGTCGGAAAGCGGTCTCCAGCCAACGGCTGTACCTCGGCCGGGCCAAGAGGCAGCTACACAAGCGCGGTACTGGTCTGTGCAGCCGCACCACCCCGTTCAGCTGCCTTTGACCCCGACCGGATCGGACTTTCCTTCCCGAAGTTATCCCCGATAAGCTGCCGCTGACCGACGGGGCGGCAGCCGGTACGGGACTGCGACACTTTCCCGAACTTTCCGGGGTCCAGGCCGATAATATAGTGTGCGCCAGCGCCGGGGCCTTCCAACGAGCCCTCCCTGACCGAAATCGGGCACGGGAGTCCGGAGCGAAAGGCGTTCGACTGCCGGCCGGCCAAACCCAGGCAATCTCCCGCCGTTGAGGACCACTTCCAGGCCAACCGGGTCCAAACGCCCGCCAATTTAAACGCACGAAAACCCCGGGCTCGATTCGGAGCGACGGGCACCCGACTTCCCGGTGTCGGACCGACTCCGTTCTGCTACCTATGGATGCCCCTTGCCCCTGGCTTGCTCGGACAGCCGGCGCCTCAAGGTGGGTCCCCGCGGCACCGGCTCAGCAGTCGGAAAGCGCGGTCTCCAGCCACCGGCTGTTCCACGGCCGGGCCAAGAGGCAGCTACACAAGCCCGCTACTGGTCTGTGCGGCCCCGCCACCCCGTTCAGTGGCAGTTGACCCGGACCGGATCGGACTTTCTCTCCCGAGGTTATCCCCGATAAGCTGCCGCTGACCGCTGGCCTGTTACCCGCTGCCGGACTGCGACACTTTGCCCAACTCGCCAGGGGCCAGTCCGGCAATATAATCTGCGCCAGCGTCGGGGCTTTCCAACGAGCCGTCCCCCACCCTAATCGGACACGGGAGTCGGGAACGGAGCGCCCGCCACCGGCCTTTCTAAACAGCCCAGACCCCAGCAATTCCCAGAAGCAACGCCTTGGCCAGCCTGGCAATTCATACACTGCAAATAGCACACATTAACACCACTCACACCAAATCGGCCCATCAACTTCGCTTCCGAGAACGGACACTCGCCTTGACAATACTACTTCCAACCTCACACAAAAGCGGCCCATCAACTTCGCTTACGAGAACGGACAATCGGCTTGCAAATACTGCACCACTCACACAAAATCCCACCAGCAACTTCGCTTCCCACAACCCACACTCGCCTTGACAATACTGCACCACACGCACAAAATCCCACCAGCAACTTCGCTTCCCACAACACACACTCCTATCTTCCACAGAAAAAACCCCACCTCCATCAGCCACATCGAGAAAAAATTAAAAACTACACCGAAATAACACCCTCCAACTCGGCTACGGTCCGACATGCACCCCCCTTAGCGAGTATTAAGCCC